>NC_064618.1:428123942-430623942 GCF_023898315.1 Schistocerca nitens | reverse complement strand
CATAACTGAATAATATAAAAATCAAGAGGAAAATGTATAATCTCTTCAAACATACTACGAACTCTTTATACAAAAGAAGGTTGAACAGACTGAATAATTTAGTAAGAAACCACCTAAACAGCTGCGAACCCAAAAATGGTCCACACAACCATAAAACTGGATAGTAAAAAAGGTTTACTGTTTTGGAAGACCTGCAAAAATACAATGGGAAATGTCAATAAAGGAAGTCCACCTTTGGTCCATCAGGAGAAAATTGTAACACAAGATGAACGTATAGCTGAAATCTTCAGAAGTATTCTGAATAATGTTCACCTGTTTCCAACTGATGTTAGTTTCGATCTAGATCATGAAAAATGGCTCTGAACACTATGGGACTTAACTTCTGAGGTCATCAGTCATCATACGGAGTGGCCGTGCGGTTCTAGGCGCTACAGTCTGGAACCGAGCGACCGCTATGGTCGCAGGTACGAATCCTGCCTCGGGCATGGATGTGTGTGATGTCCTTAGGTTCGTTAGGTTTAATTAGTTCTAAGTTCTAGGCGACTGCTGACCTCAGAAGTTAAGTCGCATAATGCTCAGAGCCATTTGAACCATTTTTTATATATCATAAACAATTAATTCTATATATATATAACCAGATTTTAGAAAACCACATTCAACCATGGAACCAATTTTTTGTTTAGCAAGCAGCGTGCCCAAGCACTGAACGTTGAGGATTATGCTTTAGTCCTAATGTTGGGTACTGAAAGTGCATTTCACAAAGTCTGGCATTCGGGGCTATATTATAAATTAACAAAACTTGACTCTCCGGTTCAGTAGGTAAAACTAGTTGACACTTCACTTGATAACGCACCAGAATCGGTGTTCATAAATTACAGCAGACCAACATCATTTTATCCTCTCTCTGGGGTACCTCAAGGAGCAAAATATTATCGCCCATAATGTATACGTTATATACATCGGATACTTCCCTACCAATCAAGTGGAATGAAGAATTAGGCTTTTATGCAGATGATACGACTTACTGGTACAATGCATCCACATCTGAAAGCCTACGCAAATCAGCAACACAATATATCACTGCTTTTTGAACCGTGGCTTGCCAGATGGAGAATACCCCTGAATGACCAAAAAGCCAACTCATAATATTTCATAATAGAAATTTGACAAATTGCAATCTGCAAAAGGCAGAAGATTTTGTATTAACAATATGGAGAAAACTAATAACATCCAGGAAATCCGTCAGATACCTTGGAATCACCTATGAAGCGACAATGGCATGTAGGCAAGTAATGAATGAATTAATCGTGAAAGGCAGAGAGAGACTAACTTACTAAAATTAAAAAAAGGAAAATACGACAGAGCAGCTTCATCTATGCTCATATATACAAATTTTAGTTTTATAAGACCGCTATTAGAATATGGAGTGCCTATACGTATGGCAGGGTCAGCACATACGCCAAAAATTTTCAACACTGAAAGAAGGATTTAAGTAACAGCATCAAGACTGTATCCAAGCAGTAGTAGGAGAGAACTTGATAAGTATACCCGTTTACAGTCATTTGAACAACTTTGAATTAAATTAACTGCAAACTTTGAACTGTCAACATTGACAGTAGAAAGCAAAACAACAAAATTGCTAAAGCGGATACCATTTAAAATTAACTTTCCTGAATATAAATGCCTATGCCCTCTAAGCATAATCGTCGAAGGTTTATAAACAATCTAACCCCAGGAAAATAGTATACAGGTAAATCTGCACGGAAGGCGATATTTTTACGAAATCTTAAAGAACACAATCAAGAAGATGAGTGAATTAATTTATATGAAACTCTTCTGAGGTTCTTACAGAAGGTTTTCCTCTGTACTTAGGAAGAATGTAGGATTTATACTTTCCTTCCCGGTGCAGCCAAAGAGCATTAATATTAAAACAAGAGCACAAATCACAATACTTAACAAATAAACATTGTCACCACAGGTTTTGCCTAAACGAACACATCAGTCTGTTCTAAAATGGGTTCTCCATCCCCCATCAGGGATGGAATCAAATGAGAGGAAAGTATGCAGGAGTGGTACGGGAGGCATACCGAACACCTATGAGAAGGTATGGAAAAAACTTGTTGAGTTTCCGCTCATGAAAAACCAAAATTCGGTGCTTATGTTTATTGGTTTCAGAAATATAGACGTGCCAAATCGGATGATTCTTGTTGATATACCCCGTAAATCTTTCAGTTAATACTTAAATAAAATTATTCAAATGGCATAAGTCTTTTGGCAAAATATGTCTGCAACTTGGTGTTTCCTTTCAACACGTAAATACATAGTATATGATAAGCTTGCAATACTGTAATTTGCTAACTAATTCGCATTTTAGTGACTACCATATCATTAAAGCGTAGATCCTTTCCTTTAAGTAATAACTCAAGGTTAAGTGCTCTGTCGGCTTCTGATAGTATCAGTTAAATGAAAAAAGATTTATTATGAATGATGTATATATTGGAAGGCGAAAATGATATAAATTTGGAATAATGTTATCATTCCTGAAAAGAAGAAGTCTGCACTAATTAATATGCGGTGCCTTCCAGTTTGAGCTGTAAGGTGGTCATGTCACTTTGATTTTTGTATGTCATCGATGTGCTCGTCAGAGAGAGCACCAGTTACGTTACTGTTAAGCAATGTTTCGTCTTGTCATGGCACAGTCTTTGCCTCTGGGTAGTCTGATACATTCTTACTTGTATTGTCGTCGGTGATGGACGTATTCAGTAGTGCTCAAAAATGGCTCTGAGCACTATGCGACTTAACTTCTGAGGTCATCAGTCGCCTAGAACTTAGAACTAATTAAACCTAACTAACCTAAGGACATCACACACATCCATGCCCGAGGCAGGATTCGAACCTGCGACCGTAGCGGTCACGCGGTGCCAGACTGAAGTGCCTTTAACCGCACGGCCACACCGGCCGGCTCAGTAGTGCTGTGTTGACTTGTGATGATATCTGTTAGATGAAGAAAGGTTTATTCTGAAGGACAGCAGGGATGAAAATGATGTATACATTGGAAGGCGAAAATGTTATAAAATTTGAACACTGTTATTATTTTTGAAGAGAAGAACATTCGTTTAGCACAATTTCGGATGATGTTTTATGCGTACCTCAGGAATTAAATACGTAGTTTCGCCAACATATCGAGGGTAAATTAAAATCACCACCAACTATAATTGTATGAGTCGGGTACATATTTGAAACCAAACTCAAGTTTTCTTTGAACCTTTCAGCAAATGTAAGACCTGAATTGGGAGGTTGGTAAAAGGATCCAGTTATTGTTTTATTCCGGTTGCCAGGAATGAGCTCTGCCCATAATAACAGGAACTGTCTATTTCAACTTCGCGACAAGTAAGCTACTTCTAACAGCGAAAAACACGCCACCGCTCACTGTGTTTTCCCATCCTTTCGGAACACCGCTAGGACCTCTGCAAAAATTTCGGCTGAAATTATCTCCGGCTTTAGCCAGCTTTCAGTGCCTGTATCGATTTGACCGTCTGTGCTTTCTATTACCGCTTGTAGATCTGGCGCTTAATCACATGTCTTACGAAAAATACACTAAAACCAGTAAACCGCAGAAAAGCTGGCAGAAATAGGCCACAAGAAGTCATTTCACAGCTTAATGCAGTGTAGATGAAAACTGCATCAGGATGAAAGATCGCGTTCTGCATTGATGCCACGATCATTTTGTAAAAAAAGATTCCCGCGTCTGAAAATTAAAAAAGTGTGCATTTATCTAATATCAGAGCGAAAGCTCCCAGGAGATAAGTAGTTATCATTACCTCATAGTAATCTTATATCGTGCAACAAGCTGAAAACTAGAACACAGCACGCAGTCCTACTGTGTTCTGCTAATGAAATCTTACAAAGGGAATGCATCTCACATTTAGGGGTAACGGAAGACTAATCTGCAAGCATGACATCACTTTATGTGTCTGGTTGCAAATAAAAGCAGATTTCATTAGCAGGATACATTACGATGGCGTACTGTGTTCTATTTTCGGGTTTGCTGCACGTTATAAGATTACAGTGAGGCAATGATAACCACTTACCTCATGGCAGCTTTTGCTATCATGTTAGTTAAATGTACGTACTTTTTTTAATTTTCAAACGTATGAACCTTTGTTCGTAAGATGATCGTTGTTTCGTTGCAGGAATGAATGCTGGAGTATATAATGTCTTTCATCTCGATGCAGTTTCCATCTACACTGCATTAAGGTGTAAAATGATCAAACGATAACTGTTATGACGTCTTATGATCCATTTCTGCTGCCTTTGCTGCAGTTGACTGCGTTTAATGAATTTTGTCGTAATGTTTTAAAAAAGTGTGATTGCAATTATTAATGCAGTTTTCTAAGTTTGTATTTACATTTGAAAATGTCGACTCAGTTCGTTGAAACTATTTATGTACTCTTTTAAAAATTCCATTGTTTTAGTGACAGTGGCTTGACGACCGTTAGTGGTGTCAAATAAATATTTTCAATTTCTACGTATTTCTTTCAATCCAACGGTTTTTACGGATTATTACCGTCTAGATAGACGTAATACATGTAAACTGTGTTTTTGAACTGTTATTCTTTATCGTTGATAACAGAAAGCTTATTATCTTTGGTTTTTATTTTTACGTATTTTTTAAAATATCTCTTGTGTTATTTTTTTTGGGTCACAGAGTAACTGGGGGAGGGAGGGGGTGGAGGGGGAAGCTCTGTTTACACAAAATAAAAATTCTAGAGTTTGGTTTAAATTTGCCACTAATCAAAGTTTATTTGAGCTCTATTTCCAAACAACAGTTATTCGTGGATGATTTGCAACGATGCTAATTCCTCAATTAACGACGATAGACAATCGTAAAAAAATGCAAACATGAACGTAGGGGCGACCACCATTTGAGGCCCAGAAGTTGAAAACAAAATTCTAGTCTTCAGCTATTTGACAACGCGACCTACTACCGTTTCCTCAATGCATTGTCACTCACCACAGTAAATTCTGCAAGCAATGATACTCGTAATTCTACTGGAAGCTTACATTAATGATTCCTTTCGGGGAAAAAATTTATGCAGCGGAATAAATCTGCGAATTTACGCTAAACGACAAAGCGAAGTTCCGTTTAAAATATCTAGTGTCTGTGAAACAAAATATCCTGAAATGGAGTCAATACCTTTCTCAAAGCAGATCACCAACCAATCTCCAATACACATAAACCAAATAGTCACTTACTTTAGTGGGTGACAATTCCCGAAGAAGTACTGCAACTACACAGTTATCTTAGGGAGTACCAAATCCCTGCACAAATACAGCAACCACTCTATTGCCATAGAGGTTACCAAATAGTACCACTAGCCACAACATACACAATAAATGGGATCATGTCCGACTGCAACACGCCTTCATACCAAAATACGAATAACAATTGCTTGTTCTAGATACCGCTCTGTCAGTCCAACACAGTAGTAATCTCACAACTGATATACGCGTGCCCTCCATACCGTTATTTCACAAGGTCTCCGTGCACTAGCAGTGCTACCTTTAAATTAAAAACAATTCTAACCATGATAATCAGAACCTATTACATCATATTTAATCGACAGAAAACTCGAAGAGCTAAAAAATTTCCAAGTTTTTATTCTCATTATAGATGCATATGTCAATGCGGTATTCAGATCGTTTCCACACTGCAGCGAGAATGTCTTCAGTTACAGCTTCCACAGCTGCTGTTATGCGATGTCTCAGTTCAATCATTGATGTTGGTAGCGGAGGCACATACAGTTTTTTCATAAACCTGGACAAGAAATAACCTCCTACAGTCAGGCCCGGTAACCATGGAGGCACATAATGTAAGGCTAAATCATTTTGTCCAATGCGACCGATTCAGCTTTCAGTAATCCTTTGATCTAAAAATTCCCACACTTCCAGATGCCAGTGTGTCGTTGCCCCATCCTGTTGGCAAATGAAGTCGTTCGGATCAGTCTCCAACTGTGGGAAAAGGAAGTTGTCATACATGTCGAGATATATGCTTCCTGTAACAGTGTTCATCTACATCTACATTTATACTCCGCAAGCCACCCAACGGTGTGTGGCGGAGGGCACTTTACGTGCCACTGTCATTACCTCCCTTTCCTGTTCCAGTCGCGTATGGTTCGCGGGAAGAACGACTGTCAGAAAGCCTCCGTGCGCGCTCTAATCTCTCTAATTTTACATTCGTGATCTCCTCGGGAGGTATAAGTAGGGGGAAGCAATATATTCGATACCTCATCCAGAAACGCAGGCTCTCGAAACCTGGCGAGCTAGCTACACCGCGATGCAGAGCGCCTCTCTTGCAGAGTCTGCCACTTGAGTTTATTAAACATCTCCGTAACGCTACCACGGTTACCAAATAACCCTGTGATGAAACGCGCCGCTCTTCTTTGGATCTTCTCTATCTCCTCCGTCAACCCGATCTGGTACGGATCCCACACTGATGAGCAATACTCAAGTATAGGTCGAACGAGTGTTTTATAAGCCACCTCCTTTGTTGATGGACTACATTTTATAAGCACTCTTCCAATGAATCTCAACCTGGTACCCGCCTTACCAACAATTAATTTTATATGATCATTCCACTTCAAATCGTTCCGCACGCATACTCCCAGATATTTTACAGAAGTAACTGCTACCAGTGTTTGTTCCGCTGTCATATAATCATACAATAAAGGATCCTTCTTTCTATGTATTCGCAATACATTACATTTGTCTATGTTAAGGGACAGTTGCCACTCCCTGCACCAAGTGCCTATCCGCTGCAGATCTTCCTGCATTTCGCAAAAATTTTATAATGCTGCAACTTCTCTATATACTACAGCATCATCCGCGAAAAGCCGCATGGAACTTCCGACACTATCTACTAGGTCATTTATATATATTGTGAAAAGCAATGGTCCCATAACACTCCCCTGTGGCACGCCAGAGGTTACTTTAACGTCTGTAGACGTCTCTCCGTTGATAACAACATGCTGTGTTCTGTTTGCTAAAAACTCTTCAATCCAGCCACACAGCTGGTCTGATATTCCGTAGGCTCTTACTTTGTTTATCAGGCGACAGTGCGGAACTGTATCGAACGCCTTCCGGAAGTCAAGAAAAATAGCATCTACCTGGGAGCCTGTATCTAATATTCTCTGGGTGTCATGAACAAATAACGCGAGTTGGGTCTCACACGATCGCTGTTTCCGGAATCCATGTTGATTCCTACATAGTAGATTCTGGATTTCCAAAAACGACATGATACTCGAGCAAAAAACATGTTCTAAAATTCTACAACAGATCGACGTCAGAGATATAGGTCTATAGTTTTGCGCATCTGCTCGACGACCCTTCTTGAAGACTGGGACTACCTGTGCTCTTTTCCAATCATTTGGAACCCTCCGTTCCTCTAGAGACTTGCGGTACACGGCTGTTAGAAGGGGGGCAAGTTCTTTCGCGTACTCTGTGTAGAATCGAATTGGTATCCCGTCAGGTCCAGTGGACTTTCCTCTGTTGAGTGATTCCAGTTGCTTTTCTATTCCTTGGACACTTATTTCGATGTCAGCCATTTTTTCGTTTGTGCGAGGATTTAGAGAAGGAACTGCAGTGCGGTCTTCCTCTGTGAAACAGCTTTGGAAAAAGGTGTTTAGTATTTCAGCTTTACGCGTGTCATCCTCTGTTTCAATGCCATCATCATCCCGGAGCGTCTGGATATGCTGTTTCGAGCCACTTACTGATTTAACGTAAGACCAGAACTTCCTAGGATTTTCTGTCAAGTCGGTCCATAGAATTTTACTTTCGAATTCACTGAACGCTTCTCGCATAGCCCTCCTTACGCTAACTTTGACATCGCCTAGCTTCTGTTTGTCAGAGAGGTTTTGGCTGCGTTTAAACTTCGAGTGAAGCTCTCTTTGCTTTCGCAGTAATTTCCTAACTTCGTTGTTGTACCACGGTGGGTTTTTCCCGTCCCTCACAGTTTTACTCGGCACGTGCCTGTCTAAAACGCATTTTACGATTGCCTTGAACTTTTTCCATAAACACTCAACATTATCAGTGTCGGAACAGAAATTTTCGTTTTGATCTGTTAGGTAGTCTGAAATCTGCCTTCTATTACTCTTGCTAAACAGATAAACCTTCCTCCCTTTTTTTTTATATTCCTATTAACTTCCATATTCAGGGATGCTGCAACGGCCTTATGATCACTGATTCCCTGTTCTGCACTTACAGGGTCGAAAAGTTCGGGTCTGTTTGTTATCAGTAGGTCCAAGATGTTATCTCCACGAGTCGGTTCTCTTGCAAAGAAAAATGTACTATACACCTTTTCCCGTGAAACACCAGAAAACATTAAATTTTGGAGAGTCCCTGTCATGTTACACAACTCCACGTGGTTTTTCCATACCCCGTAATATCACATTATGACAGTTCACCCTTCCATTTAAATGGGGTGTTGCCTCGTTACTAAACACTAGTCATGGTAGAAAACTGTCATCCTCCATCTTCCTAAGAACGAAATTGCAGAACTCCACATGTTGTTGTTTGTCACCTTCGCGAAGAACTTGCAGTAGCTGAATTTTGTATGGTTTCATGAGTAAAAAACCGACGCAACACTCGCCAGATGGACATCAGGGGCATGTTGAGCTGTCGAGCTGCGCGGCGAACAGACTTCTGCGCACTCCTTGTGGAACTATGGCGGATGCGTTCGACGTCTGTGTCACACACTCGGGGACCGCTCGGCGATTTGCCTTTACACAAACAACCTGTTTCTCGAAATTGTTCATGCCATCGTCTAATGCTCTGTGCTGTAGGAGGATCCACGCCATACCTAGTACGAAAGTCTCGTTGAACAGTTATTACTGACTCGCACAGCACATAACATACAATAAAAAACGCTTTCTGTTGTCCCGACAACATTTTTACTAGAACTAAAGTGGGAGCACCCTGCTGCTACCTAGCGGCAACCATGTAAAACTCGAGAGTTTTCTCTTTCCAACAGTACGTTATAATTTTTTAAAACAGGATGATTCTTTTTGATGCGTCCTGTGCTGTAGCTGTTACTATACGTATAAAAATTATATCTATTGTTACCACTTGGAGTAACACTTAAGGAAATTACCAATTTCATATTAGAAATTCAAATACGTACGTACAGCATTTTAACAATATCTGCATCTATGTACCAGGTATATGTCAGTCAGATGTAAAACTGCAAAACGTTACATGTAAGTAGCTACATTATTGGAATGTGTAATGGAAAGGGGTAATATGAGATTGATACTAGCGGGGGCTTCTACTTTTCATTTACGCATGTAGTCGTTAATTACTCACAGAAGTACCCCAGTCAGTCATACATACAGGATACAGGAGGTGCTGAGCTCGTGAAGTGTTGATCATGGCCAGGATTTGTTTTAGCGATTGTTTATGAAGTACCAGAGTGTTCTGCCAACTAAATGATGTTTTGTGGTAGAGTATAAAGAATTTTGACTTCTGCAGTAATTCATATTAGAGGAACATGATTTCATAGTAGATGTAGACCCTTCAGAATGTTGTTAACATTGTCAGAAGTATTCCTGGAAACTGACTACATGTACATGTATCATTCACATTATTCCGCCACAGTACAAGCATTTCTCAACATACCCCACGCAGCTTTCGACGGAAACTTAGGAACGTAAAGTTTCAAGGACCACGGCCATTCAACCCAGGAGACTCAGCAGCAGTCAGTAGTGCTTTTACTTAATATTATCAGATTTTCATTAATCATTACTCAGAGCACTGAAGTTCTTGGCGTATGCCTAAGTATAATCTGAAGCTTCCTGTTGTCATAGTTTAATAATGTGTATGTTTTATAATTCTGTGTTTTGTGAGCGTTTTTTAAAAAGTTGCAGTTACCATGTATGCCCAGTTCACTGCGTGAAATTATCAAGTTACACCATTTCGCTAGACGGAGTGCGTGTCTAGTCTTGGCGACAGAGGCGGCTCCTGACTACTAATTTCCTGCGTTAAAACATGTTATTACAACAAAATAAAAAATTTAAGGGCGTTGTTATAAATTTTTATGTGTCAGCCTGGCACAGCATTAATTCCATGTATTTATTGTCAAACCTCACGACAATAAACTTCCGCATATTTTATTGTTTTGGTGCAACACTGGCTTCCAAATACAATAACTGATTTATCTGAGACAACTTCGACTCTCAGCTTCCCGGTCTCTATAGCCTATGCTACACTACTCTGCAGTTCGCCCAAACGGTTTCGTGAGACTTATTATGACACCAACGCGTGAAAGTCATTGGTCTTAATCTAAAAACTGTTGGATTCGCTTTCAGAGTAATTTTTACGATTCATTTGTAGGCAATATTAAGCAATGACCTCTTTTGAGAAACTGAGCACTATACGAATCCCCCAGTAGTGTAGCTTGAAAGTTTTGAAAGATTTACAGAAAGTAACTTTTCACCATTTTCAACCAGCATTTTGCTTTCCACAAAAATAATGTGTGCAACTGTGGCACGGAAACAATGAAATATGAGACAAATAGCCTTCAAGTTGTACGCCAGTAAATTTGTCCGAAATAATTTATTTTTGCAATTACGATAGACAACCTCAGTACGATTTAAAGGAAAAGTTGGGTGTTCACGCAGCGATGCAATAAGTAATAAAAACGTAATAACCAATAAAATAAGCACGATATAAAATTTTTGTTTGTACCCATATCATCAAAAATTGTGTGACGTATATAAACCGAGCAAAATTATTAGTCCTAATTTGATTAGAATTTTGTTAGGATGGGATGGTTTAGGTTTGGTTTCTTATTAAAAATTGTTTGACATGTAAAAACCGAGCAAGTGAGAAAAGGACTCGCAGTCTGAGGGCTCCATGCAAACTTTATACCGTATCTGGATACGTAATACACCATTATAATAATTACTTTTTTTGTAAAATTTTGTGTAAAAAGCATCCAAACTTTTCGAGATCTCCTTGGACGTGTATGTCTGTTAGTTTTTGACTTTTGATATTTTGCTTTATTCACATAATGATCTTTCTCTGTAGCTCTGTATAAATTGTGTTATATTAATTCTCTAACGACAGGTGAATGTTTTCTTGTCACACCAGTACATATAGTTATGCTAACTAACCATATATTAAGAGCTTCATTTTTCACACTTTTTGGGAGGTATGAAACATTTCGACGTGGCACCAATCCACCACTGGCATGACTTTGTTACAAATATTTAATTTCTTCTTTTACTTGTTGTACAACCTCAACCTGCAGCCATTTTGAGAACTAGTCCGAAAATTTTAACTAATTACACCGCGTAGAGTGACAGCCAGATCATGTTAAAAAACTTACGTTTCAAAATTCTGTCAGTCCACATCTGTAGTTGCGCTGCTTCCGATACAAATCTGGGCCAGTAACATCGTACAGCTTCGCCATAAATAGTGCGTGCAAGTCCAACTCTCGCTAGCGACCGCACCCATAAACTTATTAAATAATTTCTATTGTATAAAAATTGTAATTCAACATAGGATTAAAGAGCCATCGGGTTGCCCATAAACGTTAGGTACATTGACCAAAGTTTAGACAACTTCTTGGGGTGTCTTCATCAGCATAAATGTCGCTAAATCGTAAAATTACATTGCTAAAAAGCAATGCATTCTAATTGTCGCTCTTTTGCAACATTTATTCAGATGTAGACACTCCCAGTAGGTGTTGGAACCCTGTTCAGTGTACCTACCGTTTATGTTCAACCGGTTGGCTGTTTAACCCTATGTTAAAACCAGTGTACGGCCGCTAAACAATTTACACGTTCAAAACTGAGAAATTGTGATTGTTTTGATTTTTCCGATTGTCTTATTTTCATAATCGAGTGATCGCTCAAAACGTTATTATATGGTTACCGTAAATCAATTGCAAACTAAAAACTTAAAAACTGAGTAAAATAAGTCACGAAAGGAAAACGCAATTAAACATGGAAATGAAGAAATTAAGAAGCCTAAGTACATTGAAAAAAATTAATGTAAGGGAGAATTCGTTATTATGTTTTACCACTTGAATTAATGATTGCTCGGCTACGATCTCATGCTTTTTTATTTAAATATCACAGCAGCACATTACGTTTCTATCTTAGTTATTTACATACGTACAGCACAAAAGGTAAAGATACGAGATTAGCTTGTCCAAGGCGGACGATCTTGTTACGTCTCGCGTGTAACGGCGTGTTCCGTGATCGAACTACTGTGGTCATTCACCAGCGGTGTTAATATTTTCAAGTGTCAGTTAATGCCATTCATTCGCTTTTGTGATTTGTTAATATTTCAGTATTACGGTAAAAACTCGTAAGAAACAAAAAAGTCACAGGAAAACTCTGGCAACCTATCTTCTGATGGAAAAAGTAAAGATGTAGACATCAATTCAAACGCGAAGACTATCAATGTTGTTGTCTGTGAAACCAGTTCGCAATCTGAAATTGTCACATTTCAATAAGATATGCAATCGACTACCAGTAAAGAAAAGGTCGCGAATGCAATGTTTTTACCTTCAACCGACGTTGCGTTTCCGCACGTACAAGCTCCTAGAGAACACAGTATTCGATAAATATTCCAAATGATATTAGGTAACATGACCAATAAAGGTGAAATCACCAAGTTTAAGAACTAAATTGCTACAATGGCACTAGATGAAATTACCACGTTCTAAAGTGAAACTGAAACAATGATATCAGATGAAATGGCTTCAAGGTTCGATGAAGCAAAGAAACATATCGCAACACAAATTCCAGAGCTCTCATCCATTATGTCTCACTTTCAGTCACAGTTTAGGAACATTTTCGTAGATGTAGGACCAATATCCCAACACAATAAAAATTAGAAACAACAACACTGAACGTTAGGTAGGCATCTAACAAAATTATCAGTTGTCCGACTTTGTCAACTAATACGTACAAGCTCACTGATGGAAATACCACACTTCATGGCATTATACACTCCTGGGAATGGAAAAAAGAACACATTGACACCGGTGTGTCAGACCCACCATACTTGCTCCGGACACTGCGAGAGGGCTATACAAGCAATGATCACACGCACGGCACAGCGGACACACCAGGACCCGCGGTGTTGGCCGTCGAATGGCGCTAGCTGCGCAGCATTTGTGCACCGCCGCCGTCAGTGTCAGCCAGTTTGCCGTGGCATACGGAGCTCCATCGCAGTCTTTAACACTGGTAGCATGCCGCGACAGCGTGGACGTGAACCGTATGTGCAGTTGACGGACTTTGAGCGAGGGCGTATAGTGGGCATGCGGGAGGCCGGGTGGACGTACCGCCGAATTGCTCAACACGTGGGGCGTGAGGTCTCCACAGTACATCGATGTTGTCGCCAGTGGTCGGCGGAAGGTGCACGTGCCCGTCGACCTGGGACCGGACCGCAGCGACGCACGGATGCACGCCAAGAACGTAGGATCCTACGCAGTGCCGTAGGGGACCGCACCGCCACTTCCCAGCAAATTAGGGACACTGTTGCTCCTGGGGTATCGGCGAGGACCATTCGCTACCGTCTCCATGAAGCTGGGCTACGGTCCCGCACACCGTTAGGCCGTCTTCCGCTCACGCCCCAACATCGTGCAGCCCGCCTCCAGTGGTGTCGCGACAGGCGTGAATGGAGGGACGAATGGAGACGTGTCGTCTTCAGCGATGAGAGTCGCTTCTGCCTTGGTGCCAATGATGGTCGTATGCGTGTTTGGCGCCGTGCAGGTGAGCGCCACAATCAGGACTGCATACGACCGAGGCACACAGGGCCAACACCCGGCACCATGGTGTGGGGAGCGATCTCCTACACTGGCCGTACACCACTGGTGATCGTCGAGGGGACACTGAATAGTGCACGGTACATCCAAACCGTCATCGAACCCATCGTTCTAACATTCCTAGACCGGCAAGGGAACTTGCTGTTCCAACAGGACAATGCACGTCCGCATGTATCCCGTGCCACCCAACGTGCTCTAGAAGGTGTACGTCAACTACCCTGGCCAGCAAGATCTCCGGATCTGTCCCCCATTGAGCATGTTTGGGACTGGATGAAGCGTCGTCTCACGCGGTCTGCACGTCCAGCACGAACGCTGGTCCAACTGAGGTGCCAGGTGGAAATGGCATGGCAAGCCGTTCCACAGGACTACATCCAGCATCTCTACGATCGTCTCCATGGGAGAATAGCAGCCTGCATTGCTGCGAAAGGTGGATGTACACTGTACTAGTGCCGACATTGTGCATGCTCTGTTGCCTGTGTCTGTGTGCCTGTGGTTCTGTCAGTGTGATCATGTGATGTATCTGACCCCAGGAATGTGTCAATAAAGTTTCCCCTTCCTGGGACAATGAATTCACGGTGTTCTTATTTCAATTTCCAGGAGTATACATACACTTTAGTTTTAAGTACAACATTTCAGTAATGAACAGGCAAACGTTTTAGAGTTACAGTTCACTGACCATGTGCACAACTTTAGCAGTATTTATTTTGAATGTGTAGGCAACAAAGACAAGCACACTGATAACTGTATTACTGAAGAGTTAGCGCGAGTTGCACAACGGTCGGTGAATGAATACTTTGCAAGCAATGAGACTGAAAAAATTGAACAGAGCCATGAATTTAAAAAACTGAGGAACTAAGACAAACACCGGAAAGTGTAACGCATTCCTCACCCACGGCTGCATCCAATCACGGATGTTCCAGCAGCGTGCAAATTGAACGGAATTTCGGTAATGAAAATGGGTATGGTGCTCACTTCACCGCTAGACAAATGTTGCATAATCCGGGGAAAGTACTCAACTTGTCATCTGTATTTCTGGACGTGAGTTTAGTAAAACACCGTCAATTTCAAGTGTGCATTCCAGAGAAAAAGACTATTGTCCACCTTGTCGTTTTCCTTAAATTATTCACCTAGAACTTGGAATGACGGCAGTAGTGTGAAGCCGACGTATGAGCAAACGAAACAGTAGATAACTGTACCATTATCTACAATTTCACCGTGCTTTCATGCGAAAGTTAGTTCCGTTCGGGACAAATTGAGAAAATAGGTCTTTGAGCCAGAATACTTTAAGCCACGTCAAGGTAGCCTGATGCGTTATTTTAAAAAGTATATCAATATGACGCACTATTGAGGCGGTTCTGCCTCCAAGCACGATGCGTTGTGGATGCAAAAGCAAAATTAACCGTTGAGATACGTGAAAAACGTACACATTTTCGAGAGACAGACACAGAATACCTTACGTCAGTACTCGACTCACTGGATTTAATCCAGGAAGACATATGCACGTCTCGAGTAACAACAGCCACATTGCCTAAACTACATAAGACCGGGTAATTAGCCTACAAATGCGAATCCGACTCGTCAGAAGTATGGACCGAAATCGCCTACCATGAAAAGAGAGACCAAAAACCGTTTTCATCCAGGATTCAATGGTATTCATAAGAAGGAACAACTGGAATGGGAGCAAGAATGACACTGGAAACAGCAACTACGGTAAACGTTGAAATAACGGCAATAGCAATAATTACCAATACAGACAATTTCAGTCGTATCCACCATACAACAATAATAGCTGTCCTGGGAACCTGACTTCCTATAGTAAAAACAGTAGCAATCAAAATATTTCGGAAAATAACATATAAAGTCGTGTTATCCAAGACGACGGGTGCACGCAGCGTCCTCATGTGAATATAATAGAAGTGGTGAATGAATGAAAGCCCGTCACACAAGATTGGGTCTCATCTCACCTCTAATCAAGACCAGGTCAGTACCAAGAACCAGAATAAACCAGATAATAGTCAGACAGATCCCGTATTCATATTGAGGTGTTAGAAAAACATGAATATACGCGACGAGTTAACAAAAGAGGATACGAAATGTTGTGGCCCAAAGAATAAAGTGGTGCATGGTAGAGCACAAGCTATCATGGATGGTGTACCAACCACCAATGTTATAAATACGGGGGCAGTCATATGTGCTGCATCATGAGATTTATGTAACAGGACGACGGTACGATGCGCAATTCCATACTTTCATGTCTAGAAACGGCGAATGACAAGTGCAGTTGGTGTCAAGTAGCGTGAGGTTGGCACGCAGAATTTTGTGACATTAATCTGGGAAATCGAGTAATAGAATGCCCGTTCCCAGTAACTGATCATTTAGTAACTGATTGCCTCATAGGAGTAGATTTTCTGAGAGAGAAAGATGGAATAATCGATTTCTCTTTAGGAATAGGTTTCTTGATGCACAATGGGGAAAATATTGACATAATTCTGGATATAAAAAGCTTAACTCATGGCAAATACTGCCAGAGCTGTCGTATACAATTCTTAGGCAATAATTATGGAAACTGTGTTAGCCATCTTTTAACAAAGATGCGTTATCAGACTTATAGGAAATCGTATGCGAGAAAGCGAATGAATTTAGAGCAAATTCGAGTACAAAGGAACAACAAGGTAAGTTGTATGAATTATTATTACACTACTTACAGGTATTTTCATGAAAACTAGGTGATACTGAAACGTGTATTTACAATATGAAAGTGTGCCTCCATGATGTATTTTGCCACAACACATATGTGATCCCCTGGTTAAAGTGAGCAGCAGCGAGAGCTGAGACCACGCGCTAGAATAGAACATAACTGATCCATATCACCATACTGCAGTGCACTGTTTGCGGAAACCAAACCTAATGGAAGTGTTCGCCGCTTGTTACACACTTGAGCCGCAAATAAGATAACTGTACCTGTACCCACAATACCTGAAAATCTTGATGAGCAGTTTCAAAAATTCCATGGTGTCAAATATCTCACAAGTACTGGTTTAAAAAGTTGGTACTGGCACGTAAACCTAACGCCAGAATCTACAAAATATACGACCTTCATTTTTGGTGGTAAGAGTTGTCTGATTAACGTCCAACCATAGGACTTAACGTTTGTTCTGGAGTGTTCATCGCTGCTTTAGGATCAGAACTGCAAGAAAGTGTACCACTGTATGTTGACGACACTCTCATCGCTACAAATACTTGGGAGCAAACAAACTAACTTCTTCCGAAGAGGCGTTGAAGGCTCAACAGTACCGACCGGCCGCCTTGCCGTCCTCAGCCGTCAGTGGATGCAGATACTGTGGGGCATGTGGACAGCACACTGCTCCCCGGCCGTTGTCAGTTCCTGGGACCGATGCCACCATTTCTCAACCACGTAGCTCCTCAACTGGACTCATAAGGGCTGAGTGCACCCTGATTGCCAACAACACTCGGCAGATTCGGATGGTGACCCATCCAAGTGTTCGCCAAGTCCTACAGCGTTTAACTTCTGTGGTCTGACGAGAACCGGTGTTACCACTGCGACAAGGTGGTTTGAAAATACTTAGGTCATATAATATCGTCTTAAGGAATATGATCAGATTCTGATAAAATTAACTCAATCAAGAATTTCCCATATCCAAACACTAAGAAGCAGTGAAAATAATATTTTGGTCTCTGCTCTTTCTTCTGACCTTTCGTCCCTGACCAAATACTATATAGCACAGAATTCCTACGATTCATTAAGAAGAACGCTTTGTGGCTTTGGACAGATGAATGCGTCAATAATTTGAACGCAATCAGTGCAGCATTAGTAAATTCCAGTGATACTAATATGAGCAAAAAATTTGTGTCCCCACAGATGCCTCATACACAGGTCTCGGCTCCTGTCTGTTTCAGACAGATCAAGAACAACGTAAGTATGAAGTAAAAGTGATTACCTTTGCAAGTAGTACACTCACTGAATGCGAGTGTTCTTGTTCGGCAACAGAATTGGAAACGTTATCAATTGTCTGGGTATTTAAAAAATTCAGTTACTACATTTATGGTAGAAAAAAACGTAGTTAGTGATCCTCAGGCTTTGAGTTTTTTGAAATCTTGCAGATTATTACACCCATGCCAAGTGCACTGGGCATTCTCCTTACAAGAATATTCATTTGTACTAATTAACATGACAGGGAAAGAGAACAGAGTAGCTGATACATTGTCTAGACTGCCACAAGATCTAACTGAAAACACTGGATCATTAGGAAAAGTAGCTGGTTATCGAATTTTCTCATCAAAGACAAACCCTACCGACAATACTATATTGACATGTGAAGAAACACGAAAAGACTACGAGATCCACGTTGGCACAGATGAGAACACAGCTGAAACAGGATAAAGCTAGCAGTTCGGAGCATGTGACACCTTACACAATAATGTATTGTTCTATAAAAGGCACCCCAACACAAACGCTTGGTGTGTATGGATACCGCCTGCAAGCATTAACAAAGACTCATCATGCATTGGGACACAAAGGTATCGCAAAGTGTGTAAGGAAACCCAACATAATCTGCTTCTTTCCCGAAATGAGACGCGAAGTACGTCGATTACTAAACACTTGCGCCATTTGTCAAAAAGCAAAATCCATTAAAATTTAAAAATCCTGTGACTCAAATACTCTTTCGGATTCTCTGCACGACGATGAAGGAAATTTAGTAACAGTGTCTTTTCACTTACATCTTGAAAACAGTTTGAATGCTTGTCATTACTGCTTCTTGCTGTAAATATTCGCGTTGAAGAGCATCCTGTGTAAATCACGTGTTTGGAACTCTCTAAGCAAAGAGTACACCATGTTGAGAGCTATGAAACTCCGCCCATGCCTCTCTACCTCGTATTTCCAAACCACAGTATCAATGGAACAAGTCTCTCTCTCTCAGTATCTGTGAGGTTTCCATGATCTATCTGTGACTCACCATCTAATCTGTGACTCACCATCTAACAACTTCTTGCCCTTCATGTCCTTTTCCAGTTATAGTGATCTTGGTCCTATTTCTTTTTCTCTACTTGTCCACAGCATTCTGTAATTTCAGTTTATCTTTCACTTTTGCTTCTTTCACCGTAAAATATTCTCAGTTTCAATCGACAGGCGAAATGATGCAGCTAAAATGGTATAATGCCATACACCTTTGGAACATTCTGAGAAAGCCTTCACCTTATATTTCCACCTCTCGAAAGTAATTTATGGAACGACTAAGTAAATTGTCCTGAACGTCATATACGGACCTCTGGCAGATATACTTTCAGTCTTTTATTTTCTGCATTTCAAGTGGCAAGAAAAGACGTGTGGAAACTTTAAAACTAATGCTGACAAACGCAGCTGGTAATCGAATCAGATACACAAACTGTAGGTGTGTGTAACCTAAAATAGCGTACCAACAATACAGTAGTAACATTAAGCAAGTGTTCAATTGATTGTCAGGCTTTAAAAGCAGAAAAATAGTTTAAATGAAACAAAGCTAGCACGAGGGGAAGGGTTTTTTTTTTGGCCTCTGCCGCACCTCTTGAAATGTCCAAAAAAATTTATGTGCTCAATGACCGGAAACAAAACATAATTAAATTGTCCATCAAGCAGGATTAAAAAATTAATTATAAATAATTAAAATCGAATATTTTACTAACTGCTACATCTGAAACTCAGTTCCTTTTTCGATGTTAGAAAGGGCCATTGTTGATGTTATCATGGTTCAAATGGTTCAAATGGCTCTGAGCACTATGGGACTCAACCGCTGTGGTTGTCAGTCCCCTAGAACTTAGAACTACTTAAACTTAACTAACCCAAGGACATCACACACATCCATGCCCGAGGCAGGATTCGAACCTGCGACCGTAGCAGTCGCACGGTTCCGGACTGCGCGCCTAGAACCGCGATACCACCGCGGCCGGCCTGATGTTATCATGTATTTTAGACGTGACTCTTAGGCACGGTTGGATCACTCGCCAACTGCCTATGTTATGTCTTCCGTTGTCACACTGTGTATTAAATTTCCAAAGGCGTATCTCTTATGACAATTGTTGTAACATGTGCACCTTTTTATAACGTTTTGTTCATTTACTTAATTATTACCCTTTGCATAAAGCCATTTACCTCTAATTGTTTGAGTACTGAATGTTTACGTTTTACTAATGTCCAATCATTTTAAAACTAATCGCAGGGTATTAATAACATACAGACTTAGCTCTATGAGACCGGCGTCTTCGATATAATACGAGTTCCCCTTCCCCTCTAATCCGGATTCCAAGCCAGCCGTTGTGGCCGAGCGGTTCTAGGCGCTTCAGTCTGGAACCGCGCGACCGCTACGGTCGCAGGTTCCATTCCTGCCTCGGGCATGGATGTATGTGATGTCCTGAGGTTAGTTAGGTTTAAGTAGTTCTAAGTTCTATGGGACTGATGACCTCAGATGTTAAGTCCCATAGTGCACAGAGCCATTTGAACCATTTGAACCATATTCAAAAACCATTCGAGAAATTTTCCCAATTCCACAGATGATACATTGCACTTTATAACTCGATTTATTTTTCTCGAAGATATTTGCTTTTCTACAATTCTGCGTTGTACCAAACCCTAATCTGTCCATCCTTGTCGAATTTACTCCATCGATTTGTAAATGTGTGTACGTCCCTTAAGATTGCCTTTCCCATGTTAAGTCGCATATTGCAACAGTGAACCTACTCATTATTTTGGTCCCATTTGAATTTATGTAGTATCGTTTAACAACGAGCTTCTGTGCTTCCTTCATTAAAAATACTTTGGCGGATGTTGGACATCGGCGGACGGTATATAGCCAGCTTTTAATGTATTTGTAAAGAGTTGGCTGCAAATGTATCTGCCGCAGATGTAACGCAGTGTGCTTGCTCCTGTGTCACAGAGTAAATATACTCCAGGATCGCGGCTAAACATTTAGATTAGGAACGAGGAAATGTTACGCGTCAAGTTCAGTAGTTGGTTAGAAGATTTCATTGCCACGTGGCAAAAGCCCGTGACACATAAGATGCGGGACCATGTTAGTGGCCGTAAGCGTACGTGTTGAAGAAGACTTCATATCATTTGGGACAATAACTGTATTCAAAATAGCAGAAAAGGTAGGAACATACTCGAACATCTGTGTGCTACATTCTTCAACATATCAGTAACCAATTTTTATATCGGTAGGAATATAAACGCTCAATAAGTGTGGCACTTCACAGCCTAGTTCTCTTTCTAACCAGTCAAATATCTTCCAATGAGAATTTTCTACATATTAAACTTGTAAATAGGAATTTTTTTCGCCGTAAATATGAATGCAATGAGAGTTATTAGAAATGAAATCTTAACATCGAATTTAGTGATCACCAAGTATACTAAGAGAAGGAATTCTGTTACTTCAGAAGCAATATAACGTACTATGGACGAAGCAAGGACATAATAAGCATAGTAGTACAGACGAACTAGAAATCCCTGGCCAAAAGAAGGCAGATATCAAATCCCTAATATTTAACTTTCACTTCCATTTATTGGATTTCATAGCAACAGTTGGTGCCATTTCCTCATGACACGAACTTGCTACAGTCAAACCTATTCCACCCAGTGTGACAGTCTTTATACCATCGACGTACACTTCGAAATTAATTTCGAGAACAACATTTTAAAACACTTTTGAAATTCAAGGTGCGTTGTGAAGATCCATAACGAAACCCAGTACTCAAACCGTTCTCATTCTGTGATGCTCCAAGCTCATAAACAATGAGTTTCCCAGCGTGGAGCCACTCTTGGAAAATAATCTTATTACCTACCTCTGAAAACATACTTAGCGTTCCTTAGACGCAGACCACGCGCCTACCTTGCAATCCAAAAGTCTGAAAATGTGCAATTCTGAGCAGCTGTTCACCGTCCAGAAACGAGCAGCTAGCCAACATGTACAACCTTGGGTACATTATGCGGGTCTTGTTTTTACAAACACTTGCCAGCATTAATAGTAACTCGACTTTGCACCACATAGAGAACAGCTGGAGCCGAATCATCTGTACTGCTAGTGACATCTGTTGTGTCATCTATGCGAACCATTCGCATGTGAACAGAATAGGAAAATTGGTGAATCAGCGTTGAATTACGAGCGGGAGAATCAGGGACCACTTGCTAGTGATCTATCAGCCCCTCAAGGACATTAATATCTTCGTGTCAAGTTTGCGACGTTACTGAAGTAAAAATTAATTATATTTAATTTAATTTAAACCTAGGCTCTGTTTCTGTTCGCCTAGGGGCAGATTGTATTACCTAAAATGCGTCACTCCAATTTTAAATAATGTTGTAGAATGGCTACTGACAACTAGTCAGAACAACACTAACTGCTAAGTTGAAAAATAGCTGCTGTTTTAAATCGCTACCGCAGCTACAGTTATTTCAGATTTCACAAATAAAATTTATTGTTGCACTCACCACTCGTCTTAATTTTATGGTGATCAACAAATGTTACTGTGCAGTGATAAATTACACGATTCGAGCCATCAGTGGTGCAAAACAAAGCTCCATAAAGTTAATGAATCAATAAAGTAGCAAGAAAACACCACACTGTGTTCACAGGCACAGATTACGAAAAAACTACCTTACTCAGAACTACGTTACCGACACAACGCTGCAAGTAGTGGAACAAAACGACATCTGGTGCAATTCTGATATAAAATTGATATGAACCAATGATAATTAAGTAATTAGTCAATTAATTATCCCCACTCACTGATGACATCATGGTTCTTCCCCACGTGGCAAATGGGCTCCCCTGAGAGAACTCCCAGCCCCCTCCCCTCCCCCCTCTCATCCACCACAACATCTCCATAATCCCACATGGCCGCTTGAGGGAAAAATGTCGAGCTGCTGGACTGGGAAGACCTGACGACCGTATACTAACTTTTTCTGTTATATCATGTGTTCCGATTGGTTTTATATGGCCCGCCACGAATTTTGTACCTGTGACAACTTCTCCATCTCACAGTACCACTTCCTGTTTATGTCCTCAATTATTTGCTGCTTGTAATCCAATCTGTCTTCCTCTACAGTAGTTTTCCTGTACAGCTATCTCTAGTACCATGGAAGTCATTCCATGAAGTCTTAACAGATTTCATATCATTCTGTCCCTTCTCCTTGACAATGTCTTCCACATGTTGCTTTCCACTCATATTCTGTGCAGAACTTTCTTATACCTTATCTTATCAGTCCACCTAATTTTCAACATTCGTCTGTAACACCATATCTGAAATGCTTTGATTACCTTCTGTTCCGGTTTTCTCACTGTCCTTGTTTCACTACCACACAATGCTGTGCTCCAGAAATGTCTTCCTCAAATTAAGGCCCATGTTTGATACTAGTAGACTTCTTTTGGCCAGTAATGCCCATTTTGCCAGTGCTAATTTGCTTTTGATGTCCTCCTTGCTCCATCCATGATTGGTTGCCGGCCGAAGTGGCCGTGCGGTTCTAGGCGCTGCAGTCTGGAACCGCGAGACAGCTACGGTCGCAGGTTCGAATCCTACCTCGAGCATGGATGTGTGTGATGTCCGTAGGTTAGTTAGGTTTAACTAGTTCTAAGATCTAGGGGACTAATGACCTAAGAAGTTGAGTCCCATAGTGCTCAGAGCCATTTGAACCATGATTGGTTATTTTGCTGCCTAGGTAGAATTTCTAAAATCATTGGGGGAAGTGGCAACAAAACGACTATTCACGTTGGTGTGTAGAATATATGAGTCTGGCGACATACCATCTGACTTTCGGAAAAGCATCATCCACACACTTCCGAAGACGGTAAGAGCTGACAAGTGCGAGAATTATCGCACAATCAGCTTAACAGCTCATGCCTCGAAGCTGCTTACAAGAATAATATACAGAAGAATGGAAAAGAAAATTGAGAATGCGCTAGGTGACGATCAGTTTGGCATTAGGAAAAGTAAAGGGACGAGAGAGGCAATTCTGACGTTACGGCTAATAATGGAAGCAAGGCTAAAGAAAAATCAAGACACTTTCATAGGATTTGTCGACCTGGAAAAAACGTTCGACAATATAAAATGGTGCAAGCTGTTCGAGATTCTGAAAAAAGTAGGGGTAAGCTATAGGGAGAGATGGGTCATATACAATATGTACAACAACCAAGAGGGAATAAGAAGAGTGGACGATCAAGAACGAAGTGCTCGTATTAAGAAGGGTGTAAGACAAGGCTGTAGCCTTTCGCCCCTATTCTTCAATCTGTACATCGAGGAAGCAATGATGGAAATAAAAGAAAGGTTCAGGAGTGGAATTAAAATGCAAGGTGAAAGGATATCAATGATACGATTCGCTGATGACATTGCTATCCTGAGTGAAAGTGAAGAAGAATTAAATGAGCTGCTGAACGGAATGAACAGTCTAATGAGTACACAGTATGGTTTGAGAGTAAATCGGAGAAAGACGAAGGTAATGAGAAGTAGTAGAAATGAAAACAGCGAGAAACAACGTCAGGATTGATGGTCACGAAGTCAATGAAGTTAAGGAATTCTACTACCTAGGCAGTAAAATAACCAATGACGGACGGAGCAAGGACATCAAAAGCAGACTCGCTATGGCAAAAAAGGCATTTCTGGCCAAGAGAAGTCTACTAATATCAAATACCGGCCTTAATTTGAGGAAGAAATTTCTGAGGTCTTGAGTACAGCATTGTATGGTAGTGAAACATGGACTGTGTGAAAACCGGAACAGAAGAGAATCGAAGCATTTGAGATGTGGTGCTACATGTTGAAAAGTAGGTGGACTGATAAGGTAAGGAATGAGGAGGTTCTACGCAGAATCGGAGAGGAAAGGAATATGTTGAAAACACTGATAAGGAGAAGGGACAGGATGATAGGAAATCTGCTAAGACATGAGGGAATGTCTTCCATGGTACTAGAGGGAGCTGTAGAGGGCAAAAACTGTAGAGGAAGACAGAGATTGGAATACGTCAAGCAAATAATTGAGGACGTAGGTTGCAAGTGCTACTCTCAGATGAAGAGGTTTGCACAGGAAAGGAATTCGTGGCGGGCCGCATCAACCCAGTCAGTACACTGATGACCAAAAAAAAAAAAAAAAAAAAAAAATAAAGGTAGTATAATTCCTTAACTTGATCTGCTTGGTGACCATCAATCCTGATGTTAAGTTTCCCGCTGTTCTCATTTCTGCTACTTCTCATTACTTTCGTCTTTCTTCGACTTACTCTTAATCCATAATCTGTACACATTAGACTGTTTGTTCCATTCAGCGGATCACGTAATTATTCTTCATTATCACTCAGGAAAGCAATGTCATCGGCGAATCGTTTATGATATCGTCTCACCTTCAATTTTAATTGCATTGCTGAACTTTTCTTTCGTTTTCATCATTGCTTCTTTGATGTGCAGATTGAACAGCAGGTGAGAAATATTACATCCCTGTCTTACACCCTTGTACATATCGTACATCACACATCTCTCCCTAAAGCTTACCTGTATTTCTCTCATAATTTCGAATATCTTGCATTGTTCCACTTTATCGAATGCTTCCTCCAGGTCGAGAAATCCTATGAACGTGTCTTGATTTTTTCCTTAATCTTGCTTCCGTTGTCAACCGTAATGTTAGAATTGCCTCTCTAATACCTTTACCTTTCCTAAAGCCATACTGATGGTCCTCTAAAAATGGTTCAAATGGCTCTGAGCACTATGGGACTCAACTGCTGAGGTTATTAGTCCCCTAGAACTTAGAACTAGTTAAACCTAACTAACCTAAGGACATCACAAACATCCATGCCCGAGGCAGGATTCGAACCTGCGACCGTAGCGGATGGTCCTCTAACACATCCTCAATTTTTTTCTATTCTTCTGTAAATTGTTCTTGTCAGCAACTTGCATGCACGAGCCGTGAATAAGTGCGATAATTCTCGCACTTGTCAGCTCTTGCAGTCTTCGGAATTTTGTGGATGATAATTTTCCGAAAGTTGGATGGTATGAACCGAGGATCATACGTCCTACACACCAACATCAATAATCATTTTGTTGCCACTTCCACCAAACATTTTAGTAATTCTGAAGGAATGTTATCTCTCCCTTCTGCCGTATTTGACCTTAAGTCCTTTCAAAGCTCTCTTACATTCTGATTCTAATAGTGGATCCTCTATCTCTTCTAAATCGGACCTTCTTCAATCACATAAGATAAATCTTCCCCCTCACAGAGGGCTTCACCATACTCTTTCCACCTTTCTGCTCTCTCCTCTGTATTTAACAGTGGAATTCCCTTTGCTCTCTTAATGTTACTATCCTTGCTTTTAATTCCGCCGAAGGTTGTTTGATTTTCCTGTAAGCTTGTTCTGACTATACGACAACCATTTCTTTTTCGATATCTTCCCATTTTCGATGCAGTCATTTCGTCTTAGCTTCCCAGCACGTCCCATGTATTTCATTCCTCAGCTATTTATATTTCAGGGTACACTAATATAGCGTGAGTAAGACATTGTTTAAACAGTTTAGTTAAGAATATTGTTTGTTTAATTCAGAAATTGCGTTACACCTCGAAATTCAAGCTGGTGTTTGAACAAATTAGACGGCGTTAGACTATTATGATACTTTTCTATTCTGATAGTGAAAGGAACCATGTGAATATACTGTCACAGCTCCCTCTAAACATATCTGAGGAATATTCTCGAATGCACTGCAACCACCGGAGCCATGCGCCGGACTCAGGGCATCGGCTACTGTCCGATACGTAGCAGCCACTGTGCAATGCTGAGCACTTCCTGCAGCATTACCTCAGCTTTCTGCCTCCCTGGCGCACTTTCTTTCTTCGTGGCACATGAGTACTCCTTGTCACTGAACATGAACTGTTTCGGGAGTTATTAAATCTGATGTTTAAGCAACGTGCAGAATTTTCTCAGTAGAAATGCTACTGCTATAGAAGGTGTGCCACAGGAAATGTAAATTAAACGATTCGCTTCACAAACTGAATATATCACGAAACTACTATTCGAAACACACTCGCACACAAAGCACTGTGAGGGTTGCTGCAACCAACTCCAGAATCAGGAATTACATGGATTTTTACTTTCCTAAGCTATGTCAGTGAGATGTGAATCGGCAATCGCGAATTAATTTACTGATCTTGAAACTTCCTGTGAATGGAGCATTCTGACTCGTTCTTACTGAATTTACGCACCAAATTGCTGCTTCTGGTGTGAGGGAACTGTCCGCCATTATTTGCAGACGGACAAATTACGAGATTTTCTGCGGTAACTGTTTTGGTAGTGATCGTAAATCATATAGCACTCGTGTTGCACTGATACTCAAATCCTGCAAGAGTGGTTTACAGTTCATGAAATACGGAAATTATCGCCTAAGACACTTCCCCGGTTACATTGCTCTGTTACTGTCGAGGAAAGCTTGAATTTTTCGACTTGAAATCGTTCTCCAACCAGGTTATATCACCACTAACGATTGTACCAACATACTCGTACCATTGGTACCATTGGTATCCTCCACCATAGAAAATCTAAACTTCTGCATCCAGCACGTAGCTACCGATCGGCAGACTCTCACACATATATTGCGAAGACAGACAGATCCCATAAAACATAAGCACAATAAATGCATGTAGTCGCAACACTCGATATCTTTTGCGAGGTGGCTCGGCTATCCACCATGGCCAACGGTCACGAGGCAACTGCCTACCTAGCACACGCTGGCATCACGCACAATCAGAGTGCCCTCGGACAGCGATCACTCTCCAAACTGATGTACAAAGCCTGGGCTGATTCCCCCCGCACAAATGTGTCCACTAACGATACTGTTTCCGGTTTAGCCTGCTTGCGAATTTCTTCTGCTTTCACATGGTTTGCCAGAATATCATAACATTTACGCTGTTGTTCTAGATATCAAGCACATAGCATTATGCTATCGATCGCTTGCACAGTACAACTCCGAAGATAATAAGTAGGAATTATATCCGTAGAAACTCGAAACTTTAGCGAGGTGATTATGTGGGACGTGCTGCAAACCAATGAGCAAATAGAAACTTACCCAATCTGCAAAGATCTTGATGTGAAATCTCGAAGACAGAGGAATCTGTTCATTCCACTCGTATTTTTTAACGAATACCGATGTAAATAGTAAAACAGATTCTAGATCATCCTTGTACTTTACAAAGTCAACCAGGGTCTTAATACATATGGTCATATGTGTTTCTCAACTGTAGAGAACCAGCAAAAGTTCCTTCCAATATTTTTCACCTTCTAGGTGCAAACAACACATATCACAGTTGATGTTTTCTCAACCAAAGAAAAATGGGAAACATGTAGAATTGCCTATCAATATACATTGGAGGGAATAATTGACCAGCGCAAACAATCACCACATTGAACCTTCTCACATTTGTACAGAAAATTCAGGGAATACTTGCAACACACCCGATCACGAGGGCTGCCCAGTATATATTCGCTATTCATCCATCTAGAGGGCAACACAATTAATCAGCTGCACGTTTATAACCCGCATATAGTGCCAGTGGCGCAGTGATGACTCATGCCGTAAGCAGGAAATGTCAGTTCGTTCCGGCCTCCAGCTACCTCTCCCATGCGCCACGCGCCCCAGTGTCATCCTGGGAGACCAGACATATATTTTCCACTGTAATTATATTTAAATATAATGAGTGATTACCCAGTTTGGTGACATTTGACAATGAGGAAAGTACTGCTGCGTCTCTGAAAATATTAGTATTTATATCCCCCTTATGTCTGGACATTATTTTCTACGAAAAATCTTTCATTCTTCTTAGGGCTATCGATGCGTTCAAATCACAGTTCTCCCAGTCAAAACCATGCCTCCCTTACTAAATCATAGGTATTCTTAACCATTCACAACAATTCATTGTCAGCTAACATTCAGCTATATTTTTATTAAAGTAATAGTGGTACAGGTCGCGGTGGTCTAGCGGTTCTAGGCGCTCAGTCCGGAACCGCGCGACTGCTACGGTCGCAGGTTCGAATCCTGCCTCGGGCATGGATGTGTGTGATGTCCTTAGGTTAGTTAGGTTTAAGTAGTTCTAAGTTCTAGGGGACTGATGACCACAGATGTTAGGTCCCATAGTGCTCAGAGCCATTTGAACCATTTGAATAGTGGTACACGCAGGATGACTGCTGTCTTTGATGCTTTCCTGGAAAAGAAAAGCAGCTGCCTCTAAACTGATTTGGATCTGCGTTAAAGGGTGGTAGAAAGCGGATGTAGTGATGGTTTGAGATCACGTTGTAACGAGGTATGATTTAGTGGTAAACTTATGGTGCATTCTCGAGAGAGATATTGCTGCAGATCATTTATCGCGCATTCAACCACTATTTCCGTTGTTCTTTCTGGTTGTATCAATTGTGTGGTATAACCTGCGTTCAAATTGTATGCCACTGCATGGTCTGTGTGTCACTTAGAGCGCTATCTACCTGAAATTGTTAACAGCAAATGTCTCCATACCACAGTCAGCAGAGAACTGACATGAAACATGCCCGTTGATGGGAATCCTATTTCAACACCATATTCTAGAGGAGCATAGATGTATGCGACGTACTCCATTTTCTCTACCACATCTTGGACATAAATCAAGTCTTCAGTTTCATAACTGTCATGGTTGTAAGTTAGTAGCAGGTGATTGTGAGATACTGCAAACCCTATGAATAAATTTGCTTGACAGTTGTGCTGTTTACCGAGTTAGTGCAGCAAGGCGTGTAATTTCACATGTCTAGCACTGCTGCTATGCGTTTGTCTGCTTCCTTGTAAAAGATAATCTCCGCTGCTGAGGGTCATTTTATACGACTGATGTCATGGTATAATTTACGAACCATGATCAGATATGAACAGTGGGCGACATACATCTCTGGAAAGCTGCATTGCGCGTGTATCACAAACAGTCTATAAAGGAAGTATGTTTATCATCTTAAGGTTTGTCAACGTAGTTAGTGGGATATAAAATTTGAAAGGTCGATGTATGTCAGATGTTAGACGTATACACACATCACAAAGAGTTTTGCATCACCCCAGTTGACAGGATTACTGAAGATAAACGTTGACTGTGGATATTGTATCGCAGAAACAGTCATTTTGACTGTTCAGAGATTTCACTAAACCCAACCAAATATGTAAGCAACCATGCATGAGCAGCGCCTGTTTGACGGAGGGGGTCCAAGAACCAATCATTTCCAATGATTCCACAAGGAAGAAGGTACACGGCTCGTGTTGTCTGTAATTAAATCATCCCTAGATGGTCAATATCGCGGTTCAATCGCGTCCGCATTGTTACTTTGTGCCAGGAAAGGCTTTTAACAAAGGGAGTGTCCAGGCGTCTTGGAGTGAACCAAAGCGATGTTGTTCGGACATGGAGGAGATACACAGAGACAGGAACTATCGATGACAAGCCTTGCTCAGGCCGCCGAAGGACTACACCGCAGTGGATGACCGCTATCTACGGATTATGGCTCGTGGGAAGCCTGACAGTAACGCCACCGTGTTGAATGATTCCTTTCGTGCAGCCACAGGACGTCGTGTTACGACTCAAACTGTGCGCAATAGGCTGCATGATGCGCAACTTCGCTCCCAACGTCCATGGCGAGGTCCATCTTTGCAACCACGACACCATGCAGCGCGGTACAGATGGACCCAACAACATGATGAATGGACCACTCAGGATTGGCATCACCTTCTCTTCACCGATGAGTATTGCATATGCCTTCAACCGGACAATCGTCGGAGACGTGTTTAGCAACCCGGTCAGGCTGAACTCCTCAGACACACTGTCCAGCGAGTGCAGCAAGGTGGAGGTTCCCTGCCGTTTTGGGGTGGCATTATGTGGGGTCGACGTACGCCGTTGGTGGTCACGGAAGGCGTCGCGACGGCTCTACGATACGTGAATGCCATCCTCCGAGCGATAGTGCAACCATATCGGCAGCGTATAAGCGAGGCATTCGTCATCATGGACTTCAGTTCGCACCCCCATCATGCAAATCTTGTGAATGACTTCCTTCAGGACAACGACATCGCTAGACTAGAGTAGCCACCATATTCTCCAGACATGAACCCGGTCGAACAGTTCTGGGATAGATTGAAAAGGGATGTTTATGGACGACGTGACCCACCAATGGCTCTGAGGGATCTACGCTGAATCGCCGTTGAGCAGTGAGACAATCTCGACCAACAGTGCCTTGATGAACTTGTAGATAGTATGCCACGACGAATACAGGTATGCATCAATTCAAGAGGGCGTGCTACTAGGTATTAGAGGTATCAGTGTGTACAGCAATCTGGACTACCACGTCTGAAGGTCTCGCTGTATGGTGGTACAGTATGCACTATGTGGTTTCAATGAAAATGACAGAGACTATGTTTATGTTGATCTCTATTCCAATTTTCTGTGCAGGTCCGGTACTCTCGGAGCCGAGGTGATGCAAAACTTTTTTTGGTGTGTGTATGTTCTGCTTTAGAGTATTAAAAGGGTTACACTCTAAAAGACTAATATTTCGGAAACGGTATGGCTTTAATATTATAGCGAATTTAAGTGCAGAACGGTGGAGCCTTAGGAGTGCATGTGTTTATGCTTCACAATCTTCTCTCTTTTGCCAGCACCATCTTGGTACTGACACCAGATATTAGAAAAATGCTTTAGAATTGATAGTGCAGTTGATTTACGTAAAATGCTTCAAACTCCAACCGTCTGGAGCGCCATCATGCATAAACCACTTGTTTCTTCTTATCCGCTTGTTATATCATCGCAACACTCTCATATCAACTACACAGCAAGAAGTGATGCTAACCTCCTGAATATGCACGCATCTGGAGAGATCTTGAGCACCTGGATAGGTGCATGAGTAAGACTGGTGCGGAACAGTCTTTGATGAGTAGCACTTGGCTCAGTCTGTTCCTTCACAAGATATGAAATGTAGTCGGTATAGTATACTCCTACTTCTAGCCAGCAGCAAATTAAATCGGTGATAGTGTTGTAGAGAGAGGTGGTCAAAGACAATGCAGGGAGATATTTCAATCTCCAATTTTATCCTAAGAATGCGACAGTGCTCTGTTACCCCCATCTAAATAGCGAAAAAGCGTAACCGTAATCGTAAATTAACCACTACGATCAATGTGCAAGAAGTATGTAGATTACCTAACTGCATCGGTACAGGACGCTGTCTGATTTACTTTGGCGTACATATTCGAGAATTAACTATGAATGGACGTTCTGCCCAGTCTACATTTAGTATATAGTACCTGCAAAGCAGAGAGGGGTGGCTCAACGAAGATACAGAAGTTGGGAAGCATTTTACTGTGTCACTGCTTGGCACTGAAAGTGAGGAAAAAACTCGTAAAATTGCTAACACTGATCACATTATCAAGTGGAATGGTTGTTGCAGTTCATCGTCCCATATCGACGGTGTCTTTTCCATCACATCCGTGAACTGGTATGCTGTTGATTACCAAACAATTATTGATTGATTTCCACTTGTTTGAGATGGAGAGAGCCTTGATGGGAACAATATCTTCTGCAGATGACCGGCACTGTAACAGTGATCGCGTACATGGATGCAATTTAGCGAATCGAAGCCCTTGGTCTTTTCAAAACAGAACATGGAGATATATGCTATGTGTTACTGTGAAAGATGAGATTAAATGTAGAAGTCATCACCATCGCGTAGCTCTTCAGAAATGCTCCACAATGCCACTAACTCTTCCAGCTAGCATATGTTGCGATGTCATACACATTTTTGTCAGTAAGGGACACCGCCTCTGCCTTTTATTTAAAGCATCATGGGTGTTGTATGAGTAGTGGTTACATAAAGCTATGACCAGCTTTCTGTGAGAGCTAAAGGATCTAAACGTGTTTATGTTGGTTTAGCATCTGACACAGGTCTCGAAGTGGTGGTAGAAAAACAAAACGTGTGGAGGTGTACGAAAAGTGGAGGTGTACGAAGATACAGCCTTACGCTCCTTTGATGAGTTATAACAGAGAAAAATGTACCAAACTAATTATGAAAGAACGACTCAGGGACTCTGTCTTACTACTGATAATCTGTGGGCTATGGTCCTACTACAGTAAAGGCGACGAAACTGGTATGTCTAAGCGAATTCGATCACTGACCACCTGCTCCAAAGGACCAATATCTGTATAGCTATTAGTATCGTCATATACGCTCGATTTCAGCAAACAGGCAGTGTTTGTTTTCGATGTAAAGATGTAATATCATATCGATTTCTCTACTAGGTGAGGTTAGCGAAGTTTATATAATGCAAAGATATTCTCTGTTGGATAAGGGGGATAGATAGAATGTTTGGGTGACAGATGTGAATGCAGCCTGAGGGATGCAGGTTTTCTTCGCACTGCAGTACGAATATGTAGTTCAAAAACGCGCTGCAATGCAGTAGCAAAATCCTCGCCTTCTTCTAGTTCCCGTATGATAGGGAGTCTTCCTAATCTTCCCGAAAGAAAAACCACAGAAGCTGCTTGTACTGTCTTTTCTACTATCTCATGTTGCAGCAGGAAACTTCGTTTGGCGCTAGGCGCACCTATTCTACATGGTTGGCTGAGTTACGACAACATGTTCACATTTCCACCGAGTGATAAAAACACGGTTCTGCTGCATTAACACTACTCACTATGTTTCTCCATCTGATGCATAATGTGGTAGATATAGTGGTCTCCGGCTGCCGCTCAGTTCCTACTTACAATGGAACGATCACATGGACAGAGCTGCAGGGAGAGTAGGGTAGAGACTGAGGAACAGATACAAGAAATAGAGAGATTATGGTTTTGCTGTAATGTGATTCACCAGTGGCTGTAATCATTAAAAGACATCTCCACAGGATCCAACGCATACGTGTGGCTGAATGCAGAGACTTGGTTCCAAACCACAGACAGCATTTCGACTAGAAAGCTTTACAATGTAGATCTGAGAAGCCAACGTCTCGGTCATAGGATTTTAAATATTTATTATGAGCTCAGTCTGGCGTTGCGTTTTTAAGTGATTCCTGACATAGCACAACATCGACTGCATGTGATCATTATGAATCAGCCATCGTCCTCTTCCACCTATAATCCAGTGGCAATATCGCAGAACCTCTGTTACACAACCAACACGGCATTCAGATAGAATGTGTTAGAAATACCGTTTGATAGCGTGAGAAATATCTGTTGGTGACATGAAGTAGTTGCAAATATCAGCATAACATCATGTTCCATAGCCAAATCTAAAATCTTTGGGAATGGCGATTTTATTACGAGCTTACACGACCGACAGCGCGCACCCGAACTTAAGTTCTATTGATACACACCCCAGTGATAACCATCTATATTGAACGTTACGATATTTGTGTGGAAGACTTCAATCAGAAGCCATCCCCTACTCGATTTATATAGCTTGTATGGTTTTCAGCATGGGTATCCTTAATGTTGCTTGTGTGCCCCAGGACCGCCCATTCTGCGGGCTGAGAGTGACATAGTCGTTGCCATCGCGTTTTCAATACGTTTCTCTTTCTAAGACACACGGGTACCAACTCGCGGATTTTCACTCAGTATTGTTTGGTGCATGCAGCATTCGATTACTGCCGAAGAATTGTACTAGTACTTAGTAGGGGATCTGTTATTGATTCACTGTGATCAGCAGGTTTATAAAATATGTGTTGGGGTGTAATGTTACTGTGGTAGATATGTACAGATAATGACTATGTCCAGTCATGAGGGTGGTATAGATTTTCTGTGGCGAACTGCGATGTCAGCGCATCGATAGCCATATTGGGGATGAAAGATTTTAAGTTAAAAATTATGTCCAGTCACATTGCTACTGATATTTCCAGAGCCACTGTCATCGAGAGGGAGTATTTCGGATACTAGGCTTATTGTGAACGTCACCAGATTGGGGCTGCTTTCGTGATAACTGTACTTAAGGTGATAAATACGTGTTTGGTCTCCTAGGATGACATCTTTTGGCGTGCGGGACTCGTGGCGGAGGTAGGCAGTGGGCGGAAGTAGCCAGTGGGTGGAGGTAGACAGTGGCCAGAACGAATTGACATTTTCGGATTAAGATTGAGCCGCTGCTAAGCCACCTGAACTGGAGTTGCAGAATACAAATGTGCAGCTGACTAACTGTGTCGCCTTCCAGGTAGGTGTATAGCGAACTCATACTGACTATGTGTTGGGTACCCTTCGTCATCATGTGTGTGTCGAGACTTCCCGATTTTTATGTGTAAAGTTGAAAGGGTTAAATATGGCAAGTGTTTGCACTGGACGATTATTCTCTCCCATGTAAACTGACAGGTTTACTACTACTGCTGCCACTCTACACGTTTCCCCTCTTTATTTCGTTGAGAGAACACGGATTACGAGGTGTGTTGTTTGCATCTAGACGCTGAAAAACATTGGAAGAGACATTTGCTGGTTATCTAGACATGAGAAACACGTATATGTATTAAAACCATAGTTGACTTTGTAAAGTACAAGTACGATCTGGAATCTATTATATCATTCACATTGGTATTCGCTAAAAAATATGAGTGGAGCTACCATTTCCCTCCATTTTCGTGTCTCCATATAAAAATCTTTGTACACGAGAAAAGTTTTTAGTCATTTAGTGGTTTGCAGCACTTTCCACATAGTTATCTCGCTGAAATTTCGGGACTCTGCAGATACACTTCCACTCCTTATATTCGGAGTTATGCTGTGCAAGCGATCGCTAGCATAGTGCTGTGTGCTTGATACCAAGAACAACTGCGTAAACGGTATGATATTCTAGCAAAATTTCGGAAACTTCCAAATGCTACTCGATGATTTCAGCACAGAAAGTATCATAAAAACGTCGTTTTTTGGCTTGTAAAATCGCATGCTGCAGCCGATATAGATTTCGAGAACGGAAAATTAATTTGGGATTGGCCACGCGTTTCTCTTCGGCCTTGCTCAGAAAGTAAACGTTCCTGTGATCCCAGAGTCTGGAGATGATTACAACTCGTTACAGAAACCACGGCAGCAAGCAGACCAGACCGGAAACAACGCCGTTAGAGGACACGTTTGTGCGGAGGGAACCAGCCCGGCCTTTGTACACCAGTTCGGGGAGTGGCCGCTGTCCGAGGGCACTCAGATTGTTCATGAGTCCAGCGTGCGTGAGGCACGCTGCCTCGTGACCGTTGACCATGGTGGATGACCGAGCGACGTCACAAAAAGTATCTAGCGTTGCGACAACATACAGTTATTATGCTAATGTTTCTTGGGATCTGTCTGTCTTCGCTGTATATGTGCGAGTGTCTGGCGGTCGACGGCAATATGCTAGGTGCATAAGTGTAGATTCTGTTTGGTGATGGTTACGAATTGTGTTTTCTGCATCGATATGGTTTGTTGGTACAATCGTTAGTGGTGATGTATTCTGGTTGAGATCTATTTCACTTCGAAAAATGCAAACTTTCTTCGACAGTAGCAGAGCAGTGTAGCCGAGGAAGTATCTTAGGTGACATTTTCCATATTTCACTAACTGCAGACCACTCTTACAGGGTTTAAGTGTCAGTACAATACGACTGCTATATGTCTTTCTATGGGTAGAAAATAGTTCCCTCAGAAATTCTCGTAATTTGTCCGTCTGTGTGTGTGTGTGTGTGTGTGAAATCTTATGGGACTTAACTGCTAAGGTTATCAGTCCCTAAGCTTACACACTACTTAATCTAAAGTATCCTAAGGACCAACACACACACCCATGCCCGAGGGAGGACTCGAACCTCCGCCGGGACTAACCGCACAGTCCATGACTGCAGCGCCTAAGACCGTTCGGCTAATCCCGTGCGGCAATTTGGCCGTCTGCAGATAATGGCGGACAGTGCCCTCACACCAGCAGCACCAATTTGGCGAGTAAATTCACTAACAACCAATCCCAATAATCAATTCACAGGAATGTCAATGATGTCGCAGAGTCACAAGACATCCTTTGTGCGGGGTGTAGGAGCCAATACATATTGGCTCAAACAAGATCGGGGCAAGGTGTGTCCGGAAAGTTTCATGATGTCTGAGAGTCACGTGATATCTTCTTTGTTCGAGTGACAAAGAAAAGTCCAACCAGACAAGCGCCCCTGGTTCAGACATGTGGGATACTGTCCCCTACCCGCCACTGTGGCTTTAGAGCATCTCCAGATCTGAAGCTGTAGGATATCGAAAATTCGCCGAAAATTCGAGCAATTTTTCTCGTCTTTAAGACAGGCTTCGAATTCTGTTTGTGTGTAATTTTTTCTTTTTGCGATCTGTTGTGGGGTTCAAAATGTGTGATGAACTTCTAGATACCTAAGTGCCCCTTTTTTACCATCTGTGCTTAGACATCAGTCTGGAAAATAAAAGGAATAATGGCCATAACATCATTGGCTCCAGCAGCAAATATAAACTAAGCCCACTCAGAGTTTCAGAAATGTGATGAACACATAGCAACTGTAGGACTCCGAAATTTTTCTCTCTCTGGCAGCGCCTTCAAACAAGCAGCTAAAACTCGAAAAGTGGCGAGCATCCTATTTGGAGTTACATATATAGTTCTTTCAACTACCGAATATCTCGTTTTGGCGTGTATGATCGGATACTGCTGCTTATATCGATTTGGAGATCGCTAAATTAATCTGCGATCGACATACACTGAAAAGCAAAGTAACTGGTACACCTGCCTAATACCGTGTAGGGACCCCGCGAGCAGGCATAATTGCCGCAACACGATCTGGCATGGAAACGACTAATGTCTGAAGTAGTGCTGGAGGGAACTGACACCATGAATCCTGCAGGGCTGTTCATTAATCTGTAACAGTACGAGGGGGCTGGAGATCAACAGCACGTTGCAAGGCATCCCACGCGTGCTCAATAATGTTCATGTCTGACAAGTTTGGTGGGCAGCAGAAGTGTTTAAACACAGAAGAGTGTTCCTGGAGACACTTTGTAGCAATTGTGGGCGTGTGGGGTGTCGAATTGTCCCACTGGAATTGTAGAAGTCCATCTGAACGCACAATGGACATGAACGGATGCAGGTAATCAGACAGGATGCTCACGTTTGTGTCACCTGTCAGAGTCATATGTAGACGTATCAAGCGTCCCGTATCTCTCTAACTGCACACTCCCCGCACCATTACAGACCCTCCATCAGCTTGAACAGTCTCCTACGGACATGCAGGGTCCTTGGATTCACGACATTGTCTCATACCCGTGCACGTCCATCCGCTCGATGCAATTTGAAACGAGACTCTTCCAACCAGGCAGGCTATATGTTTCCAGTCATCAATAGTCAAATGTCGTTTTTGACGGACCCAGGTGAGGGATAAAACTTTATGTCGTGCAGTCATCAGGGTTATAGGAGGGGGCCTTGGGTTACAAAAGATCATATCGATGATGTTTCACTTGTTGATGGGCCAGCGTAGAAATGTGCAGGCAGTTGCGAAAGTGTTGCACCTATGATACGTAGAACGACTCTCTTCAGTCGTCGTTGGCCCCGTTCTTGCAGGATCTTTTTCCGGCCGCAGCGATGTCGGAAATGTGATGTTTTCCCGGATCTTGATATTCGCGGTACACTAGTGAATTTGGTCGTACGGGAAAGTCCCCACTTCATTGCTACCTTGGAGATGATGTGTCCCATCGCTCGTGTGTCGACTATAACACCATGTTCAAACTCACTTAGGGGGAGCCGGAGGTGGTCAAATCCAAAAAACTTACGATTTTCTTGCTACCGAAAATTAATTGGAACATTCCTCTTTAATGTAAGCTTTGAATTATTGTTCTACTCGCCCTAGAAGTGGAGTTATTACCATTTTCCCCCACGCCTGCTGAGGAAATGGGCGGCCGCTGAATGCATCTAACACCCTCTCGTGACTTCCTGGCGAACTGCTTGGGATTTTCTCGGCCTGTTACGCATACAGCGCCTTATGTTACGCATACAGCGAGTGTGCAAGTGTTGGCTACATTGTTTTCTGTGACAAATATTACCCGTATTTCCTTACAGCTTACTCCTATTTTCCACAGAATTTCGAACATCTTGCTCCATTTAATATTGTCGTACACTGTTGTTCTGGTTACGACGCCACGTTTTAGTAACCGTGTATATAAGAAGGGGAAGAACGTAGGGAAAACAAAATTAACACTAATACCAAGTTGCGATACTACAATGAATAAGAGCCCGGAACATCGTCTCTTGGCGATTTACCGTTTCGAATTAGTTCAGTGTTGCGCCTGTTGTTGGTAGTATTATACTTCTTGTGTAAAGCGGGTAATATGCAGTATGTACTAGAATCAGGAGGGAACAATAAAACCAATTTTTCATGACTTAGCACAGCCAGAATTGTTACACAAATGTCTACACGGAAAGACGCAGAATCCTAATGAGAGCGTAAACAATTTGACTTGGAAAGTGATTCCTAAAAGGGTGTTTGTAAGCATAAAAACACTGCACTTTGGCATTTATGATGCAATAGCAACCTACAACCAAGGGAACAGTGTGAAGTGTGAAGTTCTGAAGGCATTAGGATTTACAGCTGGGGTGAACACTGTACGAGCACTAAGAAATATTGACAGAGAAAGGATAAGAGGAGCAGAAAGATGAGAAAGGCATATGAAGTATCACGGAACAACAGGCCAGAAAAGAAGACAGAAGAGGAAGCTTTTGGAGGATGAAGAAGAAGACCCTGATAATCCATACTATAGTGCAGGAATGTATTGAGAAACTTTGATAGCCATTTCCCGTAAATTAGAATTTTTCGAATATAAGGAACATTTTCTCAAAATCCACTGAAGCTAGAGAACTGAAATTTTAATACAGCACTCCTAGTGGTCAAACTTACATTGAAACACAGCCATTTGGCAAAATGTTCAGTAGTTTTGTTTCAGTTTAATTATAAAGCAATTATTTGTAAAAAAATTTCGGTCATTAAAAAAAATTATTGGAAGGAAACTAGAAAAAATACTCCAAAATCCCTATGTCATAACTGCAATACTAAACCACTCTATATGTAAAAAAAATTCAAATTTTTCTATTTGGTAGTTTATTCATAAATGTTCCTCAGACTTAGTGATTTTAACATGGGCAGCATAGGCACCTCCGGCTCCCCTTAAATCTTGATAACCTTCCATTTTAGCAGCAGTAACCGATCTGACAACTGCACCAGGCACTTGTTGTCTTACATAGGCGTTGCCGACCGCATTGCCGTATTCTGCCTGTTTACATATCTCTGTATTTGAACATGCATGCATATACCAGTTTCTTTGGCGCTTCAGTGTAGCTTATATTGTAAATATTAATGTAATTCCAGAATCTGGAGATGGTCGCAGCTCCAACTACAGCTCTCACAATGCTTTGTGTGCAGGTGTGTTTCGGGTAGTAGCTCTGTGATATATTCGATTAGTGAAGCAAATTATTTAGTATTTCCCATGGCAAACCGTCTGTAGCAGTAGCATTTCCAGTGAAATGCCACATCTTCAAGATAGTTATGTCACCGTATTCCACACATTGCTTCAACACTAGTCTTAAAAACTCGTGAAGCTGTTCGTTGTCAGTTACAAGGGGTGTCTGTGTGCCACAAAGAAAGAAAGTTCCCCGAACAAGCAGAAGGTTGAAGTATTTCCCCATACGACAGAAAGCGCTTAGTGCAGCCCTGCAGCTGCCATATCTCAGACACTGCCCGGCGCAAGGCTCCAGTAGGCAGAGCGCAGGCGAGAAAGTGTTTGAAATATGTTAGCGCAATCTGTGATCGTGTAATTACGTGGTTCCATTTGCTATTGGAATAAAAAGGAGTCCCGCTTTTGTTTAACACCGTATAATTGCTTAAGCATTTCCGTAAATTTTTATGTGTATTCCGTTTTCAGAAATAAACAATATCCTTAAACAAATTTTTGAAACAATGCCTTTTGCAGTCTATATTAGCCTACCATTGTAACGTCTTCCCAGTTCAGGAGCTCGACACAGACTGAGAGACTTTCCCACCATTTTTTCCTGGGCAGCCATCTTGGATTACGTCATGGGAGGAGAGGGTGAGAGGGGATTCGGTGGGTGAACCGGAGGTGATTGGGGTTTGCATTAAGGGGAAACATATGCTGGCTGGGGAAGACCCATAACGTCATCGGGAGGCGGGAGGTAATTAATTGATCAAAATTAATTTGCATAAATAATTTGATACCAATTTGATACCAAAATTTCACCAGAGTTCGCTTTGTTCCACTATTATTTTATTGCGCTGTAGGTCAATTGCATATGGAATTGGAATAACGTTTTCCACTAACTGCTGTGGCACACTGCAGAATTATCAGAGTTCAAACTGCGCAAGAAAAATTTTAAGTCCTGCAGCTGTGCCAGAAACTAAGTCGAGATGCTGGAGAAATTCGTCACAGTCCACACGGAACGTGCAATGCAGACAACGTTGTAGGTGCAGTAACCAGAGCTACAGGCAGTCGTCGTGGGTATTAATAAACGGCTTGAGCTTTATTTAGTCCCTTATTGTCGGATCACTATCGATTTCATAGCATTAAAAGCCACATCTTCAGGTGAACATGTAACTAAAGCACTAGAGCTGAAAAGCTCGGAACCTTGTAACCAACATTCGTTGTCCGTCGAAAAAAAACATCGCGAATAGTCGGTATGTCACAGAATAATGTTTTCGTTATATGTTCACAAGAAAATGTGGCTTCTAGTGCCACGAAACAAGTAGTGATCCAATAACAAAGGAATAAATACAGCCCAAGAGGTTTATTAATACCCAAGACGGAACGCGTAATATTTTCAGGTACCCAAATTGTGTCTAGACCGCGCCTCAGATCTATCATCTTGACTTTCCATCTCGTTGCGACAGACGGACACCGGGGAACCTGGCGGCAGACCTTTTAAAGTCTTCGTCACGCCCCCCCAAAAACGAGCCCGTCTTCACTCACCGTCTCCTATCCGCGAGAGGTTCACTCAGTGACGTCAGACAGGACCCTCGTATGATCAACAGCACAAATTTAAAACCTTTACACTGCACATACATTAAACTGAAATTCTGTCTGCGGCATAAGCCAAGCGCTAAAATTCAAATTAAAAAAGGAAGACATTATAGTAATTTCTAAGTATTGTCCATATATCAAAGATTAATTATTCACAATTTGAGCTTACGACGGCGAAAATTGTCTATGCTCTTGACATCATTGTTATTTGTCTTACAGTTACAAATCGTGTATCATTTTCATCATATTTTCTTTCTTCTTCCAAGTACTGTATTCAAAATTTACGTATATTTGGTGAGATTCAGACTAAGGGCAAAACTACGTAAATTTAACATTAAACAATATAAATGGTTCGTAAAAAGTAACACTCTTATAATCAACATAGTGTCTGTAGTTACAAGTATTGGCTGCCAACACATACTTCGATGCTGTCAGTGTACACTGAGGTGGCAAAAGACATGGGATACCTCCTAATAACGTGTCGGACTTCCTTTAGCCAGGAGTTACTCAGCAACGCGAGTTGGGATGGACTCAACAAGCCCTTGGAAGTGCCCTGCAATTGCGAAAGTGTTTTCGGTGCAGGATTCTGTGCACGAGCAGGACTCTCGACTCTGTCACACGAATGTTCGTTGGGACTCATGTCCGGCTGTATGGATAGCCAAATCAATTGCTCAACGTATCCAGAATGTTTTTCAAACCAATCGCGAACAATTGTGGCCCGGTGATACGGAGAATTGTCATCCATAAAACTTCCATCTTTGTTTGGGAGCGTGAGGTCAAGAGTAGCTATAGATGAAGAGGCTGAACACAACCACTTTTAGTTAATGATTGGTTCAGTTGCACCATAGGACACAGTCAATTCCGTGTAAACACAACTGACAATACTATGTAGGCACCACCAGCTTGCACAGTGCCTAGTTGACTACCCGAGTCCATGAGTATGCACCTCAGTCGAACTCTGTCACCAGCTCTTAACAACTGAAATCGGTATTCATCTGACCAGGCTAAAGTTTTCCAGTCGTCTAGGGTCCAACTGATAAGATCACGAGCCAGTTAGAGGTGCTGCAGGCGATGTTGTGTTGTCAGCAAAGGCACACGGGTCGATCGTCTGCTGCCAAGGTCCATTAACGTCAAATTTCGTAGCACTGTCCAAAGAGTACGTTCATCGTGCGTCCGACACTCATTTCTGCAGTTATTTCAAGCAGTGTTGTTCGTCTGTTAGCACTGACAACTCCATCCGAACGCCACTGTTATCAATTGTCCAGTGAAGGTCATCGACCACAGCGTTGTCCGTGGTGAGAGATAATGCCTAAAATTTGGTACTGTCGGCTGACACTTGACACTGTGGATCTCGGAATTCCCTAACGATTCCGAAATGGAACGTCCCATGCGATAAGCTCCAACTACTATTCCACATTCAAAGTCTGTTAAATCCCATCATGCGGCCATAATCGCGTCGAAAACTTTACACATAAGTCATCTGAGTGCAAATGAAAGACTAGCCAACGCACTGTCCTTTTATAACTTGTGTACGCGACGCTGTCACCGTTTGTATACGTGCAATCGCTATCCCATGACTGCTGTCGCCTCATTCTATCTGTCTTCGTATATAAAATAAGCTGAATCGAATTAATTTCAAATTAAATTCATTGTGTCAACTGAATTATTAGAGTTATAGATGATATGATATATAAAATACTCAGACAATATCATTATATCATTAAGTGTGTAGATAAAGCCTTTTTCGTATGACACTTCGTGTTTAATCTTTACAACTGTCAGATAGTAAAAAACGGATTATAATATACGTGCAACATCAGATTATCGAATAACCTTCAAACGTTGCTGAAAATGTCATTTTAACCAACAACTAAAGACAACAGTAAGGGTTTACTGGAAGTTGAAATCTACAACGTCAGGACTTGTACTGGTGAAGGCAATAAAGCCGAAATAAGCTTATATACTAAAATAAAATATCAAGCAGCATACTATTTTCCAATTCTCTGCATAATTATTTAACTTACATCCAAAATGGCAACAATGAAAATAAAACTAGGCTGCATTAATGTAGAATTACTATGTCACAAGCTAATTAGCAGGACTCAAAAACCCCACACTCCTCCTGTAGCATTTAACATGGTGAACTGCTGCTCTTATTACGCCTGTTAATTGTTGAATGAATTCAGTACATGTTCTGTAGCACCTTACTGATTTCCTATATTATTCCTTGACATGTCGTAAAATCCTTGTAGTCATCTTCAGTAAATAAGCCTATAACTTTGTACGCTTCACATTTGCGTAAGAGTATTATTTACAACTCATACGATTCGACGTGTTTGCAGATTAAAATACATACAAGGTGGACTTAACAACACCAAGAAGCAGAACAACAGGCACTCACAGGATATTTCAAAAATGAACCACAAGCTACAGATATGTTCATTTAAGAAAGCCTGTTTTAGTGGTTCTAGGTTAGTGCAACTGTAATTAATCCACTCAAACGGATATCGAAAGAAATGCATTTCGCTTGGGTTCAACGCAAAGACTGATTCTGGAACCATATATACTGTCTCTGATTTGCTGATGTTTCGTATCACATTAATTTTCTTCCTCTGAATCAAGAATGTAGCTCCAATTGTGTATGATACTTCTTTAAACTATATAGCACATATAAAACCGTTATAGTTTCAACTTAAATCATTTACAAAAAACATTCCTGAATGCTGATAAAAACTTAACTGCTGCTACGACTATAGTAATTATTGCTGACGAATTTTTATCGTACAGCTCGATTACATTGCTTAGTAGAGTTCCAAATTTCGTTGCTACTTCACAAGTTGTATGTAGGCTGTTTAGGTTTTCTTATTGGTAACGCCACGCAGCGCTCTGTATGAAAAATCACTGGCTGTGCTGTGCGCAGTCTGTGGCTACTTTGCATTGTTGTCTGCCATTGTAGTGTTGGGCAGATGGATGTGAACAGCGCGTAGCGTTGCGCAGTTGGAGGTGAGCCGCCAGCAGTTGTGGATGTGGGGAGAGAGATGGCGGAGTTTTGAAATTTGTAAGACTGGATGTCATGAACTGCTATATATATTATGACTATTAAGGTAAATACATTGTTTGTTCTCTATTAAAATCTTTCATTTGCTAACTATGCCTATCAGTAGTTAGTACCTTCCGTAGTTTGAATCTTTTATTTAGCTGGCGGTAGTGGCGCTCGCTGTATTGCAGTAGTTCGAGTAACGAAGATTTTTGTGAGGTAAGTGATTTGTGAAACGTATAGGTTAATGTTAGTCAGGGCCATTCTTTTGTAGGGATTTTTGAAAGTCAGATTGCGTTGCGCTAAAAATATTGTGTGTCAGTTTAAACACATTCATGTATAATCGTTTTAAGGGGATGTTTCAAAGTATAAGAGCTGTAATTGTATTACTAACCATTTAATAAGACAGGTGTTTATTTCTTTTTCTATTTTTGAAAGAGACTCTTCCAGAACATATACTCTAACCAGATAAACAAGTGAGTGCAGTTTACACTATCGGCACTGCACGGTAATGAACAGGAAAAAAAAAAAAAACCAAAGGATCTTTATTGCTTCCAAGGCTCTAAATCTGAAATTGTCTTAGAACTTGCTAACAAGTTTATAGCATTAGATTTACGCCTTTAGGTGTCTACCGAAACACAGGTCGCATTAATCGCACAGTAACAGAGAATTGTGCAGTATTATGTTTGGTGACAGGTGTGTTCTCAAATGTGGTACAGATTTGTTGGGACTAATTTGAAGTGAGGTTTCGAGAACGAAGTGTAATCCTCCAGTTGAGTTTTTAGTGTCGTAAAAGGCATCGTTTATCTTGAACGGAGTTACTTCCGACATCGTTTAAAACTTTCAGGCATAGCTTTCACCTAGAATATCATCGAATTAATGAGCTAATTCCTGTAACAGGTTTATCCATTAAGCTTTCTAACCAACGGCAAGAATAAGGAAGAGAACTGCCAGAAAAATGCTTAAACACTAAATGCTGTGTATTCCATGATTCTTTGGAAATTTATTTACTGAAACTGGTCCTAAAAAGTATTGCAGCGCTTAGAATCATTTTGAAAAGAACTGTTTACGTTGAGCTAATTATCAATACTATTTTGTTTTCCTGTGAAAGTAGAACAGTAGAAAGGCTGAATTCACGATTATTTTGGTAATTAGATGCACTTCATCCTGGTAAAATTGTTGTGGTTGGCAGGAGAGCCATCACCGTGTTACTAGAGGAGGCCGAAATGCACGCGTTTTAGCTCACGCAGGCTGGCGTGAGGTCTGGAACAGGACAAGGAAATTAGAATTTAGAAAAACGGACGTAGCTGGTGGAATAATTAACTTTAATCCATTAATGATGAACGTCGGTCTTGACGGTACATGATTCACAATATCAATAGTCTCTGAATATGGCGCCTTGCTAAGTCGTAGCAAATGACGTAGAGGAAGGCTATGCTAAACTATCGTCTCGGCAAATGAGAGCGTATTTTTTCAGTGAACCATCGCTAGCAAAGTCGGCTGTACAACTGGGGCGAGTGCCAGGAAGTCTCTCTAGACCTGCCGTATGGCGGCGCTCGGTCTGCAATCACTGATAGTGGCGACACGCGGGTCCGACGTATAATACCGGACGGTGGCCGATTTAAAGGCTACCACCTAGCAAGTGTGGCGCCTGGCGGTGACACCACAAAAATAGTTTACTAAACTCTTGTCACGGTTTCAGCTCATTGCGAAGCACTTTATTTCACTCAGTCAAGGATTTCAGTAATTCAAGTTGGCCACCGCACCATAACAACTAAAAAAATGTTTCCTATTTTTATATATTCTCTCCACTGGCTCTTACTACAAATGTCGACCGTAGCGCCAATATCTGAAATATACTGACATCTTTTTCATTTATGCTTATCACTACACTCACATAGAGAAACCTTATGACATTAACATTTGCCGTAAATGAAACTGGACACTAGATACAGCTTTGATTCTAAAGAAATTTAAGAAAGCTAATTGTTCTGTAAATCAACCATCTGTGCAATTACAAGAGTTACTAATATTGCACTTGATATTTAAGGAATGAAGAAACTCGGTCTAGAAAAACATTGATCAATGACTTTAGTCATCGGAGTATGATGAGTAAGTAGCATACAATAAATGTACTTTATTTCCGTCTGTAACCACAAAATCTATGGCCCTTGGGCTACTGGTTTCGATTAGAGGCGATCATCTTCAGAAAAAGGAAGTCCCACAACCAAAATATTTGTGATCATAGAGAGAAATAAAAGATTTCTTGTAATAAGACAGTTTTGGTTGCAAGCGAGATTGCTTTGTTCCAAGAAAGTCATAACCGGTTGTTCTACCATGCACCCAGTCTGGAATGAACAGTTTTACTAGGAATAAAGAACATTTATTCTACACTTTTTAGATCATTATTTTATTCGCGACAATACCACAGCTTGTGAAGTAAATAGCGTTCGCAGATGAAACCAAGTACAGCCATAGTATGACGGTTTTCAATTGTTAATACGAATGTAGATAATGGACTCCGTTAGCATATTAAATTCGTTAACGTATTTCTGTAATAGTAACTACACTGCGTACAAATGAAGTAACAACGTCTGGAACCTTCATTAAAATGAACGAAAACCGTCCTAGCTGTAGCTACGGGCAGTTTGGTGATAGAAATTTGATTTAAAAACTGAGCCTTGGTGGGTCCAGCGAGGGCGCACCCCCGATCCTACTGGCGTCACTTGTGAACGCGTTCCATTGATTGTAGCCTTCGTTCTACGAGCTTTGCTTGATTATGTGTTCCATCTAAGGCGGTGTGGTAGTGGGTGTGTGGGACAGGAAGCTGGTCGGGTTTGCGCCAGTAATCGGTGTCCTGGCAATTGCAGCGTGTTGAAACGGTTGACCGTTGGTACCGGCGAGTTTTGCGTGCAGAGAGCGGCTCTCAAATGGCTCTAAGCACTATGGGACTTAACATCTGGTCAACTCACATCGGGGTAGAATTAACGATCTTTCAGTACAGTACTTGCTGAACAGCCTTCATAAATAATTTCAAATTAATGCCGAAGAGGTCAGTAGCTTCAGGTTTCCAGGTACGTACCGGATAATACCGCCCTCCGGCTCGTAGCAGTCACTCAATACATCTCGGCGTATTTAGCACACCGCAATTGATTGATGCATTTCGTAACGATGTTGCACGCGATGAGAGCCGCTCGCCGGCCCTAGTGGCCGTGGGGTTCTAGGCGCTTCAGTTTGGAACCGCGTGACCGCTACTGTCGCAGGTTCGAATCCTGCCTCGGGCATGTATGTGTGTGATGTCCTTAGGTTGGTTAGGTTTAAGTAGTTCTAAAGAATCCTGCCTCGGGCATGTATGTGTGTGATGTCCTTAGGTTGGTTAGGTTTAAGTAGTTCTAAGTCCTTTAGAACTACTTAAACCTAACCAACCTAAGGACATCACACACATACATGCCCGAGGCAGGATTCGAACCTGCGATAGTAGCGGTCACGCGGTTCCAAACTGAAGCGCCTAGAACCGCACGGCCACTAGGGCCGGCGAGCGGCTCTCATCGCGTGCAACATCGTTACGAAATGCATCAATCAATTGCGGTGTGTTAAATACGCCGAGATGTATTGAGTGACTGCTACGAGCCGGAGGGCGGTATTATCCGGTACGTACCTGGAAACCTGAAGCTACTGACCTCTTCGGCATTAATTTGAAATTATTTATGAAGGCTGTTCAGCAAGTACTGTACTGAAAGATCGTTAATTCTGCCCCGATGTGAGTTGACCAGGAATCCCGTTTCTTTATGCCTTTTAGTGTCCTCATTTGGGGCTGTGTGTGTTAATCCGGTGGTCTCTGCAAGCGCAAACATTTTGCAATGTTAATCTGTTACTTGGTTCAAAATGGTTCAAATTACTCTGAGCGCTATGGGACTAAACTTCTGAGGTCAACAGTCCCCTTTAACTTAGAAGTACTTAAACCTAACTAACCTAAGGACATCACACACATCCATGCCCGAGGCAGGATTCGAACCCGCGACCGTAGTGTTCACGCGGTTCCAGACTGTAGCGCCTAGAACCACTCGACCACTCCGGCCGGCTTGTATTTGCACACTTTCTTATTCCGCACTGAGGAGTCCACCGGCTTATAAGTGCGCTCTTTAACCAGCGTCTGCCATTAGGTGCGTATCATAATTACTAAATTACCTTGACTTGTTTAACATTTTTTGATTGTTATGTGAGTCTTTTTTTAAAAGACTTTGTACATTGTTTCTTTTTATTGCTAGAAAGGTTAACTTCCAATGTTTTTGAGCGGGTCGCTTCTATATCGAAGTTTTAATAGATGGTTTCCTTGAAAATAATATTTTATTGCCAGTTTAAGTATTGGTGTGTATGCTAATTTCAATCAAACTTGTTTGCTGTTTGTTGTTTGGTGTATATTGACATCTTGCATAGGCAGCGGTTGACGCGTTGGTTTTCTGCTGGTCCGGGGCAGGGGTGCGTTTATCTTCTGCTTCGGCATCCTTCCCGACATCGCATGAGGTCTAGGTGCCGGCAAGTCACACGCGCTTCTGCGGATCTCCCGTTACAGCCTCATGTTGTGAAGCTTATGGTCATTCTTTTGGTAGAGTGCTGCGGCGGGGGCGGTTGCGGGATAGGACTTGGCTTTAGGGAGTTTTGGAAAGTATTTTACTCCGTGTTTCTGTTATTGCAAGGTCCTTGTAAGCCTGTGATAAAAGCCTTCGGGCAAACTGAGCACTGAGTTTCTTGATTTCATTAAAAATAAGGGTTTAATTTTCATTATCATTTTAATAGTGTTTCAGGAGCCCTGTTTAGTTTGAGTTTTGTGTAACAGCCTTGTGGCTAATCGGTGAAGTATTACTGTTTTCTTCCGTTTTTAAACGTGGGTAGCGTTTGGCCAATATGGCCGTATCTTGTCTATGTGGGAGCGGAGTAATATTGTTTTATGACACCAAAGTGTCGCCCTTTGCCTTACTCTCCCTAGTATTGTTAGTGAAAGGAAAATTTAACGTTATTGTGTACCTCCTACTGGTGAGATAGCTGATGAACTTTCGATACTAATTCAATTTCTCGCCTTGCAGTAGGCCTCGAGCTTACTTTTGCAGTGGAGATATATGCATTCTAATGTCTTTTGAGTAATATTTGTTGAACTTATATTCAAATCCTGTCCGGGGATCAACCCACAGTTGTTATCGTAGTCGTGAGAAACAGATTGCCGCCGCAGGTCTATTTAATCAGTTTACTGTTTGTAATCGGGCCACCATAGTATGATACAGTTGACATGTTCTTCGAATACCATTTGTAATTTTATGTATAATGCAAATGTCCTTATGCATTGTGACATTAATTTAAGAATCTTTACTATGTGTATGAATTTGGCAAGAATCTAGGCAACTGGATTTTGATACAATTATTATTAATAAAAAAATGTTTGTTTGGGAATAGTAAACATGAAGTTGAGCAACCCTTCCATGTGTCTACCTTAAATTAATCCCTATCCTTGTCCTGGTTCTCAAAAATCATGATGAAACGAATAACGACCTCCATTTTACATACATAATTTGCCCGCCAATTGGCTCGACAACCAAGAATAATATATGAATATGAAGAAATAAGTCCGGAGCATTTGCTGCTTACAGGCGTTGATAAATATCTACGGGGAGAGTTGAAAATGTGTATCCCGACCGGGCCTCGAATCCGGGATCTCCTGCTTACGTGGCAGACGCTCGATCCGACTGAGCCATCGAAGATACAGAGGAGTTCACGACTGCAGCGACTTATCTCTGGCAAACTCCCCGTGAGACCCAAATTTCCAACTTTCTGTCCACGTACTATATTTGTAGTGCCCCTGCCCACTATACTCATTATACGCGGCAATCAGTCTACCGATTCCCGTAAGAGTTTGAGCAATGTGAGTGCATCCAAACTGAAGGAGATAATTGGCCGGTAAGCCATATCTATATTAAGATGGTATCTTACATTGCCATGTAAGCAGGAGATCCCGGGTACCCGTCACCGAGAGGGTGCACATTTTCACTCTTCCCGTTGATATTTATCAACACCTGAAAGCGTCTAATGGTCTGAATTTCATTGTATTTCCATTCATCGAGAGCTGTTAGATCATTCCTATCCACAAACCATCCAGTGGCACAGGGATACAGACCTACCGGCCATTGACCCTTCTTAATTGCGACTACAAGATCTACACCAGTTTACTTGCAGCAAGCTTTAAACGCGTACTACGCCAAGTGATATCACTCGACAAAACTCAACCAGGAGGAGACAGCAATATACAAACGGCACTCAGCGACTACCGCGATGAGACCACACTGGCTACAACATGGCTGCGGGGTGCACTGGTATCGATACACTTCGATCGCGCCTTAGACAGGGTGAGCCACTACTATCTCGTGATAGTGATGACGCAAATGAAGTTTCCAGAGAGTTTTGTCACCGCCGTTATGCGACTACTCCACGGTGGCTCACCCAGAGAGCTCATCAATGTACGCATGGTAGGGCCTATCAGCATCTTACGATCGGTCAGACAAGGGTGTCCGCTGTCGACGATACTGTATGCCATCGCTGTCGAGACGTTGCTCTGCGGGCTCTGAATCGACTCCAAGGAATGACGATAAGGCACAACAAGTTTATATGCAGAACATACGCGGGGTACCTAGTGTTTTTAGCACGGCTGGGCGACGCGGCAAGAGCGGCCTCGCATTGGATTATTTCGTATGGTATGGCTACGGGAAGTGGTATGAACATGGCAAAGTCGGGAGCGATGACCATCGGGAGAGGACTACCGACGGGAAGTGTAGCACCATTACAGCCGATAAACAAGATGAAATGCCTAGGAATTATCTTCACCACAGACGTTCGACGCACGGAGTCACTGAGCTACAGACTACTTCTGCAAACAAGTCGTGCGAGTGTCAGAAGTCGCATGTTAAGGACTCTGGACATGATACAACGGGTCACCTCTTCCAACACTTATCTAGCTTCTTGCATCCCCCATCTGGCCCAAGTTCTTTCTATGCCGGTGTTGTTGGTGCGCCAAATCCCGACGCCATTATGCTATTTTATCTGCATGTAGATAAGGCTTACCGGCCAATGATCTTCTTCAGTACGGATGTACTCACATTGCTCAAACTCTTACGGGAATCGGTAGATTGACTGCCGCGACATTGTGGGCAGTGGCCCTACAAATATAGTGTGTGGACAGTAAGTTGAAAATGTGGGTCTCACTGGAAGCGTGCCAGAGACAAATCCTCGGTGTCTTCGATGGCTCGCAGTCTGAATTCGGCGGTGCTACGGCACTGACGTCTGTTTATATCCCTGCCGTGGAAGTTAGGACGCGCGCTGTTTTTTACCTATTCGGCGTACTCGCACTTTTCGAAGACTCGATGACGAATGGCACATGCATACAGAAAAAGACTCTCAAGATTAGCTTTTCGAATTAATATGCGAGACGGAGAGTCTATGAAATTGAAAGGTTCCTACGAGACGAAGTTAATCTTAACTACAACGAACTTCTTGGAATACACCTCCCCATATGAGCAGTGTAGTCTACGTCAAACTGATTTACGTTGCAGTGTGTGACAGAATGATTCGAGATACTAAACATGGACTCAAATTTCGTCACTCTGATGGACATGTTGGAGAGCTAACTATTGATCACCCAGGACTGGGATTACGAGGCATACGTATTTTCGAACTTCACTTCGAGGTTCCGTCTTACTTGGTGATCGACGCCTTACGCCCATACGGAAGAAAGCTTGGCCACGTAGAGGAAAAATGGTCAAACCTCACGACAAATGAGAATAGAACTGACGCAACATACACCCTCATACTTGTTCCTAAGAGCGGATGCAGAGCAATAGTCATCTACGATGGAAAACGCAAAACGTGCTCCGGGTGCGAGAAAGATGGCCACGACAGTTCAGAATGTATGCAGCGGACGATTCTACAAGTTCCAATTGGCGAATCCGTGCCCACGTCCACGCTGTCGCCACTGACGCTAACGTATGCGGACGCATTTCGAACAGATCCCATCCCGAAGAATGACCAGCTCCAACATCCTGACAGTTTACGGCAACCAACAGCAGCAGAGACCGTCAGCTTTGACGAAACGACGCAAAATTCTGCCACTCCGGCGCCGACGACGCCGTTAACCGACCCGAAAAGATCGGTAGGAGGTATGGAAATTGATCCTACGGCTGGCCGCGTGGGGTAGACGCGCGGTCTAGGGCGTCTTGTCGCTGTTCGCGCGGATCCCCCCGTCTTCGGGTATGGGTGTGTGTGTGTGTGTCGTCTTTAACGTAAATTAGTTTAATTTAAATTAAGTAGTGTGTAAGCTTAGGGACCGATGACTTCAGTAGTTTGGTCCCGTAAGACCTCACCACAAATTTCCAAATTGCCTACGCTTTTGCTGACAGATGCTTTCATCCATGAGCACCAGAAGTCACTCCAACACTCGGACACGGAGGCGCACAAGCGCAAACAACGATCGCCGAAGCGCCACAAGAAACCTGCTTAATGCATCCCACGTCTGACGGAATTGCGTGTAATACCGATACAGTGAATCCGGATGCGCAACGGGAGGTTTTACTTCCCGCGAAGCGAATCACACGAGGCAGGCGTTGAAAACAGGCCCACCGGACGGGGAGCCACCGGTAGGAGTCCCTCAACCCACAGAAGCAACACCTCCGTTTTCGGTCAGCTCGGCCGGAGAAACACGATGAGTGATGGACCTCCAGCACAGCAACTGGGTCGATGAATCCGATACTGATCCACAGATCGGCGACGCAGACGGACTGGTAAGTGCGGCGTCCACCGGATGTTAACCACGCAGAAGACGCCGACTGTCGCACAGACAGCATGTCGCTGAGCAACAGCACAGAAGTTAACATAAGCGTCCATGTGCGCTTTACGCAATGAGGAACAGTGGCCAGTGTATCGAACAGCTTCTATTAATATTAATACAATTACAGCGCCAGTCAGATTGCACTTATTACGAGGCATGCTGCATGTGTCAGACGTCGATATCGTCCTTCTGCAGGAAGTATGTTTTTTTGTTTTGTTTTGCTTTAGGAGCAAAAAAGCAACTGGGGTCATACGCGCCCAAGTCAAAACTATAGAACACAACACAAAGAGGAGATAAACGACTATAAGTCATTCCCAATGGATAGAATAGGCACATGGAAAACGGGCTAAAAAAATTCAGAAATGGAGGTCCAAAACTAAAAATTAAATGACCGTCGCCATATTGCTTCGGCGGATAAAAAGTAAAATGCGATTGACATGGCCGCGTGTCATTTGCTAAAAAGGCTGATAAATCAAACAGCAAACCCAAACTGGAGTGTAAATGGTTAAAAAGGGGGCATTCCAGCAGGAAGTGGCAGACAAATTTTGGCCGCAGTGTGTACAAAGTGATGGGGTAGTGCCACCTAACAAATGACGATGGCTATAAAGGCAGTGCCCAACACGCAGCCGAGTAAAAATAATCTCCATACGGCGGGAGGACCAAGAGGAGGTCGTCCAAGGCGCTGGGAGAGGCTTAATACGCCGAAGCTGAAGGGAGGACCATTGGCGATGTCAAAGGGACACCACCTGCTGACAGACGGCAACGAAGAAATCATCGGAGCAAATAAAGGTACTCGCGGGCTGAGGTACGACGACTGCAGCCTTGGCAGCAGCGTCAGCAGCCTCGTTTCCTGGCAGACTGACATGACCACAGACCCACAGAAAAAAGACACTGGTTCCACGAAGAGTGAGCAAGTGACAGTTTTCCTGGACCCGCTGCACTAAGGGATGAGCAATGTGCAGCGCACAGAGACTTTGGAGGGCACTAAGTGAGTCTGAGCAGAGGACACAACTGGAAAGGCTGTGTCGCCGGATGTACTCCGTTGCCTGATACAAGGTGTAGACATCGGCTGTTAATACTGAGGAATGTGTCGGAAGTCAATATCGAAAGACACAGGTGCCAATGACGAAGGCACACCCGACCCCACAGTCACTCCGAGAGCAATCAGTGTATACAAAGGTAATATCGCGAAGTTCCATGCATAGGTCGTGAAACTGGAGGCGATAGACCGAGGCTGGTGTTCTTAGGAAGCGAATGAAGGCCATGGTTAACATGGGCCGTTTCACGAAGCCAAGATGGTGAAGGGTTCACACCCATTGGGAAAGTTGCAGGTAGTGATAATTTAAGCCGCCATAGCAAGTGGTGAAAGCGGACTTAAGGAAGTAATAGGGAAGAGGGACGAGCCCCATACTGGCGATCAAAGGAATCATCAAAGAAGGAAGCGTATGAGGGGTGTCCACACATGGCAGACAGACGGCATATATACCCACTGAGGTGAAAATCACAGCTGTAGGACAGTGGTAGTCCAGCAGCTTCAGCATACTCTCAACCAGGCTGGTGTAAAAGGCGCCCGTGGCCAAACGGATGCCGTGATGGTGAATAGTGTCGAGACTGTGTAAGAGGGATGGGCATGCAGACGCATAAACAAAGCACGCGTAGTTGAGTTTCGAACGGAAATGGGACCGGTACAAACGGAGAAGGGTGATTCGATCGGCACCCCAGGAAGTACCATCGAGGACACGTAGGAGATTGAGGGACCGCTTACAGCGGGCTGTCAGGTAAGACATATGGGAGAAACAAAAGTGGTTTCTATCAAGCACGAGCCCCAGAACGGAAGGCCAACAGGCCCAAGATGTAGAGATGGTGGGAGAAACCATTTGCACCGCCAGAAATTCATACAGATGGTTTTGTCAGGGGAAAATCGAAAGCCATTGTCGATGATCCAGGAGTAAAGACGATCAAGGCAGCGCTGAGAACAACGCTCAGTGAGACAGGTCCGTGGAGAACAGCAACAGATGGCAAAATCGTCAACAAAAAGAGAGCCGGAGATGTCCGGCAGGAGAGAGGCCATTATAGGGTTAATGGCGATAGCAAAGAGGACGACGCTCAGGACAGAGCCCTGAGGCACACCTTTTTCCTGTATAAATGTGTCCGGCAAGACAGAATCCAAACGGACCTTGAAAACTCGGTCTTGTAAAAATGCCCGAAGAAAACAGGGCAGGCGCCCACGGAACCCCCAAGTGTAAAGAGTACAGAGGATACCAGTTCTCCAGCAGGTGCCGTAGGCCTTCTCCAAATCGAAAAACACGACCACAAACTTTGATTTCCGCAGAAAACCATTCATGCATGACATGGGTGGACAAAGCAACGATATGGTCAACTGCAGAATGCCGCGCTCTAAATCCATACTGTACATTCGTTAGTCAATGGCGAGACTCGAAGCACCATACCAGCGGGCATGGATCATACGTTCCATTACCGTGCAAACGCAGCTGGTAATAGAGATTTGTTGGTAGCTAGAAGGAAGGTTTATGTTCTTACTGGGCTTAGGTATGGGTATGACGGTGGCTGCACGCCAGCTTCCAGGAAATGTGCCCTCTGCCCAGATGCAGTTGTACGTGTTAGGCAGAAAATGCTTGCCCGCAAGGGAAAGGTGCTGCAACATCTAAATGGAGATGACGTCTGGTCCTGCGGCAGAGCATTGGGATAAACTGAGAGTAAGATCTAGCTCCCTTGTAGTGAAGGCGGCATTGTGGCAGATTCGGTGAAGGGTATCGTCCGAGCCTCCTCCGCCCGTTTCCGATAGAGGAAGGCAGGGTGATAGTAGGAAGAGATCGAAACTTCCATAAAATGGCGGTCCAAGGTGTTAGCGATAGGGTCTACTATGAAGTCGTCAGCTAGTGTCAAGCCGGAAATTGGGGAATGGATCTTGGTCCCAGAGAGCCAACGGAGGTTGGCTCACACGGCAGAGGAAGGACGGCACTGTTAAAAGAACTAGTGAATGAAATGCAGCTACCTCTTTCGCTATCCCGAAGAACGCGACGACACTTTGCACGCAACTGTTTAAAATGTATACAGTTGGCCAGCATAGGGTGGCGGTTAAAAACGCGGAGAGCACGCCTACGTGCGCCAATTGCGTCGCGGCATGCCGCAATCCAACAAGGGACTGTGAACACGAAGTGGTAAAGAGAAAGTGCGGGGGATGAAACGTTATGAAGCAGTAAGGATTATTTTTGTGAGCTATTCGACTTGCTCATCACAAGGGGGGAAATCTTGTTCTTCGAAGGTCGCCAAGGAGTAGCGTAGCTGCCAGTCAGCCTTAGGAAGCTGCCATTTAGGCGGGCACGCGGATGGGGTAGGAGTCAGCAAGCCGATAGCACACAGGAAATGGTCGCTTGAATAGGTGTCAGAAAGAAAATGGTTCAAATGGCTCTGAGCACTATGGGACTTAACGTCTGAGGTCATCAGTCCCCTAGAACTTAGAACTACTTAAACCTAACTAATCTACGGACATCACACACATCCACGCCCGGGGCAGGATTAGAACCTGCGAGCGTAGCCGTCGAGCGGTTCCAGACTGAAGCGCTCGGTCACTCCGGCCGGCATGTCAGAAACAACGGACCATTCAAGACGATGGGCAAGCTGGGAAGTGCAAATGGGAATAGGTGTGCGAGGAGTCGGGAAGGAAAGTGGGTGCTCCAGTGTTGAGACAGAAGAGGTTAAATTGGTTAAGAAGGTCAGCAAAGGGAATGATGTGCATTAAAGTCACCGAGTAAAAAAATGGGGGAGGTAGCTGCTCAATAAGTTGATGGAAGTCTGCCCTGGTGACATCTAATGATGGAGGGACATATATAGTACAGAGGAAAATGACAGTTGGGGAAGGAAAAAGCGAACTGCAACAGCTTGAAGATTGGTAGTTAGGGAGATGGGTTGACTATGAATGTCAACCCATATGAGCAGCATGACGCCCCCTGAGTGGGAATGCCGACCACAGGGGGGTGATCAAAATAAATCGGTAAGAAATGTTAAACCTCAAAATGAGGGAGCAATTTCGTTTCCAGAAAGCAGAGTACAAGGGGACGCTGCGACGCTAAAAGCAGTCGTAAAACCTCTTTGCGGTACCGAAGGCCGCGAACGTTCCGTTGGAGGAGAGTCATGTTGATGAAGAGACGTAGTGACAGCTAGGGAAGAGACGCTGCTACAGGGCACAGAAGCAGGAGGATCATGCTCCATGGGGTCCACAGAAGCATCAGGTCACTTGTGCGGTCGGTCTGTGGAGTACAACACCGAAAAACGGTTGTTGGTGTGCACCGGCGACACTGACGCTGGCCGGGCTAGGTATCACATGGAGACACCATCTAAGAGGAACGAGGTGGCGAAGAAGAAGACCCTTTGCCCTAGGTGGGCTTCTTCGAGCATTTCCGGTTAGATGAAGACTCGGGTTTGGTTGGGGGGACAGAGGAAGTCTTCACAGGAGTACTCCTGTCCTTTCTGGCCTACCGGTTGTGCAGCTGGTGGTTTCGCTCCTTAAGGCGAGAGTTTGATGGCTTGTTGCACAGTTGGACGGGACGATGGCGATGCTACCTTGACACTGCGCGATTTCACAACCTCAGAGCTGAATGGGAGGTCGCATGTCTGCGTGGTCACGTCCTTCATGGAGCGAGGTGTAACAAGAGGAGAACTATAGATACCAGAGGAGAGAATGCAGGGTTTGCTACTAGCCACTGGATATGGCCCCTTTTCCTTTACCCAGATCTTTTGAACAGCCCGCTCAGCAAGATACGCCGGACCTTCCCGAGAGGAGGCGGCATGGCCACCACTGCAGTTGATACAGCTGGGAGAAGGAGATGGACAATCGTCCTCGTGCGCAACCCTATCACAAGTGACACATATGGCTTGGTATGAATACGACGTTCTAGTGTGGTTAAAACGATGACACTGGTAGCAGCGTATCGGGTTCGGAATGTATGGAAGGACAGTGATAATTTCACAGCCTTCTTTGAGCTTGGACGAACGCACCACTCTATCAAACGTGAGAAAGAGAGTGCGGGTGGGCACTAAGGAGGAATCTACCTTGTTCATTACATGATGAACGGTAATGACGCCCCGATCAGAGCGGTAAGATTGTGTTTCGGCGTCAGTTCGACCGTCGAGCAGCCTGTTGTAAATTATACCGCGGGAAGAATTCGAAGTTCTATGGGCCTCGACACGAACAGGGTAACCTTGGAGAAGCGAGGCAGCATGCTGTTGTTATGCCTGAGAATCAGCAAAAGCAAAGTGCCATTCCGTGAACGGCAGCAGGATTTCACAGGGCCACCAATTGCTTCTACACCTTTCTGGATAATAAGCGGATTTACCACCGTGAAGGACTGACACTCTTCAGTACGCGAGAACACGAGGAACTGTGGTGCAGCGCGAAGGGTCTTTGAATCATTAGCCTCGTTGCGTTTACGTTTTGTAGACGTTGAATGGGAAGATGATTGACTCATCGCGAGGAAATCCCCCATGATTGCCAGCATCTCCAATGCCGCGCTCCTTCCAACTGGGGGCCCCCTTCACAAGGGAGCGCACCCGCCTTAGGCGATCGTTCGCACATCACATCACACGTCCCGAACACCTGACGGATGGACCAATCGGCAAATTGGGAAGGTTACAGCTCAGGCCATCACCCCTCCCTGGGCCTGGCCTGTACCATGGTGTACGTGCGAACCCTACCTGTTGATCTGGGGCTGGGTATTACGCGTTACCCTGTCACATGTTACGCGCCAGACACGTGGGCCGGCCTTCAGCAGTGCACAAGGAGGAAGAAGATAAAAGAGGATCCTCAAACGCCGAGACGAAGGAACGAGAGGAGAAGGGAAACGAAGAAATGAAAAGCGAGAGAAAAACTAAGGGGATACTGTTCGCACGTCAGCGACCGAATTCAGAACATCCGCAATAATACCCCAGACACGTTCCCATAGGGAGAGGAAAACGAAAAGCAAGAGGATAGATATGCAACACGGAAAGGAAAAAGTGCTGCAAAGTCTGGGGCCCCGTGGCGGCCAAGCACAAACCCGCCAAAGAGTGGCGAGCCCCCTGGGAGTAGGAAGTGTGTGTCCTTGACCTCTATGAGCACGCTACATACACTACACCAACTACAGACGGCGGCAGCCGAACAGTGATACTTCAATGTTGCCCAGGACGTGATGTATCTGCCGTCAGCGCGAGGACTGGTGCTCACAGTGCTAAGAATACGGATCCTTAATATCTACGCACCATCGGGGTCCGACAGACAGTGCGATCGATTCCGGTTTTACGCAGAGTAGATTGCACCAGGCCGGCATGCACATGACTTATTTGGAGGCGACTTCAACTGCGTGCTCACGCTAACGGATCAGCACCCACGCTACAATTCAAGCCATCATTTAATGGAACAACATAAACCTTTATTTCAATTTTCATTATAATATTATTCAATAATTTCATAGGATTATTTTCTTATACTTTTTACCAGAGCAAGCCACTTAGCGTTAACATCGCAGTTGCTTCATCTACAGTTTGGTCCATTGACAGTGAAAACGAAAAACTAAACAGAAAGAAACTCGTCTAGCTTGAAGGGTGAACCGAGATGGCGCTATGGTTGTACCGCTAGATGGCGCTGCCATAGGTCAAAAAGGAAATCAACTGCGTTTTTTTAAGTAGAACCCCCATTTTTATTACATATTCGTGTAGTACGTAAAGAACTATGAATGTTTTAGTTGGACCAATTTTTTCACTTTGTGATAGATGGCGCTGTAATAGTCAGAAACGTTTAAGTACGTGTTATCACGTAACATTCGGCCAATGCGGACGGTATTTGCTTCGTGATAAATTACCCGTGTTAAAATGGACCGTTTACCAACTGCGGAAAAGGTCGATATCGTTTTGATGTATGGCTATTGTTGTCAAAATGCCCAACGAGCGTGTGCTATGTATGCTGCTCGGTATCCTGGACGACATCATCCAAGTGCCCGAACCGTTAGCCGGATAGTTACGTTATTTAAGGAAACAGAAAGTGTTCAGCCAAATGTGAAATGTCGACCACGACCTGCAAGAAATGATGATGCCCAAGTAGGTGTTTTAGCTGCTGTCACGGCTAATCCGCACATCAGTAGCAGACAAATTGCGCGAGAATCGGGAATCTCAAAAACGTCGTTGTTGAGAATGCTACATCAACATCGATTGCACCCGTACCATATTACTATGTACCAGGAATTGCATGACAACGACTTTGAACGTCGTGTACAGTTCTGCCACTGGGCACGAGAGAAATTTCGTGACGATGACAGAGTTTTTGCACGCGTTCTATTTAGCGACGAAGCGTCATTCACCAACAGCGATAACGTAAACCGGCATAATATGCACTATTGCGCAACGGAAAATCCACGATGGCTGTGACAAGTGGAACATCAGCGACCTTGGCGGGTTAATGTATGGTGCGGCATTATGGGAGGAAGGATAATTGGCCCCCATTTTATCGATGGCAATCTAAATGGTGCAATGTATGCTGATTTCCTGCGTAATGTTCTACCGATGTTACTACAAGATGTTTCACTGTACGACAGAATGGCGATGTACTTCCAACAAGGTGGATGTCCGACACATAGCTCGCGTGCGGTTGAAGCGGTATTGAATAGCATATTTCATGACAGGTGGACTGATCGTCGAAGCACCATACCATGGCCCGCACGTTCACCGTATCTGATGTCTCCGGATTTCTTTCTGTGGGGAAAGTTGAAGGATATTTGCTATCGTGATCCACCGACAACGCCTGACAACATACGTCAGCCCATTGTCAATGCATGTGCGAACATTACGGAAGGCAAACTACTCGCTGTTGAGAGGAATGTTGTTACACGTATTGCCAAACGCATTGAGGTTGACGGATATCATTTTGAGCATTTATTGCATTAATGTGGTATTTACAGGTAATCACGCTGTAACAGCACGCGTTCTCAGAAATGATAAGTTCACAAAGATACATGTATCACATTGGAACAACCGAAATGAAATGTTCAAACGTACCTACGTTCTGTATTTTAATTTAGAAAACCTACTTGTTACCAACTGTTCGTCTAAAAGTGTGAGCCATATGTTTTTGACTATTACAGCGCCATCTATCACCAAGCGAAAAAAGTAGTACAACTAAAACATTCATATTTCTTTACGTACTACACGGATATGTAATAAAACATGGGGGTTTCTATTTTAAAAAAAACGCAGTAGATATCCGTTTCACCTATGACAGCGCCATCTAGCGGGCCAACCATAGCGCTATCTGGTTTCCCCCCTTCAAGCTAGTCATGTTTCGTTCTTTGTAGATTTTTCGTTTGACGCTTATTTCGTGAGATATTTGGCCCGGTCACGATCAGTGGACCACCCAGTATACAATTAAAATTTATATTACTTGGATGAATCAATCACACTAATCACATATTACACAAGGGGCTCCTTGGGCAGCTGCGGCAACTGATACAGAACATGAATCCAGTCGATAGATGAGAGACGACACATGGCTACAGACACGGATGTACCTATGTAACTCGGCAAGTCGCCTCGATCGAATTTACGTAACACGTCGTCTAGAAACTGCAATCCTCGATGCGGAATTGTGGCCCGTCTCCTTCTAAGATCGCATAGGATACATATGCAGGTTTTCCCTAAGTCATCAGCGAATGTGGAGGAGTCGCAGTGTTTGCAATCCGAGCGCAAACATTTATCGGACACGTCGGGCACATTTGTGAACGACGACTCCCAACATATCCGACGACATTGTGGCTGGAATGCGTTAATCCTGTACTGCGCCGAGCGTTACTTGCATATGGAAGAGAGCAGATGATGCAGAGGCGCCACACGACGGAATTTTATTTCACGATGCTCCACGAATTTTCTGTACAAGCGTCTTTGCAGGATCGGTGTGCTGCTGTAAAACGAGCACAGGCCCAAGTAATTTCCATAACGCGACGCCGTCTGGAGGGTGTCGCAGTCCGCGCAAGGGCATTTGAACGAGTCTGTGGAGAATCACCGTCGATGTATTACGTTATCAGAGACAAACAACGTAGCCGTAGCACCTTAATACAGGCGTCGTATTGCCTGACGGTCACCGTATGTCAGCCCAAACAGACATCGCCAACGCCTTTGTGGAACAATACGGTTAACTCTATGAAGAAGCGGAACAAGATCAGGCAGCCTTCCATGAGGTCCCACGAGCGCTAACCACGTGCCTCGACGCGACGGCCGACCAAGAGTTAAGGGGGGGGGGGGGAAGGTCACAGATGATGACGTAATAGAAGCGGTCAATAAGGGAGCGTAGAACCAATCTCCCGGGGCCCGACGGGTTTCCTCATGACTCCACGATGGACTTCCATGTATCGCGAATTGATGTCTCCCAATGTGCCTCTTCCACCCTCCTTCGTAAAAGGAAAGATCATTCCTATCCACAAACCATCCGGCGCCACAGGGATACAGGTCTACCGGCCACTGACCCTTCTAAAGATCAATATCAGGATGCTTTCAGCGCGCTTTAAACGCGTACTTCGCCAAGTGATATCACTCGATCTAACTCAACCAGGAGGAGATAGCAATACACAAATGGCACTCAGCGATTATCGCGATGTGATCGCACTGGCAACAACATGTCGGCTTCGAGGTGCACTGGTATCGATACACTTCGATTGCGCCATTGACAGGGTGAACCACGTCTGTCTTGTAAAAGTGATAATGCAAATGAAGTTTCCAGGAAGTTTTGTCACCGTCGTTATGCGACTACTCACGGCGCCTCATCAAGAGTGCTCATCAATGGGCGCATGGTGGGGCCCATCACCATCTTACGATCGGTCAAACAAGGGGGCCCACTGTCGACGGTACTGTGTGCTATCGCTGTCGAGCCGTTGACTGCGGGAGCCGGAACTGACTCCAAGGAATGACGATAAGACACAGCAAGTTTATGTGCAGAACATACGCAGATGACTTAGAGTTTTTAGCACGCTCGGGCGACGAGGCAAGAGCGGCCTCGCATTGGATTAATTTGTGTGGCATAGCTACGGGAAGTCGTATGAACATGACAAAGTCGGGAGCGATTAACATCGGGAGAGGACTCCCCACGGCAAGTGTAGCACCATTACAGCCGATAAACAAGATGACATGCCTAGGAATTATCTTCACTACAGACGTTCGACGCATGGTGGCACTGAGCTACAGACCTCCTCTGCAAACAAGTCGTGCGACTGTCAGAAGTCATAGGACATGATGCAACTGGTAAGCTTTGCCAACACTTATCTAGCTTCTTGCATCCTCCACCTGCCCCAAGTTCTTCCTGTGACTGTGGTGTTAGCTCGCCGAAACTAGGCGGCATTAGGATATTTTGTGAGCGCAGGTATGCTTTTTAAGGTCGGATCGAAACCCGCAACCTTGCTAGTGGTCGTGGAGGTCCTGGACTATTCCACGTCGGCGACCGAACAGTGGCTGTTTACGTACACCGGACAAGTCTGACGGGCACGTTGGTAGACGAACTGACTCCATCTTCTCGTCTGGCACCGGCAGCGGTGGTTCACATCTCATCATCGCTTGCCCATATATGAACCTCCTCTCGTGGAATACAGTTATCTACATAGGGGGCTACCGACTACCAGGACGGCAACGGCACATGATATGTATCGCATCTTAACTCGACGACGGCCGAATAATGCCGTAGAGCGCCGAAAATCAACCATGACATGGTCAGTGGTATGGCGTACAGTGCACCACCCATTCCTTGATACGGGGACACGCGCACTGTGGTATCAGGTAGTAAATGGAAAATTTGTGAGTAGTTCCAGGTTGCATACAATTCATTTGGTGGATGCGGCACTGTGTCCACAGTGCAATATTATAGACGCAGAGGAACATCGCCTGATAGGCGGGCCTTCGGCGGACGTATGTTGTTTGGTCCAAAAACTGACCGCCTTTCTGCTTCGGGTGGTGCCGCAAGCAATATAACCATGGACAATACTTCTCCCAGATATGACATATTATCCCCGAATACAGACGAATGCAGAGACATGGATTCGGTGCCTCACTGTGCTTTACCTTTTCCGAGAGGGCAGTAAGAATGTACTCAACTTTTTGCCCTTACTACAGTAACATCATTCACAAATTATGAGAAACCCGAGATGTAGAACATATTACGGAAAATTTTTGCTTGGTCCCCAACTCAGTTGGGGTGTACCAGGTAAAAGAATGTTATTATTGCCTATAAGTATTCCCAACCAGAAAGGACTAGGACATCGGAGAGGATCCACCTCCAAATTTGAAGACTTACCCGGTACCAAAACGAGGTACAACGGATTAGCGAGGGACGCGCTCAAGAAGAGGGAAATGGTCCGCTTTGTTTTGTACTGATAGAAGCAGTTTATGTTTTTTATTGTTACACTATTATGTAAAGAAAAAGGGGACTTATTTACGTTTTGTAGAAATATTTAATTTTGCACAGAACATCGTCTTACTTTTTCGCAAAAAAGTCGGATAGAGCGTCTGCCACGTAAGCAGGAGATCACGGGTCCGAGGCCCGATCGGGGCACACATTTTCAACTGTTCCCGATGATATTTATCAACACATGTAAGCAGATAATGGTCTGGATTTCACTTCGAGAGCTTCAGGATCACCAATATAATATGTTCTTTCGGGCATGTCCTAATAGCGTCATTTTGACGAGATACGGAGGGAAATGGGGACAGCGTACCGCTTTCGCGTTTTTGGAATCGCTCCGTAAGAGTCAACTACATCCTCATTAGGTCTCTCAAGACTGCACCTCTTTCCAGGCCTCTCATCGGTCGCAAAATGGAGACCACAGTGAAAACCAGAAACATTCTATTTGTAACAATTAGGTATACCTTCCACCTACTTCTCTACATAGTCGCTGCTCCATCTTCGAGTTATGTCGTAGTGCTGTATCAACTTTCCAATATTCTCGTCATAGAAAGCAGCCCCCTGTGCTTTCGGCCAGTTATCTGCACTGGTCTGCAACTCGTTGTCTGTGGAAAAATTTTATCCCCATATCCAGCGGTTCTTGTGAGCAGAGATGTGACTCAGGGGGAGCCAATTACGGACTCTATTGTGGGTGATCAAACACTTCTCAACGGAAAAGCTGCAGGAGCGTCTTCATTGCCCCTGCAGTTTGTGGCCGTGAATTGGCATGAAGATGGAACTGCTCGACAGCTGCGTTATGTGGGCTGCATGACACAGGCGAAATCTCTAACCAGGCCCTCATACTTGGCGGGAGACACTATTCTTTATACATCTTTATGTGCTCACTGTTGACTCAAAACCGAAAAGAGCGACCGACATGATCGACGGGCATAGTAGAGCCACTGTCCAACACATCTGTGCCAAGCTTTACCGGATTTTCCCAGTGGTTTCCATTTCGCGACCGATCGGAACTTACTTTCTGGACAACCCTCGTAGCTAAGGAGGGTGTGTAGGGAGTCATCTACTTACCTTTTATAGTGTGGCCAATAGGGCAATGTAGAGGCTTCGCCATGCTATAAGATTCCGTTCCCATCAAACGTATTGATTCCCTAACAGCCACCCTCGGCCATACTGCTGTAGTCGTTAACCCCACATATCGCTAAACTGAAAAATAAAGGAATTGCAACTTCGAGATAATAAAGCGGCCACTGAATTGTCTGGTAATTTTCAAGACTTGTTTGAAAAGCAAGTTTAATAACACATTGTACACAATCACTGGATTTTAAGATCACTCGGCCATTGTGATCTGTACTGCGACACGTCACCCATTCTGCCAACTGTGTTATTGAACTTTCTCTTCAATTATGTCCTGAAAATTAGTAGGCAATTCCGGGGCTGCTTTATTATCTCAAAGTTGCAATTCCTTTATTTTTCAGTTTAGCAATATGAGGGATTAAGGACATCAGCTGAATTTTACCGGACTGCGGCACCCCGATGCTTCCTAATCCTTCCCTAACATAATCTTCTGTTTAATATTTCCTCGGGTATCCTGTGACCAGTAGGTATTTAGGAAAGTCTCTCTGAATTCACCTTAACTACGGCAGTTTTCTGCAACGCTAAGCATTTGTTCTACTATTGAGCCTTCCAGGTATTCGCAGACCAATTCCAATTTGTAGACTAGTGGCCATGATTCGGATAGTACCCCGTCATAATGAGCAATCGATGACTTGGGGAGTAACGAATTGTGCTTGTTTTGTAAATCAGTAAATTTTGAACTGAGAGACAATGTTTTAAGTCGAAGTATTGATGATTTTGCGACCCTGGAGGTGGTCCGGCTCCTTACTTAGTTTGCCGGCCGGTGTGGCCGTGCGGTTAAAGGCGCTTCAGTCTGGAACCGCGTGACCGCTACGGTCGCAGGTTAGAATCCTGCCTCGGGCATGGATGTGTGTGATCTCCTTAGGTTAGTTAGGTTTAATTAGTTCTAAGTTCTAGGCGACTGATGACCTCAGAAGTTAAGTCGCATAGTGCTCAGAGCCATTTGAACCATTTTGAACCTTACTTAGTTTACTACTCGCCACTGACTGCGCGCGCTCGGCCGAACGTCGTACCCCGTCAAGCGGGCGCTCCTGCCGTGTATCGGCCTTCGCCAGGAATTTGGCTCCAGGTTTGGTTTTAAGATTTTGTCTTTGCATTCGTGGTGACCAACGACCTCACGGCAACGTGCTGTTTATTCTGGTTGAATTTCTACAGGAGCGACCCGTTAGCAAATTTGCCTCATCTCATCCGCCAGGGCATTCTGCTGGGTAGTGACAGCTGTTTGCTCGTCTTTGATTTCTAACAATTCTTCCTGCGTCTTTTCAGCCACTTTCGAAAGCAGGGAAAGCCTTCCTGGTTGCGCTCACTTCAAACCTAGCCAGCGCTGCTCGATCTCGCATAATTTCGGTATATTTTCACGCATATGGTGCGATTAATCTGGCTGACCTTGCGTCACGCTATTTCTCGCGTCTCATCTGACGTTTTCCTAATGTCATCAGTCTCCGATTTTACACCATTAACTTCATTCCTGAAGTGATTTACGTTTTCGTCAAACTGATCAGCCCTCTTTTGAATTTCTTTAACTTTTTTGATGACTTCGTTCTCTGTTTCCCTCCTTGTCTTGCCGCTTCTAAATTTCCCCAATTTCATTCCGCATCTCCTGTATTTGGCCTTCTCCCTGCCGTCTCTTTCCTTCCCTTTGCTTCCACTGGTTTTCCTCCTCCTGTCGTTTCTTCTCTGCCTATTGCATAAATTGAATGACCGACTCCAACTTCGTACTTCCAGCAACGTACCCTGGACTGGTTCAAATGGCTCTGAGCACTATGGGACTCAACTGCTGTGGTCATAAGTCCCCTAGAACTTAGAACTAGTTAAACCTAACTAACCTAAGGACAGCACACAACACCCAGCCATCACGAGGCAGAGAAAATCCCTGACCCCTCCGGGAATCGAACCCGGGAACCCGGGCGTGGGAAGCGAGAACGCTATCGCACGACCACTAGATGCGGGCGTACCCTGGACTACACGTTTGCGACTCAACTGCTAAAGGACGCCTTGCCCGCCAAGTCGGACTATTACTTTCGCTTCCTGTGCGTCTTTCCGTTTTTACAGAATCTATGTGACCAGCCACCTCGGCCCCGTTTCCACTTTCATTCTCTGAGTGAACTGAACGCCCATCATCGCAGTATGCTACATTTCAAGTTTTTGTCCTGTTTGCAGAGTGATTTAAATGTACTTCTTCCACCTTTCTGTCTTGTTCTGCAGCAATAGCTAGCTCATGTTCCATTTTGGACGGCATTGACGCCTAGCTTTTCTTTTCTACTCACACCAGTTTGGCTTCTCGTAAGAATTCAAACCAGTTGCTACTTGTGTACACACAACAATGATTTCCTTTGTTTGCAACCAGTCCTGACCAAAATAAACCTGGCGCCAAGTTCGAATAACTCATACATATGATACCAAATAACAGGAAAATAACTTGACTTAAGATATTACATAAGCTAATAAAATCTAATTTGTAATGAGAGAACTAATCAAAAGTAAATGCTCCAAATCGACGAAGACCAGCTAGATATCTATTACACTGCACTGTCACGGGGTCTTTTAATCGACGGACGTGTAAACCTCTCTCTTGCGACACCACATAATCATAAGTTACGTATAATGCAGTGTCAACAAAACATGCACGGTAAACATTAATGAAACTGAGAAACTGCTGGGACGGATTCCTCGCTGGAAAAAAAGGGCCGAAGGTCCGATGGACATGTGTCCGGAAATGCATGGTTGCCGCGGTAGAAGGCGCTGACGAATTAATATTCCTCTGACCGCGTACCATGTTTTCCTTACGTGCTGTAGGCTGTGTCATTGACGCAGAATACTTTAAGCAACAGAATGGTCTTTTATTCAGCTTGGGAACAAGCCGAGATGGTGTCTGTGTACGGACAATCAGATGGAGCCGGTCGAGAGGCAGCACGGCCACACCAAAACAAGTACCCTCACAGACACGAACCACATCACACTACATTCAAGCCATTTTCGGCATTTTTGTGACCATGGACCCTTTCAGATCGACGAACGTGCAGGGAGGCGGCAGACTGTGTACACCACACTTGGACGACCGTGCTACCTCTCGCCCGTTTCCATCTGCTTAGCCGTGTACGCAAATACCTGAATACCGGTTAAATCTGCTGCATTCAGTACGCTGCGTCAATCACACAGCCTACAACACACGGCACATGATCAGAGGAACTTCCATTTTTCAGCGCCATATACCGCGGTAATGAAGTATTTCCGGACACATGTTCATACGAGCTTCTTTCCTCCTTTTCCAGTCAGGAATCCGCCACTGCTGTTTATCGGTGTTATTAACGTTCACCCCGTCTAAACAATTTATGTTGAACAGCCGGCTCCGGTCCTCCTCCGTGCTGTGAGGAAAGGTAGGCAGACATCTCTGCAAACCCACCAAAGCGCGGATACCACGAAGCCCAACCGGTACGTCGCCGGCGCGACACACGGCTCACTGCCTACTGACTTGTTACAAATGGACCTACACAGCTCATTAGCTGTCTTTCGAAAACCTTGTTAGCAAGAACCGTGACCTGTGCCGACCGTATACTGATAAGGTGACACTGATAAGGCGACACTGCTACGTGAAACTTCCATTGCAGTTCCAGGAACTGCTCCATGGCAAATGTAATGACACGATAGAAGTATTCAAGAGCGGTCTACGAGAGTTAGATTTTGTCAAAGGAGGCACAAAACGCGAGGGACTGAATGAGACACAATGAACGAAATTCGCAAGGTGCATCAGGTGGGAATAATGACGGGCAAAACACAAATTGAAACAGGGTGACAAAAAAGAAACCAGTGTCAAGGACAAAGATTTAGCAATGAACCTCAGTGGAATGATAGAAGTAGACAGGGGACGTATGACGGTAACTTTCACGAAAACAGAAATAGCAATAGGAGGGAAATGCAAAATTCTAACCACTTAAAGCAGCGGGTCTGCAAGTCATGGCAAACAAGGAATATCGGAGGCATTGGTAGGCGAAGCCCGCAACGGAATCACCAATGATGCAGTGGATCAGCAAAAGTCCGCAAAGCAACTCACAGTCGGCCGCAGCGGCCTCCTTATAGCATGAAGTTAGTGTTAAGAATCATTTTTTTCCAATTCATTTATGTAGTCCTTTGGCGTATTGTTCTTTATTTGTCTACATCTACACTTCTTGCATGATTTATTATTGTAATTAGCGGATAAGACCTTATCCTGTGACATCTGTTCAATGCGTTTGGTGTTTGCAATTTTCTGTCCAGCTTTTGCACTTTGATAATACACCGTAAATTTGAGACTTACTGGCAGCCTCTCATTTTTCACAAAGTCAAATCCATTTCGTGGATTGGAATGTGCCGATTTTTCGGCGGAAACCTGTTGGCTTTATAATAAAACTGGGTGGTTCGACACTTGAACATTGTTATATTAGTAGCTTGTCACGCCACAGAAAAGGTGTGTGTTAGAACAACGCAAAGATATATGTTATAACAACGCGAAAATTGCACTTTTTGGTTCATAAATAATTTCACATGTCTTGGAGACATTATTCTTCTCAGAATTCATCTTGAAATGGAGTAATGGTTTCGTTTCTTCCGTTGATATTGTGCGCATTGCCGGTGGGGCGTATGCGCAGTCTGTTTCACCATTCGGAATGAGGAGGCTATAGTTGTGCCACGGAAGTTGATTTCTGAACCGATTGTGGATCTTGGCGTGAATTTGATCATGCCACCGATAACGATGGGGTATCTAGCGAGATGGATATGGGTTGTCCACGCCAGAGGCGTATTGACGTTACAGTATGGTTATTTTTCGCGCTGTGGTTCGATTAGGGGTATCGACAGTGGGTCGACTTGTCCTCTTTGTTGGTTTTAGGTGTGGTTACACTTACAGATATCCGCCTATGGTGCGATATTTTTCGCTGGTGGTACTACTTTGTCTGTGATTATTGTATATGGATTATCGCCAGTAGTGCGGTGGTGTTTGCCTTGTGGTATTTCGATTGGGGATCGCCAGTGGTGTGTCATAGGCATTTGATATCGGTAAGTCGCTCTTTGAGAGTTATTGGTCAGTTTCAGAGACAAAGGTGAATTCATGCCGATGTCCGATCCATGCTGACAGCACAGTAAGGAGTGTACAAATGGCGGTGAGCAATATTAGCCGGCTGGTGCGGCCAAGTAGTTCTAGGCGCTACAGTCTGGAAGCGAGCGATCGCTATGGTCGCAGGTTCGAATCCTGCCCCGGGCATGGATGTGTGTGATGTCCTTAGGTTTAAGTAGTCCTAAGATCTAGGGGACTGATGACCTCATAAGTTAAGTCCCATAGTGCTCAGAGCCATTTGAACCATTTGAGCAATATTCGACTCAAAAATGGTTCAAATGGCTCTGAGCACTAATCTACTTAACTTCTGAGGTCATCAGTCACCTAGAACGTAACTAACCTAAGGACATCACACACATAGATGCCCGAGGCAGGATTCGAACCTGCGACCGTAGCGGTCGCTCGGTTCCAGACTGTGGCGCCTAGAACCGCACGGCCACTCCGGCCGGCTATTCGACTCAGATTGTGCTCCACATAACTGCATCAGTATGGCCATCCAGTAAGTTAACATCAGCAGGAGTATCAAACTTCAGATTACGGTAAAGTAGAAAGGGCTGGAGGCAGCTAGACTTGGTAATTAGAAGTAAATGTTGCATTGTGTGAGTGTATGAATGTGCAGGCTGTGCCAGCTTAGCCCATTGTGTTTTATGAAAGGTGTTGGGAAACTCAAAAACACCGCAATATACAACAGCTACGTGGCTTCACAACTAGAAAACGGTTGTTATGTCTTTTAGATAATTGATTAATTAGCAATAATAGTGCGATATCTTTTATGAAGGATCCTTAGTAGTAACATCGCTTAAATGAGAGAAAGCAGTAAGCCACTTTCTTGCTTTAATCTCATTGTGAAGTTTCACTTAGAAACAGTTCCTATTTTTGTTATGATTTTCTACGTTTGCGTTTTCGTAAACATTCATTGTGAAAACACAACCCTATAAAATATGCGCTGAGGATTGTGCAAAGGACCACGGCGTTCCAAACGGCAAGTAGGAAGCGTATCGTGGCTCGACGTCACTGGGCGTGCGGCAGGCGCCACATATGGCAACGTTGTTGATAGGACGGGCTCGTGACGTAGCGCAACCTCCAGTGCCCCTGCTGTCATAACGTCACAGCAAGACGACCACCCCAGGAAAGTGACTAGCTGAAGTGACGTCACTGCATGGCAACATCGGCAGCAGGCAGCTGTCAGCTATAGGCGACCTGTCTCTCCCTGAGGCAACAGGGAAGGCAGCGTCCTGACGTGATAACACTGGGGCAGCTCAAGGATGATAGAGACGAAAACGGAGTCCCACTTGTGCCGTTGGAGGGTGAAAGCACCACCAGCGACGCCTCGCCTGCGGCCAGTAGGTTACAGATTCTCGCTCCTGACGTCACGCCACCACCTGGAGCCGCCACTTTTTGATGCAAGAGTCTCAAGCGGCCAGATCTGTATGTAGTGCAACTGCTGAAGAGAAAAGAAGGATTAGAGTGCTCCGAACCAAACGATTGACCTCGCCAGACACTTACCACAACGCTGACAACTGCTGCTGGAGGACGGTCTTCAACAAGAGCGACAGTTTGTCAACTAATGCCCTACCTCTGGTCGGTCAGTAGTCCAGATGCTTGCATCTTGCTGCCAAAGCCTAGAGCCAGGTCTTGCCACAGACACCGCTGCCACCACTGATGCTGCTAAGTAAGAGGGTAACTTTTCTCTTAGCTTCCAACTCACCCCTGTACGCCTGCCATGACCAAACACGACTTGAGTGTAGTACTGTATTTAGTGATGTAAAGTAAATTTTTGGACTCCCTAAACATCTTTGAGAAGTGACCAGTTATTTTTGGTCATCAGTCTTCTGACAGGTTTGATGCGGCCCACCACGAATTCCTCTCCTGTACTAACCGCTTCATCTCAGAGTAGCACTTTTTTTTATTTCTATCATTGCTTCCTCAATGTACAGATTGACCGAACAGTAGGGGCGAAAGGCTACATCATCGTCTTACACCCTTTTCAATACGAGCTCTTCGTTCTCGGTCGTACACTCTTATTATTCCCTCTTGGCTGTTGTACACAATGTGTACCCAAAGAAATTTCAGAATTTCGAATATCTAGCACCATTTTACATTGCCGAACGCTTATTTCAGGTCGACAGATATTATGAATATGTTTGGATTTTTCTTTAGTCTTTCTTCCATTATTAACCGCAGCGTCAGAATCGCCTCCCTCGTGCCTTTACCTTCCTAGAGCCAAACTGATCATTATCTAGCGCATCCTCAATTTTCTTTTCCAGTCTTCTGTATATTATTCTTGTAAGAATCTCGGATGCATGAGCTGTTAAGTTGATTGTGCGATAGTTCTCGCACTTGTCAGCTCTTGTCGTCTTCGGAATTGTGTGGATGATGCTTTTCCGGAAGTCAGATGGTATGTCACCAGACTCATGCATTCTACACATCAACGTCCATAATCTTTTTGTTGCCACTTTCCCCAATGATTTTAGAAATTCTGATGGAATGTTATCTATCCCTTCTGCCTGGTTTGACTTTAAGTACTCCAAAGCTCTTTTAAATTATGATTCTAATACTGGATCCCCTATCTCTTCCAAATCGACTCCTGTTTCTTCTTCTATTATATCAGACAAATCTTCCCCCTCATGGATGCTTTCAATGTCCTCTTCGCAACTACCCATTCTCTCCATTGCATTTAACAGGGGAGCTCCCGTTGCACTCTTACTATTTCCATCGTTGCTTTTAATTTCACCGAAGGTTGCGTTGACTTTCATATATGCTGAGTCAGTCCTTCCAATAATGATTCCTGTTACGATTTCTTCACGTTTTTCATGCAGCCATTTCGTCTTAGCTTCGCTGCACTTCCTATTTATGTCGTTTCTCAGCGACTTGTATTTCTTTATTCCTGACTTTCCCGGTATATATTTGTACTTCCTCCTTTCGTCAATCAACTGAAGTATCTCTTCTGTTACCCATGGTTTCTTCGCAGTTACCTTCCTTGTACCTATGTTTCTCTGATGGCCCATTTTAGAGATGTCTATTGTTCTTCAACTGTACTGCCTACTGAGCTATTCCTTATTGCTGTATCTAGAGCATTAGAGAGTTTCAAGCGCACCTCGTCATTCCTTAGTAATTCTGTATCCCACTTCTTTGTGTATTGATTCTTCCTGACTAATTTCTTAAACTTCAGCCTACTCTTCATCGCTACTATATTGTGATCTGAGCCTATATCTGCTTCTGGGTACACCTTACAATCCAGTACCTTACCTCGGAATCTCTGTCTGTCCATGATGTAATCTCACAGAAATCTTCCCGTATCACCCGGCCTTTTCCAAGTATACCACCTACTCTTCTGATTTTTGAACAGAGTACCCGGTACTGCTAGTATTCGCTACTACTAGCTGAAAATTGTTACAGAACTCAGTCTTTCTCCTCTCTCATTCCTTGTCTGAAGCCCATATTCTCCCTTAACCTTATCTTCTACTCCTTCCCCTACAACTGCATTCCAGTCCCCCTTTACTGTTAGATTTTCATTCCCCTTTACATACTGTATTACCCTTTCAATATCCTCATACACTTTGTCTATCTCTTCATCTTCAGCTTGTGAAGTCGGCATGTATACCTGAACTATCGACCCTGTCACTGAACTGTTCACAAAGACACACTCTTTGCCCTACCTTCCTGTTTATAGCGAATTCTACTCCTGTTATAATATTTTCTGCTCCTGTTGATATTAGCCTGTACTAATCTATCCAGAAATCCTTGTCTTCTTGCCAGTTCACTTCACTGACCCCTGCTATATCTAGATCAAGCCTTTGCATTTCCATTTTCAGATTATCTAGTTTTCCTACCACTTTCAAGCTTATGACATTCCACGCCCCGATTCGTAGAATGTTATTCTTCCGTTGATTATTCAATCTTTTTCTCATGATAAACCCCCTCTTGGCAGCCCTTCCCGGAGATCCGAATGGGCGACTATTCCGGAATCTTTTGCCAATGGAGAGATCATCATGACACTTCTTCAATGACAGACCACATGTCCTGTGGATATACGTTAAGTGTCTTTAATGCAGTGATTTCCATTGCCTTCTGCATCCTCATGCCGTTGATCATTGCTGGTTCTTCCGCCTTTAGGGCAGTTTCCCACTCCTAGGACAAGAGAGTGCCCTGAACCTCTGCCCGCTCCTCCCCCCTCTTTGACAAGTCCATTGGCAGAATGAGGGTGACTACTTATGCCGGAATTCTTCGGCCGCGAATGCTTATTATTAATCAAAATTTAAGCAGCGGCGGGATTCGAACCCGGGACCGAAGACATTTTAATTATGAATCAAAGACGTTACCACTTGCTGTATTTACTTCATAAGGTTAAATGTATTGCGTTCACTTTTCTATCGTACTATGTTTGTCGTGTGAGTCAACACCATTTTTAGATATGTACAATGTCACTCTCATCTAAAATCTAAGATAGACAAAATATCACACACACCAAAAATACATTATTATTCAAATCACTTCTTGAGAATGACTAAAATTTGTAAGTTGTCTTTCTCATTTTAGTGAAGTCTCACTATGTTCCACATATCATTGAAATATTGTTTTTGTTGTGTTAACATCATTTACTCCCTTGTACTAAAAGAACTAGATTTGTTGAATGCTTTGATAGAATTTGTCATGTTATTGTTTCTATGGAAGACTGGATCACTTTGAATGCCTGGGCATGAATAACAAAATCTCTGAGGCAGAGAATACTCAACGCTCAGCGATAGTGTACTGTGTTTAGGGAAACCATCTCACCACTGATCTCAACTTCATTGTGAATGGGTTAGTTAAAAGTCTGCATGACCTTTCAACCATTTAGTCATTGTATTTATGGTCAGGCGTATATGTCAAAGACCTAAGGGTCCACAGGAAGAATCCTGGCACCCAGATAATCACTAAACAATTGCAGAAATGCAGCAGTGAGCGTACGTTTGACTCTTGGTTGAATAAGGTTAAGGCATGGTGTGATATTTTTTGGTTTTTATTTGGTGAAGTTGTCGATGTACTGCATGGAATTCTCGAAGACCCAACTCAGATGTCGTAATTTCGTCAGCTCCACGTCACACTAACCTCATTATTGCAGTGTGACACTCCCCAGGCAGAATATATTGAATAATGTGGAGGTAGTGAAAGGTAGCATACCAATCTCTCAATTTAACAACATTGTCAATCAGATTAATATTTTAGGTTATGATCTCTGTGTTCATCAGTATTACATTTGGTACCTCTCGTTTACAAAGTTTTTACATGAGGAGATTGTGGGCAGAATGAAACGCAGGTAACAGTTTCAGTATAAGAAAGGATAAAACACCAACACGAGGAAGGGATGGTTCAAATGGCGCTGAGAACTATGGGACTTAACATCTATGGTCATCAGTCCCCTAGAACTTAGAACTACTTAAACCTAACTAACCTAAGGACATCACACAACACCCAGTCATCACGAGGCAGAGAAAATCCCTGACCCCGCCGGGAATCGAACCCGGGAACCCGGGCGTGGGAGGCGAGAACGCTACCGCACGGCCACGAGCTGCGGACGAGGAAGGGAGATCCATCAGATAGTTCGTCGTTTTCACCAAAGTAACATTTATTTAAGAAAAGCATACCGATCAATTAAATTACAAATTAATAACAACATGAAAACCTTGTTAATTCGTCTGAAGGAGAAAGTAGTAAGCACCCGTGGAGGTGAAAAATCAAACATAGTTTTAACTGTATGAAGTGTTAGTGCCGTAAAAGGGAAAGGCAGGCCTAGAGAAGCCGCCGAGACTGAATGGGCTACTGCCCAAGAAAGCAGGAGAGGAGGGCGTCCGATCGGGTCGGAAGTTGCCAGCAGAAGAGAGCGAACAGCGTGTCCGCTCTCAGCAGCTGGCCGTGGTGCCACCTCCACTTCACGGACACTCTATTGGCTGGCCAGATCGTAAGACGCGGAGTTCGATAGCGTTACCTCGTCAGCAACACGTGAATTCAGCTGCTGATGGTTCAACACGTGAGTTTCAGAGTGGTTGTATTCGGCTCTAGGCAAAGTGACTGAGACGCTGCAACTTGCCGCAAGGCATAAGGCACTGACGAACATCAAGTGAAGAAAACTCCAATTTTTATATTCATAAATCCATTCAGTATCGGCCCCCACTGTACTCCCTTCTCCCCTTGGCAGGGCTGAAGCGTAGGGAGGTGGTAAATTGACACTTACTAGAGGGGCTCCTGCGAAGGACGGCCCTTACATAATTTTAAAAATACATTTTGATTATTTGTGTTTTATTGTTAGATTTGTATTAAAAATGATAATAATTGGGTGATAAATGCTTGCTTGACAAAGGTTGGACGACGGTAGATGGTGCGGTGGTGGTTTGAGACGCTGCGAGTGGCGGTGCGAGGTGCGGCGATAAGCTGTTGACGGTAGCAGCGGCGAAGGTCGCTGACGGAAGGTATAAGCGGGTAAGCGGGGAGTTCCGGAAGGAACGATGCACAGATCACAGGGGGGGGAGTGTTGACACTTTTGAATCACTTCGCACTCATACTTTGCTGCTTACATCTGCATGTTACGTCACACTACTGACACCAATTGTAAAAGTGTATGATCCCACTTCTGGTCACCCATTGTAAATGTATACGAGGTTTGGTACAGGAGGTCGAGCTGTCAGGATTAGAGAGTGAGCATCCAGGGCTGGGGTTAAATGACAAAACGGGAAATTACGTACAACAACGAGAATATATTTCAGGGTACGGTATACAAGGGGCGTATACAAGGGGCGCGTCTAGGGTCGGAAGTTACCAGGTGTAGACCAGTCTAGGAGGTCGAACAATTCATTGAAATGGGCAACGGAAGGGGAAGCGGTTCATGTTAAATTACGTTGCTGGCCGGCCGTGAAAAGCAGAGGGAGAGGCTCTGCCTTCATCGAAGATGTCTGTTCTTTTCGAAATCTGGATTACATGAGAGAGAAGGAACCGTGTTCGGCTCTGCAGAACACTCCACCGTCCACACACGTGATCGGAATCCCATGCACGCTATTGGCTAAAACCAATGGCGTGAATTCGCTAGCAGTTTCAGCAGAGGGTTCAAGGCGTCTCTTGTCAGCAGCTTTAACTGGACAGAACTGCCACGGTTTTGAAAAGCAAATGACTTGTGTCACGTAGGAATGGCTTAAGTTAGGGGAGAACAAAGATTTGACTGGGCCTTTGAAATAATTTTTTTAAACTTATTCCCTAAAATATTCCTTGACTGGCTGCCACCATGTGCTACCATTATAATTATAGTGACATATAAAGTGACAAACTACTGAAATTTACCAGTATAAGCAAAAGCAAACAGTATTCGATAAACACAAAACATTTAAGTTTATGAATAGTAAAAAAGAAATTTGAATCTTTCAGCAAAGGGAAATTACATTTACCAAATACAGAGCACACCCGATTTTATGAAGAATAGTTAGTAAAGAATTCGGACACTCTTCTTTTATGAACAATAAGAGGATCAACAGATTGATTATAATTTAAACCCGTTAAACTCCACAGCCTACAACCCTGGTGGCCGATGCTTAGAGGGTGGCGGTTCGGTCCTGAGGGGAACGTTCACTGAATGATCAGCTGGTCACTGATAGAGATTCTGAAGCTCGGGGAAACTGTAGTTTCTTGAGTAAATTTGGTAAACTACCGAACCCAATCATGCTTCTTTATTGGAGGGCGCAAGGAACTTCAGAAACGTTAAGCCAGTGCTTCGAACGTGTGCGTATGGCAGTGTCAGGTCTCGATATGGGCGAGACTCAGGCGGAGAGCGTTTCTAATATGTTAGACGGGATGCGACCTCAGGATCACTTTCGCTTGAACTTTTCCCACCGGCCTAGTAGTTTTGATCAGTTTTGAGAGCTGATTAACTCTATAGAGGCACTTTCGTTTTTAGATGAACAACGCAAGAGGGAGGAAGGAACGTGGATGTTCCCTTGAGTACTGAACCCCCAGTGGCACGAGTGGTAAATCGGGATTCTAATTACAGTCGGTGTTATTGCTTTGGAGCGCCAGATCATTTAGTGAGCGAGTTTCCTGTTAGGAGAAATCCTAGATCTACCAGCAGACACCATACCATGTGGGGGTCGCAAGCGCCCGGGCATCTGGCCTTGGTATTGGAAGGCTGTTAGTGTTCCTAAGTATGTGGCTCTACCGTATGTATGTGCCCGACTTGGACCAGAACCTGTGTGTCCCCTCCTTGATTCGGGCAGTTTAATGCCATTGTTAGATTCCCAGTGATATTTGGAATTCCGCCATTTGTGTAAATTCTCTTCCACGCATCCTGTCGCTCAGATATGTTGTATGGCCGATGGGTGGGAGTTACCTCTAGTGGGCAAGGTGCGGGGCAGCTTTTCCCTGGGGAATTTTTCTTGGTCGGTTGACCTGGTTTTGGTAAAGGATCTTATATTGATTCTTAATTACGAAAGTTCATGAGTTAATCCCGCAAAACTACTCACCCTACAAACCTGGAGGCAGTCGCTCAAGCCAGGTATAGCTCCAAAGAACAAGACAACTACTCAACTTTTGTTAGGTACGACAGGCGATGTGGCAAAGAGCTTCCGCGGCAATAACTTTGACCTCGGGCTTTGGGCAGGATGCCGCCAATGTAGCGGCCCAGAAGTCACGGCTGCAAACACCAAGGTGGACTCGAGTGTTTCGCAGTCAACTGTGAATGTAAATCACACGTGAGGCAGTGCCCTCAAACAATAAGAGAACATACACTAACATATGATGAGACTAATTTTTCTAAATCACAATTAGATTTCAAATTCATACACAGTACCTGATACAGTACCATGACATTGCCACAGAGTACATTGCCTCTCACCGGTGTTATCCCTTCAATTCATAACATCGCACCCCAAGTGGATGCACACAAGCGGTTTACCAATTAACAGAATAACGTGGCTTTAAAGAAGACACACTAACATCTATTAGCCACTATCAGGCCAAAGCAGACTGCAGAACAAAGAAATGCATATTATTCACTGAAAAAGAAACAATAACACTGCGTCAATTTTCCTTCAAACAATAAAACCATAGGGCCAGAATATCAATAAGCAGTATGTTATGGTGCACTCTCCCCACCACCAAATATCCTTTTAACTCCTTTTCAAATAACGGAATGAGGCCCGCATCACCAGAGCTCCCAAGCGCAACCTTCGTCACCTTATTTAGTGGCTGGCCAGCATTCGACAAGTAGCTTGGCGATTCGGCCAGGTACAGTCATGCTCAAAAGTATCCGAACGACCTGAATTGCATTTCGCCTGATTCGCATGCAACACACATAACGAAGCTGTAAAGCAGGTCCCCTAATCGTTCCTTGGTACAGTCATTTGACCATTGAAAATGGTTCCCTGCTCTGTATCGCAATAACTCAAGATGTAAAGTAATACTACGATACTACAAATATCAGGGAACACCTTATCACAGGTAAGACTGTTCTTAAGGCTTGTAAACTCACATTTATTACAATAAATAACATACCTGAAATGTTACCACTGTCATTATTACGTCAGATGGCAATGCATGTAGTAAGGTCGTCGTATTCATGATTTCCCCTTCAAAGTAACAAACCGTACTTATTATTTAACAAAAAAGACATTAAAAATTAAGGTTATTCACGAGCAGGTAGTTGAGAATATGTATGAAGTTCAAATGACACGACAAACCGTCTCGTTCTGCATATGGATTGAAACTCAGGTCATGCAGACTAAGCAAATATTTCGTGACTGACGGAAACTAACAGGCATTCCTGATTAGGCATACAGAGAGTGATATACCTCGATTTTAGACAGTATCAGTTAGCAAATACCAACTTTAAATTTTATAACGTAGACATTTTTAACGGACACGAATTCCTACCCAGCACCTATTGTCCCTGTTAACGAACTACGAGAGATGTTAAATATTGCTTCTTAACAAGTAACTTATTTGAAATGCCGTGAGGCACAGTTTTGTGTTGGACAGGGATTCGAACCCAGAACCTAATAAGATAGATATCGAAGCACAATCGACTGTGACATATCGGATTTTCTCGGCAGTAGCTAGACGTTTTAACTGAAATGACGAGACGAAACATTAATTTTTTCCTTCCCAGCACTCCAACCCGGCACCTATAGCTGTTATATTCTAGAGAAAACGAACATTAAATATGGGTTTGTTGAACCAGCAGCTACAAGTGAGCATGTCTGAGCTAGAAATAATATGACAAAGAGTTCATGGATGACTGGGAATAGAGCTCCACACATATCGTTGTTGACTACACTCAAAGAGACGTCAGCTACCGAAATTTTCTCCACCAGCAGCTCGGAATAACATCTTGAACTTAAAGTGATCTCGCAAATAGTTCTGTGTCTCACTGGGAGTCAAAAGCGTCAAATATCGTTAGTGTTGGCAACGAATGAAAATACATTAAAAATCGAAATTATTATCCACCAGCAGATAGGTGTTCTCATGCTAGAGCTTGATAATACATCATGAAATCTTTAGTGCCAGGCCAGGATTCAAACCCATTCACGCGCAGTATGTGGAGATGTTGAGGAATCTGCAGTTTTGAACAAACAACAAATTGTAGCCGAGCTGTATTGTCACGAAGGGATCAAATTCCGCGTTAAGGGCGGTCTGAGTTGCATTCCCAGTTCAGAACCAATTTTATCGACATACAGAATCTCAGATAAAAGATGGAATAAGTGTCCTGTGAGCCAACATAGCGTTTGTTTCGTCACTAGAGATAAATAACTAGTATAAGAAACGTTACTGATGATAGAGTTTCTACATGTCGCCACTCCAGACTTTATTATGGATCAACATAACGTCTACTTGGTAGAGAAGGAATATCATTTTTAATGTGAATTTCAGACCACAATGCCATTATATCTTCTTCACTTGCTGTAGCCAGAAGAGAATAGAATCTGTCTCTCCCTATCTAAAATCATTGGCCAAAGTTGAAAAGCAACCCAGACTATAGATACATGAAACTATCATCAGCCCAACAGACCACCAAATCCTCTTCTCAGGGGCTCATTTTTCTATCATAACGTCGTTGTACCACACTTTCTGAGAATTCTGACACACAGGCTCCCTGTATCAATTTTCAGCATGTTCAGTAAATTCATTTACTTGGTTGACCGAATCACCATGAACTACCTGCCTCGGCCACCCAGTGTATGCATTCATCTTCATTTTGTAATCACCAAAATAAAATCACGTAACTGCCACCAACACAGAACTGCCAACAGTGTAGGATGCAGAAATTAAAATAGGAAATGAGCTACTCTATTGCGCTATCGGTTTGTTGAAAACGTCATGCAGTGCAAAAGAAAAGGTATAATTGTTTGTCTCTCATAAGTATTGACCTGGCGATATGCATCATCCCACAGCGCTGTGGAATGCAGAAGATCTGGAGGAATTGTTCTTGACTTCTGGAGCTGTTATAGCTACGTGTCAGCTAGTGGCGTAATGGTAAGTATCGCGCACGGTAGATAAGATATCGTGAGTTCGAGTACATTCTCTGCTGTATTTTTTAAAACGCAATTCTGCTGTCTGCTAAAATTATCAATCTAATGGAACTTGTAACATAATTTCCTTCACTTCTCAACCCAAAATAGTCGTATGTGGAAAACGGGCTAACTTCTGCTACATTTTGTTCATTTCAGGTTTAATAGACAGCCAGACAGTAGATGCATCTCGAAACTTTTGTATTATGTATGGGTAGAGCGCATCGTGCCAAAATACGTCGGAAAAATATTTTCTACATTAGCTGTCGTCTGGTAGTGGCATTTTATTCTTCTTCAAACCTTGTTTGACAGCTTTAACTCACAACCAGTTTTCTACATGCAAGTAATCAATAAACTGTATGTGCATTTTCAGACTGTTATAGATGACATCAGAGAATTCGCATATATCGTTGATGATTAATTTCTCTCTCATGTTTACTATTGTTTTAACAACATTAAAGGAAACTTACGAAAATTGTCAACTGTATTATAAAAAATGAAATAAAACTACCCACGATAACCTATTATCTGTACACAAGCGTGCCTCTATCATCAGAAATTGGTAAAACAGTACTCACTTAGATTTTGATTGGGTCTGTGTTTAATTGGTATGCTGTGTCCTACTCAAGAGGTGTGCAAATGTGCCATTTCATAAATAAAGTTACGCATTCCTAGAAACCCAAAATTTTGCTTGTCAGCAGCGGAAAGAGGCGTTACCTGTTGTGAAGCATTGTAAGTTTTTCACCATTGCACTATGAGCCGAAAGTATTTTCTTGCGATTTCCTTATCGATGTTTGATCTGGCTGCTTGTAGCTCTTTCACAGAAGGGATAAAAACGCAACACTCAGTGAGACTGGAACTGCGAACCATATCAGAAGCCTTTTCACAGGTCAGTACGTTCCCACAGAGCTGGCGAAGAAGTATGTGTCTTAGCTTCCTCTTACGAGACCAATAGTGGCTAGAACTCGTAAACCGCTCAAAAGGGCTCTGAGCACTATGGGACTCAACTGCTGAGGTCATTAGTCCCCTAGAACTTAGAACTAGTTAAACCTAACTAACCTAAGGACATCACAAACATCCATGCCCGAGGCAGGATTCGAACCTGCGACCGTAGCGGTTTTGCGGTTCCAGACTGCAGCGCCTTTAACCGCACGGCCACTTCGGCCGGCCCGTAAACCGCTACTTGAAGGACGAGATTAGTTGCGATTTCCACGTACAACGACTTTCCTGAGCTGAAAACCGTAAATTTACAATCTTTTGTTACACCTCAAGCGATAACAACTCAGATTATTTAATGGAAATGACAGGAAAAGTCAAGTGAACTTTGTGGCTTAATTCTGTGCACATCAGGAAGTAACTCGACGATCACAGAGTTGCCAAATATACCTTGCCTTTTTGCCAAATCTCAGTTACATTACCAGCAGGAAGAAGACGAACCGATGTGATCCTACATTGGGCTTGGAAGTGACCATAGCTGACGTCTCAAAGGCGCGGCTGTTACGTCCTGGATTACGTAATCCGTCTCAGAGTAGCACTTGCAGCCTACGTCCTCAATTATTTGCTTGACGTATTCCAATCTCTGTCTTCCTGTACAGTTCTTGCCCTCTACAGCTCACTCTAGTACCATGGAAGTCATTCCCTCATGTCTTAGCAGATGTCCTATCATCCTGTCCCTTCTCCTTATCAATGTTTTCCACATATTCCTTTCCTCCCCGATTCTGCGTAGAACCTTCTCATTCCTTACCTTATCAGTCCACCTAATTTTCAACATTCGTCTATAGCACCACATCTCAAATGCTTCGATTCTCTTCTGTTCCGGTTTTCCCACAGTCCATGTTTCACTACCATACAATGCTGTACTCCAGACGTACGTCCTCAGAAATTTCTTCCTCATTAAGGCCGATATTTGATATTAGTAGAATTCTCTTGGCCAGAAATGGCATTTTTGCCATAGCGAGTCTGCTTTTGATGTCCTTGCTCCGTCCATCATTGGTTATTTTACTGCCTAGGTAGTAGAATTCCTTAACTTCAATGACTTCGTGACCATCAATCCTGACGTTGTTTCTCGCTGTTCTCATTTCTACTACCTCTCATTACCTTCGTCATTCTCCGATTTACTCTCAAACCATACTGTGTACTCATTAGACTGTTCATTCCGTTCAGCAGATCATTTAATTCTTCTTCACTTTCACTCAGGATAGCAATGTCATCAGCGAATCGTATCATTTATATCCTTTCACCTTGTATTTTAATTCCACTCCTGAACCTTTCTTTTATTTCCATCATTGCTTCCTCGACGTACAGATTTAAGAGTAGGGGCGAAAGGCTACAGCCTTGTCTTACACCCTTCTTAATACGAGAACTTCGTTCTTGATCGTCCACTCTTCTTATTCCCTCTTGGTTGTTGTACATATTGTATATGACCCGCCTCTCCCTATAGCTTACCCCTACTTTTTTCAGAATCTCGAACAGCTTGCACCACTTTATATTGTCGAACGCTTTTTCCAGGTCAACAAATCCTATGAAAGTGTCTTCATTTTTCTTTAGCCTTGCTTCCATTATTAGCCGTAACGTCAGAATTGCCTCTCTCGTCCCTTTACTTTTCCTAAAGCCAAACTGATCGCCATCTAGCGCATTCTCAATTTTCTTTTCCATTCTTCTGTATATTATTCTTGTAAGCAGCTTCGATGCATGAGCTGTTAAGCTGATTGTGCGATAATTCTCGCACTTGTCAGCTCCTGCCGTCTTCGGAATTGTGTGGATGATGCTTTTCCGAAAGTCAGATGGTATGTCGCCAGACTCATATATTCTACACACCAACGTGAATAGTCGTTTTGTTGCCACTTCCCCCAATTATTTTAGAAATTCTGATGGAATGTTATCCATCCCTTCTGCCTTATTTGACCGTAAGTCCTCCAAAGCCCTTTTAAATGCCGATTCTAATACTGGATCCCTTATCTCTTCTAAATCGACTCCTGTTTCTTCTTCTATCACATCAGACAAATCTTCACCCTCATAGAGGCTTTCAATGTATTCTTTCCACCTATCTGCTCTCTCCTCTGCATTGAACAGTGGAATTCCCGTTGCACTCTTATTGTTACCACCGTTGCTTTTAATGTCACCAAAGGTTGTTTTGACTTTCCTGTATGCTGAGTCTGTCTTTCCGACAATCATATCTTTTTCGATGTCTTCACATTTTTCCTGCAGCCATTTGTGTTAGCTTCCCTGCACTTCCTATTTATTTCATTCCTCAGCGACTTGTACTACTGTATTCCTGATTTTCCCGTAACGTGTTTGTACTTCCTCCTTTCATCAATCAACTGAAGTATTTCTTCTGTTACCCATGCTTTCTTCGCAGCTACCTTCTTTGTACCTATGTTTTCCTTCCCAACTTCTGTGATGGCCCTTTTTAGAGATGTCCATTCCTCTTCAACTGTACTGCCTACTGCGCTATTCCTTATTGCTGTGTCTATAGCGTTAGAGAACTTCAAACGTATCTCGTCATTCCTTAGTACTTCCGTATCCCACTTCTTTGCGTATTGATTCTTCCTGACTAATGTCTTAAACTTCAGCCTACTCTTCATCACTACTATGTTGTGATCTGAATCTATATCTGCTCCTGGGTACGCCTTACAGTCCAGTATCTGATTTCGGAATCTCTGTCTGACCGTGATGTAATCCAGGGCCGGCCAGAAATTTTGCACGCGTGCTGTGCTCCTGCACATGTGCAACCTCCGGGCCACAGCGTGCACGCCGCAGCCGTGAGCGTTCACGTAGTGCATGTTTCTACGCACAGATGTCGCTTTATCCACTTGCTGGGATACTCTGTACCGGCGAATTCTAGTGCTCTTTCCACAGCTTGCAAGCCAACCATGGGAAGGTATTTCGCTTATTAAACATTACTGTCACAGTCTGCTCATTGAAACGTCTACTTTCATGTTAACAGTTTAACCCAGTAAGACAAGCAATACAGTTAACAACCGTGGGTTTTTCTTAAGGCAGCTTGACTGACGGCACGTAAATACGTGTAATGTTTTTGATCTAGTATTTAAGAAAGAGAGCATTTAGCGACTTCCAACGAAGTTTATTCATGATTTCAAATAACATTAAGCTAATGCACCCACTTAATTTCTGACTTACTGATATCTGAAGAGAATGACAACCGCAGACCTCTCGATGATCACCTGTTATTTCCATACCATTAATGCTGTATCTTTCATCAGTTTCGTCTGAAATCTGCATAATAACCGACAATTAGATGAATGTTATGTTTTATCGATTTCAGCTGAGCGTAGCCCTTCACACATTAATAAAAACCTCTAAATGTAAGTATACATTGAAACAATCGGTTTAATGACCAATTTTCCTGATAATAATGTAACATGGAGCACCATGAGGCAATAATGCACAATTAGTAAACAATAATTTTTAATTATGAAAGGAATAAATCCGAACACGTTTATCACTGGTCATGAGAAATGATACAGTTAAAATGGTGCGCAAAAGCACGGCTCATAGACAAACGCAAGCAGTTTCGAAGATTTTCATCACTTATGCTTGATCGAAACCTTGACTTATTCATTTTTATCACCGAGAAAAATCTTTCACAAACAAGCTCTTGCTTGTACCACATAAACAGGGAAGTGGAACCGCGGCCGTTCATTTAGGACACATGTCTAATAACAGGTGTCGCTGTCGCTCGCTGTCGCACTCGTGCGCACATGTGCAGCACTTCCGCACGTCTGCACACTGTGCAGCGTTTGGCCGGCCCTGATGTAATCTAATTGAAATCTTCCCGTATCTCCCGGCGTTTTCCAAGTATATCTCCTCCTCTTGTGATTCTTGAACAGGGTATTCGCTATTACTAACTTGTTACAGAACTCAATTAGTCTTTCTCCTCTTTCATTCCTTGTCCCAAGCCCATATTCTCCTGTAACCTTTTCTTCTACTCCTTCCCCTACAACTGCATTCCAGTCGCACATGACTATTAGATTTTCGTCCCCCTTTACATACTGCATTACCCTTTCAATATCCTCATACACTTTCTCTATCTGTTCATCTTCAGCTTGCGACGTCGGCATTTATACATGAACCATCGTTGTCGGTGTTGGTCTGTTGTCGATTCTGATTAGAACAACCCGGTCACTGTACTGTTCACAGTAATACACCCTCTGCCCTACCTTCCTATTCATAACGAATCCTACACCTGTTATACCGTTTTCTGCTGCTGTTGATATTACCAGATACTCATTTGACCAGAAATCCTTGTCTTCCTTCCACTTCACTGCACTGACCCCTACTATATCTAGATTGAGCCTTTGCATTTCCCTTTTCAGATTTTCTAGTCTCCCTACCACGTTGAAGCTTCTGACATTCCACGCCCCGACTCGTAGAAGGTTATCCTTTCGTTGATTATTCAATCTTTTTCTCATGGTAACCTCCCCCTTGGCAGTCCCCTCCCGGAGATCCGAATGGGGGACTTCCGGAATCTTTTGCCAATAGAGAGATCATCATGACACTTCTTCAATTACAGGCCAAATGTCCTGTGGATACACGTTACGTGTCTTTAATGCAGTGGTTTCCATTGCCTTCTGCATCCTCATGTCGTTGATCATTGCTGATTCTTCCGCCTTTAGCGGAAATCATGGTAAACAGAAATACAATCGCCAGTAAACTTACTTACATTAGAAAATTTTATTTTATTTTATGAACCGATAGCCATTTAAAGGAACAGGGCTCTTACTTTACTTGCACTTGATTGAACTAGAGACGTTGAAAAATTTGGTGCTGGACCGTGATTCGAATTCGTATCTCCTCTTTCGAGGATCTGAATCTCTCGGAACGGTATAGTTCAATCATTTTGTTCCTTATCTCAAGACTGCAGTCTTCTCTAGGTCTCCTCCAAAGGTACGTATATGGGTCCGAATCCTGATCCAGTACAAAATTATTCATAATTTCATTTCAAGCCCTATCACGTGCACACCGGTCTGTTAGTGAAAATTAACGTGCATTTTTAATGCCTGTTCATGTGCTGCCAACAATCGCAATAGGTGTCGTTATTTCTGGTCAAACACGCTTACATCTTACTATTGGTGAGTAAGCAACTGATACTATATTCGTGGATGCACGGTAGGTAAGCAGTTCGATTGTCGCTTGGGCACAAAAGTTTGTATCCTTATTTTAGAGTGAAGCACCTAGCAGCTGGTAAGAAAAACCTATACGTAACATTTGATTTTACATGGTTAACAACCCGATTACGTGTTGGGTTCGTATCTCCGTCACATAACTTCACATCATGCACTTCATCTTTAAATGCATGTACACTTTGTTACTTCAGAATAGAGGTATATCAGACTTCTTTCGTGGTTAGTTAACAGGGACGAAAGGGTCTAGATAGATGTCCCGGATTATTACAAAAACTGTCGTCTTTTATTTTCAAGTTTAGTTTTGGTTCCTGGTATTGGCAAAAAATTCGGTAATTCATGACTCTTCATGGCAAGACATCATTTTGATATTATTAGAGTAGATTACATTAGATTAATTCATATTTCATAGATCATGAATACGATATTTCGTAATAATGTGGAACGTGTCATTTTTATGAAATATTTCTTTACAAACCATGATTCAACTTCTTTACAATTTTTTACTTCCTCTTTCTCATTATTTTTGATTTTTATCTCTCTCTCTTTCTCTCTCTCTCTCTCACACACACACACACAAATTCTTTTTTTTTTTATTTGTTTGTTGTGCTCGAACATCGGAGAGTCACGAAAACGTCTGTGAATGAATTTCATAGTTTTGAGTACACTTACGAAAGAAATATAAAAACCACTATGAGAGTTACTGATTTATGATGCCTACTTTGCAGTCGGTTCTGAGTATTTTTAGTAACTACGCTCCAGTCCCTAAACCTAGTTACAGACATGCGAATCCTTGTCAACTCCTGTTAACTCAGACACTGCTCTGATTGTTAAACGGCGATCTTATCGTACAAGTTTACCGATTTTTTGAATGTTTGCATCAGTTTTTGCTGACAACGGTCTGCCAGTGCGAGTGTCATCACTGGTGTCTTCGCGGCCATCTTCAAATCGTTTAAACCACTCAAACACTTGTGTTCGCGATAAACAATCATCGCCGTACACTTGTTGTAACATTACAAACGTTTCACTTGCAGATTTTCCTAGTTTGAAACAAAATTTGATGTCAACACGCTGCTCTTTCTGTACACTCAACATTTTCCGACGCACAGACAAAACGTCAACTACTTAGACGCCACGGGCAGACTGAGTGCAGGAGGCTGATGAAACTCGAGCAGTAGGCGGAGCAAGTGTCACGTGACAGGCCACGCGACTTTCAGCCTTATTGCATTCGTTTTATTGTTTCACCAGTACTAGTCCGGTTTTTTTCTAGCCACACCTCGTATTTACCGTGCGCGGCACTTATCATTACGCCACTAGCTGACACGTAGCTATAACAGCTCCAGAAGTCAAGAACAATTCCTCCAGATCTTCTGCATTCCACAGCGCTGTGGGATGATGCATACCGCCAGGTCAATACTTATGAGAGACAAACAATTATACCTTTTCTTTTGCACTGCATGACGTTTTCAACAAACCGATAGCGCAATAGAGTAGCTCATTTCCTATTTTAATTTCTGCATCCCACACTGTCGGCAGTTCTGTGTTGGTGGCAGTTACGTGATTTTATTTTGGTGATTACAAAATGAAGATGAATGCATACACTGGGTGGCCGAGGCAGGTAGTTCATGGTGATTCGGTCAACCAAGTAAATGAATTTACTGAACGTGCTGAAAATTGATACAGGGAGCTTGTGTGTCAGAATTCTCAGAAAGTGTGGTACAACGACGTTATGATAGAAAAATGAGCCCCTGAGAAGAGGATTTGGTGGTCTGTTGGGCTGATGATAGTTTCATGTATCTATGGTCAGGGTTGCTTTTCAACTTTGGCCAATGATTTTAGATAGGGAGAGACAGATTCTATTCTCTTCTGGCTACAGCAAGTGAAGAAGATATAATGGCATTGTGGTCTGAAATTCACATTAAAAATGATATTCCTTCTCTACCAAGTAGACGTTATGTTGATCCATAATAAAGTCTGGAGTGGCGACATGTAGAAACTCTATCATCAGTAACGTTTCTTATACTAGTTATTTATCTCTAGTGACGAAACAAACGCTATGTTGGCTCACAGGACACTTATTCCATCTTTTATCTGAGATTCTGTATGTCGATAAAATTGGTTCTGAACTGGGAATGCAACTCAGACCGCCCTTAACGCGGAATTTGATCCCTTCGTGACAATACAGCTCGGCTACAATTTGTTGTTTGTTCAAAACTGCAGATTCCTCAACATCTCCACATATTGCGCGTGAATGGGTTTGAATCCTGGCCCGGCACTAAAGATTTCATGATGTATTATCAAGCTCCAGCATGAGAACACCTATCTGCTGGTGGATAATAATTTCGATTTTTAATGTATTTTCATTCGTTGCCAACACTAACGATATTTGACGCTTTTGACTCCCAGTGAGACACAGAACTATTTGCGAGATCACTTTAAGTTCAAGATGTTATTCCGAGCTGCTGGTGGAGAAAATTTCGGTAGCTGACGTCTCTTTGAGTGTAGTCAACAACGATATGTGTGGAGCTCTATTCCCAGTCATCCATGAACTCTTTGTCATATTATTTCTAGCTCAGACATGCTCACTTGTAGCTGCTGGTTCAACAAACCCATATTTAATGTTCGTTTTCTCTAGAATATAACAGCTATAGGTGCCGGGTTGGAGTGCTGGGAAGGAAAAAATTAATGTTTCGTCTCGTCATTTCAGTTAAAACGTCTAGCTACTGCCGAGAAAGTCCGATATGTCACAGTCGATTGTGCTCCGGTATCTATCTTATTGGGTTCTGGGTTCGAATCCCTGTCCAACACAAAGCTTTACCTCACGGCATTTCAAATAAGTTACTTGTTAAGAAGCAATATTTAACATCTCTCGTAGTTCGTTAACAGGGACAATAGGTGCTGGGTAGGAATTCGCGTCCGTTAAAAATGTCTACGTTATGTAATTTAAAGTTGGTATTTGCTAACTGATACTGTCTAAAATCGAAGTATATCACTCTCTGCATGCCTAATCAGGAATGACTGTTAGTTTCCGTCAGTCACGAAATATTTGCTTAGTCTTCATGACCTGAGTTGGAATCCATATGCAGAACGAGACGATTCGTCGTGTCATTTGAAGTTCATACATATTCTCAACTATCTGCTCGTGAATAACCTTAATTTTTAATGTCTTTTTTGTTAAATAATAAGTACGGTATGTTACTTTGAAGAGGAAATCATGAATACGACGAACTTACTAAATGCATTACCTATCTGACGTAATAATGAGAGTGGTAACATTTCCGGTATGTCATTTATTGTAATAAATGTGAGCTTACAAGCCTTAAGAACAGTCTTACCTATGATAAGGTGTTCCCTGATATTTGTAGTATCGTAGTATTACTTTACATCTTGAGCTATTGCGATACAGAGCAGTGTTTTCTAGTGGTGATTTGTGGGAACCATTTTCAATAGTCAAACGACTGTACCAAGGAGCGATTATGGCACCTACTACACAGCTGCGATATGTGGGATGCATGCGAATCAGGCGAAATGCAATTCAGGTCGTTCGAATACTTTTGAGCACGACTGTACATGTGTTGTCAAACCCAAATCTGCCCAACCAAACCCCGCCGCCAGGGACTGACACTCCAACCCTCCTCCTTCCGTCACTTCCATTCATCACTCACTCCCTCCGTGCCGATCCTCCACACCTCAACCAGGAATATCAAAGATAAGTCACAAATGGGGTGATTATCAATACTGGTGCCTGAGGTAGTTAGGCCAGCTAACCAAGCCGCCACTCTCACAGAATGTTCTCATAACTCTATATGTGACCTGTAGAGAACTTGTACCCGACGGGCCATAGTGGAGATGATGGAGAACAAGGTGAGAGATGGATTGGGGGCCATAAATTCGGAGTGCTGCAACCTGGATGTGTGAGTGATTCTGGGAAGCAGCACTCAGTGGATCGTACCTACAGAGGGACTTTTTAGTCTTAGCACTCTCCTTCTCCCAATTAGGGTCAGACAGGAAGGCGCCAGTTCGCAAAATATTTAACCTGAATCAGGTGGCAGTCCATTGTGAAGGCATACAGTTGGTGTAAAGTGAGTGGAGTAAACCATTTAAGAGAAACTGCTGTAAGCTGAGCCCTTGTAAAAATGGTGGGAAGGTCATAAAACTCAGTGCCTCTTCATTTTGTGTGATGTCCTTAGGTTAGGTTTAAGTAGTTCTAGGGGACTGATGACCATAGATGTTAAGTCCCATAGTGCTCAGAGCCATCTGAACCATCTGAACCTCTTCATTTTGCAAACTGGGACGATATGGACAGAACGACTGTTGCACGTGTTTAGCGGAGGCAATACTGTAGCCCCTCCTGATGGCAGGAAGTTGCTGCGTCCTTTTAGCGAGCCTTAAAAAGACAGATATATATCATGTGCACGACTGTCTGGTAAAAATGGTTCAAATGCCTCTGAGCACTATGGGACTTAACTTCTGGTGTTATCAGTCCCCTAGAACTTAGAACTACTCAAACTAAGGACATCACACACATCCATGCCCGAGGCAGGATAGAACCTGCGACCATAGCGGTCGCGCGGTTCCAGGCTGTAGCGTTTAGAACCGCTCGGTTACTACGGCCGGCGGTTGTCTGGTAAGCTTAGAAGCCTTGCTCCATAAACTGGAAATTCGCCTGGAAAGATAAGATCTATCTGTAACTGAGGAGCTGTGATCCCATCTAGGTACTTGTATTTTCGGGCAAACATGGCCATGCTTGCCTTCAGAACAACGCCTCGCTAGTCTAAAAACTTCTTTCATACCAGATAGGTTTGGAGTCGCTTATTGGCTCCTCTCTGGATATGCAAAATTTAGACTTGCTCCTCCAGCATGGGAACCCCAGTGCTGTGTCTGGATTGGCTAACAGGCGAACAGAACATTCAAGGGGGGAGATTCAATGAGTAGAGGATAGTTCCATTGGTTTGTGCAATGTTGGGGAGGTTCCGTTTTTGCTAATTATGCTCCCATTCCTAAGCTTGATGGAAAGTGATGGTGATTCTTTGCATTCATTGTCTTCTGGTCCTCCCTGGTGGACCACTTCTGGTCAGATGAGACTTGTGGTCTGTATCTTGTGGTGGACTAAGGCCAGTGATAGTTTCCAACTGTAACAAGAGAGGAACTGCATATAATCTCAGACACGTTTCACGAGGGTGAACTTATTCTCTTGAGTCGGCCATCCGATGTTTGACAATTCCAGCATGCACCGTCGTGATTAGTTTGGTTCTAGCATGCACCGTCGTGACTGGTTTGGTCAAACCAGTGAACAGGTACACCTCACATTGAAACTGCCAGGATTTCAGGACTCCGATAGGGAAGTTTCCCTTGTGCTGATAATCAGAACGCCAGACCCCGTAGTCTGTAAATTTCCATGGATGCGTCAAACATTACTGCTGCCACAGATCACCACTCCTCGGCCACAGCGCACGGTTTTCTGCTGCTGCCTGAATCAAATTGAAAAGGTAAAATACTGCTGCACAGGGGTGGGGTTGTTAAATGATATTCGAAGCTCCCTGTTCTCAGGTGAAACATAGTTTGTGGTTTACTTGGTCGTAGTTGAATCCATTTGAATAGCGTGGATCTCACAGTGGATTCATGTAAAGAGAGCCTGATTGCCTTGTAAAAGGGATTAATTCAAAAAAATGGTTCAAATGGCTCTGAGCACTATGGGACTTAACATCTATGGTCATCAGTCCCCTAGAACTTAGAACTACTTAAACCTAACTAACCTAAGGACATCACACAACACCCAGCCATCACGAGGCAGAGAAAATCCCTGACCCCGCCGGGAATCGAACCCGGGAACCCGAGCGTGGGAAGCGAGAACGCTACCGCACGACCACGAGATGCGGGCGATTAATTCAGGGGAGAGTTTGTGTAGCTTCCACTCCAATGTATACTTTGCCATTAGAACACCATCCCTTTTCTGATTTGTGTTTGACATTTTTTGTGTAAGAGTTATCAGCGTGTTGTAGTTACAAAAAGGATTAATAAAACTTGCCGTTATTTTATAAATTAAATGCGTCACCGTTCTCGTTCTTAGTCCCTCAACTACTCACTATTTTTATTTTATTGTGGTCGTACATAGTTACACGAGCAATGTAAGGTTCAAACTTATTAAATTTATTAAATTGATTATTAATTTGAGTTCTGAAAGTGACTGCAGTCATGGGAAACAGAAGGGCCATAAGTAAATTCACTACTTTCATGTATAAAAACTAAGGGCTTTGCTCACGATTTGGAGGTTATTGACAAGATAATAATTTTCTTTATGTAAAGATAACAATTATCCTTGGAGACCATGCCCATCTCCTCTGTCCCCTTGACCGTGCAGTTTGCTTTTCCTTGGCATGATCTACTGGCAGGCATCTACCGACAGGATAATGCAACATGCCGAATAGTTCGCAGTTTATGTGCGAGGCTTCAAGAGCATCAGGATGAGTTTAACGTACTCCTCTGGCTATGAAAGTCCCCAGACTTAAGCCCTGTCGACAGTCTATTGGACCACCTCTATCGGGCTGTGCGCACCATGGATTCTAAGCGGAGAAACGTAGCGCAACTGACCACTACACTGCAGTCAGCATGGCTCCACTTCTCTATTGGTACATTCGGTAACGTCACTAAGTGTCTTCCTGTACGTCTAGCAACGGTCCGCGCTGCGAATGCCGGTTATTTAGGCTTTTAATAAGTGGTCTAGTTAATGTTACTGGACAGTGTATTTGCTAGAAAGTCTTCAGTTCCAAACAAAACTCTCCCGCTATACAGCGAGCGCCAATACTGCCACCTAAATAAAAGATTCTAACTACTGAAGGCACTAACTACTGATATGCATAGTTAGCCAATGAAAGATTTTAATAGAGAACAAACAATGTATTTACCTTAATAGTCATAATTGACATCCAGTCTTACAAATTTCAAAACTCCGCCATCTCTCTCCCCACAATACAGCGAGCGCCACTACTGCGAGCTAAATAAAAGATTCAAACTACGGAAGGCACTAACTACTGATAGGCATAGTTAGCAAATGAAAGATTTTAATAGAGAGCAAACAATGTATTTACCTTAATAGTCATAATATATATAGCAGTTCATGACATCCAGTCTTACAAATTTCAAAACTCCGCCATTTCTCTCCCCACATCCACCACTGCTGGCGGCTTACCTCCAACTGCGCAACGCTACGCGCTGTTCACATCCAACTGCCCAACACTACAATAGCGACTATTCCAGCAATGCCAACCAGCCACAGACTTCACACAGCACAGTCAGTGATTTTCATATAGAGCGCTACGTGGCGTTACCAACATAAAAACCTAAACAGCCTACTCACACACTGTGCGAGCTGGTGGTAACTCCATAATGGCGTGGCATGTGTTTACATAGAATGGACTTGGTCTTCTTGTCCGACTAAACCGATGCTGACTGGAAGTGTTAATGTTCGGCTACTTGGAGACCATTTGCAGGAATGAACGATGGTATTTTTGTGAATGACTTTGCACCATGTCACCGGGCTAAAATTTTTTGTTATTGAAGAACATTATGGACAACTCGTTCGAGTAATATGGCCACCGTGGTCGCCCGACGTGAATCCCGTCGAAAATTTGTGGGAGATAATCGAGAGGTCAGTTCGTGCACAGAATCCCACACCGGCATTACTTTCACAGTTATAGGCGACTACATAGGCATATATATTGGCCACGACATCTTGGTAGATGATTATTGCAGTGTCTGTGAGTTTATGGGTTGCATTTTTTCATATGACTTGTCAAGCCAATGGCAGCACGGCATCTCTTGCCGCAATTGTCACACGTGTATCTGGCTGTTGAGGCAGGAGCAGTGGTAACATTGCGAAGCTTTTTCTGCCTTAATCTTTCTAACTAGCCTTCATCGTGCTTCGACATTCCAGATGAAATATCATCACGCCACTCTGGTCTCATGCTAGCCCGTGCCTCCCATCTGTTTGTGTCGATTCCAAAGCTCTCCATATCTCGTTTACAGGAGTCCTTGAACCTCAATACAGGACGTCCTACAGGTCTTTTGGCTATAGAGGTCTCTCAAGGGGTAATCTGTCAGGATCCATACGGTGGACATGTCCCAGCCAGCGGAGTCGTCTCTGCTCCAAGATAGCTGAAATACTGTTGCAGTTAGTTTTAGATAGCACTGCTTCGTTGGTCACTCGGTCCTTCCACGTTACTCCGAGGATGGATCTCAGGCACCGCATGTGGAAAGCATTAAGGCTACGTTCTTGTTTGGCATAGATAGTCCATGATTCCGATGCATACAAAAGGTTGCTGAGGACGCAAGTTTGATATACAAGAATTTTGGTGGTCAAAGAGAGTTTGTTGTTTTTCCAAACACGAGTAAAGAGTGGCTTTTGTTGACATAGGCATAATGGCTTAATATAACTGCAAGGGACTTCCGACGACTTACTGAGTCCGTGCAACGTCGAGTTGCTGCACCACTCTGACTAAAATTAGGACTCACACCATATTAAGAGGTATCCCACGGCTTCTGTTACCTCACTGTCGACTAAAAGCCAGAGATTCAACATGGGCAGGCACCTCGGCGAATAGTCTCGTATCGACGACCTGATGTAGTCTCATCCGAGAACTAAGAAGAGTAAAGAGGAAGTTCGTGCTCGCTCTACTCCAGCTCCCCACGCTGCTGCCGCCGACAGCGTCGTACGTCACAATAAATGCCGGCGCTTTCATTTTCGTTTAGGAAAGTCGCATCGTACGTTGACATCGATCGCGGTCCCCGGAAGAGGGTGCCTACTGTAGCAGTGGCCGCGATAATGGAGAGGGAGGGCCCGGGAGGCGGCGGCGGCGGCGGCGGCGGCAGCGGCGCGGCTGGGCGCGGCCGAAGCCAGCGGGGCTCGCGTCGTCGCCGGCGGAGCGGCGAGTGCTGCGCGCGCACCTCAGTGGCGCTTCAGACGCGCTGCCGTCCGGACGCCAGCGGCCCGCGACGAGCTCAGCAGGCAGCAGCCCGCGCCACGCCACGCCACGCCTGCCGACGCGACGCCGGAGCGCGCACGGTCTCCTGCGGCACTGTGCTACGTGCGGCGACACAGTGCTTGCTTAACAACGCGTGAAGCGATACGCTGTAGAACCATTTATAGCTTTCATTATACTCTTTGTCATCAGCTGATTAGTGGCTGTTGACGTAAAGGTGCAGTTGTTTACATAACCTGCTCGGACCACGTAAGGGATTGTTTACGAAGCATCGGCGAGGGCTGCACAGCGACGCGGACGTCATGGGGTCCAGTGTTGGCGCCCTGTTAGCGCTCTGCTGTGTCCTGTGTGCCGCCGAATGCTCCGCCCAACTGGGTGAGTACAAAACGGGTGGGCGTAACCAGCGCTCGCCGTGCCGCCGTGGTCACTGTGCACTTGCTACAGGCGTTTCCTGCCGCTATTGTATCTGGCGCGTGGCGCCCTTCTCGGTACGAGTGCATAGTGGTGCATTGTGAATAGCTCTGCGCCTAAAGTACTGTTGACCTCATCGTGCGTTTCAGACCTTTTATTCCCGTTTATGCATGTGTATACCACCGCATGTATGTAGTAGGTGGTACGTAATGCACCAATAATAATTTCCACTTATTATCTGGCTTGCAAACGGTATTTTGGAACAATGAATGGCACCTGCGCTTACTCCATAAGGTATTCATCAAATAAGTGAATTTATTTTTAAGGGTGAAGAGATAGTGAAAAATTGTTACAATGAACTACAGCAGGGACACATGTGTTTTATTAATCAGTAAAAAGGGGAACACAATAAAGATGCTCAGATTTCCATTTACATAAACTTAGTTAAACATTCAAAACTAAAGATTGGCAGTTTAGGTCGTAAAATAAGTATTCCTCTGCTACGCTGAAAGTTACACTTTGAATTTACAGTGTTGTTACTAGTACTTACTCTCCCCTCCTTTCCTTTTTATAATATCTTTCATTTTAAATGAAATCTATGTTTGAACCATTATCTTGTGCGAAAATGTAATCCTACGAATGATCCGTGTCTTTCACACTTCTGGATTAACGTCTTTTTAGGATGTTTATGTATACGTCTGGGCCATAATTCCATCAACGGAACAAAAATCGCCTAGCCATTTGTACTCATGCCACCCCAGACAAGTTCTGAACGTCCTCCATGTGTACATGTGGCTATTATATTTCCGTCTTCAATTTCAGAATTCCTTTTTCTCCGTGCTGTTACTCGCCCATTTGACTTAAACAGCTCAGATCGACTCTAGCCAGTAAAAACTCCATACTCAGCTTCATAAAGCACAGACTTTCCTGTAGGCATATGAACTGCTAACAAGGTTTGGAGGGTTTACGTTTGGTTTTTTCTTGACTCCTGTAAGTATATCTGATAGAACTGCAGGAGGATCGCTTTGCGACTGAGTTTCGTACGGATTTGTTCTGATGAAAGCTGTATATAACTTTCTTCAATATACTGTGGGTCTGCCAATGATTTCTACGACTTCCTGAAAATATTGTCGAAACAACCTGATGCAAGTTTTTCTGCAACGGCTTTGAAAATGGACAGGGAATTATCCACTACAGTCGATGAATCACAACTGCGTGAGGAAAAGGAGAGGGACGTGTGTCAGTGAAGCAGCATACCTGGGATCTTGTTTACTAGACGAATATTTGTTTGGCATCAAATAGGGAATGATTTTAAATAACGCGGATTTGTTAGCAAATTAAGCAACATATGAACCCAAATAGCGTTTTATTTCAAAATACAGATAGTAACCAATGTTAGGAAGTAGTTATTGTTCGTTTCTTAGCTTTTATTTATGACTCTGCCTGTTACATTCTTATCGCTAAGGTGGAATGAATACTTATTGGAATCACTGTATCTTCGTTAAACGTAATTAACTAGATGTTAAAGGTCATCATAATTACAGATATGTCTGTGAACGGAAACCTATAATATTTTATTTATGTCGGACCTGTAGCTCTCTAAATCTCAAGACTAAGCATTTCCCTGAACAGTTTAATAATACAATCGTCCTAATGTCCTTTCAACATTGCTTTTACTTCATCAATGTATAGTTATAACAAAGAGTTTTATATTTAGGTCTTAAAGTGATATTTTATGATATTTATCGCAATGTCATCATGACAGAAATTTGTACCTGCGAATTTTGCTGATTTTTTACCTATATGACATCGCCATGAGTAGCTCGCCCATTTTGTCTGCACGGTTTCCAAAGGCGACATCGGTCACCAGACTGTGTACAACACTGATGTGAAGATGTCAAACAGTGAACGGAATCAGTGATAACTGTGACAAAAAGTCCATCATTTGACTTAGATGACATTCCCACCTCTGTAGCCTCTCTCCCTAAGTATACAGATCGGGTTTCAACAACTCAGTTTCTTTCTTTACATCCTCCACATTTTACTTTAATCGAATTTAGCGAGGGTCGCACAGTGAATAACGACACTAAAACTGGGTCTGAATACTATTATGTGAAGAATTTCGAAAATTAGAAATTATATTTCTTGTGAATTCCTCTAGTCTGTCGCCGACATGTTCTGTCCGTACAACTAGACTTGTTCTGACCCTTCACATTGAATCCCTCCAAATGAGTCATATCTATAATTTGAATGCTGCCACCCTGATTGCTGTCAGTTATATTTCTCATTTCATCAGTTCTCGTTTCATTTTCACCTGTGTTGACGTTGCAGTATCCAGATAGTAGTAAATGTTTTGAATAATAGTATTTTACACAATAAAATAAGCAACATGGTGTTCTGAATATGAGTTTTTAACGCGGTTTACACACGTAATTATTTACTCTTCGAGCTCATTTTATTGATATAAGGGGAGCTTCACTTACCCCGAAAAATCTGCCAAATGATGATCATTAAAACGAAGGAAGATTAAGGTTTAATGTCCCTCAACACCGAGGTCATTAGAGGTGGAGCACTAAGAAAATTTTAAGGATAGGCAAGGAAATCCGCGTGCCCTTTGGAAGGGATTATGAAGGAATTTTCCTGGAGCAATTTAGGGAAATGGGTGGTCAGAGGCGGATCTTAACCGTCTTCTTTCAGAATACGAACCCATGGTGCTAACCACTACGTCACGTCGCTCTCTCTCTCTGTTCATCGTTCTGAACTTCCCAACAACTGTCTGATAACGTCTTATCACCTTGTACGTACCACGATAAGGATATGTGACGATTACACATGAATCCAATTGAGGAAAAGCCCTCGGTTCACGGAAATATACGGCCACTGATATGAATCCCCTTACAGCCGACAAGATACAAGGTTCTTAGAGTTTTCCTGTGTCTCTTAAGAAAAATGCCCGAAAGATTCTTTTGAAGAGGACAGGTCCGGTTTACTTCCAGACTGTTGTCTAATAGCAGCTTGCGCGCCAATGTCAGTGGCATCGACGGCATGTTAGTCCTAAATCTGTTTGCAGAGATTTTTCTTTCAAATTTCCTTCGGTCGATTTTCTGCATTAATGGGACATTAAACCACCAGTATTCTGTCTTCATTCCTAGTATACAATGACGCCTGTTAACATCGTCCAGAATTACCTACACTATCAATGAAGTCTTTCTCGTGTTTTCCAACAATGTGGGGCTTCGAATATTTAGTAAATGATTTGAAGGAAGAAATATTAAAGTTTAACACCACGTCTAAGATGCCTGTGATATAATGAAATTAGGGGTGGCTTGCTTTTTTTATATATAATAAAGTAGCAACGCCCCTCTTCAGCTCGTTCGAGATCGTTCGAATTCCTTGTTTCGAAAACCGACAGGAAATGAGATACGCCCATTCAGTAAAATTTGCAAAAGAAATAGAACTACTCTTTCCTTGCCGGCTAATTAGTGAGGTGAATCGCCATACAAACCTCTTCATTTTAAAGGGTGCACTGGAAACAAATTTTACATCACATTAATTGTCTATTCTAATCATCTCTAGCGTTTCCAAGAGCAGTGTACCACTTCACGTAAGAAAACACAATGACGTCAAACCGCGTCCAGAAGCACCTACGCTATCAGCTGAGTATTTCTCATGTTGTCCAACAACAAGGTGGGGCACCTAATTCAACAGTCTCCTTTTCTACTAGTCATAGTCGATAACTAGTTCCGATCACATGTAATTATCGTCGTTGAAACTAATAAAGAAATAAAATTAAAAATTAATAAATAACTATTTCTGTAGATGATGCGCAATGATATCTTAAATATTTTCAATTTTGTATACAGAAATAGTTATTCATTAATGTTTTAATTTATTTCGTTTTTAGATCCTAAAATGACAATTAAATTTGGCCAACACTGATTATTAAGTGTGAGTTATAGCAATTGAGATTCTTAAAAGAAGTATTTTAGAAAATGTATACAGTTGTTGCATCTCTCGTGCCAGTACATCCATTGTTAAAAAAAGTCTTCTGAAGAGTAATGCAACACATCAACTAAAAAAAGAAAATATTGTCCTTAATATCATTTTAAGAAGCATTTACGTACAATAAATGCACAAATGAACACTAGCCTTATGCATGTTAGTAGTTGTCGAAATATTTATTTCCATGTCGCGATCATTTATGAACATCGACATGTTTCCATATAACGTGAGATATGCTGTGTGTGGTGAATTCTCTGTATTAGCTTATTGCGTTCCTTAAGATTGGTCTAATCTTCTCTTCATACGATGCGTCCCTATTCAGAAAGAAGTAGAAAAATTAGTTTGTTAATAGACCATCAAACTAGTATACAGTCATCTTCTCGTTCACTTACTAAACGTTCGCTGTTGTACATCAATAGTCCGCAAACAAATGCGAAGTGTATGACAGATGGTTCTTTCTATTGAAATACTGATTAGGGCTCCTTCGCAGTCCATTCCTGTGTGGAACGTTGTCTCTGCGAGCCGTAATTAATCGAGTCTTCGCGATACGTATGGATCTGTGAAAAAACACTAGTTTCCTCAACTAATACCGCTTCGTCAAACGTTTTGTGTAGGCTTCCGGGGAAAAGATAATGCCAGTCTCCAGAAGTCCGGCATTTCAGTTTTTTCAGCATTACTGTGACTCTCCCATGGATCACTCAAGCCTGTTGCCACATGTGCTGTTCTTCTTTGTGTAAGACCAATAAGCTCTATTTTATAGGGTACCACAAACAAGCATTATTTCCGGGAGGGTCCCATGAGCGTTCTGTAAGCAGCTTCCTTTGTAGAATTAGTGCATCACCTCAGTATCCTAGCCGGCCGCTGGTGGCCGAGCGGTTCTGGCGCTACAGTCTGGAACCGCGCGACCGCTACGGTCGCAGGTTCGAATCCTGCCTCGGGCATGGATGTTTGTGTTGTCCTTAGGTTAGTTAGGTTTAAGCAGTTCTAAGTTCTAGGGGACTTATGACCTCAGCAGTTGAGTCCCATAGTGCTCAGAACCATTTGAACCATTTTTTTTCAGTATCCTACTAATGAACCGATGTCTCTCACCTGCCTAGTATACGACTAAGCCCATATAATTATTTCATTTCGTATCCCCACAAATAGTTACTCCTAGTTGACTGGTTCCAATTGTGACTCACTGATACAGTAGACACAGGGTACCACCTTTTCCGTTTGGCGAAGCGCACTATTTTACCTTTATAAACGATTAAAACGAGTCGCAAATCTTTCTACGCTTCGAATCTTAACCATATGTCACTGATTATTTTTGCAGCTTTATTCACACAATTATATGCATCATCTGTGAGAATTCTGAGGTTAGTGTTAACACAGTGTACACAAGTATTAACACGTAATATGGATAGCGAGAATTCCGTCGCAATTCTGTTTGTCACGCCTGAAGTTACTTCTACATCTCTCGATGACTCTCCAGCCAATATAACATGCTACGATCTCGAAACCAAGAAGTCCTCTGTCCGGTCATCAATTTCGTTCGAAATCCCATATGATACTTCCTTCATTAATAAGCGTTGGTTTGGTACAGTGTCAAAGGCTCTTCGAGTACCGGCATAATTTTCCTCACTCCCTAACTTCGCTAATTTAGTCGCTGTTTTTTTAGTTCTCTGCGCACGAGAATTAAAATATTACTAGGAATCACTGTGGTATTAAATGTTTCATAGGCATGACCAAACCTGTTCATCACCCTACCAAACAAAAAAAAAAAAAAAAAAATCACCGATTTGTTAACTGACGGAACAGGTATCGTACAAATGTTTAAAAAAATTTCTTTTGCACGTAAACTACGCCTTCTTATAATTATTGAAGCACTCTGCATTTCGCATCTTGCTTCCTCTCCGTAAGATTCACGAGGTAGAATTCTCCCACAGACACCGTCGACAGAGAGTCATTATGTCTGACATGTGTCATATCCACTCTCTAAATTACGAACCTGCTAATAAAGTACTTAAGCAGAAACTCTAACTTTCATCTATGTGTGCGCATTGGATTGCAATTTCTAATGTCTAATGGTAGCTGTCTGTCATTCGCTTTTATTTGAAAAATTTCTAGGGTCAGATGAAAATTTTTGTGCGTTGCTGTCAGATACAGTATGTGAATAATTTGGATTTGAACATCTTCTAGGATTGTGAGTCCTAAAGTATGTACAAAAGATGCTCATTTGCTCCTTCCTACGGGCATTTTTGTACAAATATTTAAGTAAAGGAGCCTTTCCAACAGTCCTGGTTTGACGTTACCAGTTTTCTTGTAATCAGAGTTAGTTGTTTGTGTTGTGCTTTAACGTTACTGAAAAAAGCAGAATGTGTGTTAGTGCCGTAAAATGCATCTTAAAATTTGGACCTTGCCTGGGAACAATGAAACCGGTTTCAATGAGGATTCCTTATTGGTAAAATACGTAGTAAATAGAGAAGTCAGGAAGATATTTAATTTCAGGATTGAAATTAATAACTTACACTCTTTAACCTTCGTTTTCCTAGTATTGTACGACAATCTGACGTCATGCAACAATCTTAAAACTGTCTTACAATGTGTGTTGTTGTTTCTTTTTCGCTTTAGGCCTTCCCTCTTTGGCGTGCAGTTATTTGATGGATAACTAGTTACTACGTTAAGTAGTACACCTGTTTCCGAACTTTGAACAAGGGACTTTCTAAATGCAAGTAAGATGTTTGAAGCGTTGAAGTACACGCACCGCCTCCGACAGAGGTTAAAGAAAAGGATAGATTAGCGAACTATATTATTGATAGGCCGGGGTTTCATTTGTCATTGTGCCCTAAATCTCGTATCAGTTACCCATCTGGTCGGAGACGAATTTCGATTGAACCACTTTAGAGCACGGTCATCTGCTTCCGTAAAAAGCCGCACTATGTATATGAGTGGTAAGGAATGTGAATCATTCAGCTTTCATCAGTAGACCACCTAAAAAGGAAAAAGCAACTTGTCAGTATCATTTACAACTTCTCATTTGAGAGCTAAGGAATCAGTTGTATTAGACAAGATATACCACTTTGCATTCACTTCTGGGTATTATCTACCATATCGTCTTTACTAATCTCTTTTTGAGAGTATGCTGTTATGCAGTTTCTTATTTGCACTTTTTCTTTCATAGTTACACTACCTAGCCCAGTATGCCTTGATATTTTGCACGACCAAGATTAATGTCATTTCCTGCTTAATGAATACGCTTGGTTCCTAGCATCAGTAGTCTGACTTTCAAATGCATCTGGTGTAAGAATTCTCCAGTTTCACCAAATACAGCTCTTAGAGTCTAGATTGTGTTGCTGTTCAGTAATTAATGCAATAGAAACTAATCATGATACGATATTACAGTGCCTGTGTTGTTCCGAATTCCGATGCAAATTTCCTTCAGACACTCATGCATATCCGAGGAAACATTGCATTGTAATTTGGAATAACACAGATACTGCAATATCATAACTATCCGGGCAAGCGACTTTCAAGTAAAATATCACCTCTGAAAGGGAATATACATAATGGAGGCATGCGTACAGGATGTAGACATATGGTTGATGACATATGGAAGTTTGGGTCGGGCCATGTCTCGTTCTTTGATAGTCAAATAGTATGGCAGCCGCTCGCGATAAGCGGGAAATTCAGTTTCGAGTGCCGTTCCGGCACACATTTTGACTGTCGTCATTCCATTATAAAACTGATGGTTGTCCATCGCAAATGCGAATACATTGTATGTACTAATAATTATGGTTTGAACTCTAAAACAATGTAAATAATAAGCATGAATATTTTCACAATCGGTCCCTTTCAGATTGTTTTTCATAACAGTGTCTTATTCTTAGTCGTTCATTTTTTGAAGAGAGGTAACGCACCATCAACAACTAAATTGCTATAAGACATACTGATCGGTAGCAGTAGACGGCTATGTTAATTTTTAATGAACCATTTCAGTTTTCACTAAAGAGACGTTGGGGAATCTCCAACTACTTAAGATGATATGCCTGTATTCTTACATATCTTCCGTATTTTAATGATAACTTGCTCATTTTATACGTTACACACACACACACACACACACACACACACACACATATATATATATATATATATATATATATATATATATATATATATATCAAGAATGGTTCTCTCTCTATTCGTTTAGTCGGTTCCGACTCTCCGTGACCCCATGCACCAAAACAAGCCAATTTCTGCTGTCTTGCACTTTCTCCTGTACGCCTTCCTGGTTGGATCACGTTATTTCTGTGATGCCATCGATCCATCTCATCCTTTGACATCCTGTTCTTCTAATGCCTTCGATCTTCCCCAGCATTTGTGTTTTTTAGAGTGAAACATGTCTTCTCATGGTGTGTCCAATCTTGTCAAGGTTTAACACTGCTTTTCTACCAAGCAGTAAGCGTCTCCTGATTTCGTGGCTGCAGTCACCGTCAGCGGAAATCTGGGAACCGAGATAATTGAAGGGAGACACTACCTCTACTGTTTCTCCTCCTATATGCCATGAAATGATAGGCGTAGTTACCATAATACTCATTTTCTTAACATTCAGCCTAAGACCAGGTTTTTCACTCTCAGCTTTGACCTTCAGCAAGGGAGTCTTTAACTCTTCTTCGCTTTCTATCAGCAGTATACTATCACCTGCGTATCTAAGGTTGTTTATATTTATCCCAGCATTTATCTTCATGTAGCCCGGCATTCCTCGTAACGCGCTCTGAATAAAGATTTAATAAGCAAGGTGATAACATGCAGCCTTGCCGTACCTCTTTCTGAATCTTGATCAATTTGCTTATTCGATACTTAATTCACACCTTGCCTTATTGGCCAGTGTATGAACTCCATATGAGATGGATGAGGTTATTTTTGAGTTCTTCCCACAATTTATTCTGATCGACACAGTGAATGTTGGCAATTTGATCTATGGTTCCTCTTCCATTACAAAATCCATCCTGCTCTTGCGGTAGTTCTCGCTATAGATACTGGTGAATTCCACTTTGTAAGCTTTTCAGCTTCACTTTCAAATTCAAATGGTTCAAATGGCTCTGAGCACTATGGGACTCAACTGCTGAGGTCATTAGTCCCCTAGAACTTAGAACTAGTTAAACCTAACTAACCTAAGGACATCACAAACATCCATGCCCCAGGCAGGATTCGAACCTGCGACCGTAGCGGTCTTGCGGTTCCAGACTGCAGCGCCTTTAACCGCACGGCCACTTCGGCCGGCCAGCTTCACTTTGCTAGCATTTGAGATAAGGGCGATTGTTCGGTGATCTGAACATTGTATATAAATTCACTCCTTTGGGATTGGGATAAAAACCGATCTTTTACAGTCCTCTGGCCACTGTTGCGTGCTCCATATTTTCTGACATATTGAATACATCATTTTTACTGCATTATTTCTAGTGACTTGGAACAATTCTGCTGGAATTTCACCAAGTACACTAGTTATGTTTTTAGCCGTATTTTCGAGAGCCGATTTGACATACTCTTCAAAATATCTGACTCAAGTTATGAAGTAACATTATCTTCATCATCGTCAGCGTCGTCGGTATGCAGTCCTTTCTTATATAGATCTCCTACACATTCAGCCCATTTTCCTTAACGTCCACAGCTTCTGTTAGATCTTTACCGCTTCTACCTTTTATCATTTCAATTTTCGACTGGAATTTTCCTTTGATATCTCTAATTTTCTTGAAAAGATCCCTTGTCGTCCCCATTCTGCTCTCATCTGCCACATCTTTGGACTGTTCGTTTAAGAAGACATTTTTATCTCTTCTGTCTAATTTCTGAAACTCCGTATTTAAATTAAACATTGCTGATCCATCCCCTTTGATTTTTGCTTTCCTGCATTCTACCGCAACTGTCAGTACCTCAGCCGGTAGCCATCTGGCCTTCTCGTTATTCTCTTTCTTGCGAAAGTGTTTTTCTGCTGCCTCCTTAACAGTATTGGCTACCTCTGTCCACATATCTTGTGGGCTTTCGCCTTCTAACTCTATAGTGCATCAAATCTGTTTCGGACTTTTACTGTGTAGTCAAAGGAAATGGTCTCAGGGTCATATCTGTAAGATGGAAGAGCTTTTGCTATTTTCCACAATTTCACCCGGAGGCAGGTCCAGGTCTTGTAGCTGACTGAACCTCACTCCTCCGCCTCTGATTACAAAGTATGTAATCTATTTGATTCCGGTGTCGGCCGTATGGTGAAGTCCAAGTATATAGGCGTCGTCTGGAAGCTGGAATAATGTGTTAGCGATAACCAACGAATCGTCTTGGCAGAATTCTAGGAGTCTCTGTCCTACGTAATTTGTAGTATCAAGACCAGACTTTCCCGTTACACCCTCTATAATTTGATTTCCCATTTTTGCGTTCCGGTCTACAACTATGAAGATGACATCCTTCTTGGGTGTGGACAGCGATAATTCTGGTAAATTTTCTTAAACCTGGTCAATAATTTCCTTTGCAGCATCGGTGGTTGGCGCATAAATTTGAATGACCGTGATATAAGGTGGTTGACCTTTAAGTCTGATGGACATCATTCTGTCATCTTTATAGTTGCATCTTATTAAAGCCTACCCTACTCTGTCACTAACTATGAACGCTACTCCATTACTTCTGTTGTTCTCTTGTCCGTAATAGTATAGTATATGGCCGTACGAAGCAAGCAAATTCTCCCTTACCAGTCCATTTCATTTCATTTATTCCCCGTATGTCGATGTTCATCCTCTCCGTTCCTCTTTTAACTAATCTAATTTTCCTTAATACATGCATATTACATTCCATGTTCCTATGCAGTGCTTCTCCTTGCAGAAGCTTTTCTCAATGTGGCTGGGACAGCCGAACGGGACACTTGAAACTGCGGAACATTTTGAGTTGAGCAAAGCCTGCTAAGCGACTCAATTTTCCATTGGGGTTGGTTACCAATTCTTCTGCTGAGTTGCTCGGCTTAACAGGGGCACAACGTGTATGATGGAAATTGGAGAATTGAGGTGACAGAGACTGTGAGAACTGTCTTGCTCAGTTCTTGTAATCGCCTATCACTCGATTTTATGCCAGGTTTCAAGGTTTTTGCAGAGACTCCCACAAGAATGGTTACACTAACGTCCAACAGATCAGAGGAAAGTAGACGTCGGCAAGAACAGTGCGTACTTGGAGGTATTTATTAACGTATTTATTTATTTTTTGCTTGCCGCACTTCTCACGGAATGACATAAGATACTGCACTGTTTTCGATGTGACAGTGGTTGATCAGTTTGCAAGAAGCCGGTTATACGACTCCATACAGGATTCGCAACTTACAAAGAAGATTTTGAGAATTCAGCAAACCAAACGATATTAACAGTGGGTGCAACTGGTCAACGACATTAAGAAAAAACGTGTTGTTTTAATATCCAAAGAACATTATTTACGAACTTGAGCCATTTCATAACCACAGTGCAGTACTTTAAATTGTTATCACTGAGTACACGAGAATTCAGGCCTTAAATTCTATTCCAACCTTGTTCATCTTTCTATTTCACAATTTCTCTCAAGCTCCTGAGGCTTTTGCCAGTGGTGAAATTGTGTTAAATAACAATGAATCCTTAAAGTATTCAGTCACTGGGTACGTTTTTATTGCATACACGGATCTTACAAAAATATAACAATAGGCCACTGTTGTGCCCATAATATGCTCACGCTGAGTCCTGTTATTTATTACATTACTGTTAATTTTCTTTCCGGCTCTCGTGAATGATCTGTGTCGGTAACTTGAGGAGCCCTTGGCGTTATATCCTCCAAAGAACTGACAAAAGGAGTTTTCAGAGAAGAAAAGCATTATTTCAAGATTTACAAAAAATCGCAACGTAACAGGACATGGCTGTTTTTATAACAAAAATAAAGTCTATAATTCAAAGTAAGACCATGTACTAAACAAATGTAGACAAACGGATAAAAGACAAAGTTGAATACTTTAACAGATACTGCGTTCAGAAAACATTGGCAATGTTCTGGATGTAGAAGACACTAGTCTATACAGTACTGCAGCTATGTTTGAGCTCGCTGTATGACGGCGAGCACTAGCTTACGTATGCAATGTAGGAAACGGTGTGGATAATTTTCTTGCCGGATGACATCTTGTAGTCAAGAATATTAGATTTATATTTATTTTTAGTGGTTGCCTGGCATCAAAAGGTTAATTTATATTCTGGTCCACGTCGGAAACATTAATGTACAATGAATGACCTGTGAATGGTAGGTGTCATCAACTTTGCCTGCTTCAGCACAGGGGACGTCGTGAGCGTATCTGAACAGTTAAAGATACTCTTGTATACGTCTAGGTTGAAATTGTGGTTAACTTTGCACGTTAAGATGCCAACGGGCTTGCCGCAGTGGTAACACCTACTCCCGTCAGATTAGCGAAGTTAAGCGCTGTTGGGGTTGGCTAACACTGGGATGGGTGACCGTCCGGTCTGCCAAGTGCTGTTCGTAAGCGGGGTACACCCAATCCTCGTGAGACAAATTGAGGAGCTACTTGACAGAAGCAGCGGCTCCGCTCACGAAAATTGATAACTGCAGGGATAGCGGCGTGCTAACCACATGCCCCACTATGTCCGCATCCAGTGACGCATGTAAGCTGAGAAATTTTTGTATATTTGTGGTAAGGTTCTATGGGATCAAACTGCTGAGGTCATCGGTTTGGGGGGGGGGGGGGAGGGGGAGGACCCGCGCGAACCATGGTTGGTTGTTTTGGGGAAGGAGACCAGACAGCGAGATCATCGATCAAAGTAGGGAAGGACAGGGAAGGAAGTCGACCGTGCCCTTTGAAAGGAACCATCCCGGCATTTGCCTGGAGCGATTTAGGGAAATCACGGAAAACCTAAATCAGGATGGCCGGACGCGGGATTGAACCGTCGTCCTCCCGAATGCGAGTCCAGTGTCTTACCACTGCGCCACCTCGCTCGCGCGCGAACCATGACAAGGCGCCCCAGACTGTGCGGCTACCCCGCGCGATTGTAGGCTGAGGATGACTCTGTGGTCGGCCCATACATTCGGCCTTCCGAGGCTTGTTCGGACGTCTTTTTTATATTTTTTTTTTATTTGAGCTCTGAGACAGGTTTCCGGTAATTTAAGGAGAATGTCCAACTTCGATGGTTAATATTCGATCAAAAACGGTGTCCTTAGGAAGGTAGCTCAAGGTAGGATAGATCAAAGGCAGATCCAGGCAAGAGCCATAATGCATATAGGGAAACCATGAGACAATCCCATGAATCGATGGATGGACAGAAGTTTCAACAGCCACATACCCAAATGTGAAGCCTGTACCATAACCACTTCCCAAAATCGATATAATGAATTCGAGTCCTGCGTTTACACTGAAATATATAGTAATAAGTGAACATTAAGGAGAATAATGTGTCACTTCCACTGACATAGATGGATTAAATTTGTAGCGTACACAGAAATAAGTGCTTTAGTGTCGTACAGAAGGCAACAGAAGGAAATACGCAATGAGACGAACAGAAATTACACTTTAATTCAAAGACAATAGTTACACTGACGTCACCGCGATTTATGATGATCCTCAGGACATTAAAAAGGGCGTGACATAGTTATTAATTGGTGTGTGGTCATCACGGACGGCAGTGGAAGCTGTGCAACGTGTTCTAATGACGGCTACAGGGTTAACGAGGAATGCTTGTGGTAGGACGTTCCATTCACCCATCAGTGAGGTTAACAACAGGTGGATGCTGCATGTGTACATACTGCAATACTTCTCCCCAATGCATCCCACACGTGCGTGATGTCGCGTATGTCACGAGAAAGGGCAGGTCAGTCCAGTCACCACACAACCCTTCGTTGCAAGAGCTCCTCCACTTGCGTTGTTCGATGTGGCCGCACACTGTCGTCCATAAAAATGAACTCCAGGTTAAACGCACCACTGTAAAGACGCATACGGGGAAAGAATACAGTGTCAGAAGGATGTTGACGGCTGCGTGTAGCATGTTCAAAGTTATGGAGGTCACTAACCCCCGGCAGCATCGCGCCACCCAATGCTGTAACACCTGGCCCACCAAACGAACATTTTCTAAGATGTTCCTGGGTGCATCGTGTGTTCACATCTCTCGCCCTACGAGGGTACTTAACCCAAGACAGTTTTTGAACATGATCGTTTTCGTGGCCCATGTGTTACGGTGAGGCGAAACATAGCGTTCATATCGTTGTTTTGGCATAATTACCTCCAAGTGTGTGAACACCATACACACATTGGTGAAGGTAGTTGTGACAGTATACACTTTCAAAGTGTTCGTCTTCTCAGAGGTGAATTCGTTCCTAACTTAATTTCTTATGGATGACGATGTGCGACCTTATCGAACAGTGCAGGTAGAGATGCTCCTGGAACGAAAGGATATTCGTCGAATGGACTGGCCTGCCCATTCCCTCGTCATAATTCCCACCGAGCATTTGTAGGATACGTTGGGGAGATGTATTGCAGCAGCTCCACGTGCTCCAACGGCCTACCGTCAGCTGTGAATTGCGTTGGATGAGGAGTGGAGCGCCCTACCACTAGAACTTCGTACCATGGGAGCACGTTGCAGAGACTGTATGGTCGTTCGTGGTGGTGGTCCATCTTCTACAGTGTCCACGAGACCATCACCAATCACGTGGCAAAGTGACAAACCTGACTTTTTTTATTGCCTAGATACGCAAAATTTGAGAAAAAATTCACGTACCAGCTACTAGCGTTCGGTCATCCAATTTCTACCTGGAAACTAAGATGATCTCCAAAGTGTTTATGATACATAGATTTCTAGACACCAACAGCAGCCCTTGCTAAAAATAGGTCCGTAACTTACACATAGTAACAGTTACAGGCAGATTGTCAGCAGTTGTAGAGATGATCAGTTAAACGTATAAGACAATGTGCTGAGGAGGCATTCCGACATCTCAGCATACTCCGAACCAGAATTTGGTTCTGCTGGAAAGTACCTCGATAAGCCATAACATAAAAATGGGTCCGTTACTTACACATACCAATTGTTACTGGCAGATTGTCAGTAGTGGTAGAGATGATCTGTTAAACGTATAAGACAATGTGCTGAGGAGGCAGTCCGCCGACATCTCAGCACACTCCGAACCAGAACTTGGTTCTACCGGAAAGTACGTCGATAAGCCACAACATACCCGCCAACTGCGCGTGGAATGGAGACTCCACAAGTTCTCGATAGTCTTCCGGAGATATGTGGCACCAGATGTCTCCGCACCAGGCACGCAATCCCATTACACTGTTAGTCGGTGGTTTATAAGTGCGGTACTGGAGGCCGATAGCTTCCTTGATGTGTTCTGAGAGAACGTGATCAGATGATTTTGATGATTAAACTAATCAATACGATTCACGTACCGTACTTTGTCACATTGTCCTACAGGAAGATGCTCTTGCCGAAGGGGGTGATATCAAACATGAGGGGATGGAAATGGTCCGCAATGATAATGAGTTAGCCTATTGACTGTGATTACTAGCACACGCCCTATGAAAGATCAGATGAATGTTCCCCCCTATCATAATACTGTCCCCATCCATCTGCGATCGTGATGTAATCCACGTTTCGAAGGTAATAAGTTGTGCTCTCATGCGATAGTCATTTATTTTCAATTTCTTTGCCAGATAAAAAAGCACCAGCAAAATAAATATTCTAAATTTTCGTAGAATGGAAGAAAGTGCAGTCACGAGTGTGTTTATAGCATACTGAACATAGAACCTGTAAGAAATATGGACCGAGAAAAGAGGGGAGGAGATGATGGACAAACAGAGGGGAAAAGAGAAAGGGGAGGAGGAGAAAAGGAGAGAGAGGTAGAGGGTAAAAGACAGAGGAAGGTGAAGTAGGTGATGTGGAGGAAGGGAGAGAGAGAGAGAGAGAGAGAGAGTGAGAGAAGAAGCAGGAGATGGACAAGGAGACTAGGAGGAGAAGTTGGACAGACAGGGGGAGAAAAAGATTGTGACGAATATCCCATTTTCGTATAGAGAAACGCCTGCCTTCTCTTCTCTAAGCCACAGAAATGTGTGGCCGGAACAGCTAGTTTTGAATAAAAATAATCAGTGATGATTCTGTGTAGGCATGACAACCAACAAGCTGTCCGGCCACATGAATGGCCACCGACAAACTGTGGCCAAAAAACAAGTGGACTACCCGTTGCTGAACACACTGCCAAACATGCAATATATCCTACGTTCCCCTGACTCTCCTGGCCTCAACCTTCGTTAGTCACTGTCCTCGCCCATCCAGCCCCCTCCCTGTTCCCATTCCACCACTACTCAGCCGTCATTTCACCGCCACACCCAGTCTTTTAATTTCTTTTTTAACCCTCAAATTGCCAATGGAATTGTAGAAAGAGGACACGGCAGAGGAGACAGAGTAACAGGGCGACTGATTCCCCTTGGGTAAGAGATTACCTCTAAAAGGTGGAAGAATCGGCAATAATTAATGGAATGTGAATGAAGAAGGCAATGGAAACCACCGCATTAACGGTACAAAAAAGCGAATCTACAGGACTGCGTCACATAAAAGGAGTGACATATTGAACTCACCATTGCAAATGATCCCGGATTAACCCCTCATTCGGTTCCCCGTGAGGAGACTACCAAAGGGCAGGCGATCATGAGAAAAAGATTGAGTAACCAACGAGTCATACCACGAATCAGAACATGGAACGGGCGTATGAACGTAGCAGGTAAGCGTGAAAATATGAAAAGATACTGTAAAGGCTCAGTTCAGACTTGGAGGGCGCCATTGAAGTGAAAAGGAAGGAACATAAAAGTTTCTGGTCAGAAGAATATCAACAACAGAAGAATACGGTGTAACGAGAGTAGGTTTCACTATGAATAGGAAGATAGGACAGAGAGTGAATTACTGTGAACAATTCAGTAGTAGAGTTGTTCTGAACAGAAACCAACACCTCCAACAATAGTCCAGGTATACATACTGACGTCTCAAGCGGAACATGAAGAGGTAGAGAAAGTACGTGATGATACTGAACGGTATGTAAGAGGGATGATAATCTAATAATCACGGATGACTGAAACGCGTTAGTAGGGGGAAGAAAAGAAGAAAGAGCTAGGGGAGAATAGGAGCTTGGTAGTAGGAATGGAAGGACAGAGCGACTGAGTTCTGCAGTAAATTTAAGGTTGCAATAGCAATACACAAAACTAGACAAGGAGGTATATTTCGAAAAGGCGGTAGTTTAAAAGACTGGTTCAGAAGAATTATTGTGAAAATAGGAATGACCGAAGTGAAGTTCTCTAACGCTGTAGAGAGACTGCAGTGGTGAAGCAACAGAAGTGTTTCAGTTGAAGAGCAGCAGAAATGTCTAGACAGGACAGTTGTATAAGCTGGACTAACATCGATACAAGGAAGGAAGTTGCGAAGAAACCTTGGATAACAAATAAAAATCGTCACTGATTGACAAAAGAAAGAAGCGCAAAAATGTACAGGAAGAGACAAGAATACAGCTGCATAAATGGACGAGGTAGGAATTAAACGTAAGTGCAGCGAAAAAGAATTTGCTGTCGGAAGGACGTAAGGAAAATACAGGAAAGAATAAAAAGTACTGGATGATATGAAAAGCAAGGGTGGCCTCATTAAGATTGCAATGGAATTCCACTGTTAAAAGCAAAGGAGAAACGAAAAAGTTGAAATGAGGCCTCTGCGAGGGGATAACTCGGCAATACAAGAACAAAGGTCAGTCGAAATGGAAGGATCCAATGTTACGAGGGCTCGCTGAAAAGTAATGTCTCCGAATTTTTTATTGTGTTCTCAATATCAGTTGAGGTATTACACGTCACGAGTATTACACGGTCGACTTCCACTCTTCCCTGACGCAAGTAGCAGCACTCTGTCGCTAGAGGGCTCCGAATTGTAATGGGCAACCTTGCAGTGTGTAACACAACTGTGTGAGTGTGTGAGAAACAGAACGCTGTAATAGAGTTTAAAACGGCGGAAGAAAAAATGGCTCTGAGCACTATGGGACTCAACTGCTGTGGTCATTAGTCCCCTAGAACTTAGAACTACTTAAACCTAACTAACCTAAGGACATCACACACACCGATGCCCGAGGAAGGTTCGAACCTGCGACCGTTGCAGCAGCGTGGCTCCGGACTGGAGCGCCTAGAACCGCACGGCCACCGAGGCCGGCAAACCGCGGAAGAGCTCATCCACACTTGGAGTACCCTCTCCTTCAGCATGACAATGCCATACCACAAGGAGTGCATCTGCAACAATCTGACGCCTTGGGTTCGCTGCCATCGACCATCCTCCATACAGTCCCGCCTTGGCTCCATCCGATTTTCATATGTTTCTAAAACTTAACAAACACCTTCGAGAACTTCACTTTGAGAAGGACGATGCGGTGCACGCAGAGGTGAGGTTGTGTCTGTGCTAACAAAGTCAAACATTCTAAGCTGACGATATCAACAAACTGATCTATCGTTGAAAGAAGTGTGTTCGTCAACAAGGAGACTACGTTGACAAAAAAATATATACAATAGATATGAAGAATATGAAGAATAAATACGTACAATGTTATGAAAGGTTGATTTACTTAAAACGCATTAAGAATTTCGATTTAAAACATTATAAATCATTATTTTTCAGCACTCCCTTGTAGATTAAAAGAGTTGCATTGCAATAAGGAAAGTGAGACAAACAATATACCGCTGGAATTACCAAAATCATTGGAATTGCAAGTAAACGACTGTTGAAGTTACTGTTTAGAATAAATGATAATGGGCACACACCATCAAACTTTCAAAAAATTATCATTCATATAGACCTGAAGACAGTGAGGGCAATAAGTGCGAGTGCTGTTGTATAATCAACTTAACAAATCGTACATCCAAGTTGTTGACAAAAATAATATACAGAAAAATGTAAAAGAAAACTGAGGGTGTGTTGCGTGACGATCGCTTTAGCCTTAGGTGAGGTAAAGGCACGAAGAAAGCAGCTCTGGAGCTGTGCCTGAAAATGGAAGCAAGAGTTAAATAGAATCCAAATAGGGTTAGAAGACTTGTACACCAAGAAATGCGTTCGAGAGTGAGAACTGCTGCAAGATTTACGAAATTATGAGAAAAATAGGAGTAAACTGCAAGGAAAAACGAGTAATACACAATATGTACGAGAACCAAGAGGGAGCAATAAGAATGACAATCGAGGAACGTGGTGTTCGGACAAAAAATGGTGACCCATATCTTTCGCTCCTGAAGTTCCATCTATAACTTTAAGAATTAATAATGGAAGTAAAAGAAAGCTTTATGGTGGGATTAAATTTCAGGATGAAAGGAAATCAATGATAAGTTTGGCTGATGATTTTGCTGTCCTTATTCAATGTGAAAAAGAAATACAGGATCTTTGTATTTGAAAGAACGGTGTAATGAGTACAGAATGTGGCATCAGATTAATCCGATGAAAGACGAGAGTAACGATCATTAGTTGAAGCGTGAGTAACGGTAAACTTGATATCAAAGTTGATGATCATGAAGTAGATGAAGTTAAGGAATGCTGCTGTCTTGGAATCAAAATAAACCATGATGAGGACGGAGCTAGAAGCTTCTAAAAAGCAGACTAGCACAGGCGAAGATGGAATTCTTAGCCGTAGGAACTGTGCCAGTACCATATGCAAGTCTGAATTCCTGGGAGAAATTTCTGATAATGTAAGTTTCGAGCACAGCATTGTATGTAAGTGTTTATGGACTGTGTGAAAACAAGAAACGAAGAAAGTCAAAGCATTTGAGATCTGATGCTATAGTAGGTTGTTGATAATTAGGTAGACTGATTAGGAATGAACACTTTCTTCGCAGAATCGTGGAAGGAAGGAAAATACGGAGAATCCTGACATGAAGGCGGGACATGATGATAGAACGCATGTCACGACATCAAATAGCTACTTCCACCGTACTAGGCGTAACTGGAGAGGGTAAAAACTGTAGAGGAAGACATAGATTGGACTGTATCCAACACATAACTGAGGACACAGGCAGCAAATTCTATTCTTAGTTGGCACGAGAGAGGAAATTGTAGGTGGCTGCATCAAACTAGACAAGAGACTGATGACGCAAAAAGAACCCGTCGATCACCCGTCGCTGTCATGTTATATTTTTATGTGTGGCACCCATTTCACTCCACTATCCTCACCTACATCTGCATCTGTATCCACTCGTACATCAACATGACCCCCAGCAGTTCATCCTTCGAACAACCTACGGACTATTTCTGTACCGTTCCAGTCTCGAACAGCGCGAGGGGAAAATTAACACTTAAATGTTCCTCAAGAGACTCTTATTTCTCTTATTTTATGATGATGATCATTTATCCCTATGTAAGATGGCGTCAATAAAATATTTTTGTCCATTATGAGGATAAAGTTAATTGATGCATCGAAAACGACATTGTCTTAGTGATTCCCGACCCAGTTCGCTGTAGTACTCTTGATACTATCTCCCCTATTTTCCGACAGTGAAAAAAGACCTGCCGTCTTTTGACTTTCTCGGTGTCTGCCCTCAATCCTGTTTGATAGGGTTTCTATACCGTACAGCAATACTTTTGAAGAGAGAGAACTATCATAGTGTAGACGGTATCTTTGGTAGACCTGTTGAATGCACTAAGTGTTCTGACAATAAGACGCCAACGTAAGTCACGTTCCCCACAACATTGTCTATGTGATCGTTCTAATTTAAGTTGTTCATAATTAGAGACTATTTTGTTCTTCCCAGTACTGACGCTGGAAAAAGGGGGGGGAGGGGGGGAGGGGGGGGAGCGGACAGCGAGGTCACCGTCCTGGAAGCTACAAGGGCTCGTTACCCAAATCATTTTTTTTTTACGCCTACAACACCTTTATTTCCCAGTGCCACTTTTTTCTTTTTTCTTTTTTACTAATGAATTTGGTACAATGTTAAACTTCCCGTTAAAGTAAGGCTTCATTAACAATAATTATATTATTACCAAACAAGTGTACTGACTCTAACTGTTAATCTATTTACCCGCCTATTTAAATGAAACGTCAGTTAAGGTCTCTATAATAATGCTGCTGAGTTGAAGGGATGGGTTGAAATGGGCGTGACGCATTGTTTTGAAGCAGATTCTATTCATTGCGATTCCAGCATCCAACTAACGTTTCTTCAAGAAATCATACTAACACACCCATTAACACTTTCTTTATTACAATGTTTCGGATTTCGAATCGCAAAGACTCTCACTACATGTTACTTACAGATTCTCACAATTGTAATAAAATAATACAAATTACTTTCCACACAATTATAATAAAATGGAGTACCATTGACTTTCCATCCAGTTATAATCAGACACAAATCTCTTAATTCCAGTTAACAGTCATGTATAATTTAATGACTTGCTCGTCGAGCTAGAAGCAATATCAGTAATCTTAGAGAATACGCCCCTTTCATTCTCTAAATATTACAATATTGTAATATACTTGAACAACGAACTATACTTATGCAAACCTCTCAACTAGTTCCGATAGGGACACAAATCACTAGTTAACTGTATGATGCAGCTCGACACCATTCTTAATCTTCAGAACAGGCAGCTCCCGATAAACCTCAGGCAAAAACAACCCAGGCATTACGGCTTACACAAAGACACCATCGGATCCTATTCATATGCAGCACAGCACCAAAGCAGCCACATGAAAACCTCAGCCAACCCATGCAGCCTGGCCCGCCAAATCTGCAGTCCAACATTCAACCACTCTGGTATCGACCCCAACTATTACACCATATTACGTGGATTTTGGCATTAACTTCCATTATAACAGATACGGACCAAGCAACCGCTCTGCAGTGGTGCGGCGAGCAGCGATCTGCGTGGAGAGCGAAGTGATTCCTTGGTACTTCCAAGCCGAAGTCTGAATGCAGGAGGACGCTCCACACGTGTTCCCGGTAAGCCGCAGCTGCAACTAGGCGGCGACACAGTTGCTCTGCTCCCAGCACCGCTCGCGTGAATACAAGTCAGCTCAACTCGTGATGACTTGAGGTCGGCACAGTTTCCGAAAATCAAGTGAATGAACTAACAAAAAGCTAGCGGCCTTAATGGAACGGACTCTACTGAACTTTAAACAATCAAATTTAATCTTACGTAAAACTTAATTGACCAGACAAAACTTGAAAACGTTGGAGAAAATTAGTTTCAGCTGAATGACAAGAAATTTTGTAGAACAAATTTATGAAATATTAAACAAGAGAATACATCTGTTACACGTAGTGAAAACCTAACAATGAAGAATATATCAACCATGGTGGTGAATGAACTGGTTTCGATAAGCGAGACTGGAATGTGCTGCCGTTACTTAAACCTTACATTCTCGTCCAGACGTTAATGGGCCTGAGTTTAGTACAGATAACGATTTAGTGAAACACAATAAACAATTATGTACAATGCACTGTACATACTGACATAAAAAAGGATTATCTGAATCATATCGCAAGTCCGGAAACTGACTGATCCAAGCACCGCCACATAACACAGGAAACACAGAGAACAACTGGTTCCTTGGCTATCTCTCAAGTATATACAATATTGTAATGGGGTAAAAGAGTTTCATCAGGAAATGAATAACAACCATGGGCATTACAAAAACACATGAGTCTGAACACAGTTACAATGTTTTATTTGGAATTGATGCTCACCAGATTAAATTAACGAAGCCACAATTTTAACGTGTTACAATTAAAAGCTATTTCTTTGTAGCAACTTTGCGTGAACGGTAGCGTAGCATACACCACACTCAGGAAAAACTAGGGCCGAAAACTTCCATCCCATTCCACAGCGAGTAGTTCGCCCCATGAAATAATGACGCTGCAAGCTATCCACTGCTGTCCATCTGTGTGTCTATGTACTCACAACAGGCCTGCTGTGCTAAACATAAAGGAGGAAGTCTCTCCGCATGTTTGCTCACTCACTTGCTGCCACGCCGAACTGTGAAAGCATATAAGCAGTGAGGACAGCAAATATCTTTGATTTTCTCAACAATCGAATCGGGCCGCACCATGGCTCATATACACTGTTACTGTAAAAATATTTTTAAAAATCCCGAAAATAATCTTAAATAATTCGCTAAAATTTTTTTCGAAAGCAAGCGAAAATACTTCAAGGCTGCACCAAATGTATACAGTGTATACTGGTGCCTTTATTGAGCCACAGAACAACTTTTACACCATTATCAGTGCATCCTCAGGTCATTACCTGTATTGAAAACAAAAGTGTTTTACTACGAGGGACGTTCAATAAGTAAGGCAACTCATATTACCTGAAATCAGATTAATTTTATTCAGTATTCCAATAATTATTTTCCACACTTCTGGCTACAAAACCATATTTTTCAACATTATCTCCGGTCATTGCGACGTCCTTAAGCCACTTTACTGGGAGGGCCTGTATGCCCACGTGTTACCACTCTACTGATCGACGTCGGAGCCAACGTCCTGCTGCATCAAATATCTTCCCCTTCACCCACGTACTGCTTCCCGCAGAGTGCATCCTTCATTGCCGCAAACAGGAGGAAGTCGGAAGGTGGGAAATCCGGGCTGTAGTGTGGAAAACTGGGGGCACACGGTTTTTTGCACCCTAAGAGGTGGACGAGCGTGGTAGCACTGTCAACAAGACGTCAATTTGTGCAGCGAGATGATTGATTGTGATCCGTTTATTTCCTCAAATAAGGGTGTCCCCGAGTCCCAACATTGCAGGGGTCACAGCTGTGTGCGACAGGTCAGCATGCGGGAGCTCGGAGAGGTTTGCGCTGCCCTGTTGCGATGCTGACAGACGCTTGGCCAACGAATGACAGTGTTTTTGTTCACTAAGTCTCTGCAGAGAGCCTATGAATATCTGCGATGCTACGGTTTTCCGCCAAAAGAATGACAGCTCTGTGCTTGAAATGGAACTCCGTGCAGAAGTCATTTAGAAAGGTACGTCAAGCGCCGCCACCAATCGGAACTTCAAGAAACTATAGGGAGTGAAGCGGGAACACTCCACAATGTTAACCAAAAGTTCCGCATTTTTTCAACCGAAACTGACCTAGAAAAAAAAGTTGCATTTCTTACTGAATGCACCATCTCTCTCTCTTTTTCTTTGTATGTATGTATGTGTGTGTGTGAATGTGAGTGGGGGCGGGGGGTCTACTACATGTCCGACAGAACACACATCACATGCATATGTACGTAGTACATTTGTAGAAGTGCCTGCCTGTGACAGCTTCAGTGCTGATGGACAACAGTGTCCAAGCCTCTTGCGGGAATACAGGACTCGCTGCGAGCAATTAGGTGAATGGACAGTGGACGCTGCTAGCGTGTGACAAGTTGAGAATTCGGATCAGACGTGTAGCGTGTCCGAACGGCAGAGGTGGTTAAGGCAAGCGCTTGCATAAGCAAGAGATGCGGATTCCAGCCACGGTTCGGCACTGTCTTCTAACTTTCATCATCGAATTATATTAAGTCCCGATTGCGACTAGCGTCGGTCTTTTCTACGAGAAGTGGAAGACGTATTTTTATAAAATGGTGTTAATACATGTCTTATAACAGCGAGAAAAAGGAACAGGTTATTCATACAACGTAGGCTTTCACGGCCGGTGTTGTCTTCAGTTGAAACTTCCGGGCCGACGTTTCGTCTGCATCTGCAGGAGACATCTTCTGAGGTCGTCTGGCTACTGCCACTGACGCTCTTTTTTTTTTTTTTCTTTATTGAATTTCAATTCCCCCCGAAGGGGGCGGGCTGGCAGCAGCTGACTACGCCGCTCTGCAGCCTACAGAATTTGTGTTAAAAAGATGAAGATAATAAAAAATAACAGTTGGCGATAAAATCGGTGACTTAAAGGTAAAATGGCAGAATATTCTAGAACTTAAAACATAAAACACATGGGTGATGATGCTAAGATAATGCACAAGAAGCAGAAAAATAACAGACAGACAGTTAAAAAAACACGGCGACAGTCTGGTTTCTGTTCGCAAGATATAAAATGCACACCCAGCGACAGCATGATTTCTGTTCGCAACACTGTGGAAAGACGCACAACACTGAACACTCACTTAAACACGGCACTAAAAAGTTGGCACAAATATGACATACCACAGCCGAGAGCAGGTGGGGGGGAAACTGGACAGATGATGAAGAAAATAAAAAAGGGGGGGAAGGAGAAGAAAAGTGAAGGGTGGGAGGGGGGAAAGAAGCCAATGGAGAAGACCCATAAGAGGGGTGGGGGGTGCTGAGCAGACGTGCCAGGGAGTGGGGAAGGCAGAGGAGGGGAATGCAAAAGGACTCGGGGGGTGGGGGAGGAGAAGGGACACAGGGGGAGGTTAACTGACGCTCCAGGTACTCTAGCATTTATAGAGCGGATAGAGGGCACCACCATTCGTCACGTGATGCCGACGGTATGCCTATCTTTGGAAGGCATCTTCATTCTCGATTAAGAGTAATCGATTGTCATTCCGCTGGCGCAACGTCGACATCCATATTTTGTCTAACTTTAAAACTTCCTCTTTCCTATTAAAATTGATATGGTGTTTGTGACTCTCTATTGCTTCTCTATACATGCGCGCATAATAATGGGATGTTCGTGCTAGAACGCTTGTCTCATTAAATTTAATTTCGTGGTCGGCCGATGTGGCCGTGCGGTTAAAGGCGCTGCAGTCTGGAGCCGCAAGACCGCAACGGTCGCAGGTTAGAATCCTGCCTCGGGCATGGATGTTTGTGATGTCCATAGTTTAGTTAGGTTTAAGTAGTTCTAAGTTCTAGGGGACTAATGACCTCAGCAGTTGAGTCCCATAGTGCTCAGAGCCATTTGAACCTTTTTTTTTTTTTAATTTCGTGGTACCCATCACGAAAAACATGCTCAGCTACGGCCGATTTCTCGATGTGTCCTAAGGGACAATTTCTTTAATGTTCTGCTAAGCGGGTGTTTACACCTCCTTTTGTTGTTCCAATATATACTTGTCCACAACTGCATGGAATTTTGTATACCCCATTTGTTGCTACGAGGTGTCTGGCGTCTTTTGCAGTTCTTAAATATTCCTTAATCTTCTGTAAACGAAGCTATTTCACATATAGCAGATATTTTTCCGACTGACATAGTGTCTTTATTTAAACACTGCCTGACGACACTTATTTCCGGTACAACAACGAGTCTTACGAACAGATCGACGGGGTGGCGATGGGAAGCCCTCTCAGCCCAGCTGTTGCCAATTTATTTATGGAGATCTTCGAACAGCGAGCGCTGGAGCCTCAGTGGTAGTAGCCGGACGACCTCAGAAGATGTCTCCCGCAGATGGAGACGAAACGTTAGGTGGAAATTTTATATATCGACCACAGCCTCTCAGCCCGGAAGTTTCAACTGAAGAACAGGTCATTATTCACAACTATTTACTTCACATGGCTAGGTGGAATGTACGACGTCCCAACCTTCAAGATAAACCGATGAATTGCCTAACCTTTTGAAAGGTTGTGATTCTTCAGTTTCTCCCGGCGTATTTCTTGCTCGAACAGCCCACGGGTGCCCGTTAGACACTATGGACCGTCAGTACACCCGTGGATTGTTCGAACTGTTTTGAAAGGTTGATGTTGGAGTGGTAAGATCAACGTCGAAAGCTTCAAAACTCGTGCTCCAGTAAAATACCTGGGGGATGAGAGCAAATCGTTGCAAACTAAAACATACAGGGCAGAAACAGTGAGAATGGACGCTGTATAGTGGTACATGTCACTCACTGAAGGCTGTGTTATAATAGATATAATAGACTCCAGGTTTAAAAAGTTCACTCCTTATTAAAAGTAGTGCTAAAATTTAGTCCACATTAAAAGAGGAGTGCAGTTAAAAAATGGTTCAAATGGCTCTGAGCACTATGGGACTTAACATCTATGGTCATCAGTCCCCTAGAAGTTAGAACTACTTAAACCTAACTAACCTAAGGACAGCACACAACACCCAGTCATCACGAGGCAGAGAAAATCCCTGACCCGGCCGGGAATCGAACCCGGGAACCCGGGCGTGGGAGTGCAGTTAGTAAACTAAAGATACCCGCCAGGGGAATAAAACCATAGTCTTGTAGATCACCCACGGTGAAAGATGAAACGACATTTTTTGGTACGACTGTACTGGAACATAAATATGGAAAAAAATTGGACTGCAAGCGGAAAGTTGTTAGAAGGGAAGAACTGAGAAGAAATTTCTTTTTTAAATACTTTCACATAAAACTGTGCTAAGACAGTGATCATATGGTTAGTGATTCTTGCATTAAGCTATTGAGAGCCCCCCTTGCATGTTACCCATTACATTGGACCATTATGACAGTCCCATAGTTGAAGAGATCACTGAGGAGCACTAATAATAACAACGCGAGCAGAGCAGATGTGGTGTGAATGAATGAAATTTATCGTTACGTCGAGGTGTTTCCACGACATCTCAAACACCAACTTTCTCCTCCGCATGCGAAAATATGTTGTCGATGCTCAGATATAATAGGGCGAAATGATCTTCGTTGTACAATAAGGGAAATGAGAGTTCGCACGGAAAGAGTTGTGTGTTCTTATTTCCCTCGCAGTGTTGGAGTGTGGGACGGTAGTGGAATAGTCTGTAGACAGTTCGACGAGACCTCTTCCGTAGCTGGGTGCTCAGCGCTTCCTACTGCCACGCGGAGGACACGGGTTTGTTTCCGGGTTCTTCCAGGAATTTTCTTGGTGGGAGGAGTGGCCTGCTATGCTCCCTTGCTCGTCATGCCAACTGAGGAATAGCGGCTCCTGGTCACGGGGATCGGAGTGCTGACCCTCGCCCCTCCATACCGGATCCGATAACGCCATTGGCAGAGGGCGGCACGGTGGTCGATCTGTACCGAGAAGACCACCCGGGCCTGTGGACTCTGTTTACTTGCTTCGATGAACTCTCGGCCAGGCACCTAAGTGTGGTCTGCGGAATAGACATGTAGACGACTTATATGTAATGTCGCCATTGTTTAATTTATGATCATGGACTAAAGATTGTGTAAGTCACTTTACTTTTTTAGAACTAGTTGTCATACAATTGATGACATTGTACACAGCTGTTTTTAATCACACTTAACAAACAGAATTCAAAATGTTATGCTGAATAATTTAAACAATGTCGTAAGGGTAGAAAATCACTGCAAACTGAAAACATACAGAGCAGAAACAGAGGTAATGGACACCGTGTAGTTAAATATGTCACTCACCCAAGGCTGTGTTATAACAGACTCAACGTCTCAAAAATGTACACCTTATTAAACGTAGTACCAAAATGCAGTCCTCATTAAAATTTTAGTGACTAGGGAGAAAGCAGTGCGCAGCTCGTGGTCTCGCGGTAGCGTTCGCGCTTCCCGACCACGGGGTCCAGGGTTCGATTCCCGGCGGGGTCAGGGATTTTCACGTGCCTCGAGATGACTGGGTGTTGTTGTGTGATCTTCATCATCATCATTCATCCCCATTACGGTCGGAGGAAGGCAATGGCAAACCACCTCCACTAGGACATTGCCTAGTAAGCGGTGCAGGTCTCCCACATCGTCCCCTACGCTCTGTTACGGAGCGTGGGACTTTATTATCATGATCATTGGGGAGAAAGTACAGGGTTCAATAAGCTTCAGTTTAGGGTTAGCTCCTACTCCTTATGTATGTGAATGACCTATCACTTAACATTCAGTAAGCAGAACAGCTACTATTTGCAGGTGATGTTAGTGTTAGAATAAATCCCATTAGAGAGGTAGCAGCAGAAGACGTGGTAAATGATATTTTTCAAACAGCTGTGAATTGGTTATCAGAAAATAGACTATCTCAATTTTTATAAAGACACTATATTTAGTTCTGTACAACAAGTAGTCATACCAAAAATTGATGTAGCACCTGAGCAGGAGTCAGTGAACAACGTACAGTTCTCCAAATATTTGGTTGAACATATTGATGAAAATTTCAACTGGAAGGGGCACAGTGCTGAGCTCCTTCATCAATTATGTTAGCTAGATTTGCTCATCATATAATTGCTATTGTTGGAAGCATATAAATCAGAATATTGTGCATATGTCTACTCTATTTCTTATATTTACACTCAGTAATGCCGTCTGGAATAGCTGCATGAGATAACTCACCACTTAGAAAGAAATTACTGATTGCATAATAGTGAGCATTAAGAATAATACGTGGTGTTCTCCGACGGACGTGTTGTTAGTACCTCTTCGAGCAGCTAGGCATTTTAACGGCGCCGTCACAATACAGATATTCGCTAATGAAATTCGTCATAAATAATATATCACAATTTGAGTAGAACAGTGACGTCCATACCTAAAGGAACAGCTACTTATAATCCATTAATGAATTTCTCCTTAATTCTGGTAGCCAGTTAAAAAAAAAAGAAGATAGAACTTGATTTTAAGTGAAGTGTTAACATTAACCACGTATACATATCCTGCAAGCTGACTCATTCCACGTCAGTTCGGTAAAAGAATCGTTCAGATGCAACTAACTAATCTATTATTGATTAAAATTCTCCTGGGTATTACGCCGCATCATTGCTAAAAACTGACAGCAATAATAAACTAAAACCGACGTTTCGGCCTAATTGCAACGGCCTTCCTCAGGGCACGAAAGCCGTTGCAATTCGGCCGAAACGTCGGTTTTAGTTTATTATTGTTGTCAGTTTTTAGCAATGATGCGGCGTAATACCCAGAAGAGTTTTAATCACTATGACACCGGACGCGGAAGCATACGTTCTTAATCTATTATTGTCAATCATTTGTTAGCAATGGAGATGAGTTAACTAGACATATCATTGCGAAAAAGACAGCACTTTGGGGTTGGGGGTACTGCTTATGTAGCTTTGTCATAGCAAATAAACGGGTAAAAAGCACAACGATTTCAGCTTCGGTAGAAGTTTGGCATTATGATTTCGATCGATAGGTCCGTCTCACCGGAGCTGGCTACGTACAGTCATTGGGCTGCTGACGTGGCGCCACAGACAAAGCAACGTCACCGCGAAAACCTGGCGGCAGCGCGCGCTGACGGGATCTCGCGGTTGGCGCGGCGAGGCGTCAGCGGCGGGCCGCGTGACGTATGAGCGCCGGCGCATCAGAGTCCCGTGGCGGCGCCGCAGGCCCGCGTATTGTGGCGCGCCGGGCGCATTGTGCGGCGCAGTTGCTAATACGGCGGCGCTCGCCGCGGCGGCCGCCCGGCTAATCCCGACATGGGACGCGGCCCTGCGTCCACCGGCCCTCTATACGCCGTGGTCAGGCTTAATGGGAGATGAATGAGCCGTCCGCATAATGCTCCTCCAAACACGGCGCAGCCTCCACCGCCGCCGCAGCCGCCTCGCCGCCGCCGCCGGCTGCCTTCCTGCGCCGACGCGTTGCCTTCAATTGGCATCAATTAAAACGGAACCGCCGCCGTGAATCATACCGCCCTCGCCGGCCTTCTTAAAATACTCCTCCGCGTCACAGTGACCCGTCCGTCTCGTATCGCAGTACCGTCTCTGCTGGTGCTAAATTACCATAACGAGTCCACCCAGGGAGGTCAGAGTGTCGCCGAATCGTCACTCCGGACGTCGAACCCCTCCTGGATTCCACCAAGTTCATCGTGGACTAGAATGCCCGTGCCCTCATCTAAATTATTGTCTGCATCTTAAACCTACTGCAGCAACGCAGCAATGGGCAGGGAAATCACAAATACAGTCACAAATGACTGATAACCCCAGGATGGAAGGATGAGGAAGCGTGAGGGGGCAGAGCGGTAATCTCATTTGTAAATTTAATTGACTTTAGACTCAGGTATTCATATGGCTAATTAAACATTTCAGTTGAATCAGAATTTCACGTAGCCACCCAAAAGAAAACTCAGACCCAGTTATATCATAAGCCTGTTTAAACAATTAGAGAACTAATTGACAATCAACCCTGAAAGTAATTCCTAATACAGTAAAAGGATAAATAATATTAGTTAAATAATTTCCTTCAGCCACTGTAACTGGACTTAAGCGACCAAATTACGCTTGCCATAAATAAAGAGGGGAAACCACCTTTAGAAGGGCACTGAAAGGCACAAAAATATAATTAATAAAAATACTAACAAATAAGAAAGAGGCTCAGTCATTAATCACATTAAATACAGTCCTTCAGGAAGCCACCAAGATCGGGCAAAGCCAAAAGCTCTCCTAGTACAACACTGTGCATGGAAGGTGAAAAATGCCAAGGAAAGTTGAATATTGTCATGGCAGTATTAAGGGAAGGTTTACTGTCTTTTGGTTCAAAAAATAGATTTTTTAAAATTGCATTTTTGGATCCATAAAAGTGTTTAGAATCCACCCCTGAAACGGTTTATCCGAATAAGGAACGGAAATGTTTGTTATTCGCGGTTGGACAAAAAAAATGCACCTGCCTGAAATCGGCCTTTTTCACGCACCAGTTTTTTGTTTTGTTTCGAAGGACGAGTTATTGTACAGGTGCTTCGGAGGAAACACACAAAATTCAAATGAAAGTTAGAACGCGTGTGTTTGGAAATTAGCCCCAAAGCATTTGCATTCTGGTGCGAAGACTGTGGAGATTGCGACTTTTCTGGCAGTGAGCAGCTTCAACGAAGGGTATTCAGCAATTCTGAAGACCATGACAACGATGGACGTCGCCCGGGGACTCTATTCGACGCAGTTCGCCAAGCATTCGGACGACCACCGGATTCAAGCGGCCGAAAACAGCTTGTCACTGGCCGTACGATCGGCCATGGAGCAGCGCATTATGGCCCAGATCGAGCAGAATGCTCTCTATGAGGAAGAGGAAGGACTAGTCTATGAACCCGGAATAGCAGATTGAAAGTAAGTTGCATAATATTGCATTTATATGTAGTCTTAACTTCTAACGCGTTTATCTCGAAATGGCTTTTTTATCGCGTGGTATGGTAACTTCAAATCTACTGAACCGATTGGCATGATTCCCTTGTTTCCGACGAAGCTAACTAAACTGCCTAGGAGTTATACCACTTTTATTCCGATTCATCAATTATAAATACTTTTACTTGGCCGACGAAGTCGAAAAATCGATGAAAAGAAACCCTATTTTTTTCAAATGGCCACTATTTTGTTTCCTATGGTCCAAATAACTTAAGCTAGGTACAACTCCTAAAGAATCTTATATACTTCGCTAAAGTCAACTCAATTTTGATTTCACAAGAGCCGGCTGACCTGTGACATACCGCGAGTGGAGGTCTACATCGAAATTTTGTTTCGTTCCGACGGCACTTCCGCCTTTGCTCTTCGACATTTCCGGTCGAAAAAATTGCAATTGTTAGAGTAAATATCAATAAACATTTTGACTAAATTTGACACTGATATCTAAAACACATCCCGAGAAAAAAATTCTCGAAGAACATGCTTTTTTCGGACCAAAGATATTAAACCTCCCCTTAAATATCCAATCTCACACAGCACTGAATAACCTGAATCACAAACCAGCGGACGTCGACACGACTGAAATTCATACCCCGTCTCTCCAAAAACTGCAGCAGATGAGAAACGCTAAGGCCGTGACCAAAACAAGAACTCGACAAATACAGCAGCCGCTGGTAGCCCGGGCCGCTGGTCGTCCTGATCCGCCGTACCCAGATCCGCCGTGGCCGTGTCCTTCTCCTCTATGCACCGCCAGAGATGTTGCTTCACAAGAAGAAACGATACACAGAGGAAATGTATAGCTACAGACTCATACAACTACGGAAGGCAGAGAAGAGTTGAAAGGAGTCCTCGCCACGGCTCAATGACAACATAATGTTACTTACAATCCGTCTTGATTGCAAATTTTTTTATTCATATGACCGGTTTCGGTTTATTCTGAACCATCTTCAGATCTGATATTTCAGTTACAGGAGTAACCCGTCCCGTTGATGTGACGCAGCATGTGAAAGTTGCTGGATTTGGACGGGTTACTCCTGTAACTGAAATATCAGATCTGAAGATGGTTCTGAATGAACCGAAATCGGTCATATGAATAAAAAAATTTTCAATCAAAACGGATTGTAAGTAACATTATACAATCACTGATTGCTGCTATCCCATCAGACATTGTCTGTTTTTGTCGGCCGCCCGGGATTAGCTGAGCGGGCTAAGGCGCTGCAGTCTTGGACTGAGCGGCTGGTCCCGGCGGAGGTTCGAGTCCTCCCTCGGGCATGGGTGTGTGTGTTTGTCCTTAGGATAATTTAGGTTAAGTAGTGTGTAAGCTTAGGGACTGATGACCTTAGCAGTTAAGTCCCATAAGACTTCACACACATTTGAACATTTTTCTGTTTTTGCAAAATCAATGATAACATTTAATCTGCAGGATTCTTCGTTGATATGATGTTAATACTCCTGTGTTTTGCTGCATTGGTTGAAATTTTGGACCCCAAAATGCGGCTGTGTCGTATGCATGTGATCAAATGGGTGGCAAGCTAGATGCACGAGATCATGCTGGTAAATATTTGAGTAGGACAGATAGAGGAGTCCAAACACATAGGTTACCGCCTGTGGTGTCGATACATGTGGCTATCGGAGAAAGAATAGTCCAGATTTCAATAATCATACTACTGGGTAGTTGTAATTAAAGTGCAGCTTCTCTCAGAGCCCACTGTGGGCCGTAATTATCGTATGGCAGCGAAACTTGGTAGGTATTGTATTGCATTAATGCGAACCTGATTTATGCTCCAAAAAAAGAAGTTCCTAATTTGCCCATAAGGTACAAATCTGGCTCTGCAAATGCAAGAAACATCTATGGAAATGTTTTCAGATCTCATGGATAAGGAAAGTGAGGTGGTCAGCAAAAGGTCAAACAAGTGGTGAAGGCATTGTGACGATTTTACTATTAACTGCCGCTCACACAACTTCTTCGATTTGAGCACCGGAGACTTCGATGAGACGTCGAAAAGCACCGCATTTGCATCTGGTGGCCAAAACTGAAACAACTTTTTCCAGTATAAATCGGTTCTACATTAACGCATTAGCAAATCTACAAACTTCCGCTGCCATAAGATAATTTCACCCAACTGTGGCCGTTGCATTTCAATTATTATCACCCAGTATAACATGGTCGTTTGCGAGGCCATCTTCCGCCACAGCTCTTATAATAGATCATAACTGGCTTCTGCGTCTTACGTTTACTGCAGTAAAGGACTGTTTTCCACCAGGCGCTTTAAATTTTATTTATAAACCGTCTTTTGCGGTCATTTGTCTTGTGACAGCCAGAGCGAGAGCACCGGCAGCAGCGAGTACTGTTTGTATAAAGCGTTTATTTTGCATTTTGTTTACGACCTTCCACTAAGGAAGGGATTCTATTTGTGTTTATCTGCTCTGCATAGTAACTAACAGTTCTTGATAAAACTTTACGTAGTTTTCGTGTTAGATTTCTTAGTGTTTTCTTGATCGTTTAGAACAGAAAGCGCCCTAAAACCGTCTTTTGTTTGTTTCGCGGCCGTTAGCCACTAGTCACTTGAATCAGCAGTTGTCTTGTGACAGCCAGAGCGAGAGCACCAGCAGCAGCGAGTACTGTTTGTATAAAGCGTTTTTGTACTTATTTGCTGCGCTTAGCCTTTAAATAGTTTTTCTGGGAAAACCTAGCGTAGTTTTCGCGTCTCGTATTTCAGTGAGTGTTTCTTGATTATCAGAGTAGCTCATCAGAAGATTATCTTGGGAATTTGTCACCGTATAGAGTAGGGTAAACATAGTCATGTGTAGGGACTGTGGTTGTTGTGAGCGGACGCAAGGAGAATTGGCCACTCTTCGGGGGCAGGTGGAGGCTTTGTCTGTTAGGCTCATCGAGCTCGAGGCGCAGGCGTCGGCTCGTAGTGGCGTTGGGGCAACTGTGGTGAGACCTATGCCTACTTCGGTGGCCTTGGAATCACATGGAACCCCTGATGTCGCTGCGTCTTCCGGCAGTGAGCATCTTACCGGTCAGCCATCACTCCAGGGTGAATGGCGGACAGTGGTGGGCTCGCGCGTGCCTGGCCGAAAGGCGAAGGTGGGATCTGGCCGCGTGGCAGCTGCCTTACCCCTTTCCAACAGGTACGGGATGCTTCCTAGTGGTGATGACATCGTTTCCGAGCCACCACAGGATGCCTCGCCTGTTGGGCCAGTGGCCGATTCTCCGGCAAGGTCCCGACAGTCACAGAGGGCGGGCCTATTAGTTATAGGGAGCTCCAACGTTAGGCGGGTTATGGAGCCCCTCAGGAAAATAGCGGGTAGGTCGGGGAAGAATGCCAGTGTGCACTCGGTGTGCTTGCCGGGGGGTCTCGTCCGTAATGTGGAGGAGGCCCTTCCGGCAGCTATTGAACGCACTGGGTGTGACCGGCTGCAGATAGTAGCACATGTCGGAACGAATGACGCCTGCCGCTTGGGTTCTGAGGCCATCCTTGGTTCCTTCCGGCGGCTGGCTGATTTGGTGAAGACAACCAGCATCGCACGCGGAGTGCAAGCTGAGCTTAATATCTGCAGCATAGTGCCCAGAGTCGATCGCGGTCCTCTGGTTTGGAGCCGTGTGGAGGGTCTAAACCAGAGACTCAGACGACTCTGCGACTATAATGGTTGCAAATTCATCGACCTCCGTTATTGGGTGGAGAACTGTAGGGCCCCCCTAGACAGGTCAGGCGTGCACTACACACCGGAAGCAGCTACTAGGGTAGCAGAGTACGTGTGGCGTGCACACGGGGGTTTTTTGGGTTAGAGGAACCCCCCCCCCCCCCTTGGGCGAAACGATAAAATACCTGACGGCTTACCAGAGATAACATTATCATCGTTGATAAAGAACGTCCGTCCTCAGAGACCAAAAACAGGAAAAGTTAACGTAATATTGGTAAACTGCAGGAGTATCCAGGGCAAGGTTTTTGAATTAGTATCTCTTATTGAAGGAAATAGTGCGCATATAGTATTAGGAACGGAAAGTTGGTTAAAACCGGAAGTGAACAGTAACGAAATCCTAGACACAGAATGGAATATATACCGCAAGGATAGGATAAACGCCAATGGTGGAGGAGTATTTATAGCAGTAAAGAATTCAATAATATCCAGTGAAGTTATTAGCGAATGCGAATGTGAAATAATCTGGGTTAAGTTAAGTATCAAAGGTGGGTCAGATATGATAGTCGGATGCTTCTATAGACCACCTGCTTCAGCAACCGTAGTAGTTGAGCGCCTCAGAGAGAACCTGCAGAACGTCGTGAAGAAGTTTCGTGATCATACTATTGTAATAGTGGGAGACTTCAATCTACCAGGTATAGAATGGGATAGTCACACAATCAGAACTGGAGTCAGGGACAGAGACTCTTGTGACATTATCCTGACTGCCTTGTCCGAGAATTACTTCGAGCAGATAGTTAGAGAACCAACTCGTGAAGCTAACGTTTTAGACCTCATAGCAACAAATAGACCGGAACTTTTCGACTCCGTGAATGTAGAAGAGGGTATCAGTGATCATAAGTCAGTGGTTGCATCAATGACTACAAGTGTAATAAGAAATGCCAAGAAAGGAAGGAAAATATATTTGCTTAACAAGAGTGATAGGGCACAAATCGCAGAATATCTGAGTGACCACCATCAAACGTTCATTTCTGAGGAAGAGGATGTGGAACAAAAATGGAAAAAATTCAGAAACATCGTCCAGTACGCCTTAGATAAGTTCGTACCGACTAAGGTCCAAAGCGAGGGGAAAGATCCACCGTGGTATAACAATCATGTACGAAAGGTACTACGGAAACAAAGAAAGCTTCATCATAGGTTTAAGAGTAGTCGAATCATAGCTGATAAGGAAAAGCTGAACGAAGCGAAAAAGAGCGTAAAGAGAGCAATGAGAGAAGCATTCAACGAATTCGAACATAAAACATTGGCAAACAATCTAAACAAGAACCCTAAAAAGTTTTGGTCATATGTAAAATCGGTAAGCGGATCTAAATCCCCTATTCAGTCACTCGTTGACCACGATGGCACCGAAACAGAGGACGACCGAAGAAAGGCAGAAATACTGAATTCAGTGTTCCGAAACTGTTTCACTGCGGAAAATCGTAACACGGTCCCTGACTTCAGCCGTCGCACGGACGCCAAAATGGAAAATATTGAAATAAACGATATCGGAATTGAAAAACAACTGCTATCACTTAGTAGCGGAAAAGCATCCGGACCAGACGAGATACCCTTAAGATTCTACAGTGATTATGCTAAAGAACTTGCCCCCTTTCTATCAGCAATTTATCGTAGATCTCTGGAAGAACGTAAAGTACCTAGCGACTGGAAGAAAGCGCAGGTCGTTCCCATTTTCAAGAAGGGTCATAAATCAGATGCGAATAATTATAGGCCTATTTCGCTTACGTCAATCTGTTGTAGAATAATGGAATATGTTTTGTGTTCTCGTATTATGACGTTCTTAGATAATACAAATCTCCTTCATCATAACCAACATGGATTCCGCAAACAGAGATCATGTGAAACTCAGCTCGCCCTATTTGCCCAAGAAATTCACAGTGCCGTAGACACTGGCGAGCAGATTGATGCCGTATTCCTGGACTTCAGGAAGGCATTTGATACGGTACCGCACTTACGTTTAGTGAAAAAAATACGAGCTTACGGAATATCGGACCAGGTTTGTGATTGGATTCAGGATTTCCTAGAAGAAAGAACACAACATGTCATTCTTAACGGTTCAAAATCTGCAGATGTAGAGGTAATTTCGGGAGTACCGCAAGGAAGCGTGATAGGACCTTTATTGTCTACAATATACTGAAAGGTCTCTGTTGGATTCCTTTCATGTTTAATTTCTCAAATTTGTTGTCTTTTAAGGAATAAATTCCTCTTCTAAATTTACTGTGGCGTTTCTGACTATCTGGGAGGAGACTGAGTAGTGGAACGTGTTACTTTTACACGTAAACAAGAACGATCTCTCACACTACTACACTTTAAAGCACAGTTTATATGTAATTCTTATATGTAATTCATGTCACACAGTCTCATACGGAACCTACATCCGCTTTCTTTTATATACTGTGTATGATAAGATACTGTCATCCCCCTTCCCTTCTGTGTGAGAGGATGAATGATCAAATGTGTTTGTAGCTGCATGCTTGAGGGTAGCAGACAAGGCTGTCTGCTAGAGAACAGTAGGACCAACGTTGAAACAGGTAGCTACGGTTCCTAAAAGCAGAGAGGTTTCCATTCTTAGTATGGTCCGGTCCGTCCCCTGTCATGTTGGTATAGGAAGCTGCCCCTCTGGCGCCTTCCGTTGGTCTTTGTGAGCGACTCTCGGGAGCACGCTGGGTAGTTCAGTGGGAGTCTGGCAGCTGGAGAGTAAGAAGTTGGAGTCCAGTAGTAGCGCAGGGCAGTCCAGCAGTTGCAGTCTGGCGGTGCGAGCGTCTGAAGTGGTAAGATCTCCGGCCAAGCGCGTGTCTGTTAAGTCCATAGGACAATGGATTTGTTAAGTTCAGGTTAACTGAGAATTTAATCATTTTATTTCGGGTTAGCTTTAAAATAGCTAAGGTTATCTTTAATTGCAGCGGAGTGTAATTCTCGTGTCCAGTTCAGATTAATTGGCGGTAGTTGCTTTGTTATTACTTTGTGAGTAAAGTGGAACCACGTGTTGGTCAGTAACTCTAAGTAAGATCAGTCTTAAAGGCAAATGCTTGTGTGATTATAACGTATCGTCTTGAAAAGATTTTGAATATACCAACTTTTCTTTATGTTCAACCCACGTGGCGTGTACTTTGTGAGACCAGTACCACGTGCTTATATAACTGTTTGACCCATCAGGTTAGTAGTAAGACGTTAGTAACCAGTTCGAGGTTTTTCTTTTGTAATTTGCTTTTCGATCGAATGTATTTTTATTATCTAAATTATTGTGGAGTTATACGCTTTCTGTAAATCAAGTTGACCACGTGGAGCATGTGGTGTAATCACCAAAGTAGCCATCAGCTATTCTTCTTGGGAAGATTTCACAAAGATTTAATGTGAATTTAGTATACCAGTGTGTGGTAATTACATGACGGACAGGATTGTGCTTCGAACGGAAACTCTTTGGGTAAAAAAAAAAAATATAAGAGAAAAAACATGTTTTACAAAGTGGTTATCGCAAAAAAAATTCTATATCTTATAAAACTAATAATCTGTAGAATTAACCTAACTATGTGGCACTAATTTAATCACTCTACAATATTTCAGTTAGTCAGCAAACAATGAGCACTGTGTCATTATACTGAAAGTACAATAATTGTGTGATTGTTACCCTTAAGGGGTTCCTCACAATAAATATGCCCCATGCAAAGGCTAATCGATCACAGTCCAATGAGAATGAATAGCTATCTGACTCATAAAGGAAGCAGTGCCACAGCAATGAATTTTCGAAACAAAATATCACAGATCTAATACCTAACACAAGAACAAACATTGATCAATAAAACAGTACAATAGTCAACATCTAAAACAAAACACCAATAAATAAAACACCTGCAAAATACAATAGTCAAAGTTTTTAAAAAAAATATAGAACACCTGCAAAATACAAGCGTCAAAGTTTAATAAAGACCAATAAATCGAGTCCCTGCAAAACACACGAGTCAAAGTTTCTGTGACAGAAACACACGTATATGCATTGAACTAAGAACCGTATAATCACTGTTCACTGATACACTCACTAGTTCCACTGTTCCGTGGCACAATATAAGGGGTGGGGGAGGGGGTTGGTCGCCGCAGCTGTCAGTAGGGATTTTTGTCCATCTGTTGCGTGCGATCCCGCCGTCTCTGCCCTCTCATGAAGTTTCTCTTGTGTCACGTACATCTCGATTTTGTTCCATGTTTGTATTGTCAAATTCGTGCAGTATCCTCGATTGACATGCCAGGTTGATATTCCTGGGCAAGGATGACACTTCAATGGCTCTTCTTCGTGTCACCCTTAGCGACCAGAGAACATCTAACCATGAATTACTGTCGCTTGACAGTGGGCATCCATCAGGAAATGTCGATAGGCGTCGTTGACGTCTGCAAGTTTCTTTGGACAGTACCTGTCAAAAGGTTCCACGCCCCTTGTGTTGTTTCTCCGCGGCCGTCTCGTCACGGTCGCGTGCGTTGCCAGGAGATGGATTTCCGCGCGGTGGACCGCTCGCCGATCTCAGGTCATTCCCTTCAGCTAGGGTCGCGCGGGCGGCCGCCCATTAGCTGCAGGTATACGGGAAAGTGTTTGCGGCGTAGGGTCTTTTGTTGTCGGCCGCGCTCCCGAAGTGGCCTGGCTGACAGCGTGTCCCGCTGGGAAACCCGCCAGTTTACAACTAGCTGGCTGCTCCCGCTGTCTCTTAAGAGTTTTGCCGGTTCGCTTTCACGTTCTCAACTGCATTCACAGAAATTTTTTTATCATCCTTATGTGATTACACAATGTCATACATAATACCACTTAGTATTGTCTTTCACAATTTTTAAGAACAAAGTGAGATGAATCGACAATATAAAATTAAAAGTTAAATGACTTGACAATATAAAAAGATAAAAGTGAAATGACTTGACAATGTAAAAAAATTAAAATTAAATGAACTGACAATATCATATTTAAATCCACATCACTAATGTGGTTCACTTGTGTTTTAATAAATCAAATGCCACTTATTAATTCACTAAAATGAATAGGGTTATGCGTTGCGCAAGTATAGGTTAGGAGAGCATGGGGTTCACATGTTATTTACACACACACATGCACACCTGTTGTCTATTCTACAAACTAACTACCCATAAACATGCATTACTCAAAATTCTACTTCTATCCACTACTAATTAATCCCACAAGCCACTTCAATGCTACTTCAACAAAGTGTTTACACCACTACAGAAATGTTCTAATTCGCCCTCTTCTTGACGCTCGCGGCATACGTCTTGTCACATGATAAATGGAGAACTTTCCTTAAACATACACAGTAAAAAGAACAATGGTTATTTACACGCAAAAACATTTATACCAGTTCACACACCTGAAAAGAGACTCGCAATTATACATTTATCATACTCATATATTCACACATAACACAGTAAGAAAATTTCATCTAAAATTACGTTATTACAAGAATTAATCACACAGATGGCTCTGAGAAGGTTAAATTATTTGCATTATACAGGTTATATTACATTCTCTTACCCATTTTGCTTCGATTTCGTTCCTTCTTTACGTTACCTTTCGCTTCCAAATCAGTTATTTCGCCTGTGGTGGTTATTCTGGATTCATTTCTCATGAATGGCAAAATTGTGGTCACCTCTATTCTGTAAAACAGTTTCATCTTTACATATTTGAACTTACAACAGACACAAAAGCTCCGAATCCTCCTGTAGTTTAAATGACAAATGTTTTGCTTCATCCTTATTACCTTAAACCAAGCTTTCCTTCGTTCCCATAATCAAAATTATTTAATCATCCTCTACCTTCAAGAGGGAAATTTCCTCAGTACAAATCCTATACGCTGCAGTGCATCCCGCACCAGCGAAAACAGTAGGCTGTAATGCTCACAGCATCAGCAAAATCACATAAACGTCGCTTTTCTAGGACAAGTATTAACGCAGAATAAGTTTTCCAGGCTTTGGCTCAACATCAATCAAGACTACAAAAAGGATCCATATTTCCGTTCCATCCTCCATTTGCTGAAAAAAAAAAAACTGCTCGTATTTGACTATCACAATAATATTTCAGGGCCACGTAAATTACACAAACCACAATTCTTCTTTCACCTTGAAGGGAATCAATATACTTACGAAATCCACAGACAGCACTTTACGTACTCAGCTATAAAGAACAAAAAAAACATATATCATCAATATTAACATATCATCGCATATTGGGAAGCCATTGGTTAAACAATCGTATTATCGCATCCTGTTTTCAAGATTCCAGATTTACTCATTCCTTTCTCAGAGTTCTCCTATCTTAAAATATTCATACAGCACGCATACTATAGTAAGAGATCCTCATTTATACTGACAGATATAGAATAGTAATAGATAGATAGTAGCACGGAAAGCAGAAAATCGGAAACAAGGCTACTAACAGCTGGGGACCTGGGTTTGCCAGACCCATAATACCCACAGATCGGATATTCCCCTGAGTTTTTGCAATTTCAGCAACGATCTTGCTTCTCTCAGGAGCGACTCTTTTCAATTGACACAAAAAATAGCATTTCACTTGTTCACAAGGAAACCTTTTATCTTTACGTTTGAATCAAACTAAATCCTAATTGCACAAGGAAAGAAAACAAATTAACAACATCACTTCAATCAATCACATAAAAATATCTTTATCATTATTTTTACTAACATATTATTCAAAATTCATACGCCACAAATTTAAACTAATCAATTCATTCTCCGCTCTATAAATCCTATGTACTCATTTGCCATGTCGCTCATTTGTTCCGATTGGCGCCTTCTGGGCTGATCATTTGTCATTGCCGGTTTCGTTCATTCCCATTTGTTGGACTATGTCTGGGGTTGGCCGGCCGAATTTCGACATCATGTGGGGCTCCGCCTACAATTCTACTCCCACCGTGTTCATCGTAGTAACGATGCTGGTTGCCGTACCTGTTGCGTTCACGATCTTGTCCCCATCCTCGATCATTTCTGTTGCTCCATCTGTGTTCGCGACTGTTACCCCAGTTTCTGTACGGCCTGTCTCGATTATTGTTTCGTTCGCGTCGCGACGACCAGTCACGCCGTTGATTAGTAATACGGCCACGACTGCGATCGCGCTGCTGAGCCCCGTAATAACTTTGTGCCTGATTAGGCGGGCATTCTGGTGTATTGTATTCCAACTCTTGGAGAAGCGTTTTAAATGTTTCCACGTCCTCTTTGCATCGTCCCGCAAGAATGACGTGCCGCAAGTGCATCGGCAATTTGGTGATGCATATCCTAATTAGTTCCGCAGGTCCGTATGGGTCGTATAAAAATTGATTTGCCTGCAGCATGTGGTCGAATAGGCGTGCAGGGCTGCCGAAACCAGACTGGTTCAAATTTGGCAGCATAATTATGCCATGTTTGACCCTATCTTGTGCCGCTTCCGACCAATAGGCGGAGAGAAAGGCTTGTCGAAACTCCCGAGTGGAGTTGCAGTGACGCGCTGCCGACCTCATACGACTCGCCGGTTCGCCTTCCAAATAGCCACACATATACTCTATTTTATGTGAACTTGCCCAGTCGGGAGGAAGACAGAACTCAAATTGCTCGAGCCATGCTCGTGGATGTATGCCTTTTTGAGAATTACGGAATATCTCAAATTTTCTTACCGTAAGGAAATGTTTGAAATCAAATCCCCGCATTTCCTCCTGGCGAGGCCCTTGAATGTTTCTATTTGTCTCATGTCTGCCCCTTAAATTACATTTTTCCCTGTCGTCACAATCTCCCTCGTGGCCGGAGTCCCTCTCTGCACTGTTCGTACGGCTATTTTTATTGCTATTGGCGAGTTCGGAATCACACGCCATGCGGTTTTCCAGATGCGCCACGCGTTCTTGTAAATCGCCTGTTACAGCTTTGTGCTGTCTGTTTACTTCAAACTGTCCCTTCTGGAATTTAAGAAGCGAACGCACTTCTTCGGTCTCTGCGGCCGCTACCTGTGTGATATTGTTCTCGCTTTCCGTCAGCTTCATTGTGCCTACAATGTCCGCTAATGCCGCGATCTTCTCATCTATTTGTCTCTTGTCCTCCGCCCCAGTCTGCTTCAATTGTTCGACCTGCAGTTCCAACGCGTGGATCGCTAAACTGTTGTCCGCTATTGTGTTGCTAACGGCCGTGGGACAATGCGTTTCAGCATCTTGGACCCTCGAGAGTACCTGCTGACGATCTCTTTGGCATTGTTCTCTCAGCTCTTGGAAATTCCTAAGTAGCCGTTCTTCGCTTTCTTTAGATTCCGCCTCGCCACACTGCTTGCTCTGTTCTAGGGCTTGCAGACGGTCATCGATTTGTTCAAATGTACGGCCTAATTCTTTCATAATATCGCTTTTTATTTCACTTGCCAGATTGTTTATTCTTTGTGAGATATCATCGGACACTCTCTGCATCGACTTGTCGACTTTATTTGTCTGCTGGATTAGTTTTTCGTCTATTTGTTCGCCTAGCTCTCGGATCGATTTCTCAGATTTTTCTGATTTCTGCGTCATTTGTTCGCCTAGCTCGCGGATCGATTTCTCAGATTTTTCTGATTTCTGCGTCATTTGTTCGCCTAGCTCGCGGATCGATTTTTCGGATGATTCTTTTTGTTCTCGGAACAATTCTTTATTTTGTTGCAATAAGGCTTTCATGAATTCCGCCAAATCAATTTGGTTATTTGGAGGCGAATTAATTTCTGGCTCTGATGTGAGCCCGTTTGTGCTGTTTTGCATTTCGTCTGAAGTATTCCCCATTGCATTTTCGGAACCGCCCGACGCGTTAATATTGGAAATCAAATTATCCCCTTGGTCCATGTTGCTTAAGTTGTCAGACCGCTTACTTTTAGCTTGGTTACGTGTCAGCATTAGTGCAATTTACACCCAGTACGTAACACACTAATCACAATAAATGTGTCCCCCAAAAATTACGACAGTCACAAGAAAGATACCCAACCTAGTACGCAATTTTTCATACGCAAAACAATTTTTTATCTTTGTTAGAAACCGTGGAATTTACAAGCGAAGAGAAAAAAAAAACAACACACATATATAGAACAAACAAATATAGAAAACAAAACAAGACAAACAACACAACGCCGATCAACAACGCCGTGAATCTTTTGAACGTCTGCTCGGAAACAACGCAAAAGTTGTTTGAGCGCTGTAGGAAAAAAAATTAAGATTATAACACGCTCGCAATCTAACGTATCAGAGATTCCAGAGTCTAGCGGAATCACAGAACAGGGTCGCCATGTGAAAGATTGTAACTCTAATTTGCTTTGCTGAATAGCGTAAGATTGTGACTTGAATTTGGTATGCTGAAATCGAGTGCTAATTAGACCATGAAAGCGGTTACAAGCCGTTGAGCTGTCTGGGGAGAAGTTAACCGTGCGTTTACTGGGCCACTGTTTCAGCAGGTAACTAGTCTAAGTTTACCATATTACCAATCAGTCTATCATTGATTATAATCTTTTACAGTCATACAACAACCGGTAATATATCTATATAAAAGGAGAATTTAAATAAAAAGAAAGAAATCAGTTTATATTTGCAAATTTATTTTAAAGATTGTTCATTGAAATTTCAGCATATTATACGTGAGTTATAACTGAGCTGGTGCCTTATTTACGATTGTGAGACTGTGAGATTGGAATATTACGGAACACATAAAATATGGAGTCAAGATTGGGAGACTGGATACAACACTGCATTCATAAAACAACACACAAAGAACATTGAAACGCATGCAAGAGAAAGTTAATCACTACAAACAGATTCAGAGATTACTTTCATAGCACAATCCTGTCCGTCTTGTAATTACCCTTCACGTGGTCAACTTGGTTTACAGAAAGCGTATAACTCCGCAATAATTTAGATAATAAAAATAAATTAGATCAAAAAGCGAATTACAAAACAAAAACCTCGAACTGGTTACTAACGTCCTACTATTAACCTGATGGGTCAAACAGTTATATAAGCACGTGGTACTGGTCTCACAAAGTACACGCCACGTGGGTTGAACATAAAGAAAAGTTGGTATATTCAAAATCTTTTCAAGACGATACGTTATAATCACACAAGCATTTGCATTTAAGATTGATCTTACTTAGAGTTACTGACCAACACGTGGTTCCACTTTACTCACAAAGTAGTAACAAAGCAACTACCGCAAATTAATCTGAACTGGACACGAGAACTACACTCCGCTGCAATTAAAGATAACCTTAGCTATTTTAAAGCTAACCCGAAATAAAATGATTAAATTCTCAGTTAACCTGAACTTAACAAATCCATTGTCCTATGGACTTAACAGACACGCGCTTGGCCGGAGATCTTACCACTTCAGACGCTCGCACCGCCAGACTGCAACTGCTGGACTGCCCTGCGCTACTACTGGACTCCAACTTCTTACTCTCCAGCTGCCAGACTCCCACTGAACTACCCAGCGTGCTCCCGAGAGTCGCTCACAAAGACCAACGGAAGGCGCCAGAGGGGCAGCTTCCTATACCAACATGACAGGGGACGGACCGGACCATACTAAGAATGGAAACCTCTCTGCTTTTAGGAACCGTAGCTACCTGTTTCAACGTTGGTCCTACTGTTCTCTAGCAGACAGCCTTGTCTGCTACCCTCAAGCATGCAGCTACAAACACATTTGATCATTCATCCTCTCACACAGAAGGGAAGGGGGATGACAGTATCTTATCATACACAGTATATAAAAGAAAGCGGATGTAGGTTCCGTATGAGACTGTGTGACATGAATTACATATAAGAATTACATATAAACTGTGCTTTAAAGTGTAGTAGTGTGAGAGATCGTTCTTGTTTACGTGTAAAAGTAACACGTTCCACTACTCAGTCTCCTCCCAGATAGTCAGAAACGCCACAGTAAATTTAGAAGAGGAATTTATTCCTTAAAAGACAACAAATTTGAGAAATTAAACATGAAAGGAATCCAACAGAGACCTTTCATAACCCCAACGCTCCGGGAAAAGACTGTGCAGGGAATTTTCTGGCCATGCTAGGACATTCCCAAGCAGGCTTCTCACACCCTACTTAAACCAAAAGTGTAAAGAAAAAGGCAAAAGGTCACCAGCTACTTGCTAAAACACAATAATTTCAAACATCTTTACAATCTACCAATTTCAAAGAGAGAAAAAAAACACACAATCTGTGACACCTATTTAAAAGGTCGTGTAGACCTAAATCGGTCAGCAAGTAAAAACAATGGTTCCTGTGTCATTGATATGAAAACAATTTCTGGTTGTTACCCTTATGGAGTTCACCAGTATTTGCTCATTGCAAGAGCCAACTGATCACAGGCAAATTTATGACAGTTTATTAACAGGCAAAATTTATGAAAATAGCAAAGGTGCCACAGCAATTAAAAAAAGAACATCAAATAACATCAGTATCATAAAGTAGAACATTACAATGCACAATTCGCAAAAGCAAAAAAAAATATAAGAGAAAAAACATGTTTTACAAAGTGGTTATCGCAAAAAAAATTCTATATCTTATAAAACTAATAATCTGTAGAATTAACCTAACTATGTGGCACTAATTTAATCACTCTACAATATTTCAGTTAGTCAGCAAACAATGAGCACTGTGTCATTATACTGAAAGTACAATAATTGTGTGATTGTTACCCTTAAGGGGTTCCTCACAATAAATATGCCCCATGCAAAGGCTAATCGATCACAGTCCAATGAGAATGAATAGCTATCTGACTCATAAAGGAAGCAGTGCCACAGCAATGAATTTTCGAAACAAAATATCACAGATCTAATACCTAACACAAGAACAAACATTGATCAATAAAACAGTACAATAGTCAACATCTAAAACAAAACACCAATAAATAAAACACCTGCAAAATGCAAGAGTCAAAGTTTCAAAACAAAACAAAAATATAGAACACCTGCAAAATACAAGAGTCAGAGTTTAATAAACATCAATAAATCGAGTCCCTGCAAAACACACGAGTCAAAGTTTCTGTGACAGAAACACACGTATATGCATTGAACTAAGAACCGTATAATCACTGTTCACTGATACACTCACTAGTTCCACTGTTCCGTGGCACAATATAAGGGGAGGGGGTTCGTTGCCGCAGCTGTCAGTAGGGATTTTTTGTCCATCTGTTGCGTGCGATCCCGCCGTCTCTGCCCTCTCATGAAGTTTCTCTTGTGTCACGTACATCTCGATTTTGTTCCATGTTTGTATTGTCAAATTCGTGCAGTATCCTCGATTGACATGCCAGGTTGATATTCCTGGGCAAGGATGACACTTCAATGGCTCTTCTTCGTGTCACCCTTAGCGACCAGAGAACATCTAACCATGAATTACTGTCGCTTGACAGTAGGCATCCGTCCGGAAATGTCGATAGGCGTCGTTGACGTCTGCAAGTTTCTTTGGACAGTACCTGTCAAAAGGCTCCACGCCCCTTGTGTTGTTTCTCCGCGGCCGTCTCGTCACGGTCGCGTGCGTTGCCAGGAGATGGATTTCCGCGCGGTGGACCGCTCGCCCATCTCAGGTCATTCCCTTCAGCTAGGGTCGCGCGGGGCGGCCGCCCATTAGCTGCAGGTATAAGGAAAGTGTTTGCGGCGTCCCATCCTTCTTTTGTTGTCGGCCGCGCTCCCAAAGTGGCCTGGCTGACAGCGTGTCCCGCTGGGAAACCCGCCAGTTTACAACTAGTCTGGCTGCTCCCGCTGTCTCTTAAGAGTTTTGCCGGTTCGCTTTCACGTTCTCAACTGCATTCACAGAAATTTTTTTATCATCCTTATGTGATTACACAATGTCATACATAATACCACTTAGTATTGTCTTTCACAATTTTTAAGAACAAAGTGAGATGAATCGACAATATAAAATTAAAAGTTAAATGACTTGACAATATAAAAAGATAAAAGTGAAATGACTTTACAATGTAAAAATAAAAATTAAATGAATTGACAATACAATATTTAAATCCACATCACTAATGTGGTTCACTTGTGTTTTAATAAATCAGATGCCACTTATTAATTCACTACAATGAATAGGGTTATGCCTTGCGCAAGTATAGGTCAGGACAGCATAGGGTTCGCATGTTATTTACACACACACACACACACATGCACACCTGTTGTCTATTCTACAAACTAACTACCCCTAAACATGCATTACTCAATATTCTACTTCTATCCACTACTAATTATCCAACAAGCTACTTCAATGCTATTTCAACACCGTGTATATACCACTACAACATTTTTTTACTTCGTACTCTTCTTGACGCTCGCTGCCTACGTCTTGTCACATGATAAATATGGAGAAACTTTCCTTAAACATACACAGTAAAAAAAAAAACAATGGTTATTTACACGCAAAAACATTTATACCAGTTCTCACACCTGAAAAGAGACTCGCAATTATACATTTGTCATACTCATAGATTCACACATAAAACAGCAAGAAAATTTCCTCTAAAAATTACATTATCACAAGAATTAATCACACAGATGGCTCTGAGAAGGTTAAATTATTTGCATTATACAGGTTATACTACTTTTTCTTACCCATTTTGCTTCGATTTCGTTCCTTCTTTACGTTACCTTTCGCCTTCAAATCAGTTATTTCGCCTGTGGTGGTTATTCTGGATTCATATCTCATGAATGGCAAAATTGTGGTCACCTCTATTCTGTAAAACAGTATCATCTTAACATTGAACTTACAACAGACACAAAAGATCCGAATCCTCCTGTAGTATAAATGACAAATGTTTTGCTTCATCCTTATTACCTTAAACCAAGCTTTCCTTCGTTCCCATAATCAAAATTATTTAATCATCCTCTACCTTCAAGAGGGAAATTTCCTCAGTACAAATCCTATATGTTGCAGTGCATCCCGCACCAGCGAAAACAGTAGGCTGTAATGCTCACAGCATCAGCAAAACACATAAACGTCGCTTTTCTAGGACAAGTATTAACGCATAATAATTTTTTTTTTTTTTTTAGGCTTTGGCTCAACATCAATCAAGACTACAAAAAGGATCCATATTTCCGTTCCATTCTACATTTGCTGAAAAACTGCTCGTATTTGACTACCACAATAATATTTCAGGACCACGTAAATTACACAAACCACAATTCTTCTTTCACCTTGAAGGGAATCAATATACTTACGAAATCCACAGACATCACTTTACGTACTCAGCTATAAAGAACAAAAAAAGACATATATCATTATTAACATATCATCGCATATTGGGAAGCCAATGGTTAAACAATCGTATTATCGCATCCTGTTTTCAAGATTCCAAACTTACTCATTCCTTTCTCAGAGTTCTCCTATCTTAAAATATTCATACAGCACGCATACTATAGTAAGAGATCCTCATTTATACTGACAGATATAGAATAGTAATAGACAGATAGTAGCACTGAAAGCAGAAAATCGGAAACAAGGCTACTAACAGCTGGGGACCTGGGTTTGCCAGACCCATAATACCCACAGATCGGATATTCCCCTGAGTTTTTGCAATTTCAGCAACGATCTTGCTTCTCTCAGGAGCGACTCTTTTCAATTGACACAAAAAATAGCATTTCACTTGTTCACAAGGAAACCTTTTATCTTTACGTTTGAATCAAACTAAATCCTAATTGCACAAGGAAAGAAAACAAATTAACAACATCACTTCAATCAATCACATAAAAATATCTTTATCATTATTTTTACTAACATATTATTCAAAATTCATACGCCACAAATTTAAACTAATCAATTCATTCTCCTCTCTATAAATCCTATGTACTCATTTGCCATGTCGCTCATTTGTTCCGATTGGCGCCTTCTGGGCTGATCATTTGTCATTGCCGGTTTCGTTCATTCCCATTTGTTGGATTATGTCTGGGGTTGGCCGGCCGAATTTCGACATCATGTGGGGCTCCGCCTACAATTCTACTCCCACCGTGTTCATCGTAGTAACGATGCTGGTTGCCGTACCTGTTGCGCTCACGATCTTGTCCCCATCCTCTATAATTTCTGTTGCTCCATCTGTGTTCGCGACTGTTACCCCAGTTTCTATACGGCCTGTCTCGATTATTGTTTCGTTCGCGTCGCGACGACCAGTCACGCCGTTGATTAGTAATACGGTGACGACTGCGATCGCGCTGCTGTGCCCCGTAATAACTTTGTGCCTGATTAGGCGGGCATTCTGGTGTATTGTATTCCAACTCTTGGAGAAGCGTTTTAAATGTTTCCACGTCCTCTTTGCATCGTCCCGCAAGAATGACGTGCCGCAAGTGCATCGGCAATTTGGTGATGCATATCCTAATTAGTTCCGCAGGTCCGTATGGGTCGTATAAAAATTGATTTGCCTGCAGCATGTGGTCGAATAGGCGTGCAGGGCTGCCAAAACCAGACTGGTTCAAATTTGGCAGCATAATTATGCCATGTTTGACCCTATCTTGTGCCGCTTCCGACCAATAGGCGGAGAAACAACACAAGGGGCGTGGAGCCTTTTGACAGGTACTGTCCAAAGAAACTTGCAGACGTCAACGACGCCTATCGACATTTCCGGACGGATGCCTACTGTCAAGCGACAGTAATTCATGGTTAGATGTTCTCTGGTCGCTAAGGGTGACACGAAGAAGAGCCATTGAAGTGTCATCCTTGCCCAGGAATATCAACCTGGCATGTCAATCGAGGATACTGCACGAATTTGACAATACAAACATGGAACAAAATCGAGATGTACGTGACACAAGAGAAACTTCATGAGAGGGCAGAGACGGCGGGATCGCACGCAACAGATGGACAAAAAATCCCTACTGACAGCTGCGGCGACGAACCCCCTCCCCTTATATTGTGCCACGGAACAGTGGAACTAGTGAGTGTATCAGTGAACAGTGATTATACGGTTCTTAGTTCAATGCATATACGTGTGTTTCTGTCACAGAAACTTTGACTCGTGTGTTTTGCAGGGACTCGATTTATTGATGTTTATTAAACTCTGACTCTTGTATTTTGCAGGTGTTCTATATTTTTGTTTTGTTTTGAAACTTTGACTCTTGCATTTTGCAGGTGTTTTATTTATTGGTGTTTTGTTTTAGATGTTGACTATTGTACTGTTTTATTGATCAATGTTTGTTCTTGTGTTAGGTATTAGATCTGTGATATTTTGTTTCGAAAATTCATTGCTGTGGCACTGCTTCCTTTATGAGTCAGATAGCTATTCATTCTCATTGGACTGTGATCGATTAGCCTTTGCATGGGGCATATTTATTGTGAGGAACCCCTTAAGGGTAACAATCACACAATTATTGTACTTTCAGTATAATGACACAGTGCTCATTGTTTGCTGACTAACTGAAATATTGTAGAGTGATTAAATTAGTGCCACATAGTTAGGTTAATTCTACAGATTATTAGTTTTATAAGATATAGAATTTTTTTTGCGATAACCACTTTGTAAAACATGTTTTTTCTCTTATATTTTTTTTTGCTTTTGCGAATTGTGCATTGTAATGTTCTACTTTATGATACTGATGTTATTTGATGTTCTTTTTTTAATTGCTGTGGCACCTTTGCTATTTTCATAAATTTTGCCTGTTAATAAACTGTCATAAATTTGCCTGTGATCAGTTGGCTCTTGCAATGAGCAAATACTGGTGAACTCCATAAGGGTAACAACCAGAAATTGTTTTCATATCAATGACACAGGAACCATTGTTTTTACTTGCTGACCGATTTAGGTCTACACGACCTTTTAAATAGGTGTCACAGATTGTGTGTTTTTTTTCTCTCTTTGAAATTGGTAGATTGTAAAGATGTTTGAAATTATTGTGTTTTAGCAAGTAGCTGGTGACCTTTTGCCTTTTTCTTTACACTTTTGGTTTAAGTAGGGTGTGAGAAGCCTGCTTGGGAATGTCCTAGCATGGCCAGAAAATTCCCTGCACAGTCTTTTCCCGGAGCGTTGGGGTTATGAAAGGTCTCTGTTGGATTCCTTTCATGTTTAATTTCTCAAATTTGTTGTCTTTTAAGGAATAAATTCCTCTTCTAAATTTACTGTGGCGTTTCTGACTATCTGGGAGGAGACTGAGTAGTGGAACGTGTTACTTTTACACGTAAACAAGAACGATCTCTCACACTACTACACTTTAAAGCACAGTTTATATGTAATTCTTATATGTAATTCATGTCACACAGTCTCATACGGAACCTACATCCGCTTTCTTTTATATACTGTGTATGATAAGATACTGTCATCCCCCTTCCCTTCTGTGTGAGAGGATGAATGATCAAATGTGTTTGTAGCTGCATGCTTGAGGGTAGCAGACAAGGCTGTCTGCTAGAGAACAGTAGGACCAACGTTGAAACAGGTAGCTACGGTTCCTAAAAGCAGAGAGGTTTCCATTCTTAGTATGGTCCGGTCCGTCCCCTGTCATGTTGGTATAGGAAGCTGCCCCTCTGGCGCCTTCCGTTGGTCTTTGTGAGCGACTCTCGGGAGCACGCTGGGTAGTTCAGTGGGAGTCTGGCAGCTGGAGAGTAAGAAGTTGGAGTCCAGTAGTAGCGCAGGGCAGTCCAGCAGTTGCAGTCTGGCGGTGCGAGCGTCTGAAGTGGTAAGATCTCCGGCCAAGCGCGTGTCTGTTAAGTCCATAGGACAATGGATTTGTTAAGTTCAGGTTAACTGAGAATTTAATCATTTTATTTCGGGTTAGCTTTAAAATAGCTAAGGTTATCTTTAATTGCAGCGGAGTGTAATTCTCGTGTCCAGTTCAGATTAATTGGCGGTAGTTGCTTTGTTATTACTTTGTGAGTAAAGTGGAACCACGTGTTGGTCAGTAACTCTAAGTAAGATCAGTCTTAAAGGCAAATGCTTGTGTGATTATAACGTATCGTCTTGAAAAGATTTTGAATATACCAACTTTTCTTTATGTTCAACCCACGTGGCGTGTACTTTGTGAGACCAGTACCACGTGCTTATATAACTGTTTGACCCATCAGGTTAGTAGTAAGACGTTAGTAACCAGTTCGAGGTTTTTCTTTTGTAATTTGCTTTTCGATCGAATGTATTTTTATTATCTAAATTATTGTGGAGTTATACGCTTTCTGTAAATCAAGTTGACCACGTGGAGCATGTGGTGTAATCACCAAAGTAGCCATCAGCTATTCTTCTTGGGAAGATTTCACAAAGATTTAATGTGAATTTAGTATACCAGTGTGTGGTAATTACATGACGGACAGGATTGTGCTTCGAACGGAAATTCTTTGGGTAAAAATTTGAATCTGTTTGTAGTGATTAACTTTCTCTTGCATGCGTTTCAATGTTCTTTGTGTGTTGTTTTATGAATGCAGTGTTGTATCCAGTCTCCCAATCTTGACTCCATATTTTATGTGTTCCGTAATATTCCAATCTCACAGTCTCACAATCGTAAATAAGGCACCAGCTCAGTTATAACTCACGTATAATATGCTGAAATTTCAATGAACAATCTTTAAAATAAATTTGCAAATATAAACTGATTTCTTTCTTTTTATTTAAATTCTCCTTTTATATAGATATATTACCGGTTGTTGTATGACTGTAAAAGATTATAATCAATGTTAGTCTGATTGGTAAGGTGGTAAACCTAGACTAGTTACCCAGTCGTGAAACAGTGGCTCAGTAAACGCACGGTTAACTTCTCCCCAGACAGCTCAACGGCTTGTAACCAGCTTTCACTTTTATTGATTAGCAGTAACGCTTCCAGCATACCAAAATTCATGATACAATCTTTCAATACATAAATGACTTAGTTGACAACATCGGTAGCTCCGTGAGGCTATTTGCAGATGACACGGTTGTCTACAAGAAAGTAGCAACATCAGAAGACTCGTACGTACTCCAGGAAGACCTGCAGAGGATTAATGAATGGTGCGACAGCTGGCAGCTTTCCCTAAACGTAGATAAATGTAATATAATGCGCATACATAGGGGCAGAAATCCATTCCAGTACGATTATGCCATAGGTGGTAAATCATTGGAAGCGGTAACGACCGTAAAATACTTAGGAGTTACTATCCGGAGCGATCTGAAGTGGAATGATCATATAAAACAAATAGTGGGAAAAGCAGGCGCCAGGTTGAGATTCATAGGAAGAATTCTAAGAAAATGTGACTCATCGACGAAAGAAGTAGCTTACAAAACGCTTGTTCGTCCGATTCTTGAGTATTGCTCATCAGTATGGGACCCTTACCAGGTTGGATTAATAGAAGAGATAGACATGATCCAGCGAAAAGCAGCGCGATTCGTCATGGGGACATTTAGTCAGCGCGAGAGCGTTACGGAGATGCTGAACAAGCTCCAGTGGCGGACACTTCAAGAAAGGCGTTACGCAATACGGAGAGGTTTATTATCGAAATTACGAGAGGGCACATTCCGGGAAGAGATGGGCAACATATTACTACCGCCCACATATATCTCGCGTAATGATCACAACGAAAAGATCCGAGAAATTAGAGCAAATACGGAGACTTACAAGCAGTCGTTCTTCCCACGCACAATTCGTGAATGGAACAGGGAAGGGGGGATCAGATAGTGGTACAATAAGTACCCTCCGCCACACACCGTAAGGTGGCTCGCGGAGTATAGATGTAGATGTAGATTTCGTAAAAATTGATACATGATATGTCCCCATGTTGATATTTACAAACAGTACTTCCTTGTAAGAGTGGTGTACAATTCATTTACGGTGTTGGTAATTTCGTGTACGTAATCTGCAACCGATAGCTTTTTCCTTCGCTTTTTGTGAAGATTTAAGTCAAAAGAAAAGTTTTTGGACGTTCACTCTTGCCAGTTTTTTGCCTTCTTTTAACTAAAACAGTGTAACAAAAAGTGGATTCAAAAGGGGTGAAAATCACGAAGAGGGACATTGTAATCAAGTTTCTTTCGACCTCAACCGAAACTAACTATGGAGGGAAAAGGTATTGCTTTGGAAAATATTTGAACAAGAGGTAAAAATACCGTAAGTAAATTGTACCCAAATTTTATTAATAAATACTGTTTCTAACCTACAAATACCAAAATATAGATACATATTATGTATCCATATTTGCTGAATGTGTAAGTAGGCTGTTTAGGTTTTTATATTGGAAACGCTATGTAGCGCTCTATATGAAAATCACTGGCAGTGCTGTGTGCAGTCTGTGGCTGGGTGGCATTGTTGTAATATTCGCCATTTTAGTGTTGGGTTGTTGGCTGTTAACAGCGCATAGCGTTGCACAGTTGGAGGTGAGCCGCCAGCAGTGGTGGATGTGGGGAGAGAAATGGCGGAGTTTTGAAATTTGTAAGACTGGATGTCATCAACCTCTATATACACTCCTGGAAATGGAAAAAAGAACACATTGACACCGGTGTGTCAGACCCACCATACTTGCTCCGGACACTGCGAGAGGGCTGTACAAGCAATGATCACACGCACGGCACAGCGGACACACCAGGAACCGCGGTGTTGGCCGTCGAATGGCGCTAGCTGCGCAGCATTTGTGCACCGCCGCCGTCAGTGTCAGCCAGTTTGCCGTGGCATACGGAGCTCCATCGCAGTCTTTAACACCGGTAGCATGCCGCGACAGCGTGGACGTGAACCGTATGTGCAGTTGACGGACTTTGAGCGAGGGCGTATAGTGGGCATGCGGGAGGCCGGGTGGACGTACCGCCGAATTGCTCAACACGTGAGGCGTGAGGTCTCCACAGTACATCGATGTTGTCGCCAGTGGTCGGCGGAAGGTGCACGTGCCCGTCGACCTGGGACCGGACCGCAGCGACGCACGGATGCACGCCAAGACCGTAGGATCCTACGCAGTGCCGTAAGGGACCGCACCGCCACTTCCCAGCAAATTAGGGACACTGTTGCTCCTGGGGTATCGGCGAGGACCATTCACAACCGTCTCCATGAACCTGGGCTACGGTCCCGCACACCGTTAGGCCGTCTTCCGCTCACGCCCCAACATCGAGCAGCCCGCCTCCAGTGGTGTCGCGACAGGCGTGAATGGAGGGACGAATGGAGACGTGTCGTCTTCAGCGATGAGAGTCGCTTCTGCCTTGGTGCCAATGATGGTCGTATGCGTGTTTGGCGCCGTGCAGGTGAGCGCCACAATCAGGACTGCATACGACCGAGGCACACAGGGCCAACACCCGGCATCATGGTGTGGGGAGCGATTTCCTACACTGGCCGTACACCACTGGTGATCGTCGAGGGGACACTGAATAGTGCACGGTACATCCAAACCGTCATCGAACCCATCGTTCTACCATTCCTAGACCGGCAAGGGAACTTGCTGTTCCAACAGGACAATGCACGTCCGCATGTATCCAGTGCCACCCAATGTGCTCTAGAAGGTGTAAGTCAACTACCCTGGCCAGCAAGATCTCCGGATCTGTCCCCCATTGAGCATGTTTGGGACTGGATGAAGCGTCGTCTCACGCGGTCTGCACGTCCAGCACGAACGCTGGTCCAACTGAGGCGCCAGGTCGAAATGGCATGGCAAGCCGTTCCACAGGACTACATCCAGCATGGGAGAATAGCAGCCTGCATTGCTGCGAAAGGTGGATATACACTGTACTAGTGCCGACATTGTGCATGCTCTGTTGCCTGTGTCTATGTGCCCGTGGTTCTGTCAGTGTGATCATGTGATGTATCTGACCCCAGGAATGTGTCAATAAAGTTTCCCCTTCCTGGGACAATGAATTCACGGTGTTCTTATTTCAATTTCCAGGAGTGTATATTATGACTACTAAGGTAAATACATTGTTTGTTCTCTATTAAAATCTTTCATTTGCTAACTATGCCTATCAGTAGTTACTGCCTTCAGTAGTTTGAATCTTTTATTTAGCTGGCAGTAGTGGCGCTCGCTGTATTGCAGTAGTTCGAGTAACGAAGATTTTTAGTGAGGTAAGAGATTTGTGAAAGGTATAGGTTAATGTTAGTCAGGGCCATTCTTTTGTAGGGATTTTTGAAAGTCAGATTGCGTTGCGCTAAAAATATTTTGTGTCAGTTTAAGCACAGTCATGTATAATTGTTCTAAGGGGACGTTTCATATGTCGACCTTTAGCCAAGGATACCTCACTGGAATCTTCTGATTTTTTTTCTTGTAGTTTGTGTAACTAGTGAAGCTATTGTTTATTGCTAGCGCGTAATTGTAGAGAGAATCTCCTTTGTAGTTGCAGTCTTTCATTGTTGTGGCATGCATGTAGATTTGCACCAAGTATTTCGCAGCAGCGCTTGCATTTAACTAGATATTATTTTCAGTGCTATGTTAATGTGTTTTCTTATTTTGCTCTTCAAATTATTCTTTTCTGTGTTGTCGTGTGAAATGTTGTGACAATAATGGAGTGTGAAAAACGTAATACTAGGCTCCAAAGTAAACTGAGAAATGACAGTGAAGACGAAAGCAGTGTGTTAGCGCCACAGTGTAATGAATTAACTAATGTTCAAACTAGTGATTTGGTAATTGTGCATAGGGAAATGGAGCGAGCGGCAAATAATGGCGTAGACAGTGAAACAAAAAAATGGTTCAAATGGCTCTGAGCACTATGGGACTCAACTGCTATGGTTATCAGTCCCCTAGAACTTAGAACTACTTAAACCTAACCAACCTAAGGACATCACACACATCCATGCCCGAGGCAGGATTCGAACCTGCGACCGTAGCAGTCGCACGGCTCCGGACTGCGCGCCTAGAACAGTGAAACAATTAGTGAACAGGGAAGCATTATCGATAGATCGGTCGGCAATAGCTCGCCTCAGGAATCCGAAATGACAGGACACAATCTCGCAAATACTGTAGATTCAGGTTTTGGGTCCTCACCGTTTTCTCAAATAAGTCAAGACACATTTTCTGCTTGTCAGAATGTGAATGTTGCCGGTGAAAATTCTCTGCCGAAAAGCACTGAGGAACATGTTTCAGACACCAGTGCATTGTTATTACAATTAATACAACAAATGGGACAAACACAGCAAAAGCTTCAGAAGTTAGACACAATGGAGCAAAATCTTCGAAAGTTAGACACAGTGGAACAAAATCAGAGACAAACACAGCAAAAGCTTCAAAAGTTAGACACAATGGAACAAAATCTTCGTTAGTTAGACACCACGTTTGAACAAACACGTGAAGATTTAACTACTGAGTTACATAACATTTAATCGAAATGTCAAAAAGTCTGTAATGACGTAGAAACACAAATTTGCGAGCATTTTCAACCTATTTTTTCGCGGCATGAAAATGCATTACAGAATCACGAAGCAGCCATAAAAGAACTGCAAACTATTGTTCATGAAAATCATGAGACCTTGGAAGCTAAAATTAACTTAGTTGCATCTAGTATTCGGTTACGCAACTTGCAAAAACTCAGGAAAACTTAAAGGACACAGTAGATACTCTGAAAATTGGTTCAGAAAGACACATGGAGGAAATTAGTTCATTATCAAAGAAAGTAGTTGAACTTTCGGATCAGCTAAATAATTTATCTACGAAGGTAGACGATAATCTGAATGACTCAAAACCGGTAGTCTTTAATGACACAGAAGAGTGCGAACAAATTAGGAAATTCAAACAAAATCAGAATCAAGTTAATACAAAACACCAAAGAGAAATTCGGGAAGTACAAGATCAGCTGACACAGGTAATACAAGAATTATGTATTTCAGAGGACACTCGCGCCCCAATACGGGAAGAGGGACATAGAAATACGGAACAGCCACAAAATAATAACACAGCGCATTTCGGAAATTATGAAAGAAATTGGCAAGGTGCACCGAATTTTTAAATGGAACCGCCGAAACGACGTAACAATGACCGATATGCGACTCGCAGACATGATGATTTTGACTATAAGCTGTTCATTACTACACGTAAATTTAAAACATTTAAGCCCGCTGAAGTGGCCGCGCGGTTCTGGCGCTGCAGTCTGGAGCCGCGAGACAGCTACGGTCGCAGGTTCGAATCCTGCCTCAGGCATGGATGTGTGTGATGTCCTTAGGTTAGTTAGGTTTAACTAGTTCTAAGTTCTAGGGGACTAATGACCTCAGCAGTTGAGTCCCATAGTGCTCAGAGCCATTTAAAACATTTAAGAATTCTGGCAACGACATTCATCCACAAGCGTGGCTTCATCAATTCTCTCATTGTTTTCCTCCCAACTGGTCATTAGAGCACAGATTAGAATTTGTGTGTGGCTACTTAGAGAATGAACCAGCTGTAGGAATGCGATCGGTCATTCACGATTGCCACAGTGAAGGAGAATTTTACCATGCCTTCCTCTCAGCATACTGGTCTCAAGCCACACAAAACCGAGCAAAACATAGCATCCTAATGATGAAACATTTCGAACAATCTGAATTTTCCAGTCTTGTGAAATATTTTGAAGACATGTTGCACAAGAATCAGTACCTGTTAAACCCTTACAGCCCCTCAGAACTCATTCGCATTTGCTTAATCAAATTGCCTAAACAATTATGACATAGTATTTTTGGCAGGACGTTGCAAAGACGACATTGAAGCTTTTCAGGGACTCTTACAAGAATTAGAAATTGACACTGACAATCGCGGAACGCGAAAACAGGAACATAACAATTACAGGTCACATCCGTCGCAATTCCACGATGAAAGAAATAATAACTGGACACGACAAGGCTATTCTCACAACACAAATCGTGACCAAAACAGACACCACCCGTATGACAACCGTTGCCAGAGTAGTAATAATTACAGGGAAAGATCACCTCTCCGTAGTAATGAATATGACAGAGATTACCATAGAAACAGACAATATGGGAACAAAAACAATTATTATCAAGGGAGACATAATAACTTCAGACTATGAAACGTCCCCTTAGAAACAATTATACATGACTGTGCTTAAACTGACACACAATATTTTTAGCGCAACGCAATCTGACTTTCAAAAATCCCTACAAAAGAATGGCCCTGACTAATATTAACCTATACCTCTCATAAATCACTTACCTCACTAAAAATCTTCGTTGCTCGAACTACTGCAATACAGCGAGAGATGTGTCTGGTGAACCATATTCTTCTAATTACAAACATGCTGCCAACAACCTGAAGTGCTAAAAGAACAGTCAACAGTCGGCTACAAAAATTGGAACGCTTCAACAGTGGTACAAAAATTTACAAATATGAAACAAATTTTGAATCAAATGGAGGGATCTGATAACCACTTTCACACAACTTATCCTGGTTCAAAAAACTTCAGGGATGTAGGAGGAAAAATAATATAATATAAAACTGTTAGACAACGGTTTTATGTCCTATGGACAGGATTAGTATAGACGGAGGTAAAATGAGCTAGACTATTACAATTATTGGCACTTTTTCTTGTTAAACATCCCAGTCCACGACTAAAGTGATCGAGAGAGACCATAATTAACCAGGACCTTACCTGGGTTTGAGCCCATCTCATCCAAAATAGTCGTATCTTGCATCGGCAAGAGACGAAGAGGCACCGTCAAAACCCTAACACGGTAAAAATATCAAGATTTATAAGAGATTTAACTTCGTAATTGCATCAGAAAAACACCGTTTTAGTTACGAAATGTTATTTGTCGATAACATTATACTTTATCTGTCTTCTACAAGACGTGACTGTGTACTGAAAATACAAAAAAGTGTTCAAATGTGTGTGAAATCTTATGGGACTTAACTGCTACGGTCATCAGTCTCTAAGCTTACACACTACTTAACCTAAATTATCCTAAGGACAAACACACACACCCATGCCCGAGGGAGACTCGAACCTCCCCCGGTATCAGCCGCACAGTCCATGACTGCAGCGCCATAAAATACACTATAAGTATCCGGACATCCCTATGTAATGCGGGTTTGACAACTAGATGCCACAAGAGACAAACCCGCCAGTACGGATAGAGAAGTTACACCAGAACGGATCTGTCAGAAGAACTGAGTAACTTAGAACGTGGACTGCTCCCTGGACATCACCTCACTGATTTTTGGTGTTTGAGAAATCCGAAGAAAGAATTGCAGATAAACCGAGACCAGGCAGGCCTGATGGACTGGAGGACAGGGGCCGTCGAGCGTCGTGGTGGATAGCTGTAAAAAATAGCGTGAATTTAGCGGGGAGCAATCATTTCTGAGATTAAAAAAAAAGTGGCTCCGAGCACTATGGGACTTAACATCTGATAACATCAGTCCCCTAGAACTTAGAACTATTTAAACCTAATTAACCTAAGGACATCACACACGTCCATGCCCGAGGCAGGATTCTAACCTGCGACCGTAGCGTCACGCGGTTCCAGACTGAAGCGCCTAGAGCCGCACGGCCACAGCGGCCGGCTTGTGAGTTTCAAAGTGCTACCAGCACTCCAAATGGAACAATGACTGTTCGCACGCCGTCAAAAGTAACGAGTTACAGTGGTCGAGCAACTTCTCATTAAGCGCACCTTTCTGTAACGAGTGCTAAGCGACGCTTCAGGTGGTGTAGTGAACAAAGCCAATGGACGGTAGATGATGGTGTGAGGTAACAGGCGAGCTGTGCAGCCCTGTAAATATTCTTAGTTGGGAGATGGCGTGGCTGTACGGGACGCTCAGCAAGCCATGGCTCGTCAGCAACCACGTGGTGCCGAAAATTAGCTGGAGCAAGAGGGGTAGCCCCAGTGCGAGGTCCAGGCCGGCCGCCTGGCTGGGAATCCCATGTTGACACTGTGTCTAGGACTGTGCTTTGTTTCTATGAAGGAGATTTGTATGCCGGGAGTGCCAAAGATGGCGGACTTTGTGAAACCTTAATGGCAGACATTACACAGTTCGTGTACTAATTAATAATAGCTAGAGGAATCATGATACGTTGAAAAGAAACATGTACATTACCATTGTCTACACGACGATTATGATGGTGTAATGAGATTTTCAATATCTTTTTTAGTTTAAAGTTTAGTACCTGAGTGTAAATTATACATCTAACAGCCAGCAACGAGTTTCCAAAATCTAAACGGTTCATCCGATTTTGTAGATCGATGTGTCTTTAGAAATCTATTAGTGTAAACCTAAATTGGTATGAATTACAGGCACGTTACTTGATTAGTGCATGAGTTATTGGAGGTCAAAGTTGTCTATTACTATTGATCGCGTTAGGCAATAAGTACTCCACAGTTACACGGAAACACGGTAGCAGCATGGTTATAAATATATTTATTCGACTATGTCCTTTTTTATATCCGAAATATATTATTCATGAAGAAATTGGTCAAATATTTACTGTGTTTTAGAAAACACACAGACATTACGCTACTGGCCTACTTTTGCTTCTATTCCTTTGATATGTGTGTATTTAATTTGTTTATGTATTTAATAATGAGTGTTAGAGAGTGTTTATGGTCCAGCAGTAGGAATATTTATTTAATTTCAAGTTATTTAAAAGTAAATCCATTATCTCGTATGTGTTTTAGTATGTTTGTGAGTGTGCATTGGCTTAGAGACATGGCGGGAGCGCTCTAGCCAATCACAGTGCTTGTTAAAATGGTAGGCGACTACCGAAGTCAATGGACAGACTGTATGGAAGTGGGGGTGGAGCATCGGGTTGCAGAGGACAAGAGGTGTGCTGGACGAGAAGGCACGACAGAGGATCGCAGGAAATACTTGGAGAGTGTTGAGCGGTTTGCGCATGGCCACTGGAGATAGAAATATTTCGTATTGCCGACTAGTGCACTTGTGAGATTTCCGTGGATTCTGTAGTGAAGACGTAGTATGGGTTGAGAAGTGAATATCGTGCGAGCTATGTTGTTGCCCATAACTAATTAAGTGAAGTAAGAATCTATTGTTTCCCTGTTACTCAACTTATATTTTATTTAATTGCAATCTTTCATTTATAGATTTCTATGTTACATTCAAAATTCGCAATTGCTGAGTGATTGGAACCTTCCACCACTCGATTCATGTGTATAAACATATTGTATACTGTAGACTCAGCAGTATTTGGCTTGCAATGCGGCAACTACGTATCCCAGCCCCTAGACAACGAAAGCAGTCAAAACTTTTAATATTTCAACTCTGAATCTGAGGGTACGTTGTTGAAGGCCACCACGCCACATCATTTTATTTGAAAGCCCTTAATTAGAAACAAGAGATTTGGAGTGATCAATCACACCCTTTGCCAGTCCGATGGAAAGTACGGAGTTTCCCGTCATGGAAATTTCACGTGCCATCACGTGTAGCGCCAACAGTGAAATAAGGAGCAGCTGGTGTTATGTTACGGATCGTTTGCCGTGGTTAGGGTGTGGTCCTCTCATTGCACTGACGAAAATGCTAAATGTGGTAGGATATGAACACTTTACAGCATTGTGTACCGTGCACAAGAGGAGAACAGTTCAAGACGTTGATTGTATTGGTATCACAATGCTCCCTATCACAAGGTAGCATACGTGAGGCAATGGTTTATGGACAATAACGTCTCTGAAATGGACTGGCATGCCCACAGTCCCGACCTGAACCCGGTAGAATACTTTTGCGGCGGTCTAGGACATTTACATCGTTCCATACCTCAGCGACCAACATCACTATCTTTGATTTCGGCCCTTGAGGAAGAATGGGGTGCCTGTCATTCCTCCGCACACATTCAGACAATTCGCTGCCACCAGCAGAATTGTGTCATGAGGACGGAGGGTGGACATACCCGATACCAATGAACACTACTTGGTGTCTGGATACTTTTGATCCGATATTGTAAACACAGATAACTACAACAACCAAGGACGTGACAGCTGTGCTCGAACGTGACACTAATACTGACCATTAAATATAATGCTCTTTTAAATTACCGTGACTGCTTTAATAAACTGAATCCGTGTTTACCATAAGCCTGTAATTCCATAGCACGTTAAAATAATAGGAGGAATGAAGCAACAGTTCACCTTTGAATATACGAGTATTTCAGAAAATTTGACATTAATATATGCGTATAAAGCAGCTATAACATTCAGAAATTGTAATCACTGTAACACTACGTTTCATGTTAACACCAGTTTAGATCAGTATATTTGACCACGCAGCGATTGTCTTTTGTGCACAAAACCCAAGGAACTGTATCTTGGCAAGGTATGTTACATCTTCGAGTGGAGTTTTGGGTAAAGTGGAGCATGTACAACGTATGCTAGACGTTGGCGGAATTATGGCGACAGTGAGTGTATTTACAGTGAAAATGATTAATCAATGTCAATAATCAATAGAGATGGAAGCTGCCAAGTGCATGCTAACTTCAGTAAATAAAAGAATTCGTTTTCCTCGACAACTCACCATACATACGGTGACAAGTATTGAACTATATGAAATAAAATCGTCATAACGTTTGAATGGTTTGCATTAGGACGTTCAAACGGCACGGTTGGCCGCGGGGCACATGGGAATTAGTATGCGCATGCATGATTTGGTTTAGTGACGAAGTCCACGATTTCATTGGGATGGGTACGACAATAACGAAAATTGGCGCGTTTGGGGGACTGAGAATCCGCATTTCGCGACGGAGACGTCTCTCTACCCTCAACGGGTGACTTTATGGTGTGCAATGTGCAGTGACAGAATAATCGGTGCGATATTCCGTGATGGCACTTGATTACCGAACGGCACGTGAAGGTTTTGGAAGATGATATCATCCCTATTTTCCGAAGTGACCATGTGTTCGACATGATATGGTTCATGCAAGACGGAGCTCGATCCCATCGAACCAGGAGCGCTTTGCGGAGCGCACTGTGGCTATGAGTTACGCCGAGGCCACTGGCATGTACCTCGATTGGCCGCCATATTCTCCCGATTTGGAACATGCGACTTCTGATGTGGCTTCGTAAACTTTCCCGGCGTAGTAATAGGTTGTATTCATGTCGGGTCTCCAGCCGGAACGTATCGTCATCTAGACACCAGATATCCAGATGACGTTATGTCCCGCCTGGAGACCCGACATGAATATAACAATAAAATAATAATAATAATACAATACTGCTTTTTGTGGAGCTATATTAAAGACAAGGTGTACAGCAATAACCTCAAACCCATTGCTGAACTGAAAACAGCTATTCGTGGGACCTTAGACGGCATCGATATTCCTACACTTCAGCGGGTCATGTAGAATTTCGCTATTCGTCTGTGCCACATCATCGCCAATGATGGCAGGCATATCGAACATGTAGCATAAATCCGAATATCTGTAGTGACGTTTACATGCCAAATAAAGTGAGTGCTCGCAGTAGTTTGTAACTAAGTCCAGTAATTACCACTCTCTAACTATCTCTCATGACGCTGCATGAACCTTTTTTTTATGTTTTCTTGACACATACTAAATTCCCAGCATCATGATACGGAAATAGGGGTTAAGGATGTAGCTTCCACGTGCTCTATCTGAAGACTGACCTGAAAAGTCTTGAAAACTATGGAATACACAAGTATTTCAAAACTTACTTGTCACAGTTTTGTATAATTGTATTTTGTATTATATTTTTCACCCCCAGGTCACACAAATGGGTCATAACTGCCTTCAGAGTCTTAGCTAGCCGTCATCAGATTTGCTCTAGTTAATGCCCTTCAGTTGTTTCGTTCTAAGTATACTGTTACAAAAATGGGTAGCGACACCGACTGTATAGTTAAATTTCGGTAAAGGAAAAGAAAAAAAGCTAACCAACAAAATTTGAACTAAGGAAGATCAAACGACCGCGAAGCAGAGATTCCTCCGTAGAAGACATACCGACCAGGACACGGTTTCATTGAATGAGATGCAATATGGAAAGAGACTATACGGTAATTCTCTCTCTCTCACTCTCTCTCTCTCTCTCTCTCTCTGTAGCTTTCAAACGGTTTCATTGAATGAGATGCAATATGGAAAGAGACTATACGGTAATTCTCTCTCTCTCAGTCTCTCTCTCTCTGTAGCTTTCAAACGGTTTCATTGAATGAGATGCAATATGGAAAGAGACTATACGGTAATTCTCTCTCTCTCTCACTCTCTCTCTCTCTCTCTCTCTCTCTCTCTCTGTAGCTTTCAAACCTGAAGTTAGTCTACAGTACACATTTCAGCGTATGTAGTGCATCCCACATCATTCATAATCTGCTAGATGTATGACACCCTTGGTAGTCCCGGCGACTCCTTCCCTCAACAGCTCTTTGTGCTACAGTCCCAATGATGTTGTTGTGTTCCAATCATGTTGTTGTGTTATTCTTGAGTTTCTCCCGGCGTATTTGATAATCAAAATATCCACGAGTGTACTGCCGGTCTGCAGTGTCCAATGGGCACAATATTTCGGCGATCATACATGTCGCCATCATCAGGTGAACTGACGGACTGAGCTCCTGTGAACGTGCCGGTACGGAGATCAGTACGCTATGGTTGCTCAGTTCCCCCTGAGACACTGTAGACCGGCAGTACACCCGTGGATATTTTAATTATGTTGTTGTGTTTTAAATGTGTCCTACTAGTTTGTCCCATGGTTATTGGTTGTGCCTCCACAGAGATATGGTTTTCTGGACACTGCCCAACACCACCTCATTCGTAACTTTTCCTCACCTGCTGATGTTCATCGTCCTTCTGTAACACCAAATCTACAGAGTTCCTAGCCGTATTTCGTCTTGTTTTCCTGCTGTCCAAGCCGCACCAAAAAAAAAATTTTTTTTCATGGGCCGGTCCCTTACTTCCAGACTGATTTTCTTGCTGGTGAGTATGACCTTTCACAAATTAAATGGAATTTTGGCCTGCTGTATTCTGTTCGAAATTTTTTCCGGCTTCTGTCATGCCTTGTGATTTTGCTTCCCAAATAGGTAAATTCCTCAGTCACTTCCATCCCCTCTCTTCCAGCTCTTATTCCTAAAGATTCATATTCTTCTTCAGTTCAAAATGGCTCTGAGCACTATGGGACTCAACTGCTGAGGTCATTAGTCCCCTAGAACTTAGAACTAGTTAAACCTAACTAACCTAAGGACGTCACAAACATCCATGCCCGAGGCAGGATTCGAACCTGCGACCGTAGCGGTCTTGCGGTTCCAGACTGCAGCGCCTTTAACCGCACGGCCACTTCGGCCGGCTCTTCTTCAGTACTGCATACTAAAACTTAAGTCTTCACTTGTTTGTTTTGATAACATACCGATTACAGAAAATTGTTTCCATTGTGCTGAGGGCCCTCTCTAGAGCTTAATAAATTAACCAGTATTGTCATTTTAAATATTTTCAGTCCTTTCCTTTAGTTGCTCTAAATATGTGGAGGTACGTACCGTCTGTGCAACTAAATGAAGGCAGTTTATTTCTTGCCATACGCGTTTCGCTTCTTTTATTTGGGAAGCATCATCTGTGACCTGAAATACATATTTCTTTTCACACATACAATATATGTATTATGTGATATATATAATATGCTGCTATATAATATTTTGTCATCTTTTTCTCTTGCTTTTTAGGTTAGAACTGACTTTTGTAGCACAAGTTCCGTATTGTGAATGTATCGTTCGGTGTTACAGCCGGCCGGTGTGGCCGAGCGGTTCTAGGCGCTTCAATCTGGAACCACGCGACCGCTACCGTCGCAGGTTCGAATCCTGTATCGGGGATGGATGTGTGTGATGTCCTTATGTTAGTTAGGTTTAAGTAGTTCTAAGTTCTAGGGGACTGATGACCTCAAATGTTAAGTCCCATAGTGCTCAGAGCCATTTGAACCATTTTTTGTTACTTACGTTTCACAGCGCTGTTAACTCCAGGACCACACACATATGTTAACAACTCTGGAAATCGTTAGTAACACGAGTGATACATTCACAATAGGGAAATTGTGCCACAAAAGTTGCTTCTAGCCTAAAAATCAAGAGAAAAACATGACAAAATGCAATGTAGCGGCATATTATATCAATCATATAATACATATATTGTATGTATAAAAAGTAAAATGTATTTCAGGCCACTGATGATGCTTCCCAAATAAAAGTAGCGAAACGCGTGTGGCAAGAAACAAACTGTCTTCATTTAATTACATAGACGGTACATTCCCCCACAAATAACCATTATTGATTGTAAAATATTTTATTCATAATTACCGTTTCAATATTTTAAGATAATCTTCAGATAACATGGTCGGCAATAAGCAATCTAAAGGTAATTGCCGGCCGCGCTGGCCGAGCGGTTCTAGGCACTTCAGTCGGGAACCGCGCACTTGCTACGGTCGCAGGTTCGAATTCTTCCTCGGGCATGGATGTGCGTGATTCCCATAGGTTAGTTAGGTTTAAGTAGTTCTAAGTTGTTCCCTTCCTCAGCAGCTTCACTTCCTGGATGTAAGCACTGAATATAAGAGCTTAGAAAGCAGATCCTTCTCTGACGCTTTTTCTGATTCTTGCTTCTACTTCCTGTTGAAAATTTCTTTCTACAGCTATTTAGTTCTTATAGAAGCTGAGTACCATCCATATGGCTATGTATTTTAGACCAGCTATCTTCAGCATTCTGAACATAGCTTGCGAGATAACATTATCAAACGCTTTTCCCAGATGTACAAAGGTGATATAAGTTAGTTTATTTTTCTTTGTACGCTTTGTGATAAGAAGCCTCGGTGCCAAAATCACCTCGTTTGTTTCTGGTTCTTTCCTGAATCAAAACTGATCGGTACTCAGCATACCCTATGTCTTCTCTTCAATTCTCCTCAAAATGTACGTATAAGGAAACTTATGGAATAGAAACAAGCAGGTGCAAATTCGTTACATAAAAAAGCAAGACAAGAACCCATTTGTCAAAAAAACTAAACTGTGCAGATACAAACACGCAAGAAGCAACCCACTTTATCTTCGTTTGCCTATTACGTCACGTTTAGACAGTATTATAAGGTGAAAATCTAACTTTTATGTAGGTAAAACACGTAGGTAAATCACATGTAGGTGAATCATGGTGTGCCGGCCGAAGTGGCCGTGCGGTTAAAGGCGCTGCAGTCTGGAACCGCAAGACCGCTACGGTCGAAGGTTCGAATCCTGCCTCGGGCATGGATGTTTGTGATGTCCTTAGGTTAGTTAGGTTTAACTAGTTCTAAGTTCTAGGGGACTAATGACCTCAGCAGTTGAGTCCCATAGTGCTCAGAGCCATTTGAACCAGTTTTGAATCATGGTGTCTCGGATGTTTCTCAAGTGAAACTTTTTGGTCCAGAAGTAAGCATCCATTAGGGCATTTCTTGTACGTTCTGTAGTGTAGATTTGCGGGATTTTTTCATACGAACTCATCAGTTTACCGCAACACGTGAGTCCCAGTGAATGTTCCATATGCTCACGTACGTAAACAATTACTGCAAAGGAGATATGCTGTTAACATTACTGTTCGGAGCTGCGAAAACAGAGTATTCCCTCGATAAATGAGAAAATTATCTTAATATTTCAAAATGGTTCAAATGGCTCTGAGCACTAAGGGACTTAACATCTGAGGTAATTAGTCCCCTAGAACTTAGAACTACTTAAACCTAACTAACCTAGGGACATCACACACATCCATGCCCGAGGCAGGTTTCGAACCTGCGACCTTAGCAGTCGCGCGGTTCCTGACTGACGCGCCTAGAACCGCTTGGCCACCGCGGCCGGCTCTTAATATTTCACATCACGTTTGAAGGTGACGTTGTTTAATAAATGCGTGAACGTGTTTGACAAGTTCATCTGTAAGTATACAGGGGAGGAAGCTATACGCTATTAACAAGTAACATTCGGAACTGCATCAGCTCTAATTACTCTAAATGAAGCTTCATTCAAAACTTGACCTCCAACTTTGTGCTTGCAAAGTTTCATGACAGCTCCGAGCCCTTGAATCCCATCACAATATTTCCCGCGAACGACGTTATGAAGTTGTAGCAGCATAGTGTCTCCACAGTTTCTCCGTTACTTCACCCGCACGCTGGATGTTGGGGTAAATGAATGCAAAATTAATGAATTCGGTGTCGCGTCGCCGTCGCCCCACATTGCAGACGTGTAAGAAATGTGCCGCCGTCGCCGCAGTTGGCAGCCGAAAGTTTGCCTTGTATAAACAGGTTGTGCGAGGGACCTAATGGAGCGAGTCGCATCTGCGAGGCGACGCCAGAGTGGAAACTCGCGTTGCGCTGCACCCGACGCAAACACCTAGTGTCGCCGGTGTTGTAAGTTAGGGTAATCTCTCACAGCGTCCCCTTATACTTATTATTTCTTTTTCTTATTAATTTGTCGAATACGCGCCTGAGTTCTGTCGTTCGAGAGGATCCCAATTCGATCAAAATCATATGCTGTTCACTGAGACATATAAACTTATATGTCTAATATCGCTTTAATTGCCACCACGTTGGCAGGACAGTTGTAAGATAATAACAGTGGAGGGTACGTGGTAGCAATATTATCGTTTATCCTTCTGATTCTATTCGCATATGAAGTGACAGGAGTATAATTGTTTATATGGCTCACTACGTGCCATACACTCATCTTTTTATTACGATTCCTCAGCGAGATATATGGCGGTGACTTCATAACAGTCGTACAGTCGTACAGTCTTCTTAGATACAGATTCTCCAAACATAATCAGCAGGGTTTCGCAATATATACGTCATACTTCTTTCAAGGGTTACCATTTCAGTTCCCAAATAATTTATGTTACACTTTGGTATGAGATATGCCGGAATGGTAGAAATCTAGCAGCGTGTCTCTGAGTACGTTCGATGGCTAGTGAGGCATACTCGCTAAGGACGCTGAACTGTGGACAAAAAGTTTTTGCGCTAAATTTCCCGTCACAAAAAGAGGTAGAGAATGTTGGTATCGCCTTCTTATAGTTTTTCCAGTTAGTGATAATTTCAAATTTTAATAGAAAACCCGAAAAAGTATTTGGAATCTCTACTTTTAGTCTAGAATATGACAGACAATTTTCCAACGGAATTACTTAGCAGTCACAGAGCATAGATTATTAGGACAGGTATCCGTATTTTATCAAAGTCTCTGATGCATGTTTCGTATCTTGTAGATGTACACCTGAAGATGTGATTCGAGATCACGAAACCGGTTGTGTTCCTGTAAAAGTTCATGTACAGCTTCAAGCGGTTTATTTGAGGAACCTTAATGTACGAGTGCTAGTCGGAAAATAATGTCCGATTGGTTGCGAAATGAAAGCACCAGTGAACATCCGATGAAGCTTTGCACAGACTTGTTGAATATGCCTGCCGATCGTGTCACATCGCTCTTTTCAGGTCTTAGCACACAGTAAGCACGTAAAAAAATGTCCAGAACAATAGTGTTCATATGGGGTTCATATGGCTCTAAACACTATGGGACTTAACGTCTGATGTCATCAGTCCCCTAGACTTAGAACTACATTGACCTAACTAACCTAGGGACATATCACACATCCATGCCCGAGGCAGGATTCGAACCTGCGACCATAGCAGCAGCATGGTTTTGGATTAAAGCGCCTAGAACCACTCGGCCACAGCGGCGGGCAACAATAGTGTCACCCGCCAAGTATGGGTACCCGCTGCGAGCTTTCTCGTGATTTCATACAACCCGACGTTCTGTACCTGTCATACATTTCATTCTTCATGACAGTTCTCAGCCACACACCGCTGGAGCAATGAAGACGCCCATGGAGCATTTCCGATGTGAGGTGTTTCATCACCCACCACATAGCCCGGACTTAGCTCCCTCTGACGTTCATCTCTGCCCACTTGAACCGCTTAGCAGACTACATTTTGGCACAGACAACGAACTGCAGCCCAGCGTGGTGAAGTGGCGGAAAGCACAGACGAATGTCTTCTGTGGCTCTTGTTTACTATCGTTATGACTATGTCATTGGAAAACTGGTACAACGCTACTACAAATATCTAAGTTGGACAGGCGAATATGTAGAGAAGTAGATGGAAGGTGTATCAGACTTTGATAATAGAACATTTTTGATTTTTCCTACTGGTTTCCATTTTGCGACCGATCGGACCTCTCTTTCCAAATAGGCCTCGTACTTTCAAGCAACTACGTCCACTGATGTCGAACAAAACATATATGTTCGTATAGTTTTGTGGAACACAAATTTTATCGAAGTACACTACAAGACTATTGTTCTCAGCACGCAGTATGTGCAATGTACACAAAACTGCGTTCTTGCTGCTGCAGTGTCTCTACACTCCATTAAAAATTTTCGTCCATCATTACACTTTCTTAATCAAAAACCAAGAGCGCATTCACACTTAAAAAGGCTTTACTGTTTCTACGTGAGTAGGATACGATAGTAAAATCTTGTTGTCTATGTAGTGTGGCTCACACAAGTTTCGACATAGAGTATGATCCGCTGATAGGCGGGAAACCCGCATGATTTCTGCTCACGTTATTGGTACTGAGAAAATGTTTCACATGTTTGATATGGATAGGGAAAATAGAATGAAACAAATAATGCAGTCGATTTTCTGCGGGACGAGCTGCGATATAGTAATAGGATCGTTCCACAAACGCTAGGTATGGGGCGAAAAAGTGAAGACTCAAAATTAAAACAGATTAAGATATCTTTGGATCTTAACGGTGATGGTGAATCTACACTGGCCGAAACAAATCACATATGGTAAGGTATAGGATTGGTAAGCAGGGCACATATGCTGACTCCATTCCAGGATACAAAAATTTATTTCAACCACATTAATTAAAATAGAACTGGTAACAACACAATGATTAATTAACATTTCCAAAATGCGATGATCCACACCGATTATTCATTGTATAAAATCGATGTGATTAAAAAATTTTAAAAGAAAAACAGCCTTATGGCCCCAATTTTAAATTAATAAAAAATTCCTCTACACATATATGGCTTTAACATAACAACAGATCTGAGCTCACAAGTTGCGAAATTAAGTCAATTATCAGGCCGTGTGAATATGAAAAACAACAAATTGTGAAAGCTATTAGTGTTGTTGATGAGGTCCTCAGTCCAGAGACTGGTTTGATACAGCTCTCCACGCTACTCAATCCTGTTCAAGCTTCTTCATCTCCCAGGTACCTACTGCAACCTACATCCTTCTGAATTAGGTTTCAAAAAAATATTCAAATAGCAAGATCTCATAATTACGTGAATTAACTATAATGGAAAACATTCGGCAATATAAAGCCTGAAAGATCTATACAGCAATCAGCACATTCTCTACGTTTGGCGTTCACATAGGCCGCGCGTCTGAATTCCGTACTCGAGAGCTCAAGAGACAACAGGCAGGAGGGCCTGCGCACACCAATAACGGCTTCTAGAACACACAAACCCTGTATTAGTACACAGTTCACTAAAATGGAAACCAATAGTCAAGCACTGGGTAGCGCCAGTAGCCGGAAGAGATGTAAAACGTTATAATGTGTTAACCACAGTTACTATTAAAGCTATAGTTCATTAAACAATCTTCAATGACGTGAAATTTCAGTTGATAAATTTATAAACCACAATTAGCTCAAGGTTATAATGACCAGATAGTCCGCACACAACCTTAAATACCAAAGCACCGTTGGACGGCGCAAAATAGTTACTACACTCCTGGAAATGGAAAAAAGAACACATTGGCACCGGTGTGTCAGATCCACCATACTTGCTCCGGACACTGCGAGACGGCTGTACAAGCAATGATCACACGCACGGCACAGCGGACACCCCAGGAACCGCGGTGTTGGCCGTCGAATGGCGCTAGCTGCGCAGCATTTGTGCACCGCCGCCGTCAGTGTCAGCCAGTTTGCCGTGGCATACGGAGCTCCATCGCAGTCTTTAACACTGGTAGCATGCCGCGACAGCGTGGACGTGAACCGTATGTGCAGTTGACGGACTTTGAGCGAGGGCGTATAGTGGGCATGCGGGAGGCCGGGTGGACGTACCGCCGAATTGCTCAACACGTGGGGCGTGAGGTCTCCACAGTACATCGATGTTGTCGCCAGTGGTCGGCGGAAGGTGCACGTGCCCGTCGACCTGGGACCGGACCGCAGCGACGCACGGATGCACGCCAAGACCGTAGGATCCTACGCAGTGCCGTAGGGGACCGCACCGCCACTTCCCAGCAAATTAGGGACACTGTTGCTCCTGGGGTATCGGCGAGGACCATTCGCAACCGTCTCCATGAAGCTGGGCTACGGTCCCGCACACCGTTAGGCCGTCTTCCGCTCACGCCTCAACATCGTGCAGCCCGCCTCCAGTGGTGTTGCGACAGGCGTGAATGGAGGGACGAATGGAGACGTGTCGTCTTCAGCGATGAGAGTCGCTTCTGCCTTGGTGCCAAAGATGGTCGTATGCGTGTTTGGCGCCGTGCAGGTGAGCGCCACAATCAGGACTGCATACGACCGAGGCACACAGGGCCAACACCCGGCATCATGGTGTGGGGAGCGATCTCCTACACTGGCCGTACACCACTGGTGATCGTCGAGGGGACACTGAATAGTGCACGGTACATCCAAACCGTCATCGAACCCATCGTTCTACCACTCCTAGACCGGCAAGGGAACTTGCTGTTCCAACAGGACAATGCTCGTCCGCATGTATCCCGTGCCACCCAACGTGCTCTAGAAGGTGTAAGTCAACTACCCTGGCCAGCAAGATCTCCGGATTGTCCCCCATTGAGCATGTTTGTGACTGGATGAAGCGTCGTCTCACGCAGTCTGCACGTCCAGCACGAACGCTGGTCCAACTGAGGCGCCAGGTGGAAATGGCATGCCAAGCCGTTCCACAGGACTACATCCAGCATCTCTACGATCGTCTCCATGGGAGAATAGCAGCCTGCATTGCTGCGAAAGGTGGATATACACTGTACTAGTGCCGACATTGTGCATGCTCTGTTGCCTGTGTCTATGTGCCTGTGGTTCTGTCAGTGTGATCATGTGATGTATCTGACCCCAGGAATGTGTCAATAAAGTTTCCCCTTCCTGGGACAATGAATTCACGGTGTTCTTATTTCAATTTCGAGGAGTGTATTTTAATTGCCAACAAGGAAGAGGTTAACAATTCCAATTTAAATTAGCCGCTAAAGTTTTATATAGAAAATAAACTTTGATTCATAAAATTAACGTATTAACAATAAAAAGATAAAGGACTCTCCGAACATCCACCACAATTGTGATTCGAGATAAATGCAACGGAACCAGGGCACAGCACAGTTACACGAACTTGCAATACCAATTATCACCAACCCACGTCAAAGTGGTTTAAGGAATGACTGCCGATAATCAAAGTGGCTACGCGTAGCAATCACATACAGAAACTCCGCCACAAAATGGCTCACCCTTTAAAGTTAGTCGAAGAGCTCGCTGTTAACATGCACACCAGGTTAAACTCGCGCGCTCTCCTAAGGATTCGAGATAGACATGAGCTTGTGTTGACCGGTGACTGCTTCCGCACTCCAATTCCGCTCGCCGTCAGACCCAGGCGCCGGAATGTCAACACCGTGTGTCCTCGTAGTACACAAATAGCCGACTGAGTACTCGCGATGCTCCGTGCGCTGTCTTCCCTGTCTTACTGCCGCCCACCCAGTCTCCGTCACTGACCCCGACCGAGTCTCATCTCGCGAGCCGCGGCCGTTCTAAGCGCGTTAGCCAATCAGGACGCCTCAAAGCGCGTAACTTCCCAGAGAAACTATCTTGCCAAGAGCCTCGCAGGAAGTCACGGCTCAGCAACATTAAAAGTAATTAATGTAGAGCAATGAAATTTTCGGTAATACATTTGTCTAGGTAACATACTTAAGTGATTAACATTGCAAGATCAGAGGTTAGTGTAAGTACTAGACAACCGTAACCTTAACCGTGAAACCGTCACAATATCGAGTGCAAGCAAGCAAACATGCGTGTATCGTGTTGTACAGGTGCCGTATGTGTTTGGGATGGACTTCCACACCTGTTACACTTGAACTGTCAAAGCAGAGACTGCTAATGCTGTTTGTGGATAATGATGGAATTGTCATTCGATGACGTCCATATGTGCTCGACTGGAGCGAGATCTTGTGACCAACAGCCAAGACAACATGTCGACACTCTTTAGAGAATGTTGTGTTACAACAGCAATATTTGGGCGAGCGTTATCCTGTTATAAAACACTACCTGGAATGCTGTTCATGAATGGTAGAACAACAGGTCGAATCACCAGACTGACGAACAAATTTGCTGTCAGGGTGTGTGAGATAAGCCCGAGAGTGCTTCTGCTATCATACGGCATCGCACCCGAGACAATAGTGTTAGGTGTAGGTCGCGTCTGTCATAGCCATAAACACGTTTCTTGCAGGCGTTCACCTGGCGTCGGTCTAAAAAAAATGCGGCCGTCACTGGCAGAGAACCGGAACAGACTTTCATGAGAGAGCACAATACACCTCCACCCGGCCCTCCAATGAGCTCTCGCACGACACTACTGAAGTCGCAAAATGGTGATGGTCTAACTTTCTAGGCGCTTCAGTCCGGAACCGCGTTACTGCTACGATCGCAGATTCGTCCTTAGGTTAGTTAGGCTTAAGTAGTTCTAAGGGGACTGATGATCTCAGACGTTAAGTCCTATAGTGCTTAGAGCCAGTGGATTACACGCTACAGAGCATCTGGCTCGAGGCTGTCCTTGAAGTAACCGATTCGTAACAGTTCGTTGACACACCCTTGACTAACATCGTCAAATCACGTTTAATCTCAAAGTTAACTAGCGCTGACGACCCTCACAACAAGTATTTGAAGCAAACGTGATTACATCAGACTGGACCGCAGATTTCATAAATACGTTTATCAGATGTAGAAAGACGCCTACCAACTTCCAGATAAGTTGTTCTTGTTGTTGTCCTCAGTCCTGAGACTGGTTTGATGCAGCTCTCCATGCTACTCTATCCTGTGCAAGCTTCTTCATCTCCCAGTACTTACTGCAACCTACATCCTTCTGAATCTGCTTAGTGTATTCATCTCTTGGTCTCCCTCTACGATTTTTACCTTCCACGCTGCCCTCCAATGCTAAATTTCTGATCCCTTGATGCCTCAGAACCTGTCCTACCAACCTGTCCCTTCTTCTTGTCAAGTTGTGCCACAAACTCCTCTTCTCCCCAATCCCATTCAACAACTCCTCAGTAGTTATGTGATCTACCCATCTAATCTTCAGCATTCTTCTGTAGCACCACATTTCAAAAGCTTCTATTCTCTTCTTGTCCAAACTATTTATCGTCCATGTTTCACTTCCATACATGGCTACACTCCGTACTATTACTTTCAGAAACGACTTCCTGACACTTAAATCTATACTCAATGTTAACAAATTTCTCTTCTTCAGAAACGCTTTCCTTCCCATCGCCCGTCTACATTTTATATCCTCTCTACTGCGACCATCATCAGTTATTTTGCTCCCCAAATAGCAAAACTCCTTTACTACTTTGTCTCATTTCCTAATCTAATCCACTAAGCATCACCCGACTTAATTCGACTACATTCCATTGTCCTCGTTTTGCTTTTGTTGATGCTCATCTTATATCCTCCTTTCAAGACACTGCCCATTCCATTCAACTGCTCTTCCAAGTCCTTTGCAGTCTCTAACAGAATTACAATGTCATCGGTGAACCTCAACGTTTTTATGACTTCTCCATGAATTTTAATACCTACTCCGAATTTTTCTTTTGTTTCCTTTACTGCTTGCTCAATATACAGATTGAATAACATCGGGGAGAGGCTACAACTCTGTCTCACTCCTTTCCCAACCACTGCTTCCCTTTAATGCCCCTCGACTCTTATAACTGCCATCTGGTTTCTGTACAAATTGTAAATAGCCTTTCGCTCCCTGCATTTTACCCCTGCCACCTTTAGAATTTGAAAGAGACTATTCCAGTCAACACTGTCAAAAGCTTTCTCTAAGTCTACAAATGCTAGAAATGTAGGTTTGCCTTTTCCTTGATCCATTTTGTAAGACAAGTCGTAGCGTCAGTATTGCCTCACGTGTTCCAACATTTCTGCGGAATCCAAACTGATCTTCCCCGAGGTCGGCTTCTACCCGTTTTTCCATTCGCCTGTAAAGAATTCACGTTAGTATTTTGCAGCCTTGACTTATTACACTGATAGTTCGGTAATTTTCACATCTGTCAACACCTGCTTTCTTTGGGATTGGAATTATTATATTCTTCTTGAAGTCTGAGGGTATTTCGCCTGTCTCATACATCTTGCTCACCAGATGGTAGAGTTTTGTCAGGACTGGCTCTCCCAAGGCTGTCAGTAGTTCTAAAGGAATGTTGTCCACTCCCGGGGCCTTGTTTCGACTCAGGTCTTTCAGTGCTCTGTCAAACTATTCACGCCGTATCGTATCTCCCATTTCATTTTCATCTACATCCTCTTCCATTTCCATAATATTGTCCTGAAGTACATCGCCCTTGTATAGAACCTCTATATACTTCTTCCACCTTTCTGCTTTCCCTTCTTTTCTTAGAACTGGGTTTCCATCTGAGCTCTTGATATTCATACAAAGGGCTCTCTTTTCTCCTAAGGTCTCTTTAATTTTCCTGTAGGCCGTATGTATCTTACCCCTAGTGAGATAAGCCTCTACATCCTTACATTTGTCCTCTAGCCATCCCTGCTTAGCCTTTCTGCACTTCCTGTCGATCTCAGTTTTGAGACGTTTGTATTCCTTTTTGCCTGCTTCATTTACTGCGTTTTTATATTTTCTCCTTTCATCAATTAAATTCAATATTTCTACTGTTACCCAAGGATTTCTACTAGCCCTCGTTATTTTACCTACTTGATCCTCTGCTGCCTTCACTACTTCATCCCTCAGAGCTACCCATTCTTCTTCTTCTGTATTTCTTTCCCCCATTCCTGTCAATTGTTCCCTTACGCTCTCCCTGAAACTCTGTACAACCTCTGGTTTAGTCAGTTTATCCAGGTCCCATCTCCTTAAATTCCCACCTTTTTGCAGTTTCTTCAGTTTTAATCTACAGGTCATAACCAATAGATTGTGGTCGGAATCCACATGTGCCCCTGGAAATGTCTTACAATAAAACCTGGTTCCTAAATCTCTGTCTTACCATTATATAATCTGTCTGATACCTTCTAGTATCTCCAGGATTCTTCCATGTATACAACCTTCTTTTATGATTCTTGAACCAAGTGTTAGCTATGATTAAGTTATGCTCTGTGCAAAATTCTACCAGGCGGCTTCTTCTTTCATTTCTCTCCCCCAATCCATATTCACCCACTATGTTTCCTTCTCTCCCTTTTCCTACTCTCGAATTCCAGTCACCCAAATTTTCGTCTCCCTTGACTACCTGAATAATTTCTTTTATCTCATCATACATTTCATCAATTTCTTCATCATCTGCAGAGCTAGTTGGCATATAAACTTGTACTACTGTAGTAGGCATGGGCTTTGTGTCTATCTTTGCCACAATAACGCGTTCACTATGCTGTTTGTAGTAGCTTATCCGCACCTCTATTTTTTTTTATTCATTATTAAACCTACTCCTGCATTACCCTTATTTGATTTTGTATTTATAACCCTGTATTCACCTGACCAAAAGTCTTGATCCTCCTGCCACAGAAAAACCTATCCATTTCCCTTTTTAAATTTTCTAACCTACCTGCCCGATTAAGGGATCTGACATTCCACGCTCCGATCCGTAGAACGCCAGTTTTCTTTCTCCTAATAACGACGTCCCCGCCCGGAGATCCGGATGGGGGACTATTTTGCCTCCGGAATATTTTACCCAAGAGGACGCCATCATCATTTAACCATACAGTAAAGCTGCATGCCCTCGGGAAAAATTACGGCTCTAGTTTCCCCTTGCTTTCAGCCGTTCGCAGTACCAGCACAGCAAGGCCGTTTTGGTTAGTGTTACAAAGCCAGATCTGTCAATCATCCAGGCTGCTGCCCTTGCAACTACTGAAAAGGTTGCTGCCCCTCTTGAGAAACGACACGTTTGTCTGGCTTCTCAACAAATACTCCTCCGTTGTGGTTGTACCTACGGTACGGCCATCTGTAACGCTGAGGCACGCAAGCCTCCATACCAACGGCAATGTCTATGGTTTGAGGATAGATAAGTAGCACAACTCGATCTTGTTGCATTATATTCTTGTCCCGTCAGTGTTTTTATAAGATGGGGCACAGTTATCCGACCGCGAGAAATTTTTTTTCTATATGGATAAATATGGTACTAGCTGGCAAGGGGTAAGGCATGTCAAAAACGGCAGTATTTCATTTCCTTCTGGAACTGCTGTGCAGTGATAATTAGAGCTCGTCCATGACATCTAAGCTCATCAAAGGCATTTAAACGTGTCAGATGATACTGTAGATAACAAAGGAGAGAACCCTACATTAGTGTTGTTAATTAACCTGTGTTTCTACTTTTAATAGCGAGAACGTGGGTAGTAACACATGTTTCCACTTTGAGGGTAAATGCAGTCTGCTCCTTAATTATGTACAGCACTGGTGCGCAAGACTCGTGTGTTGAATAGCAGTACGACGCGATAATGAAAGAGAGGTAGCGCCTGGTTTACTTTGGAACGAACACAAACGATTGACAATTGTCTTTGGCGTAAACGGTAGGCGAGCGCGCTCGAACTTGATCATGTTCAGCTGCTTGTCGGACTTTTCAACGAACCATCTGAATAAATTCGCATCTCTTCGTTTCAGCATGAGCAGCACAGATAGCTTTCGGTTGTTATGTTGTCTGCCTTTTTTATAGAAATGAATTGCATGAGCTGTGGAACGGTCTGACGACAAGGAAAATATTTATAACATATCTGCTTCTGGGACCCAAGAGAACCAGAGTAAAATTGCAGATAGTAAAGAAATATGTTTGGCAGCAGATTGCCGTAGCGCTCAAAGGTCCTATTGGGAACAATAGAAAGACTGTAAAGTTATAAGATGGATGTATCAGGCGTGAAATTACTGAACAAGCACTAGCTTTCTATTTCTTCTTATTAAGAAGGAAATGTTCAATAAATTTCCATGAAAGTAGACCAGTGCAAATATGTACGTATTACGAAAAATAACATTAAAAATTTACGAAAGACGTGATCATTCTTCTTGCTGACGGTCATAGTATCTGTAATTATTAGGCTTTGATAGTTATTTTTGGTGACAAATACAGATGAGTTATACGGAATAAAGCTATCTGCCTTCTTAAAAAATTTTACATACGATTTTATAAAGTAGCCTTTGTGATAAGTCGTAGGTATGTTCCACACTTTATTAATCTTATTTCATTGACATTATCTTCATTCCATGTACTTTAATAAAATTCTTGAAATGCCTTTTAAATGGCACTACAGACATCAGAAACTGCGTGAGATACAGCAGCTACTGAAATGCAAAAATAGTCACTAGCATAAATGCATAAATGTTTCCAACTGCTACTGGCTAGGGTGGAAATGCTAAAGTTTCTTCAGCTTATGTTGGTTGTCGACAATTAGTGTTCTGCTCTCAAATTTCCTTCTCAAGTGTAATGAGAGACCAGCGAAAAGCACCAACAGACACCTGCGTGAAGTTTGATATATTCCTAAGGAAAGAAGGAGCAGCAATTCAGTGTCAAAGCATTATCTCCACGTATTTCAAGCTTACACGTAAATTTAGACACTTCAGTTCTTCTTTTCCTACGACAATTTGCTGACTTCGTCAGAAACAATGCGTTCGCCGTGCTAAATAACACTTTATAAATATTAAAGTTTTGCATCGTGGCTTTACCTATGTAGTGTTATTTTGCCGTGCTAAATAACACTTTCTAAATATTAAAGTTTTGCATTGTGGATTTACCTATGTAGTGTTATTTTCTGTGTGCCAAATCTCAGAAACAGAAATTAGTACGGCAGTTTTCACACCATTTACTTCCGATCTCTGTAGCGTAAAGGCTTGATTACATATATAAATGAATGGTAGTGAAAACAAACGAATGGTATGGAACACTGGCGAATTATCTAAGAATGCTCTTTCACTTGTGTTTGCTCCTATTCGCTCTACTGTAAATAAAACTTTGGTAGACTTCTACCGGGCGTACTGCAACGGACCAATAAGAGTATTACGAATTTAAGTCGTAATACTTTTATAAGAGGGTATTTTGTGCTTTATAAGTCTGTGTCAGAAAATCTCCATCTATTAATCCTGCTCGGTACCTTGCTATATTCACTCCTCGACACTCCACAGATTCAAACAGATTAAATATTTGTTAGATGAACTCAACTGTTTTATTTTGAAGTAACACTTAAAGTAACACATAACCAGGCAAAAAAAAAAAAAAGACAACTCTTTGGATGCATGGTTACGGAAGGAAAAGGCTGTATCTTCGTACATACCATTCGCAGTAAAAGATTTAGATAAATCAGGGAAAATATGAATGATACACGGACGAGGAATTCAATTCATTCCTTCCGAAAACGATTCCAGTTTCTATACACGAGGGGCGTTTAGTTAGTAATGCAACCTATTTTTCTCTGAAAGCAGTTTAGTTTTATTCAGGACTATAATAAACCGTATTATTTTTAACTCTTTCGGTTACAAAACCTTGTTTCCCAACATAATCTCCATTTAATTCGATGTCCTTATGTCACCTCACTGGGAGGGCAGGCGTGCCCACACGATGCCATTCTACTGGTCGACGTCGGAGCCAACGTCTTGCTGCATCGAATGATCTCCCCATCATCTACGTACTGCCTACCGTGGTGTGAATCCTTCGTTGGGTGAAACAGATGGAAGTCGGAAGGTGCGAAATCCGGGCTTTGGGGTGGATGAGGGAGAACAGTTCAGCGACTTTTTGTGAGTTCCTCTTGGGTGCGCAGACTTCAGTGCGGCCTTGTGTTGTCGTGGAGAAGAAGTCCGTTTGGTTTGCATTTTTGTGGCCTCGAACATGTTAGTCACTGCTTCAAATTCGTAAGGGTGTGTGAGGTCAGCCGGCACGCGGAAGGTAGGACAGATCTGCGCGACTTGTGGTGATGATGACAGACGCCTTACCCAACGACTCACTGTGGTTTTTGTTTCACTGCCAGGCCACCGTAGACATTCAGCAAGCGCCTATGAATATGTCCGATGCTCTGGTTTTCCGCCAAAAGGAACTTAATGACAGCTCTCTGCGTGAAAAGCACCTCCGTTAGAGATGCCATTTTGAAGGTTACGTGTAGTGATGACACCTATCGAAAGTACATGAAACTGTGGGGTGTAAAACGGAAAAAATTCGCGATGTGCCACAAAATATTCCGATTTTTTTCATTTGAAAATGGGAGAGGACGAAAATGTGTTGCATTACGTATTGAAAGCCCTTATGTATACTCAACAGTCCACCTTACAGTATTGAATGGTGGTGGAACTTAAGAGTACCAATGTCACATGCCACATCCCTGTGTGAAAAATCCACTGTAGCTCAACCTCGACTCAGCTGCTATCTATGAATCTATTGCCATAGTGGAAGGAAGAAATATGTTGCCCAACATTTCTTGGGAAGGAAGCTCAACCACTGAGCTTTTCTTGCATATTTGTAACGGTCTCGTGCTTACTAAGCGTTTTCGTAATGAAACGGGCAGCTCAAGATGGGTCTCTGTTGCTCCTTCGTTGACCGTTCTCTGTTTCTCAGACTTGATAAATGTCTCTTATACATGAACAGTACTCAATATTAGGTGGAGTGAGCGTTTTGTAGAAGTTTCGTGGATACGTAATATTTCCACATCTTCATCGCTACTCAGCAAGCCACTCATAGAATATAATAGAGAGTACTTTTTATCCCTCAGTTACCTCCGCCATCTCCTCTTCCAGTCAGAATGACTGGTGGGAGAGTAATTGTTGGTAAGCCTCCATGTGAGCATGAAATACTATAATTTCACCTTAATAGTCTCTTCGTGAGATATATGCACAAGGAACGAATATATTGGTTAACCTCTCTAGGAAACTATGCTCAACCAATATTAACGGTATGTCACTTCGTGATGAAAAACGCTTCTTTTGTAAATTCTACCACTGTAATTGGATTAGTATCTCTCTGGCGCTTTCATGTTAAAAGAACCCACAGGTTTGCCTGTCCTTCTTGGATCATCTGTATTCGTCGTATCGATCTTTTCTAGAGTGGTCCCGAGACTGCCGAGCAATTTTCATCGATCGAACAAGAGTTCTTTAAGCTACCTCCTTTATTGACTGAATAAACTTCCTGAAGAAATTACTAATGGATCTTATCTATCATTGTTACGTTTAATCTCATGTGGTCGATCCACTCAACATCACTGCATATGCCTATTAACTACCGAATGGATGTGAGTGCTTCGTATGTTTGTCCGACATTTGTTTGTGGTCATACAATAACAGGTTTTTCCGTCTAATTATGGGCAATAGATCACAATCTCTTACACTGAGGACCATCTGCCAAACCTTTATCGAAGCATGTTTCCGTTTGAAGTTTATCTGCAATTCGCTACTCTTTTGTAGCTCTGTGTAGAACAGAATCATCCGCGAAATGAATTGGCCATTTTGCACTCCCATGGGGCACTCTAGAGGCTGTACATCTCAAGATTCCTCTTCATTAACGGTACTGTGCTGTGTTCCATTCTTACGTAACTCTTAAATGCATTAACAAAGATGGTCTGGTATTCCACTCGCTCGTATGGTATTCATCAGGCTGCAATACCGAAATCCCTTTCCTTCAGTAAGTTAACGAACTTGACTTCAACCTGGGCGGTGGTATTTACTACCTTCTAGGGCTCGTCGACGAACGGATGAAGCTATACATATCTTAATAATTGCTTTTTCAGTAATATCATATCCGAAAAGTAATTCATCTCTTCGCCTGTTGCTGGGAAATTCGTTAAATTTATTTACGTACACCAGCCATTGATCCTTCACAGGTCTTCCTGCTTGTCGTTAATCTACTGGGGTTGCAACATTCAAGTAAACAAAATCGCCGTCTGCGTACAGCCTCATGGAGCCTCCGTGGACACGTACACACACACACACACACACACACACACACACACACACACACAAGTATATTAGATGTGTTCAAACACATACACACACGTATGAGTATCTTAGATGTGTTCAAAAGAAAAGTTAGAAATAACACTGGGTATAACTGAAGACTCTATTCTAAAGTAATCACCAGAAGCCTGAGCTCAACTATTCCATTGTTTCACGATCCGAATGCTTCCCTGTTCCCAGAATTCCTGTGATTGTGACAGGATCCTGTCCTCCACTGTTTCTTTCCGTCATTTGTCTGAGCTGTAGCGCTTCCCTCTGAGAGATTTTTCTGAGCGGACCAGACACACGTAATCCCCAGGGCGACATGCCAAGTCTACGTCGCTGAGGAATGAAATAAACAGGAAGTGCCGAGAAGCTAAAACGAAATTCACATTTGTTGAAATTAAGAGCAAGGGTGGTAACATGAGTGCCATTACCGCTGTTACATGCAGAGGAGAAGGCAGTTAGGTGGACAGAGCACACTGAAGGCCTCTGTTAGGGAAAGACTTGTCTAATGTGATAAAAGAAGAAACAGGAGTATATCTATAAGAGATTAGAATCAGAATTTAAAAGAGCTTCGGGAGATTTAAGATCAATAAAGGCAGCAGATGTTGATAGCAATCCATCAGAATTTCTAAAACCATTGTGGGAAAGAATAACGAAATAACTATTCTCGTTGGTGTGTAGAATGTACGAATCGGACGATATACAATCTGACTTTTTGAAAAACATCACTCCTCACAATTACGAAGACTGCGAGAGCTGACAAGTGCGAGAATTATCGCACACCAGCTTGATAGGTCATCCACGCAAGTTACTGACAAGAATAATATACAAAAGAATGTGAAAGAAAATTGAGGGTGTGTTAGTTGACAATCAGCCTGGCTTTAGGAAAGGTGAAGCCACTAGACAGGCGGTTCTGACGTTGCAGCTGATAATGGAAGCAAGACTAAGGAAAAATTAACATCCGTCCATAGTATTTGTCGACCTGTAAATAGTGTTTGACAATGTCAAATGGTGCAAGATGTTCGAAATTCTGAGGAAAGTATGGGCAAGACACAGGGAGAGACGAGTAATGTAAACCATGTAGAAGACCCGAGAGAGAATAATAAGACTGGAAGATCAAGAAGGAAGTGATCAGATCAGAACGGGTGTAACGCAGGGACGTAATCTTTCGCTCCCGCTGTTCATTCTATACATCGAAGGAACGATGATGGAATTAAATGAAACGTTCAGGATTGGGATTAAAATTCAACGTGAAAGGATATCAACGATACGACTCACTGATTACATTGCTATTCTCAGTGAATGTGAAGAAGAATTACATGATCTGATGAATGCAATGAGCAGTACAATGTGTACAGAATATGGATTGAGAGTAAATCGAAAAAACGAAATAAGTCAGAAGCAGGAGAAAGAAGAACAGCGAGAAGCTTAACATCATAATTGACGGTCAAGAAGTAGATAAAGTTCAAGAATTCTGCAACCTAGGCAGCTAAGTCATCAATAAGGGGCGGAGAGTGGTGGACTTCTAAAGCAGACTCGCACTGACAAAAAGGGCATGTGTGGCCAAGAGAAGTCTACTAATATCAAACATAGGCCTTAATTTGAGGAAGAACTTTTGAGAATGTACGTTTGGAGTACTGCATTGTATGGTGGTGAAACACGGAACTTGGGAGAACCAGAACAGAAGAGAATCTAAGCATTTGAGATGTGGTGCTACAGATGGATGTTGAAAATTAGGTGGACTGATAAGGTAAGGAATGAGGAGGTTCTGCGCAGAATCGGAGAGGAAAGAAATGTGTGGAAAACACTGAGAAGGAGAAGGGACAGGATGGTAGCACATATGTTAAGACATCAGGGAATAACTTCCATGATATTAGAGAGAGCTTTAGTGGGTAAAAACTATAGAGGAAGACAGGCACTGGAATACATCCAGCAAATAATTGAGGACGTAGGTTACACGTGCTACTCAGAGATGAAGAGAATGGCATAGTTCGTCGCAGACCGCATCGAATCTGAGACTGATGGCTCAGAGGAGGCTGACGCTCAAGCTGCTCTCACTTAAAGTTGGGAATTACACTTTGTGTGATCCTGTATACGTGTGGACGTGCTTTATGGTGGAGCAGAATCTCTCTGAGCAGCCTAGTGAGTTTGCTATTGATGAATTTGCGTAGACTAAGGAGTGTCCCACAGTACATGTGCTTGAGTAATTCGATGAGTATCCGATCTTCGAAGTCCAAGATGGCCGTGGGCGTCACATTGTCTGTTGAGGGCACAGCTTTGAATTTTTTATGGGGAGGTGACGACACTACTTTTGCGTCCCTAGAGGTCTCCCAAAGCGGCGTATACACTGATGAGCCAATACATTATCACCACTGCCCGCCGCAAGGTTGTATGGTTCCTGGTGGCGCTGTGGGCGCTTGACTCCGTAAGAGAAGCATACGATCGGAGCAGAGACGAACTGTGGTACATTTTAGCGACGGCAAATGCGAAAATATGCCTACCGCAGAGACTTTGACAAAAGCTAGATTGTTGTGGCCAGTACCTGGTCGGCTGTTCGCGTGATACTCTAGTGAGAAATTGTGGAAAGTGGTTGAAGAATGCTGAAACCACGAGTGGACAATAAGAAGTTGGTCGTCCATGCCTCGTAACAGAACATGGGGACCAAGGCTTGCCCGCTCTGTGAAGTACGATAGGTGGCGATGGGTGGCAGATCTGACGACAGAGTTCAGTGCTGACGCAGGCACAAGTGTTTCTAGCACACCGTTCAGCGCACGTTGTTTAACATGGTGTTCACGGCAGGGGACCCCTACGCGTTCCCATGCTGACCCAACAACATCGTCAGTTATCATTACAGTGGACACGGGGTCATGGAGATTGCACCACTGATGAATGGAATCGCGTCGCCTGGTCCATTAAATTCAGTTTATTGTTATACAAGATCAATAGTCGTGTCCTTATACGCTGTCATCCAGGTGAACTGCTGTACAAATCACGCAGCGCTCTATGAACGCAGGCCTGTCGTAGCAGTTATGGGGGACATACACCTGGGCTTCCGTGGGACCTACGGAAGTAACCGAAGGCACCAGTACAGCGGTGGACTCCTTGAACATTGTTAGGGACCACCTGTAACCCGTTATCCTTGATGTCTTCCCCAAAAGCTATGGCATCTTCCAGCAGTTTCACTGTCTGTTTCAATAGGCCAGAATCGTGCTACAATTGTTTGCAGAGAACGATACTAAACTCACGTTGATGTCTTGGCCTTCAAATTCTGCTTATCTAGACCCGACGAAGCCCAACTGAGACATTATCGGGCGTCAGCTCCGCACCCACAGACGAACAGGGAAGTGTGAGATCTGTGCGTAGACATCATGTGCCGCAAACCTTTGGAAATCTATCAAATCGAATTCAGGTCTCGCAGAATACGAGGTGGACCAACGCGCTTTTAAGTAGGTAGTCATAATATTTTGTCTCACCACCATGCATATTCCAACCGGTTTGGTTGTTACGATTACTTTTGTGTACTGCGTAGTTACCTTTCGATCTGTTTCGACCCACTAAGAACAACGTGCTGAATTCTGAATCCGGTCGAAAATCTGATCCGATACTCGATAACCGCCGGCTGGCGTGGCTGAGCGGTTCTAGGCGCTTCAGCCTGGAACTGCGCGACCGCTACGGTCGCAGGTTCGAATCCTGCCTCGGGCATTAATGTGTGTGATGTCCTTAGGTTAGTTAGGTTTCAATAGTTCTAAGTTCTAGGGGACTGATGACCTCAGATGTTAAATCCCATAGTGCTCAGAGCCATTTCAACCATTTGAACTCGATAACCTCGTATTTTAATCACTGAACGACAGTGCGGTGCTTTCTTGAGTGCCTCCCAGAAGTCAAAGATGACATCACCTGGGCTGCCTCTGGACTTCGAGGGCGAAAAGAGTGCGCAGAGGTTTGCAAAATATCTGTTAGGCACAAATTTACAAACGATGGATGTGTAATTATTTCTGTAGTTTTGTCCAATAAGTTGGTTCCCTTAATTTCTCCAGCGACGTACGGTTAACTAGTGGCAGAAGGTGAGGATAACATTTCCTTTATTTCTTCAGAAACTCACTGGTATCTTATCCGGCCCATGTAATTAGCAGTATAAGTTGTTTTCAGTATTTTTTTTTTCAAAATCTCAAAGTAAATGTCTCGATGACACTCCATCTCCTGTGTGTTTCATCCAAGATGACTACAAGACACTGAGCAACCAGAACATTATGACCATTGACCTGCTATCGACATAACCCGTCCAGGCAAGGAATAGACATACTCATGGTTCCCGTAGTATCACTGAGCGTACTGTCCGTGTATAGAATGAGGAAGGCGCGCAATCTGTCTGAGTTTGACCGAGGGCAGATTTTGATGGCCCGGAAGCTCGGCACGAACATTTCGTCGGAAACTGCACTACTTGTCAGGGGCTCAAGGAGTGATGTGGTGAATGTCTTCAACACGTTGGGAAACCTAGGAGAAACCACGTCCAGAGGACGTGGCGCTGGACGGCCAAGCCTCAGTACACAAGTCGGACGTCGTAGACAGGGCAGACGGGTAAATCGGGTCCCTCAGTAAACTGTGCCGGAACTAACACGGGATATTAATGCAGGACAGAGCAAAAGCATGTCTGAACACAGTGCACAGAACACTCCTAACGATGGGCCTCTGCAGCCGACGACCCATGCATGTGCGAATGTTAACACCAGGAAGTCGGCAGCTATGACTGAAAGGGGGTCACGTGACAATCGACACTGGACGTCGGCTCAGCAGCATTGCGTTGCATGGTCTGATGAATGCCGATACATTCTTCACATGCCGATGGGAGTGCGCGATTCGTCGTCTCTCAGGGGAACGGTTCCGTGACGCCTGTACTGCTGGACGGTGACAAGTTGGCGGCGGATTCGTCATGCTCTGGGGAACACTCACTTGAGCATCTATGTGTCCAGAGGAGTTCGTGCAAGACACCATGACGGCCAAGGTTGTACGATACACTGGTTGCAGACCACGTAGCCTACACCTCTTATGACGATCATGTTTCCCGACGGCAGCGGCATTTTTCAACAAGATAATGCGACATGTCGCAAGGCCAGGAGTGTGACTGAGAGTTCCAATTGACGTGCTGGCTCTCCAAGTCGTCAGATCTGAAGCCGATCGAACACATATGGGATGTAATTGAATGTAGCGGCAGATCTCGTCACGGCCCTCCCTAGGTTTGCACGAATTGGGTTACTTGCGTGTGCAGATGTGGCGCAATTTCCCTCCAGCGACCTGCAAATGCTACACTACTTACTTGCCAAGATGTGTAGCTCATATTATCTGTGCCTAAGATGGACATAATGTTTTGTGGTTAGTTCCTATGGGACCAAACTGCTGAGGTCATCGGTCCCTAAGCTTACAACTTCTTAATCTAACTTAAATTAACTTACGCTAAGGAGAACAAACACACCCATGGCCGACCGGGGGGAGCCACGCGGACAGTGGTAAGGGGCCTCAGACCGCGCGGGTAAACCGTGCGGCGGTGGACATACCGGCTATTAGATAGGTGGTCATAATGCTCTGGCTAATTAGTGTAAATCCTACACAGCTGACGTATGCACAAGAAATGGCTCCTGTCAGTATTACTAGTTCGACATTTTCATGGTGCAGATGAATGACTATTTACGTCATCCACTAACGGTATTTTTCTTAATTTTACTTATAAGTTGCTTAGAATTTTATTCCCGTTTGATACGTGCCGTCTGTTAATCTCAAAGTATTTTTAACCATCATGTATCATTATCTACTGGCTGCAGTAAAGTTTACAGAGTTTCAGAACTATCGCCTCAATTTAATTAAATATTTTGTCTGAGGGTACACGTTATATTAACTGGATGGCCAAAAGTCACGGGAAGGGGTCTCTGAAAGGTGTGTCGTGTATGACGCCTAAATGTTGCAGCTCTACGCGGCGTATAGAGGGAGTGCACACATGGTGTGCGAGCAGTGTTTACAGACAATTATGTACTCAACATTGCCACAAGCTTCGAATTAACCGACTGTGAACGTGACGGTACTCACGGATCACTGAAAACTTGACACTATACAAGAACTCGTGTTTCCTAGGTAAATGTGTCTAGTGTGGATCTTCAGCATTCCAAATCTTCCCACTCACGTAAACTACTAGAAAGTACTAGAACGGTCCTAACTACTCTACCTTCTGATTAACTCCTACTTCTGTATCCATATAGATTAAGACAGTTTTATGCAAGTTAGCGGAGATACGACTGTAGTTAACAAGTAAAGGCAAAATCAGTATCCATCTCACTCTGTATTTAACACTGTTATAACAAGAGTACGCTATAATGTCTTGAATACGTAATATCTTAGCACACAAACGGTCCAATACAGCCGTTAGCTGGTTAAATGAACTTGATATGACACCCCCCACAGTCCAAGTCTACTTAAAGCTAGCAGTTTATAAATTGAAACGAAACACATATGAAATTATCTGACAGTTAACTCTTCTCTTTATATCTGACTGAAATGAACAATAAAAACACACACACAATAACGCTTGAAAACCAGTATACCAATGAAACACAAAAATAGATCAAAAATAAAAATACTTCAGGCATGACGGTATTGATGATTGTTGCTGGTGAACTGCTAGCTATAGGACATAGATGGAGTGGGCTAGTAACTCAAATATCTCTATGTAAATATTATGCACAGAGCAAACGAAGAGAATAGCTTTACCGATGCGTATTGACAGGTCAGTGGAGTAGAAGTTTAGTTCGATCGTAATAACAAAATGCAAATTCCTGTGTGTGCTAGAAGCATGTATCGATGTGAACTATAGCTGCAGTAAAATGCTTTGTAATGTTATCTTGTCTTTAATACAAATGTTTAATAATAATACTACGCTATGTGATCTCAGTTTAGAGCATCTTTCGGCTGAATGCAATGTTCTGTTATTCTTCGCAACAGACTCTACATTTAAACTCGTAAGAGGAAGTAAATTAATATCATGTTTAATTTCACTTGCCCAGCGCACTTTGACCCAGTGCACTTAGATGTAATCCGCTGTCGGGACTTTTATCTGTACGACACACCTATGAGATGGCGGCAGACTCACTGAGTCATAGATTTTCCAGCCTCCTGATGAAGCGCAGTGTGGTGGATTCTGTCTCCCGTCGTTGCGATGCGGCTGGGTCGCCGAAAAATAGTGACATCTCTTTTGTTAATTAAAGTTTGAACAACTAACGAAAGGATAACGTTCTATGAGACTGGGCGTGGAATGTCAGAAGCTTGAATGTGATGGGGAAGATCGAAAATTTGAAAAGGGAAATGCAAAAGCTCAATCTAGATACAGTAGAGGTCAATGGAGTGGAATGAAAAGACGACAAGGATTTCTGGTCAGATGAGTATAGCGTAATATCAACAGCAGCAGAAAACGGGATAACGGAGGTATGATTCGTTATGAATAGTATGGCAGGGCAGAGAGAGTTTTACTGTGAATATATCAGTGATAGGGTTGTTCTTATCATAATTGACAGCAAACCAACATCGACATTGATAGTTCAGGTATGCATGCCAACATCGCACGCTAAATATGAAGGGAGGGAAAAAGTATATGAGGATATTGAAAGGGTAATACAGTACGTTAAGAGAGATAAAAATCTTCTGGTCATGGGGGACTGGATTGCAGTTGTAGGGGAAGAAGCAGAAGGAAAGGTTACAGGAGAAAATCGGATTGGTACACGGAAAGAGAGAGGAGAAAGAGTAATTGAGTTCTGTAATAAATAAGAAAGTTTCAGCTGGTAATAGCGAATACTCTGCTATAGTAAGGCGTACCCAGGAGCAGATATAGACTCAGATCACAATGTAGTAGTGATGAAGATTAGTAGAAGTTAAAGAGACTAGTCAAGAAGAATCAATATGCAAAGAAGTGGGATATTGAAAGACAAATGAATGGCAACATAGTCTTGAATTTCTCTAAGGCTATAGATGCAGCAATAAGGAATAGCTCAGTAGTTAGTATGGTTGAAGACAAATTGGTATCTCTAAAGAGGGCAATCACAGAAGTTGGAAAGAAAAACATAGGTAGAAGGAAAGTAACACTGAAGAAGCCATGGAAACAGAAGAAATACTTAAACTGATTGATGAAAATGATCAGGGAAATTCCGAAATACAGAAATAGAAGTCGCTGAGGAATGACATAACTAGGCGATACAAAGAAGCTAAGACAAAGAGGATGCATGAAAAATATGAAGAAATCGAAAAAGAAATGATTGTCAGAAGGACTGACGCTACATATAGAAAAGTCAAAACAACCGACGGTGACATTAAAAGCAAGGGTGGTAACATTAAGAGTGCAACAGGAATTCCACTGCTATATGGAGCGGAGTGAAAGGAAAGGTGAAAGAGTACATTTGTCTGATGTGATAAAAGAAGAAACGGAAGTCGATTTAGAAGAGACAGTCGATCCACTATTCGAATCATAATTTAAGAGGTATTTAGAGGACTTACGGTCAAATAAAGCAGACGGGATAGATAACATTTCATCAGAATTTCTCAAATCATTGGAGTGAATGGCAACAAAACTATTATTCACGTTGGCGTGTAGAACGTATGAATCTGGCGACTTACCATCTGACTTTCGGAAAAATATCATCAATACAATTCCGAAGACTGCAAGAGTTGACCAGTGCGAGTATTATAGCATAGTCAGCTTAACAGCTTATGTATGCAAGTTGCCGACAAGAATAATATACAGAAGAATGGAGAAGAAAATTGGCTAGGCGTTAGATGACGATCAGGTTGGCTTTAGAAAGGTAAACGCACGAGAGAGGCTATTCTCACGTTGTGGTTAATAATGCAAGCAAGACTAAAGAAAAATCAAACACTTTCATAGGATTTGTCGACTTGGAAAAAGCGTTCGAAAGTAAAAAGAGCTGTTCGAAATTATGAGAAAAATAGGGGTAAGCTATAGGGAGAAAAAAAATGGCTCTGAGCACTATGGGACTCAACTGCTGTGGTCATAAGTCCCCTAGAACTTAGTACTACTTAAACCTAACTAACCTAAGGACAGCACACAACACCCAGCCATCAAGCTATAGGGAGAGATGGGGTAATATAGAATATGTACAAGACGCAAGAGGGAGTAATAAGAGTGAACGCCCAAGAAGGAAGGGCTCGGATAGAAAAGGGGTGTAAGACAGGAAGATAGTCTTTGCCCCTACTGTTCAGTCTGTGCATCGAGGAAGGAATGATGGAAATAAAAATGGCTCTGAGCACTATGGGACTCAACATCTTAGGTCATAAGTCCCCTAGAACTTAGAACTACTTAAACCTTACTAACCCAAGGACATCACACACACCCATGCCCGAGGCAGGATTCGAACCTGCGACCGTAGCAGTCCCGCGGTTCCGGACTGCAGCGTCAGAACCGCACGGCCACCGCGGCCGGCTGGAAATAAAAGAAAGGTTCAGGAGTCGGATTAAAACTCAACGTGAAAGGATATCAATGATACGATGTACTGATGAGATATCCTAAGAGAAGAGGAATTACAGGATCTCATCAATAGAATGAAGAGTCTAATGAGTACAGACTGTGCATTGTGAGTAAATCGAAGAAAACGAAAGTAATGAGAAGTAGCAGAAATGAGAACAGCGGGATACTTAACATTATGATTGGTGGTTACGATGTAGATGAAGTTAAGGAATTCTACTACCTAGGCAACAGAATAACCAGGGACGGACGAAGCAAGGAGAATATCAAAAGCAGACTAGCACTGGCAAAAGGAGCGTTCCTGGCCAAGAGAAGTATACTAGTATCAAACATAGGCCTTAATTTGAGGAAGAAATCTCTGAGAATGTACGTTTGGAGTACAGCATTGTACGGTAGTACAGAAGAAAACCGGAACAGAAGAGATTCGAAGCATTAGAGATGTGATACTACAAAAGAATGTTGAAAATTAGGTTGTCTGATACATGATGTGATCAAAAGTATCATGACACCCCCTAACACATACGTTTATCATATTAGGTGCATTGTGCTGCCACCTACTGTCAGGTACTTCATAACAGCGACCTCAGTAGTCATTAGACATACTGAGAGAGCAGAATGGGGCGCTCTGCGGAATTCACTTACTTCGAACGTGGTCAGGTGAATGGATGTCGCTTGCGTCATACGTCTGTACACGAGATTAGCACTCTCCTTAGCATCCGTAAGTCCACTGTTTCCGATGTCATAGTGAAGTGGATACGTGAAGAGAGATGTACAGCACAAAAGCGTACAGACATACCTCATCTGTTGACCGACAGAGACTACCGAAAGTTGAAGAGCGTCGTAAAGTGTAATAGGCAGACATCTATCCAGAGCTTCACACAGGAATTCCAAACTGCATCATGATCCACTTGAAGTACTGTGTCAGTTAGGCGGGAGGTGAGGAAACTTGGATTTCATGGTCGAGTAGCTGCCCGTAAGCCACACATCACGCCGGTAAATGCCAAACGACGCCTTGCTTGGTGTAAAGGAGCGTGAACACTTGGCGATTGAACAGTGGAAAACGTTGTATGGTGTGTCGAATCACAGTACACAACGTGGCGATCCGATGGCAGGATGTGGGTATGGCGAATGCCCGTGAACGTCTTCTGGCAGCGTGTGTAGTGCCAATAGTAAAATTCGGAGGCCGTGGTGTTATGTTGTGGTCGTGTTTTTCACGGAGGTGGCTTGCACCCCTTGTTTTATTCCGCTGCACTATCACAGCACTGGCCTACATTGTGGTTTTAAGCACCTTCTTGCTTCACACTGTTGAAGAGCAATTCAGGGATGGCGATTGCACCTGTGGATAGTGCACGGCCTGTGGCGGAGTGGTTACACGATAGTAACATCCCTGTAATGGACTGGCCTGCTCAGAGTCTTGACGTAAATCCTATAGAAAACCCTTGGAGTATTTAGGAACGCCGACTTCGTGCGAGGCCTCACCGACCGACGTCGATACCTCTCCTCAGTGCAGCACTCCGTGAAGCATGGACTGCCATTCCCCAAGAAACCTTCTAGCACCTGATTGAACGTATGCCTGCGAGAGTGGAAGCTGTCATCGAGGCTAAGGGTGTGCCAACATCATAGTGAATTCCAGCATTACCGATGGAGGGCGCCACGAACCTTTAAGTCACTTTCAGCGAGCTGCCCGTATACCTTTGGTCACATAGCGTAGGGTAAAGAAACAGGGGGTTCTACGCAAAACTGGAAAACACTGACAAGAAGAAGGAACGGGATGATAGGACATTAGTTTAAACGTCCGGGAGTGATTCCAATTGTACTAGAGGGAGCTATAGAGCGCAAAAACTTTAGAGGAAGAGAGAGATTAGAATATATCCAACAGATAATTAAGAACGTAAGTTGCAAGTGCTGCTCTGTGTTGAAGAGGTTGGCACAGGAGAGGAATACGTGTCGGGCGGCATCGAACCACTTGGAAGACTGATGACTCAAAAATAAATTAAAGAAAGATCGAAAATATGAAATAAAATGAAATGTACGTGTGCACGGGGCACTGTTTCGTACCTAAACACAAGGTAGATGAGCCATAACTGATTTCAGAACATGCGGCCCAGGCTGCATCAGGTGAGTACTGAGAACACGGATTTTCATTTTCACATGGACGACTCCTTGATAGAATATTTGAGTAGCATACCACCAGTTTATTTCTACTTTCAGAATCGTTCGGAAGCTTGGAACTCACTCTAGTTTAGAACAGAACCGCTAGCATTTAGATGCATTGCATTCTATTAAGATATACCTTAAAACGGTAGTTTCCGTGCGGTTCTAGGCGCTTCAGTCAGGAACCGCGTGACCGCTACGGTCGCAGGTTCGAATCCTGCCTCGGGCATGGATGTGTGTGATGTCCTTACGTTAGTTAGGTTTAAGTAGTTCTAAGTTCTAGGGGACTGATGACCTCAGAAGTTAAGTCCCATAGTGATCAGAGCCATTTGAACCATTTGAAAACGGTAGTTTTATGAACTGAATTATAGTCATCAGTCCAAGTCGTCATGCCATAGTATGCTAAAGTTGATTGGCTCTGTTTTTTGGCCGAATAAGTGTCACCTATGATCAGAGAAACGACAGAAAGTCGTACAGAAAGCATGCGACAGTACTGTATGATTGGAACAGTAGTGCACAAATACTGAATAGGTTACTCACTAAAGCGCCATGAGCTGCTTAATGACTGACTTTGAGCTAATATATTGTCATTCATTCTGAATAGATGACGTTTCATTACGTGACCTATTCAGTATTTGTGCAGTGCTGTTCCAACCAGTCGTAATACCGGCCTCCGTAGCCGAGGTCGCTAACGGACACTTAATGCAGGGGCGCTCGCCCGTGGAGTACGCTGGGTCGAATCCTGAGGGTGGATGAAGTTTTCACTGCCAGAAATTGGTCGGAAAGAGGAGGAGAGGTCCTGGTGTGAATCTCGTGAACATCAATCACTGTGTCAAGGTCCTGGATAAAATTTCAAACCTCTCCACAATGTCTCATGAAGTGAGGGCATGTGCTACTGTTGATGGTGGTCTGTCGGTCGTTAAACTCGGCGGCCGTCTTGGTGCTAATCACGAGGAGTAGGCTATGTGCAGCGCCGAGTTTCAGCCTCTCCCGTCTCCTGTCATCTCCAGCACTACGCTACGCACACATTTTACTCACGTACACTTCACAGTTACACTTACGTACTCTTCACAGTTACACTTACGTACACAAGTTTCAGCAGGCTCAAAGAACAGAGAAAAAGCTTTACAGTTTTGCGGCTGAACCTGCCCTTCGTGGTATCCCAGCCATTCATGCCATACGAATTTACCTTCACTACTTACAATCGTTCGGTTTGTTGCCCGGTTGCGCTGCGATGTAACACTGTTCTTGTAATCAGATGGCTGCTGATTACAGAAAGTGCAATATGTCTATAGTCTCCTCGTTTCCTTGGCGTCTTCTGAGATGACTTTCTAAATTCTCTTGCTGTTAATTTCTTTTTTTCTGCTCCTAGTGTTTTCTGCACTTGGGCATCCCCTTCGGAATTGATATTTCTTCTCAACGTTTAGAAAAATAGAGCCACATCAGTGCATTACTCGCTTTCCATAATGATGTATGTGCAGTTAATCTTTCCTCGCATATAACACCGTCTACTGCCTCGAAGTTACTGCCTCAGATTTTCTCCGGACTCCTACAACTTTCAGTACTACCAAAAATGTCCTTTTTTCCACTGTTAGATAAACCTTTAACCGATTCACACCACACTCGTGACTGATCAGTCTAGACACTTCCCCACCATCCCCACTTCCCATCTTGAACTACTTACTGTTTCCCAGTGGCACATACTCTTTCTCCAAGCTCCTTCTACACGTGGCCATCAAGAAACACTTCTCTCCTCAAAATATACTGCCTTTGCCGGCGATAATTTAACTCACTACACTCGACCGTCATCACACGGAATAGTTCCGTCATTAACTACTGCCCTAATCATCTGTATCTAGACCCTTCGCGATAGTTTTAGATAGGTGATATTTTCTCTGCTGGACCGAAGCTTCCAGAAATACAAAAGCAATATACTGATTTACGGTTAGAATAATATACTCAAAGAAGAAGTATTAGTTTTATTAATAGTTTTTCGTAACATGTTCACACTAGATAAATGAAGTTTGAAGAAAATAAAATAAGGGAAACATATGCAATTTTATGATTCTTATTATGAGATATTGAAATAGAGGAGAGGCTGTTACATAACAGACATCAAAAATTGGACTGAAATATTCCCGTCTCAGGAGGACCACTAGCCTTTGACGGAGAGACGTCACGTCGGATCAGCAAAACCAAACGGACGATCAGTGGATTCCTGTAAATCGGGTGGCTGCCGATTTGAGTGTGAGGCATCACGATCCTATTTCTATCACAATTACACAGAGAGAGCTGCACTGCGCAGGATTCGGCATCAGACGACCGTACATCACATCCGGTGCCTTACCACGACTTTTGGCCGTTCAGAGAGTGTGTCAGACAGTGACATATAAAAAAGTGTCACTGATACGCCCGCTAAACCCGCTGAGGAGAACAGGTGATAGGATTGTGGAAAAGGCCAAATAAGGATGGGGTCAGTTTCACCTCAAAATTGTAATTTATTGCACTTTAATAACACATTTACAACCAAAGTGCCACATAGCCGAACTTTTACAACTACGAGTTTCAAATTCCAAATCTTTCACGGCAGAAGGCCTCCAGACAAGAAATCTTAAAGAGCAACTGCAGTTAAAACTGCAAATAATATATACAGCTAGGCTGAAAAGCCTCAAGGCAAGGGTATATAGACAAACATAAACAAGGTGCAATACAAACGGCTGAAGGCGTACAGTAAAATTTTCAAGATTTTAAAATAAATTGCCATAACCTTTCAAAGGCAGAAGGCCAAAATGTTTAAGCTTGAAAGGTAATTTTAAGAATAAGGTTCCAAGGCTGAGGGCCCACAATTAATTTTCCAAAATCTTTAAAAAATATAACCATAAGCGTTAAGTTTTAAGTAGCTGAAACCGCACTAAAAGAAAAGACAACACAACGGTAATAACCTTTCAGCAAATATCTACTTGCCAGAATTCAAACTTACTTACAAAAAACACAGAAAAACCAATAATGTTTTGTTAATCATTAGCTACGATAGATTATAAACAGACAGTTAAACACCGGTGAGAGAGACAGTAAAGACAACAGCGGTCAGAAGCCTCCAGGGACTCGGTCTGCCCTCGTCCACCTAGGTGAGACAGGTGTTGAGCCCAACTACACTTGATTCGTCGGAACCCAACCAAGGTACAGCCACGGACCGATCGACAAACGACTTGCTTGCCACCAATCGATACATGAGAATTCAAACACAAAATGTCACGGGCGTGATTATCCACAATCAAGTATGTCTATGTATTAAGCTGCCAAAACTACACCGTGTAGGACAGCGACTACAGGTGAGGAAAAGACACTGCCTGAAACTACGTTAGTGGCCATGGCAGGTAACGGCCACAAGGCTGGAAATTCCGCTGGTGAACTCGAACTATAGTCAACGAATATATTTAATTCCACGGCATGGCGGCCAAATTTCAGCAATACAAACACTCATGTGTTGCTCACAGGAAAACCTCCCCAACAATGAACCACCGAAACGAATCACACAACATGAATGGACGTGGCTTGCGTACTTGAAATCACTACTCAACTTTGACGACCTCTGTCGGTGAACCACGAAGCTCGTAGCGATCGGACAGCTCCACACACGCTCCGACACTGCTCAGGGACCGCCAGCGGACCCAGGCGACTGCACCGCGCGGAGATAACTTCCGTGGTCCGCAGCAACCGACCGACTCCGCAGAATGCCGAAAACATAGAAAATAGTCGTCAGCGGAAATTGGTTGGTTGGTTGGTTGGTTGGTTTTGGGGAAGGAGACCAGACAGCGTGGTCATCGGTCTCATCGGATTAGGGAAGGATGGGGAAGGAAGTCGGCCGTGCCCTTTCAGAGGAACCATCCCGGCATTTGCCTGGAGTGATTTAGGGAAATCACGGAAAACCTAAATCAGGATGGCCGGACGCGGGATTGAACCGTCGTCCTCCCGAATGCGAGTCCAGTGTCAGCGGAAATAACGCCAACTAAACACACAACCTGACAAACAGTGCACGAAGACCTGAACGATACCAAACAGTAACTAAGCACGCACGAATACAAATCGGGAGTCGATGCACACTCACGCAACCGACTCATGAACGATCGGCGAGCAAAAACGCGCCGACCGGTAGGACGACAGACCGACGATCCACCAAGAAAGACCATGGCCCAGCTGAAGTGATGCCTGGTGGCAATGGTCGGGCGAGCCATGTCGACTCAGACCTCACTGCTGCTTCAACCCGACTGCACTAGTGCTGCATTGCAACTCCGCGACTGGCAGGTCCGGACTGCGCTCCAGACGCGTTCCAGCTCACTGGTAGACCCGAACTCGCGACCCGAACTGTTTACGGCAGACAACCACCGGGAAGTAATAGCAAAGATACTACGAGAGGGGATATATAGATACGCGCTGCTAACGCCGCTCACGGTCAGGCAAAGCAGCAACTCAGTGACAGTAGTAATTTAAATTAACGTAGTGAGGTGCAAGTGCGTTAAAAACTTGGTTTAAAATACATGATGGCAGGAACACGAGCCACGCACGGCTCAGTGACCTTCAGTCAGGTATCACTGAAAGTAAATTGTGTGTAACATGTGTTACATTTCGGCGCGATTAGACATTCGTAACGCAGTCATGTTCATGAAGTAAAGCATCCTCGAAATCCGGTAGGAAACAGCAAGTCACGTCCGCAGTCTATAGGCCTCAGAGACACACGTGACAAACGGCACTGAGGTACGAGACTGCTTAATTTCACTGCAACGGTCTTTGTTGGCAGACGTCTTGACTACGGGCCTTCTGCCTGCGATTTGTACGCGTTACGCACACGGCCTTTAAGTCATGGGTAAGTGGAATGGCTCACTGAAACTGGATGTACGGCCGGATCATTCGCATATGGAGGCCGGCCAAGCTTAGAGCGAGTTCAGCGGCTCGTGCAGTGCCATTTCATTGCGGTTGGATAAATTTTACAATGGAGGAGACAATAAAGAGCAGTACGGGCTAGGTCGGTCACTTTCTGTAACTCGGAACATCATCCTCGTACCACGAGGCGTCCAACAAGCGTTACTCCTGCCTACACTGGAGATCTGAAGGTTGCCTTTCCCGTTATACTTTGTACCTTCAATTACGAAAGACTGACTTTCACTTTCGGCAATCCATCCCAGTTATGCCACCTAATACAGAAGCTTCGCATCGTCTGATGGCTATAGCGACCCACTGTGCGTTGATCGGGGAGTGGATGGCATCACCTTCCTGTTTGAAAAACAGTTTAGCTTCGAAAATAGTTTATTTGTTAATTATTTAATCTGATCAGAGTAACGTCTTCGGGCTATCTGGACAAACACACACATCCCTGCCCAAGGGAGGACTCGAACCTCCGCAGGAACCAGCCGCACAGTCCATGACTGCATCGCGTTAGATTACTCGACTAGTCCCGTGCGGCCGTCTATATTACAGTTAAAGATAATTTTACAACAGTAAACAGTAATAATATTGTTGCAATACTACTAAAAATCGTTTAAAGCAAGAAACTGGCGTATTGCGTCTTTACTTCGTCACTGTTAAAAAGGCATACAGCGGTGCTAGTGTTCTGAACTGGGACAGGATATTGTTATCACCTCGTACACTACCGTATTTGGTTATAATAGGGTACTTTGTGAGCTGCGGTCCTCAGGGACGACATTTTAAAGTGGCATGTGCACCTGTTTCAATTTAACTAATTTGTTCATGGTATGGAAGTTAACACACAACCACAGAGCGCTTGCCACACGCTTCAGTCCGGAACTGCGCAGCTGCTACGGTCGCAGATTCGCATCGTGCCCCGGGCATGGATGTGTGTGATGTCTTTAGGTCAGTTATGTTTAAGTAGTTCTAACTCTAGGAGACTGATGACCTCAGATGTTAAGTGCCATAGTGCTTAGAGCCATTTGCCATTTGAACCATTTTTTTAATTAGTATTTTTTTGTTTTTTTTTTTTGTTTGCCACACAGCATATGCACTATAATCTGAAACCTAATAGTCAACTTGATCGCCGATTAGAATGTAAATCAGAGTATGTGGGACGTTCTAACGACGCCGCTTGGCTCCCCTGCTAACTTCTAATAGATCTATCTTCATCTAGTAACCATGCTCAACGGCTTGATACACAACCTCACAGAGAAAGTGAAGCAGTCAGAAGACATTGTCGGATGTCAGTTTATGTAAATAATCTTTTTAAACATATCGGGCATAGCAATGATCACAATGAACAGTAATAAAATATTACATGGAATAGCCTTGATCAATTAAGAACTCATTTATTCACCAGTGATGACCGGTTCCGACTCGATGTGGATCACCTTCGTACCACACTCTCGTGATAACGTGTCAGAATGCTGGCACGAAGCAGGAACTATGGTTACCACCCCCTGATGTTCAAATGGTTCAAATGGCTCTGAGCACTATGGGACTTAACATCTATGGTCATCAGTCCCCTAGAACTTAGGACTACTTAAACCTAACTAACCTAAGGACAGCACACAACACCCAGCCATCACGAGGCAGAGAAAATCCCTGACCCCCCCCCCCCCACCCCTGATGTAAACACGTCATCACTGTAGGGTGTCCCGAAGATGACCCACGTCAGGTCGAAACCGGTCACCACTTATGAATAAAAGTATTTTAATGTGATTAAAACTGTTGTATAGCATATTTTTAAAATGGTATATGAGTGCAATTCTCTGTGACGTACAGCGACCATGAGAATGCGCTGGTGTTCATTCTGATTAGTGTTGTTACTAGGCCTGGTGGGGCATACAAGGGACGTGAACAGCGTCAGATTTTGAGTGATAACTGTGAAGGACATGAGGGTGCAGCGTACTGGTAGCGTACTGCTATGAGACAGCGGTATCAGCACTTGACAGAGTTTGAAAGTGACTTCGTTGTGGGCTCCCTCTTGGCCAGCTGATCGAATCGTGTGGTGTCCAGATTTGTGGGCCATCCAGTGCGACACTGATCGATGTTGGACTGCATGGGAAAGTGAAGGGAAGCATATTCGTCGTCAAGGATCTGGTCAACGAGGCCTGACCACCAAAAGGGAGTATCGCCGCACTGTACACAAGACACATCGTAATCCCTTACCATTTGCGCTTGTCACCCGAAAACTAGGAATGAACGCAGTGCAACACTGCTTGCCATCTCATTACATTGTTCGGAGACTGACAGTAGCCGTACTAATGCATTATAGACTCACGCATAGGCTGCCATTAACATCGCAACACAGACGGTTGCGTTTGGAGTGGTGTTGTTAACAGGAAACGTGTACATCTGATTAATTATGTTGCACTTTGTTCAGCGACAAATAGCGGCTCTGCGCTGCTACCACGTTGGCGAACCTAACGGTGACCTGTGTAGAGGTCCCATTCTCCCATTGTTATGGAGAGGCATAACCGTGTTACTCTTTGCCGTTGTCTATGACTTATAGTTACGGCTGATATCGACTGAAGGAACTCTTGAAGGCCCAGCGGTACGTCAGTGACATCCCGCGCCCTCACATGAAGCCACTCATGAGGGTGTATCGTTGTGCCATTTTTTCAATGGACAATGTCCATCCACCCACGGTACGTGTCTCCAACTGCCTACGTTATTTTGTGGTACTCCTGTCCACACCAAGATCTCCAGATCTGTCGTTGGTAGAACATGTGTGAGACTAGCTCGGACATCCTCTCCGTCTCAGTGCCAGTTTTGAGGGAAGGGGAGTTGTGGGACAGCTTGCCTCAAGAGAAGATACTATGACCTTACGACACCATCCCCTCCCGAATCTGTACGTGTATCCTGACCAGACGGGGCGCAAAGTTATACTAATATTGTGCTCATGCTACGTTAGTTCGTTAAAAATTTTGCGTCCTCGACCACTAAACCTCACAGCATGGCAGCGTTCGAAAAGTTGCAGATGTTTAGCACTGATGTCGTTACGTGAAATATTCACAAAAAGCTTTGTCTACGTAGCAAAAGCAGTACTGATACTGGTAACAAGTTGTCTAGTTTTTTTGCCACGTCGAAGGTTGAAATTTTATGTTCAACTTCGATGTTCCAGTGATTCAAAGACAAGAGTTCCGATGTTGAAATACCGATTTTTGAACTCTCGGTACCGACATTTCTTTAATATCGACGAACGTCGAGCATCGCTAGTTGCACATATCATTACTGTCCCCGAAGATAGAAATCTGTGAACTTTACCTGCACATAGCAAAGTGCAGAAACATACACTCACTCTGGGTTCCGTATGGAGCACTAGTTATTTATAGTACACACGCCCATCAGTCGGACATAGACGGCCTAGAGGACCCGCTACAACCTTACGCTGTAACACTGAAGACCTTTATTGCTACAAGTATATTTTACTACAGCCTAGTGTATCTGAGATACTACTTTATTGTAAAGATTCCATTAGTCTACCTCTTTTCTGTTTCATCTGTGTTGGAGCATTGTTCGCAGAGCGTAAACTGCTTTCAGTTTCAACTCTAGTCACACCGCTACGAAAATGTTTCGTAACTGAGTGTGGCAGGTCAGTAGACAACTATTTAACATGGTGAACACGATAGCATCATCACTGATTTTCGTTAGACCTTACAGTTCGTTTGTATCCGATTTTGCAGCTTCTATTACTCGCAAATAATGTCAATATTATTCCGTTATTAGTTTTGTTTTCCAAATTATGTCCCCCAGTGACCCTTTTCTTCGCGCATTTGAGTATGAAGCTCGTCTTCCTGACAGTGTTAAAAATTGTCTTCTCATTTAAGTCAAGGTATGACTTCATGTACACTGTACTGATGATAAGCATCATTACAACAGTAGAAACGTTCCTTGAATTTGGATGCATTAGCTAAGTATGTTGGGATATATTAGTTTTTTGTATGTTGGTTGTGACTCGGTGGCTTAGGTAGTATGAGGCACACCAGAAATCCAAAAATCATACTTTTGAGCCACTCAGTAGTTGTCGTTGCCTTTATTTAATTATTTTTGTTCTTGTCTTACTGTACAGAAGTTGTAATTTAACGATGTAAGGCACCCATTAGATATCTGTAAGAGTTGGGAATAAATCACTTCAATTTTTTCTGTTTTTTAACACACGTGGCAAATGTAAATGAGAGCAATGCAAAGTCTTATCATGCTTCAGTGTCACCGCTACTCTGCAATTCTTCCCATAACTGGCTGAGTAACTCAGTTCGAAGGTCGTAGAAACACAGTGACATACCACTTCTTATAGAACTACGCAAACTTATGCACTGACGTGATCAACGTTTGGATTAATGGTACCTTTAACATTGCCTTGTGTAAGTTGAATCTATTAGTTATGTTTACGCTTGTGTTATCCAGTTATTAGAATGGCGTGATCTGAGCTGCTGCCTACTACTGAACATGATCTAGAGACTCTAGTACGTAATTGTACCAGAACTAACAATCATAAAGAAATAAAAAAAATTCAAATCGGTGAAGTACGAAATGAATATTGGAAAACTATTAGCTGGGCTTCGGCATGTATGTGTCGTATTTGGCTGCCGGATATTTCTGTGAACTGTCTGCTACAGGAAGTCGACGTGTTTACTGAAGACAGCGTTTCCATGAATTTCTGCCGCTATCGCGACGTCTGCCTTGCGTCCTGGTCTACCAAAATGTCGACCACAGGTGGCTATTCCTGGAAGACGTTCAAGTCTCGGCATGTGCTTGGCTGCTAGCCACGTGTCTCATCATCGGCAAAACTTTCGAACACATATGATGCGCACAGATAGCTGCCCACCACTTTGAAACAAGGTTACTTTAAGGTTCTCTCGCCTTTATGGTCGTTTACGTCCTCCTTTTCCTGCTTTTAGAAAATACTGTGCGCTAAGTTTAATCGGTCAATATTTTTAAAAAAATTGATAAACGACTTTGCTACACCACACCTTTCTCCTCTGTTTCATGTTACGAGAACTGTTTTCCTCCATATTTTCCTTTCATCTAATTATAACAACTTTTCCTTGTGTCTCTGTCTGATATCGGTGCAGGGACGACAATGCTGTTGACTGCTTTGGCTTGGTTACGTTTAAGTGTTGATCGGATGCCCATCCTGTGTGGAGTGCCATTCATGTGAAAATGGGCGACGTTTTTCTAAATGCTGTTGAATCGTGTATCTAAATTTACGATGGATGCTTCATTATGTGATCCTTTTCTTCTTTGGTTCTGCTGTAAATTGTTTCTGTCTACAATGAATGAAACAGTGCTGGTATTTAGACTTCCGAGTTTCGTTTTTCTACTCCCCCTACGGGAATATTTACTTACTATTCTTCTTGCTTCAAATTAATGTGTTACGTGGAACTAATCCAATTCTTCGGTTACGCTTTTTTCACGTAACTCTCTCTTAACTTACAAAGACAAATTGTATATGTGAATTCGTAGCTGAATTCGTATTTTTCATTAATTCCTTAACTACAGGTGCTTATTTTTTTTTCTTTGTTCGCTACTGCTGCCTAAATAGGGACAGTGATGGGGCCTGATTGCAACATGACAGCTTGCGTGATGTGGGTGAGAATGAATGCTTGAGGACAGGGCTGCGACTCCGGAACATAGAATCAAAATAAAAATATAGCTCTGAAACTGATACTTACAGGACAAAGAGTTGAATATATTTCCCCACTTAAGAAATTTCTTTGACTTCCACAGTGAAGATAGATGGGGAAATCAGGAAACGTTCACTTTTACTTGCAGATTCACAGTTGCGTCACAAGATACAATACGGTACGGTTGACATACTGCACTCGGAATTCAGAGGAGTGAGTTTCCAAAATTTAGGATCCCATAACCTCTGTAAACAGTTTACTTGTCGATTGTGTTCCACAGCTTCCGCGAGTTGTAGAAATGGCCTTGCGTAATATCTTAAGCTGGTGTGTAATTTATGCTTCATTCTGCGACCTCTGTCGGTCAGCGACTAATAGCAAGCACAGATTTTTGGCAACAGAAGCACTATGAAACACTATATTTACCTTTCCAATCATAAAGTTGTTTATAAACGTTATATTTTTTAATATATTTTCACTGTAGCTTGGGATTTAGGTGTAATGGAGCTCGGGCCCGCAGTTGGGTTGACGTGGGGCTCACATTAAAAATAATTTATTTAGCGTCAAAATTTTCAAGTAGCAAAATAGAAACAAGTTACGTTAAAGCAACATGATTCTCTGTAGCCCTAAAGGAGCAGGATCAGCATAATTGAACATAAAGTATCCTTTTATAGGGACAGAAAAAGGTCAAATGAAGAACAAGTTATGGAACAATTATAAAACATTTACTAAAAGGAATAATCACATTAGCTGCTAGAGGGTACTGAAATAAATCACTGGGAAAAGTTGAAAATTTGTACCACGCAGGGTTTCGAACCCGGATTTTTCCGTTTCTTACGAATGGTTGACGTGACTGCCTCAGCCACGTGGACATAGAACCTGACAGACCCAAATTCCCAAGTTATCGATACACTACTGGTTTAGTGCTCCTACCCATTAGTATCATTATACTCCCATTAACCAATTTGTGACTGACAAATGACCGTGGTGGGGAGCAGATTTCCCGGCTGGTAAACAACAAGCCACGTACTCACGCGGTCGGTAGTTGCTTACGCACCAAAAAATAAACAAGGCATCACCTTATCGACTTTTGGAAGGCCAGTGGTGGGGCCGGCGGCGTCTGTAGGAAAAACGATGCCTCTAATACGGCAATCATATCACTAACCAGGCAGCGGATACACTTATTTCCTTCTCGCCAGCAAAGCAACCCGTTCGTGAACCACAGACTTATCCCTGTGTTGGTAACAGTCTGTATCCAATTGACTCTTAAACAAAGTGCTGCTTATCTTCCATTTCCAGAACTACCGTTGTCTGTCAGAGTATTTTTTCTGAGAGTTTCGACGCTGTTACGCAACAAGTGACTTAGCAGTAGAACTATGTCATATTAAATTGCTGTTAATGACACTTACCTGCTTCCCGACGAATTCATTCCTGTGGAATCCTTCGAAATTGTTGATGTTACTCTGAAATTACATGTATTTTGCCGCGCGCTGTGGCCGCGCGGTTTGAGGTGTAGTGTCCCGGATTGCGCGGCCCCTCCCGCCGGAGGTTCGAGTCCTCCATCGGGCATGGTGTGTCTGTTGATCTGAGCGTGTGTTAGTTTAAGTTAGTTTAAGTAATGTATAAGTCTAGGGACCGATGACCTCAGCAGTTTGGTCCCTTAGGAATTCACACACATTTGAACATTTTTAAACGTATTTTCCTTTCATACCAAGAAGAGCTGGAGAAAGTTTCACAGATTCCAGTTATATAGTCTTTTAGCAGAGACATATCCCCATTGCATTTTATTACACCGATCAACCAACAAAACAAGGGAATAATGATTTATATAAATTTTCAGTTTTTTATAGTCATGCACGTAGAAATGAATTACAAATCATACGGTTTGTTAAGCTTATACCAGGATTAGTGCTAACTGGAAGGAGAGCCATCAATTTTAAGAGCACATTAGTAGAAGAGCATGGTTTTTCTTACAGAAAAATAACAAAATATCAAAAAATTGTCTGAATATGTATTTGAAGTCACGACCAATCTATTACTCGTCAAGTGCTTTGCACTCACACGAACTTGTCACAAGGACAATACTGTTAAATTTAATTTTGTTACTGTACACTGCAACTGTAATAACTTAGATTTCAGTTGTGACTGCGTAAGATAAACTGCTTAAGAAACGAGAAGGACATATATGATTTTGGCATAGCGTACGGTGACAGCTTCAACTGTAGCGCTCTGTGATGACTCCATTACTTAAATTTGTTGGATATTATCGTTAGACATGGCTCTCCTTCCACCCTTAAAAATAATTTCGGTATGATAACTGCATTTGATGTGCCGTATGCATTTCATGTGCAGTAATGTATGGTACAAGTACTGTCCACTGTATATACAGCAGCAAGCGAACACATTTTTCACTGCAAGTTCCCCAATTTAACTGCTGCTTGCTTCTTAATTTCAGAATATCATGCTGACTATGAGCACGAAATACAAGTTATAAAGTGAAACTGTAAGATGCGAAGGAATCGATGTTTCCAACCAATCACTTCCTTTACGATTGATATTATGAATGTGACCTATTTGTTCTACTTTTCTGCAGTTTACGAAAGTATAAACTTGCACAAATTTTGTTGTCTTCAGTCCTAAGACTGCTTTGATGGAGCTCTCCATGCTGCTCTATCCTGTGCAAGCCTCTTCATCTTCGAGTAACTACTGCAAGCTACATCCTTCTGAATATGCTTACTGTATTCCTGTCTTGGTCTCCGATTGTTACCCACCCAGGATTCACTCAAGAACTTGATGTCTCAGGATATGTCCAATCAGTCAATCCCTTATCCTAGTCAAGTCGTGTCACAAATTTCTTTTCTCCCCCCTTCTATTCAGTACCTCCTCATCAGTTACGTGGTCTACCCATCTAATCTTTAGCACTTTTCTGTAGCACCACATCTCTAAATCTTTATTCTCTTCTGGTCCAAACTGTTCATCGTCCTAGTTTCAGTTCTATGCTTCGTTACATATCACACTTTGCCGGTCGAAGTGGCCGTGCGGTTAAAGGCGCTGCAGTCTGGAACCGCAAGACCGCTACGGTCGCAGGTTCGAATCCTGCCTCGGGCATGGATGTTTGTGATGTCCTTAGGTTAGTTAGGTTTAACTAGTTCTAAGTTCTAGGGGACTAATGACCTCAGCAGTTGAGTCCCATAGTGCTCAGAGCCATTTGAACCATTTGAGCCACACTTTCAGAAAAGTCTTCCTTACACTTGAATCTATACTCAATGCTAACAAAATTCTCTTCTTCAGAAACACTTTTCTTGCCATCGCCAATCTATATTTTATATCCTCTCTCCTTCGACCATTATCAATTATTTTGCTGCCCAAATAGCAAAACTTGACTACTACTTTAAGTGTCTCATTTCATAACCTAATTCCCCCAGCATCACCAGATTTTATTCGACTACATTCCATTATCCTCGTTTTGCTTTTCTTGATATTCCATTCCGTTCAACTGTTCTTTCAAGTCCTTTTATCTGTCTAAGAGAATTACAGTGTAATCGGCAAACGTGGAAACTCTTAATTCTTCTCCATGGAACTTAAATCCTACTTCATATATTTCTTTTGTTTCCTGTACTGCTTGTTCAAAATACAGAATAAATAACATCGGGGATGGGCTATAAATCTGTCTCACTCCTTTTCCAACCGCAATTCCCAATCCTTTCATGTCCCTCCTGCCGTCTGGTTTCCGTAAAAATTGTAAATAGCCTTTCGCTCCCTAAGTTTATCCCTGCCACCTATAAAATTTGAAAGAGTATTCCAGTAAACAGTATCAAAGACTTTCTCTAAGTCTACCAATGCTATAAACGCAGGTTTCAACTTCCTTAACCTATCTTCTATGAGAAGTCGTTGGGTCTGCTTTGTCCCGCGTGTTTCTACATTTCTCCAAAATCCAAAATCATCTTCCCCGATGTCAGCTGTCTTCTGTGAATAACTAGTGTTAGTATTTTCTCGGCTGGCCGCTGTGGCCGAGCGGTTCTACATCTACATCTACATTTATACTCCGCAAGCCATCCAACGGTGTGTGGCGGAGGGCACTTTACGTGCCACTGTCATTACCTCCCTTCCATGTTCCAGTCGCGTATGGTTCGCGGGAAGAACGACTGTCTGAAAGCCTCCGTGCGCGCTCTAATCTCTCTAATTTTACATTCGTGATCTCCTCGGGAGGTATAAGTAGGGGGAAGCAATATATTCGATACCTCATCCAGAAACGCACCCTCTCGAAACCTGGCGAGCAAGCTACACCGCGATGCAGAGCGCCTCTCTTGCAGAGTCTGCCACTTGAGTTTATTAAACATCTCCGTAACGCTATCACGGTTACCAAATAACCCTGTGACGAAACGCGCCGCTCTTCTTTTGATATTCTCTATCTACTCCGTCAACCCGATCTGGTACGGATCCCACACTGATGAGCAATACTCAAGTATAGGTCGAACGAGTAAGCCACCTCCTTTGTTGATGGACTACATTTTCTAAGCACTCTCCCAATGAATTTCAACCTGGTACCCGCCTTACCAACAATTAATTTTATATAGTCATTCCACTTCAAATCGTTCCGCACGCATACTTCCAGATATTTTACAGAAGTAACTGCTACCAGTGTTTGTTCCGCTGTCATATAATCATACAATAAAGGATCCTTCTTTCTATGTATTTGCAATACATTACATATGTCTATGTTAAGGGACAGTTGCCACTCCCTGCACCAAGTGCCTATTCGCTGCAGATCTTCCTGCATTTCGCTACTATTTTCTAATGCTGCAACTTCTCTGTATACTACAGCATCATCCGCGAAAAGCCGCATGGAACATCCGACACTATCTACTAGGTCATTTATATATATTGTGAAAAGCAATGGTCCCATAACACTCCCCTGTGACACGCCAGAGGTTACTTTAATGTCTGTAGACGTCTCTCCATTGATAACAACATGCTGTGTTCTGTTTGCTAAAAACTCTTCAATCCAGCCACACAGCTGGTCTGATATTCCGTAGGCTCTTACTTTGTTTATCAGGCGACAATGCGGAACTGTATCGAACGCCTTCCGGAAGTAAAAAAAATAGCATCTACCTGGGAGCCTGTATCTAATATTTTCTGGGTCTCATGAACAAATAAAGCGAGTTGGGTCTCACACGATCGCTGTTTCCGGAATCCATGTGGATTCCTACATAGTAGATTCTGGGTTTCCAAAAACGACATGATACTCGAGCAAAAAACATGTTCTAAAATTCTACAACAGATCGACGTCAGAGATATAGGTCTATAGTTTTGCGCATCTGCTCGACGACCCTTCTTGAAGACTGGGACTACCTGTGCTCTTTTACAATCATTTGGAACCTTCCGTTCCTCTAGAGACTTGCGGTACACGGCTGTTAGAAGGGGGGCAAGTTCTTTCGCGAACTCTGTGTAGAATCGAACTGGTATCCCGTCAGGTCCAGTGGACTTTCCTCTGTTGAGTGATTCAAGTTGCTTTTCTATTCCTTGGACACTTATTTCGATGTCAGCCATTTTTTCGTATGTGCGAGGATTTAGAGAAGGAACTGCAGTACCGGTCTTCCTCTGTGAAACAGCGTTGGAAAAAGGTGTTTAGTATCTTCTAGGCGCTTCAGTCTGGAACCGTGCGACAGCTACGGTGGCAGGTTCGAATCCTGCCTCGGGCATGGGTGTGTGTGATGTCCTTTGGTTAGATAGGTTTAAGTAGTTCTAAGTTCTAGGGGACTGACGACCTCAGCAGTTAAGTCCCATTGTGCTCAGAGCCATTTGTTAGTATTTTGGTACCGTGACTTATTAATTTCCAAATCTGCCATCACCTGCTTTCTTTTGAATCGGAGCCTCTTTAAATCCTGACTCTAATGATTCGTCTCCTACATCTTTGTTATTGACGTCAATTTCTTTTTCCATCATACGATCAATCAGTTCCTCTCTTTCATTGAGGCCTTCAGTGTACCTTTCCCACATATCTTTCCCCTGCGGTAAACAGTGTAATTCCTATTGCTCTCTTAATGTTACCAGGCTTGCCTATAGTTTCACCGAAATGTTTTACGACGTTTCTGAATGCTGAGTCAGTCTTTCCGAGACCTTTTCTTTTTAGATTTCTTCATATTTGCTGGAGCCGTTTCGATTTGGCTTCCCTGCACTCCCTCTTTATTTCGTTCCTAAATGATCTATACTGCTGTTTTCCTGTCATCCCATGATCACGTTTGTATTTCTTGCTTACGTCGATCAGTCGAAGTTTTTTCTTCTGTGTCCCAAGACATCTTCAGAGTTACCCTCCTTATAGTTGTGTTCAACTGTCCAACATTTCTTATTGTTCCTTTTAGAGATCTCCACTCATCTTCAGTTGTATTGTCCACCACGGTATTCTTTATCGCAGTAACTATATCCTTAGCTAACCTCAAATGCTTTTCATCGTTCCTCTGTGTTCAGTATCCTACTTCCTACCACATGTATTATTCTGGACGATTCCCTTCAACTTAAGTCTTCGTTTCATCATTATTAAGTTGTGGCCTGATCTGTATCTGCTTCTGTGGACGCCTTAATGTACAGTATCTGTTTCTGAAGTCTGTGTCTGAGCACGATTAAATCCAGCTGTAATCTCCCCTCGCCTCCGGGTCTTTTCCACGTATACAATATCCTCTTCGGAGTAATGAACAGAGCATTCGCTATTACCATCTGAAATTTATAGCACAACTCAGTGCATCTTTCTGCTCTCTCATTCCTACTGCCTAGCCCACTAGCCCATATTCTCCCGTAACTTTTTATTCTATTCCTTAGCCTACAGCCGTGTTCTAATCCTCCATGATCATTAGGTTTCCCTTTACATACTGAAGTACCCGTTTCAGTATCCTCATAAACTTTCTCTCTCTCTTCATCTTCTGCTGAAGACGTCATCATATATTCCTAAACTACCGTTACCGGCATTTTCTGCAGTGGAATCTGATGAGAAAAAACCTATTATTAAACTGTTCACAGTGCTTACTATGTGCCGTACTTCCTGTTCATACTGTGCCATATTCGCGGTAACGCTGCTCTCTGTTGCTGTTGATATTACCCTTGACTGGTCTGACCAGAAATCAGTATCTTCTTTTCGTATCACTTACTTCAAATTTTAAAGTTCGGCTAACAGTTATATGATATGCTGAAAACAAAACTGTAGTCGGCCCCGAAAGCTGTTAGTTACGATACCTGCTACTTGTATTGTGTTAACGTTTGGACCTATTATTAATATAGATTACCAGTGCTCACCTCAATAGTGCTGAGAGACATGAAGTTACATCGAATGTTAGACGGTTGTTCCATTTAGAGCCCACCCTTCCTACTACCTGCGAATTCCAGACCAGCTTCAGGATAATTGTGCCGCCGCTGACGCATGTGTGACGTGACTATCGCCTCTTGAGAGGCAGAAACAACTGGCAAACGGTGCCCCACTAACCAATCCCATCGAAATTCCGCTTCCGTGCTGCGGAATGTGCAGCCACACAGAAATAATCACGAGCGCAGAGGACGAGAAAATCGATTAGCGCACAATGCACACCCGAGAAAACAAAAGAGAATGGAGGTATTGTTAGGAGCGCCGCACCAGATAAAAGGCGGAACAGAACCCGATTTGGAGTAAAACGGAGGAAAGCGACTTTACGAATTGCCGGCAGCTACTACCGTAAACGGTAAGGCGAAGATAAAACCAGCGCTTGCTGTAGCACAGTTGACGCTGCTGCTTTGGCAGTTATTTATTAGAAGCTTTCACTACGGATTTCCTGCAAGAAATTGCTTGTAATTGAGATAAAGGCTCACTTCACGAAGGATCTATTAATCGTTTTCGTATATTTACCACCGCATAACACATTACCTCTGTAAAAAAAGCCTGCGTGAGCAATCGTAAAAGTGCCTATAGGCTATGAAGCGTGTTGGTTATGGAGTACTTGTGGCGTTCGCTGTGTTATTCATTGGTTTGGTATTTAACTAATTTGTAAATGAAAATGATAGTCTCATTTTATTACAGTGAGTAATTACTAAATAATTTTTCTCCCGGCTAAAGAATTTGTCAAGTTGCTAAAGAACTCCAAGTTAACGTTGTGTTAAAGTGTTGTCTGTAAGTTGTGTAAGCGTCACTAAATCACAGTTCATACAACAGATTCTATACAACTATTGAATATGATGGAAACAGTTATCTTCAGCAAATGATCATTAAAACCACCGAATATCAGACTTGCACAACACTGACGTATGCTGCCTGAAACAATATTCTTCGCAACTCGTGCGTAATTAATTTCGGCTCCATACATCAGCTAGAAAAGTTTGTTATATGGATCGTGCTATGAGCATTGTTTTTAAAGAACAAATCTGATTCGAACTATTTTCATTAAAATGAGTTCGGGACCACCGGTGCACATTTATTTTTACAAATTTTTATTACCTTCTGCATTTATGTCTGCAGAGTTGCGTAATTAGAATTTGCCGTTGAGATAATTGTTAAGATGGCGGCAGACAATTGATAGAGACTTTCTATTGTTAGAGCATATCTTTTTTTAACAGGATAAGTATTTGAAGTGCTTATTAAACTTTACTTTCATATTGTGCACTATTTAGACTAATTTTCATCAATCAAACCTTTGTCATTTTCGTAAGAAAAACAGATAAAAACGCGATACAAATCGCTATATTCAATGGCTGCGCTCCTTGTATCAGAAAGAATTAACACAGATAATGCTTGTTGAGAGAGGAATTAAAGTTACAAATAATTATTCACTCATATTTATAATAATAATGAACTCTATTCTCAAGTAACAATTAACAAATAATTACAATTTCTTAACAGACCTCAGTTTGATATGCGTCTTGCGTCCCCAACCTACAAAAGCCAATCAACAGAAAGTAAAAACAAAGGATGACAAACGCAGATCATAAAAGGAGTTTACAATCATCATTGTCTTTGTATGATACACATCGATACATCCAATTACATCATAAAATGTTATATAAATAATTAATATTTATTTCACTGTTTTTTCATATGTCAGATTGATAATGTTTATAACTGTTAGAGGCATAATTTCCTCTCGTCGCACTGTAGTTAAAATTTGTCTCGTGGACGTTACATACTGATGGCTTCCTCGCTTTTCTGTGGTTTGATGGTTAAATATTTTAAGATCACACGTAAAAACACAGGTGTATTGGAAATCAGTACCGTGAAACATGTTTAAAAGAGAGTGATGAATAACTAATAATGTAAAGCTACGTTTATAACATACGCAAATCAGTGTGTGTGTTATGGTAATAGCAGTTACAACATTGTAGTGCTTGTCGCCATTTACTTGGAGACCAATTCGATACTATTGTAAAAAGCGAGTAAGTAAAATTAGATATACGACTCACGTCACACTGTCATTTCTGGCTTGTAACTACCGTTTGTATGCACCTTGATCCAACGAGCCACATAAAGCAATGCCGTTTCATTGCTGGCGATATTGGCTATACGATTGAGTAAGTGCGCATGTATTGAACCAGGGACCTAGAAACGACGAAATGGGTTCGTCGCGCGGTAGCCCTCGGTGTTTCACAACCCCACAACAGGCCACAGCAGTCCACCCGCCCCACACTGAACCCAGGGTTATTGTGCGGTTCAGCTCCCAGTGGACCTCCCCCACCCCCCTGGGAACGTCTCATAACAGACGAGTGTAATCCCAAATATTTGCGTAGTAGAATAATTATGGTGTACGCGTACGTGGAGACAGTGTTCGCGCAGCAATCACCGACGTAGTGTAACTGAGGCGGAATAAAGGGAACCAGCCCGCATTCGCCGAGGCAGATGGAAAACCGCCTTAACAAACCATCCACAGGCTGGCTGGCACATCAGACCTAGACACTAACTCGCCCGGTGGATTCGTGCCGGGGACCGGCACGCTTTCCCGCTCGTGAAGCAGCGAGTTAGACCGCGTGACTAGCCGGGTGGGCATGGGTATACGATATTGAAAGTACTTTAGCAGTTGGTCATCTGTCTTTTATTGAGGTGTAAGTCGTGCTAAAGTTTTCAGATAATAACACTGACGCCATTTGACGGTATGTATCTTACTGGAACAGAGTGGCTTGGGATTGAATGACATTTTGTTTCAGAGTTACGATTAATTTCTTTCAGAAAGTTTGTATTTTAACATTATGGATGCATAAGCTATTCAGATTTGTTAAATTGTGTATTTTCTGCATGTGTATTCAGCGCAAGGCCGAATAAATCACCTGTTTACCATCCTTAATGAGATACTGCCATAAAAAAAGGTTAGCTACGTAACACAAATACTCGTATACAGTGGTTTATGCCCCTCTCACTTGAATAACAATCTCTGAGCTATCTCAAATGAATCGCCAGTAAGTTCTTGTTTAGATGTGTTTATTCCATAGAAAGGCTTTGTGTTCTCTAATTGCAACACAACAGTTGGCGTGAAAGTGTATCTGCGGTGTATTAATTGTTCTCTTATTTAATGACGAGATTCTCGATTAAATATAGAGATATGAGCCATAAAATATTGATGACGACTTGGAATGTAAAGGTGTCTCACATGTGCCCATAACACTAAATGCGGACGTGTTTTTCACAGATATTCTCATTATGCCACACATTTTATCATGTAGAAGTTATATTATTTTTAGTTTGGCAGGTGCGCTTGAAAACTGCTGAAAAGTCGAAATAACTATGGTTGAAATAATGAAGTTAAATACACAGTTAAATATGAGGCAGTGTTATTACTTAAAAACTTATTAGCAGTTATCGTCTAGCCGGCCGAAGTGGCCGTGCGGTTAAAGGCGCTGCAGTCTGGAACCGCAAGACCGCTACGGTCGCAGGTTGGAATCCTGCCTCGGGCATGGACGTTTGTGATGTCCTTAGGTTAGTTAGGTTTAACTAGTTCTAAGTTCTAGGGGACTAATGACCTCAGCAGTTGAGTCCCATAGTGCTCCGAGCCCAGCCAGTTATCGTCTGTGCAGCCAACGAAACGTTACATCGTTCTACTAATAGCAGTGACGTGTTGTTTCGGCTTTCTAGAGCCTTCTAGACGTTTCGGGTGGATTTAGTGCTGATTACACCGGCGTTCATTTCTCAATGATTTTACGGTCTGATAAGCTGTCTTCTCGTAGTAGCTAGCATATAGCCAATCATTTACTAAATATATCAACGAAAACATCATCTGAAGAAAATAAAATACATAATGATCTACATCTACAATTACATCTACATGATTACTGTGCTATTCACCATAAAGTGCCTGGCAGAGGGTTCAATGAACCACTTTCAAGCTGTCTCTCTACCGTTCCACTCTCGAACGGCGCGCGGCAAAAATGAGCACTTAAATTTTTCTGTGCGAGCCCTGATTTCTCTTATTTTAACGTGATGATAATTTCTCCCTATGTACGTGGGTGCCAACAGAATATTTTCGCAGTCGGAGGAGAAAACTGGTGATTGAAATTTCATGAGAAGATTCCGTCGCAACACAAAACGCCATTGTTTTAATGATTACCACTCCAATTCACGTATCATGTCTGTCGCACTATCTCCCCTGCTCCGCGATAATACAAAACGAGCTGCCATTCTTTGTACTTTTTCGATGTCATCCGTCAGTCCCATCTGATGCGGATCCCACACCGCACAGCAGTACTCCAGAATAGGTTGGACAAGCGTGATGTAATCGGTCTCTTTAGTAGGCCTGTTGCACTTTCTAAGTGTTATGACAATGAATCGCAGTCTTTGGTTGGCTCTACCCACAACATTATCTATGCGATCGTTCCAGTTTATGGTCTTTGTTATTGTAATCCCTAAGCATTTAATTGAATTTACAGCCTTAGATTTGTGTGACTTACCGCGTAATCGAAATTTAGCGGATTTCTTTTAGTACTCATGTGAATAACTTCACACTTTCCTTTATTCAGAGTCAACTGCCACTTTGCTCTGTGGTGGGTCAAATAGTGCGCCCAGCGTTCCCTTAGATAACGCAAATGACACCTGCGACTGTCTTAACACAGTGAGACACTAATGAGAAGCACAGGACGCTCCTATGGAACAGCAATCCACTTAACAGTGCACCTGTAACGTGGAATCATAAACAGCAACAACCTTCTAAATGAAAATAGAGTTCTACTGAAACAATTGCAACAGAAGTCTCAATAGCATATACACTGTTACAAAAGTCTGTCGTGCATACACGCACCACACACACACACACACACACACACACACACACACACACACACACAAAGAGTTGGAATGTCGGGATACGATTTAAAGAGTTTGAATGTTAGGCATATGGAAGACCTTATGGCTAATACGCGTTAATTGGAAAATGAACATTTGTGTTATATCTTGCTTTCCGTTATTCCGTATGAGGATCACATCATGCCGACCAGCAGCCGTATTATCCTCCGTTTAATGGCATTGTCCGACGCAGCTTTACCTATCTTGGAGACGCTACTTTCCAAATAGTTTCTCAACAGGCGGGGCACATCCCACTCCCGTCAATCAACCAATGGAAAAAAAATCCCTTGTAGTACCGAGAACTGAACCCGGGACCTCCACATGTTAGCGGGACGAGATTATCACTTAACTACGAAGTTGAACGCTATTCAGTGTACTGGTATAAATATAGCAGATTGAGAGATAAAGCTATTGACAGTGGCTAGAACCGATTATTTCAGTCAAAATTGATTATCAGTGATTTCTGCCTTAACGATCAACCTTATAGTCTTTACCAGAAGAGCTGCTGCGTTACAACGACATCCGTTAGTTCAAAACTGAAACACTGGGGTATTCCAAGTGACCCATTACATCGTAACCAAGCATACAGGTCTGAAATTCATTCTTATGGCTAAAACTGACCATTATAGCTCCAGTAAATCCGCAACAGAAATTGAAAGAAATTACCAGTGCCAGATCACTACTGTAATTTAATTCTAATATGGGACCCGAACGTAGACTTTGGCCGGCCGGAGTGGCCGAGCGGTTCTAGGCGCTACAGTCTGGAACCGCGCGACCGCTGCGGTCGCAGGTTCGAATCCTACCTCGGGCATGGATATGTGCGATGCCCTTCAGTTAGTTAGGTTTACGTAGTTAAGTTCTAGGGGACTAATGACCTCAGCCGTTAAGTCCCATAGTGCTAGAGCCATTTTAACTGTTAAGTCCCATAGTGCTCAGAGTTATTTGAACCATTTTGAACGTAGACTTTCTCCGTATTTTGTCTCATATAGGTAAATGATACGCATACGGTATTGTTATAGGTACTGTAGGATGCAATAGTTATTCGCATGTGAAAGGGTTGCACAGGATAGAGCCTCATGGGGAGCCAGTCTTCAGACTCAAGACCACAGCAACAAGAGTATCTGTTTTACAAAAAGGAAAAAGAAAAAAGAACAATCTATTCTTTGAGATCTACAACACCACACATACATTTATGCTCTAGCGTTAAAAGGTTTTTGCTTTTCACATTTAACCAAATACGACATTGATGATGATAATTTATGGCAATGTTTGCCGACATGATAAAGAATGCAACCTTTAACACTAGATTGCGTACTCACGGCAGTTCTCCTTGGCCGTTTTTTGGTACGACTTGGAAAGAGAGAAAAATTAATGAATGATCGCCGATGCGTCGGTTCTCGATTGTGTTCAGGAGACGTACAGATTGATTGCGCGAAAATAGTTTCTCAGATGACCTCTTAACCCGGATTGCTTTCACGCAATCAGACTCTTCAATGAAATTACCTAAGGGACCTATTTGAATAATAAATAAAAAAATGGAAATGAATGCAAAACAGTGAAATTTTGTAAAAAAAAATTGTCAGGTCGGAAATTGAACACATTAATGGTCTCCCAAATACAATAGAGACACCGCGATAAAGAGCGAACCTGTAACAAAGTTCATTTAAACATAAACATTATTTGTGGTTAATTTAAAGAAAAGAATAAGCATAGATTTTCTGTACAGTGAAGCATCAATATATTCTCAAAGAACAAAGGCGTTAAACTATAAACATTAACAAATTTACAATGAATACAACACTTAAATTTTTATGTTTTTCTCATACATGGAGCTGTCCAACAATCGCTGCATTTGTATGTGTGATATTTTGTAAAAAATTAAATGTCCTGGCGCGCGCGTATTTTTTATCGTCACAAAGTTTACAAAAGCGTTTTTTTTTCTTGGTGATAACGTGGTTTTTCACACTAAATGAAATATAACTTGTACCGGTGTTACACAACACGTCTTAACAAGTCGGCAACCAAACATCAAAGGTAATGAAGTACATGTTAACATATCGGCGACCAGAAGTACAACAGCTATAAAGACTCTAGAATTTTCCTAACAAATGATAAATTGTTCTTTCTTCTGTTTCGCAGCTTCTGGCTATCAAGCGCTGCGGCAATGATTTTAAATATCTGCGCCCAGCGAGTCATAGTGTACCTTTTAAACGCTGGCCGCGCGTCTTGGTATAAAAAAATGGCTCTGAGCACTATGGGACTCAACTGCTGAGGTCATTAGTCCCCTAGAACTTAGAACTAGTTAAACCTAACTAACCTAAGGACATCAGAAACATCCATGCCCGAGGCAGGATTCGAACCTGCGACCGTAGCGGTCTTGCGGTTCCAGACTGCAGCGCCTTTAACCGCACGGCCACTTCGGCCGGCCGTCTTGGTATAGGCGCACGTTATAAACAGATTTCATTTCTTTACTCTCGCGTTGTCATGCTTAGTATCATTACAAACTACAGCTCGGTGGCTATCCTTTTCTCATATGCAAAATGTCTGAAATCCAATAATATGACAATGCATAGATCAAGATGATAATATCGAGGTTTTTTAACAGTTCGGTTTAAATTACAAGGTACTTTAGGGATACATTGTAACAGACTTTTGAGATTTCTCGTATTACCATAAATTTTGCAGACCGAAATTTTCTCAATTAAACCACAAACTGCTTCAAACTTTTTTGACATTACATTGAGTGGTTATCTGAATGTGCTTTCAGAAGCTTTTGGATAAGATTGGCAATGTACGACAATCGCTGCTGTAGGGGATTATTGACTGTTCGAGGCAACTAACTTGAGCATGCAACGCACGGCCCTCACGGGCAACTGAAACCACAAGAAAGTCGTATTAACACGGAGGACTCTACTACTGTTTCACGATTCGAACCATCTCGGCACAGTTCCCGTTTCCGAGAATGAGCCCTATTTCCCGACCAGCTTCAGAATCGCGCCACTGCGGTAATACGCACGGTGCCGCCAACCGAGCGCCTCTTAACTACGCCCGGAGAATGAAACCGTAGCTAGAACACCTGCTGCGAACAAACAGAGTCGCCGTCGTGTTTTGTTATCGCGTGAAGACGGCGGCGGCGTCAAAGTAGCCGCTTTAGGGCTATTGTCCGCGGCTGTTTCTCATCTCGCGGCCACTACACAGTGATTTAAATGAAAATGCAGACATTGTGCAGGAGCTTCTGCACTGGAAATGCTGCTTTCTACGCTCCCCTTCCTCTTTACTTCCGTGCACAGAGAAATAAATGAATAAATGAATTTTAAAAGTGCCTCAATTTTGATGCTACTACTGCTGCGGCGGCCGTTTAATTTTTCTTGCTGGAGGGGGTCTAAAATGTGTAAAGACGGCACCACAGGTTAACGAAATTAGATTAAGGTTTAGTCCATTCAGGACAAACAAACTGGAGTGTGTTCTCTTGAGCGACAGTTGTCGCGGCTATATGCAGTTTGTACTGTGCAGTTTCGGTTCCCGTGCGGCAAGAACCGTTATGAGCACCGATGAAGCTGCTTGCCACTTTCGTTCTCCGTGGTTTTGTGAAATGGTATGTCGTTTGCATTCCACGAGAGCAATGAGGATTACACGTTACTGTTTCAAATGCATATGTAGAGCAACGGATTCTTCCCCTAGAGAGTTTTCTCTATGTGAGGTCAGTAGCTCACAAGTAGACACTTCAACTAAATCCCTCTCAACTTTAATTGGATCTCTGCTATCCATCTGTGCTCCGAAAGGTGGCTTCGAGAAGCAGCCTGGCTGATTTTTATTTTGAAATTAAAGTTAAAACACCATAGATCGTAATGTAATGTTTATAAAAAAAGGAAACTGGTATCGGTAAAACATCACTGTCTTCAGACCATTTGCACTATTAGGGCAGATGGGGGCGGTGCACGGAGCAGGTATCGTCACTGCTCAGCACACTGTTGCTAAAAAAAAATGGTTCAAATGGCTCTGAGCACTATGGGACTCAACTGCTGAGGTCATTAGTCCCCTAGAACTTAGAACTAGTTAAACCTAACTAACCTAAGGACATCACAAACATCCATGCCCGAGGCAGGATTCGAACCTGCGACCGCAGCGGTCTTGCGGTTCCAGACTGTAGCGCCTTTAACCGCACGGCCACTTCGGCCGGCCCACTGTTGCTATTTGACGGAAACCGGTTGCCATTTTTAATAAATATTCTGTTGCGAACAAGACCGTTTTAATTTTAAATCATTCCATTGAGATCGCTGTCTCGCCTCCATAAAAATACCTTCAACACTTATTTTTACTTCATTCTTTTTTTGGCGACTCATGTTTGTTCCGCTGCCGAACATCTACCAGGATACGTTTGTATGAATATTACAAACGTTCTGTATCCCCACAAGAAGAAGATAGGCTCTGAGCGCTATGGGACGTAACATCTGTGGTCATCAGTCCCCTAGAACTTAGAACTACTCAAACCTAACTAACCTAAGGACATCACACACATCCATGCCCGAGGCAGGATTCGAACCTGCCACCGCAGCGGTCACGCGGTTCCAGACTGCAGTGCCTAGAACCGCACGGCCACTTCGGCCGGCCTGCATACAGTACATTAGTAATCTGAGGGACATGGTTGGCAATAATCTACCACTTTCTGAGGATTGTGCTGTAGGAAGATACACCACGTCTTGGAAAGAATTTCTATTGGTGTGATGGATGACACCTTGCAGTAAATGTGGAAAAATGCAAGTTAATGCTGATGAGTCGTGCATGCTCGAATACAGTGTTAGTGGGTGAATTATGCAGGTCACGCCGATTAAATATCCAGGCGTAACTTGACATGACGACTTGACATGAAACTAGCACGTAAGATCGATTGCAGGGAGGGTGAAAGGCTGGCCTCTGTTTATTGGGAAAACAAGAAGGAGGTGTAGTTCATTTGTGAAAGAGAACGCGTATGCAGCACTTGTGTGACCTATCCCTGAGTACTGCTCAAAGGCTGAAGATCACCACTAGGAAGACAACGACTCAATACAGAGCCATACTCTTACATTTGTTGCCGGCAGTCTTGACCGACATCCTAGAATTATGGAAATGCTACTTGAACTCTAATGGGAATTCAGGGACGGAAGAAGTTCATTTCGCGTAGAGCTCTTGAGAAAATTTAGAGAACCAGCATCTGCGACAGACTGCAGAACGGTTCTACTGACACCAATGAACGAAATGTTTGTTGACAATGTACCCGCTATTTATGAAACACGACTCGTGTGATTTGCTTTATAAAAACAGATACAAGTGAACAGGTCGATTCTGCCTTCCTAGACTTCGGAAAACCTTTCGACGGAGCATCGTGTCGTCCACTACTATCATACGAAGTATCTTCACATATATATGATTGGCACAATAAGTATTTGACTAATAGAATTGAGTAGTTGTAATGGCCGGCGAATGTTCTACAGTAATGTTAGTAACATTGGATGTCCGCCAGGAAAGCGTGTAGTACTTCTAATATGCAGGGTGCAAGCTATAATTCGAAGTAATAGTTTGTGCTCATTAGTGAAGGTTTGGATGTAATAAAATGTGGTCAGTAGACTAAAACTTGGCTCTTCAACGATTTCCTTGGAAATGAACATTAATAAAATGAAGATACTAAGCACAGGCTACCAACCAGTTACAGAGACCAGTGTGTAGAGGCTACTGAAGAATACGTATATCTTCGCCACTAGTTAAACTATGGAAAAAGAATCAAAATTGCAGAAATTACTCGCACAGTAGAACTGTTCTGTGCAGCATTCCAGAACCTAAGATTTTTCCTGACCATAAAGGGTGTATCAAATAACGTAAAGATTAATGAAGTGCGCAATATGTGCAGACTATGTACAATATGTACATTTCACCAGTCAAAACCAACGTTTTGGGAACTGTGACTCCGGCTGAGACAAATGCTCGTAAATCAAGGCCCACCCGACGAGCCATAGAGCGACTGACGCAAGGAGTCAGCCTCAGGGATAGAATTCGATCAGACATTACAAGGAGAGCAAAGGTAACAGACGTCCTTGAGAGAACATCAATACTGATGTGGCAATGGGGCGGACACGTAGCGACAACATCATAGCAGGTGGACCCCTAAAATTGTTCACTGGATACCACAGGACCGCAAGCGAGGCATTGGAAGACCTCCAAAGCGATATCTTGTTGACATGAATCTGGTAGCTGGAACACGACGGTGCCAAGAGGCTCAAAATTGAAGACAGTAGAGACATATTGAACAGGCCTATATCCAGCAGTGTACTCAGATAGGTTGAAGAAGGAGAAGAATGAGAAGAAACTTGAATTGTTTGTAACGTATCATAATGGTGTAGAGGAAGTCGAGTCTAAGAATTTGATGCAGGACACTTGTTACCTATCACGATGGGAAACTAATTCGAACTGACCTACAAAAACAACTTAACTAATGTGCAAACGGTCTCTAAGGGCAAACTATTAGGCCCAGAGAAAGAATTGAATAAGACTTGTGGTATGGGAAATATAATGTAGTTAACAGTTCAGTGAGGTGACTCGATACAGCTTGAAAGGTGGCTACACTGAGCCACAGCGCCAGAGATCGCGCTAGAGAGTATTGTTCCGCCGCCTCCACTGGCAGTGATTATTGAAATGTCGTAGTGGGCAGTGCTTGGGGAGAGCTCGTGGTAGTCAGTGCTTGTTAAGAACTCGTAGCAGAGAGTGTTTTTTTGAGATGTGCTAGTAGGGAGTGCTTGCTGAGATGTGATACTGAAAAGTTCTTGTTGAGATGTGGTAATAGCGAGTCGGTGTGGAGATATATTGTAATGATTAGAGTGATTTTGGTCAATATATGAAGGTAACGAAACTTGATTTATTTTTCATTATTTAATGTCGTAAATAATGCTTCATTACAGGTTCAGTCAACAAAGCATCTGGCATGTGTTCTTGGATTAGAGGGTGATTCTGGTTTTCTTGAGTAATTATGGTATTTCTATTTCCTTTAATTAATTCAGTATAAATGATATTTAAAATTTCTTGTGTTGTTGAAGAAGAACCGTGCCAGATGCGTACGTTGAGTCATACTTCCACACACAGAACAGTTATACTTGTGCTTTGGTTTCGTAGGTTTTATAGTTGCTGGGGACTTAATTAATTAATTGTGTTAATGAAAATTTCCATTTCATTCTTTGTTATTGTTCTATGCAGTCAGATAGCGTAATAATACTAGTCAGGGCCAACCGTTTACGATACATAACGTAATCGAACAGACAGCTACTAAAGCAAAAAATTAAAATTATTTGCATTCTATTATAATTAAGCCCCCATGCAAGCTGTCAGGTATTCAGAGAATTGCATGTTTGTCATCAGTTGAATAAATTTATTTTCACCTATTTAGGGCGTAATGACCACCTTCACAGGAAGAAAAAAAGCTGTGCATCAAATGAATATGGAGTACAACTTTCCATTGGAGAAACTGAAAACCACAAGTCCAAAAATGCTTAAAGAATCGCGCATAACACATCATGATTTCGATAGCAGCACAAAATTGACTTCACTATAATTACACAAAAAGATCATTGGGATGGTAATACGAGAACTGGCCTCATACTTTTTCGGGTAAGTTTAAAGAAGCAGTGTTCGAAGAAATATATGAGATCATTAGTCTGTCACTGTCATTAAAATCGCATTTGAGGCCACAGAATAAGGGAGACTAGAGCCCGTACAAATGAGTTTTTACTGTGCACAGTACGCGCATTGTATATGAGAGATAAACGGTAATAGTATCCTCCGATAGGCATTGTACACTGACTTGCGGCAAACTAAACGGCCTGACAAAAAAGTTGTCAACCAGAAGGGCAGGAGGAGACGAAATGAAAAATCACGTGTTGAGACAGTATGTGATGTTATTGCAGTGATCACAAAATCGAGTCAAATTTACAAAGAGCTTATAAGAATGGCCTTGCGTCTTCTTTGATCTGGATGAAAGCAGTTGTAACTGTACCGGTACAATAACTCGTGCTCCGAAAGAAAATAACTGGTGCGTGAAAAAGGCCGATTTCAGGCAGGTGCATTTTTTTGATCAACCGCGAATAACAAACATTTCCGTCTCGTATTCAGAAATACTGTTTCAGGGGTGGATTCTAAACACTTTCATGGATCAAAAAATTCAGTTTAAAAAACGATTTTTTAACCAAATAATAGTAAATGTAATAACCGCCGACGGTAGTCATCCGGTGTAGTGCAGAACCGCGATTCACACTGAATACAGGGCGACGTCGTTGATTGGCAGTGCGATACAGCACCATACCAAATGCAGTTCATTGTGTTGAGGTGTACACGGCAGGCTACACATGGGATGGTAATGCACTAGTCCGGCTGCCGCCAGTCTCCGACTAAAAGTGCAGGGTGACAAAGAATGTTCCAGACGTGAAGGGGTTACGATGTGCTTGGTACTCGATAAGCCAATCCTCCCTTGCGGTGATAAGATGCGGTCGACCGGACCTTGACGAAGACTATCCCTGCCCTCGTTTTCCCATGCAGAGCAAGTCGAGCCATTGCCACATCCGTACGACCCAAAAATCTGGATATTACACAGTTCGACCAGTCGGCGAAATGGAGATGCGTAGTGAGTCTCCTTCCAACCTCTATCAGATAGTGATAATGTTGTCCCTCCACGTTCTTCACAGTGATAACATCTGACGCTGTTCAGGCCCTTTATATGCCGTACAGAGCCTAGAAACAGCACTATACGCGAAAAATCGCTGGAGGACGTTCTACCTGTCAGAGTGAGTCGCAACTCTAATAATCAATGTACTCACGGATCTTGTGTGCGCGTACGAAGTTACACCGACATCCGACAACTATTTCTGAGGGCTTCACCTGTATCAGGCAACAACGTTGCTGCTGTTAACGCTTCGCTGCAGGCCGTGAGTGGGGACAAGAACAGAGGACGTGTGTGGCAGCTGTTGCTGTGTCGCCGCTAGCTGCCGCTGGCGGCGTTAGCAGGTGGCTTGGCGCATCCGTCCCCGCTGCGTCCACCGTGGCTCTCGCCTTCCATTAGCGAGCTGTCTCCTATTTCACGGCGGGCAGACGGGAGCGCGTGCTGACGCGACGTGCGGCCGACCGCCTTAAATTTAGAGCTCCAGCCGTTCAGAACGGCGCAGCGCGTGCAAATTTACGGGATCCCCAGTCTCCGAATAGCTGCGCGCGTCGCGTAAACAGCCCGAGGATGCTGGAAATAACACCCCACTGACGCCAGTGCTGCCGATAACAGCATCATGCAGATCTCGCTTTCTTCCAACTGAAACTTCGTCTGTCTACCGACTTTCTCTTAATTTGTACTCAGTCTTGGAGGTTTACCTGCGCCACCATCGATTTCTGTAGTCCCTTTTTGATACTGGAGCCCCTCATTTACCAATATGTCGAGTACTGACGCAGGGTGGGACATGAACAGTTGACAAATTTTATATTGTCACAACACTTTTATTTCTGAAATGAAAATTTTCAAATCTTACACACGGTTAGTGTGTGGTCCGTGGAAATTCATTTCCCTTTATACATATTTGATATGCACTCTATGGCACCGCACTACTTCGCGAAGGTGAGTACACATATCCCTTACAACTTCGCGGCAGAAGTATCTCGTTGCACAAATACACTTTTCGGTCACGCATTTGCATAATATTCTGTGAACTCAAAGGGGAAGCCATCTTGGGTATTAATAACAGCTTTATCTGTATTTAGTCCTTTATTACTGGATCACTGCCGGTTTGGTGGCACTAAAAGGTGCCATCTGTATGACAACGTCTGTATAACAATAAATCCAGAAGGAATAACAACCCTGATATGCATCGATATGGTAAAAAAAAATTAAGACAAAAATATTAAAACTTCAGCACTTATTGTTATACAGATGTTCACCTGAAGAAATGGCTTTTAGTGCCACGAAACCGGCACTGGTCCAATAACAGAGGACTAGATACAACTGACGAGGGTTGATCATTCATAAAGCCCCAGAAAATAATTTATGTGTTAAAATGTGAACTTGGAGGACGCCAAAAGAATACCCCATGAAGGCGCAGCGGGAAACGATGGAACATTATACGATTGCCAGATATATCCTGTCACATATCCAGAGCAGCATTGGCTGTAGGAGGTGTTGAGGAATCGTTACTAAGGCCCTGTGTGTTCATTTGAAGACTGGTCGCAAGATAATGTGGCACAAAGTAATTTTCCAGCGTTGACTTATATCGGTCAGCATTGAAAATGTTATTCAAAACCGTTGATCCTATTAGGTCATGACTGCGTAGAGCTACGCACACGGTGACCTTTTTCCCATGTGTCATTTGTTCATGAGAATGGACATTTTCTCTGCCCCAAAGTAAAACATTTTGTTTGTTTATAGTTCCCCCGAGGTGGAAATCAGCTTCGTCTGAGAACATGTCTCGAAAATTATTTCGTCTTTTTCTTCTGCCCATTATGAATCCGCTAACTTAGCTTTTGTAACACAGTCATTTTGTCAAGGAAGAGCTTAAGAATATTCGGTAAAATTAATCGTACTGAATGACGAGATATCCCAATTCCCCTTGCTGGTTGCCGGCATAACTTGTTTGGAGTTCGCTGAATACCGACCAGTAGCACTGTGATGTTTTCAGGAGAACGAACACTCAGTACCCGAGGTCCTTACCCTTCACATTAATCGGAGCACTATCCCCCTGAGGGAGCACAGCACGTGTCAATCATTGTCCTAAAACTCATTTGCCTTGCTGATACACTTTTGCAATTCAGTATAAAGATGAATTGCCTTAAAACGCTACTGAACAAATAAACGGCCATGCTCGGTCATGGCGAAAAGCTGTGAAACCAGGGACTGGCGATATTGCAACAACACGACCTGTACCGACATTTCCATGCAACAAAACAAGTTGGAGCGAAATTTGGATGAAACATAACTAGAGGTAAAAGTTTTTTCATTGTTAAAATGTGCCAATTATTTGTACGCTACCTTCAATCTACAGTCTCTTTACGGTATACTATTCCATCAATATGTAATTATGTTTAGTATCGTACTCGGGGCCTCTGAAACTTACCTCATATGGGGCCGGACGGGGTAGCCGCGTGGTGTGAGGCGTCTTGTCACGGTCCGCGCAGCTGGCCCCGTCAGAGGTTCGAGTCCTCCCTCGGGCTTGGGTGTGTGTGTTGTCTTTGCCGTAAGTTAGTTTAAGTTAGATTAAGTAGTGCGTAAGCTTAGGGACCTATGACCTCAGCAGTTTGGTCCCATAACACCTTACCACAAATTCCCAAGTTTTTTTCCTCATTACGGGAATTCGTCTCTATAGTGAAATTGTGTCGAAGATAAACTATCGCCTACTTCGTGAGTCGGAACTGCAAAACTGTACTCTCTGTTGATATCAGTGACTAACGTTATTTTTTTAAAAGCTCTCCCAACAATTTTGATGACAAATTAATCGTATAAGATGACTTTCATCCCCATTTTATTGATGTCTTTCTCTAGCAGGAAAAGATCTTTCCACAAGAGGTAACTGGTATTGCAATATTCGCAAATAACGGGAGTAAGGGTAAGAATTTCCAGCAATTCACTGGCCGACGATTTTCTCGTATCTTAAAACTACTGTGCTATCGCTCTGCACCATTACTTCTCTACCCTCCTTACTGCCGTACCTCGTGTTTGCTGTGTTATTGCATCTTAGCGCAGACTTCTACAGTTGTTAAGAACAGGTTTGAGCACCTGACTGTGTTAGTTCCGAGCAACTACGTCTTTTTGTAAGCAGCGACTGCTGCTAATACGGATAAAAGAAGGCGGCCATAATGTGACTCGACAGTACGGTTTAAAGGCTAGCATCATCACAGTTATTTCAATTTAGTGTTGTCTTCAAGGGGTGACGACAGCATATAATAATTGATGAAAACCGCTTCAGCTGTATAATCACATATCTATTGTGCTACGACAGGTTTTGAGCTTTGATTCAAAGAACTAAACCGGTCGTTGAGCAGTAGAATTGTTATTGTACACCTGAGGTAGTTATCATCAATTATCAAAATTTGTCAGCCTTAATGCTCATAATGACCGAGAAACTAGATGTTACTTTTAGTGGCGCCAAAGGCATTCCTCGTCTCGTTGTGAAGACTTTTCCAACAAAGGATATTTATATTTGGAGCAATATTTATGGAAGCATAATTTGAATCAAAGAAAATAAAAGCCAATATGTTTCTGCAGTTGGTAGTAATATGTTATCATGGGAAGATGGACATGTTGGTCTAGTGGCCCCAGACTATCAGGTAAACAGTGTCAATCCAAAGATTAAATTTACTATCGATACGGAGAGGGATTGTAGGTTGTCATTCTTGGATGTTCTAGTTCAGTCGGAGGCAGGAGGCTCGCTTAATCATTCAGTGTATAGGACACCGACACAAAGTGGTATTGAAAACGTTACTATACAGAGCTATGATTATTTAGCGCCACGTCCACCTGTAGTCTGAATTGCAGCACATTAAACGCGTGATCACAGGAAATGGTTATGGCAAGAGAGGCATTGCGTTGAGCATAAGAACTATCAGTGGAAAAGGTCAAGCCTGCTGCATTCCTTCCATACTGTGAAGTAACGAACAGCAATGTAGGACATGTGCTACAAAGACTCGGACTGAGACCAGGGTTTCGGTCCACCTCCAAGGTACGAGATGTGTTACTCTTTGAGTGGCCAATGTGTGTGGTGTGTGAAGCGAATGTGGCAGCGTATACACTGAAGAGCCAAAGGAACTGGTACACCTGCTTAATATCGTGTAGGGCTACCGTGAGCATACGGAAGTGCCGCAACACGACGTGGCAAGGACTCCTGTAATGTCTGAAGTAGTGCTGGAGGGAACTGAGCGGGCCGGAGTGGCCGAGCGTTTCTAGGCGCTTCAGTCTGGAGCCGCACGACCGCTACGGTCGCTGGTTCGAATCCTGCCTCGGGTATGAATGTGTGTGATGTCCTTAGGTTAGTTAGGTTTAAGTAGTTCTAAGATCTAGGGGACTGATGACCTCAGACGTTAAGTCCCATAGTGTTCACAGCCATTTGAACAATTTGCAGGAAACTGACACCAAGAATTCTGCAGGGCCATTCATAAATCCTTAAGAGCACGAGGGGGTGGAGATCTCTTCTGAACAACACGTTGCAAGGCATTCGAGATATGCTCAATAATGTTTATGTCTGGAGAGTTTCGTGGAGAGTGGAAGTGTTTAAACTCATATGAGTGTACCTGGAGCCACTCTGTAGCAATTCCGGACGTATGGGGTGTCGCATGTTCCTACTGGAACTGCCCATGTCCTTCGGAATGCACAAGGGACATGAGTGGATTCAGGTGATCAGATGCCTTCGTACGACTCACCTGTCAAAATCGTATCTCGGCGTATCGCAGATCCCATATCACTACAAAATGCACACGGCTCACACGAATACAGAACCTCAATCACCGTGAATAGTCCCCTGCTGATATGCTGGGTCCGTGGATTCATGAGATTGTCTCCATACCCGTACACGTCCATCCGTTCAATGCAATCTGAAACGAGGTTCGTTAGACAAGGCAACATGTTTCCAGTGATCAACAGTCTATCCTCGGTGTTGACGGGCTCAGGCGAGGCTTAAAGCTTTGTGTCGTGCAGCCATCGATGATGTTTCGTTGAGTGGCTCGCACGCTGACACTTGTTGATGTAGCAGTCTGGTCCCTTTGATCCCCCAAACCAACCAACCAACTTGTTGATGGCCCAACATTGAAATCTCCAACAATTTGTAGAAGGGTTACACTTCTCTCACGTGAACGATTCTATTCAGTTGGTGGTCCCATGCTTGCAGGATCTTCTTCCAGCCGCAGCAATGTCTGACATTTGATGTTTTACCGGATTCCTGATACTGACGGTACACACGTGAAATGGTCATACGGGAAAATTCACACTTCATCGCTACGTCGGACATGTTGTGTCCCATCGCTCGTGCGCCGACTATAGCATCACGTTCAAACTCACTTAAGTTTTAAAAAACCTGCCATTGTAGCAGCAGTAAACAATCTAACAACTGCACAAGACACTCGTTGTCCTGTATTGGCGCTGCGACCGCAGCGCCTTATTCTGCCTCTTTACATATCTCTGTAATTGAATACGCTTGCCTATACCAGCTTCTTAGGCGCTTCAGTGTATGTGTATTCACACTGTTGCTGACTGTCGTGTGTGCTCAGCAATACACTAGAAGCTAGGAGAGAGCGACTAGTTCAGGCTTAACGCCGGCACCTCGCAACGGGGCCAACGAGAAATACGGACCCAACAATGAACTATGTTAAAGAAAGTGACCCTGAGGTGTTGGCCATAGCTGAACATTAACTGGAAAACGGACCAAAAATACAATTTGATAAGACGGAAGTCATCACTCATACATCATATCGGGATATTGTCATAAAATAAAGGAAGTTGTCGAAATTAGAATAAACCGTAACAATTTTAAGAGAGACCAGCGGTATGCAGTACTGTTAGGTGGTGGTCTGTAGAAATTAAGCGAAAGCAAAGATGGGTGCTTTACACTTGTAGGGAGGCGAGGGTGAATATTTCGAGCGTAACGCTGGCCCCTCGCGCCAGGACCAACGAGAAATATGGGCCGTGCTACGAACTTGTGATGTGTTACTAGAAGGCTTGTCCGCTACATGTCGCGATCCATGCAGGGCCCACGGGAAATCAATACGTAATTGAGAAGGTAGCGATTAAGTCTTAACTTTGTGTACTATCTAGAGCTTGTATGCCTTGAAACACGCACTTAAGAATTATCAAGCTCAGAGATGGCTGCTGGCGCTCGTAAGACATGCAGTGTCGCGTGCTGTGACGTGCGCTGAGTGTTATCTGAAAATAAACAGCGAAGATTTTGTTCTGGTGGTCTAATGGTAAAAAACGTGCCTGGAAAGCGACCGGTCTCAGGTTCTAAACCCAGTCAAACAAACGATATTTTCCATCTACCTTTTATCTCACCTACACTTTTCAACGAGGTGGGAAGTCTCCATGAACGACCCAGAATCTACTCTGTAGGAATCAACATGGATTCCAGAAACAGCGATCGTGTGAGATCCAACTCGCTTTATTTGTTCATGAGACCCAGAAAATATTAGACACAGGCTCCTAGGTAAATGCCATTTTCCTTGACTTCCGGAAGGCGTTCGATATAGTTCCGCACTGTCGCCTGATAAAGTAAGAGCCTACGGAATATCAGACCAGCTGTGTTGCTGGATTGAACAGTTTCTAGCAAACAGAACACAGTATGTTGTTCTCAATGGAGAGACGTTTACAGACGTTAAAGTAACCTCTGGCGTGCCACAGGGGAGTGTTATGGGACCATTGCTTTTCACAATAAATATAAATGACGTAGTAGATAATGTCGGAAGTTCCATGCGACTTTTCGCGGATGATGCTGTATAATACAGAGTGGTTGCAGCATTATATAATTGCAGCGAAATGCAGGAAGATCTGCAGCGGGTAGGCACTTGGTGCAGGAAGTGGCAACTGAGCCTTAACATAGGCAAATGTATTCCGAATACATAGAAAGAAGGATCCTCTATTGTATGATTATATGATAGCGGAACAAACGGTGGTAGCAGTTACTTCTGTAAAATATCTGGGAGTAGGGGTACGGAACGATTTGAAGTGGAATGATAATATAAAATTAATTGTTGGTAAGGTGGGTGCCAGTTTGAGATTCATTGGGAGAGTCCTTAGAAAATGTAGTCCATCAACAAAGGAGGTGGCTTACAAAACACTCGTTCGACCTATACTTGAGTATTGCTCATCAGTGTGGGATCCGTACCAGGTCGGGTTGACAGAGGAGATAGAGAAGATCCAAAGAAGAGCGGCGCGTTTCGTCACAGGGTTATTTGGTAAGCGTGATAGCGTTACGGAGACCCTGCAAGAGAGGCGCTCTGCATCGCGGTGTAGCTTGCTGGCCAGGTTTCGAGAGGGTGCGTTTCTGGATGATGTAGCGATATATTGCTTCCCCCTACTTATACCTCCCGAGGAGTCACGAATGTAAAATTAGATTCGAGCGCTCACGGAGGCTTTCCGGCAGTCGTTCTTCCCGCGAACCATACACGACTGGAACAGGAAAGGGAGGTAATGACAGTGGCACGTAAAGTGCCCTCCGCCACACACCGTTGGGTGGCTTGCGGAGTATAAATGTAGATGTAGATGTATATGTGGCTCGGATTCGGCGTTAAAGTATAGGCCCTCTTTCTACCAGTTGACTAAATGGGATAAGGTACAGAGGCGCAAGTCGCCGCCGTGGGGTCTAATTGAAAGACTTGTACTTTACCAATGAGCCAAACGAAATTATAATCATCGTGCAAATAATTACGGTAACCATAAATTAAGTCTGCGTAAGTCTGCACATCTGAGTCTTCTCGAACATGCAATCAGTGTCTCAACAGGCCCTTAATATTGTGTTTACTTACTTCAGTATTTGTAAGGACAAATTTACCATTTGTTGATTGGCTTTAATAATTTTTTCAGTGGCAGAAGAATGTATAATGAATGTTCTTGCATAAACGCACATTCTTTCTAAATTTTAACGACTTTGCTTCTGTGTGTGCCTGACATGTTCTGCGTGTAAGGCCAGGAAAAAAAAAAGAAAACTCTCCATTCAGCTCGGCGTGGCATTTGTAAAGCTGTTTTCCGGAATGTATTCACCACCACGCGAAACACGTGCAGCAATTTTTGACGTACTACGGTTTGGCGTACAACGTGGAAGCATATTCATTACTACCGCCTGCCTTGCAGCCGCTCATTATTATAGCAAACTTTTTCGTTCTTTCCTTTTTTTTCATTTTAAATTCGTACTACACTTGCCGCCGGAACTGCCAAATGCCCATTCTTTCGCATGTTACATCTGATGAAACTGCTGCATTTATTTCATAAATTAAATGACTGCTGCCGTACAAACAGGGGACTCATAATAAATAATGCGAGCCGCCGAACGTTGGCCGCGCTGCGAGTGGGGGGTCCGTATTTGGTGGAGCGACACAGACTGACCGCGCGACCTGCGGGCTGGTGATTGATTAACACGGCAGCATCACGGTATCATTCGGTTACACAACGGTCGAATTCGGCTCATGTTGAATTTTGTAGCGCCGGTCCCGAGCAATATTTCTCGCAGTGGTGGGAGGGGTATCTGGATAAAAAGCTAAATTGTCGCCTTTGGAAATACAGCGAGAGTGGCATTGCAACATTGGCAAACACGCGATATGCCGTATTTAACACCGAATTTTGCCTCGGCGGATGGCGCTGATCATCACACAGAGCGCACAATACCCGCGTCTACGAGAGCTCGATGGGAAAATACGTAACTGGCTAGTTGCTTAGAAATGAATATTAGAGTGATCATCAATTCGAGCATTGCTCTTAACGCCACAGCGGTTTTGTATGGATAGCCCTCTTCGAAGTGCCGTTCCACTCGCTTCCACCCAGCTTCTAAAAATCTTAACCAGCTAGTAAAAGCGGGGGGTGCAGCATAAAATGGGACTAATCCATAGTTTGTTTTAATCAAATAGACCTATATGGTTCCAGAGACCTTTCGAAGTCTCAAACATCTATGAGGTACATTTGTGGGCGGAAACAAGAGGGGACTTCGGTCAAAGCCATTTGTTCAGGATCGTCGGGAAAAGTGATTTGCTTTAAAACCAACGTTTTTATTAATTTTTTGTAATTTAACAGACTTAGATTTGTCCTCTACAACATACAGTCGATAATGATACAATTTCGAGTAAACAAAACACTCAAATACGTCGTTAAAATAGTGAAGTCAATCGTAGAGAAAGCTAGCCCTTACCGCTTATGGAGAAACATCACGGGCCGATAAGAGGTCCCTTTCCATTAATACCCTTGGCTAACACACATCACTTTGAAGATCTCTAAGGAATGCTAGCGGCAGTTGGTACAACTATTATTGGTCTCTCTCAAGAGAGGAACGTTTCCTGATAACAGCTACAGGTCTCTTTACCTTCCTATGTTTACAGGCCATTAATATTGCAGATCCTCAAAATTTCTCTGCGCATTTCAAGAGTTCATGATTAAGAATGATTATTAATTTTAAACATATACCGTACTGTATTTAGCTTTTGCAAACAAGCACTGGTAAGGATGCAAACTACTCCAAATCGATTACGGGAGCAACACTTCTGACTGAGTTTGTTTCTGAACTGTTTGTCCAGTGTCTAATTCAAATTAAGAGTGATTATAAAGTTTCACCTGTCTTCCTATGATTTACTGATGGGTGTCTAGTAGAAATAAATGAAGATAGAGTTTTAGATGTATTACAAACTGATGGGTGTCTAGTAGAAATAAATGAAGATAAAGTTTTAGATGTATTACAAACTAATAGTTCGTTGTAGGGAACCAACGTAAAGTCTACTACAAAATCGGCATTCCAGGGAATGTATTAGTGCACCTCATTTTACCGGTAGAAGACGGATCTCACGGATTTACCGATGTAGAGACTCCGGAAGGAATGACAAGGGAACGTCAAGAATACATCATACCAAACTGTAAAGACGAATTCAAAGACGTTTTATGTTCTCATGTTGGTCTCGAACCTGTTGCAGAACCAACAGTAATGCAGAGCCTGACGATCGACATGCAAAATTAAAGCAACAGCAGCCCTCGTTCGCAAAAAAGAAGTCTTTTGATCTAAGTTTCGGCACTGCTATGAGAGCCTTCATCAGAAGTGAAACACTGAAAATGGCATGTCACGTATAAAACTAAATATCAAGCGATAAAGCTTTAGACACAATTTTTTCTGATGCTACCGTAGCTCCACACGTGTGAGCAGCCCATAGTGGCTTGAATTCTATGTATTCTGTTTTAAAAATTCTGTGTCTAAAGCTTTATCGCTGGATATTTAGCTTTATACGTGATATGCCACTTTGAGTGTTTCGCTTCTGATGAAGGCACTCGTGGCAGTGCGGAAACCTAGGTCAAAATACTTATTTTTTGGACCGAGGTCTGCCAGTGCTTTAATTTTACTTTGTAAATGGTCGCTGACCACGCAGACATGTTCAAAACTTTAAGGTCGATGCGTAGTTGCTGAACCCTCAAAGAAGCGTCGAAAAGGTTCAGTTTAAGATGCCGAACATATTTTTATACTCTTTAAAGGAGGACACTTAAAGCTGTCTTTTGGTATTAAACTGATGTGTTAAATGTAAAGTACAAAGGTACGATTACTTTGAACTTCTGAATGCCCATATCGTTAACGTCGATATGCAGCAGGATTTTGGAGCATATATTGTGTTCGAACATCATGAATCACCTCGAAGAAAACTGTCTATTGACACACAGTCAATTTTATTGTACAATGATCTACAACTGTTAAACTACTTTTCTACATAGCTTCCGAAATTTTGTAGGCAGTTGTCATAGCGTGGCACAAGTTTTTGTGTGCCTTCTTCATAGAAGGTTGCCGCCTGTGTATTCAACAATTTGGTAACATGTTCTTTCAGCTCGTCATCATCGTTGAAGTGTTGACCACCAAGGACAGATTTTAGGTGTAAGAAGAGATGAAAGTCTGTAGAAGCGAGGTCCAGACTGTACGGAGGATGATCAAATGCGTCCCAGTAAAACTCCCGTAAGAGTTGCTTGGTCACATTCGCCGTGTTAGGTTGGGCATTATCGTGGAAAAAACAACACCTTTTGACAGTAATCCTCGGCACTTGTTCTGTATTGCGCGGCGTTATTTCTTAATGGTCTCGCAGTAACCATGTGCATTGATTGTTTGGCCTCGTGGTAAGAAATCAATCATCAAACTGCCTTTTCTGTCCCAAAACAACGGTGCACATGAGGTATCAAGATTTGCTTAGGCGTAACCCTAATTGGGGATGAAGTGTGCCTCCATTCCATTGATTGCCGTTTTGTTTCATGGATGTCGTACGATACCCAAGTTACATCCCCGTGACTATCCGAGAAAGAAAACCATCGCCTTCTTCATTGTAGCGTGTCAAAAACTGAAGTTCACGGACAAATTTCAGTTTCTCAGTAACAATTTCATGAATTAGTGATCGTGAGATTTGCGGAACTTCCATAGCAAGGGCACTAAGTGTAAACTTACGGTTGTGATTAATGTTTTCTTCAGTTGTGTGAACCAGTTCATCAGTAACCACAGGCGGACGTCCACTTCGTTCTTCATCCTGCACTTGATTACGTCCTTCACTGAACAGTCTGACCCATCGTCTAACCACTGAATCACTCATAGCATTTTGTCCGTAAACCTCGCAAATTTGCCGATGAATTTACTTTGGTTTAACTTTCTTTGCACCTAAAAAACGAATCACAGATCTGATTTCACACGCGGCGGCATTTTGAATTACGGCTGACATTATAAAGAAGCACTACAAAGCACACGTCGGAAGCAGCGATATGAAAATGGCGTACATGTCTCCTCCTTGAGTCAGAGTAGCCGCGCATGCTGGGAACAGCGATCGTAGCGCTGTCGCGGATATACACTCCTGGAAATGGAAAAAAGAACACATTGACACCGGTGTGTCAGACCCACCATACTTGCTCCGGACACTGCGAGAGGGCTGTACAAGCAATGATCACACGCACGGCACAGCGGACACACCAGGAACCGCGGTGTTGGCCGTCGAATGGCGCTAGCTGCGCAGCATTTGTGCACCGCCGCCGTCAGTGTCAGCCAGTTTGCCGTGGCATACGGAGCTCCATCGCAGTCTTTAACACTGGTAGCATGCCGCGACAGCGTGGACGTGAACCGTATGTGCAGTTGACGGACTTTGAGCGAGGGCGTATAGTGAGCATGCGGGAGGCCGGGTGGACGTACCGCCGAATTGCTCAACACGTGGGGCGTGAGGTCTCCACAGTACATCGATGTTGTCGCCAGTGGTCGGCTGAAGGTGCACGTGCCCGTCGACCTGGGACCGGACCGCAGCGACGCACGGTTGCACGCCAAGACCGTAGGATCCTACGCAGTGCCGTAGGGGACCGCACCGCCACTTCCCAGCAAATTAGGGACACTGTTGCTCCTGGGGTATCGGCGAGGACCATTCGCAACCGTCTCCATGAACCTGGGCTACGGTCCCGCACACCGTTAGGCCGTCTTCCGCTCACGCCCCAACATCGTGCAGCCCGCCTCCAGTGGTGTCGCGACAGGCGTGAATGGAGGGACGAATGGAGACGTGTCGTCTTCAGCGATGAGAGTCGCTTCTGCCTTGGTGCCAATGATGGTTGTATGCGTGTTTGGCGCCGTGCAGGTGAGCGCCACAATCAGGACTGCATACGACCGAGGCACACAGGGCCAACACCCGGCATCATGGTGTGGGGAGCGATCTCCTACACTGGCCGTACACCACTGGTGATCGTCGAGGGGACACTGAATAGTGCACGGTACATCCAAACCGTCATCGAACCCATCGTTCTACCATTCCTAGACCGGCAAGGGAACTTGCTGTTCCAACAGGACAATGCACGTCCGCATGTATCCCGTGCCACCAAACGTGCTCTAGAAGGTGTAAGTCAACTACCCTGGCCAGCAAGATCTCCGGATCTGTCCCCCATTGAGCATGTTTGGGACTGGATGAAGCGTCGTCTCACGCGGTCTGCACGTCCAGCACGAACGCTGGTCCAACTGAGGCGCCAGGTGGAAATGGCATGGCAAGCCGTTCCACAGGACTACATCCAGCATCTCTACGATCGTCTCCATGGGAGAATAGCAGCCTGCATTGCTGCGAAAGGTGGATATACACTGTACTAGTGCCGACATTGTGCATGCTCTGTTGCCTGTGTCTATGTGCCTGTGGTTCTGTCAGTGTGATCATGTGATGTATCGGACCCCAGGAATGTGTCAATAAAGTTTCCCCTTCCTGGGACAATGAATTCACGGTGTTCTTATTTCAATTTCCAGGAGTGTACATAGAAACGGAACTTACTTTGTGGACGACCTTCGTATTATACATTATACACCCAATTTTCCGTGGTGCATTTATTTCTCGCTGAAGTTCGCGGTTTTGGGTTATTTGTGGTTTATACAGAGAAATGGTCAGAATTGTCAGTAACCTAATGAAAATCAAAGAGGTAAAACTAGTTAGTTTTTGCTTTATCTAATACTCTTCTTATACTTATTTATATGCAGTTTATTTGATACTGAACCGCCATTTTTAACACATGAATCAACATTCCTGCCAATAGCTCAGACTGTACTGCTTTAATGAAAACTGTAAGGCTGTTTTCCGGGAGTGCTGTTCAGGCTCCCTTTAAGACCTCTTACGGAATTTAAAAGTTATTAATTTTTAAAAAATAATATGTATGTTCACATCATTCGTCGTTAGTATCTCAATTATTAGGAGAAGTCTAATGAAAACGACTCAAGTGGGAAACAAGTAAGTAATCTGTTTATTATGTGGGCGGAACCATAAGCTGCCGCCCTTTTTTCTACTACGCTACAGAAATTTGGCTGGGAAGCAGTTATGCATCCCATATAATACCGATCTCTCCCCATGCGATTTCCTTATTTTTGGACATTCGCGGCCGCCGATATGCATCGGATGAAGAGGTGCATACCTGGGTACAAGCCGGTCTGTGTGGCCGTGCGCTTCAGTCTGGAACCGCGTGACCGCTACGGTCGCACGTTCGAATCCTGCCTCGGGCATGGATGTGTGTGATGTCCTTAGGTTAGTTAGGTTTAAGTAGTTCTAAGTTCTAGGGGACTGATGACCTTAGATGTTAAGTCCCATAGTGCTCAGAGCCATTTGAACCATTTTAACCTAGGTACAAACTTGGTTCCATAAGCAATTCCAAACATTTTTCCATGATAGCATCGACAGCCTTGTGGAACTAAAGAAGAACCGAATCGACAGTTGTGGTTATTACTTTTGAAATAATAAACAGTTTTTTCTTTTTTCGTCCTGTCTCTTTTTCATTTCATTGCTCCTTATGTTGACACAAGTACAGGATGGGTGTTTTTTTTTTTTTTTTAAAGTGTGTGAAATCTTATGGGACTTAACTTGTAAGGTCATCAGTACCTAAGGTTGCACACTACTTAACCTAAATTATCCTAAGGACAAACACGCACACCCAAGCCCGAGGGAGGACTCGAACCTCCGCCGGGACCATCCGTACAGTCCATGACTGCAGCGCCCTGAGACCGCTCGGCTAATCCCGCGCGGCGATGGGTGTTTTAGACGTGTTTTATGGCCTCGTTTCAGTCTTACATCTGACAATTTTGTATAATTATTTATAACTTTTTCATTATGAGGCGACTAAGGAATAATTTGCGGCCCCTAAGTTCCCGCCATGAGGGCCATCAACGGACACTCGGATTAACCCCAACTATCTGATCTCACGCAAGAGACAACTTACTTCATGGCCTTCATATTCCGCCAACAGCAGAGCGAACAGTAGACCTCTGGCAGCGCATAATGCATTTGAGTCGCGCATCGACAAATCGAAGGAAATCTCGCTTAGTCCCTTGTCCTAAATAGAGCCCGGCGTTACAGCAAAGAATGCTCCGCTCGTAATAGTGCTCCTCTCTGGGGAGAAAAGAATGTCGTCGACGAGCGCGCGAACGCTGGAAATACGAGGAGCGGAGCATAAAGAACAATAAGAGAGAGGACTCGTCTGAGAGGGACGAATGGGCGGCATGCGTCGGGCAGCGGTTGGATGAGGGAGGGTGGGAGGGAGGGGCCACCCGGAAGCAGTCTCTGTGCCGCGGCGCCTCCCCCCCCCCCCCCCCCCCCCATACCCTCCACCACCAGGCGCCGTGGCGTGTGGCGTGCCGGCGCACAGTTCGCGTGTGCGGCTTGCCCTCCAGGAACCGACGGCAGCGCCGGCGTCGACCGGACACGGCGACTCCGACGAAGGTCGCCTGACGCTGCGGTTACTGCCGTCCAGGCGGCTGGTGAACCCTACGCGACCGCCAGAGTTGGTGTCAGCTGTGCGGAGATAGAATGTGTTGGTATTTTTGCGGCGCCAAAAACTTTTCACGTAGGTTTTTGCTTTCACGTTCGTTGGCTTGCGATGTGCCGGGGCTAGCAGTGTATTTAACACTAAATTCTTCTAGAATCTTCATATGGAAATGATGCTCTAAGCCCCTTTTCTAACTCCGACTTTTACTGGTACACATGGATTAAGAAGAAACGCGAACTGACTGTTGTCGGCCCTGCAAGTGGAGTAGAAAAGAGTTTGGCACCTGCAATAATATAATTGGATAGAAATTAATTAGATAAAGGAAAGTTTCATAAACGTAGTGAGAAATGAAAGGGTTGATCTACCGATTAACAGAATGAGAGTTCTGTCCAAAATAACAATTTGATTTATTATGACTAAACTCAAAATCATAAACAAAACACATGAAACATTTACAATACATCAAATTGGATACTCAAATAAGTGTGGTGAAGGTGAAGTTGTCCATAAACTAGATTGTGACATTTATGGCCAAGTGGTATGTGGAACCAATTCCTTGCGACTCAAATCTTAAGAGGAACACCCAGACAAACCAACATTAATTGCTGCTACATTAGTGATAACTCAGACAATGAACACCCAAGACAGAACAAAGTTGGGAAAGAAGAACAGGCGCGCTCTGCTGAGCTCTGATTATCACCTAGCAAAATTCCCTGGTTTGTCGGCGCTGCGGACGTACATTACCAAGCTGTCTTCTTAACTGCAGGGACACGATCTGGCATACCGGAGTCGATGGCTGGTTGCTTCGACGTCCCGTCGTGGTGATGATAATGTCGCGAGTATAGCCCGAAACTAATTATCCTGGTCTGGTTGTTCCAAACTAAAGACTTCCTAGCAACAGAAATACGCCTCTGAGGGAGACAAAGAAGGCTCGCTACACAATCACTGACGGTACAGTGAGTGATTTTAACCAGAGAAGTCACACAGTAACTGCGGCACAGTCAACTTCAGCCAAAACGGCTCAAGACGGACAACATAGGCCGCTTGCACGCAGAACGCTCAATTGCCAGCTGTACTCGGAAAGTTATGCTGAAGTCGAAACTTCAGCAACTTCGTCAAACAGTTACAATTAAATGAAAGTATATTAGACACCTAACGGAAGACAGGCTGTCCAGAACAGCGAGAGCTCAATCTTGTAACCTAATCTGACCGAAAGGCGAGAGCCGACCCTCTGGAGAGCACCCTTACAAGCCGAACACAGAACATTCCCGCCCCCACGACCGTGGCTGTAGTTAAACGTTCCAGTCAGCAACTCGAAAACCGGCGGAAAATTCCACTCTATTGCCTACGCACTACTGTTCCACCAATGGAGATACTTGGCGCCAATTTCTGGGCCGTTTTTGCTACGTCACGGAGCTATCCCTTGAACAAGCCAATCACAGTTGTGATTTGGCAGAAAACGCGGGAATTTGCCCGCCAAGACTGCCTGGGAACACAAGTCATTTCCAAGCCTCGCTGGTAGCTCGCCAGAAAGTGTTTTCACTAAGTTTCTGCGAAGTAACGGAATCTCTAGCCCAGCCGCTCCGTCAGACCCCTGTGGGCGTGTCGCCCCCGGTCTTATGACAATGTCGGCGTCTGGAAAGCATCCACTCGAATCCCTCGCACTCGTCGGCTTAACCCTTTCAAGATCAGGAGAACCCGCCTGTCACCGGACCACCCGGGTGACGAGAGAGGCCTTCGTGGGAAGTCCGCGTGTGAAGGAATAGCAACTTTTCACTGCGTGCAATTAGAGAGGAAAATCGAATTACTCAAAGATAGAAATATGAGAGGGGGCTCATGCCACCTCTCAGGCTTCGCCAACTAGTAACAAACAAGTCACAATCCAACGTAACCTGTGCCCTGGGCTATATGCCACAGAACAGTTTGTCACTACATTTAGATTTTTTATTGTCATTTTCGTTGGCTACCATTTAGTTTCCCACTCAAGACGTCCTTGCAGACGGGAAACACCAAGTCGCTCTTGACGGTACAAAACTGACAAATTGAAAGGTAATTTCCTGAATATCTCAAGGAAGTGTGATAGGACCATAACTGTCCGCAATAAATGGAGGGAGCTCCAGAAATGTTGCGGTAAACTTCAAGCGATTGTAAAGTGCGCTTTGAGGAACAAATCCAGGGTAGGAAACCGTGTCCAGAAAAGCCAACCAAAGACGTTACAGAGCGACGAAGCTATAGCCGCCAATTCCTGCCCACTAGGCCACCCCTTCAGCAGCGAACGTGACTTTGTACGGCGACGTATCACGGGCGGTAAGTCTGGCTGTGATTGTTATTCAGTGATCGGCAGTGCAGAAGATGGAGCTAGCTGCTGTTTAGATAGGCCTTGTCTCCTGTGTCTGCGAAGCTCTGTTGCCTCTGTGGATGACGGCTTTGGAATCGGGTTCCCATTCGCAGTTGATCTTTCACTCTGAACCCTCTAAAATCTTCGTTGTTTTTCAATACAGAGGAGAGAAAAACTGCAGTTGGAAATCCGTCTTTGAAACCGTCATCCACCGAGGCAAAAGATCATCGCATTCATAAGACACAAAGCCTGTCTACGCAGCAAATTGCTCTCTCTTCTTCACTGACGACGATGGGAATCGGTCACCATCACTGAACAACAAACGACATTGCAAGACTTTCCACCCACGGTCCGTCGGTGTGCGAAGTCACGGTTGCTGTCGAAGAGGTGGACCAGTGTCACGCAACGGCGCCTGTAACTTCGATGCATGCGTACTCTTACCGAGACGCACGGATAACATCACAGCCCAGCATCCTGTGATCCACTTACTAGATAACTAACATGTTGACGGTGGTGACAGTAGAACTTTTGGTCTGGTCATCACGTTGGTGCGGGCGTGGAGGGGCACCATCTCTTATTTAAAAGTTGACCCTGAACGTAAATAAATGTAACATATTGCGCATAAACCGGAAATCTGTTGTTCAAATATACTACTGATGACAAATTGCAGGAAACATTTTCTATCGCAAAATATTTAGGAGCAGCTATCTGAAGCGATTTAAGTGGAATGACTGCATAAAACAGAAGGTAGGAAAAAGAGATGTCACACAGGTTCATAGGGAGAATCCTAGGAAAAAGTATTTCATCCACTAAGGAAGTGACTTACAAGGCGCTTCTTCGATCGATTTTTGAGTACTGTTCATCTGTGTGGGCGCTTACGAGGTAGGACAGAGAGAAGAGATAGAGAAGATCCAACGAAGAGCTGCCCGTTTTGTCACTGGGTCTTACAGTCGAAGTGAGATCGCTACAGAGACTCAACAAACTACTCTGTCGCCGCGCGGGATTAGCCAAGCGGTCTAGGGCGCTGCTGTCAGGTTCGAGTCCTCCCTGGGGCATGGGTGTGTGTGTTTGTCCTCAGGATAATTTAGGTTAATTAGTGTGTAACTTTAGGGACGGATGAACTTAGCAGTTAAGTCCCGTAAGATTTAAAAATTAAAAAAAATAGAAAACTACTCTGTCAGTCGCTACGAAAGATGCGTTGTGCATCACGAAGTGGTCTGTTATTGAAATATTTCAAATATCCCAGAAGAGCTGCTGTCTTCCTTGGTGGAAGTAAGGTAACATTCACTAAAGTGTGCGGGTAATGTTTCTTCAAAAATTGCCAAGATATTGAAGAAGCATAAAGTAGATGTGGTCTTTCTTCCACTGTCCATAACGGCAGCTGAGATACATCAAAGACGACCTGCTTTTATAAATGCCGCTATATATGAATTTCTTCGTGAATGTGCTAAACAATACACACTGTAGAAGAACGTTGGATTGAACCGGCTCAATCGTGACGAGGGTTCCAGCTCAACAAATAATGGATACCCTTTACTTCATGTCTACGTTCTCAAAGGAAATATTGTTTTGCGTATTCACTGTCTGGCATTCCAACACATGCCATCCAAAATAATCACCTAAAAGCTTCGTACGAACTAAAGATTCACGGACTCTGCGTTTGTTTCGTTTTGCTCTTAGACGTGTAAAATTTTGTATTTGTTTGAAACTCTTGCAACGAGCAGGGTTATCTCTGACACATGCTTGATCACTTCACTATATTCTGAAAAATGACTTAAAAATATTGAAGCAACTCGCCTAGAAAATGACTGAAATGTAGTCAACAGAAGAATCGTAACAAGAATTAATAATATCCCGGATGCAAGCCCGAAAGATGATATTCGATACGCCGGGAAACTTCAAGAAACATACAGATATATATTATTGTTTGTGGTAGCCACCTTACAATGTTTCAAATATGATGTATGAACACGAAAAAAGGTTGCTGCTCATACACTTTTACTTTTGTGTCTACAAATAATAAGAAGTAAAGGAATTGAGAAAATATTCCTTTCCAGAAATTATATTTTTATTATAATTATTTCGCTTTTCTTTGCTTTGAAGGAAGCAATTTCAATAAAGATATTACTGAAATCAATTTTAGTAACTGTGCTTTACTTTATCGACTTCTGGCTGCTTTCAGTCTTACTCGAACTAAAGTTTTTTATCATCTTTAAGGGGGGTTGGACGTGAAACATGCCGACTTGGAGCAGGAGAGGCACCACAGAACATTTTAATTTGCACTGTCTATACTTTTACAAATAAATTCATAAAACTTTGTCAGCATGACCAGGAAGGATTTCGAATTCACACTAATAGCAGGGGAAGTTCAAAAACATAACAAAACAAATTTTTTTTACATGTGAAATTTCATCATTTTGTTCACTTGGTATTGGCTACATTTGTTGCTGTAGGTACACTTTTCTTCATACGTAAGAGAGATTCTTCGATAAATTTTGCACAGCACACAAACCATACTTACAGGTGTATGAAACTCTAGAATTTCCCAAATCTGTTAAAAACTGTGGTAAAAATTGGGATAATTAACTATAAAATTCGAGTTTTCTCTAAAGAAGAAGTTTAAAACGTAACAGCCCATTCATTTTTCCATAGATTAAATAAATTCTAGAGTTTCATACACCTGTAAGTATTGTTTGTAAGCTGTGCAAAAGTCATCGAAGAATCTCTCTTACTTATGAAGAAAAGTGTACCTATAGCAACAAATGCAGCCAACAGTAAGTGAAAAGAATCATGAAATTTCTCATTTAAAAAATATTATTTTTTCGTGTTTTTGCACTTACACTGCTATGAGTGTGAATCCTAAATCCTTCCTGGTCATGCTGACAAAGTTTTATGAATTTATTTGTGAAAGTATAGACAGTGCAAATTAAAATGTCCTTTGGTGCCTCTCCTTCTCGAAGTCGGCCCGTTTGACGTCCTACCCCCCTAATTTGCTGAAACTGCCTTTACAAGATGCTGCACTCACTGACGTTGTCACGTACGACAATGCTTTTCAGATATTTCGATAACATATCTTACCATTATTTTGAAAAAAAGTTCTTCGAAATATCGAAACGGGAAGCCGTGGCAATGTTTTTAATTAACTCCGTCATCTGGAACTTGAAAACAGAGTGTAGCTGTCAACAGGCTTAACGTCTGCCAACCCCCGTAATATCATTAATCAGCTACCAAAGGGTTATTGCCGAACTGTTTTTTACTTACATAGTAGATCTAGCAACTTAAACAGGGGAGCAGAAAAAATACTGAATGAAAGAGGAAGTAAATTACATTGTGTCGACGCAATTAGACGAAAACTATCTATGAAGCAGTGAAGAGTGAGATATCTTTGTTTGGAAACTTCTCTCTCTCTTCCCACCTATCGACTGGCATGTTTTGTTTGTGTGTTCCGGCCGCTGTGACCGAGCGGTTCTAGGCGCGTCAGTCCGGAACTGCGTGCTTGCTATGGTCGCAGGTTCGAATCCTGCTTCGGGCATGGATGTGTGTGATGTCCTTAGGTTAGTTAGGTTTAAGTAGTTCTAAGTTCTAGGGGACTGATGACCTCAGATGTTACGTCGCATAGTGCTTAGAGCTATTTGAACCATTTTTTTATTGTGTGTTTCTAGTTGCAGTGTTTCACGTATCTCTCACTGAGTTTTAATAAAGTGTGTGCCATCAGTATCAACGAATACATACCGTAATTACTGTGGATCGATGTCTCCCACAACATACCTATCCATAATTTTTGCTTATTTGCTACGTAGTCGCGCCACCATTGAGTATGTAGTCGGTAAAATTTGGCAAATATCTAATGCGTTCCGTGAAATAGGATATTTACTTCAGCACCCACTCGTCGACCTTTCATATTCTACATTACTGTAGTAAAGCAGAAGGGATAACTCCCTTGTTGAACCCGAGCGATATGTTTAGCTTGCAGTTGTTGAACCAAGTCCACTGTTGCTACATTAAACCGTGTTAGCGACAGACCTCCGGTCAGTAGGACTCATTCCCTTACGATACTGCTTGAACGAAGTGACTCGATAAAAATTAGACTGTGACAATAGCGCGCGTTTGCAGTGGCTGGCCGATTTGGTGTGTGTTGCATTGGGTATAGTAGTCTCTAACGCAGATGCAACAATCTGGTTTTCGTTTAACACCGAACATGATTAAAGGTACGACAGTGAATACGAGAGAAACACAAATCGAGAGATACGAATTCCAATCGGGAGCTTTCTGATTCCAATGAGTTGTCCAATCGGCCTGCCTGCAGCGACGTGAATACGTCGTCGCAAACGTGATGAGAATCAAGACATCGGCGCTTCCCACGAAGAGACCCCACAATCGGCCGCAGGGGGAGTGCGTCATTTGAATATGAAGAGTCTCGTTGCCGCCTTGGTCGCCTTCTGGGCTCTGATGTGATTCACAGGTTGGTCTTCCTCGCTTTACGCACCACAGCTGCGGGCTCTATTCGGGGAACGGCGTTTGTCGTGACAGACTTACACAATTTGAGGCCTTCAAGTGAAAAGATATAAAAGCTCAACTATGGCAAACTGCCTCATACTTCTCTTCATAATCTTATAATGGAACTTTTGTGAGCAACTATCTATTCATGGAGAACATAGTAGAGAACGAACAGAGCTCTGAAACGCACTAGTCAGAACCACCGGTCAACACATTGAGAAGAAAATGGGCCAATGCTGGGTTTCAAGAGATTATGATCACAATCCCTCGATATTACCATTGGAAGTGAAAAACGTCCTTTTCACTTGGTTAGAATACTCAGCTTTGTAGAGAACAGTAATCTTTTTTTCATGTCTTCAGTTTCATTTCGATACGTGTAAATGTTGCTCAATATATTACATCGTGATTTACAATAGTCAATGACACTATGAGAGGATGTACTATGGTTAGTTCCTGGATAATATAGTAACTGTCACAGACTACTTTGGGTATTATCTTTTGAGCTTGGACTCGTATTCAAACAATATGTATGATACTAAGAACACCAAAGCAGTCCAAAAAGCGTCATTTACCATTGCTCGTAGGAAAAGATGAAACCTAGAGCTGTTGCTAGAGCTCGTAATAACTACTATGAGGCAAATGTGGTTCCTAGCTGTCCGCAATTATCTAGCATGTGGACCCAAACCACATGCCTTATTAACATTTCCATACTGTCTGAAGACCTACGTCTAGGGACTGTCACGCACGAAGCAATGTAAGGAAAAGATAGACTGCTACTTACTGTAAAGTTGACACATTAAGTTGCAGACAGGTACAACTAAAATATACTTTTACACATTGGCTTCCGGCCACAGCCTTTGTCAGAAAAGGAAGAGCGCGCTCGCACACACACACACACACACACACACACACACACACACACACACACACACACACATTCCTTCACATAAGCAAGCGCAGCTCACGCACATAAGACTGTTATCTCCGGTATCTCCAACCTGGAGTTTCCATTGTTTGAGTATCATGCTTGTTCATATATGCCATATTGAGCAGAAGCTGAGGATCAGGGACAACATAAATTTTCGCTTTAAGTTTATGATCACAAAATTATTTAATTTATAATCATTATTAATAACCCACAAACACTGCTTGGCCGATGGCTGCATTAAAATGTGCTAGTTGCAAACATTTAAATGAAACTCTTGCTACTGTGGTTTACAGTACTTTTAACTACCATACTTCTCACAACTGAAGTTACAATCAGAGAATTCAGACGTTCCCTTGCTGGAGAGACCAATTAACGCGGAAGGGCTCTCCATATTTGTTCGCGTAATGTGTTGATATCACCGTGGTGTATCCTGTAGGATTGACATCACATTTTCTAAAACTATGGAGAGTTTAGAAATAGGACCCTACCATTTTTATTCTGTTGTACGCTGACTCTACTGGCTATTCTTTCGATTAAACAGCCGTCGTATTTGATTCTGCTGACATGAAAATCGTGCTGTTCGGCAATGAATGCTTCTGAAAGGATTTTCTTTTGATTTGTACAACAGGGTGGCCAGTGTGATTTATGAGTGGTGCATGTATAAAGCAGTTGAATGGTACAGTCGAACAAATATTATTTCAGTAAAACATCTCTAATGCTATAAAATACAGATTTGGAACTGAAGAAGGCGATCTGAAAGTTTATATATGAAGCATAACAATGTACGAAAATGAATTGAGTCATTGGATATACGGAGAAGAAAAAAAGGTAAGAAGTTTTACAAATGTGATTCTGTCGATGAATGACACAAATTACAGACACAAATACAGCACAAAATGAGGAAATACTGAGACTAATAGCTGAGGACAGAAGTCTATTTGAGACGCTTATCAGAGTAAGACACAGTTTAGCGGTATATCCGCTACAACTCATAGGAGTAATTTAAGTGCCTCTGGAAGTAGAAGCAGAGCAGAGAAATAACAGGAGCAGATTAAGATTAGGAAATGCGAAACATTGTAAACTATGTCGGGTGCAATAATTTCGTAGAGAAAATATGAATAGCAAAAAGCAAGGTACGACCGTTGAAAGAAATAAGTCGAACGACCGGTGACTCGCGATCGGTACTTGGAGTAAGCTGAGGGAGTACCTGGAGCAGGCGAAAGGACGTTGTGGGATTCGGTGGTTTCCAACTACTTTCCGGGGCTACGATTCCTCGGCCGACTGCTCGACGCACACTAATGCAGTTACGTAAACGGTTGAACGAATTTGCAGAAAAGCTATCACAAAAATTTTCTCTGTTATAGATCTCCACAACAAGTACAATAGCGCTGTTGGTACATGGTGGAGGCAGTCGCTTGTGACCTCACCATTTCACAGAATCAGAGATCCCATCGGATGTTTTATTACTATTGTGTAGAGGATAAAGCTAATCCCGTAAGTAGGAGATTAAGGCTGCTGCCATAAGGAGGATCCGATCCTCTAACAGGTTCTAACCCGTCTTTTATCTTAACGCCTGCGTGTTCTCTTCCAAGGGTCTATGAAGGACGTAAATCTATGGAAAACACTTACCAGATGGGTACGTAGGTGCCTATCTGATGGATCTTTAAGAGTTTTTGGTGGCACTGCGATAGACACTGATTTTTACCAAACGAATAAATTTGCTTTACTTTCTGTTTGTAGAGGAGGCACCATTTCTGCACGTACTGACAGTACCAGTTCGTGTAGAAATAACAGTTCAGAGTAGGATATTTCAATCCTGGTTGGGTCTCATATTGAAATAACTCTTTTATGATCCATGCATTACTATGACTTGACCCTTCACTGTAACACAAGCTATAATGCTTGCTGAGCCTTTCTTTAAAGAAAATGTCAAGAAAACAGAATCCTAAAGTGCTCGTCTTACTATTGGTCAAACGTACCCCACAGATGGAATAGTGCAAGAAATGCAGGATGCTCTCCTCATGAAAATTAAGAAAAATGAAGTAATTTTCTGCTGGGTACCTGGACACTTACGGATCCGGGAAAAAGACGCGGCTGCCAAGAATGCCTACTCCCTTCCACTTTCTGCTCGCTGGAAAGTCCCCTTGCAGGCTGTTGCCACAAACGTGATCCAGAAGACTCAGTGGCTAGAAGTGAGGAATAATAAACTGTGTTCAGAGAAACCTTCAGCGCGACCGTGGCGTACCTCCTTCCGACCACGAAGGACTGAAGAAAGCAGCGCTGTAGTAGCCTAGCGGTCTTAGGCGCTGCAGTCGTGGACTGTGCGGCTGGTCCCGGCGGAGTCCTCCCTCGGGCATGGGTGTGGAGGAGGAGGAGATTAGTGTTTAACGTCCCGTCGACAGTGAGGTCATTAGAGACGGAGCGCAAGCTCGGGTTAGAGAAGGATGGGGAAGGAAATCGGCCGTGCCCTTTGAAAGGAACCATCCCGGCATTTGCCTGAAAGGATTTAGGGAAATCACGGAAAACCTAAATCAGGATGGCCGGAGACGGGATTGAACCGTCGTCCTCCCGAATGCGAGTCCAGTGTGACATGGGTGTGTTTTTGTTCTTAGGATAATTTAGGTTACGTAGTGTGTAAGCTTAGGAACTGATGACCTAAGCAGTTAAGTCCCATAAGATTTCACACACATTTGAACATTTTTTGACTGAAGAAGTAGTCCTTATACGGTTTGGAGGAAGACATTGTCTCTTTTTCTTACGTGGCGAGGAACCACCAGCGTGTAACAGATGTGAATACAGCTTTTGATACGACAAGTTGTAGCCGAGTGTGTTTTATATGATGGCTTGAGGGCTGTTCTACGTCTTCCACAGGACCTGCCCTCTATTTTGATTGATAATGAGGCGAGGGTGATTCAATTTGTGTGTGACGTCTGCACTTTTCCCCAAAAGATTGGGTGTGGTGTTTAATGTGTCGCAGAACGGCTAGGTCCCCATTATTTCTAAGTATTCACCCGACCACGACATACGACCAATTTTAACAGTTTCTGCTATGATATTTTATCCTTGATTTTACCTGGTTATTCGGGAGTGTTTTGTCGGCTTCTTATGATTGATATTCGTTTCGCACAGACTTATAGTCTCACTATTTGTATGTCGACACCACTCTGATTTACATTTTACTATATATTCGTTTTGTTTTTTTACCACCCTCATTTGTATTTATTCCAAGTAAAGGCATTAATGACCTCGCTCTTTAGCGACCTGAAACACCAGCCATCATCATTATTATCAACAGGACAGAATAACTTTTTGACTTACTAAAATATGACAATAACATAGCTTAAGCATGCAGAATTTTTGCAGTAGGTTCTTTGCAACTGTGGGGATGTTACTTGCAAAACTGGACTAAATGGTTCGTTTATAACTTTGACAAGAGAGGAACACTACTGCAGCACTGTATTTTGACTGTTGCACTGCTTTGAGGTACCATACCATACGCAATATGAGAGTGAACGTCATTTGGTGTTATGAAAAATGGTTCAAATGGCTCTGAGCACAATGGGACTTAACATCTGAGGTCATCAGTCCCCTGGAACTTAGAACTACTTAAACCTAACTAAGCTGAAGACATCACACACATCCATGCCCGAGGCAGGAGTCGAACCTGCGACCGTAGCTGTCGCGCGGTTCCAGACTGAAGGGCACAGAACCGCTCGGCCACACCGGCCGGCTGCTGTTATGAGTTAGTGTTTATTGGCTGCAGCTTGGCAATCTTAACAGAGTTCAAGCGTTATTGCATATTGCTTTAGGTTGAAGATAAAATATATTATCGCTTCTTTACTTTCGAACAGGGTATAGAGCGCGTAAAAATGGGTTCAGTCTGAAATCGGTGACACTGTGATTTCATTTGTAGAACGAACCTGCAGAATAACTCATATATTTTACACCTATGTCTCAACAAGCGTTCGAAAAACGCGCCAGCGCTACAGAATGACACACGCGAGGGTCTTTGAATTTACTGTCTGATTTGCAGAGGTGTCGGGGCTGGTAGTCTAGCGGTAAATCGCATGCCTAGAGACAGACAGGTCGCGAGTTCAAATCCCCGGCTGACAGCAGAAATTCGTACAGTCTGCCTTGAATCTGGCCCTCACCTATCACCGATGTGAGAAGTTGCCATCAGATACAGGTGGTTCGCATTCCATGTTGAACTTCAGCCGCGCAGGGTGGCCGCGTTGTTTAAGACGCCACGTCTCGCGGATTGCGCGACCACTGCCGCCGGAGGTTCGAGGCCTCCCTCGGGCATGGGTGCGTATGTTGCTCCTAGCGTACATTAGTTTAAGTAGTGTAATGTCTAGGTGCCGATGTCCTCATCAGTTTCGTCCCTTGGGGATTCACACCCATCTGAACATTTTTATTACACTGTAGGGCCCCTTTTCCGAATCGGGTAACTGGGGTAGACTAGGAAGACGCATTTGTGGCGTCCAATTGAAAGACTTGCACCAGGTCATTGCGCCAAAATTGTAGGCGTTACAGGTTGCTAGTATGCAACTAATGCGGTGTTTACCACTGTGACTACAGCTGTAATCAGAGCCAATGTGTGAAGACTTTTTGTCCACCTGAACTATTGAAATATGCCGCTATCCTTTTACGATTGGAAGTTTCAGCTGAGCTCTTGTACAGACTGGCTTAGCAGACTATTTCACGTATACTTACAAGTAATTTTTATCTTTGGTGTTTTCTAAAACGGTGTTAGCAAGTACTTCCCCTGAAAATGTGTGCCGGGATGCAGACAGACATTGCTCTAGTTATTATGAATTTCTTGGCTGCACAGTTTGCCATAATAGGGTTCTGTCGCGGTCGTGCTGTTCCATGGCAACGCCCTCGATCATAAAATGCGAAGACGGTGCTCCGACTTAATGGGATCGTTACTGTTTACGAGACTCAGGTGGACATTACCGTAGGAGAAACTACTAGGGTAGTCACCGAAGCTGAAAATGTACGCCAGCCTCCTAACGTAGGGCAGTGAAGCTGTGCTGAAGTCGTTTCAGATTATCATGAGGGTTGTCATTTTATTAAAAGGCGAGTAGTAACACTAAGAAAAGTACGTCGCACTTCCGTTTAGCATTGTTTTAAGAGGGGAGAATAGAAATTAGCTTCTTGTTGTTAACGAGCTCATCAGAGCATAAACTGTGATTAGGGAAGGAAATTTGCCACGTTCCTATCAAATGCGGCATCTCGGCATTTGCCTACCGATCTAGGGAAGTTTTGGGAGACCTAAATCTGGACGAACAAATGGAGATTTCAACTGTTATCCTCCCGAATGCTAGTCCCAGTCTCAGGTAAGTGTAAGTGTAAGAGTAAGTGTACACCAATTTTTACTTATTGTGTTTTACCCTGCTTATTGTTATTTCTAATTTTTGGTGATAATTTACTCCTGTGTAACACTTGAAAAAGTCGTAAGGATAGGATCTATTGAGTGAAATAAACACATAATGTTAAGCTTCTCAACCTACTAATAGTTCGATTCGCATTCGGATCATATTTAACAAAGGTTACTGTGCACATTTACAACCCTGTTACGAGTTTTGTTATCTGTGTGTTTGCCTCGTTCTTGGAGGAGTTGCTTTTGGGCAGTCTCAAGAACATCGTGTTTTTATTTACATTGATCTTGACTGACAGAGATCAGACAAACATTTCAGTAACAGGGAGATCCTATGTACGCAATACAGCTGGCGCCAATTTATTCGCATCCAGCGAATTTATTTGGATCTAAAAGCCGCTCACCACGCTCATTCGTTCATTCATATGTGAGTAAACTCAACTCGTTTTGCTTGGTAGAATATATAACTGCCTTTCAAAATCGCTTTTAGGTTTGAATAATATGCTATTCAATAAAATCAAATGGCGCTGTTACGCCAGGATGCCTGGTGGAAACGGGGCGTTACCGACAACCTAGAATTCCGAAAATTTCTCATGTTTCTCGGTACTTATTTTAAGATCACGTTGCTGTAGCTATGTTTCACGAATTGATACAATTCCAAGCCGCCTCAGTACCAAGTTGGAAGACTGCGTGTAAAATAATTATGATGGCACTACGCAGCAAGTGACAGTTGCTGCTGTGATTAGAAGGAAATGAGCAATGGAAAAACGACTGAAAGGTACAAGCTTCCGATTATAATTATTTACAATAAAGTGTCGCCATTCAAAGACATCGGTATTTTTCCTGTGTTGAGCAGTGGGAGCAAAAAAAAAAAAAAAAAAAAAAAAAAAAAAAAAAAAAGAAGAAGAAGAAGAAGTAGAGAGTCTTACACGAATTCTTGCAGGTTCTATAGTGATAATGTATTATGGGTTTCATATCTACGAACAACTGACGGTTGCAAAAATGTTTCTTCGAAAACATGCATGGCGAGGTTTACTCATCATGCGCAGTGCCTCGTATCTAACTAGGGTCATTCAATACACTTTTACAGCCCTTTATACATATAAAGCAATACATCGTTTTAGGTACTTCTAATCTGATGTTTCTTCTGCGTGTATGTGAAGTTTTGACCAATTCCGACAGATGGGAGACCTGTTGTCAGCCATCGTAATGACACATATGCAAGACACTCGTTACTAGCATATGTAATGTACTAGAAAAGAAACGGTTGTGCACATCCATAAAAAATTGCGTATAGTATATGGCAAATGAGTCGGTTGATTGCAGTACTGTTGGGCGGTTGGTAAATTGAGTTAAAGTGTCAGGCTGTGAGAAGACTGAATTCCACGTCCGGAACGTCCAGTCACAGTCATTGCTACTGACACAATTAACCGCGTGGATGGCGTTATTCGTGCACACCCTCGCATCAGAATTCGATAATTGGCTCTACGGCTGTCTGTGAGCATTGGATGGATATACGTGTACAATGATTGCGACTCTTGGATGCTGAAAAGTGTGTTCGAGACATGTACCAACAATGCTCGCAACAGACCACAAGAATCAAAGAAAAGCCGTCTCATCAGATCTGCTGGAGCAGTTTCAGATGAATCGAGAGTTATTTATGTTAGTTACGGATCGCTTCAATTGAGGAAGCCGGGGTACATCAGTTTGAGCCGGAAAAAAACACAGTTTCTGGAGTTGCACCGTCCACATTCACACAATAAGAAAAAAAAAATTCAAGGTACTGTGATGGAAAAGTCATGATAACGGTCTTTTGGGATAGTGACGGTGTCATCATTGTAAATGAGCTGTCAAATGGATCAATCATTAATTTAGGGGCGTATGTGAAGCCTCTGAACAAACTGAAGAACCGTATCAGATGTGTTCGGTCTGACAAGAATTCAAAATAAATCTGGCTCCAACACGACAACGCTGACGCTCATGCCCCAGAACGTGCCAACAGATCGGCAGATTAGATTGGTCTCATCACCCCGTAGTCCATAACGGAGTCCCGGACTTCATCTGCCTAAGGATTCTCTATCTGGGAAACACTTTGAAGATGGTGAGAAAATAATTCATGCATTAAAAACATAGCTTCGAGTATAGGACAGAGATTCTATTGACAAGGAATACACTGCTGGAAAAAGATAGTACACCTGGAAAGAGGACATCGACTTTTATCCGTTGATCCTGATGATAGTAAACTACCAATAACGCTTTCAGTACCGACCGCCAGCAGATAGCGTAGTGACATAGCTACTACTGCACCATCTGTGTCTACCCTATAATAGGAAGTGCTCACAGCCAGAAGGTACTGTGTGATGCGGATGTGTGAAGCATGATGCACACGTGATTTCTACAGCTAACTGAGCAAGGCTAAAAGGGGTGAAGCTGCGGCATTTCGAGTGGTGCATATGCTTCATCAGTGGTGCAAAGATGCTGGTATCAGTGGTCACGTGAACACACTTACAGCCTTATACGAGATTCTGGACCTCCATACAGCACAGAAGCTCGCCAAGATCGTCGTATTGTAAGGGCAACACTCGCAGATCGTACAGATACTACGACACGGAGACGAGGGCTTATTGGCCCACACGTGTCGACAAGAACTGTCGCGAATCGGTTATTAGAGAGAGACTGCGAGCACTCACACCTTCAGCCCATCTTCCACCCACAGCACAGCATCGAAGTGCGCGGCTCGACTAGTGCATTGAAGATGAAATGCACGCCGTTGTCTTTATAATGAAAAGTAAATTCTGCCCGCACCCAAGTAATCGTCATTTAGGTGTGTGGTGTCACCACCAGACACCACACTTGCTAGGTGGTAGCCTTTAAATTGGCCACGGTCCGTTAGTATACGTCGGACCCGCGTGTCGCCACTATCAGTGATTGCAGACCGAGCGCCGCCAGTTGTACAGCCGACTTTGCTAGCGATGGCTCACTGTCTACAGACGCTCTCATTCGCAGAGACGATAGTTTAGCATAGGCTTCAGCTACGTCATTTGCTACGACCTAGCAAGGCGCCATATTCAGTAATTAGAATGAATTCTGAACAGACAATATTGTGAATCATGTACCGTCAAGAGCGACGTTCATCATTAATGGATTAAAGTTAAGTATCAAACTAGCTACGTCCGCTTTCTGAATTCTAATTCCTTGTCATGTTCCAGACCTCACGTCAGTATAGTCCTTCCCTCCTCACGCCAGCCTGCGTGAGCTAAAACGCGTGCATTTCGGCCTCCTCCAGTAACACGGCCAACACTACAAGGTGTACGACGTAGACATGGTGAATACCGTCTCTTAAAATGTGTTCGTCCAAGAGTGATAGGCCTCAACCCAAGCCTTACGGCCTGTGGTGAGGGGGGGGAGGGGAGGGGGGGGAGGGAGACTATAAGCTTCAATTGTGATTCACCTTTGGTGTTTCCGGAGGGGACGCTAACCAACGCTCGGTACATGCAGTATGTTGTTAGACCCGTACTTTTGCCATTCTTGTAACACGAATGTCATGTGTTGTTCCAACAGGATATTGCTGACCCACACCCTGCCCGTGAAACTCAACGTGTCTGTATGACGGGCAGCAACGTCCTTGGCCAGCAGATCTCCGGATTTCTCTTCAATCGAGCACGTGTCAGGTAAGATGGGACGAGAAGTGACGCGTGCAACTCGTCAACCAACAACTTTTACAGAACTACATGAACAATTCGTGCAGTCGTGGCACCGTATCCCAGGACAGCTTACGCGATCTGGGTGCCAGAGTCAGCGTCAGCATTGCTGCCCGTGGACACTGCATCAACTACTGATACGGGTGTTTCGGCATAGGTCTGCACCTAGTACCTCAGAGCCGCTTGTGCCTCTGGTCTGTAAATTTAATAATTCATGTGCTCCAAAAGGTGGTCCAAATGGATGTACGCACTCTGAGGTCACCAGTCCGCTAGACTTACAACTACTTTAACCTAACTAGCCTAAGGGCATTGCAAACATCCATGTCCGAGGCAGGATTCGAACCTGCGACATTAGCAGCAGCGTGGTTTCTGACTGAATCGCCTAGAACCGCTCGACCACAGCGGAAGGCCATGTGCTCCATATGCACTGTTGTAAATGTTAAGTGAAATATAAACTGCTAAAAGCGCTTACTATTTTTTTTTTCTACAGTGTACATGCTCTTACGCAAAACTAGCGTATGGCCTCAGAATGTAGAAAAATAATATACCTGAAGGAAATGCTACGTAATTTTGTCAACATATTCTAACTCTTAAGAATAAGTAAGTTCTGACAAAATATTCTTAGGCCTTTACTTATTGACCAATCAAGTAAGGGACCCTTCTTATAATGAAATCTACAGGAAATTAGCCATTTCTGATCAAATTTTCTGGGACGTATTTCAGACGTCCCGCGCTAGGAAGCTCTGTAACAGAAGTTTAATACATTTCCATACACCATTTTTCAATGATGACATTCACTTGTTAAATGGAGCAGTCTGTTTCTCAAATTGCAAGAATTACTTCGAAAAATAAGGTTTTACCAAATGTGAAAATTGTTGCAAGGTAGAATACGATCGTGTACCTAGTAAAAAATATTTTATTGAAATCTGAAAGCGTTTCAATACAGAAGAACATTGTCAATACTCTATTTAGTCGTCCATGAGCTCCGTTATTACTCTATTACGAACCAGTAGTCAGTAAGTGAAACCAAATTGTACAAAATTATTTTGAAAGGCTAGTAACAAATACATCTTGAAACAGAGGCTACTGAAAACTACAACAAATTTCCATTTTCAAGACTGGTGAACTATTGTTAAGACATCAGAGATATTCAGTTTATTCGCATGTGTAACATGTTCCATGAAAAACAGACCTTCGTCTGTTTGAAGGCACAAGATGATATGTGCCTTAACTGCCCACATATTATATAAATAGTTCTAAATATATAAAGCAGTTTATTGAATATAAAATTCTGTGCCCAAAGAACTAACGATGGATTTCAAATGGCTTTAACTTTTTTTACAGCACGTAAATGTCTATATCACGAAATATTTACAAATGGCTCTGAGCACTGTGGGACTGGACTAGCATTCGGGAGGACAACGGTTCAATCCAGTGTCCGGTCATCCTGATTTAGTGTTTCTGTAATTTCCCCAAATCACTCCAGGCCAATGCCGGGATGGTTCCTTCGAAAGGGTACGGCCGACTTCCTTTCCTAATCCGATAAGACCGATGACCTCCCTATCTGGTCTCCTTCCCAAAACAACCCAACCCAAGCACTATGGGACTTAACATCTGAGGTCATCCGTCCCCTAGAACTTAGAACTATTTAAACCTAACTACCCTAAGGACATCACACACATCCATGCCCTAGGCAGGATTCGAAACTGCGACCGCAGCGGTCTCGCGGTTCCGGACGGAAGCGCCTAGAACCGCTCGGCCACAGCAGCCGGCGAAATATCTACAAATAATGCACAAAACATAACCTCATTCTAACAACAACAAAAACGATTAAAAATGGTGGAAACTACTGGAGACAGTCTCCAATCAACGTTCCTTCAATGTTTCTAAAATCAGTCACTAGACACGTGCTGACTAAAAGACATCACGTGTTCTTATTTAACTATCCTCTAGGTTACAATACCTATACATGATCATCGGTTCCCCCTATCGATCGTTTCATGCGACATGCCATGTTATATCCGGCCTTCAGAAACCACGTGCGAGATTTTCGTATACTCTCGCTTGCTACGCGGAAAACCGTTAGTCCTACAGAAAAAAATGAGCAGTAACTTTTCGTATGAAATTTAATATAGTTAAATTTTGTACTGGGATACGTTTTCGCTGGAAAGAATGATTCTCGCGTTTTTCAACAAAAATTACAAAAGTGACATTTATACGCAGCTGCAACAGCACACTCATCTCTCGCTAGTCAGTATTTCTGGTATGTTATTCGTGTCACTCCCTCTCACTACTGTACAAAAATTTCTAACTGCCGAACTGTTCCCGATATTCAATCTTTTTTGCTCTCTATTGACTGGGCTGTTGCGCCAAAAGCACAGTCGGCTACTTCATTAATGGTGTTAATTTAAACGTTACCTTAAGGGTAGTGAAAGAAAAAAGACTTTTCCAGACGTTACACTAAAACTAATTAGTTGACAATTCGATGCAATTTTAATCCTTACTGTCCGCAGCTCGTGGTCGTGCGGTAGCGTTCTCGCTTCCCGCGCTTGTCTTCCCGGGTTCGATTCCCGGCGGGGTCAGGGATTTTCTCTGCCTCGTGATGACTGGGTGTTGTGTGATGTCCTCAGGTTAGTTAGGTTTAAGTAGTTCTAAGTTCTAGGGACTGATGACCATAGATGCTAAGTCCCATAGTTCTCAGAGTCATTTGAACCATTTTTTTTAATCCTTACTAGCACAGTAGTTTCATAGTCAGAAGGCCTGACAAATACAACGATGTAATGGGTTATTTTATGCTGCGAAAGTTAACAAAACTGTTAGTTAAAATTACCACACACATCAATTTTAGAGTTTGCGAGTGCTCGACGAGGGCGGTAGCTTAATATTGAAGACCAAAAAGCTCACTTCTGTGAAATAATTCGTGCAGCGGCAAATTTTAGTATATTGGTATCCGAGAGTGCTATAAACAACATTATAGAAATCATGACCGGTGGTGGCAGAATGTGGCAGTGGGGTTGTGACTGAAAGTCAGTTGTGAACGTTTTTCCTGAATAAGTCTGAAATACGGCCTCTGGTGGTAACGTATCCAATACAAAAGTCGACTACATTAAGTTTCCTATAAAAAGTCCTGTTCGTTTTTTCTGTAGGACTAACAGTTTGATAGTAGCGAGCGAGTGACGGTGAAAATCCTGCGCGTGGTTTTAGAAGGCTAAATAAAACATTGCGGGTTGCAGAAAACACATCGGTAGGGGCAGCTGAAGGACGCTGTACGTGCTACATTTCTTTCTAATAAGGAGTTTTTAGAGGTTAAATAAACTTTTCTCTAGCATTTTGGCGGAGTTTCACTCATTTTAACGAAGTTGATAAATTTTCGCTGTTCTCAAAGTAACTTTGTCATCTCGGTTTTTCTTATTATTATTTCCTTTAACATGTATAACTTCTCTGTAGGTCACAAGTTCGCACAATTTGCAATATTTGGCTTCGAGATTATTTGTGATGATTCTGGAGCATTTTCATTCGCGTCATTTAAGACAGCGCCTGAAAGGAAGGAAAGAAGTGGCGAAGTTGTTTGGAAAATATTACCCTGCCGAGGACGTGTTGACGTGCTCAAACAGCACTTATCGACAGCAGCCTCGTCGCGACAAAGACGCGGCTTTGGCGATGCGTGGGACGTGTCAGCCGTCGGCTGAGGCGACACCGGACCGTCTTAGTTTTAATGAAGTCTGACGGCCACGCATGACCCGGCACGGCAGGTATGGATTTATGGCAGGGACAAGTCCACGACAGCCCCGCCGGCCCCACGCCACGCTTAATTGACGGATGTGCCAATACAGGCGCCCGGTGCCGGCGTCCGCTCTGGATATTGCACCCGCTGCCGCTGCCCGCAATCATCGCGCTGATGAGGCTGTAATGCAGCCGCTACCTGTGATTTCAAAGCACATTACGGCCCACCCGCGTGTTACGATCGCGCCCTGCCCTCTGTAGGCTCCGCAATTACGGCACACTACCCGCAGTGGACATCGGTCACGATGAGCAGCGCTATTAAGCGACGCTGAAACTACCACATTTCCTTCTGCCACTGGAAATCTAGATCACCTTTGACACTACAACATAATTTACGTGATACTCAAAAGTACAGTCTCTCGCAGCAATTTAAAATGACATGACTTTCACCGGCAGCTGATTTATAAGTTGCAGTAGTTTAAGAGGACCTAACATCGACAGATAACATTTTCACCCCATATCTCAAATTCTGAGAGAAGAATGGGTAAAACACAGAGAGCGAAAGATTACTGGCAGCTTGATACAGAAACCAGTTGCCGCTTATAGATAGGCGAAGGGGATGCAGGGGGAGTAGCACTTTTTGAGAAGGAAGTGAAACATCCCCAATGTTATTCAGACTGTATACTTAGGAAGCAGTAAAGGAAAAACCAAGGAGAAATTTGTAGAAGCAATCAAAGTTCAGGGAGAAGAGTTAAAAACTTTTGATTCTTTGATGTCAGAAACTTAGAAGAATCGATGAACGGAAGGGACAGGGCCTTGAAACGAGGGTATAAGATGAACAATAGCAAAAACGAAACAAGCGTAATGGACAGTAGTCCTATTAAATCGGGAGACGCTGCAGGTGTCAAATTAGGAAACGAGACACAAAAAGTTGTGGATGAAGTCTGCTGTTTTGGCAGCGAAATAGCGGATGATGGCCGAAGTACAGAGGTTATGTAATGCAGACTGCCCATAGAAAGAATAACATTCCTGAAAAAGAGGAACTATTAAAGTCTAATGTAGATGGAAGGGTAAGGAAGTCTTTTCTGAAGATTTTTGTCTGGAGTGCAGACTTGTGCGGAAGTGAAATGTGCACGATGAGCAGGTGTAAGCAAAATGAGAAGCCTTATAAGAGTGGCGTTACAGAATAATCGTTAAGGTTAGGTGGGTAGATCACGTTACTAATGAGGAGGTGCTGAATAGAATTCGAGACAAAAGAAATATGTGGCACACCTTGACTAAATGAAAGGATCGTCTGATACGACACATTCTGAGAACCAGATAATCAAGAATATAGTATTGTAGACATGTAGAGAGGGTAAAAAATATAAAAAAAATCGAAAAGATAAATGCAGTAAGCAGTTTCATTTGGATGTAGGTTCAAGAAGTTATTTGGAGATGAAGAGGTTAGCACGGGGTGCACTAGTGTGCAGAACTACATCAAACCAGTCTTTGGACAGAAATCCACAACAACACCTAGAGAGTGCGTTACTCTTGCTCTACAATATTTAGAGTGTTCGGTTTGTATGTCAGCTCTGCTTAACATTAGGCAAATCACTGTTAGAAATTACGTTTATTTATTTATTACAGTTTAACTACTAAAACAATTTGTCTACCAAATAAACTCTGAATGCATGTTTAGTTTCCAGTAACGCTCTCTGGGACATCATATACACTCAGACATCCATAGAAATACATTACGCTTCGCATGTAGTGGTTTGGAATATAGCTGCGGAATAACAATTTATTTCAACTAATATAGCGGTAAAATTGTGTCGGCAGAATGCGAACACGAAAAGTTATAATGCCAGCAAAACACCTTGCTCTTATAACAATCGAAATCAGAAGCTGTATTAATTGTTTTAATCGGTATTGTGAAGTTAACGAGAATGTTATAAATTATGAGCTTGAAAATTAGCAAATTATAGTTGTATGGTGAAATAACGCGGTCACTAGTTTGTAAACGGGCAAAAGATATGAAACTGAGATATTCTGAGAGAAAATACGATTTTACGTAACACTTTTAGAATATTATGTAGGCGGCAACTTCTACCACTTTGTGGCAGTGTGTACTGTTTCGGGCAATTCACGTGCAACGTTACCTCACAGTAATATTCACTGTCTTCAGGTTCCACTAACAATTACTTTCTAATAAACAACACTCATTAGTACAAAGAAAATAACTGAACACTTAATATGTCACAATCAGCAACAACGGAAAAAGATAACGCAGGAAGTACGAAAGCAAAGACTCACACAACACATAAGTCAATACATACAATTATTTAATGTTAGTAATTAGTAATTTGAATTTTCCGAAGCATTAATTTTGATACTTGATTAGTACTTTCTGAGATAGATAATAAATGTGGTCATATTTACATGTTTTGAAAAAGCACGTTCAATTACGCTTAAAAAAATTTTTAACTGAAGTAGCAAATCGTACGACATATTTTCTGGCCCTCTGTGGAATTTAGTATGCAGGTCCCTTTCACTACTGTGGCACCTTGTTATTGAAGTGATAGTTGTAGTATCCTACAACTAAAAGCGATGACTTAGGAAATTATTAAAACCTGGTTGAAATTACAGTTCAACTAAAATTATAATGTTAAAAAATAAATCAACCACGCTGTCAAGTCTTTTACATTTCTAATTTTGTGAAATTGCACTCTTACTTTTAGGTGGAGCAGCTGCCGGCTTGATGTAACGATTTGATGCCCTCAATTCTTAGGTAAAATGCCCTTCTTTTCTCTGCGAGCTAAATTAGATGTACTCGTATTTGTCCATGCAGTGCTCTTCTTCCATTAATAGTCTCGAAACTCTTCGAAGATTATTACTGTATTGGGGATTATACTACTGCTCATTATCTTCACAGCCCCTTGCCTAACATTTTATCGCCACTTGTTTGACTCACATAATTTTGCACTCGTTTTCTCCATTAATCACGTCCGACCTCACTCAATCTCAACTTGCAATAACAACAGTGGTCGTGTTCTAATGCACCAACGAAGTTAGTACAGTGCCGACATTATCTTTGGCCAGCGATTGTTATTATACATAGCAATATTCTAGACTTTTTTGACATGTCTACGTGATTTATAATAACATTCTTTTGAAATGATTTGTAATTTGCATTACTATATTTCAGATAATAAGTATTGACAATAAATGGAAGCAATATACGTTAATGATTTGAAAGTACTCCCAAAACTGAGGAAAGAAAATTTGTTAAAATTATGAAGTGCAGTGTAATTGTGTAGTACGTTTTATTACAGACTACCAGATATGATGCATAGCATATTATCTGTAGACGGTGTAGGAAACCCGACACAGTTTAAATCAAGTTGTATGCATGATGGCCGGCCGGTGTGGCCGAGCGGTTCTAGGCGCTACAGTCTGGAACTGCGCGACCGCTACGGTCGCAGGTTCGAATCCTGCCTCTGGCATGGATGTGTGTGATGTCCTTAGGTTAGTTACGTTTAAGTAGTTCTCAGTTCAAGGGGGCTGATGACCTCAGAAGTTAAGTCCCATAGTGCTTAGAGGCATTGTTTTGTATGCATGATGTCACAGGTTAACGACACAGAAATCTTAATGTGAATTCAAAATTCATCTCGCAAGGAACTGTTGTAATAAGTGAACTGTGTAACGCAAAACTGACATACAATCGCAGCGCCCCAGTCGTTATAGATCAAGAATAATATTTCCTCAAACCGTGATTTGAATATACTACCTACCACGTCTGTGCCCTTTAACAAAAACTGTCCACGTCTGACGAACTTTAGATGGACTGTGTGTTATGCTTTTATGCAATGACTTTTTTTTAAAACTGAAATGCATCTGTCTATGAACCAAACAGAAGGAGGTGACGCAGTGCTAACATAAAGGACAAGTATTTAGAATGACAGATATCAAATCCATGACAAACCATCCAAAATTACGGTCTCAGTGGTCTCACTTAAGAAAAATGCGGGATAGTTAGTTTGAAAACGAAACAGTCGCTTTCCTCCTCCATCCTTGGGGAAAGTGTTTCTTTCTGCGAGTCTAACGACCTCGTTGATATTTAATGTTGATTTTTCATTTCCGTTAGCCGTCAGGGATTTTCCAAGCACTTACGCTCTGAGACCATGACGTTTTCGTTGATGAGATACGGAAAACCCTACATATTAAAATATTCAAGAAGGCTGACTTTCCAATAGTTTCCTATATACTCGCAGTTCTGTAATATAATGAGTGGGGGACATGCTATAGAAAACACACAATTATGAAGGTTGGAACTTTAATAGAGTTCACCATTATGGAAAGTTCATATAAAATGTATACGTGTTACAAAGTTTTACTGCCTTCCAACACTGTTTATAATCCTTCCAGCATTGTGTATAATCAGCTGCCAAGGATGTGAAAGTCGTAGATAACCTTGACAGTGATAGTTGTGTTGATAGTTGGAGTGGAGCGGTCTATTGGCCGACGAATGTCTGTAGCAGTTCTGACGTGAATGCTTCCTTGAGTTTAGGAATCAAGCTGGAATGACAAGGACTTAAGTCAGCCACAACTTTCGCCTTAAGCGACCGAGCATTGTGCTGCAATATATTGGCTGGGTCCTGCAGAACGTGTCGCCTTCTTCGTTCTCTAAGCTGGTCGTCTTTGGAAGACAGTCGGCGACCAGCTCAGAGAAATATCGAGCGACAATTTCTCCAGGAACAGCCCATCATTTTGCAGGAGTGCTCGGGAACATATGACTCAAATTGTGTGACTGATTTGATCGATCGATGGGACTGGGAAGTGCTGTACCACCCACTACACGCCTCGGAGTGATAACCTTGTTACTTCAGCTCCACTCCTCTAATGAAGCACTTCACGGCATTCCCTTTAGAACTGTTACAGAGGTTCGTCAGACAAAAGACCATTCCAATGAAAACATCAATGAAACTGGCGCTGCTTAAGGCATCCTACGACTTACACATCACTGGAGACCAATTATACACAGTGCTACTGACTACTCTGAAGTACACTGAAACTTTGAAACAAATATCTATTTCATGTAAGTTGTAAATAAATAGTTGTCACCACTAAAATTCCAACCCAGGTATGTAGAATGAGGGCTCCTTAGAAAATACCCGAAAGCAATTGTTGTCAACAGAGGGACAGGCGCAAAGATAAATATATTGGTGGACGCACAATGAAGAAATACGATGGGACTGACATTACTCACGATATACATAAAAGATGTGAGTCCTCACGGACGAGGGATTCTTATACAGCGAGATAAAGTCACACAAAGCATATAGTCCTACAGATGAAGCATGCTCGTTGCAGAGACTGGAAGTTGGTCTTCACCATTAGTACATGTAATGCGCTGTAATATAACAACGTACACAACGTAGGGTAAATTTGCAGTGTCGGTCACTGAAATCAATCCCTTCTGTTAAATATGTTATGTTGCCAATACGAAGAAATTGAAAGTGAAATGTCGGCATAGACGTAATTGTATGAACAGCAAACAGTAACACGAGATACAACGGAAGATATTTATGAAATCCATGTACAATGAAGCTTCTTTCATAACCTCGTACGACCGATTATTATGTATTAACGGTGCTGCTTACATTGTCGTATTGACGTAATGAGAATATGACTATGTGAAAGTACTGAAAGATTCTTACTGAAAAACGAAATCGCAACCAACATATGTTACTTACACTCTTTCGACTTTTAGTAAGAATCTTTCAGTATTTGTTAAAGGCCACTGAAGATGCTCTATAAATAAAAAGATTTGCGTTATAAAACGATTACAGGTATATCACGATATTACAGGTTTTTGTTATTCTCGTACTGTTAGAGAAGAAAAAAACTTTCCAGACTGCAGATTTCGTAAGATTAGGGGAAAGTGGCCCAACATGACGTAGTAGGGCAAAAGGGCATATTGGCTTTTTTTTTTCAATTTGGCAGCTGACAGGATCTTAATCTTTGGTGTTTCTTGACAGCTTGTGGTGGCTACACATTGGCCACAAGCCATTAATCTTTGCCAGCTTCCATTCGCTGAAGTGAAACGCGGAAAACCATATTTTAAAGTCAACGAAACCAATATTTCTATTAGATAACTTTCAGATTTGTGCAGTGTTGATTATTTGTGAGGAAAATTTACTACCAGGAGGACATCTTATAAAGGTAAGTCTTTAAGTCTGTGGCAATATTTTGATGGTGTGTTTGTTAAATGGTTCGAATGGCTCTGAGCACTATGGGACTTAACATCTTTGGTCATCAGTCCCCTAGAACTTAGAACTACTTAAACCTAACTAACCTAAGGACATCACACACATCCATGCCCGAGGCAGGATTCGAACCTGCGAGCGTAGCAATCGGGCTGTTCCGGACTGAGCGCCTAGAACCGCTAGACCACCGCGGCCGGCTGTGTTTGTTAATTGTCGAGGTTACGGCCAAGGATTACGCTAGTGTTGAAGACGGCAAAATGACACAGGACTATGCCATTTTGCCCTGCTGTGCTAGATAGCTATTCAATTGCTGAAATGCAGTGTGCCTATTTATAAAAAGCCTATTAGAAATTAACAAAATAACTATCAACCATAAAATAATACTTTTCTGCAACTTTCTGAAACATTTTTTGCAGACAATTGTGTACAAATACAAATGGACTTCAAACATTGTCTCGTGGAATGGAAGTGACGTGGAATCTGCCATTGATGCCATTAGGGAGGGTAACGTGGCATGGGTTATAGCTTCTTTGGTGTACTGTGTACCTCAGGTTACGCTAGGACGACACTGTTCTGAAAAAACAAGGTGGCAAAAGACGGCAAGAAGACACTCGATCGATTTCGTACTGTATTTGATCACAAGATTGAAAAGCTGCTAGTTCAACATATTTTAGACCTGAAATCGCAACTTTTTGGGTTAACCTGTACAGATATTCCGCGCCTTGCATTTGATCTGTCTCAGAGAACGGGCATTGCTTCTCCTTTTAATGCTGACTGTCAAATTGCAGGCAAAGACTGGTTGATAGGTTTTCGAAAGCGTAACCCTGAGATCAGTCTACAGCAGCCAGAACAAACCTCTGCAGCACGTGCACAGGCTTTTAATTAGCCAGAAGCCTTACAGTTTTTCTCTCTGCTTGGATGAATAGTTAAGGTTCACAATATGTTGCCAACACGAATTTGTAATATGGACGAATCAGCACTCACAACAGTTCAGAAACCTCCAGGAATTTTTGCTGAAAAAAAAAAAAAAAAAAAAAAACAGGTTGGTGCTATAATGAGTTCTGAGCGTAGAATTCATGAGACTGTCGTAGAGCATTGCAGTTCCAGTGGACAGTACATTTCACCTGCATTAATATTTCCTCGAAAGAAGCTGAATCCAACGCTTTACGATGCAGCTCCATTGGGCACCGAGCGTCTGTACATTGAAACTGGTTACATGACTGCAAAATTATTTGTGGAATGGCTGCAACACTTCATTTCCACTGTGAAGCCAATGAAAGCAAGAAAAATACGCCTAATACTAGATGGCCATAGTAGCCATAAAAGCATACATGTCCTTGAACTGGCCAAAGAAAATGTGCCTTCAGCCACGTTGCACCCTAGACTTAACATTCTTTGGACCACATGACAAGTACTATAACCAGGAAGTGAGGAAATGGCTGAAGAACAACCCAGGAAGGGTTGTTTCCGTTTACCAAGTTGCCAAGCTTTTCTGGGAAGCCTATTTGTTAGCAGCAACTCCAAAAAATTCCAAACTGGCTTCTAAGTCTGTGGAGTATTGCCGTTTAACCTAGATGTATTTCCAGAGCGTTTGTATACAGCCAGCAGAACAACAGCTCAGCCAACTCCTATAACAGATGGAAAAGAAATGAGCGTTTGCCTTGGTGCAGGTCTTATTACATTCGACGCCACATTGGGCGACCTGCACGCCGGATGGGGATGAAATGATGATGAAAACAACACAACACCCAGTCCCTGAGCGGAGAAAATCCCCAATCCAGCTGGGAATCAAACCCGGGTCCGTAGGACGGCAATCCGTCACGCTGACCATTTAGTTAACGGGGCGGACTCCTATAACAGACCAATCCACCTTATCAACATCTGACCTTTCTTACACTCGTGGCATCAAATGAGTCAGTCACAGAGCGAGCAGAGACAATCTTCCAGGAGATTTCTCCAACTCCTTCCAGTTCCGGTATCCCCCCGATGGAGAAGTAGCAGATATATACGTCAGTACTGATGAGGAAGAGCACACTGCTTGTATTTGCTGTTGTGATTTTTTACAGCCGATCAAAAGAAAGGAAAGTGTGGCTGAAGTGTATGAGCCGCTCAAAATGGAAACATGCTGATTGTGCTGGACTTTCCAAGTGTACTAAAAGGTTTGTGTGAGTTGAGCCAATAACATATCTTTTTCTTACTAATTGAACTGAAAATATCATCCGTCAATTGAATACTGTTCAAATTTGAAATGTGATTTGCATGATTATAAGTCCCTGGAAATAAGTTTATGAATAAGCGTCAAGAAAGCACTCGAAAAATAAATAAAATCTGGGAAAGCTTAAATGTATCCACATATACATACACTCCTGGAAATGGAAAAAAGAACACATTGACACCGGTGTGTCAGACCCACCATACTTGCTCCGGACACTGCGAGAGGGCTGTACAACAATGATCACACGCACGGCGCAGCGGACACACCAGGAACCGCGGTGTTGGCCGTCGAATGGCGCTAGCTGCGCAGCATTTGTGCACCGCCGCCGTCAGTGTCAGCCAGTTTGCCGTGGCATACGGAGCTCCATCGCAGTCTTTAACACTGGTAGCATGCCGCGACAGCGTGGACGTGAACCGTATGTGCAGTTGACGGACTTTGAGCGAGGGCGTATAGTGGGCATGCGGGAGGCCGGGTGGACGTACCGCCTAATTGCTCAACACGTGGGGCGTGAGTTCTCCACAGTACATCGATGTTGTCGCCAGTGGTCGGCGGAAGGTGCACGTGCCCGTCGACCTGGGACCGGACCGCAGCGACGCACGGATGCACGCCAAGACCGTAGGATCCTACGCAGTGCCGTAGGGGACCGCACCGCCACTTCCCAGCAAATTAGGGACACTGTTGCTCCTGGGGTATCGGCGAGGACCATTCGCAACCGTCTCCATGAAGCTGGGCTACGGTCCCGCACACCGTTAGGCCGTCTTCCGCTCACGCCCCAACATCGTGCAGCCCGCCTCCAGTGGTGTCGCGACAGGCGTGAATGGAGGGACGAATGGAGACGTGTCGTCTTCAGCGATGAGAGTCGCTTCTGCCTTGGTGCCAATGATGGTCGTATGCGTGTTTGGCGCCGTGCAGGTGAGCGCCACAATCAGGACTGCATACGACCGAGGCACACAGGGCCAACACCCGGCATCATGGTGTGGGGAGCGATCTCCTACACTGGCCGTACACCACTGGTGATCGTCGGGGGGACACTGAATAGTGCACGGTACACCCAAACCGTCATCGAACCCATCGTTCTACCATTCCTAGACCGGCAAGGGAACTTGCTGTTCCAACAGGACAATGCACGTCCGCATGTATCCCGTGCCACCCAACGTGCTCTAGAAGGTGTAAGTCAACTACCCTGGCCAGCAAGATCTCCGGATCTGTCCCCCATTGAGCATGTTTGGGACTGGATGAAGCGTCGTCTCGCGCGGTCTGTACGTCCAGCACGAACGCTGGTCCAACCGAGGCGCCAGGTGGAAATGGCATGGCAAGCCGTTCCACAGGACTACATCCAGCATCTCTACGATCGTCTCCATGGGAGAATAGCAGCCTGCATTGCTGCGAAAGGTGGATATACACTGTACTAGTGCCGACATTGTGCATGCTCTGTTGCCTGTGTCTATGTGCCTGTGGTTCTGTCAGTGTGATCATGTGATGTATCTGACCCCAGGAATGTGTCAATAAAGTTTCCCCTTCCTGGGACAATGAATTCATGGTGTTCTTATTTCAATTTCCAGGAGTGTATATCAGTAAATAATAGACAGAATATCATGATTCATGCCCAGTTTTGTGTTACACGGGCCACTGACGTTTAGTTCGAAGGAGTGATTCCAATGCTGGAATAGACTGTTCGCTACTATTTTGGGTGTAACAGTAGATGAAGGATGTTAGAAGTCGCTCCTGACACGGCACGGCATACTTGATAGATCAGTCTTGTTATTTGCACTGCAAGGAAATATTTTGTTCTAACATGGAGAGAAGAAAGACTTTATCTCTCAAATAGTGGCGGTTCTGTGAATAATGCAACTTAGATCTTGATCGTCTTACCGACAAGTTTACGCTGAACAAGCATCTGGAAGAATTTTATTGATATTTTGGGTATTACATATTTTGTATTTGACAACCATAGTGATTATGCCTTGTCATAAGTAAATACCAGCAAGAGGGAACAACGGTATTGTATGGCAATGTGTGACAGCCAGATGCATTTGGAAAAGTCTGACTACGAAGTGGAAGTGAATGACGTATGTTTGGTTTCATTTAGATTAAAAAAAAAACATGCATATTATATTGTTGTAGGATATAGCAGCTGAAATGGTATGGTGTAAGAAATTCATGGGTTTAATTACATATGCCTACTCGTTGAATTAACGAAAGTAGCAGGTTTTTATTCTATATGTTCCAGTTTAATTTTCGCATGATTACGGGTTATGAGAGATACAATGTTGACTGAGGCTATTAAATAATGTAATATAAACGTATGGATGGAGGAAAGAATGTTCAAAATTGCACAGACTTCATTACAGCCGAGATAATTCAACAAACTGTAGGTTGAGGCATCATATCACTCACGAAGTATATTGCACGCTCAAATTGCTAATAAAACTCATTGTACACAGTCAAGAATAATACGTAATTAGACGGTATTTCAAACATTTCTACTCCTCATTTTCCTGTGGATGGTCGAATTTACATCACTGAGATTTAGGCTAGGGAGACTTTATGACCATTTCACGCAGTGCGACATATCTGTTGTACAACGCCAGTACAGAATATTACGTCATATTTATTACTAAGTATAACGGCCCTTGAAAAGTGTCTACTGGTAATTTTTCTCATTCTTTGTTCTTGTCATACAGGTATTAATGTTCATAGCTTTGGTGTTCTATTCATACACAAAAATTTCATGTCTAACTGAATAACTGCTTCTTCTCAGATATCCTACTACCTACTGTACTATATGTTTACTTAGTGTCACTGACTTTCCCAAATCTGTTTAGTTATTTATTTATTTTTTTTTGTATCTACGTGCATTTCTAGTTCCACATAATTCCACTTATATGTTCATTATACGACTAACACTTAACTGGTGGAATATCTTTAAAGCGCCGCAAAAGTAGGTGAAAACGTGTCCGGCGTCTTTCGTTGTCTATAGGTATCTACGAAGTAATTCATAGTCGCATTCCAGCGCAACCTTGCAAAATATTTCATGCAGTTATCTGTTAAAATAGGTACCTTGGAAGATATACTTGATCTCAGGAATTGTTAACAATTTTTTTCTGCAATAATACAGTATATTAACGGGAAAAGTGTATTGTAACGTAATCATGCGTAACCAAAATAGCTGATCGAATCGTCTTGAGGAAAAGTTCTTTAGAAGTAATATGAAGAATATTTTATTTCCGGAATATATCTTCCAGAACTGTAGTGAACTTCTTTATTTGTTTAGATACAAACGATTTCGAGACCAGGACGTCATTATCAAATTCACTCTGACAAAATTACATAATTTATAAATACCAGTTTTCTAAAGAAAATCATTAAAGTGAAGCATCACATAGCCCAAATTAAATCTTCCATTTTACAGTCTGTAAGAAGCCTTACGGATTATAAGATCGTGGTCCACGAAATTTTTCTGTTCCTAACGTTTCATTCAGAAATACACTGGACATCTTCAGAGGCGTTGCTCCTCCGTTGAGTCTTGCCGACTGAGAGGTCGCACACCTAGGAGCGACAAATACAGCGTGTTCATTTTAACTGAGGACATGCACATATCTGGAAAACTACAGATTGGATCAAAAAAGTTATGGCTCCAATTTGTCTGCTCGGAGGGGGACATCCAACGAAATCACACTCGACCACCCAACCACAACCGAACTTGGGCGGCGGGGGGCAACTTGGAAATCTTCAGTGGGAACCTCCGTTTTTTATTGCTGACTAATGTTCTATAGCCAAATTTACAGACATTTGGTCTGAAGCATTCCCTTCTTTTCGAATGTATTAAGCCAGGGACCTAGAAACGACGGAGAGGCTTCGTCCCGCTGTAGCTCTCAGTGGTTTACAACCCCACAACAGCCCCCTCCTCCAGATAACGTCTCATGCCAGACCAGTGTAATGCTAAATGTTTGTGTTGTAGAGTAATATGATGTTCGCGTACGTGGAAACTGTGTTTACGCAGCAGTCACCGACACTATAACTGAGGCGGAATAAGGGGAACCAGCTCGCATTCACCGAGGTAGATGAAAAATCGTGTTAAAAACCATCCACAGGCTGGACGGCACACCGGACCGCGACAATAATTCGCAGGGTGGATTCGTGCCAGGGACTGGCACACCTTCTCTCTCGGGAAGCAGCGCGTTAGACCGCGCGGCTAGCAGAGGGGGCTCAAAGGTGACTATAGTCTAGCAGAAAAGTACGGCAGTGTGACAATGCTGTAGGGATGTGGTTAATATCTATTGGCGGGTCCAGGTAGGGTGGCACAATTTCCATAAGGAGGAATGAGATCAGACAGCTATGGTCGCATTTCCAGTGCCATAGGTTCAGTAGCACGAATAACACCAATGACGTACACATTATTGAGTCAGAGGCCGCCACCAGCCACCAGGAGAGCGAGTGTCGTGTAATTCACTTTGAATAGACGTCCTTAATTCACGTAATGTCCGAAGGCTGCCTGGAGTCTGTCCACTGTCGTTGGTGGCGTCGAAAATATTCTTACCAAATATATAATCTTCGAAGCCAAGTAGGCGTTAACTAATTCGACCTCATGCGGTGCATGTAGGGACTGTAAGGAGTGTAGGCCGATACAGGCGCGGATATTGTTCAAGAGGCGTTTGTATATGAGAGACTGTGCGGCGCGTAGTCTTAGTGTACACCACTCCCAAACATTTCGTCTCTGTAAGCACGTTAATGCGGCCTTCCGGTTGCGCTGATAATCCGGAACCAATATGCATAATTCCCGAGTTTTGCCTGTTCATTCGTGCATCAGCCACTTTGCCATATCTCTCAATCAGGACCAGTTCCATGTCAATCTCTTCGAACTCACTAAAACGATTATATCATCCGTGTACTCCCGGCACACAAATTTATTTCCATGCACAGTGACACCCCGTAGCGTTTTGTGGAGTTGAATCAACAGCGGCCCAATCGCGAGTGCAAACAGGCCCCTGGAGAGGGGACACCACTCTCTGACAAAGAATTGTGTCTGTACTGGTCCTGCTAAAAGTTCGTTGACTAAGACCATTGACTGTGATCCGTGAAAAAGCCGCATTAGAGTCGATGTGGAATATTCATCGCCTCCACTGTTGCGCGCAAAGAAGTCATGGCCGACTGCATCAAAGGCTTTCTCTAAGGGGACCGCAGGCATAGCGCCCTGAATGCTGCATGCTCTGCCATAGCAGTCAGATCACGGTAGTCACATAATGCCATGTGAACAGCCCGTTTGTCACCGACTCCTGTCTGGTCTTTTCCCGTCAACACTGTAAGGGCTGGTTTTAAACGAAGTGCCAGAAGTTTGCCAGAGGGTTTGTAGTCGTTATTAAGAAGTGTTATCGGCAGGAACTGATGCACAGAATATCCTGATGATGTCTTCGGAACGTGGATGATCAGGCTTTGCGTAAAGTCGCGAAGTAAGGTCACTTAGGGGTTGAGTTACTCCTGGAAAAACTGTCACAACGTCGGCGTCAGTATATCTTGAAAATCCGTGTAGAATTATATGAAAAATCTGTCGGTTCCAGGTGATTTACTCTTGCGACCCTTGCCAAAGCCACCGCCACCTCCTCTTCCGTCACATCTACTTCCATCTCATCAGCAATCTCGCGGTCCAGTCGCCGGAGCAGTGCCGTAAGAATGTCATCGAGTGCCGCTCCATCCGGAGTCTTCTGCGAGCACAAATGGACATAGTAATCCGCAAACCCTTTTTTTTATCTCTGTATGAGTTGTTAACTCCTGGTCGTCCTCTGATCGAAGCGTCCTGACGAGTTTTCTTTTGGACTTCGTCTTTTCTCTTACAATGTGGTGCATGGAGGGTGGGTGGTTCATGACCTACCACAGACCCCTGTCGTGCGCTAATGACCGTGCCGACCGTCTTTTGCATCTTTTGGCGCATGAGGTGCTACAGTTTGGCTTTGACATGGTTGATTTCTACACAGTGAACCCTTTGCAGTTGTGGACTGCTGTACAGATCTCGGAGGATACTGTGTCGTTGTACCATCGCATTCTATCTCGGGAGTAGTACATTAGTGTCCGCCTCATATCCGGTTTGATGGACTGTATCCACCATAGGAGCACCGACTGTAAAGCACGTTTGCGACGTAAGCATTTCGTCCAGAATTCGGTGACTACTGCACGGCAATATCGATCCTTCTGAACAGCTACATTCGAATTCCACAACCCTCTGATTAGATAGGTGGCCTGGCGCGCCATGATAATGGTACGGATGTATGCCAAGTGGTCGGGAAAGATCGTCGACCAGAGTTCCGAGATTTGAAGATTGATTCTAAGCTCGCCCGACTTGTACTAGCGGCCCAGGCGGCTCCCTGACGAAGTCATAAAGTACGTGAAGCCTGGGGCGTCCCTATATAGGCAGGTCCATGTGTCCAGCAAGACCATGTGACGTATGATGGTAGAGAGCTTTGGGAATGTGTTGTAATTCGGAGTATGATCGCGGAGTGACAGCACACAGCTGAAGCCACCTCAGAGAATGACATGATTGTTCCTGCCCGCGTCTGTTGCTGGAGCCAGATAGGGCGTACACATTGATAAGTCGGACGTCGGCGAGCGTAAACGCTGTTCCAATGGCCGATGGTAGAAACTTGACATCCGTAACTTCGATATCCTTTTTGTTAGGATTGCAATTGCCAGTTGGTGCGCGGTACCAGGATGGATATGGGCGTTATAAATGCGCAAGGAGTGGAGATCCGGCTTCCTTACCTCCTGTAACAAGGCGATATCAACTCCTACTGCCCGTAGCTTGTCACTTAGAAGCTGTAATTTACGATCACTGCTGATTTTGTGAATGTTTATCGACGTTATTCGAGATACCTGTTGAGGGTTCATTCAGCTTAACTCCGCTACACATTCTGCGACTCCACTCGCCGTTCTCTCTCCGAGACATCGACTGTGTCACTTGCACCTCCTCGTATTGCGATGCCCATGGTAACCTGGTTGTCGGCCACGTCCTGTGATGGCGGTTTGTCCGTCGTTCCTGCATGCTGATTGTCAAACTCAACAGCATCTCCGAAGTGGGGTTTTCCCGTACGAACAGTTCACGAGTGTAACATGAATATCAGGAATCCTGTAAAACATTAAATATCCGTCATCGCTGTGGCTGGAGAAAGATTCTGCTAAAACGGAACCAACGACGATCGAAGAGAATCGTTCAACGTGACGGAAGTGCAATCCTTTCGAAAATTGCTGCAGATTTCAATGTTGGGCCATCAGCAAATGGCAGCGAGCGAACCATTCAACGAAACTTTATCGATATGGGCTTTCGGAGCCAAAGGCCCAGTCATGTACCTTTGATGACTGCACGACAAAAAGTTTTACGCCTCGCCTCAGACCGTCGACATTGGAGTGTTGATGATTGTAAACATGTTGCCTGGTCGAACGGGTCTCGTTTCAGATTATATCGAGAGGATGGACGTGTTCGGGCATGGAGAAAGTCTCAGGCACCCGTGGGCCCTGTGCGTCAGCAGGGGACTGTTCAAGTTGGTGGAGGCTCGCTAATGGTGTGGGGCGTGTGCAGTGGGTCCCCTGATACAGCTACATACGACTCTGACAGGTGACACGCACGTAAGCATCCTGTCTGATCACCTGCCTGCATTCATGTCCATTGTGTATTTCGACGGACATGGGCAATTCCAGCAGGTCAATGCAACGCCCCGCACTTCCAGAATTGTTACAGAGTAACTCCAGGAACACTCGTCTGAGTGTAACCACTTCCGCTGGCCACCAAGCTCCCGAGTCATGAACATTAATGGGCATATCTGGAATGACTTCCAACGTGCTGTTCAGAAGAGATCTCAACTCCCTCGTTCTCATACGAATTTATGGACAGCCCAGCAGAATTCGTGGAGTCAGTTCCCTCTACTTCAGCCACCAGTCGAGTCCATGCAACGTCGTGTTGCGGCACTTCTGCGTGCTCGTTGGGGCCCTACACGATATTAGGCACGTGTACCAGTTTCTTTGGCTCTTCAGTGTGTATCACCTACACCTGACGTTTAAGCAGGATTAACGCCTTTTCGCTCATTGCTAAGGTGGTATTTCAATATTGGAGAGCCTTGGCAATAGTGATGCGAGTTTTGAAGGTGAATAGCAACCGGCTGTGGTTGGAGTTGGAATAACTTAATCATAGCTAACTCTTGGTTCAAGAATCATAAAAGAAGGTTGTATACATGGAAGAAACCTGGAGATTCTAGTAGGTATAAGCTAGATTATATAATGGTAAGACAGAGATTTAGGAACCAGGTTTAATATTGTAAGACATTTTCAGGGGCAGATGTGGACTCTGACCACAATCTATTGGTTATGAACTGCAGATTTGTGCGGCTGGTCCCGGCGGAGGTTCGAGTCCTCCCTCGGGCATGGGTGTGTGTGTTTGTCCTTAGGATCCTTTAGGTAAAGTAGTGTGTCAGCTTAGGGACTGATGACCTTAGCAGTTAAGTGCCACAAGATTTCACACACATTTGAACATATTTGAACTGTAGATTAAAACTGAAGAAACTGCAAAAAGGTGGGAATTTAAAGAGATGGGACCTGGATAAACTGACTAAACCAGAGGTTGTAGAGAGTTTCGGGGAGTGCATATGGGAAGAATTGACAGGAATGGGGGAAAGAAATACGGTGGAAGAAGAATGGGTAGCTCTGAGGAATGAAGTAGTGAAGGCAGCAGAGGATCAAGTAGGTAAAAAGACGAGGGCTAGTAGAAATCCTTGGGTAACAGAAGAAGTAGTGAATTTAATTGATGAAAGGAGAAAAATATAAAAATGCAGTAACTGAAGCAGGCAAAACTGAATACAAACGTCTCAAAAATGAGATCGACAGGAAGTGCAAAATGCTTAAGCAAGGATGGCTAGAGGACAAATGTAAGGATGTAGAGGTTTATGTCACTAGGGGTAAGATACAGGGTGTTTCAAAAATGACCGGTATATTTGAAACGGCAATAAAAACTAAACGAGCAGCGATAGAAATACACCGTTTGTTGCAATATGCTTGGGACAACAGTACATTTTCAGGCAGACAAACTTTCGAAATTACAGTAGTTACAATTTTCAACAACAGATGGCGCTGCGGTCTGGGAAAAACTATAGTACGATATTTTCCACATATCCACCATGCGTAGCAATAATATGGCGTAGTCTCTGAATGAAATTACCCGAAACCTTTGACAACGTGTCTGGCGGAATGGCTTCACATGCAGATGAGGTGTACTGCTTCAGCTGTTCAATTGTTTCTGGATTCTGGCGGTACACCTGGTCTTTCAAGTGTCCCCACAGAAAGAAGTCACAGGGGTTCATGTCTGGCGAATAGGGAGGCCAATCCACGCCGCCTCCTGTATGTTTCGGATAGCCCAGAGCAATCACACGATCATCGAAATATTCATTCAGGAAATTAAAGACGTCGGCCGTGCGATGTGGCCGGGCACCATCTTGCATAAACCACGAGGTGTTCGCAGTGTCGTCTAAGGCAGTTTGTACCGCCACAAATTCACGAAGAATGTCCAGATAGCGTGATGCAGTAATCGTTTCGGATCTGAAAAATGGGCCAATGATTCCTTTGGAAGACATGGCGGCCCAGACCAGTACTTTTTGAGGATGCAGGGACGATGGGACTGCAACGTGGGGCTTTTCGGTTCCCCATATGCGCCAGTTCTATTTATTGATGAAGCCGTCCAGGTAAAAATAAGCTTCGTCAGTAAACCAAATGCTGCCCACATGCATATCGCCGTCATCAATCCTGTGCACTATATCGTTAGCGAATGTCTCTCGTGCAGCAATGGTAGCGGCGCTGAGGGGTTGCCGCGTTTGAATTTTGTATGGATAGAGGTGTAAACTCTGGCGCATGAGACGATACGTGGACGTTGGCGTCATTTGGACCGCAGCTGCAACACGGCAAACGGAAACCCGAGGCCGCTGTTGGATCACCTGCTGCACTAGCTGCGCGTTGCCCTCTGTGGTTGCTGTACGGGGTCGCCCTACCTTTCCAGCACGTTCATCCGTCACGTTCCCAGTCCGTTGAAATTTTTCAAACAGATCCTTTATTGTATCGCTTTTCGGTCCTTTGTTACATTAAACCTCCGTTGAAAACTTCGTCTTGTTGCAACAACACTGTGTTCTAGGCGGTGGAATTCCAACACCAGAAAAATCCTGTGTTCTAAGGAATAAACCATGTTGTCTACAGCACACTTGCACGTTGTGAACAGCACACGCTTACAGCAGAAAGACGACGTACAGAATGGCACACCCACAGACTGCGTTGTCTTCTATATCTTTCACATCACATGCAGCGCCATCTGTTGTTGAAAATTGTAACTACTGTAATTTCGAAAGTTTGTCCGCCTGAAAATGTACTGTTGTCCCAAGCATATTGCAACAAACGGTGTATTTCTATCGCTGCTCGTTTAGTTTTTATTGCCGTTTCAAATATACCGGTCATTTTTGAAACACCCTGTAGATACTGCCTATAGGAAAATTGAAGAGACCTTTGGAGAAAAGAGAGCCACTTGTATGAATATCAAGAGCTCAAATGGAAACCCAGTTCTAAGCAAAGAAGGGAAAGCAGAAAGGTGGAAGGAGTATATAGAGGGTCTATACAAGGGCGATGTTCTTGAGGACAATATTATGGAAATGGAAGAGGATGTAGATGAAGATGAAATGGGAGACATGATACTGCGTGAAGAGTTTGACAGAGCACTGAAAGACCTGAGTCGCAAGAAAGCTCCGGGAGTAGACAACATTCCATTAGAACTACTGACAGCCTTGGGAGAGCCAGTCCTGACAAAACTCTGCCATCTGGTGAGCAAGATGTATGAGACAGGCGAAATACCCTGAGACTTCAAGAAGAATATAATAATCCCAATCCCAAAGAATGCAGGTGTTAAGAGATGTGAAAATTACCGAACTATCAGTGTAATAAGTCACAGCTGCAAAATACTAACGCGACTTCTTTACAGACTAATGGAAAAACTGGTAGAAGCCGACCTCGAGGAAGATCAGTTTGGAATCCGTAGAAATGTTGGAACACGTGAGGCATTACTGACGTTACAACTTATCTTAGAAGAAAGATTAAGGAAGGGCAAACCTACGTTTCTAGCATTTGTAGACTTAGAGAAAGCTTTGACAATGTTGACTGCAATATTCTCTTTCAAATTCTAATGGTGGCAGGGGTAAAATACAAGGAGCGAAGGGCTATTTACAATTTGTACAGAAACCAGATGGCAGTTATAAGAGTCGAGGGGCACGAATTGAAGCAGTGGTTGGGAAGGGAGAAAGACAGAGTTGAAGCCTCTCCCCGATGTTATTCAATCTGTATATTGAGCAAGCAGTAAAGGAAACAACAGAAAAATTTGGTGTAGGTATTAAAATCCATGGAGAAGAAATGAAAACTTTGAGGTTTGCCGATGACATTGTAATTCTGTCAGAGACAGCAAAGGACTTGGAAGAGCAGTTGAAAGGAATGGACAGTGTCTTGAAAGGAGGATATAAGTGAACATCAACAAAAGTAAAATGAGGGTAATGGAATGTAGTCGAATTAAGTCTGGTGATGCTGAGGGAATTAGATTAGGAAATGAGACACTTAAAGTAGTAAACGAGTTTTGCTATTTGGGGAGCAAAATAACTGATGATGGTCGAAGAAGAGAGGATATAAAATGTAGACTGGCAATGGCAAGGAAATCGTTTCTGAAGAAGAGAAATTTGTTAACATGGATTATAGATTTAAGTGTCAGGAAGTCGTTTCTGAAAGTATTTGTATGGAGTGTAGCCATGTATGGAAGTGAAACATGGACGATACATGGTTTGGACAAGAAGAGAATAGAAGCTTTCGAAATGTGGTGCTACAGAAGAATCCTGAACATTAGATGGGTAGATCACATAACTAATGAGGAGGTATTGAATAGAATTGGGGAGAAGAGGAGTTTGTGGCACAACTTGACAAGAAGAAGGGACCGGTTGGTAGGACATGTCGTGAGGCATCAAGGGATCACAAATTTAGCATTGGAGGGCAGTGTGGAGGGTAAAACTCGTAGAGGGAGACCAAGAGATGAATACACTAAGCAGATTCAGAAGGATGTAGGTTGCAGTAGGTACTGGGAGATGATGAAGCTTGCACAGGATAGAGTAACATGGAGAGCTGCATCAAACCAGTCTCAGGACTGAAGACCAGAACAACAACAACGAGGGAGACAAACTAGGGTATGAAATTCCCTGCAGATTAAAACTGTGTTCCGCACCGCGACTCGAACTCGTGCTCTACCAACTGGTAGAGCACTTGCCCGCGTAAGGCAAAGGTCCAGAGTTCGAGTCTCGGTGCCGCTCACAGTTTCAATCTGCCAGGAAGTTTCATATCATCGCACAATCCACTGCAGAGTGAAAATCTCATTCTGCATACTAGGGTAGTCCGTGAACGGCGTAACGGATAGTGGATCTGCCTAGTTACGTGGGAGCACAAGTTCGAATCTCGGTGCCGGTGCACGTTTTAATTCGTTGCTTTTGTCTACATTATTATCAGTTATATGATAAATCCATGGTGCATGTTCACACATTTTCCGGTTGTATTTGGTTGCATGCATCTAAACACGTCTATTCAAAGCTTGGGATAAGACATGGTATAAAATGCCGCCGCGTAGGCCTGCCAAAGTTTCACAGTTTGAAGCGAATACAACGAATAAGCGAAGCGGGTTTTGCGTGGGCACGAGGAGTTTGAGGCACGCGGCGAGGCGCGCCTCGCATGAATAAAACATGATCTCTCACACCCCTTTTACATCATCAATTTCGAATTCAATATCGGCTTTTGTTTAGAACGTCACTAAATCCTCATAGAAGCGCTGGTAGGGGAGCACGGCGGCCCGGGGCCTAAGTGTCGGCCGGAAGGCGCGCCAGGACATTCCAGCATCTGTCTCCAGGGCGACGTTCGCTCGAGATTGGCTCGGAGACCGCGCTCTCTCGTCTCCACCCCGCCTCCGCCCCAGCGACGGACAATTGCGTGGCCGGCCCTGCTGGCCCAGCCCGCGCCGTCCAAGTGTTATTGCCGGCTGCCTCGCAAGAATGTGTTTCGTATTTGCGGCAACGGTGGCCGCCGCCGTCCGCCCTCGGAACACTTTCCGGCGCCCGCAGAGCTTCTGGCCCTAACGGACCGACCGCCGGCCGCCGCTCCGGGCCAACAACGAGTCCGAAAATGCTCTAAGCAGAACACAGGCCATTACGACGAGTAGCAGCAGAAAAAGCATCTTCTGTGCATTACACATGCAACTAACAAAAGGCTGCAATGCTAAAAGTTTTGTCACACGATTGAAGTTTCTCGTAATGAAAACGAGAAGGAGCGATCTGTACATAACTTTAAAACACTTTATTATAGCCTAGATTGCGTTCGAAACTGCCTGTTATTGATCGGTTTCGACAGGTGAGACTGTTGTCTTCAGATCTTTAAAAACGTTTTTATTTGTACGCCAAGTTCCACAGTCCGATCATCACTCAGCATATACACGGTGAAAGGTATTTAAACCGACAAACTCTGGGATGTTGTAGGGGACATCAAAACAAATGTTTTTCCCTAATGTCATTTTTTTCCTATGAGGAGTAGTTAAACCCGTAGAGGAAGATTTCTCTGGCGGCAAATTAATTAAACCAACAAACACTTTTCAATTTTTTTTGTGACCAAGAGACAACACATTAACACAACCCAATCTCAATTACAGTAGATTTCAAATATGCCTCCATTCACACGTGAACAACGGTTAGACCGAAACTTCCTGGCAGATTAAAACTGTGTGCCCGACCGAGACTCGAACTCGGGACCTTTGCCTTTCGCGGGCAAGTGCTCTACCAACTGAGCTACCGAAGCACGTCTCACGCCCGATACTCACAGCTTTACTTCTGCCAGTATCTCCTGAAAGAAAGGATATAGTGGAGACGTGGCTTAGCCACAGCCTGGTGGATGTTTCCAGAATGAGATTTTCACTCTGCAGCCGAGTGTGCACTGATATGAAACTTCCTGGCAGATTAAAACTGTGTGCACGACCGGTCGATCAAGAACGAAGTGCTCGTATTTAGAAGGGTGTAAGACAAGGCTGTAGCCTTTCGCCCCTACTCTTCAATCTGTACATCGGGGAAGGAATGATGGAAATAAAAGAAAGGTTCAGGAGTGGAATTAAAATACAAGGTGAAAGGATATAAATGATACGATTAGCTGATGACATTGCTGTCCTGAGTGAAAGTGAAGCAGAATTAAATGATCTGCTGAACGGAATGAACAGTCTAATGAGTACACAGGATTTGTTTGAGAATAAATCGGAGAAAGACGAAGGTAATGAGAAGTAGTAGAAATGAGAACAGCGAGAAACTTAACATCAGGATTGATGGTCACGAAGTCAATGAAGTTAAGGGATTCTGCTACCTAGGCAGTAAAATAACCAATGACGGACGGAGCAAGGAGGACATCAGAAGCAGACTCGCTATGGCAGAAAGGGCATTTCTGGCCAAGAGAAGTCTACTAATATCAAATACCGGCCTTAATTTGAGAAAGAAATTTCTGAGGATGTACGTCTGGAGTACAGCATTGTACGGTAGTGAAACATGGACTGTGGGAAAACCGGAATAGAAGAGAATCGAAGCATTTGAGATGTGGTGCTATAGACGAATGTTGAAAATTAGGTGGACTGATAAGGTAAGGAATGAGGAGGTTCTATGCAGAATCGGAGAGGAAAGGAATATGTGGAAAACACTGATAAGGAGAAGGGACAGGATGATAGGACATCTGCTAAGACATGAGGGAATGACTTCCATGGTACTGGAGGGAGCTGTAGAGGGCAAAAGCTGTAGAGGAAGACAGAGATTGGAATACGTCAAGCAAATAATTGAGGACGTAGGTTGCAAGTGCTACTCTGAGATGAAGAGGTTAGCACAGGAAAGGAATTCGTGGCGGGCCGCATCAAACCAGTCAGTAGACTGATTACCAAAAAAAAAAAAAAAAAGAAAGGGGACATATCTGGAGATCGAGGAGGCCATGGTACTGGACCACCTCTGCCAATCCGCGTGTCTGGGAACCGTCAGTCCAGGAATCGACGCACACGATGACTGAAAAGTGCCGGCGCCCCGTCATGTTGGAACCACATGCGTTGTCTTGTAGGGAGCGGGTAGTTGATAAACTCGCTGTGCAGCTCGTCCGTTGTGGTGCGCTACGTAATACGCACCAACCATATCAATGTACTCACTCCAGGTGTATCTCTCCATTAGTAAACAGAGACAATGCACTACTACACTGGTGGACAGCAGTTGCCTACAAATGAAGAGCGTAATACGCCCTCTAACAACTGAAGATCGTAATACGGCCTCTAACAACTGAAGAGTGTAATACGGTCTCCACCGGTTTAAATAATCCTCGTAGGAAAAAATGACATTAGGGAATAATATTTGTTTTGATGTCCGCTATAACCTCCCAGAGTTTGTCGGTTTAAATACTTTTCACCCTGTGTTAATATTTTAGTCGGTAGTACATTACACATTCCCGATAGGTACATCAAAAATTAATTTACAAACAGGTTTGTCACAATTAAACATGCACACAGCTGAAATACACCTTTGCATATTTGTATGTCTTCATATTTCATAGCAATTTGATCCTTGTCAGTTGTTATGCTCTACAATACATAGCGTGATTCAGCTACCCCTACTGACAGGTTTTATACAACCCACAATGCCTTAAAAAACCACGAGCAAATTTTCATATTCTCTCGCTCGCTAAGCGCAGACTATTAGTCGTGCAGAAAAAGTGAACACGACCTTCTTCTGAGAAATTTAATGTAGTTAAATTTTGTACATGGGTAAGGTTTTACTGGGTGTCACAGTTTACGAGTTATTTAAGAAGTTTTTCTTGACTTTCTTCTTCAGTTTTCGAGTTATTTAAGAGGTTTTTCTTGACTAATTCGAAAACTACAGCATCTTGCGAAAATGCATCCTATTACAAAATTTAACTACACTTCATTTCCTACAAAAACGTTCTTTTCAATTTTTTTAAATTTTTTTTATTTTTTATTATTTATTTATTTATTTATTTATTGGGAAGGGGGGCTTATAGTTTGCATATAGCAAGTGAGAAGATATGAAAATCTTGGCAAGGTATTTGAAGGCATTGCAGATTGCATAAAAGAGATGATTCGCCTTGTACAGTAAAAGTGCAAATTTGTACCAATGTTTACATTTACATGTCGCGTGAAACGTATCTTGGAACTATCTCAAATGGTAACATGACGTGACTACTCAATATACAATGGAAAAAGACGTTCAACCAAAAATGTTCTGAAAGATCTGAAGATGACAGTGTTATCTGTCGAAACTGGTAAATAAAAAACTGTTTGAACGGAATCTAGACTACAAAAAATCTTTTGTTACGTGATTTTTCAACAGTACGAGTTCTGGAATAAATCTGAGTCTGGAAATAACGTTCAATTGATTTTACCATCGAGGACTTTCGCAAACTAAGACGTCATATGTTGAACCTATAAGTAAGTGAAACACAAATATCAAAATAATATTCAGATCAAGGTCTGTATTATTTTATTTTTATGCATACACTAACACTGCTACAAGCAGGTCTCTCAGCAACATTAAGAAAAGAGCAGAGTGTTATACCTTGGAAAACTTTTTACTTTCGCCTTGTACCAGAAATTTAAATTATCTTTTAAAATTTTTAAATGAAAGTATCTACGATTTGTATTCTGAAGTCTTTCTGCACAATTACGAAAATTACTCCGGTAGCGTAACGTATTACGAAATGGAAAAAATTTTCCGAGGTACAGCATGGTCGTTTTAAACAGTTGCAACTGAGTGCATCTGGTCAATATTATCTGTTGCATTGTCTGTGTACTACACACAAATAATCAGATAATCAAATCAGATTCAGAGAAAGTATTTTCAAATAAGTGTTATAAGTTAAATACGTTTTGAAACAGAAGCTGATGGATACGGAATCATATTCATTTTACACATAGTTTATACCGTTAAAAACGCATTAAAGAAACCAACTTTACTTGCAAATGTCACATATTCAGTGGCAGAAGACAGGGCACGATGCAAAGTACAAAAGAGCGTACGATCGGCGAAGTGTGAATTAATCGCCCACCCATTATAAAACTAATTTTAAAAATGTACAGAATTTTCTCACCATAAAGTTCTGTAAATGAAGAATTAGTAATACCTTCCGAAGAGCTTTAATAGAGTATAGAGCACTTAATGTGGTAGAATTCTAAAAGTTTACAAACGCCGCACGAAACACAATCTAACGGCTCACATAGCCAAAAGCAAGAGAAAATGTCGGAAACTGCTTATGGTGCTACGTAGAGCGTGTTTCTTCATGCGTCTGTAAAATCCGTCTCTAGATTGAAACACCGAACAAAAACAGCATATGTGCCCAGTTACACTGTCGTAAAGGTAAAACATTCTCCACTACTGTGTTACGTTTTACGTACGGAAGTTCCACCTTTACTTTTTCTCTTCAACATTCATCAACAGACGGTCATCATAACGTCATCTTCCTCAAACATCCTGACAAAGTGGTTTTCCTTGCTTTTCACTATAATGTTCCAGACTTTCAATGAAATAGTGAACAGGAGAGTTAATGTAGTTGGCTTCTAAATTCAATTTACAGTCCATCTCCTTGAAATTTTCCAACAAAATTCACACTACTTTCTTGTAATTTAAATGTTTTTATTCATGTTTTCTAATCCCTTGAACGTTTTCCGTTCAAGACCTGAAGACAATTTAAGAGTTTTTTTCTCTAAGATTCATTATATTCTCAAATTCGCCACACTTGACGTATTTGTGAATTTGATGACCAGTGATGAAGATAAATTTGCTAGAAAGATAGTTAAAGCGCGATAAACCTTGTTTAAGAACCCTTTAAAAGATGTCATTGGCCCAGCCTCAAAATTTCTCTATTTGGTCAAACCTTTACCCACCAGCGCTTTTGCACCCATATCAGGTGCATAGCGTTTTCGTGTACCCAGCTTCCAGTGTTAGAAAAATTTCTGTATCTAACTTTATTCCGTAATGAAATGAGTAAGAAAATTTTTAATCTGATAAGAAAGTTACATAGTGTTTTATTTGATGTGTATGTCAACCGATAGCACTTGATATGATGAAAATTAATTTGAAATTGTGTCTATATAGCCTATATAAAATATTTCAATTAATTCATATAATTGAGGCGGCCGGAGTGGCCGTGCGGTTCTAGGCGCTACAGTCTGGAGCCGAGCGACCTCTACGGTCACAGCTTCGAATCCTGCCTCGGGCATGGATGTGTGTGATGTCCTTAGGTTAGTTAGGTTTAATTAGTTCTAAGTTCTAGGCGACTGATGACCTCAGAAGTTAAGTCGCATAGTGCTCAGAGCCAAGCCAATTCATATAATTGAGATATACTATTAGGTGAATGATGTCGGAATCCTGAGATATCGTTTCATACAATACCTCAGTAACGCCAGAGGGTTGTTTGTACACAGGAACTAGAATGAAATGGTTTCCCGACCAAATAGCCGTGGTGGATAAGTGCCGCTTCCGGGTGGTGGAGGTGCGCCTGCACTGAATCGAATCCGCCCCCCTCCCCCCCCCCCCCCCGGGTTGACGACGAAGGTCGGTGCGTCTGTCAACCTAAAGTTGTCGTTAGGCCGGTACCCACATCTCGCCAGATTGATAATGGGCTTGTATCCAGGTCCACCCTCACCCGCACCATTCGCAACCATTTAGAAACCTTTCACTCACTTTCAAATGAATGAACACTACACGTACACAGCTGAAATACATATATTCCTTCGCACGAGAGGGTGGAGGAGGGGGGAGGGGCAGAAAGGGAATCTTGCCACTACTTAAATTAAGCATGCTAAGTCCACCTAATACGCATGGAGACCCTGCGCCGATGCGGGACAAAGGCACGAGAAAGAGATGAAGAAGTTTAAAAGAAATGGTTTTGTGATTCTGTATCAGATTAGATAGGATTAATTCATGCAATTTCTACCACAGAACACCTATTATTTATCTGTGACTGAAAGACGGTTATGACTGTCAACGAATATTGGCATGTTGAGTCATGAACTCAAGATAGGAAACAGTTTTGAATACTTTAACAAGGTGTCATCTGATTGTGTTGATATATAAAAGAACTAACCAGGTGCGAGGGTGACTCGCACTCTGAGGGTTCTATACAAACTTAATTATGGATAAGGGCAATTAATCCGGAATCGAGAATCTCGATGAACCGGCAAGATACAGGTCCCGTGAACTCCAACATTTCAGTTTTACGTTTTAAGACGGATAGCAAAGGACAACATATTATTTTTTGTGTGCTATTACTGCAAATTAAACCTTTTTGGATGCTTTCTTTTGAGACACAAAGGGTTTACAGCCAGTGACTGCACATTAAGTGTAATCAGTGGAGAAGGTTCAAAATCTGTGCAGCACCAGTATTCAAATCCGAGTCTCCTTCTTAGTAGGCGGACACTCTGACCACCAAGCAATCCGGACACAGTCGTCATTGCAACTGCGCGTAATACCATTGCACGCCTCCCGTCAGACTCAGATTCTCAACTTATCCACACACTGCTAATGTAGCGCCCCTTGCCCAGTATCCTCATTACTCACGACGTTTCGCCGTTTCCCGTAAGAGTCAAACCTGGTGTGCATCGGCACTGAATATATCATAGCCATCTCGTCTTAATCCGATCATTGCAGATGCACCCCAGGCCCGCGAGTAATGATGACACTGGGCGAGGGGCACTACATTAACAGTATATGGATAAGTTGAGAATTTGACTCTGACTGGAGGCGTGAAAGCGTATTTTGCGCACGTGCAATGACCTCTGTGTCCAGATGGCTTAGTGGTCACGGCATCTGCCTTAGTAAGCAGGACAATCTGGTTCGAATACCCGTCTGGCACAGTATTTCAAACTTCCCCATTAAATACAATTAATGTCCACTCTCAACCAATGTCTGTATCGTCTTTGTTTCTTGATTCACAATGGCTGCTGGACCGAAATGGTGGCTGTCCTTATGGACTTGTCCGAAAGAACAGACACCAAACATATTATTTTTCTTTTGGTTATACTGTGAAACCTGGCATCTTGTCAAAGTTGATGGACGCAGTTCAATGGGAAGTGGTATATAGGTTTTAGTGAGAAAGTTCGCGAATATTAAAATACAAGTATGTAACATAAATGGCTGCACATTCTGATTGTATTGACTTAGAAGCTTCAATGTGTTAATCCGCCAAGGGACTATAGACGTTACTAAATGACATAAACTTCAACTTGATACGGCTACCCGTTTCTGGTTTTTAACAACCGAACTGCTGAAAGACAGACAGACAACGAAGTTATACTCTAATGGTCCCATACGGAACTCTCTAAATGAACTGAATGGCCTGATTCATTACCGCAATATTTACAGCCTCAGAGGACTCCGTACACAAAGTCATTCCTCAGTAGCGAAAAATACCGGATAAAAAGACGTTCGTAGTATTTGAGTAGTGGTGAGCCAGAAGGACGCTGAAAAGTAAGTGGACTCATAAAATAAGAAATATGGAGGAGTTCTGTACAATCGACAGAGTGAGGAGTTGGTGGAAAACACGGGCTAGAAGACATGATGATAGGACATATATTAAGACCTGAGGGAATAACTTCCACGGTACTAGAGGAAGTCGCTGACGACAGAAACTGGAGGGGAAAACAGATTTTTGAATGTTTCCAACAAATAATCGAAGTCACTGGGTGTGTGTTGCAATCTCAGCTGAAGAAGTAGACACGGCAATTGCGCACCCCTATTGACTGTACCCTATTAGTCCAAAAGGTTTCCAGGCTGGGTCGATAAAAGAGATGCAAAAGTTAAGATGGTGGTTTTAATACTTCAGCTGTTCTCATGGTCTGCTCCCATTTCAGTAAAACGCATAGAACATTTATACAGCCATGTGAACATGTCATAAAACTCCTTCCTTGGGATGTTGTTCTATTCGAACGTCACATCGGCTAGAATGTAAGTTGTGTCGTGAAAGCGTTGACAATTCACGTGCACTTTTTCAGTTTGTCGTTGTATGGCAGGTCCACGCTGGTAAAACCAAGTCCCATCACCCGGGATGATGTTTTCCAGAAAGGAAATGTCCGTGTTTAGCATTTAATCAAGTTCCAGCAGGCATTCATTCGTCGTTGTTTTTGCTCAAGGAACCAAAGGTGTTTGAGACAAACTTTGCACATACTTTTCTCCTCTTGAAAACATTGTGGAGAACACATTGAACACTCGGATAGAGATGTTGCTCCATTGTGATTTGTGACGCAACAAATTTGACCCAGTAAGGCCGCACGTCCACATCTTCATAACTGATTGGTGGAATGACTGTCCGTTGTTTACAGTTGTTAGTACAAGCTGCCACCGTAGCTACTGCGTTGACGTCTCTTATACGCCAGGAATAAAATTTGTATCGGAAATTTTTAGATGGACAGTGTACTTTGTGATAAGACGGATTATTATGACCAGTGTCCATCTGGAGACTGGTCACGATGTTGGCACACGACTGCGGTAAAGATAGAACGTATGAGGAATAGAGATGAATGGAGAAAAATCGCTTAAAGCTACGTCAAACCGCCGTCCCAAGCGCACCTTTCAGCGGCCGAAAGATTTTAGCGTGGCGGAGCTTCGCAAACAGCGGGATGTTTACCGCGCCCTGAGCCGCACTTTATTACGCCGTTACTTAGGCCGTCCGTTTCCCACAACGATCAGGTGGGTGGGCTGCCACAGCCCGCCCTGCGCAGTCTGTTCTGCTTGTTCGCCTGCGTCGTATTAAGGGCTCCAGTGCCGTCGACTGTTTACGTTGATATTATCGGCGTATTTGGCAAACAAGTGTTTCTCACGGTGTCGATCTTTCCTTCGCCTCTAAAATTTTACGTAAACAGTGCCTCTTCAGGGGGACAGAATTACTTGTTTTGCTGGCAGGGACTTGCTTACAGTTTGGTACAATTTAAGTGGGAGCTATGAAGAATCTCGCCATCTTTATGTGTATACACTCTAAGACAAAAAAGAAAAGAATAGAGAAGCACGGCGAAGGAATTATCTGAATGGGACGAGAATCGAGATATGTGATGCGCATGTACAGACGAACAAAGACTAAAATTTCAGAAAAAAAACTGGAGTGTGAGATTCAGCTATTTGTTGCCACGCTATATTGCATATGTAAATTTATTGAGTTTGTGATAATAACCTTGTGTATGTTGTAGAACCAGTTAATTTGAGCCACTTGGCCGCGTTCTTGTGATACGTCACGCGTTCTACCGATCGGTGCGAACCGCTTGCAGAGCCAAAGAATAGCCCAGAATGTTTTGTAACACTTCCACTTTTAAATTTGTTATTATAGTTGTTGTATGTCTTGTCTTAAAACATTATTTAAATTGATTTAAATGTCACAACAAGTGCCCTGGCTGACTGGAGTGGCCGAGCGGTTCTAGGCGCTACAGTCTGGAACTGCGCGACCGCTACGGTCGCAGGTTCGAATTCTGCCTCGGGCTTGGATGTGTGTGATGTCTCTAGGTTAGTTAGGTTTAAGTAGTTCTAAGTTCTAGGGGACTGATGCCCTGAGAAGTTAAGTCCCATAGTGCTCAGAGCCATTTGAACCATTTTTAAGTTTTCTGATTTGGTCAATTATGTGGAAACTTGTAATTTTAGTAAATTGTGATTCGTGCATTAATGAATGATGCTCAGTCCCCATCCGCCATTTGTTCTTTGTCGGACATAGTAGAAGCGTATTGCTGTGTCTCAGGCGAATCACCGTTAACAATATTATATGCACTCATTTCATGCGGCACTGCGGACAGGTTTGGAATTCAGTCAACACTGTTGCAAAGACTGTGGAGGGAAACTTCCCATGCCGGCCAAATACTGGCAGCGAGAATTTCATTCAGCAGCGGGATTCGAACCGTCTTACAGGGTGACAATTACTGAACTATATGAAATAAAACCGTCACAACGGTTTGCATTAGAACGTTCAAACTGCACGGTTGGTCCCGGGGCATAATGGGAGTTACTATGAACACGCATGGTTTGGTTTAGCGACGAAGCACTCTTTCATTTGGATGGGCTCGTCAGTAACCAAAACTGGTGGATTTGGGGAACTAACAATCCGCATTTCGCGATCGAGAAGTCTCTTCGCCCTCACCTTGTGACTGTGTGGTGTGCAATGCGTAGTTACGGAATAATAGCTGCGATATTCCTTGATGGAATGTACCATGATTTCATCCCCATTATCCAAAGTGACCGTGATTTCGACAAGATGTGGTTTATGCAAGACGGAGCTCGACCCCATCGAAGCAGGAGAGTGCTTGATGTGCTGGAGGAGCAATTTGCGATCGCATTCTGGCTGTGGGGTACCCAGAGGCCACTGGCATGGGCCAAAATTGGCCGCCATATTCCCAGATCTGAGCACGTCTGACTCTTTTTTGTCGTGCTATATTGAGGACGAAGTGTACAGCAATAAACCCAAGAACTATTGTTGAGCTGAAAACAGCCATTCAGGAGGTTATCGACAGCATCGATGTTCCGACACTTCAGCGGGTCATGCAGAATTTCGCTATTCGTCTGCGCCACATCATCGTCAATGATGGCAGGCTGTCATAATGTAAATCCGAATATCTGTAGTGACGTTTACAGTTCGAATAAAGTGTGTGCACCCCGTAGTTTAGCCGGCCAGTGCGGCAGAGCGGTTCTAGGCACTTCAGTCTGGAACCGCGCGACCGCTACGGTCGCAGGTCCGAATCATGCCTCGGGCATGGATGTGTGTGCTGTGCTTAGGTTAGTTAAATTTAAGTAGTTCTAAGTTCTAGGGGACTGATGACCTCAGATATTAAGTCCCATAGTGCTCAGAGCCATTTTTGATCCCCGTAGTTTGTAACTAACTTATGTTTTTATTCCCATAGTTCAATGATTGTCAGCTTGTACCTTCGAGCCGAGCCCCACCGGACAGCAGGGCGTTAGTGACGACGGCTATGGAAATGGATGTGGAACAGATGGTAAATGCAAGAAGTGTCGCTATCGAAATGATACAGTATCAGATATTACATCAGCTTGTAGAAACCTCGACATAGGCGATTATATGAAAAGATATTTGAGGTCTCAGAGATAATCCACCAGAATACTGAATAATGAAAGATTTTCGTCTATATTAGAGATGCGATACTCTCACTGTTTAAGGTGACGAAAAATTCAAAACTATGTGAAACTGAAGAATAATTACCGATAAAACAATCAGATGTAGTCATTCTAACATATATGTGCTCAGTAAAGACGAGCAATTTATGTCTTCCACATATACACTGCAAAACACAATCGCAAACCGCTGTCATAATCGGAGGATGACTAACTTCACGGATCAGGCCGACGTAAAATTACATGGGAACGTAAGTCTGTGAACATAATACTTGTAGTAATGTTAGACATGGGTATTGTCCGAAAACTTATTGTGAAGAACATCCAAATATTTCATTTCGTTAGCTGCGCGGTCAACGCTGCGTATTGCCAAGCGGTTCGATTCATTGAAAGCTGGGACATTTTATCCGCTCAGGGACTGTGGTACTTTTGTCCTTAAGTTCGTTTCGTTGTCATTGACGTTTCACTTTTAAGCTGCCTTAACGGGCGCTAACGGAATGCCAAAAAGCCAAAAAAAAAAAAAAATAGGAGATCCAAAACACAATACTCCATCCTGATAGCTAATGTGTTGTATAGTTCATCGGGCTCTGGGAAAAATGTTTTTGGGGAACATGTCCTCCTGATTTGTTTTCTGTGTCCTTCATGAGATATATGATCTTCGGTGCTCGTATTCCTCGGTTGCAAATGTACAGGGTGCTCCACAGATGACGCAAACTCGGGCTCAAATCTCACACGGGCTCCACATTGGCTAGTTATATCGTCAGTTAGCGTGACAACTCGAGCAATTCTGGAGCTGAGGGTGGAAAAAAATTGCAAAACCAATAAGGAACTGTGTGACATAAACGAAAGTTGGTAGACGTGAATTTACAGCAGAAAGATGACGTCTGTTTCAATTACGCACCAGTCGCACAGAGTGGCGATAGTAGCACCACTTTGAGAATGCGTATCGGGTTTGCTTTAAATACATGCTGTAACGGTAATGAGCGTTAGTTACCTTTGAGGATTGGATTGATTGGCTTGAGTTGGGGAAGAGACCAAACAGTGAGACCATCGGTCTCATCGGATTAGGGAAGAATGGGGAAGGAAGTCGGCTGTGCCCTGTCTAAGGAACCATCCCTGCATTTGCCTGAAGCGATTTAGGGAAATCACGGAAAATCTATATCAGTATGGCCGGACGCGGGATTGAATCGTCGTCCTCCCGACTGCGAGTCCAGTGTGCTAACCGCTGCACCACCTCGCTCGGTACCTTTGAGATTGGAGGTGGTGAGTTTCAGTTAGTCAAAATAGCTTTAAGGCAACACAGGTGCCATTATCAACACTCACTGAGTTTGAACGAGGTCGTGTAATAGGGCTACGAGAAGCTGGATGATCCTTCTGCGATAATGCAGAGAGACTCGGAAGGAAAATTTCCACTGTACCTGATTACCTGTGGTGTACGGCCGCAATAAGACCGGGCTCTGGATGCCCTCGTGGCACTACCGAGAGGGAAGACCATCGTATTAGGCGCATGGAAGTGGAGCATCGTACTGCATCTGCAGCAGAATTTGAGTAGCAGTTGTCACCTCAGCGACACCAGAAACTGTTACAAATTGATTACATCGAAGACACCTCAGAGCTAGTCGCCAGGTAGCGTGTACTCCACTGAATCCAAACCACAGCCATTTGCTGCGACTTCAGTGATGTTAAGCGAGTGCTCATCCGAGCTAAGGGTGGAGGTCTGTTGTGTTTTCAGATGAAAGCTGGTTCTTCCTCGGTGCCAGTGATGGCCATGTGCTGGTTACGAGGAGGCCAGTTGAGGGCCAGCTATCAACCTGCTTGCGTGCTAGACCCACTGGACCTACACCAGTTGTTATGGTTTGGGGTGCGGTATCGTATGACAGGAGGAGGACTCCCATGGTTATCCCACGAACCCCGAATGCAAACTTGTACGTGAATCTGATGATTAGACATGTTGTATTGTCATTAATGAACAGCATTCCAAGGGGTGTTTTCGAACAGGTTAATGCTCATGCACGTACCGCTGTTGTAGCACAACATGCGGTACAGCTTGTAGACATGTTACCTTAGCCTCCTCGATCACCAGATCTGCCTTCAGACAAGCACATATGGGACATCATCGGACGACAACTCCAGCGTCATTCAGAAACAGCATTAACGGTCTTTTAATTATCCTGCGTATGCCGACAGAAAAAAACATTGAAAATGGCGTATACAAAATTGTTTCCTGACACGTCCAATAGGACGGTTTCGGCAATTACCACCAATGACAAACGTTACGCCTTCAAGGAGTCTTTCCACCTGGTGCAACGGTTACTGGGAGCGTCCGACGTGGGCACAAAAATGATTCTTAAGGACGAAAGTGTAAGGAATAAAATTGTATCATCAGATTTAGCATTACTCTTTATTTAACCTGAAAGAAGTCACGAAAATCACGTACTTTTCATTTGTTCAAAATGGGATAGCCTCTTAAGTATTATTTCTGTATTTAACTTGCTCATTCCACGCATATTCTATGATTAACGAAAGTTAATTGTGGTCATTACTGTCAGAACATCTGTGATACCTTCGCTTGATGGATACCCTTTGCTTCGTAAGTTTAAGGTGCGTGTATGAAGCTGCAATTGCCATGAAGAATGTTATGAAATGTTCGTGTGCCATAGTTTATTGTGTAATGTGTGCGTGCTTGTTCCATTTGTACACTTCCTAACTCGCACTGCACAAACGCTCAAGAATAAAATATTCACTGGGACAAAGTTTAAGTGCACAAAACTCATTATACTTATATGTTTTGAATTGCATACAAATTAGTATATTTTTCTAAAGTGGTACCAGATGGTCATATTTGATCCATATTAGGAAACCACCGTTTCATTCGTATTTGGGTTGGGTTTCGAGCATCGCCATGTTGACAGTTCGTTCAGGAAGAGTTTAGAGATGAATAGTGCACTGCCAGATATAAATGTTCAGAAATAAACTCTCTTTATTTTACGTTTCCCAGAAGAAATTCCCCAGTCATTCATCAATAATAGTTAAAACGTGTAAGTAACACGATGGTACAATGTTTTTCGTAGTCTGCATGTCGCCAGTTTGTAGAAAACGGAAAACAACGCTGATGAAATGTATCGCCAACCTCAGAATTCTTCGTATTTTACTTTCGTTTTAGCCCAAAGTGTCGTAGTATACTCCAGCGTCTCGCAAATAACGTAGAGGCACACAAAGAAACTATTTAGTGTCAGAAAATCGGTGTTACTGATATCAAGTTGCGTTTAAGATCCGTATGGTTCAAAAACCTACAATAGGAAAATTTTTCACACTTCTAGGTGGGCTATGGTGATGAAATTTAGGTGACTTATACAACCCCATAACTGATGAAAAGTCACTAGACCATTTGGTCCTGTGATGGTTGTGGAGGAGGTAGGACCCTCGAAAAACCCTCGTCGGTTAAAATTTACCCACGTCGTACTTAGTGTTAAAATACTCTTACGACAAGGTGCTGACGATTCTGATAAGCAAGCGTTGCCCCGCAACTCTTCATAGTAATAAAACAAAACATCTGAAAAGTATTTGCGTCTGGTTGTGGTCACCCTCAACAATCTTTAGTTCGGTGATATTGTTATGTACTGTGTGGATGTGACCTCAGCGTTAAGGTATTTTGATGAACGATTGAGTGTTTTGGTCAACTCATTTCAGATTACTATTCTCTTCAAAGTTATTTCACACAACGTGTAGTTCGTATAAGCAATTTATTCCGGACAGAATTTCACTAATCGTATCAATTTATAGATTGTAAAACACTTTCTATGCGGGATTCAGTTCCTTCGCTGAGACCTATAATTGTACCTACTTGAGTACAAAACAGTCTTCTTCTTAAAAGACATCGTAAATGAAGAAGCAAGTAACAGGTTGGAAGTTTTAGAGCACTTGTAAATTGTTCAGTTCGTCTCCGGAAAGGGAATAAGAAAAGGAAGTGAGAGAAACAGAGAAAGGAGATGGAGCGGTGCCGCCTTGTGTCTAGCGGAAAGTCGTTAGTGTAAATGAGCTCTATTTTCTGCTGGAAATAGGTTTCGCTAGAGGCGCTGTGCAGTGTCAGATTGGTCTGTCAACGTGCCGGCCGGTTGTCAGAGCAGAATCGGAGGTTCCATCCAGCCGCTAACATGAATCACGGAAATTACGTTAAATTACAGTGTAGCGATCAACTTTGATTAACGTGATTTCTCAGGAACTTGAAACCTCTAAACAACTATTACGTCCTTTGACCGAAAACAAGGTTACACATCTCAGTTATCGAACTATAGCCACAGAGCCTCTGACGGTTAACTACTGTACAAACGAGGGTAAGAGCTTCCCACACATCCTCAGATTGCTTTAGAGACAGTAGTATAACAGTTTATAAGCTGTCTACCTGATAACACGACTAAAAAAAAAAAAAAAAGGACAGTAGGTCACAGAGGGAAAATCACTAGGAGTTATTCGTGACAATAGTTCACCAAATTAAGTATATAAAAAAACTGAAAAATGGAAGATTAAATTCCGACTTAGGATAACAAAGTAATATGCGACACAGAGCACTGGGATACGTATAACAAGCCTTAATAATCGGAATCGACACAATGCCCTGTACGAATTGTTCATGACGTGTTCAAGAGGATTATGTAAATGGTGTGTCGCTTTTACGAATCATAAGCTGTGTTTTGACTTACTTTCCTGAACTTAAATTCAATCGTGTTTTTGTTTTTTATGGGTGAAATGAAACTGAATAAAGGTAGCGAATTAGATGTTTTATTCGAACTCAGCTGTAAATGTCGGTTTTGTTCGGTTTGTAAATAAAATATAGTTTCCAGCATGAGATATTCGCTCCGTAGTGGAGTGTTCGCTGACATGAAACTTCCTGGCAGATTAAAACTGTGTACATTACCGAGACACGAAGTCGGGACCTTTGCCTTTCGCGGGCAAGTGCTCTACCGTCTGAGCTACCCAAGCACGACTCACAGTTTTAATCTGCCAGGAAGTTTCATATCAGCGCATACTCCGCTGCAGAGTGAATATCTCATTCTGGAAACATCCCCCAGGCTGTGGCTAAGATGTCTCCTCAATAACCTGTCTTCCAGAGTGCTAGTTCTGCAAGGTTCGCAGAAGAGCTGTGAAGTTTGTAAGGTAGGAGACGAAGTACTTGCAGAATTGAAGCTGTGTGCTTGGGTAGCTCAGACGGTAGATCACTTGCCTGCGAATGGCGAAGGTCCATAGTTCGATTCTCGGTCCGGCACACAGTTTTAGTCTGCCAGGATGTTTCGAAATGAAGTTTGATTAAAACCTGTGTGCACACAAACGTTACTGCAATCACTAACTAACGTGATACAGTTTGTATTTAAATGAATTTTGCCACACCGATACTATTAAAGACTAATATGCAAGAAATGACAGGAAACATCATTTACTATATTTTGGGGTGATCTACATATGTAAGTACAACGCCTGACAACACTTAAAACGTTTCAAGGATAATAAGAGCAATTTGAGAATAGTGATGACTTTCTTCACATCCTCCGTCGGTTATATGTCAGTTAGTAGTATAAGCGTGCTGCGTAATGAGACCTTTTTCACTGTGGGAACGAGAAAACAATAATGCTACCACAACAACTGGTGGTGAAAATGTCCATCACAACGTCTCTGCCTTAGACTAACGGATTTATAACAACCAGTTGACTAATTTTGTGTACGGCGAGTGAAAAAAGCATTAAAATTTATAATTCAAAATTATAAGGACGACTGTCACTTAAAAGCATTTTATCTACACATACGTCTACATTTATCACTTGCAAGTCATCTTACGGTGCGTGGCGAAGGGTACCCTGTACCAGTAGTACTCATTTCCTTCCCTGTTCCACTCGCACAAGTAGCAAAAGAGGTTGCCAGTTCTCTAAATTTTCCCAACTGCGTTCCTTAAACAGAATGTCGCCTTTCCTCCAGGGATTTTCATTGAGATCCCAAAGCATCTCCGTAATACTTGCATGTAGTTTGAGCTTACCGGTAACAAATCCAGAAGCCCGTCTCTGATTTACTTCGGTATCTTCCTTTACCCCGACCTGGTGCGGATCCCAAACACTCGGGCAGTACTCAAGAATTGGTAGCATTAGTGTCCTATATACTGTCTCCTTTACAGAAAAATAAACTTTCCTAAAAATTCTTCCAATAAAGCATCTTGGTTTTCGCATTTGATTTTAACTCTCGCTAATATTTCTATCGCACTATGCTATCCACCTCCTTTCGTCCCGTTTCAAGATCTACCTCCGCGCGTACCTGTTAGAACCAATTGTATCAGTAATTTTTAATGAACATTTAGTCTTTGACACAAAGCTTCCCTCCTCCCGTTCCCCTCTCTGTGATATCTGTGCTGCAAGCCAGCCTTGTGGTAATTACTTTTCATAAGTTCTAGTTCACCTTCTTTCCGATTTTCAGCGTGTCACTAGTTAATATTCTTTCACTGAATTCACAATGGTACCACAATGAATTTTTATTGCACTCTATTCCAATCGTTAATAGTATTTGAAGTATATTTTGCTGTCGCCATAGACACATAGCATAAATTTCTACGTTTCAGGAAGGACTGCTACATTCAAGAAAAGCGCCGAGAGTCTAAAACAATTTTCACAACTTGTTGTAAATAAGGTGAGTGAACACTTCTGTATAGCTCTTAGTTTTGCGAAGCAGCCTCTGGTGACCTATTGGCATTAATTAACGATTGTTGGAAGTGCTATGCTTCGACTTCACCACTCACTTGAATGCGGTTATTCGTCAATAACTGGACTTAAAGTGTATGTTGATTCTGATGACTGGAGAATGTTATCAGATGAAACTGTATATAACTAATAATTCGACTGGTTCGTTTACTCATTGTCGCAATTGACAGTCTTATTAAAGCTATTAGTTATAAGCACGAATATGTTCTTCGTAATACTGCTCATGAGAATGGGATCAGTGTTTAAGTGTGAAAAGCACTGGATCTCTTTCAAAACTCTGTAGTACAACTTTATGAAACGAGATATGAAAATTATTGTCTGCATGAGTTGTGGTCTTCAGTCGGAAGACTGGTTTCATATAGCTCTTCATGTTACTCTATCCTGTACAACCCTTTTTATCTCCGAATGACTACAGTAACCTACATGCTTCTGTATCTGCTTACTGTATTCATCTCTTGGTTTCGCTCTACCATTTTACCCCCCCCCCCCCCCCACCGCCACCGCATCATTTTGTAGACCAGATTTCAGAAGCGTCTATTCTCTTCTTGTCTAAACGGTCTGTTGTCCACGTTTCACTTCGATACATGTCTATAAGCCACACAAATACTTTCAGAAAAGCCTTCTAGACACTTAAATCTATATTCGTTGTTGACATATTTCTCTTCTTCAGAAACACTTTCCTTGCCATTGCCATTCTGTATTTTATATCCTGTCTGTTTCCAGCATCACTTATTTTGCTGGCCAAATAGCGTAACTTAACTACTATTTTAAGTTGCTAGATTCCTGCTCCAGTTCCGAGTGCATCACCTGATTTAATTCGATTACATTATCCTTCTTTTTCCTTGTTGATGTTTATCTTATATCCTTGTTTCAAGGAACTGCCTGTTCCGTTCAACTACTCTTCCAAGTCCTTTACTGTGTCTGACAGAATTGCATTGTCGTTTCTTCTCCCTGGAATTTAATTCCTACTCCAAATTGTCTTTTGTTTCCTTAAGTGCTTGCTCACTGTACACATTGAATAACATCAGGCATATGCTACAAACCTATCTCACTCCATTCTCAACCACTGCTTCCCTTTCATGCCCCTCGACTCTTCTGATTGCTGCCTTGTTCCTGTACAAAGTGTTAACAGCCTTTAGCTCTCTGTTTTTAACCGCTGCTATCTTCATAATTTCAAAGAGAGTATTCAAGTGAACATTGTTCTCGAAGCCTAAAGTGCTATAAACGTGGGTCTGTATTTATTTAACCTAGCTTCTAAGAGATATCGTAGGCTCAGTTTTGCTAGTGTATTCCTACGTTTCTCGAAAATCCAAAGCGATCTTCCCCGAAGTCAGCTTCTACCAGTTTTCCCATTCTTCTGTAAGGAATTTGAGGTAGAACTTCGCAGCCGTGACTTATTAAACTGATACTTCTGCAATATTCACACCTTCCACCAACTGCTTTCTTTGGAAGTGGAATTATTATTTTCTTCTTTAAGTCTAAGGCTATTTCGCCTTTCTCATATATCTTGCACAAAAGATGGTAAATTTTTGTAAGGGTTAGCTCTCCCAAGGGTACTTTTGTCATAGTTTGCTCTCCCTAGGTTATCAGTAGTTTTGACGGAATGACGCCTACTCTCGGGGGCCTTATTTCGACTTACGTCCTTCAGTGCTCTATGAAATTCTTCTCGCAGTATCGTATCTCTCATCTCCATTTACCTCCTCTTCCATTTCTATAATATTGCCATCGAACACATCTCCCTTGTGTAGACCCTCTATATACTCCTTCCGCCTTTCAGCTTTCAGTTATACCAGTTGAGAGTACGTTTACATACCCACTACGTGACAAACATGCATGTGTCGCATCATGTTTGTTACTGTACATTTTTCTCTGTGTTTGCATTTACTCAATGCCACTTTTTATCAGTGTGACTGCAGTTGCAAACATGAAGAATCTCAAAGTTACAATGTGATTTTTATGCACAATGTGTTTTTTGCCAAGACTGTCCTTTAAATTTTCGAACCTCTCTTTCTTTCGTTTCTTTCTTCTTGTATGTTCGAAAAAAGTGCATGACTGTTTCTGATAGTGTGTATTGTTTTTCAAAAGCGTGCTTTCGTGAGCAACAGATCTGATCAGTAAGAGAATAAAACACTTCAATTGTACAGATTCACTTACTAATGAAGGATATAACAGGTTACATAATTGGAGAGTAAAAGGTAGAAACTTTTTTGGAACACAGCAATTTGTGGAGGAAAGCATGTAAACATCTGCCTTCATCTTACTCTCTGTGACGAAGTAGTACTCAAATTGAGATTTGCAGTTATAATACGTAAGTAACAATATTATTGTGGTGACGAAGCGGATTATTGTATTCTGTCTTCGAACATTATGTGATCCTCATACGAAACGTCATGTTATTCCTAGCTGTAACGAAAGCCGGTAGATTTAGCGTAGCGTATGTGTTGATTGTGGTAATCGTGAAATGCACGAAAAGGATAAGGCCTGTATGATGTTTCTACATAGACAATTAACGCCTTAGAGACTCCAGTGACCCCCTAGAACAAGAATCTCAACCAGTGCACCGCTGACAATTAGAGTGCTCCATGAAGTTCCTCTAACCGGACAAGAGAGAAAGGAAGGATATTACTGCTGAGCTTGGTAAGTTAGATCATGATTTTCTATACAGACAGTCTTCCCTCAGTGCTCTTTATCAGGTCGAAAATTCCTGACTGAGATTTCATCTATGTGGCTCTAACCTGTAAACTTCCTCTCATATTATCTAGCTACTGGGAAAATTCTCAGTAGATTCATGTGTAAATATGATATAAGACGTACAGTTATTCAGTATATAGACGGAAAATTCTTAGGGAAAAAAAAAAGGAAACCATCGCCTTGCTTTTCTTGCTTTTGTTTCTGTTTATGAAATTACAAGATTTTGGATATCGATTATACGACAAACCCGAGCAAGAGGTAATATTCCTGAGATGGCATCTTTATGCATTCTGATTTAGTTTGAGCCTTAATGACCATTTGCAGTAAGCTCAGTCAGTGAGAGAGGCCGGAACTCACACCCAAATCTCATGCCTTTCGCCAGGATTACACCACATAAGTGCACTAACCCTGTACACCTCATAGAGCGAGACAGAGTTTAAACATTTTCAGTTGATTTCTTCCATACTCTCAATACTGCACAAGTGTTTAGGAGTCATTTCTCCAGTCAATATATTCATCACCACGTTGCTATAACATTATAATCCTCTAGAAACTGTTTTGCATATTCTATTCTCACCCTGCCCCTACTGTTTCTCACCTCTGTCGTCGTTCTAGCTCCAGGTGAAGTATACCTGGTTGCCATATCAGATGTTCCATTAACCTGTCCCTTTTTCCTTTAGTGGTCTTCCATAGACTTCCTCCTCCAACACACAGCTTTTTTCATTTCGTATTCTGTCTACTTAATTTTTAATACCTCTCCGACATTTTCTTTCAGTTGCTCCACCTATCAAAATATCCCTACATCCGTATGTAATGTGGACTCGACCACCAGATGCCACGAGAAGCTGACCTTTCAGCATAAAAGAAGGCGGAGAGTACTGTCAGTGAGGAGTGGAATGAGTCGATGAGGAGAGCTCAGTGATTTCAAACGTGAGCTGGTCATTGTATGTCACCTAGTGACAAATCCGTGAGGCGCATTTAACCATTCTAATGCTGCTCAGGTCGACTATTGGTGATGTGACTGTGAATCAGGAACGCGAAGGAACAATTGCAGTTAATACAATAATCTAACTTAATCTAATCTAATCTGAGATATCTCATGTACTGCAGAGCACGGAATGTCGAATATTGCGGCGGGTTGTTGTAGGTAAATGAAACTGAGTCATGCACGGATTCATTCCTGCGTTCCAAAGTGCTATCAGCAGTTCAGACATCACAGCTGTTGTGCGTAGTAAGTTAAAAAGAATGGGATACAGTGATCGAGCAACTCCCCAAAAACTACATATTATTAAAGACTTTGCTAAGCGAAGCTTGAGGTGGTGTGAAGGACGAAGCCACTGGTCAGTGGATCACTAGAAACTAGTGGTCTGGAGTAATGAATCGCTTTGTACCCTACGGAGGGACGGATCTGGGTTTGGCGAATTCCTGGAGAACGCCAACTGCCATCTTGCGTAGTGCCAGCAGCAAGTTACAGAGAATGTGGTGCTATAGTATGGGGGGTTTTCGATGTTCAGGTGTCGTCCTCACACTGTGCTTATGAAGACGCTGAGTCTTTTAAAGGAACAGCTCGGAGACGACTAACGTCTCTATCTGCATGACAATGCGCCCTGCCATAAAGCAGATTTGTGAGGCAGTGGTCTGTCAACAATAACATTCATGAACTGGATTGGCCTGCCCAGAGTCCCGATCTTTGGGATACATTAGCACTTCAGATTTGCTACAGACTGCAGCCTCCAACACCATTACATTCTTGGGTTACGACTCTTGAGGAAGAACGAGGTGCCATTCCTCCACAATCACTCAGGCACCTCATTGAAAGTTATAAAGGCGAAGGGTTGGCACACCCCGTATTAATTGCCCAATAACAGGTGTCAGGATGTTTTTGACTGGATTGTGTACTTCAGTTTCTTCGTCTCCGGATTCCGATGGTCTACGCTTCACATCATATCAGATACTTCTTTCGTACTAATGTCGGATGCATGCAGAACTCTTTTATTGAAGAAAGCATGTACTTCTGTTATCTTCGTTTATGTGACCATTCTGTGTGATCTTGTTTCTTAGATACAAGAATACCTTCACTTCGTCCACAGCTGTGGCTCTCCCAGTGTCAACGTTAAGCAAGTAACTATTTTGGTTTCTATTGCTCTCCGTCAGTTTTGTCTTCATTAGGTTCACCCATAAGCCCTTTTCTGCACCAAGTATGTTGTCCACTGCTTTCAACACGTCTTCTAAGTCTTCGTTACACTACGACCAGAAGAGCAATGAATTGTGAGAATCTTAACATTAGAACAATACACACACCGATGCCCGAGGGAGGAGTCGAATCTCTGGCGGGAGGTGCCACGCAATCCTCTTACACTTTCATTCCTCTTCCATAATTTTCTTTTCTTTCTTTATTGCTTCTGTGACGTGCAAGTAGAGCCAGAGGGATGATAATCTGCAACTCTGACTCACATTTTGAACCTATTTTCCTTCCTTCCATGATCCCCATTTGATGTTGTAAACTGTAGTATATTATTTGCTGTATTTCAGCCGCAATATCGTAAGGTTTAAGAGTATCTTATTACAACTTACACTGGCGAGTGCTTTCCCCTAAACCTACGAAGGCTGGGAAAGTCTCATATTTTTTCTTTCACTTGGCTCTTCTTACAAAGTGGCACGCCAAAAATGAGCCTGTGGTTCATTCTCTCTTACTGTAATCAAACTAGTTCTATTCAATAAGTTTCGAATTATTCTGTACATTCGCCTATATATAATCTTTATAGCAAGTCTCACGCAAGACTTGTCCGACGATTCGTTCCACTGGTTTCACATTTACCTGCTTAAGTTCAAATGTGTGTGAATTCCTAAGGGACCAAACTGCTAGAACTACACCCTACTTAGACTAACTTCGATAAGAACAACACACACACACACACACACACACACACACCGATGTCCGAGGGAGGACTCGAATCTCTGGCGGGAGGTGCCGCGCCATCCGTGAGATGGCGCCTAATACTGCGCGGCCATTCCGCGTGGCGATCTGCTCATGAAGTCTTTGACAGTTTGATGGGAACGCTTCTCTAGGCATCTGTTGGTAAGTAAAATGCGTCATATATTTGTGACCCCAAATGAGTCAACCTACTTCCTGATTCGCTCACAGATTTAAATAACTGTGACTCCTTTTGCCTTCTTTGAGCTCATTTCACTTAGAGCATTGTCAAACATTATTAATGGGTCAATTAATCCTTCTACCACATTTTCCTCCTCTTGTCCCACATTGTGGGCCTTTTATGTAATTCTGCAATCCATTTGCCATTTATTCTGCATGGAAGGGAAGTTTTCCACCTGCGCCTCGTAGCATAAAACCTTTACAATTTACATATCTGAAGCTTACATTTTTCTTTAAGCCGCATCGATTTGTCTGACAACAAAATATTTCTCATCATATTGATATATTTATCTCACACAATTTGATATAATCTGGAATTTCTGTTAAGTGACGGATACAAAGTCAGCGTCATAGTACGCCTGGCTTGAAATTAAGATTCTTGTAGATTCCTCTTCTGTCCATGCACTCGAGTATTTTCGGAGCTGGTCATGTCTTATTTGTCCCTACTTTCGGTGTATCGGATTTCATTATTTCCGTCTTTATTATGTTCCACACTTTTTTTACTGAACTACTAGCGACGTTTTTACTTAGGCCACTGCTGTTTTGCGGAATTTTCACGTCGACTAATGCTGCCCTAAACTTTCAGTATGTAACTTCCTTGACCTCCTTGAATTTCAGCACGTTCTTCATCAATGTTAGCTTATATAGCCACACTATATTCGCAGTTAACTATTGTTTACAGTCCAAAATTTCATTATTTACTACTCGCTACGAATCTTTTGTATGCGTCTACTCCGAATAACAATTACGATTCATGAACAGCTGGTAAACAGACATTAATAGTTTTATTTCAAATTCATTTCACGATCTACCTATATAACTCTTCAGAAACGTATTTGGCTAATTTTTAAATCCAAATATTAATAAAATTATTGAAGAGTCACATTAACAAAATATTTTAAAACTGCTGATCGTTTCTTTTTCCCCTTATTAACAGACCAGGGACGCCGCTAGATTGGGGGTTGAAATTGAAAATCTTGATAAACGAAAACAACTGTCAAAGTCAGTAAATTGCTACTGAAATTCTTGTTCATTACGGCACTCCGTATAAACACAGTCAGCCTTTTCCTGAAAGCGGTGCCATTTTCATTCTCGTCGGGATGTAGAAAATAATCATGTTTGCAGTGGCTGAGCAGTCCGTAATTAAGTGGGTCTCAGTCACGGCCATCCTAGTACATTATCGAATAGGTCAGGACGTGTTTGGCTTTTCTGCTATGCGTAAGTACGTACACATCACAAATATTTAGGACACAAACAGACCAGTCCATAGCAAGCCGCTACCTTTCTTTTTTTTCTTTTTCTTTTTTGCAGAATCTGAAGAAAAAATCTGAAAACGGTTCTGCTAGCTGGTGTGTAAAGGGAAGAGTGAAAAAATATTCATAGCAAAATAGAGGTTTCTCTATATCTGTATTGCCTGTTTCAGCTGAGATCATTAGGATAATCAACAGTTTGTAAAGAGGACATCGACAGCTGGCAAACAGCTCACATACAGTGACATTATGAACAGGGTAGCGGTATACTTGCAATACGTTTTACAAGTGTACAGGCAGTGTGATGACTTTAAAGTTTATATTCAAGTTTATAGCGAAACTCAATCTATGTTTTTGCGAAATCGTGCCTCTATCTTCTGCATCGTTATAGCAATGTTTGATTTTGTAAGTTTTCGATTTAAATGCCACTACAGAACTACTGCAATGTACCTATCATGTATGTCGCTAACAAACACTATTGTGTGATTTAAGTACCATTTTCATTACATCGGCTCTTCATACCATATTAATTGCTTGTTTGTTAAAGATTGTGGTCTGCACACATGTATGAAGGCTTCTTTCACTTCTGTTTATTCTAAGCTTACTATTACTTCCTGTGTGACTCTATTCTTTGTCACACCGGTTCTCAAAGCAGAAATCTCGTGAGATGGCGCTCCTGCGATTGATTTGCGAGAAGTGTTATAATCGATCGTACTGGGTTGAACGTCGTTAGTGACTGCGGAATAGAACTGAACAGCATCTTTTGCATAATATCAGGAAAATGTAGAAAATACTTATAATTTACTAGCCGCTTAATAACCAGGGAAACTTAACTATGATTTTAAAAGAAGTAGACACTCTGGTTACACGTCCCTTGACTTATCATAGAAATGGACAATGTTAATTACATCTTACCAATATGCCGTTGGTTAAGAAATATGAAATTCTGTGGTTTTGTTGATTTGCAAATTTCACGACACCATACCCAACAAAGGGAGCTTGTTCAATTACATTACGTTAGGTGTAAATAGAAATTCCGCGCTGAGCTAGTGGGACAAATGTACTGCCCAATGTACATCAATAATTGGAAAGTGTAAAGTTATCGCAGAATTAACGACATATAAGTGGTCAACTATATTGGCTGCTAATTTGCGGATTCGTTTTGCTACTCTCGCTGTAACTTGTTGGAGTCGATAACTTTCCGCTTATATTGCCCCGAATTATTGATGTTAATAACAGATCTAATTCGCTTCCAAATAGAAAGTGGAATTCAACGCCTATTCTCTTCCGCACTTCTGGTGATTTTCAACAGTGCTTTTATTTCATTGTTACTTCGGTTCAGTCAGAGAAAGGTATATTCGATCAAATTTGTGTAACCTACTGTCGTTTCTCTTAGAATACGTGTTACACAGTTAGCGCCAGTGTATAAGGATGTTCTGGTCCATTGATAATTCCTTGGTCGTCAGGAATTTCTAAGCATTTTTCCCACTGAATAGTCTGGTTCCTTTCATGTCTGAAGCAATATAAACTCATCAGAAGTGTGTTTTGCGCGTCAGCTGCGTTAATATTATATGTTGTTTTATAGGTGTTTCGATAATTAACTTAAAATTTCATTTTCTTGCCGATACTCTTCTTCCTCTTCTCCTTTTTCTTACTCTTATTCTGATTTTTCTACTCTTTCTGAGTTGTCAGTCTTCTATCTGGTTTGAAACGCTCCACCTCTAATTACTTTTTTGTGTAAACACCTTCTTCCCAAAGTAGCACGTGCATCTCAGTTTTTAACCTCTACAGTTTCATCTACTACCATGGAAGTCACACCCTCATGTCCAGTTGTCCTGTCCCTTCTTTATCAGTGTTTTCTAGATGTTTCTTTCTACACATATTCTGTAGAGGAGTTCCTCATGCCTTATATGATCAATCCACTTAGTTTTCAACGTCGTCCAGCAGCACCACGTCTTAAACGACTCTTTTTCCGTTCATCCCATAATTCATGATGCACAATCATATAAAACTGGGCTCCAAAATGATATTCTCATCAATTTCTTCCTCGTGTTAAGGCCTCTGTTTGTAACTTGTAGATTTATTTTGGCTGGGAACGCCAACTTTCCTGTTGCTATTTTGCTATCAATGTCCTCCTTGCTTCATTCGCCATACGTTATTTTGATTCCAATGTAGCACATTTCCCTCATTTGTTTCCATTGTAGTAAACGATGTTGATGTTAAGTTCAACGCTAATTTCATATGTTGCTCCTCATTAATTTCGCCTTTCTTCAGTTTACTCTCAATCTGCCTTTTTTACTCATTAGACTATTCGTTCCATTCAACAATTCCTGTAATTTTTCTTCACTTTTACTAAAGATAGCAATGTCATCCGTGAACCTCATCACTGATATCCTTTCACCCTAAATTCTAAACACACTCCTGAACCTTTCTTTCGTTTCCGCCTCTGCTTCTTCGGTGCACATACTGAAAAATAGGAATTAATGTGTTACACCATTTTTTTTAAGCGGGGCATTTTGTTCCTGGCCTTCCATTCATGTTGTTCTCTCTTTGTTCTCGTACATAGTGCATCTTACCCGTTTACCCTATAGCTTACTCCAGCTTTTATGAAAATTTCGAAATATAACGCTAATTTATATGAACGTTTTTTCTTGATCGAGAAATTCTATTAACGTGCCTTGATTTTCCTACATTCTTCCTTTAGTTGTCAACTGAACTCCTCTTTGATGCCTTTATCTTTCCGAAAGACGAACCGATTGTCATCCGGCATGTCTTCAGTGGTTTTTATTTTTATTTTTTTCTTTCTTGTGTTTTTCTCTTATCAGCAAATGAAATGTATGGACTCACAAGCTAATTTTGCTGTAGTTCTGGCAATTATATGCCCTTGCTACCTTTGTGGTTGTGTGATTTATGCTTCTCCAATAGTCTGACGGTATGTCTCCAGACTCGTAGGTCTGCAGAGCACCTCGATTAGTCATTTGGTTGACAGTTTAGAAATTCTAAAGGAATTTTTTCTATCCCTTCTGCTTTATGAGATATCATACTTTCTAAAGACCCGCTTACTATTTCTTCCCCTATCACATCACAGACAGTTCTTCCCCATTATAGCGGCCTTCAGTGCACTCTCTCAATCTGTCCGGTCTCTCCTCAGTGCTTAGCAATGGAATTACAATTTCACTCGTAATGTTGACACCCTTGCTTTTCATATCACTGTAGGTCGTTCTGACTATTCTACATGCTAAATCAGCCCTCCCAATGATCAGAGCTCGGAGAGGAGAATCGTTGGGAACGTCTCGACTCTAGAGAGAACTGTCTAGACGAAAATAGAACCATCGTTTCACTGAAGCAGGTGTAGAATCCCTGATACCCTTTAATGCTTACCATTGGCAACGGTTCATTAATGAAAATGAGGTGTGTAGGAGAAGGGGATGGAGATTACTGTTATTCAGCAAGGTAGTCGTTTCTATCTTCAAGATTACCAGAGTCCAAAGACGTACTATGTATCAAGAAAACTCGTCGTGTGGTGGCACCTTAAGTTGGTAACCATAGTGAGGATTATGCTGTAGGAAAAACATCATATACATTCTTTGTTCGTCTCCAACCATAATTCGCTGAAGAATTATCCTGTGAGGTCTGACGTTATCACTTATTACCATCGTGCCTGGTCACACTTCGGAATCCAAACTTCCAACGGAATAACTCCCGTACCCCTACCGCAGGACAACATAACGTCCTATACGCTAGATTACTCTTACCCTAGCTTTAAACGTCTTCAGAGAATGCTCTATTCTTCCTTACTTCCCTTTGTTGTATCTATATTCAATATCTGTAAAGGGTGGTCACAAACAGCCTGAAAAGTTTTTAAGCATTGCAGTCTTGCGCATTATCATTTACGCTATGGATACAACTGACAAAAATTGTTTCGGAGGAGCTACTAGAATTTGTGTGTGCAGTCCTCATTGGCTAATTTCAATGCTAATTAACTCGGAAACTGTGCAACTGCCTACCTTGCAACTACAAGGTTTTCAGCCTGTTTCTGACGACCCTGCTTTTAGATTACTAATACATGATAAATGCTTGTAAAAAGTTCCATTGTGGTTGTAATTGCTGCTATGGAATCTACCAAAGATGATCTACGGCCAACAAATACATAGGACATAATAAAATGCTATATTTACTCATACAAAGACTAGTAAATTTTTCATTACCTTGCTTTCAGGGGCATTCGAAAGTGGAGTACCGAAATCCAAGTTCTAAAGTCAATAGTTCACTCTGCCGTTTTGAAACATTGCAGGTAGGCCGGACTACAAGCACAACACGAAACGTTACTTTTCGCAGAAAATTCTCTTATCGACTGAGATTTTTCTTTTTTTCTTTCTTTCTTTGAGTTATTATTCATCTGATGTGTTTGATGAGGCCCGCCCCGAATTCCTCAAATGAGCCAAAGTTTTCTCTGAAAGTTTCACTTGCAACCTCTGTACCTGATTGCTTATTCCAATCTCTGTCTTCCTCTACGGTTTTTACCCTCTACAGATCTCATTAGTAGTGTGGTGTCACCGCCAGACACCACACTTGCTAGGTGGTAGCTTGAATCGGCCGCGGTCCATTAGTACATGTCGGACCCGCGTGTCGCCACTGTGTGATCGCAGACCGAGCGCCACCACACGGCAGGTCTCGAGAGACGTACGAGAACTCGCCCCAGTTGTACGACGACGTTGCTAGCGACTGTACTGACGAAGCCTTTGCTCTCATTTGCCGAGAGACAGTTAGAATAGCCTTCAGCTAAGTTAATGGCTACGACTTAGCAAGGAGCCAATTGTCACAGTGCATGTATCTTACGAGTCTCATTTGTATAGTCAAGAGAGATGTATCACAAGGATTGATTAAAAGTTAAGTATATTCCAAAGATACGTATTTTCTTTATAGTATTCAATACGTATCCTGTTCCAGACTTGACGCCAGTCGGCGTGTGTGTACGCGTGCCTTTCGGCTTCCTCCTCAGTGTGGCGTGACTAGCTTGTTACGCCACAACAAGTAGCATCGAAGTTAGTCTCTGATGTCTTAATAGATGCCCTATCATCCTGTCTCTTCTTCTCGTTAGTGTTTGCTATACATTCCTTTCTTCGCAAAGTTTGCGGAGGACTTCCGCACGCCTTATCATTTCACCTACTTTTCAACATTCTTCTGTAGCACCACATCTCATACGCTTTGATTCTCTTCTATCCCGGTTTCTCCACCATTCAATACTGCGCTCTAAACGCACATTCTCAGAAATTTGTTCTTCAGATTAAGACCTATATTTCCTGCTAGAGGATGTCTCTTATCTATGAATGCCCTTTATTCCAGAGCTAGCTTTTTATGTCCTCCTTGCTCCGTCCATCTGTCTACGTAGCTGATTTCCTTAACTTCTTTGGCTTAGTGATCAACAGTTCTGATGTTAAGCCTCTCTCTGTTATCGTTTGTGCCATTACTCATTCCTCTCATTTTCATCGATATACTTTCAATCCATATTCCTTACTCGTTCGACTATTCATTCCATTCAACAGGTCATGCAATTCTTCTTCATTTTTACAGATGATAACAACATCATAAACAAATCTTATCATTGATATGCTTTCACCTTGAGTTTTAATCCCACTCTTGAACCAATTCTTCGATATAAAGATTCAACAGAAGGAGTGAAAGACTACATTCCTGTCTTATACCCTTTTCAATCCGATAACTTCGTTCTTGTATGAAGCTGGTATCCGTTCTTTCGGACATGTCCGAAAGAACAGATACCATCTTCATATAGTTAAGGATAACTGGCCATTGACCTACTTCTTCTTTGCCTGACGCAGACACATTGCCGAACTCGTACGGGTGCCGGTAAGATTGTCCGTCGCGAGTAATGAGTGTAATGGGCAGGGACAGTGCGAATGTAGTGTGTGGACATTAAGTTGGGAATTTGGATCTCACGGGGAGCGTGCAAGGAATGAATCCCTGCAGTGGCACAGTCCTCTGAGCCCTTGGTGGCTCAGATGGATAGAGCGTCTGCCATGTAAGCAGGAAATCCTGGGTTCGAGACCCGTTTGGGACACACATTTTTGGCCTGTCTCCGTTGATGTATATCAACTCCTGTCGACAGCTTAGGGTCTCGATTTCATTATCATTTCACTTCGTTCTAGTTTTTCAAGTTTTTCGCTTCTTCAATATATAGACTAAACAGTAGGGCTGAAAGGTTACAGCCCTGTCTTCCACCCTATTTAATCCGAGCACTTCATTCTTGGCTTTCCACTGTTAGTGTTCTCTCTTAGTTCTTTATATTGTATATTACCCCTCTTTCTCTATAGCTTAAACCTATTTTTCTCAGAATATCGAATACATTGCACTATTATATAGTGTTGAATGCTTTTTCCCAAGTCGACAGATCCTGCGAAAGGGTCTTGTTTTTCCCTCAGTCTTGCTTCAGTTGCCAAACTCAACGTCAGATCTGCCTCTTGGATGCCTTTGCCTTTCCTAAGGCCAGACTCATCTCTATCTAGTAGATCCTCAATTTTCTTTCCATTACTCTCTATATTATTCTCGTCAGCAGCTTGGATGCTCGAGTATTAAGCTGATTGTACGTTAATTCTCGCACTTGTGTGGATGATCTTTTACCGAGAATCTGGTGTATATCACCAGTCTCATTCTACACACCAACGTCAGTAGTCGCTTAGTTTTCCTTCCCCCGATGATTTTAGAAATTTTGATGGAATGTTATCCATACTTTCTGCACTATTTGATTTTAAGTCTTCGAAAGCTCTTTTAAATTCTGATTCTCATACTGGATCACTGATCTCTTCCCATCGACTCCAATTTATTCTGTTATCACGTCTTCAGTTAAGTCCTCCCACACATAAGGGACTTCAATCTACCCTTTCTACCTATCCCCTCGGTCCTATGCATTTAACAATGGATTCCCCATTGCTCATTTCATGTTACCTCCATGCTTTTGATTTCACCGAAGGTTGTATCAGTCCTTCCGACAGTCATTTCTTTTACGATTTCTTCACATTTTTCATGAAGCTATTTTGTCGTAGCCTCCTACTTATTTCACTCCTAAGAGACTTTTAATCTGTTGTCCTGAATTCCCGAACATTTTTGTACTTCCTTCTTCGGTCGATCAACTGAAGTATTTCTTCTGTTACCCAAGGTATCTGCGCAACTACTTTCCTCGTGCCTACGTTCTTCTTCCCAACTTTTGTGATAGCTTGTTTTAGAGACGTTCATTCTTATTCAACTGAGCTATTATTTATTGCAGTATCTATAACTTCAGAGAACTTGAAGTGTGTGTCTTCATTCCTTGGTACTTCTGTATCTCACTTCTTTGCGCATTTATTGTTCCTGACTAGGTTCTTGAACTGGAAACTACTCCTAATCATTCCTAAACGGTCATCAGAGTCTGTCTGATTTCTGAATCTCCTCCAGGTCATCATGTAACCTAACTGGAAACTTCCCGTAATTCGCACCTATTTCAAGTACACTTTCTCCTGTCGTAATTCTTGAACAGATTATTCACTGATACTACCTGAAATAATGGAGAACTCAACTACACTTTCTCCCCTCTCATTCCTGCTACGAAGCCCATATTCTTCCGCAACTCCTTCATCTACTCCTACCCATACTATCGCATTTCAATCCTCCACTACTATGTCAGTAGCTTTCTGCTAGTATACTGTTACAGAACTCGTCACACATAAAGTGATTATTTCATTGGGGTTGACACTTCACCTTCAGTAAGGCCACCATATTTCCTGATGATTAATTTACTACACATTTAGGGATCCAGATGTATTGGAGCACATGTACATTATCACGAGTGTTTTATCGGCCTATGTAACAAAATGAAAGAATCGATAGTAATTTCAAATCACGCAAAACAAGAGGCATACATTTTAGTATGCAGCATATTGGACGACGATTGGACTGGTTACAAGAAAATAAACTGGTGTACAATATGCATTAAATGATTGCTTAAAAAGAACATCGTACGATATCGTGCAGGAGGATGTGTGGACATAATCAAACATAAGTACTTAACTGCTCGGAATCTCAAAAGTTGACCTAAACTGTTTAGCTATTGAAAGTTCCAGAAATATTGACAACAGCAAAAGCATTAAGAAAACGAACATAAGCAAGGTCACTATGTCTCACCCCTTGATTTAGTAACACACGGCGTGTGGGTACGGCACAATATAAATATGACTGTTAGTTGGTTTGTATGGGCCTGTAATATATATTGTTATGCTGTATATGAAGAAAAGGCAGACTGCATCCAAAGCAATCGTAAGTGACAAACGAAGCAGTACTGTAAAGTGTTTGCGCAGTAAGATGTGAAGGGCAGTCACATGGCTGTAGTTAATGAAGCTATACAAGTCCCACTGCATCAGCTTGCAGGCTCTCACCTACAACTTTTTTCAGGAATTGTGCTATATTACTGTCTGGCTGTCTTTGAATTCCCCCTAAATTTTTTGTATAACGATGTTTACAGTCGTGTTTAAGAAATATCGATTAATCTACAAGTGTGATGAAATCATATCAGCTAAATACTGGCATAAGCGTAATCGATAGTAGTACGTTTGAAGTCTTTTCAGAGTACTCTGTGTATCGTCGTAAGGAAATTACAAGTCCTGTGATGTTTTTCGTAGAGACTTCTGTGATCACTGGAAACACACTTGTGCTTGTTCACTTTCTCTAGAACTCAACAGATATTAGGCATCACATCCACCCAGTTTCATCTTATGAAGTCATTTTATTGAGCTCTCTGTGAAAATCTATGACCGATTGAAACTGCGTACCGGACCGTAACTACAACCAGGAACCTTCTGATTTGTAGGCCATGCGTTTCCCGGATGAGTCATAAAAGCACAACTGACAATCCCATTTAACAGTCCACTCACGCCAGTATGTTCCTGAATTATCTTTTTTTATTGTCTGCCAATTAATGTGTTAGGTTTTCTTTGTACTTGCGTAGCTGCTCTAATTTCAGTAAAGTTCTCCGCACATTATGTCTTTGCTAACAGTAACAAACTTTTAGAGTTGGAGCGTGTGATAGACTTCTAAAATGCCAATTTGTAAGGAACATCTTGAAACAGTTTACAGTGATTAGCCAGAACCATAGGACCCCCGACCTACTACCGATATAAACCCGTAAAGGTGATAGCAGCCTCACCTGAAGGTGAAAGACTGCTAGTCAGACCGACGCACGGTGCATGTGGTATCAACGAGCGTGCTGTCGGTGTATAAAATGGGGAAGACGCGTAATGTATCTGAGTTTGAACGGGGGAAGATTGTGACTGCCCAGAGACGCGGCATGAGCATATCGAAAACAGCACGACTTGTCGAGTGTTCGAGGAGTGCTATAGTGAGTGTCTTCAACACGTGGTGAAGCCTAGGTGAAACCAAACCCAGACTTCGTGGGATTGGACAGCTATCCAACTTTACAGATGTCGGTCCATGTAGGCTGGCCAGACTGGTAAAACAGGATAGGCTGCGAACTGTGCCTGAACTAATATCAGACTTTAATGCTGGGCGGAGTACAAGTGTGGCTGAACACACAGTGCACCGACTATTCTCAGCGTGACAGAAATGGCATCTGGCCATCGGCACTGAGTTGCATGGTCTGAATCACGATACCATTTTCATCATGCCGATGGTAGGGCATGAATCCATCGCCTTCCAGAGGAATAGCTCCTTGACTCCTGCACTGCAGGACAGAGACATGCTGGGTGTGGATCCATTACGCTCTGGGGAATATTCGCGTGGGCATCCACAAATTCATTGGAGTTCGTGCAAGGCATCATGACGGCCAGGGAGTATCACATACTGGTTGCAGACCACGTACACACTTTAATGACGATCATGTTTCCTGACGGCAGTGGCGTTTCCCAAGATAATGTGCCATGCCACAAGGCCAGGGGTCTGATGGAGTGGTTCGAGAAACGCTGAGTTTCAATTGAGGTGTTGGCCTTCCAATTAGCCAGATCTTTACCCTGTCGAACATATTTGGGATGTGACTGAACATGGCGTCAAACTCATCGTCCCCTCCCTGGAATTTACGGAAATCATGGGAATTTTGTGTGCAGATGCGACGCCAACTCCCTCCAGCGACCTATCGAGGTATCATTGCTTCCATGCCTTGACGCGTCACCTCTGTTATCCGTGGCAAAAGTGGACATGCCGGCTTTTAGGTAGGTATTTATATTTTATTACTGAGCAGTGTATACACCAATATTATAAAAGAAAACTGATCAAGGAAGCATTTCGATGTGTGTAATACAGTAGAAAACAGCCACCGCTGTTGCGGTATCAGAACGATTACTTCGAGATTTGGAAGTGCTTCTGAAATATTAATGGCGTTCACGCTACGCAGGAGAAAATACAGGTATTAACATGTGTGATTCGCTCTCTGACAATACCCTACACATATTAGATGTCTTGCAGGAGGCTTCTTCCTACACGTCAAGAGTAGCAGACGGACGGGAAGTGCGAGCCAGCTAACAAAGAGGATAAGAAATCCTGGGAGACGACGAGGGCCATTGCAGACAGCTGCACCCTCACGTGTCAGAAGCACCGTCAACTGTTTCTCCTCTTTGTGCCGCGCTCGCCCTGCGCGCGATTTAAAGGCCATAGAAAAGAATGGACACGCCAGCCGTCCTCTTTCCTCCCCCCCCCCCCCCCAACCCTCGCACAAAAGCCTTCCTCCAGCGACCAGCGCGGGGGGTTACGGCGACAAGCACACTCCACCGTGTTTCGGGACTGCTTTGTGTTGGCCGTCGGCCATTGCAGGCCCGCCCGGCTAGCAGCGCCCTTCCTAATCTATCGCCGTGCACTCGTCGCACCGTAATTATTAACTAGCAACCGTGCTCGCGCTAAGGAGGGGAAGCTGTGGATAACACTTCTTTGCAGCATCAACCCAGCTAAAAAACTGTTGCTTACGCTAACGAGCTACGCGAGTTAATGGCTGCAGCTGTTTGACGTAACGAGGACCGTAGAGCAGTCAAAGTGACGAAACTGTAGGGGAGACGAAGGCGACAACAGCATCTTCACGAGAGTGTGCTGGTGTCACAGTTGTATACTGCCATCTCTGCTCTTCATTAATATATCTGTTACTAAGGGATTTTCCAACCACGACTGCACTCAACCTGTATAACAGCTTTCAGGGGCAACAAAAATTTGATTTTCGTACTTCTTGTAGTTATTGACCAAATTAAAATTTTTTTAATGCTGTTATAATCTACTCATTACGGAGCACAGTACTTAACACAATAAGACAAGTATTTCTTTTAGAAATTACGTGTTTTGTTTGAGATAGTGTACAAGTGACGCACAAACATCCGGAAATTTGTTCACCCAGTATTTGGGAAAGGAAGCTCCGTCAGACTTCCAGCTAACTTTACATATAATTTGAAACTTTTAAGTATCTTTTTATCTCTAACAGCCAACAAAATTAGGAAAGAAAAAAAAGTTTTTCTGTAACTATATTGTCACTGTTCATGCAGTGAAACTTCAGCATCAGACAGGACTTTTTGATTTATTACTTCTTTACTGCCACCTCTATTGGCAACACACTTTTCGGGCACTATCAAAATATATCACAGAATATACCTGAAAAATTATGTGATTCTACGACCCATAGATTATCTATGACGTCATAAACATTGAGATGCATGAGAAATTAGCTTTTGCTCCAAACGAAACGCAAATTATCCCGAATGTGTTCATCCAGTATTTCCAGGTTAGCCTGGGAAAAAAGGGCTTTCCTCGAAAAGAAAAGTTTGCAAGTACTAAACATAGACCTTAATATGAGGAATACATTTCAGAGAATGTAGGTTTGGAGCAGAGCATTGTATGATAGTGAAACATGGACTGAAGAAAAACAGGTAAAGAACAGTATTGAAGCATTTGAGATGCGGTTGTCGTTCGGCTTTATTCCCTGTGCAGATATGACATGTCCTGGGAGGTCTTTGTATTGTGTTCCAAATTTGGATTTTTTCAAGTTTACCATCACCCCATGTTCTCAAAGTGTTTTCAGTAAGGTATCAAGAATTTCATTGTGTTTTTCCCACAATGACTCTGCTATGAGTATGTCTTCCACATAATGTGTCAATCGCTCTTGTAACTCCTTAGGTAGAATACTTCCTAGACCTCGAATAAAGGCTGCAGATGAAATGTTCAATCCAAAGGGGAGTATTTGAAACGTATAAAACCTTACAAAAGCAGTAAATGCAGTGAATTTCCTGCATTCAGAAGCTAATTCAATTAGCCAAAAGCTTGATCGTACGAGGGCAGTTCAATAAGTAATGCAACACATTTTTTTTTCTCGGCCAATTTTGCTTGAAAAAACCGGAAATTTCTTGTGGAATATTTTCAAACATTCCCGCTTCGTCTCGTATAGTTTCATTGACTTCCGACAGGTGGCAGCGCTGTACGGAGCTGTTAAAATGGCGTCTGTAACGGATGTGCGTTGCAAACAACGGGCAGTGATCGAGTTTCTTTTGGCGGAAAACCAGGGCATCTCAGATATTCATAGGCGCTTGCAGAATGTCTACGGTGATCTGGCAGTGGACAAAAGCACGGTGAGTCGTTGGGCAAAGCGTGTGTCATCATCGCCGCAAGGTCAAGCAAGACTGTCTGATCTCCCGCGTGCGGGCCGGCCGTGCACAGCTGTGACTCCTGCAATGGCGGAGCGCGCGAACACACTCGTTCGAGATGACCGACGGATCACCATCAAACAACTCAGTGCTCAACTTGACATCTCTGTTGGTAGTGCTGTCACAATTGTTCACCGTTTGGGATATTCAAAGGTTTGTTCCCGCTGGGTCCCTCGTTGTCTAACCGAACACCATAAAGAGCAAAGGAGAACCATCTGTGCGGAATTGCTTGCTCGTCATGTGGCTGAGGGTGACAATTTCTTGTCAAAGATTGTTACAGGCGATGAAACATGGGTTCATCACTTCGAACCTGAAACAAAACGGCAATCAATGGAGTGGCGCCACACCCACTCCCCTACCAAGAAAAAGTTTAAAGCCATACCCTCAGCCGGTAAAGTCATGGTTACAGTTTTCTGGGACGCTGAAGGGGTTATTCTGTTCGATGTCCTTCCCCATGGTCAAACGATCAACTCTGAAGTGTATTGTGCTACTCTTCAGAAATTGAAGAAACGACTTCAGCGTGTTCGTAGGCACAAAAATCTGAACGAACTTCTCCTTCTTCATGACAACGCAAGACCTCACACAAGTCTTCGCACCCGAGAGGAGCTCACAAAACTTCAGTGGACTGTTCTTCCTCATGCACCCTACAGCCCCGATCTCGCACCGTCGGATTTCCATATGTTTGGCCCAATGAAGGACGCAATCCGTGGGAGGCACTACGCGGATGATGAAGAAGTTATTGATGCAGCACGACGTTGGCTCCGACATCGACCAGTGGAATGGTACCGTGCAGGCATGTAGGCCCTCATTTCAAGGAGGCGTAAGGCCGTAGCATTGAATGGAGATTACGTTGAAAAATAGTGTTGTGTAGCTAAAAGATTGGGGAATAACCTGGTGTATTTCAATGCTGAATAAAACAACCCCTGTTTCAGAAAAAAAATGTGTTGCATTACTTATTGAACTGCCCTCGTACATCTAATGATGAGAATACTTTTACATTATGAAATTTTTGGAGCAACTCTTCTAGTCTCTCGGTACGATCTGTTTCTGGAACTATGATTGTGTTAATTTGTTTGGAATCTAACACCAAATGTATCGTTCCATTCTTTTTTTCACAACAAGAAACGGGCTGTTATAAGTTGAAGGCAACCTGTTCAATAACACCATCCTGTTCCATCTTCTTTACTCCAAGAATACAGCACATCGGTAACTCAATGGGATGTGATATGGGGCAACTCAAAGGGCTTATGGTCCTTAACATCTAATCTGTATTAAAGATCTTTAATTGCTCCAGGCTTCATTTCAAAAACAATCGCCTGCTTGCGTAATATTCCATCTAATTCTGACCTTTGCTGATCTGTTTTACCATTACCCCGTGTTCTTAAAGTGTTTACAGTAAGGTATCCAGAATTTCATTATGTTTTTCCCACAATGACTCTGCTGTGAGTATGTCATCCACATAATATGTCAACCGCTCTTGTAACTCCTTAGGTAGAATACTTCCTAGACCTCGAATAAAGGCTGCAGATGAAATGCGCAATCCAAAGGGGAGTCTTTGAAACGTATAAAACCTTACAAAAGCAGTAAATGCAGTGAATTTCCTGCATTCAGAAGCTAATTCAATTAGCCAAAAGCTTGATCGTACATCTAATGATGAGAATACTTTTACATTATGAAATTTTTGGAGCTAGTCTTCTAGTATCACAGTACGATCTGTTTCTGGAACTATGAATGTGTTAATTTGTCTGGAATCTAACACCAAATGTATCGTTCCATTCTTTTTTTTCACAACAAGAAACGAGCTGTTAGAAATTGAAGGCAACCTGTTCAATAACACCATCTTGTTCCGTCTTCTTTACTCCAAGAATACAGCACGTCAGTAAATCAATGGGATGTGATATGGGGTAACTCAAAGGGCATATGGTCCTTAACCTCTAATCTGTATTATAGATCTTTAATTGCTCCAGGCTTCAGCTCAAAGACAATCGCATGCCTGCGCAATATTTCATCTATTTCTAACCATTGCTGATCTTTTTTTTTTCTTTTTTCGATCTCTGTGTAAATGTCTTCAAGTATTCCCGAATCCATAGGCACTGGCACGTTCGTCCTTAGATATCGCGGATTATTCTGGCAAACAATATCTCGAACTACCTGCATTTGTAACTGTGTATAATTTCGACACATTTCTTCATGCCTCGGATTTTCCTCGAATTTTAAGGTGATTTCTCCTGAAGTGACACTTCCTGTGCCCATATCCATCACAGCTTTTGTTGATTAAGGACGTCAGCTTCGATTATCATATCGACTGACATCTTCGGTACTATGACCAAATTCGTTTCTATTACATGACCCTGGTAGTCAAATGAAAGTCTTGTCTGCCTTGTGACGTTCGAGAAACGCCCCATAATTGGTCTGAGTACTTTGACCTTTCGTGTTTTTGACACCAATAAGTCATTCTCACCATTGTAACGATTGAATAACGGTTCTGATTTCGCCGTAACTCACTCCCACTATAAACTATTGAATTAACGACAATATCCTTTACTGTTACACGAATATGGGACTAATCTCTGAAGTACTCGCGTCTTCGACTTCCACAATTAATATGTCTTCAATTACTTAGTAATTTAACCGATGTATGTGTGTTCGTTCTGCTACAACTGGATGTTTATGCACATCGATATTTGCGTCATTTTACATTTACATTTGATGGTCTTCATCGAGAGTTTGGGGAGAAGTACTTCCCTTTTTTAAATTGTCTAACTTTAATCTCGCTGCTTCTAGATCAGTTTCTGAAGTAACCCATCTAGATTCGAAATCCTCATATTCACATCTTGCTATTTCCTTTAAGTTTGTCTCCTCGTCACACGTCTGTGTAATCGTGTTTAATTTGGATTTTAGAGCCTGGCAAGTATGTTTTAAGTGTGACAGTACTTCACTCTTAGATTCTGGGGTGTCGTGAGAATGCCGTTAAGTGTGTCTGTACTCACACCCTGATTCAACTCATCATCATATTTGTTATCTGCCACTGAGAGTTGTAGATTAAAATTTTCACCTGTGTCGTCAATTATTACGATCCTGTTTTTTGTGTCTGGTGTGATGATTAGAAGATCTCGGTTATACTGCCGTACTAAGTCCTCGTATGTGCCAAAATTGTATACATCTGAATGTGATTTATCAGACTGTTCACATACTTTATAATCTGGTTCGTTTCCGATCACGACGGGATATTTTCCTTGTTATTTTCCTTCGATTAAAGGCTTGTTCTTAACGATTTTGTTCGATTCCCGCAGTCCACAATGCCTAAGACTCTTTCTTTTTCCTTCCAAAGTTTTGTGGAAGGATTTTAGTAGATCCTGTAGCGTGTCGTACTTTTGATCAGGTGTACTTATCCGTACCTCCTTCTTTTCTCTATGACCTGTAGTAGCCGTATTTTGTGGGTCAATACCACCATCTTGATCAATCGTAGCGTCACGGGTTACAGTAGGATATGTATTATCCTGCTGAAGATCATTTTTCGTGTGTGCAGAATTTAACATCTGCACCATACACATCAATGCTTCGTCATAATCAAACGGTTTATTACTAGGTAATGATGGGAGTTCATCCTCGTCGTCAGTGTCAGTCCATCTTATCTCCTTCCAACACTTCAGTTGTGACTTCCTCCCTATTTGTAGTATCTGTGCGGATCTTTCTTTCGTTCCTGTTCCCAATTCCGATTCTTGTACGTCACACCTTAACCTACTTAATGCTGCGGACGCCTTGTCATACGTTGCTGCAGAAAGTGGAGCAGTGGAAAAACAAACCACAATGTAATGGATATTGATATGGATAGGCCCCGGGTGTAGACAACATTCCATTAGAACTACTGACGGCCATGCGAGAGCCAGTCCTGACAAAACTCTACCATCTGGTGAGTAAGATGTATGAGACAGGCGAAATACCCTCAGACTTCAAGAAGAATATAATAATTCCAATCCCAAAGAAGGCAGGTGTTGACAGACGTGAAAATTACCGGTTTAATAAGTCACAGCTGCAAAATACTAACGCGAATTCTTTACAGACGAATGGAAAAACTGGTAGAAGCCGACCTAGGGGAAGATCAGTTTGGATTCCGTAGAAATATTGGAACACGTGAGGCAATGCTAACCTTCCGACTTATCTTAGAACAAACATTAAGGAAAGGCAAACCGACGTTTCTAGCATTTGTAGACTTAGATGAAGCTTTTGACAATGTTGACTGGAATACTCTCTTTCAAATTCTAAAGGTGGCAGGGGTAAAATACAGGGAGCGAAAGGCTATTTACAATTTGTACAGAAAGCAGATGGCAGTTATAAGAGTCGAGGGGTATGAAAGGAAGCAGTGGTTGGGAAGGGAGTGAGACAGGATTGTAGCCTATCCCCTTGCTGTATATTGAGCAAGCAATAAAGGAAACAAAAGAAAACTTCTGTGTAGGTATTGAAATCCATGGACAAGATATAAAAACCTTGAGGTTCGCCGATGACATTGTAATTCTGTCAGAGACAGCAAAGGACTTGGAAGAGCAGTTGAACGGAATGGACAGTGTCCTGAAAGGAGGGTATAAGATGAACAGCAACAAAAGCAAAACGAGGATAATGGAATGTAGTCGAATTAAATCGGTTGATGCTGGGGGAATTAGATTAGGAAATGAGACACGTAAAGTATTAAAGGAGTTTTGCTATTTGGGGAGCAACTAATGAGGAGGTATTGAATAGAATTAGGGAGAAGAGGAGCTTGTGGCACAACTTGACTAGAAGAAGGGATCGGTTGGTAGGACATGTTCTGAGACATCGAGGGATCACCAATTTAGTATTGGAGGGCAGCGTGGAGGGTAAAAATCGTAGAGGGAGACCAAGAGATGAATACACTATGCAGATTCAGAAGGATGTAGGCTGCAGTAGGTACTGGGAGATGAAGAAGCTTGCACAGGATAGAGTAGCATGGAGAGCTGCATCAAACCAGTTTGAGGACTGAAGACCACAACAATAACAACAACATGGTTTTAATAGTGATTGAAACAGAAGGAATAAAGACGAAAACAGGAATGGAAACTAGCAAACTAGGGAAAACCGACAGACTGACTTTAATCAGCGATCTCCAGGCCCATGCAGAGATAGCAGATTGTTGTAGGACGTGAGGTCCGCCAGCTATGCAAAACACCGTTTTAGGGAAGACGCTGTTATGCCTAACTGGCAGGCCTCACATCCTACAACAAACACGACAAACACAAAGGGCTGCAAATCCAAATGATGAATATGACATGTTATTCTTTCTTGAACAAGTGATCGCAATCAAAACTCTTTCCTACTCTTACCGTGATGTTCTGGCATACGCTGGTTTGGACTAATTTCTCGTTCGTGGCTTGCGGTATCGAAGTGATATCCATAGTGCCTTTGCGTCTTACGTCACACGTAATTTCGGGTACCCTTTCTGTCGTATTATTGGCCAGTGTTGATTTTTCAGTATTCACAGTGGTATCTACCGACACTAAAGTGGATTCTACCGTCGTCTGCGACTCCTCACTAACGCTTTCTACGTCACCACGACATTCGATCAAACGTAAAACTTACGATCTCAGCCACTGAAACTGGTGTTCGTGTTTTTCTTGTATTTTTGAGATACCAACATCGAATTTCTTTAATGACACTTTTTTCGTAGTTTTGCGAGACCTCTCTCAACAATGAAATGTTTCGCCTTCGATGGCAAAAGCTTCGACCTGTTGTTTAACCTTTTTGACACTTTGTTGCGTATCTTCACGCAACATAATATGTCTGTTTGGGCAGTGGCAATGCCTCTTTTCAATTGTTTGTGTCCTGTAACGAGCGTTTGCAGCGTGATTTGCGCTTCTTTATCTTCAGTTCGCATTTGATCTAATTGGCCTTCAATATTTTCACGCGTTTTTTGTATTTCCTTGTTAGTTCCTTTCAGCCTCAGTGTTAATCTATGCGCCCTTCCAATTATTTTTGCCCTTGTGTTACGCGCCCTTCTCTACGCTTTTTTGATTCTTGAAACTGTGTTGTTACACTTTTCTGATTCCTGGGATTGTTGTAATAAACGCTGCGACATTCCAAGTATGTTGGCATTTTCATCTACACCATTTCCGCCAGTTGCCATCTGATGCAACCTTTCTCTATCTCGTTTTTCGTGAATCGTTTCCTTAACTTCCGAACGTAGTGTAAGAGCACTAACACTCGTTCTTTCATGCAATTGCAAGCCTGACTGATTCAATATGATTATGCTTGGTTCAATATACCGTAAATTACTATCTACAGACTCAGCAACTGATTCATTAGTAACGCCGTTTTCAGGTCCACTCTTTGGACCATGTTAAAAATTACGTGTTACATTTTCGGTCTCATTCTATATTCCTACATGTTCTGTCTTGTGTTGTTCACGCTGACCTACCTATGGCGTGTCCAACTCGATCCTATCAAGATATTCCATGACTCCTTTTCTGTCTTTTTTGGGCGTTCCACTAAGCGTTGCTGTTCGCGAATTTTCCGAACGGGACTACGCGTCAACAATGATCATAAGACTTGATTCTACCCAAAAATATCATCCACAGTCCTATATTCAATATTTGGACCCACTTCATCGTCTGTTATATAACCTTCTGGTCACTGGAGTTTGGCCAGAACAACACTTACTACACCGTTGAGTCACATTTATATTAACTTTTTTATTTTTTTGCTCCAATTTGCGTCAGACATTTGGGAGACATATGTGTTTTTTACCTATCGAAAGCTAACCCTCAATCGGTCAGAATGGTGTAATTTCGCATTCTGGCAGAGTCGCCATTTTGTTGTATGTCCGACCTTTGTATCTGCACAGTGAGTATACTAATGTGTGCAAACTTAGCTTACCACATAGCGCGCAAATGAACAAAACATCTGAACTGTCTTCTCAAGCCCAGGGTGTCAAACAGGCATTCTAAATGAATATGATCCTTGACCTGTAAGGTAGCTAATATCAGGTGCGGATTATAACAAAAATCATTAAAAATGCTGCTGTCACGTACCTAGAATGCATGAATTAATAAAAGTGAAAGTTTGAGGTCTATTCTAGAAAGACAAAACAGCTATTTCTTGTTTTATTCTACATATAATTTATCAGCTGTTGCTTTCAGGAGTCAAATAATAAACAACAATCATGTTCAATTACTTTTGACACTCGTTAAGAAAATATTTAATTCTTGGATATATTGAAATGACGATTATTAAAATCGTTATCTCAACACATGAAAAAATTTTATCATGGGAAAGAATGATTATTAAAAATCCTCATAAGCTCATTTAATTCTACGTTATCATAGCTGGTCAATGCACTGAGTTGGTGGAGAATAAATTTACTTTTTGACCCAATGAAAGAACTCTCATGTACTCAAAGTGAGGGTAGGTCAGTATCCTAGCTTTTGATATTCAATGGTCGAAGCGTAGGTAAGTTCGAGTGAGAAATATCAACGTTTTCTGTGGCGTAACGTGCAGTCATTGTTTACCGAGCGGCATCTGCAACAGCGTTGTCTGTGTGATGGTTCTGAAATGCTAATTCCCTACTCTGGCCTTGATTTAATTCATTCAGTCGCTACTTTCCTGCTTTCGGTAGAATGTTAATCTTTCCATAGTCGAATAATGGCTATTGCACTCTCGCTATGCTTTGGAGTGATGTTCACAATTCTTTTGCCCACAAAAATTCTCTCAGGGATAATTAACTACCGCCTTGCTATCTGTCGCCACAACATCTGAAGCATACCGTCCTCACTTCGCAGAGAGCAAAGCTCTCAAGATCCTCTTTTATTTCCACACACTTCTGTGGTCTGCCGCAAGATTAGAGAGACATAGAGTCTTAAGGTCGCAAAATGCTTTTGTATAATGGGGATCTCCCCACTGTGTCACCTCTGCGTCGCCAAGTATGGCTTCAGCCAATCACCGTCTCACTAGAGATGAATAAACATTTTAATTTTTCTTGCTGCGTTGCGGCCTAGCTCTGTTAATGACGTGCAGCCCCTTACCCACGGTCAAGGCCTTATCCCTTTCTGCCCTGAAGCTCGCCGTTCTCTTGCTACGTGGGAGTTTTACGATCATTAACCACCTCCTCGGTTTGTCTCCAAAATGCGTTTCATTTTAACTTGTTTGTTCATGCCAGTCCATATATTGGTAGATACTGTTTTGTTAGTTTTCGGTACATGACATTAACTGCAGTTGCCTTTCGTTGATATAATGTAATTATTAGTTTCTGAGGATCTCATACCGTTTCGTCTTGTCTTTATGGATCAAGCTCATGTAAGGTCCGTAAAATCCGGATGCCTTACATGGAGCTACAGAAGAATGTTGAAAATTAGGTGGACTGATAAGGTAAGGAATAAGTAGGTTCTGCACAGAATTGGAGAGGAACGGAATATATGACACTGTCAATAGCAATGGACTGAACAATAGGACATGTGTTAAGACATCAGGGAATGACTTGTAGTGTAGTAGAGGGTGCTGTAGAGAGTGAAAGATAGAGGAGGACACAGATTGTCATACATCTAGAAAATAATTGAGGAAGTAGGTAGCTAGTACTACTCTGAGATGATGTTGGCACAGGAGAGGAATCGTCAAGACAATCAGAAAACTGATGACTGAAAAACAGCAGAAAAGTTTTCCTTGTTTCCCAGTGCCACAGCCGGCCGAAGTGGCCGTGCGGTTAAAGGCGCTGCAGTCTGGAACCGCAAGACCGCTACGGTCGCAGGTTCGAATCCTGCCTCGGGCATGGATGTTTGTGATGTCCTTAGGTTAGTTAGGTTTAACTAGTTCTAAGTTCTAGGGGACTAATGACCTCAGCAGTTGAGTCCCATAGTGCTCAGAGCCATTTGAACCATTTGAACCCAGTGCCACAGACTGACTAATCATACATTACAAATTTCCCCTCGCTCTCTGTAGAGATGCAGTTCTCAGGCTAACGTATACTCAGTTAATGGACATAACAGTATTCATTTGTTATATTATTTTGCAGTCACACCTTCATTCACATCTATAACTAAACGTATTAAATCAGCAATGATTAAGAGAAGCTATAATATTGTCAACAGATACTTTTCTATTTCCAAATTTTTGTTCTTACTGCTTCGAAATTCATCATTCATGTGATGATGACATATTTTTCTGCAACTGGTGTTCCCAAGTATTCTAAAATTGAAGATCCTTGGTTCAAATGGCTCTGAGCACTATGGGACTCAACTGCTGTGGTTATCAGTCCCCTAGAACTTAGAACTACTTAAACCTAACTAACCTAAGGACATCACACACATCCATGCCCGAGGCAGGATTCGAACCTGCGACCGTAGCAGTCGCACGGTTCCGGACTGCGCGCCTAGAACCGCGAGACCACCGCGGCCGGCTGAAGATCCTTGAAAACTGTTATTATGAAAGTGAACACAAATCAATAACTTCAGCAAAATAGGATGCTAATGAATTCCTTTTCTAGAGTTACTTCATTATTTCAGAATATTTATTTTATCCGATTTCTCATAATTAAAAAAACATTAATTCCAGCACAAATCACCATTTTACGTAATTTGCAACATAGTTATCATTGTTTCTATCAGTGTTCATACAAAGTCCCGTACATTGTAGACAAGCCACAGTGACTCTCAAAATCGACACAATGAAATATTTTACTCAATACTGAAAGGTATTACGTCCTAAACTATAAAATAATTTACAAAATTCTCCATCCCACTACCCTTCATTAAATCCATTCCATACTTCCACTAAACTTTTTATATCATAACACTCTTCATATTATAATAGTCACATCAGGTAATTTTCCACATTATTAATTCTAATTATAGTATTAATTTTCTATCACAATAGCGCATCGATGTACAGTTACATACCTTCTCCCTCATTAGTTTCTATACATAATGATTGTTTTATAATTCACATCCAGTAATCTTTATTATTTCAAAACTTATTACCTATTTTTCATCGCGAACACCACCTCCTTCAACAACAAGTTAATGTATTCTGTTATGAATAGATAATTCACTGATTAACCATCAGGTGAACTTTACTTCATTTTTCAACATCCTTCTGTGTAATTTCCTATACAGCACCACCCCCTTGTGCTGCAAGTCACATAATTTCACCAGTAATTTCCGTATACTATCAATTTCACTTTCATCACACCTCTAATAATTTTTACACCTCCATTTCAATATATTTTAAATATTTTTCATAACAACAACATCCTCTCCTAAACAACAAATTACTTTAATTCCTTATCATTTATGTTCTTTGTTAACTACTTTAGTTGGCAATGCTCTTTCTATGTCCATTAACCATTTTCTCCCTCAGTGTCAGTACCCTCTCCTCAGATAACTTCAGTATGAGAACACACATTAATCCTCCTACTTTTCTGCAGATAGCGAAGAATGTTGAAGATGATAAACGTAGTTCAGAATGAAAGAAGGGGACGATTAAGAGTGTGAAAGAAACATTAAGTTCAGAATGAAAGAAGGGGACGATTAAGAGTGTGAAAGAAACATTAATTATTACTGCCACTAACTAGAGTATATGGTGATAGTTGTTCACCCAGCATTTCTGAGTGTGTAATGCCCTCTAAGGTCTTTAGCTTCAACACCTATCTAACTCATAAAAATCTGCCACCCATATCTCTATTTTATTTTGCATCAAAATCAGTTCCTGCAGATCCAGCCCCTCTTCTTCGCTGTACTCGTTATACCCTCCCAGTATTTCCTTTCTCCTACAGTACCTTACAGAATTATTTTATTTCTCTCAGTCGTCAGTTTCATCTTCCTAAAAAATAGTTACAGTAACCTTTGTCCTATTTATGTCTAAAATCACAGAATTCTCTTTAAAATGCCAGTTTTCTTTGTATTTATTAAAAAACTCTACACGAATCAACATGTTAATGTTCAAGCCAGAAATTATTGGAAAGTTTATACAACTGGATACTATTTATGTCAATTGAAACATTCATTCGTATTTAACACCGTTTCTTTACCTTTCCTGTGGCTATAATTATCTGAATATCCATGAAAGGCATTATAACCAATTTCTCGTAGTTAGGTAATGCAAGTAACTATTTATTTAATAACAGCGTAAGGATCACTGCCACTCTCAGCCAAACACTGCACTTATTCACCATGTAACAACAAACTAATTACTTTATACGTGAATTGAAGCTGGAGAGGGAGAAAGGAAAAGAACGGGAAGTGACTGTAGATGTCAGTTGTACAAGGACTTTGCCCGGAATCAGTGCCGACGAGTGGAAATGTGTGCTGGACGGGATCTGATCCCGGGATCTCCTGCTTGCTAGGGAGTTGCCTTAACTACTGCCCTAACTGGACACGGGATTTACTCTAACTGTGCGAACTGTCCCGGCAACCCTCTCGGCTGACCACAACCCCACCTAGCGAAACCTGTCTGCAGTCACTGTCCATGTGCTGCATGCTCGCTACTGTGAGATTTCCGGCAGGCCAGACGTAATTGTTCTCAGCAATGAAGAAGGTGGAGTAGTTGGCCATCGGGGCGAATCAGTTATAATAATGCAGGGTGTATGATCTTTCGGACATGTCCAAAAGAACAGCGGATGCGCAATTATGTCTGGTCTCGTGTGTAAATCTCACAGTAGCGTGCATGGAGGACATGGACAGGGACTGGCGATAGGTGGCGTTAGATAGGAGTGTGGGCTGCCCTAGAGACTTGTCGATATAGTCTGCGCAGATGGAAAAATATTGTGAGTGGGTGGTGCAGTGGTTAACACAACTGCATAGTAAGCAGGAGACCACGGTATCGGACGCCAGTCTAGCATACATTTTCACTCGTCGCCGCTGATTCCTTCAAAAACCCCCATGCAGTGGACATCGATAACCCCTTCTCTTTCCATTCTCCCCTCCCCCACACCCCTCCCCCTTCATCACCGTTTAATGTTTCACAGCTGCGGATTCCCCACTGTTTCTGTTCTTTCGGACGTTTTGAAAACAGCAGACACCACGCATTCACGTAAAGGTAGTTACTGGTTGTCCTGTCTTTTCTCCAAATTGTTGACTTCCTCTTTCTCCAGCAAAACATGTAGAACTTCCCTTTTGTCAAAACCTTCTCAGTGGCTAGGGATTACACACACATTTATAGGACTGCACTCACTATACATCATTTCAGCACTTGTCACCCTTTCTCCTTTGCTACGTATTACACGCAGAGTTATAGGACTGCACTCGTTATGCATCCTTTTAGCACTTGTCGATCCGCCTATTAATGATGGATCAAAGCACTTCTCGAAATCTGCGTTCCGTCTTTTCGCAGTAATAAAATTTTTCATTGACTCTTCAAATTCCCCATCCTCTTCATCCTCATTCGCACTGTTACTAGTTGGCTGAACCGCATTATGGTAATCACCTGCTGGTACTTCTCCCTGTGCTATGCATAAATATTCGTTAATTACCGTCGATATTTCCACCAATCTTTTCTCCTCTAACTCCTGCAATCCTTCGCAATGGCTGGACCTTCCTTTCCTCATGACCAAATTCCTCGCCAGTTGTTCTATACATGCTTTCCTGTATATCTGATGTTTCGTCACTTTCCTTGAGACCATCTAGCAAATTCTCTTCATCCTTTACTATTAAAAAATTCTTCCAATCCACAATTCAACATCCGTAGTCTAAGTTCATTAATCTCACTTGCCTACGTTGCATCACCTCTGTTATCACTTTCAAGTTCAATTACTTTGATATTATGGCGTACAAAGAGCATTTCTAGCACGTTGAAATTACTGTTACCCATTCTGCATATGGTAGCCACTTCACAGACGGGATCCAGTTTCTCATACTCCATGACTCTACTTTATTTCCTCTTTGTACTCCCACATGTTGCCTTATTGAACGTCGTTATTGTCACGAATCGGAGAATGCAATCTATAAACAGACCCTCAATCTCTGTTAATTTGTCTGTTTACCGTAGTATGTCGCCACCTTTCGGCTCAAATCCTATTATCATCACAAAATGCACCCATTCTGTTTACCTTTACATTCTGGTGGCTTTCCACAGTTCCCTGAGGCCTAATATTTCTGTTAGCTTGCTCTTCTCTTTGCAATAATTTTCTCACTGTCTGCAAGTAGTTACCAAACGCGTTAATGTTAACCCTGGGAGCTGGTACAATGTTACTATACCAGTTCGTTGGCAGCTTCGCGTATAAACCTTTGAACTTTTTTTCAGGCTCCTATTTATTCTTTAAATAGACAAATTAGTAACCCACATCAGTGCAAACATATTTACACTCACATTTCTGGTAATAGACTTTTCCACTCCGTGTAAATTATTTGTCAACTCCATCTGCTTTAGTTTCCTTCAATATTCTTTGCTAAAGGCTTCATTAAAGCTTTATAATATGTAATACCGTACGGTAGCAGTCACACCTCATAGCTTCACCCAAGAATTTTGACGTAACAAAACCAGTCTTTTGCCAATCAGTCCACAAACTAGGCAAAAATATTTCAAAACCATTCCAAAGTTCTCTTGAATGCTCCGTTTCCGACAGATCAAAATGTAAATATTATCTGTTAGTAATACACATTATTTCGGATGATTCCGTCACCAAATTACACCACTATTAGTACCAGGTATATTCTTACGCTCTACCTTAGACAGTCTGTTGTCTTGTTCAAGCAGTTTAGTTTCTACCTTATTAACCTGCTTAGTAGACTGTTCTGATTTAGATTCTATCAATTCCACACGATCACACACTGGCACTGCAGATGTGAAACAATTTTCCCTTTCTGTATTTATTTTATTGTCTACAACTTTATGATCATTTTCAGAAATAAATTCTACAGCAGCGACTTCCTACTCGATTTGATGTATATTTTCTTTAACTTGTCCAATCCTGTTTTTGTTTCCAAAACTACCTTTTTAAAAATCGCTGTTAACTGACATTTTACACTTTCTAAGGATTACCTACATTGATTCGTAACTTGGGAAATTCCTTCGTCAACCTTAATGTCAAACGAATGCGAGTCATTCTCTCACATTTCCTTCAGATCTTAAGTGCAAGTCTTCTAATGATTTCAGATTTAACTTTCTGAAGCTCACCATCTCAATTATGTTTACAGGTAGTTCTTGTGTTCGCTAGTTTGTATCAACTTGTAGGGCATTAAATTGTGACGACAAGCACAATGCCAGTGTGCATATATATTCCGTCACACTTATAATACTACGCGTTAGATTTTGACTATTGATATATAGTTTTAGTTTTCTATCCTCCATAAGGTAGATAGCATAATGTAGTCATTCATGCGAATATTAATGTAATATATGTAGAAATAAATGACAATTATTAACAGATAACAATAAACTGTATGGTTTTGCACATGACCTCCAAGCAAGTGTGCCTTGTTTACTTTCAAGTGTTTGTGGTTTCCCTGATGAGTGCCGTTGTCATAGCGTTGTCATTGGCCTCCTCTGACACGACGGTAACTGGTTCGGTATCTGTTACCAAACAACAAACAACAAATTTATCAGGCTGAAAAATACATACAAAATGTCATCACTTTGAAGATAATAGGGTTACTGTACATCGGCGTATTGTAGCACAGCCAAATGAAACATAATTAAATCGCAATTACGTATTAATGCGGGAAATTCTCAAGAGTGTACCAGTTACATAACTGATCTTCCAATAGCTGCAGGCAGAAAGGTAAAGATGACAACTTTTGTTTCACATTTAAAAAAAGGACATCAGTTCGTAACATAGATATAAACTCCGTTTTAAGCACAAACTTTTTTCGCTGATTTTAGCGAAATTTAGCACTTCCTTGTAGGTTCAAGTAAAACAAGCGACCGCTTGGGGTTCCAAGCTAGGAACGGTGGCAGAGGTGCCCAAGAGGAAAATTAATGTCCAAGGCGAATAGTTCTTAGTAGCAAAAGTTGACACGGTTGTCAGTATACAGTAACAGAAGCAAAAACGTTCGAGGGAACATAGGTCCAGAAAAGACATTTTGCAAATAATTACCAGTGACTAATTATCAGCCACTAGATACTTCAGTAATAAAAATTATACTCAATGAGATTCGAACCCAAATTAGGTGGAGAACTATTAGAACAGTATACATTTCAGATACAGTTGTATCAAATAGGTCAATATTTATGCTGAATTCCATGGCGGCTCATTGTTTCTGTTATCGTGTACTTTTGCAGAAGTGAATTTTCGATATTAGTTGTGATCGTAGCTTAAATAAAATAACAAAACTTTCTGTTATAATATTTTGGGATAAATAAATATTAATCTTAAGTGGTTCAAATTTTGGGGCAAACGTTTTCATCTGATACCCTTTCTGTGATTGGTTTGACATTTTAAACTGGTGTCAATAGTAATCGTATCCAGGTAAACCGTATGATTTCTCATTCCCGGCACATATTAATTAGTGATACTATTTTCAGTTGTTTGCAAAAAAATTGAACATGTTTGTTAATTTTCAACTACTTTCTTGGAAAATTTGAAAAAAATTACCTAATTATTGCTGAATTTACCTCACATGTAACATACAGCATATCGTCTTACGTTTAACACCTTGGTATAAAATTAGATGGTAGTTTTCGTATGTGTGTCCCGCTTTCATGATGCAGAATGATATAACTTGTACAAAGTACAACTTAAAATTCCGTTATTAAAATAAAAGATTGACGGACATCGTATATTTTCATTCTCTCCAAGAAAGATACCAGGAATTCGCTTACATACAACGACTGGTTCCTTCTTTTAATAATTAGCACGGGAATAATATTAAGAAATGTATTTCTGTTAGGAAGGAATGTCTACGTAGACCTTACGTTAAAACAATAGAAATTTATACATCAGTATATTGAGATTTATTTTTAAGATCCTACCAATAGCCAGATAATCTCCGACCGATAGTGATGGACTCTACAGAATGACGCAGGAGGTCCATTACTTGTTCTCGGAAGGCAGGTGCATATATGATGGTGCTACAATGATCTTGGTGCACTGTACGGCGATTCTCCAATTTCGTTGTCAGGCGTGGTCAACCGGAGTCATGAAGACGAGTACGGATATTGCACGATTCGACAAGTCAAAGAGAGTTCCACAATGAGGCCTGTTTCGAGTTCTGTGAGATGCCTGTGTCACTGCCTCACACGAGTTCGCGGCGTGTCCGTGTCCCCCCACTCAGATCTGGCGCTGTTCGCTCCTCTTATACACCCTACCAGCCTTGGTAACAACACTAATGCACATGGGTGGGAGTCCTACCTGTGACAGAGGATTGCAACTCAAAACATTTAAATACCCGCCGATGGTGCGCACATGTAAGAAATTATATTGATCTCTTACCATGTCTTCTGAGCCCTTCACTCGTTTCGTCTGGCAGTGTATGGATTCTGGAATATGTTGCTTTCACCAAAATCTTCCTAGCTAAAATAAAATCCATGACAGCCATAAAGTAATTTGACGTCCTTTCAACAACTGCCATGAATGTAGACCCATTGACAAGAGACTAATTCCCAGAGTTATTAACGAAGCAGCTGCAGGTGTTGTACCATCTACTCTCGTTATTTTCAGTAGGACAACTTCATGCATACGTCATAGATTACATTTCGCACGTTAATAGAGCAGTTGTTGAGCTCATTTGATTCCTATAAGTACGGTAATGGCAATAAATGTTACACTACGTTCTATCCGAAAACAGAACGTGAAGTGCGTTCTGTGTTTAAATTAAAACGTCTTTTGCAAAAGCACTATAGAAAATGTAAGTGTAATATCCTCCATTCATTTCGCCGAGCTTGCTCTTCAGAGAGGATAGGACAAAGGGTGTGCGCGACATAGCTCGGGACAATTACACAGACGTGCTATTCGCGTGCTAGAGGCCCATTACGGTAGTGGCGTCACGCAGGTGTCTCCCGCCGGCGACACGAACCGTGGACACGCCGTTTAATATCGCAGGACTGCGCGACAGTCCTCTCCTGTCTTGTTCCCACAGCGACATACATCATGTCCTCTGTCAACGTTGGCTTCCCGACAGATTCGCTTCTAAATAAATGACCTGAGTTGGTATTTACCTCTCCCATCTCCCAACAGATCAGATATCATTCAACCATTTCTCACCTGAAGCTATTTATTTCAAAGGTCAGTCCAGTAACAACAATATGACGGAAGACTGGCCTTAGGGCACAGAAGCAGCAGCAATTCCTTCGGAATTTCTAAACTTATGAGCGGAAGAGGCAACCAAATATCTGTTCAAGTTGGTTTGCAGGGTCCACACCATTAAACATTTGGAAAAATATCATCCACACAATCCCAAACATAGTCAGAACAGACAACTGCGAGAACTATCGTGCAATCACCTTAACTGCTCGCGCAACCAAGTTACATGACATTTGAGGACATGTTAGATGACGATCAGTTGGATTTTCAGAAAGATAAGGGCACCAGAGAGGCAGTTCTCTCGTTTCGGTTGATAGTGAGAGCAGTACATGATCACAGGATCTCAATATATAAAAAAACCGTTCGAAGATGTAATATGGTGAAAATTATAGTGATTTTCAGAAAAATTGTTTAAGTTACCCGGGAAGACCTGTAATATAGAAAATTTTCAAGAAAGAAACAACCAAGGGAATGAAAGACAAAGAACGAAATGCTTGGTTTGCAACAGGTATAAGACAGGTATATTCTATTTAAACCTTTGCTCACACTGAACACCGATGAAGCTGTGATGTAAATAAATGAAAGTTTCAGGAGTGAAATTAAAATTGAGGGTGCAAGGATTTCAGCAGCAGGATTCCCTGATCACACTGCTATCCTCACAAGGGAACCTCCCCATCGCACCCCCCTCAGATTTAGTTATAATTTGGCACAATGGATAGGCCTTGTAAAACTGAACACAGATCAATCGAGAAAACAGGAAGAAGTTGTGTCGAACTATGAAAAAATAAGCAAAATATATGAACTGAGTAGTCCATAGGCAAGATAGGCAACATCAAGGATGATGTGAGCACAGGAGCGCCGTAGTCCCGTGGTTAGCGTGAGCAACTGCGGAGTGAGAGGTCCTTGGTTCAAGTCTTCACGCGAGCGAAGAGTTTACTTACTTTATTTTTGCAAAGTTATGATGTGTCCGTTCGTTCATTGACGTCTCTGTTCACTGTAATAAGTTTAGTGTCTGTGTGTTGCTATCGCACCGCAAAACCGTGCGATTAGTAGACGAAAGGACGTGCCTCTCCAATGTGAACCGAAAACATTTGATCGCAACGTCATAGGTCAACCGATTCCTCCACAGGAAAACACGTCTGATATATTCTATACGACACTGGTGACGGCATGTGCGTCACATGACAGGAATATGTTGTCGACCCACCTAACTTGCTCACTTGGCGAATAGGTAAAAAGATTCTTCTACCTTGCCCGATTTAGGTTTTTTTGTGGATGTGATAATCACTCCCAAAAAAGTGATGAAAACATAAGAGTGTGTCACATAAAATGCAACAGTTTCACAGTCGCACAGTTTTCTGTGTGATCTGTCAAAACATATGTTTTTAACGTTCTCAAATTTTTCCGTGTGTAGACCGTCAAATCCTGCATATGTCCAAGCAAATCTGAACATGTTCTGGAATTTTGGAGAGCGAAGTTGATGATGTGTGAGTGCCTGAACTCTGATAATTGTCTGAAAATAAAACATTTCACTCGAGGGAAGACTTGAACCAAGGACCTCTCGCTCCGCAGTTGCTCACGCTAACCACGGGACCACGGCGCTCCTGTACTCACATCATCCTTGATGTTGCCTATCTTGCGCATGGACTACTCAGTTTGTATATTTTGCTTATTTCTTCATAGTTCCACACAACTTCTTCCTGTTTTCTAGATTGATCTGTGTTCAGGTTTTCAAGGCCTATCCACTCTGCCAACTTAGAACTAAATCTGAGGGGGGTGCGATGGGGAGGTTCCCTTGTCAGTAAAAGGGAGGACGAATTGCAAGAACCTGTTGAATGGAATGAATTCTGATAAGCACACACTACTGATCGTGAGTAAACCGAAGAGAGAATAATAAGTGGGCAGTATAAGTGAAAGGAGCAATAAACTTAACATCGAAACAGGAGACCACAAAGTAGATGATGCAAAGAGTTTCTGCCACTTTGGACACAATATTACACAGGACGGACACAAAAGGCAAACTCGCAGAGGCAAAAACTGGATTCTTCGTTAAAACAATTGTACTGATAGCGAACACCTGTCTTATTTTGAAAAAGATATTTCTGAGCATGTACGTTTGGAATGCAGCATTTGATGGAAACAGAATACATACTATGAGCCATAAAGAATAGTTCAGAAGTTCAAATGTGTGTGAATTCCTATGGGACCAAACTACTAAGATCATCGGTCCCTAGACTTACACAGCATTTAACTTAAACTAACTTATTGTAAGAACAACACACACACCCGTGCCCGAGGGAGGACTCTAACCTCCGGCGGGAGGGGCCGCGCAATCCGTGACACAGCGTCTCAAACCGCACGGCCACTCCGCGCGGTAAAAAGAACAGTAGAATATCAGAACCTTTGAGTCGTGGTGCCGCAGAAGCATACTGAAAATGAAGTGGACTGATAAAATAAGAAGAAGGTTCTCTGAGGTATGGGTGAGGAAATCGATACATGAAAAATATTAACAAGACGAGACAGAATGATAGGGCAGGGAGTAACTTCTTTTGTACTTGGAGGAGCTGTAGAGGGTAAAAACTGTACGGCAACACAGAAATTAGAACGCAACCAACAAATAATTGAGGATATAGAGTGGAAATGTCATTTTGAGATGAAAAGGTTGTCGTAGGAGAGGAACACGTAGCTGGCCGTATCAGATCACGTACAAGACTGGTTACCAAAAACCGTACTAGCGTGATATATTATTCAAAATTTACATTTTTCAAAGGATCAGATGTCAGACTACGACCTGAAGGCTTGTGAGTTGGTCGTGTTCGACTACATACAGCAGCTATACACCGTAATGTATGGATAAGCCTAGAGCAAGCGTTTGTTCAACAGTGGATGTCATATTGCTGATTATGATGATGATTTTGATGATAATGATTATGATGAGCCTAAAATCAGTAGTACTACTCTCTATTAGGGATTTTGCTTGCATAAAATCTGCAGATAGTACAGCGAAGTAAATTCGTATTAGAGCTTCTGATCTCAGTTGCATTTGCTTAAGAAACATCTACATCATATTGCATCAGTGACTCCTTTCTGTTGCTTAACCTCGAGCGAGAGAACCAGTCCTGTATTTTGGCTTCCATCGGGAGAGGTGCTCCGAATTTCACACGAGTTTTCGACACGGGCTTTATCGGCTATGGCAACTAGAATCTCATTCGTGTGAGATGCGTGATGTCATGTGGAGCACCTGAGAACGATTTATATTTTGTCGTTTGCTCTCACAGAACCAGTCCTGTATTTTGGCTTCCATCGCGAGAGGTGCTCCGAATTTCACACGAGTTTTCGACACGGGCTTTATGGGCTATGGCAACTAGAATCTCATTCGTGTGAGATGCGTGATGTCATGTGGAGCACCTGAGAACGATTTATATTTTGTCGTTTGCTCTCACTCTGTCTGGTTTGCATACAAGACTATTTATTAACAGGCTGACTCCTTTGCGCATACTATCATTTTACTTACTGTTTTGCATTCATCTTTGATCTGCGTTGCTGTGAAAACTATGTGCGGCCTCCTGCAGGTACGGACATATCGTTGATGACAAACGCTTATTATACCCATGCTATCGGTCGTGACGTCACTTGTGCCCAGTTTTAGTCCGCTGCACATGTTCCATTTTCGCTGTCGGTGTCTGGCACACGACACGCAGCTGGCAGCCACCGTCTTTATTGAGGCTATTTACTGCTATTCTAATTCCAGTTGTATTTCCTACGATCCAGGAACCCTTGTCCTCCTGACTATAAACGTTTCCACCGGGCGTTTTATATTACCAACATCGAATTTCATTTGGTGGTACTTCTTTCCTCAGACTGACAAACCGCGACTGAAATAGCTTCATAAAAGTAAAAACAGAAATAGGACTAGAGGGAAACTGGCTCTATAAAAAAGATGGTTAGAGTGGTTCAGAGACAGACACAGCTGTTCGAAGCGAGCACAGTGGACGGAGTATGTAGGCATCTTGTAAAACTGACAAACTTGATCACATGCGAATAGGAAGCATTTACAAAAGTGACTTGAAAGATTGAAAAAACGAAACAATTTTTAATAATCTAACTATACAGCTATCCTGTCTGGCTGGTGACAAACAGGATTATAACCTCATTCTCGGAATAAGTTTTCTCACTGTAAATACCAGTGTGATTTTTTTTCAGCTAGTGACTGATAGTATTTGGGTTAAAAACAATATTCGCCAGTCTAATATCCACCGTAATCCTCTGATATATCTTAATAGAGCTATCCTGTAATAGAACAGACTCTCTGCACGTTATGGCTTTCAAAGTGGGAAAAAGCTGGAACCAAAAGCCAGATCTCTGTATGTTGTCGCGTTTAGCTTGAGTACATTCGAGCTATACGCCCTGACTTGAGAAACCAAGGATGAGAAATGCTCACAGCTATACTGTCGTCCGAAAAATTTACTTATCATTTTAATACACAGTACGTGTGGTGGAAAAAACTTTCGCTGCCAACATGTGGCTGGCAAGGGGAGGAGAGATGGTAACATAAAGTTCTTGAACACCAGTCTCTGTGCCAAAGACCTGGCTTAAATACCAAGCTTCACCGCAGTGTCTCATGAAGTGGGGGCATATCACACTGTCGATGGTGATCTGTCCGTCGGATTGGGACGTTAACCCAGGTGGCCCCTAGGTATTATGCGTGAGGATTGGGCTATGTGCCTGCACCGGGTTTCGCCCTCTCCGGCCTCTCATTATCATGATCATCACACACACACACACACACACACACACACACACACACATACACACACACACACAAACACACACACACACACACATGTGCTATTGAAAATATTGTAATGGAACATGTTGTAAATGAATAAAAATTCACAAAATACACAGTATATAAAATTTCTTGTAACTGATAAGTCTCTTGCCCAAGAAGGAAATTCTTTCTAAAATTAAGGTAAACTAATGTATTAACATCACTGATTTTTTTCAGAAACTCAGAGTTTTCTACGCTGCACCTTACCCGATTAGGTCCCGATCTGATAGCATCATCAAAAGTTGAAGCAAATGTTGCCTGTGGCGCATTTACTGTGCGTAATATTATTCGCTTGTGGTGAAAGGCCTCTTCAACAGAAAATGCTCCACACTTTGTGGGGACTAGTGCAAACTGGTGTACTTCCATATCTCCGATATCGATATTCTCAGAAGATAAAAAATTATGTACGCCAATTTTTGAAATAACGATTATTTCAATCTAGCGAAAATTTTGAGTCCCACGATTGTTCGACTGAAGTCGCGCTGGATTTGTTTTAAGCCGCAACCTAGCCTAATTTGTCAAAACCCTTGAAGGGAATATAGAATGGCTTATACAAGCATGGTAATGATGGCCTCATGTGTCCAAGAAAACTATAGCTGCAGATACTGTTGGCATGTAGTTTCTTGTATATGTCGAACAGCCTGTATTTCTGCATGATTATCGAAAATGTCCGCTCATATTAGTTCACATTGAAAGATATGTGTTTAAATTTCCATTAGTGAAAGTGGATCTGGACGTTGATGGTGTTTTTAATCTTAATTGTCTGTCTGATGGTAAACTTTGGAGTTCCTGTTTTGAATGGTGAGCACACAGTTAGCTAGGCTAATGCTAACTATTGGTGAAAAAAAAATTAACTTCGGGAATAGATAGGGAAATATGAGTATATTAATTTTAAGAAAATCATGCTTGTTTGAAATTTATTGTTATCACATAATCTCAGTATGAAGTTTGATTACTTTGGAAGTAAAGTTGCTCGTTGTGAAATTTAAGTAAAGAAATAATCTGTTTTCTACACTCCTTCCCTTATCTGGGTCGCACTGGATAATGCTGTGCAAACTGCTCTCATAATCACAGCGCGTCTTCGATAACAGAGCTGCAAAATCAAACTACTGAGATGCGTCAAGGTGCAATGTGTACTCCAAAATCATCGATATCATTCTCGGGTGGTAATAATTTGTAGTGGTTGTAAATAAATTGATAATTATTGACTGTGCCGTTGTTTCCGATTTATCAACGAAGGTCATGCTATGATTTACAAATTTGTTGATAACTGCATTAATTTTGCTATTATATCAAAAGCAGCTCTGTGAGGAGTCACGAAACAGGTTATGCACAGGAGATGCCCTGGAGACGAGTGCATAAAGTTGCTCCACATTTCAGCCGGTAGATTGGCTGTGGGTGTGAAGACGTGACGCTGCTGGATCACGTGACCAGTGGCCGAGGCCTCAGTGTTGCGGGACTCTCACGCCTTTCCGCAGCTGAAACATGGAGGAAATTTGAAACGTGATCCATCAGCAATCCTTCATTTTACAGAGGGAAGGAAAACAACTTGCTAATAAGGTCACAGCTGGACAGGAGGCGGCCAGCAGAGCAAAGTTTTCGAGGTAACTGTAGGTCGGAAATGCACTACTGTTGAGATGCGCCCATAAAACGACAGAAACTTAGAACGAGAATGAGTCCGCTGAAGTATTACGGTAAGCGTACGTTTCTGGGTGTGTCTAGCTTACTGATGTGACGCTTCAACAGCATAGATTGTTTACTTAATAAATTAATGGCATTACAATATTTTTAAAGTTACTGATTTATTGGTAAGCTTTACCCAGAACAAATGAAAGAAACATACAATTATTCCGTAAGAGGAATTTAGACTTCCCATAGCTCTGTCTATTCAGCTGAAACCATTATCTTCAGTTAATTTAATCAGTAACGGCACTGTTTAGCTGGGGCAAGGTAGCTTACAGCTACACTGTTCCACGCCGAAGGCTATCGTTTCCACAGCGGTGCATCTGACCTCATTATCAGCAAAGTTTTCTCTTCCCTTTAGTGTATAAACACGAGTAGTCGTTGCTGTCTACTGTGATTCTTAAGTTAATGATGTCTAGTGTTGAGAGGATAATTAATGGACACCCTGAATTACATGATGACTAAGAAGGGTGGGAATATAAGTATGAATTCGTGCAAAACGTAATTCAAAACCTGGTAGCAGCATAAGGTAAACGAGATGGTCTGTGGTGGCCGAGATAGCTTATAATGTTTTGTTTCCTCGTTCATACACATCATCGCATATACCGTTACTCGGCCAGTGGCTCACTAAACGCACATTCAGTATTCAGTGTATCTCCACGTACGGCCCACCATCGAATACATTGGGAATGCTTGTTCACAAGTCTTGTTGGTATAGAACCGTGATCCGGTAGATCTGATCCTTCATAAAACTCCGTAGTGGTGTGACATCTGGTGTTTGCGGCGGCTACCGAATCGGTACATCGCATCCTATTCAACTACCCGGAAAAATTGCATCCGTAAAACGGTCGTTGAAGGAGCGGTGCGGTTGTGTTCCATTCTGCTGTAGTACAATGACGTCAGGTTAAGGGTGTTCCAGTTGTAGCACGACAAGCTCTATCTGGTCCAGGGAAATATCGCTTATGGCTAAAGAGTTATTGAAAATGAACTAACCAATTATGCAACTGTACATACGTGTTCACGAAAAATTTCTCTTGGAACTTTCTGTTTCCATTTAATGTGCAATTTAACGACACTCTGAAATCTATATATAAACGTTATGACGGATCAGTGTGACGCATACATAAGTAGTTCAGTAATGGGAGAAACAAATCTTTCCCAACATATCCTTGCGTTAGTGTTGTCTACAATACCCTCTGCTAATTCTTATCTGTTAGCTCCAATACCTGAAGCAGCTGCACCTTGTAGACCTTACGGAAGACTTTGTGCACTGTCGATCATGCATTTCCATCTTTCTGATCGCCATATGAACTGCTTTTGTCGGGCTCCTTGCTCCAAGCCTACATTCACATGTTGCCATCTGAAGAGACAGGTGCCCAGCCACTTGTTTATTGTAAGCATATGCCATTAGTTTGGTCAGGACGTTGGTCCGTTTCCATACTGTGTCTGAAAGTTTCGATACCTTCGGATATCATTTTGTCGCCACTGAAATTTCTGCCACTGCAAGAGCGTTTTTTTTTATCAGATCGTCAGTGCCTGGAAAAAATAAATAAATAAAAGTTGTGATTTCTCTTTCCACATATCTCCTGGCACTGCGATGCCATTGGAATCTAGTGGTGAATGGCAGAATTCCTTAGAATCATTCATATACATTGCTGTATAAAATAGCTGAGCACCCAGTGTTGTCAGGTTTATATTTATTCCTAATTTACCAACCCATCTTCTCATTCTCCCTCCTTCTGTTCACCTCCTCCTACTCCTCTAAGTGCAGCACCGTCCTTTCTCTGTCGAGCTCCTCCCCAATCCCTTTGTCCATATTTTTCCACCCCCCGTCCATCTGCTCCTTCGCCCTCTCTTCCCATCTGCTCCTCCCCCTCTGTCTGTTACTCCCCCTCTGTCCATCCAGTGCCCCCCCCCCCTTATATCAATTTAAGCCTACCCACTTTCTTCAGTTGCAGTTGAAACTTCCGGGCTGAGAGGCCGTGGTCGATGTATAAAATTTCCACCTACCCACTTTGTCCATCATCACTTTCTCTTTGGTCCATCTGCTGTTTGCCCCCATCTTCTGCTCCCTCCTTCCTCTGACCATGTTCTCCTCCCACCCCTTCTGTCCATCTGCTCGTGCCTCTCTCTGTCCATCTGCTCCTCCCTCTCTCTGTCCATCGTCTCTTCCCTCCTCTGTCCATCTACTCCTTCCCCCTCTGTCCATCTCCTCCTGCAACTTCTATCTCCACCTCATCCATTCTCCCCTTCCCCCATCTTGTGTCCATCCTGTCCTTTCCATCTCTTCCTTCCTCTCTCCATCTCCTCCTGTCCTTTTTCTGTCCGTTTCCTACTAGCCATCTCTCTGCCCATATTCTGCTTTCCCTAGTCAGCCCCTCTCCTCCTCCACTCCCCACACCTCTGTCTCTATTCACTGCCTCAGCTTCACTTCCTCTATCCATATTTCTCTTCGTCTACCTCCGTCCATCTCCTTCCCCATTCCTGTATAAATCTCCTCCTCCCTCCTATCTGACTATCCATCACTTCCTCTCTCTCTCTCCGTAATATGTATCACCAGGCACTTTCAGAATTGTCAACCCAAACCGTTTGTGCTATACACAATCTACTAAAAATTAAAGTGCACAAAATGAAATGCCGTGATCGATAATTGACTGGTATCGCTCACTGGTAGCTCATTGATATGCATGCATATTACGTTGTAATCTCTTCCCACCGTCAATCTGTAATCTTGTAAGTATATAAATGTCAACAAACTGCAAAACTGGTTTCATGTACTGTTCATCCGGTACATGTATTTCATTGTTTTCAATAAGTTGTGTTATGTTTGGTAGATGCTTCAGAATGGCACAAATGTACAAATGTCGAAATTGCAATAGTATAATGAATTCAGTAACAGCTAAAAGCAGCAAGACGCATTTGAAAAATGTATATAATCCGTGAACTGGCATTGCAAGAGAGTAAAGTACATATTTTTTTATTGTCTCCATCTACAGTCCCAATGCCCAGTTATCCAAATTCAAGCACTCTTTACGTAGCAAATTTTCGGTGCCGTTCGACGGAGTGTTTGTTGGTCAGAGATGAGACTGCTTGCTGGGGAGCCTCCTCAAAGGAGAGGTAAGTAACCGTAACAATTAACATGCTATAGCGTGTAGCAACGCCGCGAGGTATCAAGCAGTGCCCGGCCGCGGTCGGCGGCAACCACAGCGCGGCTACGCCACTATAATGCCGGGCGGGCAGGGCGGCAGGGGGTGGAGCCACCCTTGCGGCGTGCGCCGGCATTCCAGGAATAAGCCAGCCAGCCGGCTGCAACAGCTAGCAGCGCCCCATGCGGGTGTGTATATCAGGAGCGGCGCCGCGCCACGATAAAACGGCCGGCTCCGCGTTTGTTTTATACTCGCCTTTGTGAGGGGTCGAGTGCGTGCGCGCAAAGACTAATAGCGTCCCGCAGGCACGCGGCCAGCCAGCCCACCAGCCTTTTGCGCTCCCGCACAGAACGCGGCCGGCGAAAAAGCGCCGACCTACTAAATGGTGAGCCGGCCATTTTTGGACCGCTGTGGAGGACGTGCAGGGCTTCGCCATTCACTCCTGCACGAAACAGTTCCGGCTGCAGAGACTTTACGGTGAATGTCAAATGTTGCAGCACTCCTCGTTTCCTCTCTGTGCTACCGCGTAATTGAACACGAACTCCCCGAATGCGTCGTACAGTTCGCAAAATTATACCAAAGTTTTAGAAAGTCGTGAACCACTTGCTATTATTCATTTATCACCTACAGCTTACTCGTTCCACATACAGGCCTTTCTACCAATTTTCATCCGTCATTCAGCTTTTCGTAGCGTGGGCTACTCCTTACATTTATACACTCCTGGAAATTGAAATAAGAACACCGTGAATTCATGGTCCCAGGAAGGGGAAACTTTATTGACATATTCCTGGGGTCAGATACATCACATGATCACACTGACAGATCCTCAGGCACATAGACACAGGCAACAGAGCATGCACAATGTCACCACTAGTACAGTGTATATTCACCTTTCGCAGCAATCCAGGCTGCTATTCTCCCATGGAGACGATCGTAGAGATGCTGGATGTAGTCCTGTGGAACGGCTTGCCATGCCATTTCCACCTGGCGCCTCAGTTGGACCAGCGTTCGTGCTGGACGTGCAGACCGCGTGAGACGACGCTTCATCCAGTCCCAAACATGCTCAATGGGGGACAGATCCGGAGATCTTGCTGGCCAGGGTAGTTGACTTACACCTTCTAGAGCACGTTGTGTGGCACGGGATACATGAGGACGTGCATTGTCCTGTTGGAACAGCAAGTTCCCTTGCCGGTCTAGGAATGGTAGAACGATGGGTTCGATGACGGTTTGGATGTACCGTGCACTATTCAGTGTCCCCTCGACGATCACCAGTGGTGTACGGCCAGTGTAGGAGATCGCTCCCCACACCATGATGCCGGGTGTTGGCCCTGTGTGCCTCGGTCGTATGCAGTCCTGATTGTGGCGCTCACCTGCACGGCGCCAAACACGCATACGACCATCATTGGCACCAAGGCAGAAGCGACTCTCATCGCTGAAGACGACACGTCTCCATTCGTCCCTCCATTCACGCCTGTCGCGACACCACTGGAGGCGGGCTGCACGATGTTGGGGCGTGAGCGGAAGACGGCCTAACGGTGTGCGGGACCGTAGCCCAGGTTCATGGAGACGGTTGCGAATGGTCCTCGCCGATACCCCAGGAGCAACAGTGTCCCTAATTTGCTGGGAAGTGGCGGTGCGGTCCCCTACGGCACTGCGTAGGATCCTACGGTCTTGGCGTGCATCCGTGCGTCGCTGCGGTCCGGTCCCAGGTCGACGGGCACGTGCACCTTCCGCCGACCACTGGCGACAACATCGATGTACTGTGGAGATCTCCCGCCCCACGTGTTGAGCAATTCGGCGGTACGTCCACCCGGCCTCCCGCATGCCCACTATACGCCCTCGCTCAAAGTCCGTCAACTGCACATACGGTTCACGTCCACGCTGTCGCGGCATGCTACCAGTGTTAAAGACTGCGATGGAGCTCCGTATGCCACGGCAAACCGGCTGACACTGACGGCGGCGGTGCACAAATGCTGCGCAGCTAGCGCCATTCGACAGCCAACACCGCGGTTCGTGGTGTGTCCGCTGTGCCGTGCGTGTGATCATTGCTTGTACAGCCCTCTCGCAGTGTCTGGAGCAAGTATGGTGGGTCTGACTCACCGGTATCAATGTGTTCTTTTTTCCATTTCCAGGAGTGTATACAATGAAGTGACGAAAGTCGTGGGATAGTTGAAATTTTGTGCTTGCGGAGATCCACAGCATCCAGATGTTTAATAAACGTAAACATGTTCCATAGTAGGCTGTAATGCGATTTTTATTTAATCCTGTGATTAGCTAATTTTGACGATCTGTCATTGCCAAGTACTAAGATTAAGATAAAACATTACTGCACAAATTTGTTACAACCACGTAGTAACTGACAGTTACATGCTGGTTGTCAGTTACCATGTTGTTGTAAGAAATTTGTTAAGTATGTTTCATCGAAATGTGAGGTGCTCGACAATGACACGTAGCCGAAATTGGGCATTCGCACGATTAAACAAAAATCGTTTTACAGCCTTCTACGAAACTTGTTTACGTTTGCAGAATGAGATTTTCACTCTGCAGCGGAGTGTGCGCTGATATGAAACTTCCTGGCAGATCAAAACTGTGTGCCGGACCGAGACTCGAACTCGGGACCTTTGCCTTTCGCGGACAAGTGCTCTACCAACTGAGGCACCCAAGCACGACTCACGCCCCGTCCTCACAGGTTTACTTCTGCGTATTTCGTCTCCTACCTTCCAAAGTTTACAGAAGCTCTCCTGCGGTCCCTGCTGAACTAGCACTAGAAATCTGCCACGAAGTTTCATTGTTTACGTATATTAACCATATGCTAGTGATACGCACATAAACAGATGGCGGTAATATCGCACACATAAAGTATAAAAGTGTAATAAATTGTTGGAATTGTGATTTGTGATCAGGCGACACGTGCGAAAAGGTCTCAGACGTGATTATTGCCACTTGACGGGATATAACAGACTAAGAACGCATAATGTTAGTCGGAGCTAGAAGCATGGGATAGTCCATTTCCTAAATCGTTAGGGAATCAAATATTCTGAGTTCCGCGGTGTCAAGAGTGTACCGAGAACACCAAATTTCAGGCATTGCCTTTCACAACGGACAATGTAATGGCCGACGGTCTTTACTTAACGACCGAGAACACCAGCGTTTGCGCAGAGACGACAGAGTTTGCAGACAAGCAACACTGCGTTAAATAAGCGCAGAAATCAATTGGACATACGACGAACGTATCCATTAGCAGTGTGTGGCTGAAACCGGGGTTACTGGACTACGGCAGCAGGCGACCAACGCGAGTGCCTTTGCTTACAGCATGACATTGTCTGCAGCCCTTCTCCTATGCTCGGGACAACATCGGGTGGACACCAGAGGACTAGACAAACATGGCGTCGGGAGATGAGTCCCGATTTCGTTGGTAACAGCTGATGGCATGGTTCGGTTGCGGTTCAGACGTCACGCATTAATCTGTAAGGCACTGTGCAAGCTGGTGATGTCTCCATAAAGAGCGGGCTGTATTTACTTGCAATGGACTGGGTCCTCTGGTCCAAGTGAACCGATCATTGACTGGAAATGGCTATGTTCGGCTACTCAGAGACCATTTACGACTATTCAACGATGGAATTTTTATGGATGACAATGCGCCATGTCACCAGGCCACAATTGTTCGTGGACAGTTTGAAGAACATTCTGGACAATTCGAGTGAATGATTTCGCCACCAGATCGCGAAACATGATTTCCAATGAATATTTGTGGGACTTCATTATCGTGCACAAAATCCTGTACCGGCAACACTTTCTAAAATATGGACGGATACAGAGGAAGCATAGCTCAGTAATTCTGCAGGGACTTTAAACAACTTGTTGAGTCGACGCCACGTTGCTTTGGTGTTCTACGGCAAGCAAAAGGATTTATCGCTTCGTGTAGTATCATTTATACCGGTTCCATGGCCCATCATAATTATTCCTCGCTCCAGGTTATGCATTAACGTGTCACTTTTCCTTGTTACACTGTTTCCCGCAATTGTTGTTTTTAGGAATTCCTTTATGCTCTATCTTTCTTTAGTCTTTTATAGTAATGCTTTTTAAATTTTTGCAATTTACTCTTGCGTCGTTCTTGTTGTTTGCTGTTCGAAGATTAGTTTGATGTTGCTCTCCGTGCTAGTGTATCCCTGACAATCCTTTACATCAGTGCACAACTACTGCAACATACATCCAATTCAGCCAACTCTGGTATTCATGCATAGGTCTCCTTCCACAATTTTTATTCCACACTTCATTACACAACTGATTATTCCTTGATATGTCACTCTTTGTTCTGTCAGCCAATACCATCTGTTAGTCATATTCATTTCTCCCCCGTTTATCATTATTTAGCCGATATACCCATCTAATCTTGAGCATTCTTCTGTATCACAACATTTCAAAAGTTTGTATTCTCTTCTTAACAGAACTGCTGAAGTCTATCGTCCATGTTTCAGTTACGCGCAAGGATACTCTATACAAAATCTTGAGAAAAAATTACCAATCAATTAAAATTTTATTATACAATAAATACCTTCTTTTCAGAAATGTTTTTCTTGCTATTAAAAGTCAAAATTTTATATCCTCTTATCTTCGGCCATCATCAGTTATTTTTCTTCTCAAATAGCAAAACTCATATACTATATTCAGTGTCTCAGGAAGTAATCTACCTCCTTCATCATCGCCTGGCTTAATTCGACCACAGTCCATCACCCTTGTTATACTTTTGTTGGTTTTCATCTGATATCTCTTTTCAGTGATTCCATTCAACTATATTATCAAGTCTTTTTATGTCTGTGATAGAATTACAGTGTCATCGGTAAGCGCCAAAACTTTCTTTTCTTGGTTCTGAACCTCATTTGTCTTCCTAAATTTGCCTTGGTTTCCGTTACTGCTTTCTCAATGTCCAGAAAGAAACAATTTGAGTAGACTGCAACCTGTCGTACTTCTGCTCATAAAGTGCTTCTCTTCCATGTTCTTCGACTGTTATAACTGCAGTCTGGTTTATGTACGAGTTGTAAACAGCTTTTAGCTTTCTCGATTTTATTTCTGCTACCTTCAAAATTTCAAATATCCAGTTCAGTCAACACTCTCAAAAGCTTTATCTGAATCTACAAATGCTATATACGTAGGTTTTCTTTTCTTTGATCTATCTTCTACGATAGATTTTAAGGTCACTATTCCCTCGTGTCCTCCTGCATTTCTCCACAATTCATAACGATCTCTGCCAAGGTAAACTTCTGTCTGTTTTCCCGTTCTTCAGTAAGCAATTGGTGTTACTATTCACAACTGTCAGCACTTGAATTATTTGGAACTGGAATGATTACATTTTTCTTCTCTACGATAATGATGGAAGCTAAAAAAATTAATTAGAATTTGTGCTACGGCCGGGACTCGAACATTATTGTAGATAAAGATGAGACTTCAATGTCTCGGGAAAATTTAATTATAACATTCTTCTTGATATCTAAATGCTGTCTCAAAACCATGTCTGTGCTTCGTATCAAATACCTATTTTTGTGAAAAAATTCACCTGCAACCGTTTAGTTTTGTGTTTGTCGCTTTGGCCTTCCAGTGTGATAATGTTTCCATTACTGTTTCATGTATTTTTGATATGTATACTACGAGAGGTATTCTTAATATTTAAATATCATCTCGAGAAAATAAAGGTAAGTAATTAAATGTTTTATTCATTTGCAGCTACATCTCTCAAATTTTGGTGCACAATGAAATCCGAGAACCACAGTACCGTAGCACATTGCAAGAAACTCTAGAACAAAATTGTGTAGATAACTGACAACGGTGAGGTGGGCTGTACCATTTGGTTTTGACGCCTCTAGCGTCGTTCTCCGGTACTGTTGCTCTCTGATTTCCTTGTGTACCAAAATCTGTGATATTTACCCTAAAAAAATATTAATTACATAACATAATATTTACGAGCGGTAGTTAAGACTATATGATGATCTCGTTTCCCATTTCGATGTTCCAGAAACAGCTATTCTTCTTTCCACGGCAGCTTAACTTACCTTGTCAATCCTTATCCCCTTTTATGTGAAAACCTACTATCTTGTCCTTTGAGAAACTGTTATTGATGTTACTTACTTTCTGTCGGAAGGATAATGTCATCTGTTATGTTTTGAGTAGTTTCACTCTCCCCTCCTATAGCTTTTATATTTCTCGAAAATCATGTTGTATCGCAATAAGTTGCTATCAAATTCGTAATTGTGCCTAACGGTTTCGATTGTTACTGATGATCATCAAGAATAAGAAGTTTTGTAATTACATTATCCGAGTAAATACGGACAAGAGGCAGAATCCCACTTTCCATAACTCCAGAAACACGAACATGACATTAGATCTCAGTTCGCAGAATCTTTTCGGATACTGTAACTAACAGCAGGAACTGGTTACAACACTATAGCCTTTAATAGCAGGTTTTGCCGGGAAAACAAAATCTTCCACGATAGCTGCAAATATTATGGAGCACCAGCTATCAAAGACTTCATTTCTCTTACTGAAATTCTCTTCTTTCAAAGCATCATAAACATACGGTGTATGTAGAATCACCGGAAACATCAAACTTTAGGTTTGTATTTAGAACCAACATGTATTGTTGTGCTGTGGTGGTGGAAATTGTTGCCCACAAAATGCGTGAATGTCGCGTATTAACTTAAGTATAAGACTTGTAATAGATGTGTGTAAGAATTTGAATATATGTCGATCTAAAAGAAGAATATATAACAAAAAGACAGACGAACACAACAAAGCATATAAAAGCAGTACCTCAAAATGTTTTCAGCTCGGAGGAATACCAATTTATGCTTCCTCAAGTGTCATAAAAGTAACGGAACTTTAGGCTCTGAATGAGGTCCTTCACTCGAAAAAACGTTACATATCACGAAGATGTTGAAACATACGGGAATAAGAGAGAGATCATTATCTCCTAATAAGGTATTCTGCTAAAATACATATTACCGCTACACATCATAGAGTGACTTGTGGATTACAGATACAGATTTGCCGTTTACCCTACATACCAATCGGTTTAGACACTTGCGCCTTCTTTAGGTTCACCTGTAGCGTAACATTGATCACAGACAGGAAGTCGATCAATATAAAATGTATACAGTTAAACTGTCTGAAGCGTCTAATATGAATGCAGTGCAGCACCATTCGTTGTGGCTAACTCGGATTAAAAACTTATTCTATGGGCGCTTCGAAACCAAAATCTCTTTTTATAATATGTAACTCTATATGTTGATATCTGTAAGGAACGTTTGGAAGGTTTTCGTTTGAGATCGTTGTTGCAGCGTGTATGCAACCCAGCGCTACACCGATGCCAGTACACTGCACATCACACAACATTTCAATTCTCTGGGTCCTTCCAGACAGACGAACGATCAGGTAGGCGACACACTGCTTACACCAAATCTGAAGGATGCGTACACCAGATTTGATGGACCGGGCGCAACAGGATATTGAGACCAACACTAGTACAAGCTCCAGGCAAGTAATGCGCCAACATGGTCTAAGCCGAAGTACTATTACGTGTATGGTGCATGGCAACCGCTACTATTCCCATCATCTTCAATCCCAAACAGGCCACTTTGAAGATCTGTTCTGATGTGGATGCGATGCAGCTCTGTACTGTGCTCCGACACGATTTATTGTCGTTTCACGGACACCGTCCGTTTCCGGACACATATTCATAGCACCTTTTCTCCTCCATTTCAAGTCAGGAGTCTGTCCCTGCAGTTTATCTTTTTTATTGTTATTCATCCTTTAAATACAAATGTCTTCTTTTTAAAGACATTCCATTGCATAGTAAAAAGCGATATAAATTTCTTGCATGTTTGTAGGCAAACAGCTAGCCTGCTGTGTATGCTAAATACCAAGTGAAAGTTTAGAGATTCAACAAATTTGCAGGATGTGGCAAGGAAGGTGAACTTCACTGCGCCCAAACACAAGTCGCTCTCATTTTCAAAACATTTTGCGTCTAATTTTGTGAAAATTTGCTCTTGTGTTCCCTAGCAATCCTTTACGTTTTATAAACTGTTAATAATGTCTAATTGGGATCAAAAAGTTGAGACACTTCATAGCAACTTTTATACATAGTAGTCTCTGAAATTCTGACATTATTCCCAGTTATTGATGTACATGGGCTGTTTGGTAACATGAGCGAATGGAGATTTGTCTAGTACGTACGGAATCTGGCTGACATTCGAGAGGATTCACGATTCAGATCACTGTGCGCCTTCCAAGATTTAAATTGGCTGTGGTTCCGCTGAACTGCTTATGATAATGCAGGGATGGATTCTGTGAAAAAATCTAGACCGAATATTTTTCCAATTCTTGTTCGACCCGAATCTTGTAAGTCTGTAATGACTTAATGGTACACGAGACGCTAAAATCCAGTCCCCCTTCCTTCGCCCATAGCTCTCTTACTACTCAACGTTCTGGTTTAAACCGCTGCGTGAATATTTCGGCTCACTTCATATGTTAAACAGACATATTGCATGATAATAGCACTGTTAGCACGTAAGAAATAGTTGTTGACGGTCACGAAATAGATGAAGTTAAGGAATTCTACTACATAGGCAGCAAAATAACTAATGATGGATGGAGCAATGAGGACATCAAAAGCAGACTGGCATTGGCAAAATGGGCATTCCTGGCCAAGAGAAGTCTACTAGTATCAAACAAATGCCTTAATTTGAGGAAAAAATTTTGAGAATGTGCGTTTAGAGCACAGAATTGTATGGTACAGAAACATGTACTGTGGGAAAACCGGAACAGAAGAGAATCGAAGCATATGAGATATGGTGCTACAGAACAGCGTTGAAAAATTAGGTGATAGGGCGGAATGTTGAGGTTTTTGCAGTATCGGAGAGGAAAGGGACGTGACAAGAAGAAGGGACAGGATAATAGGCAATCTGTTTAGACATCAGGGGAGGATTTTCCCTGTACCACACCGCAGAAACTGTAGAGGAAGGCAGAGATTGGAATATGGTACATCCAGAAAATAATTGAAGATATAGGTTGAAAATGCTACTGTGAGGTTGGCACAAGAGAGGAATTCATGATAAGCCACATCAAATCGCCAAAAAAAAAAAAAAAAAAAAAAACGACTCGGACAGCTGCGCGAGTTAAAACAATGCTTTTGTGATTCAGGGAGGCTCCCGGAACATGACAGGATGTATCCGGTGGAATAATGACGGCGGTTGGTGTGCCGGTCAGTCTGTATGTGATCTTTTGGTGGATTTCCGCTTCCGACAAGGAAAATACCGCGCTGGTATCCATGTCCAGCCTCAGTTACGCGATTCGAAAACAATTACAAAACTTTCGCAGCCTTTCATGGGGCATAATACTAGGTTCAAACAGATGGAGTTAACAAATGCCGTCGCGGGTGTGGTGTCACCGCCAGACACCACACTTGCTAGGTGGTAGCTTAAATCGGCCGCGGTCCATTAGTACATGTCGGACCCGCGTGTCGCCACTGTCAGGATCGCAGATCGAGCGCCACCACACGGCAGGTCTCGAGAGACTTACTAGTACTCGCCCCAGTTGTACGGACGACATTGCTAGCGACTACAAGTACGAAGCCTTTCTCTCAATTGCCGAGAGACAGTTAGAATAGCCTTCAGCTAAGTCCATGGCTACGACCTAGCAAGGCGCATTAACCATATCTGGAGAGAGTCTCACTTGTATTATCAAGAGAAATGTACCACAATGAATTAAAGTTAAGTATACGAGAAGCTCCGTTCTTTTCTTTATAGCTTTCATCACGTATCCTGTTTCAGACTTAACGCCAGTCGGCGTGTGTGTACGCGTGCCTTTCGGTTACCCGTCACTGTGGACTGGCTGCCTTGTCAGTCCACTACAGCGGGAGTCGAGCAGTGGCGACAAAAAGCCCATCCGGGCCGCTTCCTGTACTGACATTGCCAAATCCGAAATATTAACATGTCTATCCAGTGCAGATACGGTATAAAGGCCAAGAAAAAGAGGGGAAATAAGCAAATACAGAATTCATATGAAAATATTTCCGTGGATCGAAAAGTTTATATATGTTGAAATAGTCATATCAACAGGTTTTCATAATGAATTTCATTTCAACGAATTTAATACTTCTACAAAGTTGTTGCCCTGTAAACATTCACGGAAGAGAATTGCGACACCAAGAAGGAGCTGTGAGAGATAAACGAAAGTTTCTATGTCTGAAAGATGATATATACTCCGATTTCGCTCCAGTCACGTAAGAGTGGCTCTAGAAGATGCAAATCAGGTTTGTTTTAAACAAAAGCAGAAAGGGTCGTGAGCGCTAGTTATCATTGAAATTCATTTTGGTGGGTTGACGTTGGTCGAGATTTCCTTTAAAGCGATAAAGACACCATTATCGACACCTCTCTGAGTTTGAATGAGGTCGTGTAATAGCGTTACGAGAAGCTGGATGTTCCCTCTACAGAGCTAGAGAAAGACTTGACATGAAAGTGGCCACTGTACATGATTCCTGGCAGCGTACAAGAAGTACGGTCGCTAGAAGACCGGCCTCCGAACGCCTACGAGGCACCACCGATAAAGAAGACAATCGTGTTTGATCTATCGCTGTGGCATATCGTACTGTATTCGCAGCATGACTATGAGCAGGAGATGCCACTACAGTGACTAATAAAGTATTGTATTGTATGGAACTGAGGACCTAGAAACGACGGAGAGGCTTCGTCCCCGCCGTAGCCCTCAATGGTTCACAACCGCACAACAGACTACAGCAGTCCACCCACCCCACCACCGCCCCAATCCGAGAGGAAGGCCCCCGCCCCCTCCCCGTCGAACTTCTCACACCAGAGTAGAGTAATTATGGTGTACGCGTAAGTGGAGACGGTGTTTGCGCAGCAATCGCTGACATAGTGTAACTGAGGCGGAATAAGGGGAACCAGCCCGCATTCGCCGAGGCAGATGGAAAACCATCTCGAAAGCAGTGCGTTAGACCACACGGCTAACCGGGCGGGCTACAAACAAGCTACTTAAATGTCAGCTCCTAAACAGACGTCCTGTAACATGCATTTCACCGACCCCTAACCACTGCCATATGCGACCTGTGCCAAGCGAGAGCTCATTTGAAGACAGGGTGGAGGTTTGTTGTGTCTTCTGATGAAAGCTCGCTCTGTTTCGGTGCTAGTAATGGCCGTATATTGCTTAAAAGGAGGCCAGTTCAGGTTCTGCGACCAACTAGTCTGTATACTACACAGAGCAGGTCTACACATGGAGTTATGGTATGGGGTGCTATTTCTTATGACAGCAGCAGCACTTTCTTGGTTATGTTACACATCTTTACTGTAAATCTGTACGTCAACATGGTGATTTTACATGTTGTGCTGCCATTCATGAACAGCATTCCAGTGGGTGTTTTCCAACAGGATAACGCTCGCTGTCGTAACCCAACTTGCCCTATGGAGGACCAACATGTTGCCTTAGTCTGCTCGATCACCAAATCCGTCTACAATCGAGCATATACGGGACTTCATCGGACGACAACTCCATAGTCATCCACAGACAGCATTAATCGCCCTTGTATTGACCGACCAAGTGATACAGGCATGGATATCCATCCCACAAACTGACATCTTCCACCTGTACAATACAAACATGCTCGCGTTCAGCACTCTGGCGGTTACACCGATCACTATTAATGTGCCAAAATTTCACATTTACACTGATTTATCTCGTGCTTACACTCACCTGTGATCTTGCAGTGTTAATCACTTAAATGTACAACATACATAAATGTATTCTCTTAATTAATTATTGTGTGCAATTTTTTCCGTCAGTGTATATTATTGTTTTTAGTTAACAAACAAATAAAAAACATCCATAATAAAGTGAATTCTAAATTCTGATGCAGAATGGTTCATCAAACAGAAATACTAATAATTTCTTACACTAAAATTGTGGAGGTGATTCTTTTACGTAACTCGGATAATTGCCAGAAAACAACTGGTGAAGCAGCAGATGCCTAATCCGTCTCGCTCTATGTAAATGAAAGGTGAAGAGGTAGGTAGCTGAGGCATTGTTATACGCCACATGGAACACACAAAGCTCATTCCCGGTGTTAAAACGCTTTGCATGCGCTGTTTTATGCTTGCCGACTACAGAGTGTCGGCTGATTGGTCAATTGTTCGAAGGGTTCAAATTTGGAAAACAGATTTGCCTCTGACCTGAATGCTAATAACAGAGAATGTTGCATGCCGATGCGTCGTTATTCAGATCGCCTCTGTACTGAAGCAGGGAAATTGCTGCTTTGAAATACTGTTATAACTAGTGGGGTGCACTGTACATGGCAACGTCTACGCAATCGATAAGGAAACTACTGGAAACTAGATCCCGTATGGGAGCATATTAAATGGTCACATGCACCAAATGTAAGATTCGGGTCACTGTTATCTATAGTGAACGACTTCTTGCGAATTTATGTTGCCATCGGTGCAGGTCGGAGAATATATGAACTATATATATTAAGCGCAATAAACTGCAATACCACTTCAGCGTTTTAAGGTACCGTCGACCCGAGGTCATAAGCTGCGGAGAACAAACTCTGATAAGGAAGTAGGAAGGAATCGACATTGGAACTTTCCTGAATTTGGTCTGAAACCGTGAAAAGCAGCAAGTGAAGATTTTTCAGTGTAGCTCGAGCATCATAACCACGGTGCGCTTTACATTGGGCGACTATTACCTCACCGGTGGGTAGAATCTACAAAATATATGGCAAAGAAAACTAAAAACTGAATCAAAAATTCTGTACTAGAGAAATCACAGGTATTTATAAGTAAAGGCTAAATCAAGAATAACAATTACAGAATTTATTTCTGTGACAAATGTGATTAATCATAGTTAAGGTACATAAGATCTGGTATACGTAAAAGACGAAAAAAGTTCCTCGAAAGCGTTTATATTCTACCTTAGAATATGTTAGGAACGTAGTTAAAAAATAAATTACCGTTTCATATATGTTAGACGAAAATGTTTACGTGATTTTACGGACTTATTCATACACACCTGCCGGTGAGAAAACGAACCGCTTCAGCTAGTAGTTACCTGCAACATCACAGACGCAAGCGCGAGGCGTTCCTGAGCTCGCCGTTAGACAAGTTACGATTGGGTTTCTTATGAGGTATACTTTTCAAAATCTACGACAGTATGAGCACTAATTTCTTAGGGGTGTTTCGTGTAATACAATTAATGAAAGGCAATTGTTATTGTGACACACGCGTTTGGCTCCATTTTTATTTGTGAAGCATCTTCAGTTGGGTTTAATAGAGTTTTTATATAATATTTACGTTGCACAGTAATTACAGGTTCGTTACTACATCACAGTTTTGATTATTATTTGGTTATTAGGTGTGAAATAACTTTTCAAAGCTCAAGTTTCGTAGTGTTAAATTACTATTTATTTTCGATATAATTAGTGCTTAAGCGCCGTGTTTTACAGGATAACAATATCAACGATGCGTTTTATTGATTAAGTTATTCATTAAAGTTTTGTGAGTTGCAAGGGCGCCTTATACATGACAGATTTTCTGAAATATCTGGAGTTTTCTGTTGTGAATATTCATCCTAACAACTTTCCTTTGCGTTTTCATGTTTGATGGCTCATGTTATACTCCATAACGATAGATAGGCAATATTAAGAAAGCAAATCCTAAATGCGAACAATATTAATTAAACGTCACGAATCTTGACTTACAAAAAGTTATTTCTCACCTAACAACAGAAGAATAAAGAAATTATACAGTAGTAACAATTAATATACAACCCAAATAGTATGTACAAAGACGAAAAGTATTTCAGGCTACTGAAAATGCTTCACAAATAAAACGGAACGAAGTGCCTATGAAACAACAAAAACATGCATCCATTTAGTTGCATTCGACAAACCACATCTCAACAATATAGAAGCAACTTAGGAACGACAGAAAACATAATCAATTACAATGTTTTGAAATTGTGCGATAATTTTAGAGTAATAGCAAATATAAACATTTTGTAATGCACGGACATCGATATAATTTGTTATGTCTTGCACTTCGCTTACTTATTTACGAGACAAATTACCTAGATTTGCGAAGATAACATATAAGCACGGTACACTGTTTAGCGTTGAAAATAGATTTCTGTGTTTTCACAAACATGGTGTGTTAATAAATACTGCTTGCATATAAAATCTGGGTTCTTCCTTCGGTTACTTCACGTTTCAGGCTATCATGAAACCATGAATCTCAGAAGATATTTCTTCGTATTTACCGACTATACCAAAAGAAAAGACAAGACATGGCAAACATCTGAGAAATTAATCAATGGAAGCAATAAGGCTGGTGAACCATGAGGGAATGTCAGTTTATGCTGCTGCAAGAGACGTGGGATCTTCCGACTTTTACTGAAAGATGATCGTTTCCAACATTGTATTGAGGCACCTTCATTAAATTCGCGTAAGTTAGAAAGGTTGTATTCAGTGACATCGTACGTTAAAACTGATCTTTTAAATTACTTCATCAAAATTGGTTTGGGCGTAATCACTACTGTGGTAAGTGAAGTTACTTTCGAAATGTTTGCTGAGGGTGGCCAAGAGAAACGCTTAACCTCGAATTCTGGTGACTTAATTCTACTGACACTTACGATTCCTGAAAACACTGCTTACACTACTATAGAGGGCAATAAGGAGATCGTTTCAAAGTTCAACGAAACGTTTTGAGAGCTTCTAAAGTGACTGGACGCCAAAGACAATATCTACGCAGTTGTGAACTGAAAAGATATTGCCCATAAAATTCTACTTCAAAATCATCGCTCAGTGTGTAGCTTGTACTTTTAACAAAAATAATGCTAATACTTCTTATTTTCAGATGATTTCTTTTTTTACTACAGTTTAGAAATTTTATCAGATATTTTGCGTTCGAGAAAAACTGTTCAAAAATGGTTCAAATGGCTCTGAGGACTATGGGACTCAACTGCTGAGGTCATTAGTCCCCTAGAAGTTAGAACTAGTTAAACCTAACTAACCTAAGGACATCACAAACATCCATGCCCGTGGCAGGATTCGAACCTGCGACCGTAGCGGTCTCGCGGTTCCAGACCGCAGCGCCTTTAACCACACGGCCACTTCGGCCGGCGAGAAAAACTGTAACTCTGTCGTGAACATAGCTCACTTTATCTTAGCGTGCGTAATTCAATAGTGACTATAAATTAACCCCAACAGTAATAAGCGCCTACTGCTGAGTGTTGCACTGTTAACAGTTTCAGAAACAGTGTAAGCCATTGTTTGTGCAGACATGCTGTCACTGCTGTCCAGGAAGGCCGGCTACTGGCAGCAATAAGCTTCCCGCAGGAATTTTGATATTCCGGTTTGAAAATGTAGCTGCATCGCTAACGTTTGAAGATACTCAGCCACGGTAAGAAACTTTTGTAATTGAAGCAATCAATCTTCATAGTGTTCAGTCCAATGAAATATTTGACCACCAGGCCAAGCTGGCTATCTCAGTTGATTGACGGCGACTTAGTACTAAGCAAGAAGTTGTCAACGAAAGTGGTTTTGCATGGGATAGTTTTATGCAGCATGACTGTAACATAATCAGTTTACGTGTTTGTATATGTGTGTTGCCGCGAGTCGTCTTCTTTTCCTTATGCTTCTGCCCGCATCAGCACTTATTTGGCGTTGTTGTTCACGGAGTTGGAGTGGTTAACCTATGGCGTGGCTGGATGCCCTACCTGTCACCACACCGTTACCCCAGGGATGGAATATATACATCCCAACTGTCTGCGTGTAGTGTTATACACACGAAAGCGAGTGTGTGAATAGAGTATCTGAGGGAGTACCTGGGTACCAGCCTGATATTCACATAGCGGGATGTGGGAACCCACCTAAAAGCACATCCTGGCTGGTCAGCACACCGATCCGTCGTCGTTAATCCCCCAGACAGATTCGATCCGGGACCGACGCACCTCCCCGTCACGGAATCGGGGCTTTAACAGGCGCCGCTATCCGGAGGGTTATTAACTATCGCGAGTGATACCTGTTTTTATGATTTCCGTTAATTTTCGGTAATGTATGTACTGTTTCCACCAAGGTGACATATGTTTGACTGGTACGTACCAGTAAGAAGCTTGCCATACGGAATTAGTCCCAACTGCAATTTTAATATCACGATATATAAAACAGTATATCTAGGAATTACCAGATGTCAGTGTTACAGAACGCCTGATTGAAACCAGAAGGTAAAGCAGCAGTACAACGTCTTTACCCTTTCTGTTCGATGTTTTAAAATAACTGCATCCATTGCTTGTTAACTTGACGCTTTATGAGGATCTGTTACTAGGTACTACGTAGTTACACGTGTCGTCCCACGATCAATACATGGCGCAACAGAGTAGAGCATTGTGAGAAGCGAGTACCTGCCCCTGCTTTCCTGCAGACACCGCTTTGCTGCTGTACGGTTTACAGGTGCAACACAGCGTACGGTAGGAAAGGCGTGACAGGTGGAAAGGTACTCCAGAGTTGAAATAGACGGGACAGTACGACTGTTATGGACAAAACGTCTGAAGTACACAGAATTCACCGTGTAATTCTATCATTACATGGACTAAATGCGATATCACCTCCAGCAAAGGCCACATAAACGTGGGTGACGCTGCTTGGGAAGACTAGACCTTGCTCCAAAAGATTTCCAACTTTTCGGCGAGTTGTAAGAACGTCGTGGGGGGCGGGGGGTTGAAAGTTTCCCAATAATGAGATCGCTCACAAAGCGGTTCTCGAATGGCTCCGTGTCCAAGGAACGGATTTCTGTCGTCGAGAAATTGCACGATTGGTAGAACGTTCTGACAGTGTTTGTAGAGACTTCAAAAAAATGGTTCAAATGGCTCTGAGCACTATGGGACTCAACTGCTGTGGTCATAAGTCCCCTAGAACTTAGAACTACTTAAACCTAACTAACCTAAGGACAGCACACAACACCCAGCCATCACGTAGAGACTTCAAGACTTTGTTAAAAACTATCGTCATTCACCTGTGTTGCTCCAACGTGTAGTGCAGCATTTAATAAAATGTATATGGCTTGCTTACATTTTGAAGTACCTCGTATGTCCTCTGTATGTACCTACATAAATTTGTTTTGATTATGAAAAAAAAATGGCTCTGAGCACTATGGGACTTAACATCTGTGGTCATCAGTCCCCTAGAACTTAGAACTACTTAAACCTAACTAACCTAGGGACATCACCCTCATCCGTGCCAGAGGCAGGATTCGAACCTGCGACCGTAGCAGTCGCGCGGTTCCGGACTGAGCGCCTAGAACCGCTAGACCACCGCGGCCGGCTTTGATTATGAGGTCTGTTGTTTGTGCAGTACGGTTCTGTCTGCATGAATGTACGCAACCCTCCGGACATAAATAATTTCCAGGTGAAGACGTAAGCCCACAGAAATATTTCCGTACTAATGGTCACAGTTGAAACGCTTGCAGTTTTAATTTTCATAGACTGAAAACTGTGTACGAAACCATCTTTAGCTTAATTTTTTAGTGTTGTTATACGCTACGATTTTCCCGTGACTCTCACCAGGGAAAACGGAGAGTGGTTAATATATAAACGAAGCCTGTCGTTGTGTAGAAACAGAGAATTCGTGATCCGTGGTCTCATATGAAAGGTGTTGGATGAAGGGACAAGATATAATGGTGAATGATAACAGGAGAATTTTAGAAAAAAAGCGTTCCAGGTGTACTGGTATTATAGGATGATTATGTCACCATCGTTATCGACCTTATTTAGTAACCGACAGAGGAAGCCCGGAGAGATGAACGGAATTACCTCTGTTTGCAACTTTTCTGGACGAGTCTGGTCGTATTACATTAACCTGAGCCGTACGATTTTCACAGTAAGTGCACAGCTCGCCGAACTAAAACTTCTAAATCTTGGATGTAGAGCCTGTATGCACAGACAGAGCAAAAAGTAATACTCCACCATTCAGAAGGGAACACCAACAATGATAAATTATCCATTAACGTTCGCTACGGGAGTTGTTGTCTGTTAATGAAGCTCATCATATACTAACGGACATCTGTCACAGTTCATCTACTTCATCATCTCTGTACCAGTGTATTACATAGTTTTGAAGACAGTGAAGTAACGAGTTACTGTGGACCTTACTGACATTCAATAAGAAAAAGTTCATCAAAGACCCGGAGTGATTAGCATCTGAATCGCTTCAGTTCATTCTAAACAGGTTACCGTAGAAATACAAAACTTTGATAACTGGAGAGTGGACGTAAACCAAGGATCCGAAAACAAATAAGAATTTGCAGTATGAATTTTCACTCTGCAGCGGAGTATGCGCTGATTTGAAACTTTCTGGAATGTTAAAAGTGTGTGCCGGATCGTAACCCGGAACTCAAAAAATGGTTCAAATGGCTCTGAGCACTATGGGACTCAACTGCTGAGGTCATTAGTCCCCTAGAACTTAGAACTAGTTAAACCTAACTAACCTAAGGACATCACAAACATCCATGCCCGAGGCAGGATTGGAACCTGCGACCGTAGCGGTCTTGCGGTTCCAGACTGCAGCGCCTTTAACCGCACGGCCACTTCGGCCGGCACCTCGGAACTCAGATCTTGGCGTTTAGGGGCAAGTGCTGTAGCAACTGAGCTACCCAAGCACACACTTATAACCTGCTACAAAGTCTAAAATCAGGCAACACTCTCTAGGTGATTAAAAATTCGTTCTGAAAGCAATCCCACAGCGTGAGGCTCTCATGTTTCCGCAATATTCTTTCTTGCAGGAGTTCTGTCCTCGCAAGTTTCACAGGAGAACTTCTGTGAAGTCTGGAAGGTATGAGATGAGATACTGGCGAAAGTGAAGTTGTTAAGATGGGTCGTGCTAGGGTGGTTTAGCACTTAGAGCACTTCCTTGCACAGTTTCGAGTCCCGCACCAGCACGCACTAACTGTGACATGAAATTACAATAAAGCCATTATCCTGCTGATGACTATAACATTGTGACTGACACTAATGCTAAGTACATTCACATTCATATTAGTGTTTTGTTTACCAGTAGTTTTTAAGGAATGTATTAAGATTTATGAAACCTTTATAATTAAAGAGAGTTTTTGTAATTAGCTCTAGATGATGGACAGTGATGCGTATTTTGTTTCATCCTTCCATTCCTACTACAAGTAATTTCAAATACAGCAATAAAAATGAGGCGCAGCAATTAGGAGGAATTCTAAATGTAGTAATTCTCAGCGCGGGTAAAATAAAGAAATAAGAAATCATACACATAGGAATAATCATGTGAAGAAATTCTTGTGCGGCTGTTTGCTGATGATGCTGTGGTGTACGGGAAGGTGTCGTCGTTGGGTGACTGTAGGAGGATACAAGATGACTTGGACAGGATTTGTGATTGGTGTAAAGAATGGCAGATAACTCTAAATATAGATAAATGTAAATTAATGCTGATGAATAGGAAAATGAATCCCGTAATGTTTGAATACTCCATTAGTAGTGTAGCGCTTGACACAGTCACGTCGATGAAATATTTGGGTGTAACATTGCAGAGCGATATGAAGTGGGACAAGCATGTAACGGCAGTTGTTGGGAAGGCGGATAGTCGTCTTCGGTTCATTGGTAGAATTTTGGGAAGATGTGGTTCATCTGTAAAGGAGACCGCTTATAAAACACTAATACGACCTATTCTTGAGTACTGCTCGAGCGTTTGGGATTCCTATCAGGTCGGATTGGGGGAGGACATAGAAGCAATTCAGAGGCGTGCTGCTAGATTTGTTACTGGTAGGTTTGATCATCACGCGAGTGTTACGGAAATGCTTCAGGAACTCGGGTGGGAGTCTCTAGAGGAAATAGGGCGTTCTTTTCGTGAATCGCTTCTGAGGAAATTTAGAGAACAAGCATTTGAGGCCGACTGCAGTACAATTTTACTGCCGCCAACTTATGTTTCGCCGAAAAACCACAAACATAAGGTAAGAGAGATTAGGGCTCGTACAGAGGCATATAAGCAGTCATTCTTCCCTCGTTCTGTTTGGGAGTGCAACAGGGAGAGTAGATGCTAGTTGTGGTACGAGGTACCCTCCGCCACGCACCATATGGTGGATTGCGGAGTATGTACGTAGATGTAGATGTAGACGAAACTGAGAAGAACACAGAAAGTTTAAGACGTCAGTAGATTTAAAATGGAGCCGCATGAAGAACTGGGATGAAAGGCTTGCGAAGCAAAGGCACACTCAAACGCAAGAGAGGCAATTTAATATTTCCAGCTATTAAATATTGATTACAGCAACATGTAATTTAGGTCAATTACAGTCATTGCATGAGACCAGATAACGTGTAGTACCCGAAACTACAGATTTAGAAACTATCGTACACTGTATGAAGAGCAGTTGTAAATTCTTCCTTCTCCGAGACCAGAAGAGACTGCTATACCCTCTGGCTACTAACCAGCTGATTACGTTACACATGGTACAGAGTTAGGGCATCTAGGAGTGAATTCTGCGAAGCATCAGACACATTGCGAGACTTTAGCGAGTTCTGGGGATCAGCGGTGTGGATACTTCTACTGCTTTAGATGCTCCAGTACATTCAACTTCAACGGTATCAGCCATGGATGGTGCGCTCTAAGAACCATTTCTTGATAAGTCACCGCGTCAGCACCAATCCCTCTAATTTTATATTTATTGTATATTAGTCAGAACTGCTTAGGAGCAAGTAATATATTGATTGAATCGTCTTGGAATGTACGCTATCGAAATTTCAACTGTAAATCAAATCGTAAAGCACAATATCTCTCGTCTAACATGTGCCACTTTAGTTGGATGAAAATTTCGGTGACGTCTTCGCTGTTTATAACAACACCTCTGACAAAACGCAGTGCTCTGCTTTGGATCTTCTCTTAGTTGGATGAAAATTTCTGTGACGTCTTCGCGGTTATTAACAGAATCTCTGACAAAACGCACTGCTCTGCTTTGGGTCTTCTCTATTTCCTCTATCTATACTACCTGATAAGGGCCCAACACAGTCAAGAAATACCCAAATATCTGTTTTCTTAGTGTTTTGTAAACCACCTCTTTCGTGGGTGGGCCCCACGTATGGCGTTCTGCCAGTGAATATGTCTGTCATATGACTTTTCAGTGTTTATTTTTGTGTGTCTGTTCTTCTTTAGATCGCTCTTTACGTATGCTACTATATAATGAATTTGACTGTATCCAGCGATTTTTCAGGTGTCGTGGAAATCATATTAGGTCTACATCTTTGCTTTCGCCGTTTTCCAATAGATGGTAGTAGTGGCAAGTGGTTGTGCAGGTGGTAAGTCGCTAGGGCCATAGAATAAGAATAAATAGAATAGAATAAAGAAGAAGGCTTTCGAAGCTACTGAAACTGACGGAAACAGTCACAGGAGTTCCTTATCGAAAGCAGTTAATGTGTCTGAGCCGAGCACTGAAAAACAGCCACAACACACCGATAGACATGACAAGGTGACTTAGCTGCTTTACAGTGCATATCGCAAAACGATGAAAACGTGCTTGGAAACGTTGAAATGGGAAGTCTTACCCCACCCACCGTATTCTCCAGTCATTTCTCCATCTGACTACCACCATTTTCGATCAACGGTACACGAGCTGGCTGACCGGCACTTCTGGTCATATGAACGAGCACGAAATTTAATCGATTCATGGATCTCATCAAAAGACGCCCAGGTATTCCACCGCAGAATTCGTATGCTGCCCGAAAGATGGGAGAAAGTAGTTCCCAGTGATGGCCAGTACTTTGCATCGTAAACGATTTTTAAGTTTTCTACATTGAAGATTCGAACTTGGGGAACTGGAAGAAAAGTCTTAGACTTAATACAGTGTCTGATCTTTCACTCTAATTATGCACAATACTTTTTTTGAATGATTTTGTCATTTGAATGCAATAATTTTTGTTTTGTTGTTATATAATCCTGATTTTGGCCTTAGGTCATTTTCAAGTACAAAAATTTATTTGCGCTTCAAAAGACGTTTAAATAAGTTTTTCTTTCTTTTTTTACTTCAAAATGTCCTAAGGCCGAAATCTGGATTACAAAAACTTATTTACGTGTCAAAAGATATGTAAATAAGTTTATCTACTTGAAAATGGCTTTAGGCGGAAATCAGGATTGTATGATGATAAAATAATAATTCTAACAGTCAAATGGCGGCAGCATCATTAAAGAAATTAGAATGACGGTGGCTCCAGCCAAAATAAAAATTGTGAGCAAATGTTACATTTGCTCATGGTGAGGTGCCACTTCCAATCCCCGAACATACTCCAAGATGACAGTCGGGATCTGGCGGACGGCTGTCCACATTCGGACCGCGGAAGGTCGAAATTGTACGGCCAAAAGCTTTTTTGAAAGTATAAATTACTGAAGTAAACTGTTTAAAAATATTGTACTGTAGATCTGTCAGTTTGAGTACCGCTCTTATAATTTTTCGTAGTATTTCTCAGCCAGCTGTGTGACTGATTTAACTTAGTAACGGTTAGTAGGAAAATTAAATACCTGTATGTAGTTGCTATGGTTTGTAGTGCAGCGAGGATACTGAAGAGCGGAGTCAGAAGGGGAATAGCTGGCAGGCCGGTATAGCTTTTTAGGTCGAACCACACAGAATCTCCGGACACCCGAAATTTCGTTTAATGAAATACGAAATTTTATGAACCAACCTCTGTTTCTGGCAACCACTGAAGCCTCTTTTAATCATAACAGGCACATTCATTTTAACACAATTTTCGTGCTCGTAACTCGAACGGAAGCTTAACGCCACTTTATGGAACTCTGAAGTGAAATGGCGCTTTCATCTTTCGGGCAGGTGTACACGTCGGAGACGACCTCTGACGTGGAAGCGGCTCCTTGTCCGTGCGTCGACATACACGGAAGCAACTCCTCTGCGGTGCGTCCACACGCCCTTTACGTCCGTGGCGGTACTTTTATGAAGAACGTCTAAATGAAGCAGACCCATTATCACATCGACAGTGGTTGTTGCGATCTTAATTCGTTTCTTATTGTCGAGGCTTATAATGTTCTTCTGCATCGATATGGATCCTAAAGAGTTAGTATTTGACTGAGTGGAATGAAAAGTATTGTTTTACACTGGCTGATAATCCTGGGGATGTTGGAGTTCACTTAACATGCAATAAAATTGTCGCCCTAGTTAAAATTGGTAATTCAAAATGACAGAAACAACTCATCAGCACCTGCATAAAAATTTTCCTCAGGATAGTGAACGTTGTCGAGGGAAAACTCCACGCATATCTAGCTTCTCAGAAAAGAAACCTTGCTTACTAATTCGCTCTATGAGTCAACAGGAAAGATCTGCCGAAAAGCGATGCGTGTGTGTTGAACGCCAGAAGCGATTTTCAGATTCTGAGACAGTAACAAAATTGATATTGGATTTGAGCATTGTTGGAAGAGGAAAAGAACGTTGGTGCAGCGTTTCAAGGTATTCCACTAGACAGTGGAATACATGTAATACAAGAACAACCGATATTTTGGCTGCTGACGATAAAAATACTTTGCTCAAACTTCTGCAGAAGACTCACTACTACGCCATAGCACTTTATGGATCATGTGACAGTGTTGATGGAAAAACAAATGTCTACTTTCGTGCTTTTTTGGATATTGTAAGTAAATCATTTAGAGAAAAACTGCTATTACTATTGTCGTTTAGAGGAATAACTCAAAGAAAAGTTTTATTTAGGAACTTAAATGTCTTCATGACAAAATCAAACATTAGTTATGCTAAAATGTTGTCTCTTTCAACTGACGGGGCCGCAGTGGTTACTGGCAAAGAAGACGGACTAGTTATTTAAATCAACGTTAACAATTTTGGTTACTATCTAATCACTGGGAAAACTACCAGGCAGTATTTTGTGGTAAACTTACTGCCACTCTGAGAGAAGTAGAGGACAGCTGATCAAGTCGATTACTTTTATGAGGTCTCGTTCTGCTCTTCAGCATAGACTGTTAAAAGAGTTTCCATCTGAGTATGATTCGGCACAACCTGCCTTACCGCAGCTCAGTAATGTTCATTGGTTAAGTGGAGATCAAGTGACTGAACTTATGTAGCAGAAATGAAGGTTGAACTAACCTCCTTCTTAGACAACGTGGGTACACAAGAAGCAAGGAAGCTCTGGAGCTCCTAGAAAACGTACGCAATATTTTTGCTGTCACTGAAAGACATTCTGAAACATTGAAATGCGCTCAGTACCTTTGGCAAGCTGGAGATGTGTGAAAAAAATTGCAGTTCTATAATTTATTCGCTTTCCAACAGTTCTAGAATATGAAAACGGTACTGAAATAGACTTGGCAGTATTTTCAGATTTTATGTCCGATATTAGGAAGGAATTTGCAGCAATCTTCCAAGACTTCACACAGAGAAGTTGTTACGATTCATAAAATCGCCTTTTGACGTCTCTCCACCGGTAGAACAGGCTGATGTGCCTGCGAAGTTGTTCGATGTTTCGAAGCCTTCATTACAAACGGAGATAAGAGACTAGCAGAAAGACGTTTCCTCTCAAACATACAACACTGCATCCGCCTAAAAGTTTTTGAGAAAATATGCCCAAGAAAAACTACAAAAAATTACCCATTTTCCTGGTTATTACATTTGGGTCCAAAATGTTATGAAATTTCATTTCCAGAAATGAAAGTTTGGAAGAACCTGTATCTCTCAAGACTGACGTCTGCCCACATTGATGACACTCTTAGCATCATTTTCTCCCTGCGCGAATCTAACATAAAAATGTGTGTCAAAACAGTTAATTTAATTTCTCGCATTGATGGTTGAGTAAAATTATGCTTATCCATTGTATTTAAATTATTTTTGAGTGATACTAAAATAAAAAAAAATATATTGAGCGATATGAACGACTTTTAGGTCGATAAAAATTTTCAGAAATAATCAGACCCATCTAAAATCACTTGCCGACCACTGCTCTAAGTCAAACTGAGTTCAATTTACTGAGAACTCGTGTGACATATTGTAGGCTCGTACTTTGTTCATCTTAAGGAAATGTAAATCATGTTATTAAATAACAAAGTACTATTCGTAATTAAACGGAGTATTTGTGATTCTCTTGTTTTATTTCTGTACGCCTGTAGATAGCTTTTCAATAATACATTCGTTTTTACATTCACAGTGTATACTTTCGCATTTCTGACGGAATGTTATATTTCCCTTTTGCCATATTTGATTTTAAGTCTTCCAAAGCTTTCGTCAATTCTGATTCTAATACTGGATCCCCTATTTCTTCTAAATCGAATAATGTTTCTTCTTCTATCACATCAGTCAAATCTTCCCCCTCATAGAGTCCTTCCTCGTACTCTTTCTACGTAGCCGATCTCTCCTCCACATCTAACAGTGGAATTCCTGTTGCACTCTTGTTACTACCCTTGCTTTTAATTCCACCGTAGGTTATTTTGACTTTCCTGTATGGTGAGTCAGTCCTTCGGACAATCATTTCTTTTTCGATGTCTTCACATTTTCATGCAGCCACTTTGTCTTAGCTTCCTTGCACTTCTTATTTATTTCATTCCTCAGCGATTTGTAATTCTGCATTCCTGAATTTCCTTCAGCATTTTTGTACTTCTTTCTTTCATCAATCAACTGAAACATTTCTTCTGTTAGCCATGGTTTCTTCGCAGCTAACTTCTATGTACCTGTCTTTTTCTTTCCAACTTCTGTGATTGTCGTTTCTAGAGATGTCCGTTCATCTTCAGCTGTACTGCCTACTGAGCTGTTCCTTATTGCTGTATCTACAGCATTAGAGAACTTCAAGCGTATCTCGTCATTCCTTAGTACTTCCGTACCAACCTCTCTGCGTATTGGTTCTTCCTGACTAATCTCTTAAATTTAATCCTGCTCTTCAGCACAACTAAAGTGTGATCTGAGTCTATATCTACTCCTGGGTACACCTTAAAGTAAAGTACGTAATTTCGGAATCTCTGTCTGACCATGATGTAATCTAGCTGAAATTTTCCAGTATCATCCGGTCTTTTCCAAGTATAGCTCCTCTTCTTGTGATTCTTGAACAGAATATTCGCTATTAATATTCGCTATTACTAACTGAAAATTGTTACAGGCCTCAAATAGTCTTGCTCGTCTCTCATTCCTTGTCCAAGTCCATATTCTCTTCTGTTTCTTCTACTCCTTCCCCTACAACTGCATTCCAGCCTCCCATGACTATTAAAGTTTCACCTCTCTTTATGTGCTGTATTACCCATTCAATATCCTCATATGCTTTCTCTATTCTTGATCTTCAGCTTGTGACATCGACATATATACCTAAACTGTCGTTGTCGGTGTTGGTTTGCTGTTGATTCTGATAAGAATAACCCTGTCACTGAACTGTTCACAGTAACACACACTCCCCCCTACATTCCTACTTATAATGAATCCTAATCCAGTTATACTATTTTCTGCTGCTGTTCATATTAGCCTATACTCATCTGACCAGAAATCCTTGTCTTCTTTCCGTTTCACTTCACTGACCCCAATTTTATCTAGATTGAGGCTTTGCATATCCCATTTCATATTTTCTATCTTCCCGACCACGTTAAAGCTTCTGACATTCCACGCCCCGACTCGTAGAATGTTATCCTTTTGTTGGTTATTTAGTCTTTTTCTCGTGGTTATCTCCCCTTTGGCAGACCGCCGGCGGAGATCTGAATGGTGGACTATTTCGGAATCTTTTGCCAATGAAGAGATCATCATGACTCGTTTTCAGTTACAGGCAAAATATACTGTGGATACGCATTATGTGTTTCCATCGCTTTTCGCATCCTCATGCCATCGGTCATTTCTGATCCTTTCGCCTTTAGGGGAACTTCTGTCGGCTCCTGACATGGCCGTTGGCAGAATAAGTGTGACTTCTTATGCCGGAAATGTTGATTATTAATCAATACTTAAGCGGTTGCGGGTTTCGAACTCGGAACCGAGCACGTTCTTGATTACTAATCAAAGACTGTACCCCTAGACTATGGATGTGAAAATACATTGTGGGTTTCTTTCTATAGCATGTCATAAGACTTAGCCTCTCACATGATTACACTTCCTAAATAAGACAGTTGCCATTTGAAATAAGCTGTAAAATTGGTTGACTGTTGCCATATAATTAAAACTTGTTCACAATCGGTTTTCTGTGATTAACGCCCCTAATTCAACTGACGACGAGCCACGGTAATAAATAATCGTATACAATTATTTTCGTTTATTCTTTTATACAAGTAGTTCGTTTGCTAAAACCGAAGTAATTGTGTGAAGTGGCAGTGAGTGTCACTTTCTCAAAACCTCACAGGTATGTATATTCACCACGTTTGGAGAGAAACATGGAAGAGCCTTAATTTTCCATATCCTCTCCAGTCTGCGACACACCTGTCTATGGTATCAGGGTCAGTCCTGTCTACACATAGATCCTAATTTCAAAGCTCAGTTTAATCCCCAATTTTGGTTAATTCCACGGTCACAACGAACAATGCCTAAAATTTAGCTTATCAAATTGACAGCTATTAATCCTATGGAAGTATCTTAAAAAATAATGGCCATTGTTCAGTGAAATATGTGCCAGGCTGTAAGTGCTATTTCAGAATCAGTGACGCCAGTTTGTGGGATCACAGAACGCCATTAGCTCTACAAACACAGTTACAGCAAACAGTCCTTCACACGCTGCAGCTCATACATTCGTTCACTGTTTATCGTCCATAACTGCCAGAGCCCGCGGGCCCAGTGGCACGCCACATTGATTTATTTCTTCCATACGTGACCCGAAATAACTTTTTATTAACGACGTGATAACGCGTCGCGCCTCCGTCACGCACCACCGTCGGCGTCATTGTTACTCGTTTGGCCGTCTTTGAGCTCCACGCAGCGCCTTTCTGTCCCTATCTGCAACAGCCACCCGTATTAGGCCGCTCATTTATCAGTGAAAACGTCACATTAAAGAAAAAAAAAGACATGTAATTAGTAGACTACCTAAAGATGGGACACTCAGGTTTAAAGTACACTGCTGTTCGTTAAAATTTGGGATGCAGGGAGGAGAGTAAATAACGAAAATTTCGTATTATGTATGTACATACTGTAGAGAGAATACCTGATTTACTTTATATCTCCTTGAGAGGTATACGGAGTGCGAAATACTTTACAGAGAGCTGCTACCTCTGGCAGCAACAATGACCCTAGGCCGGCTGTCATCGCGTCATCTTGGATGGTAGATTCGGGTACACCATCGCTGCTGCGTCAAATCTTTACCAGATTTCGTTAATCGTAGTGGCTGACCTGGCGAATGTCCCCTGGGAACGTTTGTTCTCCTTGGAAACTCTGCATACGCGGTGCGACAATAAAGTAATGAGACTGATGTGAAAAACAAAGTTGCTTACCGTTTCAGTCGTTTTATGTTGTATTCTTCGAAGTAGTTCCCTTCTGATGGCACACACTTTTTTCAGCGCTTCTGCCATTGATGGTAACATTTCTGGAACTCATCTTCTGTAATATCCTCCAAGACCCTCGTCACAGCTTTTTGGACATCTTGTGTTGTGTGAAAATGGTGTCCCTTGACCGCGGTTTTGACTCTTGGAAATAGAAAAAAGTCGCACAGAGCGATATCTGGTGAATAAGGTGGCTGTGGTAGTATTGAAATTTGTTTTGAGGTTAAAAATTTCTGTACTGACAGAGCAGTATGGGATGGTGCATTATCGTGTTGCAGAATCCAATTATCAGCAATGTTGGCACGGACACGAAGAACTCTTTTACGAAGTCTTTCTAAAATTTATTTGTAGTAATATTGGTTAACCACCCACTCTTTATGAGCAATTCCCTTGGAATCAAAGAAGCACACAAGCATGCATTTCACTTTTTTTGGTCTGGGTGATCCCTTTGAGCACCATTGCGAACTTTGGCGTTTTGTCTCTGGATCGTACTGAGAAAACCAACTATCATCACCAGTGATAACACGGCTCAACAATTCTGGATTGATTTCCGTTCGCTCTAACATTTTCCTGTGTTTCTCGTTGTTGTGGTGTGAGATTTTTGATGACCACTTTTGCACAAATCTTTCTCATACCAAGATCTTCAGTTATTATTAGACGAACCGTTGCTCGATGGACGTTCAGTTCTTCTGCGATCATTTTCACGGATAATCTTCGATCATATCTACGAGTTCACACACCCTGACCAAGTTGACATCCATCCGTGAGGTTGATGGTCGTCCAGTGCAGTCTTCATCTTCAACATTCGTTCTGCCTTCACTAAACATTTTATACCAACGAAAAACTTGAGCTCTTGACATAACCTCCTCTCCAAAAACCTTCGGTAGCTTACCGTAAGTCGTCGTCTCGTTTGCACTCAGTTTAAGGCAAAAAGAAATGGCAAACTGTTGCGCAATATTGTGCGGTTCCATTTCCGTGACGAGAGACACAAACACGTGTTGACTTATTACAGCAAAACACACGACTGAGCAGTCGCATCAATGTGCCGCTTGGACTAGAAGCAGCTTATAGACCAAGATCAAACATATTGTGCTTATGCAAACCTGCAGGTTTGCCAGATCTTGCAAAGAAAATCAGTCTCATTACTTTATTGTCGCACCTCGTATTCACGCGGCCGCTATATTTGTCAGTATTGCTGGTCGCTTTCACAACGCTAAAGTTTTGGTTCTTTTAGCATCTCTTCGAAAACGATAATAGCTGTTGCGAAACATCTTTTTGTCCGAGTAGTTTCATGCAGGGTTTGAGTGGCTCAGGGGCTGCGATAGCTTCTGTTTCAGAATCAGAAACTTCAGGCATGTGGGTGATGACCTACTTGAAATTATTATTAACTTAAATAACAGTCCCGAAAAAATACTGTACCTCTTAATCGCGAGACTACAGGCATTGTTAATATTGAAGCCTGTAAAACATTTACCGATAATCTAATGTGCTAACAAATGAAACGAGACAGATGGAAAGAAAGTAAGTAAACTGATCATTATTTCAAAAATAATCGCAATAATTGTCATCACATTTAACCCACTGTGAGACAAGAGGGTCAATGCTTTCAAGAAAAGAAAATGTTTACGGTTGCCTACTGAACTATGATACTACCCAGGCGTGCTTCACTTCATCCGAAGCAAATCGACGGCAACGAATGTTTCCCTTCAGGCCTCCAAAAATTTTGAAACCGCATGGGAAGAGTTTAGGACTATAGTCGAAACAACCTTGACAACCTTGACAACAAGCTTGTTTCGAATACATTACAAGAGTTTATCAGGGAAAATGTTAAACTTCCTCCGTACAGCCCCGATCTCTTTCACGCGACTTACATATTTGTGGAGCCATGAAGAAATTATTGGTCGTTGATTTGCTTCGGACGAAGAGGTGCACTTCTGGTTACAATCATGGTTCCATAGGCTAGCTGATGTTCCGCGAAGGCACTGACAATCTTGTCTCTCAGTGATCTAAATGTATTAACAATTACGGACATTACTTTTGCAATAATAAACTATTTATTTATAATTTTCCATTTGTTTGCTTTTCATTTGACTGCACGTTATACATACCTAGATTGCAAATCATTAGCCTGGATTAAGGTATCTGTTGCATTTATTTGCATCTTTCACGGTATAAACTTTATTCTATTTCTGAAAAAAATACATTGTGATCCTAGTTGTACTTCGAGTGCTGAATTCAAAGCAGTTTTTAGTTTTTTGATGTCAGGGATAGTTTATGCATAACCGCAAATTTATTTCTCTTTTCTGTTTCTGATATAGTGGAGCAAACATGAGGTGACATTCGATAAACAAACCCCTTTTTTATGATGTTATAAGTTCATCACATTAATGGAGGGTGAGATCTTACACATAACAGAGTAATCTTTGTGGATACGCTTTGTAGCATTTATTTGTCATGAGAAATTACAGAAAATTCACAAAAAATGAGCTTCTGTATCGTAATGCACTTCTCTTTGTAAGTAGGCTGTTTAGGTTTCCTTATTGGTAACGCCACGTAGCGCTCTGTATGAAAATCATGGCTGTGCTGCGTGCAGTCTGTGGCTGGTTTGCATTGTTGTTGGCTATTGTAGTGTTGGGCAGTTGGCTGTTAACAGCGCGTAGCGTTGCACAGTTGGAGGTGAGCCGCCAGCAGTGGTGGATGGCGGATTTTTGAGAGCGGATTATCTGGACTTGTGTCCATCAGAAACAGTACATTTGTAAGAATATATAATGACTTTTGAACACTGTTAAGGTAAATACATTGTTTTTTCTCTATCAAAATCTTTCATTTGCTAACTATGCCTATCAGTAGTTAATGTCTTCAGTAGTTTGAATCTTTTATTTAGCTGGCAGTAGTGGCGCTCGCTGTATTGCAGTAGTTCGAGTAACAGAGATTTTTGTGACGTAAGTGATTTGTGAAAGCTATAGGTTATTGTTAGTCAGGGCCATTGTAGTGATTTTTGAAAGTCAGATTGCGTTGTGCTAAAAATATTGTGTGTCAGTTTAGTGTTGATCAGAATAGGTAAAGAGCGAAATGTCTGAGTACGTTCAGTTCTGCTGAGCTGTTTGAAAATCAAATAATGTAAGAGGTTTATCAGCACAGTAATTCACTTATGTTTCTAAAGGGACGTTTCAACTTTTCTCTGTTGTATTGTGGAAAACAGCTGCCAACGTGAGTTACGTAGAAGCAAATATCCTTGGAGTAGTGAAATAATTCAAATCACTTAATAAAAGCAAGTCTTATGGTCCAGACTGTATACCAATTAGGTTCCTTTCGGAGTACGCGGATGCATTAGCTCCATACTTAACAATCATATACACCCGTTGGCTCGACGAAAGATCCGTACCCAAAGACAGGAAAGTTGCACAGGTCACACCAATATTCAAGAAAGGTAGTAGGAGTAATCCACTAAATTACAGGCCCATAACGTTAACGTCGATATGCAGCAGGATTTTAGAACATATATTGTGTTCGATCATTATGAATCACCTCGAAGGAAACGGTCTATTGACACACATGGGTTTAGAAAACATCGTTCCTGTGAAACACAACTAGCTCTTTATTCACATGAAGTACTGGGTGCTATTGACAAGGGATTTCAGATCGATTCCGTATTCCTGGATTTCCGGAAGGCTTTTGACACTCTACCACACAAGCGGCTCGTATGGAAATTGCGTGCTTATGGAATATCGTTTAATTTTTGTGACTGGATTCATGATTTACTGTCAAAGAGGTCACAGTTCGTAGTAATTGACGGAAAGTCATCGAGTAAAATAGAAGTGATTTCAGGCGTCCCCCAAGGTAGTGTTATAGGCCCTTTGCTGTTCCATATCTATATAAACGATTTGGGAGACAATCTGAGCAGCCGTCTTCGGTTGTTTGCAGATGACGCTGTCGTTTATCGACTAATAAAGTCATCAGAAGATGAAAACAAACTGCAAAACGATTTAGAAAAAATATCTGAATGGTGCGAAAAGTGGAAGTTGACCCTAAATAACAAAAAGTGTGTGGTCATCCATATGAGTGCTAAAAAGAGCACGTTAAACTTCGGTTACACGATAAATCAGTCTAATCTAAAAACCTTAATTTCAACTAATTACCTAAGTATTACAAACAACTTAAATTGGAAAGAACACATAGAAAATGTTGTGGGGAAGGCTAACTAAAGACTGCGTTTTATTGGTAGGACACTTAGAAAATGTAACAGACCTACTAAGGAGACTGCGTACACTACGCTTGTCCGTCCTCTTTTAGAATACTGCTGCGCAGTGTGGGATCCTTACCGGATAAGGCTGACGGAGCACATCGAAAAAGTTCAAAGAAAGGCAGCACGTTTTGTATTATCTCGAAGTATAGGAGAGAGTGTCACAGAAATGATACAGGATTTGGGCTGGAAATTATTAAAGGAAAGGCGTTTTTCGTTGCGACGGAATCTTCTCAAGAAATTCCAATCAGCAACTTTCTCCTCCGAATGCGAAAATATTTTGTTGACACCGACCTAAATAGGGCGGAGCGATCACCACGATAAACTAAGGGAAATCAGAGCTCGTACGGAAAGATATAAGTGTTCATTCTTTCCGCGCGCTATACGAGATTGGAAAATAGAGAATTGTGAAGGAGGTTCAATGAGCCCTGTGCCAGGCATTTAAAAGTGATTTGCAGAGTATCCATGTAGATGTAGATGTAGATGAATCTTTCTTCAAAAAAATGGCTCTGAGCACTATGCGACTTAAATTCTCAGGTCATCAGTCGCCTAAAACTTAGAAGTAATTAAACCTAACTAACCTAAGGACATCACACACATCCATGCCCGAGGCAGGATTCGAACCTGCGACCGTAGCGGTCACTCGGCTCCAGACTGTAGCGCCTAGAACCACACGGCGAATCTTTCTTCTCTCGAATGATATTGCAGCAGTAATCTGCTAACATAGAAGATACCCACTTCCGTTCATAACGCTTTTCTATGGTAGAAATGTCTTTATGGAAACTTTTGCCACGTTCATCCGATTCGTCACTACAAATCTCTGTGAAGTACTCCAGATGAGAGTCCATTGTATGCACCTTCAAAGACATATATCACCCCATGTCGTAATACGCTTTGATCATGTCATTCACAATTGCTTTGTAGTTAGTAGCTCTTCTTCTTCCGAGGAAGTTTCCTAACACCATACCATGCTGTCTTTTTTTTTTTTTTTGGTGAGTTAAACGTGCCTCAAAAATTGCGTCTTTCTGCAGCTCCTTCATTTGTGGGCGCGAAAATAGAACTTCCTTTATTTAAGTAGCTGAAAGATGGGGGAATCTGGTAGCTAGATATTCTAACCCATTGCCTGTTGCATCCGTGGCCTTCACGAATTGTTTCATTAGGCCAAGTTTGAAATGATGCAGTGGAAGTAGTAATCTATCAGACTTTCACGTTGTACATTCTTTTCGCCCACTTTCCATCTCCGCCTAGGCCATTTCTTTTTCACGTAGTGAGAATTTCTGTCTCGACTATCCCACTCGCGAAGAAAACAGGCATAATCCGTGTAGCCTTGTTGAATTCCCAGTACCATAGCAATTACTTTGAAATCTGCACCTATTTTCCATTTGTATTCATTGAATTGTAATACCGTTAGCACACTTTTTACGAATTCGTAGTTCTCTTTGGTCAAGCTGGTGTAAGCTAATGGAACAGAGGGTACTTTATTTCCGCTATAGAGCAGAACACCTTTGAAAGTTGTTTTCGACGCATCCATGAAAAGTCTCCACATCTGTGAAGTTCAGGACTTACATTAGGCCAACAACGTCACTGAAAAATGTTAGTGCTCCGTCAGTTGCTAAACAGGAAATAAAAGCATGTTTTCTGTGCATGAATACAGTGATTTAAGTGCTTTGGTGGAGTAGATTATACTCTTGTAATTTTCATCCTAGCAGCTGCGACTTTAGTTTACTTAGTCCTAGATCATATACTACATCATCTAAATCTCCTTGTGTTAAGAAATGTTGCGATGACTCACTTTTGCAGCGATTTAAAGGATCATCATCTGTGATTTCTTCAGTACTATTTACTTGACTGTTACTCCGAATTTGAGCTGGACCGCTTGAAGGTATTGGAAGGCTGTCAGAATGCTGCACTGGCATTCTCGCTGAAGGCAGATATGAGCAAGGAATGTGCCTCTTCGATTTTTTGTTTGTAAAACCCTGAATTATTGTTAGTAACGTAGTCCTTAGGCTCTCTCCACACCAAGGGCACAGCGAACAACGCCACTTTCTCTTTACCTTTCCACTACTGTATTAGCTTGCAGTAACATGTAGCACAACAGAAATGTGTAGCCCATTCTTTATCTTGGTCTCCTACCTCTACTCTGAAGTAATGTTTATATACTTTCTTTATGACTGTTGAAATATTCTTCCTATTTCTGACAAAGGTGAACTTCCCACAGATACAGCAGAAGTTGTCTGGCTTATATCAACATTCAAGACGACGTGGCATTTCTAAAAATTTAAAAATACCTCTTCAGTAATACACTTGTAGTACATTAATACTAGAGAACTTGAGAAACGCTGATATGTGAAAACAATTTACCTTCAGCATCAGGCTAAATCAGTTTAAAAACAGGAACTTATAAGTTCAACTGTGCTCGCAAATATGACAGAGACGGTTACGTGTCAGCCAAAATACCCACTCGTTAAGATTGATACAAATTACGGCTAACACTACTGTTGTAAACGAGATGCACCTGCCTCTAGGAAACGTGAAGTTTAACTGCGGAGGCAGCCACCGGCTGTCGCCGTTTGAGTTTATGAGCTCCTGCAGTTCGTGTTAATGACATAGGTGTGGCTGGGGATAATCCAGTGACGTCTGATTCTTCCCATCTGCTGCTGAACAAGAAATTTTCAAGCTCCATCACTACTGGAAGCTGCAACATACCCGTATCTGTCCATAACGTCCCGTGTTTGCCCTGAATTGTAGATACACACACACACATCGATAAAAAGCATTCCTGAAAACGGTATTTTGTTTCCATATTTGAATTTCCAGTGGTAAACTAGTTTAGAAGCACACACTTTAATATCAGAAATAGATCCGTTTTCGAACAGCGTTATTAAACGTGGTTGTTTCCGCTTGCGGTTACAAAAAATTATTTCAGTTTTACTTTATTGCGTATGCAATAGTCGATATTACTCATCATCGGGCAAGAATCTATATTACAAACATTGCGATAGAGGATTATCGCTATATTTGTTGCAGTGATTTAAGCAAATCACGGAAAACGTAAATAGGAATAGCTGATGGGGACTCTGATCGAAGTCCTCTGGCGTCCAGTGTCACTACCAGTGGGACATGTCGATGAAGGAAATGTGTGCGTACCTAACATTGACGGATAAGCAAACGATTTGAATGTTCAAATAATGGGTCATCTTAACCGTAAATCATTTTTGCTGACAGACATTCTTCTTATTTGGTATTTTCTCTGTTGCTATCTTTTTTTAGTCTTTACATTTCTCCATACCTATATATCTTCCAATATAATTTTCCACTTTACGACCTGTATCTGCGTAAATCATCCCTTAACACAGAATGAGACAAACCATTACGCCGAATAAAATATTTTTCAACTTCCACAGTATTTTGTTGAAGTCTGCAGAGGAAATTTTCTCTCTTTCTCTGTCTTCACTACGATGTTATACAGGTAGTATTCTTTACTGTGTTGACAAGCTTCGTGACTGCGTGGTTTAATTACAGTCTGTGAGTGCTAACACGTTTCAGTTTTTGCAGCATGTAGACGATTCTTATTCATAATTTTGTGATAAGACTGATCCCTGGATTTTGTTTGTACGATTCAATTTCAATTTTCTGCAGAAAACTATGTATTTCGCATCCGTTACTGTATTTAAGTTTTTACACAGTTGTTGCGTGTGCTAGTATCTTTGGGGCTTGAATACGAGATCAGTTATGAAATGTACACTGGCAGAATAGTGCTAAACCGCTTTTCTTCTCGTAGGATCAGAGACTCGGATACAATGCTTCCGTAGCTTAGGTACGCTGCTAGTTCTTGTCCCCTCAAGTGAAGCGAGACGCAGGAGTTTCTCAACTGATGGCCAGCCGGAGGATAATAAAACTTCCGCCAACACAGAGTGAGAACTTTGTACGGACTGACACCGCGCCCGCAGGCGGGCGGGTTCTGCCGTGACGAAGTGAAATTTACCATCCAGGTGATATCCACGCCACAGAAACTGGATTGGGGGCTGGGACGAAGTATGGCAGAAGCAGAGCGGATTCTCTTTTTGATGCAACGTTCAACTTTTCAAAGCTAAAGTAAGTAGTAAAGCAAGTAATTAATTTCGAACGAGTTGCTATGTAACATATTCAATTACATGCTGTTGTATACAGTCGCTTGTAATTTAGTTTCATAGTATTTTACTGTTCCTCCTTTCCTTTTTTATTTATTTATTTATTGTTCCGTGAGACCAAATTTAGGAGAAGTCTCCATGGTCATGGAACGAGTCAATACATGAAATTTTAACACGATAGTAGAAACAGATAAAATGAAATACAAGAAACGTATTCGGGCGACAATTCGTAAGTTTAAATAAGGAAAATGAACAATGTAACACTGGAATTTGCTTACTTTTTCAGCTCTTCCAGGAGCACCTCGACAGAGTAGAAGGAGTGAGCCATGAGGAAACTCTTCAGTTTAGACTTAAAAGCGTTTGGGCTACTGCTAAGATGTTTGAGTTCTTGTGGTAGCTTATTGAAAATGGATGCAGCAGAATAGTGCACTCCTTTCTGCACAAGAGTCAAGGAAGTGCATTCCACATGCAGATTTGATTTCTGCCTAGTATTAACTGAGTGAAAGCTGCTAACTCTTGGGAATAAACTAATATTGCTAACAACAAACGACATTAAAGAAAATATATACTGTGAGGGCAATGTCAGAATTCCCAGACTATTGAATAGAGGTCGACAAGAGGTTCTCGAACTTACACCACATATAGCTCGAACAGCCCGTTTTTGAGCCAAAAATACCCTTCTTGCATCAGAAGAATTACCCCAAAAAATAATACCATATGACATAAGCGTATGAAAATATGCGAAGTATACTACTTTTCGTGTTGAAATTTCACTTATATCAGATACTGTTCTAATGGTAAATAAAGCGGCATTTAGTTTCTGAACAAGATCCTGAACATAGGCTTTCCACAACAGCTTACTATCTATCCGAACGCTTAGGAACTTCAACTGTTCCGTCTCGCTTATAATATGCCCATTTTGTCTGATCAAAATGTCAGTTCTTGTTGAATTGCGAGATAGAAACTGTAAAAACTGAGTCTTACTGTGATTTAGCATCAAATTATTTTCCACATGCCACGAACTTATTTCATGAACTACATTATTTGATAATGTTTCAATATTACACACAAGGTCCTTCACTACCAAGCTGGTGTCATCAGCAAACACAAATATTTTTGAATCACCTGTAATACTAGAAGGCATATCATTTATATAAATAGTAGCGGCCCCAGCACCGATCCTTGGGGAACGCCCCCCTTAATAGTGCCCCATTGGGACTGAACATCACTACCACTCTCAATATTGCGGAGAATTACCTTCTGCTTTCTGTTCTTAACGTAAGAGGCGAACCAGTTGTAAGCTACTCCCCTCACTCCATAATGGTCCAATATCTGCAGTTCTATCGGTTAATTACGAAGAAGTCTAAATCATTAACGATGCCACTTGGTGGATCTGGGGTGAAATACGCAAAAGAGGAACTATGACGTAACACAACTGCCTCATACAATGAACATTATGAAAAATATACACTGTCGGAAAAAAAATCGCAGCACCGAGAAGGAGTTGTGCGACATAAACGAAAGATGGTTGGCGTGTTTCTGCATCTGAAAAATGATGTCTACTCAAATATCACACCTGTCGCATAAGAATGGCGTTAGTACCGCCACGATGAAGATTCAAATCACGGTTGCGTTAAATGCTCGCTGCAGCGGTCGTGAGCGCTGGTTACCTTTGAGTTTTTGGTAGTAAGTTGACGTTAGCAAAGGATGCCTTTAAGATGAAAAAGACGCCATTATCAAAACCTCACTGAATTTGAACGGGGTCGTGTAATGTGGCTACGAGAAGCTATATGCCCCTTTTGCGATACTGCGGAAGGACTCGGCAGGAATGTAGCCAGTTGTACATGATAGCTGGTAGCGGTTATCACGAGAATGTACGGGCGCAAGAAGGTCGGCTCCAGACGGCCACGTGGCACTACAGTGAGGGAAGATCACCGCGTTCGGCGTATGGCTCTGGCGCATAGTACTGCATCTGCAGCAGCAAGTTGAGCAGCAGTTGGCGACACAGTGACACAACGAACTGTTTTAAATCGGTTACTTCAAGGACAACTCCGAGCCAGATGCACTGTAGCCTGCCTTACACTGACCGCAAAACACCGCCACTTAGTGACTTTAGTGGTGTGAAATGTCCGCTCCCAGTAGCTGAGTGGTGGCCGACACGGTAGCTTAGCGTGTTGGGTCAGACGGCTGCGTGCTCTCTGTAATAAAAAAACTGAGTCAACTTGAACGGATGTCTTGTGACGTCCGCCCAGACCAAACGCAACGAATTATATCGAACAAAAAAAAGTGGTTAGTGCGACAGAATGTCAATCCTAAGGGCTCCGGTTCGATTCGCGGCTGGGTCGGAGATTTTTCCGCTCAGGGACTGGGTGTTGTGTTGTCGTAACCATCATCATTTCATTCCCATCGACGCGCAAGTCGCGGGAGTGGCGTCAAATTGAAAGACTTGCACCCAGCGAACGGTCTACCAGACAGGAGGCCCTAGTCACACGACATATATGTAGTGGCGTCAAGTGAGAGCCCACTGGAGGGAAGTGAACGTCTTATGATGAATACTGGTTCCGCTTCGGTTCCTGTGACGGCCCTGGGTACCTTAAAAGGAGGACCGTTGACGGTCTGCAACCAACCTGTCTGCGTGTAGACATAGTATACGTACACGTGGAGTTATGGTGTGGGGCTCGATGTAATACGACAGCAGGAGCACTCTCTCTGACTGCATACTTGTACGTCAATCTGGTGATTCGACCTATTGTGCTGCCACTCATAAACAGCATCACAGAGGTGTTTCCCAAAAGGGTAACGCTCGCCAGCATACCGCTGTTGTAACACAACGTGCTCTTCAGAGTGTCGACATGTTGCCATGGCATGCTCCATTAACAGATTTATCTCCAATCGAGCGCATGTGACACATCATCGGACGAAAAGTCCAGCGTCATCCACAGACAGCAATTACCGTCTCTGCAGTGACCGACTAGGCTTAAAAGGCGTGGAACTCCAACCCACAAACTGATATCCTGCACCAGCATTTCACATTTGCAGTGGCTTACCTCACTCTCAGATTCACCTGTTCACCGGTGATCTTGCTATGTTAGTCACAAATATATTACCTACACATGTGTATTCAAGACATTTTATTACTCTACATTATTTATTTTGTAGTGTTGCGACTTGTATACCTCATGGTATGTGGGCTAGAAAATTCTATATATCTTTTGTTTGACGTGGGATGAGACAACAGCCTCCTTGTAATTATTGAACGAATGGAATATAGGATGCATTTATGCCTATCTCCAAGTATGTTGTGTCTTATTTCGAAGCCACGAAGTGCTAGCGACTCTCGACAAATGCCAAAAACAGAAATACAGAATTTATAAGAAACAAATGTAGTTTCCTGCACACACTTAACAGTGAACCGCTCGTGCAATATCTAAGAAGCACTCGTGTCACGAAATGATGAACAAGGAATGTCTATAGGTCACAAAAATTGAAATATTTTAATGATCACATACTGTAACTAAGCAACCACGCAATCACGAAAGTTGCGAAAAGAGCAAAGAAGAGCACTTGTCTAACATCGTAGCTGAGGGAGAAGAACAGAAATATTTTTCCTTTCAAGAAAATAGTTTCCACATTGTGGTAGAAGAAATGCAAACATCAACAAAAAACTGTGGAATATGAAAAAATTTTATTCGGCAAATTTAACAGGTTAATGTGACATCTATTTTGATGTTAAGAGGTAGTCGACACAGGAATAAGAAATAAAGGGGATAATTGTATTTGAAAAAATAGTTTGCAATATATAAAGCACTAGATGTTACCCGCAGCTGCACATACTTGTCAGTGGTTTTGTTATCGTGTGCGATGGTGAGTAACTAAGCTATTGTACGTGCAATAGCGTCACCTGCTTTCGCGTATCTGCCTGTTCGGTAAGCATCTCTCTTCATGTGCTCCTCCCCCCCCCCCCTTCCCCACCTCTCAAATGTCCAAACGCACAGTAAAATCAGTGTCGCTGCCGAGTAGTGAATGTGCAGTCCACGGGCATCTATTCATTACGCAATGGGTGCACTGCGGAACAGATTTAATAAGTCTTTAACGTGGTTTATGTTCAGTGATGTAGAAATAGGGGCCGATTTTTTTGTTTTGTTTTTTAAGTTGCCTGTGTTCCTTCTCAGCGTTACACTGGACTCGCATTCGGAAGGACGACAATCCAAATCGTGTCCGGCGATCCTGATTTAGGTTTTCCGTGATTTCCCTGAATAGCTTCACGAAAATGCCGGCATGTTTCATTTGAAGGGGCACAGCCGATTTTCTTCCCCATCCATACCTAATCCGAGCTTGTGCTCCGTCTCTATGACCTCGTTGTAGTCGGTACGTTAAAGACTAATCTCCTCCTCCTACTCCTCCTCCCCCTCCTCCTCAGCATTCAAGATATCTCCATACCAAATTTCACTGAAATCGGTTAAGAAATTTAGTCGTGAAAACATAATGGCAGAGTTATTTTCGCTTTTATTAGTGGTAGTACAGAGGCATGAATTAGACACTTTGAAGATTGCATAAGCATCAGTAAAATTAAATGGGTTGTATGTGTGGCGTTATTGACCAGAGAACCCGGTCACTCGGTGCAAGTCTTGTATTCGACACAACTTCGTTGACCTATGCATCGATCATGATAAAATGTGTGCGTGTGTGTGTGTGTGTGTGTGTGTGTGTGTGTGTGTGTTGAGCTGGGGCAGATCCCAAGACCCTGTGATTGAAGGTAAGGATGCTGACTACATTATCACGAGCTATTCACGTGTATCAGTTTTTCTGATACGATTATTGATGGTCATGGCAGTAATATCAAATGTGGATTTAAAGTTATTGGAAAGTATTAAACAGATGTTATAAGCCGGCCGCGGTGGCCGTGCGGTTATAGGCACTTCAGTCCGGAACCACGTGACTGCTACGCCTCGGGGATGGATGTGTGTGATATCCTTAGGTTAGTTAGGTTTAAGTGGTTATAAGTTCTAGGGGACTGATGACCTAAGATGTTGAGTCCCATAGTTCTCAGAGCCATTTGAACATTTTTTTTAATGTTATAATTCTTTTTCGTGCAATAACTCCAGCTGCCCACATGTGTCTGACTGTTACCCGCGGATGCGGTAGCATTGCATAATGAAATTCAACCACATTCTACACGTGAAGGGAGGATGTCCCTCTGTTTATCGTACAGCATTTAAGTGATGCTGTCGCTATGAGTCGTTAAGCATCTCAGAAGCTGTAAGACCCATGTGACGCTCAGTGGCTACAATGTGACAGACTTATGACCAATATTAGTGTGGAAGTATGGATTACATAAGTTGAGGATTATATAAACTTTGTGTTCATTACGGTGAATCGCATTATGTAGAACTTATCGAAGGATAAAAGCATTTTCAGATAGATGATGAAGTTCGAAAGTCACACTGTAATAGCTTTTCCAAAGAGAAATTGTTCTTCCCCATTTCACATTACATTCTTAAAACCATGCCGTACGGGGTAGCGGTGCTGTCTAGGGCGCCTTGCCGCAGTTCGTGCGGCTGGCACTGTCGGAGATTCGAGTCCTCCCTCGGGCATGGGTGTGTGTGTGTTGTCCTTAGCGTAAGATAGTTTAAGATAGACTAAGTAGTGCGTAAGCCTAGGGACCGATGACCTCTGCAGTTTCGTCCCAGAGAACTTACCATAAGTTCCCAGTTTTCTTAAAATCAACAGCTTTGGGGTACTACACACTTTCTAAAGCAGCCACATTCTTCTTCGGCGTTCATGCTATCACCATGCAAAATTTCATCAAAATCAGTTCAACGGCTCAGTCTTAAAAGCATGGCAGACAGATTTACTTTCGCAATTATAGTGTTAGGATGGGTTATCGACAAGCTCAAGGCTAATAAGTGTGTATAAATGTAAATATTACATAGAGATTGACATTTAAAAATGAAATAGGTTTAAGTTGATTAGTTTTTGAAGTATTTATTTCCTTTGTTTATAAATATTATGAGTCATTAGACCGCGCCATATTCCACTTCGAACTTCTTCACTGCGCTAAGTTTCGAGCCCTCTGCTGGGATGTTCTTCCAGCTTCTACTAGTTTCCCTGAATGGCTGAACGTATCATCAGTGGCTACAACCACTAAAGCCTGGAGTCTAATATACATTGAAGCACCAAAGAAACGTATAGACTTGATTATTCAAATATGGAGATACGTAAACAGGCAGAATGTGACCCTGCGGTCGTAATCGTCTATATAAGACAACAAGTGTCTAGTGTATTTGTTAGATCGGTTACTGCTGCTACAGTGACAGGTTATCAAGATTTAAGTGAGTTTGAACGTAGTGTTAAAGTCGGCGCACGAGCGATGGACAGAACACCTCCGAGGTAGCGATAATGTGGGAAATGGGGGTTGCCCGTACCATCATATCACGAGTCTACCGTGAATATCAGGAATCCGGTAAAATATCAAATCTCCGACACCGCTGCGGCCGGAAAAAGACCCTGCAAGAACGGGACCAAAGATGACTGCAGAGAACCGATCAACGTGAGAGAAGGGCCACCCTCCTGCAAATTGCTGTAGGTTTCAATGCTGGGCCAGCAACAAATAACAGCGTGCGAACCATTCAGCGAAACATCATCTATATGGGCTTTCGGAGCCGTAGTTCCAGTCGTATGCCCTTGAAGACCGATGACCGCACGACACATGTCTGCAAACATATTGACTGGTCGGACGAGTCTCTTTCCAAATTGTATCGAGCGGATGGATATGTACCAGTAGGGAGACAACCTCATGAATCCATTGACCCTACATGTCAGGAGAGAACTGTTCAAGCGGGTGGAGGCTCTGTAATGGTGTGATGCGTGTGCAGTTGGATGTGGGACTCCTGATAGGTCTAGATACGACTCTGGCAAGTGGCACGTATGTAAGCATGCTGTCTGATCACCTGCATCCATTCATGTCCATTGTGCATTCTGTCGGCCTTGGGCAATTACAGCAGTACAATGCGACACCCCACATGTCCATAAGTGCTGCAGAGTGGCTCCAGGAACACTCTCCTGAGTTTAAACACTTCCGCTGGCCACAAACTCCCCAGACATGAACATTTTGAACATATGTAGGATACCTTGCAACGCGCTGTTTCACCCCTCGTACTCTTCCGGATCTTTCGGCAACCCTGTAGGATTAATGGTGTCAATTCCCTCTAGCACTACTTCTGACATTAGTCGAGTCCACGCCACGTTGTGTTGCGGATTTTATGCGTGCTCATGAGGGCCCTACACGATAGTGGACAAGTGTACGAGTTTATTTAGCTCTTCAGTGTATTTGTCTCCTTTCTTTACTCGTCAAAGTTACTCACACATTTTTTCCAGCTATCGGCATTCCAAGTAGAGGCAATGAGCAATCAAAAAGTGTTTCAAATTTCACACCGGCCATTCTGGTTTAGATTTCCTGCTTTAGGTTTCCGGAGTTGCTGATACGGACGTATCTAATTACTATTAAAAACAGTCTTGATCACGATTTATTTAACAAGGTGACCGGTTTCGACCACTAATGTGGTCATCTTCAGACCATTGAGTAGGAACCTCTTTCTCCAACAGAAAGAGGTTCCTACTCAATGGTCTGAAGATGACCACAGTAGTGGTCGAAACCGGTCACCTTGTTAAATAAATCATGCTCAAGACTGTTTCTAATAGTAATTATTTATAAGACATTGATCACTGCTGTTCCCGTAATGCATTCAAAAGTAACGGACGTATCTATTTGAAAAGCTCGTTGGCAATTCCCGCTATCACCCTCGTCGCTTCAGAGCTTTTCTCCATTTGAAACGATTTAGCTATCGACAGAAAATTAAACCATATCTTAACTGTTCGTTTTCACGATCAATGAAGGAAAGGTGATTTGGGTGTAAGTCGGTTTTCGAAAGGGCTTATCCTGTGATTACTTAAGTGATTTAATAAAGCCAGAAAAGCCTTACCCGGATGGGCGGACGGGGATCTGAACTGCCACCCTTCCAAAAACAAGTGCATTTAATGTTCTACCGAAACTTCTGATGGCGCGAACCTTTTACGACCAGGCAATGTGACAATCTTCCGTTAGTATCTTAATTTTATCTTCACCCAGTTATTGTCTGATCAAAAAGCAAAGCTCAGCGTTCTGGCCCTGATGAGCCAAACGGGGCCGACCGACTGCCGTGTCATCCTCATACAATGATGTCATGATGTACCGTATGAAGGGTCTTGGGTCAGCATGCAGCTCTTCCGGCCGTTGTCGGCTTTCTTGACTTTGAAACCAGTACTTGACATTCTGGTAACTCCTCGTCGGGCTTCACATGTTTGGATGCATTCTGCACCATCCTCTCACGGAGGAAAAGTGCCTGGTAATATCAGGAATCGAACACGGATCCTCGGCGTAGCAATATTACGCATTGACCACTGAGTTGCGGACGCGGTCATGTATCATCTGAGGGTTTGTCTTTATTTTATCAGAAGTAATCTTAAGTATCAATATTCGCGAAATAAAATTACAAGAAGGAATCAGGGGAGATCTTACTGACCGTTAAGTTTAGGCACTGCATCTGCAATTCTTTCGAACATCTGCTGTAGTTTTCCTGAGTTCAGCAGAGATGACCCACTAACCGAACTACTCCGAATGATAAGTACTATAATTTATCGTGGTAGCGGAGAAATATAGGATTAACGATTTAAAAGTTCATGAAGAGTAAATTTCCGTACATCAAAGGTCTTTTGGTAGATAATATCGTAAAGCGAGGAATACTTCTGTGAAACTGTGACCGTGATCGTAGAGGGTGGAGACTGCTCTAGCGGTGGAGAGATCATAGAATTTGCTGCACCGTATACGATAAACTTTAACGCTAAAAATTGATGGAATCGGGAAAATTTATGGAATCAGGGTCTCTGCGACTGAATGACCACGCAGTAATTTTGTCGGCCGTAATATTGGGTGACGTGCGAATATTCAGTGGCAACCTGTAAATCGTAACACATCTTTTACTAATGCCGATGGTGATTCCACAAGACTGTCGAATAATGTAAACGTAGATTTCCTAGTCATTTATTATACATGCTAGATGCTAGATGCAGCAGTAGCCCAGCAATTTTCATGCTCAAAATTCGTGCTATTGAGCGCCAATATGCTGTACGTTTACATGCCATATGGTACGAATTAGTTGTTATCACTGTGATCGCCGTTCCGCGATAGTTGCACGTTACAAGACATCGAGCTTTCTTTGCCATCGTTCCTACAATCAATAGGATACAACATACAACTATTTTTTCGGTGGAACAATATTCTTTGACACTGCTCAATCACCCACTCGAAAACGATAGAGAGATGACTCTGATGCTTGTTTGCAAAGACCTTGTGATTTAATTGCAGTTTCCTGCGGATGTGCCTACATAAAAGGCTGACTAAATGTCGAAGTCTGTGCAACTTGCAGTCTGGAACCGCAAGACCGCTACGGTCGCAGGTTCGAATCCTGCCTCGGGCATGGATGTTTGTGATGTCCTTAGGTTAGTTAGGTTTAACTAGTTCTAAGTTCTAGGGGACTAATGACCTCAGCAGTTGAGTCCCATAGTGCTCAGAGCCATTTGAGCCTGTGCAACTGACTGATTCTTAATTACTGAACTGTGTTTTACTTATATTTTAAATCTACCAGAAGCTCCATGAATTTCGACTGCACATAATATACGAGGAGACTTCAAACAGTTAGTTACACATTATTGTGGCATATTAAGTAACTTTTATTGAATGCTACACTACGCCTAAAACTACCACATGCATGCGGCACTACTTTTCAGCTTAGTAATCAAGTCTTTATAAACAAAGGGATCGTTTCACCAGTCGTTTAATACGACGACAGAAATGCGCTTGTTGGTCACTAATAGCGCCTTTGTTAGAACTAGCTTCCTACGGCCTGACGCGTCATTGCATTTGTCCATACAGCGCCAGAATTTCCCGATAGAAATTCGTACTGTTTAGATGATGAGCCCACAAGAATTTCCCTGTCCCGCACACTTCTATTTTGGAGTACGTTTTCAGAAACTGAGACATTTCAGTCACAAACTGGAACCGCAACAGAAATGTGTCTGCAAGAGACCGAGACACTGCACCATTCTTGGTGCATAACGGAGGAGGAGGAGATTAGGGTTTAACGTCCCGTCGACAACGAGTTCTTTAAAGACGGAGCACAAGCTCGGATTAGGGAAGGATGGGGAAGGAAATCGGCAGTGCCCTTTCTAAGGAACCATCCCGAAATTTGCCTGAAGCGATTTAGGGAAGTCACGGAAAACCTAAATCAGGATGGCTGGACGTGAATTTGTACCTTCTTCCGGAATGCGAGTCCAGTGTGCTAACCACTGCGCCATCTCGCTCGGTGGTGCATAATGATCTTAGCGTGGGACGACATGAGTGTAAATTATTTTCTTAAGTCCCTACGCATATTGTTGTTGTGGTACGCATTCCGAAGACTGGTATAACGCTATTCTCCATACTGCTGTGTGCTAGTCTCTTCATCTCGGAATAGCTGCTCCGAGCTACTTCAATTTCAACCTCATTATTGAAGTCTTGGCGTCTCTGTACAGTTTCTGCCGCCAATACCTCGTTCCCTCACAAAATTATGTATTCGTTGCAGCCAGGGATGTGTGCTATTGATGCATGTCATCTTTAAAACATGTCGTGGCAAAAATATGCGTTCACAACGATAAGATTCAGTGCCTTTTCATTGGTTGCCCTACATACCCATCTTGTCCTCAGCACATTTTTGAAAGATCACTTTTCAAAACCTTTAATACTGCTCTTTTCTGCACTGTTTATAATAAAATTTTCACTTCCATACAAGGCCACACGCCTGACAAATACTTTCAGAAGCTCTTCCGACTGCTATTTCTCTTTTTCATAAAGGCTTTTCTCACTATCGCCAGTATTCATTTCATGACATCTTTGTTCCGGCCATCGTGAGTTATTTAGCTGCTCAAAAAGTGAAACTCGTCCACTACTTTTAGTACCTTAAAATATAATCCTCATCGTCACCTTATTTAACTCGGCTATATTCAGTTTCCCTTGGTGTCCTTTTACTTATATCCATTTCATATTTTCAAGTTATTATCGATACCGTTCAACTGATCTTCCAGGGCCTTTGCCGTGTCAGAAGTGCAGGACAATACTGTATTGTTCCCAAACCTAATTTTGATTTCCATTAATGCTTGCTCTCTGCACATATTGATTACAATGGGCGGATAGATAAAAAACCTGCCTCACTCCTCTGAGTTACTCGCTCCCTTATATGTCCGACTCTTACACACCGCACATCTGTGACACAATATTTCATTTGACTGAATAAATAGATCATTTCTTATTGATATCCAACATTCAAGTTCACATCTCTCTTTTGTGTCAACCTATATTGCAAGAGAGTGAACACGTAGACCAGGCTGAAGCTGTGTTGTGGAGGTAGTTCCCTCGTACCTGATATGTAGTGATTAACTTAGGCCACAATGCTTCATCTGATCATAAACCCTGTAACTATGATTTGTGTTACTGCAGGCGACGTATGGTATACCTCGGTACAGCTAATCAAATGCAAGTAAATTGATGTGTTTTTATAAATACTGAATTAATTATTATTGTAAATTAACAGATCTAAAAATTTGTTAACATAATTGCACTAAAGTGCTGATGCTAGACACAAGATGTGTTGATAAATTTCAATTGAATTAAAGACTTCAGTAGCTTATTGTGTAAGGTGGCAATATTTTACCTCAATACGTATAATATTATCCCATCTCGTCTGCATATTTTATTCGATGTGAGATCGCTGTTCATCTACATCTACATCTACATTTATACTCCGCAAGCCACCCAACGGTGTGTGGCGGAGGGCACTTTACGTGCCACTGTCATTACCTCCCTTTCCTGTTCCAGTCGCGTATGGTTCGCGGGAAGAACGACTGTCTGTAAGCCTCCGTGCGCGCTCTCTCTAATTTTACATTCGTGATCTCCTCGGGAGGCATAAGTAGGGGGAAGCAATATATTCGATACCTCATCCAGAAACGCACCCTCTCAAAACCTGGCGAGCAAGCTACACCGCTATGCAGAGCGCCTCTCTTGCAGAGTCTGCCACTTGAGTTTGTTAAACATCTCCGTAACGCTATCACGGTTACCAAATAACCCTGTGACGAAACGCGCCGCTCTTCTTTGGATCTTCTCTATCTCCCCCGTCAACCCGATCTGGTACGAATCCCACACTGATGAGCAATACTCAAGTATTGATCATTTCTTTTTCTGATACTCGGTATCAAAAAATGGTTCAAATGGCTCTGAGCACTATGGGACTCAACTGCTGAGGTCATTAGTCCCCTAGAACTTAGAACTAGTTAAACCTAACTAACCTAAGGACATCACAAACATCCATGCCCGGGGCAGGATTCGAACCTGCGACCGTAGCGGTCTTGCGGTTCCAGACTGCAGCGCCTCTAACCGCACGGCCACTTCGGCCGGCTACTCGGTATCACCACGTACTAATATTTTTATGAAGTGTTGCATGCCTGGGAATTAATTTGATCTGGACGCTGACAACAGGGAGCGTTCCTATGAAAGTGAGATAGGCAAAAGGGAGTTTAGAAGAAAATCCGTGTCGTCATCGACGAGGAAAGATGTTTAGTTCGCTAAAGAGAACATAGAGGAGGCAGCGGCTTTAAAGGCTTGCGGGCGGTCTCCCGTGGCAACGCCTATGAACTTTTGTCAGAGGCACTGCTACCGCTAAAAATCAGTGAAAACAGAGTAGTGCTGGAAGCCGGGTGAGGAGAGCGATAGCATTTTAAAAGAGAGGAAGGCGTACTCTTAGCACGGAATACGCTGGAGTCACGAACAGCGGACGTGAGTTGACCTTTCGCACATCTTATCACGCGAAGAGGCGCGCCATAAAGCAAGGAAGTGAATCTGAGATTTGTTTGGCTGAGTTCATCGTCATAGGCGGAGTTTTAGAATGTTCTAGAACAATGTGCTGTACGGAGTATGCACTGCCAGTGAGTATCTGGCAGCTTAATTTCCTTGTACTGGGAGGCTCTGCTTTTGTAGAGGGTGCAGGAATTTGTTGCAGAGAGCGCACACCCGGACACCGTGAGCCATGCTGAAAACGGGCGTACGGCGTGTAAAAGTGTACTCTTTTGCGAGCATCGAAAGAGGACGTATCATGCGAGGAGTGACTTAGTCTTCGCTGACACGAGCATGTTAGAAGTTGCAAAGTGTTGATTTCGCCGCTAGGAGCGAGTTACGGCGTTTCTGTGTAAGCATAGAGACCTTGTGGAGTCTGCTTCTTTTACGAACGAATACGTGAGTTGAGTTTCAGATCCTGGCTTATAAACAAATAGAAATCTCAACACGAGTTCTGTGTCGTACTGAAGTAGTTTCAGCTGTAGAAGTGTGCGGACGCTGTACAGCGCCCACAGTGTAGACAGAATTAATACGTACGCAACGTATATTCTCTGTACGGCAACCAGCGGCACCGAGAACACCTACGCTGCCTGCAGTGCCACGTCTCCCAGCACTGAAATTGTTGAGATTTGCACTGCAGCTCGGCAGGTAGAGGAACAATCACAGTAAAAGTGTTCACTTCAATTTGCTTGTTGTTTGTGCTCTTTCTGTCAGTGCCATTCATGGTGGAGGCCTTCTGTTTCTCGGGGTTAATCAGTACCGGTACCACCAAATTAGTGCGTCAGGAAAGTCACAGATGTTCTCCCAGTCTCAACGCTGGATTAACCCTGAATTCACGAGGTGAATTTTCTATAACGTATACAACGTGGGGTCTCTGGGACTCTTGTGTTTAACCCGAGAATTATGGCACAAATCATTTGAAATATTTAAGTTCTATAGCAATTACTTTTATTGTTCTTTAAGTTTTTAAAATACTCCTTGTTGATTCTTTTGCTCTGAATAATGCCAGAAATAGTTTACTTTTTACTAAATAAAGTAACACACTTCCGTGCGTTTTTTTTAAATTGTACACATAAACAAACTATTACAGAACTGAATTTCACATTCTGAAATATTTTAGTATCATTGCAACAAGTAAATGTTCACAAAAAATTAATTTCCAAGATTTAAATATGCACCTAAAAATTGCACTCTAAAGATAAAAAAAGAAAATCTGCAAAACTCATATTTAGTGCTGGTATCTGCATTTTTCTTATCACCACTCAGAACACATTTTGAGAAACACTTTAAGCATTTTTATCGGAGAAACAGTTCGCCTCCGTAGCGCAGCGGTAGCGTTACCGCCTACCACTCAAGGGTGCCCGGGCTCGATTCCCGGCAGGGGACTGGGTGTTGTGTGTCTTTCATCATCGTTTTCCTCATTATTGACATGCAAGTCACCGAAGTGGCGTCGACTAAAAAGGCCCGTAATACGGCGGCCGAACTCCGAAGGGGATATCCCTGCCAATAAATGCCACACGATCATTTCATTTCATTGGAGAAACAGAGATGTCCCCTAACAACCCTCCTGAAGTTATTCCTGTATCAGTACTATGATCACTGGCAATTGTAAAATCGTCTTTTTCGTCTATTTCTTGATGCGTATCACTGACATCTGCATCCATTCACCGATTAACAATTTCATCAACCTTAGGATCGTTAAAAGTGAGGCGTTCCTGCAAACGCATTTTGTGCTATACTGCAGAAAACAGGTATGTAATTGACGAGGCGCATGCTAAGAGACAACAACACGTGTCAATAACTCGTGTCAACAGCCCGCTGAGGAGGGGATAATGCAACCGACAACGAAACATGGTAGGGTTGGTGATATGCGGAAGATAGATGAAGCATAAAGGCATTCCGCTGGAAGGGACCTTCAAAGAGCGAGTTTGAAAATTTTTGCACGGTCTGAGAGACCACATCTCGTGAGTTAAGGGTTATAGGTAGGATTTAACATTCCGTATACAGACATGCATTATTCTGTTGCTTGAAAACAAATAATTTTACAGTATCTACTTGTATTCATCCTAGTAGGATATCGATTCAGAATAATCGATCTCCTAAGTAAGCCAGAACTGATTGTCTTCACGATTAGATATCTCATCTAACGTATTCCTTTACGTGTAGATTGTCAATTTCAGGGCTATTTTTAATCTTTTATGCACGTGACATTTAAGTTGCTGACACATTATCAGATAGCCATACCTTCAGTGAATACTTACCACAATAGCAGTCATTCTGTTAGAGAGACAGTTACTTATTATAGTTCCTTTATTTCTGTCTTAAACTGATATTCAGGCAACAACAGTGTTTGTAATACATTTTGATTCATATGTGATGATGCAGATGACGCTGTATTTAAACAAAATCAATTCACACAGAAGGTTTCTGAGCTATCTTACGAGTCAGAAGTGTGTCTGTTATTGCCATCTGCTACATTCTTCTTAAGAATTTTGAACTGGTAAGGTCTTAGACGTATTGGCTAATAAATATATCTACCAGCTATCTCTCCTATGGATAGTCAGGTGCATTTCCTCTGATGGTTCAGCAGATATTAACAGTTTTACTTTTACCAACGTGTAGATGGTCTCAGACCAAAGTAATTCTCTCCATCTTGTCTCCCATACGACGTGCAGCGTCGTCGGAATTTTCTAGTTTGTTTCTCGTTTCAAACAAAGTGATTTTTAAATCGAAATAGTTCATATTCATTCGATAGAGCGCTATCAGTTTATGGAAGTGCGACATTCATTTTACCGATATGTATTTTCAGGAACAGTGAAACATGAAGAATAACCAGTACTCTAGCAGCGACCGAGGAATACGTCTACATTGGGGTAGCAGTCAGAGCCGATCTGGTCGGCACATAAAAATTACACTTTAAACATAATTAGGTTTGTAACAGAAGAGAAACCGAAGCTTCCCATTGACGCATGCAAGACGTGAAGAGAAGTATGTGGTAAGGCTGACTTCAGCTAAAGGCTGCAAAAATATAATTGCAAATATATGCCTCAATACAACACATCTGGTATCTCTTAGGAGAGATACCATAGCTGAAGGCAAGGGGAATCAACAGCCGTATTTAAGCTTTACTCTATAGTAAAATACGATGATGGCGTCCTCTTGGGTAAAATTTTCCAGAGGTAAAATACTCCCCCATTCGGATATCCGGGTGGGTACTATTCACAAGGACGCCGTTATCAGGAGAAACAAAACTGGCGTTCTACAGATCGGAGCGTGGACTGCCAGAGCCTTCAATCAGGCAGGTAGACTAGAAAATTTAAAAACGGAAATGGATAGATTAACGTTAGATATAGTGGGAAATGGTGAAGTTCGGTGTCAAGAGGAACAAGACTACTGGTCGGGTGAATACAGTGTCATAAGTACAAAATCAAATAGGGGTAATGTAGGAGTATGTTTAATAATTAATAAAGGACAGGAACGCGGGTAGGCTACTACGAACAGCATAGTGAACGTATTATTATAGCCAAGATAGACACGAAGCCCACGCCTACCACAATAGTAGAAGTTTATATGCCAAATAGCTCCGCAGATGACGAAGAGATTGAAGAAATGTATGTTGAGATAAAAGACATAATTCAAATAGCGAAGTCATGGGGGACTGAAATTCGATAGTAGGAAAGGGAAGAGAAGAAAAAGTAGAAGATGTATATGGAATGGGGGTAAGGAATGAAAGAGGACGCCGCCTGGTTGAATTTTGCACAGAGCATCGTAGCTAACACTTGGCTTAAGAATTATAAAAAAAGGTTGTATACGTGGAAGAGGTCTGGAGACACTGGAAGGTTTCAGATTAATTATGTAATGCTAAGGCCACAATCTACTAGTTATGATCTGTAGATTAAAACTGAAGAAACGCAAAAAGGTGGGAATTTAAGGAGATGGGACGTGTATAAACTGAAAGAACCAGAGGCCGAAGAGAGTTTCAGTGAGAGCATTAGGGAACTATAGACAAGACAGGGGAAAATAGATACAGTAGAAGAAGAATGGGTAGCTTTGTGAGATGAAGTAGTGAAGGCAGCAGCGGATCAAGTAGGTAAAAAGACGAGGGCTGGAAGAAATTTTAGGGTAACGGAATAGATATTGAATTTAATTTATGAAAGGAGAAAATATAAAAATGCGGTAAATGAAGCAGGCAAAAAGGAACACAAACGTCTGAAAAATTATATCGACAGCAAGTGCAAAATGGTTAGGCAGGAATAGCTAGAGAACAAATATAAGAATGCAGAGGCGTATAGGATAAGATACGTATTGTCTACAGGAAAATTAAAGAGACCTTCGGAGGAAAGAGAACCACTTGCATGAATATCAAGAGCTCAGATGGAAACCCAGTTCTAAGCAAAGAAGGGAAAGCAGAAAGGTGGAAGGAGTATATAGAGGGTCTATACAAGGGCGATATACTTGAGGACAATATTATGAAAATAGAAGAGGACGTAGATGAAGTGGGAGATATGATACTGCGTGAAGAGTTTGACAGAGAACTGAAAGACCTAAGTCGAAACAAGGACCCGGGAGCAGACAACATTCCATTATAACTACCGACTGCCTTGGGAGAGGCAGCCCTGACAAAAAACTACCACCTAGTGAGCAAGAAGTATGAGACAGGTTAAATACCCTCTGACTTCAAGAAGAATATAATAATTCCAATCCCAAAGAAATCAGGTGTTCACAGATATGAAACTTATCGAACTATCATTTTAATAAGTCACGGCTGGAAAATACTAACGCGTATTCTTTACAGACGAATGGAAAAACTGGTAGAAGCCGAGTTCGGGGAAGATTAGTTTGTAGTCTATCATTTGTAGTCTTAGACAAAGCTTGTAACAGTGTTGACTGGAGTACTCTCTTTCAAATTCGGAAGGAGGCAGGCGTCAAATACAGAGAGTGAAAGGCTACAGTCTCTACGGAAACCAGATGGCGCTTATAATAGTCGAGGGTTATGAAAGGGAAGCAGTGGTTGGGAAGAGAGTGAGACAGTGTTGTAACCTATCCCCTATGTTATTCGGTCGGTATACTGAGCAAGCAGTAAAGGAAACGAAAGAAAAATTTTAGTAGGAATTAAAATCCATGGAGAAGAAACAAAAACTTTAAAGTTTTCCGGTGACTTTGTAATTCTGTCGGAGATAGCACAGGACCTATAAAGACAGTTGAACGGAATGGAACGTGTCTTGAAAGGAGAATATTAAGATGAACACCAACAAAAGTAAAACGAGGCTGAGGGAATGTAGTAGATTTAAATCAGGTGGTGCTGTGGGAATTATTTCAATCTTGGACCATCGTCACTGGTAAGGGTTAAAATGGTTTAAGCCACCGTATTGCATTAATCATTACTTAAAAGGGCCGGCCGGAGCGGCCGAGCGGTTCTAGGCGCTTCAGTCTGGAACCGCGCGACGGCAGGTTCGAATCCTGCATCGGCCATGGATGTGTGTGATGTCCTTAGGTTAGTTAGGTTTAATTAGTTCTAAGTTCTAGGGGACTGATGACCTCAGAAGTTAAGTCCCATAGTGCTCAGAACCATTTGAACCATTACTTAAAATGTGTAGTGCATGCCATGAATGTAAGTATATCATGCAGGACTTTAGAAGCAAACATACGAACATGAAATGTATAAAGAGCAGAAAATACTGTACCGGTACTGCTCCATTGTCGTCGGTGGCTTAGACGGATAGCCGGCACGGTAACTCAGCGTGTTCGGTCAGAGGGTTAGCTGCCCTCTGTAATAAAAAAAAAAAAAAAAAAAAACTGAGTAAATGGATCAACGACGAACTGAAACGGGTGTCTTGCGACGTCCGCCACGAGCAGATACAACGAACGAAAACTAACAAAATGAGATTTAAAAAAATGGATAGAGCGTCTGTCATGTAAGCAGGAGATCCCGGGTTCGAGTCCGGGTCGGGGCATACATTTTCAACTGTCCCCGTTGACTTGTACCAACATCTGTATGCCGCGAGGGGTATTCATTTTATTGTAATTTCATTCTAACGAGCTGCATGGTGATAACGATACAAGAGAGACACCTTAGGGACAAGAAAAGTAAACAAAACCAGTATCACGACTTCCTGGTAATGAGGCTCGTCCTCCTTGTTTCCTTGCATTAAATAAAGAATGTACATGTAAATTAACAGCAAAGGACATGTAAACTTGTACGCATGTTAGTTGTAAATAATCTAGAAAACAATAATGGTAGACAAGTTTACTTCCGTAACTCCTTAAGCTGGCTTCTCAATCCCAGGTACCCTACCTCGGATTGTTCAGTGGAGCATTCTCTACGACCTATTACATTTTTGCACTATCTTACAGAAACACCCTGTATACACACATATACAGATGCCAGCGCCTCTAGTTATGACGAGCTGAAGCGTTGTTTCTGGACTTGAGATCGTATTCAAAATATTATGTATTCACTTCCGTCAACAAGCCCTAGACCGCTTTAACGGAAATTTCCAAACACGCTTTAAAAGAATATCCCTTCTCCTTGGACGTTTCACGACTGCACAGTTTTCGCTGTATGGATACTGTCAGGTGTATGTTTAAACCTAGCAAATGCAAATGTGTCCATTCTATGGTTATGATATACAACTGTAACTGGCGACACAGACCGAAGCTGTGTAATAGCGAAAAAGACGAAATGAAAGTGTATTCTCATCCACGTTATGACAACCTGTGCGACTGATTCAGAAATAAGTAAATCCATTTTTTACGCCATGTTCTCACTATGATTCATGTTGTACGCGATGTCTGGCGGTCGCGACTAAGCCAACGTTTGGTGCCTAGGAAGAGAGTTGTTAAATTGTAAGCCGGCCGGAGTGGCTGAGCGGTTCTAGGCGTTACAGTCTGCAACCGCGCGACCGCTACGGTCGTAGGTTCGAACCATGCCTCGGGCATGGATGTGTGTGCTGTCCTTAGGTTAGTTAGGTTTAAGTAGTTCTAAGTTCTAGGGGACTGATGACCTCAGAAGTTAAGTCCTATAGTGCTCAGAGCCATTTGAACCGTTTGTTAAATTGTAGTGTGCGGCGGTCCGAAACAGTTATTCCGCTGTTACCTGAATGGTTAGCGACGGTGTCCAGCAATGAGATGGGTTAGCGAATAACAAAGCGAAAATGTCTCTTTGGGGGAGAGGGGGGGGGGGGGAAGGGGGCTTGAGAACTGGGATGGGTGTGGGAAAACCTTAATCCCACCGGGAAACCGCCCGGGCCGTAGCAGCGCTACCGCGGGTTCCTGGTTCCGCCAAAATGAACGAATAATTCGGCCCGTTATGAATATGAATGAGCTGGGATTACGGACCTCCTCCCCCTCCCCCCGAGCCCTTTTCTTCACTACCCCGCCCACCGCCGGCCGTGTTATTAAGTTGGCCCCAAGACGGTCGACGATACCTGGCGACGAATAGCTGTGCGGGGGTGGATGAATAGGATGTAGTGGGAGGGGGTGGGGGAGGAAATGAAGGGAGGAGTGGGCAGTTGCACTTTGGTGCTACGCTGCTCTCACGCTGAGCTCCAGGATAGCAGGCGTCCGCTTAATTAAAAATAGCGACGGCGGCGCGGCTAGGTGGTCCCGGCGTTGGTGGGGTAAGGGAGGGTGGGCTTGCAGGCTGTGCCAGCTGCTGCAGGTGTCGCTCCCTCTGCCGCCCCTCGCCCCCTGCCCACAGCATAACGGACGCCGACTGCCGCCTCCCGCCTCCCGTCGCGTAGGCGTTTTGTCTTGGTTGGTGGAAGTGGCGCGGTCTGTCCCTCTGCAGGAAGGACACAGTGCCATTCCTCTTGTCACCGCTGCCTGGGCCGGCGGCAACCAGTAACAGGGCGGCTCCGACTATCCGCCCGCTCTTACGAATGTTGCCACTTAAATGAAAACAGACGGCGGGCGGTTAAACGGAATGCTCCATTTTCCAGCGTCTCTCGTTTCACTGTTAAATCGTCCTTTCTGCGAAACACATTAAGAGCCAGGAATGTATCTGGAAACAATGACAGTTATTAAATATCTACCAATGAACTCGTATAGTTACGAGCTTAAAGTTGTTGCTAGTTCATTGATCTTCCTCTCTGGAATGCTTTCTTACTTTCATTCCTTCTTTAACAATTCTTGCACTTACGTGTAGACATGTACTCAGCAATCAGTCTTACAGAGTGTGTCAAAGGGTGCATAACACAACACTATTTGGCTAGAAAGAGATATAGGAAGACTATATTATGAGCCTCTTTCTAAGCAATTTTAGATCAAGTTTTGTGATTACCAGGAGCGATAATTTAACAGGACCTCCAATCAAAAAAGAAGAAAACAAGAAAGCCACACGAAACTCAAAAGCAATAAGTCAAGAGAACCTGATGAAATTTCGTGCTACTTTTAAACTTCTTGATTAAGAAGCTATCAGAGTCTTATACAAATCTTTCCATCACATATTTATACTTTCTTTATGTTATTCTGGCTCTTTCACTCGGTCCACTTTCATAGTTTAGATGTTTTGTGACGGATGGATTATATTCCAGTTTTTGTATGTCTGTGCTTGTGCCAGGAAGTCTGAGGGACTACAGCCGTTCACTGCTGTAAGGATATGAAACACCTACAACCGTCCTTATGTTGTCATTTATTGTGTAGCTACCAGTTCCGACGCTTCAGGGCACCATCCTCAGGCCTTAGTTGATGCTGAAGGGATTATCGCGAGCCATATCTATGATGCATCAGTGGCCAACAACTGGTTTACGCACACTGTGTTATGTCGTCTCTCCAACCATAAACGGTCGACAGTTGACAGTTGATGGTTAGAGAGACGACATATGCGCAAACCAGTTGTTGTCAACTGATGCATTGTATATATGGATCGTGATAACCCATTCACCACCAACTAAGGACTAAATATGGTGGACTGAAGCACCGAAACAGGTAACTACACAATAAATGACATTAGAAGGACGGCTGTAGGCGTTTTATTTTCTTACGATTGTGTATACGACGACCTTAGCGTCTATTTTACATTGTATGTGCTTTTATGAGTGATGCGTCACGTATCCAGCTACCTTTAGGCAAGTATTTTTTTTTCCTCTGAGTACCACGTTCCAGCTTCAGTTCTTCGTTCTGTGTTCTTTTCTTTTCTTCCAGTATGCTTTAATCTGTGCACTATGTTTCTTCTTCCTGTCTTCAGGCTTTTTAGCTATCCTGCCTAGGACTCCTTCCAATACGTTTTCCCGATAGGCTTCTCTGTTGTTTATATCTTTGCTGTTTGCCATTATTCCTTTCTAAATCCTTTTTTACTTCGTTTGCCCAGCTTGTTGTGGACTTCTTACACAATGTATGAAAATATTTTTGGTTAATCTACTGTCCTGCACTCGAAATAAATGTCCGAAAAACATGAGTCTTCTTTTTCTCATTACGTTTGAAACCTATTCTATATTTTGGTATAGTTCAGGTTAACTTCGTAATTTCCAACCTTCTGCTGTGTTTTGTAGTACTAATATTTTCGTTACAATTCACCTTTCTATACTTCGGATTTATCTGAATTACAGTTTAATAGCAGACATTCACTTCCATATAGGCATACTAGATTCAATACTGTGTTGTAATGCGTTATTTTTGCATTTTTTGATAGGCACTTTTCATTGTAGGGGTCTTTGGAGATATCATATGACCTCCCCATTTTATGCAACCTTTCCTCTGTTACGGATTTCTTGGATTACCTCCCGTAGGTATTTGAATTTTTTTACACTATATTGTATTCGGCCAATATCTGTTTTTCGGAATTTTGGAGCATCCGTAACTATTGTTACAAATTTGGTTTTTTTTTCTGCAGAAATTATGAAACCAGTTCTGCTGGATATTTCTCCTCGTAGATTTATTTGTGTTATAGCAGATGCTACATTTTCAGAAAGTATATCAAAATCACCTGCAAATGTAAGACAATCGATTTCGGTATTTTCACTTCCTCTTCGTAACATATAGGCGAGATTTTGAGTTCAGTAAGTTTTTCGTTCCAAATTCTTGCTATTTCCTCTAGGACACTACTAAATAGAATTGAGGCTAGGCCGTCACCTTGTAGTACACCTGCTTTTATTTTGACAAACTGTGAAAATTCTCCAATAAATTTTACTTTAGAGACCATTTCTGTAAGTTGTTCACGGTTTGGGTTCGCCCGTTTATAATTTAAGCCAAACTGGCGAATTGTTCTACGTATAGTTTCTCTGTCAACAGAATCAAAAGCATTTTTAAATGCACAAACGTAACTGCAATGTCCTTTGAATTAAGTAATCTGTGACAAATTAATGACTCGAGATTAAATATTTGTTCTGAGCATGATCTTCCTTTTCCTAAAACCCACCTTGATATTCACCTAAATGGCTGTCTAGTGTTGTTTCTACTTTGCTTAATAACATCTTGGAAATTACTTTATACGCTACGGGCAGTAAAGAGATTCATCAATAGTTGTTTACATACTGTTCATTACCTTTGTTTATGGAGTGGATGTATCAAGACGACTTTCTATTCCTTTGAGATTTTTTCTATTTTCCAGATTTCTTCAAAGAGTAAACTTAACGTCTTTGCTATAAGTGGAAAGGATCACTTTAAAATTTCAGCTATAATAGAATCTTCTCCACTAGCTTTGTCGTTCTGAGGGTCTTAATTACTTCTTCAATTTCTTGTGTAGTTGGCGGTAAATCTCCTTCCAAATTTTCATAAATATCTCAGAATTCCAATTTTTGACTAGGGTCAGGACAGTTCAGAATCTGATGAAAATATCTTGCTAGTATATCACAATTTTCAGTGTTACCTTCTTCATTTTTGAAGCAGACATTTGGACATTACTTCTCATTCAATTTGTTTGTTAAAGTTTGATGAAAGTCACGAGTATTATTTTTTACAATAATTATTGTCTATTTCCAAAAGTGTCTCCTTTTCAGAGGCTCGTTTGGTATTTCTGATGAACCTGGTTGTTCCTTTTCTTTGTTTTTTAAACTGATCATAATCTTCAATTTTCTTTGAGCATTTACATTTTTCTCATGTTTTAGTTCTCTCTGCTGTTTTTTTTTTTTTTTTTTGCATATGTCATCCCACCACATTTTCCTTTTATTTTCTATTGACCCAAATGTTTCCTGTGGAGCATTACTGCTTGCTTTGGATATTTCTTATCAGTTGCCATGTTTATCCACTTCAATTTGATCTTGATAGTTTCAATTGATCATTTTTTTATAGTAAGCATGTCTGTATTACATTGTATTTTGTTGACACTTGTGACTTTCTTTGCCCTTTATTAGACAAGAGTTTGACTTGCAGAGGTAATGATCAGAATCAAATTTACCATTTGTTATTACTTTCGCGTTCATATTCACAATTACCATTATACTTTTTCGCGAAATAGCCACATGTTCTAACTGAAATTCTTCTAACATTGGGTTGGGAGATAGCCACGTTTTAGCTTTTCTTGGGAGTTTACTAAATTAGGTTGACATTAGTTTCAGGTGAGAGCTTTGAAACAAATTGATTAGCTTCATAACATTTGCTTTGGTTCTTGTATGAGATGAGTATTGTCGTACTACATCTGTAAATTTCTTTTCTTTGCGTATTTGTACATTGAAGTCGCCGAATAGTAATATGGTGTTCATCTTTGAAATTTTAGATATTTTATTTTCTAAAAGATCACAGGATTTCTCTGGTTTCTTGTTAATTTTGCCTATTGTCTTCATTTATTGGGGCACAGCAACCAACAAATGTGAATATCTTGCTTTTGCGTTTCACTGATAGGAGAGGTACTCTCAATGAGGTGGATTTAAATTCAGTAGCATCCTCTACTATCCTTTTATGAACATAGAAAGCTATCCCAATAATGGCATCTCATTAATAATTTTAATTGGCGGTTTACCTTTGAAGATTCTCTAGTTAAAGTATCTATTACATTTTCATCTAGGAACCTTGTTTCCTGAAATGCAAATATCTGAATTTTGGATTTATCTAAAAGTATTTCTAGATACTAGTCTTGATTAGAGAATTAACATTTAAAGTGCCTAGAAAGAATTCCTTTTTGAATTTTATTTTAGAAGGATTCCAAGTTTGCTCCGATTTAACCCTCTGATTGCAGTTGCTGGGACTCAACAGAATCCTTGTCCCAGTGCATTGCGTGAATTCATTTTGCGGACTTTCCATACTGCAATTGAAATTGTATTACATTCAAAGTAGGGAATTGAATTCCGAGATAAAATCCGAAATACGATTTTTTGTTCATGGTTCACTCCACTAGGCTCTCCCATTTTCTCACTGTTATTAATTAAATCAGACTTCCTCTTCCCCCTTCGAGACCAATGGCCGGGTTTCACCTGTAGCCTTAAGGCAACTTAATCTTACGATAATAAATTATGGATCAAACCAACATACATAAATCAATGATATAACAATGAAGAGCTTATTCTTATGTCACCCTCATAGGGCACGACCATCCGGCACGTTGTTTGCGTAGCCGTGCAAGATAGAACCATGCCCTTTTCCTCCACTTGTATCTAGTTGGTTAGCCCTCTTATTTTTGACGACAATGTGATGATGCCCAAAAAGTGAGGAGAAGTGTCATTGACATTAAATAATTTCGCACCCGAAACTGTTTTTAATCTGAAATTCTGTTACACAAAAGTTTCAACGAAATTTGTATATGGGTCATTAGACTGTCCAATGGCTGTTGCTAACTTTCATTCCCCTGTCAGGAAGAGAGAATGCGCGAAAATATGAAGATCATAGACTGATGGTTTTATGGGGAATTCCTCGGAAATATTTCTGAAAGTCATCCATTGTATTTTATTGCATTGTATGTTAACTGGGGACCTAGAAACGACGGAGAGAATCCGTCCCCGCCGCAGCCACAGTGGTCCACAACCGCACGACGACTACCGCAGTCCACTTTACCCCTCCGCCGCCCCACACCGAACACAGGGTTATTGTGCGGTTCGGCCCCGGGTGACCTACTTCACACCGAGCTCCACCTATCTACAGTACCAGTCCATGTTGTCTCTGTTCACTACTTTGAGATTTCCGCAAGGGATCGAACGTAATTGGGAATCTACACTGGAGGTGGTGGACTCATTGCCTATAGGCGATTCAATTATGTATGAATACGACATCTCGTAAAGAACAGATACTACGCATTCATGTATAATAAAGACCGATAGAGTCCATCGATATACGTGGTTTTGAGTCATTCTAAGAGCAAGAATCCGTACCCTGTCGCATGTCACGTCCCCTCAGTTGAAAAGATTTACAGTCAAAGTGTTAATAACAGTAATTACAATTTTATTTAAATTCCTTATGCAACACAGACACGATCATAAATTAATACTAACTGATTCGAAAGCCGTTTTCCTTCTACTCAGAGCGTTGCATTACTACAGCCCTAATTTAAATCGGCGGCCGCTGTGGACGAGCGGTTCTATGCCCTTCATTGTGGACCCACGTGACAGCTACAGTCGCAGATTCGAATCCTGCCTCGGGCATGGATGTGTGTGATGTCCTTAGGTTAGTTAGGTTTAAGTAGTTCTAAGTTCTAGGGGACTGATGACCTCAGATGTTAAGTCTCAGAGCTATTTTTCAACCTAATTTAAATCATATTCTTTCCTACAAATATGTTCCGTATTTGTGTATTACCGTCCGTAGAGACGCATTCACGAACCCACGAAATTTCTCTTAAAAGGTACGAGGCACATACGCCAATAAGCCATCAGCACTTGAACACAGACTTGAAAACATTCCCCCTCTCACATACCAGTAGTGGCCGCGGTAGGTAGTCCTCTGTCCCTGAGATAAGCGGCCGGTTTTACGTACTTCACGGCTGAATTCACCGTCTTAATTGAAATCAGTCACATCTCGAAATATTTCTTTCGTTGGAAATATTTGTGTTTGTTACCGAGCAGGAAAACTACAGCGTGGACCATTGATCGTGACCGGGCCAAATATATCACGAAATGAGCGTCAAACGAAAAAACTACGAAGGACGAAACTTGTCTAGCTTGAAGGGGGAAACCATATGGCGCTATGATTGACCAGCTATATGGCGCTACCATAGGTCGTACGGATATCAACTGCGTTTTTTAAAGTAGGAACACCCATTTTTATTACATATTCGTGTAGTAAAGAAATATGAATGTTTTAGTTGGACCACTTTCTTCGCTTTGTGATGGTGCTGTAATATTCACAAACATATGGCTCACAATTTTAGACGAACAGTTGGTAACAGGTATGTTTTTTAAATTTAAATACAGAACGCAGGTACATTTGAACATTTTATTTCGGTAGTTCGAATGTGATACATGTACCTTTGTGAAGTTATCATTTCTGAGAAAGCAAGCTGTTACAGCGTGATTACCTGTAAATACCACATTAATGCAATAAATCCTCAAAATTATGTCCGTCAACCTCAATGCATTTGGCAATACGTGTAACGACATTCCTCTCAACAGCGAGTAGTTCGCCTTCCTTAATGTTCACACATGCATTGACAATGCACTGACGCATGCTGTCAAGAGTTGTCGGTGGATGACGATAGCAAATATCCTTCAACTTTCCCCACAGAAAGAAATCCGGGGACCTCAGATCCGATGAACGTGCGGGCTTCGACGACCAATCCACCTGTCATGAAATAATGCTATTCAATACCGCTTCAACCGCACGCGAGCTATGTGCCGGACATCCATTATGCTGGAAGTACATCACCATTCTGTCATGCAGTGAAACAACTTGTAGTAACTTCGGTAGAACATTACGTAGGAAATCAGCATACATTGCCCCATTTAGATTACCATTGATAAAATGGAGGCCAATTATTCTTCCTTCCACCATACATTAACCCGCCAAGGTCGCTGATTTCTACTTGTTGCAGCCATCGTGGATTTTACGTTGCTTAATAGTACATATTATGCTAGTTTACGTTACCGCTGTTGGTGAATGACGCTTTGTCGCTAAATATAAGGCGTACAAACAATCTGTCATCGTACCGTAATTTCTCTTGTGCCCAGTTGCAGAACTGTACACGACGTTCAGAGTCGTCGCCATGCAATTTTTGGTGCATACAAATATGGTACGGGTGCAATCGATGTTGATGTAACACTCTCAGGACCGACATTTTTGAGATTCCCGATTCTCGCGCAATTTGTCTGTTGTTGATGTGCGGATTAGCCGCGACAGCAGCTAAAACACCCACTTGGGCATCATCGTTTGTTGCAGGTCGTGGTTGACGTTTCACATGTGGCTGAACACTTCCTATTTCCTTAAATAACGTAACTATCCGGCGAACGGTCCGGACACTTGGATGATGTCGTCCAGGACACCGAGCCACGTACATAGCACAAGCCCGTTGTGCATTTTGATCACAATAGCCATACATCAACACGATATCGACATTTTACGCAACTGGTAAACGGTCCATTTTAACACGTGTAACGTATCACGAAGCAAATACCGACCGCACTAGCGGAATGTTATGTGATACCACGTACTTATACGTTTGTGACTATTACAGCGCCATCAAGCAAAAAAAGTGGTCCAACTAAAACATTCATATTTCTTTACGTACTACACGAATATGTAATAAAAAATGGGAGTTCCCATTTTAAAAAACGCAGTTGATATCCGTTTGATCTATGGGAGCGTAATCTAGCGGGCCAACCATAGTGCCATCTGGTGTCCCCCTTCAAGCTAGACGAGTTTCGTTCTTTGTAGTTTTTTCGTTTGATGCTTATTTCGTGAGATATTTGGCCCGGTCACTATCAATGGACCACCCTGTATACTCTCAAGCTTTTAACGTTAGTTGCCTTTTTGGTTTCGGCTGTTAGGTGCTAGATTCATGTTATTACTAAATACGGCTGGGAGCCACGGGCCGAATGAATACTTGATTGGAGCCGCATGTGGCCCACGAGCTGCAGTTTTACCACCACTGAGCCAAATCGTCACACGCAAAATTAACGTTTAGAATGCTACGAAGTGTTGAATTTGGATCGCCGCTGTATGTGTAACATATGCAAGATGAATTGTCAGTTTATATGGAAATGTCACCTGCAGAACGTACACATATTCTGCGATCACAAATTCGTCTTCCATTGATTTGAGTGATCACTGGTTTGTTTGGTAATTACCATCAAGGTTTTTGCTTATAGTAACGAGCTTCGGACACCGGGAATCGGAACGAGCACCCACGTGAGAGACTTCCCGTTTCTTGTCGGCAATATGCAGGATATATGAGGAACAAAAAGTACTCCAGATTCACTTAAATCGCTCCCCCAGTACCCCCCTGGATTGCCGCACGCCTTAACACGCCGTTTCCGGGACGCAGGGACACACGCCAGCCCCGTATCGTCTCCGCCAAGCGGATTAACGATGCACTCCATTGTGTCGAGCAGCGGTTATTTGAAGTTTAGTCGATTTCCATGACCCGACTAGGTGAATTCCGGGCTCGTGTCGACGTCCGTCATAAGTTATACGAATCGCAAACGTTTGAGAAACTTTCGCAGACGTTCACTAGGTATAAAACTAGAAGGGAGACAAATAGGCTACACAAATTCTATCCCGGGGAGGAAGGGACGGCGACAGGAAGTGTATATCCGGACACCATTTACCACTAACAACATTTTCAAATCTTATGATTAATATGCCGTCCTAGTGAAGAGACAGCATAAAAGCCAGTAAAAAAAGACAAAGATGAAAAAACTCGCCAAGTAGCGCCATGAGCGAAGCCCGGTGCAAGTACGGCGTTTCATAAGCTTTATTCGCTGCAGAAACTTGCTGTATATTTGGCGACCAATAAGCTTCGTTAGGATGAAACAACTCCATAAATCCTTATAGTGTGATCTTCGACGCATGTATTAGTTTTATGTTCTTCAGATTTGGCGATTGTGAACCACAGAAAAGCAGCGATGGTTCTGTAAATATTGGTTCGAATGGAAAATGCTAAGTTATCTGTTCGTCCATCGACATTAATAAATATAACGTTTTCAGTATTACTGGGAAGAAGTACCTATTATTGTTGGCTTACACAACGTATGATCAATCAGGAAACAATGACAACCGTAAAATAACATGGAGTAAAGAACGAGTTATAGTGGTAAGACCAAATAAAATAGTCGTTGGCAAAATAAATTTGTTACGTCGACGTCACGGGGCTACCCACTAGTCCCACAGACGCACTCAGACGCTCAGTAATGACCTTGTCTGTAACTGCGACGTTATCTGTCCCGATTTCAAGATTGTTTGCTCCAATAGCAACATATTCCATCCACTTACACAGCTCTTGAAAATGATCGCGAGGAAAAAGTTTACAATCGTGGCTGCTACGCTCCATTCACCAAGAGAAAATTGAAAGATTACAGTGATATTTGAAGTATCCTCCACCAATCATCGTATAGTGGCTTCCGAAGTAAAGCCGTACAGAACTGATCCTTAATGAAAGGGTCATGTTTGCATTTCGTGAAGTGCTTAAAGAAAGGATTTCTTGACGTCATGGTATAGGTACACGCCATTAAAAATGTAAATAGTTCAAAACTCTCATCATGCTTAAAATTTTTTAGAAAGTTATTTACCTGAGTACGACTGGATATCATGGAATGATTCGGTTTTTCTTTCAGGGATAAAATACGTTAATCTTTTCCCACTATAACAGTTCTCTGCTCCAGTCATTATTCTGTAATGTTTATTTTTATTTATTTGCTGTACTGATAACAGTGGAATACAAAACTGCTGCATTCTGCTGGTCGGTGGTTATTATAATTCTTCACAGCAACTGTACATCACTTGTTACACTACTGACAGTATAAAAATCACTAATCGCCAAAACTCTCTTTAAGTGAAGCTTGGTCGTCCTTCTAAATGACGATGCTGATAGAAATTAAATAGCAAAACTCGAAAAATGAGGAGGTAACGGGTATGAAAACAAATTTCAACCGAAGTTGGCGAATTCAGTTGCCAACAGCGTATTAAATACACACTACCTTTCGCGACAGCGAAAATTGCAATTACAATGAACATAGATGCTAATCCATTGGACGATATTGACAGAAAAATAATAAACACTCATTACTTGGATCTAGTTTTCTGTACGGAACGGAAGACGAGAACAGTATGCATTTTCAGTTATGGAAGATTGTTGTTGATGAGATACCCTGGCGAAGATAGAGCCGCTACACGGTTGTCTGTATGTGGATGGCTTAAACGACGAAACCAGTCATACCTGGAAGACTTTACAATTGACACTAAAAATGAAATTGTTTTACAGTAACGAACACTGATGCTCGAACATCATATAGTTAACGTAACCGTGAAGTAAAGCTCAAGTGGTAATGTACGTCTGTTGTAACATGTATGCTGGTAGCTAATACAATTCAGATGTCAAAATTTATGCGAGAATCGAAACGCATAATTGAAGAGGAAGGAAACTATTGTCATTATTAATAAACACTGGAAAATGTTGTTGTCTGTAATCTCGTCTGTTTCATACTGCTAGCGCAGGATATTCTAAGCGAGACCAGCTTCTGCAATTCTTTTACTTGTAAGATACGAAGGATTAGTGGTTCGGTTTTTATAAAGAAATTATTTGGTTCTAGCGATGTGGGTAAACTGACTCCTTCCGCAGTCACGGACAAATGGGCTGGTACTCTTTGGAATACTAAAGCCGCGTGGCCTACCGCAACCTGTAACTCAGACTTTTACTTTCGCTGCAAATTCTCTACTAAGTGAGCCCTTGGACTCACCTCTTTCCACTTTGGAGGAAACACAAAAACTCCATGACTTCCAGGAATATAAAGTCGAGCGTTGGACAACTAACAGATAGACCAAATTCTTTATTATATCTCTGGCTGTTTAAAAGAAGGGAAGGAAGTTAACCGTTTCCCCTCCTACCTCATCTAAATGATTGTGAGAAATAATTTTCTCGTTCCTTGGCGATTTCACCATCACCCAGATTGAACTGCGTCCAGTTACTTATACCACATCATTGCACCTTTGTTCGGCGAAAAACACTGCACCTGATCTAGAGAAAGGGGCTAGAGTATGATGGTACCCGTCTTCACATTGGAATCTTGTTACGCCGACAGATTGATCTATAGCGTAGCCAGATGTCAGTGTTCATATGAAAGGCGAGAGTTTCGTTGTGAGCTAAGTAAACGATTGTGAACGCGAATCAAACCTATGTTAACTGATTGATCTGTACCGTAACACCGTGTCAACGTTAGGATACTAAAGTTTTAAGGTAAATTTGAAAGAGATGTAACAGATAAAAGACTAATCTCCGACCAGCATCTTGCTGCACATGAGCTAGAGAAAGCAAGGGTTATGGGGAATTAAGTAACACTTACAAAGAAAGGAAACAATGACTCATTCACATGAGGAGTAAGGAAGAGATGTTTCACCCTATCAGGATTCACAGACAGTACCTATAATTACAAAGAGAAAACAATACATCGTTTGCGCGTCGGCAGTTGTCACCAAAAGGAATTGGCATACACTTTTTTTTTTTTCGTTGTGCAAGTGTAAGTTACGATGCTGTATATGAAATGTGGGGGCAGATGAGCCTGGGAAAACCCTTCTTCGTATCTCTGAAAGTTCCAAGTAGCAATAATAAATGGAACAAGCATATCAGCGCTACTTACTTTCTCCGTGGCATTCAAAGCTACACTCTCAGTGCTAACAGCCGTACAAAAATTCGCGGAGGTTGCTCTAGTGACTCTTGCGGTGCTAGAGTGGCGATGACAGCACGCCTGGCTAATGGTTACACAGTGCCTTGTGACGCGACGCCGAGGCGTTGCGCAGGACTGGATTCAGTGGGAAACTTCTGCAGCAGCTGACGCAGTGAGACAGCTGCGAGCGTCACTTGACCCTCGAGCTCATCAAGCGAGTCAGAGGCTTCCGCCCCCAGTGTTCCTATCCTTAAAAGTCTCTGAATATGTTTCAACGTAAGATTCTACATAGATCTACACGTAGATGGATACTCCTCGAGCCACCGTCCGGTGCGTGGCGAAGGGTACCATGTATTACTTCTAGTCAGTCAATCCCCTGTTCCACTCGCAAATTGAGTGAGGGTAAACGACTGTCTATATGCCTCCACATATGCCTCAATTTCTCGTATCTTATGTTCTCGGTCCTTACGCGCAATGTATGTTTGCGGCAGTTGAATCGTTCCACAGTCATCTTCAAATGCTGGTTCTCTAAATTTTCGCAATTGTGTTCCTCGAAAAGAACGTCGTCTTCCCACCAGGCATTCCCATTTGAGTTCCTGAAGCACCTCTGTAACACTTGCGTGGTGTTCAAACCTACCTGTAACAAATCTAGCAGTCAGCTTCTGAATTCTTTCGATGTCTTCCTTCAGTCCGACTGGTAAGGATTCCAAACACTCGCGCAGTACTCAAGAGTAGATCGCACCAGCGTTCTACAGGCGGTCTCCTTCACAAGTGAAACACACCACTTTCCTAAAATTCTCCCAATAAACCGAAGTCGACCATTCGCCTTCCCCACCACATTTCACACATGCTCGTTCCATTTCATATCGCTCTGCAACGTTATGCCCTGCTGTTTAAACGTCTGTGTCAAGAAGCACACTAGTAATAACATATCCGAACATTTTAGGTTTCCCGGTTATAGGTTTTAACTTACAATTTTCTACATTTAGAGCTAGCATTGCCGGCCGGGGTGGCCGAGCTGTTCTAGGCGCTACAGTCTGGAATCGCGCGACAGCTACGGTCGCAGGTTCGAATCCTGCCTCGGGTATGGATGTGTGAGATGTCCTTACGTTAGTTAGGTTTAAGTAGTTCTAAGTTCTAGGGGACTGATGACCTCAGAAGTTAAGACCGATAGTGCTCTGAGCCATTTGAACCACTTGAGAGCTAGCATTCATCACGGCAACATGAAATTTAATCTAACCTGTCTTGTATCTTCCTTCAATCACTCAACTTCAACATCTTACCGTACACCACAGCATCATCAGGAAAAACGAAGATTGCTCTCCACCCTGTCTGCCAAATTATTTATGTACACGGAGATTAACAGCAGTCCAACCACAATTGCTTGGGGCACTTCTGACGATACCCTTGTCTCTGATGAACATTCGCCGTCGAGGACAACATCCTGGGTTCTTTTACTTAGCAAGGCTTCAAGCCAGTCACATATCTGTCTGCTTGCTCCATTGCTCGTATCTTCGTTAAGAGCCTGCAATGGGGTACAGTGTCAAATGCTTTCCTTAAATCTAGAAATGTGGAATCAGCCTGTTGCCCTTAACCCATAGTTCGCAGTATATCAAGTTAAAAAGGGGCAAGCTGAGTTTCGCAAGAGTAATGCTTTCTAAAACCATGCTATTCGTAGACATAAACTTCTCAGTCTCAAGAAAGTTTACTATATTCGAACTGCAAGGATTCTGCAGCAGAATGAAGATAGGCATATTGGTCTGAAATTTTGCGGGTCCGTTCCTCTGTCCTTTATATGTAGTGGAGTCACCTGCGTTTTTTCCCAGTCATTTGAGACATTCTGCTGTGCTAGAGATTCACAATAAATGCAAGCTAGATAGGAGTCCAATGCCGTAGAGTACTCTTCGTAAAACCGAACTGGGATGCCAACCGGACCTAGTGCTTTATTTGCTTTCAAATCTTTCAGTTGTTTCTCTACGCCAGGTATGCTTCTTACTATGTCGACCATACAGTAGTCTGTCAGATGGTCAAATGACGGTATGTTTTAGTGATTTTCGAGCGTGAATGATTTCTTGGACGTAAAATTCAAAACTTCTGCTTTCGCTTTGCTGTCTTCAACTCCCACACCAGACTGGTCAACAAGGGGCTGAATGGAATCCTTAGACCCGCTTAGCGATTTTACGTACGACCACAATTATCTCGGAATCTTTGCCAGATCTTTTGCTAAGGTATGACGGTGGTAGTTGTACGCTTCGCGCTTAGATCGTTCTCATTTTAGAGGAGAATGGAAGGACAGATGCTTGGAGCTTCTGGGCTACATATTGTTTTAAGCTCACATATTGTTTAATATCACATATTGTGAAACGTTTGGAGAACGAAAATTTGTCCAATTAAAAAAATCAACATTCCGCAAAGAGAGTCCTTCCGAAATTCAGACGGCTCAGCTCGCTCGTAAAATCCAGAGCACGGTGGACAACGGCGTCCAGAATGCGTCAGTGTTCGTTGATTTCAGGAAGCCGTTCGGTACAGCTCCTGATCGTCGTGTAGTGAACAAAATACGAGATTATCAAGTAATGACCGGACTTGGGACACCCACTGAAGACTGTTAACAAAGGTAGGGGCCTATAGAATAGCTTCCCAGGCCCGTCTTAAGTAACAGAATCCAGTATGTTGTCCTCGTCGCGGCGAGTGTTCATCAGAGATAAGGGTATCGTCAGGAATACCTCAAGGAAGTGTGATAGGACCAGTATTATTTTCTGTATACATAAATGATGTGGATGACAGAGTGGGCAGCTGTCTGCGCCTGTTTGTTGATGATGCTGATGATGTACGGGAAGGTGTCGTCGTTGACTGAACTAGGAGAATACAAGAAGACAGAGTAAACTCGCAGTTGTTGGGATGAGTGGCATGTAATGTTACAAAGTGGTATGAAATAGAATGAACGTGTGAGGATTGTCGTATGGTGGACGAATGGTCGATTTCGGTTTATTGGGAGAGTTTTGGGAAAGTGTGATTCATTTACAAAGGATACAACATGTAGTTCGCTGATGCTACCTGTTCACGTGTACTGCTCGAGAATTTGGTATCCGCAGCAGGTCGGATTAAATGAAGACACTGAAAACAATTCTGAGGCTTGCTGCTAAGTTTAATACCGGTAGGTTCGAACAACGCTTAAGTGTTACGCAGATGCTTCGGGGACTCATAAGGAAATCCCTGAAAGGAAGGCGGCGTTTTTTCTAGATACGTTATTGAGAAACTTCGAATAATCAGCATTTTAAGCTGACTGCAGAACGATCATACTGCCACCAACGTTCATTTCGCGTAAGGACCGCGAAGGTAAGATACGAGAAATTAGGGCACATATGCTGGTACGTATATAGAAAATCGTTTGTCCCTAGCAGTATCTGTGAGTGCAACAGAGAAGGAAACGACTAGTGCTACAGGGAACCCTCCGGCGCGCACCGTACGGTAGCTTGCGGAATATGTAGTCTACTGCGCACAGTTTGAGTAGTAACACGATGTCCTATGGCTGTACGAAAAGGATTGTTCAACGTGGCGGAGTTGCTGTCAGGGTTCCTCCAAGCTATAATCCATAGGTAGCGGTCATCCACTTCAGTAGTAGATGTAGATGGATTCAGGACATCCTTGCTGATACAACTGCCGGCCGTTGTGGCCGAGCGGTTCTAGGCGCTTCAGTCTGGAACCGCGCGACCACTACGATCGCAGGTTCGAATCCTGCCTCGGGCATGGATGTGTGTGATGTCCTTAGGTTAGGTTTAATTAGTTCTAAGTTCTAGGCGACTGATGACCTTAGAAGTTAAGTCGCATAGTGCTCAGAGTCATTTGAACCATTTTTTTGTTTCACGTTCTTCACAAACTTCCAGGACTGTCTTTATGAGGTTAAGAATCTGTAAGGGACTGAGTAACTATTTTATTCTTTTTACTCAATTTTAAAAACGTGTATTATTAAAGAGTCTTTTCATTTAAATGATTATCTGCCTTTTGGTCGATTTCAAAGACTATGATGTGACTACAAAAGAAACATTCAATAAATTTCAGTTTTATTTAGTAAATTGTGGTTTTGTTTCAGTTTCTTTTCACTTTAATCATCGAACATATTGCTTTCTCCTAGATATTTCTCGCGACAAGACCGTGAAGGTAAAATTTAGCTAGATTCGAACTCACAGGGAGGATTGCCACTCATTGTTCTTCCTGTGGAAGATTCGCGACTGGAATAGAAAAAGGGGGAAATGGCAGTGGCGCACAATGTACCAATTGCCAAGTTGTAGCGAACAAGCAGACAGGCAGATGACTTAATGAGAACCTGTCAAACAATATCTAATGGAAGTATATCTAATGTATAATATCTGCTCCTGCACCATGGTTTTCGCAGTCTGTATCTAATCTAACAGTAATGGATCGCCTGATTAAGTGAAAATGTTACATTTATTTACGATCAGATTTGAAAACAGCATATTTTATTAACGCTCACACGCCAACAACTAAGTTAAGAGAGATGTAATGTCTGTGGAGTTGTCCGTACATCGCAGTGTTAGAAAGGCTCTTCGGTGCTTGTAACAAGAATATTTTTCAAACTGTCCTTAGCTCAACGTAAAATGCTCGAACGGAGCAAATGCTCTCCCATAAAACCAAAGCCCACGCTGTGCCCGAAATGCAAAGGCGTGGAAACTTTGTTTGCAGTGATCGTGAACATAATAGTATGCCACAATACACAAAAACCTACACTGAAAAACGAAACAATAATTTTTGTTCTTGCAAAACAGCCATCCTTAATTCATTATTAGTATTCTGAGTTATTTGCCAGATAAATACTCAACAGTTGTCATTTCAATTAGACTATTTTAATTTAAAGCTGCTACAAAAGATATTTAATAATAGATGTTCCACAACTGCCAATAAAACAAGAATGACTTTAAGACTGATACTTTCAGCTACTGAATTACAGAAACTTCATTCCCTATGAATGGCAGCCCACATGACCGTTGTCAAGTATGAGAGTTTAATTTCTTATCTGTGCGTTCCTTATACACATCAAAGAAAGTTTTGCATCACCTCGGTTCCGAGAGTTCCGGAACCTATACAGAAAATTGGAATAGAGATCAACAGGAACACTATTTCCACCCTTTTTATTGCTTACGAAAACCACACCTTGCATGTTGTACCACCATACAGCGAGACCTTCAGAGGTGGTGGCCCAGAGTGCTGTACACACCGGTACCTCTAACACCTAGTAGCACGTCCTCTTGCATTCATGCATGCCTGTATTCGTCGTAGCATACTATACACAGGTTCATCAAGGCAGCTTGATCCAGATTATCCCACTCCTAAACAGCTATTCGGCGTAGTGTTTGGTGGGTCACGTCGTCCGTAAACAGCCTTTTTCAATCTATCCAAGGCATGTGCGATAGGGTTCATGACTGCAGAACATGATGGCCTTAGTCGAGCGATGTCGTTACTCTGAAGGAAGTCATTCAAAAGATGTGCACGTTGGGGGCGAGAATTATCGTCCACGAAGACGGACGCCTTGCCAATATGCTGTCGACATCGGTCGGAGGATGGCATTCACGTTTCGTACAGCCGTTACAGCGCCTTCCATTTGCCACAAGCGGCGTACGTCGGCCCCGCATAATGCCATCCCAAAACAGCAGGGAACCTCCACCTTGCTGCACTCGCTGGACAGTGTGTTGAAGACGTTCAGCCTGACCGGGTTGCCTCCAAACACGTCTCCGACGATTGTCTGGTTGAAGGCATATGCGACCCTCATCGGTGAAGAGAACGTGATCAAAATCCCGAGCGATCCATTCGGCCTTTTGCTGAGCCCATCAGTACCGCGCTGAGTGACGTCGTGGTTGAAAAGATGTACCTCGCCGTGGACGTTGGGGGTGAAGTTAAGCATCATGCAGCCTACTGCGCACAGTTTGAGTAGTAACACGATGTCCTATGGCTGTACGAAAAGGATTGTTCAACGTGGCGGAGTTGCTGTTAGGGTTCCTCCAAGCTATAATCCATAGGTAGCGGTCATCCACTTCAGTAGTAGCCCTTAAGCGGCCTGAGCGAGGTATGTCATCGACGGTTCCTGTCTCTCTATCTCATGTCCGAACAACATCGCTTTCGTTCACTCCGAGCGCCTGGACACTTCCCTTGTTGAGAGCCCTTCCTGGCACAAAGTAACAATGCGGACGCTATCGATCCGCGGTATTGACGTCTAGGCATGGTTGAACTACAGACAACACGATCCGTGTGCCTCCTTTCTGGTGGAATGATCGGAACTGATCGGCTGTCGCACCCCTCCATCTAATAGGCTCTGCTTATGCATGGTTGTTTACATCTTTGGGCGGGTTTAGTGACATCTCTCAACAGTCAAAGGGAGTGTGTCTGTGATACAGTATTCACAGTCAACGTCTATCTTCAGGAGTTCTGGGAACCGGGCCGATGCAAAACTTTGTTTGATGTTTGTGTGTGTATCACTGTCATGGGCTGGTTACATCCCATTGGGAAGCATCCATTTACTAAATTCTTCACTTATACAGATTTATTCGTAAGTACCTCCGAGGCTTCAGAAGCAACTGCCAAAAAACTACATACAGAAAAATGGCATAAATCAGTGGACAGAGCTTCTATCCAAGTTGTTAACTCACATTGGTCCTGATCAATATGGACACAGTCTGTGACACGCAAATGCTAATATGTACGTAAGATTCTTCGAAGTTGCAGCTGCAGCTGTGCAGGAGAGCACACCGATAGCAGCTCGCTTTGGAAATGCTTTGAAAATCAGTACATTGAGTTACCTATTTGCGGGTGGGAACTGTGGGCCAATACAGAGTGAATGTTTTTTTTTTCTTTACATATATAAAGGCACGCTTGTCTCTTGGCTCTTGGCCACGGTCAATAGTACAAATCGCCACTAGGAAAGCTGCTTTATTCAGTGATATTCGTCATTTTTCTGGAAGTCTTATACCTTTTTTGCAGCCGTCTTCTGAAACCCTGGCAGTACTTATCAGTCACTCCGTGCACTGGCCCTGTAGCGCACATCCACACAATACTACAATGCTATGGGCCACAGCCACAGCGTAAAGTCGTAACTGGTACACTAGTAGACGTATTCAGCAACTGGGCTCAGCGACCTGTCTATACGGCGAGCCCCCATGAGTACCGCCTTCCTGCTTCCCCGCCGGTCGCCATCCCCATGATCATAGCCCGGACCTGGTGGGACACTGGCCACTGTGGGAGGTGTTTGTATGAGACATAACAACGCAACACTTCCCGCATGGTCATCCCATGACGTCACCCTGACGTAGTCAAACAGCTGGCTACACCGTGACGTGCAGCAGGTGTCTGACAATGCCGCGCCGATGACGCAACCACCACCACTGTCCCTGTGTCTCGAAACTTCGTCGCCTGCTTCACAACATTTTTACCCGGGCAGTCCTTCTCTGTGTTGCCTTCTTGGTTGTATCATCTCAAAATCTAGCCATCCCTTCATCTGCCGAGGTTCCAACGAAGGACTCCGTCGATCTCTGCCACTGGAGCGAGGCCCACTCTTTTATATTCCCGGTGACAGCAGCTGGCGCCTGGCCACCGACGCGCCGGTAGCGGGAAACGTTCTTAGACGCAGCAGCAGCGACGGCGCACGGTCTGCACTACCACTGACAAGCCGGCACTGGCATGTCAATAAACCTTGAGTGTGAACGAACAGCAATAAAGGGGTTAGTGTACACGCGAGCATACTTTTCGGCTGCAAGATGCCCATATCGGGTAAAGAATCACCGTACTCACCATCCTAAACACCTTGTACTACCCCGTGCTATTTCAGCAGTGGCATATGAGAGTTAAATGAATACTATTCCGGTCTTCACAGTAAAGGAATTATCAGTCTGCGAGTACTGAATATGTAAGAGGCTACACGTGGAATGTAGCCAGCCAGTGACAATATTAGTAACATTTAGAGTTGAATTTCAAATTTTGTTCCTGAAGATGAGGATGTGAACGGAACCAGGTAGTGTATGACGTTTTTTAATTGAGCGGCTGAAGTTTACCGGTAGTAAGATGTTTTTCCTGATGATCTTGATTATTAAGTTCAATTCTTTTGCATGTGTTCTTAATTCGTAGGCTTTTCTTTTTTAAATCTATATATTTGCTTTAAATTTCGCTTTAGATCATAAAAATAGATTTAATAAATTGTATGACGTATATTCAACCACACTCATTTTGACATTCCATTTCTCTGATTGTCGAACCACGGGTATTGGAGGAAAAAAAGCAGATCCTTTCGCCTTTGTTACGAACGCGGAAGGAAGTAACAAATTTGTGTAAACTTACTTTCTACCTCGCTGCGATTACGAAACGCAAGTGGGAAACTACAGTGGCAGTGGTGGTTTCTCCGTTAATATTTATAACACTCCGTAATTATTCACGGTGTGTCAGCTATTAGCCGGCCGGTGTGGCCGTGCGGTTCTAAGCGCTTCAGTTTGGAACCGCGTGACCGCTACGGTCGCAGGTTCGAATCCTGCCTCGGGCATGGATGTGTGTGATGTCCTTAGGTTAGTTAGGTTTAAGTAGTTCTAAGTTCTAGGGGACTGATGACCTCAGTAGTTAAGTCCCGTAGTGCTGAGAGCCATTTTTGTGTCAGCTATTATCGATTCCCTCCTGAAACATAAAAAGTGCCGCTATTCCCTTTGGGACATAACGCAGGTGGTAAACATGAAATAACTGGTTAATGGCTGTCCAGAAAAAGTCGTTATTACATTTATTTTCTCCTTTGCTTTCATCAGAGTAATATACGAATTTCACTGTCCTCGTACTCTTTCAGAGATTATGACGTAATACATGCTTTGGAATTCATTTCAAGAAAACTCATGGTGATCATATGTCTTTCATAAAAGGGAGCCGAGTGTGGGAAAATATTTCGTCTCCTGCACAATGGTTGCTATACTTTGATGTGATTAAAATACAGGACTGACGTAATAATTTCAGTTCTTGGCTAGGTCCAAGAGATTTATCACCCATCAGTTCCGGAAACCGAGGATTCACTTTTAGAGCGTGACAGGATCAATATAAAAAAAGGTTTTTCTTCATCTGTCACTGGTTATCAAGCAGTCACTGAGATTTTAAAAGCAAATAAGTTTTTCTAAACTTTTTGGTGGCCCCAGCGCATGCTATCTGGAACCACAGATTTGTCCACCCTCCATTCGTTCTTTTACATTTTCTGGAGCAACTTTACTTCAGTGTCTTACTTATATATGGGATATTGTTCAATGGCTATCGCTTCGTTCTAAACCAAGAATGTTTTGAGAAATAGACCGTAATGCATGGTAAAGTTTAAGGGATTCGTTTACCCAACACTGAATGTCAAATAGTAGATGACGATAATGATAAAGAAGATAATGAAACAGAATTCTGTAGGAATAGAAGAGAAAGATAGTGAAAAACTTGACAGGAGAAGGGCCAAGTTAGGGGAAAGTGTACTGTACGTAATACGATACTGGGGAGGAAAGTTTTAGGTGTAATAATCACAGTTTAATGAGCCAGTGTCCTTAAAAGTGGTGCGTATTTAACGTTACTTGAAGTGTATTTTAGCAGCATCGATATAGTCTCCTAATAATGAAGCGATCTTTGGGAACACATCGGACAGTTTTCATTATGTGCATTTGTATTCGCTCCGAGATTTATACGAGTACTTCACCGACCGATTTGTACTTGCTGTATTTTACTTACTTAAAAATAACGAATGCTTATTTGTGCTGACTGAAGATGAGTAGTCGTAGTTACATATCCAGTTTCAGCTTCTTGTTTCGTTCTGGAGCAACGTAGAAACTGACCTGCGCAATCTTAATGCATATAAGAACATACTGGCCATCTAAAGAAAATCAGGCGCTTGTTCCCAGTACAGGTTATTTTTATTTATTTTATATTACCTGTGTACCACGTTTCGCCTGGGTACAGATTCACTGCAGTTCAGTCTATCTCCTCGATCTTCTCTCTGTCCACTTCATCCTCACAAGCCCCCCCATAATCCATTTCCTCCAGCCTCCTCTGTCTCCTCCTCCTCAGAGTCCATTTACTCTTCCCCCTCTCTCCACCTCTTTCCTGTCTCCGCGCATGTCCTCCTCTCCCTCTCTCTGTTCATCTCTTTTTCCCTTTCTCTGTCCATTTCCTCCTCCTCCTCGTGTTTGCGAACGTTAAGCATATGAATGGGTCCAACCGGTCTCCAAGTAGCAGAATATAACCATTTGCAATCAAAGATAGATTCGGTGGGACCAGAGCACCAGTCAGTTCAAAAAATGGTTCAAATGGCTCTGAGCACTATGGGACTCAACTGCTGAGGTCATTAGTCCCCTAGAACTTAGAACTAGTTAAACCTAACTAACCTAAGGACATCACAAACATCCATGCCCGAGGCAGGATTCGAACCTGCGACCGTAGCGGTCTTGCGGTTCCAGACTGCAGCGCCTTTAACCGCACGGCCACTTCGGCCGGCGCACCAGTCAGTTCCATGTAAACACAGCCCACACCATTATTGAGCCACCATCAACATGTACAGTGTCTTGTTGTCATCTTGGGTCCATCGCTCCGGGGAGTCCGCACCACACCCGAATCCTACCATCAGCTCCAGCCAACTGAAATCGGGACTAAACTGACCAGATCACTTGTTGCTAATCGTCTAGAGCCCAACACATATGGTCAGGAGGGACGCTGTATGTGATGTCGTGCTGTTAGCAAAGGCATTCGAGTCGATCATCTGCTGCCATAGCCCGCTAACACCAAAATTCGTCGCACTTTTTAACGGATACGTTCTTCGTACGTCCCATATTTATTTCTGCAGTTACTTCACGCAGTGTTGCTTGTCTGTTAGCAATGACAACTCTTCGCAAATGCCGCTGCTCTTCGTCGTTAAGTGAAAGTCGTTGGCCACCGTGTTCTCTGTGATGAGACGTAAAGCTTGAAAAATTCGGTGTTCTCGGCACACTTTTGACACTATGGATCTAAGAATATTGAATTCCCTAACGATTTCCGAAACGAAATGTCCCATTCGTCTAACTCCAACTACCATTCCGCGTTCAGAGACTGTTACGAGTAATTACCGTCGCACGACCACAAACGCGTCGGAAACCTTTCCACATTAATCACACAAGTGCAAATGACAGCTTCGCCAACGCAGTGCCCTTTTATACCTTGTGTACCCGGTATAACCGCCATCTGTGTGTGCACATATCGCTATTCCATGACTTACGTCACTTCAGTGTAGGTGTTACTCATTATTGACGATGCACGGTTCTCCTTCTTATGTATAAAGCTGAAACGTCCCCTTAGAAAAATAAGTCAATTACTGTGCTGGTAAACCCCTTACGTTATTTGATTTTCAAACAGCTGAGCAAAACTTAACGTACTCAGACATTTCTCTCTTTACTTATTCTGATCATCACTAATCTGACACACAATATTTTTTAGCGCAACGCAATCTGACTTTTAATGATCCCTACCAAAGAATGGCCCTGACTAACAATAACCTATACCTTTAATGAATCACGTACCTCACAAAAATCTTCATTACTCGAACTACTGCAATACAGCGAGCGCCAATGCTGCCAGCTAAATAAAAGATTCTAACTACTGAAGTCACTAACTGCTGATAGGCATAGTTAGCAAATGAAAGAATTTGATAAAGAACAAACAATGTATTTACCTTAATAGTGTTCAAAAGTCGTAATACATATATCTCACTTCATGACATCCAGTCTTACAAATTTACTGTCTCTGATGGACACGCGTCCAGATAATCCGCTCTCAAAAAATGGCTCTGAGCACTTTGGGACTTAACTTCTAAGGTCATCAGTCCCCTAGAACTTAGAACTTCTTAAACCTAACTAACATAAGGACATCACACACATCCATGCCCGAGGCAGGATTCGAACCTGCGACCGTAGCGGTCGCGCCGTTCCAGACTGTAGCGCCTTTAACCGCTTGGTCACCACGGCCAGCTATCCGATCTCAAAACTCCGCCATCTTTCTCCCCACATCCATCACTGCTGGCGGCTCACCTCCAACTGCGCAACGAAATGAGCTGTCAACAGCCAACTGCCCAACAGTACAATAGCGACTATTTCAACAATGCTCACCAGCCACAGACTTCACACAGCACAGTTAGTGATTTTTATATAGAGCGCTACGTGGCGTTACTAACATAAAAACCTAAACAGCCTATTTACAAAGTATGTTTATTGTTATGCCTGAAATCTCCTCTGTAACATATGATGATTTTTTTTCTAGTCCGAAAACAAGTAGGATAAGTATGGATGCTTTCCACTATACTACTACTAGTTCTCCTACGCGTTCGATTCGCGTCTGCAGCGTAGAAGAATGATGGCTTGTATGTCTGTGTGCACCCTTTAATTAGTCTCATTTCAGCAACGGTAACAATAGATAGTAGACTGTGGGCTAGTCCTAGATCCTTCCATTCATACTGGTTCTTGAGACTTTCAAATTAGGCATTAGTGGGATAGTAGGCATTTCTTTCAAGTGTCTGTGAATTCAGGTTTTTCAGCATCTATGCCACTCGTTCTCACTGTTCTAAGGAAACCTGTGACCGTCCATACTGCTCTTCTTCCTGTAACCACCTGAGGCCTCTTGTAACATATATGCTACATCACTTCTTTCTAGCACAGGCAACTAATGCAACTTGCAGTTCCTGGTTGCGTTTTACAGCAAGTGATTTCTGTGCATCAGTTGTTTTCGCTTCTGCTAGCTCCCAGGAGGCTTCAGCATCTGATTGAAGAAAACTATTTATCACAGTGGTAGCATGGCTTTGAGAAATAAAGATATTTCCTGAATGAGATTCTGGCAGAAGTAAAGCTGTGAGGACGGGGCGTGAGTCGTGCTTGGGTAGCTCAGATGGTAGAGCACTTGCCCACGAAAGGCAAAGGTCCCGAGATCGAGTCTCGGTCCGGCACACAGTTTTAATCTGCCAGGAAGTTTCAAAGATATTTCCTGTTTATTTTAAGTTTGAACTACAATGTGTTTAGCATGTGATCTTATAGCGACATTTAATAAGTGATTATTCCTTTTTTCACGTCAATATGGCGATATATATATATATATATATTTCTATTTAGGGCTGGGACTATATTCGGGAACAACCTTTCCTTTCACATTCCCAACAGTGAATGCAAGAGAAAGAAGAGAACAAAGAAGAAGAGGAAGATGTTGATGACAAAGGCGATGCACTACTCATTTCCAATGAGTAAACTCTCCAGAAAACCAAAGCTTTTGCATCACCAGTGACAAGGACGTTCCATGGCCTCCATCTACCTGGGATGAAGAATAAAACCCTGAAAACTCGTTAAAGATGTGGGCTGTCTGGATATAAGTACTGCCTATATGTGTAGCGCACTAAATACAAAATGTGTCTTTGTTTCGAAGAAGATAGGAACAGTTTTTTTGCAATTCCATAAAAAAACAATGGAATGAGGATATACGTAGGGACCTAAGTCGACTCACGGTAAGATCGTCACAAAACAACACTGGCGCAAAGAGAGTACACATTCTGTGCGTCTGCAGACACGATTCTGCTGCGCACGAACGACAAGAACATAACAGCATGGGAGTGAAATGCCGCTGTACCTGGAAACGTACTCCAAAGTTGAACAACGCAGGGCAGTAAGATTCTGATGGGCGAAACGTGTAAATTTCACATACATTCTCCGTGAGCTTCTGGAGATATGTCGACCGAATAGAATGTCGTGTCCAGCCGTAGTGAAACGGTACAGACTGTTTGATCCATGACGTACAGATGTTGGTGATGCTGACCAGTAAGAGAGGCCATCGATATCGACCACATATGACAATGTGCTGGCAGTCGAGTAACTGATTCGCAGTAGACGCGCGTTTCCCTACGATGAATACCTTCACACATTGGTTATCGGATGGCTGCGTGACCAAGGAGTGCATTTATATAATCCGACAGATGTTTATGGGTCACTTGCAGGTGTATAGTAGCTTTCAGTAAAGGCTGTATTTGAGTGGTCGGTTTATAAATTAAATCTATCAACGGGATCTCTGGAAATATGTCACAATTTCTGTATTTTGGTAAATCACAGCAGTTCTTAAAATTCGTATTTAAGTCTTATTTTTGCCCTAGAACAGCAGATTACCCAACGATATACACTTTTCGTTCAAAAATATACGCTCAGCGCTGAGAACTGTATGTTCACCATTCCTTGTTACTGCTACTTAGTATAGGCCTCGCACATCTGAGGGTGTCCTTATCAATCGACTTTGGAAAATACATTATAAGAATGTCCTCCCAACGAACCGAAGTCTCTCAGCTACTTTACCTACTACTTGATTGTGCAGTTCGCTGTGGAGACCATTCCGTAACGAAGTTCATCGAAGTGATGTGTAAGTTGAAAATGGCTTCTATAATCACTTTTCTCGTCATTATGAATTTACGCAATAATGCACCTAAACTATATCTGAGTCTTCAAATGGTTCAAATGGCTCTGAGCACTATGGGACTTAACATCTATGGTCATCAGTACCCTATAACTTAGAACTACTTAAACCTAACTAACCTAAGGACATCACACAGCACCCAGTCATCACGAGGCAGAGAAAATCCCTGACCCCGCCGGGAATCGAACCCGGGAACCCGGGCGCGGGAAGCGAGAACGTCTGAGTCTTCAGATAAAATGTGGAGCAAATACTTAAAATTAGTGGTATCACAGGACACCAAGTAGACTAATTGATTAAAAGTACCCGAACACCGCCCACCCGGTTAGCTGCACGGTGTAACGCGCTGCTTCCCGAGTGGGAATGCGTGCCTGTCGCCAGCACGAATCCGTCCGGAGAATTGGTGTCGAGCTCTGGTGTGTCGGCCAGCCTGTGGATGGTTCTTAAGGCGGTTTCCTATCTACCTCGGCGAATGCGGGCTCGTTCCACTAATTGCGCCTCAGTTACACTATGTCGGCGATTGCTGCGCAAACACCGTTTCCACGTTCGCGTGCACCACAATTATTCTGCCACGCAAAAATTTGGAGTTACACTCGGCGTTGGGGTTGGTGGACTGCTGTGGCCTGTTGTGGGCTTGTGAACCACTGAGGGCTACGGAGGGGACGAAGCCTCTCCGTCGTTTCTAGGTCCCCGGTTTAATGCATAAAAACATACATATATCCGAGCATCACTACGTAACGCGGAACTGACCAATAGTTATCACAAGAGACGCACCCGCCAGGACTAAAGGAGTCAGGGAGAATTGTCAGCAGAGAAGCAGATACAGCAGGTTGGGTCAGTAGGGTGACTGCATTGGCTTCACACAAGAACTAGTCGTTGGATGTGACAAGAGTAACAAATCCGTTTCAACCCTTATAAAGGTTCACAGATCGATTGTTGGAGATGCGATTGTGAAGTGCATACGTGAAACAACAACCACCGATAACCCAAGGACGTGGAGAACTTATGTACTTTTGGACAAGGGAAATGGAGACTTACGAATAGTTCCTCGTAAGCCGAACATTTCTGAAGTCAGTGCTAAGCCATACTTGAGGTGGGGTAGGGAGGGACGATACTGGATTGTGGATGAATGGAATCTAGTGGTTTCTAGTGATGAATCACGATAACCCCTGTGGCATTCCGATGTAAGAGTTTGGGTTTGGAGAATGTCTACTGAACGTTACCTGCCACCATGTTTAGTGCTTCCAGTGAAGTAGAGATGAGGTGGTGTTAGGGTATGGGTGTGCCTTTCTTGGTTATGGTAAGGTGTCCTTATTGCGCTGAAGGATTCGCTAAATGCTAAAGAATGTAAGCACATTTTATAGAATTGTGCACTGCTACAGTTCGGAGAAGATGATTGTATCGTGATGATAATGCAATCTGTCATAAAGCCACATCTTTGAAGCAATGGTTTTTGGAGAGTAGCATTCCTGAAATGTACTGGCTTTCCCTGAACCGGGACCTGAACCTAGTGGCACTCCTTTGGAATGCTTCATGAGCGATACGTCCATTTCGCTCCGTATATCAACATCGCTACCTTGCCTGGCTTCAGCTCTTGAGGATGAATACGCTGCCATTCCTCCATACACATTGAGACACCTCACTGAAAGTGCCCCAACAGGAATTCCTCATAAAAGAGAAAGGCGGACATTCCGTGTTACTGTCCGCTAATAATGGCCTCGATACTTCTGATCATTGTATAAAACCGAAGACAGAGCAAAGAGGAAGATAGAATCAGTAATTAAGAGAAAGTCAAAAGTGCAGTCGCTGCAATAATTTTAATTGACCTTTTTCAAGTTAATGAAAATACATACTGAGCTAGAATCTACAATATAACGAGCGACGTAGTAACACCTGTAATATTTATTGCGTCCGATTCTTGGCTCAGACTATTAAAATCAATGGATGTTTTTAATATAGCCCTGTTCTATCCACTACGTACGTTTGTGACTGATTATTATTATTCAAATTCTATGCAGACGCTCATTTTTATCTCATACCCGCTGCATTTTCCGATGCTTTGGTGTGATGGAATGAGCTGATGGGTCTCTACGTCAAAACCAAAATGAACTTCGATATCGTGCCGGTATTTGCTTGAGAATATTAATAAAACACCAAAGACGACGCACTACAAACGAATGGCGCAACAAACAGAATTTCTGATAAGAAGAAATGCAGCTTTTATCACGGATTCGTTTTTAAATTGCAACCGAAAGAATTAACACATGTCAATTAAGTGGTCGTAGTGCCGAAGCTACACGGAAATTGGTCAAAGGTAATAGTTTATTCATTTCACTCTGCATGCTATTAACAACTTCCATTATAGGCGCAATCGAAATTCAATTAGATCCTTTTGTTGTCCAGTAATTACTTTCGGCCATAGTCATCACCGCAGCTGTCAGGTAAGCACACATTTGCAGGGCGTTTCAAGTGCGTGTACACCCGTGCTTGCACACACACACACACACACACACACACACACACACACACACACACACACACACGGATGTGTACGGGTATACAAAATATGCAAAACGCACTCACGTACACGCAGACACTTTCATAAAGTCACATTACTAACTGAAAGACCTGTTTCCGAGATGAAATCTGTAACAACGAACGTAACAGCGGTCACACAACCGATCAGCAGTTACATAAGAAAGTAGTTCCTTCACAAAAGAAATACTATCAAGAGACTAAAGGATCAACAGTAAACGAATTACTTACTTTGTGATTCTTGAGATTTTGCCGGTATAAATAGAATTCCATTAAAGAAATTTGTGGTAAGGTCTTATGGGACCAAACTACTGAGGACATTGGTCCCTAAGCTTACACACTACTTAATCTAACTTAAACTAACTTACGCTAAGGACGACACACACACCTACGCCCGAAGGAGCACTCGAACCTCCGACGGGAGGAGCCGCGCGGACCGTGACAAGACGCCCGAGACCGCACGGCTACGCCGGGCGGCAGAGTTCCGTGAAGATTCGGGATTGCAGCCAAACAACGTCGGCTTTTTGCCACAACGTTTCGGCTGACAACCATTCAGTCATCTTCAGGTGAGTATTTTTCACTGGAGGTCGCTAGTTCAAGTCGCTAATTTTATACCAAGACACTGACGCGGTTACGCATGCACAAAGGCACCCCTTTCAATATACGAATATGACCCGAAACTCGATAGAGGTTGCTCAGGTAACAGCTCCCCTTTTCGCATCCATCTCCGCGCTTAGTTTTAGTATAAGTTTAGCGATGTAATCTAGGAATCTCCAGTGCTAAACACTCAGCTGAAGATGGCTAAATGGCCGTGAGCCGAAATATCCTGTCAAGAATTCGACGTCATCCGGCAGCAATCCCGAAACTTCATGGATTACTTACGGATTCACAGCATGACAGTCCATCACTTTTTTTCATCGGACTCAACAACTCCGCGCACACGACGAGTAGTTTATAACATACTTGTTCTTATCCTCATGTGGAATGCAAAATGGAGTTCCCAGATAAGGTATATATTCATTGCTTTCAGCAAGGGAAGTTACCAAATGGCTCTGAGCACTATGCGACTTAACTTCTGAGGTCATCAGTCGCCTAGAACTTAGAACTAATTAAACCTAACTAACCTAAGGACATCACACACATACATGCCTCAGGCAGGATTCGAACCTGCGACCGTAGAGGTCGCTCGGCTCCAGACTGTAGCGCCTGAAACGTCCCCTTTGAACAATTATACATGATTGTGCTTAAACTGACACACAATATTTTTAGCGCAACGCAATCTGACTTTCAAAAATCCCTACAAATGAATGGCCCTGACTAACATTAACCTATACCTTTCACCAATCACTTACCTCACCAAAAATCTTCGTTACTCGAACTACTGCAATACAGCGAGCGCCACTACTGCCAGCTAAATAAAAGATTCAAACTACTGAAGGCACTAACTACTGATAGGCATATTTAGCAAATGAAAGATTTTGATACAGAACAAACAATGTATTTACCTTAATAGTCATAATATATATAGCACTTCATGATATCCAGTATAACAAATTTCAAAACTCCGCCATCTCTCTCCCCACATCCACCACTGCTGGCGGCTCACCTCCAACTGCGCAACGCTACGCGCTGTTCACATCCAGCTGCCGCTGCCCAACACTACAATGGCAGACAACACTGCAAACTAGCCACAGACTGCACACAGCACGGCCACTGATTTTCATACAGAGCGCTACGTAACGTTGCCAATAAGAAAACATAAACATCCTACTTACATAGCCCGCATGCTCCCCACAAAACATTTTACAAATTGTTTTTGGCAGTGGCCAATAATGATTTGATAAAATTTTTCATAATTACAATAACAAAGGAATCAAAGGCACACACTTATTGATACAATGTTGGTCAAAAGCTAAAATTTTCTCACAGTCCATAAAGACAGTCCTGATCATTCATCACAGTAACATTGCAGTGTTTTTCTCAAAGTCTGAGCAGTAAAAGAGAATGCACACGGAAGTAGTGGATTTCCATGCTGTCTTGAAGAAGTAGTGTTGTCCTTCCGACGGAAAGACAGTGCTGACTCTTGACATGCAGACAGGTAATGGGCCACAACAGAGCAAACCCACAGCAGAGTCAGTCGAAGTTTTGAAGGATATTGGTATGTAGGTCGTCACAGAGCAGACCCATTGTAGTCCTGGTAGAGATTACGGTATTGGTGGGCCACCAGAGGTGCAGACCCACTGTAGTCCTTGTAGAAATAATGGTATTGGTGGGCCATCAAACATGCAGCCCCAATGTAGTCCTTGTAGAGACGGCTAGCAGCCAACCGTTGCGACTGTGCAGGTGCACAATCACCATCGAAGAGTCTTGCAGAGAATATAGCAAGTCCATAAACCACCACTAGTGCACTCACAAGGATTTTTTCTAATTGACCTTAGAACCAGCAATGCTGTCATCCAGTCCCTTGCTGAATTATTAACACACGTGCAAACACTAACAGTCCCTACATGTCACATATTGTCCATATACTATGACCAACAGAAACGTGTGCAGTGAAATGTAACTTACAAGTTAATAATATGATGAACTGGTGTCAATTACAATTTTAGAACATAAGAATACAATTACATAGGTACAAAATACATCATCAAAAAACATAACAATACAGATAACATTTGTAGTACAGGCTTTACAAAAGAATCGAAATAACATATACATCAGTGTTACAGGAATTATGACATGAGTACATACATAAAAGATCAGAATAACTTTCGAAACATCAACTTCACACATGAGCATTAAAACAGAACAGAGTAAATAATGTTTAAACATCTTTACAAAGTAAATAACATAGTATTAGAAAAATTCTACAACATAACAACATCAGCTAAACACATAAAGACAGGAAAAACACAAATACACAAGGGAACACAAACACATAGTGGGATAACACAAGGAAAGGACAGGGTTTCTTTTACTGCAGTGTTTTGCAAACAAAACTTTCTTTACTTCTCGGAGATCTCCCTTCGTTCTTCATTATTCCCAAAAGGTCCTACCTATACCTGCTTTCTGTACTTTTTTTGTATAACTTCTCAATGCATTTCTTCCAATTCATCGCAACTCACTCTCTTATATAGTCTACCCCCTCTTAAGCTAACTTAAATCTACTGAACTCAGATACTAAACTAAGGGACGAGGCAATGCAGCAGTACAAAACAATTAACACAAACAGCAATGACAAAATATTCAAATTGGCCAAGCAAGCAGCAATATTACAACTAATATTACGCAATGAGCAGAAAACAAGAAAAATAAATCAGTAGTAAAACTGGCTTAACAGAGTAATGTAAAGTGAAATTTAGTAGTACTATGCCTGGAAAACAGCAGAAGCAAATGCAATAAATTATATCTAAGCATGACAAAGCTGAAGCAGAAAAATATTACAGTAAAGACAACAATGCAGTTAAGGGAAATGTCTATTCACATCTTAATATCTATGTCATTAAAGTGGTGCACCACAACTTATTCTACAAAATAAATTACCAAGTACTTGAAAAGAAAATTATGAATGCAGTTCCTGTGAAGGTAAATGTCTTTTTGTGCTACCTCATTTTTTTTAAAAAAAATTATTATTTACTCGATCTGTAGACAGAAAATATTTATATTAGTACATCTATAAATTTTATTTTAACCAATGCTGCAGCGCAGCTAGAAACTAAATATTAAACAAATTGAGTAAATAAATACATAAAGCAAGCCATATGGCATTTCTCTCAACTAGCAAGACAATAGTCGTGAAATGTTTCTCATCGTTTCATTAGGCATTTTAGTAAATATCATAAATTAAGAGCTCCACAGTATAATCATATGCTTTCAAGTTTGAGCGTGTCGTATTTGTGATGCTTTCTACAAAGGAATGTCAATAGCGAGGATAATGGCCTCCCTTTTTTTTCTACCTGTGCCTCTGAAAAGGCACACACTAATGGCTTTTTCTCCAGGCATCTGACACAGCTGGGTGCCCATGATGCATTACGTGCAAGTGGTCACTTAACTTTCTTATGGAAATATTTACGACAGCAGTTTCCGCTACAGTGGCAGTCTCATATAAAAAAATTCACAGGTCGAGAATTTGCGTTGCAAATGTGTAGAAACAAAATCCTATGAATATAACAGTGTCCAAAAAATTTTTAGTGGCATTGTGATACATTCACACATGTACACACACTTCATAACTCTTAATATACGATTCTCGGTTTCCAACATCCTTTTTCACAAAGCAGAGTCCCTAACCACTACTCATTATTCCTTACTTTATTCGTCAACACTTCTTCAATATTTCATCATAAAAGATACGTAGCATACTCAAATAACTCATATAGCATCAGCTTATTGATCATAAACATACCGCAACAGCATAATACACATAGTCATCGTAATAATAACATCATAAAACCTCATTCAACTCTCAAAATCGTCGTAGCTTCCTCCAATAATTTAAAAACCTAAAAAAAATTCTCTGCTCATGTCAAAAGTTTCATCCACCTCAAACGTACTTTAAAAATCATGATCCCATACCAAATACATCATTCAAAGCTCTCATAGTATCACAATGGTTCTGAAAATTATGAAGGGTTCACACAGTACACACAAAATAAAATTTCATAAGTGTGAAGTTATCCAGCTGTGTAATTGCATAAACGTCTGTCACTGACGTAGAAAAAAAATGTTTGTCTCTCTCAGTTAAATGATCAAATAGCTGTGTAATTCTGTGTTAGAGAAATATGGTACCGATGTGTAAAGTTGTATAAGCAAATACCATATTAGCTAGGGCTCCTTGTGCTTGCCACACACATGGTACACAAAGTAGGCGTGTACCCGCCTGAGGATTACTGTAATTATACCCTCAGGTGTTACAGATTACAGCAATGGAATGAAATGTATCATGGAAAACTTTCTTTGTAATTCAAAAATCTTTAAAAATAAATGTTTTAAGTACAAAATTAATCACTGAAATGTGTGTCCTGTAGTTCTAAATGTGCGTCTTGCTGTAAGATAATTGTGTTGAAGTGTCATAGTTATTGTCCTCCGAAAGCTAAATTCTGCAGAAGCCAGTGTACTTACCTCATGATTGAAATGCTTTGCGTATAGATATCTTAGTTATTACGCTTATTGTCGTGATGAAGAAAGTACTGTACTGTAACGTATTGTTGTGCTACGGAAAAGGCTGTCTCATTGTAGCTATACCACAAAAGTTACTACTAAAACATGTTTTACTTTCCAGAATAATACAGAAAAACTGTGCAGATATAAAAAAGAAACACCTCAAAAGCAACATTGTAAATGGTCACTCATTAGTAGCGTTGTGATAAAATCGTGTAGCTGTCAAAGAAACCAAATGCTAAGTCATATTTAATCCCACAGAAAGTACTTCAAATAAAGAATGTCATTTCAAGTAAACCAAAATGTTGCATGAAAATCTCATTAGCAGTGCCGGTATATGTTCTAAGTATGTGAGCCTTATAGTCGTTACGTGACTGTGCAACTAACAAGCAAGAATGTACACACACAATAACACTGTGGCGTCTGTTCACTATAACAATGCATCGTTATTTCTGTTTAACTAAGTTCTCTTGGTTCTTGATTGGATATTTAACTTCAAACATTGTTGCATGTCAACAGATTCTAAGTCTGACAAAGCATACTGGTAATGTAAAGTGAAAAATTTTATAGCCAAGACTAAGTTAAAAAAAACAGATTATCTCTCAATAAACAGTTTTACATGTGAAACGTGGTGCAATCCTTTACTCTTCATAGTACTCAGAGTTTCAACTTAAACGCAATTATCATGCGGTATACATCGGTAAAGAATGCTAAAATTTTTCTCAAGGTTAGCGTCTATGTTATTTTTCACTGAGCCAGCCGGCGCATAAGGCTGCCTGCGGTGCGAGTCATTGTCTGTCTCTTTGTTGGCGCACGTCGTTATTGGGATTAGGAGATCTAACTTCTACAAATTCACCTTGACGAGAAGTTCCTGCCCTGTTTGAAGCTCGCCAGTTCTGATGAAATTCAGGTCTGTCGTTATGATTATATCGTCTGTCGTCATGTCGGTAGTTCCTGTAGTTTCTTTCTTGTCGGTTAAGTGGTGGAGAATTTCTCCCTGAATTATCACTGCACGGTGGACCGTTGCATCTGAAGTTATTCTGTCTCCCGTGATAATAATAGTTCTGGTTACCATATTGTCTGTTTCTATGATTGTCTCTGTCATGTTCATTACTACGGAAATGTGATCTTTCTCTATAATTATTACTACTCTGCCATCGGTTGTCATACGGGTGGTGTCTGTTTTGGTCACGATTTACGTTGTAAGAATGGCCTTGTCGTGTCCAGTTATTATTTCTTTCATCTCGGAATTGCGACGGATGTGACCTGTAATTGTTGTGTTCCTGTTTTCGCGTTCCGCGATTACCAGTGTCAATTTCTAATTCTTGTAAGAGTCTTTGAAAAGCTTCAATGTCGTCTTTGCAACGTCCTGCCAAAATAATATGTCGCAAATGTTCAGGAAATTTGATTAAGCAAATGCGGATGAGTTCTGAGGGGCTGTATGGGTTTGACAGGTACTGATTCTTGTACAACATGTCTTCAAGATATTTCACAAGACTGGAGAATTCAGATTGTTCGCAATGTTTCATCATTATGATGCTATGTTTTACTCGGTCTTGTGTAGCTTGAGACCAATATGCTGAGAGGAAGGCATGATAAAATTCTCCTTCACTGTGGCAATCGTGAATGACCGATCGCATTCTTACAGCTGGTTCATTCTCTAAATAGCCACACATAAATTCTAACCTGTGCTCCAATCACCAGTTGGGAGGAAAACAATGAGAGAATTGATGGAGCCACGCTTGTGGATGAATGTCATTGGCAGAATTCTTAAACGTTTTGAATTTACGTGTAGTAATGAACAGCTTATAGTCAAAATCATCGTGTCGGCGAGTAGCATATCGGTCATTGTTACGTCGTGTCGGCGGTTCCATCTCAAAATTCGGTGCACCTTGCCAATTTCTTTCATAATTTCCGAAATGCCCTGTGTTATTATTTTGTGGCTTTTCTGTATTTCTAAGTTCCTCTTCCCGTGTTGGAGCGCGAGTGTCCTCTGAAATATGAAATTTTTGTATTACTTGTGCCAACTGATCTTGTACTTCCCGGATTTCTCTTTTGTATTGCGTATTAATTTGATTCTGATTTTCTTTGAATTTCTAAATTTTTTCATACTCTTCTGTGTCAGTGATGGCTACAGGTCATGTGTCATTCAGATCATCATTTACCTTTGCAGATAAGTTAGTGAACTGATCCGAAAGTTCTACTACTTTCTCCGATAGTGTACTTATTTCCTCAGTGTGTTTTTCTGAACCAAGTTTCAGAGTGTCCATTTGTGTTGAAATCGTATCTACTGTGTCCTTTAAGTTTTCTTGAGTTTTTGCAAGTTGCGTAACCGAATCGGTAGATGCAACTGAGTCAATTTTAGCCTGCAAGGTGTCGTGATTTTCATGAACAATAGTTTGCAGTTCTTTTATGGCTGCTTCGTGTTTCTGTATTGCATTTTCACGACGCGAAAAAATAGGTTGGAAATGCTCACAAATTTGTGTTTTTACGTCATTACAGACTTTTTGACATTTCGATTCGATGTTATGTAACTCAGTAGTTAAATCTTCACGTGTTTGTTCAAGCGTGGTGTCTAACTTTTGAAGCTTTTGTTCCATTGTGTCTAACTTTTTAAGATTTTGTTCCACTGTGTCTAACTTTTTAAGATTTTGTTCCACTGTGTCTAACTTTTGAAGGTTTTGTTCCATTGTGTCTAACTGCTGCTGTGTTTGTCTCTGGTGTTGTTCCATTGTGTCTAACTGTTGCTGTGTTTGTCTCTGGTGTTGTTCCATTGTGTCTAACTTTTGAAGCTTTTGCTGTGTTTGTCTCTGATTTTGTTCCATTTGTTGCATTAGCTGTAATAACAATGCATTAGTGTCTGGAATCTGTTCCTCTACGCTTTTCGGCAGTGCTTTTGCAATGGCAACATTCACATTTTGACAAACAGAAAATGTGTCTTGATTTATTTGAGAAAACGGTGAGGACGCAAAACCTGAATCTACAGTATTTGCAAAATTGTGTCCTGTAATTTCGGATTCCTGAGGCGAGCTATTGCCGATCGATCGATCGATAATGCTTCCCTGTTCTCTATCTGTTTCACTGCCTACGCCATTGTTTGCCGCCCGCTCCATTTCCCTATGCACAATTACCAAATTACTATGTTGAACATTAGTTAATTCATTACACGGTGGCGCTAACACACTGCTTTCGCCTTCACTGTCATTTCTCAGTTTACTTTGGAGCCTAGTATTACGTTTTTCACACGCCATTATTGTCACAATATTTCATATGAAAACACATAAAAACACAATTTGAAGAGCAAAAATAAGAGAACACATTAACATAGCACTGAAAATAATATCTAGTGAATTGCAAGCGCAGCTGCGAAATACTTGGTGCAAATCTACATGCATGCTACAACTGTGTACAACAATTAAAAACTACAACTACAAAGGAAATTCTCTCTATAATTACGCGCTAGCAATGAACAAAAGCTACACTAATTACACAAACTACAAGAAAAAAATCAGAAGATTCCAGTGAGGTATCCTCGGGTAAGGGTCGACATATGAAACGTCCCCTTTTAACAATTATACATGATTGTGCTTAAACTGACACACAATATTTTTAGCGCAACGCAATCTGACTTTCAAAAATCCATACAAATGAATGGCCATGACTAACATTAACCTATACCTTTCACCAATCACTTACCTCACCAAAAATCTTCGTTACTCGAACTACTGCAATACAGCGAGCGCCACTACTGCCAGCTAAATAAAAGGTTCAAACTACTGAAGGCACTAACTACTGATAGGCATAGCAAATGAAAGATTTTGATAGAGAACAGACAATGTATTTACCTTAATAGTCATAATATATATAGCACTTCATGATATCCAGTATAACAAATTTCAAAACTGCGCCATCTCTCTCCCCACATCCACCACTGCTGGCGGCTCACCTCCAACTGCGCAACGCTACGCGCTGTTCACATCCAGCTGCCGCTGCCCAACACTACGATGGCAGACAACAATGCAAACTAGCCACAGACTGCACACAGCACAGCCAGTGATTTTCATACAGAGGGCTACGTAACGTTGCCAATAAGAAAACATAAACAGCGTACTTACACGCCTAGAACCGCACGGCCACTCCGGCCGGCGGAAGTTACCAGATTTCGGAATGATATTTCTATTCAACTTACAGACACCTAGACTTTGTCTGTTTCAAAGCCATTAAGACACAATCCCAGCAGCGTTTACCTGTCGTCAGACAGACATGGAAACTTCCTCTTGAATATCCATGAACATCTATGCCGAATTGTCCGCATTTTCATGAATGGTATCGACATGGCGTCATCACAGATCGTGTTCTAATTTTCGCAAAAAAACAAAAAAAGTCACATGGAACATGGTCTGGGATATAACGTTGCTTTAGAACGATACTCGTTCCATATTTGGCACAAAACTCTTGAACTGGCAAACATGAATAGGCAGGCCTTCGGCACGATGACGTAACTATTATTAAAGTTCCGCATTTGCGATCGTTTTTAGAAAATGTTCTGGCACAATCTTTTCATAACGCTTGTATATAATGACGACTCATAGTTTTACCTTGAGAACAGGAAAAGATGATTACGTTGTCAAGGAAATTAAAGCGAACATTCCTGTTTCACTAGATCGAAATCGTTATACTCTCTTTTGAATCCTCACATCTTCCAACATCTTTCATTTATGAGTAGACTGTTGTCTCAGTATGCTATTTGCAGTGTCTGTCTTGGATTGTCTGTTACGTCCTTCAGACGCCCATGCATGTCTGAAGGAACAGACTTTGCTGTGATCTACAGCTGTATGAAATACAACAAGTATATTCGGAGTAGCGAATACGATTAGCCTTCCGCTGAACAGTTTATTGGCGACGTAAGAAAATTTTGGCCGAATCGGGGCTACATCCGGGATGTTCCACTTTACAAGCGGTAACCGCAATCACTTGCGCTATGCGAGCACGCTTCCAGGACCGACCAGAACCCCCATATGTGACTATGTGTCCAAGCCCTATGCTTGCACAATGGCTGTGATCCCCGAACAGGAATACATTTCTTGTATTCCACACAGCTAGAGATCGCAGCGGTTTCTGCTCTTTCAGACATGCATGCATGCCTGAATGACACTGCGCTGTAGACCGTTAAACACAGTCACAACAACAGCGCTTACATGCCTGGCCAAAGGTCGCGACAATAATAAGTAAGTCTCACTATGCTACAGAATCACAGGGACTATATAAGTGTAGACTGGGACTCACGGTGACATGTGGAGGTTTGGTTCTTGTCATGGAAGCGTGGTCGGTATACAAAGTGGTTAAGACGACCACTCGCGTAAAGCAGAAAATCCGCGTTTGAATCCCGGTTTGGCACAAATTTGAATACGTCACCTGTAAACCACACAGCAGGAGTCTCATCATATTTGTCATTGGAGGTACATTTCTCATGTTGCCTCAGAGTGTTTAGTAGTAAATCCAACTATGTTTTCCCATTATAATCCTCTGCGTGAATGTTTGTCAGTGTTAGCTTGTTCAAGGTACTCCTTGTAAATGCTTACTCGGTATTTATTTTGCTCTTCGGCCGCTAAACGAGGAAAAACTCGATACTCGATACAATATAGAGACAATCTCTTAACAGAAACTAATTTTGGGTGTGAGGATCCATAGCTAGGGTTGAAAGCCTTCCCGGTCAAGGGTCGCACACCACTGATGACTGTCCTCTCCTTGAACAGAAGAACGAGTCAAAATACTTCATCTCTTATAGAGCATCACGTGTGTAAGCTTTCTTCATAATTTTAAACGTTTACGCATATGTTTTCTCCATTGTCACGCAAATTTTCACGTTTCACTATTTGTCACATAAAACCACATAAAACACATATTGCTACAATCATTATAAACACTGCACCATCATTCACCCAAGTAACACAGTTTCGGCAACTGTAGGACGTATCAACAATGTGAATCAACGAGGTTTCTTTGTTATGACTCTGGTTCTATCAACGGCTTGTTTGCGGAAATATTCTTTGCGTATAAAGAATAAAAATAAGTCAGTATTACCTTACTATTCACGTACTTCCACTTTTGAAGGAGAAGCTACAATAAAAATAGTTGTATGTAGCGTTGTATAATTAATCTACTTAAAATTGCCAAATTTCATGACATTACAGATATTCTAGACTAACCTAATACGTAGTTAATATATATTTACCACAAAATAATAAAGGAAGATGTGTTGATGTCTTAAAAATAAGATTATACCAGTGTAACAATACTAACCTAATTTACATGAGCTTCGTTAGTGACACATCGTGGCAGATTAAAAATGTGTGCAGGGCCGAGACTCGAACTCAGGGCTGTAGAGTGAAAATCTCTTCTGGTAACAATCCCTACACGGTGGCTAAGCCATGTCTCCGCACTATCCATTATTCGCGGAGTGCTAGTTTTGCAAGGTTCGCAGAAGAGCTTCTGTGAAGTTCAGACGGTAGGAGACGAAGTACTAGCAGAACTGAAACTGTGAGAACGTGTTGTGAGTCGTGCTTGGGTAGCTCGGCTGGTAGAGCACTTGCCCGCGAAACACAAAGATCCCGAGTTCGAGTCTCGTTTCGGCGCACAGTTTTAATCGGCAGTAAGTTTCAAAACAGCGCACACTCCGCTGCAGAGTGAAAATCTCGTTCTGGAAACTTCGATAATATTCATTACTAACGACAGTCTCTAAGTTTGCGTTTGGAAGAAAGACGGTTTTGAGTCTGGTGACCTTGACTGCGATTATCTATGGTTTTCGTAAGTCACATGAAGTGAGTATCAGGACTATTAATTAGACAACAGAATAACCGATTTGCATTGCATTTCTTTCCCAGCTGGAGTTGTGCTCCGTCTGTACAACCTGACATAGAAGGGACACTAGGTTTTAATGTTACAGAGTTTCTCTTCACTAACTGAATGGTTTAGAGACAAGATAGGCTCTCACACTGGAGCATATAATAGGTTTGCGTTTTAGTACCTGAATTTTGATCTCCTGATTACAACAACTGAAATACACCGATGCATCTAATTTGGAAAGAGCACTTGCCTGAGAGTGAATTACAGCTAAGTTTCCTTTAATTTACGTCTGTCTTCACAAACTTTTTCTTAACAGATTACCGGTTTCGGTCTATAATGACCATCGTCAGATCTGTTTATAAAAACAAAGTCCTAGTGTACTGCAGCCATAGTGGCATCGTCAAATGTTAAATGCAAAATCAGCACCAGCTGTTTACGCTGACGCCGTCTCTGAGAACACGATCCACATCTTCTTCGATAGGTTTAGACCATCCGAGAATTACGTTCAATTTCTTCACACGCGGTGAGAAATTATGTCCATCACGATTCCTTATGCTTTCAGTTAGATTGGAATGAAGCGCGTTACCATGAGATAAAGCAAAGTTACTTGAAGCTCTTGGCTGAGAGACCAACGGCGGCTAATTCGGCAATCTTTCTTGTCCAAATGGTTCAAATGGCTCTGAGCATTATGCGACTGAACGTCTGAGGTCATCAGTCACCTAGAACTTAGAACTAATTAAACCTAACTAACCTAAGGACATCACACACATCCATGCCCGAGGCAGGATTCGAACCTGCGACCGTAGCGGTCGCCCGGTTCCAGACTTTAGGGCCTAGAACCGCACGACCACCCCGGCCGGCCTTTCTTGTTCACTTCAGAAGTTTTACTTTGCGTGTTGTGACAGCTGCATCTTACAAGAATTTATTGAGTTTGGATGACTGATGAGTGAGTCTGGAGTGCTGCGTCTGTGTTGTTGGCAATGAAGATAAAGAGAGAGAGAGAGAGAGAGAGAGAGAGAAGAATGAAGTCGAATCCGCTGCCAGCGCATAACTCCATCTGTCAGATAGCAATAGGCTTCACCTTATAATACTCCAAAAAATTCCGTATTTAGTCCAGGACATCGTCACATATCAGATAATCAGGAACACGACCCCACCTTTTCCTCCATTCCGTGCCGCCCAAATACCGGTGGATGAAAATTTCTTCCATCACCGAATCCTGATTCGCCACCGAATTGTGAATTAACGACCTATCTACGAATCCGGATCTGAGCGACATGCCTTTCGTCAATATATTAAATATTTATACCTCTAGTATATAAAAACATGTCAGGGTGGATATAAACGTAGGATTCCGTGGCCATTGTCACATTCAATAAAAATTTTCTGGATTTCTTCAGAAGATGGTCGCTTGCAGCAGGGACCGAAACGTCGATAGTTTTATATACGTCGTATACTGACGATGCGGTCACAAACCCAGAAAAATTTTATTGATGATATCAGGGAAGAATTTGGAAACTGCATTCCAGTACGCTTGCTGTCTAGTTGTGTGCTCTCTGGCATATTGTCACTACCATTCTGTATATCTGTATCCTGTGGTTTGATGGTCACTTTATACACTTCACATTTTCTCACACTTTTATAGTCAGTAGTGGCTTATTTTGTATCCCGTTACCAAGGATGTACGTCCGTCGAATCCTATAACCAAATGGCTTTTAGATGCTGCAACTACGAAATGAGTTGTCACAGATATTTGCCCTAATCTTTTAACATACATCTCCAGAAAATAACAGCCTTCCTTTAAAAGAATCAATAAATATGATGGTAGTATTGGTTAACAGTATCATCAACTGCGCTTGTGCAAGGGATTCTACCCTTAACGCTTTTCTCGGACATTGCAAACCAGATCTTATTAAATTTCAGCTATGCAGGTTTGGAGGGTGGCTTCAAGAGAAGTCTTTACTTTCTCTGTGAATCATCACAACAAATCACTAAAATCTGATTTTAATCTGCTACTTTATCACAAATCGTCTCTTATATTTGTATAGATTGCTGTTAGTAACCTGAGTTTAGTCTAATACTTGCCTGAAGAGATAGATAACTAAATAATAAGATGTATTCCACATGCACGCAGGCTCATGCTGATGGAGAACGCACTGCGTAGATCACATTAGGCCGAACAATAATTTCCTGTTGTGGTCCAACGTAATGATTCGTGTAACAGTGGAAATGAAGTAACGTATGAATGTGAAGTAATAAATTTCGGTAAAAGTCGAAGGACAAATATGCTATCTTCGTAGAGATGTACAGAGAATAAGGACAGGAAATGAACTTCATAACTGTCAAGTATCATTTCAGGCACCAACAAGGATAAGAGTGGACCACATAGAAAAAGTGTGATTTATATTATAAAAAACTGGTATTGATTATTTTACTGATAGGCCCAGTCATTTGCATAAATTTAAGTAGGCATCGCATGTGATCCATGAACGGAGTCTGCAGCAAGTGTCATTGATATATGAAGGAAAAATGGGATTAACATCCCGTCGACATCGACTTCATTATAGAAGGAGCACAAGTTTGGATTGTGTCAACGATGGCAAAGGAAATAGGCCGTTCTTTCAAAGGAACTATCCTAGCGTTCGCTGGAGAGATTCAGGGAAATCACGGAAAACGAAACTGGAAGGCCGAACGTGGGTTTGAACCGTCGTCCTCCCGAATATGCTAACCATTGCTCCACATCGCTTGCTGCCGACATATGAGACCTACGTATATTTTTATTCCAAAAAGTCATCGCTTGAGATGAGATGTGGTGCTATCAGTTCCATCTCGAGAAGGATAAGCAGTTATTACGGTCGTGGTAAACAACTCAATAGCCGCCTGAACTGATGTAACTGCAGTGTTTCGATTAGTTGGAAAAGTGAGCTAACAACAGCTTGGTGGACTTTCTAGGAAGTGAACTGTCACTTGTATGTTGACTACTTTTGCTTCACTATTTATTTCAGTTGCATAAACGCAGTTATGTTCAGTGTCAAAAGGTGATGTAACAACATTAGTGACACTCCCTTCTCGGTAGAGACATAACTATTGAGATTTTCAGTACTTAATTTGGTACACAACTTTATGTTCGTTTAAAGGTAACAGAAAAATTTTTTGTTTCCCTGAGAAAAATACCATACCTTATATTTCTCTCCACTTATCTGGATCCATTTTGTTTGTACAGTTGTGAGGTTGACGACGGAAGCTTTACCTATTACAGTTGCTAGTGTTTTACTTTTTCCTAAGCGTTGAAATACAACGATCACAAATTACGAAGAACGTATGTAAACGATGGGAGATGAAAAATGAGGCGTTTTAGGTAGTCTGTTAATCGTGGACAGCAGGGCGAAAGTTCAATACTGCCATCCTGGAAAGAGATGTAATGAATGCGATCTACTGACACTGTACCCTGCCCACAGCTGTACATGGTAAATAATGATTATATTGTCCATGTTGCAACAACAAGGCTTGTTGAAGTGACCGAGTGTATCAGCCTATGACTCGGATAGCTGACACATGGAAGTATGGTAAAGTGAATCGCGTGTTACTCCTATTCCTGAACTTAGAGGTTTAGGAGCAACGTAATGCTGAAGCAGAAATCATTTAGAAACTGTCGGGTTGTCTCAAAACATTGTCGCAGATGAAGTTCAGTAGCACAGTCACCGTTGTGTAGTGTTTATGATACGAGGCTGTTGCATGGAGGGTGGTGAGTTCAAAACTTACATGCACTCTAAAATTTTAATTTCTACACTCGGTTCGAGTACATTCTATAAGTATTCACAAATGTCAACAATCATTGTACAGGAATTTTCTGTGACTGTATATATACAGTAAGTGTTCTGGTCGCAGGCACTTCGCTCCACGCTGTCGTGTGTGCAAGTGCTGACTAAACCTTCGTTAATTCAAGTTAGTGTTTGTCATTCACCTAATTTCACCTTCTTCTACGTGATAATATTTGCTGCTGGCAGTGACGACTGTCGCACCAAAACCACTCTTTTCACTGACGTAAGCTTTCAGGAACCATTTCATTATGGATAAAACAAGATCGATTCTTAAATCTGCCCGGAAATTCAGGGCTGGCATTTTAAAACCTCTCGTGGAATAAATCAGGCAATTTAAGGAGTGAATGCGTCGGTTCCTCGAGGGAACATGCCGATTTTTTTTGTCTTGTGGCAGCCGATTTACGAAAACACAACCTTTTCCCCGATGGGATGCCGTTTTGTTTCAGTGGTGCGGATAAAATGTTCCATCAACGGGATTAACGAAGACAGAGCATTAAAAACGCATTTCATAATCCTGCAACATCAAAAAATAAACGAATATGTGTCAATAAATGGAACTGTAAACAAACGTACATCATATTCGGACGGATTATAGCGTACAGCGCAATATTTATCAGTCTTTACAGCCACGAATGGTAAAACCAAATGTAGAGAGGGAAACCGCATATCCAAATTACGTGGTGCTGACACAATTACAAGAATTTATACATTTCAGTCGTAAGAAGTACATTACTTGCTTTATGAAAAAGAAATGATAAATGTCTAGGTACTATCGAAGCTATAATCACCATTTCAAGAACGGTATTTCTTGAGACAGGGATACATTTTGTCGCACCAGGTGACAGACTGGCAACACATACAGATTTGATCTTGGATATGGCTGATGTCGGATAAATCGATCACGTTCACTAACGATCCCTGTTAGTATCAAATAAGACTGAGAGTGAAAAATCATGTAAATGGGAGGTCATCGTCTAATGATTGCATGAAATATACTTATCTCCCACCCGAAGTAACTGTACGGTATCTAGCTCATCACCAGCAATTATAGCAATGCAATTTGAAGTTTTCCCGGCGAATTGAATGTCCGCAGAGATTTCGGGACTGCAGCCGGTCGTCGTAAACTTCACTCGACAATATTTTGACTACACACCTGCCAGTAATCTTCGTCAGTCTTCGATGGCTCACCTGAAGACGACTGGCAGGTATCCAGTTGAAATATCGTGTAGTGAAGTTTACGAAGACCTGCTGCAGTCCCGAAATCTCTTCAAACAATTTTAGCGAAATATGACATTCATACGACGTGGCAGACCTTGATCATGCTCTTTCCTATAAAATATTGTTGGTTTTAGCTACTATCACATCATTACAATCGAAAGAACCTGCATTTAACAACAAAACTGCCGCCAGTGCTAACCGCAGATTGATCAATTGGATTGTTCAGTTCATTCAGCGCAGGGAAATTTTTGAGTCGCCTTTCGTAAACAGCCTAGGCGAAAGATTGCTCCATAGTATTAATGTAATATTTTGTTTAATCAATGTAATGTTTGTTTAATCCTGCGGTGATGAGCAGAGGTTTTCTGATATCTGTTCCGTTAATGATATCTCAACATTTATTTCATGTAGCCATTAGCTGATTCTTCTCCATCTTCATTACTTTTTCTGAGTACAAAATTGACATACTTTGTAGAAAACTGACATTATGAGACCGTGATTGTGTAGCTCTTAACATGGATAAATGTAGGTTAATAGGATGCGTAAAAAGAACAAACCTGTAATGTTCGGGTACAGTATTAGTAGTTTCCTGCATGACACAGTCGCTAACATGTCTGGGCGTAGCGTTGCAAAGCGATAGGAAATGGAACGAACATGTCAGAGCTGTGGTAAGGAACCAAGAAGATAAGGTTCGAGAAATTAGGGCTCATACAGAGGCATATAGACAGTTGATTTTTCCTCGCTCTATTTGTGAGTGGAGCAGGAGAGGGAATGACCAGTAGGTGTAAATGGCACCCTACACCACACACTGTACGGTGGGTCGCGAAGTATCTACGTAGGTGTAGTAGATGAAGATGTAAAATACTAGTTGATTCTGGCAGAGAAGACAAAAACCAGCCGCTGTTTATACACATAGCGTGTGTAGATACACATTTGTTGTTATTGTTTATATTCGTATCAGCTAGAGTTGCAGGGAAATAGACCTTTTCTCACATCGTGTTTTGCTGCAGGGCACGGCAACCGCAGGAAACTGTCATTATAAGGGGGCAAAAAGAGACAACAGCTAGTGTAAACAACAACAAATATGCATCTAAACATGAACATGAACTCGTCGATTGGGTACCGATAGCAGCGCTACTCTGTAATTAAATAGCGTTGTTCAGATTACTTGTATATAGTTATACAGGGTGGTCCATTGAGAGTGACCGGGTCAAATAACTCACGAAATAAGCATTAAACGAAAAAACTACGAAGAACGAACCTCGTCTAGCTTGAAGGGGGAAACCAGATGGCGCTATGGTTGGCCCGCTAGATGGCGCTGCCATAGGTCAAACGGATGTCAACTCAGTTTTTTTTACATAGGAACCCCCATTTTTTATTACATATTAGTGTAGTACGTAAAGAAATGTGAATGTTTTAGTTGGACCACTTTTTTCGCTTTCTGATAGATGGCGCTGTAAGTCATACACGTTTAAGAACGAAGTATCACGTAACATTCCGCCAGTACGGAAGGTATTTGCTTCGTGATACATCACCCGTGATAAAATGGACCGCTTACCAGTTGCGGAAAAGGTCGACATTGTGTTGATGTATGGCTATTCTGATCAAAATGCTCAACGGGCGTGTCCTGTGTACGCTGCTCGGTATCCTGGACGACATCATCCAAGTTCCCGGACCGTTCACCGGATAGTTACGTTATTTAAGGAAACACGAAGTGTTCAGTCACATGTGAAACGTCAACCACGACCTGCAACAAATGATGATGCCCGAGTACGTGTTTTAGCTGCTGTCGCGGCTAATCCGCACATCAGTAGCAGACAAATTGCGCGAGATCGGGGATCTCAAAAACGTTGGTGTTGGGAATGCTGCATCAACAACCATATTTCTATGCACCAGGAATTGCATGGCGACGACATTGAACGTCGTGTACGGTTCTGCCACTGAGCACAAGAGAAATTACGGGACGATGACAGATTTCTTGCACTCGTTCTATTTAGCGACAAAGTGTCATTCACCAAAAGCGGTAACGTAAACCTGCATAATATACACTATTGGGCAACGGAAAATTCACAATGGCTGCGGCAAGTGGAACATCAGCGACCTTGGCGGGTTAATGTATGGTGCGGCATTATGGGAGGAAGGATAATTGGCTGCCATTTTATCGATGGCAATCTAAATGGTGCAATGTATGCTGATTTCCTATGTAATGTTCTATCGGTGTTACTGACGTTTCACTGCATGACAGAATGGCGATGCACTTCCAACATGATGGCCGTTCGGCACACAGCTCGCGTGCCGTTGAAGCGGTATTGTGCAGCATATTTCATGACAGGTGGTTTGGTCTTCGAAGCACCATACCATGGCCCTCACGTTCTCCGGATCTGACGTCCCCGGATTTCTTTCTGTGGGGAAAGTTGAAGGATATTTGCTATCGTGATCCACCGACAACGCCTGACAACATGCGTCAACGCATTGTCAATGCATGTGCGAACTTTACGGATGACGAACAACTCGCTGTTGAGAGGAATGTCGTTACACTTATTGCCAAATGCATTGAGGTTGACGGACATCATTTTGAGGATTTATTGCATTAATGTGGTATTTACAGGTAATCACGCTATAACAGCATGCGTTGGCTCTGAGCACTATGCGACTGAACTTCTCAGGTCATCAGTCGCCTAGAACTTAGAACTAATTAAACCTAACTAACCTAAGGACATCACACACATCCATGCCCGAGGCAGGATTCGAACCTGCGACCGTAGCGGTCACGCGGTTCCAGACTCAAGCGCCTTTAACCGCACGGCCACACCGGCCGGCAACAGCATGCGTTCTCAGAAATGATAAGTTCACAATGGTACATGTATCACACTGGAACAACGGAATTAAATGTTCAAACGTACATACGTTTTGTATTTTAATTTAAAAAACCTACCTATTACCAACTGTTCGTCTAAAATTGTGAGCCATATGTTCGCGATTATTACAGCGCCATCTATCACAAAGCGAAAAAAGTGGTCCAACTAAAACATTCATATTTCTTTAAGCACTACACGAATATGTAATAAAAATGGGGGTTCCTATATAAAAAAAACGCTGTTGATATCCGTTTGACCAATGGGAGCGCCATCTAGCGGGCCAACCATAGCACCATCTGGTTTCCCCCTTCAAGCTAGACAAGTTTCGTTCTTTGTAGTTCTTTCGTTTGACGCTTATTTCGTGAGATATTGGCCCGGTCACGATCAATGGGCCACCCTGAATACGTGTTGAAGCCTACTATCTCATAAGATAGGATGTAAGGAGCAATGACTTGAATGTGTTTATTAGTTGACTGTGGAATGTGTAGCCAACCCGCCTCGCCGCATTTAAACACCACATTCGAGTTATGCATGCGCACTCACTCCAATCGATGGTAGAAAGAATGACAGATCTCACCTAAATTGCAAGAAAATGTTACCGTGCACGGGAAAGTAGCGGAATGTGTTGCGTACTGCCACACTCCTCAGGATCTTATTAAGTTGTTTTTCTGATGAATGGCTAGCTTTTGTTAGAGATTCACTGTCCGTAGCTGACTGATTGAAGAGCTACAAAGAGAGGTTGCGGAAACTTCAACAATAATTTAAAAGCCTCAGAACTCGCCATATTAGTTGTTACATAGCATGTCCGCCAGGCTACTTAGGCAACGAGTGGGTCGTAGGAGAGTAAGAACACAAGACTGCTATTTTACATGATCTCTCTGTATCATTGTCAGATCTATGTAGTGGCATCAGCAAACCATCGGGTTATTGACGCCACTACATAGGTCTGAAGATGATCCAGTGATGGAAATTTGTCATACATTTAAAATGATCAACTGAAACTGAAGAATAAATGAAAATTGTTTTAAATTCTAATATATCTGCTGTTCTCTCACGACGAAATGTCAGATATAGTACAAGATTAGAAATATGTGAGCATATTCCCGTTACTTAAAATAAATATTTTTGTTTTATCTGCTGTTTTCATCGAGCCACAGGCACGCCTCAATAACCCTGTGCAGTGGCGATCATCCCGGCCCGAAAGCTCACTAGTTGACCAAATAGTAGCTGGATCCCAACAGATGACAGAGAAACAGTTGCTTGGGCAAGGGAACACCATGTACTGTTAGTAGTTGCTGCAATAAATTAAACTGCAGCGAGTGGTTAAACTTACTTAGACAATAAACTGCGAATGTTACTTTATAATACCACAAAATTCTACAAAAACAGCATATCAACAGGAAACATGTGGCCTTTATGTTATTGCGCACTGCTCCAATGACTCTTCCCGTGCACCACGTTGCAGCAGCCTCAAGATTCCTACTCTACTTGAAGGCAATCAGACATCGGAGAAAATTAACTGAAGTCTTACCTCTTGTCTCGTTGCAGTCGCTTCCTTTTTGTCGGGGAACATCCGGGCAGGCTCTATGCTGGTGCTAAGACTTTAGGACTAGAAATGATTTAGGTCGTTTTCCGACGTATTTATTATTCGTATACAGAAAGCAGTTAGACACTCAACTTTAAACGTAATGACATTTTAAAACTGTGTGCGACTCGAACCCGGGACTGTTATCTTTCGCAGGCAGTTCCCTAGGTACGGTGTCTCAGTCTGGTGCACAGTTTTAATCCGCCATGAAGTTTCACATCGGCGCACAGTGAAAATTCACTCTGCCGTACAGTGATCTTGTTTATTTGTAAAATGATATCTGCTATTTCACAACGTTAAGAGGTAGGTAGGGCTAGAACATATGCAAGCGTACGGCTGCTAAGGTTTTCCCATAAAGAAAGCAGAACAGGGAATCAGTGGTCATAAATCGGTTACTGCATCTATGATTTCAGCCATAAATAGGAATATTAAAAAAAGGTAGGAGGATTTTTCTGTTTAGCAAAAGTGACAAAAAGCAGATTTCAGAGTACTTGACGGCTCAATACAAAAGTTTTGTCTCAAGTACAGGTAGTGTTGAGAATCAGTGGACAAAGTTCAAACCCATCGTAAAACATGCATTAGATGAGTATGTGCCAAGCAAGATCGTAAGAGATGGAAAAGAGCCAAAGTGATACAACAACCGAGTTAGAAAACTGCTACGGAAGCAAAGGGAACTTCACAGCAAACATAAATATAGCCAAAGCCTTGCAGACAAACAAAAATTACGCGAAGCGAAATGTAGTGTGAGGAGGGCTATGTGAGAGGCGTTCAATGAATTCGAAAGTAAAGTTCTATGTACTGACTTGGCAGAAAATCCTAAGAAACTTTGATCTTATGTCAAAGTGGTAGGTGAATCAAAACAAAATGTCCAGTCACTCTGTGACCAAAATGGTACTGAAACAGACAGACTAGAGCCCGAAATACTAAATGTCTTTATCCAAAGCTGTTTCACACAGGAAGACTGCACTGTAGTTCCTCCTCTAGATTGTCGCACGCATGACAAAATGGTAGATATCGAAGTAGACTACACAGGGATAGAGAAACAATTAAAATCGCTCAAAGGAGGAAAGGCCGCTGGACCTGATGGGATACCAGTTCGACTTTACAAAGAGTACACGAAGGAACTTGCTCCCCTTCTTGCAGTGGTATACCGTAGGTCTCTAGAAGAGCGTAGCATTCCAAAGAATTGGAAAAGGGCACAGATCATCCCCGTTTTCAAGGAGGGACGTCGAACAGATGTGCAGAACTATAGACCTATATCTCTAACGTCGATCAGTTGTAGAATTTTTGAACACGTATCATGTTCGAGTATAATGACTTTGCTGGAGACTAGAAATCTACTCTGTAGGAATTAGCATGGGTTTCGAAAAAGACGATCGTGTGAAACCCAGCTCGCGCTATTCGTCTACGGGACTCAGAGGGCCGTAGACACGGGTTCCCAGGTAGATGCCGTGTTTCGTGACTCCCGGAAGGCGTTCGATATAGTTCCCCACAGTCGTTTAATGAACAAAGTGAGAGCATAAGGACTATCAGACCAATTGCGTGATTCGGTTGAAGAATTCCTAGATAACAGAACGCAGCATGTCATTCTCAATGGAGAGAAGTGTTCCGAAGTAAGAGTGAATTCAGGTGTGCCGCAGGGGAGTGTCGTAGGACCGTTGCTATTCACAATATACATAAATAACATTGTGGATGACATCGGAAGTTCACTGAGGCTTTTTGCGTATGATGCTGTGATATATCGAGAGGTTGTAACAATGGAAAATTGTACTGAAATGGAGGAGGATCTGCAGCGAATTGACGCATGGTGCAGGGAATGGCAATTGAGTCTCAATGTAGACAAGTGTAATGTGCTGCGAATACATAGAAAGAAAGATCCCTTATCATTTAGCTACAATATAGCAGGTCAGCAACTGGAAGCAGTTAATTCCATAAATTATCTGGAAGTACGCATTAGGAGTGATTTAAAATCGAATTATCATATAAAGTTGATCGTCGGTAAAGCAGATGCCAGACTGAGATTCATTGGAAGAATTTAAAGGAAAAGCAATCCGAAAACAAAGGAAGTAGGTTACAGTACACTTGTTCGCCCACTGCTTGAATACAGCTCAGCAATGTGGGATCCGTAAGAGATAGGATTGATAGAAGATATAGAGAAGATCCAACGGAGAGCAGCGCGCTTCGTTACAGGATCATTTAATAATCGCGAAAGAATTACGGAGATGATAGATGAACTCCAGTGGAAGACTCTGCAGGAGAGACGCTCAGTAGCTCGGTACAGGCTTTTGTTGAAATTTAGAGAACATACCTTCACCGAGGAGTCAAGCAGTATATTGATCCCTCCTACGCATATCTCGCGAAGAGACCATGAGGATAAAATCAGAGAGATTAGAGCTCACACAGAGGCATACCGACAATCCTTCTTTCCACGAACAATACGAGACTGGAATAGAACGGAGAACCGATAGAGGTACTCAAGGTATCCTCCGCCACACACCGGCAGGTGGCTTGCGGAGTATGGATGTAGATGTAGATGTAGAAAGCAATTTTTAAACTGATCACCTCTTTATTTTCCCCCCATGAACCATGGACCTTGCCGTTGGTGGGGAGGCTTGCGTGCCTCAGCCATGCAGATACCCGTACCGTAGGTGTAACCACAACTGGGGGGGGGGGGGGGAGGTATCAGTTGAGAGGCCAGACAAACGTGTGGATCCTGAAGAGGGGCAGCAGCCTCTTCAATAGTTCAGGGGCAACAGTCTGGATGATTGACTGATCTGGCCTTGTACACTAACCAAAGCGGCCTTGCGGTGCTGGTACAGCGAACGGCTGAATGCAAGGGGAAACTACTGCTGTAATTTTTCCCGAGGGCATGCAGCTTTACTTTATGATTAAATGATGATGGCGTCCTCTTGGGTAAAATAGTCCCCCATTCGGTTCTCCGGGCGGGGACTACTCAGGAGGACGTTATATCAGGAGAAAGAAAACTTGCGTTCTACGGGTCGGAGCGTGGAATGTCAGATCTCTTAATTGGGCAGAGAGGTTACAAAATTTTAAAAAAGGAAATGGATAGGTTAAAGTTAGATATAGTAGGAATTAGTGAAGTTCGGTGGCAAGAGGAACAAGTCTTCTGGTCAGGTGAATACAGGTTTATAAATACAAAATCAAATAGGGGTAACGCAGGAGTAGCTTTAATAATAAATAAAAAAATAGGAATGCAAGTGTTATAACCAGGAATAACACAATAACCTCTTCAGTCTGGTTTATTAAATCACAAATCACTTTTTAACAATTATGTTAGCCAAGCGTCTACCCAGGCTCACACTCAGAAGTAAAGCAGAATTAAGTTTGTTTATACCAAGGTCCGAAAGTGCATGGTGCGGTGCACGTCCCGTAATTATTCCCAAGTCCAGTGAAGTTCAGTCTCTCCAAGTGAAGTCGCAAGATTTTCCGCCGAGCAGCCAGGTATCCTCGAGCGGTGCGGCGAGTCATCCACAAGCAACTGGAACACGGCGTACTGCACTTCCCGATGAGAACTGTCGTTTGCGGCGGCGGCCGGTTTTATATATATAAGGCTTGCTAGTTAATGGAGCCGTCGGCTGGGGTCGCTGTTTTCCAGGGAAAACCAATCGCAATGTTTCCTGGCGTAGCCAATTGCTGTGTGCTGACAAACGCGCGAGCGCGAAGGCGGCCAGCGATGGTAGCCGCGAGCCGCCCGGAGAAGTGCGGTCAGCGATGTATTTCTCGGCCACGTAAGGGAGCGTGCGTGTGAAGACGGCCAGCGATGGAAGCAGCGGGCCGCCCAGAGAAGTGCGGCCAGCGATGTATTTGGCGGCCGCGTACTGGAGCGCGTTGTTCAGTGTTTGTTAGAAGTGGTGTATACCACACAAGTAAGCTACTACAAACAGCATAGTGAACGCATTATTGTGGCCAAGACGGATACGAAACCCACTTCTACTGCAGCAGTACAAGTTCATATGCCAACCAGCTCTCGCAGATGACGAAGGGATTCATGAAATGTATGATGAGATAAAGGAAATTATTAAGATAGTGAAGGGAGACGAAAATTTAATAGTCATGGGTGAGTGGAATTAGATAGTAGGAAAAGGAAGAGAAGGAAACGTAGTAGGTGAATATGGAATGGGGGTAAGGAATGAAAGAGGAAGCCGCCTGGAAGAATTTTGCACAGAGCGTAACGCAATCGTAGCTCACTCTTGGTTCAAGAATCATGAAAAAAGGTTGAATACATGGAGATACAGGCAAGTTTCACATGTATTACATAATGGTATATAGTGATTTAGCAACCAGGTTTTACATTGTAAGACATTTCCAGGGGCAGATGTGGACTCTGACCAATATCTATTGGTTATGAATTGTGGATTAAAGCTGAAGAAACTGCAACAAGTTGGGAATTTAAGGAGATGGGACCTGAATAAAATTACGGAACCAGAGGTTGTACAGAGTTTCTGGTACGGCATTAGGGAAAGATTGACAAGAATGGGGGAAAGAAATACAGTAGAAGAAGAATGGGTAGCTTTGGGAGATGAAATAGTGAAGGCTGCAGAGGATCAAGTAGGTAATAATTCATTGATGAAAGGAGAAAATACAAAAAACGCAGTAAATGAAGCAAGCAAATAGAATACAAACGTCTCAGAAAGGATATCGACAGGAAGAGCAAAATGGCTAAGCAGGGATGGCTAGAGGACAAATGTAAGGATGTAGAGGCTTATGTCACTAGGGGTAAGATAGATACTGCCTACACGAAAATTAGAGAGACCTTTGGAGAAAAGAGAACCACCTGCACGAATATCAAAAGCTCAGATGGAAACGCAGTTCTAAGCAAAGAAGGGAAAGCAGAAAGGTGGAAGGAGCATATAGAGGGTCTATACAAGGGCGATGTACTTGAGGACAATTTTATGGAAATGGAAGAAGATGTAGATGAAGATGAAATGAGAGATATGGTACTGCGTTAAGAGTTTGACAGAGCACTGAAAGAACTAAGTCGGAACAAGTACCCGGGAGTAGACAACATTCTATTCGAACTACAGATAGCCTTGGGAGAGCAAGCCCTGACAGAACTCTACCATCTGGTGAGCAAGATGTATGAGACAGGCGAAATACCCTCAGAATTTAAGAAGAATATAATAATTCCATTCCCAAAGAAAGCAGGTGTTGACAGATGTGAAAATTACTATCAGTTTAATAAGCCTAGGCTGGAAAACACTAACACGAATTCTTTACAGACGAATGGAAAAACTCGTAAAAGCCGAACTCGGGGAAGATGTGTGGATTCTGTAGAAATGATGGAACACGTGAAGCAATGCTGACCCTACAACTTATCTTAGAAAATAGATTAAGGAAAGGCAAACCTACGTTTCTGGTATTAGTAGACTTAGAGAAAGCTTTTGACAATGTTAACTGGAATACTCTCTTTCAAATTCCGAAGGTGGCAGGGGTAAAATACAATGAGCGAAAGGCTATTTGCAATTAGTACAGAAACCAGATGGCAGTTATAAGAGTCGAGGGCATGAAAGGGAACCAGTGGTTGGGAGAGTGAGACTGGGCTGTAGCCTATCCTCGATATTATTCAATCTGTATATTGAGCAAGCAGTAAAGAAAATCATAGGAATTGTAATTCTTTCAGAGACAGCAAAGGATGTCGAAGAGCAGCTGAACGGAATGGACAGTGTCTTGAAAGGAGAATATGAGATGAACATCAACAAAAGAAAAACGAGGATAATGGAATGTAGTCGAATTAAATCGGATGATGCTGAGGTAACTATATTAGGAAGAGGGACGCTTGAAGTAGTAAATGAGTTTTGCTATTTGGAGAGCAAAATAACTGATGGTAGTCGAAGTAGAGAGGATATAAAATGTAGACTGGCAATGGCAAGGAAAGCGTTTCTGAAGAAGAGAAATTTGTTAACATTGAGTATAAAGTGTCAGGAAGTCGTTTCTGAATTTTTTTAATGGAGTGTAGCCATTTATTGAAGTGAAACGTGGACGATAAATAGTTTAGACAAGAAGAGAATAGAAGCTTTCGAAATGTGGTGGTACTGAAGAATGTTGAAGATTAGATGGGTAGATCACATATCTAATGAGGCGGTAATGAATAGAATTGCGGAGAAGAGAAATTTGTGGCACAACTTGAGGAAGGGATCGGTTTTTACGACGTATTCAGAGGCATCAAGGGATCACCAATTTAGTACTGGAGGCAGCGTGGAGAGTAAAACTCGTAGACAGAGACCAAGAGTTGAATACACTATGCCGGAGTGAGTGATCGAGCGGTTCTAGGCGCTACCGTCTCGAACCGCGCGACCGCTACGGTCGCAGATTAGAATCCTGCCTCGGGCATGTATGTGTGTGTGATATCCTTAGGTTAGTTAGGTTTAAGTAGTTCTAAGTTCTAGGGGACTGATGACCTCAGAAGATAAGTCCCATATGCACAGAGCCGTTTGAACCATTTGAACCAATACAATTCAGAAGGATGAGGGTTGCAGTATGTACTGGGAGATGTGAAGAGGCTTGCACAGGATAGAGTAGCATGGTGAGCTGCATCAAACCAGTCTCTGGACTGAAGACCACAACAACAACATTATCTCTTTATGTTTGTTAGGTTGCCGGACCTGGAATTTAATGACTGTGATCTGTTACTACTGCGATTACCGATTGTCATCTGGCATTTGTGCGTATTATTATCAGCTAAAATACAGCAATAGATCAACGCATCCAGATTTTGAAAGTGCGTTTGAAGTAGTGGAAGTGCTATGCAGAGATCGTCGTAGCCAAAATGAACTTAATGTGTGAATTGTGCAGAGAATGGTAAGGAAAGTTGATGGGTCGACCAACATCAAATCACCTAGACATCCTCCTTCTCGCCGATCGGTAAGTGTGTCTCTCTCGTCATTGAGAGCGTCGCTACAAGTCCAGTGAAGTCCATTAGCCGCCGTTCTCAACAGTCAGCTATTCCGAGAAGCAGTTTGCAACCAATTTTGATAAAAGATCTGCATTTGCATCCTTTTGTGATCCCAGCAGAAGGCGATGGACCACTTAAAATGTCGAACATTTGCTGATTGTGTATTCAGAAAAGAAGAACTCGATAGTGTTTTTCATAAGAAAGTGACGGGGCACACTTACAATTTAATGGTTACGTGAATTAAGAAATTTACCGGATTTGGGGCGCACGGAGAATCCTCGCTTGGTCCGTGAAAAGTGTCTTTATCCAGAACTAGTCACTGTCTGGTGAGGGTTATGGGTGGCGGGCTAATTGGACCATACCTTTTTGTAGACGATACTGGAAAAGCACTGCTACTGAAACAACAAGGTTGAAGAGAGAAGAATTTCCCGCTCGTCTCATCTCTCGCAATGGCGATCAGAACTGCCCACTGAGGTCGTGTGATTTAGCACGATGTGAATCTTTTGGATGTATGTGTGTGTGTGTGTGTGTGTGTGTGTGTGTGTGTGTGTGTGTGTGAGTGTGTGTGTGTGTGTGTGTGTCTGAGTGTGTGTAGGTGGTACGTGAAATCTTGTGTTCATGTGAACAATCCATGAACCATCTCACATCTCACAATTCAAGGCAGAAATTAGTCTTTAATGGGTTAAATTTAAGAGGAACTTTGCTCTAGAGTTGTCTAAAATCTTGTCCACGGAGTGTATATGTGCCGCGAAGCTGCGGACTAGAATTTCCTGATATTTTATGTCTCGTTAAATTGCTCTCTTTTTATTTCATATTGTCTTAATAATACTAGCAAATTTCAAATAAATTACGTGCTTTACTATTAAATTAAAAATTGAGTCCTTTATGGGACATCCTATACAACAACAAATGAGCGATATTTAAGTGTGTAAGAATTTTCCCCTGTTTATAAAACAAGCTAAGAGAGAAACTCTTAAACCAGTAACAAGGACTTATGCTTTCGCTTAGAATCACTGGATTAAAGTTATACTAAGTAACACCAGTTCTCCGCCAAGTCTGACCAACACAGCAAAATGTGTAGTGCTTGGTATTAGACAATTCATGTTCTTGACCGAACTTTCCTTAAGACCTCGTTTATTTACACCTATGTTCCTGTATTACGTAACGTGTCTAATAAGTGAGTTTAGAAAATGTCTTTCTCTTTAAAATGTCAATAACAATACACCAAGCTAACAAAATACACAATACCTGGAGAAGATGGACAGAGAGAGGGGTCGGAGGTGAATCAGAGAGAAGGAGCGAAGGAGAAGATGGACAAAGAAAGGAGGAGGGGAAGATGAACAGGGATAATAGGGAGACCGGGACGTATATCTCAGTTTTCCAATCTGTACAGTATAGTCTAACAACTTTCACGAATGATGATGGAATGATGAGGACGACACAAACACCCAGTCCCCGGGCAGAGAAAATCTGTAACCCAGCCACGAATCGAACCCTGGACCCCTTGATCCAGTGGTAGCAACGCTAAATACTAGACCACAAGCTGCGGACGCCAGTGGTTATAGCTGGAAAAGAATACGCTGTTATCACTCTGCCAACACGTGGAAATGTCACAAATTTATCCTTCCACAATCCTGTATTTATGCCCTTTTTTGACAATTTTATTAAGATAAAAACTTGTGGAGTTCGGTGATTAGCAACGGTTATTAGTATACAGCAGTACTGGCGGCAAATCGGTCCGGGAACTGCATGCGTCACGCGTCTTACCCTAGTGCGGCTCTTATCGACTTGTTTATGCCACCTTCTTGTCGCCTTAAGCCGCTGTAAGTGCCTAGTAATTTCATTATAGATGTGTTACGCAGACAGCTGTAAAACTGTCGACTACAACAGTTCAAATACCAAAACACACCGATAGTTGAAAAATTTCTTAGAAGAAATAAACAATGACGAGCTCCGTAATGACATACCTTGGTATTGTTTAATTACATGGCAATCAGGAGAAGAAAGAATTTTTCCAGTTACTAGATCCAACAAAATTTCTGCAAATTAAAGAAAAATACTTGAATTAACATGACGCTCCATAGTGGCTGACTTTTAAGACAACGTTGAACATATAACATAGGACTGGAAAATAATTCCTGATGTACTACAGGGTGAGTTTAGGGTGTATAACAAATTCATACTGTTTTGTAAAGTCACTGAGAACAACCATTCGCTCATTTCAAAGAGAAAGTAATCCTTCCATTAAAAAAAATAGATTCCACACTTAAAACTGTTAAGTAATCGAGCCGGTAAAACTCGTAGTGAGTTATGATTTTACTTCTACACAAGCTGCAAAAATTAGATAAACCAAGATTTTAGTACCAGCTAGCTTCATTCTTATGGGAATCATTAATTACAGTCGACTATATGTGAACGACATGTAAGCAACCAACATCTAAGAGAGACGCCTCAGTGTAATTTACCATTCATGTACGCCGCTGCTCACCACACTATGGTCTTCTTCTTGCAAGTTCTTTAATAATGTAAGAAGGCTTCTCAAAATTTTTTTCTTGAAAAGGAAGTAGGTCTTATAATTAAAACTGGGGGCACTTTGGTAATAGGAATCCAATTTTTAAGTCTCCAATATAAATAATTACATGATGAAGAGGTTACAAATGGAAAGCCTTTATTCAAAGAAATACGAAACAAGAAAAATGCAGCACGATTTTGCGCATGAACTGCTTTCCTTACCGTGATTGGAGTCGGACTGACGCTGGCGTGCCTCGAGTTTATTAAGAGCCGACACAGCGGAGAGATCGATTCGAAACTGCTTTGTGTCCATGTAATTAAAGTGGGCTTTGTTTGCGGCGTCCCTTCCCTGGCCCTGAGCTGTTTACGCACCAGATCAGACTTACATTGCTGTAAAAGAACAGTCGCGCGAAAATCTCTTGGCCACATAATATTTCTCAGGCTATTCTGCGTCACTTTCCTTCAGATTCTCTGTAATTTCAACCACATGTCGTGCAAATTATTGAGAGTAAAGCGATTAAAATTTGCCAAACGATTCTGACAGTGGTGGACATTATTTTGTATTTGTTTGTGATATTAAAATTTGTTGTGGCAATATATTCCCCAGGATGTAAGAGAACCTTCTTATTTTTCTTAGCCGTTTCCCATATCTTCATCGGGGGTTAGCATGTTAACCTGGATTCAACAAAGTTCGTTGTAGAGTATAGCCTATTGCCCGTCCACTAGCCACAGCCCCTTCCCCACCCCCCCTGCCCCCCTTCCCATCTTGATATACACAAGGAAAACAAGCAGTGTGAATTCAAAACCACTGAAAAAGGTGATCAACATACTCGATGTCGTCCATTTGTACAATAGACTAAAGCGATGGGTTTTCGGTTAATAAGGTAAGGGAGTCCACTCTGTGAGCACACTGAAAGGGCGAGTCGGTGATGGTGTCATAAGACATTCTGCCGAGTTTAAAGCGAGTATGCAGAGCTCGTTCCAATCGAAAGCTCATGAAGTTAAGGGAAGTCGTCTAAGAGGCTGTTTTGGTTCCAGGACACCACCTCAGCTCACTCTGCATGCGACATTATCATACACAGGATCCAAAAAATATGGAATCAGCTAAAACGTAGCACATTACCATGCCTGATATGGTGTGGCTAAACAGTTGGCATTCAAAACAGCTACCAGACGTCTCGGAACGGACGAATACAAGTCCTGTACGGATATCAAGGGAATCATATCATTCTTCCTGAAGAACAGTGGCAAGTTCAGTCAACGATAATGGAGGTAAATAACGTTCGCAAGCCCTTCTCACCAAAGTAGACGACAAATGCCCAATAATAATGATGATGATGATGATGCTCGGTTTGTGGGGCGCTCAACTGCGCGGTCATCAGCGCCCGTACAAAGTCCCAATTTTTACACAGTCCAATTTTTTCACAGTCCAATGTAGCCACAGTCACGAATGATGATGATTATGATGATGAAATGGTGAGGACATCACAGACACCCAATCTGCGGGATAATAATGAGATCTGCTGACTTTGGTGACCATGGGAGATGGGACACTTCATCTTCGTGCTCACAAAACCATTCCTGGACGTCGTGAGCAGTATGGACATACGCCCTGTTTTCTTGGAAGACAGCATTCGTTCGGGAAGAAACATTGTACCATGAGATTGACATGATCAGCCAAAATCATCAATCATTGTACCATGAAATGGGGTGATCAGCCAGAATGATCAAAATGGTTGAACGCGCCCCTGCAGAGTAATCATGAAATACAATGATTAGGTGGTTGAAATCGTCACCAAACGCTATGCTTCCCTCTGAGGACCTAATTCGGCCGGACGATGGGAACAGTATGAAATAAGACTCATCCGAGCACACTTTTGCGTACTGCATAATAAAAGGAAACACGTCAGAGATAATGATTCTTATTATCGACGTGACACTGCACCCTAGCATAAGGAGCATCTGTGAGACAATGGTTTGTGAACAATAATATTCCTGAAACTGCGTAGGCTGCCAAGAATATCTACCTGAACGGAACACCTTTGCCAACAGTTACAATGTCGAAAATAGGAGTAAGGTATAGGGAGAGACGGATAGTATACAATGTGTACAGGAGCCAAGAGGGAATTATAAGAGCGAACCACCATGAACGAAGTACTCAGATTAAAAAGGCAGTAAGACAGGGATGCAGTTTTTCACCCATACTGTTCAACCTGTATATCGAAGAAGCAGTGATGGAAATTAAAAACAGGTTCAGGAGTTGGCTTAAAATTCAAAGTGAAATGATATCAATTATGAGATTCGCTGATGACATTGCTATCCTGAGTAAAAGTGAAGAAGAATTACAGGATCTGCTGAATGGAATGCTCTAATGAATATAGAATATGAGTTGAGAGTAAATCGAAGAAAGATGAAAGTAATGAAACCTAACATCAGGATTGTTGAGCACGAAGTAGATGAAGCTGAGGAAAACTGCTACCTAAGCAGCTAAATAGCCAATGGTTCAAATTGCTCTGAGCACTATGGGACGTAAAATCGTAGGTCATCAGTCCCCCAGAACTTAGAACTACTTAACCTAACTAACCTAAGCACATCACACACATCCATGCCCAAGGCAGGATTCGAACCTGCGACCGCAGCAGTCACGCGGTTCCGGACTAAAGCGCCTAGAACCGCACGGCCACCACGGCGGGCTGAATAACCAATGACAGATGGAGCAAAGAGGATATCAAAAACAGACTAGCACTGGCAAAAAGGCCAAGAGAAGTCTATTAGTATCAAACAGAAGCCTTGAGGAAGAAATTTCTGAGAATATATGTCTGGAGCACAACATTGAATGGTAGTGAAAAATGGACTGTGGGAAAACCGGAACAGAAGAGAATTAAAGCATTTGAGTGGTGCTACAGACAAATACTGAAAATTTGGCGGACTGATAAGGTAAAGAATGAGGATGTTCTCCGCAGAATCGAAGAGGAAAGGAATGTGCGGGAAACACTGGCAAGGAGAAGGGGCAGGATGTTAGGACATCTGTTAAGACATCAGGGAATGACTTCCATGGTACTAGAGGGAACTGTAGAGGGCAAAAACTGCAGAGGAAAACAGAGGCTGGAATTCATCCAGCAAATAATTGAGGACGCAGGTTGGAAGTGCTAGTCTGAGATGTTGGCATAGGAGAGTAATTCGTGGCGGGTCGCATCAAAGCAGCCAGAAGACTGACGATGCAAAAAATAAATAAATAAATAAACAAATAAATAAATTCGTTCACTTCGCTCCAGAACCCCATCTGCCAACAGTACCTTTGATGATTTCGTTTCTTGACGTTGCCATTCCTTCAGGCACGTCATTTGAAAGTGTTCAAGCCGTCATAAATTCGAAGGGTGATCACATCCAACATTAAAGTCCTATAATAAGTGTCCAGTCACTTTTGGAAGTTTCTTCTGATGGCTTCACCCAGAAGCGACGTTGTCGCAATCTGTTTGTGACATGGTCGTAACACCTCACTGGAGGAGAGAAGTGGCGGAGAGAACGGACCAGGACCTCCGCGTCTTGCCGTCAGTGGCAGCGGCGGGGCCGCCGCCTGTTGACCTAATTGTCCCTAGTTGGCGGTGGAAGACTGCGACGCAAGCGACCCCGGCATTCCTCGGCGCCGTCCCACGGGCAATTACACGCTGGTAGTGGCGGCGGTGGCAGCGCGCGGGGCCAGAAGCGGACAGACGTAGTGGGGGAGACACGGGGGGAACCTCACGGCGCGGCTTGCCGGGACGACACACGTACGACCCGGACGCCGGCTGACCCCGCGTCTGTCTGCTCACAAAAAGACTTCAAACGCGCCGTCTGGCCGGCCCAGGCAAATTGTGTCAATGGACGTGTGAAAGACCGATCGGTAACACACCGTAGGCCCCGAGAAACGCCGTCGCATTTATGTTGGATGTTCGTTTCTTTTCCTTTGAATATTAAAAGTACTTGTTTGTATAGTTCTTAACACTCAGTGCACTAGCTGGGTCGTGAGTCAAGTCAGATTAAATCCACGCAGAGACTAACAACCGTGGACATAACACAGCAACCAACCGGAGTGTGGTTTTAAGGCTATTTTTGCGTATGAAGCTGCCTGTTGTAGCTGTGGTCTTCAGTCCGAAGACTGATTTGATACAGTTCTCCATGCTACTCTATCATGTGTGAGCCTCGTCATCTCCGAACAACTAGTTTAACCTACATCCTTTTGATTTTTCGTATTGTAATCTTGCCTTGGTCTCCTTCCACGATTTTTACCATCCCCTCCCCACACACATACACTTCACTCCACAGCTAAATCAATGATCCCTTGATAGAGCGTATCCTAACAATCGATCCCTTCTTTTGGTCAAGTTGAGCCAGAAATTTCTTGTCCCCCCCATGATATTTAGTATTTCCTCATTAGTTACGTGATCTACCCATCTTATCTTCAACATTTTGCTGTAGCACCTTATTTAGAAAGCTTCTGTTCTCCTTTTGTCGAAATTGTTCATCTTCCAGGTTTCTCTTTCATATATGGCTATAGTCCAGATAAATAATTTCAGATAAGACTTCCTAACATTTAAATATTTATTCGATGTTAAAAAATTTCTCTTCTTCAGTGAATCTTTTCCTGCCATGGACGGTCTATGTTCTATATCCCCTCTACTTCGGGTACCATGTTGCCCAAATAGCAAAACACTTGTACTACTTTAAGTGTCTCATTTCCTAATTTAATTGTGTTAGCATCGCCTGATTTATTTACACTGCATTCCATTTTCTTTCTTTTGTTTTTGTTGATGTTCACCTTCCATTCGCCTTTCAAGACAATGTCCATTCCGTTCAGCTGCTCTTCCAAGTCATTTGCTGCCTCTGACGGAATTACAATATCATCGGCAAAGTTCTGAAGGTTTTTTTAAAAAAAGCGATGTCACAATAATATTACGACGTATCGGTCACTGCAATAATCAGACCATCTCTTAGCGCTCACAAAAGGTAAATGTCGTATACCATTAAATCTACGTTTAAGTGCTTAAGTCACACACTGGGCAGATACCCAATCTACACGTAACGCAATACGATACACGAAGAGTTCAATTACGACAATATACGTAACAAAGTTTACACGATTCACAGAGAAGTGGCACACAGGTTTCCTCCCCTACCCCCTCTCACCCCTCCCCGTCACTACCCTCTCCACCTCTAGAGTAACTGACGATTGTGTCAACATGAAGGAGATCTACATCTAGATGTAGCCTTTGCAGGCGACTGTGAAGTGTATGGCAGGGGTACCTCCCATTCTACACGCTGGGGCAAATGAAAGTGGCCAGTAGGAGCAAAAGACCTGCAGTTACTTGCAACAGCATGGGGTAACTGTCAATACAGACGGCCGGAGCCTGGAGCACATTTACACAATCTTCACGCCTCACAGAGTTGTTAACAGAACTCACTCTGCTCTTAGAGGTCACCTGAGGGTGTACCGCAACAACCCTCGTAGTCTTCAAGAACTGCAACAGAATATTTCGGATGAGGATGCTCCAATTAAAGCAGTCCAGCTTCGATCCAGCTTCAAAAACATTCAGACCAGGTCATAAAAGTGCCAAGAGATAAATAGCGCTCACTTTCTACATCCGCTATAGTCACGTTAACAGTGCATTTCCTTTCTTCTATGTTTCTTCGTACCCTGGAACTCTGTTCTTCAGGCCACTTCCATTTGTCAGATCCTGTAGTAACCACTAGAATTTCTTCGTATTCCGTTTACGTATAAAGTGTCTTAAGTTTAACCTTGTTTCCGGGATACCTATGGGAGTAATTGGGGCTGTACTATATTTCTAGACTCCTAACTTAAAAAATAGTTCCTGAAACTTCTTAGCTAGACTTTTACAGACATTTCGGTTTTGTATGCCAGCGACTGCCAGTTCAGATTTTCCGGTCATGGGACAAACAAATTTGTAACTATTTGTTTTGCCCTTTTCATGTAACAATTGAATATTCCCTCTTAGTCCTATAACATATGGCTCCCACAGACTGGATGAGCCGTAAGCGCGATTTTTAAGCTCGTTCGCTGGCTTATTGCATTTTCCTAATATTCTACCAACTAAACGAAGTCTGCTATTTTTGTTCTTACGACTGAGCCTATACGAAAGTTTTATTTCTTATCAAAAGCAGCTAGATATTCCTATTACATATACATTAAGCTTTTTTCTAACGTGGAACATATAACTTCGATAGAAATACTCCATGATTATTTCATCGTACAACATGCTTCATATGTTACCATTTAAAACATAAGAAAAGTAATTTGTTCATTCTTAATCGTGCTCTAAAATTCCTCTTACTACCTGCTAGACCTTATAGAGGGGACTCAGTAGATAAAATTTTGAATTGGAACCTATGTCCAGAAATGCACCGTTTCTCTGCTACAACCATCTGAAAATATGCTGATAACGCTACCACTTTTACAAGCAATTTATTAATCGTGACCCTCAACGTTACTTGTTTTACAGCTCCACTCATTAAGGGGATCCGGAACGTCCTATACCTCCAATGTTAAATGTAAGGAACATTTTCTTATGAACTATTAACACCAAAATGATGAAACTTTTACAGTACAATATTACATATATTTAATACCATGCACCATAAGGATTTTAATTTATTGGTGTTTTTGGGAAGATATTAATTATTTTGTTACTGTAAATAATTGACACATTTTTGGCGTAGTATCTTTGAAATAAAATCTGTTATCAATTATGTATCACAAAAAGGCTATTATACAAGGTGTATATTGGCACTACTTACATTCCTTGAAAATTTTAAGTCTTTATCTCTAATAGTTTAGCAGAAAATGTTCCTTATATGGCAAAAAAGTGAACTTGTGGAAATGGAGTTTCAAAGTTTCACTAACATTTTAGTGGAGTCCAACACCATAAGAGGGGTTTTCACTGTCACTAGACATCTCCCCATCTAGCCTTCTTTTCATACCTTTCATTCTTTGTCTGGCTTGCCTCTCACACACCTTTTCTTTCCTTTCAGCATCACGTTTCCTCTCATTGTCTATCGTCATCATTGCACTCACCATGAACTTTCCGGGCATCACATCCAACTTCTGCAGCACATTGCACTTTATAATGTTACCTTTGTTGTACGTAGCAATGGCATCATATACTCCAAAATGAAGAGTATGAATTTCCGCAAACGAATTTTTTGGGATTCTGGTCCAAATTACATTATTCACACTCTCATTTTGAATTTGTGTACGTCTATGGAGACATTTCTTCAAAAGTTCAGTTGCAGAAAGATCTCTGAAAATTGGTTTTATAGCCTTCATGACAGTTTCTGGTAGATTGTGATGATGCTTGTATACATATTCAGATCCCTGATATTTGTTGTACTTGCACCAGGAATAGGGACCCTGTGGGCATAGTCCATGTCGTGGTTCCTCGTCAGTCGATATGGTGTGGTAGTAAAGTGTCATTACAGCCTTTTCCGTTGCATCAACAATGTGAGTATTTTGTCTTATTGCCAGTCCATAGTCTCTCTGCAATCTGTTGATTACCTCGTCTGTCAATCTTTTAGCTCCACCCAAAGGTTTTCCATCAGTGAGTACTTGGCCTTTCATTGTGGTCTTCAGTCGACGCAGCCTTGTCCCCATACGTTTCTGAACGTGACCTATGCACTCTTGTTTATTATTGGTAACATCATTTCCATAAGGTTTCAGCTCAGATACAGCAGCAAAAGATTTCGAATCACCACCACCCAGGAACTGTAGGTATCTGACCTTGTACGACAGAAGAGAGCGACTGAAAATGTCTTTCACACCGGAAACTTCCATGGCCTCACTAGACCAACTGTATTTCCTTCGACAGTTTTCTGCATGCTCATCCTTCACTCTTTTAGGACACCTACAGTGCTTGGATTTAATTACAACAATCTATAAATTTCCGCGGGACGAAATTTTCGTTAGATGTGATTTATGACACTTTTTGAATCATTGGGAGAGCCTAGTATTAGTATTTGCTTACATTTTTAAGCATCACTTAAAACGGACATGTGACACACAGTAAATTGGATGAGAAATGCAAATGTACTACAGCGTTCTGACTGGCACGCTGATGCATTTGATAGCTTGCAGTTTTTCGATAATGTCTGCATTTTATCATTTAAAAACTTCATTATGTACTTTATGAGTCTGACGATTGTTGCACGAGGATCTTTAGGAATGGAGATACTTAGTGGCTTGCAGGCTGAAAAACTAATATCGCCATTACGTACGACAGGCGCCCTGCTTCCTTATCGTATTCGTACTAACTGAGGAAGTCGATACACTATCTGTTGTTGTGGTCTTCAGTCCTGAGACTGGTTTGATGCAGTTCCCTATGCTACTCTATCCTATGCAAGCTTCTTCATCTCATGTCCCAGTACCTACTGCAACCTACATCCTTCTGAATCTGCTTAGTGTATTCATCTCTTGGTCTCCCTCTACGATTTTTAACCTCCACGCTGCCCTCCAATACTAAGCTGGTGATCCCTCGATGCCTCAGAACATGTCCTGCCAACCGATCCCTTCTTTTAGTCAAGTTGTGCCACACACTTCTCTTCTCCCCAATCCTATTCAATACTTCCTCATTAGTTATGTGATCTACCCATCTAATCTTCAGCATTCTTCTGTAGCACCACATTTCGAAAGCTTCTATTCTCTTCTTGTCCAAACTATTTATCGTCCATGTTTCACTTCCATACATGGCTACGCTCCATACAAATACTTTCAGAAACGACTTCCTGACACTTAAACCTATACTCGATGTTAACAAATTTCTCTTCTCCAGAAACGCTTTCCTTGCCATTGTTAGTCTACATTTTATATCCCCTCTACTTCGAGCATCATCAGTTATTTTGCTCCCCAAATAACAAAACTCCTTTACTACTTTAAGTGTCTCATTTCCTAATCTAATTCCCTCAGCATCACACGATTTAATTCGACTACATTCCATTATCCTTGATTTCCTTTTGTTGATGTTCATCTTATATCCTCCTTTCAAGACACTATACATTCCGTTACAACTGCTCCTCCAAGTGCTTTGCTGTCTCTGACAGAATTAAAATGTCATCGGCGAACCTCAAATTTCTTATTTCTTCTCCATGGATTTTAATACCTAGTCCTAATTTTTCTTTTGTTTCCTTTACTGCTTGCTCAATATACAGATTGAACAACATCGGGGAGAGGCTACAACCCTGTCTCACTCCCTTTCCAAACACCGCTTCCCTTTCATGTCCCTCGACTCTTATAACTGCCATCTGATTTCTGCACAAATTGTAAATAGCTTTTCGCTCCCTGTATTTTACCCCTGCCACCTTCAGAATTTGAAAGAGAGTATTCCAGTCAACATTGTCAAAAGCTCTCTCTAAGTCTACAAATGCTAGGAACGTAGGTTTGCCTTTCCTTAATCTATTTTCTAAGATAAGTCGTAGGGTCAGTATTGCCTCACGTGTTCCAACATTTCTGCGGAATCCGAACTGATCTTCGCCGAGGTCGGCTTCTACCAGTTATTCCATTCGTCTGTAAAGAATACGCGTTAGTATTTTGCAGCTGTGACTTATTAAACTGATAGTTTGGTAATTTTCACATCTGTCAACACCTGCTTTCTTTGGGATTGGAATTATTGTATTCTTCTTGAAGTCTCAGGGTATTTCGCCTGTCTCATACATCTTGCTCACCAGATGGCAGAGTTTTGTCAGTACTGGCTCTCCCAAGGCTGTCAGTAGTTCTAATGGAATGTTGTCTACTCCCGGAGCTTTCTTGCGACTCATGTCTTTCAGTGCTCTGTCAAACTCTTCACGCAGTATCATATCTCCCATTTCATCTTCATCTACATCCTCTTCCATTTCCATAATATTGTCCTCAAGAACATCGCCCTTGTATAGACCCTCTATATACTCCTTCCACCTTTCTGCTTTCCTTTCTTTGCTTAGAACTGGGTTTCCATTTGAGCTCTTGATATTCATACAAGTGGCTCTCTTTTCTCCAAAGGTCTCTTTAATTTTCCTATAGGCAGTATCTATATTACCCCTAGTGACATAAGCCTCTACATCCTTACATTTGTCCTCTAGCCATCCCTGCTTAGCCATTTTGCACTTCCTGTCGATCTCATTTTTGAGGCGTTTGTATTCCTTTTTGGCTGCTTCATTTACTGCATTTTTATATTTTCTCCTTTCATCAATTAAATTCAACATTTCTTCTGCTAACCAAGGATTTCTACTAGCCCTCGTCTTTTTACCTACTTGATCCTCTGCTGCCTTCACCACTTCATCCCTCAAAGATACCCATTCTTCTTCTACCGTATTTCTTTCCCCCATTCTTGTTAATTGTTCCCTTATGGTCTCCCTGTAACTCTGTACAACCTCTGGTTTAGTCAGTTTATCCAGGTCCCTTCTCCTTAAATTTCCCACCTTTTTGCAGTTTCTTCAGTTTTAATCTACAGTTCATAACCAATAGATTGTGGTCAGAGTCCACACCTGCCCTGGAAATGTCTTACAGTTTAAAACCTGGTTCCGAAATCTCTGTCTTACCATTATATAATCTATCTGAAACCTGTCAGTATCTCCGCTTCTTCTATGTATACAATCTTCTTTTATGATTCTTGAACCAAGTGTTAGCTATGATTAGGTTGCGCTCTGTGCAAAATTGTACCAGGCGGCTTCCTCTTTCGTTTCTTACCCCCCAATCCATATTCACCTACTACGTTTCCTTCTCTCCCTTTTCCTACTGACGAATTCCAGTCACCCATGACTATTAAATTTTCATCTCCCTTCACTATCTGAATAATTTCTTTTATTGTTGCTCTCAAATCATATCATAATGATCTGATGAACTCTTCAAGGGGTAAGGGTAGGGGTACTTTTTCATTCCATCATATAGTCCCTCTCTGACATCCTTTGAAATACCTATCACAAATGGGAAGCCATCTGTCTAAATTTTCTGGCCTTGGAACAGGCCCATAACAGTATCCCGAAATCAATCAATTAAGTGCTCGCGCTTTAGACTGGCTCCCCGACACTGTCACTACCCCGTGGAGTTCATGGAAGGATTCATAAGGATGAACCAAGGTACTAAACGTATGCCTGTAATTTAATTGCTAATGAGTGCGTGTAATTCAGAGAAATAGAATGACTTTCATGAATGCTACACGTTAACAATGTTGCTCTGCAAATCAAGATAACGCTATTCCTGACGTCATAATTGCAACGTAGAAGTGCAACGTTTTATTAATTTCTTAGGTTTTATAGCACTGCATGGTTCCTCAACGACAGTGTTATTGTTGTCTATAGTGTTGTTAACTATGTGTTTGTGTTTCTTTACAGTGGGAAACTACCCGATTGTTGAGGCAGTGCTGGGTGGTACGGCACGGTTACCGTGCGATATCTCGCCACCAGCTGACAATGACTCTTTCACGCTGGTCATCTGGTTCAAGGAAGAGGCAACACCCATTTACAGGTGAGCCACTTCCCAAGTTATCTTTCCAATGTGAAACAGAAAAGTTTGTTTATGCAGTGCACTCTGAAGCTTATATAATTGCCAAAATTGTAGCTGTAAACTAGAAGTGTTAGGCAACTCGTCATGAATCATCCACCGACAGTACGCAGCTGTCAGAAAAGATTCCTCCAGAGATGGTGTAAGTGCTAATGAAATGTACATGTCCGTTTGTAAGTGCACGATTTCTAATTACTAGGTTTTCCGCCAACCCGCGGCAATTCAGCGCTAGCTGTTGCGTCTAACTTTTGAAAGCGAACAACTGTTCTAGTTGTTCTCATTCAGACTCAGTTCGACTCTTTCCTTAACCGGTATAGACTCGTTGCTGCTACCAGAGGTAGCTTACCCGCAGAACAAGTAAAATATCTTTGTTACCTATTGCTTCTGTTTCAGTTTCAATGGTCATCAGGACCACTAGAAACTACCACTGTGTGTCACTTACTACCAATATCAGCGAGATAATAATTCGTAAAAAGCGAGTACAACAGAGACTTCGAGATTGTTCCAACTGAATTAACGAAATTCAGAAATCAGCTACTACCATCTCTCCCAGATGTTACTCTAAAGTTTCTGTTCTCTAATTAATCTAACAAAAACGCTACAAGACACTCTTCACAATTTTTGTTAGTTCTTCTAGTTATATCAGGACTACCGAGCAGATTCTAAAGTAAGGAAACTGTAGAACGATTGACACTCTGATTTACGAACATTTAGAAATAAAGGAAGACTTGGCAAGTAAGATGAAAAATTTGTGACAATATTATGAAAACCTTATCTGAAGAGGTTACTGTCCTTTAGATCCTATTAAATGTCTTAGTTTCTAACCGTCTGTTAGTACCTGACACTGGATGAGTGCGTTTACAGCACATTTTACGCTGACGTTCACGTTTTGTTACAAGGTCTATGACAGTACCTGACACTGTAGTTATATCAGCCTACATTGTACTTAGACTATATGAGTGTACCTAGAGTAGGAGGAGATACACTGTTCCTGTATGATAATTTATTATTCATGAACGATAAAGTATGCAAAATGTTTCTTTAATTTTTAGGCCGTCTCTTTGCTATGAATACGAAATTTTTCGGTGTCTCATTTTTATTCAATATATTCTAGTTTCTAACTGAAACTTGTTACTGAGCGTGTTTGCTGGAAAATATGAACTAATAAAGATATCGGAGATCATTGGAACCGAACAGAACGAAGTTTAGTGCTTCAGCTATCACCGACAACGGATCATCGAAACTGAAACATTTTTCAAACGAACCGTAACACTATGTGTCTCAAGCAGCTTTTTGTACCAAAGAAAAAAATGTTGATTTTGAAATTGAGATTTTACCGACTGAGAGCCCAGTTTCTTAGAATGAAGCTTCCAGTCTGCACCGGAATGTACGCTGTTGTGAAACTAGTTGGCAACTTTAAACTAGGAGTCAATGAGGAACTAGAATATAGAGAACCTTGTTACGACTGTTATCCAGGCAAGACGTGACCTATCTTCGCAGTCTTGTTTCTCTCAGACCACTCTCCCGTAATTTAGGTGTAGCCTTTTTCAATAGTAATCAAAACGATTTAGTTACCGGGTTTGAAACCGAACACTACTTAAATTTTGAATAAAAACGTCAGCAGTGACCGCTGAAGTCTGCCGGTGTAAGGAGTCAACCTCATTCTGTCAATGACACTGACAAAGAGAACGGAGGACTGACGGAGTTTCAGGGCAATCTCCTGCTCTCCGCTTGGGGAACTGCCCTTAAAAGATAATAGAATCAGCAATGATCAATGGCATGAGGATGCAGAAGGCAATGGCAACCAGTGTTTTCTATCCTAGTCTGCCTAGGTAGAACACAGTTTACGATCAATCCAACTAGCGGTGATGTGGAGACCAGTAGAACATGCGGCTCCTGTGGCTGACGATGACGGCGTTCTATCCTAGTCTGCCTAGGTAGAACACAGTTTACGATCAATCCAACTAGCGGTGATGTGGAGACCAGTAGAACATGCGGTTCCTGTGGCTGACGATGACGGCGTTCATGAAGTGAACGAGCAGCCAAAAGCAAAGTTGTCTCTAGCATGCGAAAAAAGTACTGGGTAAGATCCAAATCGAGAAACGTAAGCACAGGTAAGGTACACTCTACTATCAAAATGAGTTGTTGGAGGCCTCAGCGACTAGCGAGAACTACCAGAGAAGAGCGGAAATTAGGTACATGATCGCAACAGTGAGTGAGCGCACATTACTTGGCTTGCAGCGATGGCAGCGTGCTCTACAGGAGTAAACTATGGTCATGGTATGAAGCAGGAGAATCTATTACTGTCCCTCCATATCGACATTCGGGCTGGGAAGTGACCGCGAATTACTGACGGATACTGTACCCTGCATTAAAGACACACACTGTGTATCCACAGGACATATGGCCTGTAATTGGAAAAGTATCCTGATGATCTCTCCATTCATCACAGATTCCGGATTATCCCCTACCCGGAGCTCATGGAGGTGACTGCCAAGGGCAAGGTACCCATAAATCCGTAATTACTCTATAAATCGAGGTTTTAAATTCACTTGCACAGCGCTTCCTTCCTGAAGTTTTGTCTTGAAAACCATAGGGTGACCTGTTGACGATGTCACCTGGATACATTCCCGTAACGTGTTTGAACATTCTATACGCTGGGAGGAACTCAGGTCTCACAGCATCCAGGCAGATCTTCGTGTTAATGTAATGTTCTCTGACTGGTAAATATTATATTAATACGACCTCCTTGTCTTTCTCGACGAGGAGGTTGAAGGCGCAGGGGGAGGGGGGAGGTGGAGGGGGGAGCAGCTAGCGCGCAGCAGCGCCTATATGTGGATAACTAAAACCACATCTCGACACGTCTCCTGAAGTCTGTTGGAAAGACACTCATCGAAACTTCGTGACATTTCGAAGAAATCACTCGGCTTGAGTCCAGGGAGACATACATTAGTTACATAAATAATTTACTAGCTACATAATTGAAATTAAAATTAAGTGGGAGAAGCAGTAAACACAGTGAAAATGGCAGTCATTTCGTAACTGTGTTAGACGTCCCATACAATTGTGCTTACGTATCGACGTAGCCAAACAGTACTGTATAAGCTGCAATCCACACTCCTGGAAATTGAAATAAGAACACCGTGAATTCATTGTCCCAGGAACGGGAAACTTTATTGACACATTCCTGGGGTCAGATACATCACATGATCACACTGACAGAACCACAGACACATAGACACAGGCAACAGAGCATGCACAATGTCGGCACTAGTACAGTGTACATCCACCTTTCGCAGCAATGCAGGCTGCTATTCCCCCATGGAGACGATCGTAGAGATGCTGGATGTAGTCCTGTGGAACGGCTTGCCATGCCATTTCCACCTGGCGCCTCAGTTGGACCAGCGTTCGTGCTGGACGTGCAGACCGCGTGAGACGACGCTTCATCCAGTCCCAAACATGCTCAATGGGGGACAGATCCGGAGATCTTGCTGGCCAGGGTAGTTGACTTACACCTTCTAGAGCACGTTGGGTGGCACGGGATACATGCGGACGTGCATTGTCCTGTTGGAACAGCAAGTTCCCTTGCCGGTCTAGGAATGGTAGAACGATGGGTTCGATGACGGTTTGGATGTACCGTGCACTATTCAGTGTCCCCTCGACGATCACCAGTGGTGTACGGCCAGTGTAGGAGATCGCTCCCCACACCATGATGCCGGGTGTTGGCCCTGTGTGCCTCGGTCGTATGCAGTCCTGATTGTGGCGCTCACCTGCACGGCGCCAAACACGCATACGACCATCATTGGCACCAAGGCAGAAGCGACTATCATCGCTGAAGACGACACGTCTCCATTCGTCCCTCCATTCACGCCTGTCGCGACACCACTGGAGGCGGGCTGCACGATGTTGGGGCGTGAGCGGAAGACGGCCTAACGGTGTGCGGGACCGTAGCCCAGCTTCATGGAGACGGTTGCGAATGGTCCTCGCCGATACCCCAGGAGCAACAGTGTCCCTAATTTGCTGGGAAGTGGCGGTGCGGTCCCCTACGGCACTGCGTAGGATCCTACGGTCTTGGCGTGCATCCGTGCGTCGCTGCGGTCCGGTCCCAGGTCGACGGGCACGTGCACCTTCCGCCGACCACTGGCGACAACATCGATGTACTGTGGAGACCTCACGCCCCACGTGTTGAGCAATTCGGCGGTACGTCCACCCGGCCTCCCGCATGCCCACTATACGCCCTCGCTCAAAGTCCGTCAACTGCACATACGGTTCACGTCCACGCTGTCGCGGCATGCTACCAGTGTTAAAGACTGCGATGGAGCTCCGTATGCCACGGCAAACTGGCTGACACTGACGGCGGCGGTGCACAAATGCTGCGCAGCTAGCGCCATTCGACGGCCAACACCGCGGTTCCTGGTGTGTCCGCTGTGCCGTGCGTGTGATCATTGCTTGTACAGCCCTCTCGCAGTGTCCGGAGCAAGTATGGTGGGTCTGAAACCGGAGTCAATGTGTTCTTTTTTCCATTTCCAGGAGTGTATAAGAAAAAGTTGGTTGATAGCAGTATAACACGAAGCAGTCTGTATAAAGTTTATTTTCATACACGACTCCAGTGAATAGAATCTTCAGAGTTAATACTTTGAAACTATTAAAAAAAGTATCTCCTTGTTCTACCAAATTTTCATGTAATATACGCAACATAAACAGGAGACATTTTAGACGTCTATGCAGCAGTTCTGGTTCTCACTTGACGTTGTTTCTACTATGTACGGTAGTCGTCTTGGGACAGAGTGCAGAACGCCCTCCACACATACTTAAGGCAGGATGTATTTCATTGCCGAATGGCTTAGAATGAATGCATAAACACATGGCCTCACACGTGTTGTGTCGCAGAGTGGACTGCAGCTCATCCCAGACAGGGATCTGAAGACAAACATTTCGTGCGTGAGCGGTATACTGAGTGACCGTTGAGCTGCGGCGGACGCAAGCTACCCCTGCGTACCTCTGAAGGATTCTCTTCAGTCCTTTCTCTGACAAAACGATTGTGTTTCTTTATTTAATGGGGAAAAGGTGGTATCACACGTTCAACTCCTATGAGTATACACTTTTATAAAACTTGACGTTAGTCGAATGGATAAGATCATGGTACATACGGTTTCACGCGACGTGCAACTTCCCCACAAACCGATCAGTTAGACCACAATGCCCGTGTAATGGTACGCCCAAAAATTCAGAAATATGACGCAGTGGTTCCCGAACTACTGCCGAAACGAGATACGAGTGGGTAAACAGACATGTGCTGCCAAAAATGAAAGTCTCCGCAACTACTCATCTTTAGAGTAAACAATACATGCTAATTTGATGTAACATGGTGTTTATAGTTTTGATTCTGCTTTGGTAGCAAATAACCACGTTAATTCCGTTTCACATTATAGCGAATTAACATACATTTTAGAAACTAAATTTATCGCTACGAAACAGTATGCATGATGTAGCGACAACTAGCAACAGAACTTCGTTTAACTCCGCAGTGTTGGAGAAATACTCTGCACATAATTTCCCACAGTGCGTTTTAGATAAATAAAACACTATCTTTAGAAGCCTACAAAGTATGACAGACTGTGTTCTGCTAAATGTGGTCATGACTTACTTACATTTTCTCAATCAAAAAGGGGGAAATTTAGCAGCCGATAATTCAGACCAAGCGCAAGCGTACTGAACAGAAATAGCTTAATACTCACAGGTACGGATACAAGAATTGCGGATGAGGAAAAGGTTAACGTTAGGACGCGGAGAGCATTGTTTTTACCCTCGCAGACTTCTCCTCATTTGGTATAACAGTGACCTAGCTCAGACCTTCCTTAGATTTGTTGCTGCTTTTAAAGAGGCTGGAACAATTAAGATTTCTAACTAGGTTCCCTATAAACCGCCTCAAAAGTACATACTTAATTAAATTATATCATGCTTAAGTTACAAAATTATAAATGCAGTTTGAGTAATATGTATTTATTTGTTTACTACAAATTATTCTGTAGCGATTTTTTTCGTAGTCTTCTAACGAATTTTGAATAACTTTATTGAATTGATCTTGTTGTGGCGTGGTACATTTTTTTAATTTTTTTTTATTTTTTTTTATTTTTTATAACGCAGTCTTCTGACTGGTTTGACGCGACCCACCACGCAATCCTCTCCTGCGCCAACCTCTTCATCTCACAGTAGTGAGCTTACGCTTTCAATTATTTACTGGATATACTCCAATCTCTGTATTCCTCTGCAGTTTTTTGCCCTCTACAGCTCCCTCTAGTACCATGGAAGTCATTCCCTGATGTCTTCACAGATGGCGTATCATTCTGTCCCTTCTTCTTGTCCCCGTTTCCGCAGAGAACCTCCTTATTCCTCCTTATCAACTAATTTTTCAACGTTGTTCTGCAGCACCATATCTCATATGCTTCGATTCTCCTCTGTTCCGGTTTTCCCACAGTGCATGTTTCTCAACCATACGTTTGTATGCTCCAAACGTACATTCTCAGAAATCTGTTCTTCAAATTAAGGCCTACGTTTGATACTAGTAGACTTCTTTTGGCCAGATATTACCTCTTTGCCAGAGCTAGTCTCCTTCTTACTTTGTCCGTCATTGGTTATTTTGCTTGGCTCTTGTACATATTGCATATGACCCGTCTCACCCTATAGCTTAACCCTATTTTTCTCAGAATTTCGAACATCTTGCACCATTTTACATTGTGGAACGCTTTTTCCTAGTCGACAGACCCTATAAACGTGTCTCGACTTTTCTTTAGTCTTCTTGCCATTCTCGACCGCAACGTCAGCGTTGCCTCTCTGGTGCCTTTACCTTTCCTAAAGACGAAGTGATCGGCTTCTAACAAACCCTCACTTTTCTTCTCCGTTCTTCTGTATATTATTCTTCTCAGTATCTTTGATGCATGAGCTATTAAGATGATTGTGCGATAATTGTCGCACTTTTCAACTTACGCAGCCTTCGGAATTGTGTAGATAATATTTTTCCGAAAGTCAGATGGTATGTCGCCAGACTCATACATTCTAAATAGCAAAGAGAAAAGTCGTTTTGTCGCCACTTCCCCCAATTTAGAAATTCTGAATGAATTTTATCTTCCCCTTCTGCCTTATTTGATCTTAAGTCATTCAAAACTCTCTTAAATTCTGATTCTAATACTGGATCCCCTATCTCTTCTAATTCGATTTGTGTTTCTTCTTCTATCACATCAGTCAAATCTTCCTTCTCATAGAGGCCTTCAATGTACTCTTTCCATCTAGCCGCTCTCTCCTTCGCATCTAACAGTGGAATTCGCGTTGCACTTTTAATGTTACCACCCTTGCTTTTAATGTCATCGAAGGTCGTTTTGACTTTCCTATATGGTGAGACAATCCTTCCAACAATAATTTCTTTTCATATTTCTTGACATTTTTCGTGCAGCCATTTCGTCTTAGCTTCCCTGCACTTCCTATCTATTTCATTCCTCAGCGAGTTGTATTTCTATAGTCCTGAACTTCCTTGAACCTTATTGCACTTCTTCTTTCATCGGTCAGCTGAAGTATTTCGTCCGTTATCCATGGTCTTTTTTACAGTTCTTTGTACCTAAGTTTTTCTTCCCAACTTCTGTGATGTTTCTCTTTAGACATGTCCATTCCCCTTCAACTGTACCGCCTCTCTTTAGACATGTCCATTCCCCTTCAACTGTACCGCCTACTGAGATATTACTGTATCTATAGCCTTAGAGAACTTCATTCCTTAGTACTTCCGTTTCCCACTTCTTTTCGTATTGATTTTTCCCGACTAATCTCTTAACTTCAGCCTACTTTTCATCAAGACTACATTGTGATCTGAGTCAATATCTGCTACTGAGTACGGCTTAAAATCCAGTATCTGATTTCGGATTCTGTGCCTGATCATCCTATAATCTGAAATATTCCTGTATCACCCGGCCTTTTCGAATTATACCTCCTCGACTTGTGTTTCTTGAACAGAGATATTTGCTATTACTATCGGAATTTTTTTACAGAAATCAATTAGTCTTTCTCTTCCGTCATACCTTGTCCTAAGCCCATATTCTCCCGTAACCTTTTTTTCTACTCCTTCCCCTTCAACTGCCTTCCAGTCCACCATGGGTATCAGATATTCATCTGCCTTTTCCCTTTCAATATCCTCATATACTTTTTCTATCTCTTCATCTTCAGCTTGTTACGCCCGCATGTATACCTGAACTATCGCTGTAGGTGTTGGTTTGCTGTCGATTCTGATACGGACAACCCTATCACTAAACTGTTCACAGTAACATACTCTGTGTCCTAGCTTCCTATTTATAACGAATCCGACTACGTTATATCATTCTCTGCTGATGTCGGTATTACCCTAGCTCATCTGACAAAAAATCCTTGTCTTCTGTCCATTTCACTTCACTGTCCCTTACTATATCTAGATTGAGCCTTTGCATTCCACTTTTGAAGTTTCTATCTTCACTACCACGTTCAAGCTTCTGACATTCCACACTAAGATTGGTAGAACGTTATCCTTTCGTTGGTTTTTCAATCTTTTTGTGTTGGTCACGTCCCCACTGGCAGTCCCCTCCCAGATATCCTATGGGGATCTATTTCGGAATCTTACATACTACAACTTTTAAGGAAAATTAACAGGAAGCGCACCCTCCCTTCGCTTTGACGGCGCCATGAGCTGTGGCGAAGACACTTTAAATGAGTTCTGAATTGTCTTTGGAGGAAAGGCAGCCCTTTTTCCCTCAAGGCGAAACCAGAGGTGGTAGTGATGTCACATACTGCGGTCTGGAGCTGAGTCGACGTTCTAACACTTCTCGAAAGTGTTCTATTGGATTCAGTTAGGGACCTGGGCGTGCCAGCCCATTTCAGAAATATTACTGACCAAAACCATTGCCACACAGATGGAGATTATTCACAGGGTGCAGTTATCGTCTCGTAATCCTTCCTCTAATGTACGCAGTACACAGTGCTATGAAGTCTGTTCTTATCTTTTCCCAATTGTCAATTTGCTAAGTGCAACAAGAGGACAATACCCTGAACACGAAAACCACACCCTTCGTACTTCGCTGTTGCCACTGCACATGATAGCAGGTAACGTTCTGAAGGCATTGACAAAACCTCAAAGGTTCCATTGGATAGCAACGGCATATAGCATGGTTCGTCACTCCAAATCAGTCATTTCTTGTCATCCGCTGTCCAGTGGCGTCCCTCTTGCATCGCATGAAACTGACTGCAAGAATGTGTGGCTTATTGGGAGCTGTTCGAAGATTGTACCGCATTATTTTTAACTCTCTACGCTCGATCATCGTGTTAGCTAGGCTGCTGGTAGCACTTTGGAACTCACTAATTATTCCGTCTACTGATAGTGTGAGATTTTTTACAAACACTCTCCGAAGTGCTCGACGGTTCCTCTCCATCAATACATGATTTCTCCCTGACTTTCGTTTAGTTGCGCCTGTTCCTTCGCACTTGGCAGCAGGGTCAAATATATCTGAAGGATTCGTTGCTCTGGTGGCATAGAATAACTAGTCCACCCTCGAAGTAAACTAGCTACTCTCACAACCCATTGTGGTGTTACTGTTTTTCTACTGGCTGCTCGCCTGTTTTTTCTCTGGCGGGTCTTCCTCTCGCGGCTTCTTGTGGCCTCCTCCGCATTATATAGGAGCGTTCGGGAACCTTGACGTTGTGCTTGTTTGAGGTAGCGTAACTCACAGCACGCAAATTGCCCAGAGTATATTCGTCCAGTGTTTGAGAATGAGAGCACTTAGCGACTTTCAATAAATTTTACGTTCATCCTCAAACCTTTTCGAAATTTTTTCTAGATTATATCATTCCACCTCGCCCTCTCCCCCCCCCCCCCCCCCGAATAAAAAAGAAAGGAAAGAAGCAGTATCACTTACTACAGTGTCGTTGTTCATGCAGTAAACCTTAGCGTCAGGCATGACTTGAAATTTTAACTTCTTTGCCACTTACTCTATTCGCAACACATACTGCAGAAATCATCCACATACTTCACTGAATGTAAGTGAAAAATTACTTGATTGTACGGCTTATAGATCAGGAGATATGGCGCATAAACAGTTAAAAGCGTCAAAAGCTAGCATTTTCCATTTTCTTAAAACGGGGCGCGAATAACTCAGATCCAATGTTCGATGATGAGAGTAATTTGCAACTTCCAACAAAATTTAAAAATAACTTAAAAATTTTTCTGAACTTCTTCTCGCCTACAGCATCACGTTAAATCTTTGGACTAATAATAAGGTTTTTAAAGTTGTTTTTGTACAAGGTAGCCCGAAGTTTTAAAGAATCGGCGGGTGGAAGGGGTTACTGGTTAGGAAAGAAAAAAGGTTTAGTAAAAGCCCATTACGGAAAGAGTTCCCATATGAGCATCACAGATTTTGATGAAATTTCATGTGAACATTCGCACACCTTCACAATGAAGATTGGTGAAATTTCACTCTCAGTCGTTTAATACATGCAGCGATCCATCTATCTGTTTGGCCTGTAATATTGCTTTCAATAGCACACTCGAGAATCCAGGGTATCAAGTAAATTAGAGACACAATATTTCCAGGCGATATTTCCTTCAGTGAAATATGACTAGGCCTTATGTGGAGTAATAGAAAAAGATACCATAAAAAAGTTTTCATAAATTTGAAGCAAAGTTGGCAGAAAAATAGCCCTCAATAAAAGGCGGGTAGATCCGCGTTTTATATCTGCGGAAGTAAGCGCGTGATATACGTGGAACTTTTCATGTGGCAACTTAACAAAACAAGGTCTTCGAATATAGAACTTCATCGTCTACTGCTTCCCAGTTGTTTACAAACTGAGAACAAAGGTGTCGATTTTTCTAAAAAACGTCAAAATGTTCCTCAACTATTTCGCACCAAACCTTACATGTGGTTTATAAACATTTACCCTACTAAACAAAGACTTAACAGGATTCAGGCAACAGAAATGAGATTAATTACAATTATGAAATAAACAGATCGAAAGGACAAAACCCGGAATGAAGTGAATAGAAAAGTAACTGGTACTCAGATTCCTGTTACCAATGTCATAAAAAAACGCAGGCTTCAGTGGCATAGTACATAACGAGAATGAACAGCGACAGACCTGGCAATAAGTATGTCAGCCTGAACCTCGTAGCGAGAAGACCACGAAGAAGATCAAGAACACGCTAGATATAGACAGTGAGATCAGATGTGGATGGGAAGCGACACTAATGGGAAGTTGTCCTGGAACAGAAGACGTATGAAGATAGAAGTATGGTTCAAATGGCTCTGAGCACTTCGGGACTTAACATCTGAGGTCATCAGTCCCCTAGAACTTAGAACTACTTAAACCTAACTAACCTAAGGACATCACCCACATCCATGCCCGAGGCAGGATTTGAACCTGCGAACGTAGTGGTCACGTGGTTCCGGATGAAGCGCCTAGAACCGCTCGGCCACAGCAAGGCAGACGTAGATGGTGAGCGCTTGTGCACCACATCAAAGAAACTAGAGTTGGTAAATTATGGTCATGATGATGAAGAGAATATGAAATGATAGTCAAACACAGTAAAAAAATGTCAGATTTGGGCACTAGCAGAATATGGGCTTTTTTTCATTGCACCTTCACTTTGTCATTATTTATTAGGATGTTATATGCTCGCACTGCAAAACCAAACCTAGTTTTATTGGTGGTATTTCTTATGAAAATGGTTCAAAAGAGTTTTCAGCAAATACCCTTCTATGAAAGAAGAAGGCTGAAAATGCCAGTACTGGGCGTTTTTAGAGAAATTATTAGCTTTGCTCTCAATTTGTAAACTACTATAATGCGGTAGTTGAATAAAATTTTACATTCGAAGACCTTGTTTCAATAACGTATTACATGCAAAAGCTACACTTCACTTTTTTTTTCAAATAGCTATTTTTTCACTTACTGTGCCTCGTATTATCTAGATGAAAGCCGTTCGTGAAAACTTTTCTCTATTATTATACTTATGAGAAGTTACAAGATGATGATCTAGTTTTGCTTCTTTCAAGAAAATACTACCGGAGATACTCGCATGTGTCAAAGTTGCCGAAAACTAAGGGGTGTACTATTGAAAGCTGCGTTATGGAGTCAAACAAACGACTGAATCTGAGCCAAGTATCGAGCAAATGGTCCTGAAACTTGGCCAATCTTTATTGGAAATATGTGCGAATGTTCACTCCAAAATTTCATGAAAACAAGTGATCGTCTTGTGGAAACCTCTAGATCACTTGTCATGGAATGACTCCGAAACTAAATGTAATGGTATTTTACTATTATCATACACTTATACGGTCTACAGCTGTATAAAATAAAATTGTGAATACATTTCTCCTAAATGCAATGGGATACCTGTCCAAGCATAAGATCCAGAAGATGTTCCGTGTCGAGGCTCCTAGAGGCCTTCGCGAAAGGCGTGTTGTATTTAGCACGAGAGCACATGTTTTCAGAGAGACAGCCAGCAACACGTGCCCGACCTAGGCACGCAAGCAGTGCAGGGGGTATCTCCAGTCGGAGGCTGGGCTCCACGCGCAAGGGGAAGCTATTTAAACTTCTGCCTCGCGCTCGGCTTCAAGTTCACGCACTCGCGTCGGCCTGTTGCTAGTCTTCTCGGTCTGTTTGCCTCCGTCGGGATAAACTCGCCAAGTTGTTTAAGCCGGCTTTGAGCGAAAGTCCACAATCCATAAAGTTATTTGTTTTTCTGCAGGAGGGAGGCCCTGTTGGATTTAAAGTCAAGCTGTCAGGAGGGAGTAATCGGGTTTTGCTCCTCGGCTGGCGCCCACTCGGTGCTCACTCCCCTGGATACCTGCGCCTTCTCCAGAACTTGGGCCGCCCCAGTCTGCTGGGAAAAAAAAAAAAAAAAAAACCTACGGCCGGCAACTTCTGCGTTCATGCGCGCCGCGAAAATGAGAGACGAATTTTTTTCCCGTCATTTTCTCACAGACTAAGAGAGCGAGTGGAGCTTCAGAAAAAGCTCCTACGAAGGCAGCGTTACCCGCCCTACAGTCTTCATCAGAGCTGTGGAAATATTTTCTCTTTGTTTTTATGGTTTTAAAGTCCGTGTGCCTGTGGCTTCATTAGAAAGGGCTTAACCAATTTCTTGGCTAACTTTGTTTAAAAGGACGACGCAGGTAGTGTCTCCGCTGACACGAAATACTCTCAGATTATGAAATCCACATGGTCAGCAACTGTGTAGAGAAAACATATCTCAAATCGAGTAAGGTGGGTTTTAAAACAGCAACAATATAAAGCAGAGCGGTAATAGGCACATGATCAATTAAATAACATATTTCGTGAGGAACTAGTTTGCGCGACGACATTCTAGGATACGAATTTCTCGGTATCATTGCCACGCTGTTTGTCTGCAAGCTCAAGCTTTTAACGACATCTTGTTTGTCTGCAAGCTCAAGCTTTTAACGACATCTTCTGACATCATCATAGTAATACAATGGTGACTGTCGTACTAATACACCAATATATATATATATATATATATATATATATATATATATATATATATATATATATGGTGTTACAAAAAGGTACGGCCAAACTTTCAGGAAACATTCCTCACACATAAAGAAAGAAAATAAGTTATGTGGACATGTGTCCCGAAACGCTTACTTTCCATGTTAGAGCTCATTTCATTACTTCTCTTCAAATCACATTAATCATGGAATGGAAACACACAGCAACAGAACGTACCAGCGTGACTTCAAACACTTTGTTACAGGAAATGTTCAAAATGTCCTCCGTTAGCGAGGATACATGCATCCACCCTCCGTCGCATGGAATCCCCGATGCGCTGATGCAGCCCTGGGGAATGGCGTATTGTATCACAGCCGTCCACAATACGAGCACGAAGAGTCTCTACATTTGGTACCGGGGTTGCGTAGACAAGAGTTTTGAAATGCCCCCATAAATGAAAGTGAAGAAGGTTGATGTCAGGAGAGCGTGGAGGCCACGGGATTGGTCCGCCTCTACCAATCCAACGGTCACCGAATCTGTTGTTGAGAAGCGTGCGAACACTTCGACTGAAATGTGTAGGAGCTCCATCGTGCATGAACCACATGTTGTGTCGTACTTGTAAAGGCACATGTTCTAGCAAAAAAATGGTTCAAATGGCTCTGAGCACTATGGGTCTTAACTGCTGTGGTCATCAGTCCCCTAGAACTTAGAACTACTTAATCCTAGCTAACCTTAGGACATCACACACATCCATGCCCGAGGCAGAATTCGAACCTGCGACCGTAGCGGTCGCGCGGTTCCAGACTGTAGCGCCTAGAACCGCTCGGCCACCACGGCCAGCCATGTTCTAGCAGCACAGGTAGAGTATCCCGTATGAAATCATGATAACTTGCTCCATTGAGCGTAGGTGGATGAACATTGGCCCAATCAAGACATCACCAACAATGCCTGCCCAAACGTTCACAGAAAATCTGTGTTGATGACGTGATTGCACAATTGCGAGCGGATTCTCGTCAGCCCACACATGTTGATTGTGAAAATTTACAATTTGATCACGTTGGAATGAAGCCTCATCCGTAAGGAGAACATTTGCACTGAAATGAGATTTGACACATTGTTGGATGAACCATTCGCAGAAGTGTACCCGTGGAGGCCAATCAGCTGCTGATAGTGCCTGCACACGTTGTATATGGTACGGAAACAACTGGTTCTCCCGTAGCACTCTCCATACAGTGACGTGGTCAACGTTACCTTGTACTGCAGCAACTTCTCTGACGCTGACATTAGGGTTATCAGCAACTGCACGAAGAATTGCCTCGTCCATTGCAGGTGTTCTCGTCGTTCTAGGTCTTCCCCAGTCGCGAGTCATAGGCTGGAATGTTCCGTGTTCCCTAAGACGCCGATCAATTGCTTCGAACGTCTTCCTGTCGGGGCACCTTCGTTCTGGAAATTTGTCTCGATACATACGTACCGCGCCACGGCTATTACCCAATGCTAATCCGTACATCAAATGGGCATCTGTCAACTCCGCATTTGTAAACATTGCACTGACGGCAAGACCACGTTCGTGATGAACACTAACCTGTTGATGCTACGTACTGATGTGCTTGATGCTAGTACTGTAGAGCAATGAGTCCCATGTCAACAGAAACACCGAAGTCAACATTACCTTCCTTCAATTGGGCCAACTGGCGGTGAATCGAGGAAGTACAGTACATACTGACGAAACTAAAATGAGCTCTAACATGGAAATTAAGCGTTTCCGGACACATGGCCACATAACATCTTTTCTTTATTTGTGTGTGAGGAATGTTTCCTGCAAGTTTGGCCGTACCTTTTTGTAACACCCTGTATATATAAATATATATAACAAGAAGAGTATCTGTTTCTAATCATACAAACTTACAGTTTTATTCCGATCTTGATGAAATTTTGGACAGTTTTCCTTCAAGACAAGAAGATGATGATTTTCTACATAAAATTTCGTAATCTTCCATGAAGGTGTAGTAGCCTTTCTAGTGGTACGGTTGCAGTTATACTCAGAGGAAGTGGAACATGTTAATTTACTAATTAATTATTTGAGGTAAGAAAATAAATTGAAAGGTTCAGATGAATATCTTGTTATGGTTGTTTTGATGAGTAATAGAAGAGGATTTAATTTAAGGTAATTGATTTTAGAATTTCTACTTTATAGCAGCAGCTTGCATTACGCATTCTTCAGCAACCAGAGACTTGAGAACAGGGAAAGATAAAGAGCCAAGAATAATTTTCAATTTGGATTTTATATTAAGAATATGGACCTTGCCGTTGGTGGGGAGGCTTGCGTGCCTCAGCGATACAGATGGCCGTACCGTAGGTGCAACCACAACGGAGGGGTATCTGTTGAGAGGCCAGACAAACATGTGGTTCCTGAAGAGGGGCAGCAGCCTTTTCAGTAGTTGCAGGGGCAACAGTCTGGATGATTGACTGATCTGGCCTTGTAACATTAACCAAAACGGCCTTGCTGTGCTGGTACTGCGAACGGCTGAAAGCAAGGGGAAACTACAGCCGCAATTTTTCCCGAGGACATGCAGCTTTACTGTATGATTAAATGATGATGGCGTCCTCTTGGGTAAAATATTCCGGAGGTAAAATAGTCCCCCATTCGGATCTCCGGGCGGGGACTACACAAGAGGACGTCGTTATCAGGAGAAAGAAAAGTGGCATTCTACGGATCGGAGCGTGGAATGACAGATCCCTTATTCGGCAGGTAGGTTAGAAAATTTAAAAAGGGAAATGGATAGGTTAAAGTTAGATATAGTGGGAATTAGGGAAGTTCGGTGGCAGGAGGAACAAGACTTTTGGTCAGGCGATTACAGGGTTATAAATACAAAATCAAATAGGGGTAATGCAGGAGTAGGTTTAATAATGAATAAAAAAATAGGAGTGCGGGTTAGCTACTACAAACAGCATAGTGAACGCATTATTGTGGCCAAGATAGACACAAAGCCCATGCCTACTACAGTAGTACAAGTTTATATGCCAACTAGCTCTGCAGATGATGAAGAAATTGATGAAATGTATGACGAGATAATAGAAATTATTCAGGTAGTGAAGGGAGACGAAAATTTAATAGTCATGGGTGACTGGAATTCGTCAGTAGGAAAAGGGAGAGAAGGAAACATAGTAGGTGAATATGGATTGGGGAGAAGAAATGAAAGAGGAAGCCGCCTTGTAGAATTTTGCACAGAGCATAACTTAATCATAGCTAACACTTGGTTTAAGAATCATGATAGAAGGTTGTATACATGGAAGAACCCTGGAGATACTAAAAGGTATCAGATAGATTATATAATGGTAAGACAGAGATTTAGGAACCAGGTTTTAAATTGTAAGACATTTCCAGGGGCAGATGTGGATTCTGACCACAATCTATTGGTTATGAACTGCAGATTGAAACTGAAGAAACTGCAAAAAGGTGGGAATTTAAGGAGATGGGACCTGGATAAACTGAAAGAACCAGAGATTGTAGACAGTTTCAGGGAGAGCATAAGGGAACAATTGACAGGAATGGGGGAAAGAAATACAGTAGAAGAAGAATGGGTAACTCTGAGGGATGAAGTAGTGAAGGCAGCAGAGGATGAAGTAGGTAAAAAGACGAGGGCTAATAGAAATCCTTGGGTAACAGAAGAAATATTGAATTTAATTGATGAAAGGAGAAAATATAAAAATGCAGTAAATGAAGCAGGCAAAAGGGAATACAAACGTCTCAAAAATGAGATCGACAGAAAGTGCAAAATGGCTAGAGGACAAATGTAAGGATGTAGAGGCTTGTCTCACTAGGGGTAAGATAGATACTGCCTACAGGAAAATTAAAGAGACCTTTGGAGAGAAGAGAACCACTTGTAGGAATATCAAGAGCTCAGATGGCAACCCAGTTCTAAGCAAAGAAGGGAAGGCAGAAAGGTGGAAGGAGTATATAGAGAGTTTATACAAGGGAGATGTACTTGAGGACAGTATTATGGAAATGGAAGAGGATGTAGATGAAGGGGAAATGGGAGATAAGATACTGCGTGAAGAGTTTGACAGAGCACTGAAAGACCTGAGTCGAAACAAGGCCCCGGGAGTAGACAACATTCCATTAGAACTACTGATGGCCTTGGGAGAGCCAGTCATGACAAAACTCTACCATCTGGTGAGCAAGATGTATGAGACAGGCGAAATTCCCTGAGACTTCAAGAAGAATATAATAATTCCAATACCAAAGAAAGCAGGTGTTGACAGATGTGAAAATTACCGAACTATCAGTTTAATAAGTCACAGCTGCAAAATACTAACGCGAATTCTTTACAGACGAATGGAAAAACTGGTAGAAGCGGACCTTGGGGAAGATCAGTTTGGATTCCGTAGAAATGTTGGAACACGTGAGGCAATACTAACCTTACGACTTATCTTAGAAGAAAGATTAAGAAAAGGCAAACCTACATTTCTAGCATTTGTAGACTTAGAGAAAGCTTTTGACAACGTTAACTTGAATACTCTCTTTCAAATTCTGAACGTGGCAGGGGTAAAATACAGGGAGCGAAAGGCTATTTACAATTTGTACAGAAACCAGATGGCAGTTATAAGAGTCGAGGGGCATGAAAGGGAAGCAGTGGTTGGGAATATTGAGCAAGCAGTAAAGGAAACAAAAGAAAAATTCGGAGTAGGTATTAAAATTCATGGAGAAGAAGTAAAAACATTGAGGTTCGCCGATGACATTGTAATTCTGTCAGAGACAGCAAAGGACTTGGAAGAGCAGTTGAACGGAATGGACAGTGTCTTGAAAGGAGGATATAAGATGAACATCAACAAAAGCAAAACGAGGATAATGGAATGTAGGCAAATTAAATCGTGTGATGCTGAGGGGATTAGATTAGGAAATGAGACACTTAAAGTAGTAAAGGAGTTTTGCTATTTAGGGAGTAAAATAACTGGTGATGGTCAAAGTAGAGAGGATATAAAATGTAGACTGGCAATGGCAAGGAAATCGTTTCTGAAGAAGAGAAATTTGTTAACATCGAGTATAGATTTAAGTGTCAGGAAGTCGTTTCTCAAAGTATTTGTATGGAGTGTAGCCATGTATGGAAGTGAAACATGGACGATAACCAGTTTGGACAAGAAGAGAATAGAAGCTTTCGAAATGTGGTGCTACAGAAGAATGCTGAAGATAAGGTGGGTAGATCACGTAACTAATGAGGAGGTATTGAATAGGATTGGGGAGAAGAGAAGTTTGTGGCACAACTTGACTAGAAGAAGGGATCGGTTGGTTGGACATGTTTTGAGGCATCAAGGGATCACAAATTTAGCATTGGAGGGCAGCGTGGAGGGTAAAAATCGTAGAGGGAGACCAAGAGATGAATACACTAAGCAGATTCAGAAGGATGTAGGTTGCAGTAGGTACTGGGAGATGAAGAAGCTTGCACAGGATAGAGTAGCATGGAGAGCTGCATCATACCAGTCTCAGGAATGAAGACCACAACAACAACAATTAAGAATAAATGCTGAATATTTAGTCATTTGTACAAGTTGTAGTTTTGAAATAGCTCTTTTGATGTTAAGGACTAGTTACGTTTGTCCACTGAAGAACGGTAATTTTTTTGGTTCAATGTTTCTGAAGTACCAAAAGAGATATTTTTCAATACAGAACATTTCAAATCAGAAAACTAATACATTGTATGCTATAATTCAGCCCAAGTCATTATCTACATCCAAAGTCCACTCAAAAATACGTGTTACCATTTTTCTTATTAACATTTACTAAGAACCATGTAGGTTTTGCTTCTTTTGTTTTCAAATGAGAGCGCATCGCACGAGACGCATCTCAGTAATTAGTTGTATCTCGGCAAATACGACACTCTTTAAAGACAAGAACATTGTCACGATTTTTCCATTGTGCCACAGTTAAGACAAAACTGAATGATAAAAAAAATGTGAACACTGAGTTTTTCAAGGGACAATTTTTTAGGTCAAAAGTTTAATTATTCACAGTCTGAATTCAGACAGTATTCTTGCGATTACAAGTGTTAAACAGACAGAGCAACTGATAGGTACTTTCAAGTTACTGTCTCGCAGCCAGAATTTTCATTTCATTTTCGCAGTCGAATTCTTATGTTCAAAGTTCACAACTTCCCATGTTGACAGATTACGTCAGCTTGCAGACAGCCCACACTGCCAGTAATCAAAACTCAATGACTAACGAAAATTGAATTATTTTTATTTAAATAAATTTCATACCATAATTTATTTTATTAACATAACTGTCAATATATGTACGTAAAATGTAAACGGAATAGGTTCTTAGCAAAAATCTCTAAAATCTCTTGGCCGATTTACTGCAGATATCTACATGATTCCCTAACGATGGTTTCGGGCGGACTTAGGCTACCTATTTTTAATATGCACAATACACCCTATAAAATATACAAGGAGAAATGTCGCTACCAAAAATGTCGAAAGGTTCTTGGACGATTCACTGCAAATTTCTTAATTCAGATGAAACAATGAAGAAACTTTATGTAATATTAAATGCCTAAGAAAAGAAATATATCAGAAAACTGACCGTAATTCCTATAGATACAATAATTATAGGTGCTATAGATGTCTGGGAGATATCGCCACCAAAAGTCACTAGATTCCAGAATGATGAAAGCTGGAGAATTGGACAGAATCGTGTTCGGAAACTATTAACTGATTAGTAGCCGTTTTTGCATACGACATACACACTATAAGATATTTTAGTGTCTGCGTTCAGTTGGCATTCAGAGATTCAAACAAGCCCTTCGGTTTAAAGCGATAGCGCTTTCACAAGCGGCTTGTATTCGGTTTGATTATGAACAAGGCAAGGGGCCAGTCACTTTGTGGGACCGATATTAAACATCCCGGACAACGCTGGGCACTGCATCTGGTATGGTATGTAGTTGGCCGAATTACGTCCTTAATCCTCCAAACGCTACGAGAGATTCTGTCGATATCTGCGATATAGAAAGATTAGTAGTGGCCTTTTGATGGTAGATTGATTACGTCTCTCTAACTCTTCCGGATCGAGTTAACGTGCTACATATAGTCGCTCAGGAGGCCTACGACCATGATGTGAACTTGAGCTGAGTTATGCCGCTGCTGAGTAGATCGCTAGAATACCTGGTTCCTAGCTGTTCAAAAATTACTTATGGACGCGTTTCTGGCACAAACCATCATCCGAACACCTGCCAAAGAAAAGTACAGAACTTGTGTTTATGAGTCTGTACTTTTGTTTGGCAGATGTTCGAATGATGGGCACAGACCGAAACACGTCAATAAATAATTTTTAACAGCAAGAGGCCAGTTATTATAGGGACCTATGAGAAAGTGGCGCAAGTCTCCACAACTTTCAGAATCGAGCACCCCTCTTCCATGCACCATTCACATGTTCCGGTAAATGTGTACGTTTGCACATTCTGATCTCAACGGCCACTATGACAACAGAATCCCAGCATACAGGTGCAAGGTATAATACTTTAGTTCCATCGCACATAATGGTATGTGATATAAATGGATGGAATTCCGTCGAAAGTGTGACTTCTTTCAACTGCGGTATGCTGAAGGTCTGTAAATAATGGTATTTATCTTGTAAGGTTGTGTTCAGCAACAGCAATTTGTCAAAATCGTCAAACTCGTCGTACTTAATATGGCTTCGTGCTCTGTGTAGCGTTCCCCAAAGCACATGCGTTGACTGCCCAATGCAACTGCTTCCGCTTTCATAAGAAATATGGGAATGTGCCACACACCACAGTACAGGGTGTGGCAGAGTAACTTGATTATTTGAATTTGGCTCCCTGAAGCGACGGTTGCTTCCAGGAGGAGGCGGATGCGCACATTCAAGAGGATGGAGCGGAAAGTTGTGGCTCTGCTTGGTTTAGTTACCGTCATGGAGTGGACGAAAGTGCAACGCGCTTTCGCTGTCGAGACACACTTCTCCAACGGTCGCTCAGTCATCGCCACGCAACGTGCATTCCGAACCCATTTCTGTACTGCATCCCGTAGTCGCCTTCCTGGCCAGCAGTCGGTTGATTCAGGGGTAAATAAGGTCAGAGAAACCAGTGATGTGAAGCAGAAGAAAACTGGGCTTCCTGGAACAGCAAAGACGCTGCTCAGGGGGAACTGGGTTCGGTCGCGGCGGCGGCCGATTTAAATACCCTCCGCCCGCGGCGTGCTCCCTTCGTTGTCCGCGCCCCGCGCCACGGTCGCGCGGTGGATCAGATTGCGACGGCGTCTGAGATGACGTCGGTGTGATGGCTCTGTCCTGCTGTCGAGAATTTATCTATGAAATTTCGACAGTTCTTTTCTGCTTAATGCTTTCCTGTTCTTTGTGGTTTTGAAGATATGACTTCCATCATTTCATCATATAAGTGAGTCTGCGATCTTGCTCCCCTTTGTTCGGTACGTTGAAAAATTCTTTCCTTTTTTTGTTTTTTATTTTATTGAAATATTTATTTTTTTGCTTTCGCCTGGTAGAATCCTTGAATGCTTCCATACTTGATTCTGACTTCAAGTGATTACAAAGCGGTTCGAAGTTATTTAAATGGGGATCTCGTTTGAAGGAGCTAATACAAAACACGTCTCATCACGAAATAATTATAGATAGTAAAACTCAATTAAAGTACAAAAACATGCATATATGTAATCTTTCCCACGCTAATGACACATCACTTCACCGACATAATAAATTTCCCTGAAAATAATTATTCATAAAATACATCAGGTGTTATTACTTACTGAGCTTCCTTTTTACGCTGTCTTTTAGTTTTCGGAACTATAATTCTCGTTCTACTTCCTTTCAGGCTCTATCTCGTGGGTAAACATTCCTCCAAGGTGATCGAAAGTGCACGTTCATGTAGTTAATGCTGTTAGCTGTAGGATGAAAACAGTGGAAACAGTAGTCAAAAGATCGGGCTATTAACGCATGCCAGGAAACTTGTCCTGAACATAATAGTTCTTAAAAGTCGTATCCAGTGCACACAATACGATTTGATCTGATTTGTGTTTTTCAACGCCAAATTACTATGCGAAAGGATACGAATTCACCTGATCTGACTCAGCAGCGTTCAAGAACATACCACAGTAGGAGTGAAACCGCATCAAACTGTATTTTGACCTGGGATGCATTTAATACGTTTCGAAACGATGCTCTTGATCTATGAACTTGAGGTTACTAACACGTTTCGGAAATCGACTGAGTCTAAAGGTATAAGCGAAAATAGCTCTTCTACGTATGACAGTGAATTACATCTTCCAATATATTGTGGCTAAGATCACAGGGTAGTCAACCCCGACGGACAATTAGGTGTAGAGGCTGGGACAATAAATAATCTAGTAATTCCGTACATTGTCTATACTGTAATATATTGCAGCCTGTGTTTACAAGCTGAAATACTACCGCCCTGTGTCGGAACTTGCACACATGATTCTCGTTTATGGCCAAGTAAATGGAAGCAGCAGGGAAGTGGAAAGGTTATAGACAACCAAATATCCGTTAGAAGACCTCTGGCTAACCCCATGTTTCCAAGATTGTTCCAGCGATTTAGTGAAATAGGCAACTAGTACTACTGTACAACGACCGAGGAGCACGACAAAATACATGAACTGCCATCTTCAAAGATACAGTGCGCAGCTTCGACGCCTGTAGTCAACAGTCGATAAGTTGCACGTGGAATAAATGTTTCGCACCATACTGTGTGGCGAATATTGCGGAGGATGAAGCTACACCTCTACCATCCACATAAAGTGCATGCTCTGACCCCTGCTAACGTCAGACCTCGTCTCATGTTAAGGTAATAGTTCTTAAAGCGCGTTAAAGTCTAGCCTCACTTTACTGCATACTTTTCAGGATGAAGCCTGTTTCACCAGAGGCGGGATGCTAACTAGTCGGAATAGTTTTGGCTGATGAGAAACCCCACGCTAAAGTTATGAAGAGCCATCGACACAGATTATCAGTCAACGTATGTGTGCAGGCATAGTCAATGATTACATGTTAGACCTACATCTTCTTTCTGCCCGCTTAAATGCGCCAGAGTACACAGAGCTTAAAAGAGGTCCCTGGAACATATTCCGCCTGTTATTTGTCAGATGTGGCTCCAACTTGATGGAGACCCACCAAACTTTGGACTGAGGGTTTTTCAAAATCTGTATCTGACATTCCCTGAACAATGGAGGATGTTCAATTTCATAGACAGTACGTTAATTTGATCTCATCTCACTTGATTCTTCTTGTTGGGGCATGGGAAAAGTCTTGCATACTAGCCACCTGTCGGGAGTGAAGAGGATCTCCTGACAAGAATTCTCGCTGCTCTGAGACACTGTGGAAATGACACTGAGGATACGAGAACAGGTGCGGCACAACACTGTACGACAACGCCATGCCTGCATTGACACTGCGTGTATCATTTTCAAGAAGCGTTGTAAATGTAGCAGCTTGAGAAACTTGTGCAAGGAACTAGATTTCATTATGACTGTACCGCAGACTTGGGATTTTCGCTCTCTCTGACATGTGTACCGTTACCATCCTACAATAGGGGAAACTATCTCAGGCTATCCAGCTGGAACTATGTACGTCATGACCAAGAGTCAGAAGTTGATGTCCTTAATTGGAGCACTGCGTGGGGGTAAGGCAGAACTTGAGTAGATTTTCACCCATAAGTTTCGAATCTGTCGTTTCGGACTAGGGTCCCTTACCTCAAATTGATACATTTAACCTTCTTCATAATCCCTGGAACTTTCTTACATCTTAACTGATTCATCTTGCAGAAGTCACTGCTACAGCTTCCGTTACCTTTCCTCGAGATAATGAGAAAGTCAGAGACCATATCCAGACATAGAAAATTTTTTTTACTATTTAAACTGATAAACCGTAGAGTAAATCGGCCTAAGTTTTAATGAAAATGTCTAATCCACCCATATTTTGTGATGTTATGGTACTACAATAGTACTGTTCACAGATAATGTAGGTAAATTTGATCAAATATTGAAAGATCATAACAGCAGAAGTTTTGAAGGGAGTATGACTACCTTTTACAATAGAAAATAACGTACAAAGCACATTACGTTGCCAGATTTTAACGCTGATGACACAGTACCAGCTAATGCGGCCTTACGTGTAGGCCATTTGAAGACAGTGAATGAAATAGAAAGTGAGACAAAATTGATTCGAGTGTCCTTTGTACACTATGCAAGATTATCACAACTATGTCTCTGAGGGAACCGAAAAAAAAATAGAACTGGTATGTTACCTGTTTCGACTTACGGCAGTGAGATCCGTAACAAAAATCCGACGGTCGCTCAGCGATAAATGTAGACAAGCGTTTTGGAATTAGTAGAAGAGATGCAAAGTGAAACAAATGTATTAGACAAGAGAGGAAGTGTAGACAAGCGTTTTGGAATTAGTAGAAGAGATGCAAAGTGAAACAAATGTATTAGACAAGAGAGGAAGACACGTAATGATGTAACGAAAATGAAATGGATGTAGGCGACACATGTAGCCACCTGAATGGATGGAATATAAGTTACGTGATAAGAGAAGATCTTTACGACTACAACACACTAGTAATGGTCTACCAAAATTTAAATACCATAATTTACTTTGTAATCAGATGGTGACTTAGTCTAATTACTTTTACTATTTTATTCGTTTTCAGAAACTGTATTTCCATTAGCTGAAATAATCAACAACCAATTGCCCGAAAGGAAACATAATTTCTTATATTCTCTTTACATTACACTGCTTGAACGTACGGGTGTTACACTGATTAATTACACGGGAATGATGTGACCAATATATGAAACTAAATTTACTGTACAAATCGAAAGGAATAAAATTATTCTCATATACTCGCCATATACCTTTACTCAAATATCGAAAACCTGGATGAAGAGAGTTAAAGAAACATATTCTGGCATTTAATGTTGTCACATGTATCTAGAATCAATGATACTGCGTAATAAGCACCCTGAAATGCACCCAGTTATTCGAAATAAACTGTGACACCAGCAACTCGTACAATTCGTGTAAATCAGCTTGTCACAAATCATTTACTCCAAAATAAATTACTCTTTGTCTTTTAAAACTTCTTCACGATTTCTTAATCCATTACCTTCATTTCTTTTTAACAAATTTCATTTATTTCAGTTTTATAAATTGAATGAAGACCTTCAGTTGCCTGTTTAGTTGTTACTCCCAGTAAATTACGTGTTTCAGTAAACTCTTTACATTTCAGACAGTAAGTGTGATTATGATTCCCTATTTATACAGAATAAAAAAATGATTAAAACTTTTCAGCAAATATAATGAACTTTACATCAACTGTAACATCTTTAATCGAATCTGTTATTCTTACAGTTAGAAAATTTGGTTTGTGCACTATTTTTATTGACTATGTGTCAGGATTTATGGCATAAAGTTTTTTCAGAAATATCATATTCCGTAACTGTTAAATGTCTGTCCATGTTTTAAGAAAGACAACAGCAACATTGTCAAGAATGAAATGATATTCATTGCAATTGTGCAGTTATTGTTCACCTTCTGTCAGTAAATTCAATAATTTGTTTATCACATACTTTATCTTTAAGGTTACTCTAGTCCAGTGCTGAGCAAATACCATTTCATGAGTATGGGCACTCACAGATGCCTCCAAGGCCTGCCTGCAACTCTCCCCCACTCTGCCAGCCAGCAGTACCCGCCTACCCGCCACCATGTACTCACCTAGCCATGCACATCACTGCACTGCAGACACACCCAGGCCATTTACTTCCTGTCATTTCTGTTGTCTGTGTAGACATTACATTCAGTGTTAGTGACAGAACAGAACTAGTGGGTGGAAAATGGCTGAGGAGGAGCTAAAATCGTTGAAACGAAATTCTGTTCAACCCATAATTGTTGATCTACAGTCAGAAGAACAGTACTTTTTTGTTGGAACACAAAGTGGACCTCTGTGTTGGACATGGAATGCAACACTGCCTTCAAGGAAGAAGTACAATATGAATGACATTATCAACTGCTTCACAAAAAGGATGTTGTCTGTTTGAATAATGAAGAAAGAAAGGCCAAACTTACCAAACTGAAGCAGAAAAGGAAGAAAGACATATGTATACATAGAGATAAGTATGACATAGATTCACATTATTACGGTTACTAATAATATGTTATGTGCATTTTCCATCACTTTTACCTTCTCCTGTAAATATTTACAGGACGAAAACCCCGTCATCCACATAGGTGCAGCAATGACATTAAATTAACACGCTGTTCTCACAATAGCTAAAGCAGCACAGCCCTTTGGCGATGGAGAATTTGTGAAAGAATATTTTGTTGCTACTGCAACAATTTTGTGGCCAGCAAGTCTTCCTGTTTCTGAAACTGTTCCTCTTTCATGGACAGCGGTTTGCAGGTGCATTGAAGAAATAGCACACAATGTGGAAGCTCAGTACGAAACAGGAGGGAAGATCTGGTTTTCTTTTCATTAGCATTGGACAAAAGCACTGATGTACGTAATGTTCCTCAATTTTCAGTCTTTTCGTAGGGGCTGATGCTCAGTTTAATGTGATTGAAAAACTCCTCGATTTAGTGCCAATGCATTAGACAACAATGACCTACGATATATTTTCGTGCATAGAACGTATAAAAGAGAAATACGAGCTATGTTGGGAAGAACTTTTATGGAATGCAACAGATGGGACGCCTCCAATGATTGGTCATATGCTCGTAAGTCTGGTGCTGTTGCTATGATACAACAGAAGGTGAAAGCCGTCGGGGTCCAGTAGGAACTACCAGCTATACATTGCACTCTTCACAGTATTAATGTGCCAAACTAGTTGGCGTCATGGACGTGGTTTAAAAACAGTTAACATCCTCATATCACACGGTTTGGGACACAGACAATTAAAATTGTTCTTGGGAGATCTCGAGTGTGAATATGGCGATGTTCCATAGTTTTTTGAGGTACGCTGGTGGTCAAGGTGCTACTCATGGATGCAAAAGGAAAATTGGTGAGATAACTGGAAGACTCACAGTGAATTTTTGACCTTGTGATTTTAATGGACATAGCCAAGCATCAGAATAACTTGAATGTAGCTTTTCAAGGTATAAATAAGATGATTGGCGAAATGTTTGACACTGTTTTGGCACTGAAGAGAAAACTGCTTTTGTGGGCAAAGCAAGTGTCACAAATGTCGTGTGTACACTTCCCAAGCGTTGCACTAGTTGCTAGTGAAAACAATTTGGAACAGGAGAGACTCAAAGAACATTTTGATGGGTCTGTAACGGTCCTACAGTCTCTCGAAGACATTTTTGATAGTATATTTGAGGACTCCTTTTGCAGTTAACGTTTAAAATGTGCCTTTAGGTAGTCAGTTAGAACTCATTGACTTTCAATGCAATCGTGTGTTGAAGGACAAGATTCACTCTGGAAAAAATTTGGAAAGCTTCTACAAATATTTCACTTGTGAACAGTTTCCATTGTTATTTAAAATAGCTGCTCATGTGAATAGTTCTTTTGGGACAACATACTTGTGTGAAAGTGTTTTCTCCGTAGTGAAACTGGCAAAAGAGAAGCCTAGGAGCACTCATACTGTTGTTCACCTGACTGGTGCAGTGCTCCTAATGACCATTAATTTCACACCAAGTATTGGGATACTAGTACAAATCATTTTAAAAACATCCAGGATGATGTAAATTAATGCCTAGGTCCTATTCATACATAGTATCCCTCCTCAGAACTACACAAATCTGTGTAAATAAATGGTAACATATACAATACAAATGTGTTCGTTTCCTAACCCTTTACATCTGCATCTTATTTGTGGCCATGAAAGTAGAACATTTTACAATGGTTTTAAACTCTGTTTCATCCGTTTGCCCAACTGTTGCATGGTACAGGATACACAAACTTTGGGTAAGCATGTTCTACACTTACATCCCAATTGTGCATACAATTGGCCTCCTAATAACCATGTACCGCTGCCGAGTTTACAGGCACCACATATGCAAGAAGCGACCTTGAATGAATAAGTGTTTCACCTGCACTATGCTCGTTAGCTTGTCCATACCAAGCTGTGTGTGCAAAGCCCTCTCACAAAAGCACGGTTGCCCCACATGTAGTGAGCATGACCAAGTGGCCATCCACATCAAACAGCTCTGCTACCTGCACTACATGCCCTCACAGCTGCTCAGCATTGCCCTCACAGCTCACAGTGTTGACAGGCAACTATGCAGGCAGTTCTCTTGCCCAGCCTTGTTGTACTCATTTAAATATGGGGTTAAATTTGTTTTTGAGAAATATGTGAAAAACCATTTGCTTTTCCTTTCAAGTAAAGTACACTTTAACCACATCTGAGGTAAAACAACAGAAGCTGAGGCATTTGTAAGTCGAAATTTTGTACATATCTTTAAAATAAAATTTAAGAACCATTTTTCATATGAGTATATGTACAAGTGTTGAAAATATATGTATTCATTTTCCAAAAATACTTATTGCTCAGAAATTACTTATGAACTAAATGAATAAACAGCATTCAGGAATTCTGCTTTTGACTGAAGATATTATTTTCACTTTCAAGAGCACTTTCATCAAAATTGTTAATACAGTATTACTCAGTGTGTACAGAGATTAAATACAAATATTTTGTATCACTCTAGAATGAAATTAAACGCTTTACAACAATCGTTATTAATGATTCTGCACAAAGCTACACCCACAAAAAGTTATTAAGGAAAAGGAACTGACATATCGAACTTTCTGCAGGTTCTTCATATTTTTGTACATTTTCACAGACTCATATCTCAGTAGCTGCTCCGACTTTAACTTCTCTAAGAATGATTTATGTGTAATTTTGTTTAAAATGCACTGGTGAAACTAAAAAAAGTGGCATTTCTTAGCGGTTTTTCAAGATGGCAGATAATTCACAAGGGAGAGACGGTCTAAAACATAGATTATTCAAGAGAGCTTTAATGCATACAACACATCTAAAAATGAAAACAACTGCACTTCTTGTAATCCAGAATGCTGTTTCTACTTGGTCACATTATACATCTGTCACCGGTAATGGTAGGACTGTGGTACTGTCACAGCCGTTTTCTTGAGCTGGAAGTGGAATGGTATTTGAAGTGTGTACAGTTTGAAAAGTTTTTGTCGCATTTTGGTGGTCTTCACTTCAAAGGCTGGCGTAATAATGCTCTCCGTGCTGCTCTATCCTGTGCAAGCCTCTTCATCTCTGAGTAACTACTGCAACTTAAATCCTTCTGAATCTGCTTACTGTATTTATCTCTTGGTCTCTTTCTACAATTTTTACCCACCATGCTTCCCTACAGTACTATGTGGGTGATCCCCTGATGTCTGGGGATGTGTCCTACCAGCCGATGCTTTCTTCTAGTCAGGTTATGCCACAAATTTACGAAATATGTTCTTTTATAGAATGGCACTCCCTAAAGAGTTTCAGTTCGGTGATTAGTAGGACTCAGTTCATGGTTGATGTCCATCAGAACACAGTCACCGAAACGTTCAAACCTGATATCGTGCACACACATTGTTCCAGTAGTGACCCATTGCGTCCATTGCATATGTGAAAACTGTCCAAATCCACTCTTACAGAAACCAGAGGCCACTGTTTACAGTTTACTCAGTATTAATCACCGTATTTTGACAGTTCATAGGATATGATACAAATATTGATTTATATGTCGGTGTCTATACTTAACAGAAAAGCAGCACACTACCCAGGCCAGAAATCTACAGTCAACGTTCCCGTAATCACAGCCAAATCACTTGATTGTTGAGTTTCGATAACCGGAAACACGCTCTGTTATAGCAAAGATACAGGCAAAACATTTACACATTTATGTTCTTGTATAACTTGAATGTACAAACATTTAATTTGTAAACATACTGAAAAAAATCAAATAATATATAATACACCAAATAATATATAATACACGCAGGAGCAGCATGGGTACGTATTGATGCAGAACTCAAATTCCAAAAATTTCTAGAGGAGACCTTTATATATGAGCAGGTATGACATGACTAATGATGATAATGATGGTGGTGATGCCTATGGCATAAGTACCAGTGATCACTCAGTTTTATTTTACACAGGAAAACCAAACATCTGTCGCAGTTGGTGACATTCAATAAATTGTAACAGCCACTCTGAAGGAGAGATTTATTTTTGAAGTACCAGACTACTTTCAGCCTATCTGAACGTGAGTGGTTGCTACGCTGAACACTACAAAAAGGTATAAACCCACGAAGCTCTTTAACGAATAGCAACACACTAGCCAGGCCGCAGGTCAACAATCAACGTTCCTCTACTAACAGCCGAATGGTAGACTGATGAGGCAAGGAATGAGGAGGTTTTGTGCACAAATAGAGAAGAAACGAATCTGTGGAAAACACTGACAGGGAGAATGGACAAGTCATGGACATCTCTTAAGGCATAAGGGTCTGACTTCCATGGTACTAGAGGGAGCTGTAGAGGGCAAAAACTGTAGAGGAAGACAGAGACTGAAATACATCCAGCAAATAATTGAGGACCTAGGTTGCAAGTAGTTCAAGTAGTTGGCACAGGAGAGGAATTCGTTGCGAGACACACCAAGCCGGTAAGATGATTAGATGACTAATAACAAAAAAAAAAGGAGAAGCAGTTAACAGGGAGCTCCTCTCGCGGTTATGAAATTGGAAATATGCGTTTAGTGAAAGCGAGACTACAAAATTTAATTCATCGAAGAATTACTACAATATATACAGAAATTGGTCTCTGAATGCAAAAGGTGAATGGAATTGAGATTTTTCCCCAATATTTACGCGACATAGGCAAAAAAGAAAACGACAGCACCAGTCCAATCTTATGAAAATATTAGCTACAGAACAACAATAGTCTCTAAGATATTGGAAAGCATACTCAGGTTTAAGTTACCTGTTACGGAACTGTAGAGTACAATGTACTGTTTTTTATGTCCTGACGAAACAGATACCAAATATTACTACCAAAAAATGCTACCAAATCATAGTGTTTCGAATATTTTCATTTCTGATTTTAATATTGTTTCGACCCTTGGACAAAATGTCGCCTTGGGAATATAGAACCGTTGACTGGTAACAAGAAACATTAATTTTGGGCGCTTAAGATGTATTATTTTTCTCATGATAATCATATTCTGTGAACCCAACAGCTCAGACTCTGTGGCTGCAATAAGCAGTAAAGAGGATACAAAGCGATTAAAAAATATTCAGCATTTCTTTACAAGAGAGCTGTGATCCTTAACATGAAATGTTACCTACATTGTAATGTTTAGCATTATGGCGTTACGGAGGAAAACTCTAAACGGTCACCCGTCTCTTGAAGGGCCAGTTACACAGCTTGATGTAAGTGGTTCTAAGAAACCTCATGGGAGTGGAGAGGAACCAAAGGGACAATGAAACTTCGAGATAATCTGTGACGCTATTTATTGGTTCTTAGTTTGAAGGAGTGTAAAGACTGAGTGTCCAATCGAAAATTATGTCATTGTAGACATCATTGCTGTACAAGTACTGCGAATTAAGTCGCCGTCGATTCATTGAACCCCCGAAACCTTAACACTGTATACTGTGAAAGATTTTTGAATTGCACATATTCCGATTGCAACTATAAATGCGTCTCACTTTGTAGCTGAATTTTAAGACCAACTTTCTTCAAAATCAGGTGAGTGAGAAATGGTATAAAATTTTATGTTCTTCTCTTAGATTGTATTATAATGCATACTTATATATGCTGTGGAAAAATAATCTCGAGCTACAATTAGCAGATTCAGCGATACTTATGCACTATAGCCTACTGTCTATGGGGACAATATGTACCTAACGATTACATCTGAACAGAACAGAATGTTAACCTACCTTAGTCAAATCTGATTCTAAGATTTAATAAAAATTTTAGGACTAATATTGATGTTTTGTTATGAATAACAAAGGTTTTGTCTCACTTCTCTTGGTCTATTCCGCTGTTTTCTTTCTTTTATCTTTTAATGTGTTTGATGTCGATTTAGAAGCAATTAGGATTAATTCTTCTGATTCTATAGCATGTTATCGATTTGACACGTCACCGCAAGTACATCCAGTTAATGTACGTATCTTCTACTGCAATCACAATAATAGTGAGATACCTTTGTAAACAGTGTAGCATCGAGTTATTTTATCATGTAATCTCTGAACGCCAGTAGCCTAAAACACAGGAAACCTGCGTTACAAACATCTATGTTAACGCAAGAGATGAAGACATGAATGTATTTGTCCGTCCTTGTGACGTGGGAAAGGGTTATTTATAGACTTGTATAAACTCTTTTAACTAATATGTGCTTTCCAGTCTTAAGCACTAAAACAGACTGATGATAACCGTATATTCCGTCAAATTAGAAGACCGGACAAATCCGATTGGTTCTATTAGCGGCAAGGTGGTATCTTGGATTCGTTCAAAAGTTGTTTATAAAGGGAAGCTTCGAAACTGTACGCCCTGTGATGTAACGATATGATTGAATTGTGCTGTGATTAAGAGGAAAAGGGCTAAAGGAGTGACCAAGTTACTGAATGGTATGAAAGAAAATGAGCACCACATAACGAAAGACTGAACTGCACCAACATCCGGGAAGGTATCTGGTGCAGAGCTGAGTTTCAACACAGTCCGTTTCTCATCAAAAGGTATTTACGTTTACCCACATTAATCGGAAGGTTAATTATTGAGAGTCGACTGTGAGTCCGGTAGCACTGTCATTTACTCTTTCGCTACAGCACCTTTGATGTAGATGCATTCACGGAAAATTGTTTCCTTTGTTTACAGTCAGCTGTAAAAGGCGACAGTGCAACTCAGCGGCAGGTAGCATTAAACAGCTGATCTTCACACAAGTTACCAATGGAAAATAAAATGAAAGATGGAGAATGATCGATAGAACACAATACATAGAGAACATGCTTAGAAACTGTACTTGAAATCACATTGCATGAAGTGCGAGCTGTTCGTATTTGCTGTTTACATATCATGAAGGTTGGCTGTGCCTGGATAGAAGACCTACACCAGCTTAATAACTAAACGTGTGCTATATCGGTCATTCTGACTGTGGTGTTCAAGCGGTTTTCCGCATTTATTTATTGTAACGCAGTGTTGGTTTACAATCTCTGCCATAAAAAAATACAAATACCGATAAAATAACAGTACAGTGCTGTAAGTCTGCGATTTCTTGTCATTAAAAGGCTTTGCGAAACGTGGAATAAACGCTGAAGAAAAATTAAGAAAACTAAACAATATTTTTGATAAAAACTGGTGTTGAATCTCGCGCACTAAATATGAGGTCACGATGATGCATTCGCTTCATGAGTCAGAGTACTAACCGTGATCTCTATCCTTCTAGTTATGAGCACAACAGTTCTATTTTTCTACCACGCACGCGTTATGGCGACAAATTTACACAAAATGTCTGAACAATTGCCAATATTAACTGTAATTCAGATTACAGGGCTTTGGTCGTAGGACGATATACAACACGGTGAATCACCTAAAATTTGCTCCGAAAATACTGCGGAAACAAAGAGCACTACTCAAATGAGGTGTGACAGAACGTTTTGCTAGCAATATTGAGCCACATTTCCTCTACACATACTACGAGAGTTTTGCCGGAGCAGGATTTTGTGCACGAACTGATCTATCGACTATGCCCCATGAATATAAGATGGAATTCATGTCGGGCCATCTGGGTGACCAAATTATTCGCTCGATTTGTCCAAAATGTTCGTCAAAACAGTCTGGAACAGTTGTGGCCTGATGGCATGACGCACTGTGATCCATAAAATTTGTGTCTTTGTTTGGGAACATGAAGTACATGAATGGAACAAATGGTCTCGAAGTAGTGGAACATAATCAGTTCCAGTCAACCATCGTTTCAGTTGGAGCAGAGGACCGGGTACACAGAGTCCGCACCATCATGGCGCCACCGTCAGCTTGCGCAGTGCCTTGTTGACAAATTGCGTCAATGGCTTCTTGGGATCTGGGCCACACTCGTAACACTACCATCAGCTCTTCCCATCATGAATCGGGACTCACCTGACCGGGCGACGGGTTCTCAGTCTCCTAGCGTCGAACCCACATGGTGAGGAGGCCACGAGAAGCGCACTCGAGTCGCTCCTCTGCCGTCGTAGTCCATTAACGACAAATTTCGCCGCACTGACCCAAAGGCTTCTTTTGCCGTACGTCCTACTTTGATTTCTGCATTCATTTCACGCATTGTTGCTTGTCTGTTAGCACTGACATTCTACGCAAACGCCGCTGCTCTCGATTTTCTATGGTGAGAGATAATGCCTGAAATGTGGTATTTTCGGCACACTGTTGACACTGTGTATCTCGAAATTTTGGATTTCCTCAACTCTTCCGAAATGGAATGTCTCATGCATCAAGCTCCATCTACCAACCTGCGTTCAAAGTAGGATAACTCCCGTCGTGCGGTAATAATCATGTCGGAAGCCTTTTTGGATTCATCATCTGAGTACAGATGACAACTCTGCTTTATACCTCGTGTACTCGACATTACCCTCATCTCATTATGTGTCCATTTCTCTGTGCTATGACTTCTGATGGTGATGATGATGATTGGTTTGTGGGGCGCTCAATTGCGCCGTTATCAGCGCTCGTACAAATTCCCAACTTTTCCTAAGTGCAGTCTCGTCACTGACATGAATGATGATGAAATAATGAGGACAACACAAAGACGAAGTGATCTAGAGGCAGGTGAAAATCCTTGACCCCGCCGGGAATCGAACCCGGGACCCCGTGCTCGGGTAGCGGGAACGCGACCGCGATACCACGAGCTGTGGACCCTGTGACTTCTGTTGCCTCAGTGCATGTAATTCTGTAAGCTTTTGTGTCCTTTGTTACCGAAGTTAATGTTTTCTGTATTCTTAGGCCACGCCACATTTCTGCTTAACGATCGAAGTTTCGACCCCTATGTAGGGGTTATCTTCAGGATCTTGTGGCGTTTACTATAGAATGATCGTTTTAAAGAAATATGACGTGGCCTAACAACACAGAGGATTTTAATAAACATTGATGTATTGGATACCAAATTCGCCTGACCTACTATCAATACCTCTGAGACACATTCGGGGCCAGATCCGCGCCCACCGACCAGTGGTCAGTAACTAACGGGAATTTCGTGCCCTGTGCGTAGAAACCTGCTGCTGCATACCTCTGCGAAAGCTCGTCGAACACCTGTCAGGCAGATTCGCTGCTCTGCTGTGGTCTAACTGCGAGTCAACGCGCTATTAAGCTGGTGGTCCTAATGATTGAACTCATCAGGGTAGTCTGTACATTTACATGTAATGCTGCAGAGAAATAGTTTTGCTGCGAGATGTGCTGCAATGCAGTGGTAACATTGCGGCCTCGTTGTCGAAACGGAGACCGGCCGAGCGCCGGTTGGCGGGTCAGCAGAGCACCTGCGGGGCGTGTCGTGCAGCCGGGGGCCGCGCCCGGAGGCAACAAATCACCGGCGACCAGAGCGGCGCTTCTTAAGAGGCGGCCGGGGGCGGCTTCCGCGCCGGAAACAGCCGGCCTGAGTTATCTGCCCCCGGGTGCTGCCTGGCACTTTGCAAGAAACACTCAGCCCGGCCACCGGCCGCCGTCTGCTGCGCCGCAGCACTCAGCACTTTCACGGCGAGCGGCTTTGGGGGGCATCCAGGAGGAGCGACGACGTACTCCTCTGCTGCGGCTGTGACCGCTCAGCGACGACTGGTCGGCCAGGACTCGTCCTCACTGACGAGCGAAGTGATCCTCTCACTGACGAGCGAAGTAGTCCATTTCTCGATGAACGGTCAGGTCTGACTCGATTGATGCTATCTAAGTTCTCGTTGATGCTGAACGATACACCATCTTCCATATGGAGGAGATAATAGATATAGTATTAGAGCTTAAGACGGCTTTGGAAAAAGAGGAAGGATGGAGGACCAGGGTTCAAAGTCCCATCGACAACGAGCTCGTTAGAAATAGATAAAAAAAAATGGTTCAAATGGCTCTGAGCACTATGGGACTCAACTGCTGTGGTCATAAGTCCCCTAGAACTTAGAACTACTTAAACCTAACTAACCTAAGGACATCACACACATCCATGCCCGAGGCAGGATTCGAACCTGCGACCGTAGCAGTCGCACGGTTCCGGACTGCGCGCCTAGAACCGCGAGACCACCGCGGCCGGCAATAGATCACACGAGTGGACTGTTTCTAAATTTGTGATGGATATTGGCCTCACTCTTTCAAAGAGACCGTCATGACATTTGCATGGAACTATTTACCGAAATCATGAAAACCTGAAGCTTGATGGTTGGAGGCAGAACACAAATTTTCTCCCGAATGCGAGTCCAGCTTGCTAACCATTCCGCCACACTCCTCGGTCAGAATTTGTAAGACTTATGATCAGACTACTGTAGACTAGCGGGAGCAAATGCAGATACGGCAGTTTTCCTTGTAGCTTTGGTCAGTTAAGTTCGTGCTCTCATTACTTGTCCATCAGTTGCGTTGCACAACTTTTGGCCACTACCTCACACTTCCCTTGTGTATGCGATCAGTGTCTAACTAAATTTCCCTAAAGACTGGAAGTGGTGGACCGTCTAGAAACTGAACAAGGAAATATTAAGGCCCGGGCAACCTACAGAACACTGTAGTTTCACACATTTATCCTCCTATCTGTTACTTACAAATAATCAGTATTTATAGGAAGATTAAAATTGTCAATGTTTGATTCAAGTTTTATTCGAAAATTGTTGATTAATAACGTGAAAATAAGAGAAGCCATACAAATTTATCATATAGCGCTGGAAAACGCAATTTACTCAACAAAAAGGTAAATAAAAAGAAGTTTCAGACTACGCTTCAATGCTTGATTCTGTTAGTCATAAATAACTTCTATTTATTAACAATAACATCAAGTTATCGCCTTTTATCATAATGAAGAATATTCTATTGAGTACAAAATAACAATATAAATATTGTTTTTGCATGAAAACTTTATTTGAATCAAAAGTAATTGCTTTGGTTAGATAAAAGCATAGAAGTTACGTGACCAACTAACTTTTATTGCTTGTAAAATGCAACTTATATTCTGTAAGGCTACAAGATATACAAACCCTCTAATGTTTATTTCCCTAACAATGTAGCCAATACTACCGATAATCCTACAATTTTCTACATCATTTCCGTAGTGTACCAAAACTATGGAACTGAGGTTTTGTTGGAGTGGAACTCAAATAAGGCGAAAGGATAAGACATCATTAAATCTGAATTTCTAATATCAATTTTGCGGTCGATGCCAAACAGCTATTTCAGTCTGTTAGTAGAAGCTATGAGTCTTGAGGCATATCATGCGGAAAATATCACCCATAGAATCCTCAAGATAACAAGGACAGATAAATGCGAGGAGTGTTTCACAATTAGTTGAACAGTTCATCATCCCAGTCGCTGCAAAAAATAAACAAATAAATAAATAAAAATAGAAATAAGCATAAAAAATAAGAAAACATTAGATTCTAGAGACAATCAGTTAGGAAAGGTCATGAAACAAGAGAGGCAATTCTGACATTGCGCTTTATAATGGAACCAAGAGCTACGAAGAATCCAGGAAAGCTCATGCAGTATGTTAACTTAGAAAAAGCGTTTGACAATGTAATATGGTGGAAGATGTTAGAAATACTCAGGAAAATAGGTGTCAACTTGCAATATATCCACACTCTCTGTTAATTAAATCACACGAGTACATGACGTTTGTTATTTTCAGAAAAGGCATTCATTCCGAAGAATTTTACGACAGCAGAATGCAAAAACATGTACTACTGAAAATTATTGTGGAAACTAAACATCTTGCGCTAATAACGATCGAAACTAGGAAGATATGCAATTGTGTTAAATAATTATGAAATAGTTAATGAAAGTGTTATTAATTTAGAACTGGTAGTTGGCAAAACTGTAAGTATTTGATGATATAATAATGTTGCCAGCTAGTATTTGAGCAAAAGTTATAAAACTGGCTATGTTAAGTGAAAATATACAATAATTACTTAAATTTACGTCGGCAGTAACGGTCACTGCACCCGCGAAAACTCGGTTGGAACTCCAAGATGTTACAAAATGTTTGGAAGTCATTTAACTTGACAATCATTGTAGTAATCTAAAATCAGATGTATTTCCTAATTTTGACGTGCCGTGTAATGATGATAAAAAAATATTGCTTCCCTATAATGTTCACTGCGTTTTTATCAACCACTTCTTTTCAATAAACACGACTCGGTACTAGAACCTCACTAAAGAAACACTGAATACATCACAATCATCAACAATGGAAACAGGCACGGCCGATATTAAGAAAGCCAAGAATCGTAAAACATACTGTTGAAATTAATTATGTACTGTAACTTTGGCAAACTAACTGATTTAAATAAACTAGACATCCCTTTCTCAAAAAAGATTTAAATTTGCTGAAGTTAATCAACATTCTTACTTAAATTGTAAAGTTTCACTTTTCACTGAGCAACAAAATTTATGATTCATCGTCTGACCCTTTCACAAATTTTAATTCCAAGCCTTTAGCATATGACGATCGGTTGTTACACTAGCTGTTGATAGAGATGACCTGGGATAGTTATTAATACTGAATGAGTTTGAAGTTGGCAAAGTATCTACAATATCAAGGTGTTAATAATTATGCGCTGGCAAGACTTTTACATTTCTAAATATCTTAATTGGCTGGTCTTACTTAGCTGTGGAGTTGCTGCAGGCACTGCGTGGTTACTTAATGACAATTGTTTGGCAAAACACTCATCCGGGTCCCAAGTTTGATTCCCGGCCGAGTTGGGAATTTTCTCTGCCGGGGACTAGGTGTTTGTGTTGTCCTCATCATTTCATCATCATCCTTGACAGTGGCTAAATTGGGCTGAGTAAAGAAATTGGACAGTTTGAGAAATTGGGACTTTGTATCGGCGCTGATGACCACGCAGCTGAGCGCCCAACAAAACCAAACATCATTATCAAAAGTCTCATTCTCTCTTATGGACAGAATTAAATACGATTTTCCACAAAGTTTCTTCTTCTATTAATACTCTTGAGTCTCTACTCAGATAATTACGATACTGTGGCCCATATTGTTGCTCGTTATCTTTATACTGCCTCGAACCTTTTATCAGCACGAAGTTTACAACCAAGCTTTGAATATGCTTTCACAGTTATTCATGCCCGACTTCATTCACTGTCAACCACCGCATCTCTGTGTGCGCGTTATCACGTACCAAGGGTGTTGGTGCCATGCCAAAATTGTATTTGGTCAGAATTGGTTCAAATACGCAACAAAAGCTTTCACTTTGCTAACGCGTGCGTTACATTATTTACAACATTGCTTTTAAATTATTTGTAATAAATTTGTGCTTGAATATCTCTAGTACTTAGTGCAGACAGTAAAAATCTTAAAATTTATGATTTGAAATTATTACTAAAATGTGAAGTACTTTATCGTAGTGCTATAAGATATAAGGAAAGTTGGGCAACATACAATGCGTAAGAGAACCAAAAGAACAAAATAAGTATGGTGCACAAAGAACGAAGGGATTCAATTAGAAAGGGTATAAGACAGGGATACGTATTTAAATTATAATGTTTTCGTTTCTGATTCTTCGGAAGACCGTGCGGAATATTGATCTTTTCAGATGTGGTCCAAACTTTCCGGTGGGCACTTAATGATAAATAGGCCTACATTACACAGATAGCAATGAAGCATCCAGACTGCATATGGGCAGTATAGTGTATGAATGATTGCAGTCACGAACTGTTCAAAGAACAAAATAAGTATGGTGCACAAAGAACGAAGGGATTCAATTAGAAAGGGTATAAGACAGGGATACGTATTTAAATTATAATGTTTTCGTTTCAGATTCTTCGGAAGACTGTGCGGAATATTGATCTTTTCAGATGTGGTCCAAACTTGCCGGTGGGCACTTAATGATAAATAGGCCTACATTACACAGATAGCAATGAAGCATCCAGACTGCATATGGGCAGTATAGTGTATGAATGATTGCAGTCACGAACTGTTCAATCGGTTATGTGTCTTTCCCCCCTTGAGTGAAAGCCTCCATTTAGCTCTCATATCTTTTTCAAAATTGGACTTATCTTAAACACAACTTTTTTTTTAGTCATGTCGCCTCACTGGTTTGATGGGCCCCGCTACGGACTCCTCTCCTGTACCAATATCCTCATTTTGGAGTAGCTGTTGCACCATATGTGCTCAATTACATGCTGTCTGTATTCACATCACTGTCTTCCCCTGTAGTTTTTACCCTCGACATTTCTCTCTAGTACCGTGGAGCTTATTCCCTGTTGCCGCAACATATGTTCCAGCTTCCTGTCTCGTCTTGTCAGTGTTTTCCGTCCATTCCTTTCCTCATGGATTCTGCAAAGCACCTGCTCATTCCCTACCTCATCCGTCCAACTGATTTTGCACATTCCTCTGAGGCAGCATGGCTCTAACACTTCGATTCTCTTCTGTTCCGGTTTTCCCACTTTCCATGATTCACTAATATACAATGCTGTGCTTCAAACATACATTCTCAGAAATTTATTCCTATGTTCGATCCCATGACTTTTCTTGGTCAGGAATACCCTCTTTGGCTGTGCTAGTCAGCTTTTTATGTCCTTGCCTCGTCCATCATGGGTTATTTTGCTTCTAAAGTAGCAGAATTTATACTTCGTCTACTTTGTGCATTTATAAGCTGTGTAACTCACTTCCCCGGTTAATCTTTCCATCCAGTTTTGTAACTTTTAACAGCTTAAAATTAACAGTTATTTCGTTTTGTTTCTTCGGCGATCTTACTAGGAGTGTGCTGTTCTTCTAGGGGTTATATTTAGATCGAAATGTAAACGCAATTAGTTTGTACATACTGTTTCCGTTTATTATACTCGATGGAGAGTTTAAATTACCAACATTTATTTTAGCCGTTAGTCTTCTGACTGACTTGATGCGGCCCGCCACGAATTCCTGTCCTGTGTCAACCTCTTCATCTCAGTGTAGCACTTACAACCTACGTCCTCAGTTATTTGCTGGATGTATTCCAATCTCTATCTTCCTCTACAGTTTGTGCCCTCTGCAGCTCCCTCTAGTACCATGGAAGTAATTCCTTGATGTCTGAACAAATGTCATATCATCCTCTCCCTTTTTCTTGTCAGTGTTTTCCCCATGCTCCGTTCTTTAGCGCAGAACCTCCTTTTTTCTTACCTTATCAGTGCATCTAATTTTCTACATTCTTCTATAGCACCACATCTCAAATGCTTCGATTCTCTTCTGTTCCGTTTTTCCCACGGTCAATGTTTTACTATTGTACGGATATTAATGACATAAAAAAATTTAATAAAGCTGACTGAATAAGTAAGTGGTGTAAGAAGGTGAGAGGATATTCCGAGTCTCACATGGCTCAAATAACTTTTGTAAGCCAGCTTGTGTTGTTTTCCGGCTTTATGAACCACAAGTGTACAATTTCAAAGCATTCGTCTTCACTTCTCTTGCGAGATTATGGTACGTTGCAAACAGTTATGGTCCATTCCCTCCAGACCCGGGCCGGTTGCAATGAGTTATCGTTCATTCCCTTCAGACCCGGACAATAATCATAAGAATAACTGTCCGATATTCCCTTGCATCTCTACCTAACATTCTGAAACTCTTCGATTAGCTACAGTGAAACACGAAATTTCGCTTCGAATTACGACGAGCTACTCCAGAGATCGGCATGCCGTGGTTCACGAGCCGCATACGGCTCTTTCTCTACAAATAAAAAATGACAATCGATAAATTGACCAATAACAACCAGAAAACCAACACGCTAAGATAAACGCTACGAAACTGCAGAGTGGGTGTTCCCGAAGGAACGACTTGACCTATAGTTAAAATCCGCGCACTTGATGTTGGCAATTACACCTGCCTTGGTGCGAAGCGCGTTGACTGACCAAGTTTCCCTACTGAGCGAGGTGGCACAGCGGTTAGCGGACTGCACTCGCATTCGGGAGAATGACGGTTAAAACGCGCGTCTGGCCATTCAGATTTAAGTTTTCTATGATTTCCCTAAATCGCTCCAGGCAAATGGCAGGATAGTTTCTTTGAAAGGGTACGGCCCATTTCCTTCCCCATCCATCCTTGACGCAGTCGAGGCTTGTGATTCATTTCTAACAATCTCCATGTCAACGGGACGTTGAACTCAGTCTCCCTTCCTTCTTCTTCTAAGCTCCCCCACCAGTGGGGTCTTCTTCACACGCTGCCGATCTACGCATTTAGAAGAAGTTTTCCATCACTCTTTAACCCGAGCTTGTGCTCAGTCTCTAATGACTTCACCGTCTACGGGACGTTAAGCATTAATCTCCTTCCCCACAAAGCGCTTGTTCGACCGATCCTTGAGTATTGTTCATCAATCAGGAGCCATTACCAGATAGGACTGATATAGAAGATCCAAAGAAGGGCAGCGCGTTTCTTTACGGGATCGTCTGACAGATGCGAGAGCGTTACAGACACACTCAACAAACTACGGTGGCAGCCGATACAAAAGAGGCATTATGGATCACCGAGAAAGCTGCTACTGAAATTTCGAGAGAGTAGTTTCATGGACGGGTTTGACTACATATTACTCTCTCTTATATACACTGGTTGGTTGGTTGGTTTGGGGGAGGGGACAAAATAACAAGGTCGTCGGTCCCTTTGGATTAGGGAAGGATGGGGAAATAAGTCGGCCGTGCCCTCTCGAAGGTACCATCCCGGCATTTGCCTGAAGCGATTTAGGGAAATGACAGAAAACCTAAATCAGGATGACCGGACGCAGGTTTGAACCGTCGTCCTCCCGAATGCGATTTCCGGTGCGCTAACCACCGCGCTACCTCGCTCGGTCCCACATAAATCTCATGAAACGTCCACGACGAGGAAATTCGAGAAATTAGTGCTAATGCATAGGCTTGCCAACGCTCGTTCTTCCCATGCGCCATATGCGAGTGATCGGTGAAGGAGAGTTTAGTTAGTCATACCGCAAGTACCCTCCGCCCCACACCATCGGGTCGTTTACGGAGTACTGATATAGATGTAGAATTTAAAGTTGAATGGACCGAGACTTTCGGATGGCGTTCCGACACCTCTTGTCATAAAAATGGCCCCATAACAAGGAATCGAATTTGGACTGACACTTTACAACTCAACATGTCCGATTTTCTTAGTCAGTATCCTGACGCATGAAAGAATGCAGAACAGTGAAGGAAAATCAAGTTCTGTATTTAAGTGTTGAATGCTACTTTTTAACAATGTTGATATTGCAGGTTTGGTGTTTTGTCAAGAGATTGCTATGAGGGGAAAGCCACCGTCAGGCGGCGAATATACAAGGGTGAACTTGTAAAATTATGTTACAGATGTTGTTCCAAGCTAAGACCAATGCGCAAGAAGAGTGGCGCCTTGGCGAGAAAGAGTGGATTTCCCACACACAAATTTCTGCTGCGGTTGGGATAACAGTTAGGTCACAGTTTTGGACTGAAATTCCGCAGCAACTGGAAACGTACTCAATAGTTGAAATACGCGAGACAGTATGATTCTTATAGGCAAAATGGCTAAACTGCACACATTCACCGTCAGGTTCTGTGCACTGAAATGCCTTACGTCAAAGATAAAATCTATCAATTACGTGATGCTGCTGTCTCCTTCTTTTCCCCCCGTGTAAATATTCCTACGGCTTCTCTAAAAAGCAGAAGATAATGGTTCGTTATTGCAGAAAACATATTGGCTGCGGAAAAAAATTACTTCATGGTTTCCTTTCTGAGAAGCATGCTGTAATAAGCTGGGTTTTGCTGCTTTCTCTAGACGACAAAACATTTGTGTTTCTGCAGGCGTGTATTCGCGATCTTCTTTGAAGTTCCAGTGTAGGCCATACCACACGTACATGAAATTTTGTATATTCCGCATGCCGACAGAGGAGGGCGTTCGTCTCTTACATACGTGAGAACATATTTTGTTTGTTAGTTTAAAACTAGTCTGATAGAATGTTTCTATGTAATCTATGTCGGGCATGCCCGTCTAGCCGTAAAGCTCGTGCTTAGAAATCGATGGGTTGCGACATCGAATATCGATCGAACCATCTCTCAACGTTGTGAGGAACCACCGCATGCAATATGTGGTTCGTATTCCACGTTAAACTGTAGGTAGCCTTTCCCCAATTAGGTAACTGGGATTCGGTTAGCGACAAAATAGTCGTCGAAGCGACGTCCAATTGAAAACCACACGAAATTATTATTATTACTATTATTATTATTGATATTATTATCATGATTATTACCGATGTGACCAGTTACGATTTTAACAAAACTGTATTCTTTCATTATTGTTTTCCATCCAAGTCCTTTGACTTTCTTCATTTGTTCGCAGAACTTTATTTACGTCAATTTCTGGCCCACAACCAAACAATCCGAAAGATTTACCAGCAACTAAGACAACCGATCATGAAAGCCTTCACTTTATGATTTTTTGAAGTCATACAAACAATCAGTTTTCTTACAATTATTTTTTTATGTCGGGTGCCACAGCCATAAATTTATTGAAATACAATTTGACGTTAAATGTAATTTGGAAAATGGAATCGTCTTTTGAAAAATTTTCCTACATTTCAGTGGGAACATAGAAGAAGAACGTTTAACAAGAGGCAAATTGTAGAGATTTAATTTTATTCATCTTAATTTTCAGACTACAGCTGTATATCGACTTGAGTGGTATTAAAAGAGCAAAGCGTATTTATAATGTCTACGATGTAATTTTGCTTCTACGAATTCTTTCATGGTGGCATGCTTCAGCAAAATGTTCTCGGCTTACAAGCCACGTGACGACGAAGAAAACACTCGAGATTTCAGTATCGTCCTCAGGACTGACAATCACCTACATGGAAAGTGGAATGAAGTAAAACAAAAGATTTCATATAAGATTATACTGATGCAGACACAGTGCCCCGGCAGTCAGTAATTACAGCTACTTTTGAAGATGGCGGAGATGTGTGTCGAAATTTAGAGTATTTTACTCGAAATGAAGCAGCTTGTAAAGCGGGAAGGCTTTATTGATAACATTTTGCATAAATAATCTTCATTTATGGAAGTTTATAGCAACATCTGCTCCGATTTGTTTTTGTAAAGAGTTATTCAGTGTCTACTGAAAGAACCAAACAGCTGCATCTAAAAGAACAACTTCAAAAATTACATTGCGATTTCTACTAACTACTGCATGCGATAATTAAATAAATATAACACAAGTCAGCGATTGAAAGGTTAAGTGCATCTAGAAGTACGAAGTAAATATGGATTAACTTTTAATTATGCCGTTGTATGTAGTTGCTACAGCGTAGCGATGTGCGGCTACTTATTTTGCAGTAACGATGATGAAGGTATGTACGTGAAGGAAGCTCTACTAACTTGTCCACTTCACTACAGCCGTTAAGGGCGAGTAGCTGTCAGGGGACACATACTGATAAAATATTCCAACTACAACTTTTGGCGCGAGACAAGAGGGTCGTTGTGACTTTGGACATCTGCGGGGGTGTTCGTTCTTCGTGTGCAACCTATTTAATATTCGTAAGATGAGCTATCCAGCGAAGTAGACGATGGAAACTGAACGACTTTCGCCACAGGAACAAAATAAGAACTTTTATTAATCCATGAACTTCATAGAGAAACAAGTGCTCTTCTGTATGACGGCTCAAGAAATACTCATGATACATCAGCTTTCTCAGCTAGCGAGCAGCGAAGGACTTAACAAGTTTTACTTTGGGAGGATTTTAAACATATAGTGGAGTCGTTCGTATCTCTCTGCTTTCCTTCGCCTACCATCGCTAAAGGTGTTACGGACATTACGTCATATTAGAATGAAATTTCCAAACTTTACAGAAGTTCTCCTGCGAACCATGCAGAACTCGGGGCGTGAGTCGTGCTCGGGTAGCTCAGTCGGTAGAGCGCTTGCTCGCGAAAGGAAAAGGTCCCGAGTTCGAGTCTCGGTCCGGCACACAGTTTTAATCTGCCAGGAAGTTTCATTACGTCATATTGTCTTCAATTATTGCACAGTCTTGTGGCCTACTCATTTTTAGTATTTTTCAGTTATTTTCTTTCCATGATTTACATACGATTTCGCAATATTTATTTTACCGTCGCACAACTGCCTCGAACAAGTAGCCGACAACCCATGTGCAAAACAAATATTTTAGTCCTCGTGGCCAGAAGTAGGTCGGTTCTTTAAGAAAGTATCACAAAAAAAAGAGTTATTAGTGAGCATTCTGGTAAAGACTATCAAAGAAGCTTGGAGAGTATTTACGTTTGGTCGATGAGATAACCTCCATCAGATTACTTGAGATCATCAGTTGTGGTTAAAGGTAAAAGACGTAAACTTCGTTCTAGATAAATTTGTATCAAGTAAAGCAATAAACCGCCGCCAAGATACACCTTGCTTTAATGGAGTCACTCATAGACTGTCGGAAAAACAGAGATTACAAAGTTCTAACTACGAAACAAACTAAAGGGAAACAGAAAACTTAATGGGAACTATTGCATCGATAGGAAGGGTCAAGCGTGAATTTACAAAAATTCACATTAAGATCCTGGTGAGAAAAATGTTACAAAATTCTCGTACGATCAGGACAAGTGAAATCAATGGTGAGGTCGAAACGTTCCATTCAGAGCTCGTCGATCCATGCAGTGAACAGAAAGCAGAAATATGAACTACAGAATTTAAAAAGTATCTGAAGATGAGGATACTATCCTACGAATGATTGAACACCGCATAGAATTACAAATTGGAGATATTCTTATTAGCATACCCAGTATATAAAAGAAACTAAGTTGTGGAGTTCATTGCCGTCTTTAGCAATTGAACTAAAACGACTTATTAAGACGAGACGCGTTTCGCTTTATTTTAAAACACCTTAAGTGGTCAGGTTGTTTTTTGTTGTTTATTCCATTTTTCTTCGTCTTCCACGTGTATATGTTGAGTACTTGCATATGCACACAGCACTTTTGCTTGCGCTTAACACATTCACACTTATGTGTGCTCTTCTCTCAACGCATAAACGTGGAAGACGAAGAAGAATGGAATATAAGACATTTATTGACCTATAAAACTTGTATATGTGCTACTGCGGAAAAAAAGAACAACAAACAAGGAAGACAACATATAAAAAAAGATTAAAGACAAAAAGACCCCAGACCCTGATTGACTCCAATTAGATTTTAAATTGAACACGCTGCGGAACTGGTATCTTTTCTCGCTTCTGTTCATAGGGATTCTCTTGCGTAGGGAATAAGTCTGCGTGTCTGGAACAGCAAGAATGCACAGAGGTGAAGGCCAGTATCGCTGGCGGCCATTCTGTTACAAGGTAGTTGAACATTTTCTAAACTGAAGGGTTATGACGTTTCTGGAAGAAAACAAGTTTCTCTCAAAGAAACATGGATTGTCTCAAAAACAGCTAGTTCTGCTCATGCACGACATCTTGGCCCTGTTCCATATCGTCGGCCACTAACCGAGGACAGATCATACGAAATAGCTTCAGGAATTTGTGGCTTGATTAATGTATGACAAATACAACCAAGTACGTTATACTGAACGGTGAATGTTGTGCAGAAACGGAAGCGTCATCAGGTGTGGCCCATAATAGAACTTCTAATGTTTCTAAAATATATTATCGAATTATCAGGATCAAGTGTACTAAAGGACTGTTATCTGCCGATGCTGACATCTACAGGATATCATGGTTGTTGGACGATCGTAAGGATTTGCGCAAAGGTCTGGAGAAAATGTATACTTCGTGCAATGAAAGGCAGCTTCCTTTACAGTATCTCTCATTAATTTATGTAAGTCATAATTTATACCTGAAATTCAATTATGAACACAACGTAAACTTTATTCCTCCAAAGCCTAATTATATGCATTTAAATAAGAATAATACAAAAAGAAAAATTACGTTTCACTTTCACCACAGTAACCTCCCTTGTATTTAATGACTGGCTCACAAGTGTGAGGCCTGTGGTCAGTATGTGTTTGTAGGTATTGCGAGTTTGTGCTATTCCACTCAACCTTAACGACATTCCAGAGATGTTCCTTGTCTGTTATGTGACATTTCTGGATACTTCTGTCCACCTCATCCTAGATCATTTCAATACGTTTACAATCGGGGCTTTGGGACGATCACACTACGCCTTTCAGTACCTTCTGTTTGTCCTTTCATACTACAAACTTCCTACGGAACACCTACAGATGTTTTGGGTCGTTTGCTGTTGTAATGTGAACTATTTCACTGTTGAGCGCTCTTCATACGCTATCGTTTCATGCTCAAGTCCGCTATGGTATTCTTCTGTTTTCACAATGCCGCCAACTCTACCCATGAGAAAACAAGCCTAAACCAAAATAGGATCCCTATAGTGTTTAACAGTACGTAGAATGCACTGGTCCGTTACTCTTTCAGCTACAGATCGACGAATAAATTGCCTCCTCCTGATACAAAAAATCAAGATTTTTGACACATCTGTGAATAACAAATTCTTCCGCTCTTCATGTATCTACTTACTGTGCTTCCTGGTTTATTCGAGTCTCTCTTTTTTGTTTTATTTGTTTACGTGCATCTGTGCTTTCAAGCTAGCATCAATTAATCTCCTTTTAACTGTTACAACATACATGTTTTACTTGTACATTTCTACCACTTCTATGTGAATCTTTGCAGCTGTCTCGCACCTATTTCTCTCACTAGTAGTTGTGCTGAATTTGTGAGTTCTTTTACCAGTTACATCCTGGCAGTACTATGTCCCTATTGGTACCTGTTGTCTTCTGGCGGTGAAGGACATGTTCTTAACTTACGGCATAGATGGACCTGCTCGTGCGAGTGCTACATTTTCAGCACTTTGTCTACGGGTAATTCCCCTTTTAGAGCCATTACAATGATCTTCACACTTTCAACTGTCATAACGAACCGAAGGGCAGTAAACATGTAGTATGTTTCGTAACACTTCATGAAGTACACTGCAGACATCACAACATTACAGGGAACAACAGATCTATATGGAATGGGCATCCTTTCGTCACACAGTTCAGCCTATTATTCTGTATGTATACAATACACTTGCAGATAATATTGCATATAGATGTAAAGAAACACATAAAACTGACATTATTACAGATCTTTAGGTAACTCTTCCTTTGTTTACTTAACCACAGCAGTTGTGTTATATGATATGTACAAGGAATTACATGTCACTTACTAGGTTTATTGAAAATAATTAGAGGCAGTGCAAGTTTGGATAATTCCTACAACAAAGCGAAAGAAATCGTTAATACCCCATAACAAGACCGACTGCTAACGACTACATCAGGTCACATAGTGTAAGCATTTAGGTTCAATACTAAGAAACGGTATGAAAAGGGACGATAATGTTATAAACTGCTACACTAACGCAAATGGTAGACTTAGATTAGTAGGAAGGATACTGGGAAAGTGCAGTGAGCTGGTGATGGTAACGCGTATAAGACGTTAGCGCTACCAGTTGTATTGTTTCAGCGTGTTGATTTCTTTCAGACGTAACAACAGATATCCAGGGAATTCAGAGGTGCACTTCCCACGAACAAACTCCTTGTCTAGGCCTTAAAGGTCCAAGGGCCGTCCATCGGCCGCCGTGTCATCCTCTGCCATGCCGCATCATATTGTGGTCAGCACATGGTCAGCATACAGTTGTCGCGGCCGTTTTGCAGACTTTCCATACCTTATAGCAGCTACTTGTCAGTCCAATAACTCCGTATATTGCATCACTAAGTTGAGTGCATTCCATACAAGTCCTCTCACAAAGAAAACAGACTTGGCATTACCGGGAATTGAACCTGGACCCTTAGCATGACACCCATCTACACTGACTACTCAGTTGTGGAGGCAGACACGGTATAGCTCATACGAAGGTGTAATAGGAGGGCCATTCAGAAGGTAGGGAACGTTTAGGCATTAAAAAGAAACTAAATACAAGAAATACATTCTATTATATACATCTGAAAGAGCGACTGACACTACTTTTTCACATAGTCACCAAACACTTTGAAGCACTTATCATAGCGATGGACAAGCTTTGAAAGACCTTCGTCGTAAAATTCTGCCGCCTGAGACTTCAGTCAGTGAGTCACGCCCGCCTGGAGCTCCGCGTCGTCATCAAAGCGCTGCGTTGCAAGTCAGTTCTTCATCTTGGGAAACAAGTATTTGGTGCAAGATCGAGGCTGTAGAGCGGATCAGGGAAAATTTCCCATTTGAATGAATTAAGGAGTGCGGAGTGCGGTTTGCGTGTAAGGTCGGGCATTGTCGTTCAAAAACAAAATTTTGGACGTCAGCTTTCCTCGGCGTTTGTTTTGAACTGCTATTCTAAGGCTGTGCAAAGTTTGACAGTACTAGGCAGAATTTACGGTTGCTACACGTTCGAGAAAATCAATAAGACGCACACCTTGCCTATACCAAAACACTGTCGGCGACAGCTTTCTTGCTGACAAGGTTTCCAAACATTTTCTTGGTTTTTGGGGTGACCTTGTATGCCCCCACTCCATGGACTGTTATTTTGTATCGCAATTGACGTGTTTCCCCAAAGTCTCGTCACCTGTTACGATTCGATCCAGTAATGAACCACAATGTTTGTGGAATGCCTCCAGAAATGTCAACGTTGCCCCAATTCGCTGTTACTTATCGTGCTCTGCATGCATTTTGGACTCCCTATAGATCAGAAACAATAGAGGGCCTATAACACTTCCTTGGGGAACGACGGATATTACTTCTGGTTTACTCGATGACTTTCCGTCTACTACTACGAACTGTGACCTTTCTGACAGGAAATCACGAATCAAGTCGCACAACTGAGGCGATACTCCGCAGGCACGCAGTTTGGTTAGAAGACGCTTGTGAGGAACGGTGTGGAAAGCCTTCTGGAAATATAAAAAAATGCAATCAATTTGACATCCCCTGTCGATTGCACTTATTACTTCGTGAGTATAAAGAGCTAGTTGTGTTTCACAAGAACGATAATTTTCTGAATCCGTGCTATGTGTCAATAAATCGTTCCCTTCGAGGTACTTCATAATGTTCGAATACAGTATATGTTCCAAAACCCTACTGCAAAACGACGTTAGTGATATAGGCCTATAATTCAGCGGATTCCTCCTACTTCCCCTTTTGGGTATTGGTGTGACTTGACAATTTTCCAGTCTTTAGGTACGTATCTTTCTGTGAGCGAGTGGTTGTATATAATTGCTAAATATGGAGCTATTTTATCAGCATACTCTGACTGGTATACAATCTGGACGGGAGGCCTTGCCTTTATTAAATGATTTAAGCTGCTTTGTTACACCGAGGATATCTACTTCTATGTTTCTCATCTTGGCAGTTGTCCTTGATTGGAATTCAGGAATGTTTACTTCGTCTTCTTTGGTGAAGGAGTTTCGGAAAACCATGTTACCTCTGCTCTAGTGGCACTGTCATCAGTGACTTCACCGTTGCTATCGCACATTGTAGGTATTGATTGCGTCTTGCCACTGGTGTGCTTTACGCATGACCAGAATCTCTTTGGGGTTTCTGCCAGATTTCGAGACACAATTTCGTTGTGGAAATTAATGAAACATCTCGCATTGAAGTACGCGCTATATTTCGAAATTCTGTAAAACTTGGCCAATCTTGGGGATTTTGCGTTCTTTTAAATTTGGCATGCTTTTTTCTTTGCTTCTGCAACAACTATCTGACCCATATTGTGTACCATGGGGGATCAGTACCATCACTTATTACTTTATGTAGTATATATCCTCAACTACTGTCGGTACTATCTCTTTGAAAACATTCCACATCTCTTCTACACTTACATGATCAGATTGGAGGAATTGAAGACTGTCTCTTAAAAAGGCATTAAGAGCATTTTTATCAGCTTTTTTAAATAGATATATTTTGCGTTTCTTTTTGATGGTTGTAGGTGTTATGGTATTCAGCCTAGCAGCAACTGCCTAGTGGTCGCTAATCCCTGTATTCGTCACAATGCTTACTATTTGTACAGGATTATTTGTTGCTTAAACACAAGTATGCTTTCGCAAACATTTACGCTTAGAGTGGCCTCATGAACTAATTGTTCAAAATAATTTTCTGAAAAAGCATTCAGTACAATTTCGGATGTCGTTTTATGCCTGCCGCCGGCTTTAAACGAATAATTTTTCAAGTATATCGAGGGTAGAATGAAGTCACCACCGACTATAATTGTATGAGCGGGGTACTTATTTGAAATGAGACTCAAGTTTTCTTTGAACTGTTCAGAAACTATATCTTCTGAGTCGGGGGGTCGGTAAAAGGATCCAGTTAATAGTTTAGTGCGATTTTCAGGTATAACCTCTACCCATACTATTTCACACGAACTATGTACTTCAATTTCGCTACAAGGCAAACTACCTCTGACAGCAATAAATACTCCACCACCAGCTGTATTTAATCTGTCCTTTCCGAAAACTGCTAGATCGTCTGAAAAAATTTCGGCTGAACTTATTTCCGGCTTTAGGCAGCTCTCTGTGACCACAACTATTTGAGCTTCAGTGCTTTCTATTATGGGTTGGAGCTCTGGTTCTTTCCCAACGCTGCTACGATAATTTACAACTACAATACCAATCGTTTCTACAACTGCCTTACTGTGTTTTACCTGCCCACATTTAGACGGACGCCCCTTCGGTGGTTCCCTGAGACCCTCTAACCTCAAAAACCGCCCACTCCCTTCCACACAATCCCCGCTACCCGTGTAGCCGCCTCCTGTGTGTAGTGGACTCCTGACCTATTAAGCGGAAACCAGAAACCCACCACCCGATGGCGCAAGTCAAGGAATCAGCAGCATACATGGTCACAGAACCGCCTGAACCTCTGATGCAGACCCTCCACTTGGCTCTGCACCAAAGGACCACAGTCGGTTCTATCGACGATGCAGCAGATGGCGAGTCCACCTTAATTTCGGAAACGATGTACCCTCCGCATATTACAGTGTCTTGTGAAGTACATATGTAGATGTGGATAAAGATCTATGGATCCAGATCTCGTAGAAGGATCACATAATGGTGCACCTTCACTCCATTCGGTCCTTGGGTCATTGCATCGGTACGAAGTCGGAGCTCATTTGTTGCTGACGGCAGATCACAAGCGATGAAGATTGTCTTATCGACAAGGACTAGTTCGCAAGTGAAAAAGTTCCCTTAGCAGCCACACGTTTAGGCTGGTAGTGTAAACCTAAAAACACACAATCAGGCGTTGTTAGCCGTTATAAGCAGTCGGTGACACAGTGTTGCTGTGCTTCCATCGTGTGGCATTGATTATAAAATGAGAAACACACAGTAATCTAAACTAAAACCAACAATGGACGAAACAGTGGGGCAGCAGGGAAAGTATGCAAATAAAAAGTATCTTAGTCTCTGATATATCCAAACTTTATTTTTGTAAAATACAACCACTATCCAAGCAGTAGCCTTACATTCTACAACGCATAAGAGAGCACTTTGTACTGCGAGCAGCAGATAAACACACTCGAAGAGATCGTGACTAATTCCTGTCAGATCATCTTCACATACGTTTTCTATGGAATGCTTAACCAAGTAAAGAACGTATTAGTCTTATTTCTGTACCTTCATTATCAGACATACGTACTGTTCTGCTTTATAAAGAGTACGGTATAAACGTGACCTATAACCATCCGCTCTGAAAATACAGTTACCCTAGAATAGAAAAGATAGCGAACATTACAATGAACACAAGAAACAATTATCTAAGAATCACTACTTGTCGTACATTTTGAGAAATTGCATTTATAATTTGTTGGTTGTCTTCTTTAAACTATATCGTACTAGTGGTCCCACATGCTGACCTTTCCCAAGTGCATACTATAGTTTCTAAGGGAAAGATGGCGGGATGGTTTCTGTTTATCATCTGGGTCCACTTCGCTATCATCCGGCACATGTTACGTACATGTTGGATTGTCCAGACAACCAAGCACGTTATGGTTAAGCGAGCACTATAGCTTTCTAATTTTTTAAAGTAAACGTATTGATAAACTAAATACACATGTGCAGATGAGGAAATTTACAGGAGTCACTCTCCAACAATTTGTTTAATGCAGATCTAGGTTTCCACCAGTGTGTGTGGCTATCATCAGCGCGGTAAGATGCAAGTCAAGCCATCACAATTGGTTGTCTATACAAATAACACCTACTGACGTGGACATTCTACCAGCGCGTATTTGTATAGACTAGCAACAGTGAAGATCTGATTTTCATCTTACCGCAAAGATGATCTGCAATAAACAGGTTGTTACCGACTGATTGCCGTCAATTTTCTTAACTTGAAACAAACACCGTCGCTGAGCACATTCGTTCCATATGGAATAGAATGTGATAAAATTCTACCTGTTGGTATAAGCGATGTCTATCAGATTCACTGAACAGTCACTTTGACTGTTATAAGAAACATCCAGGTTATCTACCAGCCCAGACAACCACAGCACGCAGCTTGCGGAATTCGGGCAGGCCCGCCGGCATCGAATCATATTCGCCCGGCGGATGAACGACGACAGCCTGTGAGCCAGTCAGCCATGATGTACTTTTTCGGTGGTTTCCCTTATCCGAGTAGGTGAATGCTAGGCTCATAACCATGTTCCCGCCTCACTTACGCAATTCGCAAAGCTTTAAGGAAAATCTGGAAATCTGTGGTACGGTGTTATGGGACCAAATTGCTGAGGTCATCGCTCCCAAAGCCTACACACTACTTAATCTAACGTAAACTAATCTATGCTATGGACAACAGACACACCCATGTCCGAGGGAGGACTCGAACCTCCGACGGGGGCAGCCGCACGGTCCGTGACCAGGTGCCCAAGACCGCGCTACCCCGCGCGGCGCAAAACTTTAAGCACCAACTCATGGCTATAGCTGCAGGCAGACAGACAGTTGGCGTTGGCGTACAGAAATTCCCTCCTGGTGATTGGGGGGGGGGGGGGCGAGAAAGAGGAGGCGGTGGAAGGGAGGGAGTACAGGGGTGACGACAGAAGCGGCATCCGGCCACCATCAAATACCACATCCGATAATAACCATGCCAACGCAGTCTACGTACGGCATACACGCGATAGAAAAGTAAGATCCAAGCTCTAAAACTGGTCGTTTGTTGCTGGTAAGCATAGCAACTCGCAAGTCACTTGAAAGAGAACTTGTGGCTCCAAAAAGGATGTGGTCATTCATGCTTTCCCTTGTGTGAGGTTCAATGAAGTCTTTGCCATAAATTGAAGCAGCACTCAGTCACCTAGCCATTATCCTATTACAACGATGACATCACAGAACCGAGGTTTGTTTGGTTTTACATCACTACAGAGTAAGGTTAATGAGTGAACGGCTACGAATTGAGGAAAGTGGATGTTTATGTCACCGCTTAAATGCCGTCTTTTAGTTGTTAAGTGGATTTTCTGCGTCACTGTAAGCGAATTCAGTCGACAAAAGTGGAACGAGATGGGGGTGAAAAGACCAATTTGGGAAGCGTACAGTGAAATCAAAATCAATATTTCACCAGTCAATTAAATTCTTCATTGTCTGTGGCCACATTGTCAACTATAAAATTCCGTCGGTTCGGCGACTATTGCAAGACGCCTTCCGCATGGTGTATTGCTAACTGCTGAATGAGCGTTAGTTTGGTACCTTATATACTATGGAGGAGTGCTGCCAATGGATATGAAGCTGAGGAGGATCTCATTGGGTGTGAGGGTGAAGAGGAAGGGTATTAGGTGTTCTTTTATTGGTCTTTGCATTGCGCAATGCAGAAATCTCCTTCATAACAATGAAACAGGATTTCAAGAAGAGGGATCTTGCGAAAATCAGCTCTCTCTATTCGTCCTCGAGATCTAGAGCACCGCTTCGTTTGGTGTCCACGTTGAAGGTGCGTTCCTTGACTTAAGGAGAGGTACCTATGAAATTGCAACCCAGTGGTTAAAAAAAAAATCAGGGGCCTGAAAATACGTTTCATAACATATCTTGGCATGCTGAATTTAGTAGGTAAATCCAATTTGCTAAACAAGTTTTTTTTATCACTTATGAATTTTTGAGTTTTGAAAAAAACCATTATTTATTTCAAACCCATACGTGGAGTTATTGATTATCACGAAATGGACGCTTAAAATATTTTGGGCCAAAAAGTTTAAAATTGACAAGGAGTAGCATTTTTAGCAGCTTTTTTGATTTTTGTTCCAAAAAAGTTAAAGTATATTTAGTTTTCTATCACTAGATAAGTATGGGCAGTGCAGATATTAAATTGAAACACTTATTTGATATGAATTTGTGTTTAAATGTGCATAAGTGATACGTACATCCGCAATTGTGCATGTATATGTGCCCAAGCTATATGTGCATTCGAAATCAATGTAACTAAATAAGTGCAACCATCGTCTATATTTTTTTTTTTTTATTTATTTATTTATTTTTTGCAGTTTTTTGACATGCCGATTTACGTTCGCGCGGACTGGATTGTCAACTGGAAAGTAAATATTTGTAAATGTTTCTGATCCAGAGTGGGTGCCGGCCGGAGTGTCCGAGCGGTTCTAGGCGCTACAGTCTGGAGCTGCGCGACCGCTACGGTTGCAGCTTCGAATCCTGCCTCGGGCATTGATGTGTGTGATGTCCTTAAGTTAGTTAGGTTTAAGTAGTTCTAAGTTCTAGGGGACTGATGACCTCAGAAGTTAATTCCCATAGTGCTCAGAGCCATTTGAACCATTTGAGCCAGAATGGGTGGCAACGTGGTGTGAGGTTCGCAGGGCGAGATGGCGATCGACATTCGAACACATTTTAGTTCCTTTACGTAATTTTATTCAACCCACGGTAAATACGTACACTCTAGAGATCAACGCCCCTGCAGTCTAACAAGGCCGGCGATTTATGACAACACGAGGCCTGCCATCAGAACCGGCGCATATCAATTCCGGGTCGCCAATTGTACTCACGGCCGACGACCTACCCGTGCGGACGTAGCGGGAGCTGCAATATGTAAATTGAAAATAAAGATTAAAATTTTCAAACTATCTAGTAGTCTGTTTTTCTGTTTTTCCTTCATAATGTGGCAAGCATTCTATATTGTCATAGCAAACTTATTTTATGATAAATTCTTGTCAGGTATTATTTTTGTAATTGATTTACACTTCTCCTATGTCTATAGTGTTAAAAAGGTCGCTATATTTCCATTTATTTGAAATAAAAACAATAAAATGCTACAATTTTAAACTTTTTTTTTTTTTTGTGAGTACGTTCCTTGATAACCAACAACTCCCAAGTGTGGGTTTGAAAAAATTTTGATTTTCAGAATGAGATTTTCACTCTGCAGCGGAGTGTGCGTTGATATGAAACTTCCTGGCAGATTAAAACTGTGTGCCGGACCGAGACTCGAACTCGGGAACTTTGCCTTTCGCGGGCAAGTGCTCTACCAACTTTTTTTTTAATTCTCATTTTGTTCGTTTTCGTTCGTTGTATGTGCTCGGGGCGGACGTCGTAAGACATCCGTTTAAGTTCGTTTGATCGATAAACTCAGTTTTTTTATTACAGAGGGCTGCTAACCCTCTGTCCGAACACGCTGAGCTGCCAAACTGAGCTACCCAAGCACGACTCACGCCCCGTACTCACACTGGCAGAAGTAAAGCTGTGAGTACGGGGCGTGAGTCGTGTTTGGATAGCTCAGTTGGTAGAGCATTTGCCCACGAAGGGCAAAGGTCCCGAGGTCGAGTCTCGGTCCGGCACACAGTTTTAATCTGCCAGGAAGTTTAATATTGATCTTCTTTCAACAATCTATATTTCGAAAGCGATGAAAAAGATTTTTTTAGCATATTGGATTTGCCCACTGAATTCACCAGGCTAAGATATTTTTGAAACAAATTTTCAGCCTTCTCCCATTTTTTTACAACTGAATGGCAATTACACCGGTACCTCCCGTTAGCAAAAAACACTTTATACAGCTATGCAGTGTCGCTTAGTGAACAAATTACGAACTTACCGACCAGATTTGTGACTGAATTCTGGATTACCTGGCAAGAACTCAAGATATTTCTTCCATCGGAACAAAATCGACAGCTTTCAGGTGTGCTCGATAGAAGAGTTATAGGGCCGTTACTGTTGACGACATACATAAATAATCTGGTGCATAACGCAGGCAGATGTTTGAGGCTGTACGGTTCAAATGGCTCTGAGCATTATGGGACTTAACATCTGAGGTCATCAGTCTCCTAGTACTTGGAACTACTTAAACCTAACTAACCTAAGGACGTCACACACATCCATGCCAGAGGCAGGATTCGAGCCTGCGACCGGAGGTTGTACGTATGTGATGCTGTTATCTATGGGAGAACTGTAGCGGAATACAGGAAAATCCTAGAAGAATCCATGACTGGTGCAGGGCCTGGCAGCTGACCCATAAAGTAAATGTACTGAGATAAACAGGTGAAGAGTCTCATTAGTGTTCGATTACGCTGCTGACCAATAAACCCTGAAAACAGAACAAGAACATAATTCCAGGCTCAAAGATGGGTTGGAGGAGTCTTAATGGAGTTCATTCGCGGAAAAAGTGTTTTAAAAACACCGATTCTTGGGTACTGTTTCGTGATCTAGGAAGCTTACAAAGTTAGATTAATACAATAAAGAGAAAAAATTAAAGAGCGGCATGTTTCGACATTGGATCGTTTAGCAGATGAGAGAGCGTCATGGAGTTTGTGAACAAACTCTAGCAGCAGACGCTACATGAGAAACATTGTGTGCCACCGAGAGGTTTAAAGAGTAAATTAGAAGGCAATAAGTTCAAAGGAGAGTACTTGCTGCCACGTACCTATCGTGTAGTGACCACGACGGCAGAATTGGAGCTAATAACGCGTATTATCGACAGTTATTATTCCTACACGCCATTCAAGAAAAGAACGGAACAGGAACAGAGGGGGATGCATGGGAGTCGAGGGGTGAATGGAAGATAGAGGTACCGAAAGTACTGTCCTCTAAACACCGTAAAATGGCCTGCAGAGCATACGAGGGCGTGCTGCGAAGTAATACGTCCGAAATTTTTATACTGTTCTCAGTACCGATTTATGTATTGTGTATCATACATATTACTCGGTCGACTTTCCCGCTTCGCTGACACAAGTTTGCAAACCTCTGCCGCTAGAGAGCTCCGAATTGTTGTCTGTAAAATGGCAGGGTTTGACGTAACCATTTCAGTGCGTGAGAAACAGCATACTGGAATCGAGTTTCTAAATGCATAGAAGTTCATCCACATGTGGACATATTGAGCATTTCCTGTAAAGAACTTGCTTTGTCTTACTTTGATATGCTAATTATTGCTATTCTGTTCAGGTGAAGCGCCATCTGTCGGACATTTTTTTAACTTTTGTATTTTTATGGTTCTAATAAAACCCCATGCCATTCCAAGCATTGTGTGTCAATTTATACCTCTCTATTTACATTATTCCGTGATTTATTCAGTTTCCAAATTGATACTGACTTTTTGGTCACCCGGTATATCTCTGTATTTGAATACGCATGCCTATAGCAGTTTCTCTTGCGTTTCAGTGTACTTTCTACGTTAATGGCATAAATGGGTTCCCGATACGTTTTTACTAAACTCTAAGGTAATGAGACGCTAATATCGGGTCATCCTCCTGTTATGAAAGAGAGCCTAGGCATTATTGTAGGAACATAAGATGATACACAGATTATCAGAGTAAAGTAATAAGTCTCATAAGAACTACATGTATCACAGCTAAAATTCCCCAGTTACCTGACAAAGTAACAACTGCCACCCGAAGCTAACGGTGCGAATTCCTCGTCGTTTACATATTGCTTCCGTATCCAAACAGATACTGGGAACAGAAGCAGAGACTGCAGAGCCTTTATGGAGGATAGGGAACCCTCAAACTATGTGATTCTGAATTTCTGTTCCGGAAAAGCAAACTTTACCGTATCCGACGGACGCCAGTGTTCCCTTGTCGTACTGACACAAGCTGCCGGCACCAATGCGGCACCGAGTAATTGCTTCCCGGAACCCACGATTTAATTCAGCTGCAAGACCGCAATGACATGAGGCCCCCTTGCTGTGGCAGCGCTGACACGGCTGGCGGTCGGATTGCAGGCGACTCCTCGGTCCAGCTTCCCAGTTGCGCATCAGCAGAGGACCGGTCCGCTATGAAAAGCAGCCTGGGGAGGTGGCCGCACGCGCCCATTGAGTCCGTGGGAGCGGCGGCCGCACCGCTGCCCCTGCTCCGGTCTCGGCAGACGCTGCCTCCGCGGCTGTTATATATAGCCTGGACGCGCGCCAGCCGAGGGCCGCGATGACTGACCCGAGTGGCCGCCCGTGGAATAGGCCCGAGATCGATCGCACTCCTCCAGCTTCCTCCTGGGCAGCATAGGCCAAGGACCTTGGCAGTACACCCACCCTGTTCTCTGCTCGTGATATGAGGCACAGCACCCCGTACTGGAAAGGGATATTGTGCTCAGCAACACTAGGGCTAATGCATTACTGAGTAACGCAGAACTTACAACAATATAAGTTGTATACTCATATACAAAATAGACGAAATACACCTGGGCGGAAATATATTTCATGAATCGTAAAAGGGATCCTTTGGCTGGTTCTAACTACTTACAAAAACCTCGAAGTCCTGTATATATTATGTAAGAGGTCCATGATTAAGATATTTATTGCTAGCGCACTCGAGCAGTTGTAATTTCGATGGATTGCTTTCGCGCTGCCTGTGATATGTAAGCTATAACAGAATCTCAGACCAGAGAGCAGTATTGTCAGCGGTAGGAAATGTGTGGCAGCAGGAGTAAGTAGCTGCTAGCGAGCAGTCGTGTGTGTCGAGTTGGCTGGGCCGGTCGTGGGGAGGGATGGCGGAGCCTGAGCGTTGTAGTATAAGGTAAAAGCAGCCTCGCGCGTATGTAGTATTGTTATATCAAGTCCCATGTAAATGTTTCTAAAACAAAGTCTCTTGATAATAATCTTTCTTATAAAAAGTAACTTTTGACAATCACTCATCTCAATTTAAAGAATTTATTAATTTCTACAATGCATGGTCATCCCGATTATTGTAAAGAAAAATCAGTTTTTTTTTTAATACATGACAAATCGATTGGCCAGCATTGCACTGAGCTGTGCCACAAAAGTTTCTTATAGGAGCAGATATATAACTGACTACTTCTCAGAAATTCACAAAATACGATCCTGGCCGGTTGTCAACAAGTGTAACCTCCCCACAATATAATATAATTATGTATAGCATTGACATTTACCGTAACCTCCCCAAAAAAAATAAAAAAAATTATAGAGCATTCACATTTAGCATACCCTGCCAACAGATAAGTTCCGTAACCTACCAATAATAAAAATGTGACTAATCTCTCAATAAAATTGTGGCTCACTTATAACCTTTCAATAACTGACTGTGAATTTAAACTGGTAAATTTTGGACGTCAGCAGTGCTATGTCATGGCCCTGAAAGATCATTCTGAATAAAAGATGAAATTCTTAGCTCAATAAAGTCGCCGGATAACGCGTATATATCTGCTCCTATAAGAAACTTTTGTGGCATAGCTCAGTGCAATGCTGGCCAATCGATTTGTCGTGTATAAAAAGAAACAACTGATTTTTCTTTACAATAATTGGGATGACCATGCATTGTAGAAATTAGTAAATTCTTTAAATTGAGATGAGTGATTGTCAAAAGTTACTTTTTATAAGAAAGATTATTATCAAGAGACTTTGTTTTAGAAACATTTACATGGGACTTGATATAACAATACTACATACGCGCGAGGCTGCTTTTACCTTATACTACAACGCTCAGGCTCCGCCATCCCTCCCCACGACCGGCCCAGCCAACTCGACATACAGGACTGCTCGCTAGCAGCTACTTACTCCTGCTGCCACACATTTCCTACCGCTGACAATACTGCTCTCTGGTCTGAGATTCTGTTATAGCATGCATATCACAGGCAGCGCGTGAGCAATCCATCGAAATTACATCTGCTCGAGTGCGCTAGCAATAAATTTCTTAATCATGGACCTCTTACAATTAAATTTGATATTTGTCATACCCTACTAGTTATTTACACCTGAGACGGACATCTGAATATTGATTAACATCTTCCAAGGATATAAATGAGTGGTTGGGCCGCAAGGAAAACCAGCAAGTTATAACGAAAAACGTCACTTGGAACGAGTTCGGCCGAACCCAACGCGACCCATCGCGCAGTGGACCAGAATACTGAGAATGTAGCGACAATTTCAAAATATTCTCCATTTTGGCCAAAAATTGGTATAATGGGGTTACATACACTACTGATAACGATTTCTACATCAAAATAAAAAAGATTCCGAATGGCGGACCCAATACAGCGATAAGAATCCGGAAAAGGGTGATCAGATGTATTTGCGGTGAACATTTATAATTTTAATGGTAAACTTTATTACAAAACTGCCTTATTACTGTCTTTATTAAAGAAATATTCGAGTGTATTAATAACAAAATTGGAAAGATCTTCTTAATCTTATTACTCTTGTACTCCTTGTTCTTCATCGTTATTTACTTCTTCATCTTCTTCCTCGTCGACATCGGTATTCTCTGCGTCATCCTCAGCATTTGATTCCTCGTAGTCCACTGCATCAGGTATCAAGATGACTAAGAAAATAACAAGATCTCACAAATTTCTCTTAAAAATGTCTCAAAACCGGAGTTGCGGCTAGTAACTGCATTTAAATTCTGACTCGCGAATATCTGCACATACTTAAGGACACACTGTAAGAGGTTCACCACTTTAAGGGGTTCACCACCCTGCTGGAGAAAGTGTAATTTCGATGTATTGCTCACGCGCTGTCTGCGAAATTACATATGCTTCAGCATGGTGCTGAACTCCTTATAACATTGAAAAATAAGATGGAATCCCTTGGAATCTGAACCTTGTATCTCTTTTTTTCTCGCGTTTTACAATTTTTTTGCTTGTGTTCTGGTCAGAAGTTAATTACCCAATTGCAATTGTCATTTAATGATTAAATATTGAAATAAACGTTCCTAATTAAGTGTATACCTTCTGGAATGGCCTTCGTGTTAAAAAATTTCCGTCTGATTTCACTGAAGAAAAACATTTCCTTCAAACTACGCACTTTTTCAACCCAGGAAGTTAGTCGCGCACCTCACAAATTAATGACGTGTTGGATCTGCAATTCAGCCTTTGGAAGAAGCAGCTGGTCGCTTTGAAGACCGGGATTCAATAGTCCCAACATTACTCTAGCCAAACTACTAAACGAAACTTCTTATCGCGAGCTTTCTTTTTCTTATTTATCGCCACTTTTTTCGGAATTCTGACCAGATTTGTGACGGGATAAACAATTTCTTTGATTATACTGTTCTACGTAAATATTAGTTAAGTATCCACGAGGTCAAATTAGATTTGCTGGGAAATGAAAAAGCGATCACGAATCGGTCATCTACTCATGAGTCAAAGAGAAGCGGTTAGTTGAATTAAGTGAATGAAAGTAAGAGAAGTCTCCGCTTCGATGAGTTCCGTAAGGCTTAAATATCTCGTCGGATTGAAAAATCTGCTGGAGCCTGGCATCCTATTAGTGATGCCACTGTTACCAAAACTGACGTCCGGCACCGTAGAGTGGAGGCAGTTCCAGCTGCCCCAGGGACTCGGAGTCTACACCACTTACGGTAGGTCGCCAGAATTGAAGCCTGCCAGCGTTAGCAATACCCCCCTCCCCCCCCCCCCCAAATTTCCTAACACGTTTACCTATTTCCTATCTCAGTTTCATTTAGTCTCTCCTAACAAAAACGCGTAATTTGCTTCGTCCAATCAGAACTTTGGAACAACGGGTCCATATGTGGGACGAGAGAAACAGGAATTTGCTGTACCCTCTCACCTGTAGTTTAGTGAATGGGCAGTCAGATTTTACCACCCGTGAGTGGAAAAGTTCCTTGTTTACGAACTGTGTGGTGCGTGTCTGTCGCGATGAAAACTATTTTGTGAGCACAGGTTTGCGTGAGTGGGCAGTGCTACTCCGGTCGGCGTCAGGAAACACTTGCTTCGTGAAGAATAGCCACGGGAAGAGGAACAACAGCTTCGTTCTCAACCTTGAGATAAGCAGGAAAACTTACGTCACCCATGCCTGGGGCGAAGCTTTTAAACGGGAAGTCTCATGCTACGTACACAACTGGTAACACTGTTCCCCTTCTGTTACCTTTGCACTTGGATTTTTAAAGACGGAAATAATTCTAAAACGCATAGTGCATAATTTGTGATTAATAAAGTCATTATTTACTTGCTGTAAGTGATTTAATGCGACCGAGACAGATTAACTACAGATCTATGCATATTTAAATTTACCCACCCTAAGCTGCATAAAGTATTTTCCTCTGTACATGGTGTTTCACCTTTCGATGGAGACACTGTGTCCGAATATAAACTGGAGACAACGCTGCAGTGGCAGACTCAGTTCGCTTCGTATGCTTCGCCTCCATTCTCAGATGCAGGTGGAATGTTTTTGTCGTTTTAGTGTTGAGGATTTTTTATCAAAGGACAGTTACGTTCCTGCTCTCCAAGGTACTCTACCCTTCGTAAGCCTCTTCTCCTCTGAATAACCACTGCAACTTACATCCGTTTGAACCAGGCTACTTCATTCATCCCTTGTTTCCTCCCAACAATTTTCTACGTCTCCACACCTCCCTATATTACCAGATCCAGGATTCCTTGATGTCTCACGATTCATCCAACGTTTGATCCTTCTTTTAGTCACGTTGTTCCATAAATTTCTTTCTTGTCCATTTAGATCCTGTGTTTTCTCATTAGGTACTATATTTGCTCATCTAATCTTCAACATTCTTCTGTCGCATCACTATACAATGAATTATACTCTCTTCGTATGTGAACAACGTATCGAATACGTTTTACTATCGTGCAAGGCTACTTTCTACGCAAGTACCTTTGTCTCTTTCATGGGAATTCTTGTCTGTTATAGCTAGTCTGCATTTTGTATCCTTACTAAATCTGGTATAAGTTCATAGGTTTGCTATTTTGTCTAAAACTGCCAAGGTGAGACCGTGGCTGTGTACAATTAATGTGGGTTAATTCTTACATAGAAGAAAACAGCAACCAGCCACTATTAATACTGCTATTTATTTTAGGTAAATAGCGCCGTTACCGGTTTCGAACTGGCAAGTTCATCATCAGACGGCTGTTCACATGATTTCCAAAATACACTTTACATTATCGTCCGTTTCCGATTTTTATTATTCCACTGTGGCGAAGTATTTTTGGTGTGTTGTTGCCCTTCGGTAGAAAACAGTGTCAGATGCGCACTATGTGAAAGTAACTAACCTCCAAACGATGAAATACAGCGTAAACAAATATGTGAGGTTAAGTGTTTATGGTACTTACGTCGAAAATTGCGCGGTTTTCTTGTGAAGTTGCAGGATTGTATTTTTCGTATATTCCAAAATATATCCATCGTTTGGAGGTTAGTTACTTTCACATAGTGCGCTTCTAACACTGTTTTCTACCGTAGGGCAACAACACATAGTAGATACTTCGCCAAAATGGAATAATAAAAATCGTAAACGGATGATAATGTACAGTGTATCTTGAAAATCATGTGAACAGCCGTGTGACGATGAAATTGCCAGTTCGAAACCGGTAACGGCGCTATTTACCTAAATAAATAGCAGCATTAATAGTGGCTGGTTGCTGTTTTCTTTTTTTTGTAAGAATTAACCTACATCTATTCATAGGTTTGCCTTTCTACAATCTATCCTCTAAGATAAGCGAGAAAGTCAGCATCGTGTCGCGTCTTGCTATGTTTCTACGAAACGTAAACTGGTTTTGGCCGAGGTCGGCTTCTACCACTTCCTCTATTCTTTTGTAAATAGTTCGATTCAGTATTTTGTAGCCATGAACTATTAAACTGACGGCTCTTTCTTATTTGAAATTGGAATTATTACGTTCTTCTTGAAGGTTGAGTATATTTCTACCGTCTCACGTGTTTTGCACTACAGGTGGAATAGTTTTGTCAAGTCCGGCTAGCCCAAGGATCTCAGTAATTCTGAGGTAATGTCGTCTACTTCAGAGTCTGAAAGACCTAAATCAAATCAGTTACTTAGATCTGCAGGTTTTCTGTCAAACAAATCTCGCAGTACCGTATCACCCATATATTCTTCATCTATTTCCTTTTTCTTTTCTATAGTAATATGCTGATCTGGCATGTGGCGTATCGGTCTGATTTAAATTAGTTACAACCCATAAGTTTAACATTTTCACAGCAACACGATTGTATGAAAGCAGTCTGCATATCTTCCCTTTCTCCGCAGCAAGAAATAATGTCTTTGAAGTCTCTCACTCCTCGGAAGCTGGCTAAAGCCTGAAATAAGTTCTGCAGAAATTTTTACGAGGTCTCCGACGGTGTTCAGGAAAGAGAGATTAGGCAGAATTGGTGGTGGAGTGTTTGTGTCTGTCAGTAGTGGTTTATCTTGTAGTGAAGTCGAAGTAGATACTCCGTGCGAATTAGTATGGGTGGGGGTTATACTTAACAGCCGAACTAAGTTAATAATTGGCTCCTTCTACCGACAACCAGACTACGATGATACAGTTGCTGAACAGTTCAGAGAAAATTTGAGTCTCGTAACAAATAAATACCCCATTCATACGGTTATAGCCGGCCGAAGTGGCCGTGCGGTTAAAGGCGCTGCAGTCTGGAACCGCAAGACCGCTACGGTCGCAGGTTCGAATCCTGCCTCGGGCATGGATGTTTGTGATGTCCTTAGGTTAGTTAGGTTTAACTAGTTCTAAGTTCTAGGGGACTAATGACCTCGGCAGTTGAGTCCCATAGTGCTCAGAGCCATACGGTTATAGTTGGTGGGGACTTCAACCTTCCCTCGATATGTTGGCAAAAATACTTCTTCAGAACCGGTGGTAGGCAGAAAACATTGGTAGGCAGAAAACATCTTCCGAGATTGTCCTAAATGCTTTCTCCGAAAATTATTTCGAGCAGTTAGTCAACGAAACCACACGAATTGTAAATGGTTGGGAAAACGCACTTGACCTCTTAGCCACAAACAATCCAGAGCTAATAGAGAGCATCATGACTGATACAGGGTTTAGTGATCACAAGGTCGTCGTAGCTAGGCTCAATACCGTTTCTTCCAAATCCACCAGAAACAAACGCAAAATAATTTTATTTAAAAAAGCGGATAAAGTGTCACTAGAGGCCGTCCTAAGAGACAATCTCCATTCCTTCCGAACTGACTATGCAAATGTAGACGAGATGTGGCTCAAATTCAGAGTCATAGTAGCAACAGCAATTGAGAGACTCATGCCTCATAAATTGGTAAGAGGTGGAACTGATCCCCCATGGTACACAAAACAGGTCCGAACGCAGTTGCAGAGGCAACGGAAAAAGCAAGCGAATTTCAGAAGAACGCGAAATCCCGAAGATTGGCTAAAATTTACAGACGGGCGAAATTCGGCACGGACTTCAATGCAAGATGCCTTTAATAGGTTCCACAACGAAACATTGTCTCGAAATTTGGTAGAAAATCCGAAGAAATTTTGGTCGTATGTAAAGTACACAAGCGGCAAGACGCAGTCAATACCTTCGCTGCGCAGTGCCGATGGTACTGTTACCGACGAATGTGCCGCTAAAGCGGAGTTATTGAACGCAGTTTTCCGAAATTCCTTCACCAGGGAAAACGAATGGAATATTCCAGAATTTGAAACACGAACAGCTGCTAGCATGAGTTTCTTATAAGTAGATACCTTAGGGGTTGCGAAGCAACTCAAATCGCTTGATACGGGCAAGTCTTCAAGTCCAGATTGTATACCTATTAGGTTCCTTTCAGATTACGCAAATACAATAGCTCCCTGCTTAGCAATCATATACAACCTCTCGCTCACCGATAGATCTGTACCTACAGATTGGAAAATTGCGCAGATCGCACCAGTGTTTAAGAAGGGTAGTAGGAGTAATCCATCGAACTACAGACCTATATCATTGACGTCGGTTTGCAGTAGGGTTTTGGAGCATATACTGTATTCAGACATTATGAATCATCTCGAAGGGAACGATCTATTGAAACGCAATCAGCATGGTTTCAGAAAACATCGTTCTTGTGCAACGCAGCTAGCTCTTTATTCGCACGAAGTAATGGCCGCTATCGACAGGGGATCTCAAGTTGATTCCGTATTTCTAGATTTCCGGAAAGCTTTTGACACCGTTACTCATAAGCGACTTCTAATCAAGCTGCGGGCCTATGGGGTATCGTCTCAGTTGTGCGACTGGATTCGTGATTTCCTGTCTGGAAGGTAATAGACGGCAAATCATCGAGTAAAACTGAAGTGATATCAGGTGTTTCCCAGGGAAGCGTTCTGGGACCTCTGCTGTTCCTGATCCATATAATTGACCTGGGAGACAATCTGAGCAGTTCTCTTAGGTTGTTCGCAGATGATGCTGTAATTTACCGTCTAGTAAGGTCATCCGAAGACCAGTATCAGTTGCAAAGCGATTTAGAAACGATTGCTGTATGGCGTGGCAGGTGGCAGTTGACGCTAAATAACGAAAAGTGTGAGGTGATCCACATGAGTTCCAAAAGAAATCTGTTGGAATTCGATTACTCGATAAATAGTACAATTCTCAAGGCTGTCAATTCTACTAAGTACCTGGGTGTTAAAATTACAAACAACTCCAGTTGGAAAGACCACATAGACAATATTGTGGGGAAGGCGAACCAAAGGTTGCGTTTCATTGGCAGGACACTTAGAAGATGCAACAAGTCCACTAAAGAGACAGCTTACACTACACTCGTTCGTCCTCTGTTAGAATATTGCTGCGCGGTGTGGGATCCTCACCAGGTGGGATTGACGGAGGACATCGAAAGGGTGCAAAAAAGGGCAACTCGTTTTGTATTATCACGTAATAGGGGAGAGAGTGTGGCAGATATGATACGCGAGTTGGGATGGAAGTCATTAAAGCAAAGACGTTTTTCGTCGCGGCGAGATCTATTTACGAAATTTCAGTCACCAACTTTCTCCTCCGAATGCGAAAATATTTTGTTGGGCCCAACCTACATAGGTAGGAATGATCATCAAAATAGAGAAATCAGAGCGCGAACAGAAAGGTTTAGGTATTCGTTTTTCCCGCGCGCTGTTCGGGAGTGGAATGGTAGAGAGATAGTATGATTGTGGTTCGATGAACCCTCTGCCAAGCACTTAAATGTGAATTGCAAGGTAATTATGTAGATGTAGTTGTAGAATTCACGTACAGGAATCTGAAACTCACGTGCAATATAGGCCACTACTGAGATGTCTTTAAGCGACTGGTATTCATTTCAGTTATTATCGGAGTTTCGTTAACATTTTAGAAATTGACGAGATTATCTCTTCCAGGAAACTGCTTCAAGTGTATCACGTCAAACTGATTAGGAAATTACCTTCCTTGGAAATGGGCGTTACGTTTGCTATGCATAAGGTTTTTATTTTATTTATTGATTTTTGTCGTACTGTCAATAAGGTTATTGACTCACAAAAAAAGGACGAGTTGTTAAATTCTGTTCCACTTGCAAAGATCCCGTAAAAATTTCGAAATTCATAAACGATATATATTTCTATAGTATATCTGTGTAGGTGAGGGCCGGCCGGAGTGGCCAAGCGGTTAAAGGCGCTACAGTCTGGAACCGCACGACCGCTACGGTCGCAGGTTCGAATCCTGCCTCGGGCATGGATGTGTGTGATTTCCTTAGGTTAGTTAGGTTTCAGTAGTTCTAAGTTCTAGGGGACTTATGACCACAGCAGTTGAGTCCCATAGTGCTCAGAGCCATTTTTTTTGTAGGGGAGCGTCTCCTGAATTCTACAGCTTCCTAATTCGTACCACTATAATAAGATCAGTATCTGTTGTACTCTCCTGCATATAGTGAGGTCTGCGTGAACGACGTGTTTCTTGAAGTCGTATCGTAAGCTATGAATTTAGTTTATCGAGGAACAGATGGTCTGAACACAGCGCTGGTTTCTTTGTACACTGGTGTCCAAAATTAAACCAACAAACCGCTATTTCCCCATCTGCACAGAAGATGGCATTCCGGGCCACCAACAACAACGCCGACGCTGACGTCAGGGCACCTTTCAATCGGGGTAGTGTTCACCGGCTTTTCTCACATTAACAATCGCTGTGTACACAGTCACAGGCTGTGAAGGGTGGCACAGAAAATACGCCTACCAAGGCCGTCGGAAGATTGAAAGTAGGACGGTTGGAAACTGATGTGGCCCGATGACTTAATATAAATCATTCTCTTGTTTCTCGGATGTGGCAAGACAACGGCAGGGCCGATCACCTGTGACATCAGAATGAGAAGACCGTTAATTGGCTGTAAGGGCACGACGGTACCTCGTTAATACTGCACGGCCGCTAGCATGTGACTTCTCAGCATTCACTGGACGTGTTGTATCGAGGCAACGGATATACAGAAGAGCAGAGTGGCCTTTATTGTCGGATATCCGCCGTATGTGTACCTCTGACAAGTTTTCACGGGAGGGAACGTCTAGAGTGGAGTCGTCAATATGCCACCTGGACAGTCGAACATTGGGCCAGTCTTCGCTTGACAGACGATTACTGAATTGGTCTGTAGAGTGATTCTCGCCGGGATCGTGTATGGAGGTAACATGGAACACGATGTTGGAATCCAAACAGTGTCGACAGAGACCTGTATCGAAGAGGATCCCTAATGGTGTGCAGGGATTATGTTGACCACTCGAACACCTCTTCACGAAATTGCACGGGTAAATCGTGAAGAATTAATTGGTGTCAGGTTTCTTGACGAGATCTTAGGACCCCATGTGCCGTTGTTGCGAGGTGCTGCGGACTTCGTGTTGTTGGACGATACTGCTCGACCTCGTAGAGCGTGGCTGGTCGGCGTTTTCTAGGAAACAGAAGATACTGCATTCACGACGTAGCCTGCACGCTCTCACGATTTTAATCCCATAGAGCATGTCTGGGATGCACCAAAGAGACGGGTTGCACCACGTCAGCATCCACCAAACACTCTCCAAGACTTTCGAGCGGCTCTTCAGGAAGAAGGCGCTTTATTGCCTCAACAAGAGATTGACACATGCTCCGTCATCGGCAGGTCTCTTCTGCTGCCAGAGGTGGTCACATCCATACTGAGCACATTATCCAGTTGTCGGAATGTGTATGCAAATTCGTGAAGTCGCCTGTAATTTATCGTTCGAGGTTTCCGATATTACACCAGTGCAGTTTCAGAAAGTTGCTCTTATTGTGAGCTTTAAGAATGTGTTGTTAGTGACACATAAAGTTTTAAAAGGATGTGGTGAATATTCTAACGCTTTCTTAGATAGTTAGTAATTAAATAATTATTTGGTATTAGAATATGGTGACAGAAAGATCCTATAAACAGTTAATAGAGTTAATAGCCTTGCTGAACATGGAAGAAAAACTGAATACTGGGATTTATTTATTTTTTTATTTTATTTTACTTATTTATTTATTTTTTGCAGTAAAGTGTTTCCCATACAAGTTGAAAACAAATTGGAACAGAATATTGTTAAGTCCTAGGAAATGATGTTCGGTTTAAGCATGTCAAACGTACGAAAACTTGCGTCAGACAATGCAGCAACGAAGCGAATAGCTCAAACGTAGCTGCATATTGCGGTTAGAGGATACATAGGCGTACTAAAGGCGGTTATATATGAAAAAAATATCATAACCAGTGCGATTATGTAAAAGGAAATAGAATGAAGGGAGCAATGTAGTGTTTTAATTTTAGCAGCGAATAAAGACTTTAATAAACATTTAATTGAAGCAGAAGAGCTTCTGTGAAGTTTGGAAGGTAGGAGAGGAGGTACTGGCAGAATTGAAGCTTTGAGGAGGGGTCGTGAGTTGTGCTGCGGTAGCTCAGATGGCAGAGCACTTGCTCGCGAAAGACAAAGGCCCCGAGTTCGAGTCTCGGTCCAGCACACAGTTTTAATCTGCCACGAAGTTTCAAAGGATAGAGTTTTGCATCAACGTTTACTTTTGAATAAGGATCTGTAGGAGGTTCGTAACTTAAAATGTGTCGGATTCTTAAAATTTCCACAAAAGATTTATTAAAAAATGAAAGCTGATCTTGAACATGAAACACATACACATAGTCCCCACTAATGATAAAATAAATCAATTGTACGTTAACACAGGAAGTAGCACACTACTTGGTGTACGTGACTGTCCATAGCACCTCATTGCATTAAAAATGTTTGGGACAGGCATGTGCTAACATATGGAGTCGACATACAAACAGAAACAGTCACTTGATCGTTCACTCGATAAATAAAGGTAACAAATGTTATCTTCACTTTAGACAAAAGGTATGAAACACTATTACGTACACAGCAGTGAGGTGGAACTCTAGTCATTGAAAAGTGCAAATCGCGGAAAGCATGTCAATTAGAAAATTACGAACACGAATAAAAAACTGTCCAAATATAGAGGTACTTGTTACACGTATAAAATTGAGAACTGTTCATTTTTCACTGAGCTGAACCTGTACACACTTTGGGAAACACGTGGATGTACATGTGCCAAACCATAAAAAATACACTACATTGAGAATTATAAAAATGAATAAAAATTGTCCACACATATAGATATTTGTTCAGCGTGAAAAGTTGAGTACATTTCATTTATGAGTGAGACATGAACCTGCATGTTCCCTGAAAAGGACGTGGATATGCATGTAATAAGATGGATTAGAAAGACCTATGCCACCACATAATTACCTTCAATCGGTAAGACACTCGTTAACTAAAGAGGCGCCAAAGAAAGAAGGACTCCTCACAATGGGACTGAACAAAGACACAAATTCCCGCAAACGAGACAAACTATGAAATTCAGTACCATGTTTCCTTGAGTTTACGAAACGCATTGGAATGAATGTACTTTATGAGTTATTAAGCAAATACACAATTACCTTGCATTACCACAGCACACTGTAGCAATTCAGTCTACACACGAAGTGCTTCCCGCAGAAGTTACAATTATTCGTGGATACGTAAGTTTAATCCGAAACACCAACCAAGAATTCCAAAACCTTAAGCCATATCATTACTGAGTGCCTACCAAAACCACTGAAGTTGGCGAGACTGTTATAGCAGGCTACCAATTTCCGCCACCTGCGAAAACCTACATTCAGAACGAACATAATCGTGTATTCTGAGTTTAACCACAGGTTTAGGACACAACTGCACAAAACAAAGAGATAGTGGTTGAAAACAACGACTCTTTTCCTATTTTGAGGCTTGCTGGCATTATGTACAGCCCAGCATGAAGCAGCTACTTACTCGACAATGAGACTTAAAGTGTATGAAATGGATCTGACATGTACGCTTCGTTGCCCCATAATTTCAATACAGAGAAAGCCATGGCAGACAGAAAGCGGGCAGAAGGTGTCCATCCAAGAAATATCGTGGAATCCAAGAGACATTATGAACGCCCCTAGCAAAACTTTAAAGTCTACCCAAGGAACCAGTGGGCGGACGAGCAGCCAAAAAACTAACTGAAGCAAAGGAGAAGTCTAGACATCATTTCCACCCGCAAAAAGGAAGTGGATGGGAGACGTAGCGCCAAAGCCACCACAGACACTTATTCGTAAAACAGAGAAGTAGTAAAGATCGAATAGAAGAAATGATGAAGTGCATGAAATGTTAAATGTGGATTCATGCTAAATGTGCAGGGTTGTGGAAGGAAGTAAAAAAGTTATATTGAAATGCCTACAAACAGCGATTAAAAATAAAACATTGAACATTTCCTTAAGCTTACACTAGTATATGTCTTTCAGTTTGGGGACATAGTTTATACGGTTGGCGCAATTTTCTGTATCCACTGGCACAAATTGGGAAACCAGATTAATAATTTTTACCACCAGCAGATGTTCAGAAAACTAAGTGTCATGTGATTATTTTTCTCTTAAATGCGATTCTGAAAATGAGATAACAAGCACAATATCCCCAAAATAGGATGTCATTGTTTAAATATTTTCTGTTTAGGCTGTAATAAAATTTGAAAATTGGTACAACTTAATTGACTCTCGGTTATGTAAAATATGGAAATGAAGTCCTATGCTTCTTGAAAGACCGTAAGGGAACGATGTGGGAGACCCGCACCGCCGTACTACACAAGGTCCTAATGGAGGTGGTGGTTTGTCATTGCCTTCCTTCGACAGTAATAGGGATGAAATACGATGATGATGATAATGATGATGATGATAATGATGAAAGCGACACAACAGTACCCAGTCATCTGGGGCCAGGTGAAAATCCTTGAACCCGCCTGGAATCGAACCCGGGTATCCAAGCTCGGGAAGCGAGAACGCTACAGCGAGAACACGAGCTGCGGACATGTAAAATATATATTCTTAATTTTAATTACATGGGGAACTCTTTTTTGGCAATATTCGAAATAATCGCTACCAGAAAAGTTTCCTGAAAACTGGAGGGAAACATTGCTTTATGCAGTGCAAGTGGCATCTCAGTGGGAGCCGACAGCGGCAGTACAGTTCCTAATGGTGCTCTGCTCGCGGAAGCAGTCCAGCCCAAAAGCTTACAAACACGAACCACAATATGTCTATAAAAGATAGTCGCAGTTTAAACTGTATATTACAACAGGTTAGACTACTTACAACAAAACGTGTATTAAAATTGACGACGAATGGGGTGAGGTCATGTGAATGGGGAAGCCAGCGGAACTTCTGTGTCGTATTGATCATGACGAACAATCCAACAGACAGGAAGTCTTACGCTCAACCAATCTCGTACAAAGAGGTGCCAATGGAGAGAGGCTCCGTCTTGTTCCCGGGTAACGTTCCCTTCTGATCATGGAAAGAGCCTTTCTTGCAACATACCCAGATAAGCCACACCTGTTATGGTAGCTTCAGTGAAAAAAATGGTCTGTAAACTTGACATCGGCATGCAGCGGTGAACAGTTTTAATTCTGGCGAATGTTACTGGTATTGTACAGCTGTGTGAGGATGTTCTGATCGTCAGACAAGAACATTACGGGCATTTACCGTGCCACGTAAATGAAAAGTTGCCACATCACTGAACACCACATGATGAAGAAAGTCATCTTCTTGTTGCAACCTGGCGTACGAGCTGTAACCGGTATGATTGATTGCGCTAAAGCTCTCATAAAGCTTTCCACGCCGTCATCCTTCGTAACTGAACTTGAAGACTTGTTTTCCAAGCAGACCCCCTAGGACCACGAAGGTAAGGTGTTCTAACACGGTCAACCATCTTCATATATTTTTTATCGTCCCATGTTTTCCCCTTTACACGCACATCTTGGCGTTTCGATCTGACGATATCATCGGCTAATGTCGTTGTCACACTGGTGATCGCAATTAAACTTTGAAGGGAACCAAAATGTAACTGAAATAACAGACTCGTGCTCAGAAAACTCCAAATACAGAGTTCTTTACGCTCCGGAGTCACTATATTGCGTATGTGGCACTACAAGCGGGTAAACAATATAGCAGTACCAGTGCATGCGCATATCTAAGACCTTGAACCAACACTGTGCAGCCCTTACAGTTGATACTACTAAAGTTTGTTCAAATGGTTCAAATGGCTCTGAGCACTATGGGACTTAACATCTTAGGTCATCAGTCGCCTAGAACTTAGAACCATTTAAACCTAAATAACCTTAGGACATCACACACATTCATGCCCGAAGCAGGATTCGAACCTGCGACTGTAACGGTCGCGTGGTTCCAGACTGAAGCGCCTAGAACCGCTCGGCCACACCGGCTGGCTGAAGATTGTAACTGAGCATTCTCTTAATGATACCCTGTAATTTAAATCTAGCTCAGAGGACCTAAGAACGACCTTAGGTAGATGTCTGAGAAATTCTTTGTTCCATCTGGAGTCGTCGTGTAGGATCCTTTCTACCTGTTGTGCTGAGAATCTCTCGAAGTTACTGTCCCTCGCAGAATTAGTATGAGTGCCATCGGGTTCTCTGTGATGTGCAATTCTACTTCCTGTGATTCTAAGTTATGAAGCGGGAAGCTCTATTATTCGTAATAACGTTCAAAAGGAATGCGTCTGTGAAGATTTCATGTACTAAACACCAGAAACTGACAATATCGACACAATTAATGGCAATTAATTGAAATTTAGCAATTTCCTGACAGCATGGTCTTACGACTAAACTGGATCGGAAGGCACGCTATCGGTGACTGACGACTAGGACACAGAGCCAGTATCTCGTACAAACACTCGTGATATTTCGTAGCCGTTCGTACATATTCGTTAGCCTAAACACAATGTGTTTATGTATTAAGATGATCGAGTTTTGGTGTTCTAATATTCTTGTCAGAAATTACTTAGCTAATATTTATTAGTCAAGATTGTTCATCGGCTGCTTCAGGCAAAATAGGAAGTGAAATCTTACTCCCAATTGTGTGCGTTATGCAGTACCGCTTTAATCACTGAATGCTACACGGTGTCTGCTGACGCGATACACAACTGAAAAATAAGGAAATAAAATGTGGCTGGAACACAAGGGGTTCCCTATAAGATATTTTTCCTGATTAAATGTGGCTGCAATTATCGTAATCAAGAAACACGCTCAACAACAGCCTTGTTTGACTATGTGGTTTCCTTTGTGCTGTACCGAACGACGGAACCTGTCTAATGCTCCGAAAACTCACGGTGACGACCGAACCTGGCAAACTTGAATTAATATTAACTGTGAGTGGAAGAAAATACGCGAAACGGAAGAACTAATTTAGTCTACAGAACAGCAAATCAATTTTTTAACAAACGTAAAAGAGCACTCTCAGGCACAATAGAAAATAAAGAGGGGAAAATGATGTTTGGTGAAGAAATGGTGTAGAGATGGGAAGAATACATAGAAAAGTTGTATGCCGCAACACCTCTTTCAGAGGAACTAATAGGAAGAGAAGATCAAGTAGACGAAGATGACAAGGGAGATGACATTATGAAAGAAGAATTTGACAAAGCTCTAAAAGAACTACGGGACAACAAAGCAACGGCTATTGATGACATCCCTGCAAAACTAATAAAGAATGCTGGTGACAGCATGAAAACGATGCTCCTTCAACTTATTAGGTCCATCTATAGCACTGGAGAGATACCGATAGACTTCCAGAAATGCATTGTTGTTCCTATACCAAAGAAGGCAGCAGCTACAAAATCTGAACAGTAGCGAACTTTAAGCCTAATATCACATATTACATGCATCAAAAATTCTCATAAAAATAGTTCTGAAGAGAATTGAAGAGAAGGTAGTGGATATGCTGACTGAAGATCAGTTTGGTTTCAGAAGGGGATTGGGCACACGAAAAGCTATTCTGGCACTCAGACTGCTTGTCGAAAGGCAATTACAACTTATATTGCCTCTGTAGACCTGGAAAAAAGGCATTTGGCAATGTTATCTCGCAAGAGATGTTCAGAGTGCTTAGGAAAAGTGGAATGAAGTACAAAGACATCCGTGTGATGCACAGTTTCCATAAAAATGAGGAGGCAGTGATTAGGAGCACTTGCAGATGATATTGCTATAGTCACGGAGACAAAAGAAGATCTAGAGGAAGTCTTCAGAACAAGGGAAAGGATTCTATGCAATCTGTATGGAATGAGAATAAGGAAGAAAAAAGACTTCAGTGATGGTATGCAGTGCAGGAGCAGAATATGAACCTCTAAGATTGAGAAGTGGAAGATAGGAGCTGGAAGTGTTAGAGGAATTTACTTATCTGGGAAGCAAAATCACAAGGGAAGGACAGAAGTCGGAAGAAATTGCGAGCAGAATACAAAAGGCCAAATTGCATTTAATCGGAGGAGGAACTTACTCACCAGCAAGAATATCAGTCTGAAAATAAGGAAACGTATCATGAAAGCTTTCGTTTGGAGTGTGGCCTTTTACTGATGTGAAACTTGGACAACTGGAAGAGAAGAGAAGACAGCTAGAGGTCGTGGAGATGTGGTGCTATAGAAGGATGATGAAGATCAGCTGGAGAGACAAAGTAACAAATGAAGATGTGCTTAGAAGAGTACAGGAAACCCGATCTCTGTGGAGGCACCTCCAAACAAGAAGAGACAAACTTGTAAGGCATGTCCTATGATACAGCTTCGTTAGAATAACAGTAGAAGGAGCTATTGCGGGAAGAAATCGGTGGGGGCGACCAAGGATGTCATAAGGATATCATATATGCGACATATCATGATTGACATTTGAAGAGCAAGGGCGACAGAAAAGAGGAATGGCGCACTGCTGCAAACCAAAAAGAAAGATGAAGCAGTGACTGTGTCGAAATTCGTTACTCTCAAAACAGGCAATTCACCAATCACTCCAGGAAGACTCAGACGTCTTTTTTTCCCAGATCAATAGACGGTGGAATTTTCATCACTTATATCAGGGACCCCTGCATCAAGTGAACATACGGATCTGGCGAGCACAATGTGGCGTGCAATTATACCAGTATGAATTATTAACCTATTTTTGTACACTATCACTTCTCGGAGGTATATGTACAACATACTGTAGAGTTTTTTAATAGAACCAGCTACAAACGGAAATAGCTTCGCTTACTTCAAGCTCGGCACAGGAGCGCTCACAGACAGTGGTTCTATGTCAGTATTGCGAGATAATTCCTTACCACGAAAGCGACTTGTGTAGCTGGGCTAACACCCAAACGTCACTCGCCGAAGTCTGAGGAAAAGCCCACAGCGCATGCGGCAGCTGGAACCTGCCTGATACTTGTTCACCCTGGACGCGCTCGCGTCGTATCTGAAGCCCTACACTAAGCTCTGCTGCCCACCTCCAGAAGGATTAATCCTTGCCAAACCTCTCAGTAGTAAAGTTTCGGAATTTAATCACTCGTGAAATATCTTAAGTGTGTCGCGGCACTACTGGGGGCACTTTCGATAGCGTTCAACACCGAAGTAGCCCGCTAGGATACTTGAGTCCAAAGAAATCACATAAATTAGTGACATCAAGGAGAGATTATGTAAGTACGTACAAATTTGTCACCGTTCTCTATGCCATCAATTGTCTCTAAAACCCAAACCGCAGTGCATAAGGGCGTAATGTTCATTTGTCCGTAGGATGGGAATGAGGGATTCGGAAACCCGATGGCTGTACATATGTAACTTTCCTGTGAGTCAGTGTCATTTCGTTGACGTGTCACGGAACATCAGCACTACTTTCTCGCATTGGCTAACGCGCCAACTGACGAGTTTGGGGATGCATTTCAAGTGGTGCTTTTTATATGGTTTATAACGAATATGTTATGAAAGCCGGTAGTACAGCGGCACCTACATGAAATTTAATCAAATAGCAAGGCATTTCTTATTCATAAATCCTTCATTCAGCAGTGAGGATATAAGGAACATAGCACTGATTTCTAATATATTGCAATTGGTGCCGTTTCCATGAAGCACAAACTGCTTAACAAAGAGTGAACCATTATCAGAATAAAGTCACACAAACACACACACACACACACACACATACACACATCGGCTAGCAGGGGCCATACATCCACTACAGTGAATGATCAATAAATCCAGTAAGCAGAACCTAGTGACAGGATGTGCCAAACAAAAGGGTTTTTAATTCTCTAATTGCAAATTAATTCTGGTGTAATTATAACACTTCCTCCATCAAATTGTTCTTACATTTTGGACACTATTACGATTTATGTTCTGTAGACATTTTCAGTTGATTTATTATTACCCTGCGATAAGTTCTTCACGAAATTTTGTTACCAAATTTGATGAAATAAGAACTGTACACGCATGATTTTGTTCCTAAGTCGTGCATAGTTTCTGATTAAGGAAAGATAGGCATTCTTAGGAAACTAATTTCTATTAGTGGACATGGACATGAATATGAACTGCTGCTGCTTTACTGGACTTTCTGCTTGGATGGAACTGCGGCGCTACTCCGTTTCATCTGTCAATTCATGACGATCTGAGAGAAAAAGTTAAGTATTTTAAATGTGTAAACCTCATTACACAAAATTAACAATTCGTGTACTAGCTATAAGCCATCTTTCTCTTCTATGTTCACAACGCAGCATTAAATTCACTGCTCTGTCTATATCTCATCCATGATGATTAAAATTCATTGCGTGCATTGCAATATCACAGTGCCAGCTCCGAAAATATTGCAAACTAGAATACTGAATGCGAATCACGGAAGGTAATAACTATGCCACTTCGCACTGCAGATTGCAGCTACAAATTTGCTGTTCTAGCTACTTGTTGGTTCAATAAAATAGCTGACCATTCATACATCTTGTTTTCGGGGGAATAGTACTACACACAGCATCTGCAAAACTTTTATGGATGGGAACGAAATGTGAGAGATCACTTTCTATGATTCTGGCTTCACGTCAGTATTGTATGTAACACTAGTATTAATCAGCGCTCGTATACGTAGTAGCTACGTGTATTGCTTGCACTATTTCCTTTTTTTTAAATTTAAGAACGAAGCCGATGAGAAATGTGAAGAGAGTTCCGACTGTTACATATTAGAAAAAAAGTAGATCATTTGAGGGCAATAATTTATAGATTTTTCTCTACGGCTACGTTTATGTCAGATACACCAAAAGAGTTGGAAAGTCAATTGAACGGAGCGAATAATATCCTGGAAAGTGCTTATGAGATGAACGCTCAAAAGTAAAACAAGGGCAGACAGGGTGTAGTCAAATTAAAAGGGCAGGGGCAGAGGGAATTACACTCCTGGAAATTGAAATAAGAACACCGTGAATTCATTGTCCCAGTAAGGGGAAACTTTATTGACACATTCCTGGGGTCAGATACATCACATGATCACACTGACAGATCCACAGGCACATAGACACAGGCAACAGAGCATGCACAATGTCGGCACTAGTACAGTGTATATCCACCTTTCGCAGCAATGCAGACTGCTATTCTCCCATGGAAACGATCGTACAGATGCTGGATGTAGTCCTGTGGAACGGCTTGCCATGCCATTTCCACCTGGCGCCTCAGTTGGACCAGCGTTCGTGCTGGACGTGCAGACCGCGTGAGACGACGCTTCATCCAGTCCCAAACATGCTCAATGGGGGACAGATACGGAGATCTTGCTGGCCAGGGTAGTTGACTTACACTTTCTAGAGCACGTTGGGTGGCACGGGATACATGCGGACGTGCATTGTCCTGTTGGAACAGCAGGTTCCCTTGCCGGTCTAGGAATGGTAGAACGATGGGTTCGATGACGGTTTGGATGTACCGTGCACTATTCAGTGTCCCCTCGACGATCACCAGTGGTGTACGGCCAGTGTAGGAGATCGCTCCCCACACCATGATGCCGGGTGTTGGCCCTGTGTGCCTCGGTCGTATGCAGTCCTGATTGTGGCGCTCACCTGCACGGCGCCAAACACGCATACGACCATCATTGGCACCAAGGCAGGTTGAAATATTTCGTTTGATGCAATTCTCGTAATATAAGTAAATAGAACTAATATACCACCGCTGAAGACGACACGTCTCCATTCGTCCCTCCATTCACGCCTGTCGCGACACCACTGGAGGCGGGCTGCACGATGTTGGGGCGTGAGCGGAAGACGGCCTAACGGTGTGCGGGACCGTAGCCCAGCTTCATGGAGACGGTTGCGAATGGTCCTCGCCGATACCCCAGGAGCAACAGTGTCCCTAATTTGCTGGGAAGTGGCGGTGCGGTCCCCTACGGCACTGCGTAGGATCCTACGGTCTTGGCGTGCATCCGTGCGTCGCTGCGGTCCGGTCCCAGGTCGACGGGCATGTGCACCTTCCGCCGACCACTGGCGACAACATCGATGTACTGTGGAGACCTCACGCCCCACGTGTTGAGCAATTCGGCGGTACGTCCACCCGGCCTCCCGCATGCCCACTATACGCCCTCGCTCAAAGTCCGTCAACTGCACATACGGTTCACGTCCACGCTGTCGCGGCATGCTACCAGTGTTAAAGACTGCGATGGAGCTCCGTATGCCACGGCAAACTGGCTGACACTGACGGCGGCGGTGCACAAATGCTGCGCAGCTAGCGCCATTCGACGGCCAACACCGCGGTTCCTGGTGTGTCCGCTGTGCCGTGCGTGTGATCATTGCTTGTACAGCCCTCTCGCAGTGTCCGGAGCAAGTATGGTGGGTCTGACACACCGGTGTCAATGTGTTCTTTTTTCCATTTCCAGGAGTGTAGATTAGGAAAAGAGAAACTGAGGGTTGCCGATGTCTTTTTGCTGTTTAGGCAACAAAATAAATGATGATTCTAGAGAGATGATGCGAAAGAACTTTCTCACTTTCTAGCAGCAGTTTATCGTACGACGTTGAAACCGCAAAGGGGACCCATTTGGAAAAGAAAGCCAAAGTCGTCCCAGTTTTGAATAAGGTCCGTCGGACAGATGGGCATAATTATAGATTGACTCCAATCTGTTTCAGAACTGTGGAACTTGTTTTATGCTCAGGTTTTATGACATTTTGAAGAAAAAATCTCAACTGCATAAACCAACATGGTTTTCACAAGCAGATATCGCAAATTTCAGCTCGCTCCGTTCGTCCACGAGATCCAAAGCGCCGCACATAATGTCGCCCAGATCGATGTCGTGTTCCTTGCTTTCACGCAGGTATTTTACACATTTACGTACTGCCGATCAGTGAACAAAATACGAGGTTACCGAGTATCTGCTCAGCTTTGTGACCGAATTCACGACCTCCTTGTAGGGAGTGCTCAACTCGTCTTTCTCAGCGAAACAAAACGGACACGTCGATGGTAACTGAACGAGAACCGCAAGGGAGTGTTATGTGCCGCTGCTGTTTACCATTTATGTTAATGACCTAGTGAATAATGTTGGAAGTTCGCGGAAAACACATCCTGGAATGCTGTTAGTGAATGGCAGTACAACAGATCTAATCATCAGGCTGACGTAGAAATTTGCAGTCCGTATGCGTGGGATAACCGCGACAGCGTTCCTGCTGTCATACGAAATTGCACTCCAGACCAGAACTCCAGGTGTCGGTCCAGTGTGTCAAGCACACAGACTGTTTGGTTGCAATCTCTCAACTGGCATCCTTGTAACCAACACACGGCTTTCAGAGACACTGAGGCAGAACCAGTTTTCATCAGAGAACACAACAGAACTCCACCCATCCTCAGGCTCTCGCTTAACACCGCTGAAGTCGTAAATGGCAGTGATTTGGGGTCAGTGGAATGCACACTACAGGGCGTCTGGCTCAGAGCTGTCCTTGAAGTAACCCATTTCTAATAGTTAGTTGTGTCACTGTGGTGCCAACTGCTGCTCAGATTTCTGCTACAGATGCAGTACCATGCGCCAGAGCCATATGACGAACACGATTGTCTTGTCTCCCGGTAGTGCCACGTGACCTTCCAGGGTCCGGTCTTGCGATGGTACATTCTCTTGTCCACCACTGCCAGCACGCTTGTATAGTAGCTACATTCCGGCCAGGTCTTTTATAGTATCGCAGGAAAACATCCAGCTTGTCGTCGTCCTATTAACGACCTCGTTCCAACTCAGTGAGGTGTAGATAATGGCTTCTCTGTCCCTTAAAGGCATTCATGACCAACATCGACTACCCACGTCCAATCTCAAAGGTAACTAACGCTCACGACCGTTACAGCGTGCACAACGTGTTAAAAAAACAGACCACGTTGAACGACTACGGATACAACGTTCATATTCACAGGACATGCACATTAGCATGTTCTGCAGAAATTATTAGCATATTAGCATTTGAATCATGTCAGCCACCAGGTTCAAGGTCAACATCGATATCGTGATGCAACACCACCTACCGGTGAAAAGTCCCTGCGATTCTCTTTGTCGCTATAAACCGAAGGTGAGTATAACTAGAGCAGACGTACAGGATGACTTGCAGACGTATGTGCGAACGGTGCCATCAAATCAGTGACCTTGAAGGAAGGCGAATTATTGGCATGAGAGGATGTATTGGACCCATCCGGGAAATTGCTGCTCCTGTGTTGCGAAGTGTTTCAGTAGTGCACCGTGTGTGTCCAGAATGCTTCACGGAAGGCGTAGGACACGACAAGTTCGGTCAGGTCGCTCCACCCAGACCAAACCCCTAGAACATCAACACCTTCTCCTAATGGCATTGCCAGGACAGATCTGCGGTGTTCTCGGCTCTGACGGAGCAATGGAGCAGTGCGATACATTGTACACCATGTGCGCTAATAGTATGTCGCCATTTGTTGTGACATGTGTTACGTGCACGTCGTCCACTTCTCCACCTACCTTTGACGAATGTCCCGATAGACAGGAATGATGTATATAACGACATCACTGGAGACAGGAATGGCATCAAGTAGTGTTTTCGGAAGAATACGAGTTCTGTTTGTTTGAAAGTGACGGCTGCATTTTGATTCGCAGCAGACAGGGAAGCGGCATCACAGTGACTGCATTAGCACAAGACATACAGCGCAAGCTCATTACCTTATGGTGTTGAATGGTATTGGGTATAACCACAAATCACAGTTGGTGCGTGTCCAGGGCGCTGTGACCTGTGTGACCTACGTGAATGACGGCGTGGGATCCTTAGCCACACCCTAGGTGCCATTTTTCCGCATGACAATGCACGACCACATGTTGCTGCGTAAACACGTGTCTTTCTTGGTGTCATAGGATGTCAGCCATTTGCCCTGGCCCCTACAGATCACCGGACTTGTCACCAATCGAAAATGAATTAATAAGCTACCAGGGCCCATGGCAGACTATGTGCCTCCTACACTAGAGGACACGTGCTAAACCGAGGTAACTGAAATGATAATCATTTCCGAGGGAGATACTAATGTACATGTCCTGTGAATATGAACCTTCTCTTTCTAGCCGCTGCCTACCAACCTTCGTTTATGTCCCACAACTCGTTCGTAGAGTTGCGATTCTTTTTCCGTCAGTGTATAAGGACAGTGAAATGAAAGCCGAGCACCTACCACAACGGGATTACGAAATGGTTCCACTGAAAAGTTTTCGCAATACGTGTTAAGACACTGGTCTCAGTGAGAGACCAAACGATCAAATAATGTTTCGTAGAACGTGGTCGGCAGTTGACTGATCCTCAACCGCTCTCACTCTTACACTTCTTCGTCCGACTGAAACCACGCGTGTCTTTCTCAGGTCGTCAAAGAAGTGAAAATCACACTATAAAAGATCCATGCTGCACATAGGATGTTACGCTATTCCCCAACCAAATAACGGCAGCATACCCCTCTTCCCATTGTCGGTGTGGTGGCGGGCGTTATCGTGTTACTTACTTGTGCGAACAGCTTTGGATTTCTATAGCGGGAGAGGAGTGGCATGTTTCCAACGTTGACTTCGCCGTCCGCACTGCGGCTTGATTATCTTCTTCTTGCATCACAGGGGCTCTCTGCTCTCTGAGTTCCTCGAGCATGGAACCAAAATCAACGTGCAGTGTTATGAAGATACGTTGCACAAACTCGGACGCGTCGCAAAGACAAAACGCCGAGGCAAGTTGCCGGACGAAATCTTTCTGTTGCATGATTACTCCCGCCCCCACACTTCCAATTGGACGATGGCTACGCTTCATGGATTTCATGGATTTGGATGGTACCGTTGTAGTGGATTTCAGTTTTCTTTTGACTGCACCTCATATTACAGCTCTTACGGAGCCTTCCAGAAAGTAATTATGCCCACATGCGTTTGTGAGAGTGCAGTAGTGAAGGGTGAGGGGGGGGGGGGGGGAGAGATAGTGAACTAGTGTGAAAATTATCTCACCAAGTAGTAAAAAAAGTATAAGAGTGGTGTGCTATTGTACAATAATAGAACAATTTCACAGTGGAGTAGCCATCGGCTTCTGAATGTGACACCTACGAGCGTCGGTAGTCGATGTGTCACAGTGTTCATTTTTTCCCCACCTGATATGCTTGCACTCGCTTGTAAAATAATGTGGAAGAAGCTACTTTTCTTTGTGTGCATTAAATTCTGAATTCGTCAATTAAAACCATACAACTTGTCTGAGAAGAGAAAAAAAATAAAAGAACAAGAGAGCGAGAGAGAAAGAAAGAAAAAATGAAATAAAAGGGAGAGTGTTGCAGAACGTTGTGCGAAAGTTTTCGTATTCGTTATTTTACTGTACAAGGTTAACAACTCTGCGGTACGAGAGAAGTTTTTATGCTTCTCCTGAGGCAGTCTTTGTGCGTTGCTTGTTAGGTACAGTACTTGTCCAGTTAAGGGGAGTCTGGTTTCGGCTTGTATAGCACAGCACATGCCCATTCTCATCAGGTAGTACGCTCCTGTTTATCACATCATGTTTAAAAACAAGCATTCTGTGCATTTCGTGAACTGTAGTAAAGGTGAGAGCTGATCAGTCTCTTCCAGTAGAATCCAGTCTTATTTCCTCGCATAACGTGCCGCTGTTTATTATGAAACAGAAGCAGTTTACGAACTCGAAACACTCAGTACGGCTCATAAAAAAATCGTCGCACCAAGTGAAATTCCTTCCGACCACCATTTCCTGATCTCAAAATACTCAGTTTGTCATCCGCAGGTATGAGTTCGAACGTAAATAGCCGTCATGTAATAACAGTTGATTATAAATGTAGAGACGTTTTTATGTCACAGAATGTGGCAGTGATCATATTTACAACTTTACCAACAAAATAGTCTATATCACATTTTTCTGTTTCTTATAATTACCGGTTTCTGCGATATTAAGTCGTGGTGAATAAAAAAGTAAAATTACGAAAACCCACACATTGATAATTATCTACCACTAAGTTTACTTATAGTAACAATGCAAGAAACATCTAATAAAATCTACCACGATACGATGAACATAGCGTCGCCTAGTGAGCGTTGTCGAAACAAAAAACTCATCTAAGGCTTTCGTTGCGAAAACTATGAAAAGCGTAGGAACCCGCCAGTGGGCACCCGAAGAATGGAAAAAATGCTTGGACATCAGACTAAGAGATATTTGGCTGACGCTGTATTTTAAGCAACCAGGTACTTTTACATGAGTATGTATTTCTTTCATGTATTCTGTAAATAACTGAAAGTATTGGTGATTATTAATTTTTTTTTGTTTTAATTCTCCTTTTAGATGTGCATATGACGTAAATCGGCGTAAACCGGTTGTTATGACTAAAAACAAAACATTATGTAATGTATATTTTATTTTGTGAGATATTCCGCCTTATGCAAGACACTATTTGTTTGTTTCACTTTTCGCAAACATATTTCAGCACTTTTGTGATATCCACATCGTGACTTTTTTCCAGCCGGCAAATTGTTAGAAAATGGCAATAGTGTAATTTCATGTTAAGATTTTTTTTATACGTATAAAAGAATCATAATTAAACGTCATGTTTTGTGTTGGTTTACATATGTAGTTGATGACACCTGTCACCTAAATAATATACGAAATATCGATTGTTATTGATTTTGCGAAAATTTGGCCTAGCATACCGGTTTGAAAAACAATTTTTTTTGAAGTATTGCACATACTTAGATGATGCTAATAAGTTGTACTTCTGTTGGTAGCTTTACAGATGTCACATATTTTCTTACAGCCTTCCGCTCGCAAAACATACTCAACGGATTCAGACTTTGGTTTCTCGTCCGTTTCAGATCGAATATATCGTTATTTAGCTTGTTAAGCACGATATTTTGTTCTCTTTTCTTGTTTCCTATTAATACCGTAGCGCTAACATCTTTATCTGCTCTATTACTGGAGTTCTGATGTTTTCATACGAAATTTTGTTTATTTTGTAAAAAAAAAATCTACATTTTTTTCTTTATTTTCCACTGACAGCAACCCATCAACAAATGACCGACAGTTTTACTGTCTATGGGAAGAGAAGATGTGAAATTCCAGATCAGTGTAGATTCTTGAAAATGATTACTGCTTATTTCGATTAAATGAGGAGCAACGGTACAAGAGAAGAAATGTGTCAGTGAGACGTAACACACATGAAGCGAGAGTCGTAGCTTGAGGCGTAGTGCCAGTGCGTTACAAGGCTGAGAATCGCTTTTGAGACCTTGATGATCTATTTACGGACACCAGGGCCGTAGAAACTATTTCTCAGCTGACGCCTGTGAGCCAGAAAACAAATATTTTCGGCACCAAACGTCAGTAGCAGAACCATTATTTGTCGATGCAACTAATATAGGGCTGAAGATGCTTGTAATGATGACTATAATTCAATGGAGCATGTTGCCAGTGAATGAATTTGGAGTTTCGGTATTCTGTAAGGCACTTATTAAAGAGTAAAAGCAAATACTATCGTAAACCTGATATGATTCCAAACTGGGACTGACCACAAGAAACGTAACTAATCGGTAAAGTTATCAAGATTACTTTGATTTAACTGCTACGATAATGTAACCTGCACAGGCAGGGTCAGGCAGTTTACATCAGTGGACACTGTTCGTATTTGTCACATTCTGTGTTACATACTAACTCAGAAGCAGTGACAGTTATGGACTCTGTGGAACGAGATGCGTGTTCCACAATAGCAAATAATACTTCGTAGGCTCCATTGTGAACATATTGCATCGCTCATGACACAAGCCTCAGTAAACACGGCAGCGACCGTGCTGTGGCAGGCAGAAGTGTTACACCTCGTTCTATCTGTGTTGTCTATTAAGGGTTTTTTAATCGACAGCTGTGCGTGATACGTTTTTGAAGACAAGTGAAAACAAGTGAAAACAAGTGACACGTCTAGCAAATAACATTTATTGCACTAAGCGCTTAAACGCAGAAACAGAGGACGAGAACTAGGAAAAAGACAGATAGACGAAACCCGTCGATTTTGTGTTCGTCCCTACGCGGTCTATGAACAGCGAGAGAACTTCAAATTATTGGAGAATACCTCCCTAAACTGCTGTGAAAATCTGATTAAGGGTTTCCAAGACAGACTCATGCGGTGGCTTGCATGCTGAGTAACTACGTTTTGGTACAGAAGTCCAAAGTTTTGGCTTTCGATCGCAGTAGAACCAGCGATTAATTTTGTCATTTAACGCTAATATCACTTCAGAGAGATAAATATTTTAAACTCATCAAAGTTTTCCGTGATTGGCATTCACCTGTAGCTCACTGAATATGTCACTTTAATTACAGCAAAAGTAAGATCGCACCTCCTCCAATAGGAACTGCATTTTATAGCGTGATAAAGCCAGCAATCGGCCTGATGGTTATTTTGCCGTACATAGCTCAAACAACGTGAACAGCAGGAACACAGCATTGGAAGTCACTGTAATTGTCACACGTCTGTCAGAGAGACCTGGCAACTGATATTTAACTCTATAGTTGCCCTGAAAGAGAGGCATTGTTACTCGCCCTCCAAAATTTCGCCAATCAACTTTCAATGATATAGGAAAAGACCGAATCATTTGACTAGTAATTACCAACATGAATAACTGTTCCATTTGTGGCACACACAATGTAGAGGAGGGTCAAACTTTGCCTATTATGCTGTGTGATATGCAAATACGTTTCAATACTGGGAGCCTGTGTGCTATTATTCCATGTGTTGAACATAGTCAGCTTACGAGAAGAAAGCGCACGATTCAATGCTTCACTTACTCCGTTAAATTCTGTGACAACTGATTCCCGACACGCTCTGCCCGCAAGAGACTGGTGACACTTATTTTACTTTAAATTTCTCTTCACGGAATCGTTGTTCTATGATGGTGCGCATGTTTGCTGTTTGATCTCTGCTGCAGGACATATCGCGTAACGTGATCCACTCATAAGGCTGTGATTATTTGTAGATAATTCCGGATATTATGACGCTCGGTAAGTCTCACAATAGTTTGAACAAATGAATCACTAAGATAACCTTACTCACTGGCGATATCTGTAGGCCAGATTAAAACTATGTATCAGCGCACACTACGCTGTAGAGTGAAAATTTCACTCTGGAAATGTCGCACAAGCTGTGAGTAATTCCTGTCTCCGCAATATCGTTTCTTCCCGGGAGTGCTAGTAAAGGTCTCGGGTTCGAGTCTCGGTCCAGCTCACAGTTTTAATCACCGATGAAGTTTCATAACAGCGCACACTCCGATGCAGAGTGAAAAGCTGATTCCAGGCCAATAATTATTGGAGAAATCAACGAAGAGTCGTCATTCCTCACTGTTGTGAACATTTTCAGTGCTTCAAACAATCCATCGATATTACTACAATACACAAAAGCGTTGAAGGATGAGAAACAGGTTTCATACTCAATCTGGCGCTTCCTACATGAGGTCACTTAAACTATATGAGCGAACAAGTTCTATTCTTACAATCGCGAACCCAGTAACTCAGACTGTGCCTGTGACGGATTTAGGCCCCTAAAGAGGTTGTTAAGTTCTCCGTACGTAATGCGGTGAGCTGATTTGATTGTAGTGGCAAATACTCCTGTGCCGGCTGCTGCTGCTGTTTCGCTCCCACTGCTGTCGAATAGCATGCCTATCCTTTGTTCATCAATGGTCCAGTTAATTATAGCTTAGGAGGTGCAGAAGCGTCGTGAGGAACTGGCCGCATGGATATGGGAGGTTTGGATATTGAACATTATGTTCTGATTTTGCAGAATACACTTTCCCTTCGGTCGAGAAAATATAGCAGTCAGTGGCGTGATCCTTCCGTTCGTGCCACCAGTGAATCTCGACAACACTGTAGCCACATGTGCCCCGATAAGATGAGGAGCAACTCGCATGCCTTCATCACTAAGGTACGTTTTGTTACGTCGTCCGTTCTTCACAGTATAGTTCCTATAAACGTAACGAAACACTGACATTATTCAAACATTGTCTAGAATTTTGCACAAGAGTTTCTGAGAATATATTCGTGTACCACTAACCTTAAATGGGCGTAACACAGCATACGTTAGTAACTGCAATTACAGTGTAGCACAAATATTCTTCATTCGAAACTGCATGAAAACTCACCAGGTGGCAGAACACGGCAGGATTGTCATTTCTGTTTACGACAGCTAACATCAGGTAGACAAGCACAGAGAGATTATTCAAACGTTGTCTAGAACTTTGCACAAGAGTTTCTGAGAGTATACTCGTGTATCACGAACTTTAAATAGGCGTAACACATGATACGTTAGTAGCTGAAATTACAGTGCAGCACAAATACTCTTTATTCAAAATTGCATGAAAACTCACCAGGTGGCAGAACACGGCAGGATTGTCATTTCTTTTTACGACAGTTAACAGCAGGTAGACAAGCACAGAGATGCAAATACACATAGAGGAAGAAGTTTCTCTCTTTCACGTGCATTGAAACTTATTCCAATTAAATGAAGGCATATTTCCGTGGCAGAAAGAAATAGATGTGAATGAAGAAGCTGTACGTGATGAACGAAAACTAAAATCAAGTTAGAATTCAGTGTGCAAAAATTAGTCATAATCACCGATATTCATGCACAGGGAAAGAAGTGTGTTGTGAGATGTAATGAGAGCAGTACACTACAAGGATAACAGAAATCGTCGAGTGCAGTCGTGTGAGTGGAGAAGTGGTATCCTCATTTCCGAATATGAACAAATTTCTGTTATATCTTCCAACGTTTTACTTTCATCAATAGTCTTTCCAAGAGCTGTGTACGTCATGCCTCGGACGGTAGCCACTTTCAATACTACTATAAAAGCTATGGTAACTTGTCTTCCTTCCCTACTGTGCAACACATTTCATCTATCGACCAAGTGGTCATAGCCATAGGTATACATTTTACAACACATAGTTTAGACATCTTTCGCTTGTTAAATCAAATGGTTCAAATGGCTCTGTGCACTATAGGACTTAACATCTGGGGTCATCAGTCCCCTAGAACTTAGAACTACCTAAACCTAACTAACCTAAGGACATCATACACATCCATGCCCGAGGCAAGATTCGAACCTGCGACCGTAGCGGTCGCGCGGTTCCAGACTGAAGCGCCTAGAACCGCTCGGCTACATCGGCCGGCGCTTGTTAAATCCACGCCATCACATTTTATAGTACTCGTATGTCGATGGAGCTGTGGTTACAACTGTGTATCCACAAACAGAGAAAAAATGTAGGGATTACCTTCATTACTACACGATGTAGGAGACAGGAATTAGCATCATTAGACGACCAACCTCCGACGTATGCATGAAAAAACAAAACAAAAAAATGTAAATACACTCCTGGAAATTGAAATAAGAACACCGTGAATTCATTGTCCCAGGAAGGGGAAACTTAATTGACACATTCCTGGGGTCAGATACATCACATGATCACACTGACAGAACCACAGGCACATAGACACAGGCAACAGAGCATGCACAATGTCGGCACTAGTACAGTGTATATCCACCTTTCGCAGCAATGCAGGATGCTATTCTCCCATGGAGACGATCGTAGAGATGCTGGATGTAGTCCTGTGGAACGGCTTGCCATGCGATTTCCACCTGGCGCCTCAGTTGGACCAGCGTTCGTGCTGGACGTGCAGACCGCGTGAGACGACGCTTCATCCAGTCCCAAACATGCTCAATGGGGGACAGATCCGGAGATCTTGCTGGCCAGGGTATTTGACTTACACATTCTAGAGCACGTTGGCTGGCACGGGATACATGCGGACGTGCATTGTCCTGTTGGAACAGCAAGTTCCCTTGCCGGTCTAGGAATGGTAGAACGATGGGTTCGATGACGGTTTGGATGTACCGTGCACTATTCAGTGTCCCCTCGACGATCACAAGTGGTGTACGGCCAGCGTAGGAGATCGCTCCCCACACCATGATGCCGGGTGTTGGCCCTGTGTGCCTCGGTCGTATGCAGTGCTGATTGTGGCGCTCACCTGCACGGCGCCAAACACGCATACGACCATCATTGGCACCAAGGCAGAAGCGACTCTCATCGCTGAAGACGACACGTCCCCATTCGTCCCTCCATTCACGCCTGTCGCGACACCACTGGAGGCGGGCTGTACGATGTTGGGGCGTGAGCGGAAGACGGCCTAACGGTGTGCGGGACCGTAGCCCAGCTTCATGGAGACGGTTGCGAATGGTCCTCGCCGATACCCCAGGAGCAACAGTGTCCCTAATTTGCTGGGAAGTGGCGGTGCGGTCCCCTACGGCACTGCGTAGGATCCTACGGTCTTGGCGTGCATCCGTGCGTCGCTGCGGTCCGGTCCCAGGTCGACGGGCACGTGCACCTTCCGCCGACCACTGGCGACAACATCGATGTACTGTGGAGACCTCACGCCCCACGTGTTGAGCAATTCGGCGGTACGTCCACCCGGCCTCCCGCATGCCCACTATACGCCCTCGCTCAAAGTCCGTCAACTGCACATACGGTTCACGTCCACGCTGTCGCGGCATGCTACCAGTGTTAAAGACTGCGATGGAGCTCCGTATGCCACGGCAAACTGGCTGACACTGACGGCGGCGGTGCACGAATGCTGCGCAGCTAGCGCCATTCGACGGCCAACACCGCGGTTCCTGGTGTGTCCGCTGTGCCGTGCGTGTGATCATTGCTTGTACAGCCCTCTCGCAGTGTCCGGAGCAAGTATGGTGGGTCTGACACACCGGTGTGAATGTGTTCTTTTTTCCATTTCCAGGAGTGTAATATGTGTTGCATGAATGGTTACAAATGATAGCCACAGAGGTCGAACTGCATCTCAAACATGAAATTGTGTCTCCACACTGGGATTATAGACAGTCACGAAACTCCAACACAGTAGGTTTTACTCTAAAACACTATTGTTCCTCATTCATTCTAACACCTTTCTCGAGACCTCTTCTATTCTCCACGTACACTGACGATAGTAAAAATAGCAACACAATAAAAGCTGGACACAAAGAACGTAAAATTTGCTATGAATTGTACTACCGTGGGGTTAAAAATAAAATGCAGGTACTCACGGAGGTCCAGTTTCGGCTGCAATTATCGTATGGCAGGGAAACTTGGTAGATATGCGAAAACTTTTATGCGGAATCATTTTACGCTGTAAAAAATACAATTTCAATTTTGGGCTCCAAGTGCAAATCTGGCGCTGTACATTATCTCGTCGACACCGACTCTGCTTTACTCACATTGAACAAACTGCGAAAGCAGCGGTTCAGAATAAAATAAACGTTATGCCTTTCTCACTTGTTTAACCTTTTATGCCCACGTCTCGTTTTTAACATATTATATATGGAAACATTTCTGTACACCTCTCTTGCACTCAAAATGCATGATTTGCGACTGGTTGCCAAACCCGGAACTAATTTTTTTTGCCGTCGTAAATTTGTTCCTAATTATTGCAGTAAAATATCTGCCAAGTTTCGCTACCATTTGATAATTACTGCCCACACTATGAGTAGCTGCACTTCTGTTATAGCTACCCGATACATGTTTGGGTACGCATTGGCTTATATTTCAGTGCGGTTTCGCAATATTTGCAGAAATAATACCTCGTACATTCTCAGTGTGAGAAGGGATTACACAGCGTTTCTCACACAGAAATTTGGTTTGAATGTTATTTCTTCTGAGAAAATTGTATATGTCTTGTTTGAGAAGGTGCATAGGCTACCAGTACGTGTTTGATTTCGACAGTGAGCTGCTGCTGATTAAAGAATTCGAAGAGCTTTAGCACCTTACTCACCCCGCGGGGCGGAGTAAGTGTACATCATCAGTCTGCGTCTCGCCTTAATTCTATGTGGAAGTTTGAGAACGACTTCTAAATGCAGGATATATATATATATATATATATATATATATATATATATATATATATATATATATATACCTCCTTGGTACCGAGTGGATTAACTAAGGTAATATATATATATATATATATATATATATATATATATATATATATATTACCTTAGTTAATCCACTCGGTACCAAGGAGGTACTTAACGCCTAACTTTGAAAAATACTGTGAACGAGCGAGTCAGTTACTTTATAATTAAATATATCAAACAAATGTTTTTGAATCAGTTCTCCTAATAGATTTGATAATTTTTTAAGTTTATCCGTTGCACTTCACTCAAATTTTTTAAACTTTAGTAATAGATTCACTTTCTTCATTGAATGTCTTATTTAATATTTTAAGGTTTATCACGCTACTTACTTTCAAAAGCGTTCTAAAAGTACGTTGTGAGTAAAAACTAATAGCATTTAACGAAACATGCGTACTGAAATTTCCTTAACGTGGGCGTGAAGTAAACTCCCGTTCTCCCCACTCCTACCCGTTGGTACTCCATGTCGGTTACGCGATAAATCACTCTAATCTAAAAGCCGTAAATTCAACTAAATACGTAAATACCTAGGTATTACAATTAAGAATAACTTAAATTGGAAAGAACACACAGAAAATGTTGTGGGGAAGGCTAACCAAAGGGTGCGTTTTATTGGCAGGGCACTTAGAAAATGTAACAGCCCTACTAAGGATACTGCCTACACTACACTTGTCCGTCCTCTTTTAGAATAGTGCTGCGCGGTGTGGGATCCTTACCAGATAGGACTGACGGAGTACATCTAAAATGTTCAAAGAAAGGCAGCACGTTTTGTACTGTCGCAAAATATGGGAGAGAGTTTCACAGAAATGATACAGAATTTGGGCTGGATATCATTAAAAGAAAGGCGTTTTTCGTTGCGACGGAATCTTCTCATGAAATTCCAATCACCAACTTTCTCCTCCGAATGCGAAAATACTTTGTTGACACCGACCTACATAGGGCGGAACGATCACCACGATAAAATAAAGGAAATCAGAGCTCGTACGGAAAGATATAGGTGTTCACTCTTTCCACGCGCTATACGAGACTGGAATAATAGAGAATTGTGAAGGTGGTTCAATGAACTCTCTCCCAGGCCCTTAAATGTGATTTGCAGAGTATCCATATAGATGTAGATGTAGATGTAGAATCTCTGTAAAAAGTTTCTTGTTAATATAAGTCAAGAACAACTTACGAATTTAGTTACTTTTTTGTTTTTTATGGTGAACACAAAGTATTTCACCGCCACTTATTAATGTGCGTCATGGTGGAAAATGCATTAGTAGTGTAAGAGTAAATACATACGTTAAGTTACCATACGTTAAGGTACCATTCACAGATGAGAGCAGCCAACGGCTGGTTCAGTCTGCTTCCAGCATCGATCAGCGGCACGTTACGCAATGTTTACGCAACAGCAGTTTAAACAGCGCCTACAGACAACCTTTGAAATCTAATGGAGCACTTTACCGGTCACTGCTTTGACGGAGAGTGCATCACTGTCTCCATCTAGCGAGCTACGTGATGTCGTTGCGAGTGTTGTAGAGTCATATTGTGGAGGACAGATGGATCAAATCGTCAGCTGTCACGATATTTCCTTTGAAAAGGCTGGGCCGATTCCATAATGTGTCCTTGTCGTACCAGACTCAGCTCTGATGACTTTTCATTATCTCGACCTCTGCCTTCATGGAGCTTCTGTTACACGTAAACATCTCTATTAAACTCATGTAGTAGATGTTTGGCCGACTTCATGAAAAGGATGACAAACAGATACCAATAATTACAGAGGAATTCCATTACTACTAATACAATAAAAAATCTTCTGGAAGATCTTCTATAAATATGGAAACCTTACTTAGATAAACATATTTGGATAGTATCAAGCTGAATTTAGGAGCAACACATTATTTCTAGAACAAATTCTAAACCTTAAAGAAATAATTTGGTATATGAAAATATCAAGTAAAGAAGGTAGTGCTAATATTTGTTGATTTTAGAAAGGCACATAATTTAGAGACTCCAGCCAGAAAATCCTTGAGGAATTCACAGTAGACATGAAAAGTCTGGAAATAACTAAACAAATTAAATTTCTTGGAACAACCTCTAGTCCCTTTCAAATTGTATCTGGAATCAGACGAGGAGACGGTTTATCGCTATTATTATTCAATGTGTGATGAAAGAAGTTGTGAGAAAATGTAAAGTAGAGGAAGAAAAATAAAGGCAGTTCGAAAGAAGGAATAAGTCGTTTGGCCTTTGCAGACGATCTGCTATTAATACTCTGAACTTCAGAGAAATGAAGTAAAAAACAAGAACTTCTGAAGGAAACAGCTGAGAAGGCAGGTGTACCAAAAACAAAATACATGACAAATTAAAGTAACTCACGAATACTTTTAAAAACCAAATATGGCAACGGCAAGAGAACAGGAAACTTCATCCATCCGGTTGAAAATATAAACATAAAAAGTGAAAAAGAATTAGCTAAAATCAAGCCTAAAAAAAACTAAAAGAGCGTAAATGAAAGTAAGAAAGCTGTACAATAAAAAAAGTTTTTTCAAAACATTAAATTTCGGCATTTATAGTAGAAAAACAAGTCGTCTTCTGTTTGTCGGAAATAATACTTTAGTAGGAGGTAAAAGGACATCAAGATATTTGGAAAATCCAGAAAACAAGAATCCTGCGAAAAAAATAGCTCCAATCAAGAACAAGGGTGGAAACTGGATTTTGAGATCAGATCAGGAAATACACTCACTGTGCCCTAAAAAAACAGATAAAGACAGTAACAGTCGTGTTAGATTATACGACCATTTAGAGAGAATCAAGGGGGACTAACATACAAGATTCTTCCCAAACAGGAAAACAGACAAAGAAAGTGAGTGGGAGGCAAGGCATGAAAGGACTTAGAGGAAATGTAGACCTTACACGACAGAGACAAATTCGGACAAGCAATGAAGAAACTAAAATAGTTCAGGAAACAAAAAAAAAAAAACAGAAAAACAACTGCTGTCAAATAGTACATAAAAAGGAAAAGAGTTCGTTCTGAGATAATGGAAGAGTTTTTGAGAACAATGAAGGATAAGAGAAATAAATAGTTGTCATTACGTGGTCTTCGCATGGGCAGCAACAATAACTATTAGCTGATGTTTCCGTAGATACAAAGGCAGCAGGTACTAGCATTTCACTCATAATGTAAATGTAACGTATTACGAAAAATTAAACAAAAAAGACTAATTAGTGTTTGATCACTCTATTAGCAAAAAGTCACTGGAAACGATAATAATAATAATCATCAAATATCTAGGATTATCCATCCGGAGGGACCTAAAGTGGATCGACCACCTAAGACTAGTTCCTGGAAAATCTTACACTTAGATTGAAGCATCATACAAACCAGTAGTTCCAGCTGTTTTTGAATTTTGTTTGTTAGTCTGGAACCCTTACCATTTAAAATTAATGGAGCAGGTGGAGAAGATTCAAAGCAAAGCAGCAGGATTTGTCACGAGTTAAGTCAATAATCGCGAAAGCATTTCAGTCTTACTGATCGGACCCATTGCACACGTTAGAATAGAGATGTCATGCATCACAGACAACTTTGCTTATATAACTACAAGATATTAGTTACCAGGAATAATTAGGCAACATATTATTTCTTCCAACACAATTTTCACGAGGCAACATATTATTTCTCCCAACACCTTTTCACGAGATGACCACAACGGTGCAATGCAGAGAAACATAATGCTATATTGAGGCCTACCAACATAAGGTCTGGCCACGCAGTGTTCGCAAATGGAACAGGACGGTGGGGAAACTTCTTCCGCCGCCTGTAAAGTGGCTTGTGGAGTATAGATGTAAACGTGCCTATTATGCATGCCGCTAATTACCCTTGTCTACTATTTCCCATGCATATCTCACTGGCTTAATTCAAGCCGTATGTGTATTATGGATGATCATCTCAGTTGCGAGAACACACGGAACTGAGACTGAATACAACTCGCAGAACGTTCGTACAACTATGTGAAACGGTCAGAGAGGTCTTTCTTTGGAATGTTGTCCTACTCGCTGTTTGTAATAGTTCGTATGACTGTTACATCGTCAAAGTTTTCACGCTTTAGTGAATTTCTGCGCTTTTGTCCTTTTTTTTTGGTAGGTTCTTTACCATAAAATAAAGTTTGCTCGCCTGTGATGACTTTTCCAGAAAAGAGTTGTCAGTGTTTTGCATTTCAGTCATGGGATAGACTTCTACGCGCCGTTGTTTTTCTTTTTCTAGAGCCTAGATGTGCACGGAAAAATTTACACACACATTTCTCTTCTTCAAAATATTCTGTCTGGTTTAGAGGTGTTGTACACTGCAATTTACGACACAAAGCGGTACCGCAATACGCTCGCACGTTCGCTGCTTAACGCTGCCTGCTCACAACTAACTTATCGAATGCACTACTGTTGTTTACAGTCCTTAGTTCAATATGTAACCATCGTTATTATGCCGACGGTACTTACGCAGCACGAACAAAATCATTCTTGGAACCTTTTGTACAACTTATAAGATAGACAGAGTTTATTCACACAGACTTTCATTAGTTAATATGAAAGTAGCTTTCATTAATAGAAAAATACAATTCCACTTGTGGCAGGCAAACACTGTGACTAACATCATTAGAATCTCATGTAATACAAAGCACGAATGAAATGAAAGCTCATTGCATGAACAAGAACTGTCTGCGGAAATTCGCTAGTGAAATTATTTGATGAGGTCATAAGGTGCCAAGTGTATGACCTTCGTAAGATTCAAAAATCTCACAATAATTTGAAAATATATCGAATTATAATGAGTAAAGTGATAACGAAGTAGTAGGAAAGTTCAGTTATCGTTTCAGGAAAACTTTTATGTAAACCCTTCAATAAATATGTTTGGTCTAAGGTATCGTGAACTATTCTGCCCCTCAAGGATACGTAACAGGTCGGTTATTTTTTCCATGTTCTCACAACGGTGACACATTTACCTATACAGACATCCGGGACAGAAGGAAAACGGAAAGCTCTTGTGGAAGAATAACTGTTATTCCCAGTGTTCTCCTTAGGGAATTCTAAATGTTTCTTTTCGAATGACAATGAGATCATTTCAGAACGATCCTGGATCTTATTATCTTCACATCCTATTATTTATTGCGCTGATCTATTTAATCGAAATTCCTTTCCCTTGCTGATAGCATAGAACACAAGAACGGTATTTTTCTGACTTTCGAACCTTGAACACTGCCTTTAGTCTTGAAAATTGAAGAAGTACTCAGCCGGATGAACTCAGTCAACAGACATGAAGTTAAAATTATCGAATACGTTTGTTCATTTCTTAGTTTTACTTACATGTTTCCAACGGTGCTATGATAGGAGAGGCGAACGATAAGGCATTCAAGAAATCGCGACTTAGAGCTAATTTGGATATGTTTTTTTACTTTATGCGTACTTACAGAGATTGACGAGAGAAAACCATGAACTAGACAGAGATTGAAATTTTCTGATATTCTTATTTCCTCTGGAATTTCACACGGATCTCTTCGCGTCTTCAGTTAGCTTTCTGTTTGTCTCAACCACATCTAAAGCCCACTGCATCGCTTCTTTACTGCTGTAGGACTAGCATCGTCGGGGAACTGGGTGCAGCGGAGATTTTCATTTAACTACAGATACACAACTGCTACTCACATAGAATTAATTTACTCTTTGAAGAGTTTATACTGTGACGACGGAATGAGTCGAGTTAAAACTGTCTCCCCGTGCGACAGACAGGTTTAACTTGTCACATTCCACTACGCAGAGAAGGATGTAATTATGACAACCCACCGATGCAGTTTCACATGTTCAAACGCTTTGACGGGCAGCGATGAAATGGTTCGTATGAGCTCTATAATTGACCATGCGATGTTGTGCAGGTAATCGGCTCACAGAATTAAAAACACCATACCCGAGACTCGCATTAAAGCCCACCCTAATAAACTGAAAAATAAAGAAAAGAAAACGAGGGGATATTTTCAGGTTACAAGCACAATTAAAAAATAGTGTACGGTGGAGAATGACGTTGGGAATTGTCAAAACAGTAATTTAAAGAGCAGGGGCACAATGTTAATTAGGCAGTAAATGGATCGTTACGGGCTAACAGGACAGAGCTGCAGTTTTTGACATTGGTTTGAATCGCGACACGACCACCATAGACGGAAGATGTCATTATCACGGAGGACACACGCCTAATTGATGCCGTCACGAATAAGACTGAAAAATAAGCAAACTAACTCTACGGAACAGAAGCTATGCGTCATGATGGCGTTGTTATTAACGCCTTCAATCATATTAAAGACTAAATATCGCATGACATTGGAAAATAAGGATTTCAATCTGTGACGTAAATGGATTTTCGCAATACGGAATATGTATTGGGTGTTTCGTAATTCATGTTGCACACTTCTAGAGGGACTTAATACACTCCTGGAAATTGAAATAAGAACACCGTGAATTCATTGTCCCAGGAAGGGGAAACTTTATTCACACATTCCTGGGGTCAGATACATCACATGATCACACTGACAGAACCACAGGCACATAGACACAGGCAACAGAGCATGCACAATGTCGGCACTAGTACAGTATATATCCACCTTTCGCAGCAATCCGGGCTGCTATTCTCCCATGGAGACGATCGTAGAGATGCTGGATGTAGTCCTGTGGAACGGCTTGCCATGCCATTTCCACCTGGCGCCTCAGTTGGACCAGCGTGCGTGCTGGACGTGCAGACCGTGTGAGACGACGCTTCATCCAGTCCCAAACATGCTCAATGGGGGACAGATCCGGAGATCTTGCTGGCCAGGGTAGTTGACTTACACCTTCTAGAGCACGTTGGGTGGCACGGGATACATGCGGACGTGCATTGTCCTGTTGGAACAGCAAGTTCCCTTGCCGGTCTAGGAATGGTAGAACGATGGGTTCGATGACGGTTTGGATGTACCGTGCACTATTCAGTGTCCCCTCGACGATCACCAGTGGTGTACGGCCAGTGTAGGAGATCGCTCCCCACACCATGATGCCGGGTGTTGGCCCTGTGTACCTCGGTCGTATGCAGTCCTGATTGTGGCGCTCACCTGCACGGCGCCAAACACGCATACGACCATCATTGGCACCAATGCAGAAGCGACTCTCATCGCTGAAGAAGACACGTCTCCATTCGTCCCTCCATTCACGCCTGTCGCGACACCACTGGAGGTGGGCTGCACGACGTTGGGGCGTGAGCGGAAGACGGCCTAACGGTGTGCGGGACCGTAGCCCAGCTTCATGGAGACGGTTGCGAATGGTCCTCGCCGATACCCCAGGAGCAACAGTGTCCCTAATTTGCTGGGAAGGGGCGGTGCGGTCCCCTACGGCACTGCGTAGGATCCTACGGTCTTGGCGTGCATCCGTGCGTCGCTGCGGTCCGGTCCCAGGTCGACGGGCACGTGCACCTTCCGCCGACCACTGGCGACAACATCGATGTACTGTGGAGACCTCACGCCCCACGTGTTGAGCAATTCGGCGGTACGTCCACCCGGCCTCCCGCATGCCCACTATACGCCCTCGCTCAAAGTCCGTCAACTGCACATACGGTTCACGTCCACGCTGTCGCGTCATGCTACCAGTGTTAAAGACTGCGATGGAGCTCCGTATGCCACGGCAAACTGGCTGACACTGACGGCGGCGGTGCACAAATGCTGCGCAGCTAGCGCCATTCGACGGCCAACACCGCGGTTCCTGGTGTGTCCGCTATGCCGTGCGTGTGATCATTGCTTGTACAGCCCTCTCGCAGTGTCCGGAGCAAGTATGGTGGGTCTGACACACCGGTGTCAATGTGTTCTTTTTTCCATTTCCAGGAGTGTAGATAAGGTTTTACATAGGAATTCATGTCTGGAAATCATCCCGTATAAACATACACTTACAAGCTCATATAACGTTGATGCTTTGTAGCGTCGTTGGGTTACGTCCGGACGTGAGTTCCTATGTAAAACTTCATCTTCAAGGTCAGCCATTAATTATGTTTCTCCTGGCAAGTAATATTCGGTTTTTCGTCACCGTTATGTCCATTCTACTAATGTTTAACAAAGCACGAACCAGTAAATCCTTTCCTTACTTTTCATTGTGTGTGACTGGACATCTCTGCTGTTTAGAGCCCACTTCATAACAGTGTAAATAGCAACAAGTACAGCGTTTGTCGATCTTAGTACGTCAATCACGTTGCGATAACAAGAAGTGTGGGATTCACGCTTGCTTCTCTCTCTCTCTCTCTCTCTCTCTCTCTCTCTCTCTATATATATATATATATATATATATATATATATATATATATATATATATCAAGCAAATAACACCACATTGCACATTGACGTTGACGCTCCCAGCGCTTAGTACAGGTACTCGGGGTAATGGAGCACATTCACGTGCTGACGTTGGCAGAGGGCAAATATTAACATAAGCAGAATGCACACCCGCCATTCCGACAACCATCGTCGGTTTTCTGTGAATAGAATGTACACCTACGAAGATAAGGTAGAATTGCTACTCATCTATTGCGGCTGTAAGTAGCAGAACAGTAATTACAATACTGATTTCTTATTTACGGGCACATTTAGTACAGTAGTTTAGTCCTTTTAAATACTGTTGTGTAGAGTAGGCAAACAGTAAACGCTGTCCTTTCTACAAACTGCATCGACATAACGTTTCTTTTATTGTTGTTGTTCAAGGTAGCCTAAATGCTACGCAGGCAGCGGAACTGTACAGAGAGCGATATCCTGACAAGAACCCACCTGCCCGACTGATGTTTTCTCATCTTATTGCGATGCTTCAGGAAACGAGAAGATTCAACCCACGACAACGCAATCGTCGTAGCACTCGCACGGACGAAGTTGCCGAAATTACGGTTCTCGCTTCCGTTGTTATAAATTCGCATGTGAGCACGCGACAGCTTGTACACGAGATTGGCATTCCTAAAACCAGTGTACATCGTATTCTTATACGTCACCAGCTCTATCCTTACAATGTACACCTACATCAAGAATTGCATGGGAATGATTTCCAGAATTGTGTACATTTCCGTCAGTGGGCACAGCAGCAAATACTCGCCAACCCGAACTTCTTCTCCAATGTTCTATTTACCGATGAATGCTCCCTCTCAGACAACGGTCAGGTAAACACAAGGAACACGTATTATTGGTACAGCGACAACCCACGATGGCTTGGACAGGTGGAACATCAGCGTCAATGGAGAGTTAACGCATGGTGCGGGACGCTTGTTACTACAATTATTGGCCGTTATTTCATCAATGGAAGTCTAAATGGCACAGCGTATGCCATCTTCCTCAGACCAATTCTTCCGCCTTTTCTGGTTGAAGTGCTGCTAAGAACCAGAATGCTTACGTGGTATCAACACGATGGATGCCCAGCACATAATGCCTTGCGTGCACGTCGTATTCTGAACCGAAGGTATCCGGCCAGATGGACTCGTCGAGGAGGAACAGTTACTTCGCCTGCTAGGCCTCCTTATTTAAATCCTCTGGACTTTTTTCTTTGGAGATGCATTAAAGACGGTATCTATTGCGATACTCCAACAACTCCTGAGCGCATGCAGGAACGTATCATGCTTCTTTGTAATTCTCTTCAGCGGGCAACACTCGAAGCAGCAAATAAGTCTTTCACTCAACGAGTGCACCAGTGTATCGGTGTCCAGCGTCACCACCATGAGCGCCTTTGAATTTTCTACTCCTGGGCAGAGGTACAGGAGAGTCAAAGTCAATTTTGTGTTACGTTTTTACTTGGTTTTCGTTTGTTTCCTGACAACTCCAGTAAGTGTATGAGTTCGTGATCCCGGGGTCAAAGTTAATGTTATGTTATGTAATTAATAACGTTGTGTTTCAGTGACTGGTACACTGTCATACATTTTTGAATAGGTATTTAGGAGAGGAAATGAATTACTGAATAAAAAATAGAGTGTGGCATTTAAAAAGTCACACCTCTGTTCATATCTTTGTAAAAAACGAAGCTACAACGAACGAAATCACGCTGATTGATGTCCCCCTGACGGCTAAAGAACATTTGCTTGAAACTTTTTGTAATTTGCATCTGGACAAACAGTTATTTCTGGTCAAGAGAAATGGGAGCCCCCCCCCCCACACACACACAGCCACACACACACACACACACACACACACACACACACACACACATATATATATATATAACACAGTTGATATTGATCGCCATCTCCCCCACACACACACACACACAGCCACACACAGCCACACACACACACACACACACACACACACACACACACAGTTGTTATTGATCGCCATCTCCACTAGACCACGTCTAAAGAATCACCTTTTGCAGCGTGGGCCACTGCGAGACGTGCAGGAAGAGAGTCAGTAAGATTCTCGATGTTACCTACATGCCAAGTCCACTGCTGTTGCCAGATGCGCAATTTTTTTCTGTAGAGGAACCATGTCGAGAAAAGTAGGACTGAGGCGGTGCCATAGACTCGCGACTGGGTTTAAATCCGAAGAGTTTGGTGGTAAGGAGATCACTGTATACTCATCCTAGACCTCTTCGAACCGCACACGTATGATTCCAGCGTTGTGACATACTACATTGTCCTGCTGGTAGATACCATCGTGCTGAGGAAAAACAATCTGCATTTAGTAGTCGACATGGTCCCCAAGGATAGATGCATACTTATGTTGATCAATTATGTCTTCCAGAATGACGAGATCACCCGAAGAAAGCCACAATAATATATGCCTCCTTGTTTGCTTTTTAGACTATTCACACCGCACAAGCCAAAGGATATCTGTCTGATGGAGCATAAAACGTATTCATCTGAAGAGACCATCTGTCGCCGCTCTGTGAATGCCCAGCTGTGGTGCTGTAGTGGAAATTCCAGTCTCCGTCGCCGATGAGCGACATGCACTTGCTGTGGAGGCACATATATAGCAATGTTTGCTGAAGGGTCGTTGAGGAGACACTGTTGGTACCCCTTTGCTTCATCTTGGCGCTAAGTTGCTCAGCAGTTGCACGTCTAACCGCCCTATACATATTTGCAGTAATTGTTCGCCACCGTAATCTATGGCCCATGGTACACCACAGTTGCCCCTGTGCCGGGTTTGGAAAGCGCAATTTTGCCATGCACAGCGTACTGTAACCAAGGCAGCAAGCGAACGGTTCACAAATCATAAGCCAAGGCATGGAGCATGCTCCTTTCGGAATCAAAAAATCGCTCCGTTTTCACATTATAACTACAACTGTACTGTTTTCTGCGCCTCCGAGACACGTTTTGCATGAGGTCCACTGCTAGTCTTGCCAACTGGCGGCTGTGACTGGTTACTGCACGTAGATATCGAATATAGGAGGTGTCGCATTAATTAGACTTAACCTTGGATGTATGTAAAACCTACCCGCATCTATAAGTGTAACATACAAACAAAACTATTCTCGATATGTATCAGTATGCACACAAATATAACGAAATAGCCCCGTTGTGGTCATTTCGCGACATATACGTCGAAATATTGTCTTATTGTTCTTGGAAGGAATGCTGTCGTCATGTTGAAAGTTAGCTTCTCTGAGATACGCAAGTCTCTCCTGAAGTGTCTGCCAGTAGAGTTTGATGTGTGAATCTCTAACGCTCTTGCGATTACTAAACGAAGTGACGAATCGTTCATCTTTTCTTTGAATCTTCTCTATTACCTATGTTAATCATAGATTTCAGCGCTGATGAGCAGTACTTAGAAAGAGGTGGACCGAATGCTTAGTGAGATACATCTCTCACGGGTGGATTCAATGGATCTCAGTATTCCGCATCTTTTGCCTAGTACTAGTCTTATGGAGTCAATTCACTTCACGTTGCTCCAGATAATCCTAGATTTCTTTCAGTTACTTGCTCATTGCAGTACTTTATTGCCCATAGGCTCAATCCACTTATTTAACATGTAACTTCATACTTAAGAGGTAGCAATCGCTCACATTGTTTTCTAAACTCGCTAAACTAATTATGAAATACGGCGTTTTAACTGCGTTTGGACGCCCATGAAAGCTATGTTTGTCGGTACAATTTATTACTTTGTATAAAGGTTGGTTCTCTCATACTGGCTTCTTTAGTTGTATCGTATTGACGTGGGCAGGATTGCCGAATAGCTTTACTCCAAAGGTACACGTATTACGGTAATAAAGTTCCTAACCATGTGCCAAAGTGACATAAGCTTAATCAAACCCCTACCCTCACTATTCAACAAAACGGACGCAGTAACACGTAAAAGATGCTGAGAAACTTTTCTTGAAGGCAGAACATTTTTTTCCGAGACACTATTTTTATTATGCTTTACCTTTATGGAAAACGTGTCTGCCTTGTCTAAAGTTCATCAAAGTACATTAGCATTCACACGTTTCAACAAATCCACTCGAGCTAGGTGATGCTTTTCTAATTTAGACATCTCGCAGTAAAATATAAACTCCCGCATTTCATAGAAAACTAAAATGACTCAACAACTTTCACGCGAATTTTCCGCAGTCTTAGGTTGCACACCACTTTGCCCTGCGACTCACTCTGGTGAGCCATTCTACCAAATCGTCAAGCGCCAGGACGCTTCTATACTCAGATCATGGAGCATCCCTGAGCCACCGGTAGGCTCCAGTCCAGGAGAGATGAGTAACGGCAGTATTCGACACTTAGGAACTGTATCGATATCTGCAACCTTTATTAGCAACACTTTGTAATCCATATTTTTACGACATTTTTGTGGTGTGGGGGGGTCTGATTGCTCGAGAAATTAAAACCGTCTACATCTACATCTACGTAATTACACTGCTATTCACAATAAAGTGCCTGGCAGAGGGTTCAAGCTGTCTCTCTACCGTTCCACTCTCTAACGCAACGCGGGAAAAACGAGAACTTAAATTTTTCTGTGCGGGCCCTGATTTCTCTCCCTATGTAGGTGGGTGCCATCAGAATGTTCTCGCAATCGGAGGAGAAAATTGGTGATTGAAATTTCATGAGATCCCGTCGCAACGATAACCGCCTTTCTTTTAATGATTGCCACTCCAATTCACGTATCATGTCTGTGACACTATCTTCCTTATTTCGCGATAATACAAAACGAGCTGCCCTTTTTTGTACTTTTTCGATCTCATCTGTCAGTCCCTCCTGATGCGGATCCCACAACGCACAGCAATACTTCTGAATAGGACGGACAAGGATTGTGTAAGCAGTCTCTTTAGTAGACCTGTTGCACCTTCTAAGTGTTCTGCCAATGAATCGCAGTCTTTGGTTTGCTCTACCCACAATATTATCTATGTGATTGTTCCAATTTAGTTTATTAGTAATTGTAATCCATAAGTATTTATTTGAATTTACAGCCTTCTGATTTGTGTGACTTACCACGTAATCGAAATTTGGATGTTTCTCTTGAGTACTCATACTAATAACTTCACACTTCTCCTTATTCAGGGTCTATTGCCACTTTTCGCACCATACAGATATCTTATATAAATCATTTTGCACGTCGTTTTGATCATCTGATGACTTTACAAGACGGTAAATGACAACATCATCTGCAAACAATCTAGGACGGCTGGTCGAATTGTCTCCTATGTCGTTAATATAGATCAGGAACAACAGAGGGCGTATAACACTTCTTTGGGGAACGCCGGATATTACTTCTGGTTTACTCGACGACTTTCCGTCTATTACTGCGAATTGTGACCTTTCTGACAGGAAACCACGAATCCAGTTGCACAACTGAGGCGATACTCCGTAGTCACGCAGTTTGGTTTGAAGACGCTTGTGAGGAAACGTGTCTAAAGCCTTCTGGAAATCTAAAAATATGGAATCAATTTCACATCCCCTGTCGATTGCACTTATTACTTCATGAGTTTAAAGAGCTAGTTGTGTTTCATAAGAACGATGTTTTCTGAAACCATGCTATGTGTCAATAAATCGTTTTCTTCTAGGTACTTCATAATGTTCGAATACAGTATATGTTTCAAAACCCTACTGCAAATGGACTTCAGTGATATAGGTCTGTAATTCAGCGGATTACTCCTACTTCCCTTTTTGGGTATTTGTGTGACCTGAGCAATTTTCCAGTCTTTACCACTATAAAACTTTGCGCACATATATTGCACAGTGTCTGTGGTATGCCCGTGGATCGCATCACGTCGCACTTTTCAGTTCTGAGCGCACGGTGTGCAGTTAGAGATGCCTGAAACAATAGAGTCTCCCGGCAGATGTGAAGTACGAGGTGTTATTCCATTTCTATATGCTCAGGGGTTCAGCCTGATTTGATGCAGCGTGCATAGCGTATTTACAGTACGTGGAACTTACATGCAAGCAGTCAGGGATGAAAAACAGTGTCAACCGACGGTCTTGTTACGCTTCCTGACCGGACGATTTGAGAAAATCGTTTATAATGTGCCATTGAAAACAAGCGAAAAGTGTTGTGTCAGGCGTTGTACTTCTTCGTGACAAGGCTCGGTCGCACGCAGCATCTGCAACACAGACGCTTCTGGAGCGTTTGCTATGGGAGCTGTTTTGATGACCTACCATAGAGATTGAAATTGGCTTCATCTGATTTTCATCTTTTTGGTCACCATGAACCGTTGGCTACACTGACAACATTTTGGCAAAGACGATGAGCAGCATATCTGAGTAGAAAATTGAAGGAGAGCACAGCCGGTTGCATGTATGACGGAGGTACTGGAAAGTAGGTAGTGGGCTGCGACAAATATCTAAATTGGAGCTGCGACTACGTATGGAAGTAGCTGGAAGGTGTAGCTATATGTTGCAAATAAAACTGTGGTTTCCATTTCTTGAAAAAATAGTGTTACTAATATCACTCTGCTGAAACATATTTCCCTGAAAGGGCCTGCGGACAGGTAACGCTTCCGAATTTTTTACGTGAAAGCTTCCAAGGCTTCTAACATAAAACAAAGCTTAATAACGTTTTTCATCTTTATTCTTCATGTCTACGTATTTGCAACCCTCTGCTGCAAGAGCGCTCGGAATTGCAGCGCGTAACATGATGGTGTGTAACGTAAATATGTCGGTGTGTGACAAACAGCTTGCTCTAATCGAGTGTCGAATTCTAAGAGTTCGTCCACACAAGGATAATCCCCTTCTTGAGCAAGACGATGCAAGACCACATACGAATGCCACGACATCTCAAACAATCCGACGCCAGTCCCCTACTTGACGCCATTCGATTGACATCTGTTAGCAAAAGAACACCTTAGAGGATTCGCTTTGATGGTTATGAAACGGTGAGAGCAGAGCTGAGGTTCTAGCTCCGTCAGCAAATTGAAACCTTCTAGACTGAGGTGTCAACAAACTAGTCTCTCGTTAGGAAATGTGTTCGTCGCCAGGGTTACTATGTTGACAAATTAATATGTAGACATGAAGAATAAAGTTGTGAAACGTTAACAAAATTTGTTTGATTCTAAAAGACTCAAGAATTTTTGCACAAAAAATTCGGAGGCGTTAATTTCCAACACGACCTCGTGGCTATCACTTTAGCTAGCACATTCGTGTTACAGAACAATGTCTGTAAATGTAACTCCAACTTAGCCCTTACAAGACTTAAAATATTTGAAATGGAATCCTAAATTCACTGTCACCAGAGGGGCTACGGGCAACTCAGCAACTGGAAGCCGGTGTTCTCAGTTTTGGTAACCTATATGATTCGTTTAAACGATTTTGTTGGCTTCGTGGGAAAGCTGACTTCAGTCATGCGCTTTTGTTGGCAAGACGAGTAGTATGTCGTACTGTCAACGTCCAGAGCAGACGAGATGGTGACTGATGCTGTAGATCAACAGGCATGCCAATGGTTTTTCAAACATGAACCAACATGTGGAGCCGACATCTTGCACTAAGGGCTAGAAATAGATGCTAGGCGCCGACATCGGGATACAACGGGCTTGCCAGAACACGACTCATACGTTACGCGACAATACTGTTTAGGCAGCGGCCATGGCTATCGATATGTATTGATAATCAGTTACCACCGTTCGTGTCCAGTACAAATCACCCCAATCAACGTTTAACGCATTTTATAGTACATAAACTCAAAATACGCCAACACGAAAAAGTTCATCCTGCTTTAGAATGCTATACCAACTGCATGAATTCGGAAGAAACTTAAGATGGACTTTAACTTAAGCACAAAACAAGAAAATTTTTGAAACTTCCTGGCAGATTAAAACTGTGTGCCCGACCGAGACTCGAACTTGGGACCTTTGCCCGCGAAAGGCAAAGGTCCCAAGTTCGAGTCTCGGTCGGGCACACAGTTTTAATCTGCCAGGAAGTTTCATATCAGCGCACACTCCGCTGCAGAGTGAAAATCTCATTCAAGAAAATTTTTATTTTCAGAAGAAAAATTTCGTTTTACCAGCGCATCAGTTTTACAAGCATGCGCATACACTTTTTACAATTACGTTTAATATTGCAGCGCATACACTGCCCGTTTAATGCCACGTGTAGGCAACGAAGTACGCTCTTCGGAGGATGAAAGATTAAGGATTTAATATCCAGTTGACTTAAAAATCGTCAGAGACATATCAAAATTTTGGACTGAGGAAAGGTGGAGAAGGGAAATTGTCCGTGTCCTTTACAAAGGAAGCACTCCGTCGTTTCGTTGAAGTGAGTTCACTAGAATCGTTAATCTCTGTTTCCGGAGAGAGAGAATTAAAGTACGGTTCTTACGATTACGTTTACGATTCCCGTCCCTTAAGTACCACGCCAACTCGCTCGATTTCAAGATTAGAATTTTCGTCCTGCTCCTTGGACTCATCTAAAATACACAATACAGAATGAGATTACACGTTTTAACGTTGGAAAGTCAGTCAGGCGCTCTGCACATGATTATTAAGGACTCCTTTCTAACGCATACGGCTACAACGCTGATGTTTATCCTGAAAGCGTTACGTTAGTAACTTCTTCCGTTGAACTTTAAGCTATCAGTCATCTATCCGATTACTCTTCTGTTCTCCACCACACAGTCCTCTTCAAAGACACCCATACATGACTCACTCCCAAGCTGTTTCTGGTATCACAGGTCGCTAAATTCAATTAAGAAAGAGTTACGGCATCTGCACTGAAAACACGCTCGCTCAAATGCACGTGGGATATCGAGGCTTCGGACTTCACTCGGCTTCAGCGATTATTCATACAGTCTTCCACCTGGACACAGCTTTCCACTTTAGTTAATACTATGAGCACATTAGTGAATAACACCACGCTTTGAATGATGTATGTGCATTCGCAGAGAGCGAGGTCAGTCGGCTGTCTCCACGAGTTTAATCTCTGCGCGTGCCTACATTAATTCTAAAAGGAAGATCTAAAATTTCAAAGTGGCTTTCTTAATTACTTAACAATGCATGTCATAAAATCCCACTGCTTATCCGATTACCGTAATGTGTGTATATATTTAGTTTGACAACAACGTACTTCTATCCGTTACACACGAATAATTTTTATTTTCCAACCACAGATCTCGATTTTTAAACTGGTATGTTTGTTGCCCCGTAATTAAAATAATTCTGAAGCCAGCAGCGCAGCCATTCCTGGCTCACAGTTGCCTGTGTGTCATTATTATGCAACCACTTGGTTCTCGGTATATCATAAGATTTATATCTCTACTATTAATCTTTCACCTTGCAGAGTGGTATATACTGTATTAAAACTTACTTAAAATTATAATTACTGCGATGGATTAATAATAAAAAATAGAAAATTTGTGCATCTTGTGTGTATGGCCTAGTTATATTTTGTGGATGCATATGACAGGGGTCATAATTTATGGAGGGTATTTTAATAATACATGGATTGGAAAATAATAATGATTGTCAATGTATTGTAACGGAGAAACAGACGTTAGCGAGAAACGACTATGATTAATCAGGTACTTAAACACGGGAATCGACTTGTTCTAACTCTGATTTTCTTACTAAGGTGAACAGAAATAATGTTCTTTCAGGACTATCTTCGGGAAGATCAGCATCCAATACTTAGGGCAAATGGTGAACTGCGGCTGCCCCTAACGGATAGGCTTTTTTTTTTTACTTTGGGCGAACGGAACAGCCTAGTCTGACAACGAGCGAACAGTAGCACAAATGTCGTATGTTGCCTTCCGCAATGTCACAGCTTCGTGCTTGGACCTGTAACAAAAAACAGCGCATCGGAGATAATAAACATCAGGATTAATATTTGCTCGAGACATGAGTGGTGACTCTTACCTTCTGCTGCCAAATAAACGTTGTTGCACAATGCCTTAAAAAATGTTATAAGCCCATTCATTAAATGATTATAGCTAGTGGTGCACACAATATATAAACACTTTAAACGGAAATACAAACATACTTATAGGATTTTGTGCACGACTTTCTTCGTGCGTGAAAAGGGCGTGACAATAACAGCGGAACAGAATACGACCATAGAAAGATTACATCAAGAGAACGCTAGGAGGTGGAGTCAAATTGAAGTATAGTGAGAACCAAGATGACGCTAATGGGCAGAAAAGCGCATAAGGACACAGCATTTTCAATATCGATCATTAAGAAGTACATGTGGCTTTAAGAACTAAAGCCCAAGGGCCGACCCCGTGTCAGTCTTAATGGAAATATTTTCATTTTGCACAAACGTGTACATACATTCCATATCACTGACAAGCTACAGTTCCAGACATCTCTCATCCCCTCGGCATAGGACTTTCCATTTATTACAGGAGTGTGGAGATGGTAGGCACGTGCTCTATCAAAGTCAGTTGGTCGCGGCACCTGGTGATAATAACTCACGTTGGGCACCAAATTCTGGCCGTCCACTCGATCATTCTAACCTCATCATCCATGTATCTGGAAAAACTGACGAGTCACCTATCCTCATTTTACTGAGTAGTGAGTGTGGTGAAATGCAGTGTGTGACTCGTTCGTTGACGATTTTACAAAGAAGCCTCTGCATAAAAAATCATTATATAAACTCACTTTTAATTTAAATGTAAAGTCGTATGGCATTACTGGTTGGAAAGCCCAGAGGGCTTGGTTCAGCAATCATTGCCTTTCACTGGGTCTTACAACACTACTAACTTCCCGTAAAACAGTAACCAAAGATGATAAGCTATTTTTAATTCCACTTGACACAGTTAAGGATAGTTTAGTACCTTAATTCAGATCTTATAAATGTTATGTTTCCCCTGTTACTGGCGTCCTGTCGCATATCACGACAAATAATTCAGAGATCTCAGCATGAACTCGTCGTGTAAACTGAACTGTTTGATTCACAGCTTCTGAGACTGTTACGTAAAAAACTAGTGATTTTCATAGTTTTACGTCATTTTGCACACTTTTAAATATTTCCAGACGTGGAAATTCCTCCACTTAGAGAATCAGAAGAAGCAGTTTAGCTAATCACACCGAGGCATAGGTTCGTAAAAGAAACACTGTAAAAGCTAGCACAACATCACGTTACAGTAAAATTTTTCTGTGTTTGCGTTGATAACGTTTACGCATCAATCAAATATTCCTTATTTTATTAAAAGCGTGTTTTTAATGTATAAAAGTAAACCATGTACATACAATACTTTTCACGTAATGACCCTACATGAATTTATTTAATTACTCGAAAGTAAGATTAAATATTGACCAATCGAGAACATATCCGCTATGTTTTCACTTTGTTTCCGTTGGTACGTACCATTGAATTAGAAAACTCCATTAAAGCAGTAAGCATTACAACACCAATAACGCTATTCCACAAACGTAACTTGTTTTGTATTTTAGCTTCGGAAATATAGTAATTGGCTCAGAATAATAGCTGCAATAATGGAATGCCCTTATTGAAGAAGCAATCCAAGAGAGGAAAAGGAAAACAAATGTAAAAATCAAAATGGTGCTTTTGTGATATTTGATCTCAAAGTCATTTGAAAACTCGTATGAGAACTGCTGTGAGAAAGTTAAGGGTTGCTTACCAGATAGCAACAGAAATAATGGCTGGGCTGCAACGTCTTTTACGGGCTCAAGTATTTCTTCCTAATTAAAGAGGTTAGTGTGGTTATACTAATATGTGCTAATATAATTACGGTTAAGCGAGCTGCGAAGAATTCTTTACGCTAAGAGTGAAGTAATATGATTTGCAGAAAAAATTATACAGAAATACAGAAATTGCCTCATATCGTTTTTCATGCCTAATGTTCATCATAACTTCCTTAAAATACGATTGGCACGCAAATTTGAAATTATTTCACAGATTTCTACTAGAGATTTTCAGTATCTTGGAGTTCATGCCGTTAAAATTCAAATGCAGTGGTAAATTAAAAAGGTTACCAATGTTTAGTTTTTCTTACATATTCTGGTTACTAATTAGAACCAGTATCTTAAAACCTGGGTAATATTCTTTTCACTTGTTTTGTGGACAATGAATTTTTTAATACTTCGTTCCTTTGAAACAGAATAAAGAAATCGACCACAGTTCTAGAAAGAAAATTTGAAAAATCTTCATTCTGTTTTGACATGTACATAAATTGGTGATTTGTGGCTCACATACCTATTTTCAGTTTAGGTGGGCGGTATTGTTGGTGTTTATCCACCAATGAGGAGCTCCCATCATAAATTTATGTCAAATGTAAGTGTAATACTACACTATTGTTAAGTTGCCGATTACTATACAATTTGCTGTTTACCGAGTAACATTAAATGCAGAAAAAAGTTATTTTGATTTTGTGTCAGAAGGACATATTTTAAAATTTATTAACCTCCTGCTAGATGAGGGGTTGTATTCATAACCAAGTGATACTTGCATGTACGGAAAATATTTTACAGAGTCGGCTGTCTGAACTGCATAAGATAACTAAAAACTTTAAGTTGATCGTCTTTAGGGAAGAAGTTAAAGTCACATATAGCGAGCACATTAAGAGATGAATTTGTTGAACAAGAACGTAACCTTAATTTTCTTCTTGTATCATTTCGATATGAAGTTGGTAATAACCAAGAAACTTAATTAATTAGATACAGGCTGGGTAAGAATTATGAGAAGTCTCAAACGTTGAGCCCGGAAATACTCAGAAGTAAAACCTTACAAAACCATTGTGATAACATTGTGCCTATATGATCTGCCATTTCTCCACGGTGTAGATTACCAATATAGCGTGCGTGACCGAGTATCGAAGATCGAACATCAATCGTCACACAATGTTACAGACATCCGTTTCATGTACAGTGCATTAGCATGTAGTTGCTAGGAAAGCGAAGAATAGAGACGGAAACCTTTCCATCTGGCCTCATTTACTTCAGTAGAAATATATTACCGTGGAAAACAACCTCCAAGAAACTGGTCCTGTAAACTCAGAGAGAACGGGTCAACTAACCCAAAGAGACCTCTTCGCACAATGGAATCTAGGATGCTATTGGTTAGTGTTGGAGAAGATTCATCAGTAAATTCCCGTCAGCCTGCTCTTAGAAGATCGCAGTTTGAATATTATTGGTACAGTAGCATTCACACCCACGCCATAAATCAAATTAGCAAGGAATAACGACAAATGATTTTCGAATCTTGCTTCATTTCTGTCAGAAAGCCATACAGTGCAGTACTGCAATGCCGACCATAAGTTACAATTTAAAACAATGGGTTGGAGCCTGCGTTGTAACAAGATGACAAAAATGTGAGTAGTCAATTCTGATCGTTATTCCCTTACATCGAAATAATCATTTTAAGATTATCTACTGGCTACATGGGTTTTCCCCCTAAGAGATAGAACACTTTGGATAGGAAAACATCATTGTACTAAAAAACAGTAGAAATGAAAAGAGTACAGATGTGAATGGAGCAGAGACGTGTTTCAATTAATCTGTAAATCTGTATCCCTCAAAAATAAATGATACTAGTAAAAGCTTTAAGTAATAGGAGATAAGATTCTATCTGGTTTCATTCCACCATCCACAGTTATGTCTAAATATTCACCCAGAGCGATTTTCAGTGGGCGAGCACATAAATATAAGTTTCGAGAATGCATTGGAAGAATTATAACTAATTGCATGTCCTCGTAAAACACACTTGAAAAATCTCGTCCGACTAACTCTTGGTATAGTTGGTCCGCTCGATTAGCTGCAGACCTGATGAAAATTCAGAAGAGTGTGTAATTCGCCACTGTCGTATTCACGCAGGATCACGAACTTATTGAATACGGATTATCAGTTTCTGAGAGACGAATTCAAAAAAAGTCAACAAACGTAGTTTCTGTTCTCACACTCTTCTCAAGTGGTGACCATTAGATTCATTTGGTTCCATGCAGCTGCGTACTTTCACCCTCTTACTTCCTGCGCCACCAAGCTAAGAAAAAGTACGAAATCACTCTGATACAATACCCCCAATCTAACAGAAAAGTTTAAAACAAGCACATATTCTGTAACAAATAATTCCTTTTGGAGCACAGCTAAAAGTACATACCGTTTGCAACAAAAAAAAAAGTTGCAAGGTAAGAGTGAAACAGCACTGTCTGAGCCATTAGAAGAAGCAGCTCTTCAAACCATCCAGCTACAGAGACAAGTGACCAAAGCAAGTTTATAGATCTGCATCAAAAAGACACTATAGAAAATGGACATCAAACCATATCCTAGACATACGGCAATAGAAAAAGAGAAATTCCTGAAGTTTGATATATTGAAATATCTAGGAGAATAGGTAGAGACTGGTCTGGGAGAAAAAGAAGGCGTGGGAGTACGAATAAACAAGAAGAATTTAGCAGACAAACTCACCACGAATATCAGCAATGAAAAGAACCATTTGATAAATGAAAAATTATTGCCAAACTGTAATTTGCCAGGAACTAATTACTTACACGTTGTGCAAAAATCAGGGGAATTCAGGAAAGTAGAGTGAGGTAATATGAAAAACTAAAGGATACATCCAGCAAATAATTGAGGTTGCAGGATGCACATGCTGCTGTGAATGGAAGAGGTTGGCGCAGAAGAGAAATTCGTCACGGGCCACATCAAAATTGTCAGATGACTGACGACTCGAAAATAAGAAAAAAATAACAGCTTTGTTAGCAGTGGTTGGATGATGATTCTACTCTATTGCAGTAATTAATCTGTATTTTCACACCGTCAGGATTACAACAAACCGGTTTTCAACAAAACAGCATGAACTGTGTACGCACGTAGAGAGCGTCTGAGGCACCCTAAGAAAAAGAAGGACTCTAGCCTTCTGACATATCCTCAGAATGGTAACAGGAAGGTTGACATATCATGTCATGAATGTTCTTATAAACAAGAAAACCAAATTACGCTGGATTCATCGGGTACAAAGAGATATGGAATACATGGGAAGAGAAAAGACTATTTTGCAGTAGAATGTATTTCAAATGAAAAATTCAGGGTGTCACAAGTTGTCAGAACAGAGCTAGACAAAGAGCAAAAACGTGAACAGTACAGGGACAAGCAATGAAAGAGTACTGGACGAGAGAAAAGACCAAGAGAAAGAAAGTGTCTCATTCGAATTAACAGGGTTCTCACATCTCCAAAACAAAAATAAAAATATGAAAGAAACAATAATGAATTCCAAAAACTATGCAACTTCTGACCTTCTCTGGAACTGAAAGTATTAAACAATTAAAAAAATGATTTTTCTAACCTCGCGTACACAACTGTTACGTAGGAGTTAATGATCTTGAGCTGCAGTTACCTTGAAGATGGCAGTAGCTGTTTTAGTACATTATTTGCAACACTAAAAGTGATTATAAAGATTATAACTTCTATCTCAACGCCCATCATAATTTTTTTAAATGTTGGCACTGTAGTCTCACAGAATGATTTTTTGTGTGTGGATGAAAAAAGTATTCCTGGTATGTTAAGTCGATAATAAGATGTTAGAGCCTGTTGAATTCACATTAAACTAAAATTTGTGGATAAAAATTCTAGGTCAAGGTAGCTAAATTTATTTTACTGATCATTAGTTTCAGTTCATTGACGAGCCATCTTCAGATCAATTATAATTAATTCGCTGTGTATCAGCCACCAGGAATTGACGTCGCCAAATATTTTGATCTGAATCGCCGTTGTTGTCATGTACACATCAAAGTACATCGTCATTATTACCTAGTGTGTATACAACAACAAAAGCGATTATGACTATGTATGATGCCTGATGAGTGGCTGATACACACTGAATTAAGTGATAATTTTTATTGATAGGAAGATGGCTCATCAGTAATCAGAACTAGCAATCAGTAAATGATTCAGCGGTCTCGAACAAGGAATTTTATCCACACATTTTAACACAACAGATCACCAGTGACCCGATATTTTTCAACTTTAAATAACAAAGCCAAATTAAACTGATAAATTCCGTATATGTAAATACCTTGAAACTAAATAACGACGTGCTTCCTACAACCACTTAAATCGTACACCATCATGCACACTCTATGTTTTCATTAGGTACAACAAAGATGCAACTACAGACAGCACAGTGATCTTACAAAGTATCGACTCGTCTATGTCTAGAGACATTTATATAAATATAACCATGGTCGCCGTTGGTGGGGAGGCTTGCGTGCCTCAGCGATGCAGACAGCCGTACAGTAGGTGCACCAACAACAGAGAAGTATGTGTTGACATTTGTCTGAAATGTGTGGTTCCTCCAGTGGGGCAGCAGCCATTTCAGTAGTTGCAGAGCAACAGTGTGGAAGATTAACAGACCTGGCCGTGTAACACTAATCAAAACGGCCTTGCTCTGCTGATAATACGAGCAGTTGAAATCAGAAGGGAAACCACAACCGTAGTTTTTCCCGAGGGCATACAGCTTTACAGTACGGTTAAATGATGATTGCTTCCTTAGGTAAAATATTCCGGAGGCAAAGTAATCCCCCATTCGGATCTCTGGGTGGGGACTACTCAGGAAGATGTCAATATCAGGATAAACAAAACTGGCGTTCTACGGATCGGAGCATGGAATGCCAGATCCCTTAATCGGGCAAGTAGATTAGAAAATTTAAAAAGCGAAATGGATAGGTTAAAGTTAAATATAGTGGTAATTAGTGAAGTTCGGTGGCAAGAGGAACAAGACTTCTGGTCAGATGAATATAGGTTTATAAATACAAAGTCAGATAGGGGTAATGCAGGAGTAGTTTTAATAATGAATAAAAAAATAGGAACGCGGGTAAGCTATTACGAACAGCATAGTGAACACATTATTGTATGCAACATACACAAGAAGCCTACGCCTTCTACAGAGGAACAAGTTTTTACGCCAATTAGATCCGTAGATGATGTAGAGGTTGAAGAAATGGATGATGCGATAAAAGAAATTATTCAGATAGTTAAAGGGAGAAGAAAATATAATACTCATGGGAGACTTGATTTCGATAGTAAGGAAAGGAAGAGAAGGAAAAGTAGTAAGTGAATATGGAATGGGGTAAAGAATGAAAGGGGAAGCCGCCTTGAAGAATTTTGTGCAGAGCATAATTTATTTATAACTAACGCTTGGTTTAAGAATCACGAAAGAAGGTTGTGTACGTGGAAGAGACCTGGAGACACCGAAATGTTTCAGATTGGTTATACTGTATAATGGTTAAAAGGAGATTTAGAAACCAGGTTCTAAATTGTAAGACATTTCCAGGGGCAGATGTGGACTCTGACCAAAATTTATTGGTTATGAACTGTAGATTGAAACTGAAGGTAAGAATTTAAGGATATGGGACCTGGACAAACTGCCGGCCGCGGTGGTCTAGCGGTGCTAGGCGCTCGGTCCGGAACCGCGTGACTGCTACGGTCGCAGGTTCGAATCCTGCCTCGGGCATGGATTTGTGTGATGTCCTTGGGTTAGTGAGGTTTATGTAGTTCTAAGTTCTAGGGGACTGATGACCACAGATGTTAAGTCCCATAGTGCTCAGAGCCATTTGAACCATTTTTGAACCTGGATAAACTGAAAGAACCAGAGGTTGTGTAAAGTGTCAGAGAGAGCATTAGGGAACAGTTGACAAATACAAGGGAAAGAAATACAGTGGAAGAAGAATGGGTAGCTTTGAGAGATGGAATAGTGAAGGCAGTAGAGGATCAACTAAGTAAAAAGACGAGGGCTAGTAAAAATAATTAGGTAGAAAAAGAGATATTCAATGTAACTGATGAAAGTAAGAAAATATAAAAATGCAATTAATGAAGCAGGTGAAAAGGAATACAAACGTGTTAAAAATCAAATCGACAGGATGTTCAAAATGGCTAAGACAGGATGGCTAGAGGACAAATGTAAGGATGTAGTGGCCTATATCACAAGGAGTACGATAGATACTGCCTACAGGAAAGTTAAAGAGACATTTGGAGAAAAGAGAACTGCCTGTATGAATATCAAGAGATTTGATGGAAAACCAATCCGTCGGAGGTTCGAGTCCTCCCTCGGGCATGGGTGTGTGTGTTTGTCCTTAGGATAATTTAGGTTAAGTAGTGTGTAAGCTTAAGGACTGATGACCTTAGCAGTTAAGTCTCATAAGATTTCACACACATTTCAACATTTTTTTAAAAATCTAATCCTAAGAAAAGAAGGGAAATCAGAATGGTGGAAGGAGTATATAGAGGGTCTATACAAGTGCGATGTACCTGAGGCCAATATTATGGAACTGGAAGAGGACGTAGATGAAGATGAAATGGGAGATATGCTAATGCGTGAAGAATTTGACAGATCACAAAAGACCTAAGTGAAAAAAGGCCCCGGGAGTAGACAACATTCCATTAGAGCTACTAATAGCCTTCTGAGTGCTAGCCATGACAAAACTCTTCTATCTGTTAAGCAAGATTCTTCAGACAGGCGAAATACCCTCAGACTTCAAGAACATAATAATAATACCAGTTACAAAGAAAGCAGGTGTTGAAAGGTGTGAAACGTACCGGATTATCGGTTTAATAAGTCACAGTTACCAAATACTAACACAAATTCTTCACAGACGAATGGAAAGACTGTTAGAAGCCGATGTCGAGGAGGATCAGTTTGAAATCCGTAGAAATGTTGGAACACCCGAGACAATACTGACCCTAAGACTTACCTTAGGTGATAGATTAAGTAAAGGCAAACCAATGTTTCTACCATTTGTAGACTTAAAGAAAGCTTTTGACAGTGTTGACTGGAATAATCCGTTTAAAATTTTGAAGGTGGCAGGGGTAAAATACAGGGAGTGAAAGGCTATTTAAATTTGTACAGAATCCAGATGGCAGTTATGAGTCAAGTGACATGAAACGGAAGCAGTGGTTGAGAGGGGATTAATACAGAGTTGTGTTATATCCCCCATGTTGTTCAATCTATATATTCACCAAGCAGTGAAGGAAACAAAAGAAAAATTTTGAGTAGGAATTTAAATCATTGGAGAAGAAATGAAAACTTTGAGGTTTGCCGATTGCATTGTAATTCTGTCAGAGACTTCAAAGGGCCTGGAAGAGCAGTTGAACGAAACGACTAGTGTCCTGAAAGGAGAATATAAGATGAACATCAACAAAAGTAAAACGAGGATTATGGCATGTAGTCGAATTAAATCAGGTGATGCTGACGTAATTAGATTACAAAATGAGACACTTCAAATCGTAGATGCTTTTTGCTATTTGGGCAGCAAAATACCTGATGAAGATCGAAGCTGATACGATATAAAATGTTGACTGGCTATGGCAAGAAAAGCGTTTCTGAAGAAGAGAAATTAATTAACACCGTGTATAGATTTAAGTGTCAGAAAGCCTTTTCTGAAAGTATTTATATGAATGTAAAACATGGACGATAAACAGTTTAAACAAGAGAATAGAAGCTTTGAAAATGAGGTGCTATAGTAGAATGCTGAATATTAAATGGGTAATCACGTATCTAATAAGGAGGTACTAAATAGAATTGGGGAGGAGAGGAATTTATGGTACAACCTGACTAAAACAAGAAATCGATTGGTAGGACAGATTATGAGACATAAGGGGATGACCAGTTTAGTATTGGGCGAAGATGTGGAGGTTAAAAATCGTAGAGGGAGGTCAAGAGATAAATACAGTAAGCATATTCAGAAGGGTGGAGGTTGTAGTAGTTGTCGGAGATGAAGAAGCTTGCGCAGGATACAGAAGCACGGAGAGCTGCATCAAACCAGTCTCTGGGCGGAAGATCACAACAACACAACAACAACAACTAAGTCTTTCCGAATTTTTGCAGTATAAATTACAAATATTAAAATATTGACAGTAATTTCAAAGGTAATTACAATTTGAAATGAATTTGGATACAATGAAAATAATGTGTTGTTTTAAAGATAATAATGCGTGGACTGCCGCTTGAATGTAAGTTTTTATAGTTGAATATAAGTAAAATAATACATTATTATTTATTCTTTACAAATTCAAATTTATGTAATTTCAGAAAAATATTTTTTTTTATCACGTTGTAAAATTCTCAGTATGTACTGGCAAGTATGAAAAATGAAGAAAATAGCGTCACTGATATATTCCATTACAAACTCCCTCAGTTGTTTCGTGAAAGTGCGCTTTCGGCTAGAAAACTTAACAGCTCTCTGTAATCCTTTCTATAGAACAAGAAACTACCAGCCTTTTCCATTCTCATTGCTCAGAATTAGCAATGTGTATTCATTTGTTTGTATGAGAGACTAAGGACGCGAGCAACTGATCTCGGTCACTGGGTAGCCGTTCGATGGGAAACCTAAAGCTGCGCTTCCATGCGGTTATTCAGCTTGTTCTTCCCCTTTTACTTTTTTTGCCCTCGCGGATGCCTACAGGCTCTCTACACTGGCAGAGAGGAACAGCTGGCACCGAGCAACACCGGCCCACCAATAAAACCGCGTGGAACCGTGTATGTTAATAAATAACTGCGTGAAAGGCAGTAATTGACTTCGCCTCGATGTAACGTACGGAAAAAAATCCTTTCCAGGGTTTTACATGTCAGAGAGAAAAATGCTGATGTACGGTTTTCATTTCGGCGTCGTTTCCCACCCACCCTTTAAATATTGCGAGGGCAGATTCGCCGTTTCGCAGTTGTCTGGCACTGCGTGACAGGTAGTAAGCCAGTGACGGAATTATTAGGAGTCTCGAAAAAAATAGGTGTCTCTCTTTTCGCCGCATGCATTAATTTTCAAGCCTATTGCACAAATTCAAGATAAAAAAAAAACTTTTGCACCCTTTGAATTTTCGGGCCATTCCGAACATATTCCGTTATACGAAAATATTACCTACGTGCTTTAGTGTTTTAGTTGTTCTACGATTAATTAGTTATGGCATTTGCTACTCACTCGCATATACAAACAACAAATTGTAAGCAGTTCTATCCCATTGTCACAGATTTTAGAACGAAAGAGTGCACACAAAACAAAATCAGTACTAAAATTTATCATATATTGTGACACATAGCACATTTAAATGAGTCTGTTACGGTGTTTCGAGTATTAATCGAAAATGTATAAGTTCGAAAATATGAAATTGCCAGAAATATGTTGGTAAAGCGAGAAGTGATTTGGCTGATCATTTATTTATGGTTACCAACGCGACTGGAGGGCAGCTGAGTTAGTTTAGCTGGATTAATGAGATTACTGTGACTGCATGCCCTGGTTATATTTCCTTTTATTTTTTTAAACTTCTCTTACCCGAATTTTGAGTTGGTATACCTTTTCGGCCGGCCGAAGTGGCCGTGCGGTTAAAGGCGCTGCAGTCTGGAACCGCAAGACCGCTACGGTCGCAGGTTCGAATCCTGCATCGGGCATGGATGTTTGTGATGTCCTTAGGTTAGTTCGGTTTAACTAGTTCTAAGTTCTAGGGGACTAATGACCTCAGCAGTTGAGTCCCATAGTGCTCAGAGCCATTTGAACCATTTGGTATACCTTTTCCTGCCTGAATCTGGACAGTGTGAAATGCTGTGGGTAAGAGGTAAACATCCCTACGTTCACTGTTCCGATGTGATAGTGAAGCGGAAACGTGAAGGGACACGTACAGGCCGATCTCGTTTGTTTACTGACAGAGACTGCCGACAGTTGAAAAGGGTCGTAATGTGTAATAGGCAGACATCCATCCAGACCATCACACAGGAATTCCAAACTGCATCAGAATCCACTGCAAGTACTATGACAAGCGGGAGGTGAGAAACTTATATTTCATGGTCAAGCGGCTGCTTACAAGCCACACATCATGCCGGTAAATGCCAAACGACGCCTCGCTTGGTGTAAAAAAATGGTTCAAATGGCTCTGAGCACTATGGGACTTAACAGCTATGGTCATCAGTGCCCTAGAACTTAGAACTACTTAAACCTAACTAACCTAAGGACATCACACAACACCCAGTCATCACGAGGCAGAGAAAATCCGCTTGGTGTAAGGAGCGTAAACATTGTACGATTGAACCGTTATGTGGAGTGACGAATCACAGTACACAATGTGGAGATCCGATGGCAGGGTGTGGGTATGGCGAATGCCCGGTGAACGTGATCTGCCAGCGTATGTAGCGCCAGCAGTAAAATTCGGAGGCGTTGGTATTATCGAGTGGTCGTGTTTTTTCATGGAGGGAGGTTGCACCCCTTGTTGTTTACCGCGGCACTATTGCAACACTGACCAACATTGATGTTTTAAGCACCTTTTTGTTTCCCACTGTTGAAGAGCAATTCGGGGATGGCGATTGCATCTTGCAACATGATCGAGCACCGCTTAATAATGCACGGCCTGTGGTGGAGTGGTTACACGACAATAACATTCCTTTAATGGACTGGCCTGCGCAGAGTCCTGACCTGAATCCTATAGCATACCTATGAGACATTCTGGAACTCCAACTTCGTGCCAGGCCTCACCGACCGACATCGATACATCTCCTCAGTGCAGCACTCCGTGAAAAATGGGCTGCAATTCCCCAAGAAACCTTTCAGCACCGGATTGAACGTATGCCTGCGAGAGTGGAAGCTGTCATCAAGGCTAAGAGTGTGCCAACACTATATTGCATTCTAGCGTCACCGATGGAGGGCGCCACGATTTGGTAAGTCATTTTCAGCCAGGTGTCCAGATACTTTTGATCACATAGTGCATTACAGTTTCAGAAGATGCCACATAATGTGCAGCTAGTGTCGAGCACAATTGGTTGAGAGACCACCGTTTGGAAGTAGTGCGAAGTTTGTTTAGAAAAGAGAAGAGGAAATTCAGATAACGGCTCTTTTGACATTGTTCCTCTTTTTGGCCGGATATTATCTTAAAGTGGCAAATACAACATTGGTGGTCACGTGTAACTTTAGAGAGTAATGGAGATCGAGTTTTTCTTGGTGGAGAAAGAGAGCAGTGAGTTCTTTACTGGCTTGGAAAGACTTCGTCTCTGGGCTTGGTATTGAACACATCGGTTCTCCATACGCTGCGCTCTCAACTGGAGGAGCCGACTGGAGTCAAATATTCGAATCCTCGGTAGAGTGATCATAGTGTCAAACGTCATGGGAGCATGAGACGTGTCACCATTTTCCTGTTTACACTAAAGATTATGCTGCTACCAGGACCGGAATGTCACGACAATCAAGAGATAGAATTTCAGATTAATGATACACTGCACTGTCTCACATTTGTCAGTGCATCTTCAGATCTACGTATTCTTTCAGTTCTCTATTCAGACGAAGTCACTGTATTCGCTACATAGTTAGGGTGTGATAAATATCACAATCAGATGTGAGATTATTAAGCATTTCTGATGTCATCGAGTAACATCGTGTAGCTCCAGTTTAATTATTCTAATGGTTAATTCTGTGATTGTACTTTATTTATTTCATTACCGTTTTGGATGCTTTGCAATTCTAATGCTTTTTGTAATGAAGTGCCGGCCGAAGTGGCCGTGCGGTTAAAGGCGCTGCAGTCTGGAACCGCAAGACCGCTACGGTCGCAGGTTCGAATCCTGCCTCGGGTATGGATGTTTGTGATGTCCTTAGGTTAGTTAGGTTTAACTAGTTCTCAGTTCTAGGGGACTAATGACCTCAGCAGTTGAGTCCCATAGTGCTCAGAGCCATTTGAACCATTTTTTTTGTAATGAAGTGAAGAGTTCTTTTAAATCCTGTCTTGCAATCAGAGGCGCCCTGTCACGGTTCGCGCGGCAGCCCTCGTCGGAGGTTCGAGTTCTCCCTCAGGCTTCGGCGTGTGTGTTGTCTTTAGCTTAAGTTAGTTTAAGTTAGATTAAGTAGTGTGTAAGCCTAGGGACCGATGACCTTAGCAGTTTGGTCCCATAGTCCTTTCCGCAAATTTCCATACTAAATTATTTTTTTTTTTTTTTTTTTTGCTATAACTTTTAATATTTCTCAACGACAAAATGCAAATTTCCCACCTCAAGATTTGGTGCTACGGCCACAATATTTCATCAGTCCTTTACATAAACTAATTCCACCACTGACTCTCAACTGTATCTCGATTAAGTCTAATTCAGTTAAATCCACTTACATACACTCGGGGTTTTACAGGTTCAAAGTTTTAACTAAGCTTCAGGTCGGACCTAATCGAATCAACGCAAGACGAGATTTGCTATAACTGACGGAAGAAACGTGGTCCGATGAACAATGGAAAGTACCTGTCTGAGAAAGATAAAATGTTGGGAAAGAGCGTGTACAAGGTGGAATAATAATATAAAAGTAAAAACAAAAAGAAGGTACGAGGATGGCAAAACAATTTTCAGGAACGTACGACGAAGAGCCAAAGCTTGTTTGAGAAGAGTAAAAAAGACCTACGTTAGGGATTTGTAATATTTGAATCGAGAAGACTTTACTGAAATGAAAGAACAGAACCGTTAGTAAAAAGAAAACCATTTAAAATGGACCAAAGTAACGAAACTCACGTATAAGAAACAAGAACGGAGACGTACTTCCTATAATAGATAGAAAATAAATGGTCTAGCTGTTTAAAAACCTTAGGAACAGTGAAAAACTAAGCGGCATTCTCGATCTTCTTGACCCCGTAACCAGTGATCTTAGTGATACTCAGTCTCACCTAACTAGATAAAAAAAAACCTCACGGAATTCTACAAACCGCCAACGTCAGAATCACTTAGTCGTATTTGACTGATCCAGGAAGCACCCAGATATATACTGAAGCACAATAGTCCAGGTTAACCTGAGTTTCTTCGGTAGTCTACCGTATTTCCTCTGAAACATTACCAATATATGTAAGGGAAGGCCGGCCGGAGTGGCCGTGCGGTTCTAGGCGCTACAGTCTGGAACCGAGCGACCGCTACGGTCGCAGGTTCCAATCCTGCCTCGGGAATGGATGTTGTGATGTCCTTAGGTTAGTTAGGTTTAATTAGTTCTAAGTTCTAGGCGACTGATGACCTCAGAAGTTAAGTCGCATAGTGTTCAGAGCCATTTGAACCATTTGTAAGGGAAGCTGTCACCTTCAGGACCCCATACTCGTCCTTGTTCTATCACACGCGAGATGTGCCCTCTCTATATGATGAGCGTAAAAATATTCCGATTCCGTATGCATCTGAGGTGGAATGCTTTCGGTTTCAGGTGGTGGCAAGTGGTGCCCTTGGAGAACGTAGATTTAATTGAGTAAGGTACCGCTAGAGAGAATTTGCGAGTGTAAGAAACGGTAAATGTATCATCAACAAGGCGACAGGACAATTTGAGTTTTAAGTAATTCAAATTAATACTATAAAAAGAATTGAGTTTGAGACTGTAAAATGAAAACGGCTGTAGGAATCGTAATGCCGTCACCTACGAAAAGTGTGCTTCGTATAAGAGCGCCGCGGCCTCAAATTCGCCGCTAGAGGAACCTGCAGGGTAATGGCTACAACCGCGTTGCCGATATTCAATTATGAGGGCATCTAAATGCTGGACAGCGGTATGTGTAATGCGGTGCGGCGTTCCAGACGGTGCATCATCGGTCAACAACATCCGTCCTTCCTTGAATCGTTTGCGCTGCGCATTGATCACTGCAGTGGACATGCAGTGCTTTCCATGTACATATATGATTATTTGATGTATTTTCGTTCCCTGAACCTCTTCGGATGTCAGGAAAGACACTACAGCCCTTCGCTCGTCTTTTGATGGCTCCTATTCACTGTGTTATCACGACTGTGGGCAGTGGTCGACGACGCCTGCCTGTGGTCACTCTGTCGTCTCGTGGCTGTACGCCCATTTCCATGTACTGGCGAGTTTGGGGTCTCAAGCCCTCTTATGGGGACCACCCCTTCTTCCATAGAGAATGCCATTACGATCCCTTCAGCTGTTTACATATTACAGCCTCCTGCTCGGTTCTTTTTCAGTGACACTAACACGTTCTCAAAAAGTACAGAAAGTGAAACAGGGACTAAATCTAGGAGCTTCTACGCTCTCTTCAAACTGCTGATCTCTGACAGCACGTTAGGAGTTTTAATGCTTGTACATCACTCGACCCTGTTGTTCTGTTGGTATCAAACTTGAAGCAAAGAAAACGAAAAGGAAAACGGCTTCAGACTTCTGAAAGATTCTCAAGAAAATCTACGGGCCGTTAAGAAGTAGGAAATCAGGGCGTGGTGAATCGTCAATAATTTAGAGCTAGGACGTCTACACAAGAATCTCAAAATGGTAGCATTTTTCTTTGAACTTGGGTCCACTGTTAAATTGATTTCGTAAACGTATCCTCCCTTATTTAGCTGTCGCATTTTCGTTTATTTATGGACTGTAGCTCAATTTTGGCATTAGACCATTTCGGATACTCCACTAACAGTTTCACACAACAATATTAGACCTTGAAGACATCACTTACAGTTACAGTTAAATGTAGTGACTTAACTGAATTTAGATTATTTAGGCGTCGTTTTGCTTAGTATACACTACTGATTCAACATGATAACTTCAGTAATCTTCAGTAACTTGACTTTGAGGCATAGTGTATAAATATGCTAAGGTACGTGAGTAGAAGGAGACATGGAGTCATTTAAAAAAAAATTGCAACTGTGATCCCGACTATAAGAATTCCGTTGACATAAACTAGCAATCAGTAGCTGAATGTTGCATGTAGTCATTTAAGTCTTTGGGCTTTATTAAGAGTAGGCCCTAACAATGAACTGGATGTCTGGATACAAAATACCAGACTATAGCTAGGGATTGCTTTCGAGATGGTATCAGGTAGTACCAGACCCTAGGGAAGGCTTCGGAAGGAGTGGATAGAGAGAGCAAAAGAAACCGCACAAACGACTGGAGTCTGGGACCAATGGGGAGCGCTGCAGGAAACGGATGTGAGATAAAGCGTTAGTCATAACCAACGTTCTGACCTCTTAAAGTAATTACTCTCTTAAAAATGAAGGATTTCCAACATAAATATTCCACGCAGCAGCGGAATGTGCACTGTTTAAGTTTCCTTGCAGCTCAAAAGTGTGTAAAGAGCCGAGACTAGTTTTTGAAATCTTGTCTTCAAGGTTCCTCTTTCGAGTCCCAGACCGGCACGCACTTAAAGTCATTAACGTTTTCCATGCCTTCTTAATGATGTTTCTGTATTATAGCAACGTTACTCTGAGGTTTTAAAATAGTAAGCAAACCAGTTTATATCAAATTGTCATTTTGATGTCCATGTTGTCAGTTAAAATTTTACGATTGTTCTCCCGGTAACGTCAGCACAAATTCAATTAGCCTCGGATGCAACACATCCGTCTCAACAACTAGCTGCTCTCTCTGGTAAGCGCTTTCCTCGTATATGTCCCGTCCGCTATCGTCTCCTATCTGTTTAACTTTCTTTTACCTCATCTACAACTTCGATTTTAGCAACATACAGTGATACAGTTTTAACCTGATTTTGCTTTTTATTGTTACGTAGCAGTTCCGTTCTACTAGTAGAATATCCATAATTTTAGGAACATATTTTAGACATCCAGTATATTTTTTCTTTATGTGTCTCAGGCTTGTTTCGTCCGCGCCTTTCTGTTTTTATACCATCTATTTTGGAGAAACCAGTGTGGTACACCTAAAAATCTACATTCTCACACTTATTCAACGTATTCATTTCTTCACCCCGCATTATCTTTGTGTACCCATTGTTTTATTCGCTTGAATTTCTTTATTGCCCACTTTAATTGCTCATACTAGGGCCTCAGATTCGGAGATTTATGGACGCTCATTGGATTTTACAATTTTGGCTTCGAAATTTACACAATAAAACGTCAAATATTTAGCCAGATATATAGATGTGCTACAGCTTGAAATAAATGTGGGACGCAAAAGGTCAGTTTCGTGACGTTACAAGTTGATTAATTTGGGTTTTTTAACCTTCACGTGAAGTCGAAATGTACAAAGATCAGCAAAGCTTTAATCCGAGGCGGATTACTCAACTATGGCTTCTTAATGTGGTTTCCAACAATTCTTTTCCTCGGAAGACAAATTCCTGTTTCCCCGAAGAATGTAGAGTTGGTAGCAATTTGTCATTCATTCGATTCCATAGCATGACAGAGAATGTTTTCTAAATGGATTTTCACAAGCTGTGTTATGTTTTTACCCAGGTCAGACTGTGCTATGCTTAAAATTCACCTCAGTCTATAACGAAGGGCGTTAAGTAAGTGATACAACACATTTTTCTCGGCCAATTTCGTTTGAAAAAATTCGACGTTTGTTGTGGGACATTGTGAAATATTCCCACTTCAACCCGTATAGTTTCATGAAGTTCCGATTGGTGGTGGCGCTACACGCAGCCTTCAAAATGGCATCTGTGACTGGGATACGTTTCGAGCAGACAGCTGTCATAGGGTTACTTTTGGTGGAAACCAGAGTATCGCAGATATTGATATGCTCTTACAGAATGTTTGAGAATACCTGACAGTGAAACAAAGCAAAACGAATTGTTGGACTTGGCGTCTGTCAATACTGCAACAAGGTCGCACAAGCCTGTTCGATCTTTCGCTTGCTGGCCGGGCACACACAGCAGTGACTCCTGCAATGTTGGAACGTGCATGCACTTTCAATAGACGTGATCGACTGATTACAATGAAATACATCGCTGCACAATTGGACGTCTCTGTTAGTAGTGCTGGGTTCGTCGCCGCCTAATAGAAGACCATAAAGAGAAACGAATTACCATCTGTGGAATTGCTTGCGCGTTACGAGTCTGTTCGTAACAATCTTTTGTCGAATATCGCCATAGATGATGGAACATTGATTCATCACTTCGAACCGTAGATAAAACGGGAATCTATAGAGTGGCGCCATTCCACATCTTCTTCGAAGAAAATGTCTAAACCATAACCTCGGCTAGAAAAGTCATGGCTATTGTCTTCTGCCACTCTGAACGTGTTATTTTGTTTGTTATCCCCCTTCAGGTTGCAACAATCAACTCTGAGGTATAATGTACCACCTTCAGGACAATGAACAGCTGCAGCTTGTACGCCGTCACAAATATGCGAATGAACTCCCACTTCGCAATGAAGACGCGAGACCTCGCAGATGTCGGACCACCCGAGAGGAGCCAACAAAGCTTAATTGGGCTGTTCTTCCTCATCCAACCTACATCCCAGATCCAGAATCTCCCGACTTCCACCCGTTTGGCCCAATAAAAGATGCACTCCGCGGGAAGCAGTACGTGTATGATGAGATTATTGATGCAGCAAGACATAGGCTCCGAAGCCGACTAAGTAGGGTGGTATCATGCGTCCATAGAAACCTTCCCAGCAGGCCGGCCGGGGTGTCCGAGTGGTTCTAGGCGCTACAGTCTTGAACCGCGCGACCGCTACGGTCGCAGGTTCGAATCCTGCCTCGGGCATGGATGTGTGTGATGTCCTTAGGTTAGTAAGATTTAAGTTGTTCTAAGTTATAGGGGACTGATGACCTCAGCAGTTAAGTTCCATAGTGCTCAGAGCCATTTGAACCGTTTGAACCTCCCAGCAGGATGGCGGAAAACTGTCTTACTGAATGGAAATTACGTTGAGAAATAGGGTTTTGTTTTGAAAAGAATGGGGAGTAATATGATGTACTGGGGTACATGATGAACTAACGTTCTTTAAGAAAATATGTTGCATTGCTTATGAACGCCCCTCGTACTATCTACGAAACCATAAAATTGACCTGAGTTAGGCAATCTGGTTTAAAAATCGATAATTACTTTTAATAGACGGGACAGTAGCTGATAAAGTTCCACTCTGAAATTTTATTAAATCGCATGCTATAGTGAGTTAATTTCGTATGAAGCTCGTTACTGGGTGGAAAATTGTTTTTGCTTATGCTACAATTTGAGGATCACTTCTGTCATACTCAGAAGAACAACTGCAGTTGTACAGTAAGTTTAGTTGCGAGCAGATAGGAGCGTGAATAGTATTCTGCCACACGTTTTCAACTCGGGAAAGAAGCCAGGATTAAAACATGTACAGTAAACAATAACTGATTGTGTAGTACGTATTTATCTGTGGCATTTGCACTAACAGAACTCCTTGCTCCCTGACTCTACACGTATTGTGGAAGGAAAATAATAGGTCAATTTTTAAATATAATTTAGAAATTTTGCTAACAGTACGAAATTCTGTGATCATAATTCTGATAAACTACACAATCTTAATATATCTCACAATCTTGGTACATCTCACGTCTCAGTGAAATACACGATGCAGGCTAAGTGACTTCCAAACTGTTTAAGCAGTACCGAAACAATCTTCGTTATAGGATTTGTACACCCTCGTAAATTATTGCCAATTTTTTTCTACTTTATTAAATTTAATGAAACTACTGTTTTTTAAAATTGCATAGCTTTAATTCACCTCAACACCGAAAACTATCAGCTTTAAAAGCAACTGTTATGGAGACTTACACGTGGGTTAATGGAAACATTATTTTTCTATTACCTTTGAAAAAAATACTTGGTTTAATCATACTCACTTTAATCATCGTTTAACTTAATCTGATTGACTACTAAATTGCTTTCCATTGTCCTGTGAAAAATACGTTTTAGTGATTAAACACTATTCACCCACTTCATTTTCGAGATAAGTGTCAAAACATTTCGACGTAGAAACACAATCACTTTGCGTTAGTAAGAATTTTTTTTAAAGAGTGTGCTTTAGTCACAAATATTTCCGGAACCAATGTGCCAAAGACTACAGAAACTAATATGAATCTTGGTGGAATAATGTAAATAAAATAATTCGGCGCTCTGATCTTCACGTTAAGTGTAGTACTAGAGGTAATGTCAAGACTCAAGAATAAATTCCAAAATATGCTCACATTCTAAATACTGTAAAACAATGTCACCCATAAAGAAATCCAGCAGAACAAGTTTTATAGAACCACGATAGTAAGTCATGAAAAAGTGAACATGTGTGTCAATGCATCTGCGGACTTCCCACTATTGCCAGCATCATCAGCGATCAGAAATCAACTGGATTTGTACGCGTACTTAATGAACGCGACAGTCCCACCTTACCTCTCGTTTATACATATTCAACGTTTCAGAGGAAAAGTTACTTGGTTTGTACGTTTTTCCACTTCGTCCACAGATAACGACACCTTCTCTTCCGTTTTCGTGGTATCATTCGGGAAAGTTGGTAAAGTTAATATACATTGTAAAATAGTTCCTCTTCGACTTCAAAATATGCAAATGACGGATCTGGACGACGCCTCCGATAATTGAATGGAAATTAACTACCTTACGACCGTTCTCTAGACAGGGCCTCATCCGGCGTTACATTCCTCTGTTTCATAATCGTAGTTTTAGAGAGTTCTAGTCCCTTCGTCAATGTTTTTCTCATATTATCGGCATTTACAGCACCATTTTCGGATTTAATCCAGTAGTCTGTAAACACAAGTTAAAGATTCCTACGCTTCTGTGAGTTCCAGATATCTACAAATTATCGTTCTGAATTAGTCATGCGTGTATACCACACTGTGAATTAATATTTGTTGCGGAATTTTGAAGAAGAGGGAGGGTGCTCTGCTATCCTGTTTCGCAGTAATACATCTTTCGTTCAATGTGGATGTAACAGATTGTATGTTCAGCTTTACTGCGTTTCCATTTAAAAGAATATGTTATGTCTAATGCAACTGGGCTCTCTGACTGATATCATTTCACTGGATAATATAGCTATATTCATTTCAAGTCTGCAAGTACAACAGCAGTAATAGGAAAATACTCGAAGAAAACTGTTATCCTGCCGATATGAAAGTAATTACTTCACTTGAACATAGCTCCAAAGCACCAAAACATTTTCTGTCTTCTCTCAAAAGTGACTATAAACACTCTAATGAGATTCACCTAAAATCTGCGTTGGTACTTTGCTATTTATACTCTCCCTTATAAAAACACTTGACGGTTCAGAAAAACTATATAATTAAATTCAAATGTGAGAGCAATGGCATTTAACTCACGGGTGCCGGGAGGATGTTCAAAGCTTTTATGGTACAAAGGCCGCCAGGAAAATAGTTGAGCGACGCAATATAAATGTAAAATAAAACCAGTTCATGGGCTACAATAATGAAAAGAAATGCAGCGACGGTGAAAAAGAGATTGTTCGTTCTAATATTACCAAGAGACGTGGGCGACAGCCTATCGTAGTTCCGGCGACGTACGTTAGGAAAAGATAATGAGATATAACTTTGCAGCCCTACGACCTATAAATTAAGAATTTGGGCTGATATGAAACTTCCTGGCGGATTAAAACTGTGTGCCCGACCGCCAGTACCACTTGAAGTACAGCTGTGAGTACCGGTCGTGAGTCGTGCTTCGGTAGCTCAGTGGTAGAGCACTTGCCCGCGAAAGGCAAAGGTCCCGAGTTCGAGTCTCGGTCGGGCACACAGTTTTAATCTGCAGGAAGTTTCATATCAGCGCACACTCCGCTGCAGAGTGAAAATCTCATTCTGGAATTTGGGCTAATTATTGTGGCACACCTAAATACTACACTGGTGTGCAAAGCCTAAAGACGAAAGTGACATAGGCATGACGTGTCACTGCCCAGTTATATAACTCGATAAAACGTGGACCACACAAAGAGAGAGCTCTTACAGCTTGTACAGAAGGTAACTGAAAGAAATACACAATGAGGCGAACAGAAATGAAACTTATATTGGAAGACAATAACTGCACTGAAATCACTATGACTTGTGATGAATACCTTGACAATACGTGGGCGTGCCATCACCACGGACGGCACTGCACGCTCTAGAATGTGCTCCCACGCTGTCCAAAAGGTTGGTAAGGAGACCCTGTGATAAGGTGATCCGTTGCGCCACCAGCGTGGTCGACAACTGCTGGATGGTCACTGGTGCATCTGGACGTGCTACAATGCCTTTCCCCAACGGGTTGTCCAGTCCACTCGCCATTATTGTCTCGTTTTAAGATTTCTTCCACCCTCGCAGTTCGATGCGATCGCGCGTTGTCATCCACAAAAATGAAGGCAGGGTCGAAAGCACCCCTGAAAAGACACACACGGGGAAGGTGTGCAGTGGCGCAATGACGTTGAGTGGTGAGTGTAATGTCTGGAAAAATTTGGATGCCAGTGCGCCTGTGCAGCATTATGATTCTCCACACCATTACTTGGCCCACGAAAAGGATCACGTTCGACAAAGCTCGGCGTACCCTCATTTATCGAGAAGTGGGACCGTGTGAAGTACACAGGAACATGTCCCACCTTTCGTAATGCCCAGTGGAGCAAAATAGATCGTTGTGACTTGAGCGTAATTATTTTCTTTGAGTAAAAGCGTCATTTAGTCTCATTGCTTAAATATTACAGGTAGCTTCTTTACTATTCCGTACCATCTGTTTCTATGTTTGTTCTAGATTGCATCGAGCTATTTTACTTTTTTCCTTAAGTTTGGCATACTAGGCTATAATCCTACCGTCACAAAAGCCAGTTCCAATAACGAGCGTTTGAATTGTGTGCATCATCCTAGTTAGTGAAACATCCACTTGCAAGAAACCACACGTCTATGCAAGAATTCCTCAGTCGGATTATACCGCAAGACCGTGCTGGTACATGCGCACGCCATGGCTACCCCCAAATGACGACTGTTCGTAACGTCTAAGTCGAGCGGCCTCAAACTGCAAAGAGAGAATCTCAAAGATAAATATACGAGTATATAATAGTCCACGAACGTCCACATTAGATGCTGTGCCGCTAAAGGTATAAGGACCTGTTGAATAATCATCTGATACACAACTTCCTTCACCTACGCTACACTTGGTCTTCGTTAATTTCCAACAACAATGACCAAGTTCGAAGAAAGCAAGGAAATTTCGTGCTTTACGACCATATAATATTAATCCTTATATCAGTTGCTTAAAAGGAACTAATCTGAACGTATTTGTATCAAAATGTCATATTTTGTTAACACTACTCATAGGAAGCCAGAGCTGACTTGAAGATATTTCGACACATTCGCACCCACACTGTTACACACTCTTCTGTGATTTTTCTGTCCGAGTTTCTGACGACTATTAATGTTCCATGTCCTTCTTACTCAATTTTTTGAGGTTTTGAGGTCTGACGACACAAATCACGTATGGTACAATGTATTGAATAGACCTGTTATGCCTGTGATACAATTAATTTAATTTATTTTTGCTAGTTCACTGTCTTTCAGTTAGTAAGATGTGGCTATACAGTTCAGCGATTTTTATGCAAATGTATTTATCCCTGTGAATTTACTTCACTTACTGCAACTATTGTCACAAATTCCGCTACCATATTCAAAACAACCGTTCCCCAAATGTTGCCTATGATGGAGAGCAAACTGATAATGGCCAAACAAATAAACACAATGCAAAGCACAGCTGTCATGAGAGAAATATGGAAAATAGAGAAAGCACTAGAGATGAATATAGTATGCATCCAAAAACGTGGTAACTTTGTGGGATCACCTCCATAAGCCCCAGAAGTAGCAACATGTTATTGCTATTTTGATAAAAAATGATATTACTGTTATGAACATAAGGAGCACGTAGTAACAATAGTAACAATGGCTAAAGGTATCAACTATGTGCTAACAAGTAACTATACTCAGTTTATTCGTGAAAAAAACCCCGAATTCACTCACATTTAGAATAGCTGCTGCTGTTGGCACTGGCCCTACAAGATGACACGTCTACAAGCTAACGCCAAATGTGTTCCGCAGCATAGCAGGAATAGAAGTCAACTGGGGACCAAACTAGAAGATTTGACACAAGATCCATGGTTGCAGTTACTGAAAAGAAAACTAGCCCTACATATGCACAGCACGCTACAGAAAAATTGTACGTTACTCTGGTCGATAACACTGCAGTTCGACGCGTCTTTATGTGACGAGTATTAGATCGGGTCACTACGAAGGGTCATAACATGATCCACATTCGACCTTAAAAAACCGATGGTGTTACAACACTACCAAAATTGTGCCAAGTGTGTTTACAATTCCAAAAAGCCGACTGAGAGCGTCTGAGGAACGAAATTATGCTACAAGATCAAGCGGTAGATTTAAGTATTGACACTGCAGCGCGGGACTTAACAAGAGGCCAATCATAAAACACAGAAAAGGCTAATTCCAACTTGTTAAGCTACAGCTCAGTGCCTCATATATATCAAAGTCACTTCATTCTGAGATTTTAAAACAGTTTTTGGTAATTATGTGTACTTACGAGTTTTCTCAGTAATTAATCTCTATGAAACTGTAATATGATGCTTGAAGAACAATAAATTAATAAGAAATAATCATGTCAAGGATTTGAAGTAAGCACGCTGCCAATATCAGGGAAATTTATACTGTAATGAGCCCAATGAATATATTTTAAAGTGACAATAACGTCGTTGTCGCGAGCGAGTGGTCGCGGCAGAGGAGGCGAAGATAATTGCTGTCGTCTGTGGTGGGATACGGACGTCGAAGTGTCGGCGCGCTAATGCCTAATGGAGATTGTACTGGTGGTTATAATACGCGGCAAGGAAAGTATATAACTGAGCGAGGACGTGTGTGGGCAGAGCACATGGTTATAAGATTTGGTAATCAGGGAAGATTACTGCATGACCGAGAGTTACTGAAGCTGCTCGCTAACTAAGAAGATGCTACTACCAATAATGGAGACCATTAAAAAGATTACTTCGTGCCACGAGCAGCTAGTCACAAAGTAAAAGATAGCCAGTTATTTTTCAGTTTTGTACAAGGCTTCCCAGCGTAGTTTTAAATTTTTTAAACATTATAGTGTTGAATAATCAAAGGATAAATTTAGCGAGTGGAACTCATTCACACGAGTCATTACCCATCAGCAAGGTAGCACATTCCACCAAAACTTCCGTGGGAGTCACAAGTGAAAGAAGTAATTACAAGAAGGTACTTCCAATAATTTTACAGTTAACTTTTATCCAAAAAATTATTGTAATCTGAGGCAGTAGTAATGACAGTTCTTCATACGGTATAGAACTAGTGCTACAGACTATCAGTCAATCGAAAACTTATTTAAAAGCAATTTATATTTCAGTGACAAGAGCATGTTGTTACTATTGCAGTCAAAGTAATTTAATAATTATGTGTTGCGTTTTACAAAAAATTTCATGTGTTTACATCCTCATAACGTTGGTACTGCTAGATAGCTGCTGCTAAAAATGAAACCATTTATGACTCTAATTTTAGACGTAACCAGGAAGGAATAGTAATTAGTTTTGATCATGTTTTTATAAATTTTCAAACATATAGTATTACCGTGAGTTACGTAAGTAAGTACTATTTCCGTAAAGTACTGCTGTTCATTAACTGTTGTTGGTGCTCGTAACTATAATAATATGACTTTATTCCCAAATATTATCATTTTATTATTCACTCTCAGTTCCTAAATCAGTCATTATGAAAACGTTGCTTTTGTTCGGTTTTGAGCAGGCTACCGTGATTATTCTGCAATCTAAATTGATTCAACCATTTAATTATCCAAAAATTTGCTGGCTGCAGTGAATCACTAACTTATTATTGTCTTCTATTTCGATCGTTGTTGTACGTAATAGAACCCAGTGCTGTAACAAGCACAATTCTTCTGAATTGATGCCTCTTTCCCATTAATTGCAGAACATTAGCTAGACGTGACCCAAAATCTTTTATACAACGGAGACTACAGGTACTTTTTAAACCATGTCTTAAAATCTCAACAAACCATACCAAGGACTGAAGAACTGACGTCGCTTAAACGCAAGCTTAATACTAAAAGAAAGGTTCATCAAAGAGCGTTGGACCGATGACCTCGCAGTTTGGTCTCTTCCCACAAAACAACAACAAAGAACGATGGAATGAAAGGAAAAGCGGTTGTAAATTTATGGGTAAGTTAGGAAAGTGCCCAAAGATAAAATACGTAGAATGCACATAAAGAAATGGGAAACGTTTGTCACGAAAAATTTGGATATGAATTCGTAGGCAGTGCCTTTCAAAATAACAGAAGAAACTCTGTTGTCACTGGTAATCTCAAGGAGTTGGTACAGAACTCTGCCGAATTTCTAAGCATTCTGTTACCAAAGGACGATGAAGAAGTTGAAAGCCAACAACAGTGGTTACTTAAGAGGCCGATTAACGGGCCGGGCAATGTGTCACCAGTAGTAGTAGGGGATAAAGAGTTCTAAGAATTTATAGCAGTTTGCTCACCATAACATTCTGTATCTGAGGAATTTGCAATATATTTCTAATAGTTTTAATACACTGTACAGTACTTAAATGTGAAGAATCTGAAATATTTACAAATGCTGGCAAAATACAACCTCATATCTCATAGCAACAGTTGAAGAAAAAAATACTGAAAGCCGTAACTTTATTATTTTATTTGCTTCCCAGTTACGGTGCCTCATTGGCACTATCGTCAGCCTAGATAAGCCACCTGAGGCATTATATGGATCAATAATTTCAACTGTCTGACGTAGATTTCCAAAATATCTCTATAGAGGTGGAGTCTCCGCACATACAGAGTAGTTCTACAGATCTACGGAGACCAGTTGAAGTTATCGATTCATATAACAGCGCAGACGTTTAGATGATATATCTTTTGGATAGGGGCCTGAAGATGGTGCCAATGAGGTAACGAAAGTGGTAACCAAATAAAATAGTAAAGTTACGGCTGTCAGTATTCATGTTCTTCAAGGTATGACTTAGCAAGTACGAAGACAAGCGGTAGAAACTCTCAGTGGGTAGGCGGGTATTACCTTGCTGAAATATAAGTCCAGGATGGCTTGCCATGAAAAGCAATAAAGCGGGGCGCGAGGGTGTCGCTGAAGACAACCAAAGTGGTTCTGCTAGGAAATTAAATGGCACCCTAGACTGCCACATCTGCTCGTCGGGCCTTATTGCAGTGGACAGTGAGGTTTCTAATCCACTGCGACTGGGACCTCTCCAGACACGCCTCCGCCGGTCATCGGGGGTCAGTTTGAAGCGGGACGCATCACTGAAGACAATTCTACTTCATTTATGTATTTTTGCAGGTGGAAATATTCAGCCCTAAATAAGTGTTAAAATTCTTGTAGAAATTTCACCTGACATTTATTTTGCACATTTCGCAACTAATTTTGTTCATTGACCATTATGAAGCTTAGTTGGCATAAACGGCGGGAAAGTTATACTTTAATTTAAACAAAAGTAATTTGCTCTTTTAAGCCCACCATAATACGTAAAAATATTTCTGACTATAATACTTGTGTACGATAATTTTCGTCAAGAAACAAGTCCACATCGATAGCTAGTGGCGCACATTGTGTTAATCAGGTATAACTTCCATACCGTTTATGCCACCTACGTTTGATAATGATCATTGACCGAAACTAATAGCGAATTGTGCATAATAAATGACAGCCGAAGGTTTCCCCATGAATTTTAACGATTCCATTTAAGTCAGTGAGGCTCCAGGGCAGGCCGGAGTGGCCGAGCGGTTCTAGGCGCTACAGTCTGGAAACGCGCGACCGCTACGGTAGCAGGTTCGAATCCTGCCTCGGGTATGGATGTGTTTGATGTCCTTAGGTTAGCTAGGTTTAAGTAGTTCTAAGTTACAGGGGACTGACGACCTCACCAGTTAAGTCCCATAGTGCTCAGAGCCATTTGAACCATTTTTTTGAGGCTCCAGGCCGAAGACGTGTCTAGAGTCCCCACAGAGAGCGGTGGGGTTCCAACCTGACTGTCGACAGCCATACGGCCCGACAACCAGAACTGATGGTCAGGGATGCAATTTCTTTTCATATCAGGACGACTTTGGTTGTCATCTGTGACACACTTATAACACAGCGGTATGTTAACGACGTCCTACGGTGTCTTCGTGCTTGCCAAACCATACCTTGGCACGTATTGTCGCCTGCTCTCTCGTCGAGCGAGAATATTCGGAGCATTATAGGCAGGATCCCCCAACGATATCGGGGTTTGGATGATCCAACGCAACTGTTGGACAGAATCTGATACGATATCCCTCAGGAGGACATACAACAGCTTTTTCAATCAATGCCAAGACGAATAACTGTTTGCATAAGTACGAGAGGTGGATATATGCGTTATTAACTTGCTTACTATTTGAAATGCTCTCTCTTGAGTAAATCATCCAGTTTTTCTGAAACTGTAAAAGTTTGTTTTTGTGTACATATACGTCACGTCTACCGATTTACGTTCTTTTTTCGTCTTGGAGTGTGTATTTATTTGAGACTGGTAAATTACTGCAAAAATTGGAAAGTAGAATGGAGCACTCAAGTGTATTACAAGAAGACATCGCGAAGGAGAGTTCACAGGCATCCTTGTGTGGGTCTATTTTTGGAACATAGAGCGCCCTCTTGGGCTGCTGGAAAGAAGTCAGCAAGTTAGTGGAGATGCGCTATATGCAGACGAGCTGCTGGTTATTGTCTCAGAAGATTGCAGACCATAGATGAAAAATAAATGTAATGAAACTTCAGCTACAGTGCAGAGATGACACTTGGACGACATTTTGTAGTGGTAGTAAGTAAAACAACATTCAGGAAAGGTAGATTGTCTTTCTATCCATCCAAGTAACAGCACGTGTGTCGGTATCTCGGTCAGCATCTAAATGAAAGACAGACTCCTAATTACCACCTAAAGGCAGTGTCCGACTGAGCAAAAGGAATTATGAACGAGATTGCTAGTATCGCTATTGTCCAGTGCATAATACCGTCTGACGTAGTGGGAAAGTATAATGAAGCTATCTTGACAGCTGTAGTTAAGTTCGGAGCCAGTGTCTGGGCACACAAACGGAGGTAGGGAGAATGTTGAAAATCCTCGGAAGAATGCAGAGGGGAATACTTTTACAACACACTAGTGTACTAAAGGCAACTCAAATGGAGCCCCTATTAGAAATCCTGGAACTGTATCCCATAGTGTTTGAGATCCAAAGGAGGGGCGCCATTAATTGGCGACCAGGAGGAAACAAAATAAAAATGTGGGTAATAAGTGGTGACTTGATGAACAGTAGAAATGCAGTACCGAGGTGAGTGAACAAAGAATGGCAAACAAATTTGTACAAGTGTATTACTGGCAATAGGACACAGCAGAATGAACAACTTAGTTCTCAATAAAGGTCTTGTCCACTTCATCTCGAGGATGGATCCTACTGCTCCTTTTGAATGCTTGAAGTGTGGAGAAGATGACAGCTAAGCGTGTTGTGACACTGGAACCCTGAAGCATGTCACTCTTCATTGTAGGACAGATAATGGTAACGTTAGAGATGTGTCGTCCGAGTAATGTCGACGTAGTAAATACTGAAACCCTGAGAGACATGCTGTAGCATGTATTCATTTGCAAAACTAACTGTGGGCGTACATCACTCCTAGGACGCCACTTAATATTCCTAGGACGGCGATGTGCGACTGCGGCAGAGAATTCGAATGCTTGATCCAGCAAGAACGTGACACATCCAGCGCTGACACTATGTAGATCTCGTAGTAAAAGGGCCATAAGACGTAAAGCGAAATATACTGTCTGGGTCGTCTCAGGCATGGACTCGTGATAGTCGAGGACATATGCCGAAGGTTTACTCCAGGTATTCTGTCTCCGAAGTCTAAGGAAATAGAAACCAGTGCCACAAAAGGAAGAATCTCGAGGCGAAGTGGCAGTGAAGCGGAGAGCTACGAGGAAAGAAGATATGTTCACATTCTCTTCTGATAGACTCGCAGTTGAATGAAACAGCACAACATGCACTAATAGAGATCTGGTTCATATCACCCTGCTAGAGGCTGATATTTAGTGAGAGGTGTAGTAACATCTCTATCCTTCTTCACGCCCCCCAAGTACGGGGGTGATATAAATGTATACTGACACACTAACATATTGCAATTAGAAACGCAGCTACATTATAATCTAACATAGCAGGATAATACTGCTATTACGTTGAGCAGAATACATGCGCAATCAGTTTACTAACATAAGTAAAACGACTTTCTGTGGTACATAGGCAACAAGTCCAAATTCAGAGCCAGGAGATAAATAAAAATAAATAAAAACATTTAATTCCAGACTTTTGTCTTACAAACTCTTCCAATTTATCGCATAGCTCGCAGGTTACTTTTCTCATTTTCTTAACATCTCTTTATATTTTAGTTTCACAGTTAAATATTTTTACGTATTTAACTGCCACTTTATTACGGAAATATCAATTGCGTATACTTGTTGGTAAGTGGTAAGTCCAGTATACTTTTAAGTAAATGGAGTCTAAGATCGCGATATCAGTGCAGTATCAAACGATTCAAAAGCACCCACTACTGCTAAGGATATTTAGCACATTCCATGAAAGTATCCCTACAATATTCCAAATGAAGTCTATCGCTGACAATCGCGCTGTTAATTATAACAATTTTATCTGAAGTTTCACAGCTGTCTGGAATTCTTAAAAACCCTTCTGGCGAGAGCACGGTTTTAAGTCTTTAATAACGTGGCAGGGGTTTTGTCGGCTTCTTTCGCCGTAACTGCAGAGCGTGTAAATCTGGAATCACATTGCATAGAAGTGAAGACGATGCAATGCTGATAACTGAATGGCCAAAGCGTTCCATTAACAGAATAAGGGGTTAGATTAGTGCATCTTATGCAATGAAAGATGGAGCAGTTCACGCTCCGTGTGAAACAGAGCTTCCATTAAAAGAAATCATTCAAAGGTGCACGTTCCGTGCCGTAGCTCAAGAATTAGCTATGGAAGCAAATGCTATATTTCCTGATTTCATGACAACCATTCGATGAAAGAAACGAAAGACAAAATATTTACAGCACGTTGAGGGTTATTTCGAAAATGAATCCAAGAAATCACACAGCAATGCATGGCTAATATATGATAAAAACGTGAACATTTAAGTCCACTCTTCCTTCTAACGCGCGTTCACTCTATTATACCAACATATTCTGTAAAAGTTTTCGGATCTGGTAAATGTTGAATCGAGAGCTCTGTACAGTGGGTACAGCGTGCAAATATTCTACCAGGTTAATTTAAAACTGAACCTAACTCCTCGCTTCTGACTATCATTCCAGGTAGGCACTTGTTTGAAATAGACCTCACAAATGTCAACAAACGCTGTAGCCGAGTACTCATGAGAATAATAGTGTCGCTGTCTGTGTCCCAGAAAAATTAGATACGGCTATTAACGATCTATGTACTTGGAAATATTATTTCATGGTGATTCTGTTGATTACTGTGAGATGTCGCTTCTGGTTACCTATAGAAAGTTCCGAGTTTTGCTAGGGAATAGTTTCTCTAGCTGCAGTGCAAAGCATTAAATCTTCATTGAGAGCACAGAAGAAATAAAACTGTGGTATTCCAATGTAATGCATGAAGAAAAAGCTTGGAATATATAGACGGATAACTGGGGAAACGGATGTGAACTGGAGTAGACCTGTTATACTGAGCACAAACGGAAATTCTGGGAGAGTGCGGCTCGTCTTCTAAGAAGACACCACAAAGAGAGTGAGAGTACTGTGCGATCTATTTTCCAGAACCGCCATACTGTGTGGGAGTTTCGAAGAACTGATTAGAGGGAAGACGTCGGAAGGGCTCAGAGTTAGCTGCTGGCGTTTTATCTCGTCGACTCAGACGTTTCTATGATGTTGCGGAGAAGCTTAGGGATCTCAAATGGGCTCCATTTTAGGGAAAACTTCCACACAAAGAAGTCTGTAATGCACAGTGTTGCCGCCAGAGATGGCTCTAGTAATCCTCCCTGGAACTGTAACTTGAGCTATTGATGAATATTTAACTTTACCTTATCCATGTTGTTTTGAACTGCTTGAGGGCAGAGACTGTGTTATAAATTTAAGAAATTAACATGTTGCAAATACTACAGCGTTAACAATCGGTACAAAACCTCACCGGCACACCCAGCAAATAATCCTCACCTCATTTCAGATTAATGTTCCGGATGATCAAATAGTCAGTATAAATTTGAAAACTGAATAAATCACGGAATAATGTAGATAGAGAGGTAGAAATTGACACACATGCTTCGATTGACATGGGGATTTATTAGAACCAAAAAATTACAAGCGTTCAAAAAATAATCAGAATAGCAATAATTAGTATAACAAAGTAAGAAAAAGCAAAGATGAAGTTCTTTACAGCAAATGCTCAATATGTCCACCATCATTTCTCAACAACAGCTGTAGTCGAGGAATAATGTTGTGAACAGCACTGTAAAGCAAATTATGTTGAGGCATTGGCGTCGGATATTGTGTTTCAGCATCCCTAGAGATGTCGGTCGATCACGATACACTGGCGACTTCAGGGAATCCCAAAGCCAATAATCGCACTGACTGAGGTCTGGGGACCTGGGAGGCCAAGAATGACGAAAGTGGCGGCTGAGCACACGATCATCACCAAACGACGCGCGCAAGAGATCTTTCACGCTTCTAGCAATATGGGGTGTCTTTTTTTTCTAAAAAATTCCATGTCATTCCAAGCATGTGTGTCAATTTTTACCTCTCTATGTACATTATTCCGTGGTTTATTAAGTTTTCAAATTTATACTGACTTTTTGATCACCCGGCACATGCATCTGATGATGGCAGAGTGTTGCCGAAACGTAACATTATACTAAATATTAGCGACTGAAGCAGTACAAATTCTTTCATGAACTGATGAACATCTCTTTCACCAAGGAAACTAAAGCTGCCGTGTACGTGTGTCTGCCGTGCAGCTACGACGTGCGCGGCAAGCTGCAGCTGCCGTCGCTGCACTGGCAGGAGCGGCGCGTGCTGGGCGACCGCGCCAGCTTCGACGCGCCCAGCCCTGTGGCGACGCCCTGGGCCTCCGGCGTCGCGGCGCTCACCATCCGTGACGTGCAGCGCCGCGACGACGCCCTCTACCGCTGCCGCGTCGACTTCCGGCGCTCGCCCTCCAGGAACTTCCGCGTTCAGCTCGCCATCATCGGTGAGTACATGCCTCGTCCAGCTGCGGCCTTCGTTGCTGCTATTCATGTGCTTTGCCTCAAAGTCCTTACACGTCGATTAAATTTCATTTATTTATTCGACCCTTAGCCACTACCCGCCATTTACCCAGCGTTTATATTATATACTATCTGAGTACCCGGCCTTACACGGGTATGAAAATATTCCAATCTCCTCTTTCACCTCTCTCTGTCCATCTCTTCCTACCCCTTCTCTCATTTCATCTTCCCAATCAACCCATTCTCCATTTCCTCCTGCCCCTCTCTCCGTCCATCTCCTCCCACCCACTCTCTGTCCATCTGCTCCTACCTGCTCTGTCTGCCCGTCTGCTTATTCTCCCCTCTGTCAATCCTTCCCCTCCCCCATTTCCTCCTCCCCCTTCTGTGTGTACATCCTCTTCTTCCCCCTCTCCCTGTCCATCTTCTCATCCCCGTTATTCTGCTCCCTTTTCCTTCCTCAGCCCATCTCCCCCTCTCCCTCTCTGTTCATCTACTTTTCCCTTTCTCTGTCATTTCCTCTACCTCTCTCTCTCTGGTCACTCCTGCTTCCACCACTTTCTCAAATCGAGTGAGGAAAGCGCAGTGGTTAGCACACTAGACTCGCTAGACTCGCATTTGGCAGGACAGCATTTCAAACCCGCGTCCGGTCATCCTGATTTAGTTACCCCGTGATTTCCCTCAATCGCTTAAGGCAAATGTCGGGGTGGTTTCTTCGAAAGGGCACTGCCATTCCTCCATCCTCCTTAATCTCATGCTCCGTCTCTAATGACCTCGTTGTCTATTCTTCCTCTTCCTCATCCTCCTTCTCCTTCTCTTCCCCCCCTGTCTCTCTCTTACTTCCCCAATATCTCTCCGCCATTTCCTCTTTCCTTTCTATGTCCATCCCTTCCACTCCCCTCTCTCTGATCGTTTCCTCCTCCCCTCGCTCTGTCCATCTCCTCATTCCACTTCTCTCTCCAGGTTATCATCCTCACACAATAGGACGCTAGTGGTTCTTAACCTCACACTATTTCTTTCCACTTCGTAAGTACTATGTGTACCAGATTTGGTTAAAATCGTTCCATATGTTTGGGATGAGCATCTACTCTTGGCTTTGGCCGCGTGCTCATATGTCAAATATATTGCAAGTATGTTTCACTTATCTCACACGTATTTGTTCACGTATTTCACCTGTATCTTGTATTTTTTTTATGGAAGCTTTGTTTCATACGGAGTGTGAGTAGCCCGTCTTTCACCGCAAAAGATGCATTAATTTACCCTCTTATTCTCTTAATCGAACGCTTTGGCCATTTAATTATGAGCGTTGCTTCGTCGTCACTTCGTCTTCCAATTGCACTTTCACTCAGCTCAGTGTTCATAACAACGTATCTCCTGAACTGTATGTCCTCCAGTTATATAATTTTGGTGGTACATCCAGCAATACATGTGCGTACTGTCTGCGAAATCGGTTCTAGGCGCTTCAGTCTGGAACCGCGCGACCGCTACGGTCGCTGGTTCGAATCTTGCCTTGAGCATGGATGTGTGTGATGTCCTTAGGTTAGTTAGGTTTAAGTAGTTCTAGGGGAATGATGACCTCAGATGTTATGTTCCATAGTGCTCAGAGCCATTTGAACCATTTGTCTGCGAAATGTTTTGTGAGTGGAGGTAGTGCGTAGTAAACAAGTAACTTTGCACGCCTCTCAGTATTTTGTAAAATGATAAGAGTATATTTTGTAGGTACATTCAGTGACATATGTGGATGCTGTTGCAAAAAAATGAAGCTGTCAGAGGTAAGTAACCCTGATCCTGAAATGTCCGAATCGGAAGTTACAAGCGAAAATCTTTCTCATGTGACTGAGAGTGGACCTCTTGCAATGCAAGCTCTTTGCTTTCCGCATTTTGAGAGGATGTAGTACGCACAAAAGCAAGAAGAAACTGTCTAGTAATCATGGGCTCCAAACTATATATGTCAAGAGCTGTGAGCACTTGTTCACTAGAAGAGAAAGGTTTCATGGTGCTCACAACTTTAGAGCCCACGTTTACTAGACTTTTTGCTTTTTTTGCTTGTGTGCTCTCTAAATATGGAAAGCAAAGAGTGTGCAGTAGAATAGGTCCAGTTACAGAGATATCAGAACAATATTCGCTTCTAACTTTCGTCTTGGTCGTTTCTGGAACAGGATCCCTTACCTCAAACTGAAGCATATACCCTTCTCCATCATATCTGAAAGTATGTCACATTATCACGAAAACACCCTGTATATTGATTAAAAGAATATGAAAACTAGAGATGAATCATACGTACAGTATGAAAATTATTATTACGTCTGTTAAAAGGTTCCCTTCTCCCCCTGAGGGAGGAATTAGTGGATAGCTGCAGCAAACCAGTCAGAAGACTGATTACAAAAAAAAAGCGAAAGAAAAATCGAACGCTGACTGCCTACTTCGTATGCTAAATGTCAGCATTAATTTCTCGACAGCTGTCATTCAATCTTAGGCTGTTTACATCTCGACAAGTAGCCGGCAGTTCTTTTATGAAAAAATTTATGCTTTTAAGGTAACGAAAACAAAACTTATAGAGGATATCTGTAAGGAGATATATCATTTCCTCTATATTTGTTATTAAAATATTCCGTTTACGAACTCACAACTCTATCCGTAGCAGACTGATTGTGATTAGCCTCTCTTCAAGTGGAGGTTCTTACAGGCCATGACAGAATTTTACATCGAGGTGCAGATAGACTACTCCGTGTCTATTGGAACCTTCACCCGTGTCGACTAGTAAACACATTAGTGCATTGGCAATTAGAAGCAGACAGTGCTCCCTGCCGCCGTTGGATAAGCAGCTGCAGCAGCAAGTCGTATACTCCTAGCTCACTCATTTCTTACATAGTTTAATTCTTAATTTCTTTGAGTGTTTTTGGTACTTGCATTGTTTGATACATAAATTTCGGGCGTATTATAGTATTTGAGAGTTGTAGCATCGCGTTTTAGTACCTGAATAGTGTAAATTCGCGTAGTCGTTTGTCTTTTGTTTTTGTTTTGAACGGCCAGTGTCGGTTGGTCACAGTCAGTGTGCTCCCTGCCGCCGTTGGATAAGCAGCTGCAGCAGCAAGTCGTATACTCCTAGCTCACTCATTTCTTCATAGTTTAATTCTTAATTTCTTTGAGTGTTTTTGGTACTTGCATAGTTTGATACATAAATTTCGGGCGTACTATAGTATTTGCGAGTTGTAGCGTCGCGTTTTAGTACCTGAATAGTGTAAAATCGCGTAGTCTCCTTCCGCTGCCGAGCAGTGTGTCAGCAGTGCGTTAGTAGCAGCATTACTGCATTTACTAGGCAATCTTGTATTTTAATAACCGTTTAAATTTTGTCGATTTGTTGCGCTCTCTGTAGATTAGTTCAGACGTTCTTTGCAAAACAGTTTTTAGCATGGATAGGGACTGCAACTGCTGTGTTCGGATGCAGGCTGAGTTGGCATCCCTTCGCTCCCAGCTTCAGGCAGTGTTGACTTCGGTCACACAGCTTGAGGCTGTTGCCAATGGGCATCACTGTGGGGGTCCGGATGTGGGTTTGTCGGGGACGGCCAGCTCGTCCCACGCATCCCCCGATCGGACTAAGACTGTGGTTGCCCGGGATACTGCCCGCATTGAGGCTGATCCCTCACCTGTGGTAGAGTGGGAGGTAGTCTCAAGGTGTGGCAGGGGGCGAAAGACATTCCGGAGGGCTGAACGGAAGGCCTCTCCAGTTTGTCTGACGAACCGGTTTCAGGTTCTGTCTCAGGCTGATACTGATCTTCGGCCTGACATGGCTGCTTGTCCTGTTCCAGAAGTTGCCCCTCAGTCTGCAAGATCCGGGCGGTCGCAGAGGGTGGGCTTACTGGTAGTTGGCAGCTTCAACGTCAGGCGCGTAATGGGGCCCCTTAGAGAAATGGCAGCAAGAGAGGGGAAGAAAACCAATGTGCACTCCGTGTGCATACCGGGGGGAGTCATTCCAGATGTGGAAAGGGTCCTTCCGGATGCCATGAAGGGTACAGGGTGCACCCATCTGCAGGTGGTCGCTCATGTCGGCACCAATGATGTGTGTCGCTATGGATCGGAGGAAATCCTCTCTGGCTTCCGACGGCTATCTGATTTGGTGAAGACTGCCAGTCTCGCTAGCGGGATGAAAGCAGAGCTCACCATCTGCAGCATCGTCGACAGGACTGACTGCGGACCTTTGGTACAGAGCCGAGTGGAGGGTCTGAATCAGAGGCTGAGACGGTTCTGCGACCATGTGGGCTGCAGATTCCTCGACTTGCGCCATAGGGTGGTGGGGTTTCGGGTTCCGCTGGATAGGTCAGGAGTCCACTACACGCAGCAAGCGGCTACACGGGTAGCAGGGGTTGTGTGGCGTGGACTGGGCGGTTTTTTAGGTTAGATGGCCTCGGGCAAGTACAGAAAGGGCAACAGCCTCAAAGGGTGCGGAGCAAAGTCAGGACATGCGGGGACCAAGCAGCAATCGGTATTGTAATTGTAAACTGTCGAAGCTGCGTTGGTAAAGTACCGGAACTTCAAGCGCTGATAGAAAGCACCGAAGCTGAAATCGTTATAGGTACAGAGAGCTGGCTTAAGCCAGAGATAAATTCTGCCGAAATTTTTACAGAGGTACAGACGGTGTTTAGGAAGGATAGATTGCATGCAACCGGTGGTGGAGTGTTTGTCGCTGTTAGTAGTAGTTTATCCTGTAGTGAAGTAGAAGTGGATAGTTCCTGTGAATTATTATGGGTGGAGGTTACACTCAACAACCGAGCTGGGTTAATAAATGGCTCCTTTTACCGACCTCCCGACTCAGCAGCGTTAGTAGCAGAACAACTGAGAGAAAATTTGGAATACATTTCGCATAAATTTCCTCAGCATGTTATAGTCTTAGGTGGAGATTTCAATTTACCAGGTATAGACTGGGACACTCAGATGTTTAGGACGGGTGGTAGGGACAGAGCATCGAGTGACATTATACTCAGTGCACTATCCGAAAATTACCTCGAGCAATTAAACAGAGAACCGACTCGTGGAGATAACATCTTGGACCTACTGATAACAAACAGACCCGAACTTTTCGACTCTGTAAGTGCAGAACAGGGAATCAGTGATCATAAGGCCGTTGTAGCATCCCTGAATGTGGAAGTTAATAGGAATATAAAAAAAGGGAGGAAGGTTTATCTGTTTAGCACGAGTAACAGAAGGCAGATTTCAGACCACCTAACAGATCAAAACGAAAATTTCTGTTCCGACACTGACAATGTTGAGTGTTTATGGAAAAAGTTCAAGGCAGTCGTAAAATGCGTTTTTGACAGGTACGTGCCGAGTAAAACTGTGAGGGACGGGAAAAACCCACCGTGGTACAACAACAAAGTTAGGAAACTACTGCGAAAGCAAAGAGAGCTTCACTCCAAGTTTAAACGCAGCCAAAACCTCTCAGACAAACAGAAGCTAAGCGATGTCAAAGTTAGCGTAAGGAGGGCTATGCGAGAAGCGTTCAGTGAATTCGAAAGTAAAATTCTATGTACAGACTTGACAGAAAATCCTAGGAAGTTCTGGTCTTACGTTAAATCAGTAAGTGGCTCGAAACAGCATATCCAGACACTCCGGGATGATGATGGCATTGAAACAGAGGATGACACGCGTAAAGCTGAAATACTAAACACCTTTTTCCAAAGCTGTTTTACAGAGGAAGACCGCACTGCAGTTCCTTCTCTAAATCCTCGCACAAACGAAAAAATGGCTGACATCGAAATAAGTGTCCAAGGAATAGAAAAGCAACTGGAATCACTCAACAGAGGAAAGTCCACTGGACCTGACGGGATACCAATTCGATTCTACACAGAATACGCGAAAGAACTTGCCCCCCTTCTAACAGCCGTGTACCGCAAGTCTCTAGAGGAACGGAGGGTTCCAAATGATTGGAAAAGAGCGCAGGTAGTCCCAGTCTTCAAGAAGGGTCGTCGAGCAGATGCGCAAAACTATAGACCTATATCTCTGACGTCGATCTGTTGTAGAATTTTAGAACATGTTTTTTGCTCGAGTATCATGTCGTTTTTGGAAACCCAGAATCTACTATGTAGGAATCAACATGGATTCCGGAAACAGCGATCGTGTGAGACCCAACTCGCGTTATTTGTTCATGAGACCCAGAAAATATTAGATACATGCTCCCAGGTAGATGCTATTTTTCTTGACTTCCGGAAGGCGTTCGATACAGTTCCGCACTGTCGCTTGATAAACAAAGTAAGAGCCTACGGAATATCAGACCAGTTGTGTGGCTGGATTGGAGATTTTTTAGCAAACAGAACACAGCATGTTGTTATCAATGGAGAGACGTCTACAGACGTTAAGGTAACCTCTGGCGTGCCACAGGGGAGTGTTATGGGACCATTGCTTTTCACAATATATATAAATGACCTAGTAGATAGTGTCGGAAGTTCCATGCGGCTTTTCGCGGATGATGCTGTAGTATACAGAGAAGTTGCAGCATTAGAAAATTGTAGCGAAATGCAGGAAGATCTGCAGCGGATAGGCACTTGGTGCAGGGAGCGGCAACTGTCCCTTAACATAGACAAATGTAATGTATTGCGAATACATAGAAAGAAGGATCCTTTATTGTATGATTATATGATAGCGGAACAAACACTGGTAGCAGTTACTTCTGTAAAATATCTGGGAGTATGCGTGCGGAACGATTTGAAGTGGAATGATCATATAAAATTAATTGTTGGTAAGGCGGGTACCAGGTTGAGATTCATTGGGAGAGTGCTTAGAAAATGTAGTCCAGCAACAAAGGAGGTGGCTTACAAAACACTCGTTCGACCTATACTTGAGTATTGCTCATCAGTGTGGGATCCGTACCTGATCGGGTTGACGGAGGAGATAGAGAAGATCCAAAGAAGAGCGGCGCGTTTCGTCACAGGGTTATTTGGTAACCGTGATAGCGTTACGGAGATGTTTAATAAACTCAAGTGGCAGACTCTGCAAGAGAGGCGCTCTGCATCGCGGTGTAGCTTGCTCGCCAGGTTTCGAGAGGGTGCGTTTCTGGATGAGGTATCGAGTATATTGCTTCCCCCTACTTATACCTCCCGAGGAGATCACGAATGTAAAATTAGAGAGATTAGAGCGCGCACGGAGGCTTTCAGACAGTCATTCTTCCCGCGAACCATACGCGACTGGAACAGGAAAGGGAGGTAATGACAGTGGCACGTAAAGTGCCCTCCGTCACACACCGTTGGGTGGCTTGCGGAGTATGAATGTAGATGTAGAATGTAGATGTAGACATGGGGCTTACATTGTATATGACAGGAGTAGGCACTTAACACTCAGTTAGTCGTTGATCCTACCCCCCTTGTATGAAATCAAGTTACGAATGAAAGTAGTCTTGGACACAATAAGACAAATTTCATTATTTCTCCTTCACACAGAAAAGCGAACAGGAAAACCTAAATGACAACAATTGTTGCAACTGACTGTAGCAGTGGTTATAATGGGAGTATTAAGCACACAAGAAGTTAAGAGGTGAAGGATCGTACATCTCCCCAGAAGCAGTTGGTACGCTCTTACAGTCCCTTCATTATGTGAAATTGTGATACTGGAGACAGGGGTACGCACTACATGAACAAAATAGATATCTTTCGATTCAAATTTTTTTGTTTTTATAACATTTTTTACATCTTTACCTAGTGATTGTAACACTTTGTTTGGTTTCACCTGTGTCATTACTCCTCCTTTGCTCATTCACCCCTAGAAGTTCACCATGTGTAGATGACAGAGATATAGAGATACATGGATTTCAGATTCTCCCATTCTGCAAGTGGAAAATTCGTTTAATACACCTCAAAGAAAATACACATGAAACATATAATATGCTTATTTATTTCTTCGACGTTCAGTGCTGAATGGAACCCAATGATCTTCATTTTGCATTTCATAAGGCAATACAGGGAGAACACGTATTTCCTACAATATCAAATTTTATTTTCATTGTACAATAGCAAAATTTCAAGTTCATTTAATTCCCTTCTTCAACCTCAATCGCACCATAAAAATGTAATCTGGAAAGCAGGATGGCAAAGTTCTTCATATCAGTACTTTTCACTTACTTGCTAAGGCTCGTCAGGTATCTTTAACCGCACCAATTTTCAAATTACTTCTGTAATACATTTTGTAATCAACTACAGCGTATATTTTTACCCTAAACTTGGTAGGATTTGAAAGAATATATCGCACATAGCTGGGTTACAGTTTACGTTAGTTCTGTTTCACTATTTTCATGTCATTTAATACAGCTGGTTATAAAACTTTTAAAGCAACCTCTGACTGCCAGAACGTGATTAGTTTTGTTTGTTAAAGACCTTATTCTTCTGTCATTAGACTTAAACGAAGAGATGTAAACTAGTTTTAGTTCCATATCTGGACGAAGCATTTCAGTTCGGAAGCCGTCGTATTCCATATTTATTCGAGATTCATTCACCTTGCTTTCTACAATCCACGTACGTCAAATAATGCTACAAAGTCCTTTCTCTCAGTGAAAGCAGTCTGCCTGATTTGTTTGCGACACCAAACATCGTATATTTTATTCATTTTTTTCACTACACTTTCCCACATAGCAGCGGTGTAAGTCAATTTTGTTCGATTCTTTATTTTTGATGAGGTGTAGGGTAATTTTATTCACAGTCAAGATTTTATGATTTTTCTGTCCTCCTTACACAGAACTTTATAAAATTGTAGACTCTCATGGTCTTGATGAGACCACGAAATGCATTTCTCGTTACTCTGTTCATATCGGAATTCTCCTCCCTGTCCTCGATCATCGTAGAAACACCTGTGTGACATTCTTCGCATTCACGGCTATCAACGTCTCCCTCTGTAAGGTAGTCATTCAATAAGAGTTCCAGAAGTTTCTGGATATCCTGTTCTCTGCCCAGTTAACATATTTTTGTCCGTATCATTCTTTAGCAACGAAAAAATTCGTCAATATTTATACTGACGAATATATGTAATAAATTTCAGGAAAGACTAACGTCCAGAGATCTGGAGAAGTAGTTTAATAAAAATAGTTGCCAGCGTGTCTTTGATACACAGAAGCTTCTGACAATATTTGGGTATTGTTAAAGAAGGTGAAAAGCTGAAATACTTGTAAAATTAAGTTATAATCTGTAGTTGGAAGAACATTTAATTTACACAGAGGTAATTGCACAGTTGGTCTCTCATAGATGAAATTTGGCCCTGACACGCGTAATAATGCACAACTCATGACATCGACAATACTGAGAAACGTGCTCCTGGAATACACGAAGATAGACAGGTGGGGTCTATTTCCAGAGTTACCTAGCATTCCAACAAAATAAATGTATTTGTACCTGAGTACACAAAGCGACTAAAGGTGTTTTAAAGAGCGTGCCCATCTGTGCAGTCTTAATGTGGTGTGTTACAGTATGATAACGATGAGCTTCGATTGAACAGTGCCAACAGAGATTTCCAGTCAGAAAAGGAATCTTACTCTATAAATGGATGTACAAAATTAGGAAAGTGCACATAAAACAAACCCAGTCTTCTTGTCAATTTTTAAGTTCCTGACTTGAGCTGAATTCAATGTTTAATAGAAGTAAATGTTTAATAGAAGGAAACAATAAGATGGCTCATCTCAGTTTTTCTCTTTGCCACTACTATAATTTGATGCCTGCATAGCAAACACTAGACTACTAGCATTTGATGCAAGAGGTGTGTGTGTGGTGGGGGGGGGGGGGGGGGGGGAGCAATTTAAATTTTAAATTTTAAGTTTACAGTAGAAATATTTTTCCAATCAGAAACAATTTGAAATGGATACCTTTTTTATAAAGAACATTTAGACGTTTGATTATTTGAGCTATATTTCATAGAAAAGGCTATAAAAATTTGTACTGTCTATTCATGCCTGTAGTTTTTCAAGTAGTATACTGTAGCGTGACACTTCACAAGCTAAATTAAGTTTTATTTTGCTGATGATAAAACTTACACGTTCTATTGATAATCAAAGAGCGTTTTTCTGAGTTACAACCAAACATTCAGATTAAAACATTCCGAAGAATATCTACGTTTGCATACGTAACAACAATATCGTAAATATAGCCACAAAAATTGGATAACGCCACTGACTTGCACTAGATACTTGTGCAATACCGCAAGGCATCGTAGGTTTTGTTGAGACACAGATATTTTTCTGATGATACTTTCAAAGAAAGGTTAGATATGCATCTGGTTACTTCAGCTGGGATAAACATTCAACAGTGTTCAAACACGTGAAAAAATATCGTGACTGAAGCATAGTAATATTCACAACAGTCTGAGCAGTGGCACCTTTAAAGCTATCTCAAAAAGCAAGAGGCCACTCGATTTCCTTTGCACAGCCGATTTCCTTCCCTATCCTTGAAGCACTGCGAGTTTGTACCCCGTCCCTAATGACCTCGATGTCGAGGGAACGTTAAACCCTAATTTTCCGTCTTCGCTTAGAAATCGGTTTCCTTAGAAATCGGTTTCTTCCTTATAATTGAAAGGGAATTCCAGAAACTTGCTAGTAAGCCACACATAGGTCCTTATCCTACGAGCGATCTAGTTCTTCCTTCGCAACATCTTGCAAGGTGTGTAGCGTAAGCATTACGTAGTAAAGTAAACACGAACCTCTGTATTTACAGGTCATCCTAGTCCTCAAGCAATTACCTTGTTCGTTAGTTAAATGTTCCATTTGTCATTTGAACGAATAACACTCTGTCCTATAAATAATTTTATTCTTTTCCAGTCGTACACTTAAAACTAGTTTTTACAGGTTATCAGTTTCTAAATAAAAATTCTTCTAGGGATAAGAAGGAGTTGTACAGAAGAAGTGATCTGAGGCTACATTTGAAACTTGCTCTGCTACCTGCCAGACGTTTTATGTTATTGGGTAAATGATCTAAAATTGTCTCTCTTTTGAAACCTAGGATTGCTTCAGTAATGGTTAGTGGAAGTCAGTTTACTTCTAGTTTGACACGTGTGGATTTCGCCATTGCTTTCGTATTGAGGTGGATTATTTACAACAGATTTCGTTAGTGAATATACACGGATGAGCCAAAACATTATGACTACCCTCTTAATGGTGGGTTTGGCCGTCTTTGGAACGAAATACGTCACTGATTCTACGTATCAAGGATCTGACAGTTTGTTGTTAGGTTTGTGGAGGTACGTAGCATTAGGTGTCTACGCAGGGGACGTCTAATATGCTGATTTGTGTATGCGGTGATGGCACCCGATAGCGACCCAGATGGGTACCATTGAGTTTACATCAGAGAGAATTTTGTATGCGAGACATCAACGTGAATCCACTAAAATGCTCCTCAAACCACTGCTTCACGGTTCTAGCTCTGACACACAGACAATTGTACCGCTGAAAGAAGACATCGCCGTCGGGGAAGATGTTATGCATGAAGGGATGCAGTTGGTTCGCAGCTGTCAGCGTGTCTTCGATTACTGTCACATGTCCCATGCAAGCGCTGGAGGATAATACTCCATCGACCAGTCTTCGTCGACCGTGCGTTGCACGTTTGGAGCCGCCGTTCACCTCGATGACGGCGTTTGTGGAGGCGACCATCGACTAGTGTACCAAAAGTGTGATTCACCCGAAGAAGCGACACGTTTCCATTGATGCTCCCTGCCGCCGTTGGATAAGCAGCTGCCAGTAGCAAGTCGTTGGTACTTGCATTGTTTGATTCATAAATTTAGGGCGTATTATAGTATTTGAGAGTTGTAGCATCGCGTTTTAGTACCTGAATAGTGTAAAATCGCGTAGTCTCCTTCCGCCACCGAGCAGTGTGTCAGCAGTGCGCAAGTAGCAGCATTACTGCATTTACTAGGCAATCTTGTATTTTAATAACCGTTTAAATTTTGTGTCGAATTGTTTGTGCTCTCTGTAGATTAGTTGGTTGGTTGGTTGGTTGGGGAAGCAGACCAGACAGCGAGGTCATCGGTCTCATCGAATTAGGGAAGGATGGGGAAGGAAGTCTGCCGTGCCCTTTCAAAGGAACCATCCCGGCATTTGCCTGGAGTGATTTAGGGAAATCACGGAAAACCTAAATCAGGATGGCCGGACGCGGGATTGAACCGTCGTCCTCCCGAATGCTGTAGATTAGTTCAGACGTTCTTTGCACAGCAGTTTTTAGCATTGATAGGGACTGCAACTGCTGTGTTCAGATACAGGCTGAGTTGGCATCTCTTCGCTCCCAGCTTCAGGCAGTGTTGGCTTCGGTCACACAGCTTGAGGCTGTTGCCAGTGGGCGACACTGTGGGGGTCCAGATGGGGGTTTTTCGGGGACGGCCAACTCGTCCCACGCTTCCCCCGATCGGACTATGACTGTGGCTGCCCGGGATACTGCCCACATTGAGGCTGATCCCTCACCTGTGGTAGAGTGGGAGGTCGTATCGAGGTGTGGCAGGGGGCGAAAGACATTCCGGAAGGCTGAATGGAAGGCCTCTCCAGTTTGTCTGACGAACCGGTTTCAGGCTCTGTCTCCGGCTGATATTGATCTTTGGCTAGACATGGCTGCTTGTCCTGTTCCAGAGGTTGCCCCTCAGTCTGCAAGATCCGGGCGGTCGCAGAGGGTAGGCTTACTGGTAGTTGGGAGCTCCAACGTCAGGCGCGTAATGGGGCCCCTTAGAGATATGGCAGCAAGAGAGGGGAAGAAAACCAATGTGCACTCCGTGTGCATACCGGGGGGAGTCATTCCAGATGTGGAAAGGGTCCTTCCGGATGCCATGAAGGGTACAGGGTGCACCCATCTGCAGGTGGTCGCTCATGTCGGCACCAATGATGTGTGTCGCTATGGATCGGAGGAAATCCTCTCTGGCTTCCGACGGCTATCTGATTTGGTGAAGACTGCCAGTCTCGCTAGCGGGATGAAAGCAGAGCTCACCATCTGCAGCATCGTCGACAGGACTGACTGCTGACCGTTAGTACTGAGCCGAGTGGAGGGTCTGAATCAGAGGTTGAGACGGTTCTGCGACCGTGTGGGCTGCAGATTCCTCGACTTGCGCCATAGGGTGGTGTGGTTTCGGGTTCCGCTGGATAGGTCAGGAGTCCACTACACGGGTAGCAGGGGTTGTGTGGAGCGGACTGGGCGGTTTTTTAGGTTAGATGGCCTCGGGCAAGTACAGAAAGGGCAACAACCGCAAAGTGTGCGGGGCAAAGTCAGGACATGCGGGGACCAAGCAGCAATCGGTATTGTAATTGTAAACTGTCGAAGCTGCATTGGTGAAGTACCGGAACTTCGAGCGCTGATAGAAAGCACCGAAGCTGAAATCGTTGTAGGTACAGAAAGCCGGCTGAAGCCAGAGATAAATTCTGCCGAAATTTTTACAAAGGCACAGACGGTGTTTAGAAAGGATAGACTGCATGCAACCGGTGGTGGCGTGTTTGGCGGTGTTAGTAGTAGTTTATCCTGTAGTGAAGTAGAAGAGGATAGTTCCTGTGAATTATTGTGTGTGGAGGTTACACTCAACAATCGAGCTAGGTTAATAGTTGGCTCCTGTTACCGACCTCCCGACTCAGCAGCATTAGTGGCAGAACAACTGAGAGAAAATTTGCAATATATTTCACATAAATTTTCTCAGCATGTTATAGTCTTAGGTGGAGATTTCAATTTATCAGATATAGACTGGGACACTCAGATGTTTAGGACGAATGGTAGGGACAGAACATCAGGTGACATTATACTGAGTGCACTATCCGAAAATAACCTCGAGCAATTAAACAGAGAACCAACTCGTGGAGATAACATCTTGGACCTACTGATAACAAACAGACCTGAACTTTTCGACTCTGTAAGTGCAGAACAGGGAATCAGTGATCATAAGGCCGTTGCAGCATCCCTGAAAATGGAAGTTAATAGGAATATAAAAAAAGGGAGAAAGGTTTATCTGTTTAGCAAGAGTAATAGAAGGCAGATTTCAGACTACCTAACAGATCAAAACGAAAATTTCTGTTCCGACACTGACAATATTGAGTGTTTATGGAAAAAAGTTCAAGGCAATCGTAAAATGCGTTTTTGACAGGTACGTGCCGAGTAAAACTGTGAGGGATGGGAAAAACCCACCGTGGTTAACAACAAAGTTAGGAAATTACTGCGAAAGCAAAGAGAGCTTCACTCCAAGTTTAAACGCAGCCAAAACCTCTCAGACAAACAGAAGCTAAACGATGTCAAAGTTTGCGTAAGGAGGGCTATGCGTGAAGCGTTCAGTGAATTTAAAAGTAAAATTCTATGTACCGACTTGACAGAAAATCCTAGGAAGTTCTGGTCTTACGTTAAATCATTAAGTGGCTCGAAACAGCATATCCAGACACTCCGGGATGATGATGGCATTGAAACAAAGGATGACACGCGTGAAGCTGAAATACTAAACAACTTTTTCCAAAGCTGTTTCACAGAGGAAGACCGCACTGCAGTTCCTTCTCTAAATCCTCGCACAAACAAAAAAATGGCTGACGTCGAAATAAGTGTCCAAGGAATAGAAAAGCAACTGGAATCACTCAACAGAGGTAAGTCCACTGGACCTGACGGGATACCAATTCGACTCTACACAGAGTACGCGAAAGAAATTGCCCCCCTTCTAACAGCCGTGTACCACAAGTCTCTAGAGGAACGGAAGGTTCCAAATGATTGAAAAAGAGCACAGGTAGTCCCAGTCTTCAAGAAGGGTCGTCGAGCAGATACGCAAAATTATAGACCAATATCTCTGACGTCGATCTGCTGTAGAATTTTAGAACATGTTTTGTGCTTGCGTATCATGTCGTTTTTGGAAACCCAGAATCTACTCTCTAGGAATCAAGATGGATTCCGGAAACAGCGATCGTGTGAGACCCAACTCGCTTTGTTTGTTTATGAGACCCAGAAAATATTAGATACAGGCTCCCAAGTAGATGCTATTTTCCCTGACTTCCGGAAGGCGTTCGATACAGTTCCGCACTGTTGACTGATATACAAAGTAAGAGCCTACCAAATATCAGACCAGCTGTGTGGCTGGATTGAAGAGTTTTTAGCAAACTGAACACAGCATGTTGTTGTCAATGGAGAGACGTCTACAGACGTTAAATTAACCTCTGGCGTGCCGCAGGGGAGTGTTATGGGACCATTGCTTTTCACAATATATACGAGTATAAATGACCTAGTGTGATAGTGTCGGAAGTTCCATGCGGCTTTTTCGTGGATGATGATGTAGTATACAGAGAAGTCGCAGCATTAGAAAATTGTAGCGAAATGCAGGAACATCTGCAGCGGATAGGCACTTGGTGCAGGGAGTGGCTACTGACCCTTAACATAGACAAATGTAATGTATTGCGAATACATAGAAAGAAGGATCCTTTATTGTATGATTATATGATAGCGGAACAAACACTGGTAGCAGTTACTTCTGTAAAATATCTGGGATTATGCGTGCGGAACGATTTGAAGTGGAATGATCATATAAAATTATTTGTTGGTAAGGCGGGTACCAGGTTGAGATTCATTGGCAGAGTCCTTAGAAAATGTAGTCCATCAACATAGGAGGTGACTTACAAAACACTTGTTCGACCTATACTTGAGTATTGCTCATCAGTGTGGGATCCGTACCTGATCGGGTTGACGGAGGAGATAGAGAAGATCCAAAGAAGAGCGGCGCGTTTCGTCACAGGGTTATTTAGTAACCGTGATAGCGCTATGGAGATGTTTAGCAAACTCAAGTGGCAGACTCTGCAAGAGAGGCGCTCTGCATCGCGGTGTAGCTTGCTCGCCAGGTTTCGAGAGGGTGCGTTTCTGGATGAGGTATCGAATATATTGCTTCCCCCTACTTATACCTCCCGAGGAGATCACGAATGTAAAATTAGAGAGATTCGAGCGCGCACGGAGGCTTTCCGACAGTCGTTCTTCCAGTGAACCATACGCGACTGGAACAGGAAAGGAAGGTAATGATAGTGGCACGTAAAGTGCCCTCCGCCGCACACCGTTGGGTGGCTTGCGGAGTATAAATGTAGATGTAGATCTACGGTCGAATCCTGCAATTGTCTGTGAGGATGTCAACATGTGAACACTTAAGGGATGATCTGCTGCGGAGCTCTATCTTCAACAGTATACGATGAACAGTGTGCTCCGAAACATTTGTGCGTGCACCAAAATTGTGCTCTTTCGCCAGAGATGCCTTATAACACCATCTATCCTACTTTACAGAGCTGGCAAACCTCTAAACATCACGTTCTGTGAATTATCCTGGACTTCCCACCATTTAGCGCCTAGTTCTAGTTTCACGCTCTACCTCTTTCCGTAGATGGTCATTAGAGTAGAGCGCGACCTTCAACCAGTTTCGCCGTTTTCGATATATTCTTTCACAGGCTCTGTGTAAAAATAATCTGCCATTTGCCAAAGTCGCTTATCTCAATGGATTTCCCCATTTTCAGACCATATCGTCGCAAGTATGATACCCCGTACCTGTCTGCTCGCTTACATACATTTGTTATCGCGTCCAGTGCCGGCAACTCCACCAGGCGTCGTGGTGGGCAGTGGCTTATCAGTGATATGATGTGAAGGTGCAGATAAAAAGCTTGATTCCTTGAAGGTGTACCTACAAGATGAGTACAGGTGAAATCGTATTTATCTAATTGTTTCCTGTTGAGCAGTCAATATTTTTAAGTGATGAATTTTCCCTGAAAATGATTCCTTAATATATTATGGAGTGAATATAAGTTAAATATGGTAGCCAGTCCGTAATACGATTTTCTCAGTTCAAGTTTTCATCATGTACACCCAGACCTTGTTTACTGCCTCAGTAATTGGTATGGCCCTATTAATATACAAAACTAAGCAAAATATGTTTGCTCCTAATTAAGGGTGAGTAAGTTTGCAGTGAACCACTTAATATTGCTTTGAAAAACTTCGTTAAGAGTTTCTTCTGTTGCTTTCCCTCTTGCAGCACTACGGCCATCTGCGAAAAAGACCAGTTGTATTTCGGGAATGTAAGCTGAAGATAATTCACGTATACAGGGAACGCGAATGGATCCAGAATAGAACCCTGATAGACTCCATAATTTCTCCCCAGTCACCAAAATTTTCTCTCATCCCAATATTGTATTATTAAGTATAACTTTTTACATTCTGTTTGTTATGATTCAAATTAGTTATTTGTAGCGACATTAGTTCGTTAAAACAGCTTTCTCTAAGAGGGTAATAAGGTCTAAAAATCATACAATTTGGACAGTTCAGTAAAAATAACAATCTGCGATATTTTATCATTTAATGCTTGTAATATTTAGTGAGATAATGTATAATTACGTGTACCTTTCTCAATAGAGCAACCCTTCTAGAACCCACATTACGTCGTAAATAAATTGTTGATTGGCGACTCCATGGAGTGCTTTGTGCACAGCAGCCATATACGTGAAATTAGAAGGAAGGTCAGCATTGGACGTAATATTGATGGTTTATTGTTAGCAAGATCGATTTTCAGTCACATAGTGATCATCTTCAGTGCTGTAGTGCACAAATGAAACTCATAGGCGCTGCTATGAAGTTATAATCAGTAACTAAAGATAAGAAACAGTCAGAATAACTCAAATATTGATGGTTTATTGATAGCAAAATCGATTTTCAGTCATATGGTCGTTGTGCACACAGCACTCCATGGAGACGCTAATGAGTAAAATTTTGCCTAGCTGGGCATGTGCAGCGTATTTTAAATATAAGAAGTTAATAATCAAACTGGTGATCACAAGTCAACGTACCCTGTTCAACAATGAGTGTATCAAGAGTTATTGTGATCGTTTTTAGCTTTGGTGACTGATAATAACTTGATACCAGTGCCTATGAGTTTAATTTCTACACCACAGCACCGAAGATGATCACTATGTGATTGAAAATCGATTTTGCTATCAATAAACCATCAATATTACGGCCAACGCTGACCTACCTTCTAAATAAATTGTTTCTTCGTAAATGTGATATTACTGAGAGTAGATTACTTTTTCCGAATATTTTGAAAAAAAGATGTCCTTATGGAAATTGGAAGATCGTTATTTAAGTCTTTGTTAACTTTACTTATAATTAAGTTTAAAAATTACATGGTTTAATCAGCCTAAAAACATCTCCCTCTGCCAGTGATGCATTACATACGTCACCGTTGACATTTCTTTTGAAACAACTCCTCATAATTCTGTTATGATTCTATCAACGCCATAAGTGCTTTCGTCTGTGAGAACTTCTACAAATACATTGATTCCAGTGAAGGATTTGGTGCTATTTCCAGTTGTTTAAAGTTTTGTGCAGTGCCAGTGCATTGAGTATTGTTTGATTTAAAAAAGGGAACTGCTGAAAGCATATCTCGAGCTTTGCTGAATCAATGAGCAAAATAAAAGCTCACGAGAAGTCAAAGTACTGAATTGTCCTGTAACAGGAATTTCACGGTCATCATAAAGAGGCAGCAACTCTCCTGGATGCGAGAGTGGGGGTCACTGAAGTAACAACCTCTAATTTATTAAGGATGCTGAGGACATCTATCCACTTGAAAAGTAATGGTTGTATATTGTTTTATTAAATAACTGTAGTACTATAAACAACGTACACCGCACACCAGTTAATGGATTATACTGAGTCCATGTACCTTCGTGTTAACTATTTTTTCTTAAAGATCGGTTGTAAAGAACTGATTTAAAATACAGCCTGATAGAAATAATCCATTCTTGTAATTATTAAATGGCACTTGAAAAGTAATTGTTGTATATTGTTGTATTAAATAACTGTAGTACTATAAACAACGTACAAGGCACACAGAATGCACACAGAATCCATTTGCCTTCGTGTTCACTATGTTTGGAAGGAGTGGTTGTAAAAAACTAACTTAAGATAAAAGCATGATAGAAACAATTCCTTCTTGTAATTAGTAAATGACAGCTTTTTCTATGTAATATCTAAACCAATAATGTTTCGGAAGATATATATCACAACTGATTTATATTATTTCTTACACTATACACTATATTATTTCTTATACGCTATGGATTTCGTGGACTAATGTCCCTCATAAGGAAGGAAACGCGTATCAGGTAGGAAAACGGAAATGAACTGTTGCAGTAAGAACATGATTATTATATAAGAAAGTAATCTGCTTGATTATTTCTGCTAGAGCGTCGAAGTTTACTGTTACTGAAAGGCAACGTTGAAAGGAATCTTTCATAGTATAAAGGAAGAACCGCGACGATTGAAAACTTACAGAAATAGAAAAAGGTAGGCGAGTATCCAGATTGTTGAATCAGTAATTACCAGAAATGAAAGCTACGCAGAAAATACAAAATATTACATGCTTGAAGATACGAAAGGAGCCTGGGAATATTTAGTTTCTCTCCTGGTTTCTCCCGCGTCTTACAAAACTTTTATTGGTGCTAAAACGCCATAATAACATTCATCACGGGAGTCATTAAAATTGCAGCACCATGAATAATGACTCCAGCGGAATGAATTCAGTACACTGATTTCACATGACGTAGTACAAACATCATTTTAGATTCAGCGCAGGACAAAAGTTTCCTGCTGAGTAAAAGAGCAGATGAAGTCTCTAAGTGGGGCAGTAACAACCAAGCATACGTAGGGAATTCTCAGACCGACGCTGCATGCAGAGGAATAGATCGATGACGTCTCCTCTAAGCCACATGAATGTAATAAATGTGACATTGTTGATGGTTGCCCGTCCAGTATACTGAATATTGAGGATCGTTTATTGCTGTCACAGGCTACACACTCGCACCACGTACTCCCGTCCCCCATCCCCTTCTCCTCATTTCCCCTTTGCTGATGACGTTATCTACAACTTATCACACGCAGCAAGCGCTCGTCTCTATTAGAAGGAGGACCCAACACTCACACCTGACGAAGAAAGAAAACCTTCCCATTGACAATATGGGCAGCCATTCATCCGCAGTTGTTACATCAGTTATGTTTATCATGTAGATAAGAAAAATTTCATGTTTTACAACTGAAGGTTTATTTTGTTTGTAACTAGACAAGTTTCACCTATTCATATTAGGCCTCATCAGTGGTTTGTAATATAGATAAAATTATTTTAATATACATATTTAGTTGGGAGATCTGTAGTGGTTTTTAGCAGTACATTTAAATTTTCTAGCTTGGGAGTGGCAAGTCGTTTTAGGAAATAAAGGTAATGGGTGCCTTTTGTAGATAACTATACGACAGCATGCGTGCCTAATATGTTCTAAAATGGCATGCATAAAAACCGGAGCTCTGTTGGTTGTAAAAACGTTTAGTCAAGTGTTCTTACAGCATTTGGGGTACGGGCAATTTTTCCACTCAAAAACTAGATCGTCTTAGTGTCATCACCCCACAGTAAAGGGCCAAAGTATGAATATTAGACACTTCCCGTTACTTGGAAAAATGGAGAAAATCGGTTGGTTACTTTTGCTTTTGATGTGGTGATTAAAGAGGCACTATTAGCTCATCAGTAGTTTCTCGGAAAACTCCACAAAAAGGGATTTTGCTATACTTCCTCTGTAACCAGTGGACAAAAGCCCTGCCGAGGATCCCAAGCCGGCTATGCACCGTAAATGGCCGAAACGTATTTAATATATTCCAGATATCGTTCCCGAACAATTCTGAAAATTTTCTTGATTTTTTATCCGCTTTCAAGATACAGAGGTTTAAAGTTACCCTCCTTTTACACGTAAAATTTGAGGCCAAAGCTATGAAATAAATAAGTGAAGAAAATGGTTGAAATTTAGCGCTATATTCTCTAGGTATTTATCTAGAAGATTCATCTCTTCGTTTTCCAAAATCTCTATCCGTTATCGAAAAACACCCCAAAAACTTTTTTTGGGTACCAAAACGGAACCGTGGATTCCGAGACACTTTTGCACAGCAAATCGCTGTCGTTCTTACGAAGCATTCCTAAGATCCAGGTACTTAACAACCTTGACAAATTTTTTCACATCTTTACCCGTTTCCCAAATACAGAGTTTCAAATCTACACTTATTCTACACGTAAAATATGAGGAATGAGTTATTAGCTGTAAGAGAGCAAGAGAGAGACAGTGACAGGTGACTGTAGTAGTTTGACGGAACAAACGTTACAGAGATTGTGACAAGGAAAAAAATGACAGACAGAGACACAAAGAGATAACGGTAATGAGTTGGGCTGGGTGAGTGAGTGAGGAAGGCCACCTGAGAGTGGATGAGTACGAGTGACTTACAGCGATGGACTAGTGAGTGTGAGTGAATTTGGGGAACATGTGAGAGTTTGGGGTAGGTCGCATTTTAAAAAAAGCGCTAATATTTTCGCACGCCAAAAGTTTTGGGAAAAATTTTAAACGTGATTAGGAAGGTTGAATGAGGCAGCTGGTACCCCACTTTTCAGTCAGAGTCTTTTTAAACAAACATGATCAAATTCGCATTTTTTGTGCTCCGATAGAAGAATTTTTCTGCTAGTATAATACTGTGATTGAAGATAGTGTGCTACCAAAAAACTGTTCTTAATCTGGACAGCCATGGACGAAATTTCTCTTAAAGAAAAAGAAAGTTACCTGAAAGTTAAATCATTATGTTTCACTACTTCCCTCAAGCCATTGTGAAGAGCTACAGAAGAGTTGCGCTTGCCCGTCTAAACGCGCGGAAGGCACGCTTGCCCTCAAGAAGCACGCCTTTATCACGAACCCTTCAAATTACTTGATTCCGACGTTGAGTAACAAGGTAGAAACAAACGGCACTAAACTGCAGTATTCGTCCTGCAGGGCCATTTACATAATGTGACAGCCACGACATGCAGTGGAGACATTACTGTGCTGTCCACAGGCCGCCTTAGGGTCGTTTATTCTACAGGCGAAACGGAATAAGCGGTTTTCGCGTATGCGCAACGGCGGTGCCGTTGGCAGTAGAGGATACCATCGTCATTTTTCATGGAAACGGGGAACTGTTAACCGCAAACGAAAGGCATATGGCGGAAAGCAAACCGAATTACAGTGCTGGTACCAACAGGTTAAAATGTCGCATCGCGCACTGGTATTTTAAACACTGTGTGTGGCACAATGGATAATCCAAGTAGTTACCGATAATCTTACTTTCTCATAACCGGATGTGCTGGTACTTTAATTGTTGAGATTATGCTGGAATGCAATGTACATAATTACTTCTCTAAATTACTTTCACATCCCAGTACAAAACTGAGAGCGGAAGGCGGGATTAGCAGTGCGGTCTAGGGTGCCGCAGTCATGGACTGTACGGCTGGTCCCTGCGGATGTTCGAGTCCTCCCTCGGGCATGTGTGTGTGTGTGTGTTTGTCCTTAGGGTAATTTAGGTTAAGTAGTGTGTAGGCTTAGGGACTGATGACCTTAGCAGTTAAGTCCCATAAGATTTCACACGCATTTGAACATTTTTTTTTTTGATAGCGGAAGTGTGATTTAGCGATAAGTCGAATGATGCAATTTATAGATAAGCGTTTTGTTTCTCTGAAGAGGTTAATTAAAATTCGAAATGTGTTTAATACATTTATATTGCTTAGAAGGCAATTCGTTCGTACAGACTTCACATCAGACTTAAGCGTTCCTTAAATAGCGGTTGTCGAATTTCGAGATTTGCAGCTAGGAGACCACAGCATTCATTTTGATAGGACTCAAATGCTGGTAGCCACAAGCGGATATCATGAAAAGCTATATAGGGAGAGTATAGAGATTGTTAAAATCTGATGAATTTCAATAGGAAGGACAAGAGCATGAAACGTGTTCATACAGCCATCTAATTAGAGAAAATGTCATTTTACGACTGGTTTTGACAATTTATGGTGTAGACATTATTTAAGTAACATGTGATTAACAATGAACTGATTGGACACAAAATAAGATTTACAATAAGAGAATACGAAAACGAGTAAACAAGACGAAAACGTAACAAAGAATACACACTGGTCGTATACTATAAAAATCCTACTATTAACACAATAAGAAATGATAAATCGCAAATGGTACACATTTGGGATATTGCAGATTCAGTCCACACTAACGACTATGTACCCCTATTATCAAAAAACTTTTCTCCGTACATTCTGTGAGAGTTATTACAAAAATAGCGGATAGAGAACTGAAAACGTGTGCAGGTCAATAAGTACCATCCAGACAGAACAGGAGAACAGTTTACAAGCGCCATAGTTGCATGTTACATCCAAACGTACAGTTACACATGCATTCAGCCTCTTACACACAGTAGATACATAGTGACGCACATTTAAAATCTGAGCGTTCTGTATTTTGTAGTGTAGCACGTAGGGATATAGTCAATTGAGCTTTGGTCTTCCCCTAGCATTCTACGTACCAGATGCATTAGTATAACCTCGTAGGGAGCTATAACATGATTATGACACTGTTGACGAACTCGTACAGTAGATTATACGTTGCAACACTGTTAGATGCTAACAAAATCTGGAGGCTGCTTGGCAAATGATGACTAATAGCTTGAAGATTAATAGCACGGATTTATATATGGTTCGTGTTCTGAGGACATTGTAGATATACATGGTTCAGTTTTATTTCCTCTCCGTAAACACACAGACGGGTGGCGGTTAGGTGCTTGTTGGACTTACAGTGATTAAATTTCGGCCTTGCTGTAATTGACGTGAATTTTCTTGGTACTTGTGCCTTATTATACTGCCGTACACTTGGAATAGAAGCACGAATTAGTGTTTAGGAAGTGCCAATAATTTAAGATGTCCGAGACCATTCCACTTGCCTGTCGGACGACAACTTCTTTCCGACCATACGAATAATATACATGAGATTGTGTTTATAATATCTAATTAGCCTGTGCAGGTATGCCTGGTTTGCTAGGGTATCTACTTGTTCGTTTCTAGGTATTCCAGAGTGACCTTTTAACCATAAAATCATGATGTTGCGACAGTTGCTCGGCACACAAAACAGGAAGTTGACAGTTGCCACAACTATGGGTTTGGTACAACTACTATGGCGGTTTCGAGTCATTTGTAGAGATGACAGAGTAAGAGACATGATAATTACTGTGTCTGACGGGGACGTCTGCGTGAATAGTGGGACTTCAAAATACCAATCATTTCCGCTGTTATAATATTGGAATGTGGATCCAGCTTCTACAGGCTTTGTTGTTTGCTTCGGGTTATTGTTTGCTTCAGGTTACCCAATAAGCACTGCCTGCGCCTACACTAGACTTGGTCCCATTTGTATAAACCACGCACGCGTCGCGATAAACAGAAATTCCACTGCTGTTGCGTTAGCTGAATCCTAGTTTTGACACCTTAAACTGGTCCTGACATCAATCTGCAGAGTACACGTGCTTGAATAATATCTTAATTCAGGTGCAGAGGAAGATATATACCGTGGAATAACAGCAACAGCGGTCGACGGCAGCCGACAACGGACAATTGTACTCGGGTAGTCAAGGCATGCGATGTCACGCCACTGCGCGTGAACACGTATAAACGGTATTTTGCTGCAGTAAGTAGCGAGCCAGGGTGTGAATCGTTCACCCGAAATGTTACGATACCCCTCGAAGCTGTCATCCGCAGACGGAGACGAAATATTTTTTTAAAATGTGAAAGCTATTTGACCACAGCGTAACAGCCAGGAATATTTTATTTATTGTGACATTACCAGATGCGAAACTTTACATTTTACAATAATAACTATTCCAACACCGCGTTTATCTCTAATCGTCTTTGATTTCATTAACGGAACACTTAACTAGGACACATTCCTAAGCACTTAATCACACAAAGGCTAACTAACTGGAAAGAATGATAATCGTGCTATGTATAAAATAGAGTCGTTTCCTGTCAACGTCCATTTCCCGTTCCAGCCCGATCGTAATGATACAAATGCAGCACAATATCCGTATTTTACTGTTATTAATATCTTCTTGGAAACGCGGTTCGTTTATACAACTAATTAAAAGGCTGTAGGTGTTTATGCTATATGCATTTAACTCCTTTTTTATGAAGCAATGTTTTGATATCTATAATTACATAATAAATGTGTTTCTAGATATATTACAATATTACAGTTTTTCGTTATTATTTTATGTTTAGGTAGAAAACAACGTTTTGGAGCGCAAGTTTCGTTAGTTGAAACTGCTGGCTGACTCTACTCATGATTTTTGGGAATATTGTTATTATTACGTATTAGTTGTCATTGAATTGTATCTCCTCATCCTGTGTACAGCACGATGTCCGATTTTCGGTGTTTGCAATACATTTCATATAATACTTCACTTTTACACTGTGTATTTTTGAGAATGTGTGTTGTTTACGTACGTCTGCTATTCATAATGTTGCTAAACCGCTATGAGTTTTTCGTCGTCTGTTGTTTGCAACTTGGTATCTGTATGAATTCTGATATTCTTTTTTTTTGTTACGTAGAACCCTGTGTTATTATGAGTTTTCTGGAATGCTCCGGAAAAAGGGCGGAATTGTGAGGGGATAATTACAATATTTTTCGTACGGAAGTGTCAACGGTGGCGTGATTGAGTACATTATTATTTAATGTGATTACGTTCTATTTCCCAGTCTGTTATTATTTTGTAATTAACGTGATCAGAGATCCGTTAATTATGTTAATGTACCCTTTACTACTTTTTTCCATGTAAGGGCTCATTGTATATAAAAATGTTCTCAACTAATAATAAGAGAATCACGAAAAACTTTGACATTCATACCTTCTGCAAATACATTTATTATGTGCGTCCAAAAACATGTATTGCACTGAGGATGCCTCGCAAAAAGGAAAAGCGAAATGTGTACGACTTAACAGCAAACAACCTTTATTAGTTGCATGTAGTTGCACTTCACGGACGGACCTCATCTCGAAGCAGATACTACTAATAATAGTATAAAAGGAACTAGTGGACGACAAAAAAACAAAACAAATCTGTATCTTGTTCAGCATATTTCAACTGTTTCTCCAAATATAACCCACCACTTGTGTACTGGCAGCAATACTTCTAAATGAAGTGTAGGTCATTACTAACGAATGGAAGTACCAGTGTCCGTATAATGCCGGCTTTCATTGCCGGTATTGGATCATTCGTGATTTTTGTTCAGTGGTCATTAGACTATGATCTAGGGACATGAAACGTTCATCATCATCATCATCATCATCATTTAAGACTGATTGTGCCTTTCAGCGTTCAGTCTGGAGCATAGCCCCCCTTATAAAATTCCTCCATGATCCCCTATTCAGTGCTAACATTGGTGCCTCTTCTGATGTTAAACCTATTACTTCAAAATCATTCTTAACCGAATCCAGGTACCTTCACCTTGGTCTGCCCCGACTCCTCCTACCCTCTACTGCTGAACCCATGAGTCTCTTGGGTAACCTTGCTTCTCCCATGCGTGTAACATGACCCCAACATCTAAGCCTGTTCGCCCTGACTGCTACATCTATAGAGTTCATTCCCAGTTTTTCTTTGATTTCCTCATTGTGGACACCCTCCTGCCATTGTTCCCATCTACTAGTACCTGCAATCATCCTAGCTACTTTCATATCCGTAACCTCAACCTTATTGATAAGGTAACCTGAATCCACCCAGCTTTCGCTCCCATACAACAAAGTTGGTCGAAAGATTGAACGATAAACAGATAACTTAGTCTTGGTACTGACTTCCTTCTTGCAGAAGAGAGTAGATCGTAGCTGAGCGCTCACTGCATTAGCCTTGCTACACCTCGCTTCCAGTTCTTTCACTATGTTGCCATCCTGTGAGAATATGCATCCTAAGTACTTGAAACCGTCCACCTGTTCTAACTTTGTTCCTCCTATTTGGCACTCAATCCGTTTATATTTCTTTCCCACTGACATTACTTTCGTTTTGGAGATGCTAATCTTCATACCATAGTCCTTACATTTCTGATCTAGCTCTGAAATATTACTTTGCAAACTTTCAATCGAATCTGCCATCACAACTAAGTCATCCGCATATGCAAGACTGCTTATTTTGTGTTCACATATCTTAATCTCACCCAGCCAGTCTATTGTTTTCAACATATGATCCATAAATAATATGAACAACAGTGGAGACAGGTTGCAGCCTTGCCTTACCCCTGAAACTACTCTGAACCATGAACTCAGTTTACCGTCAACTCTAACTGCTGCCTGACTATCCATGTAAAGACCTTTAATTGCTTGCAAAAGTTTGCCTCCTATTCCATAATCTCGTAGAACAGACAATAACTTCCTCCTAGGAACCCGGTCATATGCCTTTTCTAGATCTATAAAGCATAGATACAATTCCCTGTTCCACTCATAACACTTCTCTATTATTTGTCTTAAGCTAAAGATCTGGTCCTGACAACCTCTAAGAGGCCTAAACCCACACTGATTTTCATCCAATTGCTCCTCAACCAATACTCGCACTTTCCTTTCAACAATACCTGAGAAGATTTTACCCACAACGCTGATTAAAGAGATACCTCTGTAGTTGTTACAATCTTTTCTGTTTCTAGTACTGTGTCCCTGTACCTTGTCCATTCCTTTTCCAATGACTGTAATTGACTACATTCAACTAACTGGTACCTTTCTGAGATCGCTGTTATGCACTTGTGCCTGATTTCCTTATCCTGAAGTTTCTCCACTCTTATCCTCCTACATATGGACCTGACCTCCTGCACTTTCGGCCTCACGATCCCAATTTCACTGCAGATTAAATAATGATCATTGTCATCAAAGAATCCCCTGAATACACGTGTGTCCCTAACAGCCTTCCTGAATTCCTGATCTGTTATTATATAGTCAATGACAGATCTGGTTCCCCTGCTTTCCCAAGTATACCGGTGAATGTTCTTATGTTTAAAAAAGGAGTTTGTGATTACTAAGCCCATACTGGCACAGAAATCCAAGAGTTGCTTCCCGTTCCTGTTGGCCTCCATATCCTCTCCAAATTTACCCATAACTTTTTCATACCCTTCTGTTCGATTTCCAATCCTGGCGTTAAAATCACCCATGAGCAGAACACTGTCCTTGTCCTTTACTCTAACAACTACATCATTGAGTGCCTCATAAAAACTATCCATCTTATCTTGATCAGTCCCTTCACAATGCTAATATACTGACACAATCCTAATTTTATTGCTAGACACTGTCAAATCTATCCACATCAGTCGTTCATTTACATACCTTATTGCAACTACGCTGGGTTCCATTTCTTTCCTGATGTAAAGCCCTACACCCCATTGTGCTATTCCTGCTTTGACTCCTGACAAGTAGACCTTGTATTCTCCCACTTCCTCTTCTTTCTCACCCTCTTATCCGAATGTCACTAACAGCTAAAACGTCCAGCCCCATCTTACTAGCAGCCTCTGCCAGCTCTACCTTCTTCCCAGAGTAGCCCCCATTGATATTAATAGCTCCCCATCTCATTACCATTTGTTTGCCGAGTCGTATCTTAGGAGTCCCTGGTTTTTCAGTTAGAGGTGGGACTCCGTCACCTCCAAAGGTCCGAGGCATTTTGCTCTGATTGTTGCCAGCATCATATTTAAAGTACCAGGGAAGCAGGTTGCTAGCCTTACTTGCCCCGAGTCCCATTGGGTTTTACCCCTAACGGCTGAGGGACTAACCGGTGGATTTGGTAGTCTTTGCCGTATGAGCACAAAGGTGACCACGACTCAGAATATGTCCGAGATGCCAGGCCTTATTCCAAAGTAACTGGTATCCCGACTGTCGGGACCACTTACTTGGCCACTCATACGTTGCCCGTGGTTCATGAACTAGGACATGACTACAGGAACCCACACCATGAACCACAAAACCACGTATCGTAACATGAAACGTTAGTAACAAAAAAATACTTTCTGGTGAAAGTTCTTGGTATTACAATAAAAAATGTACAAAACCCAAATAATAGACCGACAACACTTCCTCAGACCAAAATCCACTACTGCAGACTGTTCTTTCAGTTATTTCAAATGTGAGGAATGCAGAACTAACCAGCACTTACTATGTGTGGAGTTTTTTCATCTTTACGTTAGACTTCAAGTTTTCTTTGTAAAATGACGAATTTTATATGTTAACGGATTCTATATTCTTTGCTTGAGAAAATTGCGTCGTTTTCTTTAGTAAGCGTGTTACTATGTGTAAGCATTAGCAACGTAATACCCATTACGAAATTTGGCTCTTACCTCACTGTTGATCAACTCTTCTGTTCCATCTGCCAACAGTGCCGCCGGACGTGCCACGTATCGTAACTGACGAGGGGGAGGAAGTGACTTCTGTTGCTGGGCCCTACTTCGAGGGCGCCACCATTGCCCTCACTTGCGTGGTCTCAGGAGGTGAGTGACAATGCTATGTAAAGAAGTCGTTAAGTCATACACACTGTACTAATCAAACATTCGATGCAGACTTACCGCAAACAGTGCAACTCGAGGTTAGAATTTTAACTGGCCTATGGAACACCTTTCACCGGAATTCTCTCCCTACTTCTTCTAAGTGGTTTGTCAACTATCTCTACGAATGTGAGTATACTAAAATCGCTCCGGGAAAACGCTGGGATGGTTCCTCATTCTTGCAATACTCCGAGCTTGTGCCCCGTCGATAATGATGATGTTGTCAGCCCTAATCCTCCTTCCCGCCTGGCTGTACTCCGATAGACAATTTATATTTATCTTTTTATACTTTGCTATTTTTTTTAGGTTTCCTTTATGTATAGGATTAAACGCATGTTCATAAATCTCTGAACTTAGTCCTTAGTTTTATTCTTTGGTCAGTGTCACATCTTTGCACATTTTTCATTCCTTAAGTACACGTACAACATGTCAGACCATCAAGAACCGTACTGCCTTCAAACTAAAACGAACGGAAACACATAATAGTAGGGACAATGTAACCTTTGTAGCGCTTTAATACTCATAAAGCAAGTCAACAGTTTTCAGAATTTGAAAGCAGCAGTGCATTAAGGACAGCTACAAACTTTCGGGACTGACTTCTTCAAACGGCAGCCAAAAAAGTGATAAAATTCTTGGTATAGCAAATCACACTCGTAACTTTATTCAGTGAATGGGGCTTTTTTCACCTAGGCTCTGTTCACGTAGACTACTTCTTAGTTCCACCACTGTTTTCAGATATCGAAGTCGTTATCATGTGTTTAGCGGCGTCAAAAATGAACTTACATTCAGCAGACAGCTAATCAAAACGTAAGCAACGATTCCGTCCATAGTTTCCCCACAGAGAACTATATTTGTGGTTGAAATCTTTCTCAGACAGTTACTCCTTACTTTCGTGGCATGTGACGTCGTCATCCTGCGCAGGAAGAGAGGAATAACATAATAGAAAGGAATATTTGCTTCATTTGATAGAATGCTGGTTACATTAAGAAAAGGCCACAAAATATGTGAAGACTGTATAGACCAACTTTAAAATCGATGTGTATTTTCGTTAAATATTTTTATATTGCCATTTTAGTCTGACGTTGCTTTATGAAATAATTTGAGAGAATCAACAAATATTTGTGACTTCAGCGGTCTCTGAAGGAAACATTTTCATATTTTTAAATCACTTACCGCTGGTTAACATTCAAGATGGTTTTAAATAGTTTTATCTATATCACACACACGCTAAGTGAAAATTTCAAATTTTAGTTTCACATATTTTAAAAAATTTATATTTATCTTTTTATACTTTGCTATTTTTTTTAGCTTTCCTTTATGTATAGGATTAAACACATGTTCATAAATCTCTGAACTTAGTCCTTAGTTTTATTCTTTGGTCAGTGTCACATCTTTGCACATTTTTCATTCCTTAAGTACACGTACCACATGTCAGACCATCAAGAACCGTACTGCCTTCAAACTAAAACGAACGGAAACACATAATATGAATATACAATACCATCATTTTCATATGTATTGCAGCATTTTCTAGGTTTTGTTGACACTACTGTATTCCCGTTTCGTTGTGGTTATGTTGTTCTGTTTTTTTTTTAGAAAGTCAAGCATTCGATAATGGCTTAAAAAATCCACCGCTAATTATGGAAGAACGAATAAATACAGAGTTAGACGTCAAATGGCGCCGTCATTTGACTAAGGGGATATGTACGAGTATTTTCCGAGCTGCATTCTCAAGTCCGTTCCAGTACAAAATTTTTACTTTTGAAATATGGAGAACATAGTGCTCCACAGAGACAAAAGCTATGTCCTCTCAGTTATGCACGTGTTTCACGGAAACTAAAAGGATATTCCTGTTGCTGGCCCTTGTCAATACTGAAGCAGTTCTCAGTCGCCCAAGAAGTTTTCATATGAAGCTTTCTTTCTGTGCTCCCGTCATTACGTAACATAACATGATGACTTCGTGTTAATTTTCTCTTACATAAATAAAATATGAAAGAGCGTGTACAGAAGGTGAATGGGGTTGTGAAGTTCAAAATAAGTTAACCTTTTATTGACTTAGGTATCCGATGTGGTGTTGGGCTGTTCCTTATTGTTTCATTGGAAGAAATATTGGCACATTACTTTTGCAGGACCACGGTAGAAAAGCAATATAGTTCTCTAGCAACGATGCTTATTTCCGACGACGCAGTGCTTTAAAGATATTTATCGTCACCTGAAAAATGCGAGTAAAATAGCACTGTGAGAAGGCTGATAAAAAAAATCGCTTTGTAGATTGAGCGCTAGTTTACACAGATATAAATGCCATTACGTATTAGGTTTCAATAACGTCTAAAACAAAGGCTATCAGAACGCCCATGTTATGGAAATCCACTGACAAAAGAAAAATAATGAAAACGGTAATTTGAAGCTACGTCAACAGCTACATTTCCGCTCTACAAGCAACCTATGGAGTATACCGAAAGTGGGTTGCGTCCGTGTTATTCTACTGCTGTAGTCTTTACCATGTTTGCAGCTGAGTCATAGTAACTGAACGCAGGTCTGTTGTCGAAAGGTTTTCTTTCCAGGAATTTTTAGAGGAGTCATTTCTAAAACGAGCTTTATCTCTCTTTTATCGTTAGAAAAACAGTCTGTTCAGTATATTTGTAACATACTCAAGAGAAAAATTAACGAGGAAACGAAGGCTTGCGCAGTCATAATACCTTTCAATCGCAATGACCCAGTGTTTAAAACATTGGCCGGCCGGAGTGGCCTAGCGGTTCTAGGCGCTGCAATCTGGAACCGCAAGACCGCTACGGTCGCAGGTTCGAAACCCGCCTCGGGCATGATGTGTGTGATGTCCTTAGGTTTGTTAGGTTTAAGTAGTTCTAAGTTCCAGCGGACCGATGATCTCAGAAGTTAAGTCCCATATTGCTCAGAGCCATTTGAACCATTTTTTTTTTAACACTGGACTGGCACTGAAGGGAATTGGAGCTCAAATCCCCATTCGGTAGTTCTGACAAGTTTATCGTAGCTGCTTTTTAAGTTCCTTTGAAAGGGACACATCGATTTCATTTCCATAATTACGGAAAACGAGCTAATACTCTGCCCTGAATGCCCACGTTGTTGACGAAAATAAAGCATAACTTTTCTTCATCATTATCAGCCCATATCAATGGAGACCGATCATCGGTCTACATACTTAAGCTTCAGCTTGCTCCCGTTCGAGGCGCTTCCACGAGAAGCATATCACATGGAACCGACCACTGATGTGAGTCCGCCTGTAAATACTGCAGCTCGACAATTCCCAGTCAGCCTCTTATTAGTCTTTGAACACTTTAGTCACCCACCATTGAAGAGCAGAGTTTTGAGCTTTCTTTTTTTTTACGTTATTGGTTCGGAATGCTCCCTGTTGTATACGCTTAAGACGACTTTGGTACTCTCTGATTTTTTTGTCCATAAGCCGTTCCCTTAATAAACTGCACTGCCATTTACCAGAGGAACCGCCTGTTTGCAAGACTAGTCTCTGTGTTACCGCCGGTGCGATTTACCATAAACTGTGTTAAATCTGCTTAGAGTATGATACAAAGGTGGCAAAGAGATCTTTCTAACCGTGCATGGATTCCGAGTGTCTGAAGTTGTGGCAGCAGCAATTGCAACCCAAGCAGCAGAACCTTCAACAACAGCAACTGAGGAAAACGAAAATGGGAATTCCTCCATCAACAGAAAAAAATTCTTTTACAATTGCTGCAAAATCACCAACAGTCGGCAGCTGCAGTTTCCTGTCCTCCCCCTCTTCCGCTCATCTGTTTCGACGAGGCAAACGAGAATTGGAAGGTTTATTTATATCGTTTGGTCCTTCTTCACTACAAGGCAACTCAAATGACTCACCCTAATATTAGAGGAACTCTTACTGTTTTCTAGAAATAAATGTACAAAGTGGTGCATAAACTACACCCACTCTCGGACCTCAGTAAGTTGAGTTTTTCTGAGGTCTATAATTAGATTAATTACTAGTAGGGTCACTAAACTCACATCGTCGCAAGTAGGCCCAAGTTTAATGAGTATGTCAAACAACGTAAGCAATCCTAGGAGGCATCTGTGATGATTTGCAAGGCTTGGCGAACAAGTTTGATTTTTCTGTTATCACTGTGGCGCACTGTATGTGAAACCCTTAATATGGCATATTATCAAATGTGTCACTCCTGTTAGAGATGTTAGCGTCCAGGCTTTTTTCACCATCGACATGTCCCAAAGGGAACGGAGGTTCGTGCAACTGTTCCTTCTCCATTGTTCTTAAAGGTTCCAGAACAGGGCGGGCCATCAGATCGTGTTCAAATTGCAGCCGACGCCATCAACGGCGTCAGTGCCCTTTCCGTGACGTCAGTTGTTTTGCATGCCGCTAACCGAGGCACCTAACGAACGTCTGCCTTTGCCGAAGTGTATTAACAACATCGGTCATCAGCATGCCGTCGCTATCGTGTCGGTGCTCTTAGGAATAGCAGGCGGGATGCAGAGGCTCGTGTTGCAACTGGACATTAATGGAGTGACGGTCGATATCCAATTTGATACAGGCACGGCTGAATTCCTGATTAATGAGGACAGGTACCGGTGAATTGGTTCCCTACAGCTGAGGTCCCCTCAGCCCAAGGCGATGACGTCCAGTCACCAGTCTATTTTGTTGCGGAGTCAGATCGTTGTCAAAGCTAACTATAAAATAGTAGCTCGGCAACTAACGGCGCTAGCACTCAACTCTTGAACAACTTTTTCTGGCTTAGATGCTTTTGCTATCTTTCCTTTTCGAATTCAGGACCAGGTGAATCTAATTTCAACTGCAATACGATTTAAAGGGCTTGATGCTTTATCTGCCCAATTTAAACAACTGTTTGAACTTACATAAGGTTATGCAGCAGGGCTGCAGACCCACGTATATTTAAAGCCACCAGCAGCTGCCAATTGTTGTACAGCTTGCCTGGTACCTTTCACCATACATGAGTATGTTAAAGCAAAACTCAGTATTTAGCAAAGTATGGATGGGAGTTACATCGCCAATGTCGTCTAGCCAGTAGCCTGAGTTCATGGTCCTAGTTAAACTAAACTGATCACTTACAATTTGTGGTGATCTTCAGTCTACCGTTAATGCTCAAGCAAATCCGATTTCGTAACACAGAGCGGATCAGGGTAAGGTTGTGGGCAGGGGCCAAGATCAGTTACTGTTAGTTATTCAAGAAAACACACAACTTAATTGCTCAAACCAGTGCACAGTTTTCTCTTTAAAACTATAAAGATCGCTTCAGGGCTGAGGGCCCAAGTAACTTCTCCAGAATAAGTCTGAGTGACGGCTTTCAAAACACCAGGATTTAAATTAACAGCTGAAGGCGTTACTTAAGCAAAATTACGATATCTTCTCGGCTAAAGGCCGAAGTAATATTTCAGATCAGCTAAGGAATTCTTTAAAAGCCAAGCATTTAAAAATTCCGTCTAAAGGCCATATTAAGGAAAATTCAAGTTAATTCTTCGGCTGAAGGTCCAATAAAAAATTTTTCCTTACATAATAAAACAGTGGCTTTAGAGATAAGCTTTTACACAATACAACAGAAAAACATCTTAAAAAAGCTTGAAGTATCTTTCAGCTCAAGGCCCAAACAATTACTCAAGAATAATTAAAGACAACCTTAAGATAAACATTTACAGAACACTGCTGAAGGCCTTTTCAAGAATTCAAGATAATTAAAGGGAAACATTACACACAAGGATTTACATATTAAAGCCACAGATTATGAAACAAATTCGTCTGAAGGCATAATTACAGAGCGACAAGAATTTTAATTCAAACATCGATAAAGTCCTAATTTCAATCATTAAAACAACATTAATGCACTAGAAAATGCCAAGCATAGTACTTACAAAATTACAGAAGCGGATAACACAAATTATAGCCATAACAAGTGGTGTGCAGAAAATACTCCAGGATCGGCCTGAGAAGGTCCCTTACGGGCGTGGTGAAGTGGGACAGGCAACCAAGGCTTAAGGTCAGATAAAAGAAGGCAGCACAACCTACTGACGGTTCACGACCGACCGACAATCTGACCGATTTCCAACCGTCACATCGAACTGCACAAAAAATAATAAATAGCGGCCGATGAAGAGTAAACCAAAATACCTGTACTTCGGACACGGCCTCACCAAGATCAAGACATCACACACCACTCAAGACTAGTGTAATAGAAAACAGAAAACAAAGTCACAACTGTCAAACCACTACGGAAGAAGGTTGCGGGTTCTAGGCTACAAAACACACCACTTGCTATCACACACATGCACGGCTGAGGAAGGAACGATCCACCAAAACGAAGAAATCGTAACAGTCTAGCTGTAAGAACAGGCAACTAATTACTCGAGGATCCTGCTTCGGAGGAAAGCGAAAAGTCGCTCACACAGCTAGGGCATCTAAATGCTACAGTGCGTGCCCACCGCCAAAAGTACCGGTCTGGCTTCGCGTTGTGGATACAACGTCGCTGCTCAGTTCCAACGAACCGACACGGTCCAACCACATCCCAACTCGAAAAATGGTGTTCGTCTTGAGGATCCAAGGCGTCGTCAAAAGAGATGAGCGGCCGAGCAAACGACCAACGGCAGCCCACTTTCACCAACTGCGGTCACGGCGAATACTAACACCATACGGACCCGACCTTTGCTGGCTGCCAACTTTTCGCCGGTGTCAGTGCTCAGCAGACCACATGTCGCCATCCGAAGACCAGCCAACCGACCGACCATCTGCGTCAGCCACGGTCCCGCACGGTGCGGACCTGCCTGCTACTGACTGCCAATTCGTCTAACAGCCGAGTAACTGCGAACCCGACACAGTCTTCAATCCGAAGGGGACTGAGACTCAGAGCCGACTGACTAACATGCGACTGTCTGCCTTCCGAGTGGCTCTGCCGACTCACTACACCGACTCACTCCACCGACTCCATCACACCGCCTCCTTCCTGTCAGTGCAGAACTTGAAAATACTCACGGTCGCTCCACAGATAGTATCACGAACCTACTATCGATAACGCTGGTGCTGCCATTCACGGACAGTGAAGGTGAGCAAGGATAATTGCACCTGAATAGACTAACACAAAACAAAAAAAATTACAAAAGTTCTCGACGTTTCAGAAAAGCAGGAAGAACAGATCACAATTATGAGCCACGCACGGCTCACAAATGGCTGTCTGTATTTATTACCTTGGTCGGAGGAACTGCTAGGATATCTGACTGAGGTCCATTATTTCTCAAAGATATGTGTCACCAACGGCTAATTTCAGTAGCCTGTAGAAGGTCAGACAAAGCGGTTTTTAGTGATTAATATACAAGCTGGCATGTACTGTTATAAAAGACTGCAATTTGACGCCGTAACTGCTTCCACAATATTTCAAAGATAGGTTGAGCAAATCATTCAAGATATTTCCATCTGTGGTAATTATTTAGAGGAGATGCTCATTACTGGGAATAGCCGTGAGCAGCACCTGCGCAGCCTACAGATGTTATTTGTGCGGTTTCAGACCCATGGTCTGTGTTGTCGACTAAAAAAAAAAAAAAAAAAAAAGGCCCCAAGCACTATGGGACTTAACATCTGAGATAATCAGTCCCCTAGACTTAGAACTATTAGAACCAAACTAATCTAAGAACATCAAACACATCCATACCCGAGGCAGGATTCGAACCTGCGACCATAGCAGCAGCGCGGTTCCGGACTGAAGCGCCTACAACCGCTCGACCACATATGTCCATACACTTCTCTATCCACTCGCCAACTGTTAGTCCGTTCAACCACAGAATCACTTGCCGAGGGCGCAGAGCGGCTGTCAGCGATATTAACATAGTCTATAGCGATGCCAACATACAAGCAAGCTACTTACAAAATCTGTATTTGTCTCTGGTCTTCAGTAAATCAGAAAATTAAGAGCAATGTTAAGTTACTGTCAAAATTTTGTTGTGTGTCATCAAAATGTGAGTAAAATATTGTGTCAGTTTTTGTGAAAGACATTCCAGCTCTTAACCATCTAGATTGTACATGATAGCGAAATACAAACAAGAATGGCTACGAGCAAATGGGATTAAGCTCTCCAGACTAAATACTAGTCGCCTGCAAAGTGCGTAAAGTGGCCACTTTGTAGCGCTGTGGACTTTGTAGAACTGCTGCCAGATAGTTCTGTGATCCTCAGCCAATGACATAAGCTATAGTAATGAAGTAGTGAGTACGCCGCAACCTGTTTTAAGGAATCAGAGCAGTAATTAGAATCGACATGTACGCTTGACACACTGCCAGAAAAAGGCTGTCCTGTTTTGACATTCCCATGACCACACTGTGAATGAAGCGCTGCTGACCGTCCGATGTGTACCACTTGCAGGTACGTAACACTGCCTAGGAACAGTGTCGCGACATACCAGCTGAAATTGGTTTTCAACCCGACGGGAATGGCAGACGTCAGTGATTGCACGTCTTCAGTAAGCCGAACAACACGGAAACTATACAATATCCAACTGAAGGGGGTAATGTGGAACAATGATGTGTGACAGTGACGTTTCTCAAACGATACTGGCTGCCGAGTGCGTTAAAGGCCCAGTGAAACGTTTAACCTGACGTGGACGGAGACTAGTTCATGTCGAAGGTGGTTCTGTGATGTCCTGGATGTGTTTTTCGTACCATGACTTTGAGCCGGCTGCGGTGGCCGAGCGGTTCTAGGCGCTTCAGTCCGGAGCCGCGTGACTGCTGCGGTCGCAGGTTCGAATTCTGCCTCGGGCATGGATGTGATTGATGTCCTTAGGTTAGTTAGGTTTCAGTAGTTCTAAGTTCTAGGGGACTGATGACCTCAGATGTTAAGTCCCACAGTGCTCACAGCCATTTGAACCATTTTGAGGATACCGTTACCATGAGCGAAAATGTTCTACTTGTACTTCTGCATCTTCAAGATATGTATTCTGTGAATATTTTCGTGTTCCAAGATAACAACAGCTGTGTTCACAGGGTTCCACGTAATACTTTCGTCGTTTGACAAATATTCGTGCCACTTATCAACCCTGGGGTCGTGAGCTAAATCACTCAACCTTAATCCCACTGAAAATACATGTACTCCTTGGAACAGCAGGTAACACGTAGCAATCAAAATCATCCCAAACTGGTAGCTGTATGTGGTCTGATCTTCAAATACCAGCGTAGACTTTTGATGGATGTGGCGTACCTACCCCAGGCAGATATTGTGGCTATATTGAGCTCAGTAACTGGTCTAGTCGGTGTTCCGGGGGTAAAATGTTGAAAATTCTATTTGATATTCTCATTTAGATTTCTTGTAGTCATCTCAATTCACATTAACTTGTCGCCCGTGTTGTTTCACCATGAAAGCCATGAACGACTGAAACGTGCTTCCACATCTGGTTGAATTCGGGCTACACTATGTGATTAAGAGCATACAGACACCTGGCTGAAAATTACAAGTTCGTGGCGCCATCCATCCGCAATGCTGGAATTCAATATGGTGTTCACCCACTCTTACTCTTGATGACGGCTTCCACTCTCGCAGGCATACGTTCAATCAGGTCCTGGAAGGTTTCTTGGGGAATGGCAGCCCATTCTTCACGAGGTGCTGTACTGAGGAAAGGTATCGATGTCGGTCGGAGAGGCCACATCCCAAAAGCTATAGGATACAGGTCAGGACTTCCTGCAGGCCAGTTCATTACAGGGATGTTATTGTCGTGTAACCACTCCGCCACAGGCCGTGCATTATGAAGAGGTGCTCGATCGTGTTGAAAGATGCAATCGCCATCCCCGAATTACTCTTCAACAGAGGAATGTAAGAAGGTGCTTAAAACATCAATGTAGGCATGAGCTGTGACAGTGCCACGCAAAAGAACAAGGGGTGCGCTCCCCCTCCATGAGAAACACGACCACACCATAACACCACCGCCTCCAGATTTTACTGTTGGCACGTACACGCTGGCAGATGACGTTCAACGAGCATTTGCGATTCCCACACCATTGTCATCGGATCGTCACATTGTGTACAGTCATTAGTCACTCCACACAACGTTTGTCCACTGTTCAATCGTCCAATGTTTACGCTCCTTGCACCAAGCGAGGTGACGTTTGGCATTTACCGGTGCAATGTGTGGCTTATGAGCAGCCGCTCGACCATGATATCCATGTTTTCTCACCTCCTAAATAATTGTCATAGTACTTTCAGTTGATCCTGGTGCAGTTTATAATTCCTGTGTGAAGGTCTGGATAGATGCTTGCCAATTACACATTGTGACCCTCTTAAACTGTCGGTGGTCTCCGTCAGTCAGACGGCCGGTGTGGTCAAGCGGTTCTAGGCGCATCAGCCCGGAATCACGCAGCTACTACGGTCGCAGGGTCGAATCCTGCCTCGGGCATGGATGTGTGCCATCTCCTTAGGTTAGTTAGATTTCAGTAGTTCTAAGTTCTAGGGGACTGATGACCTCAGATGTTAAGTCCCATAGTGCTCAGAGCCATTTGAACCACTTGAACCACATTTCAAGTCCGTGAGTTCCGCGGAGCGCACCATTCTGCTCTCTCACGATGTCTAATGACTACTGAGGTCGCTGATTCGGAGTATTTCGCAGTAGGTGACAACACAATGCACCTAATATGCGTAACGTATGTCTCTGGAGGTGTTCGGATACTTTTGATCACATAGTGTACCGGGTGATCAAAAAGTCAGTATGAATTTGAAAACATAATAAACCATGGAATAATGTAGATAGAGAGGTAAAAATTGATACACATGCTTGGAATGACATGGGGTTTTATTAGAACCACAAAAAAAAAGGTCCACAAAATGTCCAACAGATGGCGCTGGACAGAAAAACGTCAGTGACTGCGCATGTCAATAGTGAATAAAAGGAACTGTATTGAGAGAGAGAATCAGATGCGCTAGCAGTCGCAGCATGTTGACGTTACCTGAAAAGGCGCTTTTAGTGAAGCCGTATTATCAGACGCGTGAATGATCTCTTGCTACCGTCGTTTGGTGATGATCGTGTGCTCAGCCGCCACATTCGTCATGCTTGGCCTTCCACGTCCCCAGACCTCATTCCGTGCTATTATTGGCTTTGGGTTTACCTGAAGTCGCAGGTGTATCGTGATCGACCGACATCTCTAGGGATGCTGAAAGACAATATGCGACGCCAATGCCTCACCATAACTCCGGACAAGCTTTACAGTGCTGTTCACAACATTATTCCTCGACTACAGCTATTGTTGAGGAATGATGGTGGAAATATTGAGAATTTCCTGTAAAGAACATCATCTTTGCTTTGTCTTACTTTATTATGCTAATTATTGCTATTCTGATCAGATGAAGCGCCATCTGTCGACATTTTTTGAACTTTTGTATTTTTTGTTGTTGTAATAAAACCCCATGTCATTCCAAGAATGTGTGTCAATTTGTACCTCTCCATCTACATTATTCCGTGATTTATTCAGTTTTCAAATTTATACTGACTTTTTGATCACCCGGTATATTGGTAACAGTATTATTGCAAGTGAGACGGCGAAAGGTTTTCTCTCTTAATAGCCCCTTAGGGTTTTCTAGTATCCCACACGACACTGATCGTAGTCTACCTCGGGAAACAAAGTACGATTGCCTCGACGCCCCATACTGCTTATACTGTTGCGCGTGGTGTAGGTGAAGCTTCATTTAAGCGAATACCGACTTCCCTCCTGCGGAATACTGCGTTGGATCGACCTGCATCCGGACCGCAGACTGTTCGCCATTCCAGCGATAGCTAGTTTTTGTGGCTCGTTGCCTGCAGTCAGAAACGGCGGCAGCAGAATGCGATGCGACTGCCGCTGCTCTAAAAGGAGGCGTCTGGAGCGGCGGTTTACTACGACTGTGTAGATGGAACGGCAACGATGCACTCTTGGGGAAACCGACAGGAGACTAGAAGAGTGAAAGATACCCCAATACTGTTTTCTCTCACGTTTAAAAAGTTTTCAAAAGTATACAGATGGAAACACATACCTGTAAATAACAGTACACTTCTTTGCGGTAGTGAGTCTCTATGGGATATGTTTTTGCCCCAATTCTGATATATCGATTATAGTTTGACACTATTCATAGAGCAATATGTGTCAATACTTGCCAATACATCCTTGTTCCATTATGCTCTTCTTTGGAGTAAAATTAGTTTACGATCAATCACCTGCGACATCTCAATAAACGAATCGCCCTAAATCTCTTCCATCAGCAGACTCTACTGCAGTAATTATTCTTTTTACTTATTCACTAGCAAATCTGGCAAGGCCTCACAGTTATTAAGATATATGTGCATTGGAAATACGTCTCAACCTGGGGTATCCGGAGATTTGTGTGAGGACGAGAAGTAGCTTAAATTATATGGGCAAACAGTGTGGGATCATTAGTATACGGGCTGCTACTTGATATGTGGGGATAGTAGCATCAATGACATTATTTCCCATAGTTTTAATCTGTGAAGTGGAGGTATTCCAAAGTTTGTGGCGATTCAGCTTGCGTAGTAAGCCGACTTCGGACTAGGTAGTGGGAATGACAGAGCGGAAGACTAATAGTGTTCTGCAGAAAACGTCAGCTAATAACAGCGAATACTCTGGTCAACAATCACGGTTGTAAGAGATACAGTTGTAAAATTCCAGGAGACAGGGGAATATTTCCGGATAAATTACATCTTGGTAAACCAGAGATTGCGAAGTCGCAAATAATAAGGAATGAAGAGAGGTGTTTGAAGTTCTCTGAGGCTCTAGATAACACAATAATGAAGAGCTCAAGAGGCAGTTCATTTGAAGAATGGACATTTCTGAAATGGCGTTTACAGAAGTAGGACAGAATAAAATAGGTACAAGGAAAGAACTGCGTAATAAATGGTCAATTATCTCTTCAGTCCAGAAGCACACTAGAATCGATCTCTTCCGGCAATCGGTGAACTGCCGCGAGTAATGAGGATAATGGGCAAGAGGCACTACATTAGTAGTTTCAGTGACCACGGTGTCCGGATGCCTTCGTGAAGCATCTGCCTATTAAGCAGGAGATCCGGGTTCTAATCCCAATACACCACCAATTTTGAATTCTCCCCATTCCTTTCAATAAGTATCTGCTCGCAGCCAACGTCTGTAATTCCTTCCTGTCTTAAGAAATACTTCAGATGAGCGACGAAAGAAGAAAGTACAAAAACGTACACGGAAATTCAGAGAATCAGAAACTAGAAATGCAATTCACTTGTAACGACACAAATAAGTGGGGTGGGGGGGGGGGGAGCAAAGAAGAAATGGCTGGGCGAAACAGTAAAGAAATCTAAGAAGAAATAATTGTCGGAAGGACTGACTCAGCATAGAGAAAAGTCAAAACAACCTTCGGTGAAATTGATAGCAAGGGCGCTAACATTAAGAGTGCAATGGGAATTTCGCTGTTAAATCCTGAGAGCGGATAAATGGAAAGAGTACATTCAAGGCCTCTATGTGGTTGAGGAGGAAACAGGAGTCGAGAGGGAAGGAATACGGATGCTGTATTAGAACGAAAATTTAAAAGGGCTTTCGAAGACTTGAGATCAAATAAGGCAAAAGGGATATACATTCCATCGGAATTTCGAAAATCATAAAGGGAAGTGGCAACAAACCGACAATTCCTATTGGTGTTTAGAATGTATGACACTGGCAATATATCGTCAGACTTTCGGAAAAATATCATCCACACAATTCTGAAAAATGCAAGAGGCAACAATTGCGATAATTATCGCTAAGTCATCTTAACAGCTAATGCATCCAAGGTGCTGGCAAGGTAATATGCAAGAGAATGGAAAAGAAAATTGAGGATGTGTTAGATGACTACCAGTTTGGCTTTAGGGGAGGTAAAAGCACGAGACAGGCAGTTTTGACACTGCGGTTGATAATGGGAGCAAAAAAGAAAAATCAAGACGTGTTCAAATAATACGTCGATCTGGAAAATGCGTTCTACAATGTAAAAGGTACAAACATTTCGAAGTTCTGAGAAAAATAGAGGTGGACTATAGGGGATGTGCAGCATGTGCAACAACCAAGATGAAACAGTAAGAATGGAAGACAAAGATCATCCGACTAAAAAAAAGAGTGCAAGACAGGGATGTGGTTTTTCGTCCCTACTGTTCATTCTGTACATCCAAGAAGCAAGGACGGAAATAAAAGAAGGGTTCAAGAATGGAATTAAAATTCAAGGTGAAAGGGTATTACTGATAAGATTCGCTGATGACATTGCTATCCTCAATAAAAGTGAAAAAGTATTATAGGTCCTGTTAAACGGAATGAACAGTCTAAAGATTACGGAATACGGACTGAGAGTACGACGAAAGTAATGAGAAGTACCAGAAAAGCGAAGAGCTAGAAATGTAACATCAGAATTGCTGATGTCGAAGTAAACGAAGACATGGAATTCTGCTGCCTAAGCAAAAAAATCATCCATGACGGACGCAGCAAGTAGGACATAAAAGCAGACTAATACTGTAAGGAAGAGTATTCCTGGTCAACACAAGCCTACTAGTATCAAACATAGGCCTTAATCTGAGGAAGAAATTTCTTAGAATATACGTTTGGAGCACAGCATGTTTTGGTAGTGAGTCATGGACTGTGAGAAAACAGGAACCGAATTAAATCTATGCGTCTGAGATGTGGTGTTACAGAAGAATGTTGAAAATTAGGTAGTTTGATAAGGTAAGGAGTGAAGGGGTTCTCAGCGGTATTAGCGAGGAAAGGAATATTGGAAAACACTGACAAAAAGTGGGGAGGGAATGATAGGACTTCTGTTAAGACATTAGACAACAACCTCAAAGGTAATAGAGCGAGATGTAGACAGTAAAAGTTGTAGAGGAAGCCAGAGATTTGAATACAACCAGAATAATTCAGGACATAGGTTGAAAGTGCTACTCTGAGATGAAAAGGTTGGCACAGAGAGAAATCCGTGGCGGGACGCATCAAACCTGTCAGAAGACTGATGGCCTAATAAATAAGAAGCAAGCGGATAAATAATAAACACATAATATATTGGTTTATGTTAACAACGATTGCAAAGAAAAAATACAAAACAGCAGTATTCTTTGTGTAGAATTTTGTTTAAAATTATAGCTATATACGCAGAAACAAAAAAAAATGGAACAAACAATTTGTTCTATCGCTATGCATAAGACAGCATGCGCTATCAAGTTTGTTCCAAAACATAGAACATAAAAAAGGGATTCATCCAGGGCTCGTTTTTCGGGTTCTGTTGGTGACAGAAAGTCAGGGACAAGAGTTCTTGATAACACTTGGGCTGTGGACCATTTGTATACACAGCAGAAAGATCGTCTTGGTGTCGCTATACGACAGTACAGAGCCGAAGTATGACTATCACACACTTCCTCCTGCTTAGACAAATGTTACAAATCGGTTGGTTCGTTTTGCATTAGATATGGAACTCGAAGGATCTTAATGGGCTTAATGGAACCACCATTAGGTCATGGGCCATTCATCAGAAGATCGCAAAAAATTATTTTTAGTCATTTATTCGTACCAAAACCGTGCCGTGGGTTCCAAGTTCGTTATGTACAGAAAATGGCTGAAATTTTTGCGGTATATTCCTAACATCCAGATTTCGAAAAGCATTGAAACATTGTCTGATATCTTTATCCATTTCCGTAATAAAGAGGTCCAAAGTTACCTTACGTGTGCACGATAAACACGGAGGCAAAATCCTGTGAGAGGCGAAGTAAAAATAATAAATGACCACAGCACACTGCTTAAATTTAAACATTATAGTGGGTGTTCGTAAATTCCAGTTACAAACTTCTAGGACTAGTAGGAGGAGTTAGAAAATAATACCTAGAATAGAAACCTATGTCCAGAAACGTACCGTTTGTTTGTATTAACACTTAAACACTACGAGTTTATATTATTCCAAAACAAAAAAGATGCCAGCATACTATATGTACAGAACAGTACTGATACAACAGCGGCTGGATGTGGCGACCACCGGTGTTGTTACGGACGCTGTAATTGCGAAGCATGTTCTGATGTACTCTCTCCGGCCCACCTGGTGTCTCTGAATTTCCACTGCAACGGCCAGAACTAGTGCTACCAAACGTGCTCTGTCTCCACAGGAATCTCGTGAATTAAACATCAGTGGACCGTCTGACATAGTACACAACATCCTGTCTAGCCTCTTCCATATCAGGACACGCAAGTCTAAGACTATTCTCTTCCCTTAGCAGACGTAGACGCGTTACATAACTGAATTAAAACTGTCATAGAACGGACATGGGTCCATATTCAAAGTAACGTGTACTCAGTATCCTCTATAAATCCTAAAAGTGTGTAACGGTAATTTCCGAAAACCCGGTATTTGCTAAGTACTGATTTCGAAGTGCCATCTTCTCATTCCCTAAATTCTTATCCTTTACTGAGAAACACCACAAAAACATGGTTTTCGGACACAAAAACCGTGCCACAAATCCCAGGACAGCTCTAAACAGCATATGGATGTAATGTTTACGATATATTCCTTAGGTTCAGATCTCGAAAAACCTCCAAAATTTTCTATATATTTATCTGTTACTGAGATAAATAGGCTTAAATGTACCATACCTGTACAGGTAAAATACGCAAGAAAAATTCAATGTGAGGTGAAAACGTAGTTTATAAATGGACGTAGCATGGAGCAATTTGCTGTAAAATGTCTCTATTATCATCAGCAGTGTTATGGTAACCTCATGTTGTAATACTGAAGAACGTACAAAATTTTTTGTGCATGTAAATTCCGGTCTGAGGGGTTAAAATAGTTTGGCGCTATTTCAGTTTCACATGAGTACACCATAAAATTTTACTGACCCATAAAGTTATTTTCATATGAGTGAGACACCCTGCTGCGGCAGGGAAGAGAATGGAACAGACTGAAAAATACCCATATCGGAGCACAAAGAACCGAACATGCACATGTTTAAAAGACTGACCGAAAAGTAACATAATCAACTGCCTCATTCACCTTTCTCTGCAACTTTCAAAATTTTCCAAAAAATTGTATTATGAGAACATATTCGCTCTTTTTATGCTGAGAGAGGAGACAGTTACCGCGGGAAAAATAATAAATGCTGAGAGACAGTGCACCTGGACAGTAGTTGTGGTACAGAAAGAGAGAAGATACAATATCATTGTAAGAGAAAGAGAGAGACATAGTGGCAGCGGACCATAGTGGACACTAAGAAAAAAATTCTAGTGATACAGTCATTGCCAGTGGTAGAGGAATACAGTGACGGAGAAAGTAGAAGTGGACGAGAGCCTGTCGTAATTAGAGTCAGACTCTATGACAATGCCAACGAGGAAGAGAGAGAGATAACGACCACGAGAAGAGACAGCAGCAGTGGACGGGAAGGAATGAGGCAGCAGAAGTAAAAGAGGGAACGGTCAAAGTGTGAGCAGACAATAACAAGAACAGAACGACGTCTGTAGCTGTCTGAAAGGAGACAGCAAGGAGACAGTAACAAAGAGACACATAGAGATAATGATCAAACGGCACCCAGGAGGTGGATAATTTAGTGGGAGGACCGGAAAGGGGTGCGGCTAAACATCATTCACTATTTGTAAAACATTTGTTATAAAATGAAACACCTACAGCGATCCTTATGATCTTATTTATTGTGCAGTTACTAGTTTCGGCGCTTCAGTGCGCCATCTTCAGGCCTTAGTTGATGCTGAAGGCGTTATCACGATCCATATATACGCTGCATCAGTGGCAACGTAACTAGTTTACACGGACTATCTGTAACTGACATCACTGTTACAGACAGTGTGCGCTAAATAGTTGCGTTTGTCACTGATGCAGGCTATATGTGGATCGTGTTAACCTCTTCAGCATCAACTAAGGCCTGAAGAAGGCGCACTGAAGCTCCGAAACTGGTAGCTACACAATAAATAAGATCATAAGGACGGCTGTAGGCGTTCCATTTTCTTACTGTAATGAACGGCCGTAGTTCCCAAACCCTCCAGGCCAAAAGATTATACGGTGCAAAGATCCAATTTCACAATAGGCTAACCTCCTGGACATAGGTAACACTTATTACCGCTTAATAATGGAATAAATAAAAAAAATTTAGAAGTCAAAAGGGCGCTTAAACAAAATTTGAAGAAGAAACAGTGGTATTTAATTTTGAGTTTACACATTTAGGAAAATAGAGAACAAATTATCAGTGTCAACATGCAGATAACTATTCTGATAAAGATGACCATCTAGCGTTCTAGAATCTTATACCACAATTCAGTTCTACAAAAGGGATCCCGACTAATTGGAAACCAAGATCATGGTGGGTAATAAGCGAAATTATCTATAAATGCATCCATTAACATATTGCCTCTACATCTAAGAGCCCCTTTAGTTAAGAAAACTTACCCACTGACACAGTAAAGAAATCCTTAAAAAATTGAGAAATTATGAAACGGCCAAATAAGGCTCATCAAAAATTTATACTTGGCCAGCGCCAGGTAATAAAATTTAAGAAAAGTTAACAACCCGGCCAACTGCGGTATACAGTCCTGCAAAACATTAACCTAACAGTGTCAAACTGTTAAGCTCATCTTATTTAAAACATCGATTAAAAAAGAAAACTGTAACAATAAGAGTGCAATTACTGCGGCGGAAAAACTGTGACAAGGTTACATAGCTTAATTCCCTGCGGAGTGAGGTGATGGAGGAGGCGGCAGGCTCGGCGAAAACAGTGTCGGTAACCGATACACGCAGGTCGCCTGTCCACTACAGATCTATGGGGCCAACAGCTTCGTTGTCCACTGGGTGTGTCACAACAGTCTTAAGCCTGGAACAAGTAAAGGAGCATCTAAGTTGTGGTACTATAAGCCCCTTTTACAGTCTCCTGTAATAGGGTATTCAGTCAGAAAAGGACTCCTTTGGCAGGCGCCTTCTCCGCAAAACTGGACAGTTCTCTGCGCAAGGACTCATCAGTCATTTATACAATTTTAAATATTTTTGCCCTGGTACTTTTACTATTGGGCATAGGAAGCAACTGTACGATTGCTACAATCACGTCTCACGAACTGTAATCCCTCGATTATACCTAGCACCAGGAGGCAGGGTAGCCCCAGTGTCGCCTTCTCCTGACTTAGCCTCCAAGCTCACTGGGCCGACAGACAGCAAGGTAATCCCATAATCCAAAGACGAAGCACCTAATGAACCAATCTTCAAAATGTCCGCAGCTCGTGGCCCCGCGGTCGCGTTCACGCTTCCCGAGCACGGGGTCCCAGGTTCGATTCCCGGCAGGGTCAGGGATTTTCACCTGCCTCGAGATGACTGGGTGTTTGTGTTGTCCTCATTGTTTCATCATCATTCACGAAAGCTTCGAGTTTGGACTGAGAAAAGTCTGGGAATTTGTACGGGCGCTGATAACCGCGCAGCTGAGCGCTCTACAAACCAAGCATCATCATCAATTTGCAAAACATCCAGAAGCTTCGTACATTAGTCTTTAACACTAAATCCCCAAGTGAGGAAAACGACTTGGCAAGGAACAAACAGGGTCAACATCGCTTACAAGACTGCGCACTTCGTAAAGTTGGAGAACCATCATGTCAAAAGGCCTCGAACCAAATACAGCCAATGTCATCAAAGCCCGATCACACTGACAGCAATTGCCTGGCCGCTCGGAGGGTCACCGTCGCGGCCCCTAGTTGGAAAGCGCTGTAGTGAGAAATCGTAGTTCCCTGATGTGCATGGAGGGAGATTTGAAAGAAGGAAGCCTCCACAGCTTTAGGGTCCAGTTATCGACTCTCCTTGACCTGACCAGCATGAACTCACTATGATTTGCCTATGCGCAAATTGCAGACAAGAGGATCACATGACTCAGAACCCTCACAATTTGAGACGGTCCAGGAAAAGAGGGACTAAATCGGAAATCTGTGGTAACTTCCTGTGGGACAAAACTGTTGAGATAATGGGTCCCTAGGCTCACACATTACTTCATGTAACTTAAAGTAACTTACGCTAAGCGCACCACACACACCAATGCCCGGGGGAGGTCTCGAACCTCCAACGTGGCTGAGCTTCGCGAACCGTGGCAAGGCGCCTCAGACAACGCGGCTACACCGCGTGGCAACGAGACACTAACTTACTAGTGAAAAACAACTTCCCTTTCGATGGAATGAGCATGAACAAGTGATCCCCAACCTTAACCTTGAACTCCCGTCGGCCTTGATTGTAACTGCAGGTCAGGCTCGTATGTGCAAGTACGATGTTCCGCCTAGTCCTCCTCCAGTTCTGTTGCACAACTTTTGAACTAACCTGCAGCAGGAAGAGATCGTCAATACAACAAAAATTACCAATATGGAATTAACCGCATACGCCAAAATAAGAGAAGTCGTGCTGTGCAGAACTGAAAGCGAAGCTGAACCAGCGTATCGAGTGATGGCACTTCCTCTGAACTTTGCTGGAATATAATGAGAGCTGCCATTTGGATCGCTTCATCCTCTCAGTAAAATAAGGCTGCGGGCAATAAGAGGTAGTAGTGACAAACTGGATGGCGTACTCAAAGCAGGTCCTCTTTCACACCTGGGAAATATAGGCAGGTTAGTTATCAGTAACGAGAGTTCTGTGTGTCCCATAACTGGGAAACATCTCTGAGAGACGATGAATAGATAAAGGAGCCATCACCTCTCTGCTTGGAACCATCCAACGAAAACTGAACAAACGACAAACAAGATATACGTATTCCTACCGTAGGTACGAGGGAGCGGCCTAATTAATCGATATAAATTTTACCTACAAGATGATCCTCCGTGGATGACAACAAAAACATCTTACCGAATTAGTGTTAGACTTGACAGTCTTACTGATTTCGCACTCCCCCGACAATCTAAATATCTTTAGAAATAGTAGGCCAAGTAAAGTGTTGCTTTGTCTCAGCAGTAGTTTTACAATTCTCCAAGTGCCTACCTACCACATTGTTGTGGAAATAACGAAATATGGTCACTACCAGTTCCTTGGACAAACAGATCGTGGGACTGCGCTCGCCACATCTACTCTAGTAAAGCAGCCCCCTATGCGTATACCCAGACACCTACTCTCCTCACAACCATCTCTGCTTAATATCAGTTACCTGCAGAGTCCTCTCCGTGTTTGCTCTTCAAATTCGCAAACAGCTCCAGAACCTCAATCAACACCTCCGTTATCCACTATTGAGGGGAAGCCGCTTGCTCATTACAAACCAGTCCCTCGCCCTTGAACGTCCGACTTACGGCATCCTCCACCAGATTACCAGGGCCTCTTAAACATCAGACTTTACAGCTAAAGGGGAATATGGGGATTGTCGGTAAAAAATTTCATCCAGTTTTTCTGGGACAGTAAAGCCTGGTTATTGATTTCTAAAAGAAACTCTCTATGCTCCAAATAAAAATCATTCTTTTCTAGACCAAAGGTGTCTGCCAAGGCTTCCCATTCGTTACAGAATATTTCACCTCAGCAGACGACAATTTCCTCGACACGTAGGCTATTGGACGTCCCTCACCATTTTGCTCTTGTAAAAGGGGTGCCACTATCCAAGAATGAAACACATTCGTTTCGATCACAAATAGAAGTTGCGAAGAGTAGAAAGGGGTGTGTTGCTAAGAGCAGACTTAATGACTTCAAAAGATGCCTGATGACTTCAAAGGACAGAAACGGCAACCTTCTTCCGCATATCCTTAAGAGGACCTGTGCAAAACTCGGTACAAATTTACGAAGTAAATTGGCTATGCCAATGCATTTGACGACACCCTTCTCATTCTTAGGCACAGGGAATTTATGCAATCACTAGTCCACTCCTGGTCAATCCTAATGCCATCGGCATAAACTAGATACTCCAAAATGGAAATATGACGGTTTGCTAACGTGATTTTAGATGGCTTCAGCGTCAGTCCCGACTCTCTAAGGCGGACCAGAATTGTCTCCATGTGTTGCAGATGTTCCGAAAATGTCCCTCTAAATGACTGCGTCATCCAAATGATTATAGACACACTTGATCTTAAGATCGCTCAAAACAGAATCTGGAAGGCGGAGCAAGATGGCAGCTCCCACTGACAAACCAAAGGGGAATTCGTATAGATTTCAATCAGTACAAAAGGCGGTAATTTGCTTGGAATCCTTCTTAAAGGAATCTGGTGATAAGCCTGGTTGAGATCAAGAACTGTAAAAAACTGAGCCCCAGCAAACGAAATGAAACAATTATGTAACTGTGGTAGCGGTATAGATCCAGAACCACCTTGTCATTGACTAACCTATAATCAACTATTTGACAAAACTCTCCCCTCCTGCAATTCGGTACCAGAGATATGAGTGAAGCACATGGTATGTGGAAGGATTGATGACCCTCTCGCATGGTATACCATCAATAAAACTACGTAAACTCATCTTTGACAGAGAAAGCCGATATGGAACTCGCCTCACCGGGATCTCATCAGTAAGGAGGATCTTATACTCAATTTTATTGGTAGCCCCCAGTTTGTCTGTCACCAACTTGGGGAAGCGACTAAGCACTTTTAAAAGCCGGTTTGCCTTGACCAGAGGCAAATGACTGACCTCGGATCTTGATTGAGGTGGTAACACACCATTAATTCCCGACGAACGTCGACGGGAGCCCAAGGCTAACGTCTCACAAGGACGAAACTTAAATTAAACAACCCTATCCTGACAATACAACATCAAATCTGTGATTCGTATAAAATCACAACCCAAAATCAAGTTTAATGATAAATTCTTGACCACCATCCCGTTCATTGGCTATGAGAAGTTCAAAATCCTCAAATTCGCTTGCTACTCCCCAACCAGAGGTAATGTCTGTCCGTTAATAGCCCGTCATCCCCGGGAGGAAGGGCACAAAGTACCACCAGTAGTCAAGGAGGGAATCAGAGCTACCTGAATCAATAAGTGCACACAGAGGCACCTGATTAAGTTGGGCTCAAAGGCAAGGCAGAGGCTCCCCCACCACAGCATTTTGGCAAACCATACACCTCTCCTGTCTTGCATACAGGGGGCTGGTACGCAAGAGAACTATAGGGACCAACAGGTTTGGTGTCCTCTGCATGTGTCACAACAGCCGCAAGATTGGAATTAACTAAGGGAGTGACCAAGTTGCGGCACCACTAGCGCCTTTCAAAATCCCCAGTAATCAGCTGTTCAGTCAGGAAAGAATTCCCTTAGCAGGCACTACTACTGCAGAAGTGGACAGTTCTCCACGTTGAGTCGTCAGTCATTTACACAATTTTAAATATTTTTGCCCTGTCAGATTTACTGATGAGAAAAATGTATTCACAATATGATTACTAGAACTATGGGACTGGAAAGAAATCCTGACACCATCAATATCCCCTTTCCTGATTTAGTCCTTATAACGTGCTGAAGCAGGTCCAAGTTCATTTGGCCGATGGGAAGCACAGTACACCCATAATCCAAAGGCCAAGGAGCTAATGAGAGCGACGGGCGATGTGTACACACCTCAGAGCCAAAATCAGTTAAATAAATCAAATAACTATCAAATCCAACTTCATCAACAGTGTTTCACCATCGAATCCGTTATAAAAAAAACTATTGTAACGCAACCTGAATCCTCAGATGACAAGAAAATGACTTGCACTTACGCTCGAGGAACACACAGGGACAAGATCGCTACAGTAATGCGCACTCTGGAATAACATCAGAGAACCGCCGTGTCAATAGGCCTCGTACCAAATACTATGGGCCAATGTTACCAAATCCGGGCCCAATAGAACGCATCACTCCCAGCCGAGTCGAGGTAGCGGGAGGTGTGAAAGAGGGATGATGCTGCTGCTCAAATGACTGAGTGATTGAGTGAGAATGGGTAAGTGGAGTGGATGGGTATTAGAGACTTACAGCGATGGCCTAGTGTTGGTTGGTGGATTCTGGTGAGGGGACTGAACAGTACGTGTCGGTGCAATCGGATTAGGGAATAACAGAGAAGGACGTCACCAGGGCCCTTTCGAAGGAACCATCCCGGCAATTCCGTGAAGCGATTTATGGGAAACACGGAAAACATAAATCGGGATGGCCGAACGCGTATTTGAACTGTTGTGCTCTCGAATGCGTGTCTAGTGCGCTAATCACTGCACCACCCCGTTCGACGCTAGTGAGTGAGTTACAGTTAGCGGAGATTGTGAGACTGACGGGTGAACGGCATGCCAAAAAGAGCGCGAATATGTTCGAATACCAAAATATTCTAGTGCTCCGACAGGAGCATTTTTGAGCTGGTGGTTTACATGCCTCGTTTCCGTAGTTAATGCGGCGAAAGAAACCAAAAAGGCACATTTAAACAGAAACAGTGTTGTAGTGTGCTACTTGACACAGTCATGTTGGTTAAATCTCTAGGCGTAACGTTGCAAAGCTATATGAAATGGAATAATTGCAGTGGGGAGGGCAAATAGTCGGCTGCAGTTTATTGGGAGAGTTGTTCGGAAGTGTGGTTCATCTGTGGTTCATCGCTAGTGCAATCCATACTTGATTACTGGTCGGGAGTCTGCCATCCCCACTAGGTCGGACTAAAGGCAAAGACGGTTTTCGTCTATTTGCGAAATTTCAGTCACCAACTTTCTCTTCCGAATGCGAAATTATTTTGTTGAGCCCAACCTACATAGATAGGAATGATCATCAAAATAAAATAAGAGAAATCAGAGCTCGAACAGAAAGGTTTAGGGGTTCGTTTTTCCCGCGCGCTGTTATTATTTTTTTTTATTTATTTATTGTTCCGTGGGACCAAATTAGGGAGAAGTCTCCATGTTCATGGAACGAGTCAATAAATGAAATTATAACACGATATTAGAAACAGATAAAATGAAATATAAAAAAAACATTCAGGTGACAAGTCGTAAGTTTAAATAAATAAAATCAACAATGTAACACTGTTCGGGGGTGGAGTGGTAGAGAGATAGTATGATTGTGGTTCGATGAAACCTCTGCCAAGCACTTAAATGTGAATTTCAGAGTAATCATGTACATATAGATATAGATGTAGAAGGAGAATATGGAAGAAATTCAGACACCGCCGGCTCGATTAATTACCGATGGGTTCCATCAACACGCCAAGTATTGCGGAGATGCTTCGGGAAATCAGATGTGAATCCTTGGAGGAAAATCCACGATCTGTTCAAGGAACGTTACTGAGAAAGGTTAGGGTACCGGCATCTGAAAATGACTGTAGAACGATCCTACTGCTTCAAACGTTCATTTCGCGTAAAGAAAACGAACATAAGAAAAGGAAAATTTTGGCTCATATGGGGGCATACAGACAGTCGTTTTTCCCTCGGCGCACTGGCGAGTGGAACAGGAATGGAAGCGGCTAGTAGTGGTACAACGTAACCTCCACTACGCACCGTATGGTGACATTCGGGATATATATGTATATGTCCACGGTACTGGAAGAAAAACAGTCTTAGTAAACTTGGGCTGTAAAAAATAGAGGTGCGAGAACTTCTTCATCTTCGATACTGAGAAGCGAGTCTCTTCTACTGCAAGCCCTCTGTTTTCCATATTTTGAGAGGTGTTAGTAAGGGCCGAAACAAGAACAAGAAATGATCTGTAAATATGGCCTTTAAAGTGTGTACCTTAAGAGCTATGAGCACATCCTTTGCAAGTGTGATACACATCTCTTCTGCTGAACATGCGCTCATAGCAATGAAAGTATGCACATTGGACTCCAGATTTACTGGATATTTCCTTCTTGCTATGGTCCATTCTACTAGGGAGGATTGGAAAGAGACGCACAATAATTTTTCTCTTCCTCAGTATTTCAGCTGGAATGTTAAAGTTCCACGACGTTATTGTTTACAGAGGGTATTTTGTTTTCATGTGGAACTCTAACGAGAGAAGCCTGTGCTACGAAACAAACATGGCGCGCATTTTACTACCGTCAATTTGTGAAGAGTAGAGAAGCATAGTTAGAGATTTATGGGCCAAAGGACATAAACCGATGGAAATTCAAAGGTACATAAGGGCCGTGTTTGAGAATCGTTGCACGAACCGTAGCAATGTCTCCAGGTGGTGTGCATTCTTATAAGATGGCCGTGTGAACCTAAGTGATTCGACATGGTGCTGGTGGCCGGTAACAGCTGCAACCCTGCAGAATGTCGGAGCCATCGAGACCGCCATTTTGAACGACCGGCGTGTGAAACTGCTAATCTCATCGTAGCAGTTCAACATTATCTACGGCGCAGTGTACGATATTTGTCTGACATGTTGGAATTTTGTAAAGTTAACGCTCGCAGGGAGCCTAAGAATCTATCAGATAAGAAGCTATATTAGACAAAATGCACAGTTTACATTATTTCATGAAAAGTAGCACAACAAGGAGAGTACACTCAGGTAGATTGGAGCTGAGGGTACCGACCGCAATGGACGTCAGAAACGAAGTAGGAGAGGGAGAGAAAGGGCGTGAATGAGGAACGTGAAAGAACGCAAGAACTGAAGAGCGGGGTAAAAAGTGTAATGTTACTGATTCAGAAACAAGGATAGCTGGGTGAAGACGTAAACATTTACTTTACTAATTGACACAGACAAACTGGCTATGTGTGTTAATATGTTAGCGAAAATATATGAGGTTCACAAAAAAACTGCATGTGTTATTTTTTTTAAATGGATGGAGGTGGACAGCAGCTACATAGCCGGAGCGTTTGAGTATTTTTCTAGGACGGATGAACAGGTAGGATATTAGACAAATGAGATTATGATGTGATGACAGGTAACAGGAACTTAACATCTGATCTCAGGTACTGGGGTCCACGCACACTGACCATCAGCCGGAGTACAAGCAGCATATAGTGGCTAAGTAAATAGTCTGGCCCCAACCATCCTGACTGGGCGTATGAATCGTTGACATAATGAAAGAGACGAAAGTTGCAGATGTAACGAACACGGGCACTCGTGGGTAGCTATAGACGTTTAGAGTTTTCACTGCTCGAGGAGTGTTGGATCATATGATGGTGAACGCGAAAATTCGAAGGTATTGTCGTTGATATTCGTAGATATTTACCGCTGCAGACTAAGTACTATTGCAGAGCACTGTTTCACTTGTTGACATTGAGAAACGCTCATTTGTCTAACCATACCACATATGAAAATTATAATGTAACATCTCTACAGTGGACTGCGTTTTGATGAGAAACCGTCACCATTTACTTGCACATGAGATACAGGAACCAGAAAAGTGTACGCTGCACGGGATCGGACAATCAGAATTCAATCTGAATTCCGAAGATGTGCAACTGAAGCCAGAATAATTCTGCAGTGCGCGACCGTTTGCATAACATTTCTTCCCCTTCCTTGCCACGCGAGGCAACTGCCAGTAGTGAGTATGGCTTTCTTCACTCTAAATGCTTTTTAAAAAGTCAGTAATATTACCACTATTAATATGAGCTTGAAACCAAGGATCTTAAGCGATCGATGTTCCATTCCATTCCCAACACCAGTTTAAGGTGTGCGCGCCACGTGCTTGAATACCTCTTTCCGTCTGTTGTGGCACGGAACTAAGCAACCTCCGATTATTTCCCAGAGGAATATGTTGCAATGATTGAAACATATGCTTCGTCAGTTCATGAAGACTGGTGGCGGGAGGCTGGAATAAAAGTATGCTTCTTCCCTTAGACTACCAGACATTCTCCTTGGGTGGCTTGTCAGGGGATAGGGCAATCCAGCTCTGCCCCTCGTCAAGGCAACTGTGGTGTGAATTGTAGTGTGAGGCCTTGCATTATCATGTTGGAGTATGCCATTTGCCTCCTTGATAACAAATAGTATGACGGCAAAGTTTACCACCCTTGCTACATGCTGGCAAGCGATCTGGCTCTATTCAACACTTACGATATCAAACTCGTTTTCATATGGAATAGCTCCCAAAATCATGATTTCAGTAGCTGGAAAAATTGGATCTCGACAACTGGTGCTTTATGGTATCTGACACGAGGTTGTCTACTGCCACATTCGCGCGACACTCGTCACTGAACACCACAGAATGCTGGTCTGTGTACCATTTCTCTCTGCGAAGGACGGAAAATAGGATTTAAGGTCCGTCGACGTTGAGATCGTTAGAGACAGAGTACAAGCTCCGACTGTGTCAAGAATGGAGAATGAAATCGGCTGTGTCCTTTCAAAGGAACCATCCGACATTTGCCTTTAAGTCGGTTTAAGGAAATCACGGAAATCCCAAATCAGAATGACCGGATGCAGGTTTGAACCGTCGTTCTCCTGAATGCTAGTGAAATGGTTCAAATGGCTCTGAGCACTCTGGGACTTAATAGCGAGGGTCATCAGTCCCCTAGAACTTAGAACTACTTAAACCTAACCTAAGGACATCACACAACACCCAGACATCACGAGGCAGAGAAAATCCCTGACCCCGGCGGGATTCGAACCCGGGGAGTGCTAGTCCAGTGTGCTATGTGCTACGTGTCCGATAGGCATCGCCTCACTCGGTTGTTCTCTCTGGATCTACACCATAAAATGTTCAGCTGCCAGTGGTGTGGCGCGTGGGGTTCTGCGTACTCGCCTCGTATAGGGGGCCTAAAGGATGCTGCGTTCTCGGAATGCTATAAAACAATTCAAGAAAATATCATTAATAGTTTCTATTACGATAAAGTAGAATGACAATACTTAACTCTGGATTTCACAACAACTGTCGCAAGTTATGGTCGGCATTAAAACAGTAATTTTCTTGGTTACAGACAATGTCCTTGTAACCAATTGATATGGATCACTACCAGCTGCAATCGTAACACTGTCTGCAAGGCCTGTGCTAATACTCCAAATACTGAATCGATACTGCGCGGCCGAGGCTGGCAGGAGCGGAGCTTATGTTCTCCTCTTGTAGAGGCCGCTCCTGTCGTGGTGCGGTGCTAGTCAGCGCACCATTGGCTGATGTCCTTTCACCGCCTTCTCTTCTCTTGCGTTCTTCATCTTCGTTCCAGCACTTTGATTACGCCAGAACATGGCGTCAGAAGTTAGCTAAGCATGGTGACTGGTCCGCAGCTAGTGGTCGTACGGTAGCGTTCTCACTTCCCGCGCCCGGGTTCCCGGGTTCGATTCCCGGCGGGGTCGGGGATTTTGTCTGCCTCGTGATGACTGGGTGTTGTGTGATGTCCGTAGGTTATTTAGGTTTAAGTAGTTCTAAGTTCTAGGGGACTGATGACCATAACTGTTAAGTCCCATAGTGCTCAGAGCCAAGCATGGCGACTAGAAATCTCTACAGGATTTCCATTTACCTATTCCTGGCTGTTCGTCACTACTTTTTTCCTTTAACCTGTCCCCTGATTTCAGGTATTGTCATTTGTCTGCTCGTCAGAACCAATCGAATCGTCCTATGATCTTCTTGGTGAAATCATTCTAAAGAACTCGTAGCTACTTTCTTGCCATATTGTTACTCTGAGACCTTCTAGAGGGAGACACCAAGGTGCGAACTAGAAACAACCGTTACTTTTTCTGGCCACCTCTCTATACACCAACTTTCTTAGAAACGGGGCCCAGTTGCAAAATGAACCCCCAAAAGGCGGCATAATCCTTTCCCATGGTATTTCGTTTTAACGAATTCACCATGTCACTTAGAGCACAGAAAATTATCTTTTAAATCAGCCCAGCGAATGATTTCATGGGTTGATGAGTCGCAGAACACGATTTTACACTCACAGGAGACTCTGTAAATGTAGCACTATCCTGACGATCTGTTTTGAGCAGTGTATATTGAACATACAAGGAAACTAAGTGAGGGCGATTTAGATATGGAATATATTGGTCAATGATATAATGAGTTTTGGTGTATATAAAATTATTATGTTTTATAAAGAGTGCTAACAGTCTGAGAGGACCATTTTTTTATCGGTATCACCACGTCTCTGTTCACAGCTTAAGGATCAGTTAGTGGTGATTTAAATGTATGGCCTCCGATTTGGAACCTTCAGAGAATATCTTTGGGATGAAGAAGAGTGATGATTATGTGTCCGATAGGCCGCACCTCAACTGTAATTAATCACAAGCCGATAAAAATATTAGGAAAACACGCCACCACGATTCGGAACTTAATATTAAGCCTTTTCCGAAGATTAAATATGGTAACTTTAGGAAAGTGTCGTACCACTATTTTTCAATCTTAGTGGTGTTTATTTATGATATGAAGCCATTTTTTCGCCTACAACTATCCTCCACAATTTTCCAGTGTTCTGTAATATCAGCACATTTTACATTACAGTCCTCAGGCTTCACAGGCGTTTCAGACTGACACTATAAACAACAGGGAAAACCTATTTATTTGGTTAGAGGACATTGTCTAACAGTACTACTTTGTTTCGGTGTATAAGGCAGTTTCCTTTACTTTCTCTACTCATTCTACTGATCTACTGTATTATTTTGAGGATCGTCGTTCGTAGAACTGCACAGACTTGAATGTACCCTGTGGATTCTTTTTCTGGTCTCATTACGCGTGACTCAAGCACTTGCGTGACACAGGCAATTCTTCCGCTGCAACTACTACTGCCTTTGCTTAACGGGATACTTGGGGAGATATTGTCAGTAAGAAACGACTCTTTGTCCAAAGATCATGAAACATTCTCTCGTTTACATAATTCCCTCTTGAGGCGTAAACTGCCTTTTTGCCGTAGCAAATCCCCGAGTAATAGCTGAAAATAAGCAAGAGCACACCTTAGGCCCTGCATTTGTGAATTACTGACACTTGTTACGGCATAGATCACACACGAAACTCCAAAACATTACGAGTGTGGTTCGTAGTAGCCTTCGTGACAGTGGAGCTAAAGGTGGTCTTTCTAGTACAGCGCTGCAGTGTCAGGCTATCGCCGAACCACCGAGGCAATTATTCGTACCAGTCATTTCGAAGCTGTGAAGGAAAGCTATCAACGTTGTGTACTGTTTTCAATTTAAATGTTGACATCGTCACTGGGCTGCAGCTACTGCACTGTTGGTAGTAAACCGTCAATATTGCAGAGGGTTTTTATTAACATACGACTGATTTCAGCACCTCGCGCACGAGGCAGGAAATCCTTGGCCACGTACGTCACCTCGGTGTGAAGTGCCATATTATAGGCGGCAGAGGGCAGTTCACAACAAGCATTTTATTTATCGATTGACACATAAAGCTGTGAAACCGGTTGTACCTTAATATAAATACACTGCGACCGACAAGGACAATTTTTATATTACTTAATTTAGTTTGATGTATATACTTTCAAACAGCACACGTCTGCTGTTCTGATTTCTCTGCCTGTGAATATAGTGATAGGAATATAAACTCTTACTGCTCTTTAAATTCTCCTACGAAATGTTGAATGCCTGATCTCTCAGAGAACTGTTGATTGGAAGTTAAAACCTTTCGCGTAGTACTCAAACCGGAACAGTGTGTCAGTCGATACAGACAAACCATTGGGCTTAAAAATCGCAACATTTGTAAGAATGGCTAATTCCCTAATAATAATTGGACATCCATGTCGGAAAAAATCCCTTTTTCCGGATCAACCAGCGTCTGTATGGATTTGTAACCATCTCTCTGGCAGCAGATGATATTTGATTTACACTGCTAATATTGAGACGTAGCAGTCGTCCATAGATACGAACAGAACTGTTTACTGGGCAACGCTATACGGAACTGTTAACAAGAAGATAATATTTTCAGTAGTTTCAAGATAACCCTAAAGTTGTCTGTCCAACTGGAAAACAAAACTTCTAGAAGAAGTCTTAAACGTTAATAAAATGTTCCGAGCAATGGGCTAATGTATAACATCACGATTGCCGAACGTCTGCTACGTCAACTGCCACATGGAGAGGCACTTCGCTACATGTCTGACCGCTAATGGAGACGGAGAAATATCATAGCCAAAGCCATATAACGTCGGGGTGACTGTGTTAGAACACGTAAAAATTCCCAAACCGTAAACTACTTTGTTAAAACTGTTCCTAGATCGTCCCTTTCAGGGATGTGACTACGCACGAGCAACTAGGATATTGCACAGAGGGCCCCCTATGATTAGGGACACCTGGTACCTGAAAGAAAGAAACGGAAAAAAGAAGGAAAAATGGAATTGAAAAATTAGTAAAATCGATCACTACGTGAACGTAATTAAAGCTGGTCTTGTAAATCATTCCCATTATTTTCACGAAGTTCCTTAAGCAATCAATCAGTCGCAGGTATGCGAATCATTTAAGGGTCTGGTATCCTCTTAGATTACTGTATTGCCTAGATCGCAAGTTTTGTTAAATAGGTAACCGGTTTCATATAGTTAAATGGCCTACTTCAAATCCTTAATCCCCTGAATTAGCAACATATTAGACACTGAATACAGTACTGAGCAATCTCACATAGCGCAAAAAAGTGGCACAGAAACACTTTTGTATGATGATCTTTATGAAATTATAACAAAGAGCAGTGTAATACGCCATCCTGAGAGACATAGGAACCAGTTAAAGTTGTACCGCAGCCTGCTTCCGTGAGCGTCTAGATAACAAAACTTTCGCTCTTGCCAATAAAGTGTTCTGAAAGGATACTAGACTTTCAAAGACAGAAGATCGCCTCCTGCTTTCCACTGACGGTGTCAGGTAATCACATAGTATCATTTAGTCAACATCACCTAGTAGACGATGTTCAGTGCGTCTACGTACCGGTGAACGAAAGCAGATGTAGCACGCGGAGTTAAAGATAGCAGAAATGTTATCAGCAAATATAATTTAAAATGGTTTTAAATTACTGACGCATCAAATGAAGGTGTTTGCATAAAATACTGAAAGCTAAGATTAGCAGCGACCAGAAACAGGTGAACAACTGATGTCATACACAGTCTTTCGACTTCTGTCGAAACAGCCACTGTCTTCCCGAAGTGAGCGGTTAATAATTGGTCGTAAGTTGTTATGCAGAAAGAAGATTCTCTGCTTATCACCGAAATGACAAATGGCATTAAATAATGACGATTGTAGTGTTACGCCTAGCGTGCACAGTATCATTTGATCGCCAAACATGGCAGCGAGAAGATTCAAAATATCAGCAGCTCGCGTTTCAGTGACCTGTACCGATTCAGATCTCGTGAGATAACAACTCAAGAAAATGGTTATTGCACTGTACTGGGACTAAGCATACGAACTGAACTGACGCAAAAAAAATGAAAGGAGACCCATCTCAGTTGTAAGCGAAACAATTTCAAATCGAGCTTCATTTCGGTTTTAAGTCACCTACGATTTAAAATGCAAATTACATTTCTGACAAAATACAGTTTAATGTTTGAGATTCGTCTATAATCGTTATAATTATTAGAAATGTATTATATATTATGATAACACCATGCAAAATGCGTGTTCCAAATGGGCTTTTATTTTGTTTATTGTCAGAATAAGCTGTGGCTTTCGTTGTTTTTCACGTTTTGCTTTATATTTGGTTTCCTGTTCAAGTTTTTCATATTTTTGTTACCCCGCTATCTTCTCGTGAAAAACTGCACTTTCCAAACTTTCACTATTACTGTTTACAAAACAACGAAACTTATTGTTTTCGTAGTTTTCCAGAAAATGATGAGTAAGACGATCTTCCAAACATCGCGGTACAGTGACACTGCCACCTGGCTGTGAATCCTAGACCTTTTCATCAACCTTTTTGTTGGTGAAAATGTGATACCGTGGTGGACTTGACGAAGAGGAAGAAATAAACATATCTGAGAAATCGTTTAGGGGAACTCACGTTTTAGTAACAATTCTCAGTAACGGAACCTTCGAAACGAAGTAATAACCAATGATTAAATCAACTTCACGATAGTATTCTGTGTAATGTACCCAGGGATGACAACATATGACGATTCAGTGACGATGTCGAGGGCGATCAAGACCAATGCTTTTCTCTTCATGGTCACTACCTCTTTTCTACGTGCTATTTCTCACTTATAGTCACTGCACTGTTACGTATTGCTGATATAATTTCTCCGCGTTTTGTTTGCAATTTAACAATAAATGAATTACTATGGCAAAAAGATGGTCAGATCGCAAGTTTCTCACACGGATTAAGGAAGCAAAAAAAAGTAAATTTATCCGGCCGAAGACTCAGAGGGAACGTAATTATCCTGTGCGGTGACACCATGTAGGAATGTCTTCCATACAATTATCCATAGGTCCACGTGAGGTCATTCAGTGGTTAACAGCTGTTCCTAATGATCTGCTGCATCATGAATTGCTCTGGGCTAATGGTGGCAATACGGCTAATTTCCTAAATGGCCCACCTGGGGTGTCAGATATGCATCGTCGGTTTGAATGCCTCATTGCCTGTTAAGAGCAGCTGAGCCAATTGCTGTCTGCCTGATACTGTAGGTAGACCACATTCCGAAACAATGGAGGGTAATGCTTCGGAAGCGCAGAAGAGTATAGCAGAACAAAACGATGAAGTGTTTCTTCCCATTCGTCTAAACTAAAACAAGTGGAAGTTAAAGATGATTGTTGGCAAGGGATCAACAAGTTGGTCGTGAAGGACGCCTGGGGGAGATATTGTCTTGCTATTTTTCGGATTTGTGTCCTGCCTACGCTGACCTACTATTAGGACGCCCAATTCTGTCTCTTAGTGCGTAGTTGTACGTAACTGCAGGACGGTGTGGCCGAGCGGTTCTAGGCGCTACATTCTGGAACCGCATGACCGCTACGGTGGCAGGTTCGAATCGTGCCTCGGGCATGGATGTGTGTGACGTCCTTAGGTTAGTTAGGTTGAAATCGTTCTAAGTTCTAGGGGACTGATGACCTCAGCAGTTACTTCCCATAGTGCTCAGAGCCATTTGAACCATTTTTTGTACGTAACTGGCAGCGGGATCCTATTTTGCAGCGTGTTTCACTGGAGGAAACGATAGGAATTGCACCTGAAGTGGAATGCAAACCCTTCGAACTCACTCGATAAGAAATTGATACTTTTTGACAGAAGATGGGAAAAGAGATACATCTCGAGGAAACTTCTCAGAAACTCTGCGAAACTGCGTGGATGGAAAATCGAGAAGCCTTTACAGTAGCAAACATGACACGATTAACTCTGTCAGCAGGTAACGACGTCCATTAGACAGAGCGGTACAGATACACTAATCAAAACCAACATAATTTAAGTTTCACAAGACCTACTCGCTTTGTATCACATTTACCCTTATTAGTTGCCTTTAATTCGCAGTTGTGAGTTTCGGGCCGTGGAGTGGGGGGGTGGGGGGGGGAGGGAGAGAGAGAGAGAGAGAGAGAGAGAGAGGGAGAGAGAGAGAGAGAAATGGCTGCTTTGAACATAAATTTCAGAATGGCGGTGGAGCGGGAGGGGATGGTGGAACCCGGGCTCCACAATGTCTGTAAAGCTTCCCTTAACAAAACCGACTCCCATTTCTCATTAGTGAGACAAAATTGTAATGTATTCCTGTTCATCGCAGATGACCAATCACTGCCAGTATAAATAGAAATAAAAATAACTGATTTTTTTGAGTTATCAGTCCCCTGACTGGTTTGATGAGGTCCGCGACGCATTTTTCTCCTGTGACAACCTCTTCATCTCAGATTACAGCTTCATGAATAAATTACCTGATGTATTAAAACACGGAAATCAGATGCGTACAAGAAGTACAGGATGACCAAGCTCTGCTCCGTCATGAGATGAGACCTCAAAGCCTAGAGAGTAACTGGGTCCCTAAGAAACAGCGCACGTTGCAAACCGCTCAAATATTGCGGCGTATGGCTTCGTACAGTGGAGACAGTAAGCAGCTGTTAACACAATTTACGTAAGCGAGGTAAATACCCAAACCGACAACTGTACACAGGGAAGAGACAAGACAAATACACAACGGTCACGACCGAAATGTGTCGTCACAGGTAAGGATAGATCTGGCAAACCAGGAAAGAATGAATTTATGTTCAGACGATAACTAAATAATAGAAGTGTTACGGCTTGGTAGCGATACTAAGTTGGCAACGTTACAGTACTTTATCACAATGACTATGTAAACTAGGACAGTTGCTTAACCAGAGCACAATATTCAACTAGATATAATTTTCAATATAAAAACCGGATATGGGTCACCTGAAAACTGCATGTACGGGGAGAAGGTAACTAATATTCAGAGGTTCGACAGAATAAGACTTTCTAAAACGAATGTCACGCAGCCTGGTGCCGGTATTCTAAACGCCACGTAAGCCGCTTGTGTTTTATTCTTTAAAATCGTTACATAACGTGCAGAGGACTATTAACAGCGAGCAACCCAGATTTCACGTAGACGATTTCGGGGTAGTATCTACAAACTATATGACAGTATTTTCTAATCCTTTCTTAGGGGAGTCAGCGAGTTGGTCGGATAAATTGTCTCTAAATATCAAACACATTTCTCGTAATATGAGTGTGCGCTATATGTGGCGGATCTAGGTGACGTGCATCACCTACATCTCATAGTCGTCGAGTTTATTGAAGACAGTACCGGAACACAGGAAAAAAAGAAAAAAATGCTCAAAGCTAGCGCAACCACAGAAACTGTATTAAACGTACTATACGCGTGATACGAGCTTACTGGTTAAAGGAAATGAATGAACACCATTGTACGCTTACCAATGGCCATCATTCGTATCACATTAACGAGAATTAACAACTGATTAGGGACTATCTAGCAGCGTTAACACACCCCTCTCTCTGATGGTGGCGTAAGACAACCATCTCCGCAGGTTCTACACAGAGAGAGGACGGCGTTGGATGAGAGGTTCCCGTCTGTGGCTCTATGGCGCCCCTAGACGTTTGACATGTACGACCGAAAGCACAGATACACGTATTTGTCGAGTCTTCCTCAAAACTGTTCCAACACCATTAGGTGATTAGAGGAAGCGGCAATAAAGTTTACGTTCCTCTTGGTGCCAAAATGGTCGGTTCAGGATTCCATGTTGAGGCAGGCGTGTGTCATGTGTAAGGGCAGAACGTAGTGAAACTTATGTAAATTGTGCTGTTTGTGTTTGTCCCTGTGTCACATATCGATCGTTTCGCTCAAGAAATGTCAAAATTATGGATGTTTTAATCCTCGCATAGAGAGGTTGGATTTGCCCCACATGTGTTGTTCAGCCTGAAGCAGAAAGTGTTTCCCTGTAAATGTGTCGTACAGTGATCATCTAATCCTGAAAGACAGCTGTTTGCTTTCACTAGTACTGTCTGAGAACGTAACATTTTAGGATAGGCGCCGATTTGCGACGCATTCGTCTTAAGAACACTGTGTTTCCTTTGATCATATCGAACGAACAGTGAGCTGATAACCACCTATACTTGATCGAATCAGACTGCCTGTGATTCGATATGAGTGAGGAACTCTCGAATACGTATTGATGTAAATAGCGCTTTTCATAGGCGGTGCTGAACAATACGTCCCCAATCATTTGCTTATTAACGGCAACGTCCAAGTGGTTGGAGAGATTTCAATGGAAGGGCGCCCACCTGGCCTCTGTTAGCATGTTTCAGATTAGCTTTGTTTCTGTAGAATACGAGATTCATGCATGTTCAACATTCTGGGTTCGTGTGCTTCACTTTTGGTGGTACGTGCGTTCTGTAAGGTGGTTAATACACGTTCATAATCATTCCTGTAGAAGTTTTAGATTTATTGGAATATTGACTGTAAATAGAAAAGAATTACCCTGGCTTAATTTTCAGATGGACCTCATGTGTCACAATTTGTCGAATACAACGATTAACTCAATATTTGCCACCGTCCTTTATTTATTTTTATCACTCCCACTGTGCTGACATGATCCGTAACTGGATCCTACTTAGGGCCAAAACGAGCGTTTCAATTTTACATGGTGCGATGCTACTGCCACCTCTCTACCTGTTTTCGTGATGTTGTTAATACTCGTATATATTGTTAATATATATTGTTCCACGTAGCATTCGCCCACAGAAGCGATATCCCTTCAAATACCTAGTACTGGACAAAATACGTAGCTACTGATTGCGAATAGTCGACGCGTAGCATGCCATGTGCTCCCACCAATTGATTACGTGAATCGTCCAGGTAAAGAGTCTTACGAGGTCTCACAAGGTCACATCCATGGATGGTTGGTTGAGTTCGAAATGTGTGATACGTTGTTATGTTGGACGTTCAACTTCTTTCTGTGTGTTGTAGCCGGACTCTGAGTACTTTACTGCATCTGTGGCTGATGCAGATTTTACCTCATGTATGTTATCCGGATGTCTAAACAGCGTCCTTTTCGTAAGTGGGATACATCACCTCACATGTTCCCCACACTGTTACATCAAGGCTTCAATGTGTGCCACATCTCTTCAGTGAGGGTGACATCTATGGTTCTACGAACGTCCAGTCGCTGCGCTTTCTGTGTCCATAGTAATATCTATGATAAGTAAACAGAGTTGCACGTCTCGGTAGTATCTGTACATCATCCGTGAATAACGAAAGGTGTGACTACATCCATGTGAGTAGTAAAAGGAATCAGTTAAATTGCGGTTACACGATAAATTAAACAAATCGAAAGACTATCAATTCAACTAAATACCAAGGTATTTCATATGAAACGACTGCATGGATAATGCCAGGGTAAAGACGAACCAAAGACTGACTTTTAGAGCACTTAGAAGATGCAACAGGTCTTCTACACACACTATGCTTGTCCGTCCTCTTCTGGAGCACGCTGCGCGGCATTGGATCTTTACCAGATGTGATTGACAGAGGACATAGAGGAAGTTCAAGGAAGGGAAGCTGCTTTCGTATTATCACGAAATAGGGTAGAGAGTGTGAGAGGTACGATAAGCGAGTTGGGATGGCAGTCATTAACAGAAGGATGTTTTTTGTTGCGGTGAGTTTTCACGAAATTCAGATGTTATCTTTTTCTGCTGAATGCGACAACATTTTGTTCATGTGATCTATACAGGGAGAAATGACCATCGTAATAAGACAAATCAGAGCCCTGACGGAAAGATTTCAGTATTCACTGCTGCATAGTGATATTCAAGAATGGAAACGCAGAAAACTAGTGTGTGGTTGGTTCAGTAGTTAACTGTGAATTAGACTACACACGTAGATGTAGATGTTGCTGTCGAGCACAGAACTGTTGCTTTCTGTAGAGTACGACTTCTACCCATTACTTCTCTTAAATGACTTTGTGATGAGCATTCACTCATTAATTCTGGTGTCTTGGTGCAAAACTTCATTCTTTAAATTATATGTGATAGTAACTGTATAACAGCAACATTGATTTCTATTTTTCTGTGCAGGCTCGAGGTGAACATGGCCCAAGAAAATAGAGAATTCGCAGGGAAAGTGTTGCTAAGATCCTTTTTTAAGTCATCAGTCTTCTGACTGGTTTGATGCGGCCTACCACGAATTCCTCTCCTATGCCCACCCACGTCCTCAGTTACACTCCTGGAAATTGAAATAAGAACACCGTGAATTCATTGTCCCAGGAAGGGGAAACTTTATTGACACATTCCTGGGGTCAGATACATCACATGATCACACTGACAGAACCACAGGCACATAGACACAGGCAACAGAGCATGCACAATGTCGGCACTAGTACAGTGTATATCCACCTTTCGCAGCAATGCAGGCTGCTATTCTCCCATGGAGACGATCGTAGAGATGCTGGATGTAGTCCTGTGGAACGGCTTGCCATGCCATTTCCACCTGGCGCCTCAGTTGGACCAGCGTTCGTGCTGGACGTGCAGACCGCGTGAGACGACGCTTCATCCAGTCCCAAACATACTCAATGGGGGACAGATCCGGAGATCTTGCTGGCCAGGGTAGTTGACTTACATCTTCTAGAGCACGTTGGGTGGCACGGGATACATGCGGACGTGCATTGTCCTGTTGGAACAGCAAGTTCCCTTGCCGGTCTAGGAATGGTAGAACGATGGGTTCGATGACGGTTTGGATGTACCGTGCACTATTCAGTGTCCCCTCGACGATCACCAGTGGTGTACGGCCAGTGTAGGAGATCGCTCCCCACACCATGATGCCGGGTGTTGGCCCTGTGTGCCTCGGTCGTATGCAGTCCTGATTGTGGCGCTCACCTGCACGGCGCCAAACACGCATACGACCATCATTGGCACCAAGGCAGAAGCGACTCTCATCGCTGAAGACGACACGTCTCCATTCGTCCCTCCATTCACGCCTGTCGCGACACCACTGGAGGCGGGCTGCACGATGTTGGGGCGTGAGCGGAAGACGGCCTAACGGTGTGCGGGACCGTAGCCCAGCTTCATGGAGACGGTTGCGAATGGTCCTCGCCGATACCCCAGGAGCAACAGTGTCCCTAATTTGCTGGGAAGTGGCGGTGCGGTCCCCTACGGCACTGCGTAGGATCCTACGGTCTTGGCGTGCATCCGTGCGTCGCTGCGGTCCGGTCCCAGGTCGACGGGCACGTGCACCTTCCGCTGACCACTGGCGACAACATCGATGTACTGTGGAGACCTCACGCCCCACGTGTTGAGCAATTCGGCGGTACGTTCACCCGGCCTCCCGCATGCCCACTATACGCCCTCGCTCAAAGTCCGTCAATTGCACATACGGTTCACGTCCACGCTGTCGCGGCATGCTACCAGTGTTAAAGACTGCGATGGAGCTCCGTATGCCACGGCAAACTGGCTGACACTGACGGCGGCGGTGCACAAATGCTGCGCAGCTAGCGCCATTCGACGGCCAACATCGCGGTTCCTGGTGTGTCCGCTGTGCCGTGCGTGTGATCATTGCTTGTACAGCCCTCTCACAGTGTCCGGAGCAAGTATGGTAGGTCTGACACACCGGTGTCAATGTGTTCTTTTTTCCATTTCCAGGAGTGTATTTGCTGGATGTATTCCAATCTCTGATCTCTGTCTTCCTCTGCAGTGTTTACCATCTATTATCCGTCTAGTACCATGGAAGTCATTCCCCGATCTCTCAATAGAAGTCCTGTCATCCTATCCCTTCCCCTTGTTTTTCAACATATTCCATTCCCCTCCGATTCTGCGCAGTATCTCCTCATTCCTTATCTTATTTTCAACGTTCGTCTGCAGCACCAAAACTCAAATGCTTCGATTCCCTTCTATTCCAGTTTTCCACAGCCTAAGTTTCACTACAATACAATACAATGCTGTGCTCTTAACCTACACTCTCTGTTATTTTTTTTATCAAATTAAGACCTATGTTTGAAACTAGTAGATTTCTCTAGGCCAGAAATGCGTTTTTACCAATGCTAGTCTGCTTTTGATGGCGTCCTTGCTGCGTCCGTCATTGGTTATTTTGTTGCCTAGGTAGCAAAATTCCTTAACTTCACCCCCTTCATGACCATCAATCCTGATGTTAAGTTTCTCGCTGCTCTCGTTTCTGCTACTTCTCATTACTTTCGACTTCCTTCGATTTGCTCTAAATCCATACTCTATACTCATTAGACTGTTCATTCCATTCAGCAGATCATTTAGTTCTGCTTCATTTTCACCCAGGATAGCAATGTCATCACAAAATCGCGTCATTGATATTCTTTCACCTTGAATTTTAATTCCTGTCATGGACCTTTCTTGTATTTCCACCATTGATTCTTCGATGTACAGACTGAACAGTGACAGGCTACAGAACTGTCTCACAATCTTTTTGATCCCAGGACTTGGTTCTTAGTCGTCCATTCATATTATTCCCTCTTAGCTCTTGTACATATTGTATATCAACCGTCTCTACCTATAGGTTACCCCTAATTTTCTCGGACTTTCGGACATCTTGCACCATTTTAAATTGTCGAACCCTTGTATATGAGGTGTCTTGACTTTTCTTTAGTCTTTCTAGCATTATCAACCGCAACGTCAGAATTGCCTCTATGGTGCCTTTAACTTCCCTGAAGACAAACTTATCGTCATCTAACACATCCTCAGACTCTTTTTAATTCTTGGGTATAATATTCTTGTTAGCAACTTGGATGGATGAGCTGTTAAACTGATTATGCGATAATTCTCGCAGTTGTAAGCTCTTGCGGTCTTTGGAATTCTGTGTACGATATTATTCTGAAAGTCAGATGGTATGTCGCCAGACTCATACATTCAATACATCAACAAAGTAGTCGCTTTGTTGCCACTTCCCCAATTATTTTAGAAATTCTAGTGAGTGTTATCTATCCCTTCTGCCTTATTTGATCTTAAGACCTTCAGAGCTCACGTAAAATCTAATTCTCATTCTGGATCCCTATGTCTTCTAAATCGACAACTGTTTCTTTATCTATCACATCAGACGAATCTTTCCCATCATAGAGGCCTTCAGTGCACGCTTTCCACGTATCCGCTCTCTCCTCTGCATTTAACAGTGGAATTCACGTTGCACTCTTAATATTAATATGTTTCACCCAAGGTTGTTTTGACTTTCCAATAAGCCTTCCGGTAATCATTTCCTTTTCAATTTCATCACATTTCTCATGCATCCGTTTCGTCTTTGCTTTTTTGCACTTTTTATTGCATTCCTCAGCGAGATGTATTTCTGTATTCCTCCTTTCATCGATCAACTGAAGTATTTCTTCTGTTACACATAGTTTCTTTGCAGTTAACTTCTTTGTACCTACGTTTTTCTATCCAACTTGTGTGGTTGCCCTTTTTAGAGATGTCCATTCATCTTTAACTGCAGTGTCTACTGAGCTATTGCTTACTGCTGCATCTATAGCCTTAGAGAACTTCAATTGTATCTCGACATTCCTTGGCACATCCGTATCCCACTTCATAGTGTATTGATTGTTCCCGACTAAAACCAGCCTACTCTTCATCACTAGTACATCGTGATCCGAGTATATCTGCTCCTGGGTACGCCTTATAATCTAGCAACTGATTTTGGAATCTCTGTCTGAGCATGATGTAATCTAACTGAAATCTTCCTGTATCAACTGGCCTTTTCCAAGTACACCTCCTCCTCTTGTGATACTTGAACAGTGTATTCGCTATTATGAGCTTAAATTTCTTACAGAACTCAGTTAGTCTTTCTCCTGCCTCATTCCTTGTCCCAAGCCCATAATCTCCTTTAACATTTTCATCTACTCCTTCCCCTACAACTGCGTTCCGTGTTCCAGTCCATCATGACTTAGATTTTCCTCTCCCCTTACGTACTGTGTTACCCTTTCAATACCCTCATATACTTTCTCTGTCACATCACCTTCAGCTTGCGATGTCGGCATGTATGTGATAACTATCATTGTTGGTGTTGGTTTGCTGTCGATTCTGATAAGAACTTCACTATCACTGAACTCTTCACAGTAACACACTCTCTGCCCTACCTTTCTATTCATAACGAATCCTATTCCAGTTATACCATTTCCTGCTGCTGTAGATATTCCTTTGACAAGCAATCCTTTTATTTTTTCCATTTCATCTCAATGTCCTCTACTATATGTAGATTGGGCCTTTGCATTTCCGTTTCCAGACTTCCTAGCTTCCCTACCACATTTAAGTTTCTGACGTTCCACACTCCGACTCGTAGAACGTTATACACTACTGGCCATTAAAAGTGCTACATCATGAAGGTGACGTGCTACAGACGCGAAATGTAACCGACAGGAAGAAGATGCTGTGATGTGCAAATGATTAGCTTTTCACAGCATTCACACAAGGTTGGCACCGGTGGCGACATCTACAACGTGCTAAGACGAGGAAAGTTTCCAACCGATTTCTCATACACAATCAGCAGTTGACCGGCGTTGCCTGGTGAAATGTTGTTGTGATCCCTCGTGTAAGGAGGAGAAATGCGTAACATCACGTTTCCGGCCTTGATTAATGTCGGATTGTAGCCTGTCGCGATTGCGGTTTATCGTATCGAGACATTTGTGCTCGCGTTGTCCAGATCCAATGACTGTTAACAGAATATGGAATCGGTGGGTTCAGGAGGGTAATAAGGAACGCCATCCTGGATCCCAACGACCTCGTATCACTAGCAGTCGAGATGACAAGCATCTTATCCGCATGGCTGCAACGGATCGTGCAGCCACGTCTCGATCCCTGAGTCAACAGATGGGGACGTTGGCAAGACAACAAACACCTACACGAACAGTTCGACGACGTGTACAGCAGGATGGACTGTCAGCTCGCAGGCCATGACTGCGGTTGCCCTTGACGCTGCATCACTGACAGGAGCGCCTGCGATGATGTACTCAACAACGAACCTGGGTGCACGAATGGTAAAACGTCATTTTTTTCGGATGAACCCAGTTTCTGTTTACAGCATCATGATGGTCGAATCCGTGTTTGGCAATATCGCGGTGAACTCACATTGGAAGCGTGTATTCGTCATCGCCTTACTGGCTTATCACCCGGCGTGATGGTATGGGGTGCCACTGGTTACACGTCTTGGTCACCTCTTGTTCGCATTGACGGCACTTTGAACAGTGGACGTTACATTTCAGATGTGTTACGACCCGTTGCTCTACCCATCATTCGATCCCTGCGAAACCCTACATTTCAGCAGGATAATGCACGACCGCATGTTGCAGGTCCTGTACGGGCCTTTCTGGATACAGCACATTCTCCAGATCTCTCACCAATTGAAAACGTCTGGTCAATGATGGCCGAGCAACTGGCTCGTCACAATACGCCAGTCACTACTCCTGATGAACTGTGGTATCGTCTTGAAGCTGCATGGGCAGCGGTTCCTGTACACGCCATCCAAGCTCTGTTTGACTCAATTCGCAGACGTATCAAGGCCGTTATTATGGCGAGAGGTGGTTGTTCAAATGGTTCAAATGGCTCTGAGCACTATGGGACTCAACTGCTGAGGTCATTAGTCCCCTAGAACTTAGAACTAGTTAAACCTAACTAACCTAAGGACATCACAAACATCCATGCCCGAGGCAGGATTCGAACCTGCGACCGTAGCGGTCTTGCGGTTCCAGACTGCAGCGCCTTTAACCGCACGGCCACTTCGGCCGGCCAGAGGTGGTTGTTCTGGGTACTGATTTCTCAGGATGTATGCACCCAAATTGCTCGAAAATGTAACCACATGTCATTTCTAGTATAATATATTAGTCCAATGAATGCCCGTTTATCATCTGCATCTCTTCTTGGTGTTGCAGTTTTAAAGGCCAGTAGTGTACTTTCGTTGGTTAATGAATCTTTTTCTCATAGTCACCTCCCCCCTAGGAATCCCCTCTCGGAGATCCGAATGAGCGATTGATCCGGAATATTTGGCCAGTGGAGATATCATCATGTCACTTCTTCAATTAGTCGACATGTCCTGTGGATACACGTTATGTGCCTTTAACGCAGTGGCTTCCACTGCCTTCTGCATCCTCATGCCGTTGACCATTGCTGTTTCCTCCACCTATAAGGGAAGTTTCCCCTCCCACGGACAAGAGAGGGCCTTCAACGTCTGTCCGCTCCTTCGCTCCCTTTGACAAGGCCTTTGGCAGAATGAGGGTGTCTTCTTATGCTGCAAGTCTTCGGCCACCAATGCTGATTATTAATCAAAATCCAAGCGATATTACGTTTCTAACGCGGGACGGAGAACGTTTTAATTATTTATCAATGACGCTACCCCTATGCCACGGACTATGATTATCTTTTTTTCTATTTGAAAAGGCAACACGGCCAAACTAATATGTGAAGCTATGTTTGGTACAATGAATGGTATCTGTCCTTACTACTTCAGTATCGAGAATTGGGTTGCTTTTTTTAGGAGGGGAAATTTCAGTACTGAAGATGAAGAGCGTCTTGGATTGCAAACTCAAGTCACCGAGGCTGCTGCTGCTTCCACGACCCTGGATAATCGGAGGATAACGGCTCAGAACGTAGCTGAAACCCAGGACATACCACGAGGACATGTTGGTTATATTATTCATGAGATTTAGGATATGAGAAAGCTCTCAGCCAAATGAGTTCCACATGTCTCAATGCACACGAAGAACGTGAACGAGTTGATGCTTTACTGTCCATTTGGTTCAGTTTCGCCTGGATTATGTGGGATGTTTGGATCGTCTCGTTACCAAAGCTCAAAGGTGACTATACACATGATCCAGAGACTATCGTTAAGTCCAAAGAATGGAGATAAAGTGTTTTTTCATGTCCAAAGAAATTCTATACGAAAATATCAGCAGACAAGTCTTTTGGGATAAAAATAGAATCCTCCTTATTCTTAGAACTAGGTAAAAACATCGCAGAAAACTACTATGCTGGACTTCCTCACAAAATGAAGGAACAGTTAATCTGCAAACGGCTATCAAAGCTGAGAAATGGAATCTTGTTTGTGCAAGACAATGCCCTTCCTCTCAAGGCCACTATCACCCAGCAAAAATTGACGTCATCACTTTTTAATACTCAAACAAGCCTTCTATTCGGCAGACTTGGCCCCGTGAGACTTATCTGCTCCCATCAGAAACATTTCAGGGAAAGACTATTTCTGAATACTGAGGAAACCAGAATGACTGCGCATGGGGGATTTTCTCCACGTATATTCTTATCCCCCCCATGAACCATGGACCTTGCCGTTAGTGGGGAGGCTTGCGTGCCTCAGCGATACAGATGGTCGTACCGTAGGTGCAACCACAACGGAGGGGTATCTGTTGAGAGGCCAGACAAACATGTATTTCCTGAAGAGGGGCAGCAGCCTTTTCAGTAGTTGCAGGGGCAACAGTCTGGATGATTGACTGATCTGGCCTTGTAACATTAACCAAAACGGTCTTGCTGTGCTGGTACTGCGAGCGGCTGAAAGCAAGGGGAAACTACAGCCGTATTTTTTTCCCGAGGACATGTAGCTTTACTGTATGATTAAATGATGATGGCGTCCTCTTGGGTAAAATATTCCGGAGGTAAAATAGTCCCCCATTCGGACCTCCGGGCGGACGTCGTTATCAGGAGAAAGAAATCTGGTGTTCTACGGACCGGAGCGTGGAATGTCAGATCCCTTAATCGGGCAGGTAGGTTAGAAAATTAAAAAAGGAAATGAATAGGTTAAAGTTAGATATAGTGGGAATTAGTGAAGTTCGGTGGCAGGAGGAACAAGACTTTTGGTCTGGTGATTACGGGGTTATAAATACAAAATCAAATAGGGGTAATGCAGGAGTAGGTTTAATAATGAATAAAAAAAATAGGACTGCGGGTTAGCTACTACAAACAGCATAGTGTACGCATTATTGTGGCCAAGATAGACACAAAGCCCATGCCTACTACAGTAGTACAAGTTTATATGCCAACTAGCTCTGCAGATGATGAAGAAATAGATGAAATGTATGACGAGATAAAATAAATTATTCAGGTAGTGAAGGAAGACGAAAATTTAATAGTCATGGGTGACTGGAATTCGTCAGTAGGAAAAGGGAGAGAACGAAACATAGTAGGTTAATATGGATTGGGGGGAAGAAATGAAAGAGGAAGCTGCCTTGTAGAATTTTGCACAGAGCATAACTTAATCATAGCTAACACTTGGTTCAAGAATCATAAAAGAAGGTTGTATACCTGGAAGAATCCTGGAGATACTAGAAGGTATCAGATAGATTATATAATGGTAAGACAGAGATTTAGGAACCAGGTTATAAATTGTAAGACATTTCCAGGGGCAGATGTCGATTCTGACCACAATCTATTGGTTATGAACTGCAGATTGAAACTGAAGAAACTGCAAAAAGGTGGGAATTTAAGTAGATGGGACCTGGATATACTGAAAGAACCAGAGGTTGTAGAGAGTTTCTGGGAGAGTATAAGGGAACAATTGACAGGAATGGGGAAAGAAATACAGTAGAAGAAGATTGGGTAGCTCTGAGAGATGAAGTAATGAAGGCAGCAGACGATCAAGTAGGTAAAAAGGTGAGGGCTAATAGAAATCCTTGGGTAACAGAAGAAATATTGCATTTAATTGATGAAAGGAGAAAATATAAAAATGCAGTAAATGAAGCAGGCAAAAAGGAATACAAAAGTCTCAAAAATGAGATCGACAGGAAGTGCAAAATGGCTAAGCAGGGATGGCTAGAGGACAAATGTAAGGATGTAGAGGCTTGTCTCACTAGGGGTAAGATAGATACTGCCTACAGGAAAATTAAAGAGACCTTTGGAGAGAAGAGAACCACTTGTATGAATATCAAGAGCTCAGTTGGCAACCCAGTTCTAAGCAAAGAAGGGAAGGCAGAAAGGTGGAAGGAGTATATAGAGGGTTTATACAAGGGCGATGTACTTGAGGACAATATTATGGAAATGGAAGAGGATGTAGATGAAGACGAAATGGGAGATACAATACTGCGTGAAGAGTTTGACAGAGCACTGAAAGACCTGAGTCGAAACAAGGCCCCTGGAGTAGACAACATTCCATTAGAACTACTGATGGCCTTGGGAGAGCCAGTCATGACAAAACTCTACCATCTGGTGAGCAAGATGTATGAGACCGGCGAAATACACTCAGACTTCAAGAAGAATATAATAATTCCAATCCCAAAGAAAGCAGGTGTTGACAGATGTGAAAATCACCGAACTATCAGTTTAATAAGTCACGGCTGCAAAATACTAACGCGAATTCTTTACAGACGAATGGAAAAACTGGTAGAAGCGGACCTCGGGGAAGATCAGTTTGGATTCCGTAGAAATGTTGGAACACGTGAGGCAATACTAACCTTACGACTTATCTTAGAAGAAAGATTAAGAAAAGGCAAACCTACGTTTCTAGCATTTGGGGACTTAGAGAAAGCTTTTGACAATGTTAACTGGAATACTCTCTTACAAATTCTGAAGGTGGCAGGGGTAAAATACAGGGAGCGAAAGGCTATTTACAATTTGTACAGAAACCAGATGGCAGTTATAAGAGTCGAGGGGCATGAAATGGAAGCAGTGGTTGGGAAAGGAGTGAGACAGGGTTGTAGCCTCTCCCCGATGTTATTCAATCTGTATATTGAGCAAGCAGTAAAGGAAACAAAAGAAAAATTCGGAGTAGGTATTAAAATTCATGGAGAAGAAGTAAAAACTTTGAGTTTCGCCGATGACATTGTAATTCTGTCAGAGACAGCAAAGGACTTGGAAGAGCAGTTGAACGGAATGGACAGTGTCTTGAAAGGAGGGTATAAGATGAACATCAACAAAAGCAAAACGAGGATAATGGAATGTAGTCAAATTAAATCGAGTGATGCTGAGGGAATTAAATTAGGAAATGAGACAAAGTAGTAAAGGAGTTTTGCTATTTAGGGAGTAAAATAACTGATGATGCTCGAAGTAGAGATGATATAAAATGTAGACTGGCAATGGCAAGGAAATCGTTTCTGAAGAAGAGAAATTTGTTAACATCGAGTATAGATTTAAGTGTCAGGAAGTCGTTTCTGAAAGTATTTGTATGGAGTGTAGTCATGTATGGAAGTGAAACATGGACGATAACTAGTTTGGACAAGAATAGAATAGAAGCTTTCGAAGTGTGGTGCTACAGAACAATGCTGAAGATAAGGTGGGTAGATCACGTAACTAATGAGGAGGTATTGAATAGGATAGGGGAGAAGTGAATTTTGTGGCACAACTTGACTAGAAGAAGGAATCGTTTGGTAGGACATGTTTTGAGGCATCAAGGAATCACAAATTTAGCATTGGAGGGCAGCGTGGAGGGTAAAAATCGTAGAGGGAGACCAAGAGATGAATACACTAAGCAGATTCAGAAGGATGTAGGTTGCAGTAAGTACTGGGAGATTAAGAAGCTTGCACAGGATAGAGTAGCATGGAGAGCTGCATCAAACCAGTCTCAGGACTGAAGACCACAACAACAACAACATATACTTATATAACTGTTAAAGAAGTTGAAACAAAGATGCCTAACAGCGTTTCGCATAACAGCATTTTTTCTTCTCAAAGCTAACGATTTATCTGCAATTACTCGTAGACTGCGAGATCCACAACTCCCTTGAATATACTTATTTTCTCATCATTTGTTGTCCAAGGTAGCTGATCCACCGCTTCATACACCATGTGATCAGATGTATTCTGACGCATGGCCGAAAGTGACTAACAAATTCGTTGCGCCCTCCATTGGTAATGCTTGAACTTGATATGGTTTTGGCCCACACTTAGCCTTAAAGACAGCTTCCACTGTCGCAGGCATACGTCCAGTCAGGTGCTGGAAGGTTTCTTCGGGAATGGCAGCCCACTCTTCACGGAGTGCTGCACTGGGGAGACGTATTGGTGTCGGTCGGTGAGGCATGGTACGAAGTCGGCGTTCCAAAACACCTCAATGGTGTTCTATAGGATTCTGGTCAGGACTCTGTGCAGGCCAGTCGATTACAGGGATATTATTGTCGTGTAATTACTCAGCCACTAACAAATTCGCTGCAGTCGCTCTCCCCGACTTGCTCTTCAACACTGGGAAGCAAGAATTTGGTTAAAACATCAATATAGGCCTGTGCCGTAATAATGCCATGCAAAACAACAAGAGGTGCAAGCCCCTTCCATGAAAAACACGACCATACCATAACACCAACGCCTCCGAATTTTACATTTCGCACTACACACGCTAGCAGATGACGTTCACCGGGCATTCGCGATACCCATATCATGCCATCGGATAGCCACAAGCTGTACCGTGCTTCGTCACTCCACACAATGTTTTTCCACTGTTCAATCGTCCAATGTTTAAGTTCCTTACACCAAGCGAGGCGTCATTTGGCATTTACTGGCGTGATGTGTGGCTTATGAAAAGCCGTTCGACCATGAAATCCAAGTTTTCCCACCTCCCACCTAACTCTCATAGTACTTGTAGTTGACCTGACGCAGTCTGGAAAGATGTCTGCCTATTACACATTACAACCATCTTAAATCGGCCTTGTCAGTCAACAGACGAGGTCGGCCTGTGCGCTTTTATTTAGAACACGACCGGTTTCGGGCTCATACACGCCCATCTTCACGTTTTATAACTGAGTGCTGTGACCCAGAGCGCTACACTGGATAGTACAGGGCACGGTATATTACCAGAGAGCGCGGAACACGGAGTGTCGGTAATACGCCATCTCCTATACTGTCCACTGTGTCGCTCTGGGTCACAACACGATGTTATAATACATATAAATGGGCGTATAAGATCCCGAAACCGGTCATGTTCTACATAAAAGAACCTTACAACCGTAGCGGTGTTTTCGCCTTCCTTAGCTGAGGCTGCTGCAATTATTCTAGTTACCAGTAACGTCAATATCGTGGCGTAGGGCAAGCGTTTCATCAGAATTACGAGGTCCCTTATGACTCAAATTATGTTTCTGGCAAATTTCATTGAAGCTTATGGCTAACTATGCAGATAATTCATGGCTTATAAGCAGAAGAGGGAGCTCCACACAAGTTGTCAGTTCTGACGTTATGAAAATTGTGTTGATAATATACGGATCGTACCGGGTTGAAAAGCCGTAGAAGACCTTGTAAGTAGGCTATTTAGGTACGCCACGTAGTGCTGTGTATGAAAAACGCTGACTGCGCTGTGTGCGGTCTGTGGCTGGTTGGACTCATTGTTGGAACATATGCTTGTGTAGTGATGGGCAGATAGATGTGAACAAAAAATAAAAAAAATGTTCTGAGCACTATGGGACTTAACATCTTAGGTCATCAGTCCCCTAGAACTTAGAACTACTTAAACCTAACTAACCTAAGGACATCACACACATCCATGCCCGAGGCAGGATTCGAACCTGCGAACGTAGCGGTCGCGTGGTTCCAGACTGAAAGGCTAGAACCGCTCGGCCACACCGGCCGGCTGGATGTCAACAGCGCGTAGAGTTGGGCAGTTGGAGGTGAGCCGCCAGCAGTGGTGGATGTGGAGAGAGAGAGAGATGCCAGAGTTTTGAGAGGTTACTATGAGCGGACGAACTGGACGACTGTCCGTCAGAAAAAGGAAATTTGTAAGACTGGATGTCATGAACAAATTGCTACACCAAGAAGAAATGCAGATGATAAACGGGCATTCATTGGACATATATATTATACTAGAACTGACATGTAATTCCATTTTCACGCAATTTGGGTGCATAGATCCTGAAAAATCAGTACCCAGAACAACCACCTCTGGCCGTAATAAAAGCCTTGATATGCCTTGGCATAGAGTCAAACAGAACTTGGATGGCGTGTACAGGTGCAGCTGCCCATGCAGCTACAACACGATAACAAATTTCATCAAGAGTACTGACTGGCGTGACCCAGTTGCTCGGCCACCATTAACCAGACGTTTTCAGTTGGTGAGAGATCTGGAGAACGTGCCGGCCAGGGCAGCAGTCGAACATTTTCTCTATCCAGAAAGGCCCGTACAGCACCTGCAACATGTGGTCGTGCATTATCCTGCTGAAATGTAGGGTTTTGCAGGGATCGAATGAAGGGTAGAGCCACGGGTCGTCACATCTGAAATATTACGTCCACTGTTCAAAGTGCCGTCAATGCGAACAAGAGGTGACCGAGACGTGTAACCAGTGGCACCCCATACCATCACGCCGGGTGATACGCCAGTATGGCAATGACGAATACACGCTTCCAATGTTCGTTCACCGCGATGTCGCCAATCACAGATGCGACCATCTTGATGCAGTAAACAGAACCTGGATTCATCCGAAAAAATGTTTTGCCATTCGTGCACCCAGGTTCGTCGTTGAGTACATCATCGCAAGCGCTCCTGTCAGTGATGCAGCGTCAAGGGTAACCGCAGCCATGGTCTCGGAGGTGATAGTCAATGCTGCTGCAAACGTCGTCTAAGTGTTTGTGCAGATGTTTGTTGTCTTGCAAACGTCGCCATCTGTTGACCCAGGGATCGAGACGTGGCTGCACGATCCGCTACAGCCATGCGAATAAGATGCCTGCCATCTCGACTACTAGTGCCGTTGGGATTCAGCACGGCGTTCCATGTCACCCTCTTGAACCCAACGCTTTCTTATTCTGCTAACAGTCATTGGATCCCGACCTATGTTAGCAGCAATGTCGCGATACGGTAAACCGCAGTCACGATAGGCTACAATCCGACCTTTATTAAAGTCAGAAACGTGATGGTACACATTTCTCCTCCTTACACGAGGCATCACACCAATGTTTCACTAGGCAACGCCGGTCAACTGCTGTTTGTGTATGAGAAATCGGTTGGAAATAAATTTATTTAATTGTTTAGTTTGCAAACAATACAGTACATTAATGTGATGATTAGTTTCGGTTTTTACACAACCATCCTTTAAGGGACATTGGCGTCAACAGTCTTGAGGCATATGTATATTTCAAAGAAAAGCAACGTACAAAATGCAATCGCATATCAGTCATGTTAATGATATCTAAAGGTTAGGCCTCACCGTCTGCATATCTTGGTACTACGGAAGAAACAAAAAGCAGCTGTCAGTTGATCGTGACAGCATTACAGAAATAGGGAAGTGATCAACAGCAATGACACACCATTCTAATATAAGAGGCAACTTGAGATAAGTACTCGCTATACCAACGGGATAAAAAAAGTGATAAAAAAACAAAAACTTTAATTACAAATAACGAAACAAATCAGCGTAAAATATAAGTTGTGATAAGCACAGCACATGAATAATTATAAATAAATACATAAACATGCCACGCGTGTAATACTGCACTTTATTGTAATTTTCTTTGTTTCTTCTTCTTTTGTTTTACATTTTATCTTAGTGAAATAAAATGATTGTGGATCCGTTCATCTGAAAGCTACTTTTTCTTTTTTACGTAGTACCTATAAACTCAGACGATTCTGTCTAATCGTAGTGTAAACATTAACTGCAATCAGTGATGTTCTATTACACTTTGTACGTTACTTTACCATAGTATATGCATTTAAGATTATTTACGTCTGTGTAACTAAGGCAATTTTCTGTTTGTATTTGTTCTTTTAAATCTGAGAATGGTTGTGCAATCCACAGAAACCAGCTATCACATTTAATGTTCTGTAGTTTTTCGATCTACAGAATAAAATGATTTTGTATTTAGTATTTTTTTAAAAATTGTCTGAATATACTTAAGATCGATTTCCCTGTTTGTGTATAGTGTCAGGTATTACTAATAAAAACCAAAACTTGAGCCACCTAATGGCAGCTCATGAGATATACAGACAAGTAGGAATAATTTCAAACGGTTTTCTGTAGTGGACAAAGGGATCTGTTATGTTACGTCTGGACCAACTTTTATTACTTTATTTAGTTTAGTACGAACAAAGCCGTTAACGACTAAAGCAACTGACATCTGAAGCAATCCATCTGGGGTGGATCCATTCGTCGCAATAGATCTTCCATCGATCGTCTGTTACAGTTCGCGGTAATCGATAGGTGTCACTTGAGAACGTGGAGCATGATAACGAGCACAGTCACATCTTCGGTGCTGGGGTGCTCCATATGCCGGGAACCCAGAATGAGAGCGTATCTTTACTGCCATATACTTGATTGTCACGTCGGCAACCAGTTCGTAGAAGGCTAACAACTTTCAGGCACGTTACGCGATAAACTACTTCATTCTACTCAAGAAGAATGAGTGTAATATCGTTTAAGGTACTGTATCATAGACGACTTATGATACAGGTGAAGCTGATATCAAGCACATACCAGAAGATAGTACATGGTGAATTTTACATGAATACTAAATAAATGAAATTCTGGTGACACATAGGAGTCTAATTTGTTGAATTATGAACAATAACTGATCGTCTTGCCGAAAATAACACAACGACTGGCTAACACTACGAAAGGCTTCTGGACTAATCGGAATAAGAAAGAATGAAAATAATGTCAGGATATCGTGTTTCCACACCAAGTAAATTCGAAATTGGAAAATGTCTCGGCTGATCACTAAATTGCGCCTCCTCTCCCACCCACCTTCTAGCTCCACACATTTAACCCTATGGGTAAGGAAATTTTGGCTAGAATAATAAGTTATACAAATTATCTGTTAGTACAGTTTTGCTTTCTTCAATGGTACCTTTCGAGAGCATCCTTCTAGCTCCACACATTTAACCCTATGGGTAAGGAAATTTTGGCTAGAATAATAAGTTATACAAATTATCTGTTAGTACAGTTTTGCTTTCTTCAATGGTACCTTTCGAGAGCATTTACCTTCACTTCAAGTGGGTCACAAGACACTAGAATTTCTTCTCCTCGATATAGCTGGTTGTCTGAGGTAACAACCATTTAGCTATAAAAGGTACGATGTGCCAGTTGTTATCATAACATGGCACAGAAATCATAAGACCCTAAGACAAAAAAAGGAAAAAAGACTCACCACGAGGCAATTACCCGAATCGGACGGAAATCGGTAGATGTGATGTACATGTGCCGACAAATAAACGATTGCAGTTTGAGAAAAATTGGATGATTTATTCAAGAGAAGCAAACCAGCACCTCTGGGTTTTATGCAAGCATTTACTCGGCGTGGCACTGACTGACAGAATTACTGGGTGACGTCTTGGGGGACATCGTTCCAAATTCTGTCCAATTGGCGCTTGAGATCGTCAAAATCTCGACCTGGTTGGACGACTCTGCCTATAATGCTCCAAACGTTCTTAATTTATAAGAGACAAGCAGTAGAAACTCTGACCGAGTGAGAGAGGGCGTTATCTTGCTGAAATGTAGGCCCACGATGGCTTGCTATGAAGGGCAACAAAACGGGGCGTAGAACATCGTCGACGTACCACTGTGCTGTGTGGTTGCCGCGGGTGACAACAAATGGGTCTTGCTGTGAGAAGAAATGACCCCAGACAATCGCTCCTGGTTATCAAGCCTGTCTCCAGACGCTGTTTCATCTCTTTCATTAGTCGCCTTCAAAACTGTAACACCTAAAAGAGATCCGACATGCCAACGCTTAAGTATCAGAGAGGCGGCGATTGCGCAGTGCAGACGTGCTCCTCGGAGACTGCTAGCGAGGGAAGTTTATCCGCTCTCTCCATCGCGCCAGAATCAGAAGCAGAACACGGAGTCGGGCTTAGTGTCTCGTGGCGAAAATTAGGCACACGCACAGCCCCCGCCTGTCCTCTCTCCGCCATGGTGATGCCGGAGATGGGAAACTCACGCCGCAGGGTTGAGACCCGGTCTGCTGGCCTTTCTGCCAGGTAGCTCCGCGTTTTGATTATCTTCCGCGCTCAGCGGCAGCCCCGCCATAGCAGCGCAGTGTGTCTGTATCCTTTCCACACCTGTGTTGGCGCCAGAGAGCGGCGAAGGAAGCCGACAGCGGATGCTCCGCGAATAGCTCGTGCTGATGGAGTGTCTGTCCTCTCGCAGGTTCCCTGCGACATCAAGCAACCTACATACGTGATTGTTTTCTGAAGGTTTCCCAAATTTCAAATGAAGCTTTACAGATTAAGTGTAAAAAAAGGACTAATATTAACACTAAACCTAATTTTTATAATTCGCCACCAAGTTTATATTAATACTATGATTTGGTAGCTTCCCTAGCTGCCATCTCCAGCTGTATCGACAACAAATCTCGTTCGTTACATTTCTGGACTTCAACCATACTATGAACACTTGCCGATATGGCGAGAAATAAAAAGTTGTCGATCATTGCTTGCCAAGTTTCGAGTCTACTTTGTTTGCGAAGCGGTTCTATGGTTACACAGTGTTATGTTACTGTGTGATTTTAATTGAGGTATAGATGCCGACTGCACAATTACAAGGTGCCGAAATTACAAGGTGCATGGTACACGGGAAGATCCCAGCTGGATTGCAACACCGCCAGACAAATATTGTGAAATAAGGTATTGATTGTACTCAGGAGCAGATACAGACTCGGGCCATAATCTATTAATGATGAAGAGTACAAAATATGGCAAGAAATGGGATACTACTGGACTGAGGGATAGTGGGATCCGTTTGAAGTTCACTAAGGCTATCGGTATCGCGATAGTGATTGCTTCAGATGGCAGATGAATGGACATCTCTACCAAGGACAGTCTCAGAAATGGGAGAAACAAGTTGAAAAAAAAAAAAAAAAGGGCGGTAACCACGATGAAACGTTGGGCAACAGAAATAATTCAACGGATGGACATATGAAGGCGCTACAAAAATGTTCAGGGAAAGACAGGAAACTAACAACGTAAGTAAATACGAAATGAGGGAAGTCAAGGCGAAGTGGTTGCAACGGTAATCAAAGCAGATTGGAAAGGGAATGTTCGTCGGAAGGACAGATTAAGGATACACAACAGTCAAAATACCTTCAATGAAATTAAAGCAAGGGCTTTGTATTTGGGTAATAATGGGAATTCTAAACTGAAATGCAGAGGAGAAAGCGAATTGATGGAAGAAGTACACTGAAGTCCCATAGGAAGAGGACGTCTGATTATGGGATAGATGAAGATATGGAAGTCAGTGTGGAAGATGTAGAGGATCCAGTTATAAAACATGTGTTTAGCAAAGCACTGGAAGACTTGGCGATGAAACAAGCAAAAAAGGAATAGATAGAATTCTTTCAGAATTTCTAAAATCATTGGAGGAAGAAGCAACCAAAAGGATATTCACATTGGTATCTAGCATCTATGAGCTAGTAGACATGCCATCAGTCATTCGGAAAAATATTATCCATGTCATCCCGAAGATGGCAAAATAGGTAACTGCGAGAACTACCGCAAAGTCAGCTTAACAGTTCACGTATCCAAGTTAATGATCAAGATAATATACAGAAGAATCACAACGATCAGTTTGGCACTGGAGAGGCAGTTCTGACGTTGGGCTCGATAATGGAAACAGGATTACCGATTGAGAGTAAACCAAAGAAAGACGAAAGTGATTAGGAGCAGCATAAATGACACCAGGGGCGAACTTGACGTCACAATCGGCGACCACGAAGTTAAGGACTACTGCCTTCTAGGAAGCAAAATAATCCATGACGGACGAAACGAGGATGACATAAAAAGTTGATTAGTACAGGAACAGAGGGCCTTCATGGCCAGTAGAAGCCGAATATTATCCATCGTTGGACATAATTTCAAGAATGAATTTCTCAGGATGTATGTTTGGAGCACCGAATAATTGGTAGGGAATCAGAAACTGTGAGAAAACCCGAAAATTAGAGAGTCAAAGCATTTCAGATGTAGTACTGTAGAGAGACGTTGAAAATTGGTTTTACTGATAATGAGTGAAGAGATTCTCCATGAATCAATGAAGAAAGGAAGCTATGTAAAACATTGACAAGAAGAAGTGACAGGATCATTGGACGTTTATTAAGAAGTGAGGGAATAAATTATATGGCGCTGGAGAGAACTGTAGATGATACCTAGGTTGTAAGTCGAATACTGAGACGAAGTGATTGGCGCAAGAAAATAATTCACGGCGTGTTGCGTTAGTAAGATAAATGATAAGGTTATTTACACAAAGAGTGTATCAGGGCCGCTGAACTAATTACGGATTACTCTGTTCGCTACAGCAATTATCTCCGCTTCTGTGAAAATATTTTCACAATAGTGACAAAGCCTGTAACACACACTCACCAAAACATACAACACACAGTAATGCAGTGGTTGAATTTGTGATGCGGTTGCGGTTACTGTTTTAATACAGCGTTGTGGTGTTGCTCTTCCTTAGCATTAAGTGAACCCGTATACGCTACAGTCTGGAACCGACGACCGCTTCGGTCGCAGGTTCGAATCTTGCCTCGGGCATGGATGTGTGTGATGTCCTTTGGTTAGTTAGGTTTAAGTAATTCTAAGTTCTAGGGAACTGATGACCTTGAAGTTAAGTCCCATAGTGCTCAGAGCCATTTGAACCATTTGATCGCGTATATGAGTTGCATATCGACCAACTCTTCATCAGTAAACCTATCCATATTGCTGTCTACCAACTTTAATGTACAACTGACAATGACAGTGCTGGAAAAAAAATGAAACAAAACCGAGCAGTACTGAATTCAAGTGAGAGGTTGAAGCCTGAAGTGGGCGTCAGCGTCAACAGCAGGTGTCATGAGAGAATGCTTCAAGTTGGTTTCCCAACACGACACACAGTGGATACGGTTGACACCTGGAGTGGTGTGTAATTGTTTACACTGCAATATAGATATAAAGATAAACAGGCGTAGGGAATCAAACGAAATAAAATTCCTCTGTAACAAGCTACCGAAGATCTACGTGCTCCATACAATATACTCAGAAAATATCCCTGAACAATGTCCGAACTTTTCTTGTTTATAATCCGGTATAGGGTGGATAGAAAACACTGGAGGGTCTGAACCTGGTGTCGGATTGTAATGGATTGATTTATCAAGTTTGTTTCTGTTTGTGGAAATATTGCTTTATCTTGTTTAGGACGACGTCGATATTTAAGTCATATAGGTAATGGTACACTTGGATGGCACTGATCAAAGCTTAATTCTGTAGAACTCGAACCACTCTTTCATTCATATCAGCAGCTGTTGACCGAAATACGTAGTAGTATGTGATATGTGATGATAACAAGATGCACACTGTGGAGGTTAATCTTCACGTAGAGTACTGACTTATATGGCATTTCAGAAATAAAGGCAGTTAACAATCGAGTTTATAAGGGAATGATCGACCAACTCATTACTTCTTTTCCAGAACTCTGATATTTTTGACGAAGAATTATCGGTATCCCACTCTCACATGATGAAAGTGTCTACATTTTCGTTGCATTTCATCAAAGGTGAACACTTATCAACAAAATTAAAACAGTATAAATTCATTAAAAAATACTTATATGACACATTCGTTGAGCAGTAGATGCATGGACTTCTTTTCATCAGGATTAAGTAACTTATTGCGACAAGTTCAGTTATACTGATACTACTTACGGCGATCCAAGTCACAGCTGGCTCAAATGGCTCTGAGCACTATGGGACTCAACTGCTGAGGTCATTAGTCCCCTAGAACTTAGAACTAGTTAAACCTAACTAACCTAAGGACATCACAAACATCCATGCCCGAGGCAGGATTCGAACCTGCGACCGTAGCGGTCTTGCGGTTCCAGACTGCAGCGCCTTTAACCGCACGGCCACTTCGGCCGGCCAAGTCACAGCTGATTTAGAAGAATGGAGGAATCTGTAAAACCTATCATATACGCCAGCCGAAACATGCTTGCTGAAGAAGAACTCCCGCATTCCAAATAAGCACGATGTGAATGTAAGCTCGCCTCCTTGCACGGTGGAATGAGCCCTGATATTAACTAAGGAACGGTGAGAAAGAGTTGATATCGGGTATTTCCTAAGCAGTGAGTAAGTGTAGTCCCAAACAAATTCCAAAGAGTAACATCGAAATCTTACGTCACAATAGGAGATTAATAAATTCAGGAAGTCTGGGCAACATCTACACGGGCAGCAACCGTTCTGATTAATATTAAGATAAAACAGACATAAAAATCATTTATGCATGCTCACAAAACGGACATCTTGCTATATTTGAATTGAACACTTTCAGTTACCTTACTAACTGTAGCGCACGTATAAAATAGACACTCTGAAGACAGACGAATGACGAATGTGAACAAGTCTTCCTAGCGACGTAACACCGTCATACATACGAAGACTCAAACGGGCACAAACTCTCAAACGTAAGCATAGATACTTGATACTGTTCGGTTGTAAGTGGAAAGATGTTGATAGCCAACTTCCGTTAACAGCTCGAGAAAATGGAATTTTGGACACACTTGTGTGAACTTGTTTCCTTATCTTCGAGCAACGAACCTGTCCCCAATGTTACGCCAATGCTCGTTGCAAGAGATACTAAGATTCCCTCTTCTGCACGAGAGGCGTTTATTCCCTTCAGACCCATTTGAAGGAAATACCGCACATATGGACATATCTGGACTATCACAGGTATACTAGTACAGTAACTACTTCGTTAAAACGTAGACTCTAACCGATATAATGCTGTTGTTTAGAAACGCTTTCAAATCAATCATAGCTATAAAAAACGACGAACGAGTTTCATTACTTCAGTGTGTGATTACTTCATCGAGAACTGATTCTGGAAATATGTCGCTGTTCTAATGCTCATTAACGAATTTTTTCTCATTCCACTCTCATGCTACTTAACAACTAGCATCCTATGACTACAATGAAGCGATGATATTAATCTGCATCTCCAGGAATTCGTAAAGATTGGATGGTTGTCGCTCCACTACACTGGAAAACATCAAATGCTTCTGCCGTAGATTGAAATCTTATATATTCAGTTACATGTGATTAGTGAAACTACTTACAAATAGCACTGATGAAAGTATAACTTACAAAAGAAACTCCATGGAGCAGTACCAAAATTGTTACTGTGCTAAGTAGTCGTATCAATAATGCTTGGTAAGTATTTGTTCTTGTAACTAGGTTCGTTTTCATTAAACTGTCGACCAATAACGAATATTTTTAACAAGAGGGATATACGAGTCGTCTTTCAGGGTAAGATATTTTCACAAATTCTTGTGGACGACCAGTTGCGTCAAAAATCTCCAGCAATAGATGTTCTGCTCATTCAGAAAATCGTACATCCTCCGTTTCACAGTGAAGTTCAAGTAATATGTAATATGGTGGTTCTAGATTGCAACAAAATTATTCCATAGTTTAGATCACACACAAAGATGTTCCTCTTTTGGATTATGAGAATGCGATAGGATGTCTGTTCCTCCCATTATTTGCGGGTTCATTAGGTAGCAGTGCTGCCAATGAAAGGGAATTGTGTATCTTCTTTCACTGTGGTTTTTTCTAAGAACTGAGTCTGACATCGGTACCGCTTTACTTTCACTTTAAAACGTATTAGAGCTGTTTTCACTGAAAATAAGGATTTCCATTACGTCGACCTTCTAGCCTCAACGATTCTGGTTTCCAGAAGACATGATTCGCTTTTCATTCGGCATTACCCACTTCACTAAGCGAAAATAAGGTACAAAGAACTTAAACGTTCTTGGAATTCTTACAGTGTCGTTAACTGTTTGGAATACAGCTACTTAATTAACTGGAAAACAAGGTTGAGTTGCTCCCCTAGTATATAATTCGTCGCGACGATTTCAGTCCCCAGAGTCATTTCCGTCGAGAAGGGCTGTAAAGTACAAGAGAATGCTAAGTCCAACAGAAGCAAGATTGTTCCTCGCATGGTTTGAGCAGAGGAGGCTATTATCTCGGGACTGGCTGGCATTATCCCGGAATTTATGTTAGTAGCGGCTACTGCTGGATTATCGCTGGGACTCCTGTTCTCCTGGAGATCAGCTCCCTGCGCCAGCAAACCACCCCTCCCCTCCCTCATCCTCTCCCCCACCTCTATATTCCCGAGCAGTACAATACTCCTACACAGCAAGCTACTCGAACGGCATCAGAAAAAAACGTGCTCTCCATTATAAAACCAATCATGTACATGTCGTAAACGCTACGAGATTGTTTTCTTTACTGTGATGAACAGTCAGCCGTCGACGAATGACCTAGAAATTCACTTTTTAGCCAAATGAACACTGTAGATCCTAAAAATTATAATTAACGTGGAAATTTAGTATGTCACGTTAATACAAAAATAAATTCAACCGTAGTTTTACAGGTTGTATGCTGCTATAATCATGACTGTATTGTCGAAGACGTAGGATTTTTTCCATGTTTTTGCATTCGCGACATCTCGTGTGGGAGGAGTCATCAAGTTCACAAATAATAAACATGGTTACAGGCAGGCCTTTTATGAAACTGCACTTTTTGTTTTAAACAAGATCTAAAGCAAAAATTTAATAAATCTAACCCAACCTAGTACCCTTTCAGCTCAAAAGTTTAGTAGTGTATCAATGATAAATATAGAAAAGTTAAGATGTTGCTTTTAATTCTTCAGTTGTTCTGCGTGGTCCCGTCCCCTCATCGCGTGCAATACACACAAAAATTCATACAACCGTGTTAGACTGGCAGAAACATCCTTATTTGGGATGTGGATAAGCTTTAGCTCAAGCGTCTCATTCGCTGCAATGTCGCTTACATCGTCAATGCGTTGACACTTCTTGTGAATTTCTTCACTTTGTCCTTTTATGGTAAGTTCATATTGACAACACGAAGTTTGGTCACCCGTGATAATTTTTTCCTGAAAAGAATTGCTCGGGTTTGGCATTTCAATGCAGCCGTGGCAGGCGTTGTTTTTATTCGGAAATCAAGGTGTGCAGGACAAACTTTGCACACACTTTTCTTTTCCAGAAGACAATCTGGAGAAAGTCTTGAAGACTTGATTTAGAGATGTTGCTACATTGTGACAGAATTGCAGCGACACTGCCGCGCTTCCAACGAACCTCCAGCTCGCAGCTGGCTGCCTAAACGCACATGTATCGTTTATAGTTGTTCGTTCAAGTTCCAGAGTAGTTATTGCGCTGACGTCGCTCATACGCTTACGGCACTTTCGACGGACAATGAGAAGTTAACTGTTGACTGTTTCTAATACGAAGCTCGATAAATGGAATTTCTCGATAAATCAGTCTGGTCCCTTGGAAAAAAACCTCGATAAAAAGACGAAATGTATTATGCAGATTGAAGGTGGAGGGGAGAAAGGAAAGGGGAGTGTGTACTAATGTGAGTTGCATCGAGACTTTGTACGGAATCAGCGGAGACGAGCAAAAATGTGTGCCAGATTTGGACTCGAACCTGGGATGTCCTGGTTACCAGGCAGTTGCGTTAAGCACTGCGCGACCCGGACACAGTGTTGATCGAAGCTGCGCGGACTATCTCGGCACGCGTCCAAGTCCTCAAGGCTCGCTGCTTTGAGATTACTGCAGCAGTTCGGACGTAATTGTGCGTCCACAATGAAGGTGATAGAGTCATTGCCCATCGAGGCGAATCAACTGTATGAATATTGTCAGGAGATCACGGGTTCGAGTCCTGGCCCAGCACACATTTTCGCTCGTCGCCATTGGTCCCTATGCAACTGACGTTAATAGTTTCTTCCTGTTGATATCCTATGCTATTTCATACGCATCACTGGTAACGGATCCACTGGACTGAATAAATGTGTGAATCTAAGCGATCGGTTCTCCATGTTTCCCTATTCTTCCCTTGAAAGAGTTTTACTTTATCGCATAGTGCATAACTGTTAAAAGTATGTTTGGGACTGCATTTGTTATTCGACTTATCAGTACCCTCTTCTTCCAAGACACTCAAAGGACCATTAGGTCCTCTGAAAGATAAACCTTGTCTATGCCAAAATGTTCCAAACTCAAAGGTACCATAAAGTCCCCATCTATTCGTGTAATGCGAAATACAGGCCCCACGCCATACAATGGGACTCATCTAGCCCCTCATTCCAGGCCACTGGTTGTACATGCACAACAATTCCTTTGATAAGCCTATACCTGCATTACAGTTGTGGTCACGAACGATGGCGTCGAGTTTAGGCTTATTCTGTGCACTTACGTCGTGCATTCTCCGACAGCCAGTGAGCGTTCAGCATCTTCTGAGCGCTCTGCTGCGAATGCCGAAGCTAATGCGAACATTAATCGTCATCGTAGAAGGCTGTTTAGTATAATTAGATTCCATTTGTTGCGTGTTGTCATCGCTGATTTTGGTGGCAGGTGATAAATTATCCATAAGCAAGGGAGAGACATAATTTGCAGAATATACGCTTTCTCCAAGCGAAAAGCACGCACATGCCCACACCGTAACTGTCACTTGGAATCGCCAACAATGTATTTCGCGTATGTGCCTCGACATACGCGAACCGCCATCGTTCGTGGCTCGGGCTATGCCCAGATCAGTTCCCAGTACCTGCTGGTAAGTTATGAATTAATCTTTAGTGTACTGTACACAGTTTAACTGGTAACCACCTTCGTGACAGGAGCAACTTGCGTCGTTATCTCCTAGCAGCTCTTTCCCGTAGTGCAAACAATGCTCCACCAAGTTCGGTTGTACGCCACTAAAGATCAACTATAGTGCAATGTTTATTCAGAAAATCGGTTCCGAGAATTGCACAGTACCTCTCACTAAGATGTGGTAACACCTCTATGTGCTCATTAAACCTTTCAGCCACAATGCTAGAAGTGAACAATTTTGGCGCAACAATTTTGTCTCATTGTTACACACTCCGCGTAAACTGTATTGTGGAAACTGAAGTCTCTTAACACCAAAGAGGCCCAGAGAAACAACTGACACACGTGTGTCTGTGTCCGTCAAGAATTCATGTCCCATATTATTTACTGCACCAAACAAGTGAAATCAGTCTGTGCACACGTTTTTGCACTGAATTATCTAGTCGGGAATGACGTCTGACGACCAGAACATCCCAGTTTGCTTTCACCGCATGCGTCTTTCTATTGCGCTTATTCTGCTTCCTAAGTTGCAGTCATGCACCTTACGCCAGAAAAAGATGTGATGAGACTAGTTGCCATAGGATCAGTAGATAGAACAGGCAACTTTACTATGATGTTGGTATCACCTTCCTGCGACATCGTCAAGTTAGTTGCTGCACGTAATGCTTCTAGCTCGCTCAGTACTTTTTCGCGAGCCTGACTTCTTTCTATTTTATCTTGACTAACGCGCTGCATGCGCTTCTTGTTTTGTGCAATCGCTTTTTCGGCTAATAAAACAGAACACGTGGGTACGTAGTATATCGATACATTAGCAATAAGCAAAGACAAGTCTATTAATCTTTCCTACACATCCTCGCCCAGTGGGACTCATTGCACTTCCGTGCTTCAAGGCGAAACCTTCTACACGTTTGACGCGCTATAGTCACTGCTTTAGTACACGGTAATTAGCGTCCTGATAAACTATAATACTGACACCTAGTTGGCTGTAAGTGTACTTCCCTACAGTTACTCCGAACTGTAAGAGGTCTGCAGGTTCTTGTTGCCTATACAATGTCACTTTCAAATTCATATGCAGATCCCGCCGACTTAACGTAGGCCCAAAATAAAAGAAAATGCAAGCAGGCCAACAAAAGTTGGTCACTCACCGCACAGCACAATGACATGTTGAAATAAAAAGTAATCTGAGAGGGAAAGATGTCGATAAGGCTATAGTGATGTAATTTAATTGGGTGCCAATTATGTCGTGAGGAATTAACTAATTAATTAACGTTGATAAAATTTGTTACTGATATTCTGGAGAGCGGTATTTGAAATTTATTTAATAAATAAAGTGTGTAGTAGTGTCACCAACAGCGGCAATATAGACACATTAAATTTCATTTTATTTGCATAAAAGTTCTTTTTGTACCACGGCTAACAAATTTCGCTTACCCTTCCTAAAACACTATTATAGTCTATTTAATATCATTCCATCATCACACTTAAAAATAATAACAGAATAATGTACCTATTACACTAGTGGCAATTTCTTACTATGGCTACAAAAAGATGTTGGGTATTGCTACTCCGAGACAAACGGTAAAAATACATTGAAGTCTGAGATGTAACGAAGTGAGCTAATGATGGCTTGCATCGAAATACCTACACCAGATTTATTTCTCCCCTACTTTTCCGCAAAGTGTTCTGTGGGTATGTCCATGCATCTGACTGCCCATGTACTTACTCTCACCGTAAAAATTATTTAGTAACATTTTTCAAAAATATTCAATCAGTTCCTGCAGCACATAAAAACTATAAGCACGGTGGATATCTCCATTTGCATTTTCCTTGAAAAGTAGCTTTATATTTGCTAATTATTTTTATCACTGTAGGTCCACATCCAGAGCCTACCAAGGCTGTTACATAATGGTTCCCCAAGTGTAACGAATGGCTCCTGCGTGTATTCAGTAGAACGGCTTCACAAGTACACTAGAATTCGTATAGGGTGTAGAAAAATAGCTGCTACCAGTCACTCTAGAGAATGTCTTTATTTAATGCACGATAGGTTTCGGTTTTGTGCCCTTCTTCAGTTACATATTTTAATTCCCAGCGTTAGAGATCAATACGGCTGGAGTATCCATGGCGTTTCCACATTACATTCATATTTTTTACACCAATATCTCGATTTTTCTTGCACGTTAAATGTATATAATACAGCATCTTAAATATTGGCACTTCCATGTTATGTCTTGGATATAGTAAATGTTAATAACTTAAGAAACAAATACAGTCACAACGTCAAACGTGTTTATATAGGAAAACATTTCCTTATGTAAGCATGTTAGATGCTGAGAACATGTATGCTTCTGAGCAATGAAACATGTAACTGAATGTAAAGGACCCGAAGATGGTCACAAGACCTTAACTGGTAGTGCATTACATACAAACATCTAGAACTCCTGAAGATAGACGCTGACTGTGGATTTTGTATCAGACACAGTCTATCTGACTGTTCAGAAATGTCACTAAAGCCACCCAAAGATGTAAACAACCATGCACGAGCAGCGCCTATTACACGGAGGGGGTCCGACAGCCCATCAGTTCCAGTCATTTCAGCAGGAACGAGGTACACGGCTCGTGTTGTCTTTAGTTCAATCATGCCTAGATGGTCAATACCTCGGTTCGATCGCGTCCACATTGATAGTGCCAGGAAGGGCTCTCCACAAGGGAAGTGTCCAGGCCTCTTGGAGTGAACCAAAGCGACGTTGTTCAGTCATGAAGGAGATACAGAGAGACAGGAACTGTCGATGACATGCCTCACTCAGGCCACCCAAAGGCTACTACGACAGTGAATGACCGCTATCTACGGATTGTGGCTCGGAGGAACCCTGAAAGCAACGCCAGAATTTGAATATGCTTTTCGTGCAGCCACCGGACGTTGTGTCACGACTCATACTGTGTGCAATAGGTGAAAGTTCCCTGCTGTTTTGGGGAGGATTCATGTGGTCCGACGTACGCCGCTGGTCGTCATCCAAGACGCCGTAACAGCTGTACGAGACGTGAATGCCATTCTCTGACTGACAGTGCAACCATATCGACAGCATGTGGGGGAGGTATTCGTCTTGATGGACGACAATTCGAGCCCCCATAGTGTACATCTTGTGAACGACTTCCTTCGGGATAATGACATCACTCGACTAGGGGGACCAGCGTGTTCTCCAGACATGAACCCTATCGAACATGCCTGGGATAGATAGAAAAGGGCTGTTTATGGACGACCTGACCCACCAACCACTCTGACGGATCTATGCCGAATCGCCGTTGAGGTGCGGGACAATCTGGACCAACAGTGCCTTGATGAACTTGTGGATAGTATGCCACCACGAATATAGGCATGCATGAGTGGTACTGGGTATTAGAAATACCGGTGTGTATAGCAATCTGGACCTCTCAATTTCTATATGTATGGTGGTACAACATGCTATATGTGTTTTCATGACCAATAAAAAGGGCGGAAATGATATTTATGTTGATCTCTATTCCTATTTTCTGTACATGTTCCAGAACTTTTGGAACCAAGGTGATGGAAAACTTTTTTTTATGTGCGTAAAATCACGTTCTGCTGTGACAGGCAGTGGTTGTTATGGTGCACCTTATAAACGGACAGTTACGGTGTTTAGTTATATACATTACGGATAAAATTCATAAGAACTCGTACTCAGGATGCTGTTGTGACTTATTTCAGCACAGACAGCACTTCCGGGGGAGCTGGCAAGACTAGACTGCCATGTCAAATGATGTTATGATGCCATACGCAGCCGCTCTGACTTAGCAGCGCCAGAGAAAGACTAAGCAGCCTCAAATGGTTCAAATGGCTCTGAGCACTATGGGACTCAACTGCTGAGGTCATTAGTCCCCTAGAACTTAGAACTAGTTAAACCTAACTAACCTAAGGACATCACAAACATCCATGCCCGAGGCAGGATTCGAACCTGCGACCGTAGCGGTCTTGCGGTTCCAGACTGCAGCGCCTTTAACCGCACGGCCACTTCGGCCGGCTAAGCAGCCTCACTCGTATAAATACCACCTAAATTAGTCTCTCACTCTCACTTCTGCTCAGTCTTGTTCAGGATGCTATTCAGTCGATTCCAGCCGGTATGCCTCCCACCAAACTGCACAAGGAAGCCAGCAGCCGTGGCTGCTTTCTGCTATCCTCTACACATCACCGCCGCCTTGCGTCAGCGCCTCTACTGCTGTGGTGAGAGCAACACCCCGCCGACAGCTGCTATCACCTCGGATACAAGCCAGGCACCACCCTCCTGGTGGTCTGTTGCTGATGTCAGTATACTATCGCCGTCCGTGGCCGCCTACATCACGGACACCTTTGACCGTCTCTCCGGCTCTGCCTCCACTACCGTAATTGTTTCGAACAAAACAGTGTCTCACCTAGCAATGTTTCCACGGTGGGTCACTATCTCACTCCTGCTACCACCAATACTGTTTCCATGCTCGTGCAGTGAAATGTCATACATCCTGGCGTATCGGCAGCCTAACTCAACTGCCACTATAGAGGTCATGCACCCGTGCTCTACATTTGGTGGCAGAAGCGGTCACTGCAGCCTCTTTGTTGACAGCTAAAGATTTCTTTGTCAACGTGCAGTTCGGTGAGCGCACTACTTCTTTGTGTTTTTTGCGAGTTGTTTGATCGTTTTGCAGACTGGGGAAATTAAACACAGGCGGTGGTCTGAGGATTTTAATAAAAATATACGTTAATTTGCGCCATTTGGTATGGATTACGTAATTTGTTTTCAGCAAGAGTATGGCCCATTGTTGTTTGTAGAAGGTGACAAATATTGAAGTATATGAAATAAAATCGATTTAACGTCTGAACGCTTCGCCTCAGGACAATGAAATACGCACTGTTGGTAGCCAGACATGATGGTAATTATGCGCATTATGGTTTGGTTTAGCGACGAAGCCCGCTTCATTTTGGAGGGTTCCTCAATAAGCGGAACTGGAGCATTTGGGGGACAGAATCCGCATTTCGCGATCGAGAACACTTTTCATTCTCTACGGGTAACTGTGTGGTGTGCAATGTCCAGTCACGGAATAATCGGTGAGATATTCCTTGATGGCACGGCGACTACCGAACGGTACGTGAAGGTTTCGGAAGATGATTTCACACCCACTATCCGAAGTGACCGTGATTTCGACAAGATGCAGCTCACGCAGACAGAGATCGACCCCATCGCTGCCCTGGAGAAGCACTTTGGGGACCGCATTCTGATTCTGGGATACCCATAGGCCGCTGGTATGGGCCTCGATTGGCCGCAATATGCTCCGGATCTGAACACATGCGACTCCTTTTTGTGGGGCTATATTGAAGAAAAGATGTACAGCAATTGTATTGAATTTTATTGTATGGAAATGAGGACCTAGAAACGGAGAGGCTTCGTCTCCCCCATAGTCCTCAGTAGTTTACAACCCCATAACAGGCTACAGCAGTCCACTCACCCCACCGCCGCCCCACAAAGAACCCAGGGTTATTGTGCGTTTCAGCCCCCAGTGGACTGGCTCTGGAACGTCTCACACCAGACGAGTGTAACCCCAATGTTTGCGTGGTAAGTATGGTGTACGCGTTCGTGGAGAAAGTGTTTGCGAAGCAATCGCCGACATAGTTTAACTGAGGCGGAATAAGGGGAACCACACCGCATTCTCCGATGCAGATGGAAAACCACCTTAAAAACCATGCACACACTGACCGGCACACCGGACCTCGACACTAATCCGTCGGGCAGATTCCTGCCGCGCACCGGCACGCCTTCCCGCCCGGAGAACAGTGCGTTATACCGCAAGGCTAACCGGGCGGGCTGTACAGCAATAACACCAAAACCATTGCTGAACTGAAAACAGCCATTCAGGAGGTTTTCGACATCATCGATGTTCCGACACTTCAGCGGGTCAGCAGAATTTCGTATTCGTCTGCGCCACATCATTGCACTGATGGCAGACATATCGAACATGTCGTAACCGAAATCCGAATATCTGTAGTTATGTTTACATGCTGAATAAAGTGTGTGCACGGCGTAGTTTGTAACTAATTTACTGTTTTTTAAATATAGTTCAATAATTGTCACCCTGTAAGTAAGTAAAGCAGTAAGAATAATCAGCTATTCAGATGGAGAAATTAAGGAAGAAGTGTTATGGTAGTATTAGATTTAAGAGTTCTTCTCATCGTTTTGTTTTCCTGACGTTTCTTTCCTTTCGTGGAACAGACAGACTTTCGACCACGTCTGGTCAGTACCACTCGGGCCACCTTTGAGCATATGCTGCCCACTGCAACAGTTGAGTTAGCTTCGTTAACAACAGACAATGCAAATGTGTGTGAACAATTGAACGCTCTGAATGAGAATGTGGCTGTACCCAGTTCATCTACACTTGCAATACTTGTAACTATCATTGCCCAAGTTAAACCTTTCGACACTTCTGTAGACAGGTTGGACGAGAGGTTATGTAGACTCATGGAGCCACTTGCTAATCATTTGGAGAATGAAAAAAGGCGTAAGAAAATGTGTGGTTGATACACTTTGCACCTAAGCCGAAAGTCAGGGGAAGAAAGTTAATACACTCCTGGAAATGGAAAAAAGAACACATTGACACCGGTGTGTCAGACCCACCATACTTGCTCCGGACACTGCGAGAGGGCTGTACAAGCAATGATCACACGCACGGCACAGCGGACACACCAGGAACCGCGGTGTTGGCCGTCGAATGGCGCTAGCTGCGCAGCACTTGTGCACCGCCGTCGTCAGTGTCAGCCAGTTTGCCGTGGCATACGGAGCTCCATCGCAGTCTTTAACACTGGTAGCATGCCGCGACAGCGTGGACGTGAACCGTATGTGCAGTTGACGGACTTTGAGCGAGGGCGTATAGTGGGCATGCGGGAGGCCGGATGGACGTACCGCCGAATTGCTCAACACGTGGGGAGTGAGGTCTCCACAGTACATCGATGTTGTCGCCAGTGGTCGGCGGAAGGTGCACGTGCCCGTCGACCTGGGACCGGACCGCAGCGACGCACGGATGCACGCCAAGACCGTAGGATCCTACGCAGTGCCGTAGGGGACCGCACTGCCACTTCCCAGCAAATTAGGGACACTGTTGCTCCTGGGGTATCGGCGAGGACCATTCGCAACCGTCTCCATGAAGCTGGGCTACGGTTCCGCACACCGTTAGGCCGTCTTCCGCTCACGCCCCAACATCGTGCAGCCCGCCTCCAGTGGTGTCGCGACAGCCGTGAATGGAGGGACGAATGGAGACGTGTCGTCTTCAGCGATGAGAGTCGCTTCTGCCTTGGTGCCAATGATGGTCGTATGCGTGTTTGGCGCCGTGCAGGTGAGCGCCACAATCAGGACTGCATACGACCGAGGCACACAGGGCCAACACCCGGCATCATGGTGTGGGGAGCGATCACCTACACTGGCCGTACACCACTGGTGATCGTCGAGATGACACTGAATAGTGCACGGTATATCCAAACCGTCATCGAACCCATCGTTCTACCATTCCTAGACCGGCAAGGGAACTTGCTGTTCCAACAGGACAATGCACGTCCGCATGTATCCCGTGCCACCCAACGTGCTCTAGAAGGTGTAAGTCAACTACCCTGGCCAGCAAGATCTCCGGATCTGTCCCTCATTGAGCATGTTTGGGACTGGATGAAGCGTCGTCTCACGCGGTCTGCACGTCCAGCACGAACGCTGGTCCAACTGAGGCGCCAGGTGGAAATGGCATGGCAAGCCGTTCCACAGGACTACATGCAGCATCTGTACGATCGTCTCCATTGGAGAATAGCAGCCTGCATTGCTACGAAAGGTGGATATACACTGTACTAGTGCCGACATTGTGCATGCTCTGTTGCCTGTGTCTATGTGCCTGTGGTTCTGTCAGTGTGATCATGTGATGTATCTGACCCCAGGAATGTGTCAATAAAGTTTCCCCTTCCTGGGACAATGAATTCACGGTGTTCTTATTTCAATTTCCAGGAGTGTAGTTTGAGCTTAAGTGATGTGCGAAGTAACAATGTTGTGGAAGTGAAGGAAAGTAATGTGTAATGATCTGCTCCAGTATCTAGTGCAAATCTGGGGACTGAGCCGGCTGTAGAGCCAGAGGAGTTTGATGTGTGTTGTAGACGTAAATGGTGTGAATAGCAATATGGGTGATATTGATTTACATGTGGTATGTACCGCGGTGTATGATGATGGACGTTGTGCAGAGACTGTGGAGCCTGGGCAAGATGAACAGACAAGTCTATATGACAAGGATTTTTGTGTCGTCCAGCACATAGCTGCAGACGGTGGTTTTGTTGCAGATATTGCAAAGCATGCACATGAAGCTACTCAGGATTTTAATTGTGTTGCAGTGTTGTGGATAACGAAGTGATAGAGACGCATTTATTTCCGACAGACGCAGGTTCGCTGTCACCTGTGATGTCACCGCTTCCTCAGAGGGGGAGGGGGGGGGGAGTGACAGGGGTAGTGGGAAGGGGCAGGAGAAGGAGGGGAGGAGAGAACAAAGGGGAGACGTGCTTGTTAGATTAGTTATGGGATCGAAGAGGCTAAATGTTTTCAGGAAGTGTGCCTGAGGCCCAGAAGGTTCTCAGAGTTTCAGAGTTGAAGAAGCTTGCAAAGTAATAGGTGCTGTGGAAACAGATAACGTCGTTTGAAAACTGATCTTTCGCGCTGCGAAACTAGGGGAGACATTAATTCAGCCGAGGAGGACTATTGTCAGTGACTTGCTCACAAAGTTCACTTGTTGTAAAGAATGAACCAACTATCTGCGTACGAAATCATTAAGATTCAGTTCCTGTGATATAATGCCGCGCCGCACAGGGAAGCTGTTTTAGGTGAAAGAAGGTACAAGGAACCATAACACAGCAAGAAAATTCAGTCTGTAATTAGCTCTGTAGCAATAAGTATAAGCAGGACTGCTGGTCAATATCTTACTAGTATATAGCGTAGTATGCATTGTATCAAGAGACCACGACACATTAGAAGTGCGAATAACTGCTCACATCATTTCTGTTACGTTCACGTAACTGGTAGAAGGGAATGATAAATAACTGTCAAAATAGTTGATGTCTACTGCTATATGTTCAAATGGCTCTGTGCACTATGGGACTTCTGAGGTCGTCAGTCTCCTAGAACATAGAACTACTTAAACCTAACTAACCTAAGGACATCACACACATCCATGCCCGAGGCAGGATTCGAACCTGCGACCGTAGCAGTCGCGCGGTTCCGGACTGAGCGCCTAGAACCGCTAGACCACCGCAGCCGGCCAGGATTCGAACCTACGACCGTAGCGGTCGGGTGGTTCCAGACTGTAGCGCCTAGAACCGCTCGGCCACATCGGCCGGCTATTCTCAGTAGACATTGTTCCATTTGAAAAAGCGTATGTTTCCAAAAAAAAACTGCACTTTCCAAGTATTATTAAACTCTGTTCGTTAGGTAACAATACGAGTCCCTGACTACCATCCATTCTGTGGAACCCACACATCAATAGCACTTTCAACATCCACAAAATTTGCGTTGTAAGTCTTGGGTCCTTCAGAGTGTATAATCCCCAAGTTTGCTTGAGAACGAGTGACAGATGCACTTAACAAACAAGCAAACTCGAGACATCCCATAATGGAGCAATACAACTGCGAATTTGTTTACATATAGCCACTGCTAGACGGCAATGCGCATCTTGAGTCCCAACAAGAAATAGTAAAACATTTCAAATACGTGCATATACGAGTAATAGTAACTGAATTGTCATTTTGAAAAGAGAGAAAGAGCGATCTGTTTTAATTGATAGTAAATTCAAAAGCCAAGCTTGCATAAACACCTCTTTATTTAAAACAACCTGTTTTGACGGATCTAGCTGTAATCTTCAAGTCTTAAATACATTTTTGTTACGAAATGTGTTCATTTTACGTTGGACCTCACGTCAAGTTGGCATGTAGGTGAAAATCAGCACACTGTATAAGGTTTTTCCATACCTAAAATATTCAAGAACGTACAGCACTTAGTGCAAATAGCCATTTCCATGTATATATCGCTCACAGATGTTTGTTACGCCGTAAAAACACAGTATGCAGTAGCACGTCTGTTTACCATACGCTGGACATATTTGTATTCTAAGACCCGAACAGAATACGTCCAGCTTACGTAAACTAATTTTTACTATTGCTGTTAACAAAAAGACACTTAAGGACTGAAGATGACATCAAAATCTGTCGAAACTGGTTGTTCTGAATAAAGAAATATTTATGTGATCTTGGCTTTTGAATATTTTCATCTACTGAGTTACTTTAATTACATGTGTTGTTTTTTTGTAAGTTTTAATAAATATGTGCTTGGTAAAATCACATTTTTTGTGACGGCCTTCGTAGCGACAACACTTCGCTGTAGAAACGGCCTACGAAGTCACCGCCACACTTTTAATAGCGGGCCGACCGGTCCGCTGGAACAGTGAACAGAAAGATGAAAACCCAAACACTCGGATTAAATGAAAGTCGGTACTTATCTTTATTAACGACGATACAGAACACAGTGGTGAACATGGTCTACAGAAATCTGTCTAGTTCGAGTCGGAGCGGCTAGGTCAGCGTCGGCTGACGACAAACAACAACTCTGCTGCGATGAACACACAACTGACTAGCAGGTACACTATTCGGTGGTGAGTATACAACTGAGCGGCGAATCCAGAACTGTCCTAGCGCTCGCGACTCCAGCGCTTAAGAAGCCAGAAGCCAGCAGTGGCGCGCGCAGACTTGCGGCGATTTCCTGTATCGCTGGCGCTGCTTATGCGGACGGCGTCCGGACTTTGATGCTGCCAACGTTTTTGGCAGCGGGCTCGGTTGGCATTACTGGCTAGGATATAACACTCCTCCCCCCCAAATCGCCGCACCGTCGTTGAATAATGACGTGGCGAGCGTCGACGGCGGGGGAGGGGTCTGGCCGCAGACGTAGCAGAAGAGACCGGGGTGGAGACTGTTGTCGGTGGCAGTCTCCGGTCCGCACCCCAGCATTGGCTGCGCAGGGCCTCGGGAAACACCGACTGAAAACCGAGGTCAGGGTGCACGCCTGTGACCACGGGCGCAGCTTCTGGTACTGGACGCGACGGGGCGTCGGGACCCACGAAGAGAGGCAGCGTCTCCTGACGCTGCGTCGACGGCTGCTGAGTGGGCGCCGGACAAGGCGCTGCGGTGTCAGACTCCTTGGGGGTGCCCAAGGAAAGCGGCTGCTGTACAGGCTGCACAGCCACCGCTTGGGAAGGCGGCCCGGCTGAGGGGTCGACGTCCCTCAGCTCCGAAGGCGGTGGCGACTGAAGAGGGACCGCAAGCGCCGGAGCGACCACCCGGGGCGCTCCCGCATGAAGCTGCGCGGGAGGCATCAACGGGACGGGCTGTCAGCGTGGTAGCGACGACGGCTGCTGCTGCTGCCCTGGGGGCGGCAGCGAAGTCGGAAGGCGCGGCTGGAACCCGCTGCGGACCAAATCTGTGGACAAAGAACGAGCGGCAGAATCCGGGCGGCCAGCGCGGCGCAACTGGTTCTGATGCCTCCTGTGCACCCCAGTAGCACCTTGAACAGTATAAAAACCGCGACCCTGGACACTTATCACTGTACCACGTTCCCAACGACGGCGACCGTGATAAACTCTGAAAAAAACGGCGTCGTTGCGCCGAAAACGCGTGCGATGCTCAGAAGCGGCGGGTCGATCCGGGGGGTGCAACAACCGTAGTAGGGTGCGATGACGACGGCCGTGGAGAAGCTCCGCAGGCGAAGGGCCGTCGCGTGGCGTGGTCCGGTACGACGACAGGAACGTGATGAGGGCCTGCTGACGAGAGTGCGTAGCACGAAGGCGGTCCATATGATCCTTGAATGTGCGTACAAAACGTTCCGCTGCACCATTCGATTGAGGGTGGAACGGCGGAGTAAGAACATGGCGAATGCCATTGGCAGTACAAAAACTTTCAAATTCAGCAGAAGTAAATTGTGGACCATTGTCAGACACTAAAACTTCTGGAAGACCCACAATACAAAAAATTGAAGTCAACGCCTGTATAGTTTGTGCAGACGTTGTAGACTGCATGGGCACAACAAACGGAAAATTACTAAATGCATCTATCACGATGAGCCAACGAGAATTCCAATATGGACCAGCGAAATCAATATGTACTCGCTGCCAGGGACCGGCAGGGCGTGCCCACTCAAAATAGCGTTGAGGCGGAGCAGCTTGGTGTTCGGCACACGTCGAACAATCTGTAGACATCTGCGTAATCTGCTTATCAATGCCGATCCATGTACAATGACGGCGGGCAAGCTGCTTGGTGCGGACCACTCCCCAATGACCTTGATGCAACAAGTCGAGGACCTGGGATTGGAGCACTTGGGGAACCACTACACGAAGCTGGTCATTCTCGGTGCGTAACAGCAAAACTCCGTGCGAAACAGACAACAGATGACGTTGCGGATAATAGCGACGAACCACAGGATCCGATATGTCCTTTGCCTTGGACGGCCCACCACGTTGAACAAAACGTAGTAGTAAACGCAGATGAGGATCCGTAGCTGTCTCACGTGCCACCTGACGATAATCAATTGGAAAATCCCGGAGGGATTGATGCTCATCGGCGTCAATCTGATGGCAAGAGTCGTCAGAGGAATCGAAGACATCATCCGCAGCAATCGGCAATCTAGAAAGCGCGTCAGCGTTTGCATGCTGAGCTGTAGGGCGATATAGTATCTCATACTGGTATTGTGATAACAAAAGAGCCCAACGTTGTAGTCTCTGAGCTGTCCGCTGAGGAACTGGTTTAGACGGATGAAACAGTGACGTCAGGGGCTTGTGATCTGTTACTAAATAGAATGGTCTACCATAGAGGTAGTGATGGAATTTTGTGACACCGAACACAATAGCCAACGCTTCCTTGTCCAATTGGCTATAATTACACTGAGCTTTGTTTAACAATTTAGATGCGAACGCAATAGGACGTTCGGTGTTACCGACTCGGTGAGACAACACAGCACCGAGACCGAAAGAAGAAGCATCACAAGCTAACACCAGAGGCTTGTTAGGGTCGTAATGGACCAGACAACGATCATTCAATAAAGCCTCTTTTAGCTGCTGAAAGGCTGATTGGCAAGCAGCTGACCACACAAACGGAACATTCTTACGGCGGAGACGATGCAACGGTGCAGCCATCTGTGATGCATTAGGTATAAACCTAATATAATATGTCAATTTGCCAAGAACTGCTTGCAATTCATGCAGATTGCGAGGGGCGGGCAAATCACGAATAGCTGCTAAATGTGACTGGGAGGGATGAATGCCTTGAGCATTAATAACATGTCCCAGATACTCCAACTCCGTAAGGAAAAATGAACATTTATCGATGTTGCAACGTAGGCCTGCCTGAGACAACACTGTAAACAAACACTCCAAACTACAGAAATGTTCAGCAGGCGTCCGACCGGACACAACAATATCGTCTAAATAGTTGCAACACGATGGCACATTAGCCAGAAGTTGTGACAAAAAACGCTGAAAAACAGCTGGAGCTGACGCACAACCAAAAGGCAAACGCAGAAAACGGAACAACCCCAACGACGTGTTTATGACAAAATACTGTTGTGATTGCTCGTCGAGGGGCAATTGCAAATATGCTTCACGGAGATCAATTTTGGAAAAGAAACGAGCTTCCCCTAACTTATCCATCAGCTCGTCCGGTCTAGGTAAAGGAAAAGAATCAATGACAGTCTGAGGATTAACTGTCGACTTAAAATCAGCACACAAACGTAACTTGCCAGACGGTTTCTTTATAATAACTAAGGGAGAAGCCCACTGGCTCGCTGAAACGGGTTGAATAACACCGTTGTTTTGCCAACGACGAAGTTCATCTTCTACAGGTGCCCGGAGGGCGTGAGGCACTGGACGAGCACGAAAAAATCGAGGCTGAGCATTATCTTTTAACGTAATATGAGCGGCAAAGTTCGCAGCACAACCGAGTTCGTCTTTAAATATGTCACTGTATCGGTTACACAAATCGGTTATGCTGTCTTGAGGAACAACAACAGAATTAAGTTGCAACACATTGTCTTGGATAGACAGGCCAAACAAGTCAAAACAGTCTAATCCGAAAATGTTTACACTGTCTGTAGCGCGGAGCACTGTGAATGAAACCGGTTTTGTGTTGCCCCGGAATGTGGCTGGCACGCTACATACACCTAACACAGGAATTTGTTCTCCACTATAAGTAGCCAAAGAATGTTTGCCGCTGAAAGTTTAGGGCGGCCGATAGCCGCATACGTAGCACTATTTATGAGAGTCACAGACGCACCAGTGTATAATTGAAAATTGAAGGTCTTATCCTGGATGCGTAGCTTCACAAATAGTTTATTACACTGTCTCTGGATCGGTGCAGCGGCGGCGGAAGACACAAAATCAGCGCGTTTAGCGCGTGTTCGCTGCTTACAACTCGTGGGTTGGGCGGGTGGAACAACAACTCCCGCTTCACTTGCAGTCTGTACATTACGTGTTACAGCGGTTGAATTACGCTTGGGTCGCATAGCAGAGGGCTGGGTGGGTGGCTGATTGCGAACAAGTTTATTACCCACACGAACCGTGGAAGAGTCTTTAAACGCGACCTTCTGGGCGGGCTGGCTTTGAAGAACATGAATATCCATGGGCTGGGCAGCACTAGAATTGTTCTTGCGTTTACGCAAACAAACAGTCTGGATGTGTCCTTTCCTTTGACAAAAGTGACAAACCGCGTTTCTTAACGGGCAACGTCCACGAGGATGAGCAAGAACACACTTAGGGCAAGACTTAACTCTATCATTTTGCACACGCGGCCGACGAATGTGTTTAACATGACGCGGCCGGCTAGTGTTTACAGTCTGACTCTGCCGGTGGGGCCGCGGGCGTGACATAACTTGCTTAGCACAGGCAATTTGAGAAATACATGGCTGATCTAACTCACACTCAGCATAGTCAAAAGTATCTTGGGCTTCAATAATGTTTATCACAGTCTCCAATGACGGGTCAGGAAACTTTAAGATAGCAGCACGAATACGAGAATCTGCAATGTTTTGAGTAATAGCGTCTCGTAACATGACATCACTGTAGGAAGCTCCACACACACAATTAAATCGGCACTGACGGGTGAGGCCCCGTAAATCTGTTAACCACTGTTTATTAGATTGATGTGGCAGTTTCTTTAATCTGAAGAACTTGAATCTGGCTGCTGCCACATGAACTCGCGACTCGAAATACTCAGCAAGCTTGGTAACAACAACGTCATAGTCTAAAGCTTCTGGCTTGGATTCCGGGAACAACTTACAAAGTAGTCTATAGACTTCCACGCCTGCAGTGGAAATTAAATAAAGCTGCCGCTCATTACCTGTGATTTTGTAGACTGACATGTGCGCCTGCAACTGCGCGAAATATTCTTGCCATTCTTCTCGTGATGCCTCAAAAGCACGAAAAGGCGGTGCTGCCTGTGCTTGTTCCTTGTGTGGTGGTGGATTAGCCGCTTGTTTGGCGATTGCTTCCACCTGACTTTGTATTTGCTGACTCTGTAACAAGATCAACTGTTGTAATTCGGCAGACATAGTGAACACAAATTAAACCAGTCCCCAAAATTCTATCTCAAGAAACAAGTGGAACCAGCCCTGCACACGAGTTCGGAAGTCCTCGTCGCCAGTTTTGTGACGGCCTTCGTAGCGACAACACTTCGCTGTAGAAACGGCCTACGAAGTCACCGCCACACTTTTAATAGCGGGCCGACCGGTCCGCTGGAACAGTGAACAGAAAGATGAAAACCCAAACACTCGGATTAAATGAAAGTCGGTACTTATCTTTATTAACGACGATACAGAACACAGTGGTGAACATGGTCTACAGAAATCTGTCTAGTTCGAGTCGGAGCGGCTAGGTCAGCGTCGGCTGACGACAAACAACAACTCTGCTGCGATGAACACACAACTGGCTAGCAGGTACACAATTCGGTGGCGAGTATACAACTGAACGGCGAATCCAGAACTGTCCTAGCGCTCGCGACTCCAGCGCTTAAGAAGCCAGAAGCCAGCGGTGGCGCGCGCAGACTTGCGGCGATTTCCTGTATCGCTGGCGCTGCTTATGCGGACGGCGTCCGGACTTTGATGCTGCCAACCTTTTTGGCAGCGGGCTCGGTTGGCATTACTGGCTAGGATATAACACATTACTTATCCAAGAATTTGTGTAAGTTATTTGCAGTGTGAAACAAGAGCTTTCGTGAAGAGATTAATTCACGTAAACTTACTAGTTATTCACCAATACATGCTGTTGACACGATAACTGAGCATAACTTGATAAAGTAATGCATTGAAGTTGGCTTTTTGCGCGATATGAGGAAGCTCGTCTGAGAAATGTTTTTTTTTCTAAGTAATAGTACTTTATTTTGTGCTCTAAGACGGCATGACATAAAATCTAAGTGCAATGTATCTTTCGCTGTGTAGTACTGATATGTGGAGGGAATTCACCGTAAAATATTGAGTATTCAAATTATCCCTCTCTACCATTCGTTCAAGTCCAGTATGACAACAGCTCACCGTCTTAGCCGGAGCCTTCACTGTAGAAAACACACCTGACACATCTTTCACAGACCTTACGCAGTGACAAACCGTATTCGCGACAACAATGGGGGGAAACCCACGCGCTGAGGCCTCTCTCTCCTTACGTTGCCCTCGACTGTTGACCGGCCGGTCTGCAGTGATTTCCTGAGCCGTAAGTCAGCGCCCAGTCTGTCGGCGGGCATTAATCTCGCCCGGGTCAGAGGAGGGGCCCGCCAGCCTGTGACGGGTGTGGTCGCGTGCCGGCCGGCCGGCCCGCCGTGGCCTTGCAGCGGAAGCGTTTCCGCTCCGGCGGTAAATAATGGCTCCGAACGCGTGCGGCCGGCGCCCGGCGCCATGCATATGGAACACGTATTTCTTCCACTTACCGAGCGCCAAACTGCCTCTAAACAGACAGATTGTGGTTTTCTGTACGGATTTCCGTTGTAGTGATCTACGAGAGGAAATCTAAACGTAGTTTCCCTTACACTGCGCTGCCTGCAACTCACGGTTTTGATAGACAAGGAAAACGTAGATGGTCGTATGAATTACGTAAACAGATTGTGTAATTTTTCCTCCTATCTATGTAATTATGTAGTTCTCAAATAGTTCGAGCAATCAATCATTCATAATAGGAAACACAGTCATAGCTCAGTCACTCAAAAATGATTCAGAAATTTTACTTGTTAGAATGAAATCAGGCGATGATTCTTCTTCTCTGCAGGCTCGTGCTTTGCAGCAGTCCGCTAATCTGTACAAATAAAATGCCTCGTATTTTTGAGAGCTTTGTATAATCAGTCGGGAAACCTCAGATCAAGCGGATATTTGGCTTTGATGAAGTTTAACCTTCGGAAGAAGTAATGGAGCTCTTGGATTATTAAATGCAGCTTCGTATCCAGTCTTTCGGAAGTTCCCTTTTGATTAACAACTACGCAATATATCGATGAATATCATTAATTCCCAAATGTCAAATAATGTAAATTGTTACGCACCTTTTGTATGAAGCAGCAATATATATATATATATATATATATATATATATATATATATATATATATATATATATATATACGAGGGTCGGTCAAAAAGTAATGCCTCCCATTTTTTTTCTACTTAAAGAAATTAAGTTAAGTGAAAAATTTGAATTTGGCGCCATTCCTCAAACCTTCTTCTGCAATCCACTGCAGTAGTAACTTTCTGTGTCAACAGGTGGCAGCACAGCAGAAGTTTGTAAGATGGCCGACATCGATGTTCGTTTGAGACAGCGTTGTGTGATTTAATTCTTGAATGCAGAAGGTGAAACGCCCATACGCATTCATGAAAGACTGAAGAAGGTGTATGGTGTTGTGACAGTGGATGTCAGCACTGTCAGACGATGGGTTCGTCGTTGTAAGGAAGCTGAAGGGCAAACACCGTTGACTGACGAAAAGCGGAGCGGCAGGCCGGTGAGTGCAGTGACTCCACACAACATTCAGCAAGTTGATGACATCATTCGTGGTGACCGTCGGGTGACTGCAGATGAAGTGTGTCGCATTATTTCTCTTAGTAAAGGCAGTGTGATCACGATTATTAAACAATTGGGGTACTCAAAAGTTTGTGCACGGTGGGTTCCAAGAATGTTAACCGATCAGAATAAAGAGGCAAGGAAAACAATAGCCTCCCAACACTTGCAGCGCTTCCGTTTGGAGGGAGATGAGTTTCTGAAAAAAATTGTGACCGGGGACGAAACATGGGTGCATTTTTTTGAACCCGAATCAAAGAGGCAGTCAATGGAGTGGCGTCACACAAGCTCGCCGAGGAAGAAAAAATTCAAAACTGTGCGATCGGCAGGGAAAGTTATGGCAACAGTTTTCTGGGATACAGAGGGTGTGATTCTGGTTGATTTTTTGGAGCAGGGATGCACAATAAATTCTGTTCAATACGTCACAACCCTCAAAAAACTTAAAGCACGTCTTCAGCGAGTTCGCCCAACAAAATCAATGGCAGATGTTCTTCTTTTGCATGACAATGCAAGACCACACACCAGTCGTCACACCTCTGACGAAATTGTCAAAATTGGATGGGAAGTTTTGCCTCATCCCCCATACAGCCCTGACCTGGCACCATCAGACTTCCATCTGTTCGGGCCACTAAAAGAAGCTCATCGTGGGATTCATTTTGAAGATGAGGAGGCCGTCAAAACATCTGTGCGTCAATGGCTTAGGAAGCAGAGCTGTGATTTTTACCGTGCTGGGATACATGCCCTTGTTCAAAGATGGACCAAAACTGTAGAGATGGGCGGAGATTACATTGAAAAATGACAAAATGATCCTCAATGTTGTGGTTTTCAACCTATGTAATTGCATTTAAATTTCCTGACAATTAAACGTAGAAAAAAAATAGGAGGCATTACTTTTTGAGTGACCCTCGTATATATATATATATATATATATATATATATATATATATATATATATATATATATATATATATTTTTCTCTTTTAATCATACGATTTGGTATCAGTTATCTTTTGTCATAAATCTCAATATTTAGATTACAATTCTTCAAACAATGCTCAGGCTAATCGGCACGAAGACAATCTCGGAAGCTTTTTTCTAACAATCACCAGAGAGAGTACTACAAAGAATAATTATGCGCTCATGGCATAGCTATTGTATGGAACTACTTTGCGCATGGATTCTGCGAGTATGAATATAGAAAATTAGTAAACGTCATTCAAGGGTAGAATTGTACCAGAATAATTCATCGAATATAAAGTGATATTACAATTGGATACGCAAAGTAAATTTCGTAATGCTGTTCGCCTATATTCTGGAGAGGCGGAACTCAAATTCGACCATGGAGAATAAGGATTTCCGTAGTTTCTTCGAATATACTGAACCCCCTGAAATATATCCACTTCAGTCTTTTATTATACTAGCACAGAAAGCCGGCTTGGCACATGAATTTACTTACAGGTGGGCGTCCACTCCCCTATCACGATACGTCTGGCCTCGTGCTTAATGTTTATGTCATATCTTCTGATGTATGTGTCGAACATTTACATAATACTGTATCTACATTCAGTGGGATATGTAGATACTGCCTGTAAAATGTGTTGTGAATGAAGTTAGCAGCAACTATGTAATATAAACATAGCTCCACAAGAAAGTGTACGTCATAATTTCAAATGTAACGTCCGCAGTGACATCTCGAGTAGTGGTCTCGAAACTGTAGTCAACGCACTTTTGCAAAGTGTATAGACACACAGTGTGTTTGAAAAAGAACTGCCCAGTTTTAATGTGTCCTAGAATCTGTACAAAGTGACATACATTATTCTGGTTTGTGGTGTTTGATTCATCAGCTCTGTAAGTTTGGCTCCCCTGCAGTTGGCAGGTTTGCTTGACCTTGAGACGGCACCAGTGCTGTTTTTCTCCTCTGCTCCCTAAGTTCAGTCCATGTGTGCGTGCAGTGCAGTGCAGAGCAACTTAACAACAATGTGTACTCCGCGACAGAAAGCGCGGTGTGTTATTTGGCTTGTGAAACCTGAGTCAGTCATAACAGTGCAACGTAATTTTAGACGTCAAATGGCTCTGAGCACTATGGGATCTAACGTCTGAGGTCATCAGTCCCCTAGAACTTAGAACTACTTAAACCTAACTAAACCAAGGACATCACACACATCTATGCCCGAGGCACAATTCGAACCTGCGAACGTAGCGGGTGCGCGGTTCCAGACTGAAGCACTTAGAACCGCTCGGCCTCACCTGTCGGCTTTTAGACGTCGGTATGGTGGTGAACCACCTACAGCGAAAACTATCTGTTATTGGCTAAAGTCTTTCAAGAAAACCGATAGTGTTTTAAAAGCAAAATCACCAGGTAGACTGAGAACTTCTGATGATATTGTTGAACAGATCCGTGTTTCGTGTGTTCGGAGCCCGAAGAAGTCATTGGCCAGATGTAATCAACGATTAGGAATGCTTGAAGGTACTGTGTCTGAAGTTGTGCCTAAAAGACTTAAGTTGCACGCCTACAAATTTCCACCGTTATATGAAATAAAACCTAGTGATAACATCGAAAGGTATTAGTTTGCTGTTGACTTTCTACACAGAATTGATGATGTTATCAGGTTTTTAAAAAAAGATTTCGTACAGTGAAAGATTAGAGACATCAACCATTTACGGGACAGAATGTTCGCGGCGGTTGAGACAGTTACACCTGAAATGTGGTGAATACGTGGCAAGAAGTGGAATATTGTCTCGATGTGTGCAGGGCAACATATGGATCATAACGATGACGTCTACTAACATTAAACAAAACTTGAAGGAACTCTCTTTCATGATATGTCGTTAATGCTGTGTCCGCAGCTCGTGGTTTTTGAAGTAGTGTTCTCGCTTCTAGCGCACAGGGTCCCTGGTTCGATTCCCGGCGGGGTAAAGGATTTTCCCTGCCTCGAGATGACTGGGTGTTGTTGTGTCGTTTTCATCATCACGACTCATTCCCATCACGGTCGGAGGAAGACAATGGCAAACCACCTCCGCTAGGAGCATGCCTAGAAGGTGGTGCGTGTCTCCCCCATCGTCCACTACGCTCCTCGGAATATGGGACCTCATCATCATCATCACTTACTGATGTAATTTTTTATTAATTTTCCATTAAATTTATACTTAAAACTAGGAAATTCTTTTACAAGCACCCGTCATAGATAAACAATGTGAGAGTTGAATGTTTTGTTTTGTCGGTTGCAGTTTAACATGAGTGCAAGATATCTGAAGTGTCACGAGGCAGTGTTCCTTGTAAATCGTCCACAGTGAGCAAAGCGTTCGTGTGGAGCTGATGCTATCTTCCTTACAAAGTCAAAGACAGTCGTTGCGAAGAGGGGCCAGTGATATTGAGAAGTTGGAAACGTGAATGATTTACCGGAGCGAAGCCTAAGGTGCTAAGCAGTAATCGACAATGGCGGTGCTTGGATCAACTATTAGATTCAAAATGTTGAAATGTGTGTAAAATCTTATGGGACTTAACTACTAAAGTCATCAGTCCCTAAGCTTACACACTACTTAACCTAAATTATTCGAAGAACAAGCACACAGACCCATGCCCGAGGGAGGACTCGAATCTCCGCCGGGACCAGCCGCACAGTCCATGACTGCAGCGCCTTAACTATTAGGTAATTGTGCAATTAGCAACAACATGTATTTTCGTGTAAACATACATTTATAATAGTGTCTTTTGTTTCATACAGATAATAACGAACGCTTTCTTATGGAACTAACTGTATTTAAACGTCTAGCATGATGCGGCAGTCTTTAACGCACATCACTGTTTATGACACCACATCTCCTGAACTACGAGTTGTACAGTGATATAATTTTGTAGGTACATTGAAAGGCATATGTGGATACTGGCTGCAAAATGTGTTGTGAATTGAGTTAGCAGCAACGAAGTAATAAATTTATACGTCATAGACTTTACGGTAGTCCTTAACGCATCTACGGTTAAGACTGATTCTCCTATACTAGGTGTTTTACGATGACATAATTTTGTTGGTACAGCCAGCGGCATATGTGGATACCGCTTGCAAAATTCGTTTGAATAGAGTTGGTAGCAGAGAAGTAAGAAATTGAAACGTCATGTATGATGTGGCGATAAAATTCCGTGTGCCTAGGGCCTCCCGTCGGGTAAAGCGTTTGCCGGGTGCAAGTCTTTCGATTTGACGACACTTCGGCGACTTGCGCCTCGATGGGGATTTAACGACAACACAACACCCAGCCCTTGACCGGAGAAAATCTCCGACCCAGCCAGGAATCTAAGCTGGGCCCTTAGGATTGACTTCCTATCGCGCTGACCACTGAGCTACTGGGGGCTGACAATGTGGCGGTTAATCAGGCGTATCACCGAAACTTCCTGGCAGATTAAAATGTGTGCCCGACCGAGACTCGAACTCGGGACCTTTGCCTTTCGCGGGCAAGTGCCCTACCATCAGAGCTACCGAAGCACGACTCACGCCCGGTCCTCACAGCTTACACTTGCCCGCGAAAGGCAAAGGTCCCGAGTTCGAGTCTCGGTCGGGCACACAGTTTTAATCTGCCAGGAAGTTTCATATCAGCGCACACTCCGCTGCAGAGTGAAAATCTCATTCAGGCGTATCACTGTTCATGACGTCATACCTACTGAACAATATGTCGAACGATGATATAATTTTGCAGTTGCATTCAATGGAAACGTGCGTACTGTCTGGAAAATCTGGTCCAATTAATACAATTAATAGTAAAGGAGTGATAAAATACCTCATGCTGTACTTTTACTGCATGAAGAGCAGAAAGGTAGTAAGCGATAAACTTCTTTCCTTTCATCATTTTTAGGGTTTGTCAGCGAGAAAACCAATCCGTAAATGCTTGAAATTATGTGTAAAGTTAGTTGCAAGTCGCTAACTGCTGTTATTCTCATATTCTGGGGGAATATAGTCTGGGAATTCAGACATCGCAGACATTTTCACCTCCACGCCTTTGATAGGTTGATGGTTCTCACTCCCTATCCACACCAAGGATTGTTACCTCACAGTAAGGTATATGTGTAACAAGTCTGGCTGAATTTGGTGCAGTGATTTAGCATGTTATGTCGGCCATACAGACACACACATATACAACATTCATTTTAAAATTTATAAATTACGTACCGTACCATTAAGAGGATAAAGTACACGCACTCTGTGGGGAGATCTTCACTAATACATTCTAAATTGAGCAGTATAAATTAAAAATTACCATGAAGCAACACATAAGATTTTTGTGTCACGCTACTTACTGCTTTGAATCACCGTCTATGTTAGTATGGATACTGGGTAGGTGTATCACCTGAGACGGTTCACGTAGAAAAAAATATATTTATCTAATTTTCTAGAATTTTTTTTATTGATAGAATACACGGACAATATCACCTAGTAAAGCGGGTTCGACTAAAATTAAACACACATTTAATTATAGAACCGCAATCGTTTCGTCATCAGAGAATAAACGCTACAGTTCTGCGAAAACTCTCTCGTGGCTCACTGTATAACATAAATGGTGCTATTAATTATTTCTCTAAATCATAATAAATAGCTAATCAACTGAAATGCTATCGGAGTAGCGCATTTATTTAATGGAAATGACTAATGGCACCGGTCAGCGTGGCAAAAATTTACCTTAAAGTCACTAAAAATAACAAACGTTTGCGAGCAGAATGCAGCGCCTTTGGCACTTATACAACAAAATCATAGATACAAATTATTCATACAATATGGATGTCACCGACAAAAGAATGTCAAACATATGAATGATTCCATAGTCATATAACTTTCGGAAATCTGTTGCGTCACCATAAGAACAGAGCCCACGTCAACAAGTCAGGTGGTAACGGTATTCTCATTGTCAGGCGGCAAAAGTGATCTCAGAAAGATGTATAATGCAATGCTGGCATATTACATATTAAATTATTAGCACTTAGTAAAAACAATATCCCTCCAAGAGAAAATATGTTAACGGAAACCCACTTTCGAGGAATTTCCGATGGGTTTGTTTAATTTTGAGAAGGTCTGTATGACTGAGAATACTGATGAGCATTAGCAGGCACTACAGTATATACTAGAATGGTAACTTCTAGAACGTCAAACAGCTGGGCCTTTTGATTACTGTATAGACTGATGAGCGGACGTCTCAAGCTTTTGTTTGAAAATCAAAACGTGTAACCTTGGTATGAGAAATACACGGGAAAATAAAGAAGTCTGAGTAAAGTAGTAAGTATTTTTCTTTTTCCTACAGTAAGCTATCTCATTCAAAACATTAGGGATAACTTTATTTTAACTATTACGCGTATTGGTAACGTACCGTTACCATCCGCTACTATTTAATGGCTTCACGATCCTTTTATTTGTCAACTCGAGGTTTGACCATTCTTACTACTCTTCAGTAGCCAATTTCTATTTCATGTGCATCTACATATTTCTTCACTCTACATAGTGTATTTCTTTAATACCGTCGTTTCTCGCACACGTACGAGTAAAATCGAGCAGGCTGTCTAAAGAAGAATGTTCTAAATTAAAAATATCCCTGTGTCAATATCGGAAAGGATTTTATCGTTTATCTTTTTCTACATTTCGCTGTCACTGTGGCAGCCAGCCACGAATCAGGGCCCTTCCCTTTGGTGGGGTGGCTTGCGTGCCAAAGCGATACAGACAGCTGTACTGTAGCAGCAACTGCAAGGGGAAATATTTGTTGAGAAGCCAGAGAAACGTGTGGTTCCTGAAGAGGGGCTGCAGCCTTTCCATTAGTTGCAGGGGCAGCAGTCTGAATGACTGACTACCTGCCCTTGTAACATCAACCAAAACGGCCTCCATGTATTGCAAAAGTCTGAAACCAGCCGTAAATTTTCCCGAGGGCATGCAGCTCTACTGTATTTTTAAATGAAGATGGCATCCACTTAGGTAAAATATTCCAGAGGTAAAATAGCCCCCATTCTGATCTCTGGGAGGGGACAGTTCAGGAGGATGTCATCGGAGCGTGAAATGTTAGATCTTAGATTAGAAAATTTTAAAACGCAAAAGGATAGGTTTGAAGTTATATATAGTGGGAACTGGTGGGAAGAACAAGACTTCTGGCAAGATGAATACAGGCTTATAAATACAAAATAAGGTAGGAGATGCTTTAGTAATGAATACGGAAATAGGAAATGGGTAAGCTACTCTAAACAGGGTAGTGAACGCATTACCATAGCCAATCCCCAACTGATGAAGGGATCGAAAAGGAAGAGAAGGAAAATAGTAGGTGAATATGGAATTGTGGAAAGAATGAAAATGGAAGCTTCCTGTTAGGATTTTGCACAGAGCATAATTTAGTCATCACTAATACTTGGTTTAAGAAACATTAAAGCAGTCTGTAAACGTGTAAGAGACCTGGAGACACCAGAAGATTTCAGACTGATTTTGTAATTGTAAGAGAGAGTTTTCGGAACCAGATTTTAAGTTGCAGAAAGACATTAATGGGATTGGGTATGGACTCTCACCTCAATTTATTGGCCATGAACTATAGACCAAAACTAAATATATAGCAAAAAGGTTGGAAATTAAGGAAATGAGCAAGGGATTCTTTAAAAGAACAGGAGATTTTTGGGAGCTTTAAAGGAAGCATTAGCCAACAATTGACTAAGGTAGGGGAAAGCAACACAGCAGATGACGAATGGTTAACTTTGAGAGATGAAGCAGTGTAGGCGGCCGAGGATCAGATAGATAAAATGACAAGGCCTAGTATGATTCCTTGGATGATAAAAGGTTTATTTTATTTAATTGGCGAAAAGAGAAAATATAAAAAAACAGCAAATGAAAGAGGTAAATGGGAATACAGAAGTCTAAAACAAGGGATTGACGTGAAGTGCAGAGTGGCTAAGCAGGAGTGGCTAAAGGACAAATGTGAGGGTATAGAAGCATATATCACTAGAGGAAAGATAGATGCGGCCTGCAAGGGAATTAAAGGTGTCTTTGGAGCAAAGAGAGGCATCTGCAAAAATATTATGAGCTCAAATGGAAAACCAGTCCTAAGCAAAGAAGAGAAACGTGAAATACTTAAGTATATAGATGGTCTATACCAGGTATAAGAAATTGAAGGCAATATTATAAACTGGAAGAGGCTGTAGATGGAGATGAATTGGGAGATATAATACTGCGAGAATAATTCGATAGAGTACTGAAAGGCCTCAGTCGAAACAACTCCCCGTGAGTAGAGGACATTCCGTCAGAAACGCCGATAGTCTTGGGAGAGCCAGCCATGGCAAAACTCTTCTTTCGCGTGTGCATGACCCGAACTCACAGTTAAAGAAGAATATAAAAAATTCCGATTCAGAATGAATCATGTGCTCACAGGTGAGAATACTAACAACTACCAGTTTAACAAGTCATGGTTGCAAAATACTAACACAAATCAGTTACATAAGAACCGAAAAAGTAGTAAGAGCCAACCTCGTGGTGGATCTGCTTGGATTCTGTAGAAAAGAGGGAACACTCGAAGCAATACTTATCACACTGCTTATCTTAGAAGATAGGTCAAGGAAAGGCAAACATACGTTGATAACATTTGTAGAGTTATCGAAAACATTTGACTATGGTTACTAGAGTATTCTGTTCGAAGAGGGTAAAAAAACAAGGAGCGAAAGGCTATTTACAAATTGTATGTAAACCAAACGTCAGCTATAAGGGTCGGGGTGCATGAAAGAGAAGCAGTGGTTGAAAAGAGGGGGAGAGAGGGTTGTAGCTTATCCCCGATGTTATTCAGTCTGTACACTGAGCAAGCAGTGAGGGACACCAAACGCGAATTTGGAGTAGGACTTAAAGTTTATGGAGAAAAAATGAAGACTTCGAGGTTTCCCGACGAAACTGTAATTCTGGAAATGGCTTACAAGAGTAGCTGAACGGAATGGACAATGTCTTGAAAGGACGATGTAAGATGAACATTAAAAAAATGGTTCAAACGGCTCTGAGCACTATGGGACTTAACATCTGAGGTCATCAGTTACCTAGAACTTAGAACAAGTTAGACCTACCTAACTAAGGACATCACACACATCCATGCCCGAGGCAGGATTCGAACCTGCGAACGTAGCGGACTCGCGGTTCCAGACTGTAGCGCCTAGAACCGCTCGGCCACCGCGGCCGCGATGAACATCGACAAAAGCAAAACTAGGATAATGGAATCTAGACTAATTAAGCCAGGAAACGAGACACTAAAATCAGTAGATGAGGTTGGTTATTTGGGCAGTAAAATTACTGATGATGGCCGAGGAAGAGAGAATATAAAATATAGACTGGCAATGGTAAGAAGAACGAGTTTGAAGAAGAGAAATTTGTTAACACCGAATATAGACTTTGTGTTAGGTCTTCTTTCCTGAAAATATTTGTATGGAGTACAGCCACGTAAAGAAGTGAAACATGGACGATAAACAGTTTGGACTACAAGAGAATAGAATTTTGTAAAATGTGGAGCGACAGAAGAATGCTGAAGATTAGATGGGTAGATCACATAACTAACGAGGAGGTACTGAACAGAATAAAGGAGAAAAGAAATTTGTGTCGCAGCCTGATAAAAGAAATGATTCACTGGTAGGACATATTCTGAGACATCAAGGGATCACCAATTTTAGCACTGGAGGGAAGTGAAGGAGATAAAAATCGGAGACTCCTCTCCAGGGTGATTGATAGCATTTAGTTTCAATTAGATTACCTTTCACTTTCTGACTTTACTCACGTGTAAGATCTGAATCTGTTAGTGTCGTTTGTAGTATGAAAACACTTGAACTTAATGTGGTCTAGTTGCGTCTTAATTGCTTATTTCATTATTCTGTAGACTGTGAAAACTTGAGTTTTGCGGATTATGATTAAAGAGAAACATAGAATACGAAATAACAGACGGAATAACACTGAGAACACAATTGTTGAGGATGAGAATGGACGGCGCGTTACTAGTGTTTTGTTACGTAAACCGACTTCCAGGCTGAATAATTTTTGGTTGGGCCCTCCTTACGCCATAAACACAAACACACACACACACACACACACACACACACACACACACACACATACACACATACTTACTCACACATACACTACTTGGGAACCAAGTAGAGGAGGACAAGAACAGAGTGATGATAAAAGATAAATAGAGAAATAATAGAAGTGTCTTTATAACGACGAAAATCAGTTACTTATAGTGGCTTGCAAGCTCATAGGTACATGAATTGGTGGTTTTGAGAGCATCAAACAGTGGATCCTAATATTTTAGGGTTTTTATTGTGACGATTTGTAATCTCAGAATATATTCTCCATACGGGAAATAAATCGCTCTTCACAATCAGTGTAAAACCCTGTGTTGTCTTGTAACTACTAGAATGCTACAGTCTAGAAGTCAGTGGAAAAGTAGGTTGAATCAAGTCTAAAAGGAGTCTTTGATGTAGGGGGTTTCGATATTCAGATTTACCTTTCGGAAGTCAGCACTTGTCCAGTGGGTTGAGACAGATGTGGGGACTGCTACTAAGGGTCACAGATTTACAGCTTGGAGTGTAAATAGACAAATATACAAACATTTTTCCCTCATTGTTGCTTTGAGTGTATCTACTTTCACTCAATGAACACAATGTAATGGGCTTCATTAAAAATTGTTTACAGTGTGTTTTGTTGGGATAATGAATCTACAATCTGCTGTAGTGAGGACGGGAGGCACCGTAGTTTAATATTATCCTTTGACCAAACTGCATCAGCAGCTAGCCAGTCAAAACACCGCCTCATCCAAAAAATTAAGGAATCGGTTCTGGGGATTACAGATAAACGCAGTAAAGTACACATTTTAACATCTTAGGAAGTAGTTTTTCTCGTGAATTCTAATTTTGTTTACCTTTTTCTTAAGTGTTGCTTTCGTTTAACGCATTGTTCTAGTCTTTGGAATATAATTCTATGCACTAAGTGGCAGTTTATGATCCATAAGTATGAAGCTTCCCTTGTAAAATAACTTAATCATGCACATAGAGCCCAAAATGTTATCTATATGAAGTGGCAAGGTTTCTAGTCTAATCGTCTTGTGAATCGGTAGTCATGCTATCGCTTACGATAAATAAATCCGAAACTTTTACGAACGTTATTGCATATCTTCTTATTCTGGAATAAAAGAAAATATAAATATTACGAAGTATCAAAAACAAAACGTTGCTGAAACTGTTGGAAAACATAATTACTATGTGCGTAAACTATTCACTGAAACGTTAGAAGTGTAGGTTACATCTGACCATTATCTCAAAGAAGACACAGATACAATTGTTCTACTATGTGACTGTGGAAAGAAGTATCTCGACCAGTGTAAAAGCATAAATGTCATTTATTCAAAAAGCTAAGACATTTTTCTTTTAGAGAAATGATAAGTTGAACAGACTGTGACTCTTAATATGGTGCGTGTAAATTTCGTTCTGTCTTGCATATTAGTCTTCAGTGTTGAGAGTATTACAACATACTGACAACATATTCTAGAAGGAGGGGAATATAATCATTATTGTGAAGAGTATGTGGTAGTAGAACACCACGAGGATATAATCTAACAGCTGATATGGATTACGCAAGAATCATTTTAGACGAAAGCACTAGAACAGAACTATGTCAGATTTTACCGTTTCTGGATTGCAGTGCGATGTAACTGCAATAAGAGATGCTTTAGACTACCCAGACCTCACATTAATATAATTTCCCGCTACGTTACAATTTTTCTTGGTGTCTTCAGGACCGGACATTGAAAATCCAGGCTGTAATTCGATGATCTCTTACAAGATAAGCAGTTCTTATGCGGCAGGGATTACGTGTACACATTCGACAAATTTAGCACATCGTTATATTTTCAGTGGCATATTTAACCTTCACACCAATACAGCAGTGTATTTCTCCTGCTCCACGTGCTCCACAGGCAGTATGAGACAGACGACAGACGACACCTATCACTATCGCCCAGTAATGATTAACTGTCATTTCCTTCTTGTTCCTGTATTCGTGTATCTTCAAAATGGTTCAAATGGCTCTGAGCACTATGGGACTTAACATCTATGGTCATCAGTCCCCTAGAACTTAAAACTACTTAAACCTAACTAACCTAAGGACAGCACACAACACCCAGCCATCACGAGGCAGAGAAAATCCCTGACCCCGCCGGGAATCGAACCCGGGAACCCGGGCGTGGGAAGCGAGAACGCTACCGCACGACCACGAGATGCTGGTGTGTATCTTCAGCAGAACGTCTAGAGTCATAATGATGTCAAGTGCAGTAACTTACGCAGTGTTTTTGTGAAAGATACAGACATAAAGGAGTTAAAATTAGAGGTGAATCTCCTAGACGCAGAGATTTTGTGGTTGCGCCGTAACATGGAACATGCTTGTTTGATAATCTGTTGCCACTCTTTGCTGTCTGTACATGTCTTTCTGTTAGACTGCAAAACACTCGTGTGAGGATCACAAAGAAAGAAAAGCGACTGACGCGGAGGCACCAATCGTAATGTGGAACATATTGGGAGAAGAAAGGACCCACACCTCCTCCTCCCCCATTCTCACTAACAACGCCTTTAGATATATTATTTGGGTCCTAATGATGTTTAGAGCTATCTTTATGAGCAACGTTATCTTTATGACCACTTTAGAACACGCCATTAACATTGCCATGTCGTCCGTTCGAAGCCAGAACTAAAGGAATAATCACTAATGAGAAGACACACGGAACGTCTTAAATTATAGCGTTGTCCTTACTTGGAAAGCTATAAAACAACGTGAGACACTAACGACACAGAAGGTTTACAAACACAACGATCTTTCGTTGTGATGCTTACACGAGGGTTTTGTAATCTGACAGAAAGATATATGCATACAGCAAAGAATGGCGACAGATTATCGAACAGCCATAGCAAACGTTCCATGTTGTGGTGGAACAACAAAAGCTCTGTGTCTAGGAGATTCACCTCTAATTTGAACTCCATTTTGCCTGCATGTGATGTATCACAAAAACACTTCGCAAATTACTTCACATGACATCATTTTGATGTTCATCGTGATTTGATTTATTTTAAATGTATTGGGAACTGCGAATATTGACTACCGTCAGCTGTAGAGAGGAATGACGATAGTGAAAATGTGTGTGAGCCGTGTGTGGCACGTGTTCCCGCCATCATCTATTTTAAATGCTGTTTTTTTAACGCACTTCCACCTCGATACGTTAACTCAAATTACTAATGTCACTGAGTTGCTGCTTTACCTGACCGTGACCGGCGCTAGCAGCGCGTATCGATGTATCTCCTCTTGTAGTATCTTTGTTCGGCTGCTATTACATTCCGCTCGTTGTCTGTTTAAGTGAGTTGGTCGCAGTGCAGGTGGCGAGTTCGGGTCTGCCAGTCAGTTGGAACGCGTCTGGAGCGCAGTTCGAACCTGTCAGTCGGGAGATGTAATGAGGCACTACTGCAGTCGGGTTGGAGCAACAGTGAGCTGTGCGTCGACATGGCTCGCCCGACCATTGCCGCCACACATCACATGAGCCGGGCCACGGTCTTGGTGGATCGTCGATCGGTCGTCCAACCGGACTGCGCGTTTTTGCGCGCCGATCGTTCATGAGTCGGCTGTATGTGTGTGTGCATCGACTCCCGATTTGTCTTCGTGCTTGCTTAGTTACTGTTGGGTACTGATTAGGTCTTCGTGCAAGTGTTTGTCAGGTTGTGTGTGTAGTTGGCGTTATTTCCTTTGACAAGTGATTTTAAATGTTGTCGGTGTACTGCCTCTGAGACGTCGGTCGTATCATCGGACGACCGGTAAATGGTTCTGCGAGCGCTTCTGGGCCCCTTCAATTAACGTCTTGTGGAACTTCGGTCGGTCCTTTCCTGGTGCAGGGATGTTGTTTAGCCAGTGGGCGTCCTTCCTCTGAGTGGTTGGGTCCGAGCCGGTATTTCCGCCGTCGTGTGTCTGGAAGTGAGGGAGAGACGCACGAGCAGTGCAGTCGCGACGGAGCAGCAGGAGTCGGTCGGTTGTTGTGGACGAGGGAAGTTCTCCGCGCGGGGCAGTCGGCTGTGGCCGCTGGCAGTCCCTGCGCAGTGTCTGAGCGTGTGTGGAGCTGTCCGATCGCTACGAGCTTCGTGGTTCGCCGACTCAGGACGTCAAAGTTGAGTGGTAGTATCAACTACCCAAGCCACGTCTATTCATGTTGTGGTGGTTTGCTGTTGGGGAAGTTTTCCGGTGAGCAACATCGAGTGGTTCTACTGCTGAGATTTAGCCGTCATGTGGTGCAATTAACTATTTTGGTCGACTACGATGTGAGTGCACCAGTGGAATTTTCTGTCTTGTGGCCGTTAGTGTTCTTGTTAACTGCCCTGGGCACTGACGTAATTTCAGGCAGCGTCCTTTCCTCACCTGTTGTCGCTGTCCAACACGGTATGTAATTTTGACAGCTAATACGTACTCCATTGTGGATTATCATGTTTTTAACATTTCCGGTTGGGGTTCTCATGTACTGATTGACGGGAAGCAAGTTGTTGTGTCGGTCGGTCCGTGGCTGCCCTCTAGTTGGGTTCCGTCGCATCAAGTATAGTTGGGCTCACCACCTGTCTCACCTAAGTGATCGAGGGTAGACCGACCTCCCTGGAGGCCTTCTGAGTGCCACTAGTGTTTAGTTATCTGTTGTCAGATATTTTAAATTTCAAGCTTATGGTTATTGTTAGTTTCTTAAAATTTTGCAAATTAATTTTTAAATTTATCTTTCAAGCTTAAACACTGCGGCCTTCTGCCATTAAAGGTTATGGTAATATATTTTGAAATTTTTAAGTTTGATTGTGGGCCTCAGCCATTGGTATTGACCCTTGCATATGTTGTTTCTTTAAATTATTTTGTTGCTATCTTAAATGGACTTTTATCTTGTTGATTTTTAAGATTTCTTGTTGTTGAACATGCTGGCCTTCTGCTTTGAAGGTTTATGGTAATATATTCAGAAGTTTTGTAATTTAATTGTGGCCCTCAGCCATTTGTATCGCACTTTGCGTATGTTTTTATTGAATTATTTTATTGCTATCTTAAATGGATATTTATGTTGTTAAGATTTCTTGTTAGAGGCCTTCAGCCGTGAAAGAGTTTCTAAATTCCACTAAATGACAATTAGAAGCAGAAACTGATTTCAACGCTTAGCCCTTTCCAAAATCATATTACCTGTTCTGCCTAGCGGGTTTAGCGCCCTATCAAGACACGAAACTAGATTTTCCGATTATCGCGAACGGTCTCTTTACCATTGGTTATCCATCCAAGAGTTAAGGCCAAAACCCAAACTCCCATTGTCGTCAGACATGCGTCTACAATCTGGATCAATGCTGTAGCCAGTTTTCGAAGGTGGATGGAGTCAGATTTGCCAGATTTTTTTTTATTTGAAAAATATGCATGAAGGATGATAAATTATTTTATTCAACAATGGTATCTGAGTTTTCACCAAGAGGTGATGTAATCTCGTTACTTAGGAGTGTTGTATTTTGGCAAACCACTAAGAAGCAGTTGCTCCAATCTCCCTTTACCCTAAGATCGTCTTATAATCTTCTTTAAGCGTGAATATGAGCTGAGGGAGTGAGTTGATTTACTGAGACACCGTGATTATCGCCGAGAGGGCTTTTGGAATGCGACAGAGAAGTTAGAACAATATTTGTGGTGAAAATGCAGAGTCTGATTAAAATAAGTCTATATCGCAGTGAGATTTACTTATGACCGGTTTTGACTTCAACTTACAATAGGCATCACTGCCTTCTAGACTGTTATTTTAACAAAATTACAGAAGGAGATCGCTGTTCTCTTACGGACAATATTGTCTAAATTTACGAAAAATTCAAATGTTCTCGAAATTGAGTCTTACACTTTTCTAAATTTCCTTGTTTCAGTAAAAATTTCTCACCTAATGCAATGTAGAAGGATCATTTTCTGCGTAAAAGAATGTTCTGGCATACGAAAGGATTAGCCTAAATGAGGAGGATTCGGATTATTATTTACTTATAGCGTGGCTTTCAGTGCCGGGAGTCTCTGTGAAGAGACGCTCGACTCGCCCTCGATGCAGCTCTGTTCATATAAACAGAGGAGCTGCATCTTTTAGGGGTACTGGAATCTGTCAGGGAAGAAAAGCTTTGCGGCCGGTGTGGCCGAGTGGTGCTAGGCGCTGGAACCGCGCAACCACTGCGGTCGCCGGTTCGAATCCTGCTTCGGGCATGGATGCGTGTGATGTCCTTAGGTTAATTAGGCTTAAGTAGTTCTAAGTTCTAGGGGAATGATCAGATGTTGTTCCATAGTACTGAGAGCCATTTAATTTCCATATCCCAAGTTAGTATTGTTTATGAAAAATCGCTGGAACTGCTTGTCCAGCGATAACTCTAGATATGTCTCATATAAATAATTCTTTGAAAAGACTCTGTCCTGACCCAACCTGTCTGTTCGTAGGAGAGGAAAGGAATCCACAACAATTTGTGTGATTACCATCTTTGAAATCAGCACACAGATATAAATGTGGTGTCACCGTCAGGCACCACACTTGCTAGGTGGTAGCTTTTAAATCGGCCGCGGTCCGTTAGTATACGTCGTACCCGCGTGTCGCCACTATCAGTGATTGCAGACCGAGCGCCGCCACACAGCAGGTCTAGAGAGACTTCCTAGCACTCGCCCCAGTTGTACAACAGACTTTGCTAGCGATGGTTCACTGACAAAATACGCTCTCATTTGCCGAGACGATAGTTAGCATAGCCTTCAGCTACGTCATTTGCTACGACCTAGCAAGGCGCCATGTTCAGTTACTATTGATGTTGTAAATAATGTACAGACAAGAGCTACGTTCAACATTAATGGATTAAAGTTAAGTATTCCACCAGTTACCTCCATTTTTTCTGAAGTCTAAATTCCTTGTCCTTGTCCTTTTCCAGACCTCACGCCAGCCTGCGTGAGCTTAAACGCGTACCTTTCGGCTTCCTCTAACATTCGTGGGTTTGCTCTCCTGCCAATCCACAACAATAAACCTCCTGAAGTATTACCAGGAGGAACGCCTACTGGCTTGTATCACCCCATGGTCTCTCCATCGTTGCTGTTGCAATGCAACCTGCCGACATATAGCATGGGCGACACGCTTAGTACGATAAAATCGTTCTTGTGCGTTATCCTTGACGGTAAAGCATGTGTCAAAGTCTTTAGCCCTTTGTAATTCTGGATGAAAAAGTACAATGCACTTATTGCACAAGTCAGGACCTGGGCATGAGGCATCGAAATACTAAATTGCAACACTTTGTTTTGTATGCACACGGTGAACTAATCAAAGAACTCTAACCCAAAAATTATTGTCCTGTTGCTAGAATATAGTACGTAAATTGAAACACACTTCATAATATCACGGAAAGTTTCTGGCAAATGGCACATGTCTAGCACTGGTATTTCGTGTCCAGTATAAGCAGGTGAAGACGTAGGATTTTACAGCCGTGGGGTACTGAAAATATCATATGTCTCTTTATTGATCAAGGAAACAGATGTAGCTGTGTCCAATTGAAGTTTAACTGTCTTGTGAACCACTCTTAAGTAGTCAACAAGTTTGTTCTCCTGGCTGTGGACAACAATGAAAGATTTCCAGGAAGCGGAAAAACGAGACATAGTTTGTGCCCGCCACACTGGCTCGGCCGTTATAGCATCAAGTTCCTGAGAACTCCACTGTGGTTGTACGTTAAACTGGCGCCTTGCCTGGCGGAGATGCCAACAGAAGTCTGTGTATGGCCTACCGTCTCATATTTCAAACACTTAGATTCACAACATGGCCAAGCTTTCCTGTCGTGAGTGGGAAAACGCTGTGAGCAAAACCTCCACACCTTATTCTAAATTACACGTCTTGTACGATGTAAACGAAAACTATTATTTTTACTTTGAATTCGAGCCCTATTTTTAGTCACTTTAACATTATCTGCAAACTGAGTGCCTTGTGCACTACGAACATGAGAAATAGATTGAGCACCAAAATCTACTTTAGTTGTGGCCACAATACTTAGAGACTGTACAATTGACAGAACTGTTTTCAGATCCCGATCTGGCATGTAGAGGACAGCAACGCTTTTTACACAAACTGCTTGAATGCATCACGTAGTGAAACACCACGGTAATTTTGTCCACAAGAACACTTGAAACTGTCATGTCTCGTTGGCCCTTTAAGGTAGCAATGCACTGCTTTACTGACTTCTCAGGGTGCTTCTTAAGCAGAAAAAGTATAAATCCCACCGCAGCGACATGAAACCGTGTCTCGTAATGTTTGTCGAGTTTTCTAACGACTTCCTCAAATATAACACTTCCGTATGACATTCGGGACACAATCTTAGAAACAGACGATAGAAGACCGGTCCAACAGTGGACAGGAATAATTCAATGGGCGGTGTACCTTTAGTGGTGTAGGCTGAGAAAAGCACTTATAGTTCAGACAGTATTCTGACAAATCATTTTCCTTGCAGTTAAAGGGTCGTCCCTGGGTGCAGCAACTGGCTGTGGTGTTAGTTGTTGCAGCAGAAAATTCGTCATCTTTTGAACACAGAGCTCCAACAGGTCACCTTGTCGTGCCTGTATTTGAGGAACTTCTACTACTGATAGTTCACGTGGGGGTTCATATATGGTTAGACACTTAAGATTAAACACAAGATCACAGATAATAAGTTGCCGTTGTGACTAGCCGAATACCAAGAACATCGGTTCAAAAACTCTTCGTCGCCTTTTTCATATGTCGTAGCAAATACAGTTGTACGGTCAATGAACAGAACAAAAAATTGCTAACGAAGTATCCTTAACATTGGTTTGCTGCAGAATTCTTGAACATGTTCTCACTTCAAATATAGTAATTTCTATCTTCTGTTCGTAAATCATCACAGGTATAGAAAGCATCGCTCGTGCGAAACACGGCTTGCTCTTTTCTCATGTGATATCGCATGAGTCTTGGATAAAAGGCAACAGGTAAATTCCATATTCTTAGATTTCCGGAGAGCGTTTGACACGGTAGCAACTGTTACCGAAGCTATGAGTACATGGACTAGGTTCTCAGATTGGCGGCTCGAAGACTTCTTAAATAATACACTACTGACCATTAAACTTGGTACACCAAGAAAAAATGCAGATTGGTATTGATTGAACAAATGTTTTATACCAGAACTGACATGTGATTACATTTTCACGCAATTGGGATGCATAGATCCTGAGAAATCAGTACCCAGAACAACCACCTCTTGCCGTAATAACGGCCTTGATACGCCTGGTCACTGAGTCAACAGGTACAGCTGCCCATGCAGCTGCAACACCACTCCACAGTTCATTAAGAGTAGTCACTGGTGTATTGTGGCGAGCCAGTTGCTTAGCCACCATTGACCAGACGTTTTCAGTTGGTGAGAGATCTGGAGAATGTGCTGGCCAGGGCAGCAGTCGAACATTTTCTGTATCCAGAAAGGCCCGCACAGGACCTGCAACACGCGGTCGTGCGTTATCCTGCTGAAATGTAGGTTTCGCACGAATCGAATGAAGGGTAGAGCCGCGGGTCGTAAAACATCTGAAATGTAACGTCCAGTGTTCAAAGTGCCGTCAATGGGAACAAGAGGTGACCGAGACGTGTAACCAATGGCACCCCCTACCATCACGCCGGGTGATACGCCAGTATGGCGATGACGAATACACGCTTCCAATGTGAGTTCACCGCGATATTGCCATCACGGATGTGACCATCATGATGCGGTAAACACAACCTGCATTCATCCTAAAAATGACGTTTTGCTATTCGTGCATCCAGGTTCGTCGTTGAGTACACCATCGAAGGCGCTCGTGTCTATGATGCAGCGTCAAAGGTAACTGCGGCCATGATCTCCGAGCTAATAGTCCGTGCTGCTGGAAACGTCGTCGAACTGTTCGTGCAGATGGTTGTTGTCTTGCAAACGTCCCCATCTGTTGATTCAGGGATCGAGACGTGGCTGCACGATCCGTTACAGCCATGCCGATAAGATGCCTGTCATGTCGATTGGTAGTGGTACGAGGCCGTTGGGATCCAGCACGGCGTTCCGTATTACCCTCCTGGACCCATCGATTTCGCATTCTGCTGACAGTCATTGGATCTCGACCAATGCGAACAGCAGTGTCGCGATACGATAGACCGCAATCGCGGACGGCTACAATCCGACCTTTGTCAAAGTCGGAAACGTGATGGTACGCATTTCTACTCCTTACACGAGGCATCACAACAACGTTTCACCAGTCAACGCCGTTCAACTGCTGTCTGTGTATGAGAAATCGCTTGGAAACTTTCCTCATGTCAGCACCATGTAGGTGTTGCCACCGGCGCCAACCCTGTGTGAATGCTCTGAAAAGCTAATGATTTCCATACCACAGCATCTTCTTCCTGTCCGTTAAATTTCGTGTCTGTAGCACGTCATCTTCGTGTTGTAGCAATTTTAATGACCGGTAGTGTATAACCCAGTAGTTTGTCCCCGACGGCGAGTGTTGATCACAGACGTACTGACGGTCAAAAGTGTAACAGGGGAGTGTGATAGGAGCTCTCTTATTCTCTACAATGCGCAAATGACGTCTCCGACAGAGTGAGCAGCAGTCTGCGCCTGTTCGCTGTTGATGCTGTCGAGTACGGGAAAGTAACGTCGTTGAGTGAATGTAGGAGAATACAATAGTTGGTGTGCTGATCGGCAGCATGCTCAAATTGTAGGAAAGTGTAGAGTAATGCAGACCAGTAGGAAAAACAGTCACGTAACCATCGAATACAGCATTAGTATGCAGCATGACACAGTCACCTCCATTAAACGCTCTACATACGCGTAACACTGCAAAGCGATGTGAAACAGGATGAGCACGTAAGGACTGTAGAGGGGAAGGCGAATGGCAGACTTCGGTTTATTGTGCTTATTTTAGGAAAGTTTAGGTCATCTACAAAGTAGAACGCATGTGTAATACTAGTTCAGTGTTGCCCGAGTGTTTGGGATTCCACACATTCTGCGTTAAAGGAAGACACAAAACAATTCAGAAGCGTACTGTCACAGTTGTTACCGATAGATTAGATCGTCAAGTGAGTGTTGCAGAGATGATTCGTGTAATCAAATGCGGATCTCTGGAGAGAAAATGACGTTCATTCGGCAAAACACTATTGAGAAAGTCAAGAGAACTAGCATTTGAAGCTGAATGCAGAAGTGAGGACGAGGGGTTCAGTTAGGATGGAAGTTCACCTCTCCTGTAATGTCACTCCTTAAACAACAACTACCAAATACATTTTTTATTCAAAACAGTTTAAGACAATCAACACGGGCATCTTTTTAAGAAATATTACTAATATCTTGCTTCTCAAGCAAGACAGCAGATAACAATTACCTACAGACTTAACGCACAGACAACCCACAGAGATTTCAAGTAAATCACAGTATTACGCTGAATTAAAATAAATGGTACCAAACTTAAAAAAAAAGAAAAATTACAATATGGTAATTTACCAAAAGCATCAGTTCGTTTACAACCCGCAGAAAACCAACCAGCACAACAGGTAACTATAATAACAATCCATAAGCAACTAACATAAAACCCTTTACAAAAAATAGGGTCGAGGGTGACTTAACTTAAATGTCGGATGCAGCCTACCAGCCGTCCAAATAACACCTAAACGTCGGGGCTCAACCGGGAGTCAGTTCCCATTAGACGGCACGTCAGAGCTTCTGTGCACCACAGCGGGACGTGGCGCCTCAGCCACGCACCCCAACTCGCAGAAACTGTAACAAACAGACCGCAGAAGACACGGCAAACACCAGCCAAACATCAATCAATATACGCTAATAACTCGATAAAATACACAAACCAATTACTGTTAAGTGAGTGCATTCAGTGAGTGCAGGTATATAAGGAAGTACTTATAAATGAGTACCATTACCAAATACAAGCTTTACTAATAACAGAATAACGGGTTGCAATATATATATATATATATATATATATATATATATATATATATATATATATATATATATATATATACCAGGGACGTCCCTTGATGGCAATAAACCCAAAATCACACTCACGCCTTCGTGCTAATCTGCCTTATAATAGTCATCCAACCTGCTGATTTTAAAGCTAAATAGAAACTGCTGATCTGCTTACAGTCACAAAGATTCTGCCGGCTCGCTGCAACGCATATCGTTTTACGAAACGAAGGCACCAAAACCACTTAAACGTACAATGGAGAGCGTTGTTCGAGATGGTCCCGAGGGATGGGTCTCTCCGAGAAAACAGGCCCGAAAGTAATGCGTCGAGCAGCGCCCGAAGTTGACATGAGACAGGTCCACCACAAACTCCGTCTTGCAAGGTAGACAGGCCGCGCCACCGTTGCCCGAGCGCGCGTGCTTGCTCCGTCGTCCCCTCAAGCACGCCCTAGCGCCTTGTAGCGAGTCCGGCGAACAACTCGCCTACCGCAAATACCCGCCGACAGATTACACAGGGGCAAAGATAGTAGTACAGTCGGGTAATCGCCAGTACTGCCAAAGAGCTGGTGTGCCAGAAAAGGCGCACCACGGCTCAGATGTTACTGCCTCCAACGTAAATTTTGCATAAGGAACACGAAGATAGGAGAAATTTGGGGTCCTGCGGAGGCATATACATAGTAGTTTTTCCATTTCTCTACCGGCGAGTGGAACAGGAAGCGAAATGACTAGTAGTAGTACGTGGTACCCTCCGCCATGCACCACATGGTGTCTTGTGAGTATGTATAGACATATAGATGTTGATGTCGTGGAACTTAAAATTCTAGTTACATTCTACCAAAGCTTTTCCCAATTAATAAGAAAAAGGTATCTGGTCAGTTTCAAATAATTGCAGTACTATTTTGCTACATTGTCTGAGAAATGCGGCGAAAATATTAATCGGGCTGTGTAACACGAATTCAGAAACTTTTTGCGTATCGTGTACCACAACCATAAATTTACTAAAACACAATTAAATATTTCACCTTGGCTGAATTACGAGTACATATACTTCACTGCATCAACTGACTTCCACGATGTCTCATTTTCATATCGTCGTAATTTTAGAAAGTCGTCTAGTGTGGGAGTAAGCAATTTACGCCACATCAGTCTGTGGAGAACAATGTGCGATATGTCACGAGTGAGTATGTTTCCGTACGTATGTTACTACGAAATTACTGTTATTTAACTCTTTACTACCAATTTATCAATTTTTTTTCTGTAGGAGTGAGTAATATTAATGTGTAATTATTTCAGTTAATGTCGTCGTCAGAGGTAACAATATGAAAAAAATGTCCTGCCGTTACATATTCCAATGCATGAGGGGTTGGACATGAGTGTCCCAGTGGTATTTGAGGCGGGATTCATATGTTCCAGTGCTAATGAAATGAATGATATCCTGTGTTTTCATTTATGATGTACATTTTCAGATCATATTTATGATCACAGATATTTCCCATGTCGGTACATTACGTATTACAAATAACAAGCTCTTCATCATTACAATCAAATTGTAGTGTCTCATGTGACAGTCGCATCCATCCTGCTTGTGATAGCGAGTGTAACGGTTTTTGCACGAAGCAGTTTGACACGTGATGTATAACGACAATACGTAGCAAATTCCCATTTTTTCTCTGGTAATCTATGGTGGCCGGAACAAATACATTCAAAGGGAAGAAGAAAGGATTATATCATCGACGACTATGTTACATTGTCCCCTTTCGAGTTACATACTTCAATGAGAGACGTGCACTGTATGAATCCACAAACGGTGACTATAATGTTACAAGGACATGAGTGTAAACGTGATACAGCACGGCCTGACCATCTTCAGGTTTAGCAGTTATTGCAAGGTCATTAGCTTCAGACGACGATTGCTTTCCTTCTCTTGTATATTTGTGGATCATCTGTCATTGGAGTCCTGAAACGTCCCGCCATGTTGTTCTCTAGGAGTAATTAACTTCTGTAACCTGTGTGTAAAGGGTTTTGAATCACCAGTCTTACCGTTTCGTTACCAACAACGACGTAAACTTCCGTAATATCACGTTGGAAACTACAGTAACAGGTTCCTTTACTCTACACACACACAACCACAACCACACACATACACACACACAAATGTGTTGCGTCACCCTGGTTCCCAAAACTCCTGCAGATAGATGTTGACTGTGGGTATTGTATCACAGACACAGTCCCTTTGACTGTTCAGAGCTGTCACTAAAGCCCCCCCCCCCCCAAAAAAAAGATGAAAACAACCATGCAAGAACCATGCGTCTGTTGGACGGAGGGGGTCCGACAGCCGATCGGTTCCAGTCTTTCCACCAGGAAGGAGGTACACGGCGCGTGTTGTCGGTAGTTCAACCATGCATGGACGGTCAATACCGTAATTCGATCGCGTCCGCATTGTCACTTTATGCCAGGAAGGACTTTCAACAAGTGAAGTGCCCAGATGCCTCGGAGTGAACTAAAGCGATGTTCGGACATGGAGGTTTTACAGAGAGGTTGGTTGGTTTGGGGAAGGAGACCAGACAGCGAGGTCATCGGTCTCATCAGATTAGGGAAGGAAGTCGGCCGTGCCCTTTGAATGGAACCATCCCGGCATTTGCATGGAGCGAGTTATGGAAATCACGGAAAACCTAAATCAGGATGGCCGGACGCGGGATTGAACCGTCATCCTCCCGAATGCGAGTCCAGTGACTAACCACTGCGCCACCTCGCTCGGTCTTTTACAGAGAGAAAGGAACTGTCGATGACATGCCTCGGTGAGGCTACCCAAGGGCTACTACTGCAGTGGATGATCGCCACCTACGGATTATGGCTCGGAGGAGCCCTGACAGCAATGCCACCATGTTGAATAATACTATTCTTGCAGCGAAAGGACGTCGTGCTACGACTCAAACTGTGCCCAATGGGCTGCATAATGCGTAACTTCAATCCCGACGTCCATGGCAAGGTCCATCTTTGCAACCACGACACCATGAAGCGCGGTAAAGATGGGCTCAACAACATTCCGAATGGACCTCTCAGGACTGGCATCACGTTCTCTTCGCCGATGAGTGTCGCATGTGCCTTCAACCAGACAATCGCCGGAGACGTGTTTGGAGGCAACCCAGTCAGGCTCATCGCCTTAGAAGCACTGTCCACCGAGAGCAGCAAGGTGGAGGTTCTTTGCTATTTTGGGGTGGCATTATGTAGGGCCGACGTACACCATTGGCGATCATGGATGGCGCGGTAACGGCTGTATGATGCGTGAATGCCATCCTCTGACCGATAGTGCAACCATATCGTCAGCATAATGGCGAGGTATTCGTCTTCATGGACTACAATTCGAGCCCGCAACGTGTACATCTTGGGAATCTCTTCTTTTAGGATAACGACTTCTCTCGACAATAGTTGCCAGGATGTTCTCCAGAATGAACACTATCGAACATGCTTGGGGTAGATTGAAAAGGGCTGTGTGTGGACGACGTGACCCCATAATTACTCTGAGGGATCTAATCGCCGTTGAGGAATGGGATAATTTGGACCAACAGTGCCTTGATGAACTTGTGGATAGTATGCCACGACGAATACAGGCATGCATCAATGCAAGAGGACGCGCTACTCGGTATTATGGGTACCGGTGTGTACAGCAATCTGGACCATCACCTCAGAAAGTCTCGCTGTATGGTGGTAGAACAACCAATGTGTGGTTTTCATGAGCAATAAAAAGGGCGGAAATGTTGATTTATGTTGCAATTTTCTGTAAAGACTCCGGACCCTATGAACCGAGGTGATGCAAGCCTTTTCTTGATGTGTGTATATTACTAAGCTACGAACTGGTGGCGCAGTAACCCAGTCGCAGCTGAAAGCTGCCTGTCTAGCACTACACTTAGTCAACAAAAAATTGATTAGCAATAGTTCATATAACAGCTCATGCATCGAAGCTGCTTACAAGAATAATATAAAGAAGAATGGAAAAGAAAATTGAGAATGCTCTAGGTGACGATCAGTTTGGCTTTAGGAAAAGTAAAGGGACAAGAGAGGCAATTCTGACGTTACGGCTAATAATGGAAACAAGGCTAAATAAAAATCAAGACACTTTCATAGGATTTGTCGACCTGGAAAAAGCGTTCGACAATATAAAATGGTGCAAGCTGTTGGAGATTCTGAAAAAAGTAGAGGTAAGCTAAGGAAGAGACGGGTCATATACAATATGTCCAACAACCAAGAGGGAATAATAAGAGTGGACGATCAAGAACGAAGTGCTCGTATTAAGAAGGGTGTAAGACAAGGCTGTAGCCTTTCGCCCCTGCTCTTCAATCTGCACATCGAGGAAGCAATGATGGAAATAAAAGAAAGGTTCAGGAGTGGAATTAAAATACAAGGTGAAAGGATATCAATGATACGATTCGCTGATGACATTGCTATCCTGAGTGAAAGTGAAGAAGAATTAAATGATCTGCTGATCGGAATGAACAGTCTAATGAGTACACAGTATGGTTTGAGAGTAAATCGGAGAAAGACGGAGGTAATGAGAAGTAGTAGAAATGAGAACAGCGAGAAACTTAACATTAGGATTGATGGTCACGAAGTCAATGAAGTTAAGGAATTCTGCTACCTAGGCAGTAAAGTAACCAATGACGTACGGAGCAAGGAGGACATTAAAAGCAGACTCGCTATGGAAAAACAAGCATTTCTGGCCAAGAGAAGTCTACTAATATCAAATACCGGCATTAATTTGAGGAAGAAATTTCTGAGGATGTACGTCTGGAGTACAGCATTGTATGGTAGTGAAACATGGACTGTGGGAAAACCGGAACAGAAGAGATTCGAAGTATTTGAGATGTGGTGCTATAGACGGATGTTGAAAATTAGGTGGACTGATAGATAAGGTAAGGAATGAGGAGGTTCTATGCAGAATCGGAGAGGAAAGGAATATGTGGAAAACACTGATAAGGAGAAGGGACAGGATGATAGGACATCTGCTAAGACATGAGGGAATGACTTCCATGGTACTAGAGGGAGCTGTAGAGGGCAAAAACTGTACAGGAAGACAGAGATTGGAATACGTCAAGCAAATAATTGAGGACGTAGGTTGCTAGTGCTACTCTGAGATGAAGAGGTTAGCACAGGAAACGAATTCGTGGCGGGCCGCATCAAACCTGTCAGTAGACTGATGATCAAAAAAAAGGTTCATATAATTACTGAACAAATTTAAGAACTTAAAATGCTATCATAATGTACTCATTAAGAAGGATAATGTTATGTTACATGTTTAAGACAGTAAGGTATGCGTCACGGTTATAATATACACTGCTGGCCACCGTAAATGCAACACCCTGAAGGAAGCATCCGAATCAAGTGAAATTTACACCATGGGTTTGCAGCGATGAGATATGCAACTGATTAGAATTTCAGCGCAGACGCACATCACGCGCGCCTGTGGCGCCACCTCATAGCGCCATTTAAGGCTTGGCGATTTCGATGAGTGTACGTTCGGCACGTGTGTTTACCTTGTGGTTGTTTCACAAGACGATCAGTTATGCCTCGTAGACAACAGCGAACATCTTTTGATCAGCTCCCCAGCTGCCACACCTGATGATCTTTGGCAACGTGTGGAAGCTGCTTGGGCTGCTGTACCCCAGGAACACTCTTGACTCTATGCCGAGACGTGTGGCAGCGGTGATCTCCAACAATGCCGGCTACTCTGACTACTGATTCTGGCAGGAACCACATGTCACAGACGTCTGTAAACGTAATCATCTGATACTTGGTCAACATGTTATCTACAAAATAAATTTTGTTGTGCTACCTCATGTCTTTCGTGGTGTTGCATTTACGGTGGCCAGCAGTGTATATCGAAGCAACGTAATTCACGGCGCTCAAATGCCTGGATTTCATTCATAGAGTACTTCAGAATGAGAGCACTGAGTGACTTCCAGGAAACTTTAAACAAAATTTAGAACGTTTACGAAGCTTATTCTCATTGCAGGCAAACTTCAGTTCAGGCATGACATTTGAATTTACTACTTCTGTACATTTCGATTCTCAATAAATGATGTGAGCACTATCCACGTATACCAAGAATGTACATGCAAAATTATTTGTACGACACATAGCTCAGGTGATTTGATAACATAAACGTTGAGAAGTATGAAAATCTAGCTTTTAGTTATAACAGAGGGCAAATTCACGGACTATTACCAGCGAGTGTTTCATAATAGCTGCACTTAGCGAATTTCAGCGAACTTTAAACAAAATTCGAAACATTTCTATATTCTCCGACCTCCCCAGCTCGCATAGGTAAAGTTCGGAGTGCAGGCGCTACATGGATCTATCTTGACCGACCGACCGGCGTGTCGTCGTCTTTTAATGGCGTCGCTGGATGCGGAGAGCGCATGGGGCGGGTGTACGTATCAGCATAGCGCTCTCATGGTCGTAGTAGGGCTTCTTAATCTTGGAATCGCTACAGCTCTGTCACGTAGCTCCTCAGGTGGCCTCACGAGGCTGAGTGCACCCCTGAGTGCTGGAGGGATTAGGAAACACGAATCTTGCAAGGCTGTCCATAAATCCGTAAGAGTACGAGGAGGCGGAGACCTCTTCTGAACAGAACGTTGCAACGCATCCCAGATATGCTCAGTGATGTTCATGTCTGGGGAGTTTGGTAACCAGCGGAAGTGGTTAAACTCAGAAAAGTGTCCCTGAAGCCACTCGTATGGGGTGTCGTATTGTCCTACTGGAATTGCCGTAGTCCGTCGGAATGCACAATGGACAAGGCTGAGTGCACCCCTTCCCAGTGCAATAAGCAAGGCCAACTACCTGTCAGTACTGGAAACAGAACCCAAGTGCCCCGCGTGACGGTCTGCCGCGCTGACCACTCAGCTACGGGGGCTTACTCTCTCGCACATGGTTACCAGAAAATATTCAACGCTTTGCCTCATTTGTAAGTAGTCAGACATTTATAGCGGTTTTTTCTTTAATCTTTTCAATCTATAATACAAAAGAAATGTAATTCTAAAATTTTTACAAAGGTATCCTTTGGTATGACAGTAAGCAACGAATACAAGAAGAAATTGACAAAAGTAAACAAACAACTTTATTCAGAAACCACTATGACATAGAGTTTTCAGCCACCCCGCGTTTCATGTAATATATTCGGAAGCAAGTTTGCGTTTTCCCGCATCTCGAATCTTCCATCAGCTCACAAAGCCTGAAATATAGACTTAAACAGGAAACAAAACAGGACGTATAATTTTGTATCAAAGCTACATAATTCCCAGTGATTTCATTTCGAAATCTCTCATAAACGCAATGATATAAACTCAGATTTACATTCCAGTTAGTTTCTTTCAGTGTCAATGATCTCCTCAATATGACCACTATAGGAAAACCGCATGACCTAATTCCCAACAATAACGTGGTACAGTCCTCAAGCTGACTCTGACTTTGAACGCTGTGGGTGTGTCAATGCACTACACTCGAACTCAATGTACTACTACACTGAATAGCCATAGATAGTGCTACGTCTGCCTAATATCGTGTGGGACTTCCGCGAGTACTCAGAAGAGCCGCAACACGACGTTTCAACACGACTTGGCATGGACTCGACTAATGTCTGAAGTAGTGCTGGAGGGATTAGGAAACACGAATCTTGCAAGGCTGTCCATAAATCCGTAAGAGTACGAGGAGGCGGAGACCTCTTCTGAACAGAACGTTGCAACGCATCCCAGATATGCTCAGTGATGTTCATGTCTGGGGAGTTTGGTAACCAGCGGAAGTGGTTAAACTCAGAAAAGTGTCCCTGAAGCCACTCGTATGGGGTGTCGTATTGTCCTACTGGAATTGCCGTAGTCCGTCGGAATGCACAATGGACATGAATGGATGCAGGTGATCAGACAGGATGCTTACGTAATTGTCACGTGTCAGAGTAGTATCTGGACATATCGAGGGTCCCATATCACTCCAACTGCACACGCCCCACACCATTGCAGAGCCTCCATCATCTTGAACAGTCTCCTGCTGACATGCAGGGTCCATGAATTCATGAGATTGTCTCCATAGCCGTACACGTCCATCCGCTCGATAAAAGTGGAAAAGAGACTCATCCGACCAGGTAACATGTTTCCAGTCATCAACAGTGCAATGACGGTGTTGACGGGCCCAGGAGAGGCGTAAAGCTTTGTGTCGTGCAGTCTTGAATGGTACACGAGTGGGCCTTCGGCTCCGAAAGCCCTTATGCATGATGTTTCGTTGGATGATTCGCACGCTGACACTTGTTGATGGCCCAGAATTGAAATCTGTAGGAATTTGCGGAAGGGCTGCACTTCTGTCACGATGAATAATTAATTGCCTTCAATCGTCGTTGGTCTCGTTCTTGAACGATCTTTTTCCGCGCCACAGCGATGTCGGAGATTTTATGTTTACCAGATTCTTGATGTTCACGATACACTCGTGAAGTGGTCGTGCACGAAAATCTCCACTTCATCGCTACCTCGGAAGTGCTGTGTCCCATCGCTCGTGCGCCATTGTAGCAGCGCTAACCGATGTTACAACCTGTTGTTGCCGACCGCAGCGCCGTATTCTGCCTGTTTACACATCTATGTATTTGTATGCGCATGCCTTTACCAGTTTCTTTCTCGATCCAGTGTAGATGTCTCTGTCTGGCAACATCATCAGTGGCTTGATGCTAAGGGCATTGGTACATCAGAAAAAAATTAACTAAACGGTGGTTTCAGGCAGAAACAACTTGTACTGAAAGTGCTATATTCTGATACTTTTGCTCTCGCTTTTGTATTTTTGTCTGAGAGCATACTGTTGAACTGAAATGTTCCTAACAGGACGGCCGATGCCTACCGTTCGCTGGTGGAGGGGAGAGCGCCTGCTGGCGGTGTCGGAGCCTCCGGTGCCAGAGGAGCCTCCTGAGGGACAGGAGGACGTGGGCGCCGTGGACCCTCTGGAGGAGCTGCTGGAAGAGGAGGAAGAGGAGGAGGAGGAGTTGGAGCCGATGCGCAGCCGCGTGCAGCTGGGCCCGCTGGCCAGGGACGACCTGGGCGCGCGGCTCACCTGCCAGGCGTCCAACACGAGGGCCGCGCCGCCCGTCGCCGCCACCGTCGCCCTAGACCTCGTCCGTGAGTACCGCACAGTGCTTCTGCTCGCTGTGAATGCTGTTTTATGGCGGTGTGATTCGCGTCTAATAGCTCACACTGTCGCCCACTAGCACGCGCGCAGATGCAGGGCTCTGATGGGATGGAGGGGGGCGTGTCACACATATTTCGCAGCTGTTCACGGCTCACCCACTCTCTACGCACCAATAATAACTGCAATGACTCCCACTTTTAACACGGCACAGATGCCTAAGATATTAACAAAAATGATAAGTTATAAAATTATTTGAATATAATACCTCTTTAAAAGACTCTGAGAGAAATGTGAGGAAACAGCTGTGCGGTGTGCGTTAGGATGTTGAAACTGCACGATTGGTCGCGGGGCATGATGGAAATTAGTAAGTGCGGTTTAACGACGAAGCCCACTTTCGTTTGGATGGGTTCGTCAATAAGTAAAATTGGTGCATTCACATTCAAAGGGTGACCGTGTGGTGTGCAATGTCCAGTCATGGAAAAATGGATGCGACATTCCTTGATAGCACGGTGCCTACTGAACGGTACGTGAAGGCTTCGGAAGATGATTTCATCCCCATTATACAAAGTAACCCTGATGTCGACAAGAAATGTTTCACGCAAGTCGGAGCTCGATCCCATCGAAGCAGGAGGACGTTTGATGTCCTAGAGGAGCACTTTGGGTACGTCATCAAGGATCTGGGATATCCAGAGGCCATTGGCGTGGACCTTGACTGACCGCCATATTCTCCAGATATGAACGCATGCGACTCCTTTCTGTGGGACTACATTAAAGACATGATGTACAGCAATAACCCCAGAACCATTTCTGAGCTGAAAACAGCCATCGACAGCGGGTTATGCAGAATTTCGCTATTCGTCTGAGCCACATTATCGCCAATGATTGCAGGAATATCGAACATTTCATAACCTAGATCTGAATATCTGCAGTGACATTTGCATATTGAATAAATTATCTGCATCCAGCAGTTTGTAAATAATTCACGTTTTTTTTCTTATAGTTCAATAATTGTCGCCCTGTATCTACGCTCTTTTAACACAGTACATTCTAAGAAGTTTCCAAAGTTTTCTTCATACTTAACTCATTATATGCAGTATCTCCGTCTCATTACCGCTGTCCACATACTTTCTTTTCCACTCACTTCTCACTTTCTTTTATTTTACATCCATTGCCACTGTCTCCTCTTTGTCTGACACTGGCTATTTGTTTTTCTTTACCACTGCCACTTTGTCCGACATACCTTGGCAGTTCAAAATTTTTAGGCTCCAAATTAGTGTATCCCTATCGCCACGTATTTCAAATTTCGGTCCACAATGCGTCCTTCTCCATACCTTCGTGTTGTAGTTCGCCGGTCTGGATGACTACAGAGCCCCCAAGCCTGTCCATGGTCTCCTGTGAAATTTATTTTTCGTTTCCATGGTCTCTTCTCTCCTTTGCTCGCACTGCTCCTATCTTCTCTCGCCTCTCTTTCTCTTTTACGTCGATGACTTTAGCTGACGATCTATGGCTGCCTCTCTCTGGCTCTAACTGCTACTGTCTTCATCCATCTCTCTATTTCTTTTACTGCCAGTATCTCTCTCCCACCACGACTGTCTCCTCCCTCTTTCTCTCTCACTGGAACTGTCTCCTCTCTGTTCTACCACACGTCTATTAATCTCTTTCAGAAGAAAAGAGCTCAAATATTTTTGCATAGCAAAAGTGTGGTGAGGAAGGCAGAATGAGGACTGAGGCAGCTGGTCTCCCCCCCCCCCCATTTTCTTTATTTTATTTTTATTTTCAATTTTATTTCACACTCCTAGCTCCGCAGGAACAAATGGAGTAGCAAATCTCCAAGATCATGGAACGTGTCAGTACATGTAATTACAACATAACAGTAATAACAAATAAAATAAAATGCTTATGAACCCAAAAAAGACAAGCCCAAAGTTTATATAAACGCAATCAACAATATAACATAGGAATCAGTTTAAATTTTCAAGGAGCTAGTCGACAGAACAGAAGGAGTGACCCATGAGAAAACTCTTCAGCTTAGATTTGAAAGCGCGTGGATTGCTGCTAAGGCTTTTAAAGTCTTGTGGTAGCTTACTGAAAATGGATGGAGCAATGTACTGCACACTTTTATACACAAACAAGAGTGAAGGAAGTGCGATCCAAATGCAGACTGAATTTCCGCCTGGTATTAAATGAGTTAAGGCTGCTAATTCTTGGGGATAAGTTAATGTTGTTAACAAGCGACGCCAGTAAAGAATATATATATATATATATATATATATATATATATATATATATATATATTGAGTGGACATTGTCAGAATACCCAGACTAGTGAACAGAGTTCGACAAAAGGTTTGTGAACTTATACCAGTTATTGCCCAAAGCGTCAGTTTCTGAGCCTAAAATATCCTTTGAGAATGGGAGGAGTTACCCCAAAATATAATACCATACGGCACAAGGGAATTAAAATAAGCGAAGTATACCACTTTTCGTGTCGAGCTATCACTTACTTCAGATACCGTTCGAATAGTAAAAATGGTAGCATTAAGTCTTTGAACAAGATCCTTAAAGTGGGCATTCCACGAAAATTTACTATTTGAACACCTAGAATTTTGAACTCTTCAGTTTTACTAACCGTATGCCCATTCTGTGAAATTAAAATCTCGGGTTTTGTTCAGTTGTGTGTTAGAAACTGTAAAAAACCGAGTCCTACTGCGATTTAGCGTTGGTTTATTTTCTACAAGCCACGAAGCTAAGTTATGAACTGCACTATTTGAAACAGAGCCAGTGCTGCACACAATAACCTTTACTGCCAAGTTAGTACCATCAGCAAACAGAAATTTTGAAAATTACCTTTAATAATAGTCGAGGGCATATAATTTATATAAATAAGGAATAGGAGTGTCCCAGCACTGATCCCTGTGGCATCCCTCGCCCCCCCCCCCCCCCCATTTGACCATGCCCCACTGAGACCATACATCACAGCCATTCTCAACATGATGAATAATGAAATTTTTCTGTCTGTTGTTAAAGTAGGAGGTGAAGCAATTGTGAGCTGCTCCCCGTATTCCATAATGGTCCAACTTCTGGAGCAATATTTTGTGATCAACACGATCAAACGCCTTAGATAAATCAAAAATGATTCCTAGCGTAGGAAATCTTCTGTTTAATCGATCCAGTCCCTCTGAGAGAAAAGAGAATACAACATTTTCAATTATTAAACGACGTCTAAAGCCGAACTGTACGTTTGATAGCAAATTATATGAAATAAAATGATCAGTTATCCTTGCATACACAGCCTTTTCAATAACTTTAGCTAACACTGGCAGAAAAAGGACTAAAATTATCTTCGTTATCCCTTTCTCCCTTTCTATGAAGCGGCTTTGCTACTCAGTAGTTATCATTCAGGAAACTGTTTATACTTAAAGAAAAATTTACAAATAATGGCAAAATACACGGCTAACATGTGCAGCACAGTACTTAGATATTCTGCTAGGCACTCCAAGAGTGTCCTAGTCTTCATTGATTTAATTATTGACTCAATCTGCCCCTTGTCAGTATTACAGAGGAGTACTTCAGACATCAATCTCGGAAAGGCATTTTCAAGGGAGTTATACGATTCCCTGTAGAAACTGAGACACAGTCTTTTAAAGTCTAACGTATTCGCCTTTTTTCAGCTCCGGCGGCAGCATATTTCCACTGGTTTGTTTATTTTCCATGCTACAGCAAGATGAACTGTGCTTAAGGCAGCGAATTCTATAGGCCAGTAAGGTTTTCAGTTTTTTTCTGCTTCGGCAGATTTATATACTTTTTTATACACAAATAAGTACGAAAAATGTAAAGTTAAGACAAAATCATATGTGTTACAATTTTTCTGGGTACTTTTTTAGCCGATCGCAACTGATTGCAAGCGCCCGGCTCATGATTTGTGCCTGAAATGAGTAGAAATGTTATCACACACATTTCACTGAATTTTGGGTCTTCCCAGTTTTACATCATTTTGGACAGTCATTTTATGTTATTTTCAGGGATACTCAGATCCTTTTTGTCACTGCAGTAACGAACAAGGGAAGTATCTATTGGATCACAAAGACCAACATTTTCCTTACACCAGGTAAACATAATAACAGAAAAATTACTGCATTCAGGCGCTTCACAGTAATCACTTGTTTTAAGTAGACAATGCTGGAGTGGAGTAAGATATGTTAATGGCCCTTGTTCTACATATTGTGCTGTGTACCGGCATATTTGATCAAATTCGTAAAGTTTGGTGATGAAAACTGAATGTACAGAAATGTCTGATGTTTAAGAATGCCGTTCTGCTGATAGACCTGAAACGACAAAGAGTTAATGGAAATTATATTTCCCAAAAACTTTCTGAAAAATATTTGAAAGTTTCGATTTTTTTCTAATGAAACTATTAGTTTCGCGTGGAATCTTAATTACATTTGCCGTGTTTTCCCCGTCCTCCTGAAGTCCAACAAAAGCAATCAGTTAGTGTCGGTAAATGGTACGAACATGTTTCGGATCTATAATGAAAATTATTCTTTGCAGTTTTTCAGATTTTGCTGCTTCAGTTACAAGATTTTTACAAGTAAAGCGTCCCTTTTTTGTAAAAATTTTTTGGTCCTAGTTTGCCCTCATGTTCCTGCAGACATTTATAAAGTTGCAGGATTCCACCGATATTTATCACTTGCACTTTTATATACGAATGTGACTCAGCACTCATCAGCTGCACAAGTGACTGTCTTTCTTTGCTCGAAATGATGAAATGGAGTTTGCACGAAACCTGGCTGACCGGCTTTATATGCTACTTTTAGGGGACAACAAGAAGCTTCGCCTTCACGTCAGCTACGAGTCTCTTTATTGTTTTTTCTATAAATGAAGTCTCATCTGCACAATTATTTTAGGGCAAATTTGCTGAAGAGGTCTGGAAATCGATAATGTCCATCTCAAATTCTATTCAGAGCACCCAATCTCACAGGTCTCCTTGGGTAGTGGTGCACTGACTCTTGCGAGCATTCTAAATCTCTTGAATTGTTTTTCCGTCACATTTTTGCGAATTATTATGACACATACTTCATACTGTTTCTTCCATTTAAACAACTGATGTTCAGATTTACGGAAAGAAACAGCCTTTGCACTCTATTTAATTGTATGTTAGTTCTCTCTCCATTGTGAACCAAAACATTTGTAGCGTTCTTTTTATCACTGTAAGCAATTTTTGGAACGTTTTCTATGTGCCAGCAAGGTACTCTATTTTTATTGTGGACTTTAATTAGCTCAGTAATTACCGATCGTACGACAGTTCACGGAGTCGCCCCAGTTATTCCCTGTTTGCTCTAGTGTGTCCACAATTTCTAGCGAAATGTCGACATCATTCGAATGTACGTCGAAGAAGTTACAACTGAACAACACATACACTCCTGGAAATTGAAATAAGAACACCGTGAATTCATTGTCCCAGGAAGGGGAAACTTTATTGACACATTCCTGGGGTCAGATACATCACATGATCACACTGACAGAACCACAGGCACATAGACACAGGCAACAGAGCATGCACAATGTCGGCACTAGTACAGTGTATATCCACCTTTCGCAGCAATGCAGGCTGCTATTCTCCCATGGAGACGATCGTAGAGATGCTGGATGTAGTCCTGTGGAACGGCTTGCCATGCCATTTCCACCTGGCGCCTCAGTTGGACCAGCGTTCGTGCTGGACGTGCAGACCGCGTGAGACGACGCTTCATCCAGTCCCAAACATGCTCAATGGGGGACAGATCCGGAGATCTTGCTGGCCAGGGTAGTTGACTAACACCTTCTAGAGCACGTTGGGTGGCACGGGATACATGCGGACGTGCATTGTCCTGTTGGAACAACAAGTTCCCTTGCCGGTCTAGGAATGGTAGAACGATGGGTTCGATGACGGTTTGGATGTACCGTGCACTATTCAGTGTCCCCTCGACGATCACCAGTGGTGTACGGCCAGTGTAGGAGATCGCTCCCCACACCATGATGCCGGGTGTTGGCCCTGTGTGCCTCGGTCGTATTCAGTCCTGATTGTGGCGCTCACCTGCACGGTGCCAAACACGCATACGACCATCATTGGCACCAAGGCAGAAGCGACTCTCATCGCTGAAGACGACACGTCTCCATTCGTCCCTCCATTCACGCCTGTCGCGACACCACTGGAGGCGGGCTGCACGATGTTGGGGCGTGAGCGGAAGACGGCCTAACGGCGTGCGGGACTGTAGCCCAGCTTCATGGAGACGGTTGCGAATGGTCCTCGCCGATACCCCAGGAGCAACAGTGTCCCTAATTTGCTGGGAAGTGGCGGTGCGGTCCCCTACGGCACTGCGTAGGATCCTACGGTCTTGGCGTGCATCCGTGCGTCGCTGCGGTCCGGTCCCAGGTCGACGGGCACATGCACCTTCCGCTGACCACTGGCGACAACATCGATATACAGTGGAGACCTCACGCCCCACGTGTTGAGCAATTCGGCGGTACGTCCACCCGGCCTCCCGCATGCCCACTATACGCCCTCGCTCAAAGTCCGTCAACTGCACATACGGTTCACGTTCACGCTGTCGCGGCATGCTACCAGTGTTAAAGTCTGCGATGGAGCTCCGTATGCCACGGCAAACTGGCTGACACTGACGGCGGCGGTGCACAAATGCTGCGCAGCTAGCGCCATTCGACGGCCAACACCGCGGTTCCTGGTGTGTCCGCTGTGCCGTGCGTGTGATCATTGCTTGTACAGCCCTCTCGCAGTGTCCGGAGCAAGTATGGTGGGTCTGACACACCGGTGTCAATATGTTCTTTTTTCCATTTCCAGGAGTGTATGTAGGTCTTCAGGTGACATACTTGATTTCGATTGCGTACCACGTCCATCATTCTCCATTTTTACAAGGTTGAAAACATTGATTGGATTCGAGATTACTGTGAAACTGTGGAACGTGCAAAAAGACAGATGCTATTTATCTATGAAGAAATCGCAAAGAAAATTATCTCCTTTGTTAACATTTAGCGATACGACAAAGATAAAAAAATGGCTCTGAGCACTATGGGACCCAACATCTTAGGTCATAAGTCCCCTAGAACTTAGAACTACTTAAACCTAACTAACCTAAGGACATCACACACACCCATGCCCGAGGCAGGATTCGAACCTGCGACCGTAGCAGCCCCGCGGTTCCGGACTGCAGCGCCAGAACCGCACGGCCCCGCGGCCGGCACGACAAAGATAACTGTAACTATAATGGATATTAAAAGAGTAACAATTTCGAGCAAGTAGTAGCTTTAAACAGTTATCACAGAGAAACTATCAACGGAAACTGAAATTCGCATTATATATTAGTATAGCGTATTTCCGTGTTATCTGTTTACCGTTGGCCGTCAAATAAGGATATGTCCCTGCCGTATCCCTCTTGTGCTGTCTCCTACACCCACGGCTGTATACATTTGTCCAGCCTCCAAGTGAACTACGAATTTCGGAAATTTTAACACTTTTTAGATATGTGCAGTGAATCTTAGCGTCTAAAATTTTTACATTGTGTTTCTGCGTATTCCTTGCCGCAGTGGATACAACTGTTCCCGTGAGATCACCGAAGTTAAGCGCTGTTTGGCGTGGCCGGCAGTTGGATGGGTGAACATCGAGTCGCCATGCGCTGTTGCCATTTTTCGGGGTGCACTCAGCCTCGTGATGCCAATTGAGGAGCTACTCGTCCGAATAGTTGCGGCTTCCGTCAAGAATAACATCGTAACAACCGGGAGAGCGGTGTGCTGACCACGCGCCCGTCCTATCCGCATCCTCCTCTGAGGACGACACGGCGGTCGGATGGTCCCGGTAGGCCACTCGTGGCCTGAAGACGGAGTTTTCTGCGTAGTCGTCCTGAATAAAAAATTTAAAAATTTCAGGACAGGTTTCGCCATGTTGGATTGGACAATTCCCTTGTTATTAGGAGAGGCTGTCCCATGGGCAGACGGGTTTGGTTTACCCATTTACGGGTTAGAAGGTGCTGATAGATGCCGATTATTGGGAAGCTGTAGAGGAACACAACTGTTGTGTCCCACATCACTTTCCTTTTGTCATCGTCAGTTGTGAGAAATCCAATCTTAAGCGAACACTCATTGTTACTACTGCTACACAGATGAACTTCATAGAAATTTGGGACACTTCGTTGTCAAGTTTGACGAAACTGTTACGTAGCTGTGTAAAATGTTAATGAAAAAATTGAATAGCGTCTATCTACTATCGACACGTACGTGTATTTGAAGAGACTTGTATTAAAAACGACTTATTTATATCTATTTCCATAATTTTTTAACAGTCGTACATTTGAGGAAGTTCAGTCTTACAGCAATTCTATATATGACGGTAGTATCTGTTTGTAATGTCCCCACAGAAAATACACTCTACCACGCAAAAATTAATCATTGTCAATCAAACCATCCACATTCATTCACTTTGGAAAAGTATCTGATCTGATTTTCTCGTAACATATGCGGCGACAGCTAGACGACGCCAAAGTATTTTCTATCGCGTTTATTCTTTGAAATAACATAGATGCATATATGCATTCTCCATGGTTGTTAGAGGGGTAACTAGAACAGCATCTGGAGTAGGGATTGAGGGATTGACGTGTTTCTGAGAGATACATATTCTGATTTTCTTCTCGCTAAATCGAGCGAATTAACTTTTGTGCCACTAGCGGTTTGTTTGAATAGAAAGAGAGTGTAAACGGAAAATAATTAAGACGTGGAATCACCGGAGATCTGGACATGTAATGGAGATGGATTTAATACACAATTTCCTTCATAAATAAGGTTTGTGACTTTTTGTTCCGGAGTGAATGAACGAATGAGTTTTTTTTCTGAACTATTTGATGATCACGTTGGCCCTGTAATTAGTGGGGAAGATTCAGCTGTGTAGAAGAGAGCCTGCAATAACTGAGTCTGTGTTAAATCGTCCAAAAAGGCTTCGTACACATCTGGAATTCGCAATCTTTCATAAAAGGAACAAAGTGTCCACACGATTGATTCTCCCGACTGAATACAGTGTTTAACAGTGTTAAACGTTCCCGGAAGAACAGTTACCGTTGACGACCATACAACTTTTGCTAGAATGAAATGAGAATTAAGTGGACACCCTAGCTGCTAAGAGACGTTGATATACTTCATTGGGGACATGTTGAGAATGTGTGCCCCGATCGGGACACGAAACCGAGATCTCCTGCTTACATGGCAGACGCTCAATCCATCTGAGCCACCGTGGGCACAGAGGATATTGAGCCTGCACGGGCTTATCCCTTGAATGCTCCCCGTGAGACCCACATTCCCAACATGCCCACAATACTACATTCGTTGTGCGCCTAATAGGTGTTTGCCCATCGTACTCATTACTCGTGGCATATTAATCTACGAAGTCCCGTACGAGTTCGGGCATAGCGTGTGCGTTCGCACAAGAAGGTCAATGGCCGGGAAGCCATATTTTAACTATATATGACGGTACTATCTGTTCCCGAAAGAACAGTTACCGTTGATGTCCATGTAGCTTTTGCTAGAATGAAATGATAATTAAATGGAAACCCTAGCTGCAAAGAGGCGTTGATATACTTCATTGAGGACATGTTGAAAATGTTTGACACGAGCGGGATTCGAAAGCGGGATCTCCTGCTTACATGGCAGACGCTCTCTCCATCTGAGCCACCGAGGACACAGAGAATAGTGCGATTGCAGCTCGGTGGCTCAGATGGAGAGAGCGTCTGCCACGTAAGCTGGAGATCTCGGGCTCGAGTCCCGGTCGGGGTACACACTTTTAACATGTCCCCAATGAAGTAAATCAACGCCTCTTTGCAGCTAGGGTGTCCATTTAATTATCATTTCATTACAGCAATTCGTTCATCCGACTGATATAATGGGGTAAAAATAACCCTGTACGTCCACCTTTGAAGCAACTTCTCTATTAATTTAGCCGGCCGCGGTGGTCTCGCGGTTCTAGGCGCGCAGTCCGGAACCGTGCGACTGCTACGGTCGCAGGTTCGAATCCTGCCTCGGGCATGGATGTGTGTGATGTCCTTAGGTTAGTTAGGTTTAAGTAGTTCTAAGTTCTAGGGGACTGATGACCACAGCAGTTGAGTCCCATAGTGCTCAGAGCCATTTGAACCATTTTTTTCTCTATTAATTTAACTGATGTCTGTAAATTATTCAACCTAAACAGTACATATAATAAAATCTTGAAGTATTTTACTTATGACTTAGAACACGGTGCATACTTTCTCTGTGTACTGAACAGAATTTGTTTCCGCTTCACTAAATTGCCTGTGTCAGCCATAATTGTGTTCTAAGCGCAGACATACCTTTCACTCTTACTCGTCGAAGTTTTTATTTTATTTCCAACAAGTCTATCCGAAGCAGGCCAAAGCTGGCAGTTGGTCTGTGGGAGAAGTTTCCTCCGACACGGGGAAACTCATGCCGTCCGCGATATTTCCCGAGAGCGATTAGCTCAGAGGTCAGCGTCCGCGGTAATAGCCGCCGATGCCTCACGCGATTGCCCTTCGGGGTCCCTCGCGTGCCGCACAAAGAAGTTGCCGCCACAGAGAGTCGGCCGGCAGACGGACTGCCGGAGCGCCGCGACGCGCCGCTGCGGATCCGTCTGGCAACTCCGATGGGGCGCCCGCGCCTCCCAGCAGACCGGGAAAAAAAACCTTCGTCGAAAGCAGCTCCCTCGGTCGTCCCGGCATTTATAATTCTGGAAGTTTACTCAGCCAGGTCCTAGGTCGGAGTCGTTTCTTTACTTTGTACTCCCACTGCAGTGACGTGTATCGGCTCCTGTCTTCGCTGAACAAACGGCAGGTGTGCTATTTTTATCTCCCTGTGCAGTGACACACGAGGAAGTTCTCTCGACCGCTGTGGAGGGGCACTTGCGCAGTCCGTAGAGCTCAAGCAACTCTGTGGAAAAATGAGGGAATAACTGGCTAATATGCGCTGAAGATGCAACACAGCAGTGGTCATGCATGCAAGCGTGTTACAAGTAGTTTCTTACCGTATTGCCAAAACCAGACTCTTATACACGCTGAAGCGCCAAAGAAACTGGTATAGGCATGCGTATTCAATTACAGAAGCAGAATACGGTGCTGGGTCGGCAACGCCTGTATAAGACACCAAGTGTCTGGCGCATTTATTAGATCGGTTACTGCTGTTGCAATGGCAGGTTATCAGGATTTGAATGGGTTTGAACGTGGTGTTATAGTCGGCGCACGAGCGATGGGACACAGCATATCCGAGATAGCGATCCCGTACCACCACGAGTGTACCGTCAATATCAGTAATTCGATAAAACATCAGATCTCCTACATCGCTGTCTCTGGAAAAAGATCCTGCAAGAACGGGAGCAACGACGACTGAAGAGGATCGTTCAACATGACAGATGTACAACCCTTCCGCAAATTGCTGCAGATTTCAATGCTGGGCCATCATCGAATGTCAGCGTACGTACCGTACAACGAAACGATAGGAGCTTTCGGAGCTGAAGTCCCACTCGTTTACCATTGATGGCTCCACAGAGCAAATCTTTACGCCCCGCTTGGGCCCTTCAACACCAGCATTGCACTGTTGATGACTGGATACATGTTGCCTGGCCGGACTAGTCTCCTTCCAAATCGTATCGAGCGGATGGACGTGTACGGGTATGGAGACAACTTCATGAATCCATGGACCCTGCATGACAGCGGGGGGCTATTGAAGATGGTGGAGGCATTGTAATGGTGTGGGGTGTGTGCAGTGGGAGTGATATGAGACCCATGATACGTCTAGATACGACTCTGACAGGTGACACGCACGTAAGCACCCTGAATTATCAACTACATTCATTCATATCGATTGTACTCTCTGAAGCACTTGGGCAATTCTAACCGGACAATGCGACACTCCATACGTCGAGAATTGCTACAGGGTGACTACAGGAAGTCTCTTCTGAGTTTAAACACTGCCGCTGGCCACCAAACTCCATAGACATGAACATTATTGGGCATATCTGGGATGCCTTGCAACGTGCTGCTCAGTTGAGATCTCCACAGCCGTACTCTTACGGATTTATATACAGTCTTGCAAGATTCATGGTGTCAGTTCCTTCCAGAAATACTTCAGACATTAGTCGAAATCATGCCACGTCGTGTTGCGGCACTTGTGGGTGCTCGCGGGGGCGCTACAGCATATTAGGCAGATGTATCAGCGATAGTGAGGCTTTCCTGTTGTGTTGTACATCACTAATGGGGCTTACATTCAGCAAAGATTTGTAGTGTCCTCACACCTAATAGGTTTAGATCATGCTGCAAATTCCAAAGATAAAACAACAATATAAAAGTATTGCACAAACTTGTCAAAACACGAATTGGTTTCATTAGAACTGCTGTATGCGCATGTACGTACTCAGAACTGTCAATACGGATTACAGTAATAACAATGCGTGATGTATCCAGAGACAATAACGGAGAAATCTGCCATTTCTTTCCTGCATTTTATTGGTCGTTCGTGATAACAAACAGCTTGCAGTACATATTAACAGTAACGAAGGTATGCATATATGAGTCCATGTTTATTGGATATTTTTGGCCCATACTATTACTTCTCATCATATGGAATAACTTTTTTATCACCCTGTATATGTTGCACATCAAAATAGTGGATATAGACATGGCTGAAAATACACAATAACAGAAGCAAAAGCACTTCGTGGGGACGCTACAGGATATTAGGCAGACGTATCAGCAATGGTGACGCTTTCCTGTGTAGTGTTGTACATCACTAATGGAACTTACATACATCAAAGATTTGTAGTGTCCTCACACCTAATTGAACGATTTATTTGAGAGTTAACTGCGGATGTAGCGTCACAAGTCGCGAATGACATGAGTATGACGTTACTACAAATCTATTCGGAATGTAGCTTTCGTCCATTATATCACAATCTAGTAGGAGTTACATCTCACCCATAGCACACTTACATAAATGCTAATTTCGCGCCTACTTATGTACTGCATCAGAACTAGAAACCATTGTAGTATAATGAGCGGCGGCACAGACAAGAGCGGACACGGCAACTCGTAACATTTTTTAATCATTTCACCGAGTTATTATTTTCGATAGTGCAGATAGGGCATACATATGCTTGTAACAGGTCGTATCGTGATGCAGCTAGTGAAGAAAGAAAATAACGCATATGTTTAAATAACACTAAACGCATGTTTCCATTTTCTTATGTTAGTGACGATAGATAATTATCTGATATTCGTAATTTCTGTCTCTTCATTTAAAGAACTTCATTCGTTTGATTCTAGAAACTTCAAGTTCATGCAAAGTTTCTCCATATGGTCCTGAGGAAAAAATTCAAAATAGTTTAGGTGTCTACCTGAAAGTGAACTTTAACAGGGTTGGCTTACCATGCCAAAATGTTCGCATATTAAGAAACTTTATTCTTTAAACGGTTTCAGGCATCTAGTGCCCTTCTTCAGGATTGATAACTATCGCATTATTTGCGACGGTCAAAACTAAGATATAGCAGCATATTGCTTTGGTCTCGTGGTTCAGAGTGCCTGTGCAACAATGGTACAAGGAAACCGCAGAAGTGCACACATCATGCCAGAACAGGAGATAATCAGCTAAGTCGCTCCAGTTCTGGCATGATGTCTGCACTTATTGTTCAGTTTCTTTATACATTCGTTGTTCAGACACTGTTAAGCACCATCAACAAAGCAGTCTCCGGCACACATCTTACATTACTGTCCATTAAAACTACTACACCACGAAGATGAGGTGCTACAAACGCGAAATTTAACCTACAGGAAGAAAATGCTGTGATATGCAAATGATTAGCTTTTCAGAGCATTCACACAAGGTTGGCGCCGGTGGCGACACCTACAACGTGCTGACATGAGGAAAGTTTCCCACCGATTTCTCATACACAAACAGCAGTTGACCGACGTTGCTTGGTGAAACGTTGTTGTGATGCCTCTTGTAAGGAGGAGAAATGCGTACCATCACGTTTCCGACTTTGATAAAGGTCGGATTGTAGCCTATCGCGATTGCAGTTTATCGTATCGCGACATTGCTGCTCGCGTTGGTCGAGATCCAATGACAGCAGAATATGGAATCGGTGGGTTCAGGAGAGTAATACGGAACGCCGTGCTGGATCCCAACGGCTTCGTATGAGTAGCAGTCGAGATGATAGGCATCTTATCCGCATGGATGTAACGGATAATGCAGCCACGTCCCGATCCCTGAGCCAACACATGGGGACGTTTGCAAGACAACAACCATCTGCACGAACAGTTCTACGAAGTTTGCAGCAGCATGGACTGCCAGCTCGGAGACCATGGCTGCGGTTACCCTCGACGCTGCATCACAGACAGGAGTGCCTGCGATGGTGTACTCAACGACGAACCTAGGTGTACGAATGACAAAACGTCATTTTTTCGGATGAATCCAGGTTTTGTTTACAGCATCACGATGGTCGCATCTGTGTTTGGTGACATCGCGATGAACGGTCATTGGAAGCGTGTATTCGTCATCGACATACTGGCGTATCACCCAACGTGATGGTATGGGGTGCCATCAGTTACACGTCTCGCTCACCTCACATTGACGGCACTTTGAACAGTGGGCGTTACATTTCAGATGTGTTACGACCCGTGGCTCTACCCATCATTCGATCCCTGCAAAACCTTACATTTCAGCAGGATAATGCACGACCACATGTTGCAGGTCCCGTACGGGCCTTTCTGGATAGAGAAAATGTTCGACTGCTGCCCTGACCAGCACGTTCTCCAGATCTCTCACCAATTGAAAACGTCTGGTTAATGGTGGCCGAGCAACTGGGTCACGCCAGTCAGTACTCTTGATGAAATTTGCTATCGTGTTGGAGCTGCATGGGCAACTGCACCTGTACGCGCCATCCAAGCTCTGTTTTACTCAATGCCCGGGCATATCAAGGCCGTTATTGCGGCCAGAGGTGGCTGTTCTGGCTACTGATTTCTCAGGATCTATGCACCCAAATTGCGTGAAAATGTATTCACATGTCAGTTCTTGTACAATATATTTGTCCAATGAATACCCGTTTATCATCAGCATTTCTTGTTGGTGTAGCAATTTTAATGGCCAGTAGTGTAGTTTTGATGCTCGCAAAAAATGCGATAGTTATAACATTCTGAGGATGGGCACTAGATGCCTGACATCGGTAAAGGAATATAATTTCTTTTGTGCAACTGGTTGCTGATTATTTCAACAAACAGAATTGTAATTGTTGACGATGGATAAAATACTAAATCTGTTATAAAGTGGAATCACAGGGATGCCTGACGAAGCATTTGTCATTCTTTTTAAACAGTTATTTTTATTTTATATCATTTCTGTATTGTAGCGCACTACAGTAGATACAGAGATTGAGTTCCAATTCCACGGTAACCATAAAATGGATCGTCTCTAAATGAAATTCATCCACTCCACTTCTACGGAATTCGTCATCTCAAAATAGAGTTCATAAATATCATTTAACTCTTGTGCCGGCCGAAGTGGCCGTGCGGTTAAAGGCGCTGCAGTCTGGAACCGCAAGACCGCTACGGTCGCAGGTTCGAATCCTGCCTCGGGCATGGATGTTTGTGATGTCCTTAGGTTAGTTCGGTTTAACTAGTTCTAAGTTCTAGGGGACTAATGACCTCAGAAGTTGAGTTCCATAGTGCTCAGAGCCATTTCAACCATTTAACTCTTGTGGGCAGCGACGGCCCTTTAGTTGCCTGTCTGCAAACCAGTGAGATATTCCTGACACAATACAAATTTCGTTAAGCCCTATTAACCAATATGTGACATTATGTTTTATACTTTCCACATCGAAAACGTTTTCTAATTTATGTTAGGTCATTTGCTATTGATTTTATATGTCTAAATTATTTTAACTATTGGAATCACATTTGTCTAAATTTTAGTACTTTATTTAGTCCGTTGTTTGAATTCTGAGTGCAGACGTATTAATTGGTAAGGAACACGAATACAGTCATGTAAACAAACAATTAAATCATGATTTTCGATTAACTGTTTATTTACCACATTTAAATAAAAGACGTGTTTGTTATATCCACAGATTAACACCTATGTGCGAACAAAAATTTTTATTGTGTGGAGCAAGGCCACCGCTTAATTTTACAAAAAGATAAACTTTCTTCGAAAACAAAAGGTCTCATCTTCTACCAAAATTTTATAACAAACCAAAGAATATGCCACCTTATTGAATTGAAATACTAACAACTGAACTTAATTTAGGTTCCTTTGTCGGGTTTTCTCTCGACGCTTTCCGGCGGATGCCGAGGAAGTAGACTGGCGCAGAATCCGTGGTCAATGGCCGGCGTAGCGAAGACGTGGCGCCTGGACGTTCCGGCTGCGTCGAAGTATCTTCCGGGCGGTAGTCCGCGGCGGATCGAAAGACGCCTGTTTCCCTTTCTTCCGATTATTTAACACGGCGGCTCCAGTCTTCCTCCGCTGATTCCGGAGTGATTATTGGCGGCTGTTGGCAATCCCTGACTGGTGGATGGTGATATCACAGTGTGACCATCCTCGCCGGAAAAAAAGGCTCGTGCACGTATGTAGTTCGCGGCTGTTTGAATGTTTGGCGGTAACGCCTCTAGCGCAAGCTGGCGGAACGCGCCGGCACTAAGTTGCAGGCGCCGCTTAACTCTGCCGCGGTAGCCGACGCTTCGTTTGTGTGGCTGTGCGCGCCACGCCAGTGATCTATACTGTTCTTTTCATAGAATAATTTTTCTAGAGTAATTAATAATTTTGCACTAGACATCTCTGCAAAAAATATAGCATACGTATTCCAACGCAGATAAACTCGGTTTGTAGAGTAAAAATGTTTTATTCATTCCAATGAAACTTCAAGTAACCTTACATAAAAGTAGCAATACAAATATTAGATTCGTTTAAAGGAATCTTCGGATGTGGAAATCCTGCAGAAAGAAAAGATGAAAGTGGAATGATAACAGATAGAGTGTTCTGTATTGCATAAGATCAATAACTTAACATGGCTTACCTATTCTTCTTATAGTTCTAAAATAATAGGCTTGAAATGAATCTACACTTAATTTGCACGGCAAAATCTCTCTCTGCAATAGTTCCGTATTTGCATATTCATTCATCAGCATATGCAATATATTCTCTTATGCTGAAGAAAAAAACATTGATATACTAGGTACGTGCCAGCATGGATTAGAGGATGATGATATAGATGTGCGTAGTAGGTAACCACAATTTAAAATTAATCTGTACTGTGATGAACATTAACACAATCGGCGTTCCAGTCAGAAGGTAAGTATGTACATGGACTGAAATTAAAGGCTCATAATGCATGACCTTGTGTTACTAAAATGAAAGTCTTGAGAACTCTTATAATGATTATAGTTACAAAAGGTATTTAAAAACGCTCTGAGAATATGTAAGGTATCAGAAAATGTGAAGAACAAATACTGGAAGTAAGAACTTCCACGTTTGCCAGAACATTTGTCATGTACAGATCAGATGTTAAGCACGCTGAGAAAGTGCCTCCAGTATTAAGGGATAAAGAAAGTACTGGGAATAATCAAAACGACGTTCACGAATTACGATGAAAAAATGGAGATTACGTTAACAACGCCCACAGTGCAGCTCATGAGAGGCGGGCTCCTTCAGTATTAATGACACAAGGATAAATTTCTATTCACCAATGTTGCACCCGCGTTTCCGTCTACTGGAAGTCCTTATTGTCTCCTCTGGCGAAGCTAACTAAGACCTAAGTTTTTCTGATGCCCAAAGAGTTTCCTTTCTCAGGAATACAGGTGTTGAGACTTTCCGTACTACAGCAGGTACCTCGTCTGCTGATGGCTGACATAACACTAGAAGACTAAGATTCAGCGTGAGTAAAAGTCTAGCGAATCATCGTGGCCTACGTAGGCAATCTTGTTGTACAGAAAGATTTCGTGATGATGTTACAAACTTTCAGGGCTGATTGAGACGGGTAAATGTATAAATTTTAGGTAAGAAATCCTGCTCCGGAAACGAACGAGTAAAAAGATGTAACGAGAAACGTTTTAATACCTCTGACTGTGTAGTACATGTACCGGTGCAATGTTGGTAAAACTGTGCGTTAGGCAGTTGGGATAGTAGCTCAACTAATCGGATGCAGATGGCGTATTGTGTACTGACATGAGCAGTCCTGGTGTGCGATGTGTTTATTGTAGTAGAATGAAGCCTTTGTTTACATGTTGAAGTGCTGACGTCGATCAGACCTATCCAACTGAATTTGTACCCTGTGATATTTGTCTGTGGGCTAGGAATTGGAAGCAGCAGAGAAGCAGGAAGGTTGTATAGGATCAAATATCATCGTAGAAGACATCCTACACACACAGTTTTTCCAAGACTATCCCAGTGATTAAGTGAAAAAGGCCAATTATCAGCACTGTAAACGACCCGGGAGGACGATGAAGGTCACGGACTCCCAACTTACAAGATGCTGTGACTGTTCGAGTGGATGAAACACCTGCAATCAGCACTCGAACAATTGCACGTGAAATGAATGTTTTGGGGAGTATTGTGTGACGAGTATTACACCCTATGATCCACAGAAGGTGCATGCTTTGATTCCTGCTGATTTTGAACCTCTTGTCTCATTCAGGGAAAGGTTCTTCCAGTGCCTTACAGTCGATCCTCTCTTTCCTGCTTATGTACTTTCCATGAATGAAGCCTGTTTGATTAGACACAGAACGCTAAATGGTAACAATAGTCATGTTTGGGCCGGTGAGTATCCCGACTCTACAGTCGTGAAGGGACGTCAACCCAGATTGTCACTCAATGCATGGACAGGCATAGTCAGTGATTCCATACTAGGCCAGTTTCTTTCTCCTCCCTGCTTAAATACACCAATGCAAACACTGTTTGTCAGAAACATTACTACACACGTTCCTGGAACGCATCCCACTTGCCATTCGTCAACGGGTGTTGTTCCATCACGATGGAGCCCCAGCTGGCACTGGACTGAGTGTTAGTGAACACCTGGATCAGGCGTTCCCCGGAGAATAGATAGGCAGAGAAGGTCTTGTTTCATGTCCAGCACTTTCATCTTGATTTCTTCTTGGGGGGGGGGGGGGTTATGTGAAAAGTCTTGTGTATGAGACGTTTGTCCAGACTGAAGAGGATCTCCCTGCCTACGACAGTGTTCAAGTCGACAATGGGTTGACATGCATCCCGAAGGCAAACTCACTGTCTCACCGCTTCCTCTTCACTCTCTCGGTGGCTGCCTGAGTGTCCGATTTATTGCTCACTGAATCTCTCGGATCTCTTGCCAGAAAGCACCCCTGGCACATTGCTCCCAGACTATCTGGCTTTTCCGTCTCACTGGCTACGTTACTGCCTGCCCGAATTTGCAGTTCCACTCAGTGGTCAACTGACGTTTCGTGACCATGCCTCCCAATTATCATACAGGATAATATTTTACATTTTCAGGCACCTGGTGTGTGGCTCAGGAACTCCTATTATGTACTCTTGTGTCCCATGTTGTGACACTAGCTGCAATGTTTCCAGTGAATTGCTGAACTGTTTGTGTGCGAATCAGAGTTTTCACGATAGCAACCACACAACAACATAGCCTCTGGTTTGTCTCGCATGCACTTTATCCCTGTGTCTGCAGACGTCCATGACTTTGTGGCATGGAACTAGCTGCCTGTCATATCTTACGCAGAGCACCTTTCTCGAGCAAGCGCAACACTTCACAAGCTATCCCTGTGTCTCGTCTGGGAAAGCCTCACGCAATCTGTCACACAGCTAAAAACGCGCTACTATGTAATTTAAGCGCGTGCACTTCATTCATAATCTTTAAGGTTATCCATTACTTATCTTCATCCTTCTCGCCGACTGCCAGACTTTACGCACGACAATCCTTCTGAGGCGAGCCAAATACTTCGGAAGCTCTCTCTGTGAGGCCAAGAGAAAGCACGCGCACTAATTTTGGTTAAAACATGCTCCGTAGTCCTGAGCGGCCAAATAGTGCACTCTACAAATTTTCTTCAAATTAGTATTTCAGGTTAGTTTGTATTTCACATTACGACTATAGTATGGTAATACATTATGTTGTTTAGTCATTTTGTTCTATTGTAATTATATGAAATTTACATCCTTCCCCTCCTTCCACATCCCAGACATCCCTCTGTATGGGATAAATGGAACATGAGTAGTATAATACAATATAACGTATCTGCTAAGGCTCAGTGAATTTACATCATTTTTGCTCCTAACATTGATTGGGCTTGTTAATGGATGAAATGTTACACTTGGATGGTAGTGATTGTTTTTTTCTTCTTATTCATCATGAGTCAAAATAACTGTCTTCAATATATTACTCAGATTTCAGAATGCTGAGTGGGAGTATCTTATCACTTCTGTGGCATCGTTGTATAGTATATGCGCACTGAGGGGTTGTAGTTTTAATGATCAATTTGCCAGGGTCATCAGTGATCAGATGGCGCTTAGGTGGACTGTCTGCATACTGTCTGCTTTAACGCTGCGGCCGTGAGGGGTAGCCGCACAGTCTCAGGCGTCTTGTCACGGTTCGCGTGGCTCCTCCCGTCGGAGGTTGGAGTCCTCTCTCGGGCATGGATGTGTGTGTTGTCTTTAGCGTAAGTTAGTTTAAGTTAGATTAAGTAGTGTGTAAGGTTATGGACTGATGACCTCAGCAGTTTGGTTCCACAAGATCTTACCGCAAATTTATAATTTAACGCTGCAGGCAGTAACTGTGCCCAGCTGTGCCCAGCTGAATAACGTTTGCAACAATCATTCAACTGCACGACCACGCCCACCGACGAGTACACACTTCCGTTGAACAGCCTCATTCATTTGAACGCAGTCACACTGTGGACCTATGCAATGCTGGATGCAGTATCGAGCAATTACTGCTCGTAATGGGCGCAATGAAACGGTCCTAGGTTGCTCCTTTATCAGAGGTCTGTGGAATATTGCACCCATATAGGCCAGGCACTGAACGTCGCTTGGTCAATATCAACGAGTTCTGTGAGCAGCGGTGGCCCACTGAACATCATCCAGGTACGAAATCCGGCCACATGTGGCATATTCTACGTAATCAGGGACAATTCGGAACCATCTGCTTCCAAGAGGACCATTGACACCACCAAGCGTGGTACGCTAGTATCGTGGAAGAATTGATTGAAGAATGGAATGGCGCTCTGTTGCCTTCATTGATGAGAGAAGGTTGTCTCTGTAAGCAAGTGATGGACGTACACGTATATGGAGTAGACTTGATGAGCTGCAAATTCCAGAGTGTCTTATCCTCTGACATACACCCCCATCCCTTGGAGTTTTGTCTACCGGTGATTACTTTGTTTCCTCCTAAAAGTGGCAGAGATGGAGGTCTTTCCCCCGACAGGCAGGAAATACAACACACTGCGGAGAGACTCACATGTCTGCAGGATAAAGTAACTAGTGCCCACTACATTGTAGAGACTATTATCCTCGTGCTGATGCCATTTCTTCGACACGAAGGTTATGTGATTTTCCAGCAGGACGGTGTGAGTTCAGATAAGGCTGTAGCGACGCAGCGTGGTCGTCGTGGTGCACAGCTATTGCTCTGGCATCAACATCACCGAAACTTTCACCAACTCAGCACATATAGGATGTGATGAAGCGGGAACATTCTTCTCCACGGCCTGCAAGAACCGTTGCAGAATCATAACAAAAGACAGAAGATGCTTCGGAAGTCTGTCGCAGAATGACATTTGGTACCTTTATCATCGTCTGCATGCAAGATTACATGCCTGCGCTGCCGCCAGAGGGAAGAGGGATACACAGTGTATTGACGCGATGTATTGATGCGACTGATTTGACACGCTTTTCTATGACATTTGTGTTTCACTTGGTTTGAATTTGTTATCATACACTCCTGCAATTATCAACTACCTGTCACTTGTGAATAAAATGTCTTTTTCCTTGACAGTGTTGCAGTCTTTCTCCGGCAGTGTAAAATTTAATAAAAAAAAAGTGTTGTCATGTTCTAATAAAAATTTGTGAATAAGTGTTTTGTCAATTGAGGTAAATAACTGTTGCAACACACTAACTGGAAATGCGAGCATTCAAGTAACCCATTATAATCTGTATTAAGAGAGCTACATTCTGAATTGATAACGTCTGCAGTAGAGTGCGACGTTTCACGAACGTTGCGTTGGTTCATGTCACTTCAGAGTGCTTGCACACATTTCGCAGTGTCGAGTCATTAGAAGAGAAAAGACAGTAACGTCCTCTCAGTAAAACAGAAGCACTGGTATTTCTGCTGTGCTTAATTTACTACGTCGTATTTCAGTGGCTCCATTTCTGCGGTTAACGTGCCCTCTCCAGTCACCGGGACATCTTTTCTATTTATTGCTCTTGGACGCTCTCCAACATTCGAAGTGTCATATTTCGCCAAAATCCCGCAGAGTGTCTGGGCTTGTATGAACACATTGTGATTGTTCTAAAAGAAACCAGTCAGAAGTAATAAAGCGCTGCTAAATGTGTACCTTATTAATAATAAAACACTGGTCGTTGACAGTCGACAGTCTCAGATGTTTTCAAACGTTCTGCCAGAAATTTATCTCACTAGAGAAGCAACTGGTCATTTAAGATCACTAAACAATGTTTATGGTTAGGCATCATTTGCAACTACTCGTTAAGACATTACACACTCTAGTCGTGATGTAGCAGCTAAATCCTGTTTTCAATTAATAAGTCTAGGACTGAGAGGAACAGAGAAGGCTCGGAGTAAAGTTTGTGGCGTAAGGCGAATATTCGGTGCAGTACGAAGTTTCTGTTTTACCAGTAAGTTGAAGATCGTTTCTCTGTAAATTATCTCTTCAATTTACTTAACTTTTATGTCTATGGATTTTCTCTAGTACAACTTAAATACGTTAAGTTTCAGCACAATGAAAATAACTTGCAAACTTCTACCAAAGCTATTCATTGGAATCAGGGGTGAAGTTTGCTTAAATATAGAAGCAGTAATGCATGAAGAAACTACCATTTATATGTTTTCTTCTTCGTTAACATTGTTTTCAACTCAGTTGCTTGCATAGGCGCATAGAGTAGCAGGATGCTGAAGACCTGATGATATCAGTATTTTACAGTGTTTGACACTCAGTGGATGGAGAAAAGTTGAAATATTTCGCCAGACGGAAGCAGCTGAGTAGCTGCCTCATATGATAATAAAAAAGGCGTTGCTAAAGTTGCAATTAAATAATGTCTAGGGAGAAACATGATGAAGCAATAAAGTTCATGGAAGGAAAGAGACACTTCAGCTAATAAAAACACTGACGTAAACTACGTTCACAAGCCTTTGCATACCCAACGGTACCGACCGACCGCCATGTTGTCCTCTGCCAGTGCCGTTACAGAGTGCGATATGGAAGGACGTGGAGTTACCACATCGCTTTTCCGGGCATTTTATGTGTTCGTGACCTGCAGCCACTGCTGCTCGGTCCAGTGGCTCCTCAGTTGGCATCACGAGGCTGAATGACCCCATTCCAGTCCTCCCACGAATGAAAAATCCCTGGCAGCAGCTGGAATTGAACAAGGCACATCCGCATGGCACTCAGCTATGGAAGCAGAAATGTATCTCAATAATATTACGAATCTTTAAAAACTTTTTTGTTTCTTCTGAATACATTAAACAGTAATGAATGAAGAATACAATCGGACTCCAAGACTGATCTGACAAGATACTTGACATGCAGAACCTCTTATCATGACCTCACGAAGGTGGAACTTGGAACGTATATAAGAAAAGTGGAACATTTTCGAATATATAATCAATAAAAAGTATATGCTTTCTGTTTCTGTCATGATAATAATGTTACTTATTGGACGCACACATGGTATGGGTTCTTTGCAACAAAGCAGCACTACAAAGGAAGGAGAAGGAAATTAGTTTTCAACTTCCTGTACACAATTAGCTCATTAGTGACAGAGTAGATGCACGGATTAGGGAAGTGTGGGGAATCAAGTTACCTCCCATTAGGAATGCGGGTACACTCTAGGCACAAGCGAAAATCTAGATCTGCCTAATAAAACGTGAAAGAAAAGGATAACTGATTGATGTGCTCTACCAACTGGAAGTATGGGGAATGTAACTGGTCGTTCCCGCTCAAGGGAATCATCATGGCATTATCTTAAACGGTTTATGAAAATCACAGGAAACCTAAATATGTATGGCCGGACGGGAATCTGAACCGTCATCCTTCAGAATGTGAGCACATTGGGTCAACCACTGCGCCGCCTCGCTCATTTAGCAGCACTGCAGTTCACCATACCGTGAAGTAAAGATTGTAAAATATTATAATACTTATATGAAGATTATCAGAAAGTACGAATGTCGTTAATATATTACAAATATAAGTGAGGTTCAATACTTACAGGTGAATTAATTTACACTTCCTGGTAGAAAAGTGAGTCACCCAGATGAAATGGTCGGATGTCCGAGTAACATCGTACCAACACACGCCACTGCCGGTTATGAAAATGATAAAGTTGCAATTCTCTGTGACAGGTACATCTACATCTACGTGGATACTCTGCGAATAAAATATAAGTGTCTGGCAGAGGGTTCATCGCACCACCTTCACAATTCTCTATTATTCCAATCTCGTATAGCGCGCGGAAAGAACGAAAACCTACACTCCTGGAAATGGAAAAAAGAACACATTGACACCGGTGTGTCAGACCCACCATACTTGCTCCGGACACTGCGAGAGGGCTGTACAAGCAATGATCACACGCACGGCACAGCGGACACACCAGGAACCGCGGTGTTGGCCGTCGAATGGCGCTAGCTGCGCAGCGTTTGTGCACCGCCGCCGTCAGTGTCAGCCAGTTTGCCGTGGCATACGGAGCTCCATCGCAGTCTTTAACACTGGTAGCATGCCGCGACAGCGTGGACGTGAACCGTATGTGCAGTTGACGGACTTTGAGCGAGGGCGTATAGTGGGCATGCGGCAGGCCGGGTGGACGTACCGCCGAATTGCTCAACACGTGGGGCGTGAGGTCTCCACAGTACATCGATGTTGTCGCCAGTGGTCGGCGGAAGGTGCACGTGCCCGTCGACCTGGGACCGGACCGCAGCGACGCACGGATGCACGCCAAGACCGTAGGATCCTACGCAGTGCCGTAGGGGACCGCACCGCCACTTCCCAGCAAATTAGGGACACTGTTGCTCCTGGGGTATCGGCGAGGACCATTCGCAACCGTCACCATGAAGCTGGGCTACGGTCCCGCACACCGTTAGGCCGTCTTCCGCTCACGCCCCAACATCGTGCAGCCCGCCTCCAGTGGTGTCGCGACAGGCGTGAATGGAGGGACGAATGGAGACGTGTCGTCTTCAGCGATGAGAGTCGCTTCTGCCTTGGTGCCAATGATGGTCGTATGCGTGTTTGGCGCCGTGCAGGTGAGCGCCACAATCAGGACTGCATACGACCGAGGCACACAGGGCCAACACCCGGCATCATGGTGTGGGGAGCGATCTCCTACACTGGCCGTACACCACTGGTGATCGTCGAGGGGACACTGAATAGTGCACGGTACATCCAAACCGTCATCGAACCCATCGTTCTACCATTCCTAGACCGGCAAGGGAACTTGCTGTTCCAACAGGACAATGCACGTCCGCATGTATCCCGTGCCACCCAACGTGCTCTAGAAGGTGTAAGTCAACTACCCTGGCCAGCAAGATCCCCGGATGTGTCTGCCATTGAGCATGTTTGGGACTGGATGAAGCGTCGTCTCACGCGGTCTGCACGTCCAGCACGAACGCTGGTCCAACTGAGGCGCCAGGTGGAAATGGCATGGCAAGCCGTTCCACAGGACTACATCCAGCATCTCTACGATCGTCTCCATGGGAGAATAGCAGCCTGCATTGCTGCGAAAGGTGGATATACACTGTACTAGTGGCGACATTGTGCATGCTCTGTTGCCTGTGTCTATGTGCCTGTGGTTCTGTCAGTGTGATCATGTGATGTATCTGACCCCAGGAATGTGTCAATAAAGTTTCCCCTTCCTGGGACAATGAATTCACGGTGTTCTTATTTCAATTTCCAGGAGTGTATATCTTTCCGTCGCAACGAAAAACTCCTTTTTTTTCTTTTTTTAATGATGTCCATCCCCAAACCCTGTCTCATTTCTGTGACACTCTCTCCCATATTTCGCGATAACACGAAACATGCTGCCCTTCTTTGAACTTTTTCGATGTACTCCACAGTCCTATCTGGTAAGGATCCCTCATCGCGCAGCAGTACTCTAAAAAGAGGACGGACAAGCCTAGTGTAGGCAGTCTCCTTAGTAGATCTGTTACATTTTCTAGGTGTCCTGCCAATAAAACGCAGTCTTTGGTTAGCCTTCCCCACAACATTTTCTATGTGTTCCTTCCAATTTAAGTTCTTCATATTTAGTTGGCTTTCGTATTTAGTTGGCTTTTGGATTATCATCGTATTTAGTTTCCTTTTAGATTAGACTGATTTATCGTGTAACCGAAGTTTAACGAATTCCTTTTAGCACCCATGTGGATGACCTCACACTTTTAGTTATTTAGCATCAACTGCCAATTTTCGCACGATTCAGATATCTTTTCTAAGTCGTTTTGCAATTTGTTTTGATCTTCTGTTGACTTTATTAGTCGATAAACGACAGCGTCATCTGCAAACAACCTAAGACGACTGCTCAGATTGTCACCATAGTGCATTAGTGCTGTTCTTACTTAGTGTAATAATATTTACCGCGCAAGGTAAGATATGCAAGGGGCGCGAAGTGTTTCAGTAGGTTGGGTGATCACTGTGAAAGATTAGAAGATACCGCATAAGCGTGTGAGACAGCATTATCAGAACTTGACACAGTTTGAATGGGGCCTCATTTGGGCCTTCATTTGGCCTGCTGATCGAATTGTGCAATACTAGGATTTTTTGGGCATTAGAACGTAACAGTGGCCCATGTTGAACTGTATGGGAACGTGAGGTCAGGCTGACTCTTCGTCAAGGTTACCACAGGAGGTGACAGCGCACCAAGCGTATCTTAACCCCTTTATATCTCCGTGTGCAATGCGAGATTCCCTGGGACATTCTGTGACACGCCGAATTTCTAGACTAGGGAAATAATGTCCGAGGAATAGACTGCCGTTACCACCACAACAGAAATTGCAGCGTTTTGAGTGGTTCCGTGACTGAGAAGTCACATTGTCACATTGTCACATTATGTTCATTGGTTCATCATTATTCTGAATGACCAAGGTAGCAACCTGACAGAGGGCCCAGTATTTCAGTTCTTTGTAGTGGCTTAGTGGTGTTACATCTGGCGTCAATATGTGGGGAGCTACAGGTTAAGACTTCATGTCATGCCAGGTAGTCATTGAGGGAAAGCAGACTGCAGAATAGTACGTCCTGGACATCTTGAATTCTCATGTCTTATCGTAATGCGGCAGTATCGAGGCACCATTTTTCAGCTGGACAATGTGCTTGTTCACACATGCCACATGTCTCCATGGACTGTCTGCATGATGTTTAGGTACTCATATGGCCAGAAAGATCCCGAGATCTGTCCCCGGTCTGGCACTACCTCGGGCGTCAACTCCGTTCCAGTGTTCGTTTCCAGTTATAATATTTGTGTGCCAGGTTGCTTCAGCAGAGGATACAACAGCTTTATGACACACTTCCCAACCTAATCATTGCATGCATTCAGGCCTGATTAGATACAGCTTCGTTCAGATACATTTGTTTGTGCTACCAGGTTCTCCGTAAATTTGAGACACTTTTAGTGTATTAAGATGACATACTCTCTCAACCTGTGAATGTACTTTTCATTTCCTCCATCCCTACTAGGTATTTAACTCTTTTTGTCAGGTCGTCTACGAGAATAAAGAAAATAAGACACAGCATCACGACGTTCACTCTACAGAGAGGAAAAGTAAAGTAACCAAAGCCACAGAAACCACTGTATGCGTAAAAAATAGTGGACTAATGAGAATTTATAACTTAAAATAAAACCAAATCAAAAAAGAAGGGAATTCACTTAAAGATAAGCAGAGAAAAAAGACCAGAAATGTGTCTTTTAATGAAAATCAATTAAGATGAGAACAAACTAACTATAAGAACTGGTGGAAGTAAAGCTGTGAGGACGGGGCGTGAGTCGTGCTTGGTTAGCTCAGACGGTAGAGCACTTGCCCGCGAAAGGGAAAGGTTCCGAGCTCGAGTCTCGGTCCGGCACACAGTTTTATTCTTACAGCAAGTTTCATATCCGCTGCAGAGCGAAGATTTCGCTCTGGTAACTATAAGAAAGTTGATACGCTTACTATGGCACGCAACCCACAGCATAAGTTTTAACTTACACACCGTACATTTCATCAACAAAAAAGGTACAATCGACGAGTATCAGGAAAGATATGCGTGATACGAAATTCTAACTGTATCAGTAATACTATTTCACAAGACTCATCAGTATCAATTAAAATTTTTATATTTATTTCCTTGAACCATGCAAAGGAAATAACATATTAAGCTAGAGGAGTCCTATGTGGAATCTGTGTCCTGGGTAAAGCCTCAGGCTACATATGGACTACTGAATTGAGTTGAAGTTTCTACGACAGCGAAAATTATTTCCCCTTTTATTTATTGTAAAATTTGACTATTTTATCATATTTAAGAAACTGAATTTTGTTCTTTTGAATTTGGAAAGGTCGAATTCGAGTCTTTCTGTGTGAGTTCCTAAGAACTATCCTAGTATGATGGCAGTAATGAACAGTATTTGGAGATTAAATAAATCAGGAGAATAAAACTAGTGTCTCAACAAGCGAAAGCAGAAACACAAAAAGTCTTTTATTCAGTACCACAAGTCGTGAGAGTGTAATTTTGATTAGGTGCACATTTACTGTCACTTCAAGTAAGTGTGCTCCTGCTAAGTGATGCTAAATTTCAATTATTTCTCCCCTCTGTTGATGTCAGGAAATGTTCTAACCACTAGTCACTCCCTCGGTGTTCTCATGTTTAGTAGACCAACTCGAAAATATCGAGGCACGTTAAAGACTGAATTTATACGCACAAATTACGGTACGGCTTTCACATAACGATATCTAAAGGTAAAACTGTAAAATTCAATTATTTGAAAATGTCTCAGTCGAAGGAAGATTATTGGGCAGTTACTGAAAACGAGCGAAACCGCAGCATGTGAGAGACGTTTCACGAATCACAGTATGTGTTTAAATGAGAATAGTCACAGTTCAAAGGGTTCCACGCACACTACGGTCCTTTGTTCGCGGTACACCAATATTCCGCCTCCTGTAATCTTGGCCAGCGGAAGTCTTTACTGGACGTCAGCACGTGCAACCAAAAACAAATAAGAGCGCTCACACAATGACTCGTAGACCAAAGGCTGCGGAGCACAGAAAGCAAATAAGCAATACAGCTTCGGCCCAGTACAAAATAAACGTAGAGTGAGTAATGTGTGAATACATCACAGATGTCTAAAAAGACTGTCTAAGAACTCCTTTAGGAATCTGAGTCAGTCATAACAGAAGCCGAGTGATTTAAATATTGTCTCATTTAGAACTGGGTTCTCTTGCAAGGAAAAGATTCACAAAGGGCAAGGTGAGGGTGTTTTCACGCGCTCTCAATTTAATTTTGAAGGAATTAATGAAAACTGTAAGAGATAATTATTATTATTACTATTAGTTTGTACACAGGGTGTCCCACAGCAGGTGAGGATTATAAAAAGGTCGTATTCTTAACCACCAATAGCTCCTGATATATAAAACTTCATTGTACATTGTTTTCAGTCATATGATGATCTTTTAACAACAACTGGTTATTTAAAACAGTCTACGTGACAACTTTCTCACTATAGCGTGAAACTGAATAACTATTCTGTGTGACTGCTAACATTAGTAAAATGCAGCAGTCAGCAGTAAAATGCACTGCCATATTCAGATTACACGTTATTAGGTGCAGTGCTCTCTGCATATTGATCATTGAGACAAATACAAAGGTAAGTATCCTGCAAATAATGAGTGGACTAGACTTGTTTACTTTTATAAGACGCTGTCCCTTGAAACAGGAAATATGAAATAACACAAAGAGAGAGTATTTAATGACTCAACACACTAGTACGTTTCATGAAACTGCTCATTAAACGGCCCTAATGCTCTCTTTCTGTCGCGTGGCAAATACGTTTTATTGGATTCAAGCGAATTACACGGAACTAATTTCACAAGACAGCTGTCGTCGTGACACTAGTATAACAGTTCCATACCGAGTGGTAGCCTGTCTATTGACAGAGGTTACACTATCACAGCCAGTAAATACAGTCATCAGTAACCGTCAAGCACAAGCCAAAGTTACTGGTGTTGACCCATTCTTGAAGGACGAGATACGCAAGCATGACTCGTAATCAGGATGGTACAACTAAGTGTAGAGGTTATTGTTCATGCAAATGTGAATATAAAGACGATAGCTCTTGCTATTTCTGACATATTTGCCACTCAAAGCATTTCGACCACATCTGTCGTTTGAAGTGACAACATCCTGCAGCAAAGCACCATCAGAACGAAACGCGAGTGCTGCTAGTTCAGATAACGTTTAAGGGCGTTGTAAATGAGCCCAAATTTCAATTCTGACAAGAACTGTGAAATACACATTTTCGGCAGAGCTCATTTTATTATATCTCAAGGTATTCATTTTTAAAATTTATACATTTTTCGCTTGTTGCTAACAATTTTGAGAAGATTTTCGATGTCTGATATTGATGCCTTAAAAACTGGTTTTTGGGTAGACTCAACAGTTTCCTGAGGTGGTGCAAATCACGGCCCACGCATTTTATGTTTGAGACGAAAGGGGAGCTGAATGCGGGGAACGAAATTGTATTCATTGTTTTCTTCGTGTAATGACCAATTGTTTAACGTGCTCAGAACAGGTAACATTGTCCAAATGTAGAATGATGCGACCTTTTAGGTTCTTTTTCCTGCTTCAATTGATGAGTTTTCGCAAAGAATTTTCTTCCAAAGCAGTTATCGCTACTCGTCCATTTCACTCAAAGAAGCAAGCGGTCGTATCTTTGGAAGTGCCTCGCGAACAAAACAATTTGTTGGTTTTGGTTGATTGTGGAACACGCAAACAGTTCTCTGCCGCTTAGTTTCCGGATCTTACGTACATACACACTATCAAAAGTATCCGCACACTCCCGTGTAATGCAGAGTCGACTACTAGATGTCATGATAGGCCAACCCGCAACTATAAAAGGATGCAGGGAGTACTGTTTTGTCATTAGAGAAGCTCAGTCACTTCGAACGTTAAGTAGTCTTGGCTGTCACACGAGTAACAGATCCATCAGGGACATTTCAACCCTTCTACAAGTACCCACATCCAATTTTGGTGATGTCATTGTGGAGTGGAAAAGCGAAGGAACACCCACAACTAAACCAAGACCAGCCAGGCTTTACGTATAGACGGACAGGAACCATCGAGCATTGATGAAGGTGGTCGTAAAAAAACTATGAAATAAGAGGAAGGAATCATTTTTGGGGGCGAAATTGCTTCCATTAGTGTAGCTAGTATAATGACTTTACTTACGGAGTTTGCAAAGGATAGGGTACAATGATCGAGCAACTCCACATTAGCTACCCATTTCTGTAGTCAGTGATATGCGATGCTCCGCGTGATGTAAAGAGCGATGAATGGAAACGACAGATTAGGTGTGATAAATCAGGCCTGTGGCAGTCCTATGGAAAGGTTTGCGTTTGTCGAATTCCTGGAGAATGTTACCTGGCAGAAGTGTTCAACATGCCGTCTCCTTCATGGATGACCTACAGTTTCCCAGATACTTCTAATAAAACTGTGCGTATGCATATTAGTCGCACATCTGCGACTTAGTGCCTTTTTCACGCCCGGCGATGGTGCTATTGACGAAATCTGAGGAGCTTTAAGGGAGAGTTACTTGGCGGGTCTCGGTGCAGCAGGACGGTTGGTGACAGCTAGACACGTAGACTGTTGGAGGTTTCGAAGGTACTTCTCTGGCCAGCAGCACAGAGATGGTTTTGGAAATACGGCAGTACTTATCGGAATTTCAAGGAGTAATGACCAAGTGGTGATGTCTTATAACTGTGACTTGATTTACCAAGTGTAGTTTCAACAGTGCGTTACTCAGAGAATAGTGTTTCTGTGTAGAGGTGTTTTTCGTGGTTATGGTGTGGGCTGCTTATTGTGTTTAAGGAAACGCTCAGTGCGGATTTAAATGAACACTTTTTATATCGCTGTGTCGTGCGTTCAGTAAGTATTTGTATCAGTATGACAATACATGCTGTAATAAAACAGCTTCTGTGAAGCAATTGTTTGTGGACGGTAACATTCTTCAGATGGACTGGTCTGTCCATTCCAGATTTGGAGCCGGATAGTACCTTTGGAAAGTGTTAGAACGTCGAGTTCGCTCTAGTTCACAGTGTCCAGCAACACAACTTTCTCTGGTTCCGACTCTTGAGGAAGAATGTGCTGCCATTCCTCCACACTCATTCAGACCCCTCACTGAAAGTGTCCGTAGCGGAGTTCAAGCCGTCATGAAAGCGAAGGATGGAATACCCCATATTAATGTTCACAGATAGCGATAGATGTCCCAATATTTTTAATCACAAAGTGTATGTGTTAGCTCCTCGGCTACAATGTTATACACTGACTTTTCTTCTAAGCAGTCTAAAGTTTGGAGCATTTCCTTACACCGGTTCGCACAAGCCACTTGCTGAGCCTCGGTCAAGTCGTGTGGAATCCACAGAGAAGAGAACTTTTCACAGCTAACTTTCACTCAAAACTGGAATAAAGGCAGTATTCGAATGTCTAAGGAAGTTTCTGTCACTCGTTAATTCAAATGCTGATCTTCTTTTATAATGTGTCACGCGGCGCCGATGTTTTCTTTGAATGTAACCGAGTTTGGTCCAGCTTCACGAAATTCATCTCTAACGGAAGCAGGACTACTAAGAAATTTAGGGACCAACTGCAGGCAAACTTTCCTGATTACCAATTTCGAAGGAAGCGATTCGAAACATTTTGTTGAGTTTGGTGTTTACGAAATTCGTAAAACGAAAATCCAGCGACAATTTTCAAGGGAGATTTCCATTTTTTGCATAACACTGTTCGTTTAAACGCATGCTGTAAAAGGACCACTCTGTCAATTTCTGAGTTATCAGTGTTTCAGCAAGAACAAATGAAGAGTGAAAATGTCGAACGTTCTATGTGACATCCCGATACATTGTTGCATGTCTGTACTTTGTTATAAGCGACAAATGATGGAGAAAATGTTTCAGACATTCATTACTATATGCCGCATTGCATCTGTGCCAAACAGTGCTTCCCTCTAGAGGTGCAAGCACATCGTGTGTCAAGATCTACTCCGTTCAAGTAACGCACAGTATGTGTGATAAGCAGAGTACATGTAAGCTTTTGCTTGTATCAATGAAACATCTTTGTAATCTCTTTACACAGAATACTCTGTGACACTACCCTTATTTGGCTTCCATTTGCCGCAAAGTGGCAAGCGACTAGGAAAACGCGCATTGACTACTGTGTAGTGTAAGAAAGGTAAAACAACGTACCCGCGTAGTTACACACCAATATCCTTAACATCGGTTTGCTGCAGAATTCTTGAACGCATTCTCAGTTCTAATAAAATAAACTTTCTTGGGACGGAAAAGCTTCTGTCCAGAAATCATCATGGATTTAGAAAGCATTGCACGTGCGAAACTCGGCTTGCCCATTTCTCTCACGATACCCTTGCGAACCGTAGATCATGGAAACCGACGAATTCCTTACTCCTAATTTCCCGGAGACATTTTACTACAGTCTGTTTACGAAAGTTCGAGCATACGGAATGGGTTGCCCGATAGATGAGTGGCTCGAAAAGAAACCAGGATATCGTTGGGAGTGCCCGGGGGAGTTTGACAGGACCGCTCTTATTCCATAAGTTCATAAATGACCTGACGGATAGGATGAGCAGAAATTTACAGCTGTTTGCTGATGACTCTGTCGAGTACAGGAAGATTTCGTCATTGAATGATCGTGAGATAGCACAAGACAGGCAGAATTTCTATCTTGTGTGATGAATGTGATGAATGGCAGCTTACTCTTATTGTAGATGAATGTATGTTTAGTCTGATGAGTAGGAAAAACAATACTGTAACGTTAGAATACAGCATTAGTAGTATGCTGCTTGACAGTCACCTCGACCAGGAGTGACGTTACAAAGCGATATAAAATGGAATGAGAGCGTCTGATTGTTAGTAGACACGTCGAATGCTCCGTTTCGTTTCGTACCAAAATGATAGGTGGAGTGAGGACTGGGTGTTAAATAGACAGACTGATACTTTCGAGAATTCATCAAAACAAATGTTTATAAGGTACTTACAAACTGTTAAATTATCAACCGTCAGTGTTAAGTAGACTCTTCTCAGCTTTTTGTCCAAAACGTGAATTAAGGAAATGTCAGATTAAAACAGTTTACAAAGATCTTCAATTCCAAACTACATCTGATTCCGTAAAGTTTTCAAGTTTCTGGAAATTCCTTAGTTAGTGATGATTAACTTTGAGGAATGAAACAGTGAAGGCAGAAGAGGATCAAGCAGGTAAAAAGGCGAAGGCTAGTAGAAATCCTTGGATAACAGAAGATGTATTGAATTTTATTGATGAAAGGAGAAAATATAAAAATGCAGTAAATGAAGCAGACTAAAAGTAATACAAACGTCTCAAAAATGAGATCGACGGGAAGTGCAAAATGGCTAAGCAGGGACGGCTAGAGGACAAATGTAAGGATATAGAGGCATATATCACTAGGGGTAAGATAGATACTGCCTACAGGAAAACTAAAGAGACCTTTGGAGAAATGAGAACCACTTGTAAGAATATCAAGAGCTCAGAGGGAAACCCAGTTCTAAGCAAAGAAAAGAAAGCGGAAAGTCGGAAGGACTATATTGAGGGTCTATACAAGGGCGATGTACTTGAGGACAATATCATGAAAATGGAAGAGGATGTAGATGAACATGAAATGGGAGATATGGTATTGCGTGAAGAGTTCGACAGAGCACTGAAAGACCTAAGTCGAAACAAGGCCCCGGGAGTAGACAACATTCCATTAGAACTACTGACGGCCTTGGGAGAGCCAGCGCTGACAAAACTGTACCATCTGGTGAGCAAGATGTATGAGACAGGCGAAATACCCTCAGACTCCATGAAGAATATAATAATTCCCATCCGAAAGAAAGCAGGTGTTGACAGATGTGAAAATTACCGAACTATCAGTTTAATAAGTCACGGCTGCAAAATTCTAACGCGATTTCTTTTCAGACGAATGGAAAAACTGGTAGAAGCCGACCTCGGGGAAGATCAGTTTGAATTCCATTGAAATATTGAAACACGCGAGGCAATATTGAGCCTACAACTTATTTTAGAAGCTAGATTAAGGAAAGGCAAATTTACGTTTCTAGCATTTGAAGACTTAGAGAAAGCTTTTGACAATGTTGACTGGTATACTCTCTTTCAAATTCAGAAAGTGGCAGGGGTAAAATACAGGTAACGAAAGGCTATTTACAATTTGTACAGAAAGGGTAGCAGTTGTTGGGAAGGGAGTAAGACATGGTTGTAGCCTATCCCCGATGTTATTCGATTTGTATATTGAGCAAGCAGTAAAGGAAACAAAAGAAAAAGTCGGGGTAGGAACTAAAATCCATGGAGGTGAAATAAAAACTTTGAGGTTCGCCGATGACACTGCAATTCTGTCAGAGACAGCAAAGGACCTGGAAGAGCAGTTGAAAGGAATGGACAGTGTACATTGGAATGTAGTCGAATTGAGTCGGGTGATGCTGAGGGAATTAGATTAGGAAATGAGACACTTAAAGTAGTAAATGTGTTTTGTTATTTGGGGAGCAAAATAACTGATAATGGTCGAAATAAAGAGGATATAAAATGTAGACTGGCAATGGGAAGGAAAGCGTTTCTGAAAAAGAGAAATTTGTTAACATCGAGTGTAGATTTAAGTGTCAGGAAGTAGTTTCTGAAAGTATTTGTATGAAGTGTAGCCATGTATGGAAGTGAAACATGGACGATCAATAGTTTGGACTAGAAGAACATAGAAGCTTTCGAAATGTGGGGTTACAGAAAAATGTTGAAGATTTAATGGGTAGACCATATAACTGATGAGGAGGAACTGAATAGAATAGGGGAGAAGAGAAATTTGTGGAACAACTTGACTATAAGAAGTGATCGGTTGGTAGGACATGTTCTGAGGCATCAAGGGATCACCAGTTTAGTATTTGAGGACAGCGAGGAAGGTAAAAATCGTACAGGGAAACCATGAGATAAATACACAAAGCAGGTTCAAAAGGATGTAGGTTGTAGTAGTTACTGGGAGATGAAGAAGCATGCACAGGATAGAGTAGCATGGAGAGCTTCCTGAAACATATCTCTGGACTGAAGACCACAACAGCAACAACAACAGGAGGACACAGAAACAACCATTTTCATTTGAATAAATTAAGTCAGTATAACAGGGTGCTTGCTCTCTACATGCAATGAGTTTTTGTAAACAATGAGATATTAATTAAACTCAGGAATTTAATAACACTATTCACACACCTTGCACGCAAGGGAGACAAATACTTTAAGTTATACTGCAATCAACAAACACGGACAATAATTAAACCTTTCAATAAAATGCCAAATACTTACCAATCCGTGATGTAGTTTTAATGGTGAAAGCTCGACCAACACAATGGAGACGCCCCAGTCACTTGCAGGGCCGCTAATATTAACAGCCGTCAGTAGCCAGACAGCGGCAAATGGCGTCAGATTTATTCTTTTGTTAACATTTACCGGACATGCAACGCCCATACAAAAACATCATATTTCAGAACCATTCCTTCAGGTAATTAGAGAGCAACCACAATTATTTCCTGGAAACCAACGACATTAAAGCGTATTCTGTATTATACAATGTTTAATCAAAAGACACTGGATGCTACCAGTTACCTCTTCAGTAACTTCCCATTTAATTTAATAGTGAAGGATACCTTTAGTAAACTCAGAAACAAATTTCTCTGCACATCTGCATGGTACGCTTACCAGCGCAATCTGAACTTTCCGATTCACGACTCTTCTGCCACAGGAAATTACCAAATTCGCATGACAGTTGCGGTACCAGCACTGACGAGGATAACCTCTTTCTTAAGTCAGTTTCCATTAGCAATAGCACGGCTGTCTCACGTCATAAATTAATCAGTCGCATAACATCACGACTTTGCTGAAGGTCCAACGTGCATCAGTATACAATGTTTAATCAAAAAACACTGGATGCTACCCGTTACCTCTTCAGTAACTTCCCATTTAATTTAATAGTGAAGGATACCTTTAGTAAACTCAGAAACAAATTTCTCTGCACATCTGCATGGTACGCTTACCTGTGCAATCTCAACTTTCCGATTCACGACGCTTCTGCCACACACAAAATACTACACATCGTATCATCCCATTAGCACACTGGACTCGCATTCGGGAGGACGACGGTTCAATCCCGCGTCCGGCCATCCTGATTTAGGTTTTCCGTAATTTCCCTAAATCGCTCCAGGCAAAACCCGGGATGGTTCCTTTGAAAGGCCACGGCCGACTTCTTTCCCCGTCCTCCCCTAATCCGATGAAACCGATGACCTCGCTGTTTGGTCTCTTTCCCCAAACAACCCCAACCCGTATCATCCCACCAAAGCGTATTCTGTGGTATTCATAATGCTCAATATGGCGATGACCGAATGAGATACGATCTGAGTTAGCACAAGATCAACACCAGCTATTAATACAGTCAGTTCAGCGGTTCAGTCACCACAGCTGCAAGGCAGTAGTGTTAAAAGTGGTATAATTTGTGCATAGTTAGTGTACCCCATGACTTGAGCCACCGGAAATACAGACCATCCTTGAAAACAGCAGAATTATAGGGCGTAGGAACACACAGGTTGACGTATTGCATCAGTCCTTTCCTGTGTGTAGCTCTGTCACCATAATATTTCCGTAAGAAATTTCAATGATCTCTGCATCAAACCACAGTTATAAGACATCTCCTCTTCAAGATTACACTATTAAATCCGGGTAAGGACTGGCGTATTCCCAAAACCATCTCTGCGTTGTTATCCAGACAGGTGAGCTCGAAACCTCCAATACTGCTGCATATGTAGCAGTCACCAGCCGTCTTGCTGCACCGAGAGCCGCCAACTAACTCTCGCTTAAGGCCCCTCTGATTTCAGCCACCAATGGCGCCATCGCCGGGCCTGAGAAGGCACTAAGTCGAGATATGCCACTAATCGACACAATTTTATTGGAATAATATAGGTAACTGTAGCTCATATATAAAGGAGATGGCGTGCTTAACACTTCTGCCACCCACTCTTGAGGACCGCTCGAGTTTTGGGTTACGACCTGGTAGAACTGGAGCTCGATACCGAAACAATTTAGAGGGGGTGAAGCTAGATCTGTTACCGATGGTTCGATCAACAAGCAGGTACTACAGAGATATGGCTCTGAGCACTATGGGACTTAACATCTTAGGTCATCAGTCCCCTAGAACTTAGAACTACTTAAACCTAACTAACCTAAGGACATCACACACATCCATTCCCGAGGCAGGATTCGAACCTGCGACCGTAGCAGTCCCGCGGTTCCGGACTGCAGCGCCTAGAACCGCAAGACCAACGCGGCCGGCACTACAGAGATACTTCGTGAACTCAGATGGGATTACCTGGGTAATGTTGACGTTCTTTATGCGTATTGCGGTTGAGAAAATTTGGAACGGCGTTTGAAGCCGAGTAAAGAATGATTCCACTGCCGCCATTGTACATTTCGCGTAAAGACCACGAAGACAGGACGGCAGAAAAAAGAGCTCTTACGGAGGCTTATGGACAGTCGTTCTTTCCTCGTTCTATTTGCGAGTAGGACAGGGAAGGAAATGAGTAGTAAGTATTACTCTCCTCATTGCGGAGTATGTTTGTAGGTGTGGATATGATGGAAGGAATATTTGACTCTATAGAGAAAGAAAGTAAGCAAGGCCATTATTCAGCAAGATTTACACATGATTTTTGAGTCAGGTACGGCAATAAACACATCCAAGTGACTTCTTTGATTTTAATGATGGTGCTGAAGCATTGCCGTCTTTGCTGGCGTGAATGATCTCAAAATACAGTATGATCAAAGTGTCTCATACTCATCAACTCGGAAACAAAGAATGAAAAAATGTCACTGTATTCAATGGCTGATAGACAGTGACTGATGTACGCCCTGCCGTACTTCATCTAAAAGATTAGCCACGTTTGTCAGTGGCAAAACAGAAAAACCTGTTCGTGATGTTGCCCTTTCTTCCACAACGGCAAAGGGAGTTTTACTGTAAACATTGCAACATCTGATCTTAAAAATAGAGTTGTAGAACTAGAGACATAGGGATCTCCTTCTTGAATTTAATTTTGTTATTCTCTCATAAAAAATTTATTAAAACGTCTGAGAAATGGTTTTTATTGACCATAGATCTACTAGCTAAACATTACTGCTGCATTTCCGCACTTCTAGTCTCAAATAAATATACCTCATTATTAATGGATTTTGAAACGAAAACTTCGTTATTGGCACTCAGAAACAGTTAATTTCATGGCGTGCATTTACAATGTTCTTAAGAAATTACTTATTTTCTGATATGAAACTTCCTGGCAGATTAAAACTGTGTGCCGGACCGAGACTCGAACTCTGGACCTTTACCTTTCGCGGGCAAGTGCTCTACCATATGAGCTACCGAAGCACGACTCACGCCCAGTCCTCACAGCTTTAATTCTGTCAGTACCTCATCTGCTACCTTCCAAAGTTTACAGAAGCTTTCCTGCGAACCTTGCAGAACTAGCACACCTGAAAGAAAGGATATTCCCCCACAGTCTGGGGGATGTTTACAGAATGATATTTTCACTCTGCAACGGAGTGTGCGCTGATATGAAACTTCCTGGCCGATTGAAACTGTGTGCCGGAGCGAGACTCGAACTCTGGACCTTTGCCTTTCGCGGGCAAGCGCTCTACCATCTGAGCTACACGACTCACGCCCCGTCGTCACAGCTTTAGTTCTGCCAGTATCTCGTCTGGATATTTGTTTTCTAATTGGTGCAATTCTCCTTTCTAGTGATGAGGTTATGCAACCTCATTCTGTAGTATCAGAGTATGTTCTCAGTTTTTGGCCACAAATAACTTACATAGAGAATGAGATACGTTGTCATGCGATTCTCCTGACAAATGTGAGTTTTCGCACTTTCAATGTATTAATTTCTGCTCTTCATATGAGAAATTTTAAGAGAATACTGATGTCACGAGCCGATAGCGAAACCTAGTGTTCTCTTGCAACTACAAAGAAACGGAAGACATCAGCACTACACAGACGATGCGAAACAGGTTTCTGGGCCGGCCGGAGTGGCCGAGTGGTTCTAGGCGCTACAGTCTGGAACCGCGCGACCGCTATGGTTGCAGGTTCGAATCCTGCCTCGGGCATGGATGTATGTGATGTCCTTAGGTTAGTTAGGTTAACGTAGTTGTAAGTCCTAGGGGACTGATGACCGCAGAAGTTAAGTCCCATTGTGCTCAGAGCCATTTCAACAGGTTTCTGGAACGTGGTACGCGTGTTAATGCTTGATGTTACTCTGTCCAGGGGACGTGTTGCCCGAGCTCGGCTCTGGCACGCACGGTGATCTGGCTGGTGTGTGTTGCAGTGGCGCCGCTGGAAGCGCGCGTGCTCAGCTCGGACCAGGAACTGTCGGCGGGGCGGCGCTGCAGCTTCACCTGCCAGGCCACGGGGTCCCGGCCGCCCGCGATCGTCACATGGTGGCTCGACGGCCACCTGCAGCCCAACGTCTCCGTCTCTCAGCAGGTGAGCTGTACACTCAAGCATGCCGCAGCATTAGAACGCGTAACGGAACACAGTGCCACGTCCTCTCTCCTACTTCTTTTGTGCCTATCTTCATTACCGTTTCTAACACCACCACAGCTATATCTAGTTTTCTTTACCTGTACACAGTAGTGCTTCTCTGTAGTGGTACTGTGCAACGCCAACAAAAATAGGAAGCATTATACCATGAAGCACACTACCACCTCCTAATTCTTTTGTGTTTATGCCCATTATCCTTCATAGTTTTCTTTCCCTCTACACAGTAATCCTTTCCTGTAGTGTTACTGTTGTACGCTGAAAGAAATGAGAAGCATTATACCAGGAAGCACCGATATACAGGATGCCGCTAAACGATCTCAACACAGTGTGTCGTGAGAAACAAACTTAGGATAGGAACCCGTGTCCGGAAACGTCAGTTACAGGCGCCCCTGCCACTGGGCCACACTTTCGACACTAGACGTGACTTTTTACGCCGACGGACTGCAGATGCCGTGTTTCTTGACTTCCGCAAGGCGTTTGATACAGTTCCCCACAGTCGTTTAAGGAACAAAGTGAGAGCATAAGGACTATCAGACCAATTGCGTGGTTCGATTGAAGAATTCCTAGATAACAGAACACAGAACGTCATTCTCAATGGAGAGAAGTCTTCCGAAGTAAGAGTGAATTCAGGTGTGCCGCAGGGGAGTGTCGTAGGACCGTTGCTGTTAACAATATACATAAATGACCTTGTGGATGACATCGGAAGTTCACTGAGGCTTTTTGCGTATGATGCTGTGATATATCGAGAGTTTGTAACAATGGAAGATTATACTGAAATGCAGGAGGATCTGCAACGAATTGACGCATGGTGCAGGGAATGGCAATTGAATCTCAATGTAGACAAGTGTAGTGTGCTGCGAATACATAGAAAGAAAGAGCCTTTATCATCTAGCTACAATATAGCAGGTCAGCAGCTGGAAACAGTTAATTCTATAAATTATCTGGGAGTAGGCATTAGGAGTGATTTAAAATGGAATGACCATATAAAAGTAATCGTCGGTAAAGCAGATGCCAGACTGAGATTCATAGGAAGAATCCAGAGGAAATGCAGTCCGAAAACATAGGAAGTAGGTTACAGTAAACTTGTTCGCCCACTGCTTGAATACTGCTCACCTGTGTGGGATCCGTACCAGATAGGGTTGATAGAAGAGATAGAGAAATCCCAACGGAGAGCAGCGCGCTTCGTTACAGGATCATTTAGCAATGGCGAAAGCGTTACGGAGATGATAGATAAACTCCAGTGGAAGACACTGCAGGAGAGACGCTCAGTAGCTCGATACGGGCTTTTGTTGAAGTTTCGAGAACATACCTTCACCGAGGAGTCAAGCAGTTTATTGCTTCCTCCTACTTGTATCTCGCGAAGAGACCATGAGGATAATATCAGAGAGGTTAGAGCCCACACAGAGGCATACCGACGATCCTTGTTTCCACGAACAATACGAGAAAGGTATAGAACGGAGAACCGACAGAGATACTCAAAGTACCCTCCGCCACACACCGTCAGGTGGCTTGTGGAGTATGGATGTAGATGTAGATGTAGATGTAGATTTAGATAGGCAAAATGTCTCGCGGTGTTGTGTGTTGTTCACTGATCATGAATGATTGTCACGATCGTCAATGGAGAAGATGGAACTAGCAGTGCCTAGACAGGCCTTGTCTCCTATGAATGCGATTCCCTGTTGCATCGATGGGTGTTGATTTCGGATGCAGGTCTCGATCCGCAGTTTATTTTTCTCCTTTGTATCGAAAAACGTGTAAGATTTTGGAGGGTTCCAGAAGGAACGCAAACTTCGTATGGAAACCTGAGTGCGAGAGCGTCATCACATTATAGGAGACAAGGTCTGTCAACGCAGCAACTTGCTCCATTTCCTCCATTGGCGATTGTGGCAATTAGTCGTAATCGCTGGGCAACAAACAGCATTGCGAGGCGTACCGCCTATGGTCTCTCAGGGTTAAAGTCACGTTTGTTCGCGAATGGGGCCTACCGACAGACATTGGCGCTTATAAATTCGACGGTCTGTAGCGTCGTTGCATGAAATTTCCGGACACGAGTTCCAGTATTGGATTTGTTTCTTGCGCCACCCTCTACAACACCTCGAAGTCTGTCGTTATCGTTTCCTAACACCCTGTGTGTTAAAATTTCTAGAGGTGTTCAGAACTCACAGTAAGTGGTTAAAAAATTCATTCCATTAAGAACTAATGCCCGTCATCAGCTTTGATGTGGAGTGGAGCCATACACATGAGCCATGCACTCACGAAATCATTCCTCTGTTCTTGATGCAAGCAAACGACCATCTGATGACATTGCTGTCCTGAGTGAAAGTGAAGAAGGATTGCATTATCGTCTGAATATAATGATTACAGAATATTGATTGAGAGTAAATCGAAGAAAAACGAAAGTAATGAGAAGTACAGAAACGAGAACAGGTAGAAATTTAACATCGGGATTGATTGTCTCGAAGTAGATAAAGTTAAAGAACTCTATTACCTAGGCAGCAAAATAACCAATGACGGACGGAGCAAGGAGGACATCAAAAGCAGAGTAACACTGGCAAAGAGGAGCATTATTGATGGACAAGAGTAGTCTACTAGTATCAGACACAGACCTTAATTTGAGGAGGGACCTTCAGTGAATGTACGTGTGGAGCACAGCATTCCATGGTAGTGAAATATGGACTGTAGAAGAAACCGGAACAAAAGAGAATCGATGCATTTAAGATGTAGTGCTACAGACGAATGTTGAAAATTAGGTGGACTGGTAAAATAATGAATGAGGAGGTTTTGAGCAGAATCGGAGAGTAAGGGATTATGTGGATAACACTGACAGGAGAAAGGGACAGGACGAAAGAATGTCTATTAAGATATCAGGGAATAACTTCCATGGTATTTGAGGGAGCTGTAGAGTGAAAATCTGTAGAAGGAGAAAGACTGCATTACATTCAGCAAATAACTGAGAACGTAGGTTGCATGTGCTACTCTGAGATGAAGATGTTGGCACAGGAGAGGAATTAGCGTCAGACTGCATCGCACCTGTCGGAACACTGATGACGCAAAAATAAAAGAAGCATTTAAAGCATTTGGAAGTTACGTCTAGCCTGTGGAGCCACACACAAAGAAACTGCTTCCACATGGCGTTTGTGGTGTGAACTGCAGAACGCGGTCTAATATTCTTTTAGTCAAATATGTCGTTGATATCCCACCCTTAATAAAAGGAATTACCATTCTGGGCGCATAGTGTTGAGCAATCTGCTTCTGCTATTTTCCCAAAAACGAGGTATACGTTGAAATTTTAATCAACAAATTTCACTAGCATGGAAATACTGGAGTATCAATTTAATAGAGTTCGGTCAATATGCTCATGGTATATTAATTTGGATCAGACTTTTTTTAAAAGTCTGTTGTCTTCTGAATGGGCTGATGCTTCCCGCTACGAATTAATCTCCTTTACCAATCTATTCATCTCAGAGTAACCCTTGCAACCGTCATCCTCAATTATTCGACGCATGTATTCCAGTCTCTGCCTTCCTCTACAGTTTTAACAACTCTACCGCTCCCTCTAGTACTGCCAGTACCACGGAGGTTATTCCGTGATACCGTTAACAGATGTGCTACCATCCCTTCTTGTTGTCAGTGTTTTCCACATATTCCTTTCCTTACCGATTCTGCAGAGAAGCTTCTCAGTCCTTACCTTATCAGTCCACCTAATTTCAACATTCTTCTGTAGCTTCACATCTAAAATACTTCGATTCTCTTCTTTACCGATTTCCATCCGCCCATATTTCACTGTGCTGTGCTCCAAACATATATTCTCAGGAATTTCTACCTCTATTTAAGGCTGATGTTTGATACTAGTAGACTTCTCTTTTCCATATCACGCGCTATTTTGGTGCCTAGGTAGTAGAATTATTTAACTTCATCTACTTCGTGATTAACAAGTGCGATTTTCTATTTTACCCTGTTCACATTTCATTACTTTCATCAATCTTCGATTTACTCTACATCCATATTCTGTACTCATTAGATTGTTGATTCCATTCAGCACATCATGTAATTAGTCTTCACTTTCATGGATGATAGCAATATCATCAGCGAGTCGTATCATTGATATCCTTTCACCTTCAATTTTAATTCCACGTTTGAACCTTTCTTTTATTTCCGTCATTGTTCCGTCGGTGTACAAATTAGCAGTAGAGGCGAAAGACTACGTCCAAAACTTATACCCTTTTAATATGAGCTCTTCGTTTTCTGTCTGGTACCCTTATTTCATCCCGCTTGGCACCTGTACATGTTGTATATTATCCACCTCTCTCCCTATAGCTTACCCCTATTTTCTTCAGAATTTCGATCATGTTCCACCCTTTCACATTGTCGAACGCTTTTTTCAGGTCAACAGATTTTACGAACAAGTCCTGATTTCTCTTTAGTCTTGCTGTCATTATCAAATGCAGTTACAGAATTGCCTCAGAGATGCCTGAAGCCAAACAGATCGTCATCTAACACAGTCTCCATGTCTTTTCAATTTTTCTGTACTTATTCTTATCAGCAACTTGGATCCATTAGATATCAAGCTGATTGTACGATAAATCTCGCACTTGTCAGTTCTTGTGGTCATCGAAATTGAATGGGTGATATTTTTCCGATAGTTAGATGGTATATCCAGACTCATACATTCTACACACCAACGTGAATAGCCGTTATGTTTCCACGTACCCCACGATTTTAGAGATTGTGATGGAATTATATCTATCTCTTTTTCCTTAAGCCTTCCAAAGTTATTCTAAATTATGATTTTAATACTGTACCCCTTATCTCTTCAATATCTACTCCTGTCTCTTCTTGTGTCATACCAGTAAAATCTTCCCCCTCATAGAAGTTCCGATGGACTCTTTCCATCTATCCGCTCTCTCTTCTGCATTTAATAGTCAAATTCTCATTGCACTCTTAATGTGTTTTTAATTTCACGGTAAACTGTTTTGACTTTTCTGTGTGCTGAGTCATCCATCCGAACAATCATTTCTTTTTCGATTTCTTTACATTTTTCGTGCACCCATTTCGTAACTTCGCAGCACCTTCCTATTTATTTCCGTCGCAAATGACTTATATTTTCAGTATTGCTGAATTTCGCTGAATATTTGTATAGTTCCTAGTTTCATCGATCAGCTGAAGTATTTTAACCGTTAACCAATGTTTCTCCGTAGTTATTTTCTCTGTACCTATGTTCTTTTTTCCAGCATTTGCGATTGCCCGATTTAGAGATGTTCATTACTTTTTGAATTGAAATGCCTACTGAGCTGTTCCTTATTCCAGTATCTAGAGCCTCAGAGAATTTCAGGAGGATCTATTCATTCCTAGGTACTTTATCACCGCGGCTCTTTGCGCATTCGTTCTTGCTGACTACTCTCTTACATTTCAACCCACTCTTCAGTACCACTTCAGTACTACTATATTGTCTATGTCTGTTCATGGATAATGTTTTTGGGGCCCTCAACTGCGCGGTCATCAACGCCCAAACAAATTCCAATTTTTACACAGTCCAATTTTTCACGCAATCCAATAGAGCCACTGTCACGAATGATGATGATAATCAAATGATGAGGACAACACAAACACCCAGTGCCCGGGCTGTGATTATCCCGAACCCGGCCGGGAATCGAACCAGGGACCCCATGATCCAGAGGCACTGGCCACTAGACCACGAGCTTCGGACGCTCATGTATAAGACTTACTGTCCAGTACCTGATTTCGCAATTTGTGGCAGACCTTTTCCATGTATATCTCCTCCAGCATGCGCTTGCTTCAGGCAACCATGAAGACTATTCGTCCACAACGATGGCTGAAATTTTCTCGCCAACACCCCAACTGGACGTCCATTGAATGAGCAAGGAGGGCTTTTTATGATGAGTAAAGTTTTTCGCTCCACCGGACGGATATCCGTTGTCGCGCACCGCGTGAAACGTCTGAAAGCAAAGCGATCCATGATGGAGGAGGGAGCATTATTTTTTCGTGGAGTTGTCTGGGTTATCTCATCTGGAAGACACAATGGATCAACACAAGTACGCATCTACTCTTGGGGATCACATCAATCCCTACATGCAGTTTATTTTTATTTTATTTATTTATTTATTTATTTATTTATTTATTTTTGCTCAACGTGATGGTACCTTGCAACGCGTCGCACGGTTCGAAGAACCCTAGGACGTGTTTGCCGCTCTCCAACTGGCCACCAAACTCCTCGAATTTAAACGCAGTTGAGAGTCTGTCGGACCACTCGAAGCTAGAAGATATAGAAGAAGTAAGGCTGAGTTTCTTACAGGATTTATTAAATATATATGATCAGGTTGTGTACATCATAGATAATCATTGTTACAACGTGTTGCAACGTCAGGGACCTCGATCCAGCTGTTCGCGTCATGACTCCTCAACCAAGAAAAAGTCGGCTTCACATCCCTGTCGGTACCGTGCAGGAATTCATTTACTCTGAAGATGGTATCTGGTTTTTCGGACATGTGCGAAATAACAGATACCATCATTATATAGTTAAGACTAACTGGCCATTGACCTTCTTCTTCTGTGCTGGATGCACACGCATTGCCCGAACTCTTACGGGACTCGGTAAAATTGCCTGCCGCGAGTAATGAGTGTAATGGGCAGGAGCACTACGAATGTAGTGTGTAGACATTAAGTTGGGAATGTGGGTCTGACGGGGAGCATGCAAGGGATAAATCCCTGCAGTCGTATTATCCTCTGTGCCCTCGGTGCCTCAGATGGATGTAGCGTCTGCCGTGTAAGCAAGAGATCCCGGGATCGGGTCCCGGTAGGGGCACACATTTTCAACTGTCCCCGTTGATGTATATCAACGCCTGTTGACAGGTTAGGGTCTTGATTTAATTATCATTTCATTCATTTACTCTCTTCCTGCACGTCCTGCAGCACTCCGCACTGCAAAAGATGGTTATTCAGGCTTTCGAATAATGGTGGTATTAACGTGACAGGATAGCGGATATTAAACTTCTATCACAAGGCTGGGTAGAGGTGGAAGTCTGGAAAGTATATCCAGTTACAGAGCTCAACCCTGGCGCAGAACCGAGCAGTGCCGAATGCAGGGTTGAGAAAGAAGAGACGACGAGCGTTACTGTTTTCATCAACAATATTCTTAGTGCAATGAAAATACAAAGATAATTGAAGGTAAGAGCACAAACGAAATGTACTTCCCCTGTAGCGAGGCACGGAATACCGTGGGCTACTTACATGCAAACACTAAGAGCAAATTTGGGGTTCATTCTGTGTATTGTAAAACGGTAATTTTTTGCGGGGTGTTGAGCGCCATCGAGTCATTCTTTTTCTTACTACTCCTATCAACAATGTGTAGAAGTTCGTCTGAGTTTCGTAGTCGATTTATTAAATACTGATGATCAGTTTGCATGTATCATTGATCAGCATTGGTTTTAGAACTTGTTCCGACGTCATCAAATGGAGACGTGTCTAGCGCAGGTTTCAGAAGACGGCAACGTGACGACATCGACGGTGACGCTGACGCCGTCTGCAGCCGACCACAAGCGGGTGCTCACCTGCCGCGCCGAGAACCCTCGGATGAACGCCGCCGTTCAGGAGGACCTCTGGAGGCTCAACGTCAACTGTGAGTTGCACCCTGACCCGGGAGCTTACGTACTGAGGCGTCCGTCTGCAGTAGAGAAAGTCGTATTGTTCTTCACACAAACGAAATTTTTAAATTCTACTAATGAACTGTTACGTTTAGAGGCGCGGTGTTAAACAACAAGGGCCTGTATTTATAAATTATATGCGAGATGATATCTCAAAGATAGCCGCCCTAGAATCAAGTTGTAATGCTGACTCTGAAACTTAATTTAAGTTTTTCTAACGTTCTACATAATTCACAAAATAGCTTATAATATTTTAAAACTTGAGTAATAAAAACCCAAGTATAAATTAAAATTTCAATTCAGTTCTGTATTTTTACTGGCATAGCGCCCGCTGCTCCGCTGACGTTGACTATATGGTCTACACAGATTTTTTTTTATCATCTCCTTTAATCAAATTTTTATGTTGTTACGCCCATTGCCCATGGGTAAATCTACACACTATAAAAGGCTTAGTGACTCTTTAAATTGCTGATGGCTGCCAGCCTTTACATCAGTAAATCTTCCAACGGGTATAATCTAATTTCATACAGCGAGTTAAAACAAGAAAGAGACAAATCTGGCTGAAATCTGTGCTGAATTCTCTCATCGCAAATGGATATTCGTGCACATGGACTCGAATTTAACAGTGGTATCTACCGTATTTCGTATCAATAATGATTACTTGGCGTATTAATTACAACAAAAATTATTTTATAAACCCGAATTAAGCCTAATGGGAAGTTAATGTATTAAAGATCCGCTTCTTTCTCTATGTAATCCTGACAAATCCCACTTGTCCTGGGATTAGTCCACAAACCGAAACACCTTCTAACCGCTTCACTCTCATTAAGGCCTTGGAAGCATCGTCTTCTTCAGACATACTGCTGAACAAAAAGCGATACTGCTTTAATAACGAAATATTTTCATAAAATCTTTCATCCCCTATTTCACCCCTTAAAGGATTGAATTTCCAAAAATACCGAAGAGCGTATTTATTTATTTATAATCGAGAATCCAAATATCAGATTTCAAATATAATGATTTACTAGTTCTTTAATAATTACTTATTTAAATAACAGCTTAAACCCGTCATTTCACCCCCTTAGGCGCTGAATCTCCAAAAATTCCGAAACGCATTTCTTTTATTTCTGACCAGGAAACCAAATAGCAGTGTTTGTGGTTGATCCTGCCTCAACATCGACATATTTTGAAAAAATCATTCATCCTCTCAGGGGTAGAATTTAGAAAAACACTCTGTTTTTTATTTCCAGCCGAGAAGTCAGACACAATTTCTGATATAGTTAACTTTAAAAGATCTTTGATTATGAAATATTTTCATAAGACTGTTCCTCTCCTATCTCACCTTCTTATGGGTTGTTAACAAAAACGCTTAACCTCTTTCTTTTTTATTTCCAACCGAGAAACCAAGTACCAAGTTTTGTAGTTCTAGATTCAAAACTGCGGTAACAGCCAAATATTTTCTGGAAAACCTTTCATTGCTTATTTCACCCCCTTAAGGGTGGAATTTCGTAAAACCAATCTTAGATGATGCCTACAGTGTAACGTCAACTAAAAGTAATCTCCGTCAGAACAGGCCTCGGAAGACCCTTGCAGTATTCACCAACTGCCGTGTCATCCTCAGCCTATTGGCTTCACTGGATGGGCATGTGGTCAGCATACCGCTCTCCCATTTCTCACTAAGTAGCTCCTCAATTTGCTTCACAAGGTCTGAGTGCATCCCGCTTACTAGCAACATTCGACAGACTGGACGGACACTCATCCAGATTCTGGGCAAGCTCATCAGCGGTTAACTTCGGTGATCTGCCGGAAACCGATGTTATCATTCCGGCAAGGCTCTTGGCCTGTATAGCATCAACACCCTCCCGAAATTTGAAGTTTCTATCCTTAGCGGTTTGGGTTGGGCCAAGTTAGGTCAGTGAATCAACAGGACATTTCATTTTGGATATAGAGCTAAGTAGCAACATTTAATTTACAGACCTTATCGTTTTATACTTCCTCGTAAAACCTGCATATTTACTTTCCCTTATCTGCACCCAACAATAGTAGGCCATCGTATCTTCACACATACTCATGAAATCTTTGCCAATGCGTTCTTCTAGCTATTCACTATAACGTTCTTGATTTTGTATGGTATAATGATCATAATGAACGTATGAGTATGGACTAGTAGTAAGCATTTAAAACCTGAACGAAAAAGAGTGACACGATAAGCGTCTGCTCCTTAGGCAGCTATAAGAAGCGAAGCTGTGACAGGAAAGGTATCTCAGATAGTTGGCATCTGTTGCGGCATTTACATAGTTGCGCCCAGTAAACAACCAACTCTTACAGAAAACGTGAACCAGGCAACTGTGACCTTCTTGAACTGGTAAGATTATTGACGCTGGTTGTAAAAAATCGTAACGGGATTACAACCAATGCCCACCGCGACATTGGATGCCACCTGATGGCGTTGCGGTCACGGGACGCTGTAACAAGAGTATGTAAGGAGAGCAGACACGCAAGATGCATCACCCAAATGAAGTTATTGGCTGCAAATGGGGAAATCAATTGAGATACGGGACTTTGACAAAGGGCAGATTGTTATTACGTAGAGCCTGCGAGCGAGTATGTTGAAAACGGTGATGCAAGTCAAATGTTCACGTGCTATTGTTTTGAGCACCTAAGGAAGAAGGTAGTAGGGCAGTGAAACTACCACTAGCTGCTATATGGATGGATGTCCACGACTCTTCATACAATGTTGATTTCGGAGGCTTCTCTGCTTCGTAATCATTTCTGCCGAAAGAGCACAATGCTGGTGCACACAAATGTTCCGGAGCACACCGTTCATCGCATATTATCATGGAGCACCCCTATGTAGACATATTTAGACCCAACGACATCGTCAATTACGATTGCAATGGACATTGGGATACGATCGTCGATCAACGCAAACGTGACGACTCTTCAGGTGAATGTCATTTTTCCTATACTACGTCATTGGACGTCTCCATAGTCATTGTGAAAGGCCGAAATGCTAAATGTCGTTTTCCAAAGCTGTTTCACAGAGGAAGATTGCACTGTAGTTCCTTCTCTAGATTGTCGCACAGATGACAAAATGGTAGAAATTGAAATAGATGACAGAGGGATAGAAAAACAGTTAAAATTGCTCAAAAGAGGAAAGGCCGCTGGAACTGATGGGATACCAATTCGATTTTACACAGATGATCGTGTGAAACCCAGCTAGCGCTATTCGTCCACGAGAATCAGAGACACGGTTTCCCAGGTAGATGCCGTGTTTCTTGACTTCCGAAATGCTTTTGATACAGTTCCACACAGTCGTTTAATGAACAAAGTAAGAGCATGTGGACTATCAGACCAATTGTGTGATTGGGTTGAAGAGTTCCTAGATAACAGAACGCAGCATGTCATTCTCAATGGAGAGAAGCCTTCTGAAGTAATAGTGATTCAGGTGTGCCGCAGGGGACTGTCGTAGGACAGTTATTATTCACAATGTAAATAAATTACCTTGTGGATAATATCGGAAGTTCACTGAGGCTTTTGGCGGATGAAGTTGTAATATATCTAGAGGTTGTAACAATGGAAAATTGTACTGAAATGCAGAAGGATCAGCAACGAATTGACGCATGGTGCAAGGAATGACAGTTGAATCTCAATGTAGACAAGTGTAATGTGCTGCAAATACATAAGAAAGACCCTTTATGATTTAGCTACAATAAAGCAAGTCAGCAACTGGAAGCAGTTAATTCCATAAATTATCTGGGAGTAGGCATTAGGAGTGATTTAAAATGGAATGATCATATAAAGTCGATCGTCGGTAAAGCAGATGCCAGACTGAGGTTCATTGGAAGAATCCTAAGGAAATGCAATCCGAAAACAAAGGAAGTAGGTTACAGTAAACTTGTTCGCCCACTGCTTGAATACTGCTCAGCAGTGTGAGATCCGTACCAGATAGGGTTGATAGAAGAGATAGAGAAGACCCAACGGAGAGCCGCGCGCTTCGTTACAGGATCATTCAGTAATCGCGAAAGCTTTACGAAGATGATAGATAAACTAAAGTGAAACACTCTGCAAGAGAGACGCTCAGTAGCTCGGTACCGGCTTTTGTTGAAGTTTCGAGAACATACCGTCACCGAGGGGTCAAACAGTATATTGCTGCCCCCTACGTGTATCTCGCGAAGAGACCATGAGGATAAAATCAGAGAGATTAAAGCCCACACAGGGGCGTACCGACAATATTTCTTTCCACGAACAATACGAGACTGGAATAGAAGGGAGAACCGATAGAGGTACTCAAGGTACCCTACGCCACACACCGTCAGGTGGCTTGCGGAATATGGATGTAGACGTAGATGCAGGGGTGGTGAACGGCGGCTCGAAACGTGCAGCGCGCCACGGACGCAGGCTGTTGGTAGCAGTATTACGCTACGGGAGACGTTCTCCTGCACTTGCATAGGGCCTGTGTTAGTAACCGAAGATGCGCTAACGGCTGCGAACCACCTGCATCCCTTCATTCGGGATGTCCTCCCCGACGGCTCTGTCATCTTTCAGCAGAATAATTGTCCGTGTCTCAAGAAAAAGCCGTGCTACAATGCTTTGAGGGTCATTATAGTAAACTCACGTTGATGTCTCGGAGACGAAATTGGCCTGATGTAAATCCTATAGATACAAAGCGGGACGCTATCGGGCGTTATCACCGCGTACGCTATATAGCGACCCATTATTAGGCGAATTACATGACCTGTGCGTAGTCATATAATGTTACGTACCTCCACACATCTACCCACAAAATGTCGGATCCATGACCTACAATGATCCATTCTACAGTGATGTATTTCGTTCCAAAGATGGAGAAACAGGCTATTAAGCAGGTGGTCGTAATGTTCTGCCTCATCAGTCCACAGACACATTGCTTCTAGATATTATTACAGATGCTTACTTCAGAGCGAAAGATACTAGACATACACATTTTTGAAGAAAATTTTTACTGCACAGCCGCGAAGACCTGCTGATAAATAATTTGGTGTTAACTACAGGTTTCGTTCATCCGATGAATTTTTTCTGTCGACTACTCGTATATACTGTATTTGACTATTGACAGCGGTGTCACTATATGACTTACATTTTAACTGTCGCTACCGTAAGAGCGTTGTCATGCAGACTATTGTGAAAAATTTTCAGATGCCTGAGGGTGATCAAATGACCGAAACTGGTAGTAATAGAGATTTATTTATTAGCAGCTCTTGGCACTACTGAAATATGACCCTCTCACATATATATGAGTCGTGAGGCACCATCTGCTCCAAATATATCATTTTTGTTGAATGTCACAAATTCAATTAAGAGTTTTCGCCGACTGAGGTCGACCGTTAACATGACACTAACCTTCACCTTTTCGATCAAACCTTTCTTTGCCATTTGTAATGCATCAAGTGACTTTAATGGTTGTAGTATACTTAATTACTTTTTTTCTATGTCTCAGCATAAAACTAGCTTTCAGAGCATTTTAATGCCTACACAGTGTAACTAAAATAACTTTTACGTACTGCTCCACTGATTTAAAGCACTCGAGTTCCATTTTAAATCACTTATACAATTTATATACAGAGTCAGTATACTCGTGGTGTAGCGTTCTGTGCACATGAAATCTATTATTTGTCCCACAGTTCCTATCACCACTGCTTCCTCGTTTCCCTTCAAAGCAAAGACAAGCATAGTCTCTAGTCCAAGGTGCCACTTTTTCCCTACTACACAAAAGGAATGGTTCCCTGCCACTTCATGCGTAACCTTTCCGGTATCTTCCCAATAATTCTAACCATACAAACTACAATCCTAAACGTTCAGTAGCTACTCACACAAACCGTACGGTAGAGCAAGCGCTGTTGTTCGCCTATATTTTACAGTTCAGCAACTGGCAGCTTCCTCCAACAGATATGTCCGATCAGGACGGCAGACACTAACCACCTATAGTTAGTTTAATGTATCAAATGAACAGCGCTTTTCCTTCTTCTCAATAATCAACTGCATTGTTGCAATGTTCTCCATTAGTGGATTTAAAGATTGGCATGTACTGCTGTTATTAATTCCAGTTTTCTTTTCTTTTTGGGATGCGCTTTCTCAGTTGATTGCTAGGTTTCCCGATAGGCGTATATAGACTTTCTTTGCTTCTGATGGAATTCTTAATTCATGGAGACGTCTGCTTTTTCTTTGGACAGCACACTGTAAACGAACATGTTAATATTTCATTATTATTATTATTATTATTATTATCACTTCTATTGTTGCTATTATTACACGATTAATTAATACAAAGATAATTTAATAACAGTATATATAATTTTCACTCTACAGCGGAGTGTGCGCTGATATGAAACTTCGTGGCAGAATAAAACTGTGCCGGACCGAGGCTCGAACTCAGTCGGTAGAGCCATTGCCCGCGAAAGGCAAAGGTCCCGAGTTCGAGTCTCGGTCCGGCACACAGTTTTAATCTGCCAGGAAGTTTCATATCAGCGCACACTCCGCTGTAGAGTGAAAATTTCATTCTAGAAACATCCCCCAGGCTGTGGCTAAGCCATGTCTCCGCAATATCGTTTCTTCCAGGAGTGCTAGTTCTGCATGGTTCGCAGGAGAGCTTCTGTGAAGTTTGGAAGGTAGGAGACGAGGTACTGGCAGAATTAAAACTGTGAGGACGGGGCGTGAGTCGTGCTTGGGTAACTCAGTCGGTAGAGCACTTGCCCGCGAAAGGCAAATGTCCCGAGTTCGAGTCTCGGTCCGGCACAAAGTTTACTAAATCCACCTAGGTACCAAGTAAAAATCGTAATCTTCGACCGGAACTGTGAGTCGGTTCATTGTCAAAATTACGTATGAGAAAAAAATGTCAGAAACGTGGTCGCTATATTGAGACGACCAGAGTTGGTTTCAGGCAAAACTATTCCTGTACAGACAACCTGTTTATTTTACAGTACCTAAAGCAGATGGTTATAGTGATACGAAAACAATTACACATTGCCTTTCTAGATTTAACAAATTATTATGACACGATTCCTGGAGCAACACCTTGGGAATATATATGTATATATTCCCCCAGTTTTGTTCCACAAATCATGGACTCTATCACTGTGTTATGGTTTTGCTTGGGATTGGAAAGTACTCCCATTCCTTCTATCCAGTTACCTTCTGAATTTTTATACGAGCAGTCTTCCTGCCTACTTATCTAACTGCACAGGCCGCAGCTTTACCAGAGGCGTTCGCTTCACGGAAAGGCTTCGTGCTAAGCTCCAAGACCGGACACACGAAGAACAAGAAAGCAGTATATTAAATCCATCAACATACATCTCGCGAAGTGATCTGAGACATTCGAGCGCTTACGTAGCTACAGTGTCTTGTGCGCCGTTGGTGGATGGAACAGGAAACAGAATAAATAACTGTTGTAAATGAAGCAGCCTCGACGTCTTTGTAGGGATCCTTTAGGAACTATGCAGTTTTTTCTCATATACTACTGAATTTCATGTAAATGGTTTAAGCTTAAATCTGAGAATAATTGTGGGACTTTTGCATGTCACTAATAATCAAAAGTTGCTGTTAGAGTATAGTACAGCTCATTCTGTAGAAAAGAGATGATTATGCATTATCCGTGATTCAAGTTTCTACTCGTAATTTTGTATACCCAATTTAAGATATTTTCTCTTGCACTTTAAATCTTTATTTGTTTTCACAGTCCCTCCTTCAGTGGAACTGCAGTTGGGAACTAAACTCAACGCAGACGACATTAAGGAAGGGGAAGATGTCTACTTCGAGTGCAATATTGAGGCAAACCCCAACATCTACAAACTCGTCTGGAAATTGAATGTGAGTATCTGTCATAAAAAAAAGAAACAAAAAAATTGAATGTGAGTATCTGTCATAAAAAAACAAAAAAAAACGCCCGCGGTCATTATGGCAAACTCGGTTAATAGTCCCGTTCAACAACACTTAATATTTTTCACGAATCCTTGTTGCCTTATAAGACGATTACATCCGGAAAATGGAATATTTCCGTGCATGTAATCGGCACTCTCATGTCTGTGTTCTTACGGATTCTTGGAATCCTACGGAGGTTGACGTCACATAATTTCATTCAAGTCCAGTTTTGAACTGCAATTTCAGTGTTGAGAATGTGCAGAGAAGAGATGCAATATTTTGATTATCCTACTCAGTTTATAGAACGCTACAGCATTAATTTGGCGGATGCTTAAATGCGGCTAACTTAAGGGAAAGATAAAATTGTTAATCTTTTCAGTATTAACTTTCTGTGTCCGGTGGCGTTTGACAAGCTAAGCTGAGCATGCCCGAAAGAAAGACGTAGTGTGGAAATGACACTGTTTTAATGTCAATATTTACAATTTTCTAAAATACACATTGTTGTGTTATAGACTCTAGGCTGTTTCTTATGCACTTACATGGTATGTTTCCTTCTGTTTCGCTATATCTTACACACTGGTCCGTGCGGCTGCCCCCGTCGGAGGCATGGGCATGGGTGTCTGTGTGTCGTCCTTAGCGTAAGTTAGTTTAAGTTAGATTAAATAGTGTGTAAGCTCAGGGACCGATGACCTCATCCGTTTGGTCACATATGACCTTACCACACACTTCCAAATTACTCACTGTACTTAAACAACAGAAAAATTTGGTCTGTTATATTTTTCTGTCTTTTTCCATGAACTTATGTACGTGATCCAGCGCGAAGGACTTCCTAATGTCATAATAATTGTGGCCAGTATAAAGCTTCCAAGACCTTTTATGTCGGCTCTACAAACCGTAGAAAATATTTCTCTTTCAAGTACCTCCTCAGTTCTCCCCACGATACTGAATAGGCTCCATTCCTGACTTACCATCGAGGAAAACCTTTAAATATTACTAAGAATCAAATACAGGTCCATTCTGCAAGATTCAGACGTCATGTCCTCTAACCTACTGAGTGGAAACCTACACGGATTACTTATTAGAAACATGTTTTGAAACTTTGTGTGTGAGAAATATCTCACCTTATTTCGCTCCCCCTTAACTTCATAACAAGACCATGTGACTCTTCGACATTAAAATCTAACACAGTAGGAAAAGCGGTGTACAGTAACAAGTGAATAAATCACACTTCCCATACACGTTATTTGTCACCTACGAATTGCTACTCTTTCACGTCTTTGTAACAATGCTTTTTCCACGAACCCCACTTCGTGCGAGGTGTGTACTGCAGGCTTTTGCGATGCACGCAATCCATCTAAGCGACGTAATTGCTGCACTGCCGACGAGGAAAATGTTTATCGGTGAACCTGGGCCATTTCCATGCGAAGCCATATTTCTTTGTTTCTTCATTCTCTGCTTTAAGGAGTAAAGCGGGCAGCATGAGATCCGACACATAAATGGCAGATATTTTCATCTATTTAGCAGGCTAACTGGTAGTGGGTCGGACGGATTACCAACTGGAAATAAATGGGAGAGGATTATCAGTACTGGTATTTTTGTTACTAGGGAAACCTCCTGATAACCTTGATCGGAATCAGATGATCGTCCCAGACAAAAGAAAAAGAATTAATTGTATTGAGATGTACATATGTTTATTTGAAATGGCACTGACGCTAGCCTCTACTAGTAATGTAGACTCCCAAATCGACAACCGCTGTGAATTAAAATTATTTTATGTTAGTTGGTAGTCCAAGACTGCAGATCCAACCTTAAGTCAGCTGCGGGAGACAGCTAGTGTTTCAGAGAAATGTAGGGTCACTCTAGGTAGTACTAACCGTACGACTTACAATGTAGGAAGTACGACGGTGGAAAGTATCGAGCCGGTATCATATCGATGCTTTACACCGCTTCTATCTGGGAACAAATTGTGTCATATTAAATGTGGGCAAAATCATACTGATGCACCAAATTAACCTGCTTTGCACGGCTTTTTTTTTACTGACATCATCAGGTTACCTTCCATTAGGAACGTGGGTGCGCTCAGCGACTGTGATACGATTTTATATCTGTATATAACTCTTACATCATTTACCTAATCACACATCGGGCGTGGTGATCTAGCTTTAAAGCGCATGCCTGGAAACCGGGAGGTCGCGGTATCGAATCCCGGTCGGACTATGGAAATTTTCATTATACTTTTATTCTAGCTTTCGACTCTCAATGACGTGGAGATTCGTGAGGAACAACAGGAAGCTCGGATTCAATGTTAAGCTGTATGTCCAATTCCCGCAGTCGTGCAACTGGGCTACGTTAGGGAGACGCAAGTCGACAAATTGGCGTCCAGTTATAAGACTTGCACCCGGCAATTGACCCATATACAGTTATTATCTAATAACCTCAGACAAAATTTTGCTTTGCTGTTGACTTCTTTTGTTTCACACACTGTCGTGGAATCCAACTGCTCTATAGATGAAAAATTGATAATTATACATCACTTCAGTCATAGGGTAAAGATGTGTTTGCCTGAACACCATAGTGTTTTACTAGCGATTACGATATTGTAGGTGTCACACTGTTACCACTCGCTTAATTTTTATGTGACTTATCATCGAGTTACAGGAGGGCCATTAGTTTAACACGACTTTGAACCACAGCATCAAGGTATTATTCACATTAAGAGACACTTTTATAACTAAATTTCACGAGTACTTTCAGCATAGCTCTAAAAATTCTTCTATTCGTTAATAGAGATCTGCACTAGGAACTAACAGTACACCATCACTTACGTTGTAATGGTTCACTTAGGATTCATCACCTATTATTCCTTCTTTTTTTCAGGTTAGGAAACTGGAAACTTCCTCTACGGGTGCACGAAATCGAGATGGTGATATGTAATCTCCCCTGTTACCTAATTTCATTTTGTGCTAGCCTAATGACGTCTCAGCGGAGAGTAGTTTTCCACAGTAGTAATGAATATTTTGATAATGTCTTGTGTCTGAGTCTTATAATATTTGTGTTGTTTTGTCCAATTCCAAATTAGCACCCTATACATACACTACGTGATCAAAAGTATCCGGACACATGGCTGAAAATGACTTGAAACATAGTGGCGCCCTCCATCGGTAATGCTGGAATTCAATATGGTATTGGCCTACCTTTACTTAGCCTTGATGACAGCTTTCACTCTCGCAGGCACACGTTCAATCAGGTGCTGGAAGGTTTCTTGGGGAATGGCAGCTCATTCCTCACGGAGTGCTGCACTGAGGAAACGTATCGATGTCGGTCCATTACAAGGATGTTATTGTGGTGTAGTCAATCCGCCATAGACCGTACATTATGAACAGGTGCTCGATCATGTTGAAAGATGCAATCGCCATCCCCAAATTGCCCTTTGACAGTGGGAAGCAAGAAGATCTTAAAAACATTAATATAGTCCTTTGCTGTGATAGTGCCACAAAAAATAACAAGGAGTGCAAGCCCACTCCATGAAAAACAAGACCACACCATAACACCAACGCCTCAGAATTTTACTGTTGGCACTACTGACGCTGGCACATGACGTTCACCGGGCATTCGCCATACCCACACCATGCCATCGGATCGCCACATTGTTTACCGTGATTCGTCACTCCACACAACGTTTTTCCACTGTTCAATCGTCCAATGTTTATTCTATTTACACCAAGCGAGGCGTCGTTTGGCATTTACCGGCGTGATGTGTGGCTTATGGGCAGCCGCTCCACCAAGTTTTCTCACTTCCCGCCCAGCTGCCTTAGTACATGCAGTGGATCCTGATGCAGTTTCGAATTCCTGAGTGATCGTCTGAATAGATGTCTGCCTATTACACATACGACCCTCTTCAAATGTCGGCGGTCTCTGACAGTCAACATACGAGGTCAGCCTGTACACTTTCGTGCTGTATGTGTCCCCTCACGTTTCCAGTTCACTATCACATTGGAAACAGTGGATCTAGGAGTGTGGAAATCTCGCCTAAAGAAGTATAACACAAGTGACACCCAGTCACCTGAGGACGTTCGAAGTTCGTGAGTCCCATGGAGCGCCTCATTCTACTCTCTCACGATGTCTAATGACTACTGAGGTCGCTGATTTGAAGTACCTGGTTGTAGGTGGCAGCACAATGAATATACTCGTAATATGACAAACGTATTTTGCCGGCCGATTAGGCCGAATGGTTCTAGGCGCTTCAGTCTGGAACCGCGCCACCGCTACGGTCGCCGGCTCGAATCCTGCCTCAGCATGGATGTGTGTGATGTCCTTAGGTTAGTTAGGTATAAGTAGTTCTAAGTTCTAGGGGACTGATGACCTCAGATGTTAGGTCCCATAGTGCTCTGGGCCATTTGAACCATTTGAACAATCATGTTTTGGGGGTGTCCGGATGTTTTTGATGACATAGCGTATATATACATTACTTGAAACTTATTAACCACCCTTCCCCTCTCAAGTAACATACACAAGACTATAAGGCTGAAACAGATGACAAATAAAAATACATTAGGAAATTCTATGGTATACACCAATGACGACTTTTCTTGGTATGTGATAGAAATCCATTTGCTTTGCAGGGTCAGGTGCTGGTGGACGGCACTCGCACTAGTGTGCGTGTGATCAACCACAGTCTGGTGCTGCGAAACGTCGACAGGCGGCGAGACGCCGGCAACTACACGTGCGTCGCGTCCAACGTCGAAGGCGATGGAGTCAGCAACACCTTCCACCTCAGAATCAAGTGTGAGTTCCCTAGCAGTAAGACAACATATTTTCAAACGGGAAGTATCTTAATGTTGGGAAAGGGAAACGCGGAAGGATGCGTCTCTAAGCTAATTCAAAAATTATTTCAGATGTGAACAGTTTAAAACCCTTGTTTGTATTTACAGAAGGACGGAAATACTGTTTGAAGCCGACCTCGGAGGTAGAGAAAAATGTAGGAACACGCAAGATCATATTGACGCTACGACTTCACGTAGAAGATTGAAGGAAATACAATTCCTGTTTCTGGAATTTGTAGGTCGGGAGCAACCTATTGAGAACGTTGACATGAACAAACTCTATGAATTTTTTACGGTATCAGAGGTGAGATACAAGGAGCGAAAGGTTGTACAGAAATCAGACTTCAGTTATAAGAGTCGAAGGACATGAAAAGGAAACAGCTGCAGAGGAGGAAGTAGACATCCGTGTAGCCCCTCTCTCTGTGCACTGAGCGAGCAGTAAAGGACGCCAAGCAGAAATTAGGAACGGAAATTAAAGTACAGGTTAGTTGCTGAAATTCTGTTTCCGTCAGAGAACACATAAACATGCAAGATAAGTTCAAATGAATGGACAGTATCTTAAAAAGAGATTATAAGAGGAATAGAGTATGCAGATTCGTCGAATTAAGTGAGCTGATGCTGACAGAATTAGATTAGGAAGTGAGACACTAAAACTAGTCCATGGGTTTCGCTATCTGGACAGCCAAATAACTAACGCTAGCCAAATTATCGAGGATGTAAAGCGCAGACCTGTAACAGCCACTAAAGCGTTATTGAAAACTAAAAATTAATTAACAATTTAAATGTTGGGAAGTCCTTTCACAAGGTATTTGGGAGTGTAGCCACGTACAGAAGCCTAACAGGACAAGAACCAGTTCACACAATAACAAAACACAAGTTTTCGAGGTGTGGTTCTACAGTAGAAGTTTAAAATTAGACGGACAGATCGAATAACTAAAGATACTGTACTGAATAAAATCGTGAAAAAAATAGATGTGGGACATAACAAAGACTCTGTGCAGGCCAGTCCATTACAGGGACATTATTGCCGTGTAGCCACTCTGCAACAGGCCGTGCATTATGAACATATGCTCGCTCATGTTGAAAGATGCAATCGATATCCCCGAATTGCTCTTCAACAGTGGGAAGGCAGAAGGTGCTTGAAACGTCAATGTAATCCTTTGCTGCGATAGTGCCACGCAAAAATACAAGGGGTACAAGATCCCTCCATGAAAAACACGACCACACCCTAAAACCACCACCTCCGAATTTTACTGTTGACACTACGCACGCTGGCAGATGACGTTCACCGGGCATTCGCCATACCTACACCATTTTTGTGCTTTCAACATTGCAGCCCAGTCAGCACTTATGATAATCAATTATATAAGAAACTATCTGCCTCGATTGCGGTAATGAAACCAACCTTTACCTAGGTTTCAACCCAACTAATTGAGCCTTCTTCAGAAGATATACCTGAATGTATAACTTGTCTAAGAGGGCATGGTCTAGAAATAAAACTAAAACAGTCTGAATAGGCATAGTCGCATTTTAAAAATGCGTTACACAAGTACTAAGTCAACACCAAGACTTAACTTAGGCTCTGGCATGAGCCTCGTCTCCATGGACGCCGTGCGGTGGGCCTCTGGAGCTCACGTGGGACTAAGTAGGACTATATAAGGCGCTGCAAATCAACATGGCGGGGAACATTGCGCATGTATAACTGAGACCATGTCTGTCAAGGATAAAAGACCAACGCAGTTATATCTTACAACAAATATCTTACAGAAAGGTTGAGAATCTTAAACATAAAGCCTCTGCACCAGGTTATGACTAAAATGTAAAAAAGTATGCATAGATTTATGTAAGTTCGAACACACTGCCCGACTTACACACTATTATAATATATCGGCGCTTTCACAACGAATGCTGCATAATGCACACAGCGAAACAGTAGTATGTAAACGCCATAATGCAATAATCTCGGTTACCCTGTATACAGATGGTAGAGTAGGTGTTTATCAGTTGATGTAGATATACTTCTTATTGCTGAGAAGCACTGAATGAAGAATATTATTAAGATTAATTTTTTATCTTATTACTAAAAATAACACATGAGTGAAGGAGCAACGCCACGTCATCTCCATATAATAGCAAATGACCAGCATCGCTCAAATTATGTTTTACGTGTAAAATATGTGGTAATTGCGTGCAGCCCCCTTTCATCGCCCTTATACTTTATCTACCGCATTTCTAAAATTTGATTATGCCTATTCAGGCTGTCTTAGCTCTATTTCTACACCATGCCCTCTTAGACAAATTATACGTTCAGGTATATCTTCTGAAGAAATCTCAATTATTTGGGCTGAAACCTAGTTAAAGGTTGGTTTCATTACCGCAATCGAGGCTGATAGTTTCTTATATGTACCTACACCATGCCATTGGATCACCCCATTGTGTACCGTGATTCGTCATTCCAAAAAACGTTTTTCCACTGTTCAATCGTAGTTACTATCTAGGAACTAACTGGAGATGAAATTTAATGGTTCGTGGTCGATCACAAATTAGCATTACCCCTTAACTCGTACACTATACTGATACCGTTGTAGAAGTGCTGTAACGAATACATCACACTGCGAGCTATTATTTGGGTAAAAACACTCACACCATAAAGTCAACGGGCGGTGTTCTGGTCTCGGAGACATCCCTTGTCGCTTCCACATGTACTGCTTATTGCTACATATAAGGGGTAGTCAAATGAAACCGAACACGCAACAGAGTGGGACGATAGAATTGTGTAACTGAAGCCGATGTCCACGAATGTCTTTCTTCAGGTCGCCATAGATGCGAAAATAACTCGGTGAATGGCTCAAATGACTCTGAGCGCTATGGGACATAACATCTGAGGTCATCATTCCCCTTAGAACTACTTAAACCTAACTAACCTAAGGACTTCACACATCCATACCCGAGGCAGGATTCGAACCTGCGACCGTAGTGGTCGCGCAGTTCCAGACTGTAGCGCGTAGAACCGCTCGGCCATCCGGCAGGCAACTCGGAGAAAGTTCCGAGCCGTAAGGATTATGCTACAGCGTCTCTCAATCAAATCACTGAAGCGTAGCTTTCGTCCGAATGGCAGTGTGACGGTGGGCGTTATCATGCAACAGAATGTTTCCGCCCGACAGCGTTCCTGGGCGTTTTGACTATGGTGCATCACAGTTTCTGCAAAGTGTCTTCATACACTCCGTGGAACGCGAAGAGCAGAGCATAGTCATCATGACCTTATCGGAAACTACTGGTGTCATAAAGATGTGATTTTATGTGTATAGACTGAAGCTGTGAGTGGAACTTTTATCTAAACCCGGGAATCGAACCAGGGTCTCCTGTTTGCTATGCAGGTGCAGTATCCACTAAGCCAACTTGGCACAGCGTTTCGCACGACTGCACAGAAACCCCTGGCACGCCTCCCTCTTCGTTCTGCACTGGGGCAGCAGTGAGAATTTGGGTCGAGGAGGGAAGCGTTCCATGGTAATTCGTGCAGTTGTGCGAACCGCGGTGACAACGTGGCTTAGTGGCTAGCGCACCTGCGTAGTAAGGAGGAGATGCTGTTTCGACTCCCGGCGTTGGTACACATTATCACTCGTTGCTGGAGATATGGTAAGTTTCCAGTTTTGGCTTTGCCGTTGGCCCTCGGGCTATTGGGACGCTGTGGGACGAAAGCATCCTGTTTCACTATAATGTCCACCTTCACACTGCCAATCCGATCAAGGCTGCGCTTCAGTGGTGTGTTTGGGAAACACTGCAGCGTCCTCCTTCAACACTGATCTTTCACCGTGTGATCTTCATATCTTTGTCGACCTGATGAAAGACAGTCATTGATGTTGCTTTCAGTCAGGCGAGAAAGTGCCAGAGCGGGTGTGGTAGTGGATCTGTCAGCGGCAGACTCGCTTCTACGAAACAGGAACTGATCGTTTCGTCTCTCAGTGTGATAAATGTCTTAACGCTTTTGGTGATTACTTTTGATGGAACTATTCTATGGTCCTGTTGTGGCAGGTATTCGGTTTTCATTTGACTTCCTCTGACTTATTACACCGCATGACAGTAAGGTGAAGGGGAAGAGGAAACGAAATGACACTGCCCGAGCTGAGACGGTATCCAATGTTATTTCAGTGCTTTCAAAATCGACTCAAATTTATAAACATCTTGGTAGTATGAGCCGACTTGACAGTAGTTGTACCGCCGCTGTCCAGGATAGACTTACTAATTCATTAGGGTAGGGTGCCCAGAAGCAGTTCTATCTCGTCGTGATGCAAAAACTGTTGTAACTGGTCCGTAATATCCTACCGCTGGAATGAAGTTGACTTCCGAGCTGTTACTGTTGGAGGCAAATCAGGGGTACTGCTGGCCACAGGAGTACCTCAGCACTACGCAGACTGTTCATACAGACACGTTCCATATGTGGATGTGTATTATCCTGTTGAAAAATGGCACCGCGTTACTGTCGCATGATACATGACGATGCGGAATATAACTGACGTACGATTGTGGCGACAGAGTTCCCTCTACCACCTTCATCCGTGATTTGAAGTCGTATCCGATGGTTTTCCAAACCAGAAAGAGAGGAGAAACAACATCGTTTTTCATCAGAACATTGGTAGAATGGGATCTCACCTTAGGTCGAAACCTTACTCGCTCACGGTGGACATATAGGGTACTGCAGAATCGCGATTAATCGATGAACCTAATGCGATGTCGTTCATCAGCAGTCCATGCTTACCAGTCACTGCCCCACTACAGCGTCGCTGTTTCTTTTGCACTGCTTACAGCAGCCCACGCATGGGACAGTAACTTCCTAGCCGGGATGCTGTTAGTCTCGAACAAATATTGCGGGATGAGACAGCATCTTTCGGGGATGCTTGTCAAAGGGTTATAGTATGCCTGGCACATAAGGCGATTCTTCCTTGTGGTGGGCAGAGAAGGTCGAATGGAACGTTGACAACGAATATGCCTGTCCTCATGTTCCCATGGAGACCTACATCAGGCCACTGTCGCATCGGAACGCCTCATTAATGTGGATAGTGCGTGATTCGACCATTCGAGATCTATAATGAGGCCCCTTTCAAACGCTGTCAGATGTTTATAACGCTGTCACATACAAGTACCCGTCATCATTGTGTCCTGCACAGTGACAACTCAACATCTGACGCTGTTCACTGCGCCTATATACTCTACCAGGTCTGATAACAATTCTAAACAGAAAAAAGTGTTACACGATCTGACACCCGTTCCGCCTCATACAACGAACTGGAACTCTACTGATTCAAAAATCTATGTGAGTGAAGTTATGTTGAGGTTCAATCAAGTAATTGGTACGTTTCAACTCTTTTGTTTAGAATTGTACCTCTAAATCACTCTTCATGTGCCATAATTACGAAATATCCAATTTATATTACAAATAGCAAACAACTTAGCGGGACAAAAAAATCAGTGTGTATCAGAACCTTCATCATAGGTGGCACGTAATCTGTGCAAGATGAAACTCGTGCCATCGTTAGGTTCTTAGCATGCTAAACTTCGGTATTAGAATTTCTCCATTCTTTTTTCATTCACATGTTGCTTCTGGCGCGACAACACGCCGGTCACGACTATACAACAAAACTTTTAGTTTTAAGGTAGTTGAATTATAGAAGTAACAGAGGACATTTTAAGGAAAATTAGCCTTTGCTCTATATCTGCAGACTTGGTTTCCTTTGCTTGGATTTGTTATTGAAGTATTCCATTCATATTATCCAACATAAAATGTATCAATACCTTATTACAAATTCGAACAGATCTCCCAAGAGGAAAACCCATCTTCTCTCCCCTATGCCCTACTGCCATAACATTTGTTGCAGGAGATGGCGTCTGTGCACGACTGCCTGTGGTTTCAGCTGCTTGCTGCCTCTCAGCTGCGCCCTGCAGGCGTCCTGTGCTATTAAGATATAAACAACGTCTAAATTCAGTATTATCGGCAATACAATGATTTAAATAAACGAACTTTCTCACCCACTGTGATGGTAACCGTCGCATTCTTACTATTAATAATGGAGAATAATGAAACACTATATTTTTGACAACCTAATTAATTAAGCCTCAGTTCACAGTCTCGAGACCAATAAAATGACTGACGACGTGGAGAAAGTATGTCCCTTTGTAGACACATTCCGATAATAAGAGATGTAGTCCCGCAATGGTATGATTCAGTAAGGCATTATCGTGAAATTTTTGTAAGTTTGTTGCTCCACAGCTTGAAACTACTTTTAAAAGACATCTTGTTCACACAGGTATTATCACGATATAAAGGGGATGATCTTCCAGCGAAGATCCTGCCTGCCATTTTCAATCGAGTGATACGTGTACAGTGCAAAGAGATCTACCTCCTTCATACAGTCTCCTTAGCTACTGAATAAACACATGGATAATGATGTCGATTAGCGTAAAGTATCAGTTCTGTATGAGGTTGTCTTATTATTATGAGCTAAGAGACTGTCAGCAGACTTCTTGGCCAATAAAAAGCAACATATGTATTATGTGAGCTACAGTGATGGAGGTATGCAACCCGCAAGTTTCTGGCTTCTAATAGGTTACTCAGATATATGTTCAATATCACGCTACACGAATTTTAGGAGATTCATCCCTTACATCATAAAACTTAAAATGATTTTCACATTGAAATTAATTGTGACTTTGTAATCCTGGGATTGAAGCAAGCTGACATTATATCTTGGAAAGTAGAGCTCAGAAATAATAAATAACCAAGGTGACCAAGAACGAAATACCGAAGATACTCGTTCGTCAGAGACGATTGAGAATCAAAATAGGATAATTGAGGAGAAGGTGAAATACCTTATGAGGACCTCTGCATTAATCCATGACAGATAATAGTCAACTACATATCTAAAGATGATGAGAATGAGAATTATCTAATCAAATACACTCCTGGAAATTGAAATAAGAACACCGTGAATTCATTGTCCCAGGAAGGGGAAACTTTATTGACACATTCCTGGGGTCAGATACATCACATGATCACACTGACAGAACCACAGGCACATAGACACAGGCAACAGAGCATGCACAATGTCGGCACTAGTACAGTGTATATCCACCTTTCGCAGCAATGCAGGCTGCTATTCTCCCATGGAGACGATCGTAGAGATGCTGGATGTAGTCCTGTGGAACGACTTGCCATGCCATTTCCACCTGGCACCTCAGTTGGACCAGCGTTCGTGCTGGACGTGCAGACCGCGTGAGACGACGCTTCATCCAGTCCCAAACATGCTCAATGGGGGACAGATCCGGAGATCTTGCTAGCCAGGGTAGTTGACTTACACCTTCTAGAGCACGTTGGGTGGCACGGGATACATGCGGACGTGCATTGTCCTGTTGGAACAGCAAGTTCCCTTGCCGGTCTAGGAATGGTAGAACGATGGGTTCGATGACGGTTTGGATGTACCGTGCACTATTCAGTGTCCCCTCGACGATCACCAGTGGTGTACGGCCAGTGTAGAAGATCGCTCCCCACACCATGATGCCGGGTGTTGGCCCTGTGTGCCTCGGTCGTATGCAGTCCTGATTGTGGCGCTCACCTGCACGGCGCCAAACACGCATACGACCATCATTGGCACCAAGGCAGAAGCGACTCTCATCGCTGAAGACGACACGTCTCCATTCGTCCCTCCATTCACGCCTGTCGCGACACCACTGGAGGCGGGCTGCACGATGTTGGGGCGTGAGCGGAAGACGGCCTAACGGTGTGCGGGACCGTAGCCCAGCTTCATGGAGACGGTTGCGAATGGTCCTCGCCGATACCCCAGGAGCAACAGTGTCCCTAATTTGCTGGGAAGTGGCGGTGCGGTCCCCTACGGCACTGCGTAGGATCCTACGGTCTTGACGTGCATCCGTGCGTCGCTGCGGTCCGGTCCCAGGTCGACGGGCACGTGCACCTTCCGCCGACCACTGGCGACAACATCGATGTACTGTGGAGACCTCACGCCCCACGTGTTGAGCAATTCGGCGGTACGTCCACCCGGCCTCCCGCATGCCCACTATACGCCCTCGCTCAAAGTCCGTCAACTGCACATACGGTTCACGTCCACGCTGTCGCGGCATGCTACCAGTGTTAAAGACTGCGATGGAGCTCCGTATGCCACGGCAAACTGGCTGACACTGACGGCGGCGGTGCACAAATGCTGCGCAGCTAGCGCCATTCGACGGCCAACACCGCGGTTCCTGGTGTGTCCGCTGTGCCGTGCGTGTGATCATTGCTTGTACAGCCCTCTCGCAGTGTCCGGAGCAAGTATGGTGGGTCTGACACACCGGTGTCAATGTGTTCTTTTTTCCATTTCCTGGAGTGTATAATTCTTATAGACGTATGTAACATCAAAAATCTGTAAAGCCAAACACAATAGAGATGATTATTACATTTTTCGATATCCATTTCATCATCATAATGTCATTCTTACGGCTTCACTTTGGTTGAGTAACTATTGTTTTAAAATGCACATTGCGTTAACTACTAATTAAAATCTAGGAAAGAGCGTATTGTCCTAGTGTCTCTTTTATTCATTTCTGCTGTTTAATTGCAGAGACATGTTATCATCATCAACATCATTATCCATTTATGACCTGCTACTAGATGTTTTTGCCTGTTCGCGTTCTCCCACTTTTTTTCATATGCACTAAGTGTACAAATTCGTCAACTATTCGTGTAACTCAGTCATTAGTCTTTACTATTATTCTGTCAGCATACTGTGTCTACATTACATTGGTGTTACGGTAATTCATCTTCAGTACTGTTAATATACTTGCTTTGTTTAGCATAAGAATATCATCTGCCAATCTATGGTGGTTCACTTAAGAAAGGTTTACACGATTACCTCTAAATTCACATTTAAATATTTGAGTATGTCTTGTAAGCTTCCGAAAAACAGTTCTGGGGAAATAGAAACGCCTTACATAAAACCTTTCTCAATTTTGAACTTTTCAGTCACTGGATGTAATGGAATCTTAAGCCTAATGGCATATATATATTGTTCAACACACAGATGAAGTAATATTGTATTCCTTCGTCCTCACGGTTTTTTTTAGTGACAACCTCTCTCGCAGCCAGCAAATGGATAACTGAAATTCGTTATTTCTTTGGTATCTGTCATTTATTTCCGTAACTAAGATTTGTTTTTCATTCAAATTCCAGTTTCAAATTATGTTCCTAATATTTTTGTGATAATTTTACTTTCTTGATATTGAATGATTTTCGTTTTGGATCTGTCACGAATATAGTTGTTAAAATGCTTTTAACATAGAGATAGTCATACGTGGCGGCGATAAGGACGTTTTCAGGCTATGAAAATGCTAGAAAGATCTGAAGATTACCAAATCGGTCAAAACTCATAATCGTCGATATCAAATCGCAATGTATGATGTATTATGCTTCCAAACTAAGCTTGTTCGCTTACCTTGTCAGAGTCGAGAATATTTTCGAGGCAATTGGAAAAGAATTTTTAGAATATATTCTCTACCACTGGGAAAGGTTAATGGGCAGGTAGCTCTTTAAATATTTGTTGCTCCATTGCTCGTGGGTTAGAACTACAGAGTTGGGAAACTACTCGTGTTTGGTATCACCTTTCATACCAACATTCTATGAGTAAATGTGAAAATTTTGCTATTACAACTTCTGTCTCTGCATTTATCATCCTTACTGTTATGAAATAGGGCATATAAGGGAGCTCAATCTAAGCTGTCATGATTTACCTCAGCCGCAATTGAGGTCCAAGTAACGAGTGCGTTATAGCGTATTTAGTACGTTGTTTCTTCTTTTCCTCCGAATGCCTCATAATTCAGTGACAGTATTTCTTTTTTGCGTTCTTGCATCAATTCCTTGCTTTCCCAGGTAGTAGCTTCTCAATCATTTAGGATTTGTGAATAAATTCATAAACTGAGTTACATCTTTAATGATTTCTTCATGAATATCAATTTCTTTTAGGTCTCCATTAACTTCTGTCAGCCAATTGTTTTGGTGCTAATCGACAAGGTTATGTTCAGAGCTTTTTTTGGGGGGCATGATGTTTCCATTTCATATAGGTGACTGTGTAACTTTAATCGGCGCCTTCTGTGGTACCTGTCATTTTTTTCCGTAACTAAGATTTGTTTTTCATTCAATTTCCAGTTTCAAATTATGGTCCTAATATTTTCGTGACAATTTTACTTTCTTGATATTGAATGATTCTTGTTTTGTATCTGTCAAGAATATAGTTGTTAAAATGCTTGTAACACAGAGATAGTCATACACAGCGACGATGAGGATGTTTTCAGACTACGAACATGCTACACTACTACCCATTAAAATTACTACACCAAGAAGAAACGCAGATGATAAACGGGTATTCATTGGACAAATATATTATACTAAAACTGAAATGTGATTACATTTTCACGCCATGTGGGTGTATAGATCCTGAGAAATCAGTACCCAGAATTACCACCTCTGGCCGTAATAACGGCCTTGATACGCATGGGCATTGAGTCAAACAGAGCTTGGATAGCGTGTAAAGGCACAGCTGCCCATACAGCTTCAACACGATACCACAGTTCATCAAGAGTAGTGACTGGCGTATTGCGACGAGCCAGTTGTTCGGCCACCATTGACCAGACGTTTTCAATTGGTGAGAGATCTGGAGAATGTGCTGGCCAGGGGCGCAGTCGAACATTTTCTGTATCGAGAAAGGCCCGTCGTGCATTATCCTGCTGAAATGTAGGGTTTCGCAGGGATCGAATGATGGGTAGAGCCACGGGTCGTAACACATCTGAAATGTAACGTCCACTGTTCAAAGTGCCGTCAATGCGAACAAGAGGTGAGCGAGACGTGTACCAGTCTCACCCCATACCATCACGCCGGGTGATACGCCAGTATGGCGATGACGAATACACGCTTCCAATGTGCGTTTACCACGATGTTGCCAAACACGGATGCGACCGTCAAGATGCTGTAAACAGAATCTGGATTCATCCGAAAGAATGATGTTTTGCCATTCGTGCACCCAGGTTCGTCGTTAAGTACATCATCGCTGGCGCCCCTGTCTGTGATGCAGCGTGAAGGGTAGCCGCAGCCATGGTCTCCGAGCTGATAGTCCATGCTGCTGCAAACGTCGTCGAATTGTTCGTGCAGATGGTGGTTGTCTTGCAAACGTCCCCATTCTGTTGACTCAGGGTTCGAGACTTGGCTGCACGATCCTTTACAGCCATGCTGATAAGATGCCTTTCATCTCGACTGCTAGTGATACGAGGCCGTTTGGATCCAGCACGCCGTTCCGTATTACCCTCCTGCATCCACCGATTCCATATTCTGCTGACAGTCATTGGATCTCGACCAACGCGACCAGCAATATCGCGATACGATAAAGCGTAATCGCGATAGGCTACAATCAGACCTTTATCAAAGTCGGAAACGTGATGGTACGCATTTCTCCTCCTTACACGAGGCATCACAGCAACGTTTCACCAGGCAATGCCGGTCAACTGCTGTTTGAGCATGAGAAATCGGTGGGAAACTTTCCTCATCTCAGCACGTTGTAGGTGTCGCTACCGGCGTCAGCCTTGTGTGAATGCCCTGGAAAGCTAATCATTCGCATATCACAGCGTCTTCTTCCTGTCGGTTAAATTTCGTGTCTGTAGCACGTCATCTTCGTGATGTAGCAATTTTAATGGCCAGTAGTGTAGAAAGATCTGATTATTACCAAATCCCATAATCGTCTATTCCAAATGGCAGTTGTGGCTACATAAGTAATCTGCTATAACTATCTAACATTTCCTTCAACTCTCCATTGACACAATGCTTATCCTCAGTAATTTGACTGTGTGTTTGGGGATAAGAGACCAGCGCCGCCTGGCGCTTTCCTCGTGGCTTTCAGTGGAGACTACTGTGCTCCTGTGTTTAACCTGTTGCAGTCAGGCCGGTGTGCGCGCCGGAGCAGCCGGCGACGCTGGCGGTGCCGGCGCACGACGTGGCCAGGGTGCTGTGCCGCGTGGAGGCGCACCCGCCGCCGCTCTTCTTCCGCTGGTTCTTCAACAGCAGCGCGCCTGCCGACGGCGCCGCCGACGCCATCGCCCCGTCCGTGTCGGTAGTTGGTACGGACTCCATAGCGACATGCTTCCTGGATGGTTTTGTTCAGCCTGTAACTCTGTGTTTGTTGAACTACCCTAGCACGATAATTCCATTAGTTGCATTCAGATACTAACTCTCTATTCATATATGTGTCTCGATATACTATATGTGACCATCAATCAACATGCCTTCACTATAAACCTACATAAAAAAGGTATATTAACAACTTCAAAAGAAAGACATTACATACTTAAGGTTTGTTAGTTAGCAGGTACGTCACTTCAGTGCTGGTAAGCAATGAAATTTTAGCATCACAGTGCTACAGTGTGCCCTTAGAGAAGCTATAAAAATGGCGCGGACCATTTACACTTTATCAAAGACTGCAGTAGTGGCAATATGTAGTATTTTAGGATGAGAATTTGGATGCATACCAAGACTGCGGACGTGTCCTTCCAGCAAACAATAACTTAAGTATATAACTTTATTTTTTCGAGTTGATGGTTAAAACTTTCTGATGATCTCTCCTACTATTACGTCGTAGTTAATGAAATTTGTAATACACTCATCCCAAAAGTCAGACTTCAACGGTACAAGAAAACTGCCAACAGTATTCACTACTGTCAATGACTCCCCTATTAATTAATTTTTCTGCTTTCCCTTTTTTATATCGAGGGAAACTTGTTACTTTTTGCAGCCCTGGGGGCTGTTTTACCTGGCTCATAGCACCATGGCATGCTGTAGAGAAGGTAAAACAAAATGTCGTACACAGTCTACACTTTATCAATGACTGTAGTAGTGGTAATCTATAAAAGATTGTGGTGACGATTTGGATACGTATCAAGACTGCAAACATATACTTGTCAACAGAAAAGAACAATTTTGTAACTTTTTCGAGTTGATGGTTGAAACGTTGTGACTAACACTCCTACTCTCGCATGCTAGTTTACGCCCAAAGTCATGCAAACTATTTTCATTATGTATTATGCTCATCCCAATAGTCAGTCTTTAATGTTACAAGAAAACTGCCGACAGTATTCAACACTGTCAATGATTGTACTATTAAATGCTTGTTCTACTCTTTTCCATTTCTTACCGTGAGGGGGAAACCTGTTACTTTCTGCTGTCTTGGGGGCTTTCTTTTGTTGTCTCACGACAGGGAAGTTAATTTAGGAGTGTTATACACTTTCTTGGTGCTAAAAGCCATCGCCACACAGGTATCTAACAGAGAAATAATAGTCTCCTATGTCCACACAGCAGGAGGGTAGGAGAGGGACGACTATTTTCCATAACTCTACGTTATGTGAGATACTAGAGGAATATTTTGCCTAGATAAGATCTAAAGGCCAAGTGAAAAACACAGAATATATGAGACCAGAAAGTGAAAGCTTCATTCCAGTGCAGGAATGTCCTTTGGAATCTGTGTCTGGGGGTCTGTGACTCGCTCAGTAATTATATCGGTAGATGACGCATTATCTCAAATATCCCTATTTGCAATGCTTTTTATTGGCTGGGATTCAAAATCCGTCATGTAGTGGGAGAGATTTTCTGCCTTTCTTCCCATACCATGACAAAATAAGTGAGAATAGCAAATCGTTAAATTTGATTATAATATTATTACTGGTCTGAATTCACAACGTCAACTGTGATTGACAGGTAAGATTCCGAAGTTGGAATAACCAGCTAAATTTCGAACAGTCATAACACACTTTCAGCAGTGATGTCGAAGAGTACACTTGCTTCATGGATCCAATCCAGAATGCTCTTCACATTAGGCAGCTGCAGAGAGAGACTTAGGACAATGTCCAGAGGTTGATCTGGATTCATAATTGCCAGTCAACATGCTGCAGTCTCCCACACTCTTTGCGTTTACGAGAAGTAAACTTTTGACATCGATGCAGCCACTGATGTGAGTGGTATGCAAACCTATTGAAATTACGTCACGGTTTAATTGCGCAGATTTAACATTGACAGCTAGCTAATTATACTCATCGCGTGCTTTTGCGAAAGTATTGGTGTTCGTCCTTGCATTTCTGTGGTCCTTCTTTATATCACTGACCATTTTGATTGCCTTTGCCATATTACGCTGTTATATATCCGTTCACGCGTGCCGTCGGCAGCGCACGGTCTAGTGGATTGCTGCCTCTGGACCACGGGGTCCCAGGTTCGATTCCCGGCCGGGTTGGGGCTTTTATCTGCCTGGGAACTGGCTGTTCATCTTGCCCTTTATCATTTCATCCTGATCATCATTCGTGACAGTGGCTGGATTGGAATGTGTAAGAAAACTGGACTGTGTAAAACTTGGGACTGGTGCTGATGACCGCGTAGTTGAGCGCCCTACAAACCAAACATCATTATCATTCATCTGTGCCAAGGCCATAGTTTACATTTGCAACCCCTTATCCATTCACTAAATGTTTATATGCTCGATTAAGTGGATTGTCGAAATGAACCAATCTGATTTAGAACAAACACGAAGAACCTGCAGCAAAATATCAAGACAAAGGACTTCAACATCGATCCTTCCGATTTTGAGTCCAAAATCTCTAATTTTCTGTGAAAGTTTCCACAGAATAGCCTGAGTTCTCTCGAACCATTTAATGAATTTGCATAATTTTCTGTAAGCGCAATTCTGTGTCCTGGAAGTAGACTAACGCATTGCAGATGGAGCAAGAAGTTTGTAAGAGGCCGAATAAAACAGTCCATGAGGATTTTCTTCATCAGATAACGTCTAGGTACTTCATTTTGACCGTAACTTGACACATAATTAAGGATAAAGATCTGAATCACAGATACGTACAGAAGAGAATTGTAGACCGAAGGACAACCGTAAGAGAATCTACGTGTTTCTGATGTGTCGAAAAAGAAGGATGCGGAAAATTATGTATGTTTAGAAGTAGCTAGATACTCCACAGAATCAACGAGGAAAGAAATACACGTAAACTACTTTCTGGAATAAGAGGAAACTTATTTAGATACCTGCAAGTAACATTCTCCTGTACTATAGGAAGCTTGACACATAATTAAGGATAAAGATCTGAATCACAGATACGTACAGAAGAGAATTGTAGACCGAAGGACAACCGTAAGAGAATCTACGTGTTTCTGATGTGTCGAAAAAGAAGGATGCGGAAAATTATGTATGTTTAGAAGTAGCTAGATACTCCACAGAATCAACGAGGAAAGAAATACACGTAAACTACTTTCTGGAATAAGAGGAAACTTATTTAGATACCTGCAAGTAACATTCTCCTGTACTATAGGAAGCTTCCTATAGTACAGGAGAATGTTACTTGCAGGTATCTAAATAAGTTTCCTCTTATTCCAGAAAGTAGTTTACGTGTATTTCTTTCCTCGTTGATTCTGTGGAGTATCTAGCTACTTCTAAACATACATAATTTTCCGCATCCTTCTTTGCAGAGGAAGAGATTGGAACATATACAGCAAATAACAAAGAAAGTTTGTGCTATATGTTACTCTGAGATGAAGATATTGCCACAGGAGCAGAAAACATAGCTACCCTTATCAAAACGACAGAATACGCTTGTGATTTAAGTGCGATATGTCAATCGATAAGTTACAGGACATCTGAAAAAAACATGTGGGGTGTTAGGCGTAGAGTTGCAGATATTTCTGTTGATGAGTGAGGACACTATACTGAACAACATTACGTCACTATGTACCTCATTTGCAGACTGATAGTTACAGCTTTACAAGTAGTGTGTTTTTAGGTCGCTTAGTACCTCCAAATATGTGTGCCACAAGAAAGCCATTAATGTTTATTTCCCCATGGTCAGAAGGTAGCATGTATCGGAGTGTGGACTGTCTACATTGAGAGGCGTAGTCCATCTTTGAGTCGCAGCTATGACCATACAGAAAACATTGGGAAGTAAATTAGGTGACGTGTCTGCTGGAAGACTGTCACACACAGAGCAATAACAACATTCTGAATTGGATACATATTACGGTACCAGTGTTGACAATATCTGTACACATATCCACTGGATAAATAACTGCGGGGTACCGCAGCATTTGGTGGAAGTACGGTCAGCAGATCTTGCTATAGCATCGAAACATTTCACACAAAGAATGGAATGCTAAGCACATTGAAATATTGATTAAGAATTTAAGGAGAAAGCCCTCTGAGAAGAGCACCGTATACCACTAATCCTTTTTAAAATGTATCTGGATGACGAAATACGAAAATGCTAAACTCAAACTGATGTAAGTATTCTGATAAGTAACAACATGATTTTAACCTGTCTCACATACAGAAAAGGACCGAAGCATTTCATATGTGGTGCTACAGAGTAATGTTGAAAATTAGGTGGACTGACAAGATAAGGAATGATAAGGTTCTAGAATCGGTGAGGAAAGGCCTACACGGAAAACACTGATAAGTAGAAGGGTCGTTACATAATTTTGCCTCTTCACATCTTTGTATGGTACTAACCATTTTGCCCTTACATAACTGTATTGGCGTTTGACTTCGAAATGATTATCTATCATGTATTCCTCCCTCTTATTCTTCCTTTTATCATGCCCCGTCATGCAGCCTTTAATGAACATTTACTCTTTGTGCACTGTCGTAAACGATTATTCATATTCCTTGTCACTTTCTGTAGTAGTTGCACATTCTCTTCCTTCCATACCCTCGCGCCAGACGCTACTCTCTTTTGTCTTTCTTTATTGCTCATACCTCAAACCCATGACAAAAATGACTAGTCATTTTAGTTAAGTAAGTCCGTTGAGAGACTGTATACCAATAAGATAAGTATATACTCGACAAACTAACGCAATCCACAAATTGTTCAGGATAAACACAATAGCTGAAAAACAAAAGGAAATGGATATGACTGAAATATTCAAGATAATACCGTGGATTGTTCACATTGTTGCGTAGATGAAAGTGATCAGACATGAATGAAAATCAAGAAAGAACAGGATTAAGGCAACAAAAATTAAATATCTTGTGGTGTTGGTGGTGTGCAAAATATATATATATATATATATATATATATATATATATATATATATATATATATATATATTCAGAAACCCGCTGTGAAACACATGTCAGAGGGTACTTGGCATTACGCCAAGTGTCTGGGTTTCCTTCCGTTGCAAAAGCTTTGTGTGCCGCAGGAAAATTATCGCTTGAATGCACGCTGTAATTAGTCTAATCTGGCATTCTCGGTCAATAAGCGAGAAGTACGTAAAGTGAGTGAAAAGTACTTCTGGATCCTTCACTTAATTCCAGTTCCTGATAGTTTGTATGCGGCTTTCCTGGGGTAACTGGTTCTTATCCTCCAGCTACAGATTCAGATTTTCAGCATTTTCTTGACGCTCTCCCGCAAGTAAAACAAACCTTGGTATTCGTGCTGTTCTTCGTTGAATAATCGTTATACCCAGATATTTGTATTAGTTTATTAATTATCACTATGATGCACAGATGTTCTAGTCTTAGGCTGTACTATTCTTCATTCTGTGCAATACACAACTTTCAATGACTACACATCGGAAGCAAGTTAATACTTGCAGCACACTGAAATATTATCAACATCTCACAGGCTATTCACGCAGTTTAACTGAGATATGATTTAATTATACAAGGTGCGTATGAAAATTTCTGTGTATCATGTCAGAAAATAAAGGAAACAAGAGTTATAAAAATAATATCCTTACTGGATTTCAGTGTAATCACCATTAGCTGCAACACAAATCTGATATCTCTTGTAAAGCTGAAGGAAACTTTCTGGAAACTCTTCTTGTGGAATCACTCGAAGCATCGTTGTCACGCGTTGCTGGATATCCGCAATGCCTGCGAAGAGTGAGCCACTTACGGCTAACTGAAGTCGGGGAACCAAAAAGTAGTCTGCCGGCGCCAAATCTGGAGAGTAAGAGGGTGTTTAAGGGCAGTCGGGACTGTCAGCAGAGGGTGAACGGAAGGGGTCCTTTTCACGGAGGAAACTGCGCTGTCCGCTCCGGCGCTATTCTTGCCGAAAGAACTGGATGCGTTGCAGGAACCGTTTCAAAACTTTCTCGTGAAGTCCTCCGTTGACAGCTTGACCCTCAAGTGTAAATTCGTGGTTGATCAAGCACTAGCAGTCGAAAAATATGGTCAACATCGTCCTAAATCTTAGATTTAGTCAGTCAATTTCTTTTGGGAAGCAGGGAACGATGAACACTAAGTCACTGATTCACTTGGTGTGCGGATGGTATTGGCAGCACTAGGTCTCATCTGTAGGATAGTAATTGCAGTGTCTTTTATTATCTTCAGCTCTTCTGCTAACATTGTTATAGACAACCGCCATCATCTGCATGTATCCGTCGCGAACTTCTTAAACCTAACTAACCTAAGGACATCACACACATCCATGCCCGAGGCAGGATTCGAACCTGCGACCGTAGCGGTCGCGCGGTTCCAGACTGTAGCGCCTAGAACCGCTTGGCCATCCCGGCCGCCGCCGTGACAAGTGTTCTCATACTGACTCCCTTAGCTTGGTCGTAGTTTGCACCATAGCTTCACTTCGGTGCTTTCCATCTGCTGACATGTCTCTCAGTGCATAGGCGTGGGCACCTCATTCTAACCTGCGCGATTTTTAACATGTGGAACCATTCACTGAGCTTCTCATTCGCACTTTGTAGATAACGGAATAATTTGTGGAAGTCAGAAGTCATTCTGAACCGTAATTTTACTTTCAAAATATTTTCTTAAAGAATTTGCTTTATTTACTATCGATTCAACAAGAACATTAACACATTTAATCACACTAGGAGAGCGTGGAAGTAGTTGCTAGGAAGTAACTGATGGAAAGTAAAATTACTTTTAACAAATGTGAATTTTATTCCTAAAAGCCTTTTCAAAAACAGATTTAAAATTACAATCAGAAAGCACCCTCTAAATATCAAGTTACAATTATTCAGAGGCAGATTAGCATTTTTTTTTTTTTTTTTTTTTTTAAGGGCCTTCGGGCTGAGTAGCTTCCGCTCTCTTTCAACACGGCCGTAGTCATGACCGCTCACAACGACTTCTGAGAAACTGCACTGGTGCAAATCTGCAACACACCAGATTACTTTACACTAAAAATTTTAACAACTCACACAAACACATTAACTATGCACCCTATACGAGGGATGGAAATGGTACAAACACACACACTAAGAAATTATTTGCCACCAAAGGTGCAATTTGTTTTTAAAGGGCTCTTACGGCGGAAGGGTGGCAACTTTCTAAAAATGACTATGTAAATAAAGCCCATGAAATTCAGACTTACATAAAGTGTACAACATGCTATACATTAAACATATACCGACTCGCAAGAGGATAGGCAAGATAAAAACATATTTCTGGAATTCGGCCTTTAACTTAATTCTATAAATTCATTAACATCGAATCCGACAAGCATGACAGAGGCAGCTATTAACGTACGGCAGACCGACAGACACTAACAGCCTAACAAATGTGGACGAGAGATAGACGAGCAAGCTGGGGACGGGAGACTGACCAAGAACAAAAGTCGAATTGAACAAGTAACTGAAACAACAAATCACTAATCACTTCTAATAACTGCAATTTCTGGCGAAGACCTGGCGCAGCATCCTCAGTGCTCTCCCGAACCGTCCGCTGAGAGCCGCTTCAACGGACGCAGGAAGGCGCGCCGATCTCCCGTCTCACGGCGTCGCAGCTCGCCCCAGCCAGTCCTTTGTCGTGGGTTGACTCCTGTTGCTCTCGTGTCGGCCACGAAGCCACTACTCCTCGCTATACGGCGCGGGCCACTGGACTGACGTGGCGACCTCACGTGCGCCGACGCTCAAGACGGACAAGTGTCCCAGTGCGCGACCGACCAACCGATCGATCCAACCGCCAATGACCGTTGCCTAAACAAATTCGAACAGACTGGCGGCCTAACGCGCAGACTCAGATGCAGGAACTCAGCCCCGACCGTGCGACCACTAGCTGAGTGCTGTTACTGGCGGAGTGGCAAGACTCTCATTTTCTGGCTTTAAAGTTGATTCAAAGGACGGACATACTAGCACTCCGACGGCAGACAGACACTAACTGCCGCACAAATGCAAACGAGAGACAGACCAGCAACTGGTGACGCGAGACTGACCTAGCCTCACTCCGACTGACTCCCTTAACGCACGGCAGACCGACAGACAGAGAGACACTGACTGCCCGACACTGAGCTGGCTGACCAACTGACTAGACTCAGACTGACAGACTGACCGACTCAGACTCACCCACTGCCGAGCTCATAGCGCCCCTCAAATGCACATGAACAGGTAACTTTCCCCTTTTCCCACCAGAGGGAGACACCAAAGCTGCGATTGCCACAGCGGCACCACCGCCAGAAACGGAAGGCGACTGCTTTACACTACGCGTTGCGGCGCGCTCTTCAAAGAGCAAATTTCAGCACTGCTCACATTGCTTACGTTTTCCGGGTCATTGACATATAAAATGAACAGCAATGTTCCTCTTATACAATCCTGAGGCACGCCTGAACTTACTTTTACTTCTGCTGATTACTCTCCATCCAAGATAACAAGTTGCGTCCTCCCTACAAAAAAATCTTCATGCTTTTGGACAGTCAAGAAATTCCGTATATACGTGACTGCCTTGCTGTCTTGATTCATGGATTGCCGGATGTCGATAACTGATGTTTTATGAATCCTTGGTGGCTCGCAGGGAGGAAGTCGTTCTGTTGGAGGCACTTCATTATATTTGGCATCATAACAGGTTCTAGAATTTGGACAGCAGATGGATGTCAATAATACTGGGTAATAGATTCGTCTATTGCTTCTGCTGCCATTCTTGTAGACGGTTATGACCAGTGCTGGGAACAGCTTTTTATTTTAGAGATATATGGTATATTATGATTAGAATGAGAGCTAAATGATCAGCAAATTCTTTATAAAAACTGATCAGGATTCAGAATGTATTACTAGCGATTAGAATGTATTACTAGCGATTAGAATTAAATATTACTGTTAATCAATAATAAGACCTGATAAGTGATACAATTTCTAGTACCCATTGCCGTGCGCTTCACAATGGTTTGTAATGGAGGTAGGACAAGACGTAGAAAGCAGTTCTAATTGTGTAGAGGAAATTTATTTCCAACTTGCCTTCTGTAGAAAAAATTTTGTTCCTTATTTCGTTAAAGATAGCAATAATCCGACGAAAATTGTCATCGTTAGACTGCGCACGTGGATACTCTATACCCCGAAAACTAGTTGTGCTCCTTGTCTCCATGCTCGTCGTAATATCGTTGTTGCTTAGGGTACTTCAATATACGTGTAATGGGTGTTTTGTGAAGTATGTGCTGAAACAGTATCTGAAGAACTTTCTGTGCTGTATCTGACGTTATCTCTCTGCACATAGTTTCGATCTCGGGAGACACTAGATTTCAGTTAGCTGTTTCTTAAATTGGGAGGGGCGTCCTACGATATTACCGAGATTGACCGCTGCGCTGCATCAATACTGCAAAATTTTTTAACAAGAAAGAAGAATGATACGTGTTTTGTTTTACTTTTTGCATGGTCTTACAATGGCCAGAAAACATTTATTTCTGTACGACATTACAACAGAATCATCTAAAAGCTACGGAAAAATAGGGATGCGTATAGATTAGCATTTATCTAAACTGTATCCACAACGGAATGCTAAGTATCCGTCATGTTTAAGCACAGACAGATCTGGCTTACCTTCCCCGTCGTTTTCATATAAAATTATACAACATTGCTATGGCATTGCACGGTTTCCTGCCTCAGTCGACAAGGAAACAGAATTATTCCGGCACAACTACTTATGGTAGTTTTATCGTTAACGAAAATGAGATCTGAAAGTTCTCTGACTGTTTGTGGGAAGCATTCCCGAATGACATGATTGTTTTGAAACCGTCCGTTTAATTACTACAGAAACCTTTAAAATGAGCTGAGGAAATTCTTTGGCTAACAATAATGTAATAGTGCTATATTAGAGAAAAGTTTCGGCGTTCTTCCTGACGTTTTTATGGCCTATAGAAGACAAGTAGGCCAGTTTCGAACGTTGTTTCAAAATGTGACTGTGTCCCAGATGAGTGAATGTACCGCAGAAATGCATACAGTAAGCTAGTATTCCCTTTTCGAGAAAACGGTGTAGTGTAGGCTAGTGGTTCTAACGGGACGAGGATAGAGTACTACGACATTGGTTCCCTGCAGTGGTTAATTCCGTTCCAGGCCCCCGGTTCTTAGCGTTCAAAGAGTGCTGTTGGACACCAACGTGTCAATCGCGCAGTTCTGTTTCAAGCTAATGTCAGGAGTTTTTGGACCAGTATACTGCTACTACGTGTTTTTGGTGAATTATCCGTACGTCTCCGTGTTACCGGGTTCCAATCATTTCGTCCGTAGAAGTGAAAATGAATTTTGCATTCGTGACAGCAATTCTTGATATTTTCGTTCACCCATTTTCCCAGAATTGCTAGTGATCACTTCATTGTGTTTACACGTTCAAGGAAATTTCTATTACTTTTGAACTATTGCTTTTGTAGAGGTAAAATTAAAACATTTCACCTAATTTAACTGTGGCTATTTGCCGAAACATTGTGCCGAGAACTTTTCACGAAATTTCAATTGCCAACTTTCTCCTCAGAATGCGAAAATATTTTGATGACGCACACCTATATAGGGAGAAATGGTTATCGCAGTAATATAAGAAAAATCATAGCTCTTAAAGAAAGTTTTAAATGCTCATTTTTCCCGAGTACATTCGAGAGCCGTTGCCAGGTACTTACGTGTGAACTGGAGAATAATTATACAGATGTAAGTGTAGATTGTGAGACTTACACTAAACACCGTTTCATTCGCTCCGTGTTTCAGTTAAGTACTAATTTAGAAACATTAGCCTTTAATTTTCGGCTGATTTTATATAATCGTAGCATTAGGAGAACTGATTTCATTACTACATTTCTTTATGTGTGTATTAAAATAACGTGCCTACCTCCAGAGCATAAATCTGGGGCTGATTTGGTGGAACCTTTGTAACACTGGCATAGGAAATTGATCTATCTTGTGGTACACTGTCCTCCCTTTGTCAAGAAGTCATTATTATGTGTAATTGGCTTACTCGTCTTTTCTCTGCGTCCATCCTAATGAATAGATGGATCATCTGTTCCTCATCCAGCGTTTGCTTCCCGTCTTAATGTCAGAAATAAATTTGCCAATGAAGTGTGAAGATAAACAATCCCTCGTCAGAAACCACGCACACAGCATTATACATTCGCTAAATGCAAAGCAGAGTAGAGTATTAACGTACGATAAAAATTTTAAAATTTTGGAAACTACCTCCAGTTTTGTAGATACTTTTTCTGGGACCCAAACACAACTATTTTATTACTGTGAACAGTAATCCCGAAATCATTACATGAAAGTCATTTAAAAAATTGAATATCGCATCACTTTTGTCACCCTCAGAAAGTGGACGATGTAAATGGCTGACTCTGTAGGGATTTCGACAAATGAATAGGTTAAGTCTGACGAGTAAAAGGTAATAGACATTAGGTTGGGAAAGTGAAGCTGTATGTATTTCGGGAACTGAATAGGTTAATTCTGCTGGGTAAACGAGAACAGCTATTGAGTAGGAAAAGTATAGTATGGTGTCACAATGGATCCTAGACTTGTGAAATTTCTGCATTAGAGGTGGTTGATGTGCGAGCGTTTACTCCACTGATGAGTTGCCTCTGATGATAAAAATAGGGTGAAGCTGTATTTCCAGAGATGCCGCTCCAGAACAATTACAGTTAGAGAATGTATCTTCCTACAATTGAAGGTGCACAATGAAGTTTTAGACGTACATGAAAATTAGGATAATCTGAAAGTTCCGTGCGTTTCAGGACTTTCGTGAATGGCAGTATGCCTGACCAAAAAATCATGACAATCTACATTATAGCTGACCTGGAGTTTTCTGGCTGTTAAATGGAATCTGCTCAATAACGGACTAAAACGGCAAAGAGAACGTTGAAAGCCTTACTACTTTTGTCCGACATTGAATAAAATCAACACAAACCTGCTCAGGGTATGAAATGAAGTCGGATGAAATCATGAAATGTCACCATGAAAACAACGAAGTCATTTTTGTAGTTATTCACAAAAATTATTAGTGTTGTAGCCTTGAGACAAAGACGCACCACGGAGAACACCGATTTTATTATTTTATTTCGCCGAGAAACTATATTTTGAGATAGCAGGTGCTCTTTCGTTTTAAGGGAAAGACACTTACGCGGCTTTTGAGAGAACAAACGGCAATTTACTTTTAAAATTAAGATTATAGTATCTGTTGAACTAAATAACATGACGCATACGTAAATTGGTTTAGACGCATATTCCATATCGAGAACGTCCTAAACATGTAAATTAATCACATAAATGCATACGTAAATTGGTTTCGATCCATATTCCGTATCGAGAACATCGTAAACATGTAAATACTGAATTTTCAGCAGTGGAGTTTGATACCATACATTGCAAAGAAACCGTTCCTAATCTTAGGTAAATATTGAGGGAAGGTAACGGTTCAATAAACGTTTTATAGTTGTGCAAGAAACTGGCTGGTTAATTTTTACACCGTTGATACTGAAGTTTAGGGAATGTGAGCTATTTCATTTTCAAGCAAATAAGCATTTAATAATTGTGTAAACGTGAATTGTGTACAGTATGGATTAATAAAACTGTACAGCAGAGATAGTAATCAATACATGGGTCTTTTGGTCTTCTCTATAGGCGTCATGCTCGGTGAATAAATGAAGCTTGTTATTTGTATCTGTATGATTTATAACCGTTCTGGCACAAGAAGTGGTGTTCTGGTGAATGCTGTGTTGTCTACATGTACATTAATTCAACAGACACTTTTTGCCCTGCTAGAGGCTGCATCTGTATTCTCGCACACGCATTATATAATTTAGTATCTTATCTTTTGTGCACGGTCGTAACTTCACCATAAAGTGAACTACACTTGTCATTATAGATTAACCGTTTTGCGTCCAGGCACCAACACTTTGCCCAGGGGAAAATAAACATTGACGGCTTCTTCGTGCCACACGTTCTTGGAAATATTAATCATCCTCAAAACATACAACTTGTAATAGCTGTAATTGCCAGTCTGCAAATTAAGTAAATATTGCTGTAATTCCCGCAGCCATCCACAGAAATACCTACACTTATACCTCTAACAGTTTGTACAACGATGTGTGGTCCAGGGTAAGGGTGGATATTATGTAGGATTTAAGGCGTACTCGAGGATCGAAATATTTTTAGATTTCACGTTGAAGCCTACTACGTTAACCAGTAGGAAAATACGTCACAAAATTCAGGTACCCGAATTCTGTTCGTATTTCTTGTGTACACAAGTAATGAAATCCTCAAAGGACTGTAATGTCGATTAGCATAAAGAAAGATTTACCTATTGCTGCTCCGTGTGTTACAGTTGCATCGAATTAAGTAGAGCAAACGTGTAGCTTTGCTAAATTGCCTAAGCGCTTTACTCCACCAGTGTACTACACCTTTATTGCCTCAATTCCCTCCCCCCCTCTGGTATTGAAAAAGAAAAATAACATGATTATCGTGTTCAGGAACTCTGAATTCTTCTTGGTCACAAGCTTGTAACCTCCCAACAGAAAAATTATAATTATAGCATTCATTCACATTTAGTATAACCTATCAACAGAGAAATTCTGTAACCTACCAATAATACAATGTGACTAACTTCTTAATAAAAAATGTGTCTCATATATAGCCTTTCAATAATTAACTGACTGTGAATCTGAACTTGTAAATTTGGACGTCAGCAGTGCTGCGTCATGGCCCTGAAAGATCATACTGAATAAATTGAAAATTCTTACCTCAATAAGGTCGCCGGATAACGCATATATATCTGCTTCTATAACAAAATTTTCTGACACAGCCCAGTGCAACGCTGGGCGATAGATTTGTCATGACAAGAAACAACTGATTTTTATTTGCAATAATCTGTAGGACCATGGATAGGAGAAATAGTAAAATCTTTAAATTGAGATGAATGTTTGTCAAAAGTTAATTTTTATAAGAAAGATTATTATTAAGAAATTTTTTTAGAACATTTACATGGGACTTGATGTAACAATAGTACATATGCGCGAGGCTGCTTTTACCTTATACTACATCGCTCAGGCAGCGCTATCGCTCCCCACGACCGGCCCAGCCAACTCGATACACACGACTGCTAGCTACAACTTACTCCTACTGCCACACAGATCCTACTGCAGCCAACACACTGCCCTCTGGTCTGAGATTCTCTTATAGCTTACATATCGCAGGCAGCGCGTGAGCAATCCATCGAAATTACATCTGCTCGAGAGCGATAGCAATAAATTCCTTAGTCATGGGCCTCTTACAAGCTTTATGAATATTTTGCAGCCTTTCATATTTAAAGTGCTGTCAGTACTACATTCACTTCTTAAGGAAGATTTTCTGTCGCCCCAGTATGAGGGGGTTTAGGGTATACTAGGGTTAAGCGCTTCAGAATATGCTTTTCATTGCCTGTTTGCCTGTCTGCTTTTACGCACCAACTACATTTTCGCTTTTTCTGCGCACACTGAACTAAGAGTTTCTAAAATATCTTCTCATTTTGTCTACATAGCTTGCTCATTTAATCACAAAAAGCTAGAAAAGATGATGATGATCATCATCATCAGTGTTCTGCCTAAAGGCAGGTTTTCACATGGTAGTTCTCCAGGTTGTCCGGTCTTCTGCCATCCTCTTTAGTTCTGCATAATTTCCTCTTCCCTTTATGTCGTCTATCACCTTGTATCTCCTTCTTCCTCTCAGTCTTCTCCCACAAACCAATCCTTCCAAAGCATCTACTAGCAAGCACTCCCTTCTCAATGAATGTCCCAACCAGTTCTTTTTCCTTTCTCTTACAACCTTCAGCAGACATCTTCTCTCACCAACCCTTTCCAATACTCTTTCATTACTCACTCTATCCATCCAGCTTATTTTCTCCATTCTCCTCCACATCCACATCTCAAATGCTTCTAACCTTTTTTCATCCTCTCGTTTCAGAGTCCATGTTTCTGCCCCATATAGTGCCACACTCCAGACAAAACATTTAGCAAGCCTTTACCTTAGTCCTTTATCTGATTTGCCACATAAGAGTCTCCTCTTTCTGTTGAATGCCTCCTTCGCCATGGCAATTCGAGTTTTCACCTCCTGGTGACATTTCAAGTCTTCAGTTATTGCGCTTCCGAGGTATTTAAATTCACTTACTTGGCTAATGGTAGATTGTCCTATTTTAATATTGGACAGTCGGCATCTTGTACTGATGACCATACTCTTTGTTTTTGCTGTGTTTATTTGCATCCCATATTCCACACAAGCTTCATTCAGATCTTTGAGCATGTTATTCACTGTCCGCTCACTTTCTGCCACTAATACCATGTCATCAGCAAATCTTATACATTCTATTCTCTTTCCACCAATACATATTCCTCTTTTCCCATCTAAACTTTTCGCAATAATCTCTTCAAGGTATACGTTAAACAACAGTGGGGAAAGGCAACAACCTCGTCCAACACCTCGTCCAATGCTGCTTCCTTCTGACATTTCATTTCCAATTCTTATCCTTACTTTCTGGTGTAAATATAGATTGTGTATCAGTCGTCTCTCTTTCCAATCCACTCCTTTCCTCTTCAAGGTCTCCATCAGCTTGTTCCACTGAACTCTGTCAAAAGCCTTTTCTAAATCTATAAAAACGGCAAAGATTTCTCTACCCTTTTCCGTATACCTTTCCCCTATAGTTCTTAGCAGGCCAATAGCATCTCTTGTTCCTTTTCCTCTTCTAAATCCGAACTGTTCCTCTGCAATCCCTCTATCCAGCTTGCCATATAACCTTCTATTCAACACTGTCAGAAAGACTTTAGCTGCATGAGAAATTAGACTGATGGTCCGGTGCTCTTCACATCAAGATCAAAGCTACAAAATATCTTGCAATAATAAGACCAAATGTGGATACAACCATTGTAGCTGTATGATGGCCGTTTGTGATACTGTCTGAATGTGGACTTGGTGCAGGTGGCGGTGCGGTGTCGACGTCCGAGTCTGGAGAGTTTCCCCAGCTGCCCGCGGTGCCGGAGGAGCGCTACAGGATGCGGGGCGCCTCTGGCACCACGTCGCTGCTCACCTACACGCCGATCACGGGCTCCGACTACGGCGACCTGCTCTGCTTCGCTGTGAACGCCGTGGGCAGCCAGGGCGAGCCTTGCGTTTTCACCGTCCTGCCGGCCAGTAAGTACCGCCGACCACACAAGACTGCTGTAAGGGTTGGGGTTGGGTTGTTTGGGAGAAGGCACCAAACAGCGAGGTCATCGGTCTCATCGTATTAGCGAAGGACGGGGAAGGAAGTCGGCCGTGCCCTTTCAAAGGAACCATCCCGCAATTTGCCTGGAGAAAGTTAGGGAAATTACGGAAAACCTAAATCAGGACGGCCGGACGCGGAATTGAACCGTCGTTCTCCCGAATGCGAGTCCAGTGTGCTAACCACTGCGCCACCTCGCTCGGTGACTGCGCACACTTCGTCCTTTACTCGTATGCGAATTTTAAGAAATATAGATTTATTCTCATTGCGTAGCCAGTAATAAGCGAAGTGCGCAAAATTGTCAGATAACTAGCTGTGCGGATAAGGAGCAAGAGGTTATAAGGGGTGACGAAAAATTTTCAGTGCTAAGGCCGTATAGGGCGGGAATAGTACGCCATGAAGGCAAGATCGCCCTGAGTACTGAGGCACTCAAGCCACCGATGCACTAGATTGAAGATAACCGTTTGGCAAAACATGGTATCGTGCTACGTGAAGAGGTACGTAACTGGAATGAGATTTTCACTCCGCAGCGGAGTGTGCGCTGATATGAAACTTCCTGGCAGGCTGTGGCTAAGCAATGTCTCCGCAATATCCTTTCTTTCAGGAGCAAGGTTCGCAGGAGAGCTTCTATAAAGTTTGGAAGGTAGGAGACGAGGTACTGGCGGAAGTAAAGCTGTGAGGACGGGGCGTGAGTCGTGTTTGGGTAGCTCAGTTGGTAGAGCTCTTGCCCGCGAAAGGCAAAGATCCCGAGTGCGAGTCTCGGTCCGGCACACAGTTTTAATCTGCCAAGAAGTTTCAGGTACGTAAATGCCTGCCGTACGTCCTAGTCGGACAGGAATCGTCGAACCTTCACCCCAAGGGACCGAAGGCGTGGTAATCGCGTAGCGAGAGAAGTACTATAGTGTCTCCCACTTGATTCGGCATTATCTTCTGCGTTACGTGTGCGATATGGGGACGTGCGCTATCATGAAGCTGTAACACCCCGTGTCGCACTGTTCCCCAACGATGTTTTTCGATGGACATGCTGCCCCATAAACATTCTTCACACTCCGATGGATGTCTTTCGGCAACCAAAAAAAGAATAACAGTACATTGTACCTGATTGGACGCATTTGGTAATATTGTCGCTGTAGTTCAGGTTTACGCGTTTACAGCACGCATGTCGGTAAGACACGAACACCACACTAACCCCGTGCCTACATGTCTGTACTTACGTGCCCGCTTCGGAAACGCGCTATGTTGCGTATATTTTTTTATTTTACTATTTATTTACTGTTTTTTACTATTTAATTAGGTCCATCAGGCCCACTCTTACATCGGACCTGGGTTTCACATATGCACTACCGTTTTTGTATCGTAGATACATGAGAAACAGCGGTATTAAAATTATTTGAGCGCCTGTACTGGAAGGAGAGTAAATAATCCTCTGAAGTAATAGCGGTAATACTGGTTTTACGTGTTCTGATGTAGCTGCTTTCGGTAAAGTGACAATAGTAATAATAATATAATGAGAATAATAACAATAGTGTCAATGGCAGGTACAAAGAAGACTTTATAAGCGTACAAAATACGTGTTTTGTGATATGGCGATAGGTAAAACTTTACCGCTAATAATCAGTTGAGTTGAATGCAGGAATTAATCCTGAATCAAGTCCACACCTGTTTGAGTACCTAAATTTTCTGTAAGTGGCTAGACCTTATCTCTGTACCATTCTCGTTGTTGCCCTTTGGTAGATGTGATTGATGTCACACCCAATACCTTTAATTCCTTTGAGGTATTGGGTGTTACATTAGTCACATCTACTATGGTGTGTTATAAGGTTTCGGACACTACGCAGATAAGATCCGAATAAATCAGAGCATTCCTTTCGTAAAACGTTCAAATTACTAAACGGAATAATAGCGGACATGATGTTAAATAAATCTTGTGTTTGAAAAGCAAAGACAGGAAAGTCCTAAATTGAAGTCAAAAATTTAAGCTTGTACTGGTTGAGTCCTACAGAAAATGTTGGTGGTCTGCGTGAAACTAAATAGTCATTACGAACAGAAGAATTTGCATGACATGTCTCACTAAATGAGCGAAAACAGCCGTATTCTCGGCTAGTACCCAGGGAATCGACAAGTCTAGATTTATATGACAGAGTCACGTTCTCCTAACACTGGTTGAAATTGCGTCTTGAAATTAGTGCACAGGGTATTGAATGACAAACCACGAGATTGTATATGTTTCAAAAATTCGCATACTAGTCAGTAAATATGACTACTAGAAGGTAACGATAAGGCAGACACAGAAAAGTCGCCAATTCGACTGAAAAAAACGCAGTAGAGGATGAAATTCACCACTAAAAGTGTCGATGAACAAAGCGAGAATCGTTTTCACATTAGTTGCCTTCAGCAATTCATCATTCCAGCCTATTCGCATTGCGCAACCCATTACAGGATCACTTATTTGAAATCACTTATTTGAAACCCCCGTAGTGGAATACAAATAAAACAGTTTCTGCGTCAGTCACTTGTTTATTTTGCCTCTATGCTTTTAGATGGTTCACATCGATATCTTCAGGTGGAGAATTCTTTATTTACGTGGCTGATGTTGGTGAATAGTACAGCCGTCTTTTCACAGTAGGAGTTCTTGGGCTGCGTAGCATATTTTGCGTCTTTTGCTACTGATAAAAACTGTTGATTTAAAACAAGAATTTTAGAAGTTAAAAAACATGAATTCCTGACAGTGAAGTGTACTTACAGGGGCGTTAGAGTTGTAAACGTTCTGCATACTTTTCTATGATGTATATGTAACAGCATGGCGCAATTCGACGCAACGGTTCAAACAGCAGGGTTTTGGCAAATACCAAGAAAAGGTTGAAGCTCAGCTCATGTTAGGTGTAAGGTGGGCCAATACATACCATATTGCTATCAAATTTCACCACAGCTCTGCCCAGTGCCGCCGTGGACATTTCACCAGACGGGAGGGTCATCGCACGCCCTTTTACCTACATTTCAATCCTTCTTTTGACGCCTCTGCGATGGAAGTCAGAAGCACGATGGACAGCTTTGAAATCACGCAGTTTCGTTATGGGTGGCCGAGAAAATTATTTCAGACACAACGACACTCAGAATCGACAAGAAAAGGCCTAAAGAAGTGGTATAAAGGGCGTCAATGAACCCAACCTTTCCGATTAGGTGTTGTTTACCATATATTTCCTGATCGAAAACGACATTTCACAGGGTTATGAGCCACAGAGCGACGTTCTTGACAACGTTCGACACGGCTGTCATCCTCCTGACGATTCAACACTTCCTTAAAGACATCGTTGGGCTGCAAACCCCACTGAACGTGCTCTGCCGCTTTGCGGTGTATCGACCGCAGTTTTGCCCCTGGTGTACAGGGTGCGGTCACTAGGAACCTGTACAGAGACTTCGACACGCATTCACCTGAGTGGCGTCCTGCCGCTGGTCTAGAGCCTGTCTGTGGGCATGTCGGTGGGATGTTGATGTGGTGAATGGCAGCTAGAAAACATAAGCTAATGCAGACGAGTAAGAGAAACAAACCAATAATGTCGAGTACAGCATAAGTAGTGTGGTGCATGACACAGTCACGCCGATTAAATACCTAGATATAAAATTGCAAAACAATATGTAATTGAATGAACGTGTAAGGATTGTAGTTGGGAAGGCGAAAGGTCGACCTCGGTTAGTGGGAGAATTTTAGAAATGTAAAGGAGACCGCATATAGGACACTAGTGGAACCCCACTGTTACTGGCCGCACCAGGTTGGAGCAATTCAGAGGCGGGTTGCTACATTTGTTACCGGTGGATTCGAACAAAGCGTAACTCAAATTCAAATGGGAATCACTGGAGGGAAGGTGACGTTCTTTTCCAGAAGCACAATTGAGAAAAATTTAGAGAACCGGTATATGATGCTGATAACAGAACGATTCCATTGCCTGCAACATACATTTCGTGTAAGGACCACGGAGACAGGGCTGATACGGATGTATGCAGACAGTAATTTTTCCATCGCTCTATTTGCGAGTGGAGCACGAAAGGAAATGACTATTAGTGCTACAGGCTACTATCCAACACGCACCATATGGTGGCTTACGAGGCATCTGGAGGTAGATGTGGAATCTAAGGGGTGTGGAAAGTGTTTCAGTGTTTCATTGATGCACTTTTCGCCACCTCTTGAGACCTGTGCGGCGGTGTGCCGGAAACGTTTTCCGTGGTTAGCCATTAAAACAGCGTGATTTCTATGCAGTGATTCACGGTCCTGACCTCCACGGCAGATGCATCGAAAGAAAGAGTGAACTGTGGATAAGAGGTGGTGTGGTGACCTTCCCATCGTATACGTCCACGTAGGCGTTGTTCGGAATTGTGACGAAATCCTGTCTCAATGTGACATCATTAACCTAAGAAACTTCCTGGCAGATTAAACCTGTGTGACGGATAGAGACACGAACTCGATACCTTTGCTTTTCACGGGCAAGTGCTCTACCAGCTGAGCTAACCAAGCACGACTCACGACCCCTCCTCACAGCTTTAATTCCTCCAGTACCTCGCCACCTACCTTAGCTCAGCTGATAGAGCACTTGCTTGCGAAAGGAACTGCTCCCGAGTTCGAGTCTCGGTCCGGCACATAGTTTTAATCTGCCAGTAAGTTTCACATCAGCGCGCACTCCGCTGCAGAGTGGAATTTTTATTCTGAAATCATTAACCTAACTTCCAGCTCAGAAAATAAACTTCTGAACACTGGACTTTTTCCCAAGCGTCGACCCCTGCTGTTTGAAGCGTCCCTGCGCCGAGGATGACGTTGCATGGTGCCCAGTTTTTGCACCGTTACAGGCGCTATAAGCACCTTTGATCAAAATTTCGAAGGTCTGAATTTTAATGGGAGACAGTTACGTAGTTTAATCGACCGTTTAATTGTGTTGCAAAGCGTAGATCAGATGCAGATCAATTTTTCACTACAACAATGTTTTTTTTTCTTTTTTTCATATTCGTAGGCTTCGCCAGCTCACAAACAGACCACCCGCGAAAAGCCGATTATCCCAGTAAGATACTCAGGTTCAGCAGAAATTTTTCCCTGCAAATGTGCCAATTGACAATCCCGTTTTATTTCCTGTCGCCGGCAATTGATATCCCCAAGAGATGTATTTGCCTGGACCCCCTAGAGTGGCGGCTGAAAGTAGTCTGCTCTACATCTAGAATACAGCAATCGCTGTATGAGTCTGTCTCCATTTCGCGGGAGGGCGGGAATATTATAATTTCGATGTTAGTTCGTTATCTCGGACATTACACAGTATTTCAGACGGATATCAGGAAAACCGGGGCGTTTTCCGTTGCGGCGGAATCTTCTCAAGATATTTCAATCACCAACTTTCTTCTCCGAAGGCTAAAATATTTGTTGACGCCGTCCTATGTAGTGAGAAACGATCATCATGATAAAATAAGGGAAATCAGAGCTAGCTCGAAATGATAGTAGGTGTTCGTTCCTTCCGCCCGCTATTCGATACTGGAATAATAGTAAATTGTAGTGAAGGTGGTTCGATTAACCCCCTGCCAGGCACTTAATTGTGATTTGCAGAGTATCAATATAGATGCAGATTCAGATGTATATTACTTCTTCCCAATGGGATTCATATCATGATTAACTTCATGACCACTGCAGGCCAACTAGCGGCAATAGAACAGACTATTTTTTTTTACCATGTAGGCTAAGCAGTTTGACAATAGGAGATGAGGTTTAGTAAGGTGAATTATTATGAACTATTATGTTTCTCTGGCGAGACACATTCGTATCACTGTGTTATCCTCAGGTCTCTCTAATAACGACTGTTAAGCGATGATTCCCTTCTTTTTATGACTAAGAAGGATGTGTTACAGTAAACGAGAAACTGTGAAGTATAAACAAACACAATTTTTCTGAAATCAGCACGGGTGCTGAGCGTAGCAAACGCAACAAAAATTCATACAAAGGTATTCAGACAATCCCTCACAAAGGGTCTCTCAGAAATGTCGGCACTAGTGGGCTCACCCAGCTTTCAAAATCCTCTGAACCTGTGCGAAATGTAATAAAAAAGTTGGAACAAAAATACCACTTACTGTTTGCGGCACAAAGCGCTCCGTCAAGGCGGCTGAGTGGTCGTTCAGCCTTCAATAGAACGGAAAGCCTTTGCAACCGGCAGGGTGAATAATACAAGTGTTTTCAACAGGTAATCAATGAGTGGCGGAGCCGGCGGCTCCGAGTAGCGCTGAAACAGCCTGCATATTGCAAAGAGCCCGCCGCGCCGACACAGCGTTTAGCCGCGTGGCGCGCCCCACCTTTAACACACCGACTCCTTAATGATAGAGTAGTCCACCTGCTCGAGGAGTACACCTTTAATCGCAGCAGACTTTAGGGGCTTACCGGCGTCTTGGGGTTGAACATGCCGCAGCATTTCACTAAAACTCGTCGATTGTAGTTTTCACACTAAGCATTCTCTACTGCCAAGGCCAACAAAACCTTTCAACACCTTACATGCCGTTTCCGGTCCCGTCGACATAGAGAGATTTCAGCATCGTCCTTGCACTGTTACGAAAATCTCATGAATAGCCTGTCCTCTCCGATACTCGAAAAAGAGTGAAAGCTGCAAAGGTTTACAAATTAATATTGTAGATGCCCGTCGTTTTCGGATCCTAGAGGATATTCAAAGTTGAACCACAATGATTATCCTGAAAGAACAGAATCTTCTCTCAAATAATCGGTAAAAGTTCAGAAAAGATTCAGCTTACTTTAATAGTACACTATTACACTATGTGATCAAAAGTATCCGGACATCGGGCTCGAAGTGACTTACAAGTTAGCGGCGCTCTCCATCGGTACTGCTGGAATTCCGTTTATTGTTGGCCCACCCTTAGCCTTGATGATAGCTTCCACTCTCGTAGGCATACATGTTCAATCAAGTGCTGGAAGGTTTCTTGGGGAATGGCAGTCCATTATTCATGGAGTGCTGCACTGAGGAAAGGTATGGATGTCAGTCGGTGAGGCCCGTCATGAAGTCGGCGTGTGAAAATATCCCAGAAGTGTTCTGTAGAATTCAGGTCAGTCCTCTGCTAAGGTCAGTCCATTACAGGGATGTTATTGTCGTGTAACCACTCCGCAACAGGCCGTGCATTATGAACCGGTGCTCGAACGTGTTGAAAGATGCAATCGCCATCCCCGAACTGCTGTTAAATGGTTCAAATGGCTCTGAGCACTATGGGACATCTGAGGTCATCAGTCCCCTAGAACTTAGAACTACTTAAACCTAACTAACCTAAGGACATCACACACATCCATGCCCGAGGCAGGATTCGAACCTGCGACCGTAGCAGCATCGCGGTTCCGGACTGCAGCGCCTAGAACTGCGTGAACTGCTGTTAAACAGTGGGAAGCAATAATGTGCTCAAAACATCAGTGTAAGCCTGTGCTGTGGTAGTGTCACGCAAAACAACAAGGGGTGGAAGCCCTCTCCAGGAAAACACGAACACATCGAGACATCACCGCCTCCGAATTTTACTGTTGGCACTACACACGCTGGCAGATGACGTTCACCGAACATTCGCCATACCCACACCCTAACATTGGATCGCCGCATTGTGTACCCTGATTCGTCACTCCACACAATGTTTTTCCACTGTTCAATCGTCGAATGTCACACCATGCGAGGTGTCGTTTGGCATTTACCGGCGTGATATGTGGCTTATGAGCAGCCGCTCGACCATGAAATCCAAGTTGTCTCACCTCCCGCCTAACTGTCATAATACCTGCAGTGGATCCAGATGCCATTAGGAATTCCTTTTGTGATCGTCTGGATAGATGTGTGCCTATTACACATTACGACAATCTTCAACTGTCGGCGGTCTCTGTCAGTCAACAGACGAGGTCGGCCTGTACGCTTTTGTGCTGTACTTGTCCATTACGTTTCCACTTCACTATCACATCGGAAACAGTGGACCTATGGATGTTTAGGAGTGTGGAAATCTCGCGTACAGACGTACAACACAAGTGACACCCAATCACCTGACCACGTTCGTGCGTTCCCCGGAGCGCCCCATTCTGCTCTGTCAAGATGTCTAATGACTATTGAGATCGCTGATACGGAGTACCTGGCAGTAGGTGGCAGCAAAATGCACCTAATGTGAAATACGTATATTTTTGGTGGTGTCCGGATACTTTTGATCGCAGAGGGTATTTCGAAACTTGTGTGTTATGTGGCACTTACAATTTGATAAATAGGTGTACTTTCTTTATATATTCTTGACACAATTACCTTACATATATATGATGAAATGAAATTAATTCTGGCATCGTAATTAAATCAGTGATAAGTGAAAATTTGTGCCCGACCGGGATTCGAACGCGGATTTTCTCTTTTACGGTCACCTTAACCGCTTCGGCTATCCGAGAACACTTTCCGTTGACACAAAATTTTAACTTGTCGCATACCGCACTTGTAGCACACCCTGTCCTTCACATTCTCTGCTCGCAGCTTCACCTGATTCCCGTAAAAGTTCAAACATGGCTTGCATTCGCATTGAAGGTGCATGTTAAGGTGCATGTATATATTGATATGTGTGGTGTCTGAAAGAAGAGACAGCACTCTTATTTGATTATATACGAGCTGACGGTCATTAGCACCATTCCATTATGGATGCACTCTCTCTCCTAACTCTTGCGGAAATCCAGCGCGATGCAGCGAGCAATGAGTATAATGGACACAGGTGCTACATGTGTAGTGTGCGAAAAGTTGAGATCCTGAGTCGGACGGAATGCGTGCTCGGATAGCTGAAGCAGTTGAGCCGGGTTCGAGTCCCAGTCGGGGACAATTTTTCGCTTGTCGACACTGGATTAATTTGAGCGCCCAGTTGAGGCCGGGTCTGAATTTCTCTTACGTCTTGGAAATGTACCTTCCAGAGATGTCGCAACAGATACATGGTTAACTCTGGTCGTTTTCGCACGCTCCCAGCCAATCACATCGCCGCCTGTTAGTTGACGGGACTCGTTCTGGGAAACGTGCTGTGGGTAGACGCGAGTCAGCCGCGGCGGCAGCAGTTCAGCATATTTTGTGGCAATGTTACATTTATTCGAAGTGACAGCTAATAGACAGAATGCTCCACTCGGTTTATTCGAGTGGTGTTTCCACAGTATGGGTTTTATTTTCACTAATTTTGCATGGTGAACTTGTGATGAATTGCAAAGGTGAGCTAATATTTAGATACGTGGGTCTACCTTTGAGCTGGTTAGAAGATCTTGTTGGATTATTCAGTCTGAAGAGTTATGCAGCCAATATATTGGAAAAACCGCCTCAGTTGCGAAAATTATCTGGTCTTGACCCATGTTTCGTCTAGAATAACCTAGCCTTCTTCAGAAGCATAAAATTACTATAACATGACAGAGTATGGCATAGTCAACAATAAAAATTAAAACCTATAGTACAGTTGTACCATGTCGAATTAAAACCACTTAACTGAAGTCCAGCCCCGGCCTCACTTCACCACGCGGTCGGTTGGTAGCGCCAACTACGTTGCCACTGACCGTTGCACGCGGAATTGCACTGAGCACATAGCAACTCGTGCGCGTGCGCAGACTGAGAGTTAAGGCTAAGTTCTCCTTTACTTTGATTCATAATTGGTACATTCATCTATGCTATTGACAGACATAGGTCACGCATATTAATTAAAGTTTGGCGGAGGGTACAACATCTCCGTCATCACGCTTATGTGCTATTGACCGACATAGGTCAAGTGAACCACCAATAGCACGTAAGTGTGATGACCGAGATGTTGTATCCTCCGCCACACTCTAATTAATATGCGTAACCTATGTCGGTCAGTAGTAGTTACGTGTGATGACAGGGGCGTTGTACGTCCAGTTACACCGTAATTAAATTATGATAATGATTAAGGTTTTATATAAGTGAGACAAGTAAGGTGCTCCGCTATTAGTCATGTTTGGTGGGGATACTTTACTTGATGACCATACGTGCTTAAAGTCATAAAGGTAATCCTTAAACTTTATATACCCAACCAAGAAATTTTCCTACAATTTAATACAATTTGCGTATAGTTAATACACATAGGGACTTCACCTACATAATGCTTAGTTTGCTTACAATTACGGTTATTAGCTCCCTACACGTGATATACAGACAGCCAATGATTACAGCCTTAACTTTCCTTATGCGCATGCGCACGAGTTGCTATGTGCTCAGTGCAATTCCGCGTGCAACGGTCAGTGCCAACGTAGTTGCCGCTGCCAGCCGACCGCTTGGTGAAGTGAGGCCGGGGCTTGACTTCAGTTAAGTAGTTTTCAAAAAAATGGCTCTGAGCACTATGGGACTCAACTGCTGTGGTCATTAGTCCCCTAGAACTTAGAACTACTTAAACCTAAGTAACCTAAGGACATCACACACATCCATGCCCGAGGCAGGATTCGAACCTGCGACCGTAGCAGTCGCACGGTTCCGGTAAGTAGTTTTAATTCGACATGGTACCACGGTACTACAAGTTTTAATTTTTAATGCTGACTGTGCCATCTACATCTACATCTACATTTATACTCCGCAAGCCACCCAACGGTGTGTGGCGGAGGACAATTTACGTGCCACTGTCATTACCTCCCTTTCCTGTTCCAGTCGCGTATGGTTCGCGGGAAGAACGACTGCCGGAAAGCCTCCGTGCGCGCTCGAATCTCTCTAATTTTACATTCATGATCTCCACGGGAGGTATAAGTAGGGGGAAGCAATATATTCGATACCTCAACCAGAAACGCACCCTCTCGAAACCTGGACAGCAAGCTACACCGCGATGCAGAGCACCTCTCTTGCAGAGTCTGCCACTTGAGTTTGCTAAACATCTCCGTAACGATATCACGCTTACCACATAACCCTGTGACGAAACGCGCCACTCTTCCTTGGATCTTCTCTATCTCCTCCGTCAACCCGACCTGGTACGGATCCCACACTGAAGAGCAATACTCAAGTATAGGTCAAACAAGTGTTGTGTAAGCCACCTCCTTTGTTGATGGACTACATTTTCTAAGGACTCTCACAATGAATCTCAACCTGGTACCCGCCTTACCAACAATTAATTTTATATGATCATTCCACTTCAAATCGTTCCGCACGCATACTCCCAGATATTTTACAGAAGTAACTGCTACCAGTGTTTCTTCCGCTATCATATTATCACACAATAAAGGATCCTTCTATCTATGTATTCGCAATACATTACATTTGTCTATGTTAAGGGTCAGTTTCCACTGCCTGTCCGCTGCAGATCTTCCTGCATTTCGCTGCAATTTTATTATGCTGCAAATTCTCTGTATACTACAGCATCATCCGCGAAAAGCCGCATGGAACTTCCGACACTATCTACTAGGTCAGTTATATGTATCGTGAAAAGCAATCGTCCCATAACACTCACCTGTGGCACGCCAGAGGTTACATTAACGACTGTAGACGTCTCTCCATTGAGAACAACATGCTGTGTTCTGTTTGCTAAAAACTCTTCAATCCAGCCACACAGCTGATCTGACATTCAGTAGGCTCTTACTTTGTTTATCAGGCGACAGTGCGGAACTGTATCGAACGCCTTCCGGAAGTCAAGGAAAATAGCATCTATCTGAGAGCCTGTATCTAATATTTTCTGGGTCTCATGAACAAATAAAGCGAGTTGGGTCTCACACCATCGCTGTTTCCGGAATCCATGTTGATTCCTACAGAGTAGATTCTGGGTTTCCAGAAACGACATGATACGCGAGCAAAAAACATATTCTTAAATTCTACAACCGATCGACGTCAGAGATATAGGTCTATAGTTTTGTGCTTCTGCTCGACGACCCTTCTTGAAGACTGGGACTACCTGTGCTCTTTTCCAATCATTTGGAATCTTCCGTTCCTCTAGAGACTTGCGATACACGGCTGTTAGAAAGGGGGCAAGCTCTTTCGCGTACTCTGTGTAGAATCTAATGGGTATCCCTTCATGTCCAGTGGACTTTCCTCTGTTGAATGATTTAAGTTGCTTTTCTATTCCTTGGACACTTATTTCGATGTGAGCCATTTTTGCGTTTGTGCGAGGATATAGAGAAGGAACTGCAGTGCGGTCTTCCTCTGTGAAACAGCTTTGGAAAAAGGTGTTTAGTATTTCAGCTTTACGCGTGTCATCCCCTGTTTCAATGGCATCATCATCCCGGAGTGTCTGGATATGATGTTTCGAGCCACTTACTGATTTAACGTAAGACCAGAACTTCCTAGGATTTTCTGTCAAGTCGGAACATAGAATTTTACTTTCGAATTCACTGAACGCTTCACGCATAGCCTTCCTTACGCTAACTTTGACATCGTTCAGCTCCTGTTTGTCTGAGAGGTTTTGGCTGCGTTTAAACTTGCAGTGAAGCTCTCTTTGCTTTCGCTGTAGTTTCCTAACTTTGTTGTCGAACCACGGTGGGTTTTTCCCGTTCCTCACAGTTTTACTCGGCACGTATCTGTCTAAAACACATTTTACGATTGCCTTGAACTTTTTCCATAAATACTCAACATTGTCAGTGTCGTAACAGGAATTTTCGTTTTGATCTGTTAGGTAGTCTGAAATCAGCCTTCTATTACTCTTGCTAAACAGATAAATCTTCCTCCCGTTTTTATATTCCTATTTATTTCCATATTCAGGGATGCTGCAACGGCCTTATGATCACTGATTCCCTATTCTGCGCCTACAGAGTCGGGTCTGTTTGTTGTTAGTAGGTCCAAGATGTTATCTCCACGAGTCGGTTCTCTGTTTAATTGCTTGAGGTAATTTTCGGATAGTGCACTCAGTATAATGTCACTCGATGCTCTGTCCCTACCACCTGTCCTAAACATCTGAGTGTCCCACTCTATATCTGGTGAATTGAAATCTCCACCTAAGGCTATAACATACTGAGAAAATTTATGTGAAATGTATTCCAGATTTTCTCTTAGTTGTTCTGCCACTAATGCTGTTGAGTCGGGAGGTTGGTAAAAGGAGCCAACTATTAACCTAGCTCAGTTGTTGAGTGTAACCTCCACCCATAATAATTCACAGGAACTATGCACTTCTATTTCACTACAGGATAAACTACTACTAACAGCGACAAACACGCCACCACCAGTTGCATGCAATGTATTCTTTCTAAACACCTTCTGTGCCTTTGTAAAAATTTCGGCAGAATTTGTCTCTGGCTTAAGCCAGCTTTCCGTACCTGTAACTATTTCAGCTTCGGTGCTTTCTATCAGTTCTTGAAGTTCCGGTACTTTACCGATGCAACTTCGACAGTTTACAACTACAATACCGATTGCTGCTAGGTCCCCGCATGTCCTGACTTTGCCCCGCACCCTTTGAGGCTGTTGCCCTTTCTGTACTTGCTCGAGGCCATCTCACCTAAAAAACCGCCCAGTCCACGCCACACAACCCCTCTTACCCGTGTAGCCCCTGTGTAGTGGACTCCTGACCTATCCAGCGGAACCCCAAACCCCACCACCCTAAGGTGTAAGTCGAGGAATCTGCAGCCCACATGGTCGCAGAACCGTCTCAGCCTCTGATTCAGACCCTCCACTCGGCTCTGTACCAAAGGTCCGCAGTCAGTCCTGTCGACGATGCTGCAAATGGTGAGCTCTGCTTTCATCCCGCTAGCGAGACTGGCAGTCTTCACCAAATGAGATAGCGGCCGGAAGCCAGAGAGGATTTCCTCCGATACATAGCGACACACATTATTGGTGCCGACATGAGCGACCACTCGCAGATGGGTGCATCCTGTACCCTTCATGGCATCTGAAAGGACCCTTTCCACATCAGGAATGACTCCCCCCGGTACGCACACGGAGTGCACATTGGTTTTCTTCCCCTCTCTGGCTGCCATATCCGTAAGGGGCCCCATTACGCGCGTGACGTTGGAGCTCCCAACTATCGATAAGCCCGTCCGCCCCCGGTAGCTGAGTGGTCAGCGTGACAGAATGTCAATCCTAAGGGCCCGGGTTCGATTCCCGGCTGGGTCGGAGATTTTCTCCGCCCAGGGACTGGGTATTGTGTTGTCCTAATCACCATAATTTCATCCCCATCGACGCGCAGGTCGCCGAAGTGGCGTCAACTCGAAAGACCTGCACCAGGCGAACGGTCTACCCGACGGGAGGCCCTAGCCACACGACATTTAATTTCATTTCACCGATACGCCCACCCTCTGCGACCGCCTGGATCTTGCAGACTGAGGAGCAACCTCTGGAATAGGACAAGCAGCCATGTCCGGCCGAAGATCAGTATCAGCCGGAGGCAGAGTCTGAAATCGGTTAGTCAGACAAACTGGCGAGGCCTTCCGTTCAGCCCTCTGGAATGTCTTTCGCCCCCTGCCACACCTCGAGACGACTTCCCACTCTACCACTGGTGAGGGGTCAGCCTCAAAGTGAGCAGTATCCCATGCAGCCACAGCCGTCGTCCGATTGGGGGATGCGTGGGACGAGTTGGCCGTCCCAGACAAACCCCCATCCGGACCCTCACAGTGATGCCCATTGGCAACAGCCTCAAGCTGTGTGACCGAAGCCAACACTGCCTGAAGCTGGGGGCGAAGGGATGCCAACTCAGCCCGCATCCGAACACAGGAGTAACAGTCCCTATCCATTTTAAAAACTGTTGTGCAACGAACGTCTGAACTAATCTACAGGGTACAAACAATTCGACACAAAATTTAAACGGTTATTAAAATACAAGGTTGCCTAGTAAATGCAGTAATGCTGCTACTTGCGTACTGCTGACACGCTGCTCGGCAGCAGAAGGAGACTAAGCGATTTTACATTATTCAGGTACTAAAGCGCGATGCTACAACTCTCAAATACTATAATAAGCCAGAAATTTATGAATTAAACAATGCAAGTACCCAAAAACACGAAAATAAATTAAGAATTAAACTATGTAAGAAATAAGTAAGCTAGCTGCTGGCAGTTGCTTATCCAACGGCGGCAGGGAGCATAACATGCCATACTCTGGCATGTTATAGTAATTTTATGCTTCTGAAGAAAGCTAGATTATTCTAGCCGAAACCTGGGCGAAGACCAGAAAATTTTCGCAACTGAGGCGGTTTTCAATATATTAATCACAGTTCCTGACGGGGCTGCAGTATACTAAAAATTCTTAGTTTTGCAGCCACTTTCTTCACTTACTCCTGCCATTTAGGTTATTATGTATGTTGCTGGGAGTCTTGCAGCAATTACTTATATTCAAATGGTTCTAAAGGCTCTGAGCACTATGGGACATAATTTCTGAGGTCATCAGTCCCCTAGAAATTAGAACTACTCAAACCTAACTAACCTAAGGACATCACACACATCCATGCCCGAGGCAGGATTCGAACCTGCGACCGTAGAAGTCGCGCGGTCCCAGAATGTAGCGCCTAGAACCGCTCGGCCACTCCGGCCGGCAATTACTTATATTCAACGTGCACGTTGAAATCCAAGTGGTTAATATGTTTGTTTGCTTGATGTGAAGTCAGCACAGTTAAACTGCATTTCATCTTTCTCATTTCCACTGTCCTACATCATTTATTGAATATTAACTTATCTCAAGATTTTAAACATGGCTGAAACAGCAACTGTTGAAATCCTTCGCGGTAAATGACGACAGCCAAAACAGTCTTAGCTACTGACGATGCCTTTGGCTCAACTGTTTTATTATTCTCCATTGCAGGATGTAATGTTAGATATTTTACTGCTGATGAAGGTATGTTTATATGTACCGAAACCTTGGTCAAGAATTTTAATAAATCTTTATCCTGCAACTGTTTTGGCTGTCATCATTTACCGTGAAGATATTTACTTATATTTCAGGTGCAACATTAGTCCGCCGACAACTTGTGCACACATCCTGCAAAGTACCCCATTTCTGAGTACTAGAAGATGACGCATGGTACAGAAATTGAAGAGTTCAGTTCTCACAGAGCTTTCCCCATCGGTAGATATTAATTTACCATTTTCTACCCCTAAATTACCAGATGTGAAGATGCTGAATGTAGAATTGATTTGGCAGATTCCTGCAGAGCGTGTTTCCATGTTCCTTATGCAGACCACTATACTGAAGTGTTCTACATTCCGCTTGATTCACGCGTATTCTGTTCTTTCGAACCACAGATTCATGGCTTGTGGTAATATCATCAGCAATTATTCATTTCCATACGTATGTACTCTGATTAAAAAGGTGGAACACGATCTCCATCACACAGCTTTTAACTATGCCTTGAGTAATTTTTATAGGATCTTAGGAGAGATTTTCACAGTGATGTTCAGTTATACAATCTATGCCTGACTTGCACTAGTCGTGCGATTTGTTTTAAATGTGAGTTGTACCATCTTATGTATTCGAATAGCTTTACGAAACTGCTTGTAGAATCACGAATTTCTTTATAAGACGGCAGAGTTGCACTAAATCGGGGCTTAAGCACTACTTGCATCATTAGTCAAAGCAACCTTAGAACATGCAGACAGTAGATGATGGTGCTCAGGAATGTTCTGTCTTCCTAGGTTTCCAAATGGTGTTTGCCACTGTACCACACTGCCCAGTGCTGACCACAGTACGACGATACGGAAGTTCTTCGCATACTTTTCATTGGCTCGGTGAATATTTGACAAATGGAATCCAATAAGTTATATCAGTGGAGCGTGAATTTCCAGCAGAGGCGAAGTTAATATCGCATGAGCATCAGACCTCTGACGTTCTTGGATACATCAACGAATTATCAGAGAAGAGCAGCAGCACTAGAAGGTCGTTCATACATGGTGCTGCGGTTTATAGCAAAAAACGTGTAGGAGCACGTAGAAGAGCAAACTGACGTGGAAAAAGTTTCCGCTTGCGACAATGAATCGCAGTTCTCCTTCTACGTGGATAAAGACAGGATAATGTAATAGAGAGAGGGAGCCGGATAGAATGCAATTATAAGATTGCAGGTGAACATTTTCAGCATGACACATCGTAAATGTCTTCAGAGAATACTAAGAAGCGATATGAAAAGGGGTGAACACGTATGCCAAAAGGACGACCAAAATTTGTTGGAACGGTTCTGGCATATTGCAGTGCGCCGGTAGAAGAGAAAAATGGCACACAAAAGGCTAGTGCCACTATTTATAAGGTTTTGTTTTAAAGCTCAGAATCCTTATCAAGCAGGAACGTAAACGAGTTCATTTAGAGAAAGCTGTATTCGAGGACGTCTGGGCGATCATTCTGATGCCACAATTATAAATGGACGTGGCGAAAAGTGATACCTCCGAATTTTTTATGTGGAAATTTTCAGAGTTTTTCAAATAAGGCCTACTTTATAAACATTCAACATTTTTATTCATGTCATAGACGGCTCCGAATTATAGCGTGTAACGTGGCGATGTGTAACGTAACTTTGTCGATGCCTTAGAAGCAGCACACTGTAATGGAGTTTCGAATTTGAGGATTTCGTCTACACATGGAGCACCCTCTCCTACAGAATGACAGTGCCAGACCATACACTGGCGCTGCGACATCTGCAACACAGCCGACAACTTGGGTTCACTGTTTATCCGCCATACAGTACGTCTTCGCCCCAACCGATTTTCGTCTGTTTCCCATACTTCAAGAACCGCTCCGAGGAGTTCACTCTGATAGCGATGAAGCTGTGAAAGCAGAGGTGAAAGGGGGGGCAGGCTCCTTCGACAATGTCAAACATTCGACGGAGACGACATTAACAAACTAGTCTCTCTTTTGGATGAATGTGTTCTCCACCTGGGTGAATATTTAAATACACACATCAAAAAATGTTTTGCATCACCCCGATTCCCAGGACTCCTGAAGACAGACGTTGACTGTGGATATTGCATCAGAGACACAATCCCTCTGACTGTTCAGAGATGTCACTAAACCCACCCAAAGACGTAAACAACCATGCATGAGCAGCGAGTATTAGACGAAGAGAATCCGTCAGCCGATCAGTTCCAGTCATTCCACCAGGAAGGAGGTACATGGCTCATATTGTCTGCAGTTCAGCCATGCCTAGACGGTCAATAGCGCGGTTCGACAGCGCCCACATTATTACTTTGTGCCAGGAAGGGCTCTCAACTAGGGAAGCGCCCAGGCGTCTCGGAGTAAAAGAAATGTTGTTCGGACATGGAGGAGGTACAGAGAGAGACAGGAACTGTCGATGACATGCCTCGTTCAGGCCGTCCAAGGGCTACTACTGCAGTGGATGACTGCTACCTAGGGATTATTGTTCGGAGGAACCCTGACAGCCACGCCACCATGTTCAATAATGCTTTTCGTGCAGCCATAGGACGTCGTGTTACGACTAAAACTGTGCGCAATAGGATCCATGATGCACAACTTCACTCCCGACATCAATGCCGAGGTCAACCTTTGCAGCCACGACACCATGCAGCGCGGTACAGACGGGCCCAACAACATGCAAGGAAGTGGGTGCGTGGATATGGAGCTTAGGTGTGTGAACAGTATGGTGTAGGCTTTCTTGTCGTTCGCACTCTATTGTATTATTGTTCAGCCCAAGTTTGAATGGCCATTCTTATGGGTGTTCGTTCAGATGATAATACAAGCAGTAAAGTACATTTTCTCCATGTAGCAAATTTATTTTCCTTACACAGGAAAATGCTTTTGCAGTGTGTGAGCGTGAGAACAGCGCCATCTCTTCAGGAACCTCCACAGAATGGTTAGCCGCTAATCGTGAACGAGGAGAAAGCCTCTACAGATACTGAAGCCAACTAACACATATTTATTCAACGAAAACTTTGAAGGCTCGGTTGTCTTAGACGCTGGTAAATCTTCCAAGATATGTGGTCGTGATTCATAAAACTTTTCCATTCCTAACGTTTCATCCAGAGCTGCACTGGGCATCTTCGGAGACGCTCCTGCTTTGGCTGAATCTTGTCGATTTGCAAAGACCCAGTGAAACCAAGAGGCTCTCTGAAGTTGCCCAACGCAGCTCTGGACGAAACGTTAGGAATGGAAGAGTTTTATGTTTCACACCTATGTAACCCGGATGGTATACCAGCACTTAAAACACATTTAGCTGCAACAACAGCTCGCGAATAATAATATGCCAAAATATTCCGTAAAAACTTTACTAGTTTAGTTGTCGACTGTATGGTACAATGAAGCACTCGTTACGGAAATCGGGGATGACAGAATGTATGCTTTCATGTGTAACTAATGTTTGCATAATATGAATAAAGCAACCTAAGCGTCTTATGAGTGGATAAGTATTTATTTGACGCTGTATTTCACCAAAGAGTTTTACTGAAACCAAAAGGTAGCTAAGAAGTCATTTTCCTTCCATAATATGCATATAAGAGCGTTGTCGAAAGATTAAGTTTTTACATAACGGCAAGTAGAAGCATTTGGTGAGAAAATGTATTGGGGACATGCGCATTTCTTGAAGTACATCTCAACACATAGACTATCAGAGCTGACACTCCTGCCCAGTGGGTTTGCCTTTCATTTTAATATGTCACAGAATCCAGCAGCTTGACAGTCAAGTGTGCGAAATCGTACCATACGCTTCTCAGTACATATACCTCAGAAATGTGTTGTGCGTTTACCCGTAAGCTGTCTACTGACCTTCACGTCGCTTCCATGGTACGGTATTGATGTACACAGTTTTCTGGTATCTAACGCTACAGATAATGTATCCGATATTACTTTCGTTACATATTTGAATCTTCAACTACTCTTTATCCTATCAAAATTTTAGGCCGTTTCAATAAGAAGACGAACAACACCTATCTCTGGGCAGAACCTTCACTGATGAGACGTGACTTATCTCTGATAGTAACAAAACGTAACGGCCACTCTCAGAAGCGAAACGCAGCTCGCAGTTTCTTACACGGGCTCAAGCGATATCTCCAAACAGCGGTGTCAGAAGCTGCAAGTCTAGGCAGACTTGTTTTAGTGGTGCTTCTTTCCATAAGATGAAAGTGTTTCAAAGTGTTACGGACTGGGGAGTTCAAAAGTGTAAAAAAACTGCACAGACCCACAAAACATATAAAAAGCTTTAGTGATTCCTTCGTCGTTGACACAATACAGAGAAAATGGAAAGTCCAAAATGTGGAACAGAAGGTTACATCTCAGTGCTATAAGTGGTGATTTTCAAAGCGATATTGCTAAATACATCTTTGTCCCTCTGAGCGTGGTATGAAAAATTTTTTGCAAAGTAGCGCCCTCTGCATCTACATACATTCTCTGCCAACCAACGTGAGGTGCATGACAGAGGGTTCGCCCCATTGTACCCGTTATTAGGGTTCTTCCTGTTCCATTAACGTATGGAGCCCGGGAATAATTATTGTTTGGATGCCTCTGTGCGAGCAATAATTATTTTAATCATATTCTCACGGTCCGTATATGAGTGATACGTAGGGGATTATAGTATATTCCTGAAGTCACCATTTAAAGCCGGATCTTGGAACTTTGTTAATAGACTTCTCGGGACAGTTTAAGTCTATCTTCAAGAGTCTTCCAGTTCAGTTCCTTTAGCATCTCTGTGACGCTCTTCCACTGATTAACCATACCTGTGCCCATTCGTACTGCCTTCTCTGTATACGTTCAATATCCCCTGTTACTCCTATTTGAAACGGGTCCTACAAACTTGAGGAATATTCTAGGATGGATCCAACATGTGTGAACTGCAAGCAGCCTCCTTTGTAGACTGACTGCACTTCCCAAATTTCCTACCAATAAACCTAAGTATACCTCTTTCTTTACCTGCGACTGAGCCGATGTGATAATTCCGTTCCATGTCCCTATAGGGTGTTACACCCAAGTATTTGTAATAGTTGGCTGATTCCAACAGCGACTCATTGATGTTATAGTCATAGGATACCAAGGTTTTTCGTTGTGTGAAGTGCACATTTTCACATTTTTTAACGTTTAAAGTAAGTTGCCAATATTTGTACCACTCTCAAATCTGATAAGATCTGACTGAACGTTTATGCAGCATCCTTCAGACAGTACATAACTGATAAGTGCATCATCTGCCTGATGTTACTATTGATATTGTCCACAAGGTCATTAATATACATCATGCACAACAATGGTCCGAACACAATTCCCTGTGGAACACATGAAGTTACTTCGACATCTGACGATGCTTCTTCATTCAAGTTAACATGCTGTGTATTCCCTACCAAAAAGGCCTCAATGCGGTCTCAAATTTCACTTGATACCCATTATGATCGTTCTTTTACATCGTAGTTATGGTTTGGAGACAAGTGCTGTTCGGAAGCCAAGAAATACTGCACCTATATGGCTGCCCTTGAGCCATGCTGCGGCCCCCGTTGTTGCTGTTTGTAGATTTCCGCCCTCTCTTGGAGGCCAGACGATATCGTTTACTTTGCATGGATGAGGTTGTGTGTCTTCTTCTCGTGTTGACTGGCGCCACTCGGTTTCGCAAGCGCGTTCTCTCCGCTAGTGGCAGCAGCAGCGGTTATCGGTATGTAGTAACTGTTACCCTATCTTTGGAGCGACGTCGTTGTTTTTTCGGGTCGTGGAGTGTGCGAGTTGGGTTGGGGACTCAGGAGGAGCCAGGTCCGTGCAGTGCCAGAACACGCCAGGACCGCTGGCGGCAAGCATGGACTGCCGGATGGAAAGGCTGTGGTTACGAGGGTGCACGACCTCGTTGTAAACCGCATCCAGCAAAATCGAGTGCATTTCTATCCAAGTAGAGAAACCTCCACCATTGTGGTATCTCGCGATTCTCCAGTGGCTTGGGTTCGTGTTGCTGCTCATCGTGTCGCTGAGGCGAAGAGCAGCAAGAGGAGTGCTTGGAGAAAGTAGATCTGATTAGCTTTCCTCGACTTCTTAATACAAATTACTGCGCTCGGCTTGTTACAATTTGTCAAGTTCAACCAGCGGTGTTTTCCTGTCTGGTGACATATAACGCCTAAGTTACCTGACCTGGGGATTGGTGTATGTAAGGGCAGTGTAAGTTTCCTTGCCTTGCTGCTGCTGTCCGGTAAGGCGTGTAGTTTTGACAGCTTTCTTGATTGTAGGCCGATTGGTGATTCTTCTACTATGGTGGTGGTGATTCCTTTCTCGTTACGGACGCTCTCAACACAGTATTCTAGGGACGTAGTGCAGCCCGCCGGTTCCGGCTTTGGGGTATTGTTCCATCGCTGCATTTGTTTTATCGAACATCAGGTAGCTTCAGCAAGATTATCATTAGTCATTCGTTAGACTGCCACTAATCTGAGTAACCATCTTGTAAAGTGAATGCAACTATTGGCTGCCTATCTCACCGCTTGCGAAAGTGTTTGTTGCCGGACCTTCTCAGAGGTCGACTCCTGGAGCACCGTCTGTGGCCCCTTTGTTCTTGTAAGACAAGTGTGTTCTAATTGGAGGACTGATGGCCAGTAGATCAGTGTAACGCTCCTTCAACCCACGTATTCTGTTGGTATAATCCCCTTCAGTAGCCTTTAAAGAACTTATGTACTGGTCCTTGTGTTTTATTATTGCATTATTTGTTACAATACCTTGTAATGCCTATATGTCTAGTTAATAGTTCTGGCCCCCTTCTGGAATAAATCTAGCACTGTAGTGTTTAGCGGATGTTAAGGGTTGCGTTACAAAGTTTACCTTCATCTTATTTCACCCATTTGGTGGTCAGCTGCACGTTTTTTAATTAACCTTTGCTATTGTATTTGCTGTTTTACAGCAGGTTTCAAAATTTTTATGTAATTGCGCTTTCTGGCGTGTAAGGCCTTCAGCCGTGATTGTGGCCATTTGCCTTAAAATTCTAATTTGGTATTTGTACTTACGCAGCAAACCTTTAAAACATTATTTACTGCCATTCTTGGCGTCTGATGTTTCTGCTGTGTTTGTGGCGACTTGCGTTTAATATTACAATACCTGTAAGTTGTAGGCTTCAGCGAATTTTAAACGATTCTTAATTTATTTCCATTACTAGCGTGTAAGGCCTTCTGCCCAGATCACAGTGGCTTGCGTTTAAAACATTATCTGCTGTATCTGTATTTAATGGTGATTTGCTAAATTGTAACTCACTGAAGACACTTTTATTTACACAGTTGTTTATTCCGTCATTAATAACGTTTGGTATTTTTATTTATTGTTGAGTCGGGAATTACTTGTTAAAATAAGTTGTGTGTGACAATGAAAGGCAACCAATAGTAACTGATTACGGCCCCGTCCACAATCGTAACTGAATCCTGCCTTCCGTTGACTACCAGGTTTCAGCCCTGATCCTAAGCTTATGTCATTGGAGAAAAGTGCAAGTTGGGTTTCACATGTTTTGTGGGTTTTGGAATCCATTTTGGTTGGCACTCAGGAGGTTATTTTGTTCAAGATACCTCATTACGTTTCAGCTTAGAATATGTTCAGTAAAAATAAGGTGTTATACTAGCTTAAATTTCCTGCGTCCACGTTTAGTGTTGACACTGCCAAGATTAAATGGCACGAATGCCGAAATTATCGCGACAATCGAGTACGAATGTGTGCTAGTCAAGAGAACCGTGCCAGCATAGTTAAGAATATATAAACAGAAAAGGTTGTTTCAAATGGCTCTGAGCACTATGGGACTTAACATCTGTGGTCATCAGTCCCCTAGAACTTATAACTACTTAAACCTAACTAACCTAAGGACATCACACACATCCATGCCCGAGGGAGGATTCGAACCTGCGACCGTTGCGGTCACGCAGTTCCAGACTGAAGCGCCTAGAACCGCACGAAACAGAAAAGGAATTGCCAGTCTGAACATTAATGCTGGTTTATACTGTGTCTTGAAAGCCCCATCTAGTAATGTTAACTGGATATCAAATACTGATGTAAATCTGAGAGTTTGGACTGCTGTGTCCGATGTAGAATTTATTATCTATATTAATTTTTGTTTACTTTTCATGTTGTGATTTTTTTGTATTAATAATTTGAAATGCATTCCTTTTAAGAGAAAAAATAAATTTGCCACCGATAATGAAACTTGTAACCGCTCTGGTACGCGTCTGTATTTCTGAGAGCATAAATCTTGTCAAACTACATATATGTGCGGCAGCTTTAGAATGTCCGACTCTTCACCAGCTGTGGAATTTTACGTTATATTTGACAGGTATTGTTCTACGAATATGAAGGATATATAGAGATAAATAAAGAGGCGCTATAAAACTGAAATAACGAGGAAATTGGCAGACGACGCTTACCATCGCTACAGATAAAATTGCCTCTATCCTGAACTTCATCGTTCGAAAGATTGTAAATTAGGCGACAACATCATGAGGCTTTCCCTTTAAAACACATATATTATGTCTAACGATGAGGATACACATGATTTATGTGCTAATGGAAACATATCCTTGGAGCAATATAGTTTAGTTTTATAGTACACCAACCTCCCTCATTATTTGTAGCTTAGAAAAAAGTAGAAAAAAAATTTAATAAATGATGTTAACGTTCCGCCGTGAAAGAAGAAAGCATCGTAACATTCCATTAGCAGAAATCATTGACACAAAATGTATCATTATCGGAATTATTTTATTTCTAACTACATCTACGTAATTACTCTGTACCTGATAGAGGGTTCAATGAACCACCTTCAAACTGTAATTCTACCGTTCCACGGTCGAACGGCGCTCTGGAAAAACGAGCACTTAAATTTTTCTGTGCTAGCCCTAATTTGTCTTCTTTTATGGTAATGATCATTTCTCCCCACGTAGGTGGGCACCAACAGAATATTTTCGCAACCGGAGGCGAAAACTGGTGATTGAAATTTGATGAGAAGATCCCGTCGCCACGAAAAACGGCTTGCTTCTAATGATTGCCATTCCAATTCATGTATCACGTCTATGGCACTATCTCTACTATTTCACCATAGTACAAAACGGGCCACCCTTCTCTGAACTTTTTCGCTGTCATCCGCCAGTCCCACCTGATGCGGATCCCACACCGCACAGCAGTACTCCAGAATAGGGAGAACAAGCAGTCTCTTTAGTAGACCTGTTGCACCTTCTAACTGTTCTGCCAATGAATCGCAGTCTTTGGTTTTCTCTACCCACAACATTATCTATGTGATCGTTCCAATTTAGGTTATTTGTAATTGTAATCCCTAACTATTTAGTTCATTTTACAGCCTTAAAATTTGCGTGACTTTTCGAGTAATCGAAATTTAGCGGATTTATTTTATTCCTCATGTGAATAACTTTACAATTTTCTTTATTCAGGGTCAACTGCCACTTGTCGCACCATAAAGACATCTTATCTAAATTATTTTAAATCATTTAGCAATTCGTTTTGGCCATATGACGATTTTACAAAACGGTAAATGACAGCAACATCTTCAAACAATCTAAGATGGCTACTGAGATTGTCTCCAATGTCGTTAATATGGATCAGGAACAAAACAGGGCCTATATCACTTCCTTGTGGAACGTCGGATGCTATTTTTGTTTTACTCGATAACTTTCCGTCTATTACTACGAACTGCCGGCCGGAGTGGCCTAGCTGTTCTAGGCGCTTCAGTCTGGAACGGCGTGCCGCTACGGTCGCAGGTTCGAATCCCACCTCGTGCATGGATGTGTGTGATGCCCTTAGGTTAGTTAGGTTTAAGCAGTTCTAAGATCTAGGGGACTGATGACCACGGCCGTTAAGTCCCATAGTGCTCAGAGCCATTGGAACCATACTAAGAACTGTGACCCTTGTGACAAGAAATCACGAATCCAGTCGCACAACTGAGGCGATATTCCATAGGCACGCAGTTTGTTTAGAAGACGTTTGTGAGGAACGGTGTCGAAAGCCTTCTGGAAATCTATAAGTATGGATTCAATCTGACATCCCCCGTCGATAGCACACATTACTTCACGATTATAAAGAGCTAGTTTTGTTTCGCAAGAACGATATTTTCTGAATTCGTGCTGACTACGTGTCAATAAAATTTCTTCGTGGTACTTCGTAATGATTGAATACATTATATCTTTGAAAACGCTACTGCAAATCGACGTTAGTGATATGGGCATGTAATTAAACGAATTACTCCTACTTTCCCTTCCGGGTGTTGGTGTGACTTGAGAAATTTTCCAGTCATTATTTACGGAACCTTATTTGAGCGAGCGGTTGTATATAATTGCTAAATATGGAACTATTGTATCAGAATACTCTGAGAGGAACCTGACTGGTATACTCTGGACCGCAAGCACTGCTTTTATTAAGTGATTTAAGCTGATTTTCGACACCGAGGATACCTATTTATGTGTTTCTCATCTTGGCAGTTGTTCTTGATTGGAATTCAGGAATATTTACTTCGTCTTCTGTGGTGAAGGAGTTCCGGAAAATAGTATTTAATAACTCTGGTTTAGTAACACTGTCATTAGTGAGTTCGCCGTTGTTATCGCACAGGGAAGATATTGATTGCATCTTTCAACTGATGTGCTTTATGTTATCGCACAGGGAAGATATTGATTGCATCTTTCAACTCATGTGCTTTATGTATGACCAGAATCTCTTTAGGTTTCAGGTTATCTACCAGGTTTCGAGACAGAGTTTCTTTGTGGAAATTATTGGAAGCATATCGCATTGAAGTACGCTCTATATTTCGAACTTCTACAAAACTTTGCTAGTCTTGGGGACTTAGAATTCTTTTAAATTTGGCGCGCTTTTTGTTGCTTCTGCAACAGCGGTGTGATCCGTTTTATTTACCATGGGGGATCAGTACCATCACTTATTAATCCATGTTGTATACATCTCTCAATTTCTATCTCTCAATTTCCGTCGATACCATGTCTTTGAAATCATTTCACATCATCTTTTCTACGCTTACATTATCACATCGGAAAAAGTGGACACTGTCCTTTGAAAAGGCGTTATGAGACTTTTTTTGTCAGCAATTAGAAAGAGGTACTTTCTGTTTCTTTCTGATGGTTGTAGGTGTTACGATATTCAGCGTAGCAGCAACTGCCTGGTGGCCGCTAATCCCTGTATTCGTCATGATATTCCTTCGCTGTCCAGGATTATTTGTTGCTAAGAGATCGAGTATGCTTTCGCCACAATTTGCGCTTCGAGTGGGGTCGTGAACTAATTGTTCAAAATAAAACGTTTTATGCCTGCCGCCGGCTTTAAACGTATAATTTTTCCAGCATTTCGCAGGGTAGATTGAGGTCACCACCGACTATAACTGTCGAAGTGGGGTAACTACTTGATATGAGACTCAAGTTTCCTTTGAACTCTTCAGCAACTGTATCTTCTGAGACGTGGGGTCGGAAAAACGATCCATTTAATAGTTTAGTCTGATTGTCAACTACAACCTCTATCCATACTAATTCAGGTGAACTATCTACTCCAATTTCACTACAAGTTATACTACTTCTGAGAGTAATAAATACGTCTCCACCAACTGCATTTAATCTATCCTACCTGAACACTGTTAGGTCGTTTGAAAAAAATTCGGCTGAACTTACTTCCGGCTTTAGCCAGCTTTGCTTACCTATAACTATTTCAGTCTCAATGCTTTCTTATAGGGCTTGGAGCTCTGGTTCTTTCCCAACACAGCTACGACAATTTACAACTACAATACCGATCGTTTCTACAACTACCTTACTGTTTTTCATCCGTCCCCTTTTGGATGGACGCCCTTTCTGTGGTTTTCTAGACCCTCTAACCGAAAAAACTGCCGAGCCTTTTCCACACAGCCCCCGCTACTAAGGTGATACAAATAAGATTTTGTGACTTGGTTTGTGCAATTATTCCTGTAAATTTATGGAACATACATTAATTATGACATTTTTGAAGTTGCAGTTCACATAATTTGTTAGGTATTTGTATAGCATTTCAACAGATGATGAGAGCTAAACCATCGCAACGTGTCGAGAAATGCGTTTTTAAGGTGGGGCACGTCGCTTCCGCGTCCCAGCCCATTCTCCATCGATCGGTACCTTCTCATTCTTGTGTTACGGCTTCTCATAAATTCCTAAACGTGTAGTTGCGTGACGGTGTCTCTCTGTATTTCCATTCATGGATCAAAACAGTTCCGAGAAGAATCGATTAAATGTATCCGACTCAATGCCGAGCAGTCAACAGTTTGTTCTGAGTGAATGTGTTTGTACTTTGGAGGACCCTGTTACTGCGAAACTTAGTATGGAGAGGATGGCTTCGTACAGGAATGCCTTTCAGGTGCCCCTCAGCACATTCATATTTAGATTTCACATCTCTACCCTAAATATCTAAGGGAAAATGACGAGATGGACCCTCTTAAATAGAAAAAAAAAGAATTTTGTTTCCCATCATTCCTCAACCTGAGCCTTTAGATAGTCTCTAATGACTTCGTTTTTGTTGGGATGCGAAAGTTTAATGTACCTTCACATTGTTGCAAAGAAAAAGCAACGAACCATTTTACTCGTATGTCTTCTAGATAGACTCCCGTTCTAAGACAGCTACACTCCGTAACAACCACACGTGGTACTCACCGATAAGAGACTGAGAAGGGCATTAACAGCATCGGCGAAAGATAGAGCTAGGAATGTTTAAACAGATGACCTGCACTTCATTACTCCAAAGAGGTCATAATTGACAGTCATGAAGAATGATCGCGTTTCAGGTTAACTTGCTAACAACTCTTGTTTACTCTTAAAGAAAACAGTGAAGCCATTTCAATGCCTAGAGAAACGCCCTCCAGTATTACACTAATCTACGTTTACAACAAAGTGAACCAAATCATACAAATTGCAGATATCCAGTATGTTACATAACTATATTTACATGGCTTTAGTTATGTTTGCAACAGTTAACAGTTCACTCACTCACAAACACAGACACACACACACACACACACACACACACACACACACACGGTGAAAAAGAGCAATGGGAGAGAGTGGGAGAGAGGAGGGAGAGAGAGAGAGAGAGAGATGTGGGTGGGGGTGGGGGTGGGGGGTGCGGATAGGGAGGGAGAGAGAGAGAGAGAGACAGAGGGATAGGGAGGGAGAGAGAGAGAAGGTATGGAAAGGGAACTATCACTTACTTAAAAATTTCTCTGCCCAAGTTAGCTACTATCCAAACTAATTATTTCAGAATCACATCAACTGTACAGAAAAGCTGACGGTAAGTACATCAAATACTTCAAATGCTATAAAAATTAACACTTGTTACACCCGCAACCGAGAATTATGTAATGGTAACAGTAGGGATCTGGTTTTCACCAGTTATAGTAAACTTAGTAGATATGACTCTAAACTACCGCAACAAAATCTTTGGAACTGATAGTCACTGTAATTACATGACATGCTATTTGATTGCACAGAAATTTATTTCACTTTATTCAGGAAAGAAGAAGCATTCTGCAGGACGATGTCGTAGTCACTCATGTTTCTTCAGACCCTAAAAAGGGAATCCACTGAAAACTTAATAAGGCAATGGGGATGTGAACGCAGTCTCTGTGTAAGCTGACAGGCGAGCAGCAGTTCCCCGTTTCATTACATTCGTAATTTAGAAGCTGGCTGAGAAGAAAACTTAATGAACACTGAGAGGTTGGCACGGGAAATGTCATCGCCTTTGTATGTTGTTATATGAATTTCTTAATTGGAAGCACTAAGTTATTATACTGAGTGGCTTCAACGGGAACCTTTCTAAAATGTAATGAGTTATGGCTGTTAGGCACTACGCTTCTAATTTTCTTCCTTGTGTTATCTCTAGTCGACGTTTCTGCGTTCTTATCTCTAGTCGACGCTCCTGTGTTCCGTTCACTTCATCATTAAGGGAGGATATATACGAGCTGTATACTTAGTTGCTATCATCGATAATCGCTGGTTACATATCTTCGTCTTCTTATCTCCATTTATCGATTAGCGTATGACCTAAATTAACAACACTGGCTTACTTTACATTAACAGGTGAAGTTCGGTCTGTTGCCGTGCCAAGGCAAAAGTGAAACGTACCATCGACGGTCAACGCTTACGTAATTGTACTGTATACTCGTATTTCTTTCAGTAACTCTTACTCTTCGTCACACTGATCTGTGGTATTATCACATACCGGGTGACGATGTTTCTGGAAATCTTCGGTATTTTTATTTTTGTTATTGCGTATGACTGCACGTACGGTCTGTTATTACCATACATAATTATATGTATTTGTAAGTACATAATTTTCAACATTATTATCTTTGATATAATTTTTTCATACATGGTCTTTTCTGTACAACTGTGGTCACGCTAAACGTGAAATCTTTTCGGTCTGTTCGTAAACGAGTATGTGTCTTTTGTTACGTGTACTACGAAAGCTGGAAAACTGCCATTTTCTAGAAAGTGGCCAGTAGTGGCGAATCATAACATTTTATTCAAATAAATTTCAACGTTGACTGAACCATCTTTCTTATTTCTTTTCTTTGGACCCAAGTATTTGGAATAAATCGGAATAATAATGTATTATGGCAAATTTTAGACTGTAAACAGCGGACTAAGTATGGATCTGTTTCATCTTGGAAATGTGTTTTCATATGGTCGTTGGAGCAACCTGTACACATGCTGACGGGAAACGTATGCCAACGTATAACAATATTCGTTTGCGTAGTTCCCTGTGTGGGAGAGCGAACGTTGGCGTTCAGGTCGAAGAGGCAAATCTCTTCATTTTTAATTCAGTTCCTCTAGTTCCTTGACATTTCAGCAGCGTCATTAGGCGTTATAGCAGTTTTTAATACTTGATGTCGCGTCGGTTATTCGATTGAATTCGGAAGTCTCTATCGCAGCCAAACATGTTACGTAACTCTTATCGACTTTGCCCCTTCCACCTGTTTTAATTGTCTCAAAAGTACTTTTCATTACTTTTAATTCACTGTTAAATATGGAAAATAGTTCACAGGAAAACTAAAATTGCGATAGCGGTGCCGTACTTTTACAGTTTGAGTGTAAGTAGAAAAGTAAAACAGCGTATTGGTAATTTCAGACTAGGGTCGTTCAGGAAATTTCCAATGAAATCTGTCTCGCCTTTTAATGGTACAGAAATTAATGTGACCTAATTACTTTGGCTGAATACTGCAACAGCAGATGACAAATGAAGGGTAATGTTTACAGTTAATGCAACACGTTCGTCGGCGAATTTGCTGACACACTAACTGTAGATATGAAACAGAGGTAACCAATTCCAATCAGACTGCAGTCAGTCTTTCAATCAACGTAGTGCGTTTCACTTGAATGAGAACGAATTTGAAAACCCGAAACAATAACGAACGCACTATTTCCCAAAACCGACTGTTGAACTAATAGTTCCCGACGCCTGACACTGGTAGACTATTCGCAGAGCATTAAAAACCACGTAGTGAATTATGGTGTGCTGATTTAGATAAACAAAGCTTTTACATTGTTTAGAACGTAAAACATTCTCCAACTATTCAAATGTGCCATCCAAATTATTTTTCCATCATCGAAGTCTTACAGAAGATAAAAACTTCGAAAACTGAACATCATTTGAGAAGACCAATTTATTGGACGTGTAAGTCGAATACGGATATAATCATATCTATGGTAAAAGGTAATGATCCTCTTTCCATAGTAGGAAGACGATCAAGACTGCAGTTCGGGGACAATGTATTACGTGCCGTCTCGGCCGAGGAGCTTGTCTGCGGAAAAAAAAAAAAAAAAAAAAAAAACTTATATAAATACTAACACGTAAATGTTTCAGTAATGTGAGACTATACTTCAGAAAACCACGTATTAATTATATTGCTGTAGATATTATTAAATGTACTTCATGAACAGCAATACCTACCGGTTCTATGTCTACAAAGGGCTGTACAGTAAGCGCTGGAGAGCACAGTTATCGCTGTTGGAATCATAACCTACTGATGAAGACCCACCAGTATTAGGAAGTTTCCGACTCACTGCAAACGTCCGAATTCTACTGTTATTGAAGTAAACAACACATCTTAGAGCATGAATTAGGGAAAACATGTTTCCTAGTGGGCTCTGCTCAATCTCGCTGAAATGTTGGAGGAAGAGTATTTAGTACCAAAGAACAGAGTCCCATTGCGTATTACGAATTTCAAAAATACCACCACAGCTCGAATATACAGTTATGGTGTTTACCATTTACGTCAGATATAACTTAAATTACGACTAGTAACTATGTTTTGATGGTTGGTTGTATTTTAATCCTCTTCAGCTGACTCTGATCACCACTTACAAATTCTTGGATAGTGGTCACAATTTTCTATTGAAACTATGTGTTGCGAGGTAAGATCACTTTGACATATGGTGATATAATTTTCGTGCGCACCTCAAAAAATGTGTGACTCTCGTTGATATTAATATTGAATTGCATTACTATCTAGAACATGTGGGTTGAGACGAACGACGTGGGTCACGTTCATTTCGTAATGGTTTATGTCATAGGGATGATGCCTTCACCTGCACATATACGTCTAATTTTATTTGAAGTCGATTTCGGTTTTACATTATACTACCTTTAGGCTTCTTTATGATAGCAAGTGAAGATGGATGTGCGGAGATCAGTAACGTTCTGTTAGCCTTTTATCTGTTATGGAAGCAGAGGATGTAAGAGTATCAGACTACTTTTAAGCTTAGCCCATTTGGTGCTGATGTCAAAGAAAGGGATGTTAGACGGTTGGTGACCACCCCATTCTTCAAAATTACTCAACAGCATGTTCATGGATATGTATGTTTCACGCATCTACGTACATGCCACTTAAACTTATTAGGTGGTATGCAGGAAAATACCTATACTCAAATAGGATATTGTTCGCTTTGCACGATGCACATTGTGAGGTCTAAATTCTGTGAGAAATGTGAAGAATTGAGTAAGAAGGAAAAAATAAAAAAAATAAGAGAAAACGTTGCCAGGAGTGGTTGAAGACTAATCCATATTAAAATTTTGATAATTTCCTAAATTAAGAACTTATAAAAATTAAGAAGCTAATTTTGCAGCTAGCTGAAAAAATAAAATCCTTGTACTCACATCACAAAGAAGCTGAGAAACCGGGCCAGTCGGAATGGTCGAGCGGTTCTAGGCGCTACAGTCTGGAGCCGCGCCACCGTTACGGCCGCAGGTTCGAATTCTGCCTCGGGCATGGATGTGTGTGATGTCCTTACGTTAGTTAGGTTTAAATAGTTCTAGTTTCTAGGGGATTGATGACCTCAGAATTTAAGTCCCATAATGCTCAGAGACATTTGAACCATTTGAGAAACAGGCCAACGATCTACCTCGTTTCTGAACTGTTATTATCGCTAATGCTGATATTTAAGAAATTACCCTCTTCGTCTTTTTCTTTCTCCGGCATTTCTCCATAGGTTTGGCGTTTTCGACTACCACCGGCCTCTTCCATTCATCCGGTTCTATAATTCCGTCTCCCATTGCATCCTGTTCGTATTTCTGCCGTTTTAGCGCTGGTCTTTATCTCCTTCTGCTTCCGTGCGGCTTCCATATGAAAATCTTCCATGGCTACCTTTCGACGGGCAATCTCTGTGCCTCATTTCCTGTATTGTCTTGTGGTGGTTAGTGTTTAACGTCCCGTCGACAACGAGGTCATTAGAGACGGAGCGCAATCTCGGGTTAGGGAAGGATTGGGAAGGAAATCGGCCGTGCCCTTTCTAAGAAACCATCCCGGAATTTGCCTAAAACGATTTAGGGAAATCACGGAAAACCTAAATCAGGATGGCTGGAGACGGGATTGAACCGTCGTCCTCCCGAATGCGAGTCCATTGTGCTAACCACTGCGCCACCTCGTTCGGTTGTGTATTGTCTTGTATGGTTAACTGCAGACAAGTTTTCATATAGTACATTTCAACTGTTCTAATTTTCTCCCAAACTTTCTTTGTTTCAGACCACACCTCCTCTCTATATAGAATTACGTTCCCCACTACAACGAGAAATATCCTTTTTTTAGTGTATTGTTGAACATTATTATTTGATACTGTCCCATGCAAAGCCTTAATAGCTCTCTTGCTCATTGCTATTCTGGAACTAAAATCCTTGTCACATATACCGGAGTTATCTATTATTGTTCAGTTTCCATCAATTCCTGGCTCACACATGTACACTCTGTGTTGTTCAGATTTTTCCGAATTTCCATTTGCTACGCTCCTTTTTAAGGTTTCTTGCCATGTTTCCCATATCCTTCACATCTTCAGTGTGGGCTGTTTTGGCCTAGCGGTTCTAGGCACTTCAGTCTGGAACCGCGCGACCGCTACGATCGCAGGCTCGAATCTTGCATTGGGCATGGATGTGTGTGATGTCCTTAGGTTAGTTAGGTTTTAGTAGTTATAAGTTCTAGGGGATTGATGACCTCAGCTGTTAAGTCCCATAGTGCTCAGAGTCATTTGAACCATCTTCAAATAATGTTAGCCGCGCATCCTTATACATAGTGTCAAGAGTACCTTCACCAATCTTTATTCCAATGTCTCAGGCTTTCCTGTAACAACCAGTCAGCGCCTCTTCCAAGTAAATGTTAAAGAATTAGGTGATGGTCCGCAATATTGTTTTAGACATCTGTCAACGAAAATACTTCCCATAAACTTATTTCCCGTTTTAAGCATTACTTAGCGTATTTGTATACCTTTTAACCGCGTTAATCCATTTTTCTCTCACATTAATCCTTGTCACTGCTTATCATAATTTCATTCTGGGGACATTGTTACAAGCTTTCTGAAGCTCTACGAAAGTCATGCATGCGCTTCTAATGTTATTTCCACATTTTTACAATAACTGTCTGATGCAGTACATGTTACCAAGATATGGTGGACCTTGTCTAAAACCGCAGTGCTCGTCAATTAAATCTGCCATAACCTTTATTATTTTCCTACAGAAAATATAGAAGAGAAGCCTAGTTGCTGTAGCGAAAACATTTTCTCTGTAATTTGTGTATACCCTCTCGTCCACTTTACTTATATACCGAGGAGATATACGGCAGATTCCATACCATAGGATTTGTCAATCTTCTCCCTCCTCTACTTTCTCAAAAAGTAGGTAAGTAGAAGGGCTGGATGATTAAGTGGGTTATTTCAATAACAATTTTCATTAAATAAAGTAAATACTTAAGCTCAACGGCCATCTTACCAAAGAAATTTAAAACTTAAATCAATAACACCAAAGCTTTTAATTTTGAATTTGAGAAAAATCAATTTAAAACCAATAGTTACATATAATATACAGCTTAGCGAAAACATTATACTAAAACTCATTTTAAAATTTTAATTTGATTGATACATAAGAGGCGCGATAATAAGAACAACGGTTAGAATACAGTGAATAGGCGCAGCGATCATTTTAGTAGAATACATTCAAAAAGACTGGATTTAGCTGAGCACGCCCAGCAGCAACTAAAGGATTTGAGATACAATATTTATCTTGGACAATCTGAAACTTCACAGGCTGAATATGAGGCTATACAATTACAAACAAGGGAGTTTCTTTCACCACCTTATTTAAAGGAAATTGTTGTCTCCTTCTAGACTGCTAGCGGTTGCATCAGTAAACCTGTTGGCAAGCCGCAAGGTAGGAGCTTGTCACACCCAGTACAGTATTCAAGGGTTAGCAGAGGTGAAGCCATAGCTCGCAACCAGCGACGGTCACCGTCGGCTGCCCATGCAGATCTGACGGCTCATTCCGTTCCAGGAAGCGTTCTAGCCGAGCGGAAGCCTCACTTCCCCCAACAGTCCGCTGTTGCCGCGTGCGACGTCTAGCGGAGCGAACCTCGAATTTGCGCGACTGGCAGCCACGTAATGGTGCGGTGTTCAACGCGGCACTACCTTCCGCCCACAAAACATCTTCATGGGATAGCAGCTTCCTGGGTAGAGAACTCAAGACATTATTAGTACCTTTTTCCAATAGAGCCTTAAAATGAAAATATCCTGCGTAAAATCTCGTGACCAGGATGCATTTTCCAAGAATACAAAATTTAATGTACGTAAGGGTACAAATAACCCCTCTTATGGGTCCTCATCCTCCATAGGCCCCCTGCCCCCCTTCGCTTTTCCTTTCCTTCCCCCCTTTTCTATTTTCCCATCATCTGTCCAGTTTCCCCCCACCTGCTCTCGGCTATGGTATGTCATATTTGTCAACCTTTTAGTGCAGTGTTCCAGTGAATGTTCAGTGTTGTTTCGTCTTTCCAAGTGTTGCAACCAGAAACCATGCTGTCGCTGGGTGTGAATTTTATGTCTTTTGCGAACAGAAACCAAACTGTCGCCGTGTTTTTTAATGGTCTGTCTATTATTTCACCTGTCTGCTTCATATGTATTTTATTAGCATCATCATCCCTTTGTTCTATGTTTTAAGTTCCACGATTTTTTCGCCATGTTACCATTTAAGTCTCCGATTTTATCGCCTGTTTTTATTATATGTTATCTTCACATTTTTAAAACAATGTCTGTAGGCTGAAGAGCTGCATGCTAAGCTGCTGCCAGCCCGCCTCCTTCGGGGGGAGTCGAAATTCAATAAAGAAAAAAAGGGTAAAAATACACTTTTCCCTAACCACACATTCTTTAGGATTAAATTAATGCAATACATATATCATTCTTACAAGGTTTTCTCGCAAAAGATTCGTTTACTCTGCTTGTTTCTTACCAACATGGTGACTGAATCACACTGCCGAAGGTCCTGACCGACCCCGTAAACCTTGGCAGCAACTTCCCATTGTCTTATCTTTGTCCTTACTGCCTGCCTGGAAATTCTGCACCCATATCTTGTCACCCGGATTGAAATGAATAGGAAACCTATCTTAATCGTACCCCTAGGCTTCTGTTTCACAAAGTAGTACGGCGGTGTTCTCTTTCACGTTCCAGTTTAGCTCTTTCTTATATTAGCTCTAAATATGATTGATCGGTTTGTAACCATTCTTTCTCATATAATTAAAATAAATATAATGATTCCTACAATAGAAATTGTGGACCCAATTCTTGATACTACATTTCATGATGTATATGCATCTGGATAGTCTGAATATCGTCGTGGTATTCCTGCTAGTCCTAGAAAGTGTTGAGGGAAGAATGTTAAGTTTACTCCAATAAATATAATTGTAAATTGGATTTTTAATCATGTATTATTTATGGTTAATCCTGTAAATAATGGGTATCATTGAATAACACCTCCTATAATTGCGAATACTGCTCCTATGGATAACACATAATGAAAGTGTATTTCTTCCACTTGTACCGAATGTGCCTGTAACGTTAGTTGCAGTCTGTGGGATTCATGTACCACCGTAATGAAGACAAAGGCTAAGCAAGGAAGCAACTGGTCCCACCTAGAATGATCTTTAGGGTGGCATGCTATGAGGGCGAAACAAAAATTTCGGATTATCTGTTCCGCAAATGAAGGGTTAGAGAATAAGGGGTGGGATTGGGGGTGGGGAGGGGTATGCGGAATCCTCCTTTCCAAACAGAAACCACGGAACAGTCTTGTCGTGACTGCTGCAGAATTACCAGATACTAAATATTATGGTTGCCTGAAGATACCAAACAAGGACTTGCTAGAAGATAGCAAACAAGGACTGTGAAGAACCTGTAGTGCCTTGCGCGGTTGTATCAAGGCTCAGAAATAACCAGCAAATCCGGTAAAGGCATCCACATAAACGAGAATGAACCGCTTCCCGACTCGCGACCATGGCAGAGGGTTTACTTTATCTACGTACAACCTTCGCACAGATGATGTCACCTACCCATAAGCTAGCAACCCATGTTGTGTATTCGTCCTCGGTTTACTCACTGCACACGCCTTGCAAGACTGTACCCATTCCCTTATTTCCTTGTCCAAGCCCAGTCAGACCAAATTTTCGTGAATATTTAACACAATTTTAAAAAGTTCTAAATGTCCTCCGACTGGCTCCTCGTAATATTTACAGATTAAGGATACTAATTCTGGGGGTGAAAGTTTTGTCCCGTTTACTTCCTTGTCTGGATAGCACAAAATATTTCCTTTCAAGTTGTAGGGCTCCACATTTTTTCCCGCCTTTATCTTCACCTTAATTTCCTTTAACTTTACATAGGTGTCTTCATGTCACAAAAAGAGTCAGTCGAGCGTCAATGAATTCCGTTTCATGCTGACTACTGCCTTGAATGGTCCAGTCAAAAATGGTCTCCTCCCCAAGCATACGACTAAGTCTTTTACCAACAAATTATCCCTGCTGTATATATAATGCACTCTAAACTGAATGACAGAGATCCGATGCGCCATCCAACGATCCGCGCTCTCCGCCTTCATCATCCCAGTACCAAGCTCAGGACCTGGTTGTTTCGCGCAAAAGTGGAAAATGCTCCAGATATACACGAAATTTCCGTTGTTAACACCTCGTAAAGTGAATATTTAGTCTCTAGCCGCGACAAACTACGGGAGCCTTTCCCTAATAGTTTTCTCTCGGACGGATGTTTTTGTAACAGAACAGCTGCAGCACCTGACAGATGCGCATATTTTTGAACTACTACTTCGTTAGAAAAATCAGGTGTCGCCAGAAATGGTGCTATTGTTAACGCCTTCTTAATATCGTCGAAAGTGGCTTGCTAGGAATTATGCAGTTCACATTTATTTCCTTTCTTTCGTAATTCGTACCATCTGGGCGAAGTTAGATACGAACTTCCGAAAAAAAATAATCATGCCAGTGAATCTTACCACAGTCTTAGGACTCCCAGGTGACGGCGAACTGTGGATAGCCTCAGTGAGACTTTGATCAAAAGTAGCTCAAACCCCCCCCCCCCCCCTTCACCCAACGCTTACTGGCAGAATCTTTCCTCAACGTGTTCAACAAGCTACATGCTCAGAAAAATTCTCACTAAATATAACCAAGGTGTACTGGTAGTGCTAAACAAAGTCAATTTTAATATTTGGAAAAATACACTACTGGCCATTAAAACTGCTGCACCAAGAAGAAATGAAGATGGTAAACGGGTATTCATTGGACAGGTATATTATACTACAACTGATATCTGATTACTTTTTCACGTAATTTGAGTTCCCAGAAAAACCGCCACTGGCCGTAATAACGGCCTTCATAAACCTGAGCATTGAGTCAAACAGAGCTTGGATGGCGTGTACATGTACAGCTGCCCAAGCAGCTTCAACATGATACCACAGTTTATCAAGAATAGTGAGTGGCGTATTGTGACGAGCCAGTTTTCAACTGGTCAGAGATCTGGAGAATGTGCTGGCCAGAGCAGCAGTCGAACTTTCTCTGTATCCAGAAAGGCCCATACAGTACCTGGAACATGCGGTCTTGCATTATCCTGCTGAAATGTAGGGCTTCGCAGGGATCGAATGAAGCGTAGAGCCACGGGTCGTAACACATCTGAAATGTAATTTCCACTGTTCAAAGTGCCGTCAGTGCGAAGAAGAGGTGACCGAGACGTGTAACCAATGGCACCCCATACCATCGATGACGAATACACGCTTTCAATGTGCGTGTCGCGATGTCGCCAGACACGGATGCGACCATCATGATGCTGTAATCATAATCTGGATTCATCCGAAAAAATGACGTTTTTCCATTCGTGCACCCAGGTTCATCGTTGAGTACATCATCGCAGGTGCTCCTATCTGTGATGCAGCGTCAAGGGTAACTGCAGCCATGGTCTCCGAGCTGATAGTCCATGCTGCTGCAAACGTCGTCGAACTGTTCGTGCAGATGGATGTTGTCTTGCAAACGTCCCCATCTATTGACTCAGGGATCGAGACGTGGCTGCACGGTCCGTTACAGCCATGTGGATAAGATTCCTGTCATCTCGACTGCTAGTGATACGAGGCCTTTGGAATCCAGCACGGCGTTCCGTATTACCCGCCTGAACCCACCGCTTCCATATTCTGCTAACAGTCATTGGATCTCGACCAACGCGAGCAGAAATGTCGCGATACGGTAAACAGCAACCGCGATAGGCTACAATCCGACCTTTATCAAAATCGGAAACGTGATGGTACGCATTTCTCCTCCTTACAAGAGGCATCACAACGACGTTTCACCAGGCAACGCCGGTCAACTGCTGTTTGTGTATGAGAAATCGGTTGGAAACTTTCCTTAGGTCAGAACATTGTAGGTGCCGCCACCGGCGCCACCCTTGTGTGAATGCTCTGAAAAGCTAATCATTTGCATATCACAGCATCTTCTGCCTGTCGGTTAAATTTCGCGTCTGTAGCACGTCATCTTTGTGGTGTAGCAATTTTAATACGCAACAATGTAGTAACCGGGAGACAGGAAAATACCACCGCTCGAGAGTCCGAATTGAACACCGTTAAACTTTTGGAGATTGTAATCGGTTGCAACGGCTTTGATCGTTTTAATGTCCTCTGACAGGAAAATGTGGTAATAAACATGGTTGAGATCTAAGATACTCTAGAGTTTCACCTTACGAAACTAGGAGAAAAACGAATCCAAATCGGTATTGAAATGGACTGCAAAAGTCCCAAGTCCCCCATCATAGAGCTTAAAACATGGCTGATGAGTACGGAGAATGAGGAGGTCTAATGATTCAGTCCTTAACCATTTCCTCAATAACCACTTTGAGCTCTTTCACCCACGAAGGAGAAAGCCTGTATGGTGTATATCTGACAGGAATATTGATAGTAAGTGCGATTTCGTACATGCTGAGTTTTGCAACTCCAGAAAATCCGTTAATGAAATCCGGATATGCCCGACCAGCGCGCCATAATTGAGCGGCCTGGTCAGAAGGCAGATGACTAATATTGTCACACTCTTCTTCCTCGGTTTCTTTGACGATGTGAACCTACGCCGATACTATATGACTGTAGATACACATCTTATAAATTCTCTCTCTAGAGAAACGGAATGAAACTTGGCGTTCCTCCCAATTAATAATCCTATCAAATTGTTGGATAAAATCAGTTCTAAGAATGGCAGAAACGACTGATTCACACTCTACCTTCAACTTACTCTTCCATCTAGGGCTGAAATTAGAGGTGAAGCACGTGAGAAGCTACTGCGCAGTAAACAGAGAGCGGTAGTCCGATTGACAGGAGACTTGCCAACATACACCAACAGGGCAAAGAGGATCGAGAGTGCTGTGAGCTGTGATCTGTTTGTCTGTTCGTTCAAATGGTTCAAATGGTTGAAAATGGCTCTGAGCACTATGGTACTTAACATGTGAGGTCATCAGTCCCCTAGAACTTAGAACTACTTAAACCTAACTAACCTAAGGACATCACACACATCCATGCTCGAGGGAGGATTCGAACCTGCGGCCGCAGAGGTCGCGCGGTTCCAGACTGTAGCACCTAGAACCACTCGGCCACACTGGCCGGCTTGTCTGTTTGTCAAGTTACCTGATCCTTTACTTGGGTTCTACGAGAGAAAAGAAAACTGGCGGTCAGCAGTCAGGTACATTATTTATTGCAGTTCCTACTTGAACTTCAGGAACAAGGTTAAAATTGTGGTTAGAGAGGACAACAGTTTTTTAAGATGGTATAGCTAAAGTGTGTATCGTAGTTAACGGATTATGTCAAAATGTGACAAATTCTGAGCTTATTAGTGAATTTCCCGAACTCATGCATTTTACCAGAGTAGGCCACCATGCAGCCACCAACATCCCAGCTCAAGGGAGGAAACCACACGACGATTGACACTCGTGATACAACTCTTACCTAATTAACGACAGGGTGCTTCCCTTGTCAAGTATGGCACACACACTGGCTCTTCGCTCTGACTAAGAGAAATAAGTAGAACAGGGGCCGTAGGTGAACCCTTTATCTAATTACACACTGGGCGTCTGCTCGCTGTAAACTAGCCCCTATTCCTAGTCTGTAGTCAGTAAGAAATCTCCTTCTTTGTCTAGTTACCTGGACTATCCATTTTAAAGTGTTGTGGACGTCCAGAGCTAAAACACATATACGGCATCCCATGCGCAGGAAGGCAGCCCCTTCTACCTACCCCAAATGCCTTCCATTCCTGTGTCCCACTCTCTGCCATTCTCTTCATACTCGCAGAACGGACAGCGTCCACCTGCCGTAATACGGCTTGAAAATCCGCGAATGACTGCAGTCTAGTCACTGTGATCTTGACTTATCTTCCATACTTATGCCTTCGAGAATTTTACTAATAACTTCTCCTTCACTGTACGACAGACACATTACCTTTACAGTATGCCTGATATCTCCGAATACATCATCTGCAAACTGCACCCTATTTTGAAACTTCCTGGCAGATTACAACTGTGTGCCGGACCGACACTCGAACTCGGGACCTTTGCCTTTCGCGGGCAAGTGCTCTGCCAAATGAGCTACCCAAGCACGACTCACGCCCCGTCCTCATAGCTATACTTCTGCCAGTACCTCGTCTCCTACTTTCTACACTTTACACAAGCTCTCCTGCAAACCTTGCAGAACTAGCACTCCTGAAAGAAAGGATATTGCAGAGACATGGGTTAGCCACAGCCTAGGGAATGTTTCCAGAATAAGATTCTCACTCTGCAGCGGAGTGTGCACTGATATGAAACTGGCAGAAGTAAAGCTGTGAGGACGGGGCGTGAGTCGTGCTTGGGTAGCTCAGTTGGCAGAGCACTTGACCGCGAAAGGCAAAGGTCCCGAGTTCGAGTCTCGGTCCGGCACACAGTTTTAATCTGCCAGGAAATTTCATATCAGCGCACACTCCGCTGCAGAGTGAGAATCTCATTCTGCACCCTATTTTGTTGCTCCCGCGAGTAGTACTTTCTTACTAATTCCTGCAGTGCCTGCAGGGTATTAATTGCTTAAACAAATACGCCCTAAAATTCACTAAGGCTATACTGTACCACTCTAGTTGTGTTGACATAATCCGTTAACTGCCATGTACACTTTGAATATAAAACTTAAAAATCTGTCGTCCTCTCAAACCACAATTTTCGCCTTCTTCCTGCAACTCAACTAGGAACCGCGATAAATAATGTATCTGGGCTCTGTCCACCGACAGTTTTTTTTGCTCTTGTAGCAAACCAGGTAAATGATTAGAAAGCTTGGCAAACAAAACACAGCACTCTCTGTTTGCTGTGCCCTCTTGCTGTTTGTCGACAACTCTCCTATCAATCTGACTACCGTACTCAGCTTTCTGTGCAGTAGTTTCCATGTCCTTCACATCTAATTTCTCCCCTAGATTCGATGCAGACATTTTCCAATACGCTTCGCGGGGGCAGAAGCTTGTTCCTGTAGCTGGTCTACCTTTTTATAGAAATGCTCAGTAATTTTAATGTAATACAAATAAAATGTAGAAGAAACTATCAGCCTCGATTGCGGTAGTGAAACCAACCTTTACCGAGGTATCAGCCGAAATAATTGAGCCTTCTTCAGAAGATATACCTGAATCTAATGTCAAGCTTACCAAAAACGTCACACAAATTCATTTTACAGTCTGAATTTTATTGAAACACAATTGCCACAATTATAAGAACAACAGTTTAAAGGCAGTGAATAAGCGGAATGACGACTTTACAAAAAGCCTTGAAATTAAATTTAATGATGAAGCTCAATGGCCACTTTACCAATATTTGAGTTAGATCGCGACACAGCAGGCATTATAATAAGATGAATAATTAGAAATCAGTAATTAGGTGCCGAGGAGGCGCTCGTCGCGACCGTCGCGAAATCCGAACGGGCTGCGGAATGGTGTCGTGTACAGCACGGCACAATCGCATCATAACGCTTTCTTCTACTTTAGAAGCTACATTCTTATATTTATGTTCGTATATTTCTATTCCCATATTTCCTGGGGTTTTGTTTACAACATCTTCAGACAGCGCGGTTTTCCGATCCTTCTCAGATATTTCTCTATTTTCTCCATCTAATGTATGTATGTATAATATCTTCTCCCTAGTAGTCCAACCTACATTCCGCCAACAAAATTGAACATCTGTCCATTCTTGACCGGGAACTTTTCCCTAGTGTCCTTACACTCATTGTTATATCACATTTTATTAACTTACATGCTTCAGCATACTTATTACCTCCTATTTTCGATTTATATTCCTACGCAGCCTCTCCCGATGTTCATTCGTCTCCATCCTGATATTCATTTCAACCTGCTCTCTGATATTGGCATCAATGTCTCTTGGTTCTGACTACTTTTCATTTAAGAATTTCATGTACGTTTTTTTTCTTTTCCTGAATCGTCTTCAGATGAATGGAAAACTTGGCGATGGACTGATTTAGAAAGCACGCTAAAAATGACCGCTGTGAGCAGGTCTACTTTTTGCTTTAAAAAGTGACACGGTCCCCAAATGAAAATGTCTCCGCTACAACATGATCTATTTTATTATGATTCATCAACTACGAAAACTACGTCCACCTCGCTTTCCTTCTAGAAGAAAATAAGTGTGTCATCACTTAGTAATCTGAAATTATGGTGGCATCGGGACAAGTGGAGGGGATGTCTTCTCACATCATTTCCTATGACTGAAGTTCCAAAGAAGATACTAATTTTATTCTCGTTCTATAGCGGTTCAAATCACCCTGATCACTTCACAGAACGTCTGTGGACGTGATTTTCACTGACGATTCAGCCACGCGGAGAAGCTTTTATTAAACGAGAAATTAGTATAGTGCTTGAAGATGGAAGCGACTGTCGGTATTAAACTGGAGTCGATTCCGACTTAACAGAAATATGCTTCCCTGGGTACTGCTGCAGATAGTAACTATCAGGGTCGGGTTAGCCCATCAGAAGAACTGCCGACGGAACCGTCACTACGTATTTTTTTCTGAGCAGTTTTAGGCAATGCAATTTCCCTTCCCCTGTCGGGTGGCAGCTGGATTTTTGTGATATTTGTTCCAGTTGCTTGGAGTGTGGATACATTTCACTAAATCAAATCCCGATTTGAGAATGATGTATTCTGTGATATGTAGAATTCTTCAACATTCTTACCAATTCCTAGACATACTATTGTATCTACATTGGAGGTAGTAGACGAACTGAAAGGAATATACTGTTTGTAATGAAATTATCAACCAGACACGTGTTATTTCAATATCTAAGTGTGCTTTCGCTTCCTCTTTTTTTTCTACTTGTATCTATACGTATTATCAGTTTTGTCGGCACACGTATTTTATTAGGTGTCAACGGCGCGGTCCGCTAATTGCGGTAGGAGGTGTACGTTGATCTTATATCAACATCCACATTGCCTGACAGGAATAATCCGACAGGTGCCCATTAATAGCAAGATGAACTGAAAAAGCGGCAACCTAGTTTTCTCTGTCTCTCACCAGAGACAAGCGATATCTGCAACTATACCAAAGCAAGGAGAGTTCTTTGGTGTAACGCCTCCATTTTTAAAGCTCAACTTGTTTTTCTACACACATCAAAAAAGTTTTGTATCACCTCAGTTCCGAGAGTTACGGAACCTTTACAGAAAATGGCAATGGGTATCAACATAAATATCATTTCCGCCCTTTTTATTGCTCATGAAAACCACACATTGCATGTTGTACCACATACATTGAAATCGTCAGAGGTGGTGGTCCAGATTGCTGTACACACTGGTACCTCTAATACCCAGTAGCACGTCCTCTTGGCTTCATGCATGCCTGTATTCGTTGAGGCATACAATCCAGAAGTTCATCAAGGCATTGTTGGTCCACATTGTCCCACTCCTCAACGGCGATTCGGCGTAGGTCCCTCAGAGTGTTTGGTGGGTCACGTCGTCCATAAGAAGCCCTTGTTAAGAGCCCTTCCTGCCACAGAGTAACAATGAGGATGCGATCGAACCACGGCATTGACTGTCGAGGCATGGTTGAACTACAGACTGAACTACAGACAACACGAGCCGTGTACCTCCTTCATGGTGGAATGACTGAAACTGACTGACTGTCGGATCCCCTCCGTCTAATAGGGGCTGCTCATGCTTGGTTGTTTACATCTTTGGGCGGGTTTAATGACATCTCTGAACAGTCAAAGGGACTGTGTCTGTCTATCTTCAGGAGTTCTGAGAACCGGGGTGATGGAAAACTTTTTTTGATGTGTGTATTTATTTTTCATTTCTTTAACTGCATTTTGGAAAATCCAGGACCTGCTGGTTAAATAAAACTTTATTGACTATAGGTTTCGACCATGTGATCAATAGCAGGTATCACAAAATTATTTACAGCAGTCTATACGAGAACATTCTTAATGTGCCATTTAATACAATTCAAGCCATGCTGTTTTACTGCTGTCAGTAGTAAAATTTAATATGCATTACACAGTAGATACATTACTGTAATTGGCTTACACAGTCAGATTCATCATACTGAATGGAGTGTACTCTGAATCTTGACAAGTGCATGAAGGATAGGATACGATTGTTACAGTGTACGATCGTTAATTAACTAAACGGTATATTTAATTGTCAACTCTACGTAGCAGACGTAAAGAGAAACCAATTCTTTAATGTTAGAATACAGTATTAGTGTTGTTGTGCTATACACAGTAAAGTCAGTTAAATATCCTGGCGTAACGTTGCAAAGCGACATGTAAAGGAAGGACCACTTAGCGTCGTTTGTAGGAAAGTCGAATGATCGACCTTGGTTTATTGGGAAAGTTGAAGAAAAGTGTAGCTCATCTATAAAGGAGTCTGCATACAGAGTACTTGTGCGATCCATTGTGGAGTACTGGGAAAGTGTTTTGGATGTTCATTAGATCGAATTAACGGGAGATGTCGAAGCAATTGAAAGGCATGCTGCTAGGGTTGTTACCATTCGGTGCGTCCACAACGCGGGTATTATGGAAGTTGTACGTGAACGCAAATTAAAAATGGTGGAGGAAAGAGAACGCTATTATCACGAAACGATGTTTATGAAATTAAGGGACTGGACATGGGCAACAGAGTGCATAACCATTCTATTGTTGTCAAAATAGTCAGTCCCAAAATTAAAAGGAAAATTAAGACGGCAGCTTTATTTAACTGTTCTACTCGTACACACTCTTCTCCCAGTTGAACGCTCATACAACCATGCGAAACTGCCAGAGAACTCCTCCTTTAGCACTTTTTTCAATGCGGGCGTCACACTGGCTTCAGTGTCGGTTATGTTTTCGAAGCGTTGACTCTTTTTATGAATTTCTGCACTTTGTCGTTTTGTGGTAGGTTCATATTAATAAAAGGAAGGCTCGTAAGATGCAATAATTTAATTCAGTAAAGAGTTGTCCATATTTCGCATTTTAGCAATTCGCACCAGTCATCCATGCGTCATGATCTGTGTTCGGGAGTCAAGGTGTGCGGGAAAATTTTTTGACACACTTTTCTGTTCTTCAGAACGTTCTGGAGAATATCTCGATTTAGAGATGATTCTCCATTGGTGTTTCTGACAAACTGCAACCTTACGTCCAGCGATTAACGCTGTTAGGAAACAACTTATTGATCCAGTCTGTTGTGTATAGTTCTAGCTGCCACCGTAGTCACTACGCTGTCGTCGTTTGGACGGCTTGAATGAAATCAGTCTCGAAATTGTTTGTACGGGCGAAGTACATCTCGCATAAAGACCGTGAGGAAAAGATCAGGGAAATGAGGGGTAGCACTAAAGCATTTTAATAGTGGTTCATCTCAAGATCCATTTGCAAGAGGAACAGGAGACGGTGTGACTAGCAGCTCGCATGGTTCCCTCCTCGATGCACCATATGGTGACTTGTGGATGTGGATAAAGACGTAAATGTGGATCGCATTTTATTATTGCCAAGAATGAGGCTAGATATCATCTACTTTACGGTGTATGACGACAGCCAAAACCGTTGCAGGATAAAGATTTATTGAAATTCTTGACCACGGTTTCGGTATATCTAAATATACCTTAATCAGAAGTAAAATACACTAAAATCATATCCTGCAATGGAGATTCATAAAACAATTGTGCCAAAGGCGTCGTCAGTAGTTAAAACGTCATCTCCATTTATACAACATAATTATGGACAGAGGGTCGATGCGAACACAGCTTAGCATCAGTACTTCGCCAATGAACTAACGTGAAGCGGGTGTGAAAACCCTAGGCAGTATATGATTTGAGTGTATTTTCCTTCTGATGAAGGAATATTTAGATATACCGAAACTGTGGTCAAGAATTTTAATAAATTTTTATCCTGCAACTGTTTAGGCTGTCATCATTTACCGTGAAGAATTTCAACAGTTTCAGCCATGTTTAAAATCTTGAAATCATCTACTTTGCTTGTCGCCACAGCAAATATTTTGCCATGTTGGGTACTGTAAACGATTTTTCGATGCCTGATGATGGTAACACGTTCGAAGGTGGTAAGTAACGATTTATTTCATCAGCGGCCCATCATGGTTTTGAAATCGACTATTTGTCCTAACGAGCTGTGAGAAACCAATTGCTCGAACCGTACTATCTCTTCTGTAACTGATGTCTTTCGTTTCAGGCAAACCGGATCCTCCCAGCAACTGCACGTTGATGAACCAGACGTCGACGTCGCTGCAGCTGGAGTGCCTGGAGGGCTTCGACGGCGGGCAGCCTCAGACTTTCGAACTGCTGGTGGAGGACGCGGTGTCGGGCCGCCGCCTGGCCAACCTGTCGTCCCGCTGGCCGGCGTTCGGCGTGGCGGGCCTGCCTGCCGGCCAGGAGCTGCGGCTCACCGTCGTCGCCGTCAACAGTCGCGGCCGCTCCGCGCCCGTCGCCCTCGACACCTTCACGCTCAAGGCCGCAGAGCTACGCACAGGTACTGTCGCCAGTGTAAGATTACCTGTTCCTGTAGGATTATCCGCCCATCCGTGGAATTTGAATGTGCAAGCTCCTTGTAAGCTCCAGGTATGAGACAGGCTGGGTCCCTTCACTCTTGTCGAAGAATTGTAGGTCTGAATGAGGAGACTGAACGTATGAAGATGGTGTGGTGTAAGTGCGAAAGGAGGACGAGTATATTAGTGTTTAACATCCAGTCGACGATGAGGTCATTAGACACGAAACACAACTTCGGATGAGGGGCGGATGGGGAACGAAATCGGCCGTGCCCTTTCAAAGGAACCATCGCGCCATATGTCTGAAGTGAATTAGGGAAATCACGAGAAACCTAAATCAGGAAAACCGGATACGGGTTTGAACCGTCATCCTCCCGAATGCTGGTCCAGTATGCTAACAACTGCGGCACATCGCTCAGTAAGTGCGAATGGGTTCAGGGTAGACTGAGAAGGAAAATGTTAGAAACAAAACTGGGAAGTGGTGGGTATGTGCGGGAATTTGATCTTGAGTTTATTTATCATGGTATCCAAGATGCAAATTACGGCACGAGGAAAAGTTCAGGAGCCTTCTTCGTAGCTGATGGATTAATGTTGGATGATGCGCAAGATATTTTGGAGTGTCTTATACATATGAGTGTTTGGAAGCGGAGAAGATTTGTCGCATTGTGGAAAATTCCGATTTAGAGGAACCCGAATTTCCTATGCATATGTGATGGCAGGGAGCTTTCATTAGACAATTTCATGGACCATATGGTCTTGTCTAAGACCCACAACGAAATCATAGAACATGGCCGACACTTCATGTGCGGCTATGTCAGACGGCTACGCAGGAAAGTGGCTTCTGGGAGAGACGAAACCACCTCTGTTAATCTGTAGCACTTGCCACATAATGTCCATGCGTACCGCACTATCATCTTTAACACCTGCCTCGACCAGTTCACTAGTTAGCTTTTGCTGCAAAATATCTAAGATGTTTCAGGAGGAATGGCAAATATTTTAGTAGGTGGTAGTATAGATTATTTCGAATGAAGCATTCCATATAACACGTGTCTAATTTTGTTAGTTACAGAGATACCGCTGCTAGAAAGTAACTGAAACTCTCAATCACTGAATGTGTTAAGCTAAGGCAAATGATTCACCTCAGAGTTGATTTTCATAAATTCCACCTCCGACTTTAAAGCACTTTCGAATTTGCTTGACAGCACATGCATAGTTCTTCTGAGGTCATTTTGGTGTTCTTTTACTAAGGCAACACTGATCATGATCTGAATGATCGATTCATCCGTATATCTTTCCTTCTCTTGTAGCCTTCGATTTACAATCCACCCCACGGATACAAATCAAAAGATATAAGTTCAGGGAACCTCGATGGCCAACTAACAAGACAATTTTTGTCAATCTATTTCCAGGGGTTGTTAGGTTCAGATTAGTGTCACCTGATGACTAGAATATGCAGGAACCACGTTATGCTGAGAAAATAAACCCATCATTGTAGCAAAAGCAACGTCTCGAAACGTTTGCGAAAGATCCTTTTCAATAAAGTCTAGGTGACGTGGGCATACAAGACAGTGCCGTAATAAAATAACACAATCAACTGATACCGCATCACGCATTTACAGAGCAGCATTCTTTAGAATTTGTCTACATAGAGAAACGTCGATTTTAGTCGCACAATCGAAGTGAATTACAAATTTTGTTACGAGTAAAATTAGTTTGCCTAAGTTAACATTATTAATCGGATTACTCGGCCATTTTAAATCATCTAACAAGGAAATTCCAATCGTTTTCGTCCATCTTCTTTTATAAGGGGTTGAATCTGTTGTAAATATTAGGACAAAGACCATATGTGCCTAACGTCCGCAATATTCTTGTATGATAAATTTCGATTTCTGTAGAAATTATATGTAAGCTTCTGAAAGAATAATGTCTTCTATCTCGTCCACACTTAATTAATTTGTACGTTCAGAGCAAATTCGTCTGCTATTCACTGCACATACGAACATAGTTTACTGTAAACACGATTAACCAATTTGAAAAAAAATTTGGATACGTAAGGCACACATAACCAACATAGAAGAATTGGTCTGAAATCTATTAGAGATAAAAGAAATCGTCTTCTATTGTCACCATCGTCAATATTCAATATTCCTCCTCGAACATAGTATTTCGTTGTAGGAGTCATGAGATACAGAGATGTATTTGGTGATATGTTAAATGGAACAGTAGCAAACTATATACTAGGATCCGTGAGAACACTTCATGAATGTGTTTCCAGAAATTAACGGTTTTCATGATATTGCCATTAATTCATGCTACAAATGCTAACAAATTGTTGTGGGTGATTTGATCTTCGTCTAATGACTGGCGTGATGCAGCCTCCCACAGCAGTCTGTCGTGCGAAAACCTCTTTGCCTCTGCAAAACATATGCAACCTACTTAAGTTTGAACCAGCTTATTGGCATTCCTTTGCAATTATCTTCCCCATTACAAAGCTGGCTATTCCGTAACATCTTAGGATGTGTCATGTCAAAAGATCCCTTCTGTAACTCAGGTTATGTCATAAATTTAATTTCTCTCCAGTTCAGTTTAACACCTCCTCATTAACTATCCGATATTTTGTCATCAGCATTCTGACCAGTTTGAGGCACCACAACCCGACTGCCTCTCCTATCTCAACCTCTTAGTCTCTCAGTAGCACGTAGACCCATTCAGTTATTTAGGGAACATGTTATACTTTCGGTCTTCCGCTGCATTTCTGTCACTTTAAACTCCCTGTAGTACCATAGGGTCTATTCCCAGGCCGGACGGTGTGGCCGTGCGGTTCTAGGCGCTTCAGTCTGGAACCGCGCGACCGCTACTGTCGCAGGTTCGAATCTTGCCTCGGGCATGGATGTGTGTGATGTCCTTAAGTTAGTTAGGTATAGGTAGTTCTAAGTTCTAGGGTACTGATGACCTCTGATGTTAAGTCCCATAGTTCTCAGAGCCATTTGAACCATTTCTATTCCCCGAAGTCGCTACTCACACCCTATCATCTTATCCTTTCTTACAATTTATCCTGATGTCCATGATTGATTTCCGTGCAGTTCTGTATTCCATTTGCACAGTCTCTTAAACTTCATCCTTTTTTGCGGGGGAACTCCTCCTTGTATTATCTTGATCTCTTTTGGTATCCTCCTAGCTTCGTACACCATACGGAGTTTTGCTTCAAAAGTGCAGAACTCCATGACTTCCTCTACTTCGTAATTGATGTTAAGCACATTACCAGTCTCCGATTCTCCTTTATCCACTATCAGACCGATTCTCCAAGGTTTACAAGCCCAGGGGTGTATGTTGAATAAAATTAATCCTTAAGTGACCTAATTTTGAGTAAAATCAAAGCAACTCCTTGAGACAACCTCACAGGGTTTGTCGATCCTAGAATTTGATACTAAGACAAAATTAGAGTAATTACACAGCATGTAGCAACATTGAAATAACCATTTTTCCTTCATATGTGCGTGAAACTGGGAATTATTTGCTCTAATAAGTGGTACAACAGCAACGCGGGGTAGCCGCATGGTCAGGGGGTCTTGTCACGGACCGGGTGGCTGCCCCCGTCGCAGGTTCGAATCCTCCCTCGGGCATGGGGATTAAGTAGTGCCTAAGCTTAGTGATTGATGACCTTAGCAGTTTGGTCCCATGAGACCTTACCACAAATTTCCAATGAGTGGTACAACAGGAAATATTCTTTGCCTGAGTGGTTTACAGAGTATGTATATGTATATGAACGCAAATTAAATTAGTTGTCTTTTTGGAAAAAGCCTTGCTAAATGTTGTCGAAACGTCCAAATTAGTCGAGGACTGCTAATACTGTATTCGTAGCAATACTCGCGTCTCAGTCCAGCCTCATTCCTTGAGAGTTATTTTATACAAATGAGTAGAAATTTTCTCAATTTTTCCGAGGAAGCTAAGTAGCATACCTTATGTATCGCCAACATGGGGTAACACAGGCATAATTAACTGTTTAAAAGGAGTCATTTTGCACATCAAGTAGTAAAATCTCTATCGAATTGTTGTATCGGACGTTCATGGCTCTCACTAAATTTTCAGAGGAGCCTCTCGGAATGTGCTAATACATTATGTATGGCTATCAAAAAGATATGTCAGACAACTTCTGCATCAGCACTGGTGCACCTTATATTCTGACTGGCATATGTTTGAGATGGTCACACATTGCGTTGCTGCAATAAATTTTGCTTGCTCGAGAATTTTATGTTTGTCGAAATCTCGGTGAATTATGTTTCCAATGGATAAAAAAAGGAATTGGAACATCATGTAATAAGAAGAGAAAAATGCACAAAATGGTCGAAATCAGCGACATTGTGTAACTGATTTTATATTATAGTTTTTCTCCACCGAGAAGAGTTATAAAAGAATCTAGAAGGTAACGTGTAAAGTCGGAAAGTAATACGTTCTCAAAGAAAACCAAAACAAATCTAGAAAAGGAACTGGGAAATATGTGAAGAAACTAGGTCATTAAGTGACCAAAGATAATAATCAAATGACTCATGGCAGCAAACATGAGGCAGCTAGCGTTAACAACTAAGTCCTCAACATACTAATAGATTCGGCGTAGTGAGCGCAAAAGGAAGCCCATACCACTATTCACTAAAATCAGGAGCACATAAGTTCAGTGAATTTACTATTAGTCTATTCCCTGAGAAATCATGAAAATAATTAATAATTACAAAACTAAAATTCACAAAAAAATGGCTCTGAGCACTATGGGACTCAACTGCTGAGGTCATTAGTCCCCTAGAACTTAGAACTAGTTAAACCTAACTAACCTAAGGACATCACAAACATCCATGCCCGAGGCAGGATTCGAACCTGCGACCGTAGCGGTCTTGCGGTTCCAGACTGCAGGGCCTTTAACCGCACGGCCACTTCGGCCGGCCTAAAATTCACATGTAGTTAATGAAAGTTAGAAAAGAAATTAAAAGTGTATCATTGCGACACAGTTATTGTACTCATCTACAAATGTAAGTTATCTTTCCTAACAGAGTAACGTCAAGCCATTGTTACTTCTCACTTAATGGAAGACATCGGAACATCTGTTAGAAAACATCAACCTGTTTCTCTGTTAATGTGTGTCTCAAAAGGTTTGGAAAAAGTAATATACTTAGAAAAGCTTGCTCATTTCTGAAACTATGATGTTGTGATCAGTAAGTAGCTCCCCAATGAAGATGCAGTGAAACGTTTCTGCTATCCTTTAATACAATACCTGAATGACAGAGACTTACAGGGAGATTTTGTGACCTGTTTAATCCATAAGATTGGGGAAGTATACCATCTCACTTAAGGAACGTAAACATCATGGCCTTTGAGGTAAAGTGGTTCATACCATATTTAACTAACAAGAATCAAAAGGTCATACTGGGTAGCGTATGCAGAACACAAAATACTACTAGTTTGCAGAGTATAATTTTGGGTCTAACCTTATTCTTTATTTTCTTAATCACCTTCTCGTGTTCACAGATAAAAGAGAAACAGTTCTGTTTGATGATGTAAGCAACATAATCCGGCTCAGCAAAAATGTAACAATAGATGGAACAACAAAAGGACAAATCAGAAAATCTATGTATCGGTTCTTCATAAATTATCAATAACTTCACGTATAAAAAATTCAGATCACTGGGTTCAGTATATGGAAGAACGCATCATCGTCATCAATAATAATAGGGACAGAAGGCAGGAGTACACGAAAGTGTCTTAAAAATTATTTTATTTGAATTCTGAACAGACATTGGACTGAAAACCACATATTACAGGTCTTCTATACATCTTTAATTCAGTAAAATCTTTTTTTCGTGATATTACTGATTTTATTTTTAAAACGCTGAGAACACTGGCTTACTTTGTACACTCATATTCTATAAGGTCAGCATCGTCAGTATTGTCGTTAGCCATTTGGCATCTACACCTGGATAAAGGCCTGCATTAAGCCATTTCATGCATTGAAGTCTTTATCTATACAAAGCTATATTGCTCCTGCTTATTTTTAAAGCTATCTACGAACCATCATTTAGGGCTTTGTTCCATTATTTCCTTATTTCACGGAACCCAAAAAGAGTCCTACCTTCTACTCGTTTGAGTAAACAGTTAGATCAACTAAATTTCCACTATGATACCATGATGTCTTCATCCTGTACTCCCTAATCCATTTTCTTTTCTCGCCTTGTGTCTAGTAGTTTCCAGCATACATTTTTTAATTTCCAGCTAAGTAATTCTCAAACGTGAATGGTGTCTGCATGGTCACACAAAAGCGAGAAATAAGCATAATATGTGGCGTTCAGTTACAGTCATTTTCTAGGGACCTACTCAAAGAGCTGCTCATAGTAACTGTACCTTCACACTACGAGGGTTGGAACTTTAATAATGGCAACTATTTATTTACAGCTCGTACAAAATAGATACGTGTTTCAAAGTTGTACCGACCTTCGATGTGGTCAGCAGCATTGTGTACAACCCGTTGCCAGCGATATGGAAGTCCTAGGATACTCTTATCAGTGCCAGTTGTATTGACACTTAGAGCGGCGCGGCCATTGCCCGACGAATTTGTAGCAGCTCTGAAGCGAATACCGTGAAGAGTTTCCTTCAGTTTAGAAATCGATTTGAACTTAGGAGGGCTTAAGGTAGGGGAGTGCAGTAGGTCGTACAGCACTTAGCAGCCCCATCAGTCAAACAGATCAGTAACAGCTTGCACTGTACGTGCTTGAGCATGGTCCTGCAAAATGTTGGTCATGTCCTGCAGAAAGTGTCATCACTTCTGCCTCTATGCTGTTCAATTTTGGAACACAACCTACGATCAGCTTAGAGACAGAAGTGATGACAGTTTCTGCAGGACCTGACCATAAGTAATCTGCCGGCCGCTGTGACCGAGCAGTTCTAGGAGCTTCAGTCCGGAACCGCGCTGCTGCAACGGTCGCAGTTTCGAATCCTGTCCCGGGCATGGTTGTATGTGATAGATTAGTTAGATTTAAGTAGTTCTAAGTTCTAGGGGACTGATGACCTCAGATGTTAAGTCCCATAGTGCTCAGAGCCATTTGAACCATAAGTAATCTATCAAAATTTGAGAAAGGTCGTGATGTCCATACCTGCCGCACTAGAGTAAAAAATAACCTTCATTACACTTTATTAAAGCTGTAGTGACTCATAAAGGAATTTACTATATGGCAATAAAAAGCTTTAGTCATTTGCCCAGTAACGTAATATGTTTGGCAAGTAGGAAAGCAAGATTTAAAATTAACCTGACAGTATTTCTACTGAACAGGTCTTTCAGTTCCACGGACGAAAATTTATGTGAAAATCGTGGTCTGGAACCTTTAGTTACATAAAAGCCCGGTGTCTGTTCTTTTCGACATGTATGAAAGAAGAGACACTACGCAGAATGCGCAGCTGTGATGCATGTTTTTAAATTTAAGGTGTAGGGGCCAAAGCAAAGGGAAAGGAGAGGACTATTGATGACAGCTGCATCGGGACTTCATGCGAAATCAGCAGCGACGAGTGCAAAAGTGCGTTTGACCGGAATTCAAAGCCGGCATCGTCTCTTGTTTATCGGACAGTTGCGTTAGCCACTGTGCCACTCGGACAGAGGCGTTGTCGCACCAGCACGGGCTATGGTGGCACGCCTCTCGGCTGATGCACACTCTCACAAAGCGTCACCTATCGGCAGTCCCCGTACATGTCCTCCACGCTCGCTAATTCGACATTCCCGCAGGAGGTCGGATGTACTTGTGCATCTACACTGAAACTAGCGGATTCATTGCCCATCCAGGCCAGTCAGTTACAGGAATGCAAGGTGTCAGTGCGGATGCGTAATTGCGTTCGACCTCCTGTGGGAATCCCGAAGTAGCGAGCATGGACGACATGACCGCACTGCAGATAGGTGGCGCTAGGTGGGAGTGTTGATTAGAGAGCCTGTATAGGGAGAGAGTGGTCATCGTACGATACGGCGGCCATTTTTCTGCCAAACTGCGGGCGGGGCTTTTGAATGGCCTCTAGTGGAGTAGTGGAGTACACACTCACCGAATCAAAAGCACAAGACAATATGGCGAAATCATTCGTTAAATGCCTTTGTTTATAAAAATAATGTGTTATAATAATTTTCACACAGGCAATTTATAGGTCTGTATTCAAATTTAACTATGTATATTGCAAGTTGTTTTATATGTAGTAAAAAGCAAAATCGACTTACTTCGCATAGATAAGAGTACTTGGTTGGTTTCCACAAGGCACCTGTTTGATTTATGTCAGCCCTGTTGACTGCTACAGCCCACTCCTTTCGTCTTTCTTCATTGCGTGGATATGCTAACATGCGAAATCCACCTTCGCCTCTATTGAAACAACCAAATGCAGCACAACCTGGCATCGTTTACGAACGTCTGCATATGTCTACAGATGTCAAAAACAATACTGTACAGTTACTAACGTGACTACTTCAAACATGTAGGCCTACCGACTTGATCACAAAACGCCTCATTATTTCAAGTCGTATTTAAGAACACAAACGCTAATTACGTACTAAAAACGATATACAACTGAATCGAACATGCATGCACAACGCATAACAAGTCTGTCAATAATTCAAATACCTTTTATTCGTTTCCAAAAGTCCTCTAAACTTCAATTCAACTCAAAAGCACGGCGAGCCTAGGAAGCGAGAGAGACGTTTGGCGCCATTTTTCTGCCAAAGCTAATCAACCAATCACGGGCAATTTCACGTATGGCCACTCTCTCTCTATACAGGCTCTCTAGTGTGGATCGGCCGAGAGAGGTGACGAGACAGTCCGCGCAGCTGAGATGACTATTCTGTTCTGGTGAGGCAGTGGCTAACGCAACTATCTAGTAAGCAGGAGATACCAGTTCGGCACACATTTTCACTCGTCACAGCTGATTCCGCATAAAGTGCCGATGTAGATGCCGTCAATAGTTCAATTTCCTTTCCTTTGTCCCCCCTCTACCTTCAATTTAAATAACATTTGGTTGTAATTGTAGCTGAGTTACTAGACCTGGAAAGAGCTCATTAATGTTAATACAAATCATGTTAAAGTTAAATATGTATTCGTGTCCTGTAAACTAAGTAGTTCTGCCACCATTTCGATAAAAAAAGTTGGTCAAATGATTTTTGAATGTGTAACTAGCTGCCTAACATGAATAGTTCAAATGTTCAAACGTGTGTGAAAGCTTATGGGACTTAACTTAAAATTAAGCTTAAACAGTACTTAACCCAAATAATCCTAAGGACAAACACACACACCCATGCCCGAGGGAGGATTTGATCCTCCGACGGGACCAGCCGCACAGTCCATGGCTGCAGGGCCTGAAACCGCTCGGCTAATCCAGCGCGGCTAACATGAACAGTCCATGTCTCACTGCCACGAGACAAAGCTGGTAATACTGATCGTCTAATTGCCTTTGAAACACATTGGTAGGCCTAATTTGGCTTTTTACAACAAAATTTTGTTTTCCTACAGGACATTTACTGTTGTACGTACTTCTTATGCTTGTACTTGGAACTGTAGCATGTATTAAAATAGTACAGTCCTTGACGAAAAAGTAATATAGGCTGCCACTGATCGACGATGTCAGTGCTCTTCATGTGGCAGTCACGGATGCTGGATATGATGCTGATTATCTGTCCTGTCTGCACAAGCGTGGCTGTTAGAATGGCAGACAGACGATTCTGTAGCATGAGGCCGATGCCAGGGCTTTCTGATATGTTGGAACCGTTGCTGGTGGCCGTGCTGCGGATCGACTGCCTAGCCCACCTGCATCTAGGAACACAGAATACAGCTTATCATAGGACAGGCTAATGCATGATGCAGGAGATGGAGAAGGCACAGACTATGCAGCTGGTATTGGCTGGATGCTGCTGCTGAAGGCCGTACTGCTAGGCACATGTTCCATGTGCCCAGATGTTGGTACTGGGCTGGGTGTACGGCGTTGCTGGGCCCTGCTGCAGGTCGCCGGTCGTCGCTGGAGCTGACGCCGGTGCTGGCGGCGCTGCTGGCGCTGGTGCTGGTGCTGCTGCTCCTCGCCGTGCTGTCTGCCGCCTGCGCCGTCTACCTGCGCGTCCAGAGGTCCAGAGACCGCGCCGCGGCCAGGCCAAAGGACCTCGCCGTCAAGGACAAGCGCCTGCTCGACAAGGACGACAAAAACCCTGACGTCGTTCCCTCCGCCAGTGGTAAGCCATGCTCCTCTTCTCAGAGTAACCCAACTCAAAAATAACGTGATCCCATTATTTGTTGACCCTATGACCTTTTGAGGAGTGGGAACGCCATCAGAGCGAACTGATCTTAGAAAACATCAAGTCACATAATTACTTCCACTCGTTACATATGAAGACCTTGCTAGGGGAATGAGCTGTGAATGAATAGCACAGTGGTGGGGAGGAGACCAACCCACATCACTGTCACAGCATACTGGATTATATTTTTTGTGATTTCACTACAGTACTACACAAGAATAATGGGTATTGTTAAAAGCTAATGCTGATTCCTTCAGATATACTTGAGAAATACAATCTACCCACTAATGGATTTCGCCGTGACGTAAATTGATATTCTACGCTCCCTCTCATAATCGATAAAACAAATGCATGGTATATTACGTCACGTATTTCCTGCAATATGCATTCACAAATCAATATATACATATCAAAAAAGTTTTGTATCACCCCGGTTCCCAGAACTACTGAAGATAGCCGTTGACTTTGGATATTGTATCACAGACACAATCCGTTTGACTGTTGAGAGATGTCAGTAACCCTGCTCAAAGATGTAAACAACCATGCATAAGCAGCGCATATTAGACGGAGCGGATCCGACAGCCGATCAGCTCCAGTCATTCCAACAGGAACGAGGTACACGGCTCATGTTATCTGTAGTTCAACCATGTCTAGACGGTCAATACCGCGGTTAGATCGCGCCCACACTCTTACTATGTACCAGGAACGGCTCTCAACAAGGAAAGTGTCGAGGCGTCTCGAAGTGAATCAAAGCGATGTTGTTCGGACATGGAGGAGATACTGAAAGACGGGAACTGTCGATGACATGCCTCGCTCAGGCCACCCAAAGGCTGCTACTTAATAGGATGACCGCTACCTACGGATTATGGCTCGGAGGTATCCTGACAGCCACGCCACCATGTTGAATAATGCTTTCCATGCAATCTCAGGACGTCGTGTTACGAATCAAATTATGCGCAATACGCTGTATCATGCGCAACTTCACTCCCGACGTCCATGGCGAGGTCCACCTTTGCAACCGCGACAACATGCGTACTTGTCGTATGATTTTGGAGGCATGTAACAGTACCAAATTCTGTTGGTATGCGTAACAGCGAATAAACAGCGCATAGAGACAGAACTGCTTCACCAATTGTTGTAGTCCTCTTTCTCTGCCCGCCATTACTGAAGTGCCATCATATGTTTGACTAACCACTTCTCCTTCCACATTCCATTCTTTCAATACTGCATGAATAATGTCTGACAAACCTTCAGCAGTTTTATCTCCAGAAACATCGTAAAATCCAACGAATCTTTCCTCAATTTTGTCTGCATTGCAGTACCTGAATATTATATTCATTTGACTCTTGCATGACACTTCTAATGTTTCATCAGCCTGAATCGAAATGAAATTGCAGTTGTGAATTTCATATTTTATTTCCTCATTAACTGTCAGAGTTATCATTTTTTCTAATACATCATTCTGTATATCTGGAGAAGTTCCTTTAAAGGTTGAAGATGATGACACATGGTCTCGGATTAACTGCTCTCCTTCAGCTGATAAATCCACCAATTCCATATAGCTACCTTTGTTGCTGGAGGATTCGTCTTCTCGATGACCGCGAAAAGATAGTTCTTATTTACAAAAAAATACATTTGCCTGAATAAGACGAGTCAATACTCTCCTGTTTGATGCAACTTGTTAGTTCTGTTTTATTGCTGTCAGACGAGCGGCTTCAGAAAGGGTGTGTTCAATGCTACTTTTGCCCGATAACTGAAATTATTCTTCGTTCTGTGGTAGACTTTTGTATTTGATGCTTTTGTGCATCCTTGTCAAAGTTCCTTATTGTGCAAATGCCCTCATTGCACCATTCCTTTTCACCACCAAACAGAAGACATATATAACAATATAACCTGTCATTAACTGCATTCGCAGTCAGTCACGCATACTTCTTGTACGAGGCTGTCTGAAAAGTGCGTTTTTGTTTGGCTTCACTTAAAACTACGCTGAGTATAGGAGTAGGTCGTTGTCCTTCAAATCTCACTTTTTTCCATACGTTAATGTAGAATAAGGCGTTTTTAACAAAAATTCTGTAAGGTGTTCAGTTGCTGGCTCACTCATGTTGGCGAAACAACGAAAATATGCACTAAAGTCACACAAGAATGACTATGAACACAAACCGCGGGACTGTTCACTTCCGTGTTAGAAGCCAGCATAGAAGCGGCAGAGAATAGTCTCGATACCTGCTAGCAAGTGCAGCGCACGGGCGTTCGTAGAAGAGGGGAAGTGGAGGGGAGCCGAGAATGCCACGAAAGCGCAGGCGCACACAGCCAGCTAAGGGAAGGGATGCAGAGACTGAGAGCAGTCGAGTCTCAGGTAGGCAGATACACGAATTCTCAGATTGCGGCGCGGGCTACAAAACTGATACCTTCGCACATTTAGAGCTCTTAGTAGAAAGATGTTTATATTTTTGGTGAATTACTATTGCATCTTTTTTAAGTACGAATACTGGGGAGGCTAAGTCTCGAAGTCTCCCCTCACGCTACGCCACTGGTGGCCAGCATGTTCTCCAGACATGAACACTATCAAACATGCCTGGGATAGATTGAAAAGGGATCTTTATGGACGACGTGATCCACCAACCACACTGAGGGATCAACGCCGAATCGCCGTTGTGGAGTGGGACAATCTGGACCAACAGAGGCCTGATGAACTTGTGGATAGTATGCTACGACGAATACTGGACATGGTATTAGAGATACCGGTTCGTACAGCAATCTGGACAGCCACCTCAGAAGGTCTTGCAGAATGGTGATAGAACACGCAATGTTTGGTTTTCATGAGCAACAAAAGGGCTGAAATAATGTTTATGTTGATCTCTCTTCCAATTTTCTGTACACGTTCCGTAACTCTAGGAACGGAGGTGGTGCAATACTTTTTGATGTTTCTATTAAACATAAGGTTAATTTTATGTTTGTTGGATTCTTACATGTTGTATAGAATATTGTAACGGTTCTGTAAGCGAAATGACGTCGAACGAGTCTGTTTACATGATACATATACATCATTAATTTTAACATTAATGAACTTTTTTTTTGCAGTTCTGCTAATGAAACTGCACTAAAGATCTAGTGTTCACTACATACAATATTGCAGTGACTATGTTATTACGAATTACGATGCAATGTTCCTTTGGAAATACATGCATGTCCAAAGGAACATTGTATAGTAATACGGAATAACAGAGGTACTGCAATATCGTATTTATCCGCCGATACTAGGCCAGCGACTTTAGCACAAAATGTCTCGCCTGTATTGGAATACATACAGGGTGAGTCACCTAACGTTACCGCTGGATATATTTCGTAAACCACATCAAATACTGACGAACCGATTCCACAGACCGAACGTGAGGAGAGGGGCTAGTGAAATTGTTTAATACAAACCATACAAAAATGCACGGAAGTATGTTTTTTAACTCAAACCTACGTTTTTTAAATGGAACCACGTTAGTTTTGTTAGCACATCTGAGCATATAAACAAATACGTAATCAGTGCCGTTTGTCGCATTGTAAAATGTTAATTACATCCGGAGATATTGCAACCTAAAGTTGACGCTTGAGTACCACTCCGCCGCTGTTCGATCGTGTGTATCGGAGAGTACCGAATTACGTAGGGATCCAGAGGGAACGGTGATGGACCTTAGGTACAGAAGAGACTGGAACAGCACATTACGTCCACATGCTAACACCTTTTTATTGGTATTTTTCAGTGACGCACATGTACATTACCAAGAGGGGTGAGGTACACGTACACACGTGGTTTCCGTTTCCAATTACGGAGTGAAATAGAGTGTGTCCCGACATGTCAGGCCAATAGATGTTAAATGTGGTGGCCATCATTTGCTGCACACAATTGCAATCTCTGGCGTAATGAATGTCGTACACGCCGCAGTCCATCTGGTAATGTACATGTGCGTCACTGAAAAAGACCAATAAAAAGGTGTTAGCATGTGGACGTAATGTGCTGTTCCAGTCTCTTCTGTACCTAAGGTCCATCACCGTTCCCTTTGGATCCCTACGTAATTCGGTGCTCTCCGATACACACGATCGAACAGTGGAGGAGTGGTACTCAAGCGTCAACTTTAGATTACAATATCTCCGGATGTAATTAACATTTTACAATGCAACATACGGCACTGATTACGTATTTGTTTATATGTTCAGATGTGCTAACAAAACTAACGGGGTTCCAGTTAAAAAAACGTCTGTTTGCGTTAAAAAACATACTTCCGTACATTTTTTATGGTTTGTATTAACCAATTACACTAGCCCCTCTCCTCACGTTCGGTCTGAGGAATCGATTCGTCAGTATTTGATGTGGTTTACGAAATATATCCAGCGGTAACGTTAGGTGACTCACGCTGTATATAATGGATGTACGAGTACAGGTTGTAGACAAGTGGTTGACGACATGTGGGAGTCTGGTCTGGCCGTGAGTCGTCCGCGGATAGGCTATCCGCGGACGACTTACAGACAGACTTACAGCTCGCTTTTGTGAATTCAACACTTTCATCCTAAAGGATGATTTACTACAGAAAATCAGTCCATAAGGCGTTACAGATTGGAAATATGAAAAATATTTTTGTCGGTTGATTCATTTGTTTCGACGATGAGCAACCATACGAAGAGCGAATGTAGCGGAACTTTACTGTTTGAGAATCTCAGTAGTATTTTTCTATAAGTTCAAGATTTTATCACCATTTATACCTTAAACTTTCTGGCATTTTAACCAGTTTACTGACTCCTGTTCATGTGTTAAACCAATTGGTGGTACAACAATCTGTTCCACAGAACTGCATGTAGTGTGTTTTGTCAGAATTTTTGGATAGTCCATCTTCATATAAACACTTAACAGTTATTTGAAAAATATCATTAACAATCTCTTCTGTTACTTTCTGTCTAATGGGATTTATTACAACACTAGTTTTGTCCGCAAGAAGTACTAATTCTGCCTGATTAATGTTAAGTGGAAGATCATTTACAATTGCGACTCTCTTCGTCATTTCTCGCCAGTCATCAAAATTTCTCAGTTTTCAACATTGTTTAGATTATTCTGTTTATTAAGTATGATTCAGATCAGCTTTTTATAAAACATTTAGTTCCATGAAACTTGCGTTTTCCTGAGAGACTAACATGATCTAAACAATGAATCGTCTTGGAAAGATCACAAAGAAATACCAGCCGGCGGTATTTTCTTACGTAACGTTTGTAATATGTGGTGAGTGAATGTATAAACAGCAATCTCAGTCGAACAGACTAAGCTACTTATTCAAACATTCCTATAATACATTCGGACCATACTTAAATAATTCTGTTGGTAAGTATGTTGGTCTGGGAAATTGTCCATTGTTTGTACCTGACTGTGAGAATATTCCACAAAAGTGTCTCATTAACGAAACAGGACAATAATCATTTAGTTTATGTCGTCTGTCTTATAAAGGGGATTACAAATTATATATTTTAATCCGCCCGGAAAAATTCCCTGTAACATCAAGGACATTACTTATTAAGTTAGAATAATTCCTCAGAAATATGTCTGAAATTCCATCAATACGATATGAGCTATGGTCTTAAAGTTTTAATATACACTCTTCCTAAAAATTGCTCACATTTCACATGTATAAAGGAGACGATATAGATAAAGATGATAGTAGCCTATTTTTACAGTAATGTTAGCTATTTTTGGAACTAGCAACTGTTGTCTAATATATATCACAGAAACTACTAACGTGGTGTCACCAAGTAGACTACATCAAGATCAACGTCAAAATTACATTGTATGTAGGCGTACCGAAATGCTAATATGGAGCAGATTCCGATAATAAATAGGAAATACAACTGTCTGGCATTTACCTCAAAACTCCACTGAAAGTACAGCGTACAACGGAAGGAATGCCAGTTGTATATCGACAGTAATGTCTTGAGTATGTCCGACATAACAGTCACCGGATTCCTGACGTAATGCTTGCTCATAAAAATCATGTTTTCTGGCTTTATAAGACGATTGGTTTTCGAAACGCTAATCAAGAATGTAGGACATCGCTTACCAAACACTCGTGCAACTTCGTCAATTTCTTGTGGCTGCCATAGTATAAAGTTGACAAGAGCATGTAATTTTCTAAAATTATGGATCCACACAGAAAGTACTCTTGAGCGAGGTGTATATGGGGCAATTCTCTTAACACACAGTCGCCATTAATAGTCTACACTCTTGCCCTGGAAGAAACACAGCTTTCTGTCACTCGCTCTAATTTGTTCGACTGATGGCTATGAGAAACAAAACATTAATCTCTTAGTACTTTCCTGATCCTTCAAGTGCACAGGACATAAATTCTACATTTGGCTTCCGCCTTGCTTGTTGTGCTAGTTCTGTAAATGATACTACGCTTGCTCCTCAACGAAAAGCAATCTACAGAATAAACCTAGACGCATACCTACGACAGACGAGGATACAACTTATCTTCTTCATGTGCGGTTCCTCCAACTGTCACCGAATTCCATGCATCTGTTGTCGCCCTTAGTTTCCTCGCTTCCTCGTCTTCTCCTTGTCTCGTAGTCTCCTTCATACCACCTCACCATGCAACCTTCGGTCTTTCTCTTTGTCTTCCCAAGTACTCGTATAATCCTACATCAAAAACTTCTTTGGCCATCTGTCACCTGTTATTCGCACTGCCTATCCATACTAGGCGAGCTGCACTTCTTCTATCTGTGATACTTCCTTGAGTATGTGTCATTTCCTTACTCATTGTATCTCCTACGTGGTCTTTCCGAGACATTCTAAACGATCTGCTGAGATAATGGATTTCTATTACTGTCAGTCTACTTTTATTATTTCTAATCAGCCACAAGAACTCGCATCCATATTTTTTTTATAGGGTCTACGATACAGTTGTACAGCATCTCCTTTACTTTCCAACCTGCAAGGATACCTTAACAAAGGGATTAAAAACCTAGGTTGCTATTTTTACACTGACCACTTTTTGTTATATCTCCCAAAAATCTTGTTCTGTCTTCCCAGAGGATACTACCCAAAAAATAAAATATTGTACATGCCTTGATATGATGGCCGTCTACTTTTATGCTTTCAGCGTTTTCTCCAATGTATAGGTATTCATTCTCTTGAAAATTTGCTTTCAGTCCTAAGTTACCAAATTCAAATAATAATTATCTTAGCAAAACGCGGGTAATACTCTGTTCACTAGCCACAACTACCTGTCTTTCGGGACTGTATAATCACTCACAGTGTTTGTAACACTGACTCCAAAATAATTTCTGTGTGTCTTCTTACTATCTTTCGTATGCAGTGGAGTTACATATGGCAAGTTCCATTCATCGGACACTTCTTCGCCCTCCGACGTATATGCACTAAGCTACTTATTCAAACATTCCTATAATTCATTCTGACCATACTTAAATAATTCTGTTGGTAAGTATGTTGGTCTGGGAAATTGTCAATTAGTTTCACAGGTCCTCCTACTTCTGTTATCGTTATTTTCTCTAAATTTCCCACACATAATTCATTGTCAAAATACAGTTCTATGTCCTCATACCCGATTTCTGTCTTCGGTAAACAGAGTCTTTAAACCACTTCTCCAGTCTCTAATGTCAATAACTGTTACATTTGTTCCTTCTTCCAATTCTCTTCTTAAATTCTTCACAGTCCTCCAGGCTTCTGCTGCGTTTGTGACCCCCCCCCCCCTCCTCCCACCCTACACCTATTTCCTCACGTCTCTTTCACACATCTCATTTTTCCTAGTAATAATTTCATTTTAATTGCCCTGTTTATTTCCACAAACTTTTGATCTCACCCCGCCCCCCACCTTATATAATATCCAATACTCAGCCAACTGTTATACATTTTCTTATTAACTTTCCTTTCCCCTAAGTTCTCTGTCCCAATCTCTGAGGTTTCTTTCCTTTGTTCACCCAGCTTTTCATATGGTGCCTCATGGATGCATCTTTTAATTTCTTGTTATACTTCTTCAACGTTTCTCGAATCACCAAAATTTGGCAGCTCTCAATCTACCCTCGATTTATAAATAAATATAACAGTTTCATCTCTGAGATTATTTAAATTACATCTAAAACATCCAGAGTGTTAAGAGAAACAATATGTTGCTGAGTTTCCTTTTCCCCATGGTGGAAAGACAAATGTTGCTCCAAGCAGGAGGTGCTCAGGGCTAATTCGTGGGCTTTCATATACCCTGACGTAATTCACCCTACGTTTACAATATTGCTTTTCTCTGATGTAATCTATGATTCTCAGATTTCTTGAATGACTCTGCCACTTGTATTTATGCATCAAATGGTCCAAATGGCTCTGAGAACTATGGGACTTTATTTATGCATTCACTAACCATTTAGCACTTTCAGATCCCATGCAGAGCGTGTATTTACAAACATTCCACCATTTTAATTTATGATATTCTTTCCGTATCTTCGTACTACTTCATCGTCTAATTCTGTACCTTTTCTCCTATTGAAATCTACCGTAAAGTCAAAATCGTTTTTAGGATATATCTTTTCCAGAACCCTTGTTAATTCCTCATAAAGTTCAACTTAGATTTTGCTATCAGCGCCATTTTTTTGGGCATACAGTTCCACTGAAGTGCACTCATGTCTTTGCTTGGAAAAGACTATAGCTATGATTCTTTTAGTTATTTGTACCCATCCCTCAATCCTCTGTTCATGATTTTTTGAATTAGCAGTGACAACCCGATATTGCTCCTCTCCTCCTTCCTGACATTACAGTAGAAATGAACATAATCTCTCGTCATTTCAATTCCCTTCTCTCCACTTTTTCCTCTCGTTAACACCCCGACAGCAATTTTAACGCTTACAAGTACTTGAAAACGCCTTCTTTCTTAATATTCAGGCCATGAGCATTCCAATTTGCCGCGCGGTTCTGGCGCTGCAGTCTGGAACCGCGAGACCGCTACGGTCGCAGGTTCGAATCCTGCCTCGGTCATGGATGTGTGTGATGTCCTTAGGTTAGTTAGGTTTAACTAGTTCTAAGTTCTAGGGGACTAATGACCTCAGCAGTTGAGTCCCATAGTGCTCAGAGCCACTTGAACCATTTGAACCATTCCAATTTCGCAAAATCGAAGCACTTTTTCGGAGCCATACTCCGTCACGTTAAATTTTTCATCCGAGACTTGTTTTAGAAACTCTGAGAAGCTGGCCAATGATTTCTGCCCTATGCAGACTGTCTTTCCGGGATTCTAAACTTTGTCTGCCAAACTAGAGAGGGAAGATGGGCCGTTGTGAGATACCGGACAAGGACAAAGTTGAGTTAATTAATGTTATGATTTATAGGAAATAATAGTTCACAATCTCGTTCGAATACAGGCAGCGAGTACAAATAACAGCACAATTCGCTAAACCTGTAGTGGACGACTGGGTCGGTCGTAGAGATATTAGGCTTAAAATGAAAACTCGAAAATGAAAACTCGAAGGAATGCTATTAACCAGCTATGTCGAATGTGACTATGGCCACTTATACAATTTATTTTAAATTTATTAGTTGTTTCAATCAGAATAATTTCTTATATGTCCGATTACCACTGAATTAGCCTTCATTAGATCCATGATCATTGCGCTCGCGAATGTCAATACGCCACTATTCCGCATAGCAGTAAGTTTGCGTGTTGTGACTTGAGATTTTTAAACATACCAATTTCTTTCGTTGAACTAAATCCTTTGTTTATTTATTTTTTCCTTATTTAGCCTGACCTAGAAAGAAGTATTCGGACTGAAAATGCTGTATGACAGGGATGTAGTCTTTCGTCCCTTCTTTTCAATCTGTACATCGAAGAAGGAATGACGAAAACAGAACAAAAAGTTCAAAAGTGGGACTAAAATTGGTTGTGGAAGGATGTCAGTGTCAAGATTCGATGATGAAATTGCTGTCCTCTGTGAAAACATAGAAGAAATACAGGATCTGCTAAGTGGAATGAACACTCTAATGAGTACAGATTATGGAATGTCAGTAAATCGAAGAAAGACGAAGGTAATGAGGAGGAGTAGAAGTGAGAACTGTGAGACATTTAATAATAATTTGTGATTAAGAAGCAGGTGAAGTTAAGGAATTCTGATAGCCAAGCAGCAAAACAACCCATAATCGACGTAGCAAGGAGGACATAAAAAGCAGCTAGCACTGGCAAGAGTGTCATTCTTGGCCAAGGGAAGTCTACTAGCATCAAACATTTGCCATATTTTGAGGAAGCAATTTCTGAGAATGTACTTTTGGTGCACAGCCTTGTAAGGTAGTGAAATATGGACTGTGGGTAAACCGGAACAGAATAGTATCAAAGCTTTTGGGATATAGTGCTACAGACGAATGTTGAATGTTACGCGGACTGATTATGTAATGAGCGAGGTGGTTCTCCGCTGAATCGGTGATGGAAAGAAGATATGGAAAACACTAACTACAAGAAGGGAGGGGTTTACAGGACATGGGTTAAGACATCAGGGGTATCTTCCATGGTACTAGAGGGAGTTGTAGAGGGTAAAAACTGTAGTTGGGCACAGAGACTGGAATACATTCAGTAGATAACTGAGGACATAGGTTGTAATTGCTATTCGGAGATGTAAAGTTTGACACAGAAGAAGCGGGCAGACGACTTATATATATAAAAAAACCTAAAAACCCTGACTACATACGACGCTCTCTAACAATTGACCAGGAACAATACATACCAGCCGTTTAAGAAAACATTCACAAACTAATAATAATAATCATCTTCATAATAAGACTACAATAATGATAACCCTTACGGTAGTAATAATAGTAATAGCAGTAGCAGCAAAGTGCACGAAGAATGATATTTTATCAGGAGAAGAGGGGTAAAGAGAAAAGAGAAGATTGAAATTGCAGTGATAGGAGGGAAAAACGATATAACTCTGGTGTCAAGTGGGAGAGAAAGGTTTAGACGGTGGAGGAGTGGTGAGAGTGAGTTGCAGAATAGTATGCGGGAGAGCTGGCTATTGAGTACAAGGTGAACCATTAGCTGTCTTCTGAAGTCTGAAAGGAATTTTTCTCTACTATTTTGGGGAGGTTTGCTGCTGAGTCTAGTTCCTGTTCCCTAAAATGATTTAGAGTATATAGAACTGCTATTCGATGGTACTGAGAGAATTTCGGTCTGTTGGGTACGAATATTTCTGACGTGCTGTTCAGACAGTAGTGTAAGAGTTGTTGATAAGAGAATGATTGAAAAAGCGATAGAGCAAACATGGAAGATTTGGCTTATTGGCACGTAGCAACACGTACCCATGATAATTGTACACTCCTGGAAATTGAAATAAGAACACCGTGAATTCATTGTCCCAGGAAGGGGAAACTTTATTGACACATTCCTGGGGTCAGATACATCACATGATCACACTGACAGAACCACAGGCACATAGACACAGGCAACAGACCATGCACAATGTCGGCACTAGTACAGTGTATATCCACCTTTCGCAGCAATGCAGGCTGCTATTCTCCCATGGAGACGATCGTAGAGATGCTGGATGTAGTCCTGTGGAACGGCTTGCCATCCCATTTCCACCTGGCGCCTCAGTTGGACCAGCGTTCGTGCTGGACGTGCAGACCGCGTGAGACGACGCTTCATCCAGTCCCAAACATGCTCAATGGGGGACAGATCCGGAGATCTTGCTGGCCAGGGTAGTTGACTTACACCTTCTAGAGCACGTTGGGTGGCACGGGATACATGCGGACGTGCATTGTCCTGTTGGAACAGCAAGTTCCCTTGCCGGTCTAGGAATGGTAGAACGATGGGTTCGATGACGGTTTGGATGTACCGTGCACTATTCAGTGTCCCCTCGACGATCACCAGTGGTGTACGGCCAGTGTAGGAGATCGCTCCCCACACCATGATGCCGGGTGTTGGCCCTGTGTGCCTCGGTCGTATGCAGTCCTGATTGTGGCGCTCACCTGCACGGCGCCAAACACGCATACGACCATCATTGGCACCAAGGCAGAAGCGACTCTCATCGCTGAAGACGACACGTCTCCATTCGTCCCTCCATTCACGCCTGTCGCGACACCACTGGAGGCGGGCTGCACGATGTTGGGGCGTGAGCGGAAGACGGCCTATGGGTGTGCGGGACCGTAGCCCAGCTTCATGGAGACGGTTGCGAATGGTCCTCGCCGATACCCCAGGAGCAACAGTGTCCCTAATTTGCTGGGAAGTGGCGGTGCGGTCCCCTACGGCACTGCGTAGGATCCTACGGTCTTGGCGTGCATCCGTGCGTCGCTGCGGTCCGGTCCCAGGTCGACGGGCACGTGCACCTTCCGCCGACCACTGGCGACAACATCGATGTACTGTGGAGACCTCACGCCCCACGTGTTGAGCAATTCGGCGGTACGTCCACCCGGCCTCCCGCATGCCCACTATACGCCCTCGCTCAAAGTCCGTCAACTGCACATACGGTTCACGTCCACGCGGTCGCGGCATGCTACCAGTGTTAAAGACTGCGATGGAGCTCCGTATGCCACGGCAAACTGGCTGACACTGACGGCGGCGGTGCACAAATGCTGCGCAGCTAGCGCCATTCGACGGCCAACACCGCGGTTCCTGGTGTGTCCGCTGTGCCGTGCGTGTGATCATTGCTTGTACAGCCCTCTCGCAGTGTCCGGAGCAAGTATGGTGGGTCTGACACACCGGTGTCAATGTGTTCTTTTTTCCATTTCCAGGAGTGTATGTAGTCAGGAGCGGTATGGCCGAAATATCGTATGTCACAAATGCATCGTACACAAGCACTCACCGCCAGTTCTGGCCTGTGCGAGATTTCGTTCAAACGTTCTTGGACAACAGCATCACCATAGTCACGTGCGTGTGTGTGTGGGGGGGGGGGGGGCGGGTTGGCTTGTAGGGTGCTGCAAAGTCGCAGTTCAGTCAGAGTGAAGAAGATCCTTGCAATGGAGGTTGAAAGGTAGGTTTTTGTAAGTGTTTTATGACTTATCGACTGTGATTGAGCTTTCGAACAACTATCAGAAATTTATTACTGTCGCTTCGCTTACACTTCGGCGTAGCAGTATCTTGTGAACTTGTCTCTCTCGACGGCGGGTGGTTTGGTTCGCAGTGGACGGACAGACTGCGTCGGTGGCGGAGACGCCGGTGCAGGCGCTGCCGCAGCCGCAGACGTCGCCGCCCCCGCAGGAGCCGCCCCCGCTGCCGCCCCCCAACCCCGTGTCGCCGCAGGCCGTCCGCAACGGAGACCTCTTCCTCAAGTACAACAATGACACACGGAGCCGCGCGTGCGCGTGGGACTCGCCGGTGCCCCCGGGCAGAACGGTGAGCGCCGACCCCAGCAGCCGAGGCACTCCTGCAGTCACAGCTAAGCGCTGACTGTATAAGCATTTCCTTTCAGTCAGATTATCAAACTTTTGCTTCAACCTGGGCATATATTTCTGTAGTTTCTTCACCCAGCTTACATACTGTAAGGACTGTTCGCCATTTAAGGAACTACATGTCGGTCCTCCCTGTTTTACTGTATCTTCCTCTACTACATAGCAACAAATTTTGGAAATCATTGAGCACCAATTACTTCTGCATCATTTAGATACTTTGGTGTTCATAAAATGATTGAAGTACAGCGTCACCCATATTTCAGGATGTTTGGAATACGACAACGTGAAAAAGGCAGGGTGCCCAGCACAGAAGACCTTGATTTCAAAATTAAGTATCTCGAAAACCAAGACCGATAGACGAGTGCAAGAAACGCTATGTTTATAGCAAAAGTTGTAAGAATTATAAAGGGAAGTAATAAACTAATTACTAAAGGTTTTAAGGGCTGCTAACATATGCCGATGTGCGCTGTTTAACTCGCACCTTATCAGCGGGCAGAATTAAACTCGTCCTCAGCGAGCAGTCTATGCAGTTACATCACTATCTTTTCGAAACGTCCAGCACTCACAGTGTGGAGGTGACCAAACGAACAATGAACTTTGCCATCAAATCCTTTAGTGTCAGAACGGAAATGGATTCAGTGGCCACAGAGATCGCCGATTGAAACTTGTCCAGCGGCGTGGACTACGAAACGTAGTCTCATGGTTTCAGACAGGGCGAATATGGAGGCCAATTCGTAGCTGTGCCAGTAAATTTCCAGTTATCCAGGGCAGCGAATCTATTCCCGAAGTATTTATCAAGGAAGCGAGACAACTGTTGTGCAGTGCGGTCTGGCTCTATTGTGCAAGAACTACTCTATGCCTGATCGATCCTCGAAGGCTGATTGTGTGGCGACAGACTGTTCCAGAATTACAACGTGATCGTTTCTCTCACGAAAATAGGGCTAATAATTTATCTCCTGAACACTACAGTCCAAACAGTAAATCTGGGAGAACGCACTGATTCCGTTTCACACAAATGGTGATTTTTGAACCACAAATTCACCAGTTATGTTCATTCACGACTCAGGTGTAAGTGTGCTTCATCTCTGAACCAGACGTAGTCTACATCAATTCGTTCATTCTCAGTCATCAGGAGAATCTTGTTCACAAAGGCGGACGTTAGTCGCAAAACTCGTACGCTGTACTCTTTATGCTGTGCATTTTGAATCTAAATATGTGTAGGCAGTGACGGGGTGTTTTCTGTATGTTGAAACGCTTCAAACCAGTCTCTGCTTGAGTTATTCAGACGGATTTCCTTGGGTTTTGTTGAATAATTCCCCAAAACAGTGGCGACATTTTCGGTAGTAACTACAGTTTGCCTGCGGCCAACATTCCCTTCTAGATCGTCAGCCACGTTGCCTGTCCTTTGAAGTTGGGCGAAGGCTCTAAGAACGGTTTTCGAATCGGGTTTTGCGGTATTCGAGTATAGGGAAAAAACCTCTTGTTTCGGTACGCTAACAATCTTGCACTTTTCTACGGTATAATTGATCGTTCAGAGCTGTCGCGCATTTTATTTATACGCACTACGTATTGCGATAATGCCGCCATGTGTTAGCAGCTTTTCTAACTATTTCAAAAGCTTTGTACAACTTCTATATTAAATTGTTACAGATTTCACAATAAACATACAGTTTGCTGCACTCGTCTATCAATGTTAGCTTTCGAGAAATTTTATTTGAAATCAAGGATTCCTTCTCTGGGCATCCCATACAAGACAAACAGAAATTAGGCACATGTCAATGCAGAGAATCACTCCAAGTATTTTACTACCATTGCAGCTGCTTAGTACGGGCACAGATTGCGACGCGGCGCGAGTCAATACGTCATGAAATTCATTGAAATCGCTAGTATTGCTATCCAGAAAAGCGCACGTTTGCGGCTCGCTTTGGAAATATTTTCAATGGATTGCTTATCAGAAGACTCAAATCTATTAGCCGCGCGGAGTGGCCGCGCGATGTGCGGCGCCATGTCATGGACTGCGTGGCTCCTCCCGTCGGAGGTTCGAGTCCTCCCTCGGGCATGGGTGTGTGTGTTGTTCTTATCGTAAGTTAGTTTAAGTAGCGTGTAAGTCTAGGCACCGATGACCTAAGCAGTTTGGTCCCTTAGAAATTCACACACATTTTGAACAAATTTATTCGACTCGACAATATGGATCTATTGATTTATGTACGTGTTCTGTGACACCTGTTCCTTACTGATGCGCTACGCCAATATAGATATTACTAGTCTAAATCTTCAGAGATGCTTCATCCAATGATATAACGTAAACACCAATCGAGGGTTTAGCCTTAGGCGTGCTGTGGCTGGCCGACTGCTGCAGACAAGAGAGCACGAAGAGCGATCTGTAATCAGCGTGTCACCAGTCCCTCCAGCCGTTATTGCCAATAGATAAATCAAGATAGTACGCTTCTTTGTTCAAGCAGCTCCCCGTTTGACCTTGCGGGGCTGAATGGACTCCGTTTCAGACCTCACTACCTCAGAAAAAATATGAGGAAGCACCGGGAATCAAACACGGTCCTCCGCGCCAAAGGCAGTGGGGCTAACTATTTGGCTACAGACGCAGTGTATCTTCTGATATGTGTAATCTCCGGCGTGACCTGTATCTGTTGCTCAGTCATCTGTTGAAACCCCAGAGGTATTGCGTTCGTGCATTCGTTCGTAGCGTTTCTCAATACGTTTAATAAATGTAACAGATGCACATAACAGAGATTTTAGTCATGACTAATACGTTCTTTTTCGAAATATGCAACATTTTTGTCAGTGTTGGAGCAAATTTTTGATTCCGCGGCTGTAGAAATGTTCGGAGGGCATTCTCATCTGGAAAGAAAGTTCGTTGTAGGTCACAGGATAGAGAGCGGAAAAGGTGAAAATCTGAAGGCGCTAGATCAGGTGAATATAACTGGTGTGGAATGACGTGCCAACCGACTCCCTGTCTAGTGCTTTTGTCAGTCTAGCAGAATGCGGGTGGGCGTTATCGTTGTGCAGCATCACTTCACGCAATCTTCCTGGTAGTCGTTCTCAGATTTCGTCTCTTAGAAATCTAAAATCAATTTCAGCAGTGATGGCTACCCCTCGGGGAAGCAGTACATACCTCACCACACCGTCGCTGGTCCACCAGATTCATTACACCATCTTTTGTGGATACATGCAGATCTTTGTACGGCGAGTTGTTCCATTGTTTTCGATCAGCCATTCCTTTCCTTTCCTTGCGTTAGCATAAAGACATAATTCTTCGTCACCAGTATTGGTACGGGATAGGAGTGGTTAGTGTTGTTCACGAGCCAATTGGAGACGGGCAGCAGAGATGCACGTACCTGTTGATTTTCATGATTTTGGATTAGAGGATGGGGTACCCATACAACCGATTGTTTAACCTCCCCACTGCATGCAAATGTCGCACAGCGTGAAATCATCACAGTTCATCGCATTCGCCAGCTATCGAGTACAGTGACGTGCATCACTGTGGATTACTGCATTTAAACGATCTTCATGAAACACCTAGATCTTCAGGAACCTGAATAGTCCCTAACGTCAAAACGATTTTCTTTAGAAAGAGAAGACGTTTTTCTTTCCGCACTTGGTCGAATTGCATTTATCCTCATACACGGCGGAAATGCTTGCGGCTGTCTCGGGTGCTGTTACCCAACTCAGACAGAAGAATATTTCAGAAATGTTTCTATTTTCTTACTTGACGCTCCATTTTCTATTGTTCACAGCTCCACTCACTATAGCCAAATGATAAAATGATAACATTTAAAGTTAGATAGCAACATCGAGCTACAATAAAATATGGCAATCGATAAACAAAGAGGTAGCAAACGAAATACCAACATGCAAAACAAAAAAGTTACCAACTTATCCTCCAAACGTATACTTCCGAATAACCCTGTAAACATGCTACCAGCAATCTGAGTCTTCTAGGTGATCGCCTCGTGCGTAAACTAAACTCGGACGCTGGGACATCGTTCTTGCCGCCTTTGATCTTAGTTTATGCGTTTCGTCAGTGCCCAACACTGTGCTCCATTTTCCAACAGAACCTGATTGTCAATGCCACTCCTCGTTTGCTACCAAAATTCCTTGTAATTACGGCTTGTCCGACAGATCTCCCGGATTATCGTGCTGTGACTAATACTGTGCTTCAGGGTGTTTGAATTCCGATTTTCACGTAGCATTTGGACGAGAATGGAATTAAAAACACTTGATAGCACGTCATTAATTCGTAAATGGTTTAATGTTGCAGTCAGTCTGTAATTTCTTGAAACTGAAGTATAAAAAAAGTCAAATTATGACTTCATCCGTTTTGAGCTGTACAACAGAAAAATTTCTTTGCTATTTGGTCAAATAGGAACTTACCACAAAATTAGAGTTAGATATCAGCGGCAATCCGTAACCTCTGTTCTTAATGCTTCTGAGTACAAGAGACAGTCCAAGAAGGCCCAACACCCGCCATCACGGGACCTTTCAAATATAATCACCACACACGTTCAGACATTTATCCCATTCGGAGACGAGGCGATCAGTTCCTGTTTCGTAGAACGCGGTCAGCTATTGAATGATCTACATCCGCATTTACTCCTGCACTGCGTATTCCGACTGAAACAGAAGTCCACGAATGTCTTTCTTCAGGTCAAGGAAGATGTAGCAGTGTTCTGCAACATGGAACCGTCTCAGGGTTCCGTGGAAGCGGGTGTTCGGTTTTCATTTGCCTGCACGTTTCACAATCGCCGTAAGCCAGTACGCTGTAGTATGTTTACTAGAACTTGGAAACGCCATTAACTGGGTAGCAAATGTCAAAACGAAGTAATATAGGCGACAATGTTAACCGACGATATGCAGCGCTATTGAGTTTTTAGACAAATTAATCTGTTACCCAACAGACGCTCCGGGTCCTCGACACAGGTTCGATAGATAAGTGGACTTACTTGTGAACAGTTGTGTAGATAGATAAATAAACAGAGTGAACGGTTTTAGGTCCTCGTCCCTTTTGACGTTTCAGTTATCGCGCATAATTTTTCGCCATAATCTAGTGGTTGAAAGAATGGAACCACGTGTGATCACTGCCGCACTCCGCAAAGTTTTACAGTATGCCGGACAGAAAACGCACGTAAAAATATCCCTCTTTCCACATGAGGTAAATGACTACGTCAATTGTCCTAGCATTTCGTGAGATCCTGGAGTGCCCAGACCGTCATGATTTATCAGCTGAAGACATAAAGTCTGAAAATGAGTCCGTGATCCTATTTTCTGGCACTTTATTTTACAGGTTCTTCCATCTTCACATCTTAAAATATTCTTATGTAGTATCAACGTCAAACTTAACATGTAGGTACATTGTACGTGCACTTATTATGCACCTACATGTTTAGTTTGACGTTGATACTACATCAGAATATTTTATGATCTGAAGTCACGATTCATGAAAAACTTTCTCTCTATGTGTCACATCGACCACAGTCGTAAATCCCTCCATCGTAGTAAAAACATCGTGTCGTAACTGGACTAGTATGTGGAACTTTGCTTTAGCTGTGCAATATTCTTAGCTACTGAACTGTCCATAAACAAATCTGGACCCGCCCCCAAAACGTTAATTCTGTCACTACGTCCTACTTTCAGAATTTTCACAAGAGTACTCACACAGTAGCAGAGTAAGATATACGTTGTGGAAAGAGCCTCAGGCACTGGGTACACATTTCTCAGAGATATCCTTTCATCCAGGGTGTGCCAGTTCAGCAAGGTATGTTGGGGCAGAACTGATGCTGTGGGTGTGGGGTCATGAACGGTTACTTCTAAAGGGCTAGTTGGTAATAGCATTGACAGGAAAAGGAGGTGTGCTACATTAGAGTCGCGGTCAGTCACAGGAATCTTAAAAACAACACATATTTACAGCCAGAAGAAATGTTCATATACATGTAAAGTTTCAGTTTCCATTTTCAATGGAAATCAGTTGTGTGCATTCAGATGGCGAAGCGAGTAGCTGTTCCATATTTCCTCCAATATAGAACATGTTGTTATCTACTTTCCGTACTTCAGTATTACTATACAGGGGCCAATGATATGCAGTTATAAGCTTTGCCTAAGTACGAGGAGTATGCAATTGTTTACAAATATTTTATAAATATCTACCTTCGTTTTCGGAAGTGTAAGCTTTTATAAGGAACAATAACGAAGAAAATGTTTGCAACATAAATATAACGCAGAGGGGAGAGATTCGGATTATAAGTTTCGCGTTTAACGTCTGGCGTATTTGTCGAAAGTCAAAACTACACTCCTGGAAATTGAAATAATAACACCGTGAATTCATTGTCCCAGGAAGGGGAAACTTTATTGACACATTCCTGGGATCAGATACATCACATGATCACACTGACAGAACCACAGGCACATAGACACAGGCAACAGAGCATGCACAATGTCGGCACTAGTACAGTGTATATCCACCTTTCGCAGCAATGCAGGCTGCTATTCTCCCATGGAGACGATCGTAGAGATGCTGGATGTAGTCCTGTGGAACGGCTTGCCATGCCATTTCCACCTGGCGCCTCAGTTGGACCAGCGTTCGTGCTGGACGTGCAGACCGCGTGAGACGACGCTTCATCCAGTCCCTAACATGCTCAATGGGGGACAGATCCGGAGATCTTGCTGGCCAGGGTAGTTGACTTACACCTTCTAGAGCACGTTGGGTGGCACGGGATACGTGCGGACGTGCATTGTCCTGTTGGAACAGCAAGTTCCCTTGCCGGTCTAGGAATGGTAGAACGATGGGTTCGATGACGGTTTGGATGTACCGTGCACTATTCAGTGTCCCCTCGACGATCACCAGTGGTGTACGGCCAGTGTAGGAGATCGCTCCCCACACCATGATGCCGGGTGTTGGACCTGTGTGCCTCGGTCGTATGCAGTCCTGATTGTGGCGCTCACCTGCACGGCGCCAAACACGCATACGACCATCATTGGCACCAAGGCAGAAGCGACTCTCATCGCTGAAGACGACACGTCTCCATTCGTCCCTCCATTCACGCCTGTCGCGACACCACTGGAGGCGGGCTGCACGATGTTGGGGCGTGAGCGGAAGATGGCCTATGGGTGTGCGGGACCGTAGCCCAGCTTCATGGAGACGGTTGCGAATGGTCCTCGCCGATACCCCAGGAGCAACAGTGTCCCTAATTTGCTGGGAAGTGGCGGTGCGGTCCCCTACGGCACTGCGTAGGATCCTACGGTCTTGGCGTGCATCCGTGCGTCGCTGCGGTCCGGTCCCAGGTCGACGGGCACGTGCACCTTCCGCCGACCACTGGCGACAACATCGATGTACTGTGGAGACCTCACGCCCCACGTGTTGAGCAATTCGGCGGTACGTCCACCCGGCCTCCCGCATGCCCACCGTACGCCCTCGCTCAAAGTCCGTCAACTGCACATACGGTTCACGTCCACGCTGTCGCGGCATGCTACCAGTGTTAAAGACTGCGATGGAGCTCCGTATGCCACGGCAAACTGGCTGACACTGACGGCGGCGGTGCACAAATGCTGCGCAGCTAGCGCTATTCGACGGCCAACACCGCGGTTCCTGGTGTGTCCGCTGTGCCGTGCGTGTGATCATTGCTTGTACAGCCCTCTCGCAGTGTCCGGAGTAAGTATGGTGGGTCTGACACACCGGTGTCAATGTGTTCTTTTTTCCATTTCCAGGAGTGTATAAGATTAAAAGAAATGGACATGATACAACAGAATTTTCATTGTACATAAAATAGCTAACGCAATGCTAGTGTGAAGGAAAAAGGACATATACGTTAGGAGAGCAGTCTTGCTCTTCGGACAATGTCTTTATTTATCCTTATCTTTTACTATTATTTTTCATTTCTACTTAACTAATCAGTTACTACCATCAAGAAATTATTTTACGTTTTCTCTTCGACTGACGATCAATTTCTACTGTATGGCACTGTAAACTAAGTTCAGTTTACGCATTCCATCTTCTGATGACGATAATTCATGTACTTCGTCTCGTTAATTCGTTTTGATTCCTCTTACTTGCGATACAAATTTTTAAAAACTTTTGTGACACCCAGTTGCAGTTGCATCCGTATCTCGCTTCTCTATTTATAACTACCGTCTTCTGTAACACAATTGGCTGTTTTGAGAGTGTGAATATTTGTTAAACTTTAAAAATATATTTCACAATAACAGTAGAGAAAAAGTTGTAGACACTTTGTGATGTGTTCTGATTTGTAAGACTCGTCACTAGGATATCATTACAAGCGAACAAATTTAGCATATGCGTTCATTGTATACATTAATAATATTGTTCCCCTGAAGTCTCCGGTTGAGCGTCTGAATAGAAAAAATTGGCATATTCTGAGGTAATGTTACTCTGTTCAGTGGCGTGTGCTATGTACGACTAAAAATCCTGATTTTCTCTTTGCTCAATAGCCTCTGATTAACGGAAGCATGTTTTAACACACAGCTCTATGCAGCAGGGTCAATAGTTTATTGCATTGTGATATAGACATTACTTAGTAGGGGATAGTTCAGTTAAAGTTTCGGAGTTCTTTTGTATTGCGACGGCCTAGGCTACGTGATCTTCTCAAATCCGTTCAGACTGGGAAACATCAACAGCAAACACAGACGACGACAGTCAGCCGAGCGACTGAACAGATACTCCCGTTGGCGCGATTTTGTGTACCTCTTTATTCACTTAGCACCACGTGGAATAGACAGCATGCCTTTCCGCACATAAATTATTTCTTGTCGTCACTATAAATCTGTACACGGTACTCCAGAATCTCATTAATGAATGGGAGCATACATTCTGTATGTTCAAAAATGTTCACATGTGTGTGAATTATTAAGGGACTGCTGAGGTCATCGGTCCCTAGACTTACACACAAAATAACTTAATGTAACTTATACTAAGAACTACACACACACACCCATGTCCGAGAGAGGACTCGAACATGCGGCGGGAGGGCATTCTGTATGACCTTAAAACCAGTAACAACGAAGATGTTAACGTACAATTTTATAGTGCCTTTCTTCACATTGTCGTGCATTTTCATCACTTACCGCTAAATGATAGCCGAAAGCAAAAGATAGAACTTCATAATACCACCTGAAATTCTTATAGAAACGTTATATAAACGTAGGATATTAGCTTTTTGTTTATTTTATGTATTGTTTCTTTTATTTAGATAACTTTATACTTTTAGTGTTTTATTTATTTATCTTTGTGAGAGAAGAAAATTTCTCTGCATGAAGACGCCGTAGTGCTTTTGGAGGAATTTTACGAAGAACAGGATAGACTATCCAATATTTTAAAAATTAACCACGTCCAGTGGATTAAAATTCATGAGCTCTCGACCGAGCACTCCTCGGCCATTGTCACGTGGTGACTGTCGTATGACTGCTGCTGCCGTCTTCATATAGCTGCGCTTTCTTCAGTGAAGTCACTGGTGCTCGCTCCTGCGCCAAATATGGCAATGTTTTCATTGCGTGCTTGCCGCACCCGCTTTAACTTTCCGATAGCTTGGTTCCTAGCTGTGCTTAGCTGCAGGCCACCGTCTTTGCTGAAGGTGTTGTCAGAAATTTTTAACTAGATCGCCTTTTGTATAACACTGTCGCAGAAACTAATAGTCCGCGTAATAACATGTCGCGGCTAATGCAATACGGTGTCCGTTTCCTGAATCATATTCAGCCACCGTTAAAGAACATACCTTAAGAAAGATACAGTTTTGGAATAGAAGTGACGAGGAGTAGTTTAAGACGAGCAGGTACTTAATTAATATCAGTACTTATGGCGACGCAGTAGAAGGTGAAACGTCCCCTTAGAAAAACTTATACATGACTGTGCTTAAACTGACACGCAATATTTTTTTGGCGCAACGCAATCTGACTTTCAATACTCCCTACAAAAGAATAGCCTTGACTAACATTAACCTATACCTTTCACAAATCACTTACCTCACTAAAATCTTCGTTACTCGAACTACTGCAATACAGCGAGCGCCACTACTGCCAGCTAAATAAAAGATTCAAACTACTGAAGACAGTAACTACTGATAGGCATAATTAGCAAATGAAAGATTTTGATAGAGAACAAACAATGTATTTACCTTCAAAGTGTTCAAAAGTCATAATATATATATCAGCCAATGATATCCAATATTACAAATTTACTCTTTCTGATGGACACACGTCCAGATCGTCCGCTCTCAAATTTCCGCCATCTCTCTCCCCACATCCACCACTGCTGGCGGCTCACCTCTAACTGCGCAACGCTACGCGCTGTTAACAGCCAACTGCCCAACACTACAATAGCTACTATTGCAACAATGCCGACCAGCCTCAGACTGCACACAGCACAGTCAGTGATATTCATATAGAGCGCTACGTGGCGTTACCAATAATAAAACCTAAACAGCCTACTTACAAAGGTTCTCAAAATAAATTTTACATAACGGCCAAAAAGAGGAACACTTCAGGTGAAGAAAGGTTTCCCAACAAAAGCTGTCAACACTGGGGGATGTTGTTATCTTAGTTGATAAAGTGGATTCAAAATGGACACGTTTCGTACAAAGAACTGTGCAGACATGATTTGTAGGCTACAAGAAATCAGGAAATATGGAAACGTATTCGCAACTGCAATCATGATATGTGATCAGACACCAGCTGCGCAATGTAGTGTTGACAACGAAAATCTATGCCTAACTGGTATTCGAACCCGAATTTCCCATTGTCAGGCTGTTGCTTTAACCGCGTCGGCCAACTCAACACGCCTCCAGGATCGACACAAATTTCCGTATGTCATCGTCTGCGTACGTCCTGTACTCACTCAATTGCTATGATTCCCGCACGGGGTGAGACTCATGATTATCGTCGCTGTCTCGTCTTGCAGTGAAATACTATATTGGAGTGGCTGGTTGATCCTGGACGTGTGCTTGGCTGGCTAGGATTGTTAAGGAGACGTTCGCGTTAAGCGGCACACCGGGGTTCGAGTCACAGTACGACAAAAATTTTCTGTATATCCTGTCCATTGTGCAGCTGTAGTCTGACCATATTCCCGTTTGCGAATACATTTCTAGTATTTCGTACCAGTTTTGCTCGCAACAGTAACTAGTCCTTTGCACACATTCGCACGTCTAAAGGACATTGCAGAGAAATTTGTAAAAAACACATGCGTTTTGATATAGAAAATACTGACAACATGAAATTAAAAGTGTTAGCAATGTGATGCTATAACCTCGTATCTACAAGGTGATACAGACTGACGTTGTGAAAATTTGGAACGTTATAGGAGAAGAACTCTGGAACGTTTTAATATCAGGAACCTACAGCCGGAGACGTGAAACTAAGTTTCCATAGCCACCACTGAGCTGTTGACAATATGCGCTCTATACGAGAAGTTGCCAGGTTAGTTTATCAGTAAACATTTGGCTGGAGTTCTTCGAGATGGCCTTCCTGAGCCACCATATCGTTTGAACCTTCCATGGTATTTGAACTTTCTGGACAATGTGTTTCCTAAACATTTGGAGGATGTTCCCTTGCAGTTATGCATTCATTTGCGGTTTCAGAACGAGTGTGCTGCAGCGCACTTTGATCGTCAGCTGAAGCCATATGACAGATAATTTGAGGCACAGAGTAATTTGAAGGGGATGCCCTGTTTCTTAGCCTGTGCCTTCCCGTGACCCCACTTCTCTAGACTTTTCCTTCTAGGGTTACGTAAAGTCCCTTGCTTACTCAACACTGGGAGGTGCAGTACCTGAACTTATAGAATGCATCTTTACAGCATTTAATAGTGTCACAGGGGACAACGGAATCTTAGAGAGAATCAGACAAAACATGATTCTTTGTAGTACATTATGTAACGAAGTTGATGGTCATCATGTTAAACATATCTCTGCATTAAAGTCACTGATTCCGTTTACGGGATTTGATTGTGAACCACTGTCAATAAATGTTTTCCAAACTACAGTATACTAATTAGCATAACGACTGTACATAATGCTCGTAGTGCCGTAGAGACTTTCTTTCACGTCTCCAGCTATAGCTTCCTAATCGCAAAATATTCTGAAATTAATCCTCTACCATCTCACAAATGTTTAAAACGACCATCTGTAACAAACTATATGAATAAGAACTAGAAGGGAAGGTAAAACGGGATGTCTGTGGACAAAAGTTACCAGAAAAAGGATCAAGTTAATAATGGTTAAATCGTTATCGGTCAATGAATGGAAGTCCTAAGGAGTTCGATGACAGAAAAATGTGTTGGTCGACTACAGTCGTTAGTATATGCATCACGAACAACCAGAGAGCTCTGATATATCACATGAGAAGAGCCTGCAGCTAATTGAGAAAAGCAAACAGTGGGAAATGTGGTGACTGAATGAGTGGCACGAAGTAAAACAACTAGGATAAACTAGCAACCCAGTTCTGCCGTATGCTTTAGAAATAATGTTGGATGCTATTAACCGTAAGTAAGTCGTTCTCAAGTTACGATGAGGACTAGTTAAAATTCTCATATATTCCGTGTATATCCTATTGAGACCTTCTAAGAGGTTCATGGCGCCGGTAAATGCTGACAAAAAATGTGTGTAATCTCATTAAATTTTATCACTTCCAGTCTAACAGAAGGTTTTTGAGGAAAGCATTGGTCATTACGAGGCTAATTACGTACAAAATCCCCACGTCACGCGTATTTAACTTATAATGTTTTCTCATTTTCTTGTAAAGAGGTTACCAGCTATGATGTTATTTGGTTTTCATTGCTTTGCTGGAAGGCTTCCACCATGCACTATAGAGTGAGCTGTGTATATGTTTATGCGGAACAATGTGGAAATTGAACCACGGTTATTGCAACATAACCCGGTGATGCTTCTGCAACCATTAAAATACATCGAATGCATATGGCTGGCTGATGTCTGACTCTTCAAGTAACAGGCGGCAGTAGTAGACAGTTGCAGCCACTCTTCGAGTTAAAAACGGATGACTATTAGTATCACTTTCTCGTCAAAGGTATCCGGAGACGTATTTGTGGATATTAATTTGATATGTGTCCATCTTTTGTCTTTAATGGCGGCAGAAATTCAGCTGGGGCCATTTTAATGATGAGTCTGAATCCGTGTGGAGTACGTTCTTCCTCAAGCGCCCAAACCGGAGAAGGTTTGACGATGGGATGTGGAGAAAAGTCCTCCCCCTCATTCATCCCAGAGGCGCTGCATTGGGTTCCAGTCCCGGCTCTCGTCAGGCCAGTCTATTTCAGGAATATTATTGTCTACAAACTATCACCCCACAGCTGATATAATCACCGTCTCCGGAATGTTCCTCTACTGTACGCAGTACAGGTGGAAATTAAAACGTGTCCATCTACTTCTGCATCAATGTTTTTTAAGCGCTAGAAAGACACCACGCCCTAATCCTGAAAAACACCGCCAAATCGTAACACAACTTTCTCCGTACTTCACTCCGCATTACACATCATGGCAAGTAGCGTTCTCCAATCCTTCGCCAAACCCAAACACTTCCATCACGTTGCCGCAGATTATTGCGTGATTCATAACTCCAAACCACTCCCTTCCAGTCACTTAGTGTCCTGTGGCGTCACTTTTTGCACCAAATCAAGGTCGTTATCACTGGATACAGAAATGTGCGGCTTATGCGGAGCTGCTCTGCCATTGTACCGCATTATTCTGAACCCGCTGCGCAAAGTAGTTGTTCTGATTGGACTACTGGTAGCACTTTAGAACACACTAGTGATTTGTGCGATTTTTCACAACCAGCGACGACAATACTCGACGGTCCCTGTCCGTCCGTAGTCTTGGTTTGGCTGTGGATATGCCTCTACGATTTCACTTAAAAATTACACCAGCAATAGCCGACTTTCGCAGCATCAGAAGTTTTCAAATACCCGTGATAGATGTGATTCTGAGATAACATCCAGTGACGAGTCAATGTTACTGAGTTCTCATGACCGATTCATCCTGCTATTATTGCTCCTCCAGAGACGATACAATACTCCCTTCCCTCTTTTATTAAGGCAGGTCCGCCTCCCGTGACATCTGGTAGTTATTATACTTTACTTTGGGATGTGTGGATGTTTTTTGATGATATACTGTATTTATTAACACTTGCGACTGGACCGTAAACAGTGGTGTATGCTTGTTTTATAGATAATTATTCTAAGGTTATGTGCACTGACGACTATGCTACGTGTGATTGTGTCCACAATCACTTAAGCAACTGAAAGTGAACACGCCCCCAAAAATAGCCATTAATTCTTAATAATGAACTTACCTAAATTAACAGTGTGGTTTAAACGATATTCTTTAACTTATCGATGCCATGGTGCCATTGAAAGTCGAGAAAGACTTGTTTAACTAATAAGCTGTTAAGGACTGATTCGCTATATAAATGTGGCAGGGATGGACAGCGGAATGAAATATTACGATATTCCACAGTAAAATGAATGGGAGAAAGTGGAAGTGGATTAAGGAAAGTATCTCTAACGGACGTGTAATTTCTGTTAAGCATTATTGATATTGTTTCATAAATGATTAGTAGCAGAGCTCCAGCTCCTTTACGAATAATACTGCTGACTATCACCTCTCTGCCACCAATCTGGCCACTACTTAAATACACATCACTGGCAACGCGTTGGACCCAGCACAAGGGCATCAAAACAGGGAGGCAAAACGACGACTTTAAACTGAGACCCCAATCGCTGTAGGGATGACACCGACTGTTATTCGGAAGTCTAATAATCTTTTTTTATCGGGCGCTCCTCAGTGAGAAGTGCACGAGAACACTTCTGCTGGTACCGGTATTAGTTTAATTATTTACGGTATCTCCGGAACATATAAGCTATTCAGTCTTCTCTTGATGCTTCATCAGAAAATTATGAAATGTACCCTTCGTATGCTTTTCATAGAAATTAAACTCTAGACATGCAACAACTTATTACACAGGTGCTGAGATTTTAGTTGCTTTCATTAGAAAGCTTCTGCCCTGCATAATTTCCTTCTTAAGATGTGTACATGACATGCAGTAGTTCATAAATTAAAAACAACTTGTGTTTGAAAAGCTTTTATGCGTGTAAAGAGACGAGACGGTATTAACTCCACGGAGAGAATGGTAGAGAATGTTAGTCACCCACTTTTATTAAAAAAAAAAAAGAAAAGAAAACCTGTAGTGCTTAAGTGCGGTCAGTAGGTGCACACCTAGCTCCCCCATACCGACGCAAGTCGTGGCAGCGAAGTGATGTGTCAGTGACAAGCGGTTTATAAACGCGATAGGAACAGCTGCCCTTAGTGAGTACACGGCCCTCTCAACCGGATTCGGAACGGACATTCACAATATAACTCCGTGCAATTGGCAGAAAGCCACAGATGAAATCGGTAAATGATTTTGCACCTTTTCAGTGTGCCAATCAACACTAGCTGGCTGAGGACGTGTAGTGTGATACGAAGAGTCACTATTTACATTCATTTAAAATGATTCAAGGATCATAGAAGACCGACATCATAATGAAGTGTTTAACTCACAGGAGGTGGAGGGTGCAGGGGAGCCAGGAGTTGGTTCTTTGGTTTTCTTTGGATTGTATTTCATGCCAAGACTAGTGTTCACTCATTCGGTTGACCATAAACATGAACCAGGAACTTTATTTCAGCATCAACCATGAGCAGTGTACATGACATACACTAGTCTCGGCAATACTGTGAACACTCCTGTCTTTCAAAAACGCAACAGTCCTTTTATAGGGATACACAGAAAGAAACACTTGTATGAGGAACACTCAGGCATCCTACGGCACCTATATTGGCCAGCTGTATGTCATCCGATACTGATTCCATAGAAAATTTAGTTCGAATAAATTCGGTAAGTGTAGGGGTCGGGCGTTAGTAGCATACGAAAATATGTGTTGGACTGGGATGCAAGTAACGTTTCCTGCTTATTGTGAGCGTCACCTTAACGACTTCGTCTACCTGTACACGCCTCTAAGACCATCCAAATTCCAAATGTCACACTGTATGCATAAGTGTAAATTAGTAAAACTGGAGATTTGTGGTAAGATCTTATGAGAGCAAACTGCTGAGGTTATCGGTCCCTAAGCTTACACACTACTTTAAACTAGCTTACGCTAAGTACAACACACACACCCATGCCCGAGGGAGGACTCTAATCTCCGACGGAAGGAGTTGCGCGGATCGTGACAAGACGCCCAAGACCGCGCGGCTACCCCGCGCGTCCTGTAGCATAGTCCCCTACATTGATGACTTGATTCTCACACCATTATCCTGGCTTCCCGCTCCAGTGACAATTAGACCATGAGAAACCGTAAGAGATGATGTTCTAGTTTTCACCCTGCCTTGGCATGGATTATTTACAAGCTTGTCTGAAGGAAGTAATATAACGCGATCGACAGCAGCACAAATGTAGTTCGAAATAAATTCGCTGAGTGTGACTATCTTGGCGTACTCTGCATTAGGTGTAGACGTACTTCCTGTTAATGGCTGTCAGTGCTGGGCTTGTGAGATACACATTTCCCGCTTATCTCAAGCAGTCGCCTTAACGAGCGGTCGCCTTAATCACCTCTGTTATCCGTGCACGCCTCCCGGACAGAGCCACACCCTCATATGTCACACTGTCTACATCCCTGTACCATAGTCCCATAAGTTAATGACTTTGATACATGCAAGTAAGTATTGCACGACAAGACTGGCAAAAGACGATAACATTATTAGTCACGATTCCTCATGCTCTCACTGTCACTGGTGCTATCCAGAGTAATGATGCGAGCATCAAGTCAGGAATGAATGGTACAGTTATTTAGGTAATGTGACTTACGAAAATCTGGGTCAATCCAGGAGGCGTGCACTGATAGCCAAAGCGATTAAGGTGACCCCTCGCGATTAGCGGGAAACACAGTTTTGAGTCTTGGTATGACGCAAGTTTTCATATGTCACGGTGCCTAATATTTCCGATGCCAAGACTTTCGCATCAGAAAATTCATTTCGAACTGAATTCGCGCGGCTGCCGATCCTGCGTGATGTCTGTTCTTTGAGATATGCAAGTTAAAATCAATAGACAACGTGTGGAAATATTAGGAAGAGAGGCTACAATGTAGCACTTTACATTCCCGCAATTTGTTGGTTCTGCAGTACCGAATTATCATCGAGTGGCTTCAGCAGGATTTTAGTACATATAGAGAAATTTCAGCACTCAGTTCCCAAACGAATGTGGCCATTTGTCAAGGCTAGCGGCTGCGCTACACAGTATTAGCGTGAAGCCAGATGGTACTACTCTCGTGCTCGATGTGTTCATGACGTGACGTGAGAAAATCAAGAAGGTTACTGTGAAAACTATAGTTATTTATATATTTTAGTAATAATATTTTGAAGGGTAACATGATCTTAGACATCTTGCACTGTCCGTGAGCATTTCGCTTTTAGATGCCCGCACAGCGCTTCGTTCCAGCACGGCCTGTTCTGTGTCCTGGGCACCAGACGGGGTAATGTACTGCTTTAGACCTGAGTGATCGATCGTTATGGATGTTTACGCTCGTTCAACAGCGGTCATTTGTCGTGATAACGGTCTGAACTCCTGCGGCCTCGGCTGACGGCCTCTGTTTTCCTGTTGTTAGTGCGGGAGCTGGGAATCAGCTTAACTCGTCCTTCACGCCAAGTCTAGAAACATTTGTTCTAATAGCGTACCCAGCACGAGACCCGATTTCGCACGTACCCACTGCAGAATGAAAGGAAACCAATCAAATACAGTCAGACTGGAGTGAAGGAAAATAGTTTTATAGACATAGCGGATCGAAGTAGTTTAAGCAACACATATAATTACTAACAAGAAACTTCGTTGGAACTGTACGTCGTAACAATAGTCCTCCCAGGGATTTCGAATAGCTGACAGGAACCAGGACCGGCAATTTTTCCGAGGTGGTTGTGTTGAGCGATACTTTTTTAAAGTACAGTGTATACAATAATACATAATAGGTGATGCGACATAGACCAATAAGGTTACCTAGTTACAAAAGTCAACGGAACAAAGAAACGCTGAAAACGATAAACGAAACAGGTTGCAGTCGAGTAAAAGGTAGAACTCAGTCGACATCCATGAACCTCTTGAATATTTTAAAATTATTAATAAAGAGTCTTGATCGCATGTAATCCGTATATATCCCGTCTGGAGACCGGTTTCGGTTTTTTGTAAGACCATCTTAGGACCATATGTGTTGCTGAGTAAACAAGAGCTCTACGCATCGTAGGTGGTCGAGGAATCTACACAGTCATAGAAGTAAGATAACATAAAGTAAAATACTGGTATACGCTTGGTGATGGCAGGTGCTTGCGGAAATAGCAGACCGCTCTGCAGACGTACGGTACAGTGCTGGGTGGAGCTCAGTCGTTGTGGTTTTAAAGTGGGAGCTCCGCACACCGTCTCATGCGTAGTCCCACGAGCAGCCAATCGCAGAGAACCGTGACTGTAATCTGCGAGAGCTGTTCGTAAAAGAACGTTATAAGTTAAAGTCATAGAAAACCTTACGGAGGAGGCTGTGAGCGGAGCTCCATTCGGCACAGTACCACACGTCTCCACAGCGGTCTGCTAGCGCCACTAAGGGGATACCAGCCATTTATTTTATGTAAACTTACTTCTGTGATTGCGTTGATTCCTCGACCGTTTACGATATGTACAGCTCTTCTTTATAGAGGGAAAGAAATGGCGCGGTGATAGTCTTGCAAAAGACCGAAACCGGTCACCAAGCGAGAGATACACAACTTATTTACGATGAAGACCGTTTTACTGAAATAACTGGAATATAATTTAGCAGATCGCTTTTTCAATACAGGGTTCCAAAAAAATTCTTCAATAATTTCCTTCAGTTACTGCACTCACTGAGTATTTATGTTTCAGCATGGTCTTTACGTGTACTCTGAACACAAATATACGTCAAAATGCTTCGATTCCAGTTCCACTTTGCGACCATTGTAATCGGAGCAGCCTGTTGTGTCTGAAGACATTATTAGTTGCTATTTGCCTTACGTCATAAAACAGGAGTACTCCATTTATAACAAGCAAGCGCATCTGAACAGATTTAGCAGATCTATATGATTATTATCTGCAGTAACAAGTATACTTTTTATGTACTGGAGTAAAGATTTACCGCTAATTGATAAAGATTACTGACGGCGTAATTCTTCCTCAGCAGGCTCACGAAATGTGTGAACACAGCCTATGAAGCAACGCTGGCACAAAGTCATAACATCAATAGTTGGAGTCACTTTTCTCCTTCACCTTGCTGGTGCGTAGTGTATTCTAAGTAAAAGTTCTTTCAAAATATTCTTGTTGAATGTTGGGCTGAAGGTACTCGACATGCTGAAAAAGCTATACGACGGCTGTCAAGAGTTAGATCATTTATTATAATAATGTCAAGAGCTGGATAAAAAGTTTACGGGAATGAAACTAAATGTTAATGACCAGTAGGGTGGTGGAAACTGTCAGCTACGAAGACTGACTCGAATTTTGAGCGAATGTACACGTCAGGTTAACTTCATCCGTGTCACCTTGCTGCATACCTAAATTGTCACTAAGGCATACAGAAGATGCGTCAAGGTTAGAGCATGAGATAGTATGGTGAGAAGATGTGAGCACCTTCGCAGTTGACCAAAGTTTTGAGAGAGAGAGGTAACTGACGACACCCTTTCCGATATGTGACGAAATCCCCGTTTCTATTAATTTTAATCTAGAACTGTAGCACATCTCTTGTTCAAGGTATAAATAGTTTAAACGTCACCAGTCTGCTTAGACCCTCACGATGATCGTTTCATGAAACAGCTGTGGTAAAACACTGTACTCACATTTGAGAAGACGGCAGTTAGAATGGTGTTCTCATCATCCATGTTTACATTTTGCATTGCATCGTAAAATCGTTTAAGCCATACAACAAAATGGTTCCTTTGAAACTGTTATTATTCAACTGGTTCTAGGCAATAATGTCTCCTTTGTTAACATGATCACCACTATATTGAGCTGCGTATATCCAGCTTAGCTTTCCGTCAGTCACTAAGCAAGTGAGAGAGAAAAAGCAATGGCTTCCTTTTAGTATTCACATCAGTTTTAAATGGAATGGAAGGTATGAAATATCTCTTTTAAACATATATCTCTTTTAAACACAAGTTTACTGATAGAGTGTAATATCAGCTGGTAACGTAAGTTTTCGTCCCTAATCACTGCATTATTAATATAATGTAAAACCTTCAGAATGAAGGGGATTGGCGATGCTTTTGACTGACTGCTAAACTTCACAATCTATCATCGGAAGACAGAACTCGATTTTCATGCAGTCAGCAAACAGCTCCCACAACCCTTAATGTAGATTTTCGACACTGACACCATTATCGTTCTTTGACATATCTCATTCATTCTCAAGTGGAATAACACAGTTTCAGAGAGTTTACTGGTTTCGTACAGGTATCATTTTATGTATACAGACTGAAGCGACGAGTGAAAATTTGTACCAAGGCCGGGAATCGAATCCAGATCTCCAGCTTACAAGTGCCACCTTGGCACATCAGTTCACACAACTGCCCGAACTACCCTGGCACACCTCCCTCCTTGATCCAAATCTTCACTACCACCCCAATCTACTTTAAATTTATCCTTACACACGAACAGGATTTCTGAGGCTCTCCATGTATTGGAATAGCAGATCAGCATCAAACATAAATGGGGAATCCTGCCTGCAGCAAAAGTGCAGGTACTTATACAAAGAAAATGACACAATTTCAGAGACGTTACTGGTGTCATTGTGTCATTTCATTTGCGTGTAATTACCTACGCCTGGGTTTCAGGATGGATTCCACCATTTACGTTCGATGCTGAGGTGCTGTTCGAGAACATACAGTGCCTCTCATTTTCTTTTCGTGTGTAAGTGGGAATTTGAAGTAGACTGTGGCGGTAGCGAGAATTTGGATCGAGGAGGAAGGTGTTCCAGGGTGATTCGTGTAGTTGTGTGAACCAGAACCCACCATGACAAGGTGGATTAGTGGCTAACTTACCTGCCTAGTAACCAGGCGACCTGGGTTAGATTCCCAGCCTCGGTACAAATTTTAACTCCTCGCTTCAGTCTATATACATAAAATCATGCATTTTGCTGATGAGGGTAGGTAGATAACGTTCCAGTCCTCGCAACAACGTAGATCACAACAACGGAAATCGATCTCGGAACTTCCATCTAATAGACACAAGTGCTGGCCGCTCATTTGCGGAAACAGAAAAATCATGTTTTGGACTTCTTGTACGAGCAAAGTCATAGAGCAGCTGTGACCTGGGAGAGACGCTCTGTCCCAGCAAACTTACGTGTTTTGCGCATATGGTCAAACATTCAACAAGTGTAGTACGTCACATCTCTTGGAATAACTCTCTGTGTTTCTTATTCAGATTTATGACAAGGCTTATACTAGGAATTAGTTTTAATATAAGTTGTGGAAAGGCAGAATACGGTATACAGCTAGCTAAAAAACCAATAAAAAGAACTTACGTAATATATCTTTTTCAGATATCATAAACTGAGAACATCTAATACGTACGTATCCTTCAGATGAAGTTTCACATCAGGAGACTCTGTGTCAGATTCCTATGTAAATTTTGTTACCTTGTGTAATAAAGCGACTGTCAGAATAACTATTAAAATAATATTCAAACACTGTCCCTTCAGAACAATGATACAGGGCAACGCACTAGACTCTAACCACCCGATAAATGTACTGCTATGTGTTCACAGGTCATGCCGACTCAGTTCTACAAATATTGAGATATTTTCTATCTCGCAAGCATCAGTGATCGATCGGAAAGTAGATATTCTGGGTCGTGCTGGTAGAATCATAAATATACTTGCTTTATGTTTGTCCTTTCCTACAACACGTTTTTATTAGGTCGTTTTTGTGTCTGTCTCTTTGGTGCAAATTTTGCAGCTGATTTTAAACTAACTTCCCGATGACCTACAGACTTGGCATTTTAAACGAAGCTCAAAATCTGGTTCTGGATGACAGAGCAGTAGGATGTTTTACGGACCACCTTCTTGCAATAGGATAGGAGGGTGGAGCTGAAAACGGAATGGAAGAACCATAACGAAAAGCATAGCCTGTCAATTTGACTGCCTGCACAACGGCTGTGCTGAGCATATTGCGGTAGAACTTTTACAGGCTTAATGTGAATAAATTGGCCGATGCAAGAGGACTGTGTGACATTTCATTCCATTTATAGGCGCATCTCTGTAACGACTGAAACAGTTTCCACCAAATTCTGCACACGCGTCAAGTTACTGTGGCAGCGAGACTCCCGCGCGATCCGTACCGTACCAGAGAGGACGGGTGTGGAAAGGGGTAACATAAAAGCATAACTCAGGCAGGTCTGGAGCAGTATCAACAAAATTTCATGTATACATGACACAATTTACGATATTTATATTAATTTGCTCTCTCGTTTCTCTATTCGGTACTAACTTTCCAATTGCTCATAAAGTAACTTATCGGCGAGGTAGAGTCTAAAACTCACACCATAGATCATAACTTGATTACGATGAAATATCAAACTTGTGTGGTGTGTGGAAGAGGGTAGTTTATTTACCACTGTCCTTTCCCAGTGAGGTAGAGAGTTGAAACGTTCAACATAGATCAGAACTGGGTGCCAATGCATTGTTATTTCGCTTCCTTTTCTCGTGTGTAGCGAAGGGCCATTTCTCTCTTTTCCTGTACCACCTGCGTATGGTTCGTGGAAGGAACGGTTGCTGTTGAGCCTCAATGTGGGCTCAAATCTCTCTCGTTTGTGCCTCCACGGTCTTTCTGTGAGATACACATAGTAGGATAATTGATAATTGGAGAGTGGAGAATGGGAGCTACGATATGATACACCAACGTAACAGAATATGTACCCATTACAAAAGAGCAGTAGCTGGAATAATGGGCCCTCAGTTCAGAAATCAGTTGCTTTATGTTGGAGAGCACGATCCGATTACTCTTATTGCTTATGGCCCTGCAACACAGCGTTGTCAGTATCATTGTGATAACTGAAGAAGCTGATTTCCAGTATCTGCGTTTAGTAAATAAAATAAAATTCTACGTCTACATCATTCCTGTGCAAGCCACTTTACGGTGTGTGTTGGAGGGCGTTTCATGTAGCACTGTCACGTAAGCGATATCCTGTTCCACTCGCGAACAGTGCATGGCAATAACAGCTGTTGAGCCTCAGTGTGCCACCGAACACTTTAATTTTACATTCATGGTATATTCAAGAAATAATCGTACATTTTACGAAGGATAAAACAATATGTTCGTTAAATGTTAAGCAATTTCTCGCAATTTTACCATAAAACGTCACCGTGAAGAACAGCACCTTCTTGTTGTGTCTGCCATTGGAACTGAGTGAGTATCTCCGTGGCGCTTTAACACTTACTACAATAATAAGTAAGTGATCTATGTATTTTCTGTTTTCCACTAGTAAAACGTGGTAAGTAAGGGTCCCAGACGGTGGAGGAATATTCAGTTATAGATTAACCGAGGGTTTAGAAGCTTCCTCTACCTGAGTGGACATAATGAGGATTCTTCTAATGGATCTCTGCATTTCCTACTAACATTATCTGTTCGTTCAACTTTAAATCGCTTCACACGTGTACCACTTGATGTTTAGTGGTTGTAACTACTCCAATGATTTCTCGTCAATTATGTATTTAAATGATGAACCTTACCGTCTACGTCATCGCAATAAGTACACTTCTAGCGTAAAGATTCAGATATGCACAACACCATAATCCTTGAAAAGCCTCATGGAGTTTCCAACATTAATTGGTAAGAATGTGTGTATACTGTAAACAGTAACTGACCTATAGTAGACGAGGGATACTTTAAGGGGACCCGGAAAGTCCTATGCCTCCAATGTTAAATGTAAGGAACATTTTCTTATGAACTATTAACACCAGAATGATGAAACTTTTACAGTATAATATTACATATATTTAATACCATGTACCGTATGGATTTTAATTTATTGGTGTTTTTTGGGAAGATATTAATTATTTTGTTACTGAAAATAATTGACATATTTTTGGCATAGTATCTTTGAAATAAAATCTGTTATCAATTATGTATCACAAAAAGGCTATGATACAAGGTGTATATTGGCACTGTTTACATTCCTTGATAATTTTAAGTCTTTCTCTCTAATAGTTTAGCAGAAAATTTTCCTTATATGGCAAAAAAGTGAACTTGTGGAAAACGAGTTTCAAAGTTTCACTAACATTTTAGTGGAGTCCAAAGCCATAAGAGTGGTTTTCACTGTCACTAGACATCTCCCCATATAGCCTTCTTTTCACACCTTTCATTCTTTGTCTGACTTGCCTCTCACACTGCTTTTCTTTCCGTTCAGCACCCCGTTTCCTCTCATTGTCTATCGACATCATTGCACTCACCATGTACTTTCCGGGCATCACATCCAAATTCTGCAGCACGTTGCACTTTATAATGTTACCTTTGTTGTACGTAGCAATGGCATCATATACTCCAAAATGAAGTGTATGAATTTCCACAAGCACATTTTTTTTTGGATTATGGTCCAAATTACGTTATTCACACTCTCATTTTGATTTTGTGTACGTCTATGGAGACATGTCTTGAAACGTTCAGTTGCAGAAAGATCTCTGAAAATTGGTTTTATAGCCTCCATGACAGTTTCTGGTAGACTGTGATGATGCTTGTATAGACGTTCAGGTCCCTGATATTTGTTGTACTTGCACCAGGAATTGGGTCCCTGTGGGCATAGTCCATGTAGTGGTTCCTCGTCAGGCGATAAGGCATGGTAGTAAAGTGTCATTACAGCCTTTTCCACTGCATCAACACTTTGAATATTTTGTCTTATTGCCAGTCCATATTCTCTCTGCAATCTGTTGATTACCTCGTCTGTCGATCATTTAGCTCCACCCAAAGGTTTCCCATGACTGAGTACTTGGCCTTTCATTGTGTTCTTCAGTGGACGCAGACTTGTTCCCATACGTTTCTGAACGTGACCTATGCACTCCTGTTTAGTAATGGTAACATCATTTCCATAAGGTTTCGGCTCAGATACAGCAGCAAAAGACTTCGAATCACCATCACCCAGGAACTGTAGGTATCTGACCTTGTACCACAGAAGAGAGCGACTGAAAATGTCTTTCACACCGGAAACTTCCATGGCCCCACTAGACCCACTGTAATTCCTTCGACAGTTTTCTGCATGCTCATCCTTCACTCTTTTAGGACGCCTATAGTGCTTGGATTTAATTACAACATCTATAACTTTTGTAGTATCAGCATTTGTTGCCGTTATTACCCCATAATGTGAAGTGTGCCCGCGCTTCTGCCACGTACCATCTAGCGCGACCGTCAGGTCCCGAGGATTCTGAACATCTGGAATTTCTTCATTCACCGCAACAGCCTCCTCCACTGATTCTTTCATGGATTCTTGGGCAATATCTTCAACACAGGATCCAACAACCGAGTTATATTTTGAGCATTTCGATGGTGGTGGTGGTAGATTCATTACACCACAAAACATTTGACCAGCAGATTATCCCTTACCGATTGACCTTAGAGCATAAACACATCTACTATTTTACACCATAGTACTTGATTTTCTCATTATCAGTTTCACCTTGGCCTATTTCGACTGATTCTGAGTTCCAAAATGAAACACTGTAATGACAATGGAGACATATTTCTGCTGCAAGTCCTATTTGTCGCTTGACATTTACTGACATACTCAATTTGCAACATTCCTTACACAGTACTGAACTCTCAATCACCTTTTATCCTCACTACACTTCTCCAATAAACTGCAGTATTTTTCAGTTGATCCATGCAACTTCTTGCTTGTGCTAGAGACAGGAGTAGATGTCACTTCATGATTAATCTCACTATTTTCACAATCATTTCCCAAGGTCGGGGAAATTGTCACAGTTTCACTAGTGTACCTCGGAGGAGGCTTCTTCCTCTTGTAAACTCTGTTACTAAATCGAGGCATATTTGATAGGTTCCAGTTATGCAATAGAAATACAACACAAATCGTGCAATAACCACCAAATGCTCAATATAAATAACAGTATCCAAAGACTACAACACACAGACAAAACAATTGCCTATCAAATCGAGTTGCCCACATAATATAAAGTCTTTGTAAAGACCGTCAGTTTTGAAAAACGATGTTTTCAATGAACATGTATCCATGGAAATTCAATGTCGCGACATGCCCTCTACAGCACATTACTGAAAATAATATTTTCAATACTTGGAGTTGAGCTAGAGGTAAGCTTAATATGTCATTTTAAAGAGGAAGTTCTGTAGTATTTTATTTCACAATAAACAGAAAACCCAAAATTTCATCATTTTTAGGTTCCGGGTTGCCTTAAACAACTAAGGATTTCTCTCTTTCAAGAACAACTTGCTGGACTCTGTTAGAAGCTCCTCAACACAGTGACAAAGTATCTGGACCGTCAGACAACTGTGTTGAGTTTTATCGAAAGCCTTCTGCAGTGAATCAATTTGGAGTCAATTAATATGCCGGTACTCTGAGCTGTTTAATTGAAAGTGAGAAGCTGGAAATTATCGCTCTTTTTGATTTGTGGAACGAACACCGAAGTGAAGCTGATTTTCGATCTCTGATTCCATCAAGCTGTATGTGGATGACTTTTTTCATGATTACTGTACTTACCGTTCTCCTTAATCGAGTATCAACTCACTGATAGAATTTCTGACGTAACTAATTACACCATCTTTCATCGGCATCGTATTCAGTTTTGGTTCAGGCATGGTTGCCCGTTACTGTTTAATTAGATTGTAGCTGATCTGTCCATCCCTTCTTACGACGCCCAGCTTTCCTTTTCCATTGAGTTGTATATCTGTAAATTGATTTACTTATTAGTGCATCTGACATCCTGTGAAAAGTTTCAGCCTATTTCTTTCTGTACTCCTTTATTTTCTGAAGTATGCTTTTGACTCCCGGTTCATTTGTAATAGGATTTTTTTATTCGATCTATGAGTTTGTAAACAGGTTAAGTTCTTAGCTGTCTCGTCCCTGCGCTTGGATTTTCCACTTTTTACTCGCGGTAAGAGTCCAAGTCTCTGGGCTATATATTAGAACTGGTGCTGCCAATATGTTTTAAAGGTTTAGACGTGTCTCTTTCCTGACTGTTTTGAGCAGAATGTGACTTATAGTATCCAACTGCTGGAATTTTTGCAGCTTGTATTGTTGATCATGGTATATAATGAGTTTCCACAACCCTTATATTTAGAAGTACTTGTTTAATCTAGACGTTAATTATCAATTATTACTTTTGCTCTTTAATGCTCCTTGCAGGGCATGCCATTATGTTAGCTTTATCCTTAGATGTTGTAATATTACAGTGATTGGTTACCTTGTGTAAGGACGAAATTGTTCTCTGTAATGTAACTTCTGATTCCGATAAGATTATTTGATCATTGGCAAAACAGGAGTGTATTTGTAACTTGATAATAAGCTTACAATGGTGCCTACTTTATTCTGCTGTGTCATTATGACGTCGTCTACGTATAAATTAAATAACGTAGCTGATAAAACAGACTCTTGCCTCACTCGGTGAGAGATAGTTCTCGCATATGGGCTTTCTTTTTGTACAGTGATTTTGCTGGGTATACACATACTTGGAATTACACTTATTATACGTTGAGGTACACCATCTCTTTCTTTAATTTCCCCTTATGTAACTCCTTCAACTACATCAAAAGCTTTGTCATAGTCATAATGACTGTGTATGTGGGATAATTGCATTCTCTGTCTCTTTCATTTCTTCATATGTGTGTGAATACCTAAGGGACCAAACTGCTAAGCTCATCTATCCCTAGACTTACACACTACTTAACCTAACTTATGCTAAGAACAACACACACACCCATACCCGAGGGAAGACTCGAACCTCCAACGTGAGGGGCCGTGCAGTCCGTAACAAGGCGCCTCAAACCACGCAGCCACTCCACACGGCTGCCTTTTTCAATAATTTGGCAGACAAGAGAAACACTGCCTATGTGAGGTCTTCCCTTCCGAAATTCATTCCGTTCTTCCGTGAGAAACGTTTCTGAAAGTACCTATAGTCTGTTTCTTATTAGCTTCTCATACATCTTGTATACATATTTCAAAAACTTTGATATTTGTCAGATATTGTGTCCCTATTTAAGGCAACGCTCTAACGACAAGAGTTGGCCGATCCTATGGCCTGTTGCTGTATTTTCAACGAGTTTTAACAAATTTTTAGATTTTTAAGGGCAATGAGTCTGAGGCAAATTTAAATATTTCCACGTTAAGATTGTCTTTCCCTGGATAAATTCAGTTTGAGGATATCTGTAACATGGCCTTTTATTCTTCGGCCGATATAAGCTCACCCGCCACTTTAAAACCGAGCGAGGTGGCGCAGTGGTTAGCACACTGGACTCGCATTCGGGAGGATGACGGTTCAATCCCGTCTCCGGCCATCCTGATTTAGGTTTTCCGTGATTTCCCTAAATCGTTTCAGGCAAATGCCGGGATGGTTCCTTTGAAAGGGCACGGCCGATTTCCTTCCCAAACCTTCCCTAACCCGAGCTTGCGCTCCGTCTCTAATGACCTCGTTGTCGACGGGACGTTAACCACTAACCACCACCACCACCACCGCCACTTTAAAATTAATCCTGCCACTCATTTTCTTAAATTGAGTTACTCTGAACCATATCTCATTCGTCTGTATTAAGTTTTTTCAGCATCTTATAGGCTTCAGTTTGTTGCCCACGTATACCACGAATCATTTCACTATGTTCCCACGTAAGTTGTGCTTTATTTCACTCAGAAAATCTTACCAGCTCTGTTGTTTAATTTTTCTTGTCTATCTTCTGGCCACGGCTGTGTGCCACTTTTACACGATATAGTATCCATGGTTCTCTGATTGTAGATATTTAAGGAAACAGTTTGCCTCTAGGAGAGATAAAGCACCGGAGAGGCAGTTCTAATTATGTGGTTCATATTGGAAGAAAAACTGAAGAAATATCAACGCCTCTCATTGGATCTGTCGACCTAGAAAAAGCTTTCGACGATGTAAATTTTTGCCACATATTCGAAACCCTCAGAAAAATAGGTGTGAGCTCTGCGGAAATGATACATGTGAGCTATAGGAACGACGGATAATATAAATCATGTATGTATTTTGTGAAAACCAAGATCGCTTACACTTTTTCGTGCATTTACGCTTTGTTCTGAACATATCGACAACACATGTATGTGAACATATATGCAAAGTGTAATGCCAATCTGAAGATGACACCAGGATTCTGCCGAAACTAGTAACTGGAATTAAAGTGAAGCGACTTTGGTTTTCACAGAAAATATACATAAACAAACATCGCCCACTAACATGTGTAAAATATGTAATATAAATCATCTATAAGAGCCAAGAAGAAATTATAACAATAGAAGACCAAGAACAAAGTGTTGGAATTAGAAAGATTGTGAGGAAGGAGTTTTATGTTTTAGTCCCTACTGCTAAGTCTGTACATCGATTTAGGAATGACTGAAATTAACTGTTCTAGAGTGCGATTCATATTCATGGGGAAAGGACTTCGTTGCATTAAGTAAAAGTGGTGAAGAGCCCTGAACACGTTGAATGAAGCGAACAATCTAATGAGAAGAGTATACGGATTGAGCGTAAACCGAAGAGAAACGATAGTGCCAGGGAGTAACAGAAATAACATTAATAACGTACTCAACATCAAAACTGGTGACCATTACGAAGGCGAAGAAAAGCAACTGCTACCACGGAAGCAAAAGGTTCGAGATCGGGTAGGTCTGAGACAAAGGGTCTACGCTGCAATTGATGCCATAATACTCGTCATGCTCATGAAGATGTGGCAAGGTGGCAATGAGAGGACTACCGTATCGGTGACCGTATAGCTAGAAACGGTACCCATACTGAACTGTAACAAAATGAATCAAGAAGTTTGAGCTCCTGTGTACAATGTTGGACAAATACGAGGCCTGTTCAGATAATTCCGTAACTTTTTCCACAAAATTTTTCTATGCTTACCTTTTACTTATTGTGCGTGGTTTCCATCGAAATATTCTCCTCCACAACTGATACAACACCCTCAATGTCGTATTCACTTCCGGAAGCAGTCTTCCTACGCCTATTTCTGGATCGCGCGAAGTGGGGTCTGAGAATTTTCTTTTATCTTGTCAGTCGTTGCTTATCTTCGTCCTTTCAGCGGAGTTTTCAACCTAGGAAATTAAAAAGAAAAGTTCACAACGGCCAGGTCTGGAAAGTACAGAGGATGATAGCAGCACAGTGATTTCGCTTTTTGTGCAACAGTCACACAGCAACAGGCATGAAGGTGTGGGTGCGTTATCGTGATGCAAGAGCTACGCATTGACTCGCCACATTTCGGGCCGTTTCCCTCTCACATTATCTCATAGGTGTCGCAACACGTACCGATAGTACCATCGACAACAGTCTGTCCCAGTGGCACTAATTCATGATGAACTAATGCTTCAATATCAACTTAAACTACCAGCGTGGCTTTGAAATTTGACCTTACTTGGTGAGCCATTTTTCGTCTTGGACATCCTTCCCCGACCGATGGTGAAGATTGGACCTTGGTCTTGAAATCATATCCGTAGACCAACGTCTCATCACCAGTTGTAATTCTCTTAGGGGAGACAGAAGGCAATTTCCATCCGCATTCTGCCAATGCTATTTTACCCTTTGAATAGGTGCACTTTTCAAAAGAACTATAAGTGATAAAACAACGAAAATTTTACTGCATATATATATATATATATATATATATATATATATATATATATATATATATATATATATATATATATATATGCCTCAATTTACAAGTACAGTGAACATAATACTCCTTATGGTTTTGAAGAAAAAAAATTATGCTTTCACTAGTAAAATTTAACTTTTTTTGTACATTAATTATTATAAAACTGTTTCTAAATGTTTGGTGTTTCTCAATTTACTTGTAATAACTTACTACTATCTGCAGTACAAATTGACGTAATTTCATGGTTCTAACTCCATTAGTTTTTCAAATAATGGTACGTGAAAGTAAAAAATGTAGTTTTGAGAAAAGTTTAATATTGCAATTCAGGTATAGTTATTGACGAGAATTACCTACCACTAATATTTTCCTCCACCATACTGAGCATCATCTGAATCATACTGATCTCCTTTTCTTCTCTTGGTCCCTCTTCTTTTCTGTCAGGCTTCTTTTGTGCATTTTAAATTAGCAATATTTGCTTTGCAGATTCTCTCTTACTGATGCAGGTAAAGAATGTTTGTGGTTATATCTGGCACTTCTCCTGTACTTGCACCAAGTATCAGGATCATTCGGGCAAAGACCCTGCAGCGGATTTATTTGTGGAAAGTTTATGCAAAAAGATAGACCATTCAGCATTTTTCATGCTTTCTAAGTTCTCTATATTTCTTCTTATGGCCAAGCTATAATAATTCTGTAATCAATCTATTTCAACATTTGTCAGGCGACCTTTACCACCTCTCTTCTTACCATCTTTCAATACTATTTTTTACTTTTCTTTCAATAATCTTCTCAACCTGGACCCCATTCTCTTCTGGACATGCCCAATGCACTCCAATTTCGAAATTGTGACATTAGAACCATAGGGTTGTTATGCACATATCCGGCCATAAGCCTTGCTGTCACTGTCCCGTAAATACGGTATGTATCTGACACCTCTATTTGCCACTGAACGATTAAAAATCCTGAGAACTCCTGCTACTTCCATCCCACCACTTGGACCAGTATAATTCATCTGACAGTTACGTTCATGCTCTGTCTCAGTTCGACTGCCACAAGTTTTACAGTACATACTTAGAATCTCTACATCAATTACCTTGCTGGTATCAAATGATGAAGCTGTCACGACACCATTTAGTGAAGTGTGTCCACGTTTCTGCCAGCTGCCATCAAAACATTCACAGATATCACTACTTTCACTGTCATCACTTTCTTTGAGTGCTTCTTCAGCTGCTTCCTTCATTGAGATGTTACAAACTTCAGCAACAGCAGTACCAATAACATTATTGTAAGTCATAAATTTTGCAGGAGGATATGGAATGCCTATCTTCATCGCTTTACCAATAGATCTGAGACCATAAACTAGCCTTATGTTGTTCTCATATAAATTGTTATTTGCCATTTTGATATCATTGTTGTAGCAACTGCACCACCTTTTGTACAACTCAGTGTCAGGTTTGACACAAACCCTTTACGAAGACGCTGATTCTCACCAAAAGGTACGTCACCACCACATATTCTGCACACAGTATTTTTGGAAATGAAATCACAGAGCATGCTAAGGTACACCATAATATTTCCAACGAAATTTCATCTCCACAAGCTGACTGGGAGGAAATGCCTTGAAGACACAGCACTTCTTTCTTGATGTGCTGACTTTCTTTATGTCTAACATTCTTGGGTCCTTTGAACCACTAACCTCATTTACGTATTTATTTCCTCTGAATTTTAATTTAGGCAAGAATTTCTTTATTAAAGGTATTTTTATGAAAACACGTGGAACCAAAGAAAATACAAATCAACACGTACTTCACTCAAAACAAACTTCACTAAGTACAAACATTAACGCTCGAAAATAATAAGACACACGATAATAGATAGAGGGTAGGAAACACTGAAGCGATAAAACAATAGAAGCGTGAAATAATATACAAGGTGCAAAACAACGCTGTCCATTATCTCTGCATGGCGTAAAAAGGAAGGCCAGGTTGCACAGATCATCAGGAAAACCGTCATACCTTACGAAAAAATTGTCTTATTTATATAAAACTAAAACTGTTTCCCACAGGAAAGACCAGGCAATTCAAATGTGCTAAAATCTAAAAATCGAATTTTTGAAGCCTACTTCCCTTCCGTTTCCCCTTAAGGAACGTCTCTTTCTCATTTTCGCTATCCAAAAGCTTTTCAAAGATTTCGAGGCAGAGAAAGGTCGTCCTGGTCTTCACTCATTATCTGTGGAAACAACTTGGCGGAAACACGATTTTGTGATGTGCTCCTACTGAAATGTTACGGCCTTCTGCATTCTATCGGACAATCAGTCTTCGATTGGCACGCACAGTTTCGCTGACGTCCTTGACTCGAGTGTCGTCCGTAGACGTCGAAGGGCGTCTTAAAAAGAGAAATCTTTAACTTCCATCCGGCCATTTTGAATCCTTGTGAACCATTTGTAACATCGGTACGACTTAAGCACTCACCACCGTACGCTCCCTGCATCATTTGGTGTGTCTCTCCAACTTAATACAGACTCGTTGCTCTTCTAACTCTGCCACTTCGAAAATCGCAGCTGTGCGGCACAACATTCTACTCAATACTGCACTGAACAATATCTAACACATAAACAACAATGGAACTTCTGGCAATTACACATTAAACACAGGCGTGTGCACGGATGGAAACCACATTTCGCTCCAATACGCCACTGGCGCAAAATTGCGAATGTTCCGGAATTTTTAAGCAGACTTCGTAAAGTCATAAATCTTAATAGGTTCCGAAATACAGAGGGGTCCAAAAATAAGCATCCACTGCTTAAAAGTCCATAACTGGCAAACTAATTGACGGAGTTGTCTCATCTTAGGTAGTGTAATATTTTATAGTTCCGGCAATCGCCACACAAGCGTTGTAATCCGTTGTTTTGTTTTGTCAGATGACAGTTGCCAGATAGTTAGTGTTTCGTTCTCAGTTGCACCTAGTTATTCGGGTAAACATGGGTGGCGCAATGCTTACATTCGATGAAAGGAACTCAGTTTTAAAGTGGTATTTTAAGTACGAAAACATTAATGAGGTTCAACGGCAATGGCGAAATGAGTATCATACAGAGCCACCAACACGTTTAATGATTCGTCGCATTCGAGACAAATTTGAAGCCGAAGGCTTTGTTAAAGATGTACGCAAAAAACGATCTGGACGACCTGTAACAGTAACAAGTCCAGCTAACTCCCGTCGTGTGTTACAACAATTCACTCGCTCACCACAGAAGTCTGTGAGACAGTGTGCCCATGAAACTGGAGTGAGTCGCTCAAGTGTTCGTCGAATTTTGAAGACAGCAAAGTGGGAGTGCTAAATCCCACGCAATGAACGAGGACGACAAAGATAGTAGAATGGAGTACCGTACTGCGAGTGGTTTACTAACATGGTGCGCAACGATGAAGAAAGAGTTTGTAGAGATGATTGCGTGGTCTGATGAGACACAGTTCAAACTCAGTGGTACAGTAAATCGCCACAATTGCACCTACTGGGCCCCTGAAAATCCGAACGTCCATATAGACAAAGCCGTGAATTTGCCACGAGTAAATGTGTGGTGTGGATTGTCTTATCGGGACTTGATTGGGCCATTCTTCTTTGACGGCGCAGTTACCAGTGAGGCGTACCTTCAGAAGCTTCAGACATCCATTTTACCTTCCATCCGAGACTTGCATGGGGACGGAAGAGTTTACTTTCAACAAGATGGTGCCCCAGCCCACTTCCAAAATCGTGTTAGGGCGTATCTCGACGAAAATCTATCAGGAAGTTGGATAGGCCGTACAGGTGCTGTGGAGTATCAACCACGTTCCCCAGACCTAACTCCTCTGGACTTTTACCTGTGGGGAACACTAAAGAACGTCGTTTATCGACAAAAGCCACGCACACTGGATGAACTTCGAGAATCCATCGTACATTCATGTGCAAATATCCAAATGAACACGTTGCAGTCAGTAGTTCGTCCTGTAGTTCGACGGCATCGTTTGCGTGTGGATGTTACTGGTGACCATCTCGAACACGTACTATCTTGATTGGAGGTAGGACGTCAAACGGGCCGACTTGGAGCACGAGGGGCACCACAGGACATTTTAATTTCCATTGTCTATACTTTTACAAGTAAATTCATAAAACTTTGCCAGCATGACCAGGAAGGATTCAGAATACACACTCATAGCATTGGAAGTTCGAAAACGTAACGACATAATTTTCTTTACATGTGAAATTTCATCATTTTTTCCACTTACTAATGGCAGCATTTGATGCTATAGGTACACTTTTCTTCATAAGTAAGACAGATTCTTCGATGAATTTTGCACAGCATACAAACCATAATTAAAGGTGTATGAAACTGTAGAATTTTCCACATCTATTAAAAACTATGGTAAAAATTGAGGTATAACTACAAAATTTGTGTTTTTTCTAAACATGAAGTTTAAAATATAACAGCTCATTCGGTTTTTTATAAATTAAATAAATTCTAGAGTTTCATTCATAGAAGAATCTCTCTAACTTATGAAGAAAAGTGTACCTATAGCGACAAATGCAGCCATAAGTAAGTGAAAGAATTGTGAAATTTCACATGTAAAAAAAATAGTTTTTTTATATTTTCGAATTTCCACTGAAATGAGTGTGAATCCTGAATCCTACCAGGTGATGCTGAGAAAGTTTTATGACTTTATTTGTAAAAGTATAGACACTGGAAATTAAAATGTCCTGTGATGCCTCTCCTGTTCCAAGTCGGCAGCTACACGTTCACCAAAAATGAGACAACTGTGTCAAATAATTTGCAAGTTATGGACTTTTAAACAGTGGATAAATTTTGTTGGACCCCTCTGTATATAAAAACCTCTTTGTATGTTTCTATCCCGGACACGCTGTACCTGCCTGTTTTGTATAACCGCAATGTAGCCGGCGTGTCTGCGCAGGTGCGGCCAGCGAGCGCCGACGTGACGTACGCGGAGCTCAGCCTACCCCGCAGCGTCAGCGGCGGCGGCCCGGACGCCGCAGCAGGTGGTTCCGGCTCGGCGCCCCGCAGCCGGCGCCGCGACCCGCCCACCGTGTACGCGCAGATCGACCACTCGCAGCGCGCCGCAGCCACATCCATGCCGACGTCGACGCCGCCGCCGCCGCCTCCGCCGCCGCCGCGCGAGATCGTCACGGTGCGCACGCCGCTCGTCGTGTCTCCGCAGGAGAGCTGCGTCTAGGCGCAATTCGCCGACGCGTCGTTCGCTGGCTGCGCGCTAGCGTGCCGCTTCGTTGCCAAAGGGACAACTCCAAGCGACCGTTTCCTCCGGAGACTTCTGTCTCTATCTAGTCAGGTCGCACCTGTAGCCTTCGCGTGCTCTTTGTACACTCTTTTCCTTTTGCTACGTGCGCTACCACGTGGCACTCACATCTTGAATATTTGTCTTCCTAAAGGAAACAGACAGGAGCTAATGGTGGGCATGAAATACTCGGTTCACAGCCGTTTATGTGAAAGTAAATTGTTACGCTAAACTAAGTCTTGCTGAGGTACTTCCTCGTCCTCACTCATTCTCCAAAATAATGTCGAAGAATGAAACCAGTCAGTTACGAATCTAACAATACGCGGTATTATTTAATTCTATCTGATTGATTAGTGTACTTACCTAATAAGATACAATATGAACTGAGTATGAAAATGCTGTGGAAGCAGTCAACAAGAGCCTGCGCAGTTGCTTAAACTGTTCATTTGATGGGGCACTCAGAATGCATTAAATAAGAAATGTTAGTAGCCCGTGTCAGTCATGAGAGATGGTCGAGGAATTCCTTGTAGCAACCCATTTGTGTCACTTGTAAAGACGACTTCGTATTCTGTACACCGTCTGTACTTTAATACGTGCACAAAACAGTTCTGAATAAGACCTCTGTGGTGTTTCATAGAGATTTTTGCTGTTATTTTTCTTCCGGTAACGAATTCCTAACCGTAAAATACTTAGATGCGTGTGAAGCAGGGTAAAGTTGTGTTCATTTTCCTTTCATGAAACCTAAGCTACGCTTTTGTCCCTACTTCATCCGTGTTTTGTTAATAAAAAATTTACTAGGAGACTGTTTTCAGGGTTTTATAGTGAATTTGTAAGATTGAAAGAGATAATCAACGTATGATTCGTATGCACAGTGTGTGCATTTAGAAATGATGCTGTCCCTTTAGCTTGCATTTGAAATGCGGTAACGTCTTGATGATTAAATTAAAAAGCTCCGACCAGGTTCAGTCGCTGCGCCACTAGCGATATAAAACAACTCCCACCTGCGCTGTACGAAACTTTAGAGTAATTGTTACAACACGCTAGTCAAAGAAATGGATTTCCTTATTTTTGATTTATTCCAGCATGGCATATATTACCAATCATGATCGCTTTATTGTTATTTCTAACTTATTACCGTTTTCTCAAATAATCAAGCTTTGGAAACGTTTAGAAGCAGGGATCTTTCACAGTTTCATTCAATCTGTCGTTCCGCAAAACGTCAGTTATACATTTCACTACATTTACAATTTTTGTTTATACACGTAATATGTGTATGATCCTACATGTACCAGGTTTACAATTATATTCTGGAATAGCTCATAGTCTACTTTTGAACGACGTTAAGTATTAAGAAAACTTACTACTGATGTACATGTACGTCTCTCCTTTCTAGGAAGAACACCAATAAATACGGTAACCAACTTACTTCTTTTGCGAGGTATTCACGTTAATATAGAAAATGATTGATTTCGTAAAAACGAATTTATAATTTTAGGTAGAGTGCAATTTATTCCAATCTTTGATGCATTTCTGTTACTTGTGTGCACTCAGAGATAGGTTCACTATTTCCAATAAGGTTTCCTTTTTTTCTGCTTTTAAGCCACCATTTGTCGAAATAATGTTGTCGCTCTGGAAACGAGCTAGCGATATAGAAAGGCATAAAACTGATACGAAATGAGACTTTTTTCAAACCTAGGATCCAGGTGATATTACAATATGCTATTGGATGTACAGGAGTTTTGAGTTTTCCTTAGAACAGCTGTCTCCGTGCTCAAATTGCTTTGAAATTCTCTTTATTCTTTAATTGCTCCATTAGGAGCAAATCTTTAGTGGTAGAGCACTGGCTACAATTTGTTTGTGGACGTATGTGTGGAATAGGATAACGTTACAGGAAGCACAGGGTTTGATAGGGTATATGTAAGAGTGAAAGAAATTATCTACCTATGATTCGTATGCACTATGTGTGCCATAAGTGACAATGCAATTAAAAAGGAACTGAAGGAATAGACACCACGAAACTAAACGTGTAGAAAGTAGACAACAAACTCGGTTCTAGAATGTATATGACATAACACATGAAACTATTTTTGTATGAATGTTTTCTATAGCTAAGAGTATTCTATGAAAGATTAACAAAATGGAACAATGTTTCTTAAATATTTCACGTCTGCACAGGTTTATACTCCACATTCAAAGTCTGAAAGGAAAGACGAAAACCATTTCGAATCAAGTATAAATATCAGAGATTAAGAAATTCTCAGAGTGCATACCAGCACTTTAGCTTTTGGGACATTCACGTAGAGGTATTTGGGATACGAATATAACATTATTATGTATTGTAATCACTGTGTGTCATTTGGTTCTCTATATTTCTTTTTCTTTACATGACTGTGATATTGGCAGTAATTTTCATATCGGTTTGTGCCGTTATGGCTGCTCTCCATTTGAAGATGTATAGAGCAAAATATATTTTAATATTACTTTTAACAGAACTTGTTGAAATATTGTATGTTTCTGAATGAAATAGTATTAATAAAACAGAATATAAAATGATCAGGTTCCTTTCTAATATGATATTAAGAAGAACCAGCAGAGAACTTATGCATTGATCTGAAATATTTCTCAAGTATATTATTATAAAATAAGCAGATTACCAATGGACATTGAATGTGTACATGCTGTTATTCGAATAAAGTGTAAGGAACTGAATTATTTCAAATCCATCAATGTTGCTTACTCGATAGAAAATCTGAACAGTGGTTTTCTGTAAGTAATATTGGAAACAGTTCTGCTGTGAGCATACAGGGATTGTTTGAAGTTTGAGATCTGTGTTTCCGAATGCATATTGGCTTTCATATTACGTCAAGTTCATGACTAAGTTATTCACTACAACTTCATTAACATTCAAATTCTGTCAGTCTTCAACTCCAAGTCGTATATATTTATCGTCTACAGCAAATGTTTATTTTCTACAGAAAATGTAATGATGTCTGTTTATAAAAGGTAAGGCAATTTATATTGTGTTGTTTTCACAGATCAACTAAATGGTTGCCTCTACTTACACGATTGGCGATACACGATATGAAAAGCAATGTTAGCTTTTCTTTATTTTACTGTATTTGTCTATGATATGAAAAATAACTACAAATCATAAAACAGTACTAGAAGCACCTTCATGTGAACGTTGTCAATTGCCTTCATAGTAGATACTTATTTCGCTTACCATATTATTCTTGGAATCGCAGAGGGATAAATCAAAACAGCAGTGTAATTAGTCGGAAATCACTTCAGTTAGTCAAAGTGTCAAAAAATTGTATATGTATTTATGCTTATAAAGCTGAAGAAGCCTTACGAGTGTGGAAATAAGAATAATCTCACGTAAGAGCTTGCTACTATTTGTGGCAACTTATGAGATGAAAATTACATTAATTTGTAAAAGACAGTAGGGAAACTGTGAATATAGTTTTCGAAGTAAATATTCCTGTCTTTGTACCCATCGGACTGTAACAGTTTTAGAGGAATGAGCGGTTACAGCCACAAAACGTTAACAGACTACAACATGTATCCAGAATCATTATTACAATGTAGTTGATGGAGGACACCTTTATGGTTTCTGGTGTAACAATTCAACCAGATTTGAAGATTACTTCATTTCAGTTTTGGATGCGCCACTAATAAGTGGTATTGTACACACTTTCATTCATTAATATACAATGGAAATTGAGATATACCTCCTGTTTTTCATCCTCACAACCAGGAATGTTAACTGTATAAATTCATATAATAACTACACAAATCATATAGTAAAAATAACAACTAAAATAGACCCGATATATTTTTTATAGATCCTTCTTCAAACCTACACACATTTTCAATTTGTATTTGTGGGAAGTTCAGTGTCTAATGGAAGAAGCAGCTCATACAAGGACGCTGGGTTATAAGATAACTTTGTCGGAAGAAACATCTTGCTGTTCATATTGAACAGCACCTCCAATCACAGAATGTGAATTATACAGTTAAAAGATTTAGTAATATACTTTGTGAAAATGTGAATGTAGGTAAATCAGTTCTCAAATTTAAGTATACTTTATAATTTATGAATTTGAGTTTTAAATGGCGCAGAATGCAGCGGCACTTACGTTTTGCTATTTCTAAGCACGCTTGGCAAATTGATTAAATTACTTTCTCACCTCACTTCCGCTGCACCATCACTGAAAAGTGAAGAGTGATTCACTTAAGCTATTAACTTAAGCTATTTCCTGAAACGTTTACGGAGCCGTAATTATTGCACTTAAAGGAATTGTAAGGAAATGAAGATTACTTCCCTTTCATGGTTACAGTTATTTTTTTCAACGAACGGTATCGCAATTGCAAAAGAGACTAATGCAATGGTTTTCACTCTACAAAACACTATTGGTAGTTTCGTAGATATTTCAGTATTTCGAACATAGGATTTATGTTAGAATATGAAACCGATTGCTTTCTTATGCGGAATTTCGTGTTTTTATAAGGACCTGTTGCTTCAATTTCATGGGGCGCTCCATATTTACACGACTAAGGGAGTCTACTTACAGAAACCGAACAGTGAAAAGCTTAACGTAAAACTAATTAGTCACACGTGGCTACACGTGGCTGCACCGACACACCAACTGGGAGGCACAGGAGGCTGCATTTAAGGATGATTCGCCAGTTAACTACGGTGACAGGTACCCTAGAGAGGCTGAGAGAAAAGTAACGTCAGAAAGTAGATGAATTTGTATGATAGGGAACTGATGTAGAAAGTTGGTTAAATAATAACGTCGCGTAGTGAGCTTAACGTAGGGTTACGCACTTACACTGCAAAATTACATTAGCTACAAAATAATTTGGTAATACACGCACTTAAAATTCAATTTATTTAATCAAGTTTTAGAAATGTTCACCGTCTATAGCAGTACATGTTTGCTGTCTCCCATACAGTTACCTCTATAGAGAATGAATAGATTCCTTCTGATTTCATTGCACATACTGCAACAGTTCAATGATTTAGATCCTTTAACTTTCGAAGGACAATTATTTTTTTCAAAGAAACCAATACGCGACACAACTGATCGACACAAACAGAATAAAAGCATTTCTTCTGTGCCCTTGTTTACCGGAATCACGGCAGTACAACACTCCTCTCTTATCTGATGTATTTCCTTAGTTAGGTAAGGTATCAAGACCTTCTGCATAAGACAAATATTGGTTTCGAAACAGATGCTTCCTAAGTTCTAAACATTGAAATTACTCTGAAATTACTAATAGGATTTTGAAAATAGAAACAATGTTGAATTCATCTCTTTTATACCTCCGGTATTAGCAGTCAAAATTAATTCATCATTTGAAACAGCGAAATGGACATCGATGTCTAAGTCATTTATATGGCTATGAAATGAGACTCTACATCGTTTAATCAGAACTTTGTAACTAACTATATGAGAGAGAACGCAATTACGATATTTTGAACCGTTCCGGAAATATATGAAGTGAACATTTTCACCAGACCTCTATCCCTAACCACTTACTCGAGTCACATTTACCTAAAAGAGTCACACCATGCATCAATAGAAAGAAATATATTATTCTTTCAGTAACGGATGACAGCACATCGCGAGATATTCTGTAACCATATACACTCCTGGAAATGGAAAAAAGAACACATTGACACCGGTGTGTCAGACCCACCATACTTGCTCCGGACACTGCGAGAGGGCTGTACAAGCAATGATCACACGCACGGCACAGCGGACACACCAGGAACCGCGGTGTTGGCCGTCGAATGGCGCTAGCTGCGCAGCATTTGTGCACCGCCGCCGTCAGTGTCAGCCAGTTTGCCGTGGCATACGGAGCTCCATCGCAGTCTTTAACACTGGTAGCATGCCGCGACAGCGTGGACGTGAACCGTATGTGCAGTTGACGGACTTTGAGCGAGGGCGTATAGTGGGCATGCGGGAGGCCGGGTGGACGTACCGCCGAATTGCTCAACACGTGGGGCGTGAGGTCTCCACAGTACATCGATGTTGTCGCCAGTGGTCGGCGGAAGGTGCACGTGCCCGTCGACCTGGGACCGGACCACAGCGACGCACGGATGCACGCCAAGACCGTAGGATCCTACGCAGTGCCGTAGGGGACCGCACCGCCACTTCCCAGCAAATTAGGGACACTGTTGCTCCTGGGGTATCGGCGAGGACCATTCGCAACCGTCTCCATGAAGCTGGGCTACGGTCCCGCACACCGCTAGGCCGTCTTCCGCTCACGCCCCAACATCGTGCAGCCCGCCTTCAGTGGTGTCGCGACAGGCGTGAATGGAGGGACGAATGGAGACGTGTCGTCTTCAGCGATGAGAGTCGCTTCTGCCTTGGTGCCAATGATGGTCGTATGCGTGTTTGGCGCCGTGCAGGTGAGCGCCACAATCAGGACTGCATACGACCGAGGCACACAGGGCCAACACCCGGCATCATGGTGTGGGGAGCGATCTCCTACACTGGCCGTACACCACTGGTGATCGTCGAGGGGACACTGAATAGTGCACGGTACATCCAAACCGTCATCGAACCCATCGTTCTACCATTCCTAGACCGGCAAGGGAACTTGCTGTTCCAACAGGACAACGCACGTCCGCATGTATCCCGTGCCACCCAACGTGCTCTAGAAGGTGTAATTCAACTACCCTGGCCAGCAAGATCTCCGGATCTGTCCCCCATTGAGCATGTTTGGGACTGGATGAAGCGTCGTTTCACGCGGTCTGCACGTCCAGCACGAACGCTGGTCCAACTGAGGCGCCAGGTGGAAATGGCATGGCAAGCCGTTCCACAGGACTACATCCAGCATCTCTACGATCGTCTCCATCGGAGAATAGCAGCCTGCATTGCTGCGAAAGGTGGATATACACTGTAGTAGTGCCGACATTGTGCAAGCTCTGTTGCCTGTGTCTATGTGCCTGTGGTTCTGTCAGTGTGATCATGTGATGTATCTGACCCCAGGAATGAGCCAATAAAATTTCCCCTTCCTGGGACAATGAATTCACGGTGTTCTTATTTCAATTTCCAGGAGTGTATTTAAGGAAAGTTTACTTTTACACTGCCTGATGCTCTTATGTACAGTTCGGTGCAGAAAGTAAAAACATATATACATACTAAGATGGTCCGAAAGAAGCTGTTATATATATATATATATAGTTAAGGGTCACCGGCCACATGGCCATCTTCTTCTTCTGTGCTAATACACGAACAGTGCCACAACTCTTACGGGAATCGGCAACGCGCGACGCGCCGCGAGTAATGAGCATAATGGGTGGGGGCACTATGAATGTAGTGCGGGACAATACGTTGAGAATGTGGGTTTCGCGGGAGACGTGCCAGAGATAAATCCCTGCAGTGGTGCTGTCGTCTGTGTCCTCGGTGGCTCAGATGGATAGGGCGTCTGCCATTTAAGCATGAGATCCCGGGTTCGAGTCCCGGTCGGGACACACATTTTCATCTGTCCCCGTTGACGTATGTCAACGCCTGTAACTAGCTATGGGTGTTCATTTCATTGTAATTTCAAGTAAAAACCTTATATACAATCGATCAGCACTTCAGCATTAAGGACAACTGCAATTTTCCCGATCATGGCAAAAGACAGAAGTTCTAACTGATGCGTCACTAACTCCAACTGGTCCTGTCAGTTTATACACAAATGTCACAATCATTGATCTCTTGCAGCTTAGTCAAAAATAATTTACTGGCAGATAGAAAGGCGACTGTACGTGAAGCAGATGAATAAGTACAGTTGTATGAGCTACCCACGATATATATTTATTTTCCTTTTGATGTTTAAGTTCACCACCAACCTGAAGGTTTAGTGATGGTTATGTTGCTTACTGCTGTTACGGATTCGTTACTTATGTGATACTTACAGCAGAAATTCCTTACTGAAAAGGAAGTGGAGTGTCTGCACGGCTACCAACGAACCAAAATTGAGGCGATAGAATAAAAAGTAAAAATCAGTCACGAATCGGTTCTCAATTGCCAACACATTTTGAATATCACAAAGGTCACTACCTGCAGGATTTCGTGACTGTTCACACTCATCCCAAACCTCAGTGGAGCCGAGAAAGCCGTGAAAATGTTGGAAGCTGTTTTTAGGCTAAGAAAGCAGAGATACGTGTGTGAACAGGTGAATTTTTCACAATAAGAAAGACAAAAACTCAAAATCTGGTGAAGATGGTAACGGGCATTTTCAAGATGAACCACCGCAGGAAGCTCAACGAATCCGTTCCAGCTCATTCTGCACAAGACACAGTAACACATGCTGCTTTTCTGGGGCGTGGAATTTTACCTCGTCATACATATTCACCGAACATGATGGCCAGTGACTTCTTCCTCTTTCAACGAAAATTTGTATCCACTGGAGCTGTAACTTTGTGTAACAGTTTTACCAGCGGAAAAATGTTCCTTTCGGTGCACAAAAAAGTCGAATACACTAATGTTTCAAAGACTCTCACTGAAGCGTGGTTTACCATCTGCCTCATTGTACTTTCCACAACATCTTTAAAAATTTTCTCAAAAAATTTTGGCAAGCGAACACATTAGTGCTCCTTTTTACATGATGTTCACCTGTTACCCATACAAGCTCCCCTAATTATAACTTGGTCAAAACCTCTTGTCCATCACTGTAAATCGCTCATATTCATCCATTCCCACATGCCAATTCTTACCCGCTCATTCAGTCCAACTCATTCTCATTATCTTCATGTCTTTCTCTGTGGCTGTCTCCTGTTTCACAGTCACAGTCTCCTTCTTTATGCTTTACTGTTTTCTGCCGTTGTCTCCCTCTTGATCTCTCTTACTACTACTGTCTCATTTATTCCTTCCCATTTCACTTGTATCTTCTCGGTGTCACTGTTTCTCTCTTCCCATCTGTCACCGTTATACACTCTCTTTATCACTGGTTCTCATCCACTTACACTTCCTCTTCACTCTTCTCCCATTGGCAGTGCCTCCTTCACTCTTTTCCTAGCACTGTTCTGTCACTACCAACTATGTTTCATTGTCACTGTTGTATCCACCTACTCGTCAAATATGGGTTGCCTAGGAAACCTGCATTCTCGCATTGCTACACAACAATTCAAGCCAATCCTAATAATGAATTATGTTACAGTAAGATAAATGACCATACTTAACTTTGAGAATTTACAATGATGTGTCGCAAGCAGAGGGGCAAGCAACAGAAGCAATTTTTTCAGGAAGTAAAATTCCCAATAAAACTGAATTAATTCAGTTGGTAAATTGCTACTATACAAGTGCCTGTTCTTGATGCTACTGTGGAAGTGCGAGTCTTCAACTGGCTGTAGGGAGGCAGTGCGGCGTTTATGCCCTCTTCGTGTAGATGCCGCTGCCATCGCGTTGTCGTCCTGGAGAGTGTTTGGTCAGCGTACAATTGGTGCTGACGCCATCTCACAGCGCTCTCTGCTCCATGTCTCGCCTTGCGTGCCGGCGTTCGACTTTACGCCAGAACAGTCACTGCGTCTCCCTCTTTCTCTTACGTTATTATCGTTTCCACTCTCTTTCTATAGACAGCTACTGTCTAGGAGTACTGTCTTACAGTGTATCTTGCTTTTCCGTCTCTTTCCATGTGCCACTGTATCCTTCCCTCTGAGCATAAGAAAGTGTGAATACGTTCCTAGGCCAGAATTTTTAGGAAAATTCTTAAAAGTGCTGAGGAAGATACAGTGAGTCAGCTGGTACCCCACTTTTCCGTCAGATTCTTTTAAACAGGAGCGTATTTTAATTTTCTGTACTCAGATAGGAACAGTTTCCCCCTGGTTACCTTCTTTTCCCTGCTACAGAAAGGCATGTTACTAATATGAAAAATACCTTATCCGTCAGTGAAATTTTGCTATTTTACTTACGTGAATTTGAACTAACTGCCAGTCCCAGAACCCTCCTGATGATAATGGAAACACTTTACAGCATATTTTACTTTAATGACTTTATAGTCTAATTTTCGCCTCACACCGTATTTTATGCGTAGAAGGAGGGTTACTTTGAACCTCTGCATCTCAGAAATGAATAAGATATCAAGAAAATTTCAAGGTTATTGGAGATCGGTATCTTAGGAATACATCGTAATAATTACATCCGTCTGCTGCAGATATCCGTCTTAGTACCCAAAAACCAAGTATTTGAGGTGGTTCGCGGTAACGTATAAATATTTTTGAAAACGGGAAGATGGCATTTCGAGATAGGTGCCTAGAGAATATACCGTTAAAATCTTAGCAATTTGCCGCTGTTATTTATTTTGACATCCGCTGCTGACATCGAACAAAAATGGTGCAAGACTGTTTTGGTTTTGTCAGGAACGACTACGCGACTAAATTGTGTCTCTATAAGCCCCTAAGGCGCTTCGTACACCACAACTAGTACAAAAAGAACTAACCGATTTGCCGGCCGAAGTGGCCGTGCGGTTAAAGGCGCTGCAGTCTGGAACCGCAAGACCGCTACGGTCGCAGGTTCGAATCCTGCCTCGGGCATGGATGTTTGTGATGTCCTTAGGTTAGTTAGGTTTAAGTAGTTCTAAGTTCTAGGGGACTAATGACCTCAGCAGTTGAGTCCCATAGGTCTCAGAGCCAGCCAACTAACCGATTTGCTCCATTTTCCTAAGCTGAAGAAAGTGTGTAAATTTCAAACTTTGACCCTCTAGTGTAAGACAGTTACAGTAAGACAATCCTTGTGTTAAGTATACAACTGACCACTGTCCCAAGAGCTCTCCGAAACGCATGATACTACCGAGCCCCGATATATGAGCCCCGGAAAATCCCCGTTGATATGGGCGGCGTTTTGGAACATATTGGTACCCTAAGCATGTGTACCAATTTGCTGTTGGCCAATTCCGATCTCAGCGCCACTGCCAAGCATCTGCATGTAAATCGCTATACGTTTGCTGTGTATATCCTGTACATGAAGTCAAAAAAGTGAATAGCAGACAGAATGCCGGAGCTTTTTCATGCCAGCTTTTTCAAGCCAGCGTGCCTCAGCATTCTCCCCAATTATACTTTTTTTTACTTTGTTTATTGTCTACAAAAATGAAATCTATAACCACTTAATTTAGTTGCATGATAATGATAATGAGGCTGAAATTTTTCATCAGCAGATAGATGTATTGCGTAAAAAGTTGTAATAACAGTGCAAGATCGTCTTCAAGTAGTATTTGATGTTTGTGAATCGCCTTCCCTGGGATGAAGAAGTCTTTGCATGGTAGGAGTTAACACAATGACACAGAAGATGATTTTCCTAAGCAGCCAAAACGCAGACCTCTACACCCAAGGTCAGTCAGATTTTCTATCGTTGGGAAAAAAAGTGTCGCACTGTAGAGTGAACACATAGAGGAGAAGTAATACCGTCACCAAGTTTCATAGGTGTAGCTGGATTTATCTAGGCTATAATTAATACCTTATCCCTGATACGCCTCCCGGGTTACTATGTTCAAATAAAAGATTTTCACTGGTCATTAATTGTGAAAAACCCAGTAATAAGTAGACGTTCGAATTCTGTAAAACATTTCCATATTTGTCTGTCTGCATTAACACGTACTTATTGTCATTTCATTTTTATTTTTAGATATGAAGACAACCGTTCTATATGAGAGAACCAAGTCATCAGTCATTTATTTCACCCAACAGAGAATGTCAAAAGAAGCTATTCTTAAAATAATAAACATTATCTGTGAAATGTGATGTGACTACATCTCAGTAACAGGAATAGCGTCCGAAAGAGTGTGGTCCATACTGTGGATGGAAAACTATATTAATTTTGTAATACATTGCAAAAAGAGAAAAAAGTCTAAATGATATTTGTTTTGTGTTGATATGCGCTTTTTCTTTAAATGGAAAATCAGGGTCTCTTACTTCTGACCAAGAATCCTTTTTACAGTTTCGTTTGAAAGTAACATTGTCCTGAACACAAAAGCGGAGGTACTATTTTAAAAACACTAAGGACAACAATACCGTAACTGCTGTTACTACTACTACTACTATCATTACTACCACTACTGCTACTAATAATAATAATAATGATAAAATAAGTGATAACAATAAAGGTTCTACATAATACTTCTTCTCCAATGAGAGAATGATTGCATCAAATAACTGTAATATGAATCTGACATCTACAGGAGTAAAATTCAGATGTTCAGGATAATCTGCAACATTAAGAAGTACGAAAGGCTTATCTGCAAGTAAAACGCTCAGTTGTTTTCCTTAAATTCCACCCTTTTCAGGCTGATGTCGAACCACAGTGCACAGGTTAAGAAATTTGACATTTAATTACAAAACGTAAAATTATACAGTCGATATTATAAACCAACTTGCTGAATTTATGCTGATTCAGTCTGTCCAATGACTGAAACGGTCTATACTTTCATTTAGTAACATAATAGTGAGAAAAATCAACCCTTTTAGTAATAACTGCTCCAAATAATTTGCCAACGACTTATATTCCTCCATCGGTGAGCTCTGCAGTATCTGAGAGGAATGCTTCTCGAAAACTTTTTGAAGTAAACATACGTGTTACGCAAATACGAACTCTCTCCTCTGGTTATAATATTACTGCCTTTATAGAAATGACTGACGTTGATAAATTTTCTGTATATAGATGCAGCGTGAGAGATTGTCTTCCTCAACCATGACTGCACAGTTTCTCTCGATATTATATCACTATTCAAGTTACTGCTTACAAAGAAAATGGCACGCTTGATGCGACGTTGCATACAGGCATAGGATTGTTTATAAAGTCCAGCTGTTACATTTCACTTTAATTATTTATGTGCTGTTTCTGAGCTGTCGATTAAGTCAAGCTAGGGTCTGTCAATCAGGATTTCACTTACCCTTCACTGTCATAAAGTTCAGTCAGCATAACAATAAATACCCGAATTCTAGCGTGTGTTGTTCTTTATTATTACTTCCCTGGGACTTCTGGTTAGATATTGATTCATGTGTTTTATGTTTCTGTAAGTTAGTTGGATCTGTTTGAAGTCTGGGAAAAGAAAAATATGAACACATCACTGACGAAGAGATTTGTAAAAGAGTGTTATGCTGTCAGTCTTTCTCGTTTTATACAAATGTTACTGTACTGAGTAAAGTAATTGTAGCAGCAGTTGAACAGGCATTCTATTGGGCAGATACTTAACATAGCAAGAATGTATTGAGACTTATCTAAAATTGTAATAAAATGCTTGTTTTGTGTAGCACTGAAGACAAGGCAGACTGCAAATACGATGATAGTTATACGTTAATATAAAATATTGTGGTTTTTGTTGCTATGGTTGTTGTTGTGGTCTTACATTCGAAGACTTATTTGATGCCAAATCTATATGCTAGTCTATCCTGTGGTAAATATCTTAATCTCAGCTCAGCTATCCCATCCTACTCCACATGAACTTTTTTACTGTTCTCAAGCACTGTTTTCTCTCTACTTTGCTTATGTACCAAAGTAGATATTTACTGGAGCTTCAGAAAGTGTCTTGTCAGCCTACCCCTTATTTTAATCAAGTTATATCATAAACATCTTCCCTTCACCATTCTTTCCGAACATATTAATATATCTACACTTTTCTGTAGCACCCCACTTCTAAATCTTCTGTTTTCTTCCTATTTACACCTTTCGCTGACCGTGTTTCACCTCCATGTTAAGCTCACAATGCCCCTTCAAAAGATGTGCTATTTCTCCCCATCCTGCTCATAGGCAAATAACTGACTTTCCCATAATGTCGTGGCTTCTAGAGTTTTGTACTAAAGAACAATAATATTAAGAAACAAATATGTTATTTTCTTAGATCTTAATATAGCGCCCCAAAAAATTCACAAAAAACACAACATATTTTTTAATCTGAGATACTATGAAAATTCTTCAATTATGGGCTGCCTGCATGTCACTGAAGAAGACGAGTCTATCCTGATTTTATCTGATTAAGATATTAATCGACTCATAACTCCTGTGTACTACGGTAAACGTTTTCCACACACAGCGATGCGGCTCACAGGTGTAATACTGTGTGCGTGGGAAGCTATAACAGTGCATTTCTGTAGTCGTTTGTTGGCGTTTAGCGATACATTCTTTGGACGACTGGATGTTATTTGAGCCGCTAAGTCTACCTGCAAGCTACAGCCAGCAGAATTCTATTAAGAACAAAAAACGGAAATATAATCATAATTAATGTGGCAGAGTGCCACAGCAAAATGATACATGACATCCATCTGCTGAATTTTTAACTCAGGGTTTTCTTAACAACAGAGACACAACGATACAACTGACTTGTCGTTTCTGTTAGCGCTTTTCCCTCTTACAGCCCCACATTAGGTTCCACTTTACACCATCTCGTCACCGAATGTTCACAGAGAGCATGATAGATATAGTGAGTCTAATACTGAAAACAATAGCGTGTCACCCCTGGGCAACAGTTCGCGAACGGAAATGAAGCCTGCATAAAGGACGAGTCTCTGTCCGTGTGATCTTTCAGTTTTCACACAGCAGTAGTCACTTCATACATTATTCAAATAAATGAATACGCTCTTCTCTGTTGTCTTACAAGTATGAGGATTAACATACATATGATACAACGTGTAAAGCTACACGGTCATAAGAACGTATATTGCAGACAAATAGGCCTACTTTCAGTAAGCACTCCGTAATTTGATCTAGTCGTTAACAAATTTGTCATTTTCGGAAAGGGTTTCTTGCTATTGTCAGTCAACAATTTCATTTCTACTGTCTTCAGGTCTTTTGTGTCCTAACATCGAAATTCATCTTCTATCTTTCTCGCGTCATTCCCATATTTTATTCTACTACTATCCTTCTCGAACTTACATATCCTTGCCATGTTCGGTTCTGCGTGAACGATAGTTTTCGGGAAGTCTGATGACACGTCTCCCTACTCAGGGATGCTGCAGACCAACTTGGATAATCGCTTTGTTGCCATTTCCCCACAGGTTTTAACATATTCCGAAATAATGTTACCTATCCCTTTTCGTTATTTGAAGGCAAGCCTTCCAAGGCCCTGTTTTTATTTTATTTTATTGTCTCTAGAAAAGACACTCACAGAATTTGGATACACAAACATGGTTGAAAAGGATGCCACTGTACAGAAACCTTCGCTAACAGAAGACGACGAAAGACGGAAGTACCAAAATGTTGAGGGAAATTTATTAATACAAGAATATAGCTTCAACTGAACTGAATACTGTAGTAATCATTACCACAGTACCTTTTAGCGTCATAGAACTTCGAATGCATCCCGTCATTCCTCAGTACTTAAGAATACCACTTCTTCGCACACTTCTTCTTCCGGACGAATCTCTTCAGTATTCTCTTCATCGTTAATAAGTTGTCTCCGGGCCTAAAAATCCAGTATCTGGTTTCGTTATCTCTGTGTCACCATAAAGCAATGCAGCTGGAATCTTCCCCCATCTTCAGGCGTTGTGCAAGTGAACCTCCTTCTCTTACGTTAGTTTACCCGTATGTTTTCCATTACGAGGTGAAATTTATTGCACAACTGAATTAGATTTTCTCCTTCCTAATTCCTACTCCCATACTTTCCCGTATCTCTTTCTTCTATTCCTTTCGCTACTACTGTGTCCCAATCTTCCATGATTATTTCAGTATTAGCTCCTTGTCCTTTCTTGTTTACTGCTTGTGGTATCGACACGTATATTTGAAGAATTTGTGTTGGCTTTGATTTGTTGTCAGTTATCTCTGAACTGCTAACAGAAACACACTCTCCGGCCCTCATTTCCATTGATAACGAGTGCTACTATCGTTATATCATTCTGTGCTCCTCTCAATATTATCACACATTCGCCTAACCAGACATCGATATCTTCTTGCCACTTCATTTCATTTATCCCTGATAATTATAGTCTCAGCTTTTGCGTTCCTCTTTCAGATTTTCTGGGTACCCTACCATCTTAAGAGTTATGACATTCCACACTCCGACTCACGGTAATTTACCCCTCCTTTGGTTACAAATCTCACATAGCTACCTTAGATAAAACAGTGCCTCACTGGAATAGAAATTGGGGGATCGTTTTCCTAAAGGAGAGATCATCATGATATTTGTTCAGTTACAGCCCACATGTCCTTTGGGTCCACAATTTATGGCTCTAACGAAGTGGTTTCCATTGGCTTCTACTACGTCTTTATGCCTTTGATCACTGGTAATTCTTTTTAGGAGAAGCTGTACTCCTCTGCCCTTTCTGACAAGAACAAGTCATTGTATCTTAAGTCTTTGGCAGCCATAGCATTGCTGACACCTTTATTCAGAATGTAAGCAGTGGCTGGGTTCGATCCTAGGACCCAGGACGTTTCGTTTGCTAGTGAAAGACTTTAGTCATTGACACTCGTCTATAACCCTTGTTAATGATGTTTCACAGTAACATTGCCGTCCTTCATCCACTGACTGCTGTATACGTTCCCCGAGTGACACTGTTACACTTCTGTGTGAAGTATACCTATTATACCGTAACAGGGCTTCTCAGATTATTTCGATTTGTACTGATAGTGCTATCTGACAAGAACCCCAAACGCTCGAGAAGTACACGAGAACTGGTAGTCTTAGCGTCTTCTATGAGGTTCTTTTGGCCGGCAGAAGTGGCCGTGCGGTTCTAGGCGCTACAGTCTGAAACCGAGCGACCGCTACGGTCGCAGGTTCGAATCCTGCCTCGGGCATGGATGTGTGTGATGTCTCTAGGTTAGTAAGGTTTAATTAGTTTTAAGTTCTAGGCGACTGATGACCTCAGAAGTTAAGTCGCATAGTGCTCAGAGCCTTTTTTTTGTGATTCTTTAAGAGTTTCACAGCAAATTTCCCAGACATCTCCCAACAAATGTTAGCAATCCGTTGCCCTTCTTAATAGCTTAGGTTTAGTCCGGTACAAGAAACATAAATATTAATGAAACTCGAATCATCGCATGTTGCGGTAATCGATATAGCGGGCGGGTAATGGAGCCCTGGTATGAGCTACAGACTCAAATCTGTGTATGGCGAAGCTGTCGAAGTTGCTGTGAGAAAAATCCTTTATTAGCGGCGACTGCTTTCGGACACAAAGTCTACTATCAAACTATCGCCTCGATCGTAAGTGCTAAAACACAATACAACCAGTACATCTGCAAGTAGTCATAATCGGCAGTCAGTGCCTCTTGTCAACAGCACCACATGTATGTTTTTCTTACCTGCATCGTACAGCGGACAGTGTCCGCCATATTACGTCCGCTATTGATCTTGCAGGGTTCAAAATGGTTCAAATGGTTCTGAGCACTTTGGGACTTAGCTTCTAAGGTCATCAGTCCCCTAGAACTTACAACTACTTAAGCCTAACTAACCTAAGGACATCACACACATCCATGCCTGAGGCAGGATCCGAACCTGCGACCGTAGCGGTCGCGCGGTTCCAGACTGTAGCGCCTAGAACCGCTCGGCCACCGCGGCCGGCGATCTTGCAGGGACTAGCGGATATATGGGCTGCAAATGGAAAATCCATTGTAATAAGCGACTTTGACAAAGGGCAGATCATTATTACGCATTGTCTGTGAACGAGTATCCCGAAAACGGCGAACCTGGTCGAATGTTCACGTGCTACCGTCATGAGAATGTACAGAAAGAGGTAAAGGGACAGTGAAACTAGGAATAGGAGCTAAATGTTGGGCGTCCATGACTCTTCACACAACGTGTGGCTCGGAGACTTGTCTGCTCTGTAAATTAGGATAGATGGTGATCTGTGACACCTCTGTCGAAAGAGCGCAATGCTGGCCACTCACATGATAGATTGTTGAACTTGGAGCTCTGCAGCGGACCAGCCACATTTGTTAACAAGTTGACCATACGACATTGTCAATTACGATTGTAGTGGACACGGGACCATCGCGATTCGTCCGTCGATCAATGTAAACGTGTCGGCTCTTCGGGTGAATCACATTTTTGGTAAGCTAGTTCGATGGTCGTCTCCACACACGCTGTCATCGAGGGAAAGGTGTAGCGAGACAGGGACGCAGGCTGATAGGAGCAGTAGTATACAGTGGGAGACGCTCTCCTGTGCTTGCAGGGGGCTTGTGATATTAATGGAAGGAACGCCGACAGGTGCAAACCACCAGAATCCCTTCATGTTTGAAGTTTTCCCCGACGGCGATGTTATCTTTCAGCAACAAATTTTCCGTATCTCGGAGCCAGAACATTGATACAATGGTCTGAGGAACGGTATAGTAATTTCACGTTGTTATCTCGGCTGTAAAATTCACCTAATGTACATCCTATGGAACCTATCTGGTTCACTGCCGGGCGGCATCACCACGTAGGTAAATCATCAGAGGCCCGTTATTTACGCGAATTACATAACCTGTGCGTAGACTTCTAATGCCACGTATCTTCGCAAACCTACCAACAAACTGTCGGATCTTTGATCCGTAGAGTCAGTGATGCATTTCGTTCCAAAGACTGACAGACGAGCTATTAAGCAGGTGGTCATAATATTTTCGCTCATCGGTGTGTATGTAACTAGTATCAGTAGTAATTTATTTTTTGTGATGAATTACATAAAGCCATAATGTCAAAACAGATTGGCTCATTATACCTGTTCCCAACAAATGTAGAGAGTTGATGGCGCATTGGATTTTTGGTAGTTGACTGCAGAGAAAGATAAAGATATTCGGTAGAGCATTGTTACCGCTGCGATGAGACACTGAGATTTAGTTTAACGTGATCAATTGCAAGTTCGCAAATATCTCTAAGGAAATGACAAGTGGGTTGTAATGTTATGAAAATAGTATCGCTATGAAATTGAAGGGCTGGGGTAGGTCGAAATGCATTTACTTATCCATATGACTAGGACAAACAAACTGGATTTATTGTAAGAATGGGAAACTGCGCCGAACCTACAGATATTATGAGAAATCTCTCCCACGCTCATACTTTTATTAATTAATAAAATTTTTTTATAATTTAAGGGAAAACTATTGCTTTTATTTTTACCAAAAATAAAGCGCAAACTCCTTGCTTTCAGCCTAATTAATTATTACAGAGAAGCTGCACAATTAGATGAGGCTCTATACAGAAGTACACTTCAAAATACTCTCAGTTCAGTACATTTGTGAGTTCAGTAGATGACCCCACTTGTCAGAAGGCCAAAGACATGCCTATGCTCACCCCTCCGCATCGACGGAATGCTCCAGTCCATTCGCGCCGCAAACATCCCCAGCTCATCAAAGACCAGTTTATAGATTTAGTTGGCCACCATATTATCGCTCGTCTCCTGATATAACGCCAGCGCGCCAGCAGGTGGCTCGATACATAGAGGTCCACTGTTCAAACCCTATTATCTTGTCGCCTAGGCCATTGTCCGTCGCATGGGAGGTGCTAGCTGTCAGCAGCTCCAGTTATACGTATCCAACTTGCGGGTATTCGGTACTTGAAAGCAGTTCTGCGCTTATCCATGGTGCTATCTCGCGGGTTCCCATGAGACGAAGACTGTGCCGCATAGTCTTGAAGACACAAGTTTGTGAACGAAGCCAATAAAAAAGTCCAAACGATCAAGGGTAGAGCACGAACAGGAAGACAAGTTGCAGAAACAAGAGGAGGTGTATCTTATGGTAGTGCAAAACTTAGGATTAATCCTCCATTTCTATCCTTGTTCTCGCGCCATAACCCCTGGGAGAATAAAAGAGATAAGCTCCGGGCTACAGTGTTCACTATGTTTCATTTCGTGAATACAGAGTCAAATGCTAAAGCCACGTCCCCAATCCCCGCCTACAACAGTATTCCGTATAGCGAGGTGAGTTCAAGTGAAACGTCTGCCGAGAGGGGAGAAATAAGGCGACCCCTGAGACGGCTTCACTACCATCTTCGTCCGTGGCATAACGTTTTGCATGAAATCTGGTGTGTGAAGGCAGGAGACAATTTTAAGTAGATGCTCAACGTTACAAACATTAATGTGAAGTGGCTACTGTATTTCAAAGCGATTTCAGGAGAAACCACGTACAAAGAGCAGTAATGTCTTGAATGCGATAATCGTATTTTTAATAAGTTTTCATATAACCTCAGAAGCGTGAACATTTCAGAATTATTACGTTGATGAAGCTTCATGAACCCGATCTACACATTAAGACTTTGGAAAGACAGGCTAACCCAGATATATTCTTAACAAATTAATATTTGGAAGTACATTTTTCGTTAAGTTTTAACGGACAACAAGAGAAATTTTCTGATGCACGTAAATGATTGTTAACGTATACAGGAGAAGTTCATAAAATTTGTACAGTAAGTATAGCGGAAATGGAAAATGGTGTTGACGTGCGGTTTTCACAGAATGGATTGCTAGTCAGGGACTGGTATTGTTAGCCAAACAACAGACTGTGATAACACTTAGAAAGTGTACTTTAGTGCAAACACACATTTTTAAACGGAGGGATGCCTGTTGATATCAATAACCTATAAGAAGCGTACATTAGAATGTCAGTGGTGTTTGTTGCAGTATTCTAGTGCGAGACCTTTGCGAGATATCGCAATCTGAATGGTTCCCACATCGGCACTTGTGCAATAGCTATGGTAGCACACAGTAAAGAACAACACGAGTTCATACACTACCAATGTGGATTCTGACCAGTATCGAGACAACTGACAATCACAGACTGTGTTCGAAATGGTCACCGGCAGCGACAAGTTGCCAGTCCGGTATTCATGCAGTCATTTCGTCTTAGCATCCTATTCGGTTCATTGCTCAGCGAATTATATGAATTCCTGAATTTCCCTGAACACTTTTTTACTACCTTTTTTCATCGACCAACTGAAGTATTTCTTCTGTTACTCATTGCTTCTTGGCAGTTGCCTTCTTTGTACTTATGTTGTTCTTCCCAACTACGATTTTCCATTAGAGATGTCCATTCCTCTTCAACTGCACCGCCTGCTGTCCTCATCATTATTACAGTACCCATAGCCTTAGACAACTTCCAGCATATCTCTTCATTCCTTACTACTTCCGCATTCCTTTCATTTGCGTGTTGATACTTCCTGACTAATCACTTAGGCGCTGCAGTCATGGACTGTGCGGCTGGTCCCGGCGGAGGTTCGAGTCCTCCCTCGGGCATGGGTGTGTGTTTGTCCTTAAGAGAATTTAGGTTAAGTAGTGTGTAAGCTTATGGACTGATGACCTTAGCAGTTAAGTCTCATAAGATTGCACACACATTTGAACATTTTTGAAGTAGTCTCTTAACCTTTAGCATACCCATCGTCAATATTACATTATGATATGAATCTGTATCTGCTTACAATGCAGTATCTGATATCGGAATCTCTCTCTGACCGTGACGCAGTGTAACTGAAATCTCCACCGTATCTCCCCACCTTTTGCCAGCGTTCCTCATCCTCTTTTGATTCCTGTACCAATCCCATATTCGCCGTAGTGCTTTCTCTACTCCTTGCCCTACGACAGCATTCCAATCCCCCATGACTATTACATTTTCTTCTCCTCTTACGTACTGAATTACCCATTCAATATCGTCATATATTTTGTCTGTTTCTTTATCTTCAGCTCGCGGCGTCGGCACGTACACCTGAGAGTTGTTGTCGGTGCTGGTTTGCAGTCGATTATGAAGAGAACAAACCAATCACTGAACTGTTCACTGTAACATACTGGCTGCCCTACCTTCCTATTAATAACGATTCCTGCTCCTGTTATACCATTTTCTGCTGCTGTTGATATTACCCTATACTCATCGGATCAGACATCATTGTCTTCTTCACATTTCATTTCAATGATCCCCACTATATCTAGATTGAGCCTTTGCATCCCCCTCTTCAGATTTTCTATCTTCCCTGCTACGTTTAAGTTTCTGACATCCTACGTCCCGAGTCGTAGAACGTTGCCCTGCCGTTGTTTATTCAACCTTTTTCTCACGGTCACCTCCCTCTTGGGAGTCCTCTCCCGGAGACCCGAAAGGGTGAGTACAATGGAATCTTTTGTCCACGGATAGATCATCATGACATTTTTGCAATTACAGGCCACATGTGCTGTGAGTACAAGACCGTTGAGTGAATGAGGAAGAGTTCTTATGCTGGAAGTCTTTGGCCACCGGTGCTGATTTTTATTCAAAATTGAAGCGGTTTGCAAATTCTGACCACCAGACCGAGGACGTTTTGATTACTAATCAAAGGCGTTAGTTACCCAAGACCACAGGTGCCCTCCTAAATCTGGGGTATCATGCCTTAAGTCTTATGTATGGAAATTTAATACGATTTCAATAATCATTTCCATGCTGCTTTTGAAGAATAAACATAAATAGGGATGGAACCTATGTCGATGGAGAAGGCGCGGGACTCTTGCCTCGCTCATGCCATTTCCTGGCGCAACTGCGAGGGTGCTAACGCGTCGTTCTGCAGCAATAGCAGCAAGAACTTTAATTTCTCTCACTTCTGTCGTCACTGTTTTCCGTCACTTACTGTGTCTAGGTTTTAAACTACCATTGTCATGAGGTATCACTTTCACGAGTTCGATAAATAGGTGCCAAGATGGTTGTCGTCTACTGGAATATCCTACTGCATACACCGTACAAGAAGTAATTGAATTTACCATGAACATGCAATCTTACCGCAAAAATGAGTAATCTCAGCTTTTTCTGCGTTGGTGAGTCCCATCGTCCACTCTGGAGCTGCTGCTTGTACTGCAACAAACTAGTTGATTAACAAGTCGCAATTAAGGAATACAAAAGCACAATGCAAGCAAACATATCAACAACGTGCCTAGGGATTACGCTGGTTGAATGGCACGGACAGGTGACTGCGTGGAAAGTTTTCAAAGAAAGACATCTGGTAAGCGACTCGCACTGATAACCCTAAAACAAACAACAATGACACTCTCAATTATTGGATGTAGCTTCCGTCTTTTATAATTTATCCCTCTTCTATGGCGCTGGAGAATTTCAGCGACCTTACAAGCTTGGAATCTGATCGAACGGTATCGAGACAACAACGCTTCAAAACACTCCCGTCAAAAACAGAAATCCACAAACGTCGGCCCTAGTGTACGAAATGTAAGCATAAACGTAACTCATGTATGTTTCTTGTGTTTATTGTTATGACTATCGTATCAGGTGCTCAGAATGTTCACTGATACATGATACTGCGAATACGCACAGAGAATATTGCATGTGGAATTTCATCAGAACTTTTCGCAACAGAAGCCAATGTCTTGCAGCGTTTCCTGTAATTTGGCGTCGTCGTTGTTTCCTTGGCGACATTGTGTTTCAATTTTCCCCATAAATATAAGTCCCGAGGAGCTATATCTGTTGAGTACGCAGGACGTTTTCTGCTTCCCAAACGACCGATACGATATAACTATTTGTTCATTTAAGAAAGTCTGTAATTAGCTGTACGCTATGTTCGAGATATCCTTCATTGGTATCACTTGGACTGCCTTGTCTCCGTGGGATATCACCGGATATCTGTTGCACCTTAGACGATGGATACAGATTCTGGCTGTCTAGAGTAGCATCAATAGATCAGGGGCTGATGATGTGATTCGTGAGGGGAACGCACTAGGCAAGTCAAGGTTGTTTGCTCACCTTTGTCAGCGAGCATGGACAGTTGTGTCTGTTGCGATGACTGATTTACCCATGCGATACCATTTTCGTAAACACAGTCTTGCACTGAAACACCACAACGCCTTACAGTTTACGTAGACACCAGTCAGAGAACTGTAGCCGAATTTAAAAGCCATTGCCTTTTAAAACTGTCGATGAAGTGAAACGTGGAAAATGTGATATACGTTGGAATGTTGTATCCGAAGAAAATTCTTTTAAATGACCCCATTCGCTTTATCAGATTTCCTCGAATGGTTATGTAGATTCTGTGCTAACGCTACTAAAATGTTTTATACGAGTACATTTCTGTGGCCGCAGAAAATTTATTATCTATTCACGATACTTCCGAGTAGTTCCAAATCTTCCTGCTCAATCCCTTTTTGTTTTTGATGAGAAGATCCAGACACGAATGTAGGATATTTAAAAAAATAGCAGGAAATGTAAAACAGAAATTAAAGAAGATGGTGAGCCATAGATTTAGACACGCACACACAAGTAATTAGTGGTACAACGGGGCATCAGGGGTTTTGTCAGCGTGGGTTACCTAGATCAGGGGGAAGTACACATTCAGGGGCAAACCTGTTGTTCTCTTTTGATAGACAGGTTATGACCCCCTGGTGATGATCCTTCCTTTTGATTGACAGGTCCTTATTCTATACTTGACCCAGCCCCCTCCCGTACCTGGAAACTGGCGGCTCTGTGCTTGACAGCAAGGATCTCATGACAAGAAATTCATTTACGTAGCAGAGGGTATATGGTTTATTCACTACAAATTCAGTTTGCAATGTTTGGATCTCTCTTGTTCATCATTCTCTGCCGTTTGGGAAGATGCAGGTCTTGTAAAGACGCAATCTCGCAAGGAATACCATCATGAAATACCCATTACACGTAATTACACTGTTAGAAATCTTTCAGTCTCAAAGCACGCACCGTCTGTCATCCCATCTTGCTACCCACACAGGATGCCCCAGCTATAAACTCCAGGGCCGGCGTCGGCTGCTGGACTACGTCACACCGGTGAGAGCCTGAGAAGCGGCGGTGTGCTAGTGCCACGTGGCTGACATCAGATGTCATGCTGATCCCAGAACACAAGCGCCCGAGAAATTCTTGTCGAAACACCTGCTCTTTCTCTGTTTCTCCTCGTGTCTTGCCGGGGCTGTACGTGCCGTTGGTGGCAGTCGGACCGAGTCGCAAACAAAACAGCGTTTACCTGGTAAACACCTGTGGAATACTGACGTCCACGAGTACATCTCGTGTTGCGGAATATTGATGCATACATGATTTGAAGATATCATAGGAATTAAATCTACCACTCCACAAAGAGAGAGAGCTTTGCAGATGATGCGAGAATATTTATACAATTCCGAGGAATACCTTCAGCGCCACACTTGAACACATACTCTAAAAGATCACGACACACTTGCGAAACTATGCATGAGTGCTTTTGCAGGAAATACACTTGTCTTTGAGCACGAATTGCTTCAGGATTTACTGAATCCAAATGAATATGCCTGTAAATACAATTTACAAACTTAGTTGCTTCGGAAATGCTTGTATCATTTTCCAAAGGGCCAATGACTTTGGACGGCAGATAAATCACTCTGTTTCCGTATTACGACAAGCACCATTCCTACCGCGTCCCTAGTAATGCCACCTGCCGTCTGTCAACGGTCATTGCACGTTGATGTCGAACATAGACAGTTGTCATATTAATGTGACTGGATAATGTATATACCCGTTCCGGATTATTTCATATAGCTTCCAAGAGCTGTCTTACTCGGTATGAAGTCAGTATGCTGGAAACTGTAACACGCGTTTCCATATCTGAATTTGGGTTGGAGTGAGTGCCTCGCTGTAGTTCATCCAGAGACAGCAAAAAATCGAACGCAGGAGAGCTTCTGTAAAGTTTGGAAGGCAGGAGACGAGGTACTGACAGAAGTATAGCTGTGAGGACGGGGCGTGAGTCGTGCTGGGGTAGCTCAGGTGACAGAGCACTTGCCCGCGAAAGGCAAAGTTCCCGAGTTCGAGTCTCGGTCCAGCATGCAGTTTTAATCTTCCTGAAAGTTTCAAATCAGCGCACACTCCGCTGCAGAATTGAAAAAATATTCTGGAAACATCACCCAGGCTGTGGCTAAGCCACGTCTCCGCATATCTTTTCTTGCAGGAGAGTTAGTTCTGCAAGGTTCGCAGGAGAGCTTCTGTAAAATTTGGAAGGTAGGAAACGAAGTACTGGCAGAAGTAAAGCTGTTAGGACGGGGCGTGAGTCGTGCTTGGGTAGCTCCGATGGTAGAGCACTTGTCCGCGAAAGGCAAAGGTCCCGAGTTCGAGTCTCGGTCCGCCACATAGTTTTAATCTGCCATTAAGTGTTAGTGGGAAAGTTGGCGGAGATGTTCAGCTACACATAAATCTGACGACGTGTCGTCCAATACGTGCTAAATAAAGTGACACACCACGACGTAAGTTGGAAAAGTACAGAAGTATGTGTCATGGTTAATGGTCAGTATTATTAAGTCTGTAAACACAACTAAAGCAGCAAAATTTGCAGAATGTGCAAGAAAAATGTAACTTGTCTTTAGATGCAAACAAAGGCGTTAGTCGAATGCCGTTCTGACTCGGTTCACCAGTGAAAGTACCAGTGATTGTGATATGCATATGAAAGCAAAAAAAAAAGGGGTACTACATTTTGGGCTTCGTAAATTCCCTTAAAAACGTATAGGACTTGTAGAGGGGAGTGAATGCATACTATTCTGAGCAGGAACCCATGTCTGTGACTGGAAGCGTATAGTTTCTGTGCTACAGCCGTTTCAAAATATGCTTGCTAAGTAGGTATACAAAAGGGTAGTCATGCTGGGGAGAGCTCACGTCGGACTGGTTGCTGTCATTTGACGTCTGTCTTATCTGTATGACCAGATCCGAGCCTGATTCTAGTTTCTGTGAGTGCTCGAGCAACATTGTCGCATACACATTTGGTGAATACACCGACATGATCTTTCTGTACGGTGAAACTCACCATAATGGAACAGCTGCTTTTCACCTTTGTCAATATCGTTATTCACAAAGTATGACTCCACCGCACAACCCGTTGGTCACAATTACGCAACGGCTTCGAGAAAGGGGTACCTTCACCATCAGCAAGCGTGACTGTGTTGCTCCAGAGCGATGCTGAACACTCTAAGTGGAAGAGCCCGTACGGCACCATGTTGAAGAGAAACCTTCAACGAGTACACGAACAATTTCTTCGGATGTTAATGAGTGAATATGATTACAAGGGATGTACTGGTTCAAGCCTAAAAACTACTTGTAAAGGTGATGGCGTTACCAACATGTCTTCAAATTGCAGTAGCACGGACACGGTGCGTTTCCGGCCATTGGTTCCTGTTCAAAATATATTATGTACCCCGTGCCCTCTACAAAGTCCTAGAAGTTCGTAAGCGGAATATCCGAACACCCTGCATAAAAGTAAATCCAAAAGCGAATTAAACGTAAATGTACAAATTCGGGATTATGGTGTAGTGAATCGAATGTTCATTTTGCACAGGGCATCTGCAGCGTTCTAAAGATGCGATGGATATAAACTTTGTACTGACGAAGATATAAATGTTTTGATCCAACTGTAGATAGGAGACAGCCCTCATCACGTCTGGACGTAAGCAAAGTCAATCAAAAGCGGTTGCTTGCTTTATTTCTACGCGTAACTCAGTAGCCATCAACGTGGATAAATGACAGCTTACTATGATTAGAAATGGGTGACGCAAGCACCTTGATATACGCATAGTTTTCCTGAAACAAGACTCAGAGAAACTGAGAGTGATTTGGCAGTATACTGTATTACTTTCAAAAAAATGGTTCAAATGGCTCTGAGCACTATGGGACTCAACTGCTGTGGTCATCAGTCCCCTAGAACTTAGAACTACTTAAACCTAACTAACCTAAGGACATCACACACATCCATACCCGAGGCAGGATTCGAACCTGCGACCGTAGCAGTCTCACGGTTCCGGATTGCGCGCCTAGAAACGCGAGACCACCGCAGTCGGCATACTGTATTACTGAAATTGTTTACTGTAGGAGAGCTAAAGAAGTTTGGGTATGTCCATCCTGTGGGACTTCGGCCGTTCACTTACACACAAAACAATTGAACGCCTACAACGGTCGTTCCGAAGTTATTTTGTTATACTGCCAACAGTTTCGGTGACCCAGCGCACTCTGCAGCCTTAACTGACGCTGAGAGAATGTATACGATTGTTCACACCCACAGCGTCATTTAAGGCCAGAAGATGTTGTACTGAGTCACCGAAACTGGTTGGAATATTGCAAAATATCGTCAAAACGACGGCTTCAGGTGTTTGATTTTATTACGCAAAAGAATTTTCGTCCTGTCATCCGTAGGTGAGATCTCGTATTAGGGCTCCCACTTCATGACACTTAAACAGCTCGCATAAACTGCACCGCCCACCTAGACAGTGACCTGCAGGAAGACTGCTTTGTGACATACCGGTGGTATGTCATCGATGTGGCCTAGTATCGACGTGTGAGCGTGCCGCCGTCGCGGTCAACATTAGTGGCCTCTGGCATGTGGAGCTAAAACATCACAGACAGAAGATTCACACTTTCTTGGTGTACTACCATGTGTGCCTTCTGTTGCTGGGACGTACAAGTGAAGATCTTTTCATTCTTTCTCCTTTCGTCAGTTAAATTTAGTTCCTCAGGCAAGATATCTAACTAAGCACACATAAAGACAAGTTAACGTGCATAAATGGCAGCCTTCTGAATTCAGCCTTTTGCTTATTTACACGTAGGTTTCTGATCGATTGATTTCTGATGAGCATTACTTTTTGTTTATCAATTCCTAATGAGTAAGAACAACACAACAAAGAATCTAAACGCTAAATCTGCCAGTTATTGCAGGAGAAACAGGAAATAGATTCTTTGCGTTTACTGCAAGTCAGAATTTCGCCTGCTTCATTTACTGCATACATTTTTTGATATCATTGACTAAACTCAGTATTTCCAGTGTCAACCAAATTATTGTATTTGGTCTTGTCGGTATACCTATTTCATCCTTTTATCTCCTTCTCGTGGATTTTCCTAAGTTGGAACTCGTTTCCGACTCACTTCTTTCTCCAGGTTATGGGACACGGGGTGTGACAATATGTTTTATGAGGACCTAACGTGAAGGTGCATTACGATATCCTGAAATAATTTTTCGAATGAATTGAAGAACTGACTGAAATAGTAATATAGAAGCCGTACGTGCTTGTGTCTCCTCACGACATTATTTTAATTTCAGTGGTTAGTAAACATTTTCTACGAACAGTAGAACAGTAGCACGTCTGCTAACATGTGTACAAGTGTATGTGTATTCTTGTGAGTAACAAATGAAACAGTGTCGTTGTCTGTATTCCGTGATACGTGCTTCATTTGCTGCCTTCAATTCTACTTCTCTCAAAACTACCTACTCGTCTTCTACTATATACCATATCCCTCCTTCCGTCTAACGTAGCCTAATCCTCTCTCTGAATCTCTCAATATCCGGTAGTTCTTTCAATACATTTCGGTCACATATCTTAATTTCTTGCCTCTTATGTAATTTATTAACATACATTAAATAACCAATTACTTAAGATCGGAGTCCATCAGTTCCTGGAAATTCCTTTCAGTATAAAATCTAGTTTTGAAATCTCTCGCTTGTCATTATACTGCATAATCTAGCTGAAACCTTCCAATGTCTCCAGGTCTTTTCCACACATACATCACCAGATGCACTGATGGTAATCGTACAGAGTATCTAGCATGATTTACACTTTAAATAAATTTTACAGCACTTAGATAATTCTTTATTTGTATTTCTTTTTAATAACAAACCCTGTCACGGCCCACAAATGTTAATTAATCGGGTTACTAATTTCGGTCAAGGACGACCATCTTCAGGCTTGACTATACGCGGTGTGCTACACTGCTCGTGTCACTGCGTGTTTTCATGGTACAGTCACCAGAGGGCTTTATCATTGGCTTGCACTGCTGCTGAAACTGGAGTAAGTCTTTAATGTATCAGTGTGGGTTACACGATCAAATCACGTATAGATTCGTTTTTAGTGGAACATCCGGAGACAGAATCTCACTATGGTAGGTTTATAGTGCGACGGCTGTACAATATCCCTGTTGACGACAAAGAAAAGTCAAGGAATTATGTACGATCGTATATTGCCTAGAGTAAACAGTGACATAAAGTTAAATTCATCACTACGAGATCGTGATTAGCATTAGCAGCAAGAAAGCCTGAACCCCTTGTAAGCTGTTAAATCCTTTGTTATTTTACGAATTATTAACGCTAAGGATCACTTTCTGAAGAAGTGATTACGAAAATTTTATTTTTTCATTTAAATAGCCAAATCATATAGCATCATTCTCTAACTCCACAGCGCGGCTTCTTACTAAGTTTCACTTAATATTTGTATAAAGCAATATATCATGAACGAGACACTCGATTAGTATAACGTCAACCTTACCTACTCTTGTGTTATAGCTAACCGTTTTGGCACTCCACGTTAGCGCTACCTGGTATCTGTGTCCCGACTGAACTCAACGCGAAGTTTATGAAGCAGAGCATTCTCAGTGGATTCAGTCATAATTAGGTACTAAAAACCACCTTGTTTCTGATGGACAGGGTATATTCTCTGTCCTCATTTACTTTCATTGTACTTGACAAATTCGTTCCCAATAATCAGATAAACTACTACTTCGTGAGGTTCTACGATTTTCTTCCTCACGCTGGTAGCCGCTGATTTTTTTACGTATTACATATTTTATTAGCCTCGTAAATCAGAACACAATTTTATAACTTCTTTCAGGATAACGTATTGCACTCGGTTTGAAACAAGTGTTACGAGTCACACGTCGCTAAATCTTTGTATTAGATCCTGTCTGAAGATGTAGTAAACTGAAACATGAAATTCTGTTCTTGATAAACTCGAAGAAGCCAAACAGGTCGCTACAATCACATTGAAAGTTAGTGAAATTCTAGCGCCAAAGTAACTTCATTGAAAATTAAATGACGAAATCTATATTTACTTTAACACTCACTAAACTTAGAAATATTTATTCGCCTTATCCTCAATACGCTAAATTTCTTTTTATTAGCTCATAACAGAAATTCACCTCTTGTTGGATTAATACCTGAAGAACAGGTAAAAATTATTTTGGTTTCCTCTATCAGATTATTATCAGCGAGTAAATTATGCAGAGATTTTAGTTAACTGGTGAGCAGACATACGCTACCAGCTCAGAGAAGCAGTTTATTCTCTTTCATAGAACACTGTATTTTTTAAACATTTTTTGATTAAGATGTTACGAAGTCCACAATGGTGGAATGTGTTGTTAATTGTAAGCATGTCTGTCACCATTCTTGGTTTTACTCACTTTTCTTCACATTAACTATTTTAAAGTATTTCTTTGGCTAAAGCCCTTACTCGCATTTTAATTTCAGTGCTTTCTTTCTTTTTTAATGCTTATAACTCTGCTTCCCTGGAACCAATGTTGTACAGTACTGGACGTAATAACGTAAGATGTATCTCTTATTTCACACAGAAAGATAACAGTCATTACCGACATGTTAAACCACATGTCAATCAAGTACATACGAAACAGTTCTACACGCATGGGTAATTCAAAGGAACTACAAAAAAAGGAGGCAAACGTTTCAAGTGAAAAGCTACATAATGTAGGTAATTATTTACGAGTATTAGCGAAGACATGCAATTCACATTTGGGGAAATAAATGTCTCAATACAACGCAACTCAGTAATATACATTAAAGGTTACATTAATTTCTTCTTAGTTTGGTGAGTGTACTGTTTATTTTTATTTTCTATAATTCGCTGAATGCAATGAGACTGGAATAAGCTCAACTGGTTCATGTTTCTTCTTCCACCGTTTCGTAACGGCCTATGGAAAACCGGGGCAAGAACAAAGGCAGCGCCTTCATTCTCATGTTATAGGTAACTCATATTTCTCATTTACAAAAAGTTGTTAAGAGGGTGCTTGTTTACAAACGGGAGTATAAGCTTATGTAGCTGGGGAAAATCAGACAGGGGTATGACGATATAGGCTTTAAATACAGAAGTGTGGCTGAAGATCAGGGTCGATTTGTGAATTACGATGTTTTACAGGATGAAGAAATTAGTTAGGTAAATTTAGCTGTGTTCCACATTTCTATATCAGGAGCGTGAACACGATTTTTAAGGCTGTGTGTATATGTCGAGCTTTCTCCTCAGCCGAGTCATTCAAGATGTGTGCTCTTGTTTGGTTGAGCATCTGACTTACGACAGGACCACTAGTGGAGATGTCTGCTCCAGTATCTTCACACCACCAAGCAGAACATCAGATGGCAGCAAAACATGTAACAATACAACTAACATAAAAAAATGTGTTACATAATTATCTTCCTGGAAATCAAGTCGTAAAACAAAGATATAAATCGAAGAAGACAGAGCTACACAATTTTGTGACAAATGGTTATAGTCATACAACGTGAAATCGTCAGGATCCGGTAGAGTGTAGTCTAGGTATGTACTGTGATTGCCGATAGCTCTTATATTTTTCATTTTTCACCAAGTCCACGAGCAAGAATTATCGTTCTAACCATAAATCAGTACCATTTACGTACTCTCGGTTCATAACAGCTGACAAGTGCATTCGTAGATGATTTTTTCAGTCTGTCATTCATATTTATTTAAGTTCCGATGTCCACACCGCTGTGGCATCCGTTTCACTCATCTGAACGGCAGAAACACGGTCTGGTGACATCTGACTGTCGGTTCCGCAGGGATTACGTTCGTGCTCAGGTAACAGTTTTCCTAATATCAGTGGGGAGTGTTTGCACATGTTCATCTGGACATTACAAAATATTTGTGTTCATGAGGACAACAACATTCATAGCGAAAACACACACATGCACATTCATACACAAAAACACACACACAGTAACAGGACTTGCACTCACCGTACTTATTGCAGGTAAAAGGTAAGTCCCTTGTCACCGTCCTTAAGAACACATTGCTAAGTTTTCGTGACAAATAAAAACACCTACAGCCGGCCTTACGATTCTATTTTATTTTGTCGCTACTAGTTTCAACGCTTCAGTGCGTCATCTTCAGCCTGTTTTTGGTGCTGTACGTGTTGATGTGATCCCCGTGCATAACACATCAGTTGCTAGCATTACCGGATACGCAGATAATGTGTCAGCATTCCTAACATCAACTGCCAACTGCAAAGGTTTGTCCTCGTCCCATCAGGTATACTGGTTCATGATTCACAAGCACTGTGATCGGTTGAAGCTGAATATGTATGTATCATCAGTCTGCTAATTCAGATCTTATTGGTTCACATCACATCTTCATAATTCAACATATTCGAGACCATCGCTCCCAAATCACATGCGAAAATAATACTGCATATACGTCTAACTGCAATGTAAATGCTATTATAAAAATTAATAACTAAACTTGTAAACTATACCTCTGCTTCTTCAGAATTGTACTTGGTGTACACCATCACCTAACAATTCCATGAAAGGAACATTGTACTTTCTTTAGCTTAATCATCCACAGTGTGCTGTTACATACCTGGTCTGTTACGTCAAAAAAACATGCACAGAGGCTCAGTTTTTACGCTGCCTTGTCGTATATCTAGAACCTGTCAGAAGATCCATACAATAGGCAGAAAGTCTAATTTGACGCCACCTAAACACAAGCTAAAGTACATAAATTACAGTTTTCTAAGTTCAGCCATCTGATTACTTATTCATAGGCTTCTGATAGAGTGATTTCTCATTATCACTACTTTAGCTAACCAAATTTTTATGAATATGGAGAACAAAAGAAAGAAGCTACATTCAGAAATCCTACCAGTTACAGAGAAAAAAAAACACAAGTTGATTTATTTGTATCCGCCGAAAATCTTGCTTTGTCAGCCACAAGGCTCTTGCAGTTATAACACAGAGAAACGCGCAGACATGTACATACATTAGTAATTCTACTACAGCTTTGCAGTCCATGAAAAACGTTTGCTAACCCCTCAAATCAACATCATGACTACAAAATATGCTTCCTTAGGCTGCACAAGCATTTACACCTTCATACATCGTAATTTCAGTCACTGCTTAAGCTTAATTGAAAAAAAAATTTCCGGTTACCATATTGCTCCATCATGTTAGATCGCAACGTAAGTATACACCAATATTTATACCCTACAAGGTAATCACTGTGAGAATTTACATACACAGTCCTCTTAATTACACGTATTGGCACACACTATCAAGGTTCAACGCACATATTGATTTACAAGAACTGATTATAACATATCAAGGAACTAATCATTTGAAGTAGTCTTTTAGATCCCGATGAGGCTATAAACTTTTATATATTAATAGACCCAGGATAGCACAGTAAGTATGCACAGAAGTGAATTGTTCCCACAATGACAAATGAGCGAGTTTTCAGTAATTTCTGTGATGACCGACATCAACTTGTAGCGTATTGCTTTAGTCATGACTAATTTTTTGCCCAGGGTTTGGAGTACGAGTTGTGACAATTCTTTTTGTGGGGTACTATATGAAGTTGACTTTCATAACCACAAATTATTCCAGCATTTCCTTCAAATACAGTCATGTACATTACAAGACTGCCTTTCAATTGAGATTGCTGGCTAACATTTGAACAACCAGATTCATTAACTTTGTTAATTACTTGTTCAACAATATATTCAACAGAATGCAACTCAGGCTGTAATCTTCACCCTAACATCTTGGCAAAATTTACCACAACAAGAATCCATTTGCAATAAATCCACTTCCACTCCCTGCCCATCAACCTTGATACAATATTTTCCCTTTGGAGAGTTCACTTTAGCGTCTCTCCCTCTCAAACAGAAAGTCAATCCATGCATATAATCCACCAGTTAATTGTCAGCCACTACGAATGTGATCTGAATAGCAACATTTCCTAAAGGCAATCTTATCTTGAGATATCTTATACTGGGTCCAATTGATCCCATGATTCTTGAGCTGGTAACTGGCAAAGTAGGTATTTTGGCAGATTCACACATCCTCTTACACAAATTGATAGACAGAACATTCGAGACAGCACCATTATCTAAAACAATCTCAAAACCCATATCTTTTTATGCTTCTACATTGGGGTGAAATATTTTCACAGCTGAATAGTATATTCATTTAGTTTCTGATATAATTCTGCTTGTATGTTACATCCACCATTATAAAGGGGCATGTTAACGCTTCTGGCATTCTCACTACTTCTACCGATGACCTGCTTTCTGGGACTCAATGTTGTCATTCGTATTTTCCTGTTCGGAGGTGGTATAAAAGTAATTAACCCCTCCCACACTCGATTTCAGAGTATGACAGTTCAAAATCACATTTTGTGTCCACTACTGTCTGTGAACTTGCCACACTATCGAATTCTGATAGCCAAATTTGTGCTAGTTATTTCGTCGTTGTTGCAGTGCCCTTTGGGCAGAGCAGGACGCTATAGGATGACTGCATCTGCGTAGTTTTCTTCACAAGTTTTGTCTGCCCTTCTGCAACAAAGCCGTAAGTGCCATGGCCACCACTGTCAGCTCACCCATTGTAACTACCACGCCAACAGTTTTCTCAGCGTTCCAATTCGTTCCTACCATGACGCACGTAACATATTGCCACCTTTGGTTCTTCTTGTACAATGTCAATGAAATCCCCACTCCGATACATACTCCTCAAGGTTAGCCTCTCTATACATACGTGCATAATAATGCGAAGTCTTAGCTAGCACGCTCGTCTCGCTTAATTTTACTTCATGGTCACCCGTTTCAAAAACATGTTCCACTACAGCCGATTGGTCCGTGTGTCCCAGTCGACAGTTACTTTTATGTTCAGATAGGCGAGTATTGATACTTCTTTTTGTGGTTCGCATGTGATGTAGTTTCTCTTGCAAATAAGCAGGCTCACAGATTTTATTAGCCCTGTCCACCAGTGTCTTGGAGAAAAGAAAGCATTATGGGAGATTAATGCGGACAAGAGTAATATTGTACTTTTTGCTGACAAGGGAAATGCTACCGTGGTGATGAAGAGTGAAGACTACCACAAGAAGATCAGTGACCCTTTGGATCTTACCACTTAGATAAAGTTGAAAAAGGATCCTACAACGAAAGTGGTGACAGTTACCAATCAATTAATAAAAAGTCTTCTATTCCTTCAGAGGATAAAAAAGATCTTTGCAAAACGGACGCTTATCCTCCTAGATTATATGGGCTACCTAAGGTGGATAAACGTAAAGTCCCACTGAGACCGATAGTAAGTGCTATTTGATCCCCTACTCAAGAGCTGGCTAGACATCTTGCCACCTTGGAAAAACTGATCATCACATTAAAAACTCTATGCACTTAATCGAAAAATTGAAGGAGACTACCGTCAGCCCCCGTGATATTCTTGTCAGCTTTGATGTGGGGTCTCTGTTCACCATGGTCCCTGTCAACGAAGCTCTTGCTTGCATATGTGACATATTTCCTATTGATATAGTAGCTTTGTTTAGACATTGTCTTTCCACGACTTATTTTCAGTACTCTAATGGGTTCTATGAACAAATTAATGGAGTGGCAATGGGTAGCCCTCTAAGTCCAGCCGTTGGTAATATTTTTATGGAATTTTTTGAACAGCAAGCACTGCAGTCAGCCGGGAAAGGCCTTTGAAGTGGTATCGGTATGTGGACGACACTTTTATCATATGGAATCACGGTGAAGAAGAACTGAACCGTTTTTTCAAGCATTTGAATAGTATCAATTCAAAGATACAATTCACTATGGAGACAGAAAGTAATGGACTAATTTTTTGGACGTCTCAGTAATTAAACGAGCTGATGGGACTCTTGGTCACAAAGTCTACAGAAAAGATAAGCATACCGATCGTTATCTTCATAAGGATTCAAACCACCATCCCAGGCAGAAGAGAGGTATTATCAAGACATTGGTGGACAGGGCTAATGAAATCTGTGAGCCTGCTTATTTGCAAGAGGAACTAAATCACTTGCGAACCGCTTTCCAGAAAAATGGATACGCTGGAAAGGAGATAGATCGAGCACTCCATCCCAGAAGAAAAATGTCCGAAACGTGCAACAACAACGACCATCGGTGGGGAAAGTTTTTCTTCCATTCATCCACAATATTACGGACCGTATCGGGGAAGTGCTGGCCAAGTTCAGAGTTGAAACAATCTTCAGACCCACCAAGAAGATTAGTGAATGCGTAAGATCCACGAAAGATGCACGACACCCTTTAGCTACTCCTGGTGTGTATAAGATCCCGTGTAGTTGTGGGAAGGTTTACATTGGAACCACAAAATGAAGTATCAATAGTCGCCTAACTGAACATAAAAGGAACTGTCGACTGGGACACACGGACAAATCGGCGGTAGCGGAACATGTTTTTGAAACGGGTGACCATGAAATAAAATTTAGTGAGACGAGCGTGCTAGCTAAGACATCGCATTATTATGCACGTATGTATAGAGAGGCTGTAGAGATTTTTAAACACCACAATAATTTTAACACGAAAGAAGAAGGCTTGAAGTTAGATAAGATATGGCGATCGACTTTGTACCAAAGATGTGACAATCGATTACCTTCGATCGAGAGCAATGACGCCAGCCAGAGATAGTTATACTGTTGACAACACGTGACGAGTGGTGGCGCCCTCTACACGCTCTATATAAACAGCACCTCCACGGCCTAGCAGCCAGTCGTAGACTCACCTCAGATGATGTTGCCCGCAGCTGGCAACGAAACGTCAGGGAGAAGTATTTCTACTATTGGACCACGGCCTCTTAGCCCGGAAAAGTTATCTACTGTAGATTCAGCTTGTTACACAGAAACTCATCTCATCTTAGAAATTTCATTTTCTTCAATTAATAAGTCCAGAAATGAAATTATTCTCTAGCATTGCAGGTAATCTTGACTATGAAACCAAAATCAGACATAATTTTGGAAAAATTATAAATTTTCACAATTATTAGTATTTCATGTTATTCTATTGAAGGAAAAAAAACAGAATCTTACGGGCTGCATTTACCATTCTGGAACATCGGAAGTGATTTCTGTTAAATCCTGTAACCTAATATGTAACAAACTCTAACAAAAGATTCTATTTTTGACATTACAAAAACTCAATAGATCGCTATACGCACAGAAACGAAAGCTACTGAAATTCTATTGGCAGTAGCTACGATTTATTTGGAAAAAGAGAACATATTAGAATGTAGTTCTTCTAGTGCATCTGAACATGGAACAGTGGAAAATGAACTAGTAGAATCTGTATTTGAAGTAGTCCTTACCTGAACACGGGATCATTTATTCTACTAAATCTCTTTACGCAGAAATGTCGGTTTATTAGCTTGTAACAAAAATTCACATCACCTTAGATCAGTATCCGGGGAATGAATAAAACTCATATTCTCTTCCTCTAGTTATGTGATGGAGATCCAAATTGACATCTGTGGCTCAGAAACTAATCGCTATCAGACCAGAGACACAATTTGTTCTCTTTTATAAAACACTGTAGTTTGTAAAATACTTTCTCAGGTTACGATGCTACATCAGAAGCCACCATTAGTCGTATTGAAAATGATTTAATTTCTAATTTTATCATAACCTTGGGAAAGTATATCTAAAAATCATAGCTTGGCTTCGGTGAAAGTTCGATGCTGGCATTTGACGAGGAGAAGATAAATTAGGAAGTCCGTGCGAATCTTAGAAAGTGAGTTTATGTCTAGCTACCGAAAAGGATTATCGGGGTGACAAGTTGCAAAAATGAGATACATCTTGACCTTTAAGGGTCTGTAATGAATTTAATTCATTTGTTCAGCTGCAGCATTTTGACACGCTATACCTTATGAATTTCGACTTATCACTGTCTGAATAGTAGAGACCGGTCAGCGTGGCAACGCTCAGGAGATGCCTTTACTGTTTCTTGGCATTTCTCTTAATGAATGACACTTCTAAGTTCAAAAAGAGTGACAACGATTATCACGTGAGAATATCCTTGTACTTTGACACTGCAACGTTTCTGTTGTAGGGACAAAACTGACTTTTATCGGAGGAGACCCATTAGTCGACTACCGTGTAAAGATTTCTGTACCCTCTTACGAGTGACATAGGAAGTAAAAATGCTCACAAAATTAAAACCATATGTATGACAGAGTATCACATCGTTAGTTTGATACCTTGTGTCTAGTTGAAAAAAACACATTTAATCTATTGCACCTATGAGATCGTTCAGTACATCCGTTTCAAGAGTTCATAACACGGTTTACAGCTTTGTCTGACGTGGTAGGCTGCATGTAGAGAAATGAAAGTCGGTAAGACCAAGTCGTTCATTAATCAGTGGCAAATGCAGTGGAAAGACGAGGCACGTTTCAGCTGGAGTGACAGTCAGATGAGCTGATTTATACGCGACGCAGATTACATTGCGTGTCGTCCGCTCTGGATTTGCTCGCACTAATTATCTCCGGATTGCCACATCAATCATTTATCTGTCAGTTGGTTACAGGGAGTGTTACACAAAGCTGCCTCACCGTGAATGACAGCAAAGTTGGGCGATAAATTTTTACGTACACACCTTGCATTACGGATTTGCTGAGGAAACGATTCGCCAATATTCAATAAATTATTCTACTGCACTTGTGACATTAACTTTCTGCTGATTATGTCATGACACGAAAATTGCTGCTGAAGTACTTAGCTATCAAAACAGGTGAGGTAAAGCTGTTTCGACATCCGACATCCAATAATTTGTACATTGGTACTAATGGTTTCTAAGGAAATTTGCTGCTTATGGAAAAATACAGTTATTGAAAATGTTTAGTAATTACGCTAATGTTTGTCTTTGTACATCAATTGGTAGCATTTTTTGTGCTTCAAGAGAACTCTTATAAGGGTTAAGAGCAATGAGTGCCACCATAACAAGCAGTGAATGTATAATAATAATTATTAATTATATAATTTTGCCAGAGTCTAGACAGAAATAATTTAGTAATGCAACACTACGGAGGAAAACAGTACACTGAAAAGTCTTAAAGTGAAACAGTTTCAAAATACACGAAGACAGCCTCAAATTTACATGAATGCCAGTATAAGAATGACTTGCAGGTTATGGTAAAAAAAAGTCTTCTCACATTTCGGACATTTACAATGAATCAAAAAACTATTCCTATTGCGGTGGAAGAAGAACACACAAACCACTTTTCAAGCACAAAGCAGCTATAAAAGAAACGGCGAAACCGGCTGCGAGAATTCGTACGCTTGTATATTGAGAAAGTTTTGCAATTTTACAAATGTTCCTGTTTGTGTAACTATAAACTGAGTAGCATGGAAAATTCATTCATGGTGACTAACAGTTGTACCACTACTGAAAGCATAATTCTCGCTACTCGCTTTGCCACGCTTGTAGCCCTGTATTGCAATGTTTGTGCATGTACACATTACGTGTACTATAACTGACGGTGTTAACGTCGCTGATCGCCGACGTGTGCAGCGTGCTTATGAACAACGTTGTATGGCACATATTATCGGATGTTGGGACGCTATTGCAGTATCGCCGCTTATGGCTTTATCTTACGCTACTAGCAGTATTTCTCGTGGTAACCGTTCCGGTACTGCACAACAAGCGATCCAGTGTAACAACACTCAACATCGCAGATCTGCTGTCAGCAGCAACGACAAATTAAAATCGTAATTACAAATTTTGAAGAACACATAAAGTTTTCATACCCTTTTTACCATAACTTTATATGTTCTTCAAAATTTGTAATTACGATTTAAAAAACTAATATTTACTTGCATACAAACAGTAAAGAATATTCTTTGTAGTTAGCAGCCATAAAGAAAAAGCCCATTCATGATGCTGTAACTGCAGTGAAACATTTTTGGGATATAAAACAAAACTGTGCTCTGCTAAAGGCGGATCCCATCCAAAGACGTATGTATTGTTAAAGCAAACACAGACAAAAGTGCTTCAACCTCAAGACGATTGTAGTAACGGGAATGTCGCTAAGTAATAGAAAACAAACTAATAACGTACGATGAAGTAAGTTTTACACGGACCAGTAAAAATGCGTAAATAGGCGAAGATACCGCTTTGATTTGATTGAGACACACGTCACGAAAACGGAAGCTAGTCCCGGCGTAACGGTAACAAATGTCAGTAGAATAACGTGGTAGACAAGTATTGTAACTGTCTGTACGAACTATTTGCTTAATACAGTAGACAGACAATGCGTGTCTTGTGAATGGTGCTGCCTATCACCAAAGACAGACAGGTAGACCGTCATTCGAATGTAACTTTGGTACTTTGGTAGGGAACTGCACTCCAAAATCATTTCTATTTTTGATATTTCTGAGTGACAGAAGCGTTTTGTAATTTCAGATTCCAGTTAATCTTTGAGCATGTAGACCTACCGGATAGCAGATGCAAAATTGTGTGAAGTGGTTGTGTTCTTCCTTTTCTTTCTAGCAGCATTTTTGGGACATTTCGTACCCTAATACAGTGCTACTGTGAATATTTCGTTCCACATTCCCGTTTTTATGAAGGCTTTACTGTTGTTGTCGTGGTCTTCAGTCCTGAGACTGGTTTGATGCAGCTCTCCATGCTGCTCTATCCTGTGCAAGCTTCTTCATCTCCCAGTACCTACTGCAACCTACATCCTTCTGAATCTGCTTAGTGTGTTCATCTCTTGGTCACCCCCTACGATTTTTACCCTCCACGATGCCCTCCAATACTAAATTGGTGATTCCTTGATGCCTCAGAACATGTCCTACCAACCGATCCCTTCTTCTAGTCAAGTTGTGCCACAAACTCCTCTTCTCCCCAATCCTATTCAATACTTCATCATTAGTTATGTGATCTACCCATCTAATCTTCAGCATTCTTCTGTAGCACCACATTTCTAAAGCTTCTATTCTCTTCTTGTCCAAACTATTTATCGTCCATGTTTCACTTCCATACATGGCTACACTCCATAGAAATACTTTCAGGAATGACTTCCTAACACTTAAATCTATACTCGATGTTAACAAATTCCTCTTCTTCAGAAACGCTTTCCTTGCCATTGCCAGTCTACATTTTATATCCTCTCTACTTCGACCATCATCAGTTATTTTGCTCCCCAAATAGGAAAACTCCTTTACTACTTTAAGTGTCTCATTTCCTAATCTAATTCCCTCAGCATCACTCGACTTAATTCGACTACATTCCATTATCCTCGTTTTGCTTTTGTTGATGTTCATCTTATATCCTCCTTTCAAGACACTATCCATTCCGTCCAACTGCTCTTCCAAGTCCTTTGCTGTGTCTGACAGAATTACAATGTCATCGGCAAACCTCAAAGTTTTTATTTCTTCCCCATGGATTTTAATACCTACTCCGAATTTTTCTTTTGTTTCCTTCACTGCTTGCTCAATATACAGATTGAATAACATCGGGGAGAGACTACAACCATGTCTCACTCCCTTCCCAACCACTGCTTCCCTTTCATGTCTCTCGACTCTTATAACTGCCATCTAGTTTCTGTACACATTGTAGATAGCCTTTCGCTCCCTGTATTTTACCCCTGCCGCCTTCAGAATTTGAAAGAGAGTATTCCAGTCTACATTATCAAAAGCTTTCTATAAGTCTACAAATGCTAGATATGTAGGTTTGCCCTTCCTTAATCTAGCTTCTCAGATAAGTCGTAGGGTCAGTATTGCCTCACGTGTTCCAACATTTCTACACTATCCAAACTGATCTTCCCCGAGGTCGGCTTCTAGTAGTTTTTCCATTCGTCTGTAAAGAATTCGCGTTAGTATTTTGCAGTTGTAACTTATTAAACTGAGAGTTCGGTAATTTTCACATCTGTCAACACCTACTTTCTTTGGGATTGGAATTATTATATTCATCTTGAAGTCTGAGGGTATTTCGCCTGTTTCATACATCTTGCCCACCAGGTGGTAGAGTTTTGTCAGGAGTGGCTCTCCCAAGGCCGTCAGTAGTTCCAATGGAATGTTGTCTACTCCGGAGGCCTTGTTTCGACTCAGGTCTTTCAGTCCTCTGTCAAACTCATCACGCAGTATCGTATCTCCCATTTCATCTTCATCTACATCCTCTTCCATTTCCATAATATTGTCCTCAAGTACATCGCCCTTGTATAGACCCTCTATATACTCCTTCCACCTTTCTGCTTTCCCTTCCTTGCTTAGAACTAGGTTTCAATCTGAGCTGTTTGTGTTCATGCAAGTGGTTCTCTTATCTCCAAAGGTCTCTTTAATTTTCTTGCAGGCAGTATCTATCTTACCCCTAGAGAGATAAGCCTCGTGTACATGTTCCAGCTGTGCGCCCATGTACCTCTAGTGGCGAGTTTTGGAAGCCAGCGCTCTTACAGTGTTCGCACATTCATCCGCAGGCAACGGCATTACGATCCCTTCAGTGGTTTTTATTTTACAGCTTCCGGCTCGTTAGTATGGTATGCTCTTAATACTATAACTACGCCTTTCGGAGGATTGAACCTCTATCGCCAGATGGATTTACGTATATTAAAAGCGTAGATGTATTGAATGTTCAACTTCTTAGTAGGCTGCAGCTCTGTATTTCTTCGATCTACATGACAATTACTTTCTGTATAAAGCAGTACAAAAAGTATATAGAAAGTGTATGTGCTCCAGATACCATTGGAATGGGAGTCTCAGACAACTGACAGGTAGTGCCACAGATTACCCAGAAGTCATACACAGAAATCGTAGATGACTGACTGATACAAAAAATAATGATAGGGATAAAATTTTCCAAAATAAGTAGTGAAAAGTATGAGAAATGTGATTCCTTTCGGCAATCTGTATTTCCGAATGATAAAGAGGTAAATATTGAACCATATCAACATTTCCCACTGTACGAGTATGAAGTAAATAAAGAACAAACGTTGTGGAGGAAAAAGCAGCGAAAAAGAGAAGAAATGACCTCGTCTGAGTCATGCAGTTATTACGAACGGCGTTCGTTGACGTCGGAAAAATAAAATTAAATAAAAACATCGAGTAAGTACCACCAACAACTGCCGGCCGAAGTGGCCGTGCGGTTAAAGGCGCTGCAGTCTGGAACCGCAAGACCGCTACGGTCGCAGGTTCGAATCCTGCCTCGGGCATGGATGTTTGTGATGTCCTTAGGTTAGTTAGGTTTAACTAGTTCTAAGTTCTAGGGGACTAATGACCTCAGCAGTTGAGTCCCATAGTGCTCAGAGCCATTTGAACCATTTTTGAACCACCACCAACAACTGAGGACGACCTATGTTCGATTTTTAGTGAATGACTTAGTTCGTATTGTGATTGGTCATTAATTGTCATTATTGTTAATTCCCTGAAAAGTGACTAGGTTGTAGCATCTCACTACTCACTTTTAAAAAAAAATTGAGGTAATTAAATCATGTCCTTAAAGATAAAAATCAACACATGGTATTGTTTATGCAGGCCATCTTCATGTGGCGCTTACGGTTTACGCGGTAATAAATGGGTAATAACCTTAATGTTGAAGTTGTGCAGGATGTTTATCATGAGTTTGTAGGTTAGGTGGAACACAATTTCAGAGGTTCTATGATAATCTTCGTAACAGTTGGGCTGGTGAGGATCACGAAATAATGAGGAGGAATGTGGAAGCATGGTGGATGAGGAGCTGATGTAACCATTTGGAGAATAAAATTTGTCATATCCCTTCCGAGGGCTACAGTTATGTGATTGTACCTTGTTGTGTATGTGAGAGGGATTTGGTGCAGCAGGGTTGGAATTATGAACGTGATAGCGTGGTAGCGGTGTCAAATAAGGTGACTAAACAAGAGAAAGCGAAATGGAGTGGTTCTAGGAGTTTGAGATGGTGGCACTTAAGTGATATGTATATTGGTTCAAATGGCTGTGAGCACTATGGGACTCAACATCTGAGGTCTCAGTCCCCTAGAACTTGGAACTACTTAAACCTATCTAACCTAAGGACATCACACACATCCATGCCCGAAGCAGGATTCGAACCTACGACCGTAGCGGTCACGCGGTTCCACATTGAAGCGCCTAGAACCACTCGGCCACCCCGACCGGCGATACGTATATTGTCATTCAAATGGATGGCTATTTTGGTTGACATTTGTCATGAAACGGATTGTATAACCTGTAGTGGGATGGGATGTAAAGAGGTAATCGGATGGATTAAGGTGTCTATATGTTGGATGCAGACATTCATCAATGCTTTGTAACGTGCCATTTTGCCTTGCAACTGGTGGAAGAGGTCAGGTGGGATAAGTATCTGGCCTTCCATTAGAGGAGACATTGCTAATTGCAGTAGGGACAGCGTTTTTTTGCCTTGACATCAGGAAGGTCCTGCATGGTTTCTGTAACGTTGTTTCAACGGCGGATTCCGCAACCTGTAGGCAGTGGACCAAATTGGAACGCTCGTTTCCTGTACTGCTGTAGTGATGCTCTCTTCACACTGCCTCATGATTATGTCGCAAAGCAGTCTCCATTAATATCTCATTCTGACCCACTAGATATAGACATATACGCAACAGTAATTATAATCAGAAACTAAAGTAGGGACCGTCATATGATATGTGTCATATGGTATGTCTTCCTTTCTCCTTTGACCCTCTACTCAATTTTTCACAACAATTGAAGTGTTTAATTATTATCGTATTCCATACTTGTGCTTGAAATGAACTTAATTAATCTGGAAGCGCTCAGTCGGAGTCCCCTCTTATTATAATTCTCTTTTTTTGTGTACGATGCACGTGTGTAGAGATTCCTAAATAATTTCCAGTGACATCCTAGAAGCATTCAACTATTCATGCATTCAGGGAAGTAGGTGCCACAAATAGCTGATTCAAACCGCAAATGTGGCAGAGCAAAAGTGGTGTTCATTAAATTTTGCTGAAGTATCTAAATGAACAATCTCATCCTTAGAACTACAGACTGATCGGTGCTTGGTATTCTGCTGCCGTCCCTAGCAAAACCTATCAACATAACAGGAAGAGACTATATTGTGGTACTAGTTTACAATATTTCTGTCCAAACCTCCCTTTTCATCAGTGTCATAACCATCGTACTTAGTGAGAATAGGCGGGAAGGAAGGACGTCTACCTTTGTCCAGCGTTTGCACTGCTCCCCGAGATATTCCAGCCGAATAGTTCGGAGGTCCAGTTGTTTTTGATTATGGTATTTTTTTCACAGTATGCAAGGATATGATTGCATTTTGAAATGTAAGCACTAAGTGCGGGACGCAAAGGAATAACTACTACATTACGGAGAACGTAGATACAAGCAAAAGGAAAGCATTGCTTATGACGGTTTTGCAAAGAGAACTTGTCCGTCATCAGTATTTTCATTCATTCATTTCTCGGAGATGATATTCTTAACTATTAGAAGGAACTAAATGAAGAGATAATTGTTTAATTAATAGTGTATCTCAGTGACATTATTTTTTCTTTTCCATTACGGTATATCTAAGCTGAAAATTAATAATATTCTCCCTTGAGAACATTTTGCATTCCTTTCTATCGAGCCAGTAATAAAATAAAACTCAGGGAAGCCCTTTTAAAGAAACCAGAGTCGTTTAACGGTATTAATTAGCTGTGGCTTTAATTAAGCAACTTCACGCTCTTACAAATTTAAAGGCCTCAAATTGCGAGCAACTTAGCTCATTTTACTCGGACAGTTCTGATGAGCAGAGTTGAAGACAAGTGAGTCTTGTAAGTAATAAGAAGACAAGAAGGCGCTACCGCCGAGGTTGGCTTCATGTAGAAATCCTCTGTTTACAAGTGGGGGAATTGTAGGCACTCATTCGGGATACTTTGAAAGCAGATCACTGATTACCCACATAACAACACTCAAGAGGTTCACAAGTGGTTCACGGTGCTAAAAGCTACTTAAATATCATTAACATGTTATAAAATGCTACACAATGTAGTACAAAATTTAATGACTCTGACACTATTTTCGTCCCGTGGTAGTACTGTCCAATATTACCAAGAAATGTGACCTTTTAGCCTTCTACACATAGCAATCTGTGTACCAAAAAGATGGACGTCATTTTTGACATAATATATTTCATACTTCACATAAACGTACTTTCATACAACCGTAGATATTCATACTACTGACGATGGACCATACTCCCGAATACGGATCTATAAATCCTCCTACACCATGACTATGGTGCAACAACATTTTGATCTACACGGAAGCGCCAAAGGAACTGGTATACGCATGCTTATTCAAATAGAGAGGTATGTAAACTGGAAGAATACGGCGCTGCAGTCGGCAACGCCCGTATAAGACAAAAAGCGTCTGGCGTAGTTGTTAGATTGGTTATTGCTGCTACAATTGCAGGTTATCAAGATGTAAGTGAGTTTGAACTTTGTGTTATAGTCGGCGCAAGAGCAATGGATCACAGCATCTCCGAGATAGCGATGAGTTGGGGATTTTTCCGTAGGACCATGTCACAAGTGTATTGTGAATATCAGGACTCCGATAAAACATCAAATCTCCGACATCGCTGCTGCCGGAAAAAATCCTGCAAGAACGGGACTAACGCGACTGAAGTGAATCGTGCAACGTGACACAACTGCAATCCTTCCGCAAATTGCTGCAGATCTCAATGCTGGGCCATCAACAAGTGTCAGTTTGCGAATCGTTCATCGAAGCACCATCGTTATGGGCTTTCGTAGTCGAAGTCCCAAGAGTGTATACTCTTGTTGATTGCACGACAAAAAGGTTTACGCCTCACCTGGGCCCGTCAGTACCGAAACTGGACTGTTGATGACTGGAAACATGTCGTCTGCTCGGACGAGTCTCGTTTAACATGTTATGGAGACAGCCTCATGAATCAGTGGACCCTGCAGGTCAGCAGGGACTGTTCAAGCTCGTGGAGGCTCTGTAGCTGTGTGGGGCGTGTGCAATTGGCGTCATATGGGACCTATGATACGTCTAGATACGACTCCGATAGGTGACAATTACGTAAGCATCCTGTCTGATCACTTGCATCCATTTATGTCCAGCGTGCATTCCGACGGGCTTGGGAAATTCCAGCAGGACAATGTGGCAACCGACAAGTGACATAACTAGGTGTAACTGAATCAAACTGGTCAGAGGTCACCCAGTCGTGCACAGAAAGTTAGACGTCACATGGTGTAAGGTCAGGTTGACTATGTCCGCCCCCGGTAGCTGAGTGATCAGTGCGACAGAATGTCAATCCTAAGGGCCCGGGTTCGATTCCCGGATGGGGCGGAGAATCGTCATTTCATCCCCATCGACGCGCGATCGCCGAAGTTCCTTCTAATCGAAAGACTTGCACCAGGCGAAAGGCCTACCCGATGGGAGTCCTAGTCACACGACATGCATTATTTAGGGTGGCTATAACGCAAAATGGGGCTGCACCTATACATGTGGCAGTTCAATGATCGGGAAAAAAACAGTGTGTCAATCAGCGAGCTGGTAGAGTGCACTAGGGTCGTGGCCATCATTACGTTTCGGCCCAGAGACAACACCATTCGGATGACCTTACACGGGGAAGGATCATCTGGAAAAAAGAAGGACGGGGTGCGTTTAGCGTAGCCGAGGATCATTTTACCACGTGTATGGACAGCATTCTGAACGATGACAGAACACTTGGCCAATGGACTTGCCTGTTCCCCAGGCTTAAATCGGACCCAGCCAACTGGATGCGTTGGGGAGACATAATGCAGGACGTCCACATTCACAAGCGAAGATCCAGCAATTGCCAAGCGCGCTGGTGGAGGAATAGAACACACTGCTGCAGAAAATTATTACAAACCTTGTGGCCAGGTGGGAACACGTTGCTAGAGCCTACATTGTCGTCATCGATAATAACGCGTCCTATTAAGAACCATCTCTCCCCTTTATATGTCCAGTAAATACTCTAAATGGCGGAGACCTCATTATAGTAATGGTTTTTGAGTGATATTGTCATTTGCCCCCAGGGGCTCAGCATTCATTTGCTGGGTACGGGCTTGGCGACCCCGGGGTTCCTGAGCTGGGGACTGGTAAGCGCCGCCAGTCCCCTGTCACCGTAAGCTCTGAGCATACTTCAGCGAGCACCGTGCGGCGCGGCGGTGGAACGTTGTGTGTCTCAGGGAATGGGGATCTTGGCTTGACCGCCCGGATCGCGAGTATGGAATAAACCTCTATAAAAAAAACCTCAATCTCAAGGTGTGCCGCGCGCCGATGAGATGCATGGCTGTTGAGGTGGAGCAGTCGTTAGCGGGCAACCTCTGGGGAGCCTGCCGCACCTCAGTTGTATAAGGCTTACCTAGGCACGCGGGGTTCTGTCTAGGTGGACTCCTAGTTCCCTAGCTGCTCGTGGGACCGAGATGGAACCCTCGGAGTTTTCTTCTACTCCTCCCAGCGGAAAGGGTGGGTCGCTGGTAGGTTCTAACACCCAATCTCACAAGAGGGCTCGTGTAGCCAGTCCTCCTGATTCAGGTAGTAGTAACAGAACGCATGCTGCTTCGAAGAATGTGTTTCTTATAATTAAAAGAAAAGATGGGAGTTTCGAAAAAGTTTCGCCATTTTATATCCAGAAAGGCTTAGAAGGTATTGCTAGCACATTAAAATCTGTAAAGCGCTAGCGAAATGGCACCTTGTTGGTTGAAACATTTAGCTTCCAGCAAGTCCAGAACCATCAGAAGGCACAATTTCTTGGGGAGTTTGCGATAGAGACTGAATTTCACAACACCTTGAACTACAGCAAGGGTGTTGTGACTTGCAGAGATCTCGTTGACATTCCCCAAGACGAACTGAAGGCTGAATGGTCCCGGGAAGGAATTGTCGACGTGCAACACGTTATGAAACGGGTGGATGGTACTCTCATAAAGACTGACTCATTTATCCTTACATTTAACAGCACCAAATTGCTAGAGCATGTGAAGGCAGGTTTCCTACGTCTTAGTGTACGGCCTTATTACCCCAACCCCATGCGGTGTTTTAAATGCCACCACTTTGGACACACCACTCTCGGCTGTAGAGGGGAAGCCACTTGCGGGAATTGTGGTAAAGCCGCCCATGAAATAGTTGGTTGCTCCTCTCCTCCCAAGTGTGTCAACTGCTCTGGGGATCACCCTGTGTGGAGTAGGGACTGCAGAGTTTTCCTTGAGGAACGGAAGATCCAGGAACTTAAGACTACAAAACGCATCCCGTATGCTTCCTTTTCTTCCGTTCTCAAACAGCCAGTCTTGAAAACCGATGCCGCTACACAAACGGAGGTTGCTACTGTCAGCACTAGCACCTGCGTTTGTCAATGTACGTGTGCTGCTGTTATTCCTGTGAAGCCTGCTGCTCCCCCCCCCCCCCCCGGCCTTCTGACCAGGCTGTGGTAGCTGACATCATGGAACTTCCTGCCCCTTCCCGGGTCCAGTCTTGTGCACTGCCCAGTGCTGCTACACCCCCTACTGCTTCTGAGGTTTTGGCTCCAATGCCACCTCAGTCCAGAAAATCGAAGCCAAAGACAAAGGTGAAGACTCGCCCACTAAAGGAGACTGAAGTTCTACAGTCTGCTGATGTGGATGTCATTCTCTCTGACATCTCTCTCGACTCCTCTTCTGAGGCGATGGAATTTGATGTCAGACTGGGGCAATCATCTCGCCCCAAAACTGAGCCTCCACCTGTTGTGGGCTCTCCTCCCCGACAGAAAGTGAGAATGAAGGTACTCCCACCCTGATAGATGGCTCCCATTATACAGTGGAACATGAATGGATTCTGGGCACATGTGGAGGAACTGAACCTCCTAGCACGGCAACGACCCCTGTGCTTGTGTTTACAGGAAACGCATTTCAGACCATCTGATGCTCCTGCACTAAGGGGCTATACGTTATATCGCCGAGATGACCTGACTAGAGACAGGGCCAAAGGCGGAGTCGCCGTGTTTGTCGATAATGACCACCACTCCTCTGCTCTCCCCCTGGATACCGACCTGCAAGCAGTTGCAGTTGAAATTTATTCCCGTCGGAGGCTTACCGTTTGCTCCCTTTATTTACCCCATCTGGAAGCAGTGAACTTACAGGCTCTCACAGACCTTATCGACCAACTACCCCGCCCGTTTCTTCTCCTGGGAGACTTCAATGCCCATCATGTCCCGTGGGGCTCCAGTTCTCTTTGCGCTCGAGGTCGAATTTTGGAGAGCCTCCTAACATCTCAAGTGTTGTGCATCCTCAACATAGGTACTCCGACTCATTTCTCTAGTGCTACAGGGTCATTCTCAGCCATTGACCTATCTTTCTGCTCTCCAACCCTCACTGACTCCGTTCACTGGGAGGTCATTGACGACCTACGTTACAGCGATCACTTCCCTATCCGCATTCATCTCCTGGATGGTGTATTGCTGGAGCAGCGGCCACCATCGTGGATGATTGGCAGGGCTAACTGGCCACTGTTCACTCGGTTGGCTGTCTTTGACCGCCGCAACAGCGTACAGGAATGGGTGGATCACCTCACGCTTGTGATCCACCATGCTGCTGACCTGTCCATACCACAGTCTTCTGGCACTCTCAAGCGGCGCCTTGTGCCTTGGTGGACAGAAGAGTGCCGTTCAGCCATCCGGGACAGGCGTGAGGCTCTTCGCCGATTTAAATTCCGCCCAACAGCGGTCAATCTTACCGCCTTTCGTATCGCGACAGCCAGGGCACACCGTGTCATTAAAGAGAGCAAGAAAAGGTCATGGCAGGAGTTTCTGGACTCCATCAACCGTTCCACTTGTTCCACAAAGGTATGGGAAGCCATCCGGAGGATTTCCGGTAAACGCAGCCGTTTACCAATAGCTGCAGTCCTGAACCAGGGATGCCTCCAAACGACACCCAGAGCCATAGCTCAGTCGCTGGCAGAGCATTTTGCACAAAGTACTGCCACTGCAACCCAGGATCCAGCGTTTCGTCGCTACCGTGCGACTGTCAAAAGAGCGAACTTGGACTTTCGGTCGAACAGTTCTGAGGCCTACAACTCCCCTTTCTCCATGTGGGAACTTTACTCGGCTCTTACTGAGACTTCTGAAACTGCACCAGGTTACGACCGCATCCGGTACTCCATGCTTCTACATCTGCCAGCGGCGTCAAAGGAAATCCTACTCGTATGTTTTAATCTCATATGGCAGACAGGAGTGTTCCCCACCTCGTGGAGGGAGGCAATCCTCATCCCTCTCCTCAAACCAGAAAAGGAGCGCACATGTCCCAGTAGTTATCGTAGTATCGCCTTGACAAGCTGTGTCGGAAAGACCCTGGAACGGATGGTTAACCGTCGTCTGGTCTGGCTGCTAGAGACCAGACAGCTCCTTAGCCGCTTTCAGTGTGGATTCCGAAAATTTCGGTCCACAGTCGACAACCTGACCCTCCTCGAGGCGGCTATTCAGCAGGCTTTCCTCCGTCAGCATCACTGTATCGGTATCTTCTTTGATATCAGTAAGGCATATGATACTACTTGGAGACACTGTATTCTTGCACAACTGCATCAATGGGGCTTTCGTGGCCGCCTCCCCATTTTCATTCGGACTTTCCTCTCTCAGCGGTTTTTTCGGACCCGCGTTGGTAACACAATGTCTGATCGCTTTGAGCAAGAGAACGGTGTTCCCCAGGGCAGTGTTTTAAGCGTTACCCTCTTTGCCATAGCCATAAACAGTATAACGTCTACAGTGAGGAGTCCAGTACAGTGCTCCTTGTTTGTGGACGACTTTGCTGTTTTCTGTTCCTCCTCCAGTGTTGCATCCGCGAGCCGTCAATTGCAGCTAACAGTGCGGCGGTTAGAGGAGTGGGCTGCAAAGACGGGTTTTAGGTTTTCTCCCGATAAGTGTGTTTGTGTTCATTTTAATCGTTCTCGTCGTCTTTTTACGTTGCCTGCCTTGCATGTGGGGGATACTGTCCTACATTTTAGAGACACAGTGCGGTTTCTGGGCCTAATTTTTGACTCCAGGTTGTCATGGTTGCCACACCTACGTGACTTGAAAGCCAGAACGCTGAAGGCACTGAACATCCTCAAGTGCCTCAGCCACCGGTCTTGGGGAGCGGACAGGGCGCGTCTCCTTCAGTTTTATCGAGCTTTCGTGCGCTCACGGCTGGGTTATGGGTGCACAGTATATGGGTCAGCGAGGCCGTCTTATTTGCGGATCCTTGACGCTGTTCACCATGCTGGGATTCGACTGGCCACGGGTGCTTATCGGACCAGTCCCGTACCCAGCCTCTGTGCTGAGGCTGGCGAACCGCCACTTACCATCCGGCGGCAGCTCCTGCTGGTGCGCCAAGCTTGTAAGTTTCTTGCAGCTCCCAGCTCGCCTGCTCACCATCTTGTTGTCCATCCACCTCAGGACCGCCTTTTTTCCCGCCGACCCCGGGCTACGTTGCCGTTTGGGATCCGAGTGCAACGTGTGCTTGAGTCCCTCGGTGTGGAGTCTGTACAACCGCAAAGCCTGGGTTTTAACTGCCAGTCACCCTGGTTACTGAAGAGGCCCCGTGTGATTTTAGAATTATTGCTGTACAAGAGAGATTGCACTCCTGCCAGCGTTTTTAATGCAGCATTTTCTGCCACTTTATCTGAGCACCACGACTATGTAGCTGTTTTTACGGATGGGTCGAAACAAGGGGATTCCGTGGGTTGCTCAGTTATTTCTCCGGATCGTGTCCTCAAGGTCCGACTGCCTCAGACTTTTACTGTCTTTGATGCAGAATTGTCTGCGATCTTGCGGGCACTGGAGCAGATAAGACTTTCTTCCTCTCCTAAATTTCTTGTCTGTTCCGATTCACTCAGTGCCCTTCACTCATTGCAACGTTTGTATCCGGCGGACCAAATAGTCCAGACCATCCAGGATGCCCTCCTCCGACTACAGCGACTGGGGAAGGTTTTAGCTTTCTGCTGGGTTCCGGGGCATGTCGGCATTGCTGGGAATGAAAGGGCAGATCTCGTAGCCAAGGAGGCGTGTCTCGAACTACAAGTATCTCAGTGTGCTATCCCCTTGCACGCACTCACCTCGCTGTTGAGCTCACGAGTCATGCGTCGGTGGGAGGATGAGTGGCTGGAAGTGACTGACAATAAGCTCCGTTTAGTCAAGCCCACAACGCGTGTGTGGTGTACTTCCTTGCAGCCCCATCGACGGGACGAGGTTCTCCTCACGCGGCTTCGAATAGGCCACAGCCCTATGACGCATGGCTTCTTGCTCCGGCGAGAGGACCCTCCAATGTGTGGTGCTTGCGGCGTCCAGGTCACTGTGCACCACGTTTTATTGGATTGCGTTTTATTTTCTGACCAGCGGGCCGCGGCTGACTTGCCGGCGGACCTGCCATCTCTTTTAGGCAACACTCGGACCAATGTGGTTAAAGTTTTAAAGTTCTGTGCCATGTCACATGTTTTTACAAAGATTTTAGGGAGAGGATTTTAACTTGTTTACTGTGTGACAAGCTCGCCCATATTTTATGTAAGTGGCCAGCCAATGACAATTTCCTGTGGCATTCTTGTTACTAAGTTTTCCCTTTCCTTCGGTTTTACTTTCTTATGTAGTCTTTTCCTTCATTTTCTGCTTTCTTTGAGTGTGTTTTTCAGTTTTATTAGGTCTGTCCACATTCGTTCCTTTTAATGCGTGTCAGGGCGCTGATGACCTCGATGTTGAGCGCCCATAAGCCCCAACACACACACACACACACACGATATTGTCATTTCTGTTGGTGTCATTGTGTATTTCTTTTAATTACCTTTTCCACAACACTGTAGCATTTCTTTCTGTGTATGACCCAAGATCCTTAAAGCTACATTACTTGGCAATGACACTTACCTGAAAGTTCCGTTCTTAAGTTTTGCGTACCAGAGTAATAGCTCATGTCGGCACAAACTATGCTTGCTGCTTGGATGCTGACGCAGTTTTCGGTTCGTTTAGATGGTTAACTGAGTTGGTGAAAACAACCTGCCTTGTTCGTGGGTGGAAGGGAAGCTGCCTATTAGCAGTGTGGTATTAAGAAATGATGTAGTCGTTATGTTTGGAGACGAGCGGAAGAACTGAACCAGAGGCTGAGACGTTCAGCGTCAATCTCAGATGCGAGTTTCACGACGACTGCTACTGTGGAGAATTGTAGGGTCCCTCTCAATACGTCAGGCGTAGAATACATGCATGAATCGTTAATTAGAGTAGTGGTGTAAGTATGTAGTGCACATACAGGATTTTGTGTTGAAGGAACCCCTCCTTGACTGCCGAAAACGAAGATAAACCAGTAACTTCACTGTCAAAGAAGGATTTACTCCCATACAGAATGGAAACAGGCATTGTTATTGTGGTATTAGTCAACTGCGGTAGTGTCTATGGTAAGGTAGTCAGTAACAGTTATGGCGCTCATACAGTACTAGCTGCAGAAAGCTGCCTGTAACCAGAAGTGAATAACAACGAAATTCGATAGATTGGAACATAAATCGAAAGGACAGGCTAGAACGCAATGCCGTACAGATCTCTATAACATCTAGTGAGGTTATTACAGAATCTGAATGTCAAATAATCTGGGGAAAGTAACCACCAACATTGGGTCGAGCATACAACTTGGACTGTGTTATAGTCTGCCTGCCTCAGCAGCTGTAGTAGCAGACGCTTCAGATAAATCTTGGAGAATGTATCGATTAAGATTCCCGGTAAAGCCTATAGTAGACGGAGAATTCAATTTGCTAGCTATAGAATGGAAAAGTCATGAGGTTAAAACTGATGGCAGTGATAGGAATTCGTGTGAGTTTGCTTTAAATGTTTACTGTGCGGGTTATGAGATAGGTACCCTAGTAAACAACAGCCCGGAGGCCTTCGAATCATTTAATGTGTTGGAGGGCATCAGTGATCATACGGATACACATGGGACAAGGAATGTTAAGAGTGGTAAGAAAATATTTTTGTTTGATAAGTGAGATAGGAAACAAATTGCGGAAGATCTTAGGAGTCAACATCAAATATTCAGTTCTGAGGACTAGGATGTGCAGCAAAAATGAACAGAATTAAAATGCATCGAACCATACATCTTAGGCCATTATCTACCGAGTACGGTCTGTAGGGATGATAAAAACTCACCGCTGTACAAAAGCCTCGTTAGAAAGCTGCTGCCAAAGCAAATAGATTGAAACATAATTCAGAAGTAGAAGTTACACTAAATTGTAACGACGTACGAAAAGCAATGTGAGAAGCATTACATGAATTCTAAAGGCACGTTTTTCCAACCGATCTGACAGTAAGTCGTAAGAAGTTTTGGTCCTAAGTACAGCAACTAAGCCGACAGAAATCACCCTTAGAGTCATACAGTGATCAGAGAGCATCGAAATGGAAGATGAAAGACAAAGTTTACTATCCCAAAATTGTTTCACCGCGAAAGATCTCCTTTCAGTTTACACACGAAGGCCAAGATTAAGTGACCGTGGAATACATAAGCAACTAAAATCACTTAACTGTGGTAAGGGTTCGGAGATTTTACGAAGGGTACGAAGCGATTACAAAAAAAGTAAAATTCATTTCCGATTTCATGAAGGATCTTAAAATTGATGCACATAATTATGGACCTATATCGCTGGCATCAGTTCTTTGCAGGACTATAAAGTAGATTTCTGCCTTTACGCAGACGAGGTTTGTGGGAAACGAAGATCTCTACTATGAAATCCAGAGTGATTTCGTAAACAGAGATCTTGCGAAATTGAGCTCGCTCTGTTCGGTCATGAAATCCAGAGCGCCTCTGTCAAAGACTCCCTGGTTGATACCATGCTTCTTCGATTCTGGAAGGCTTTCGATATAGTTCCACACTGTCGTTTGGTGAACAAAATACGGGCTTCCCGAGTCTCAGACCAGCCGTGTATAAGGATATAGGACTTCCTCGCAGGCAGAACTGAACACGTAGTTCTTAAAGAACAAAATCGAAAAATCTGAAGCTACGAGGGTGAGTCAAATGTAAACATTACATATATTTTTCAAATATTATTTATTGTGCAGAAGTGGTACAAAGCTGTATCACTTTTCAACACAAACTCCCCCACGCTCAATGGAAGTCCTCCAGCGCTTACAAATTGCATAAATTCCTTTAGAAAAATATTCTTTTGGCAGTCCGCGTAACAACTCATGCACCGCGTGGCGTACCTTTTCATCAGCACGGAACCTCTTTCCTCCCATTGCGTCTTTGAGTGGTCCAAACATTCGGAAATCACCTGGGGGCTAGGTCTGGTGAGTATGGTGGATGAGGAAGAGACTCAAAATGCAGGTCTGTGATTGTAGCAACTGCTGTACGGGCAGTGTGGGGCCTTGCATAGTCATGTTGCAAAAGGACACCTGCTGACAGCAATCCACGTCGCTTTGATTTGATTGCAGGCCGCAGATGACTTTTTAGGAGATCCGTGTATGATGCACTGGTGACAGTGGTCCCTCTAGGCATGCAATGCTCCCAAATGACGCCTTTTTCGTCCCAAAAGAGAGTCAGCATAACCTTTCCTGCTGATGGTTCTGTTCGAAACTTCTTTGGTTTTAGTGATGAGGAATGGCGCCATCCTTGCTCGATCTCTTCGTCTCCGGTTGGCGGAAGTGAACCCAGGTGTAGTCTTCAGTAACGATTCTTGCAAGCAAGCCATCAACTTCTCATTCAAAGTGCCGAAGAAGTTCTTCAGAAGCATCAACAAGTCGTTCTCTCATTTCAGGAGTCAGCTGCCGTGGCACCCATCTTGCAGACACTTTGTGAAACTGGAGCACATCATGCACAATGTGGTGTGCTCATCCATGACTTATCTGTAAACATGCTGCAATGTCATTCAGTGTCACTCCGGGGTTTTCCTTCACTACGGCTTCAACTGCTGCAGTGTTCTGTGGAGTCACAACTCGATTTGCGAACTTCCTACTCCATTCGTAGACTTGCTGCTGTGACAAACATGCATAAACGTACTGAACCTTCATTCGTCAATAAATTTCAATAGGTTTCAAACCTTCACTGCGCAAAAACCGAATAACAGAACGCTGTTCTTTCCCGGTGCAAGTCGCAAGTGGGGCGCCCATCTTTATCTTGATACTGCGACGGTATGTGTGCATCTGCACTATGTTGCCACCTACAGGAAATTCTGCACGCTGTTTGTAGCACGCTTATCAACTTACAAGATAACGGTTCGAAATTTCGATTTGTTATTACAAATTTAAGGTTTTCATTTGATTTGCCCTCATAATTTTGGGAGTACCCTGTGAGAGTGTTATAGGACCGGTACGATTTAAAGTTTACATTAGTAATCTGGGGAATAACGTGGAAGGGGAATAACGTTGAAGATACAGTAGTCTACTAAAGATTTCAGCGTCAGCCGACTGTAGCGAAATGCAGGAAGACCTGCAGTGGATCGATGATTGGTGCTTCAATTGGTAGTTGACACAGTATATCACACACTGCGCAATAATAGGCAAAGCGATTTACGAAAAGTCAGTGGAAAAGTAACACCCGCAAAATATCTCAGAGTAAATGGCCTGAGTGACGTAAAGATCAATGAACTCGTAAAACAATTGGAAGGAAAACGTGAGCCGGGCTGAGATTCATTAGAAGATTTTTGAGAAAGTATTGGGTTGTTATAAATCAACTTTTACTACTTGAGAATATGTAGAAATTAAAAACAGTTATCAGTGCCGTAACTTCCCATTAGACGCCGGTACTATACGGCGGCATAGGGGTGAAACACAAACATCGGCGTGCGTTACAGTTGCAGGCAGCTAACACTGGTCTGGCCAAGGTTAGCAGAGCTTTACTCGCAAATCTAATTTAGCAAAACAACAGCGCTGCTGCTCTTCGCGAGTATCGAAGCATTCATGGGTCACGGGAAGGTCCTTCTCCTCAGAAGCGTTGAAGAACATGATTCGGAAGCTCGAATTACCTGGCGTTTTGCTGGTTGTTCCTGGGACATTCCGACTGTAAATTGTGCCACAAATTGCTGACGAAGCTAGTGTTGCCAGGCTGAGAATTCTGGATCAGATGTGTGATCTTCAAGCAGTGAACACTGCGAACTATAATCCCAAAAATGTTCGGGCCCACATCTGGTTCCTCTTCGTCGAAATGTCTTGGCTCAAACTCGTCTAGGGGTTGAACCGCACGTGTCACATTACACGCCCTAAATTAGACCTTGTGAACCTTTGGTTAAATTGTCTGCCTGATAGGAAGTTTGCGAAATTGTATGAAGTTAATATGACATATAATAACAGTAATAGTAATATCGGGAAATAAATTAACGACCCATAAATGATATAGGCCACACATTTGCGATTTGTTTACAATAATGTATATTCAGAAAGAAAACAAAATAATAGCAAAAGTGGTCGTATTTAAAATTACTCTTCCACTCGAGCGCATATCCATTTGACACATTTCGATCACTCACAATCTCATCGCGAAACACAAGTGCAATACTCAATATCGATATTCACACCAGGCGCGCGGCTGCTCACCTCTCAGAGACTAAGTCCCGCGATAACACACTACGCGAAATTTTCTAAGTCGTTTCACTTCCTAGGTGCGTAAATACCGACTGTCCGCTTTCGCGTCTCAATCCGAACTGTTCGCTTTGGTGTCTCCAGACGACCTGTCCTCTTTCGGGTCTGCACCTGCACTCCCTCTGTCCGTCCCCAGCCGCGTTTCCCGCGCGCCGAATACCCTCGCTCAATTGACTGGGGCAGTTGCCCTTCCTGAAGCCCTCCATCTGATTGGCTACAGCTTGACCACTTTCACATTCTAAATAACGTAACAATATCCATTGTTAAATTCTGTTACATAAAATCAATACAATTTCCTTCTTAACTTTGAATATCACCGCCAGTGGCCTTGCATAAACGTGCTTTCTGATAAATAAATAACGAACAAAAGTTTGTATTATGCACTAAACTTTACAACAATTATTCTATTACCTAAAGATTCAATAAGGCGTCATTCTGTCATCGTTCAATTTGTTTTGTGTGGAGGAAATGATGATCTGATGCTTAACTGAAAATATTGATAATTTAAATTTACAATATCTTTTAAACAAATAAAGTTACACAGTTGATATTTACAACGTTTGTGATTTTAATGATGCGCTTCCATATGAAATGTCGATCCTTAAGGTCGAGCAAAGCGTTCAGATTTTAGCATTCAGGTCTTTGTTACAAAACCTGTAAATTTCACCTTAACAGTAAATCCTAAACTATTTAGACACCGACTCGAATTTGGGAGGACGACGGTTCAATCCAGCGTCCGGTCATCATGATTTCGGTTTCCCGTGATTTCCCTATATCGCTCCAGGCAAATGCCGGGATGGTTCCTTTCAAAGGGCACGGCCGACTTCCTTCCCCGTCCTTCCCTAATCAGATGAGACCGATGACCTCGCTGAATGGTCTCTTTCCGCAAACAACCCAACCCTAAACTATTAAAGATATGATCAATATTCAAGTTTTTTTGGGATCAGCATGAAAATTTATGTAGGATGGAAGATTAAAATTACTGTGGCTTCATTCCCTGCATTACCACAGAATTAAATCTCTTTCATAAATGTTTCCCTTTATGGTCGTTCTTAGGTCCGCCATATTTTACAGTACGACGTCTCCTTGGCAACTAACGGCTGCTACTGGGCTTCCCTGTGATGTAGGTTCACGTCTGTTTCATTCGCACACTACAGCTCTTAGGCCTCAATAAACAATAGACGTATGTGTGATTCCTCATCTCGTGGTGAAACTGCGCTCTTTGTGGCACCTGGTCCTGGACGACAGGGTTAGTTTCACAATTCGTGAAGGTTCGCTCTTCCGGCCATATACTTAAAAGAGAGCGAAATGCTCGTTAACTCGCAAAACGCTGTATCACCACAGTTGAATGTTCAGTGGTATAGGGGTCGAAAAGCCATGCGAACAACTGTGAAACGGTATCTATAGTGTTGTTCCAGGCTGCTGTGCATACAGATTGTCGTCATATTGAACAACATTTGTAACGTTTAACATAGACGTGGTACGCAGTTAAGAAATGGTACTATCTTATTTGGAATTCAAAATATGTTTATTTCAATTTTTACTTGTTATTTCTCTTCCGCATGCCCTTACAGATGTTTCCACTATGTGTCAGTGTCATACGGTCACTCGTTTCTTTTCCATTGGAGCACTCTCAAGCATCATAAGTTTAATTATAATGCCCCTCTCTTATTTGTCTACAAAAGAAATGTCTTACAGAACACTTTTTCATCTCTTCTTGACTGTTATTGATCCGTCTTGGACCCTTATGAAGTAGGACTATCAGAGGAGATAGAGAAGATCCAAATAAGCTGCAAATTTCTTTCAGGCGTCAATTAGTAAATGTGAGACTTTACGGAGTTGTTCAACTAACTCCAGTCGCAATCGCTACGGAAAGGCGTTGTTCCTTTCGAAGTAGATTACTATTGAAATTCTTAGAACGATCGTTCGAAGAAATGATAATCCACACATGTGATAGTTCCTCCGGTATATGTGTAGCCAAATGACAAAAATAAATAAATAAATAAATAAATAAAAATTTAAAAAATGGAAAAATTAATGTTCATCCAGAAACCATTCTTCCCAAGCGCTAGTGGAACAGAGAAGAAGAAAAATGGTAATGGTATCAAGGTACACTCCACCGAGCATCTTAAAGCGGCCTTCTGAATGTAACGTAGATGTAGGCAGAGACGTATGTCACACGCTCGTTGACGCCTTTGAGCACTTAAGTGACAGTGTAGCGCAGTACAGGGTTATACGGTACCTAGGACAGTAGACAAAGTTGGGTGACACGGTGCAGGCATACCTTGTAACCTTTTTATTCTTCTATTTCCCCCGCAGCTACCGCCACGTCCGCATATTTCACACGTGTTACAGACAGGCACAGAAATGCGCATATCCAAGAGATCCTCTACCTGCTCTGTTTTATGCGGTCACACGTTGTCATCCATAAAAAAAAGAGTCTGTGAAGGCCCCCATTATGAGGTGAAACTGCGCCCTCTGTTGCACCCGATTCTGGACGACTAAATGAATGCATTGAGAAGGCGACCTGCAAATCTCTTCCCAGAGGTCGGTATTCATCTGCTCAAAATTAAACATACGAACTTTAGACACAAAATACAGAGTAAAAACAAAATTAGTTTATTTTAAACATGTAGATGAAATACTCGAAGCTGCTTCGGGAGGAGAAAATCTCACAGATGTCACTGAGACCAAGAACAAGGATCTGGATTAATTTAAGGAAAGCACGTTGAATGGTGACTCAACTTGATGCGTCAATTATCATTTCCAAACCAATATTTTTATTCAACAACTATTCAATAATGACTCAACTGACAGTTACCAAGATTCTTGGGAAATACATGCAAATTGTTAAGACTTTTAAATTAATTTCACAGTGTAAGAGGAAATTTGCAACATAAAACAGTATTCAAAGAATGTCAACTTAACAACACAGTGGAGGTCCGGCAGCAAACAGTTAATCTGGTGGATCTGGCCGCGAACTTGGTCCCTCAGCATTCCTGTGACATGCAACAGACGAGGCAGTCGCTCTAGGCCGACGTTGGGATGTTAGTTGGCTGGGTCGGAAGCTTTCATGAGAGTGAATCCAATGTCTTTGTTGATCGGCCCGTCAGAAACTCGTATTTCAATAGCTTCCTTCAGAGTACAATCGCAAACCGACGAGGTCTGTCGTAGCACTTCCTCTTCTTCGTACTTATGGAGTCCCCTGCAGTGTTCTGCAACCGCACATTTTGTTGGTTGCTTAAGTTTGTGTGTCTTCTGTGTAAGGCATATAGCAGGGAGACTGTATGGATAACAGAAGAAAGATGCAAGGATCACAGAAGCCACACCGAACTTAAGAAACCAACAAAATATGCGACTGCAGAACAGTGCGTGGCTACAGGGGACTTCATGACAGATGAACAAACGGAAGTGCTAAGGCAGACCTCGTCATTTTGGGACTGTGATCCGAAGGAGTGTGGCGGTCTGTTCAACAGGCACACATTGCTGACTCTCAGCAATGCTTGGGACCCAACATTAGGCAAACTAAAATCACAGCATCGGCCCGCAGTCCTCAGGAACACTCAGGGACGAGGTTTCGCGACCACCATCTGGCGTCCTTCCCCCCTCCCCCCCTTCCCCTGTCCCACCACTCCACCCCACCACTCCAACCCAACCATCGAATCGTATGACCACCGCTGAAGGAAAGGGTGGGAAGCGGTGAGAATATAAAGAGGCTCGCTCTACAGATAACGCCTGAAGAGACGGCAATGTACGCTGTCGACATGGAATGTTACGAAAACTACTCCAACCGGATGGACACCAAGCAACAGTACAAGAAGTAGATTCACCGTCAAAGCCTAAGATGACATCAGAATGCGTATAGTTGTATATAGAAATTTGTGTGATTTGCGATTTAGTTTGCAAGTATTTTGCTGTAACTCTTTTCGTTAAAGCTTTTCGAGTATGAGAAAGAATGGCGTACACTACGAGCATGTACTATTACAGTGTAATCTTGCTGTACGCTAAATGATTTTATATTTTCCTTAGCTCACGCTCCCTGCGAATGGATTAAATTGAGCAGAATCTCTCCTAGTAACCTAGCTGTACCACCATTCCTGGAGTACAGGTAGGTGCAGAAAGGAGGGCAGACCTGCCGGCCTTTGTGAGGACAGGCCTGTCTTAGTGACTGAATTACCCACGAAAAAGGCGGTTCTAGTTTCTAGCTCTGCTACGACACACAGTTTCAGTATCCTTGGGAACTCCGAAATACTGGATTTTGAAAGATTTATTAGTCTCTGACAGGATACCCGTTAATCATACAAAACACACACTCACACGCATACATTTAAACATGCAGACAACCTTGTCGGTGGGGCAACCACATCTATGAATAGTCATCTTGGGTATTAATAACCGCTTCGGCCGTATTTACTCCTTTATTATTGGATAGTCCAATAATAAAGGACTAAATACAGCTGAAGCGGTTATTAATACAAAGATGAAATGTAAAAATGTTTAATATTATAACTGGTGTCGATGAAGAGCGTGTCTCAGATTGTAACAACGCCCATGACGAAATGTTTAGTGTTTTTAATAAATTAGTTTAATAGAGGAAGGTAACAATACAATTATAAATGAACATTTTCTTCCAGTCGATTATATTACTTTGCAAATTAATATGTAGAACTGAAACGCAATCGGTGAAGCGCATGTCTCATTAACTTACAGGATAATGAAACATTACCTGTTAACGACAGAAAATACCCGCCATCTGCTTTTCATGCTTCATTCAGTAAAGCTTTCTATGTTTCTTAATGGGTGAATTTGTTTAAATGAATGTTTAAATGAATATAAGAAAAGAAACGAATATTAGCACCATCTGGAGGATAAAGAGGTGAGCTCTCTTTCTCCCTTCACTTTCAGGTACTAGGACGTGTTTCGGTCTAATTACTTTTAGGTTTTTTGAAGTCAAAAAGTAGACCCCCATATATATGTTAACTGATTTTAGGTGTAAATTATAGCTTACCAGATGTTTTCAGAAAACATATTTTTCTTTATTTGTAAAAGTATATCATAACACAGTAGTAGTGGAGCATATCATCTGACAAAGGAAGTTCATTGCAGTCGGATTTGTTTTTTAGTTTTTAATATTTATCCTAAGTGAAGTTCAGAACTCAAGTATCATTCGACCAGTTCAGTTTGATATAACTCTAAAAAATTATCAAGAAAATCAGCTTTGAAGTTCTCCAAACAACGTTAATTTAATGAAGGGAGACCAAAGCCGGGCAGCGGAAAGAGCATATTTCGGACCGTCATGAAGTAACTCTTCTTTGGTGCAGTGTGGCGCTAGACAGAACCGGCTACAGAGCAATTCGTGTACGGGTAATTACATAGGCTCCGTGGCCAGCGCCAGTTGGCATAAAATTTTTCTGGGTATGATAGCTCGTCATCCTATATAAAATATGTACTACTTACGGTACCAACGTTTCGTCCACTGTTAGAGATGCCTTTTTCTTGATCTGTTGGTTCCCTGTTTCCTCTATCAACCATATCTTGTTCGAGCAGTATTCGAGAAACAATCGAATGACTGTTTATCCGTGGAAGCAGCATTTTTCGAATGAATCTGTCAATATGGCTTAACTGCGATTATTTTTAGAGCGTCTGATACAAAAAGTACAGCACACAGAAGTGGAGGAGGAAACGAAGTGAACCTTTAGAGGCCCAGAGGGTGCACGATGTTGTTTCAGTGATTAAAATATCGGATTAGATTTACAAATAACAATTCAATATGAAATCAGTTACCAGTATGACGTTGCACCCCAAGACTTCTGGGTACGTGCACTGCTTCGGGTGGGAGAGTTGTTGTCATAACGCCGTTGTATTCTCTCCTGAGCCAAGGTGGCCGGCAACTGTTGAAACAGGTCCTCGATATGCCTTGTTCTGCCACTGGCACGGAATTGACGTCCGAGCAAGTCCCACATTTGTTCTACTGGGTTCAGATCTAAAAATCTTGCAGGCTAAATGAATACATCAACATCGCGCAGACAGTTCATAGAAACACGTGCCATTTGTGGACGAACATCGTCCTGTTGAAAAATGGCAACAAAATACTGTCGCATTAGAAGTAAAACGAGAATAGTCGGTGCTGTACCGATCTGCTTTCAGAGTTCGTACAGACACTACCAGCCAGTGAACTAAAGTAATACCCGCTGGCTCCCCATAACATGAAGACCGGGTCACAGACTATTCCAGTGAGTCCAGTACTTATTCTAGAATAATAGGCACTGATGTGAAGTGGTTGTGACGTGCTTTGTGCACAGTAAAGCGATCCTCCGTTGTAAGAGTGAGGCATAGTCGACCGAAACTTTGACGATGAGTGTGCCAGTTCTTAAGTCTCCAACCAGTCCAGCATCAGGATACTGTCACAACAGAAGGCAACACAAACCGCATTGCACGACTCGAACAGCTGGCCAAATCTGGACCTGGAATAAGTCCCTTTTCAAAGGCTGTCAAGTGCTGATAACACTGTCTAACATGGGTCATATCCATGTTCTTCAAAGATATCACTCAGTACCTGATGCTATTCATGGTCTTTGCATACCGTATCATGCCTGATCTTCTTTGAGCCTTAAGCCTTGTGACTGGTTTGATGCAGACCGCCACAAACTCCTCCCTTGTGCCTATCTCTTCATCCCAGAGCAGCGCTTGGAACTTCATTCATGCTCGACGTGTTCCAGTCTCTGTCTTCCTTGACAGTTTTTGCTATCTACAGTTCCCTCTGGTACCACGGAAGTCATACTCTGATGTCTTAAAAGACGTCGTTTTATCATCCAGTCCCTTCTCCTCGTCAGGGTTTTCCGCACACTCCTTTCCTCTCAGAATCTGCGCGGAACCTCCTCATTCCTCACCTTATCAGTGTACCTATTTTTTAACACTCGTCTATAGAACCACATCCTTCGATTTTCTTCAGTTCCGGTTTTCTCACTCACTACCATACAATGATGTGCTCTAAACGTACTTTCTTACATATATCTTCGTCAAATTAAGGCTTATGTTTGATACTAGTAGACTTATTTTTGCCAGGAATGCCATTTGGCCAGTGCTGGTCTGCTTTTGATGTCTACCTTGCTCCATCCGTCATTGGTTATTTTGTTGCCTAGGTAGTAGTTCAATCCATTGAGCAGATCAAGTAATCCTTCTTCACTTTCACTCAGCGTACCAATCTCACCAGCGAATCGTATCATTGATATATTATCACCTTCAATTTTAATTCCACACCTGAACGTTTATTTTGTTTCCGTCATTGCTCCTTCGAGGTACAGATTGAACAGCAAGGCGAAAGACTACATTCCTGTCTTACATTCCTTTTAATCCGAGCACCTCTTTCCCGGACGTCCATTCTTATTATTCCTCTTGGTTCTTGTACATATTGTATATTACACCTGTTTTTATCATAATTTCGAACATCTTGCACACTCGACATGACGAACGTTTATTCCAGGTTGACAGGTCCTATGAATGTGTCCTGATTTTTCTTTCGTCTTTCTTCCATTATCAAGCACAACGTCAGAATAGCCTTTCTGGTGCCTTTACCTTTCTAAACTTATCGTCAACAAAAAATATACGTTTTTGGTTTTCCACTCTTCTGTATATTTATTGAATGGATGAGCCGTTAAGCTGATTTTTCAATAATTCTAATACTTGTCAGTTATTGCACTCTTCGGAAATGTGTGGCTGTTATTTTTACGAAAGTCTGATGGTATGTCGCCAGCCTCATACACACTACAAACCAACGTGAATGGGCGTTTTGTTGCCACTTCTACCGATGATTTTTGGAATTGTGACGGAATGTTGTCTACTCCTTCTGTCTTATTTTATCTTCAATATCCAAAGGCCTCTTAAATTCTGATTCTAATGTTGTCTCACCTATCCCTTCAAAATCAACTGTTTCTTCTTCTCTCTTCCCCTCATAAAAGTCTTCATGTACTCTTTACAAATCTCCACTCTCTCCTCCACCTGATAATGGCCTGATAATAAACTAAGTATTAACAACATGGCTGCAGTGTACTTTTCGTTCTACATGTCACAGAGAACTGCAACACCAATCATTTATGTGAGAGCCTACGATGTTTATGTCTTCGAAGCTCTACTGACATCCAACCACGTCTTCTTGGGGCTTGACTTTCTTGGCAGGCAGCATATTGTGTCGTTCCACTTCAGACCACGCCTGTCGGATATTCACTGTAATGCAGTAGATGTTAGTTCCTCCATTGGTTGTTCTTCAGTCGTCCTATCATAACATAATGGGTCTTTTTGCTGCTTATGCGCAACACGTTACAGCGGCGTCCGCACGCACACTCCAACCGAACCGCAACCAAAGCACATCTTCGTTTTTCTGTTGGTCTATGCTTCAGGAGTTGTCCACTTTCTGCTCAGTCGTCCGCGGGCCAAATATGACCAAAAAAGCCCCGAATAGCAAACCAGTAACAACAATAAATACAACTTAAAATCAGATAATATACAAAATGTTCAAATGTGTGTGAATTCCTAAGGAACCAACTGCTTAGGTCATCAGTTCCTAGACAACTTAAACTAATTTATGCTGTGTTGTTGTTGTGGTCATCAGTCCTGAGACTGGTTTGATGCAGCTCTCAATGCTACTCTATCCTGTGCAAGCTTCTTCATCTCCCAGCACCTACTGCAACCTACATCCTTCTGAATCTGCTTAGTGTATTCATCTCTTGGTCACCCCCTACGATTTTTACCCTCCACGATGCCCTCCAATACTAAATTGGTGATCCCTTGATGCCTCAGAACATGTCCTACCAACCGATCCCTTCTTCTGGTCAAGTTGTGCCACAAACTCCTCTTCTCCCCAATCCTATTCAGTACCTCCTCATTAGTTATGTGATCTACCCATCTAATCTTCAGCATTCTTCTGTAGCACCACATTTCGAAAGCTTCTATTCTCTTCTTGTCCAAACTATTTACCGTCCATGTTTCACTTCCATACATGGCTACACTCCATACAAATACTTTCAGAAAGGACTTCCTGACACTTAAATCTATACTCGATGTTAACAAATTTCTCTTCTTCAGAAACGCTTTCCGTGCCATTGCCAGTCTACATTTTATATCCTCTCTACTTCGACCATCATCTGTTATTTTGCTGCCCAAATAGCAAAACTCCTTTACTACTTTAAGTGTCTCATTTCCTAATCTAATACCCTCAACATCACCCGACTTAATTCGACTACATTCCATTATCCTCGTTTTGCTTTTGTTGATGTTCATCTTATATCCTCCCTTCAAGACACCATCCATTCCGTTCAACTGCTCTTCCAAGTCCTTTGCTGTCTCTGACAGAATTACAATGTCATCGGCGAACCTCAAAGTTTTTATTTCTTCTCCATGGATTTTAATACCTACTCCGAATTTTTCTTTTGTTTCCTTTACTGCTTGCTCAATATACAGATTGAATAACATCGGGGAGAGGCTACAACCCTGTCTTACTCCCTTCCCAACCGCTGCTTCCCTTTCATGTCCCTCGACTCTTATAACTGCCATCTGGTTTCTGTACAAATTGTAAAAAGCCTTTCGCTCCCTGTATTTTACCCCTGCCATCTTTAGAATTTGAAAGAGAGTATTCCAGTCAACATTGTCAAAAGCTTTCTCTAAGTCTACAAATGCTAGAAACGTAGGTTTGCCTTTCCTTAATCTTTCTTCTAAGGTACGTCGTAAGGTCAGTATTGCCTCACGTGTTCCAGTATTTCTACGGAATCCAAACTGATCTTCCCCGAGGCCGGCTCCTACTAGTTTTTCCATTCGTCTGTAAAGAATTCGTGTTAGTATTTTTCAGCTGTGGCTTATTAAACTGATTGCCCGGTAATTTTCACATCTGTCAACACCTGCTTTCTTTGGGATTTGAATTATTATATTCTTCTTGAAGTCTGAGGGTATTTCACCTGTTTCATACATTTCGCTCACCAGATGGTAGAGTTTTGTCAGGACTGGCTCTCCCAAGGCCGTCAGTAGTTCCAATGGAATGTTGTCTACTCCGGGGGCCTTGTTTCGGCTCAGGTCTTTCAGTGCTCTGTCAAACTCTTCACGCAGTATCGTATCTCACATTTCATCTTCATCTACATCCTCTTCCATTTCCATAATATTGTCCTCAAGTACATCGCCCTTGTATAGACCCTCTATATACTCCTTCCACCTTTCTGCTTTCCCTTCTTTGCTTAGAACTGGGTTTCCATCTGAGCTCTTGATGTTCATACAAGTGGTTCTCTTATCTCCAAAGGTCTCTTTAATTTTCGTGTAGGCAGTATTTATCTTAACCCTAGTGAGAAAAGCCTCTACATCCTTACATTTGTCCTCTAGCCATCCCTGCTTAGCCATTTTGCACTTCCTGTCTATCTCATTTTTGAGACATTTGTATTCCTTTTTGCCTGCTTTATTTACTGCATTTTTATATTTTCTCCTTTCATCAATTAAATTCAATATTTCTTCTGTTACCCAAGGATTTCTACTAGCCCTCGTCTTTTTACCTATTTGATCCTCTGCTGCCTTCACTACTTCATCCCTCAAAGCTACCCATTCCTCTTCTACTGTATTTCTTCCCCCCATTCCTGTCAATTGTTCCCTTATGCTCTTCCTGAAACTCTCTACAACCTCTGGTTCTTTCAGTTTATCCAGGTCCCATCTCCTTAAATTCCCACCTTTTTGCAGTTTCTTCAGTTTTAATCTACAGGTCATAACCAATAGATTGTGGTCAGAGTCCACATCTGCCCCTGGAAATGTCTTACAATTTAAAACCTGGTTCCTAAATCTCTGTCTTACCATTATATAATCTATCTGATACCTTTTAGTATCTCCAGGGTTCTTCCATGTATACAACCTTCTATCATGATTCTTAAACCAAGTGTTAGCTATGATTAAGTTGTGCTCTGTGCATAATTCTACCAGACGGCTTCCTCTTTCATTTCTTAGCCCCAATCCATATTCACCTACTACGTTTCCTTCTCTCCCTTTTCCTACACTCGAATTCCAGTCACCCATGACTATTAAATTTTCGTCTCCCTTCACTATCTGAATAATTTCTTTTATTTCATCATACATTTCTTCAATTTCTTCGTCATCTGCAGAGCTAGTTGGCATATAAACTTGTACTACTGTAGTAGGTGTGGGCTTCGTATCTATCTTGGCCACAATAATGCGTTCACTATGCTGTTTGTAGTAGCTTACCCGCATTCCTATTTTCCTATTCATTATTAAAGCTGCTCCTGCATTACACCTATTTGACTTTGTGTTGATAACCCTGTAGTCACCTGACCAGAAGTCTTGTTCCTCCTGCCACCGAACTTCACTAATTCCCACTATATCTAACTTTAACCTATCCATTTCCCTTTTTAAATTTTCTAACCTACCTGCCCGATTAAGGGATCTGACATTCCACGCTCCGATCCGAAGAATGCCAGTTTTCTTTCTCCTGATAACGACATCCTCTTGAGTAGTCCCCGCCCGGAGATCCGAATGGGGGACTATTTTACCTCCGGAATATTTTACCCAAGAGGACGCCATCATCATTTAATCATACAGTAAAGCTGCATGCCCTCGGGAAAAATTACGGCCGTAGTTTCCCCTTGCTTTCAGCCGTTCGTAGTACCAGCACAGCAAGGCCGTTTTGGTTATTGTTACAAGGCCAGATCAGTCAATCATCCAGACTGTTGCCCTTGCAACTACTGAAAAGGCTGCTGCCCCTCTTCAGGAACCACACGTTTGTCTGGCCTCTCAACAGATACCACTCCGTTGTGGTTGTACCTACGGTACGGCTATCTGTATCGCTGAGGCACGCAAGCCTCCCCACCAACGGCAAGGTCCATGGTTCATGGGGGGGGGGGGGTAATTTATGCTAAGAACAACAAACACACGCATGCCCGAGGGAGGACTCGAACCTCCGGCGGGAAGGGCCGTGCAGTCCGCGACATGACGCCTCAAACCGCGCGGACACTACGCGCGGCTCAGAGATAATATACCACTTTAGTTTTACTGATACAATGACGATCAGTAAAAGTATTATAACCGAACTGGTTTATCATATGATTTCACGATGATCAGTTGCGAATGTCCTGTTAACCTAATTTTGTGAAATACAACGTACTCATAACCATCAGGAACGCGGAACGACAGCATTGCAGGCGCTGCTCTCGCCGTCTGGTATTGTTTCCAATTCACGACAGGAGGCGCAGTCAGCTCGGCTGACGGTCGTCATCAGACTATGATACTAATGCTTTCCAGTGTGAACAGATCTCAGCAGATCACGTAGCGCGGACCGTCGCGATATAAAAGGACATCAAAAACTTTAATTGAACTCTATCTCACGCTACGTGATATCTTTAGCGCAATCTGATAAACTACTGAAATTGCTACACAGGCCGCTGTGTTAGAAGATACTTCGATCAGTCACAATCCGATGAGCAAAGTGAGTCAGGTTTCTTAGTCGTATTTGGCACACACCACTGAACAAAGAACCATTCTCTTTTTTGTTTTCTGACATTCCACCGTTTACTTCAAGGGAACAATACTATTAATGTATACACTCTATGCGTGTGCTGCTACCGCGCGAGGTAGCCGCGCAATGTGAGGCGCATTGCCACGGTTTGCGCGGCTCCCCACGTCGGAGGTTCGAGTCCTCCCTCGGGCATGGTTGTGTGTGTTGTCCTGGGCGTAAGTTAGTTTAAGTTAGATTATGTATTGTGTAAGCCTAGCGACCGATGACCTCAGCACTTTGGTCCCATACGAACTTTACACAAATATCCAAATTTTTTCCAGCCCCGGGACTATTTTCCTCCGCACGCCAGGTGCCCGGAAATAGTCCGCACTACACGCCTCCGCCTTAGATGTACTCATGCTGTATTCAGCCTCCGGGCAGCCACGACGAAACTGCATCGTAGGAGTGATGTCGTATTGAGACACCGTTCATAACATGCAAACTCTAGATCGTACTGTTTCTCTCCCATGCCACAGGTATAAGGAGTCACGTTCCACGGTACAAAGCAATATGACGTCATTCCACCGAATGGAGGTATGCCGACATATGGGCTTTGATAAATTGACTTCAGAAGTGTATTAATGAAATGATTCCCTGCATCTCCACACCTCACAGTTCGAAGTCAAAATGGTGATATTTATTGGTATTAAGGAAAACATGGAAGGGAGGATCCACCAATATAACTTGCTTTTCACGTAACCTGTTCGTTTAACAATATGTAATCATAAATTTCCTTTGCTTACAAAATAACAAATTTGTGAAATGAACAAGCCTTCACAAGAGAAACAAAACAGGAAAAACAAGACAGTAAATACAAAGGCCCGGACCTGCTGCCGACCCGTTATCAGGTGAAACAGCAGTGTTTACTACCGCGCTGGACACACTTTTTCCTATTAAGTACCCTTCTCCTACACATATAATTAATATTGACGACAAGAGTGCTTCAATTACTCAAGCAAATGTCATATTTTTCTTTTTTTAATTTGGGCACTGAATGTCGAAAGCTCGGGGTCAAGATGCGCACCTATGCGTAAAGGCTAAACAAATTACCCAACAATTATGACATTGATAAGGCTTGCTTCAAATCGAGCAATCTTTTCATTTCTATCAGCAACCAATGTGCGACTTCATCCCAACCCATCCCTTTTGACAATCTTATTCTGACTATAGCTCAAGTAACAGTTGGCTGTTAATAAGTCAAAAGTTAAATTATTTTTCAGTTATAAAGGCCGCTCTGAAGGAACGTTTCAAAACATTACGTATGAGCACTTGTTACAAGAGAACTCATTTGGTGGAACCACAACATCCAATTAAAAATACGCCAATAATTACCCGGTCATCCAAAGACAGGAACGCACAGCTTAGTACAACTGGTAGTTCAGATTATCTCAAATGCAATTACAATCAAGAAATTGAACCGGTTAACATCTAAATCTAGCCACTAGACCCCTGCTTGTTTAACGGAAACCTGTGTCTTGGTACAATGTTATGAGTGCATTTCCAACCAGGAGCTGATTCATTAAAACATTAATCATCGGGTGTAAACTAGAAAGGAAGAGCAATATAATATCAGAACAAATTTTCAAACGACAACTAGTGTCTAGTACAATACTACGGTCTATATTTTCGACCAAAGAGCCGGCCGAGTAAAACCCTGAGGGTCGGGTACAAACCAGGAAATGACACGAATCACCACGAGGATTACAGAATATTACTCCCCTTTATCAGCAAGCAGCTCCGTGGATCCACGGTGCGTCGCGGTGGTTGCTGAGTGGTGCCAATGACAGCCATGTAGAAGCGGGCAACCAGACCACGAGCGGTCGTCCGACACAAATGTTGCCTGCTACTTGCAGTCGACCCTGACCCCGTTGAAGCACTGTGCGCAGGCCCTCCTTGCGTAGCTCGCGGCTTCGGCCACTAGGACCTCGTGACCGCCTCTTGTCGCGACGCAACGCTAATCCCCAAACTTGGTGCCCCTCTCACGGGACAGCGATCCCGTATGTATATCGGCAAGCAAAGAGCTTCTGAGGACACAACCCACAAATACCAACTCTTCCTCGTAGATATTGGCAACGGGGCCGTAAGAGGGATAGTCTATACTATCCTTGAGCTAGTGGCGCCAGACAGAACATTCTACTATCTTAATAGTTCCACGGCTCAGATGGAGATTCAGCGTAGGAAAAAAAGGCGGTCATCTTATGGCCTTAAACCGGGCAGCTGTGCTAACTGCTCCGCAGTTCACCACAGTTATTCATACAGAGTAGCTTCCAACCAGTGACGCTCTCACCAATCCTGGATAGATTTTACATGCAAGCGGACACTGACAGCAGACCTGGGCTTCCTTCTACTCCTCGCCGTTCTAGGGCTTCTTACGAATATTCCAACAGAGCTGCTTGATACTGTTATCTCCTCCTGTAATTCTCATAAGAGCTGCACCATTATGTGTAGTGTTACATATTCTTGCAATAATATTCAGAAGAAACTGGCTAAATTTCCGCTCTACTCCATTGCTGTTGTTCCTGCGTGTTCATTCACAATTCGCACAGGCAGATACTTCAGTTGGATTGGTGCTTGTTGAGAGTCAATGGCGAACATTGGATCAAGCATCAGCTCTCTGCAGGTCATCCTACACTTCGGTACTATTTTATAAGCATTACTACTTCTCTGTGTTTAAAAGCATCGTCCACGATTAGCCTCAAGTAACTTTCGACACAAAGGCAGAATAATTTTCAGTTGGCGTGCGACAGAAGTTACATCCACATCAACATCTACAAGGACACTCTGCAAATTACACTTAAATGGTAGAGTGTTCATCGAACCACCTTCACAATAATACTCTATTATTCCAGTCTCGAAGAGCGCACGGGAAAGACGAACACCCATATATTTCCGTGCTAGTTCTGATTTCTCTTACTTTTATTGTGATGATCATTTCTCCCCGGGTATATCAGCGTCAACAAAATATTTTCGCGTTCGGAGTAGAAAGTTGGAAAAAGTTTGTGATCAAAATATGAGAAGTTTACGGCATAACGAAAACCGCCTTTATTTTAACGATGTCCATCCCAAATCCTGTATCATATGAGTGACACTCTCTCCCCTATTTCCAAATAATAAAAAACTTACTGCTCTTCTCTGAACTTTCTTCATGCAGCTCGCTAATTCTGTCTGGCAAGTATCCCACACACTGCAGCAGTACTCCAAAAGAGGGCGGACTTGCGTAATGTAGGCAGCCTGTTTAGTAGATCTGTAACATCTTCTAAGTGTTCTGCCAATAAAACGCAGTCTTTGAATCGCCTTCCTCACAACAGTTCCTATGAGCTCTTTCCAACTATTTGTATTTCCTAGGTTTTTAGTTGAATTTACAGCTTTTAGATTTGACTGATCCATCAGGAGACCTAAGTTTAACGGATGCCTTTAGCACTCCCGTGGATGATCACACACATTTCATTATTTAAGTTCAGTTGCCCGTTTTCGCACCATACAGATTTCTTTTCCAAATCGTTTTGCATTTTATTTCGATCTTCTGATGACTTAACTAGACAATAAACGACCGCATTGTCTGCAAGCTATGTAAGACCGTTGCTCAGATTGTCTCCTAAATCATTTGTATAGACAAGGAATGGCAGAGCGACTACGAAACTACCTTGGAGAAGGCAAAAAATCACTTTTGTTCTACTTGATGACTTTCCGTCAATTACTACGAGCTATGACCTCCATGACTGGAAATCACGAATTCTGTCACAAAACTGAGACGATATTCCATTAGCACGCGATTTGACTACAAGTCCCTTGTGAGTTACAGTGTCAAAAGCCTTCTGCAAATCTAGAAATAAGGATTAGATTTGAAGTCCTTTGTCAATAGCACTCAACACTTCGTGTGAGTAAAGAGCTGGACGGTGCTTTCTAAGTTCGTGTTGATTGTGTGTCAATAGACCATTCTCTTCGAGGTAATTCATAATTTTCGGACAGAATATATGTTCCACAATCCTGCTGCATTTGGACGTTAGCGGTTGCATTTGAAGTGTGGAGCTATTGCATAAGCTTACTCTGCAAGGAACCTAATTGATATACGGCGTGGATCGGAAGGCTTGCTTTTATTAAGTGATTTAAGTTGATTCAGCGCTCCGAGGACAACTACTTCTAAGTTACTCATGGTGGCAGCTGTTCTTGTTTCGAATTCTGGAATATCTGTTTCGTCTTCTTTGGTGAAGTAATGTCAGAAGGCTGTGTTTAGTAATTCTTCTTTGGCAGCGCTGTCATCGACAGTATTTCCATTAGAATGAAATTTTCACGCTACAGTGGAGTGTGCGCTGATATTAAACTTCCTGGAAGATTAAAACTGTGTGCCGGACCGAGACTCGAACTCGGGACCTTAGCCTTTCGCCGGCAAGTGCTCTACCAACAACCCCCAGGCTGTGGCTAAGCCATGTCTCCGCAATATCCTTTCTTCCAGGAGTGCTAGTTCTGCAAGGTTCGCAGGAGAGCTTCTGTGAAGTTTGGAAGGTAGGAGACGAGGTACTGGGGGAATTAAAGGCGTGAGGACGGGGCGTGAGTCGTGCTTGGGTAGCTCAGTTGGTAGAACACTTGCCCGCGAAAGGCAAAGGTCCCCAGTTCGAGTCTCGGTCCGGCACAGAGTTTTAATCTGCCAGGAAATTTCAGTATTTCCATTGATAGACAGCAGAGAAGGCATTGACTGTGTTTTGACAGTTGCATATTTTACATACGACCAGCATGTCTTTGGATATTGTGTCAGGTTTCGACAAAAAGTATCGTTGCACAAACTATTATAAGCATTGCGTATTGAAGTACGCGCTAATTTCGAGCTTCTGTAAAAGATCGCCAATTTTGGAGATTTTGCGTTTGTTTACATTTGTTATGCTTTATGCGATGTTTCCGCTGCAGTTCCTGCAACAGCTATTTTTATGTCTGGAGCATTCTCCCCGTTAAAACGGCATGTTTTGTTGTATTTGCTAGGATCTTTTTCATACAATGAGAAAGTTGGTCTGATATTCCGTACTACTGTATTTTGTTGATTCTGTGATGGTGAGAAACAGTGTCAACCCGCTTCTGGAAGGCAAGGAACTCAGCATTAACCTGGGGTCCTGTTTATATTGCCTTTTGTGTCTTGTAGAGAGATGGGTTCCAGACTATCGTTGTTCTGAGCGAATATCTCACAGCGCGTTTAATATTTACGCTGCATTTTAGAGATAATGTAGCAAAACGATATAGCAGTTCGTTGAAATGGACTAGCTACCCTGTTACTGTGGGTGGAGAAACTTTGGCAGAATGGAATTTGCATTTTATGATTGACTACATCTACATACATACTACTCAAGCCGCCTTCCGGAGCAAGGTTGAGGGTACCTTTAACCATTACTAGCCATTTCATTTCCTGTTCCACTGGAAAATACAGCGAGGGATAAACGTCTCTCTGTATGTCTCCGTGCAAGCCGTAATTTCTCTCACAGTCATGGTCATTACGCGAAATGTACGTAGGAGATAGTAGAATTCTTCTGCAGTCAATTTCAAATGCCGTTGCCCTAGAGTTTTTCAGTAGGGTTTCGCTACGACACCGTCGTCACCCCACCACTGATTCCCATTTGAGTTCACGGAGTATCTCCGTAACAATCGCATCTCGATCGTAACTACCGGTAACAAATGCAGCAAGCCGCCGCTGAATTGATTCGATGTCTTCATTTAATGCGACCTGTTGGGGATGCCAGATTCTCCAGCGATAGTCAAGAATGGGTCGCAGTGTAGATGAATTACTTGTTTGTACAATTCTTCCCATAAACCGGCTTCGTCCAATCGCTTCCCAAACTGTCACCCTTAAGTTGCTCGTTTCATTTTATATCACTACGTAACATAATGTCAAGCTATTTAATCAACGTTACTGTGTCAAGCAGCAACTACTAACACTGTTTTTTAACATTACGGGATTGTGTTTCCTACTCATCTGCATTAATTTACATTTTTCTACGTGTAGAGCAAGTTTTATACTTCACAACAACTAGAAATGTTGTGTAAGGAATGTTGTATCCCCTTCAGTCACTCAACGACGACACCTTCCCGAACAGCACAGCGTCATCAACAGATAGCTGCTTATTGCTGCTCACGCAGTCCGTCAATCATTTATATATACAGACAACTAGTGGGGTCTTATTGCACTTCCCTGGGGCGCTACTGCCGATATCCTTGACTTGATAAAAGGTCTTGAGGCCTCTCACGTACCAGGGAACATATTCCATATGCTCGTACCTTCGTTAAAGGCCTATGTGCGCCACTGCGCCAAACGATCTCTGGAAAGCTGGAAATATGAAATATCCCTGTTGCCACCATCGATGGTTCGCAGGATATTGTGCGGCAAGTTGAGGTTCACACCAGCGAAGCTTTATAAACCCGTGCTTATTTTTGCCGACGGAACCACACCTTCTCAAGAGAATGTATTATATTCGAACTGAGAATATGTCCAAAAATTCAGCAGGGAAATGTTAAGGATGTCGTTGTTGCTATGGTCTTCTGTCCAGAGTCTGGTTTCATGCAGCTCTACGTGCTACCCTATCCTGTGGAAGATTCTTCATCTCTTAGTAACTACTACAACCTACATCCTTCTGAATCTTCTTAGTGTATTCGTCCCTTGGCCTCCCACAACGATTTTTACCCTTCCCGTTTCCCTCCAATACTAAACTGGTAATCCGTTGATGTGTCACAACGTGTCCTACCAACCGATCCCTTCTTCTAGTCAAGTTGTGCCACAAATTTCTCTTCTACCCACCTCTATTCAGTATATCCTCACTAGCTACGTGATCTACTCATCCAATCTTCAGCATTCTTCTGTAGCACGACTTTACGAAAGCTTCTATTCTCTTCCTGTCAAAACTATTTATCTTCCATGTTTCACTTCAATACATGGCTACAATATATACGAATACTTTCAGAAACGACTTCCTGACACTTAAATCTATACTCGATGTTAACAGATTTCTCTTCTTCGGAAACGCTTTCCTTGCCATTGAGAGTCTACATTTTATATCCTCTCTACTTTCACCATCATCAGGTATTTTGGTCCTCAAATAGCGAAACTCGTCTACTACTTTAAATGTCTCTTTTCCTAATCTAATTCCGTCAGCATCACCTGATTTATTTTGGCTACATTCCATTATCCTTGTTTTGTTTCTGGTGATGTTCATCTCATATCCTACTTTCAAGACACTGTCCATTTCGTTCAACTGCTCTTCCAGGTCCTTTGTTGTCTCTGACAGAATTAAAATGTCATCGGCAAACCTCAAAGTTTTTATTTCTTGTCCATGGATTTTAAATCTTACTCCGAATTTTTCTTTTGTTTCCTACACTCCTTGCTCAATATACAGATCGAAAACATCGGGGATAGGCTACATACCTGTATCACTCCCTTCCCAACTACTGCTTCCCTTTCATGTCCCTCGACTCTTATAACTGCCATCTGATTTCTGTAGAAATTGTAATTGGACTTTCGCTCCTTGTATTTGACACCTGCCACCCTCAGAATTTGGAAGAGAGTATTCCAATCAACATTGTCAAAAGCTTTCTCTAAGTCTACAAATGCTAGAAACGTAGGTTTGCCTTACCTTAATCTATCTTCTAAGATAAGTCGTAGGGTCAGTATTGCCTCACGTGTTCCAACATTTCGACGGAATCCAAACGGATGTTCTCCGAGGTCGGTTTCTACCAGCTTTTCCATTCGTCTTTACAGAATTCGCGTCAGTATTTTGCAACCGTCACTTATTGATCTGATAGTTCGGTAATTTTAACATCCTTCAACAACTGTTTTCTTTGGGATTGGAATTGTTACATTCTCCTTCAAGTCTGAGGGTATTTTGCGTATCTCATACATCTTGCTCGCCATGATATTGGTCTGTAATTTTCGGATGCGTTCTTTTACCCTTCACCACGTGAGATTTTTACGAATCACTTGGGGGCTACGAGCTGGGTGAGAGATTCGCAATAAATGAAAGCTAAGATTTGTCCAATCTTTAGGAGAACATCGCCCTCTCAGCTATCTACGGTACACAGGTGCTATAAGAGGAGCAAGGTCTTCCACGTGATGCACGATCATGTAGGTATATCGCCATGGCGCCTTCCCGCAGTTGAGCAACTTGTTCATTCTGTGCACCGCTGCCACTTCCGTAATTGACAAGCCGTCATTATAATTTTAATTTCATTATAACTGTTTGGTTGGTGAAAATGTGAGGTTCATACGCCGCTTCTGCAAACACATGTTTCAAGTGAAACTGTTCAGTATGGTGTAAACAGGAGAGAAGTTTGAATGTATGCTTTCCCGGCGTATAGAGCTGGCGAAGAGTTCTCGGGCTTCCAGCCGGGTGGCGGTGTCTTCGAACTGCGACGTTTCGACGAGTGACATACTCGTCATCTTCTGGCCAGAAGATGACGAGTATGTCACTCGTCGAAACGTCGCAATTTGAAGACACCGCCACCCGGCTGGAAGCCCGATAACTCTTCGCCAGGAGAGAAGTTAACAAAACTAATGTTGAAAAAAAACCTGAGGTAGGATTGTTCACTTGTTAACTGAGCTGTGAGAACGGTAAAAAAATAGTTAAAATCCTAGCTGTCGACTAGATGCTTGAAACATAGATGTGAAATATAGATCCACAGTAAGACGAAGTGGCTACAGATTATCTCGGATCACGCCCGAAAGGTGATTTAATATCTCAAGCGTAGTTTTTCAGAAAATCATATTTGCACCAACACTACCTCTGCCACTTTCTCGGAAACAGGCTTTTAACTCGTGTATTTACTATAAGATTCGCACACAGTTGTCTCCTGCCGTTCTTAGAAGATTTTAAAGTAACATAACACAGAGAATTCATGTTGAAGAATTGCGTATTCTTTCTTCAGACGCAAGAAGCGTGTGCTTACACACACACACACACACACACACACACATACACACGTACGTGTAGGTTCATTTTCGTTGCGGTGCTCGATTTTGCAAGGCGAGTTGAGTGTAGGCGAGGCGAGGCAAGCTACAGCGGAACGCTTTATCTCGCCGTCCACCGGCAGAGCGGCAGCTCGGCGGCTGCTGCTACTACTGTATTTATATTCAGCCCCTTTTGTTTGCCGGCCGGGAAGTTCTCCGTTTTTCCGCCTCATTAAAGGCGCCACTGAGGCTCCCCGGTTCCACCTGCGGGCGCCACTGTTGCAGAGAACGTCTTCCTCGTTCTCACTACCGCGTGTACAGCATTTCAACGGACACCGCTCGGTCGAAATTATACATTAGTGAATGGCTGTTTCATTACAGGGAAGTGGGTGCGTCTGATTAGCTCACATAGAGTTCGTGGCTTAATATTTGAAAGAGTAAAACAATTTAACGTAGATTTCTCTTGTATCGTAAACTTTTTATAAAAGCAATAACATTTTGATACGAATTATTGTTTTGTTAACGTATGTACAGTCATAACAGGGTGTCTATAATTATAGTGCAGCTACTCAGACATGTCCAATGTGGTCTGTAATTATCGTATAGCAGCGAAACTTAGCAGATATTCTGAGGTGTTAAGGCGGAACTGATTGATGCTAAAAAAAAAAAAAAAGAAATCAGTTCCAGGTTTGGCCAACAGGTGAAAATCTGGCGCTGTGAATGCAAGACAAATGTATAGCAATGATTCCGTGTGCAATTGATTAGGAACGGGATATGGGCAGGAAAGGTCAAACAAGTGTGGAGGGCATAATGTTGATTATATTATTAATGGCCGCTAACACAAGTTGTTCAGTATTAACACCAGAGATGTCGACGAGGTGCTGTACAGTGCCGGATTCGCATCTGGTGCCCAAAATTGGAAATACTTTTTTCTGGCCTATATTGTTCCACGTTAATGGATTTGCCTATCTACCAAGTTTCGCTGACATACGATTATCACAGCGCAGACTGGACCTCCGAGAGCAGCTTCACTTTAATTGTACCCACCCAGTACATGTCAAATTAACATAGGCGAAAATTTTTGTGATGCAGTCATAACTTAATTTCTCCTTCCTGCAGTAATGAATATTACGCTAACATTGGTTGCAGCCGCATCAAGCTGTTCCCACACCATGCGTTGATGCTATTTCAGTTTCAGTATTGATCTTGGAGATTACCGTCTTTTAATCGCTTCGTAATGCACCAACCTGCTGATATAGCATCCCACTGGACACCTTACCAGCACGCAGACTCCACGATTCAACGGCAGACAGGAAAGGAAAAAAAAAACCTGACCCTTACTTGATAGTGATCATAGAATGAAAACATACACTTTTATTTTCAAATGAAATCACTCTGCTTTAGCTATTGAAATATTATTCATTGCGATTGCAACTTTTATACGTACTCATTTTCAAGCGTTCTGAAAGCAGTCTGTCGCCAAATATAATTCACTTAATAATCAAACTGACGAAAGCTGAAAGTATAAATTTCTCAGCTACAGTATTTACGTGGGATGTTGTAACCCATTCCATAGCACACAGCTGTGACATGCTGTGTAAGAGCTGCTGTATGTGGTGGTGTGAATTAATCTGTTCCATGTATCATACACGGCAGAAAGCTGGTGAAATAATGATATAAAAACTTAAGCTGAAGTTTCGTCTTGCAAGTGTGTTAATCGTATCACAAAAGGGTCAAAGATGTAAACATACAAAGAGTATGAGATACGGAGTGCAAAGATACTACACTCCTGGAAATTGAAATAAGAACACCGTGAATTCATTGTCCCAGGAAGGGGAAACTTTATTGACACATTCCTGGGGTCAGATACATCACATGATCACACTGACAGAACCACAGGCACATAGACACAGGCAACAGAGCATGCACAATGTCGGCACTAGTACAGTGCATATCCACCTATCGCAGCAATGCAGGCTGCTATTCTCCCATGGAGACGATCGTAGAGATGCTGGATGTAGTCCTGTGGAACGGCTTGCCATGCCATTTCCACCTGGCGCCTCAGTTGGACCAGCGTTCGTGCTGGACGTGCAGACCGCGTGAGACGACGCTTCATCCAGTCCCAAATATGCTCAATGGGGGACAGATCCGGAGATCTTGCTGGCCAGGGTAGTTGACTTACACCTTCTAGAGCACGTTGGGTGGCACGGGATACATGCGGACCTACATTGTCCTGTTGGAACAGCAAGCTCCCTTGCCGGTCTAGGAATGGTAGAACGATGGGTTCGATGACGGTTTGAATGTACCGTGCACTATTCAGTGTCCCCTCGATGATCACCAGTGGTGTACGGCCAGTGTAGGAGATACCTCCCCACATCATGATGCCGGGTGTTGGCCCTGTGTGCCTCGGTCGTATGCAGTCCTGATTGTGGCGCTCACCTGCACGGCGCCAAACACGCATACGACCAACATTGGCACCAAGGCAGAAGCGACTCTCATCGCTGAAGACGACACGTCTCCATTCGTCCCTCCATTCACGCCTGTCGCGACACCACTGGAGGCGGGTTGCACGATGTTGGGGCGTGAGCGGAAGACGGCCTAACGGTGTGCGGGACCGTAGCCCAGCTTCTTGGAGACGGTTGCGAATGGTCCTCGCCGATACTCCAGGAGCAACAGTGTCCCTAATTTGCTGGGAAGTGGCGGTGCGGTCCCCTACGGCACTGCGTAGGATCCTACGGTCTTGGCGTGCATCCGTGCGTCGCTGCGGTCCGGTCCCAGGTCGACGGGCACGTGCACCTTCCGCCGACCACTGGCGACAACATCGATGTACTGTGGAGACCTCACGCCCCACGTGTTGAGCAATTCGGCGGTACGTCCACCCGGCCTCCCGCATGCCCACTATACGCCCTCGCTCAAAGTCCGTCAACTGCACATACGGTTCACGTCCACGCTGTCGCGGCATGCTACCAGTGTTAGAGACTGCGATGGAGCTCCGTATGCCACGGCAAACTGGCTGACACTGACGGCGGCGGTGCACAAATGCTGCGCAGCTAGCGCCATTCGACGTCCAACACCGCGGGTCCTGGTGTGTCCGCTGTGCCGTGCGTGTGATCATTGCTTGTACAGCCCTCTCGCAGTGTCCGGAGCAAGTATGGTGGGTCTGACACTCCGGTGTCAATGTGTTCTTTTTTCCATTTCCAGGAGTGTAATATATGGAGTCGATATCATGTGGTTTGTGAAATATGGGCACAGAATGGAGAAAAGTGACAGAAATAGAAAAAAGCATCCACTAATCACACTGAGAATATAGATTAATAGCCGGTAAAAAGCTGAAGTGACTATCGAGTCATAATAAAACAACAAAACCAGCAAAATGTAAGTACAGGAGATGGTCCTGCAGAGACATAGCTGCTCTGCAACCACTGCCAGATTTCACGACGACAGAAAACAGTTCCTCTTGTTAAATAAGTCTCGTGGAACTCAAAATACGGCAAAAATTGTCTGACAACCGTATATTTCACACGTTTTTCTGTTCATTCAACATTTTTGTTGGAGGCTTTATCAGGTGTTCGTACATCTCTATCCCATCGAAAATATTCACAGTTTTGTCCTTATCTGCTCTACCGACAAATTTCAAATTCCTATCCATGTCCTTTAGCTGTTTGTGTGTGCTATTTATCTCTTCAACACACCGATCAAAGGAATGAATGTGTCGTCTATATATCGTCCATAATGTACTAGGGTAAGCCAAAAGTAAGGTCTATAAGTACAGAACTCTGATTGTGCGGCAGTTGGTCACACTGTTAGGAAGAGTGCTTCACGCGCTATGTGTAAACATGCGCACGCCGCGCTGTGGCGCTCAGTCTTGGCAGGCATTGAGAATGGAGGTCCCGTTCGATGTTACCGCCATGTGCGAATTGCTCGCAGTTACTGGGTTATTGAATGCAGAGGGAAGTGCGCCGATTGAAATCCATCGCCAATTGACGGAAATGTATGGTGAGTTGTGCATGGATGTCAAAAATGTTCGTAAGTGGTGTAGAGAGTTTGCAGTTGGTCGGAGCGAAATTCACGACGAACAAAGGAGCGAGAGACCGTCAGGTTCTGAGGAGACAGTGTTAAAGGTTGAGAAAAGCATGCGTGAAGATCGGCGGATCACCCTGGATGATCTCTGCAAGTTGGTTCCTGAGATTTCCCGAAGCACAGCTCACAGAATTTTAACGGAAACTACCGGAAGGTGGGCGACAAATGGGTGCCACGCATGCTGACAGGACAACATGCGGCAACGAGTTGATGCTTTCCGCGCATTTCTTCACCGCCTTGCAAACAAATAGGACAACTTTCTGGACTCATATGTCACGGGTGACGAAACCTGGGCACACCACTTTACACCTGAGACCAAGCAACAATCACGCCAGTTCATAACTTTCTGAACAGCATGGCGGCGAGCTTCTCTGACATGGGCATACAAAAACTACCACAGCGTCTACAAAAATGGTGACTATGACGAAAAATAGCTAAATGTTCGAGCTGTAAACTGATGTAAGCGATTGTAGAAATAAACAGGTCCATGTACTTATAAAAAGTAGGAGACCTTACTTTTGGGATTACCCTCGTATGATTTTAAGTGCACTTTGCTTGTATTTATTAAAAAACTTCGATCTCTGTAACGATATCTCACCGACAAAATGTTACAGAGAAAGAAAGCTCCTTTTTCAGTTGAATTTTCTCCATTTCTCCACTCAATCAGTTTTGGTAGGGTTTCAGCCGGACGAACAAATGTTTTGTAAGAAACCTCTCAAGTGTACAAATTACCTTCCCTTAAGATTTTGCCTATCGGTTATAGGCCTGGAAATTGGTTTTTTCTACTATTATTTATAAATGTCCATTGCACATTAGGTATACCTCGAATGTTCCTCTTAGATATTCTGCAGTAGTTTCTTTTACTGTCGCCGAAACTACGAGGGTAAGTCAATTATTATCCGCAAAGTATTTATAGCATTTTACTGTAATCAAATAGGAAACTTACAAGAAAATCATTTTACGACATAGTCTCCTTGCGTTTCAACCTACTTGGTCCATCGTTATACAAGCTTCCTGATACCCTCATAAAAGAAGGTTTTCGGTTGAGCTGCGAGCAAGGAACGCACCGCTTCTTTCACTGCTTTGTCCGAGACAAATCGACGGTCCCTTAATGCCTGTCTGAGTGGACCAAATAAGTGATAGTGAGAAGGGGAAGGATCGGGACTATATGGAGGATGATCTTCAAATTTGAGTTTCTGGAGCGTTTCAGCAGTGTGAGCACAGTATGCGGACGGGCATTGTGGTACAACAACACAACATCTTTTGACAGAAATCCTCGGCGTTTGCTTCGAATTGAAGGCTTTAGTCTGGCAGTAAGCATCTCACTATAATGTATACTGTTTATTGTTGTGCCCCTTTCCCCATAATGTTTCAGTACTGGACCTTGTGCGTCCCCAGAAACCGTAAGCATCAGTTTTCCTGCTGACGGTTGGGTCTTGAACTTTTTCTTGCACGGCGAATTTCGAAGTTTCCATTCCATACTCTGCCGTTTATTCACCGGCTCGTAATGATGGATCCATGTTTTGTCACCAGTAATGATCCTGTCTAAGGAGCTGTCCCCTTCGTTAACAGAGCGATCCAATTTTTTTTTGCAGATGTCCAAGCACGTTTGTTTGTGCAACTGTGTGGGTTGTTTCGGAAACATCTTGCACAAACCTTAAGGAACCCAAGTCTGTTGTGGATGATTTCATAGGCGGAAGCGTGACAATATGCAGACGATGTATCACTTCGTCAATAGTTAATCGTTTGTCTAAAAGAATCATTTCATGTGAACGCTCAATGGTTTCATTTGTGGCGGTAAACTGTCGCCCGGTTCCTTCACCGTGCGGAACACTTGTGAGACCATTTCGGAATTTTTCAATCCAATCGTAGACAATCAGTTGTGGCATAACACTGTTCCCGTACTGTAACAGAAGTCTTCGATGAATTTCAATTCCTGTTACGCCTTACGACCACAGAAAACGGATAACTGAACGTTGCTCTTCTTTGGCACAAACAGACAGCGCAGCAGCCATGATTAACAATACGACATGGATAAACAAAGCATGTGTCATCAACGTAAAACGACAGTTCTACCAAAATAAACAAAAATATAACTAAATTGCTGGTAATAATTGACTTACCCTCGTATAATCCAGCAGCAGTTTCCCACCAGGCTGAAATACCCATTTGGTAGAACTCCGTCTCCAACTGCACAGAGAAGTCCCGGCCTGCTGCACCTCCTCGTTGGACGGGAATCGTCGACCTTTCAAGGCGGTTTGTTAACGGACCGAAGGCGTTATAATTGAATGAGGAGAGATCACGACTGTAGTGCGGGCGCTCGAGTGTCTCCTACAAGAGTTGGCGGTACGATATTAGCGCAATATGGGAACCTCCGTTATCGTGAACTGGGTTACCACTTAACCACTGTGGTCTTATCACATACACATTCACCTTTCTCCAACGGATATCTGCTGGTGTTTGTCCTCGGGCAATAAAGAAAAGAATAACAACACGTCGGTCCTGTTTGTAAGCATTTGTTAATAATGTCGCCATAGTTCAAGTTTTCACATTTACCGCACGCACTTCGCAAAGACACGAATACCACACTAAATCCTTGCCCACATGTCGGTACTTACTGAACAGCATAGGAGTCGCGCTACGCTGTGTATAAGCTGCAACACTGACCTCAAACATAAACTTTTCAATCACCCCTATGATTATTTCTATACAGATTTTGCTTCTGGAAAACGTCATAATCCATGAGCATGAAAGTGTTTTTTACCGTTTGTTTTCTAATTTATGGGCTTGCGAAACGTGTACACAGAACCACCGCGATAGTAAAATATCCGTTACTAAGATACTAACATGAGATCAACACAAGACCATTCACCGAGCGGAGAATATCAGAAACCCTGCGGAGAAGCGAACCCGGGGCCCTTTGGTTGACATTCCGTCGCTCTGACGGAGCAGCTACCGAGTCGGACACTTTTTTGGTCGACAATAGACTGCTGCTAGCGACGCAGGCTGTGATTATGTACACCTGTCCGACGACCCTTCTTCGAGACGGAATGGCCTACGCATTTTTCCAGTAGCCAGAAATACTCCAATGCTGCAACCACATATAATAAACTTCTTCTAAAATAGGTAAAAGTTCCCTCACATAAATCATAGCCTCTTAGGTATCTCGGGAGAAACATTTGATTTTACACTACTGAATAGTTTTATTAGATCGCTAGCTTAGAAACTCCTGTTTTAGAGTTCGTGTGATGACAGAGAGGAAGAGATTAATTACTATCTGCCGTAATAAAATAGCTAAGGAAGCACGTATTCCCTATGTCATCTTGCTTTTCAGTCCTTGTATGGTCAATGAACGACTGAATAGATGAGTTCCATCCACTTACTGTCTTTATGTAGGACCATAATTTCTTAGGATTCACTGAATGCTTGTCGTACTGTTCTCCTCATGCTGATTTTGGCTTCGTTCATATTTTCTTCGCCCGCATCTCGTGGTCGTGCGGTAGCGTTCTCGCTTCCCACGCCCGGGTTCCCGGGTTCGATTCCCGGCGGGGTCAGGGATTTTCTCTGCCTCGTGATGGCTGGGTGTTGTGTGCTGTCCTTAGGTTAGTTAGGTTTAAGTAGTTCTAAGTTCTAGGGGACTGATGACCACAGCAGTTGAGTCCCATAGTGCTCAGAGCCATTTGAGCCATATTTTCTTCCGAAACTATGCTTTGATTTGTCTTAAAGTGCATATGTAGCAGTCTCTGCTTTAGTGGCAACTTTCTAACATACCTCGTTATTGTCGATGCGTCTTTGCATTCGTAAAAAGCTTTCTCGGAGCATATTTGTTCAAGGTATGTGCTCCGCGTAGCTGTCATCGCAATTGAATAGTTTCTATTCCCCACTTACTATGCAGAATGTATTTCGTCACTCTTGATAAGTAAAAATACAGCGATGGGAAAAAATCGCAAGCCAAGAACGATTTATGCAGCGTAAATGAAAGTTCGTTGGCATGCTTCTACGTCTGAAAGATGATATCTGTTCGTATATCGCGTCAGTAGCATAAGACTGGCGCCAGTAGCGCCGCTTTGACGATGCAAATCGAGTCTGCTTTAAATAAACTCTGAAACGGTCGTGAGCGTTAGTTACCTTTGAGGTTATACGTAGGGAGTTGTTGTTAGTCCCTAATGCCCTCCACGCGACAAATACGTCTCAACCGACAGCTAAATGAGTTTGAACGAGGACGAGCAACAAGGCTACGAGAAGCTGGATGTTCCTTGTTCGGTACTGCAGTAAAACTTGGTAGCAACGTAACCACTGTGGATGATTTCTGGCAGCGGTGTTCACCAGAATATACGGTCGTTCTGAAACAGTAATCCGCACGGTCACGTGCACTAACGGCAGAAAAGGCTATCCTGTTCGGCGTATGGCTCTGGCGCATCGTACTGCACCTGAGGCAGCAAACTTAGAAACAGTAGGTGCGACAGTGGCACAATAAACTGTTACAAATCCGTTACTTCAAGGACAACTCTGAGGCAGAAGCCCTTTAGCGTGCCTTCCTCTGATTCCAAACCATTCCATTTGTGAGCGTGAGCTCACTGGAAGGCATGGTGGAGGTCTGTTGTGTATTCAGAAAAAAGTTGGTTCCGCACCAGTGCCAGCGATGGCAACGTGTTGGTTAGAAGGAGTCCAGTTGAGGACCTGCAACAAATCTGTCTGTGGGCTAGACATACTGGCTGTAGTGTGATTTCGTATGACAGCCAGAGCACTCTCGTGGTTATGCCACGCACCCTGATTGACAGTTTGTACATTAATCTTCTGATTCAACCTGCTGCGCTGCCAGCGTTGCAGAGAGTGTTTTCCAAAAGGATAATGTTCGCCCACAGACCGCCGTTATAACCCAATATGCTATGCAGAGTGTCAACATGTTGCCTTGGCCTGCTAGATCATCAGTTCTGTCTCCAGTCGAGCACATACATCATCGGGCAACAACTCAAGCGTCATCCATAAACAACATTAACCGTCCTTGCATTGACAGACTAATTGCAACTAGCATGGAAATCCGTCCTACAAACTCAAATCGGGTACCTAAACAACGAAATGCGTGCACGATTGCATGACTGCCTTCAAGCTTCTGGCGGCCACGACGGTTATTAATGTACCAGAAATTCACATTTGCAATGGATAATATCGCGCTTACGTTAACCTGTGATCTTGCAATATTAATCACTTAAATATGTTACCTGTACAAACGCATTTCTTAATTTTTACTGCTCTACGTTAATTAGGTTTTGGTGTTGCAATTTCTTTCCCTCAGTGTATATTCGGCCTTGTTGTTATAGATGACTGGTTTCATGCACCTCGCAACGCAAGACTATTCTCTGCGAGACTCTTTGAATAATTACCGAGACTAACGATCATTTTAACTAGCTGAGTGTATTCATCCCTTGGTCTCCTACAATTTATATTTCCACAATTTCTGGCAGTGAATCCTTGACATCTAGAGATACGTCTTATCAACTGAACCTTTCTTCTGATTAAGCTATGACTTACGTACATTGATGCCCCTCTCAACGTTAACGAATTCGAAAGTTCGGGCCTGTCACTTAGTGTGTTGTCTAAGGCATTGCTGTCACTCGTCTGTTCTGTCTCTACTCGATGAAGACGACAAACTAGCTATTCAAACCAGTATATGATACCGGGTTTACTCTGATGACTCTCACAGTCTACTTCTGGCGTGTAGAAACAAGAATCAAAGTAATGTGAAAACGACCAATAACGTACTCATAGCAGATACTTCTATAAACAGATATACATTTTTTTTTGTTACAGGACTGAGAATGTGTTAGTATTAAGATAGAAGCTTTCCGTGGGCTCATAAGAAGTACACCTCTGCGGCGTAAAATGTCAGAGATGTAACCAAACACATTGTGTATAGGAATATCGACTGCAATTAAATGGGCATAAATGCACATTTTGTAAACAGCAAAATATTTTGAGCTATTTTGTTATTAATGCTACAAACGGATTTCAGTGACACGCCAACAACAAATGAGGTGAGATAAATGATTCAATTTAGAGACGCCTTAACACATAGTTACAAGTATAGTACAGAACTCTTGATGAAGAGAAGCATTAATTTTTAGTGGCATATAACTTGATTTATAGAGATTTCATTCTGTACCGACTGAAGACAAACAAGTGCACCTTTGTTCTAATGTAGCTTGTAACCTGTTGAATGTATGTTTTTCCTCTCGGATTCCGAAGTTCTGCTAGTTTTAATGCGGTTACTTAATAGAGTTACTTGTTCATCTCTGAAAAGCTATTAACGTCTCTTGGAAACAGGGATCAAATAAAACTTCCCGTCAGATTAAAATTGTGTGCCCGACCGAGATTCGAACTCGGGAACTTTGCCTTTCGTGGACAAGTGCTCTACCATCTGAGCTACCCAAGCACGACTCAGGCCCCGTCCTCACAGCTTTACTTCTGCCAGTACCTCGTCTCCTACCTTCCAGACTTTACAGAAGCTCTATTGCGAAACTTGCAGAACTAGTACTCCTGAAAGAAAGGATATTGTGGAGACATGGCTTAGCCACAGCCTGGGGGGATGTTTCCTGAATGAGATTTTCACTCTGCAGCATAGTGTGCGCTGATATGAAACTTCCTGGCAGATTGTGTGCGTACCGAGACTCGAACTCGGGATCTTTGCCTTTCCCGGGGAAATGCTCTACCATCTGAGCTACCCAAGCACGACTCAGGCTCCGTCCTCACAGCTTTACTTCTACCAGTACCTCGTCTACTACCTTCCAAACTTTACAGAAGCTCTCCTGCGAAACTTGCAGAACTAGCACTCCTGAATGAAAGGATATTGTGGAGACATGGCTTAACCACAGCCTGGGGGATGTTTTCGGAATGAGATTTTCACTGTGCAGCGGAGTGTGCCCTGATATGAAACTTCCTGGCAGATTACAACTGTTTCAATCTGCCAGGAAATTTCATATCAGTGAACACTCCGCTGTAGGGTGAAAATCTCATTCAGGGATCAATTAATTCCTAAATACAGCGACACTTCAAGAATTTTAGAACCGATAACATAACATGTTTAAGCGAAGTGCGCGGTCATACATGTAGAGCTAAGAATCACTGCAAAGCAAAAAAATGCTATAAGAATTGTTGAAATTATTTTCATAATTCCAAAAGACAATTGTTGTTGCATTGAGTCATCAGTCTTCGGAATGGTTGGATGCGGCAACTGAATCTAAGTTTTGAGGTCTGTCGAACCAGGTTGTTTGTGCCTGATGACCATAAAACATTTAAATAGCGAATGAAATTCTTATGCAACCTCATACACGCACTGAGGGTTCAGAATCCAAAAGACAGGACAAAAAAAGTAAAAAGAAACCCTGTAACTGAGGAAGCTGCCATAATTAAAGCCCATCTAGATAAAAAACGTCAAATACCTTTCCTGGAAACTCCGTAATTCAATGTGAAACACCCTGACCCATACTTACCGGCCTGCGATCCTAACACGTTGCATGTCTCGAGCAACCTTTCACCTTGATGGTGGCATATCCGGACACGAATACCGTGGTTAACGTGACCAGGTGACACATTTCCTTTGATTAATGAAAAAGCTGCTTTATTTGCTCTGTAGAATTTAATTTAGTCCACTTCCTGTTTTGGCATTTTTGTTAAGCCATTCTCAAGTGGAGCTGAACCTGCCACATAAATGACAGATTTATACAGCAATACGATAGAAGATGAGATAAGGAGACTTACATATGTTTATCTGCAGGCAGACTATAAAACTTAAAAGTGAGAAGTAATGTCCGTTAGATGTAAGTACTTCTCTAATAGGTTAATAATCTTGCTTGTCTATTGATGTAAGAACACAGTCGTCTCAAGACTGTATAACGCAATACATTATAATTATTCTTTTGGTTCATGGAGATTTATGTTTTGATATATTTGAATTTGTATGTTGTATAAGAAAGAGGTGACAAATAGTTTTTAATAGAAGTGCATAATAGAAGTGCAACATAGTTGCAACAGAAGCGTCATTCAAGTCAAGTGCAGAACTGAGGTCCTGGTGCAAAAGACGTTGAGTTACTTGGAACAACAGAGACCTTTCTGTGACAATATAGCGGAGGTGCTGAGTCGCAGACAGGCACAACAAAAATACTCTCACAATTAAAGTTTCCAGCCATTAATGCAGTCGTGTATGTGAGTTGCATTTGCGTGTCTGTGTGTGTGTGTGTGTGTGTGTGTGTGTGTGTGTGTGTGTGTATGTGTGTATGTTTGTCTATTGTTGACGAAGGCCTTAATGGCTGAAAGCATTAATTGTGACAGTCTTTTTGTTGTGCCTATCTGCGAATCAGCATCTCCACTGTGTAGTCACTAACAACCTTCCTTCTCAAAATATTGTTACATTCCATCCTGGATTTTCCCTTGTTTGATTTAGAGATGTTTCTGTCGTCCTCTAGCGTAGATTCGATGTTAGCAGAGTTTAGACGCGTTTTGGACGGCTTACAGGATATATTTACAAACATCAATATACCATCTAGATACAGTATTGGACAACCATGTACTTATATTATTTGACAAGCAAGATTTTGTATCTATCAGACATGCTCTTACATGTTTTGGACATTATTTCTGTGCTGTAGGTTTTATAATGTGTACTTAGAAATATGTAAGCCAAGTACTTTCATTTTCACGTATACATGTAAACACCTATCATATGTATGCCAGTTTCAGATACAACTGAGGTGGCTTAGCAAAATGCCGAAATTGGTAGTTCTACAGTGGAATTGGAGCACTCTTTGATTATTTAAACATACAGATCCGCATCCACAAATAACGTTTCCATCGACCCATGGACCAGCCTCGATGGTCCTGTGCAAACTGCAGTCATAATAGATGATGTCGTTGGATCAACGGGGGCATGTAGGGCTCATGCTCTGCGTCAGCCCTCCTTCAATAATGTGCGCTGAATGGTGAGCTCGTAGCAGTTGTATATGCCACAGAATTGTACTCTGTCGACAAATCTGCTAAATATTTCCCTCTAGCCTACTTACAGAGTGGGCATGCTTCTTGCCTCCAGGTTCTGCGATGAGGCGTGGACGTCCAGTACGTTGTCGCCTAGTCGTGGTTCACTAGTCTTTATCCACTTTCGAGATATGCCCACGACAGTGTCACGTCAACAGTCGACAAGCTTCACTGTTTCTGTGATGCTAGTTCCAAGATACCTGGCCGTAAAAATCTGTGCTTTGTCGATGTAGCTTATGTCAGGATATTTCCTCACATGCGCCCACGTCAGCAGCAACATGATTCCCCATTTTGATGTGCTCAAATTATGTATCTTCCTTACAGCATGCCTACAACGCTGGGAAGTGGCCATAATGTTGTGGCTCATAAGTATGATTTAAGTTGAAACCACGTGTTCAAGCAGTACAGCATTGAGGGTTCCAACGTGAAATTCTTTAGTATTCACCAGACTAAATAATGCTTTCTAGACAACTGGACGGTTCTTAAATGATTACCTGTTTCATAACGGGAAATTCTGATAAAAGGGAAGTTCGTTTTGCCCGGGATTAAAGCTGAGTGGGTTTGTGAGGCTGTAGAGACGGGGGGCTTAATTTAGCCGTTGTTTTATTTAGTATCAGAACTTTTACTTAACGTAACAGAAAAAACTCGCATTTATATAATGTTTTGTAGCCTGGTGGAATTAAGTAGGGCTGAAATAACGAAGCACAAACATCGGTTGACAGTAACAGTACAGGATCAGATATGGAATAAACTTAAATTTGCCATACCAAGGGCCACCAGACAGCAACATACTTTTGAAAATGTCTGGCACTCTGCCACAATCAGAAATGAAAACGGGAAACTGACGATGCCAAAGAATATTTAAATTGTTTGTGATGAGTAATATAACCTGTAGCTGCAAGTTGTGCTACTATTGTCACTGACACTCGAAAAGTAAGATATCAGCTACCAACAACACTAAGAACCTACTCTCTTATGCCTGAATAACTTCACCTGTAATACATGTATGAAAATTCGTCAAATGAAAAGGCTACTATTGTCACATGTAAAGAAATTATACTAAAAATATAGTTACACTCCGTGTATAGTATTACTACTATACATGATAACGATGACAACCGCTCCTAGCGCACAGGAAGGGCGTGGTGGATTTCAGTGTAGAAGATCCTGGGTTGCTGAAGGATCCAGTTTTCCAAGGTGTTCAGCATTTCCTTGTCGCAGGTGAACCTCGGAAGTTTCAGAGGTCACCTTAAGGGGCCAAAGATACGCGAGTCATGTGAAGATACCCGATTTGTACGCAGGATGTTCCAAGATCTTCCATGGAAGTTTTTCAATGAGCTCGAGTGTCTCCTAGTCCACAAGTGGCCTATCATTGTCCTGGAGAAGTACCCATTCGAGAGTTACAGCAACATGTTGCAGTACTGCTGAATATTAACTGTTGCATCCTGTGTTAGTCAATCGATGAGTAGAGGTCCTTATTCGTCGAAAAAGGAACTAAGAATCACTTTTATGGCATTCGTGATAGACTGGACTTCTTTTGGACGAGTGGATCCGAAATTCTGATAGTATTCATCCATCTGAAGGCTGCATCAAAGGGGTGATAGCACTTGCCACAATCTGAGCAATGGAGTCCTTTCTATGCTTCCCATATCTCAACCGATGGGTCACACGAACTCCCATTCTCGCATTCTTCTGATTCTCTTACGCATGCCTGCGTACTCATTGAGCACAAAATTCGACTTAACGAAGCTTCTCGTAGATTATGTGATGCATAGTTCCTTTGCTTGTCGATAATTCAATAGCAATATCAAGGGTGGCTATCCAACGATTCGTTCTTATGAGTTCCTCCACTGTCGAAGACGGTGCACTGATGGAGACTACATGCGCGTGTGCAGGGCGCGGCATGACCTCGATGTTTACACGTCCTGCCTCATACTGCTGACATCAATGCCAATATTATGCACCATGCCGAAAATTGCTCATCGAGCATGTCTTTGATCCTGAGATAAATTTATGAAGCGTGCTCCCCTTCCGCAAGAAGAAATTGGGTAACCGCTCTTTGCGCTCATCAAGAGGAATCAATCACGCAAGAAAGTACCAAACCTACTCAATACAAGTGAGGAAATGACTGCGAAGACCTTCACTCTTCTTGCAGAACTGAGAATATGATCACGCCATCACTCGACAAAGAGATTGATATACTGGGATTACAAACAACTCCGTTTACATCGAAGGTCTCCTTTTCAGTTGGTCATACTTCATATGACAGTTTATCAACGTAAGGCGATAACAACACAAAATCTTAATACACCAGAAGAATCCATTATCTTATTCAGAAGAATTCAATGCACAATCAAGTCATAAATGCAACTGATTAAAGCTCAACGATTTAATTTGCCTAATCACGCACAACTATGCCTTCTCTGTGTCACCCCATGTCATAAATACATCAAGACGTTACTCAGCGGTCTTAAAGATGTTGTTTTACAAGTGGCTGCACATTCACACATAAAGCGGTTCACTGCTTCAGCCATTATGCCACCAGGTTCTTTTTTGCTAAATAAGACTGTTCGAGCAAGAAATACGCCGGGAGAACTTGAAGAATCACAAGACTGTTCTTGTTACTACGGAAATGTAGTCCCCCAGATACCATAGAAGTAAACATTGATTACTAGATTTGGTGAAATTAAGTAACCGTCTTCAGATCATTTACTTTTTACAGGGCTAGTCCATTTCTTCGACTGTTCTCACTAACTGGATACAACTTATAAAGATGACAATTCACAGCACCGTGTCTCGCCATACACTAAGAGCAGTTTTGTATAACGAGAGTCGGTACTATTGCATCTCGTCTCTGTAAGCTGCTTCTGCTTAGCGTCAACAGGAGACGAAATGGACTGTCGTGTAAAAACTTCTTTATCCAAGTGATCTGAAGATGTCTACTTACTACTACAGAAACTAGTAAGAATTGTTTTTGTTTTTTTGCGACCTGGTTGAATAAATTTCTGTAATAAGAAGAACAACCGCTTTAAGATTCTGTAATAAGATTCTGAGATCGCCTTCAATGTAGCTGACAGTTCAGATAATCACCACATTATTTTTATTTATTTATGACAAATTTAGGCACCTGTTACCTGCTATTTTAAAGTAGGCTGTACATATTACAGTCTTCGTTTGTCACATTTCCTGAAGGTTTTTCGTTCTGCTTTTATCAGCAATATTTCAAACGTCATAAATACTATATAAGTGAAATTTTATTGTTTTAAAAAGGTTGTAAAAATATGAAAAGGCTGAGGAGAGACTTGTTAGTGCCACCACCGATTTTGACTAGCCTTGAATACCTGGGAATGGTTTTGAGATGTTGACGGTAATAACAACAAAATAATTTATAGTTAGTAGAAGAAACATGTTATTGCATATCCTATGCATTCAAGTTAGGTATTCATCAATGTACAACACAGGGCACTTTCTTCGTTAGACTGCCAGCACCTTACACTGTTTTTAGTCTAATGTTCGCTATTCTTAACGCCTATTTGACAAATATGAGTATGTACAATTTGTTAATGGATTTTAGAATATTATGTCCGCTTCGTAGTTCTAGGAGTCTCATCTCATCTTCCTCCTCCATATCCTCTTGAGTGTCACGATTGCCGTTATCATTGCGGGTGTTGTTTCCGCTCTCTGGAAATAGTTGTTACGTTGAACCAGTTTACCACCATTAACAGTTAGGTAGTGCTTCTTATAACCAAGAGAAGCAGTTCCTTCCCCTCTTCTGGTATTGCTATGGGTCCATCCGGATGAAGCGAGTAGCTGCTCCACTTTGTTGTTGTCCACAGAGCCCTCTGTCTCTTCCGCCCACACACCAATTCTAGAGATCCCTCAGGATTGCCTCTGTCCAAGAAATAAAGCTTCATATCTCTGCAGTAAGTGTCTTCACCGTCTCTTTCAGCTCGTATGCCGTACAGACACAGATTCCTTTGCTGTCAATCGCTAAGCACAGCTCGAGACGCCGGCGTGCGCCGCCGTTAAGACTGACAAACACGTGCCACTTTCACCGACGACGGGTACGGCACTGGCTACCGCTAGTGTTACTACTTGCTGCAAGTTGCGTGTCACTTTGCACATAGTCCAAAGGATAGATGCATACTTTTGCTGATCCACTGTGCCTTCCATAATGTCGAGATCATCAAGGGAACGAATGTAGCTCCTAGTTTTCTTTCAGCGGGTGTTTCCCACCTTACATGTCATGGCCATCTCCTGATAGAGAGTAGAACGTGATCCATCTGAAAAGGCAACCTGTCGCCACTCAGTGAACGTCAGATGCGAGCCTTGCGGGATAGCCGCGCGGTCTTGGGTGTGTTGTCACGGTCGGCGAGGCTGCCCCCTTGGTTCGAGTTCTCCTCGGCCAGGGCGTTTGTGTCGTCCATAGTGTAAGCTAGTTTAAGTTAGATTAAGTAGTGAATAAGCTTAGGGACCTATGACCTCAGCAGTTTGGTCCCATAAGACCTTACCACAAATTTCCAATTCAGATGCGGTGTTGGTGTGATAATTCCAGCATTGTTACACCACAACTTCCCTGCCGTTTATGTGAGCTAATCATGGTAATAGTCATTGACTCAAACTAGTACCGAGTTGTGCAAAATATACGGCAGCTGAAGGTTTCACCATGAATTTTAACAATTACTTGGCGGATGAATATCAACACCAGAAAAAATGCATAAATTCTTGCCTTCCTCGCCGATGAATGGCAGGCAGCGTGTATGCATGAGCAAGGCACCTGCAACATAGGCTCATACACAGCAAAATTCGCTGAACGGTCATTGAGGAAATAATATTTATTGCCAGTTGGTTCGTCTGGGTGGTCAATTGCTCAAAAGTTGCACGTCTGTCCACCCTACATATTTCCGCAGCCGTCATTAACCCATGTCACCTGTAGTCCGTGGTGCCCCGCAGTTCAATTATCGCCGGTTTTACGTAGCACACTTTTGCCATGCACGATGTACTTTAACAACGGCTGTATTCGAACAGTTTACAATTTTAGCAGTTTCAGTAATGTTTCCATCCTTGGCCCAACAGCCAATGATCAGTTGCTGTTAGATGGCTGGAGTACACACATCGGGGTAAATAGCTATCCATCAGACCAGTGAATATGCATGGTGCCTGTCCGAATGCGGAATATCACTATTCAGTTTGCACGGGGGCCTGAAGATAACACAAATGCAGTGTCGAAACTGGTCGCGTAGTTAATATAATTTATCAAAAGCTCTTGGTGTTATTTATTTCTACAAAATCCACAAACCTGTATCTTGCCCTTCAGTATGTCAGGCAAACGGTTCCGTTCCTTGCACTGAAACATCCTGGAAGATCAAAATTGTGTGCCGCATCGAGAAATGAACTCGGGACCTTTACCTTTCGCGGGCACGTGCACTACTGGTAGGAGAAGGTATGAGCGAAAGTGAAGATGTGGGGATGGGTCGTGAATCGTGCTTGAATTGCTTAGTCCATAGATCACTTACCCACAAAAGGCAGAAGTCCCAAATTCGAGTCTCGGTCCAGCATGCAGCTTTGATCTGGCAGGAAGTTTCATATCAACGCACTCTCAGCTACTGAGTCAAAATTTCATTCTGGAACCTACCCCCGGTCTGTGGTTAAACCATGTTTCCGCAATATCCCTTCTTCCACTAGTGGCAGTCCCGCATGTTTCGCAGTAGAGCTTCCGTAAAGTGAAGAGGTAGGAGATAAGTACGGGCGGAAGGAATCTACGAGGATAGGTCGTTAGATGTGCTTGGGCTGCTCAGTCTCTGGAGCCATTTCCCGAGAATGGGAAAGGTCCCAAGTTTGAATCTTGGTGAGGCGGTGAGTTCTGATCTGCCAGAAAGTTTCAAATCAGTTCACCTTCCGCTGCAGGGTGAAAATTTCATTCTGGCAACAATTGCACTGTTTCCGAAGCCACCTCCTCCCCCTCTCCCCCCGGACACTCTTTATATGCCCACCACTGCCAGTGCTGCCACTTGTGCGCGGTTATTGCACGTGTTCACTTGCGCCTTCATATGTACTTCGTTTCTTCACGTACAAAAGATGAAGAAAAGTGATTTCTGTCGTAGAAGCTAACCTCTGATGTTCACAGTAAGCTTTAAACGCAATTTTTTTTTTTTTTTTTGGTAACGAATGCATTGGTAACAAATTAGACACAATTATTCATCAGAGTTGACACTGGCTTGGGGCTACAATTTACAAAACAGCGAAGGGAATTCATGCAGTCTTTTAACTGTCCGCGTCCAAGTTTCTTATTGATAACTCTTGAATCGTAAATATTCATTTCATCTCGAGAGTGCTCATGAATGTTTAATCAATGCTGAGTACAGTTTCAGTATTCGGTACAAGCGCGCTCTCAAATACAGATGCCGTAAGTTTGTTGTTCATTCTTCGGGTACAAAGCGGTGAGACAGGGATGAGGCAGACGTATCTGTTTCTTCCAAAGGAATGACAGGAGTATAATTTCCTTTGCTTGCTGCTAAGAAGTTCTGCGAAGTTCCGTCGTTGCTTTCAGCATATTAAACACTATGCAGTAGGGCAGAGACTTCCTTGGATAATCTCATGACAAATTTGTTTCTTACATCCACACTCGCAAATAGTAGCCAGATACAAAAAAAAAAAGGAAGCCTTTTCTCACTCGCCTCAAGTATAAGAAGTATTTTTGGAAATCCCTACATAGATTGAACTCGGATACGAACAGATAGGAACAATTGTTGTGGGTCAGTTAGTAACTGCGCTCATTGTGATGCTACCGTAACGGAAGAGGGTATGATGAATGTCGAAATACTAAAATCTGTCTTCCGAAAAAGCTTCCCGACGAACATATGCATTGCCGCCGCACCATTGGCTGTATATAATAGTGATGGATTTAAATAGAAGTTAATGAAAAATTTAAAAATAGCACAAATTCCGCAATAGAGTGGATGCCGCATGCTTCAAGTGGGTCCAACTGGATTATGTAGTGGCCCGTATTGCAGTATCAGTTTACAGCAGACCGCAGCAAATACGGCCAGTGTCTTAAAAACTGAAAGAAAGATGCAGGTCGTCGCAGTGAATAAGAAAGAGGGTAGAGCAGATGTTCAGGATGTTAGGCATACCTCACGAACTTTAAAGTACTTTAAAGTAAAATAAACTGCTTGGGAGAATATTGTCCAATAAACTGAAGTCGCAGTGCAGATTCAACAAAGAATCACTCCAACCTACGAAGAAAAAGCAAGAAGCTGCTGTAACTAGTGTCCATTGTATTGTCCGTAAAACACGCCTATTACGCCTAGTGTTTACCTACCTACGTTGTAATAAATTCAAGTATTTTAAATAAAATATCAGTGCAATCCAAACTGGTCTGGCACAGTCTATCAAGAGCACAATACGGCGAATTAATGTACACAGGCACACTTTCTTTACGTTTTTCGTTCGGAAGCACCTCTGGATACTGAGTGGCTCGTTTCAATTAATAGCATTTTGCAATAGTTTTTGACCAACATTAGCACAAACTATGTCCCTACTTGTAGTACACTCGGCCAATCTGCAGTAATGATCGACAAAATCCCTTGTCTTTACAATGGCCTCGAGGATTAAAATTACGTACTCACAGTCGTTCTACGTAAATTCCTACATTAACCACAAGTTACAATTTTACACAGATTTACAAAATCAAAATGGCTCTGAGCACTATGGGACTTAACATCTATGGTCATCAGTCCCCTAGAACTTAGAACTACTTAAACCTAACTAACTTAAGGACAGCACACAACACCCAGTCATCACGAGGCAGAGAAAATCCCTGACCCCGCCGGGAATCGAACCCGGGAACCCGGGCGTGGGAAGCGAGAACGCTACCGCACGACCACGAGTTGCGGACACACAGATTTACACATTTGAACACAGGAAGGGATTTTACGACACGTAGCATTAATAAAAAATGACTCCTAAAATTAATGATTTATTCGGCTGAAATATACTTGGTTCTTTGAAGGAAAAATGTGTCTGTAATTTGTGTAATCATTTGAAAGAAAAAGAATAAACTATCGCAGAAGAGATTCCTAATTGCAAAAGATATAAAATATATTTTAGACTCCCTTACAGTCCAAATTACGGTGTGTTCAAATGGTTCAAATGGCTCTGAGCACTATGGGACTTAACATCTATGGTCATCAGTCCCCTAGAACTTAGAACTACTTAAACCTAACTAACCTAAGGACATCACACACATCCATGCCCGAGGCAGGATTCGAACCTGCGACCGTAGCAGTCGCGCGGCTCCGGACAGAGCGCCTAGAACCGCTAGACCACCGCGGCCGGCCTACGCTGTGTTGGTGGGATCTCACCAAAGGAACGATGTGGCGTGCATTCATCAAGACCAACTTAACCACCGGCATGTCATGAACATCTACAACATGTGCATGATTACTCTGCAATGCATAGTTAACTATCTGGCAGACGGTTTATCGAAACACCTTGAAGCTATTACTGAGTTGTTCCACGGTCGAACAGATCGTAGGAAAAACCAGCACTTAAATCTTTCCGTGCGAGCTCTGATTTCTCTTATTGTACTACGATGATCATTTTTCCCTGTGAAGGTTGGCGCTAACAAATTATTTTCGGATTCGTAGGAGAAAGTTGGTGAAAGAAATTCCATGAGAAGATCCTGCCGCAATGCAAAACATCTTCTTTCTTAAATTCACTCTCTCTTTAACACAACCCGAGCTATCCTTCTTTGAACGTCTTCGAAGACCTCTGACAATCCAACATCATACGTATACTACACCACCCACGAGTATTCGAGAAGAGGACGGACAAACGTAGTGTAGACCTCTTTCGCTATCTAAGTGTTCTGATAATTAATCGGTCTTCTATTCACTTTCTTCACAGCATTATTTATATGATCGCTCTAATTTACGTTATTTAGAATTATATCCCTAGTATTTAAATGAATTCACAATCTTAAGATTTGTGTCATTCACCATGTAACCGAAATTTAGCGGATTCCTTTTAGTACTCGCGTAGATGATTTCAGGTTTGGATAATTTCACAACTAATTAATTACAGTAAATTGTGACTCTTGACACCACACAGATTTCTTGTCTCAATGATTTTGCATTTGTGTTTGATCATCTGATGACTTTATAAGACGGTAAATAACAACATCATTTACCAACAATCTAAGATGGCCGCTCTGATTGACTCCTTAATCGCTTATGTAGATCAGGAACAGCAGAGATCCTATAACACTTCCTTAATTACGTCAGATATTACTTCTGTTTTACTCAATGAATTTTCCTCAGTTACTACGCACTGTTACCTTCTTGACGGGAAATTGCGAATCCAGTCGCACAGCTGACACGATCAGTATACCAGTTGCGTATCCTGAGAACGAAAAATGGCTCTGAGCACTGTGGGACTACACATATGAGGTCATCAGTCCCCTAGAACTTAGAACTAGTTAAATCTGACGAACCTAAGGATATGCCACACATCAATGCCCGAGGCAGGATTCGAACTTGGGACCGTAGCGGTCGCTCGTGTCCAGACTGAAGCGCCTAGAACCGCTAGGCCACACCGACCGGCCCTGAGAACGTTACGGTTCGTATTGCGCTTCCTTGGTGCCCACCGGGCGTTACATTCACTTCTGTGGAACATCCGACGTCCATTATAAAATACTGAGTTCTTTTAGCCAATGTTTCATCAATCCAGTAGCACAGCTTTTGCATGATGATACTTCGTATGATCGTACATATGATTCGCCCTGAAAGCTCCGTACTTTCCAAACTACGAGATGAAAAAGCATGACTGATGCATGAATAGAGCCACGAACCCTCCACGTTCACATTTTGCACCGTCGCAGTCATCTCGCTGAAGAAAAACTGCCCGTACAACTTCGTCTGTGATACTTCACAGAGAACATAAACTTTCGGCGAACCTCTTTGCTGCTCCTCAACTTCATGAGGCTGTTCAACGGTCCACACTCTCACAATGTGACGATTAACATTTTCAGATAAATGGAAGGTTGCGTCGCCGCTGAATCTCAGCTGGACGTGCCTCCTTCACTGCGGCGTAAAACTGAAAGGGCCGGATATTCCAGTATTAATTACTACGGAAGCTGGCGGCGGTACGGTTTGAAATTCGTGCAAAATATTTCACACAGCTGCAGTTCTGGAAGTTCGATCTTGGGCGTACCGTTGATTTTTGTTGAACTTCACACGAAAGTTTGCCACGCCCTATCCAACGTGGCATCTAGAACACTTGGTCGAGCGGTAATTTTCTATTTCCAAAGACAACCGCTGTCCCTAGTCTCTCATCCTCACAATTCCTCCTAAATGCATGCTGCAATGATGTACCAGAAAACATTTCACACATTCACATTCACATTTCTTGCTTTTCCGCCATTTTGTCAAGGCACTGCACTTACACTATTGGCCATTAAAATTGATGCACCACGAAGACGACGTGCTACAGACGCGAAATTTAACAGACACGAAGAAGATGCTGTGATATGCAAATTATTAGCTTTTCAGAGCATTCACGCAAGGTTGGCGCCTGTGGCGACACCTACAACATGCAGACATGAAGAAAATTTCCCACCGATATCTCATACAAAAACAGCAGTTGACCGGCGTTGCCTGGTGAAACGTTGTTGTGATGCCTCGTGTAAGGAGGAGATATGCATACCATCACGTTTCCGAGTTTGAGAAAGATCTGATTGTAGCCTATCGTGATTGAGTTTATCGTATCGCGACACTGCTGCTCGCGTTAGTCGAGATCCAATGACTGTTAGCAGAACATGGAATCGGTGGGTTCAGGAGGGTAATACAGAACGTCGTTCTGGATCCCAACGGCCTCGTATCACTAGCAGTCGAGGCCGGCCGAAGTGGCCGTGAGGTTAAAGGCGCTGCAGTCTGGAACCGCAAGACCGCTACGGTCGCAGGTTCGAATCCTGCCTCGGGCATGGATGTTTGTGATGTCCTTAGGTTAGTTAGGTTTAAGTAGTTCTAAGATCTAGGGGACTAATGACCACAGCAGTTGAGTCCCTAGTGCTCAGAGCCATTTTGAACTAGCAGTCGACATGACAGGCATCTTATCCGCATGGCTCTAACGGATCGTGCAGCCACGTCTCGATCGCTGAGTCAACAGGTTGGAATGTTTGCAAGACAACAATCATCTGCACGAACAGTTCGACGACGTTTGCAGCAGCATGGACTATCAGCTCGGAGACCATGGCTGCGGTTACCCTTGACGCTGCATCACAGACAGGAGCGCCTGCGATGGTGTACTCAACGACGAACCTGGGTGCACGAATGGCAAAACGTCATTTTCTCCGATGAATTCATGTTCTGTTTACAGCATGATGATGGTCGCATCCGTGATTGGCGACATCGCGGTGAACGCACATTGGAAGCGTGCATTTGTCATCGCCATACTGGCGTGTCACCCGGCGTGATGGTATGGGGTGCTCTTGGTTACACTGAAACGTCCGCTTAGAAAAATTGTACAAGACTGTGCTTTAACTGACACACAATATTTTTTAGGGCGACGCAATCTGACTTTCAATAATCCCTACAAAAGAATGGCCCTGTCTAATATTAACCTATACGTTTCACAAATGACTTACCTCACAAAAATCTTCGTTACTCGAACTACTGCAATACAGCGAGCGCCACTACTGCCAGCTAAATAAAAGATTCAAACTAAGGAAGGTACTAACTACTGTTAGGCATAGTTAGTAAATGAAAGATTTTAATAGAGAACAAACAATGTATTTACCTTAATAGTCATATTATATATAGCAGTTCATGACAAATTACAAAACTCCGCCATCTCTCTCCCCACATCCACCACTGCAGGCGGCTCACCTCCAACTGCGCAACGCTACGCGCTGTTCACATCCAGCTGCCGCTGCCCAACACTACAATGGCAGACAACAATGCAAACCAGCCACAGACTGCACACAGCACAGCCAGTGATTCTCACACAGGGCGCTACGTGGCGTTACCAATAAAAAAACCTAAACAGCCTACTTACAACACGTCTCGGTCACCTATCGTTCGCACTGACGGCAGTTTGAACAGTGGACGTTACATTTCAGATGTGTTACGAACCGTGGTTCTACCCACCATTCGATCCCTGCGAAACCCAACATTTCAGCAGGATAATGCACGACCGCATGTTGCAGGTCCTGTACAGGCCTTTCTGGATACAGAAAATGTGCACCAATTGAAAACGTCTGGTCAATGGTGGCCGAGCAACTGGCTCGTCACAATCCGCCAGTTACTACTCTTGATGAACTGTGGTATCGTGTTGAAGCTGCATGGGCAGCTGTACCTGTACACGCCATCCAAGCTCTGTTTGACTCAATGCCCAGGCGTATCAAGGCCGTTATTACGGCCAGCGGTGGTTGTTCTGGGTACTGATTCCTCAGGATCTATCCACCCAAATTGCGTGAAAATGTAATCACATGTCAATTGTAGTATAATATATTTGTCCAATGAATACCCGTTTATTATCTGCATTTCATCTTAGTGTAGCAATTTTAATGGCCAGTAGTGTAGAATGCCAAATAGTGGGCACAATGTGCCGCACCTCGACATGGCATGGACTTAACAAGTTGTGGGAAGTCCCCTGCAGAAATATGGAGCCATGCTACCCCTATAGCTATCAATAGTGTCGAAAGTGTTGCCGCTGCAGGCCTTTGTGCACGAATTGACCCCTCGATTATGTCCCATAAATGGTCGATGGTATTCATGTCGGGTGATGTAGGTGGCCAAATCGTTCCCTCGTTCAGAAAGCTGATCAAACGAGTCGCGAACAATTGTGTCCGAGTGGCATTAGATTGCTGTTTGGAAACATGAAGTCCATTAATGGCTCCAAATTGTGTCCTATTAGCAGAACATAAACTTTTCCAATCAGTGGTTCAACTGGACTAGAGAACCCAGTCCATCCCACGTAAACACAGCCCGCATCTTTATGGAGTCACCAACAACTTGTACAGTGCAATGTTGCAAATTGGGTCCATGACCTCGTTTGTCTGCGCCACACTGGGACGGTACCATCAGCTCTTAACAACTGAAATCGGGTCTCACCTGGCCAGGTCACGGTTTTCCAGTCGTCTATGGACCAACCGGCATTGTCACGATCCTAGAAAACGCGCTGCAGGTGACGTCGTGCTGTTACCAAAGGCACTTCAGTTGGTCGTCTGCTGCCATAGTCCATTCACGCCAAATTTCAGCGCACTGTCCTGACTGATACGTTCGCCCTACGTCTCACATTGAGTTCTGCGGTTACGTTACTCAGTGTTGCTTGTCTGTTAGCACTGACGACTCCGTGCAAACGCCACTGCTCCCAGTCGTTAGGTAAAGGCCGTCGGCCTCTGCGTTGTTCGCGGTGAGAGATAATGCATGAAATTTGGTGTTGTCTGTACACTCGGACACTGTGGAGCTTGACACATTGAATTCCCTAACGATATACAAATTGGAATGTTCCATGCGTCTAGCATTCTGCGTTCAAAGTCTCTTAATTTCCATTGTGTGGCCAAAAGTACGTCAGCAAGTTTTTCATACGAATTGTTTGAGTTCAAATGACAGCTACGCCAATGTGTGTTCCTTTTTACACGCAATATTTTTATATTCGTATCTGTAACCGATGACTTTTGTCACCTCATTGTACTTTGGACGTCTAGAGAAGTGGAAGCTACCTGTCCAATTGCGTGTACGAAGTAAAAAAAAACTGTGTTTCATGCAAGAGCTTTCTCCTTAATCCGTTCTGATTCCTTGACAGAAATCTCTGTGTTGTTTAACTACCGCTGAAAGCTTAAAGCCGCTTGCAATGCTACACAGTGAGTGCGCGTGTACGCGCCAGTGAAATTGGAAAATGAGGAACGTCGTTCTAAAGAGAGTGCAAAACGAACCATTTCCTTTGATGTTCCGACACTGCACAGAACTTGTTCGTTGTGTCCTAAAAGCACACAACCACTCGCGTGTCCGGAAAGAGCGTTCCCCCACTCTTCTTCGTTCGAAACAATTGCCAGAGCCCGTCTAAGAAGTTGACGCAGATCTCACACATAAATCAGCATGCACAGCGCGACTCTTTGTGAAGAACATTTACGTTAGCTGTAGTCTTTGAAGTAACAGCTGCACATGTCTCCGTAGCTGCACTGGGTTGCTAATTGATGAGGCTAGGGTTTGATTCCCTACTTATTGCGGGAGTTTATCCGCTCGGGGAAAGGGTGTTATAATGTCCTTACTTTTGTATCGTCAGAACTGAGACTCCACACCTAAGATGGCTGTCTAGGCACGTCTCCAAAGCAAATAAATGAAAAAGAATGGCAGTGGTTATCTTGCACAGACAAATGGTAACTGCATAGAAGAAAAACTAAATTAATAGAATATTATCTCACCTTGGCAACAATGATATCCTCAGAAATTCACAGTTTTGATTTCAGAAGGGTTGCTCAATTGAGAATGCCTTGTACATCCCCATATATCAGATATTACAAGCATTAAATAACGCAATAGCACCGGTAGGTATTTTTTGTGACCTATCCAAGGCATCTGATTGTGTGAACTATAGTATATTCCTAGATAAATAGAAGTTTTATGGGATTGATGGTATAACCAACCAATGGATCATGTAATATGTGACCAAAACAATGTAGAAATTAATACTTAGTAGTAATTCAACCAACAGAATCCAGGGACACAATTCTGACGGGGGTGAAATCACGTATAGGGTTCCACAAGGCTCAATCTTACTGTTTCTCATATATGTAAATGGTCTCTCGTCTAATGTACAACAAGCAAAATTAGTTCTTTTTGCAGATGACAGCAGTATTGTAGTGACCCCATAATACATACACAAATAGAAGAAATGGTGTACAGAGTTCTCAAAAGTATCATTGACTGGTTTTCTGCAAATGGTCTCACCCTGAATTGCACTAGGACACATGAGATTCAGTTCTGCATCTATAGGGGTACTGCATCAGTGGTAAGTGTAACACGTGTTGATCACATAATACGTAGAGTGGAAACTTCAAAATTTTTAGGTGTCCATATTGATGGGAATTTAAACAGTAAAAACCACATTTTGGAATTCCTAAAACTTAGTTCAGCCACATTTGCACTTAGAATCATAGCAAATTTTGGGGAGAGAGATATGAGTAAGTTGACATATTTTGCGTACTCCCATTCGGTAATGTCATATGGAATAATGTTCTGGGGAAACTCGTCTTTAAGAAATAAGATCTTCATTGCCCAAAAGCGTGCTGTATGAATGATATGTGGTGCTCACCTGCGGTCATCTTGTAGACATCTGTTTAACGAGTTGAGTATTCTTACAACTGCTTCAAAGTATATTTATTCCCTCATGAAGTTTGTTGTAAATAATGATTGACTGATCTGGCCTTGTAAGACTAATCATAACAGCCTTACTGTGCTGGAACTGCGAACGACTGAAAGCAACGAGAAAGAATAGCCGTAATTTTTCCCGAGGGCATGCAGCTTTACTGTATAGTTAAACGATGATGGCGTCCTCTTAGGTAAATATTACGGAGGTAAAATAGTCCGCCATTCGGATCTACAGGCGGGGACTACTCAAGAGGACGTTGTTAATAGGAGAAAGAAAACTTGCATTGTACGGATCAGAACGTGGAATGTCAGATCCCTTAATCGGGCAGGTAGGTTAGAAAAATTAAAAAGGGAAATGGATTGGTTAAAGTTAGATACAGTGGGAATTAGCGAAGTTCGGTGGTAGCAGGAACAAAATTTTTGGTCAGGTGAATGGCAGGATTAGGTTTAATAATGAATAAGAAAATAGGAGTGAGGGTAAGCTACTACAAACGGCAAAGTGAACGCCATATTGTGGCCAAGATCGACACGAAGCCCACGCCTACCACAGTAGTACAAGTTTATAAGCCAACTAGCTCTGCAGATGACGATGAAATTGAAGAAATAAATGATGAGATAAAAGAAATCATTCAGATAGTGAAGCGAGATGAAAATTTAGTAGTCATGGGTAACTACACTTCGATAGTAGGAAAATGAAGAAAAGTAGTAGGTGAATATGGATTGAGGGTAAGAAATGAAAGAGGAAACAGCCTGGTAGAGTTTTGCACAGAGAATAACTAATCATAGATACACTTGGTTCACGAATCATGAAAGAAGGTTGTATACATGGAAGAATCCTGGAGATACTAGAAGGTATCACATACGTTATATAAAGGTAAGACAGAGATTTAAGAACCAGGTTTTAAATTGTAAGACATTTCCATGGGCAGATGTGGACTCTGACCACAACGTATTGGTTATGAACTGTAGATTGAAACTGAAGAAACTGCAAAAAGGTGGGTATTTAAGGAGATGGGACCTGGATAAACCAGAGGTTGTACAGAGTTTCAGGCAGAGCATAATGGAACAATTGACACGAATGGGGAAAGAAAATAGAGTAGAAGAAGACGGGTAGCTTTGAGGGATGAAGTAATGATGGCAGCAGAGGATCAATTAGGTACAAAGACGAGGACTATTAGAACACATTGGGTAACAGAAGAAAAAATGAATTTAATTGATGAAAGGAGAAAACATAAAAATGCAGTAAATGAAGTAGGCAAAAAGGAATACAAATGTCTCAAAAATGAGATCGATAGGAGGTGCAAAATGGCTAAGCAGGGATAGCTAGAGGACAAATGTATGGATGTAGAGGCGCATATCACTAGGGGTAAGATAGATACTGCCTACAGGAAAATTAAAGAGAACTTTGGTGTATAGAGAACACCAGAATGAATATCAAGAGCTCAGATGGAAACCCAGTTCTAAGCACAGAAGGGAAAGCAGAAACGTGGAAGGAGTATATGGAGGATCTATACAGGGACGATGTACTTGAGGACAATATTATTGAAATGGATGAAGATATAGATGAAGATGGAATGGGAGATATGATACTGCATGAAGAGTTTGACAGAACACTGAAATACTTAAGTCGAAACAAGGCCCTGGCAGTTGACACATTCCAGTAGAACTACTGACAGCCTTTGGAGAGGCAGTCCTGAAAAAATTCTACCATCTGCTGAGCAAAATATATGAGACAGGCGAAATACCCTCAGACTCCAAGAAGAATGTAATAACTCCAATCCCAATGAGAGCATGTGTTGAAAGATGTGAAAATTACCGAACTATCAGTTTAATAAGTCACGGCAGCAAAATACTAACGCGAATTCTTTACAGACGAATGGGAAAACTGGTAGAAGCCGACCTCGCGGAAGATCAGTTTGGATTCCGTGGAAATACTGGAACACGTGAGGCTATACTGACCCAACGACTTATCTAAGAAGCTACATTAAGAAAAGGCACACCAACTTTTCTAGCTTTTGTAGACGTACAGAAAGTTTTTGACAATGTTCACTGGACTACTCTCTTTCAAAAATCTTAAGGTGGCAGGGGTAAAATACAGGGAGCGAAAGGCTATTTACAATTTGTACAGAAACAAGATGGCAGTTATAAGAGTCGAGGGGCATGAAAGGGAAGCAGTGGTTGGGAAGGGGGTGAGACAGGGTTGTAGTATATCCCTGATGTTATTAAATCTGTATATTGAGCAAGCAGTAAAGGAAACAAAAGAAAAATTCGGAGTGGGTATTAAAATCTACGGAGAAGAAATAAAAACTTTAAGGTTCGCCAATGACACTGTAATTCTGCCGGAGACAGCAAAGGACTTGAAAGAGCAGTTGAACGGAATGGGCAGTGTCTTGAAAGGAGGATATGAGATGAACATCAACAAAAGCAAAACGATGGTAATGGAATGTAGTCGAATTAAGTCGGGTGATGCAGAGGGAATTAGATTAGGAAATGAGACACTTAAAGTAGTAAAGGAGTTTTGCTATTTGGGGAGCAAAATAATAGATGATGGCCGAAGTAGAGATTATATAAAATGTAGACAGGCAATGGCCAGGGAAGCGTTTCTGTAAAAGAGAAAATTGGTAACATCAAGTATAGATTTAAGTGTCTGGAAGTCATTTCTGAAAGTGTTTGTATGGAGTGTAGTCATGTATGGAAGTGAAAGTTGCACGATAAATAGTTATGCAAGAAGAGAATAGAAGCTTTCGAAATGTGGTGCTACAGAAGAATGCAGAAGATTAGATGGGTAGATCACATAACTAATGAGGAGGTATTGAATAGAATTGGGGAGAAGAGAAGTTTGTGGCACAACTTTACCAGAAGAAGGGATCGGTTGGTAGAACATGTTCTGAGGCATCAAGGGATCACCAATTTAGTATTGGAGAGCAGCGTGGAGGGTAAAAATCGTAGAGGGAGAGCAAGAGATAAATAAACTAAGCAGATTCAGAAGGATGTAGGCTGCATTACGTACTGGAAGATGAAGCAGCTTGCACAGGATAGAGTAGCATGGAGAGCTGCATCAAACCAGTCTCAGTACTGAAGACCACAACAACAGCAACTACACGGTTCTTTATCTCTGGAAAGCTGAAAGTTGCTGATGAAAAGAAAATATTTACCTCCAAGAGCCTAAATCCAAGTTGCCCACACCGATGTAAGGACGTAACTGTAACACCTAATACAGAACGACAGTTAAGAGATATATCTTGCGAGAGATGTGATTACCGGGCTTCGCTGTTAGGCCACGTGGAACACATTTCAACATTTGCTAGGAATCCGCCCAGACTCTGATGGTGCTCGTGGTTGATAACTGGCAGTGAGAGACGTAGGTGGCAACCCATGTCGTCGTCTGTCCAATCGCCGAGGCTCCAACTTTGTTTGGTAGTTGATGTTGCGGAACCGTATTGATGGATTCTTGGATCCCACGAGGCATGTATTCGATATGATCTGTCCTTGCTACTCCTTCTACAACTATGAGACGGAGAATAGACACTGGGTTCCATATTTCAGTTTCGTGGCTCAAGAAAGAGCTTACCCAGTATCGTAACAGAATTGTGGTCGGATTTTGGACTTCCATTACAAAACTCATCACGTCGTCCTTATCACAGAAAAAATTGACCGACCTGAAGGTAGTTTCATAACCAAACGAGTGTGGTGCTACCATTATTAAATATCTAGTCGATGTCGTTTAACGCTTCGTGAAGTCATTCTCGGACGATGCTGGTACCTATAGGAATATACAGGAATCGTAAACGGAACCTGGACGTAAATCAATAAAACTTATAACGTAAAAACAAGAAAAGAGATCCGTTACTTTTCGAGGAGACTACTGGCAAAAAAATCAGTGGGAATCGTACATATAGTAAAGTACTTGGGAATAACAACCTGCGGTGACAGAAAGTAGAATTACCAGGCAAAAGAAGCAGTAGGAGTAGCAGATGCCAGGCTGAGATTCATTGGGAGAACCTTAATGAGCTACAGTTCATCCATCAAAAAGTGACTTTCAAACTATAAAATTATGAAACAACCTGGCAGTTTAAAACTGTATGCCGGACCGAGACTCGATCTCGGGGATTTTGCCTTTCGTTTGCAAGTGCTCTACCATCTGTGCTACCCAAGTACGACTCACGACCCGTCCTCATAGCTTCTGTTCTGCCATTACCTCGCCTCCTACCTTCCAAACTTCACAGAAATTCTTTTGCGAACCGTGCAGAACTAGCACTCCTGGAACAAAGGATATTGCGGAGACATGGCTTACCCACAGCCTGGGGACGTTTCCAGAATGGGATTTTCACTCTGCAGTGGAGTGTACGCTGATATGAAACTCCCTGTCAGATTAAACATGTGCGCTGGACCGAGACTCTAACTTGGTGCCTTTGTTTTTCACATCAGTGCACACTCCGCTGCAGAGTGAAAGTCTCATTATGGTATCAAATTATGGGTATTTTCATTAGTCTGAAACGAAACGCGTCGCTATTCATCATGCGAGAGTGATACGGAATGTTTAGAGAGCTCCACTCCTAGACGCTACAAAGACGCGTTATGCGTCACTGAGAATCCGAGAGTATACGTTTCAAGAAGAGTCGGGCAAAGAATTACCTTCCTCTGTACGTGTCTCTTGAAATGGCCACTACGAGAAAATCAGAGAAATTACAAATAATACGTATGCTTACCGAGCATCACACATGGCTGGGCTCCCATAAATGACGTCATACAGAAGCAAAACATATGCTTAAGCAGTGGGATTTTTCTTAGTACCATTTTGCGTGAAGTCTGCTTAATGTTAAATATATTTATTTTAAGTATGTGAAAATAGCAAGTTATTGCTGTAAACGCAAATACTACCCACGGATTAGGTCTTCCGCCCGTTCCGGATGGCTGACTGCTGCTTTCAATACAATACGACGGGCGATCTATGATCAGGGGACATGTGACCAATAGGTCGCCATTTCCTCCAGCCTGTCTTGCTACTAGGTGAGTACTGGTGTTGCTGCTCCCTATTTATTTAAATAGTTCCTCCTCTGGCCCTGTGAGGCAAAGCGAATGCCATTCCAGGTCCTCCTAACGCATAAAAATCAGAGGGGGTACAGGGAATCAAACCCGGATCCTTCTGGACCGAAAACAACGAAGCTAAGCGTTGGGCTACGGAATAAATGAAAATAAAAATGAATGGACATATCCGTCAAAATCGATGACTACGGAAGAGTCGTATAATAACGTATATTTCAGTGACAAAAAGGAAATCAAATATGTTGTTGTTTGTTCTAGCGCTAGTGTCTTGATTCTTTGCTACTGTAATTAACTGTATTACCTCTTCTCTGTTCAGTGATTGTGGTGTAGCACTGTTGTCACAAATTTTTTGCGGTTTCTGCACCGCCCTTCACGAAGTAATATGATCAACCGCCGCAAAATTAATTTTCCATTTTGTCCACATAATTTCCGAACAAATTAGCCTCAACCCATTTGTTACTAATGACCAACGTACACAGGTAATTGTATGATTGACAAAATGCAAATTGCGTATACGTTTATTGTAGACCAATACACATAATGATGTCAGCTAAGTTGTATCGCGTTGCTGCTTATCGTTTTTCGTGGTAAGACAACAGAAAAAAGTCACATTAAGGTGAGAAGACAGTGATGATATCTATATGAAATGCCTTCTACGGATGGTATAATTTTACCAGAATTTCGCTGCGCCATACGAATGACAGTTCACAAAGCGATACCAAATGAATATCTGTTGCAAGAATTTACTAATCTCTTAATATATAATGTTAGAACAAAAGTGAATATTAATTTTGACAACAGAGGAAGTGCGGATGTATCACAAATTACCTTATTTCGGCCTCTCAAAAATGTTATACAGAATGCCATACAAGTACTTCAAAATGAAAGAATAAGAATAAGTTAAAGGTATTTGTTAATTTAAACAAATCTAAAAATTACTACAGAAATTATTCTGAGAAAGTAATCAATTACCCTACTACGCCAGTTTTAATTGCCTTAAGAAGTAAATATAGTTATCTCTCAGTACTGTAACATATGATTTACAGTAATCGCCATCGAGTGAGATGATGCAGTAGTTAGCACACTGGACTCGTTTTCGGGAGGACGCCGCTTCAAACACGCGTCCGGCCGTCCTGATTTAGGTTTTCCGTGATTTACCCTAAACCTCTCTACGCAAATGCCGGGTATATTCCTTTTAAAGGACACGGCCGACTTCCTTTGCCTTTCTTCCCTAATCCGATGGGACCGATGACGTCGCTATTTGGGCCCATCCCCTCGAATCAACTATCAGTAATCATCCAATCCGCCAAAGAAACGGGCAACAGTTCGGTGTGACTCAACCGAGTATCTTCGTTCAGTCCCTGTGGCAAGATAATATTAATCAGTCCTGATATTCGACCACTCGCTATAATTTTCGTGCGAATACCTAGAAATCGATGGTGCTTACAATGTTCTAAACACAAGTCGTTGCATCTCAACGCAGATGGTTAGAGTCTTAAAATTATGAAACTTCCTGGCAGATTTAAACTGTGTGCCAGACCGAGCTTTGCGAAAGGCAAAGGTCCCCAGTTCGAATCCCAGTCCGACACACAGTTTTAATCTGCCTCGAAGTTTCATGTCACTGCACACTTCATTTTGGAGTCTTAAGATTTATCGTGATTTACATTTTGGTGTGAGGGTATTTAGTCGTTTTAAGTAAGGCTGACTCTTCCCCAATTTTTCATATACCAATATTACATTTTCAAGTTTTGAGATCTTAGTTATTTTCATTTTAACGCAATGTACATCAAATTTATGTATTAATGTCTTTCTTATGTGAGTGAGCTCGCAGGAGCAGAGCTAAATTCAAACAGCGATATTTGTGCATTTCCAATCGTAGTCACTTTCATTTTATAGTTTGTTACTGTACTACCACCATATCAGCAGGTGTTTATACTACTGTGATCGTGGAGGAAGTAACGATTTAGGCGTAGTTGTGTGGGGAAATCAGACATATCAGCTTGCAAGACAGACGATTACATGAGGTCGTGTAAACTCAAGGAGGAGGAGGGGAGGGGGGGGGGGGGAGAGGAGACGAAATGAAAGATGATATTGACATCAGCTACATCAGGACATTGGGCGGCAGCAGCGGCGACGAGCGAAATTTTGCCGAATTGAGATTTGAACCGGGGTCTTTTGCTTACTACACAATTCCCTTAACCACGCGGCTGCTCGGACACAGTGTTTCCAACTCTTCCCCCCCCCCCCCTTCCCCCTTCCAGCGACGATCTTGGCACGCCTCTCGGCCGATCCACATTCCCACCTAGCGGCTCCTATACACAGTCCCTGTCCATATCCCATATGTTCGCTACTTAGAGATTGTGCATCTGCACTGAATGTGGTGGATCCATTGTTCATCGAGGTAAAACAGTTATATAAATGGTTGGTGTCCTTTATTTCTGATATAACATGTATTACAGTAGCGGATTCTGCTTGGCGTCTGTTCTTTCTGACATAAGATTAGACAAAGATTAGATAAGGACTTTCTGCGGTGGCTCGTCGCTCAGCTCTGAAACCAATACCATATGTGTTTTAACGACTCTTACGGTGGCGTATTCAGTGTACCTGCATTTACTTCATAGACCATCGCCATGATCACAGTTAATTAAAACATATTCAGTGTTTCTTGCTTTCATTTCAGCTGCTCTTGTGACGATTTCCTCTCTGTTACTGCCAATAACTGTCTTATTTTCCACTGTCGATGGTATCATGTGTTGTTGTGCGTATATCAGTATAGAAAGTTGGTTAAGCTTTTCGTACTCCACACGCCAATGAAAATCTAAGCATATGTCCACTAATTCCACCGTAGCTAGCAACTGAATGTGTTTTACTGCCTGTCTAATTATGACATTCACATTACACACTAGAAAATATTATATTGTGTACATACGTAAAGAAAAACAAGGATATTTGTCTTCAGTTAGAAGAACTACATCGAAACATCCTATATAGTTTCTCCGCAGTCATAGACGATGATTTTTACGTAAAACGTAAGCAATGGCTGGGACAAAAATTTCAACTTGGGACCTTCGTTCCTTTAGGTTTTCTTTCCCTTAGGTCATGACTAGTGGCTCCCAGCATAACATCACCTTGCGCAATACTGAAGATTAAGTGAATGTAATTATTTTGTCTCGCAGTGTGAGAATAATCCTTATTTGATTAAGACTTTTGTGTTATTCAAACGTGTATTCACGCTTCTGTTCGTAGCTCCAGCGTAAACTTTACCACAATTCAATGGCATGCCAATGGGTAACACATTAACGTAACTGATCAGATCGGAAAGATTTCACTGAAACATAATATCAAATCCGTTTTTAGACCAGCAAAGAAAATATGTCAAGGTTTCAGATCAGTAAAAGACAAATGCTTCCTGTATCAGAATGAGGGGTAATACCATTGCATGTACTTTTAGTAATGTCTACAGTGTACCTGCAAAAACAGAAGCGTGTATTCAGACGTATATTCATGTCTGAAGGGATGTAGACTTTGTATAGATAAGGGAAAGTACAAAAATCAGCTGTTGCAGAGCATGCTCTAAAGTCAGGAGGCAATAAAGATTCACGGAAACAAAATTTTATCTGCAATTACGAATTATTATCCACGACCATGTAGAGAAGCCACGGAAAGGTATTCGAGGGTGGTTCCATATGTCTGGTAAATTTCAACGGAAAAATGGAAGAATTTTCTTGATTGATAAGCCTGATTATTTCAAGCATCGTATAAGGAATTTAAACAATGTTCAGCGTACACTACACTTTTGACAGCCTTCTGAATTGGTCAGTGTGTCGACTGCAAAAGAAAATGAAAAAAATCGAATTTGTTGCTGTTATTAAATATTTTCATTTGAAACTTTGGTTGCCTCACAAATTAAAATGGAATTGTACGAAGTTCATGCGGAAGCTGCACTATCATTGAAGAGTTTTGAAACATCATCATCATCACCATCATCATCATCATTTAAGACTGATTATGCCTTTCAGCGTTCAGTCTGGAGCATAGTCCCCCTCATAAAATTCCTCCATGATTTCGTATTCAGTGCTAACATTGGTGCCTATTACTTCAAAATCATTCTTAACGGAATCCAGGTACCTTCTCCTTGGTCTACCCCGACTCCTCCTACCTTCTACTGCTGAACCCATGAATCTCTTGGGTAACCTTGCTTCTCCCATGCGTGTAACATGACCCCACCATCTAAGCCTGTTCGCCCTGACTGCTACATGTATAGAGCTCATTCCCAGTTTTTTTTTTTTATTTCCTCATTGTGGACACCCTCCTGCCATTGTTCCCATCTACTAGTACCTGCAATCATCCTAGCTACTTTCATATCCGTAACCTCAACCTTATTGATAAGGTAACCTAAATCCATCCAGCTTTCGCTCAAAAGATTGAACGGTGCACAGATAACTTAGTCTTGGTACTGACTTCCTTCTTGCAGAAGAGAGTAGATCGTAGCTGAGCGCTCACTGCATTAGCTTTGGTGCACCTCGCTTCCAGTTCTTTCACTATGTTGCCATCCTGTGAGAATATGCATCCTAAGTAATTGAAACCGTCCACCTGTTCTAACTTTGTTCCTCCTATTTGGCACTCAGCCCGTTTATATCTCTTTCTCACTGACATTACTTTCGTTTTGGAGATGCTAATCTTCATACCATAGTCCTTACATTTCTGATCTAGCTCTGAAGTATTACTTTACAAACTTTCAATCGAATCTACCATCACAACTAAGTCATCCGCATATGCGAGGCTTCTTATTTTGTTTTCACATATCTTAATCTCACCCAGCCAGTCTATTGTTTTCAACATATGATCCATAAATAATATGAACAACGGAGGAAACAGGTTGCAGCCTTGTCTTACCCCTGAAACTACTCTGAACCATGAACTCAGTTTACCGTCAACTCTAACTGCTGTCTGACTATCCATGTAAAGACCTTTAATTGCTTGCAAAAGCTTGCCTCCTATTCCATAATCTCGTAGAACAGACAATAACTTACTCCTGGGAACCCGGTCATATGCCTTTTCTAGATATATAAAGCATAGATACAATTCCCTGTTCTACTCGTAACACTTCTCCATTATTTGCTGTAAGCTAAAGATCTGGTCCTGACAACCTCTAAGAGGCCTAAACTCACACTGATTTTCATCCAATTTGTCCTAAACTAATGCTCGCTCTTTCTTTTCAACAATACCCGAGAAGATTTTACCCACAACGCTGATTAAAGAGATACCTCTGTAGTTGTTACACTCTTTTCTGTTTCCATGTTTAAAGATTGGTATGATTACTGCTATCGTCCAGTCTGATGGAACCTGTCCCGAATCCCACACCATTTCAATTATCCTATGTAGCCATTTAAGACCTAACATTGCACTGTATTTGATGTGTTTCGACTTAATTTCATCCACCCCAGCCGCTTTATTGCACTGCAATCTATTGACCATTTTCTCCACTTCCTCAAACGTGATCCTATTTCCATCATCATTCCTATCCCATTGTACATGGAAATCTGAAATATTACTGATCGTATTTTCACCTACATTGAGCAACTCTTCGAAATGTTCCCTCCATCTGCCCAAGGGATCAACAGGATTCACCAGCAGTTTTCCTGACCTGTTCAAAATACTTGTCATTTCCTTCTTACCTTTTGAATTAATTTGAATTAATGAATTTAAATGTGGTAAGACAAGCACCGAAGTCGAAACGTGCTCTGACCGTCGACTTGACGTTACCACAAAGAGAATCATTGACAGAGTTGATGATTGGGTATTGCAAGACCCCCGAATAAAAATTCGTCAGAATTTGTAGCCATCACAAATGAGCGAATGCATAGTACCCTGCAAGAACAGTTGGCTATGAAGAAGCTGTGTGTGAAGTGGGTGCAGTGACTGCTTACAGTCGACGAAAAGCGCTTCCAGCAAAACATACCATCACAATGTCTGGCGGTGTTTAAGCTCAATCCGCAGGAATTTTTAAGCCGATCTCTGAGTATTGATGAAACCTGAACCATCATTACATACCAGTCAAAATGGCAGTCAAAATGGACGAACGCTGATGAAAGTGCGCTGAAGAGGGCAAAGATCATTTTGTCAGTTTATCAGATGATGACCATTGTTTTTTGGCATTCCCAGCGAATTATTCACATAGATTATGCGGAGAAAGGTAAAACCATAACTGGACAGTATTATACTTTCGAGTTGCTTCGTTCGAAGCTGGCTTTGGCTGGAAAAGGAACAAGGTTATCACACAAAAATATTCTCTTTCACCAGGATAATGCACCACCCACACACCAGTGATAATAATGGCGAACATGAACTGGATTTTGAACTGATTCTCCCTTCACACTGTTCACCAGAATTAGCCCAAAGTGACTTCTACTTGTTCTCCAATTCGATTTTTTTTTTTTTTTGCAGAATGTACGACAGACTCCATTTACTATGGGATGAAAAAGCTGGAGGGTCGCTGGACCAAGTGTATATCCCGCAAAGGAGACAATGTGGAGAAGCAAGCTGAGTTGTTCACAAAACAGGCATTTTTCTCGCTGTTTTACCATATTTATCAACGCATCCGTGGGGAAAATTTCAAACAGAAAAGAAGAAACCTAGTAACTTAGTAATTTATGGACAATACCTCTCCAGATTTAATAGATATGTTTTACCTTCGACGGAAGATACTTGGATAGTTAATTTTTATCTCAGACAAGGGTCATCTTTGCCGTAGAGGTGTAAACTTCTACCACACCCACTTTTCACGGTACGTACGTCGCTCTGTGACATTCGACTCCTCAGTCGAGACGAGGAACAAGGAACGGCTCGGAAGTCGTCGGCCCATAACACTAACTATACCACTCTTTCTCCTTTTTAGCGCTAGATTTCTCTGTTCTTCACAACAGTGTGCGTGGAGACAAAAGAAAATGTCGCGCCGGTGATGAAATCTACAGAAGAATGCGCGAGACGACAAACAGTTGGCAACCGACGCCTCGGCCCCTAATGAGGCGGGCCGCGCCTATCGCTCTCAAATTACTCCCAAATTGCCGCCGCAGTCACGTGACCCAGAGCGCCGTAATGGCCGCGAGTTATCAGCGGCGGGCGGGCCAGCCGACGCAGGCCGAGCGGCAGCAACGTAATTGGTTTCTTGCCTGCCTCGACGTCGCTTGTCTGCAGAGAGACACAGAGAGGTTGCGAGGCCGCTGGGGGGTTTGGGGGTTGGGGGTCGGGGGTGAGCTCAGGGGAAGGTAAGAGGGCGGCCCTCCGCCGCCGCAGTCCGACAACCAATCTGGCCAACTTTGCAGTTCCTCTGCGCAACTTCGGAAAAACCACTAACTGTCCTAATAGCGACTAGGAACTAGTGGTCCCATCCCGAAGCCATTAGTGCGATTTTCTGCACAATCACGTTATCAAAGAAAACGATCAGAAAGGAACGTAGAAGTTATGTAGCCAGTCACCTTTAAAGTGCCGAACAATACGTTATAAGATTAAGGATTCGAAGAGAAAGTACTGATGAAGGTAGGGATATGAAATAATGATACTGTATAACATGTCACGATACAGGTTTAGGGGTGGTGACCTGACTTCTCCGATGTATGGGGCTCAACATTACTAGCCACTGGCATGGAGGTCCTGGATAGAAACCAGCATTAACTTATTTCCTTTTCTTCAGTTCCGAATGTTATCAGCTCAACATCACGTCATTAAATGAAGACCTGTTTAAATAAAAAGACCGGCTATACTCACGAAAGTAATCGAACTTCAGCTGAATAAAAATCTTGTACCAAACAGTAACAGAGAGATTTTCTTTAAAAAAATTTATCTACCTCATTAATTTTCGTCTCACGAATCACATCACAAAAGCTGCAATTTAAATGAAAAGTAAAGTTTGCTTCCTTTCAAGGCAGCATCTTACAAAATTCCACAAAAAAGGTTTACAGTTATAACCAAATTGAATCAGCGTAATGTCACGAGGTTAGAAGTTAAGTTAGTCCTCTGATGTGTTAATTAAAAGTAACAGTACAGTCTAGTATTAATAACATGCATATTTCTGCCTACATTTCTGATTCTGACAACGATTTAGACAACGTATCAGTAATTCGAAGTTACCCCGTACTTGAAGTAAGATCGAGTATTTTCTTTGTTTCATTAGATACGTAATTGAATCTAAGATTGCCTCGTAATTTTATTGACGGTGTTGTAACCAGCTGAATGTAAGTGGTTAATATGAAGAGGATTAAATCTGACTGATCTAAGGGTGATATTTGATTATGTTGCTCATAATCCGGCAAATTTTTTGTGCAAACAATAATTTTCATTGCACTAAACGCCACAGGCTACGCATTAGCCCCCCTTGTCTATTATTAAGATTTGGTAAATGAAGCAATTCATTATCCTGCAAGATTTTCATCATCGTTATAATTAATTTTAATTTAGGACTACTTGTCAGTGACGTGAAGGCTAAACTCAGTAAACATTCAATAAATGGCTCCACTGCTTTGTGAACACTGGAAATGAAGTTTCATACGCAACAGTCATATGCGTTACAGACTCTCATACGTTTGATCCCTCTTATAGGTTACAAACTTTCATATGTTTGATCTCTGTACGCCACACTTCATGCACTACAGCTTATCATCTGTCGATACCATACGAGGGTCATTCCAAAAGAAATGCACACTATTTTTGTAAAAATACAGTTTTCAGTCTGCATGTGTGAATGTTTTACAGTGTGTAGATACATCCTTCCCGCTTGTTTTCCAATTTAGTTCAACCTGTTCCCGTGAGTGGCGCCGTCACAGCATGTCTTCAAGATGGCTGCTACACTTGACATTCGTCAGAAGCAACGTGCTGTCATAGAATTCCTGTGCTGTGAAAACGAGACAATGGGAACATCCACGAGAGGTTGAAAAAGGTGTATGGAGATGCTGCTGTCGATCGCAGTACAGTTAGTCGGTGGGCAAGCAGCTTACGTGATGAAAGCGGGCACGGCAATATTGAGGATTGTCCTCGCAGCGGCAGGCCTCGTACTGTAAACACTCCAGACAATGTGCAGAGAGTTAACGAATTGGTGACTGCTGACAGACGCATCACAGTGAACGAATTGTCACGCTACGTTGGGATAGGGGAAGGAAGTATTTGCAGAATACTGAAAGTGATGGCGTTATTAAAGGTTTGTGCCAGGTGAGTTCCCAGGATCTTGACAGTGGCTCACTATCAAACAAGAAAGACGGTATGGCTCCATCATTTTTCACCAGGTACGAGGAGGCAATCATTGGAGTGGCATCATAAAAATTCACCCAAGAAAAAAAAATTCACAACCACACCTTGTGCTGGAAAAGTTATGGCTACGGTGTTTTTCGATTCCGAAGGACTTTTGCTTGTGGACTTCACGCCAAGTGGAACCACCATAAATTGTGATGTATATGTGACGACACTGAAGAAACTTCGAGCTTGACTGAGTCGTGTTCGACCACATCGGCAAAAGCAGGATGATTAGCTGTTGCACGACAATGCACGGCCACATGTATGTCAAAATACCATGGAAGCGATCAAAAAACTCGGATGGACAACTCTGAAACACCCTCCTTACAGTCCTCACCTGGCTCCATGTGACTATCATCTCTTTGGGAACTTCGTGGAACAAGGTTTGAAGATGATGACTCCCTTGTACACGCTGCCAAACAGTGGCACCAACAGGTTGGTCCAGAATTTTACCGTGCGAGTATACAGGCGCTGGTTCCAAAATGGAGTAAGGCAGTTGGGAGGGATGGGAATTATGTGGAGAAATGAAAGTATTGTTCCTAAAGGATGCATCTACACACTATAAAACTTTCAAACAGAATAAAAGATTGATTTTAAAAAATATAGTGTGCATTTCTCTTGGAGTGACCCTCGTATTTTCCACCAGATCGAACTTTCGGGTCGACAAGGAACATAGATATATCAAATAACTTTAACTAGTACCAGACAGTTTCAAGCAATCATCGAAGTCCCTGTACAACTCGTTTTATCTCCTTGTGTACAGACTCAGCATAATTCTTCAAATTTCACTCATAATACTGCAGTCTGTAATTATGAAAATTTGTCGTTGCTATCGATCTTTAAGCATCTGTCATTTCCAGTATCATTCATTATGTAGAAATTTTCACTAATGTGAATGGGTACACGGTCATCTCAAACAAAACTATGTCATTTATAAAATAACTGAAGAGTATCTTAGGCAAGACTTAATGTTATACAGCATGCTAATTTGTTTGCTGTTCCACCATCGGGTATGAGAATCCAGCACTTGCTCAAACGGCTAAAAATTTGATAGATGAACATTGGTGTTTTGTAGATCGCGATTCTGCCGTTGTATTTTGACCAGTGACGTCACCACCAATACTAAAAACTGGAGTTTGACTGTTGTTGCATCAGGCTATACTACAGAGTAAAATATTATTATGTGTTCCTGAAATCAACGTGCGCGTTAGGAACTGATTTTTCTTTACAATAATGGTTGTCTTAATAGTCATATGCTTAGGACAGTCCAAAATAAAAGATATCTTGGACGGTGACAGATTCTCTGTAGCTGGCGAAGCTATCGATTGTGTCATGACAGAAATGACTCTGGGTCAACTCTCTGTTTTGTTGGTCTGATGGCAGACATGCAGTGGAGTTTCATCATCGATGCCTTTTTACCACACTTCTCTCTCCTGTGGTAACAAAAAGCTAGCTTCAAACTTCTTTCTTCAGCAAGACAGGATCTTTCTCCAGCTCTTCTAAGTGGCACTGACAGCTTGTTTTCCTTCCTTCTGCTGACTCTTTACTGCCGTTAGCTTGCTTAGTGAAACAGAATTACCGATTCATGTGTCGTGTTGAGCTAGGAGCTCCAGAAAGAATTCAATTCATATGTCCCTAGTCTCATGCGCCTTCACTGGTCGTTTCACAGAGGCATCTCCACGCAGAGTGGGAGGAACAACGGCCTCACATTTTAGAGTGACAGAAAAGTGGCCATTTTAAGACACTCATGTTCAAGTCGTCGATGAGTGAGTAACATGTGATGAGAGCTCCAATAATTTAGGCTTTCTGCGATGCGGCTTGATTTAGAAATCAGTCTACGACGATGGTATTTGCATCATTAGCTGCCCCTTTTTGCAATGAATATAATTATGTTAATTGATGAGAGTTCCAATAACAAGACTTATAAGTCGACAGCCTGTCCGTTGGACCTTGCTGTGGTCTCAGCGGTAACGGCGGGTATCGGCGTTAATCTCTATGCTCAAATAAGCGCTTTCCGTGCCTTAAATTTATCGGTTACGGTTATTTCACTTCTCTTCCAATTTTTTTCGACTAAGTAATTATAACTATTTATTACCATTATGTGCATCGGTTGTTCAACTTGAGCAGTCTGAGTGTACATCAGAAACTTATCCTGTTTCCCTCTTGCTGATTGTTCATAATTCATTCTATTCACCGTAACGAAAAAGCGTGTGATGATATCTCTTAACGTGTGTGCTGCCTTTGAGTCAGACGGCGATGCTGTCCCTTTTCTCCCTGTATCCTACTTCCACTTAGCTCTCCGTTGCGTGTGAGATATGTGGTACACCGTTGCAGATCCCCTGAGATATTTCCTTATCGGTAATGCATGTGCAAAGGAGAAAAGTACCTCAAGTTCCCATTTCTTGGTAATTTATTCCATCCGTTACGGCCGCCATCTACCAAATTCGGTACAGCATGTCAACGTGTATTTCTTTTGGTCGCGTGTAAAAGAAAGACTTTCCAACACTTCCCAAGCTTTAGCTAGTTAGACCTACTTCATACAGTCTCAATATATAAATAATAAATTTTATAGTGATGCTCATTACTCTTTCTCTTCAGTTCATAAAATTTACCCCTAAAATCCCACAAATAGGAACCTCTAACACCTGTGAAACCTGGCAGATGATTTTCCTTTACTTGAATGAACTCCAAACTGCGACAAACGGACACGCATTTTCTTTGCGCAAGTTTTTTGAATGAGAATTTAGTTTCGTATAGGGCCTGATTGTACGTTGCCCATTGCTCGTGGCAGAGAGTGAATAAAATTTACTTTTCCTCCTCCATACGCAGAGTGCGGACGTCTCTATTACACATCCCACGCACCTAATTCGAGTTAATACGGTGCATGTTAGGCGCACTCCCACATGATTCTATCGTAGTTCCCTCCCGGATCAATTCGCATAGAGGAAAACGACTGCGACTGATGTCATGTGCCCCAATCTACATTCTAGACAAGTTCACCTCTTATAATATTGAGTAATAGCATCAATGGTCAACTTTGACGTGTTGCATCGATTACTTCAGTGGAACTGATGAACATGGCATGGCTAGATCGTATTTTACATATTTGCTTGCATTGTATTTCCTATCCACAACACTGGAATACCTGAGTCACCCGTATTAGAACAGACGGGGGATTATTTTTTGTCTTACTTCTTTCACTGTCTGTATTCCGAACATGACCATTTTGCGGGAATGAAAACGTCTTCCTTTCAGTCAGTGTAACGGCAGTCGTAGTGTGTCACATCTATTTCTGTTTCAGTATGATAGTCTTGCAGCCATCATTCCTAAAACCATGTAGTTGCTTTCACACCAGAAATTTGACTTCTTTCCATGCGCAGAATATGATTCACCATAGAAAATGATTAAAAGTGGAACTATTAACAGTTGAAATGACAGGTTTATTCGAATGTGAGGCCCGATAGCACGAAGGCAACATTGGTGAGTCAATCATCTTCGCCTGTAGGACACAGTCCTATGGGTATGATAGGAACGATCATATGAAGCAGAAAAGTGGGCTCTAAAATCGTAACCCTAACAGCTATGATCAGTTGCTCAATAGAAGAGATGTGTTTCACAGTATCGAAGACGAAGAAATGCTTATAGCTCGTAAGGTATACATTGTAGAGTCGTGTTTGCTACACTTTCTTCCTCCGAATGATTTTTCCTCTCATATGCCCATACACGACATTGTCCTATAGGTCAAGATTATTTAATCGCCAATGTATCTTTTTCCTTAGAGACATGTCTTTTCAAACATATTTCGTAACCTGATCTACACATTATACAAGTATTTAAACCTTCTAACTTAAGGGAGCCCGGAACAAGTCGTAATAAGTTGAGATTATGAATAAATTTGCCTCTGACTCCAAGAGCGATTGTCCTCTTCTCTCTATTATGTCATGATATAACAGGTACGGAGTACACAATGCTTATCAAATATTATCCCTCTACGTCTGCGACATTAGTGTATTAATCCTTCTGGAATGCGAAATACATCCGTAATGCCACTTTTATTAGTTTACGTGACACTACCTTTCTGACTTCTGCTTTTACATCAACAGTGCATTACACTAGCAAAACACCAGGTTAAACACACGTCAAAATATGGTAACATATTGTGTATCCTTGTTTATTTTCACTACCCGCCCAGTTACGTCCGGACACATGGACAAGAAGTCCTACGGCTCCCAGACGTTTCGTCTTTGCGTACCACTTCACATTTTAGAACTTTTTGTCTAACATTGTAGCTTCCCTTTTTTCAACGAAACCTGAGTACAGCAGGAGGGGGGAGGGGTATGCGGAAGGATGAGCGTCGACTGCTCCACTGGTGAGGAACAGTACGGGGAGAATAATTTCCGCTATCTTGCTCAGTGCTGACAGCACGTACACGATTCTTTCGGTGTGCTGAGAAATTACAATGTATGGTCAAAATGTGGCGCACACGGGGAATAATGTTATGCGGAAGCAGGTGTTTACAGATCATTCGTGGCTACATGGGCTACTTCACTGTAGCAAATAATATGGATTTGAATTAAGCCAAATCTGATGCAAGTATTCAAAGAGTAAGAAAGGGATGACATGTAAAATATTTATTAAACTTTTATATCAAAAGTGGTCTAATTATACTATATTTAGTATTGGCTGGAGAAGGATTTATAGTCATAAAATTGGAAATGTTGGATGAATTTTCATTGTAAAGTCATAAATTGTAGTTATTGAAATGCTTCTACTAAACATACGTGAAATAAACTTTCTAAGAAATTTAATAGTAAATGTTCTTAACTGTATTTTCTTCTCATTGTCAGTGGGAAAATGTACCTCTTCTTTTTGCTGCGTTGGTTATCTTGAAAACAGCCACCTTAGAAGTTGCTAATAGGTGACTATGTCACCCAATGATAGAAACTCATGTCTAGATGAGGTAAGTTGAATGTTTGTCAAACACACAGACAGGTACTGTATTTTACTAGACGTTATTTATGTTACTCAAAATCCAATATTATTAACAAAAATGTCACACTAGGAGGAGCTATGAAATATTTGCCTCCTCTCTTTATCAAGACACACCACAGAGTCCTCTATTTCAGCCGACTTAAAAAAAATGACAGTTAAATATCCCTCATCTTAAAGCATCTCTGCTGCAGTGCATCGTTTCCTTTCTGTCTTACGTATACCTCATTGGAAATATCTAGCAAGTGCCATTAAAACTGCCCCTTACAGTGGACTGTGGATTCATACACATAGCACAAAGTATAAAATTTTCTTATCTTATTAATGTTTACTAATTTATACATTTTACGCTTCACGGTGGAAAGATCAGAAACCTTTATTTCGGCCGTTCAGCTATTGGCATATATGTCTATTAGTCTTTAATATACTATTTGACTAATAGCGTCAACTATATGGGAACCTCGTTTTTATCAAATTCTTTATGTTACATATTTTACCAAAAATTTCCTTGCCCTACATTAAAAATAAACCAATTACTTTACATATCTAAATAGAATTTTGAAAATTTTATTTCATATCATATAGTCCTTTTTCACATTTATTGAAATGTGTATTTTTCTATATTCACTTTTATAAAAATTCTGGTCTTACGTAAATTGCTTTGCAGGTCTAAGGTTTGCATTCAATCCCTTGTTGACCAGTCTGGTGTGACAGCTGACGATAGCAAAACGAAAGCCGAAGTTTTAAATTTCACGTTCAAAGAATAGTTCACACAGGAGAAACGAAAAAACATGCCGTCACTTGACCATCGGATCGACCCCCAAGTGGGCGATATAGTAATAAGCATACCTGGCATAGGGAAACAACTGAAACATTTGAAAGCCGATAAATCACCAGGTCCGGATGGAATCCTAGTTCAGTTTTACAACGTGTTCTCTGCAACAATGGCCTCTTACCGAGCTTGCATTAATGGTGAATCTCTCTACCAGTGCAAAGTCCCAAGCGACTAGAGAAAGGCGCAGGTGACACCAGTATATGAAAAGGGTAAAAGAACGTACACGTCAAATTACAGACCATTATTCGTAACTTCGGTTTGCTGCAAAATAAGTAAACATATTCTCAGTTCGAATATAATGAACTTTCTTGAGACTGAGAAATTTACGTCTGCGAATCAGCATAGTTTTATAAAGACTCGTTCGGGCTAATCTCCGCTTGCTCTTACCTCACGTGATATACTGAGAACCATGGATGAGGAGCAACAGGCAGATTCCATATTTCTAGATTACCCGAAAACATTTGGCAAGTTGTCCCATTGCAGGCTGTTAACGAAGGTATGAGCTTATGGAATGAGTTCACAGATATCTGCGTGTCTCGAAGACTTATTAAGCAATAGAACCCAGTATGTTGTCTTCACGGCGAATGTTCATCAGAGGCCAGGGTTTCGTCAGGAGTGCCCCAGGAAAGTGCGATAGAACCACTGTTATTTTCCGTATACACAGACGATTTCGTGGGCAGAGTGGGCAGCAATCTGCGGTTGTTTACTGATGATGCCGAGGTGTACGGTAAGGTGTTGAAGTTGAGTAACTCTAGGAATGTACAGGAGGATTTAAACAAAATTTCCAGCTGGTGTGATGAGTGGCACCTAACCCTAAATGTGGAAAATTGAAAGTTAATGAGGATGAGAAGGAAGATCACACCTGTAATGTTGGGAAACAGCGTTACTAGTGCCGTGCTTGACAGTGTCAAGTCATTTAAATATCTGGACGTAACGCTGCAAAGCGATATAAGGTGCAGTGAGCATGTGAAAACTGTGGTATTTAAGAGGAATGATCGATTTCGGTTTATTGGGAGAATTTTAGGAAAGAGCGGTTCACCTGTAAAGGAGACTACATATAGGACGATGGAGGGACCTGTTCTGAGTACTGCTTCAGTGTTTGGGATACGCGGCAGGTCGGATTGAAGGAAGACATCGAAGATTTGAAGATTTTTTACCCGTAGGTTCGACCAACACATAAATGTTACGGAGATGCTTCGGGAACTCAAATGGGAATCCCTGGAGGGGGGCTATGTACTTTTCGAGAAACACTATTGAGAAAATTTAGAGAGCCGGCATTTGGAGCTGCCTGCCGAACGATTCTATTGTCGCCAACGCACATCACGCGTAAGGACCACGAAGATACCAGAAATTAGGGCTCATATGGAGGGTATATAGACAGTCGTTTTTCCCTCACTGTATTTGCGACTGGAACAGGAAAAGACATGACAGATAGTGTTTGAAGTTCCTCGTGGAAAGACATGACAGATAGTGTTTGAAGTTCCTCGTGGCTATTTTTTTCCACATCACGAAGAGCATTATTCGCGCATGTGATGGAGTGTGGCCACTCAGGGTAGCTATTTACACCTGCCTACGGATTCGGTAAGCTACGAATGTCTTCACTGCAACGTGAGGCCGAAGGACCCTATGGTCCAGCTGCGTCTGGATGACAACTTCGCCAACATATCCATGAATGTCCTTTGCACACATATACCACTGTTTCTATTATTCAGCTTGGCACTGCAAATTCGTTAAACTTACTGCATTGCAGATGATGAATCACTTGGCGATTGCGAACATGTATCGTCACACAGCACTAATTTTTAATCACTAGGCGGCAACTCGATATATTTGTGGTACAATGCACAACTTAAGTAGCAAACATTCGCAAGTATTTATAGTTTCTAAGTCGTCTGATGTCACGTAAGGTTTGTTTTTATGGGTTTACAAAATATATACAAACTTATTCAGAAACATATGAAATAACTAAATGTCACACATGCACAGTTACAACAAAATATCATCTATATTCTAATACGAAGTTCCTCATAAGTAGTTCTTGTTGTCACTTTTATTTTTAGCTCTAAGGAAATATTTCTCTCAGTGAGTGAGGAACTTGCCCCTCAAATTCTGTACATCTCCCGTAAGAACCTGAAAACTGATTTTATCATCAACACTATCACGTGCAATTTCACCACTAATTGAAGTTAAAGCGTAGGAATTTCATCAAGAATCTTCAGTTTAAGGTAAACAAGTATTTGTATTCACTAACAATTTGCGCAGCTTGCAACGAGGACTGGTGCAATACTGGTCTTCTTCTCACAGCATCGGGTTTCTTATATTCCTACCTATGTCTCAAAATCCTTTGTTTAATTTATTTTTCACTCAGTTAATCACTGCTGAAAACGTCTTTGTGACTACAAACCAATTGCATTTAACGTTCAGGCTCACTGGGAACTCTGTGTTTGAATATGGTGTTCAAGCGTTTGTAATAAGCTGCTTTTGCATTACTTTATGTACAAAGTGAACATAAACGATAATTTACCTTCATATGTGGCTTACATAGCAGTGTATGTATTTAATTGGACATAGCACTCAAATGTTTACATGATTGATTGACACATAGTCTAAGTTAATGTGAAATCCACTGTACTCGTTATATCTCTTCAGCTGGCAGAGCTATACTTGTGTTTGGCTGTTTCAACACACTCAATATAAATACTTATCTCCGTCTCAACGTACTGAATACAAATACTTATCCTCCTTTCCATAAATTCACACACAATCACAATTATCTATAACCTGTAAACTAATATGAGGGGAGGTGGCTTTTCATTTGGTACCTTACACCTCCAGTTCAATCCTTCCCCCATGCGGGATGTGCCACTTTGTGTCATTACCTACAAAAGTCTTATTACTATATAATTTCTTAACTATGCATAACTGTCCATAGGTCAGTCAGGGTATTCACTGACCCATAAGCACATATAAAGTACAAATCGGTACTTCTAATATTTTCGCTAATAACGTTTCGTCTTCATACCTCTCAGAGTGATTGTTTATCAATATCTCATACTTCCTTGTATGTTCTTTGGCAGTGGTTTGCTTGTTGCTTTGTGCTTGTGTTAATAACCCTTATTTGTCATAATAAACCTTGCTTTTTCTTGTGGCTTATAGTTGCTAGCTATTCAAAGCTTTTGTCATTTTAATCAGGTGTACCTAAGTAAATATTTTTATTATTATTTTGTATTTCCTCCTATAAGGATATTTTTTTGTATTCACTTTAATGCAGATGTAGTTTCCAACAGAGTAGTGTAAAGTACTGAGCATTCGTCATAGTTTAATCGGCTGTAGTTTCATACAAATAGCGTAGTTCTTTTAAAAAATGGTTCAAATGGCTCTGAGCACTATGGGACATAACTTCTGAGGTCATCAGTCCCCTAGAACGTAGAACTACTTAAACTTAACTAACCTAAGGACATCACACGCTTCCATGCCCGAGGCAGGATTCGAACCTGCGAGCGTAGTGGTTGCGTGGTTCCACGGTTCCAGACTGTAGCGCCTAGAACCTCTCGGCTACCCCTGCCGGCCGTAGTTCTTTCTTGTTGCAAGTGGCTACAGATAATTCAGTATAAACCACAATTTTACAACCATCACTGTATTCATTAGCCTGTTCCTCATTGTAACTTACTTTGTAACATCTGTTTTATTTATTACTTTAGTAAAATAGTAACCTTCCTGTAAACAGTTCTTTCCTTGTGCGTTACCATAGCTCTTTCCGTGTAATTTATTTCTTTTGTATATGTTTCTTACTTTAATATATCTTTCTTCCTGCACATAGTTCTAGGCCTGCATACGGTCGCGTATGTGAAGTTGGTTTTGAATTTTGTTACATAATGACCAGGCAAGTTGCTCATGTCATTAGATAAAATATTTCATACCACCAAAATCTGTGCTGAAAATAAAAAGTGCGCTGCAATACTACTCATTTTACATATTTATTCTCATGGTTAATACACTGGCTAAGACTATGGATTTCAAGTGTACTCTTTGTTCCTGTTGCTACACTCATGCTCATAAACTAATGATAATCCTATAATGGTGAAACAGCGTTCTGATGGGCGGTTTGTAGGTTTAAATCACTTCGGGGTATGACCAGGCGCTGCATTTGACCTTCGGTCGTCGCACGGTGGCGCTGGCAGCAGTCCACATCATACGCAGAGGTGTGTTGGTGCATGTCAGAGTACAGTACAGCGAGTAAGTGTGCAGACGTTTTCAGACGTACTAATGGTGACTGTGTGTTGAAAGTGGCTCAAAGATGGTTAGGTTAGGTTAGTGTTGTTTAACGTCCCGTCGACAACGAGGTCATTAGAGACGGAGCGCAAGCTCGGGTTAGGGAAGGATGAGGAATGAAATTGGCCGTGCCCTTTCAAAGGAACCATCCCGGCATTTGCCTGAATCGATTTAGGGAAATCACGGAAAACCTAAATCAGGATGGCTGGAGACGGGATTGAACCGTCGTCCTCCCGAATGCGAGTCCAGTATGCTAACCACTGCGCCTCCTCGCTCGGTAATGGCTCAAAGAACACACATTGATGACGTTATGAGGGGTAGAATACCAGGGCAACTGGCGGCTGCTCAAACACAGCAGGTCATAGCAAAGGCCTTCCGTGTGCCAAAAAGTGTGATCCCAAGATTTTGGCAACGATTCCAGCAGACAGGAAACGCGTCCAGGCGCTACTTTACAGGACGTCCACAGTGTGCAACAGCACACGAAGACCGATATCTCACCATCAGTGTTCGCAGACGGCCGCGGTGTACTGCAGGTAACCTTGCTTCGGACCTTACCGCAGCCATTGGAACAGTTGTCTCCAGACACACAGTATACAGACGACTGAACAGACATGGTTTATTCGCCCGGACACCTGCAAGGTGCATTACACTGACCACTGGTCACAGGAGAGCCCGAAAGCCTGGTGTTAAGAACACAGTACATGGTCATTGGAACAGTGGTCCCAGGTTATGTTCACGGACGAGTCCAGGTATAGTCTGAACAGTGATTCTCGCCGGGTATTCATCTGGCCTGAACCAGGAACCAGATACCAACCCCTTAATGTCCTTGAAAGGAACCTGTATGGAGGTCGAGGTTTCATGCTGTGGAGTGAGATTATGATTGGTGCATGTCTTTGACAGAGGAACTATAGCAGGTCAGATGTACCGGGACGTCATTTTGCACTAGTATGTCCACTTTTCAGGGGTGCAGTGGGTCCCACCTTCCTCCTGGTGGACGAAAACGCACGGCCCCACCGAGCTGCCAGCGTGGAGGAGAACCTGGACACAGAAGATAGAATGGAGTGGCCTGCCTGTTCTCCAGACCTAAACCCCATCGAGAACGTCTGGGATGCTTTCGGTCGACGTAACGCTGCACGTCTTCAAAGCCCTACGACAGGCACTGGTGCAAGCATGGGAAGCTGTATCCCAGTAGCTGCTCGACCACCTGATCCAGAGTAATGGCCAACCGTTGTGTGGCCTGTGTACGTGTGCATGGAGATCATATCCCATACTGACGTCGAGGTACATGCGCAGAAAACAGTGGTGTTTCGTAGCACATGTGTTTCGGGACTGTTTTCTCAACTTATCACCAATACCATGAACTTACAGATCTAAGTCATGTGTTTTCCATATGTGACTATGCTATTAGCGCTAATTTTGTGTAGTGCCACGTTGTGTGGCACCAGATTCTGCAAAAATCCTTAATTTATGAGCATGAGTGTAGTTGGATGCATAAACTGAAAACTTTCTACTTCAATTGTTCGAATTTCTTGTAATTTTGCCTTAAATGCTCGTCAGTGTTTACTTAACGCGGTTTATTCATAGTATTTTCTTTGCACATTTAAGTCTTAATTTGTAATTTTCACTAGTTAATTTTTGAACAAGTCGGTATGTCTCTGACATTCCATCATTGTTTGTTATGCGGCACACTGAAGTGTTGAGTATAGCACGCATGTGCGAATATGGCCACTGCAGACTATATCAAAAGTGGGAAGAGGAGAGGGGGAGAATTGTTTACCACTCACAACTCAGCTAACTCCTGCCCTCGCAATGCGCCAAGCTTAGGCTGCCACACTGTATTGTTGTCCTTCACATTCACTGTTTCCAGAAACGTGTGTAACGTATGGTTTCCATCTTGTCATTTCGCTCTCAGTAGTGTAACAAAATTTTAGTAAGAGATTTCAAAAATCCTTCATACGTACCTCGGATTATGCCTAATCTAACATTCATCATGAGATTCTCCTATATTTGTTTCAAAACGAATATGGATGTTTTATGTGTAGTTAAGCAAAAAATGTAAAGAGTGTTACATGCTAGAAGCGTTTTCGTTTTATGCTATCAGAGAGACTCTCCAAATTTCTGTAAGGATTGTATACTGTTGTATTTTCCATAAGGGCTGTATACAATGAGTGGTTCAGGTGCATCAACCCCTTTTGTTTTGGCCTTATATATAACAGAGTGTTGTATTTCCCATTGGGTGGTAGGTAAAAAAGTTGTTGATGTGCGTTGACCTCTCTTGTACAGCGTATAAACTCTTTAATGTCTGTATGTGGTTATAATCCACATCCTTTCCCTGTTTTTGGGTTGCTCAAAAAATAGTACGTGCGCTCAATAGCACCACCTGTCCAACTCGAAAGGTAGCTGTGTGATCTATTCTTTTATCACACTGTACTTTCCCAGCTTTTGCCTCTGCTTCCAACGATATCTTTCCTTCTAACGATATGTCTGTCTGAGAAAATTTATGTAAGGGTTTAACCCAGTCGTTTGTTTAATACTTCTCATATATTAATTCGATTGGTGCGAAAACTTGTTGATGAGTGTGGCAAATTATTTTCTATTTGCTGGAAGTACGTCTCGTACTCAGTCCACTTAATGTGGCTGTGTGACAGATACATTCTGATAAATATGTTAAGCTCACAAAATATCCGTGCTCTTGGGCTGGTCTTGGGATGAAATCTGGATATGTAAATATGTTTTATGTTATGTGACTTGACAAATTATTTCCAATTCGCACTAGCGAAAGTAGTGGCCTTATCAGTCAAAACAGTTTTTGATTTACCCACGTTCAAAAAATATTCTCTCATGATTCGCTAGATTATAGGCCTGCTGTTAGAGTTTCAGTGGTATATATATCTGCAGATATTTAGAAACTCATAGTAGAGGTCTTTACGTTTTTCACTCCTTCTTTTGCCATCGTAAAAAGTCCTAAGGCATCCACTGATACGAGGTCAAGGGATGTTATAGGTGTAATAGGATGAGATTCGCTGAATTGTGATCCGTTTAAGTGTTTGGTCTTTTTACAGATTACACATTTCTTGATCACTTATTGTACTTTACGTGTCATGTTAGGGAAATAGCAGTATGACATTATTTTGTGAGGACGTTTGGCTACACCATAATGATCCCATGAGTTACTTGTGTATCTAATAAAACTTCCTTCAGCCGGCCGGTGTGGCCGAGCGGTTCTAGGCGCTACAGTCTGGAACCACGCGACCGCTACGGTCGCAGGTTCGAATCCTGCCTCGGGCATGGATGTGTGTGCTGCCCTTAGGTTATTTAGGTTTAAGTAGTTCTAAGTTCTAGGGGACTGATGACCACAGAAGTTAAGTCCCATAATGCTCAGAGCCAAAACTGCCTTCATATGCTTTGGGTGACATTAAAATCCACTCCGATCCCCGGGCTACACACCATTAGTAACATCCCACAACCGAATTACGACGCCAAGAAACAATAAATAGCCGGCCGGGGTGGCCGAGCGGTTCTAGGCGCTACAGTCTGGAACCGCGTGGCCGCTACGGTAGTAGGTTCGAATCCTGCGTCGGGCATGGATGTGTGTGATGTCTTTAGGTTAGTTAGGTTTAAGTAGTTCTAAGTTCTAGTGGACTAATGACCTCAGATATTAAGTCCCAAAGTGCTCAGAGCGATTTGAACCATTTGAACAAGCAATAAATGGAAAAAAACTTCTTCTCTCCTACTACCCAAACGACCTCCCAATTCATACAGTCTTAAACAACCCTCCCGCAGACCGCTTAAAATCTAGCAATCCAGTGTGGCATAATGGAAGGAACGAGAGTGGTGCAAGAGGTGGAATGCGGCAACAATAGCACATCAAGATGTCTAAGATCCAGCTTCCATTCTACCAGGATTTCATCTGCAGGGAAGTGAGTGGACAAGGCTGCACAGAATAAGAACTGGCTACGCCAGGTGCTACGCTACGATGCACAGCTGGGAACTACGAGATTCTCCAGCTTTTGTTTGTGGGGCCCTAGAACAAACTGTTCAACTTATCGTTAGAGACTGTCCTCAGAGGAAGTATCCTGGATCATATAGTGACTTTATTAGTGCTACTACCTCTGCTGTTAGTTTGCTTCAATCAATAGACATTGAACTATGATAAAATGTTCCTGCCTTTCTTTTAACTTGCCATTACATCAGTTAAAGTAGTCAGTAATACTAAATTAGTAATTTTCACAATTTAAAAATGTGTATAAAATTTGTTCCAAAAAGTAAAATTAAACAATATGTAAATACTTTACTGGATATCCATGTAAATCAAACTTTATGTACCTGACAGTGTATTATGTTGTTGCCATACGATAAATACGAGGGCTATTCCGAAAGTAAGGTCCGATAGGTCGCGAAATGGAAACCACGGTAAAAATCAAAAATGTTTTATTTGCAACAGTTAGATACACCTTGCAGCTACTTATCTCCATAGTCGCCGACCCGACTTAGACGTGTATCGTAGCGTTGTACCAACTTTCCCATACCCTCGCTATAGAAGGCAGCCGCCAGTGCTCTCCGCCAATTCTCTACGCTGGCCTACGGCTCGTTGTCTTGTGCCGAAATGTTGTCTTCATAACCAGCGGTTCATGTGACCTGAGCTGAAACTCAGAGGGAGACAATTACGGGCTGTATTGTGGGTAATCTCACATTTCCATTTGAAAACGATGCAGGAGCATCTTCATTGCCCCTGCAGAATGCGGCTGAGAATTGTCTTGAAGACGAAACAGCACGACAGTTATATAATGTTAGCTGCATAGCTTCAGGGGAAATTTCTCACCAGGCCCCCGTACTTGGCGGCAGACACTATTTTCTAGACATCTTTACGCACTCACTGCGAGCTCAGAAATGATAAGAGCGACGTGATGCTAACTGGGGTTATACTAGAGACACAATCCAACACATCTGTGCAAAGCTTTATCGGATTTTCATAGTCGTTTCCATTTCGTGACCGATCGGACCTTACTTTCGGAATAGCCCTCGTAAATAAACAACTTTGATCGGGTTTGACTACTGCTAAGTGGTTCAATAACTTTCCAGTTACTCATAAGATCGATCTCGTTTCTTACTGCTTCTTTTTTTGTCCGAGGAATTGTTTATGATATGTGACAGAAAGTTTCATGTGGATGTACTTCCATAAAACGGACATGTTCTTAAATTACTCCTAATTGCTTTTCCAAAACATGCAACAATTGTGACAATAATGTATCTAGTTGCTGTGTCAGTTAAGCTGGTGAACAACCCAAGTAGTGTTTAACTATGTCGTTTTCTTTGTGATCCGTTCATTACATTTCTCACTCACGTGAAAGTCTTCTGGATACAACAGATGGGTACTCACTTTATCTGCTAAATGGTTATTCACACAAGAATTTGTTTCTATTAAATCGACTGAAATAAAACGTTATCGTCTCTGTAAAGATAACGTCACTTGATATTGCCTGAAAATATCCATTTCTAGAAAGCAGTTAACTATTAGTTTTTCTACCGCTAGGAAAGTTGTTGGAATATAGGTTTGTAACTTGATGCTTTTTGACTTATTTCCTGTAGCTGTCAAACTTTCGAAATTCTGCACAGGTAAAGCAGGTGGGTTTAGTTTCTCTTCTGTTTAACTGAACAGGCTGTATGAAACAATATTCGTAGCCTCTCCTGTGTCTAGTATCATGTGCACATCTCTTGATCCTATTTGAGCATTAACCATTGCCTGTAATTCATCGTTTATCTCTTTTTATGTCATTTATTTTTATCAATATATAGGCATCTCACATATCGGTTTATTTGTCATATCTTAAGAAATGATTGTATTTCAGCATCATGTCCCCACTCCCATTTTCGGTCGGCGGCAGGGGGTCTAGGCCGACAAATCACCGTTTATCGTCTGGAAAGACCGGGGTGCTGCCTCTGTCGTCAGTCACCGCAACAATTTTTACGTCACGATCGGTATTTTTCCATATTCTATTCTGCGTATTATTGGTGGCGGCACTTCGTTGATTATTGTTTACGCTGCTCCCCCGTTGTTTTCATAATTGATTTTTATGCATCTGCTTTCATTCCAATTTCTATCCACTTGTCTGTTATCGTCGGGACCACGTCAGTTACTCAAACCATTATTGTCATTTCTTAATTATTTTATAATATCTATTATTTCTCTCTTGGAAACTGTAACTTTGACGGCCGGCCGGGGTGGCCGAGAGGTTCTAGGCGCTACAATCTGGAACCGCGCGACCGCTACGGTCGCCGGTTCGAATCCTGTCTCGGACATGGATGTGTGTGGTGTCCTTAGTTCTAAGTTTTAGGGGACTGATGACCTTAGAAGTTTAGTCCCGTAGTGCTCAGAGCCATTTGAACCTTTTTTTTTTTTTGTAACTTTGACGATTTCCGAAACCTCCGTTACCATTATATTCCTATGGCGCAAATGGATGAAATGAAATGTATTGTGGCGAGGGTCTCCTGGCCGGTAGACCTGAACGCCTGTTGCAAGTCTTTTGAGGTGACGCCACTTCGACGAATTGAGGGTCAATGAGGAGGAAATGATGATGAAGACACAAACACCCACTCCCTGAACGGAGAAAATCTCCAACACAGCCGCGAATCGAACCCGGGCCCCCCAGCATGTCAAGCTGACGCACTGTCCACTAAGCAACGACAGCAGTCCGGCGCGTACGGACGCCAACCGCACTACACATCGCCGTTTTGGGTTCTTCTGTTATTGCCGTTAAAGTCGTTGTTATTACCGTTACCTCGATTATTAAATTCTTAATTTTGTGGTGGACCCGACTAGTTTCTGTTACACTGATTTGAGTTTTGACTACACTCTTAATGAGGTCAGTCTAATCCGCGGCCGTCAGAAAGTATTCTACCACATTGGCACAGTTAGCGATTTCTCACGAATGGTATTCGGCAAATGACTATTCTCAGAACATCGATATGTGATAACGGATCGCTCCAGTATCTCGCCTTGTTCAAGCATCTTCCGAAATACTGGCGCAGTCCGCTTAGTTTTGCGTTAAATGTTTATGGGTCAAAAATTTCCACTTTTTCCTGAATTCCCTGCGACCAGAATTTTTCTAGGAAACCCTGTTGTGACTTTTTATAGTTCGACGACGATCTGCCTCATCGGTTACCTACAACTGCTCATCAGCTTGTGTTAAGCCAACAACGAACTGAATCTTTTGAGTTTCGGACCAATGCCGAGGTAAAGCATTTCTGAAAGCTCTCACAAACGCAACGGTGTGTGTTTTTTTTTTGTCTTCTTGTGAGAAGAGTAGGAATTGTCTATGTTTTATTGGACCCTCCTCTATGACAGACGACAGGCCAGGCATTACGTTTTCAGACTGCGATGCCGTTCTGCGCCTTTACGGAGGCGGCAGTGCTGTGTACGGTGACACTGGCACATACGTTGGATCCTTCATTGTTTGCAAACTGTTCTCCTTCGCTTTTCTTATAATCTGACTTACGCGAAACAATATTCGCCTGACTACTCTCTACTGTTTTTCTCTTTTGATCAGCTGCGGAAGGCGGTTCGTTGGAACTATATTTGTCACAAATAATTTCGGAAAGTATCTTGCCTTCTATTGCCATCCTGTCACTATCAATTTTAGCGATAATTTTGTGTTCTCTATCGCTTGTGATCTTTCCAACCATGTCAATATAACCTCTTCGTTCCCAAACGCACTTTTCAGCTAGAACAGAATCGCTGTCAAAGGCGCCTGGCTCAGCCCTCCCGTTTAATCTTTTTACATCCTCGTTGATACGTTTGTACTCGGTTTTCAAAAAAATTAGTCCCAAAGAAAAAAATCCTACTTCTTCATTGAATTTTTTACATCAGCCGGTAAATTTTACCACGCAGACTTCATTTCGGATAAGCGCATTTGAACTGCTGTTAGCACTTCAGCTAAGCTTTCATGTGCGCTTCGTAGACTAACGTGCGCCGCTGCAAGTTCGTCAACTTGACGTGCACCTTGACCTTGATCTTCTCTCATACTAGAAAATTTTTTATCTAAGTTATTGGTTCCAACCGTCAACTGTGTGTTTACGTTAGTACGCAGATTTTTGGAGTTGTTAGAGAGTGTCGTGACTTTTTGGTCTAAGGTACTGAGACTTGGATGTAAATTGCAGAACCCATTGTACACGTTAGTGATTTTTGTATTCAAGTCAGTACGTAACTCAGTTTTCATTTTCATTAATTTCCGCAAGTATTGTACTATGGTTCATATCAGCGAATCATGATTGTGTAATGTGCGTATAGCCTGAGTATGTTTGTGTCCGTTCCGTGCACTTAGTATCGAGCTCGGAATATTGCTTTGTCTGTTGCGTTGTTTCTATACAAACTATTTTGAAAATAGATATTTCCTATTGATGATCGTTTAGTAACCTCATCGACTATTAGCCTTGTGTCATCTTTTGGTCTAACATTCTGTCCATTCAAATGGTTCAAATGGCTCTGAGCGCTATGCGACTTAACTTCTGAGGTCATCAGTCGCCTTGAACTTAGAACTAATTAAACCTGACTAACCTAAGGACATCACGCACATCAATGCCCGAGGCAGGATTCGAACCTGCGACCGTAGCAGTCGCTCGGTTCCAGAATGTAATGCCTAGAAACGCACGGCCACTCCGGCCGGCCATTCTGTCCATTCATTGCAGTTGACTACAGCTGTTTACAGCTTTTGACTGTGACATAGCCATCCTGCTGCGATGTATTGTCATTTTCATTACCAAATACACTAGATTCTGATCCAGTATTTTCGTCATCACTACCGTTAGTATTATTTTTTTCTTGACACTTGATTCAACTTTTAGTGGCAATGAAAGTTTCGCACTGTAACTGTGTTATTGAAATATAGTGCGAATTGAACAGACACGGAAAATTTTACTCATGACGTTCGCGACAAGATGGATTCTCATTATTGTCAATGTTAAGTATATGAAAATCGATTACTATTGCAACGAAAAACCAGCTGGGCAATAAATATCGTTGCATAGAAAAGATTTTGAGCTGGTTAAGGACGAGGATATTGTGGCCACAGTATTTTGCGTGCTATGATCGATGGAATATTCTTGATCCAACTTTGGTTGATGTAGTTCTGCTCACGTTCCGTGAAGTTCAATTGTTATCTGTCTCTAGAGAAAATTTTCTATAGTAAATGATCGTAGTTCTATTTTCTTCTCTTGTATTTTGAAGTTGCTAAAAGTTAACCGTGCTGCCTAATGAAAGGAACTCATATTTCGATGTGGTCAGATGAACTGTTCGTCAAATAAATAGACTGGCACTCTATTTCACTTGACATTATTTACGTATATTAACAAAAACTGCAATATTATTTAAACAAAGCTGCTACAAAAGGAGGAACGATAAAATTTTCGCCTCCTATCTTCATCAAGACGCACCTCCGACTCCTCTCTTTCAGCTGCCGGCCGCGGTGGCCGTGCGGTTCTAGGCGCTCCAGTCCGGAGCCACGCTGCTGCTACGGTCGCAGGTTCGAATCCTGCCTCGGGCATGGGTGTGTGTGATGTCCTTAGGTTAGTTAGGTTTAAGTAGTTCTATGTTCTAGGGGACTGATGACCACAGCAGTTGAGTCCCATAGTGCTCAGAGCCATTTGAACCATTTTTTTCTTTCAGCTGACTTAAAAAAAATGTCACATTCACAACTCTGTCATCCAATAGCACCTCTTCTGCAGCGCATCACTTCCTTTGTATCTTACGTATGCCTCTCTGGAAACATCTGGCAAGTGACAATACAGTGGTTTATAAACACGATATTTTGTTACCTGCAAATAAAGTTGTTGTGCCAAGTTTTTGTAGGCCCGTTTTACAAACGTGAAGCCTGTCAGACATATCAACTAAGTAGGTCAATCTTGATGACCACTGATCATCAGCAAAAAAAAATTTCTTCACTTCGTTGTTTTCGTTAACAACACGTTGCCACCATCATTAGACGACCATTTTGTATAAGGCAGATAATATTTTTTTACGAATGCGAGTACATGTGACTGTGTGGTATTGCAACGTTGTGAACAATTTGGCTTGAGGGTAATATACATATCTGATGAAAGTTCCTTCAGACATGTCAAAAAAAGCAGACACCACATATGTTGTTGACATCAAAATTATCTTTGTCTCTGACTGCAAAAATGATCTTCACTTTCTGTTTACTGTGTCAGTCTCAGATCCTGATTTTATATATATTAGGCCACTGCATACACAGAACAACAGCATTACTCCTCGACTTTATGTTACAAATTTGCAGCTGTGAATTTTCAAGCCAAATTGTACATAACGTTACAGTAGCCCACAGTCTGAGGTTGCAGTCGTTTATTTTTAATGTCAACATTATACAAGTACATATGTGGTGTCGGCTCTTTTGGAGATATCTGAAGGACATTTTGGTCCTACAGGAAAATTTGTGCAAGACAGGGATTCGAACCAGAGTTCCCCTCTTATTAGGCACATGCGCTAACCAACACGCCATCCAGGCATAATGTGCTGCTGCTCATTAGCATGTGGTGTAGTTGAGAAGTTTGGTCTGATGGGGGGCTTGCTAAGGTAGTCCGCAGTGTTATGGTGAGCACTATATCTGAATGGCCTACTGATCGGCGCATCTGCGTAATAAGCAGGAGACCCAGTTTGCAGTCACGGTCCAGGACAAATTTTCAGCTTTACCCAAGGATATAAATTAATATCCACTAGCAGCTAATGCCTTTAGTTCTTTTCTGCCTTCATTATACGAGTGCTTGACAGTATGTTCAAGTAAAAGGATGCTTGGACGGAATGACCGCCTCCTATCGCCACTCCAGATGTGGTGGCACTGGCTCTCGGAGCGCTCTCTCTTCGCGTACGTGATGGTCGTTCAGATGTCACGGTCAGTGGTCACCATTCTTCAGCCACGTCAGCGACGGTCCGGCAGGACAAAAGTGCCCACAGACCGCGATTGATAGGTCCACTAGTCGGACACTGATTTACGACGGCAGCCTCTCCGGCAGAGCTGAGCCCGGAGTTGCGCCGCCTTCGCCTGCTTCATCTTGTGGTCTCCGAGCGACTCCCTGGAGTGTAAAAACAGATCAGACTGACACAATGTTTGACGTCTGGCATTCACTTTGGCGATCGGGATACTGGAAAATTTTTTGACTGGTGGTGTTCGACAGCTGCAACGTAATTCACTGAAATATTACTTGTGACCCGAGGACGATCCTCTAGGCTGAAACGGCTAGCACGACAAAAAGATGCACTTAGAAACTGTCACCGTGTTTTCCGATACAGTTTTGGCAAAAATAATCAGATTTCACAAGGCTCTGAATCAATGCTAATACGAACGGGGGACATTGGGATATTCAGATCTGCGTAATTTCCTACGTACTTGTTTGCCAGATGTATACAATACGTTTAGAGAACGCGTATCAATAATTAAACGTATAGCACTATTTTCTTGTGCTCATCCTAATCCAGTTTGTTTTATTATGGTTTCCGATAAGTTCAGTGAACTGGATAAAGAGAAGTGGCAAAATTTCTACAATTCACACCAGACTTTATTGACAGACATTCATCGTATGATGAGCCCTAAATGTAATCGCCCCGCATCTCTATCGCCTTCCCCACAGAGATAGAAGACGTCGTACACTGCCGGCACATCCATCTCTATCGATGTCTCGCGAGTACCGGCCTATAACACGGATGAAGCTTTCTCTTGTATCACGTGCCAAGAAAGGGTCCTAATCACAAACAATCACTTCGGATGAATAGTGTGGATGTTCCAGTGTCTCCCACTCCACGTACGCAAGAGCTCCTGGACGGGATTTGCCGTTTGCCATCGTGCACTGAACTACGATGGGATGCAATGCCAGAAGGAACGTTGTTGTGCACTCCGACCACATGTCACTTCGACTAACGCACATTGTCCGTGTTTCCTAAAAGTACAGTACTGTTGGTGAGCTTGAACTGACCTCCTGTACTTTTAGACAGAACTCACAACAATTTACTCAACTGTGCGGCTGGTTCCGGTGGAGGTTCGAGTCCCTCGGGCATGGGTGTGTGCATTTGTCCTTAGGATAATTTAGGTTAAGTAGTGTGTAAGCTTATGGACTGATGACCTTTGCAGTTAAGTCCCATAGTATTTCACACACATTTGAACAATTGACTCAAACGTATCTGTCGCAACTCAGTGTAATACTGCACCTGACCTTCTGCTACCAGCTACAAAGAGCAGACTGGCGACGTAATGCGTCTACTTCATGTTACGTCTGTGTGCCACTTCTTCTTATCCAACCCATGTACATAAACACACGCGCATACAGAGAAACATACCCCCCCCCCCACACACACACACACAGACACACCCTCATCCTCATGGTAACTGTTTGCGACATATCCTGTGGGCAAGTGCCGGCAAAAGTGGCCGTGCGGTTCTAGGCGCTGCAGTCTGGAACCGCGAGACCGCTACGGTCGCAGGTTCGAATCCTGCCTGGGGAATGTATGTGTGTGATGTCTTTAGGTTAGTTATGTTTAACTAGTTCTAAGTTCTAGGGGACCAATGACCTCATAAGTTGAGTCCCATAGTGTTCAGAGCCATTTGAACCATTTGAACCTGTGGGCAAGTGGCTTCTGGAAAAAACAAGTATAACAACATCTGACTTGTTCCAACAAATCTTGTATCCCAGCAGTACAGTATGTCCCCTTTCTGTAACTGGTTAAGGTAATGTCTTAATAATGGGTGCAAATTTAATTTGATGTGATTATTTTTTCATGGTCGGGATTCACAGTCACGTAGAGTCGTTGACTTTGAAAAATATTTATTTCATAAATGTAATTTTCATGTAGTATAACTAAATAGTATGTTGTTATTCGCAAACATATTAATTAATTGAAATACCCACTATACGATGACCGGAGTGGCCGAGCGGTTCCGAGAGCTACAGTCTGGAACCGCGCGACTGCTACGGTCGCAGGTTCGAATCCTGCTTCGGGCATGGATGTGTGTGATGTCCTTAGGTTAGTTAGGTTTAAGTAGTTGTAAGTTCTTGGGGACTGATATCCTAAGATGTTAAGCCCCACAGTGCTCAGAGCCATTTGAACCATTTGAACCACCTCTGGCCGTAATAACGGCCTTGATACGCCTAGGCATTGAGTCAAACACAGCTTGGATGCAGTGGGCAGGTACAGCTGCCCATGCAGCTTCAATATGATACCTCAGTTCGTCAAGAGTAGTGACTGGCATATTGTGACGAGCCAGTTGCTCGGCCACCATTGAGCTAACGTTTTCAGTTGGTGAGAGATCTGGTGAATGTGGTGGCCAGGGCAGCAGTCGAACATTTTCTGTATCCAGAAACGCCCGTACGGGACCTGCAACATGCGGTGGTGCATTATTCTGCTGAAATGTAGGATTTCGGAGGAATCGAATGAAGGGTAGAGCCACGGCTCGTAACACATCTGAAATGTAACGTCCACTGTTCAAAGTGCCGTCAATGTGAACAAGAGTAGACCGAGAAGTGTATCCAATGGCACCCCATACGATCAAGACAGGTGAAACCCCAGTATGGCGATGACGAAGACATGCTTCCAATGTGAGTTCACCCGATGTCGCCAAACACGGATGCGACCATCATGATGCTGTAAACAGAACACGCATTCCCCCGAAAAAATGACGTTTTGCCATTCGTGTACCCAGGTTTGTGGTTGAGTACACCATCGCAGGGGCCCCTGTCTGTGATGCAGCGTCAAGGGTATCCGCAGCCATGGTCTCCGAGCTGATAGTCCATGCTGCTACAAACGTTGTCGAACTGTTCGTGCAGATGGATGTTGTCTTCCAAACGTCCCCATCTGTTGACTCAGGGATCGAGACGTGGCTGCACAATCCGTTACAGCCATGTGGATAAGATGCCTGTCATCTCGACCGCTAGTGATACGAGGCCATTGGTTTCCAGTCATCGGAATTCGACCAACGCGAGGAGCAATGTCGCGATACGATAAACCGCAATCGGGATAGGTTAAAATCCGACCTTCATCAAAGTGGGAAACGTGATTGTACGCATTTCTCCTCCTTAGACGAGGCTTCACAACAACGTTTCACCAGGCAACGGCGGTCAACTGCTGTTTGTGTATGAGAAATCGGTTGGAAACTTTCCTCATGTCAGCACGTTGTAGGTGTCGCCATCGGCGCCAACCTTGTGTGAATGCTCTGAAAAGCTAATCATTTGCATATCACAGAATCTTCTTCCTGTCGGTTAAATTTCACGTCTGTAGCAAGTCATCTTCGTGGTGTAGCAACCGTAACGTCCAGCAGTGTAAGTACCTCGCAGGAGGCCATTGTTCATAGCGGCAGATAAGACTGCACGTCTTCAGTTGGCCGAACAACTCAGAAACGGTACTATGTCCAATTGAAGGGCTGTAATGTGGAACAATGAAGCATAATTGTGACGTTTTTCAAACGATGCTGGCTGCCGAATCCATCGAGGGCCCTGTGAAACGTACTAATCCTCCATAGCACACAAAATCGGTACATCGCTGTTGCAGAAGCAGCGAAAAGAGAATGCCAAAATTAAAAGAACGCGATGTCCCGAAGACTGGCAATAATTTACAGAAGTTCGAAATACTGTGCGTACTTCGATGCGAGATGGTTTTAATAATTTACATAAAGAAATTCTGTCTTGAAAAGAGATTCTGGTCATACATAAAGTACACCAGTGTCAAGACGCAATTAAGAACTACACTGCCCGATAACAGCGGTGAAATCACTGATGGCAGTGCCACTAAAGCAGAGTTATTAAACACAGTATTCCAAAACTCCTTCACCAAAGAAGACGAAGTAAATATCCCTGAATCCCAATCAAGAACAACTGCCAAGGTGAGAAACATAGAAGTAGATACCCTCTGTGTCGCAAAGCAGCTTAAATCACTTAATAAAGGCAAAGCTTCCGTTCCAGAGAAGGTTCCTTTCAAAGTATGTTGATACAATAGCTCCATTTGTAGCAATTGTATCCATCCGTTCGCTCACACGATGGTCTGGGCTACGATAATTTTTTGTGTCGAAGGGCGCATACGACTGCGCTGCGTCCCTCTTGGCGAAAGCACTATGAGATGATCTTTTTTCGAATTCCTTTACGAAGCAGAGGCGGTCCCGCATATTCGTGGAGCTCTCGACCGTCTTTCTTATCAGTAGCAGTGGAAAAGATACTGCCACGTTCTTGTACAAGTGTTGGCTTCCATCTCTTTGGAAACCACGATTTGTATAGTCAGTTGAATTTCTAATGTATCAGCGTGGAACGCTCATCTCGAATTCGGTTGCTGTTAATAGGCACTTACACTACTGGCCATTAAAATAGGTACACCACGAAGAAGACGTGCTACAGACGCGAAATTTAACCGGCAGGGACAACATACTGAGATAGGCAAACGATTAGCTTTTCAGAGCATTCACACAAGCCTGGCGCCGGTGACGACACCTACAACGTGCTGATATGAGGAAAGTTTCCAACCGATTTCTGATATACAAACAGCGGTTGACCGGCGTTGCCTGGTGAAACGTTGTTGTGATGCCTCGTGCAAGGAGGAGAAATGAACCATCACTTTTCCAAGTTGATAAAGGTCGGATTGTAGCATGTCGCGATTGCGGTTTATCGTATCGCGACGTTGATGCTCGCGTTGGTCGAGATCGAACGACTGTCAGCAGAATATTGAATCGGTGGGTTCATGAGGGTAGCACGGAACGCCGTTCTGGATCCGAACGGCCTAGTATCCCTAGCAGTCGAGATGACAGGCATCTTATTCACATGGCTGTAACGGATCGTGCAGCCACGTCTCGATCCCTGAGTCAACAGATGGGGACGTTTGCGAGACATCTGCACGAACAGTTGGACGACACTGGAAGCAGCATGGACTATCAGCTCGGAGACCATGGCTGCGGTTACCCTTGACGCTGCATCACAGACAAGACCGGCTGCGATGGTGTACTCAACGACGAACCTGGGTGCACGAATGACAAAACGTCATTTTGTTGGGTGAATCCAGGTTCTGTTTACAGTATCAATATGTTCGCATCAGTGTTTGGTGACATCGCGATGAAAGCACATTGGAAGCGTGTATTCGTCATTGCGATACTGGCGTATCACCCGGCGTGATGGTATGGGGTGCCATTGGTTACACGTCTCGGTCACCTCTTGTTCGCACTGACGGCACTTTGAACAGTGGACGTTACATTTCAGATGTGTTACGAGCCGTATCTCTACCCTTCATTCGGTCCCTGCGAATTCCGACATTTCAGCAGGATAATGCATGACCTCATGTTTTAGCATCTGTACGGGCGTTTCTGGATACAGAAAATGTTCGACTGCTGCCCTGGCCCGCACATTCTCCAGATCTCTCACCAATTGGAAACGTCTGCTCAATGGTGGCCCAGCATCTGTCTCGTGACAATACGCCAGTCACTACTCTTGATGAACTGTGGTATCGTGTTGAAGCTGCGTGGGCAGCTGTACCTGTACACGCCATCCAAGTTCTGTTGTCCAGGCGTATCAAGGTCGTTATTACGGCCAGAAGTGGTTGTACTGGGTACTGATTTCTCAGGATCTACGCACCCAAATTGCAAGAAAATGTAATCACACGTCAGTTCTAGTTTAATATATTTGTCCAATGAATATCCGTTTATCATCTGCAGATCTTCTTGATGTAGCATTTTTAATGGCCAGTAGTGTATGTTTTTTGAATTATGAGCAACCAGCGCTATAGTTCCTTCGATGCCAATGCGGAAAACGCTGTCATGCAGTCCCTGCCTACGTGTTATGTGACTCATCATGCCTACCCAAAATGGTTCAAATGGCTCTGAGCATTATGGGACTTAACTGCTGAGGTCACCAGTTCCCTAGAACTTAGAACTACTTAAACATAACTAACCTAAGGACGTCACATACATCCATGCCCGATGCAGGATTCGAACCTGCTACCGTAGCGGTCGCGCCGTTCCAGACTGTTGCGCCTAGAAACGCTCGGCCACCTTGGCGGGCCATGCGTAACCAATTCCTTTTATAGTTATCGTTTTCCAGAATTCATTACAGATTTCCGATTATCGCCCCCTCTAGGTGGTTAACTAGTTACCGTCGTTTCCATTTGTTTCTCAAATTCTCACATGTATCTTCTCCTTTCATACAGAAAGATGGCAGATTTCCATATAACCAAGAAGTTAATGTCATTGTGGCAACCCTACCTCACATTTACGTGGTTTTTATCCTCAATATATGTCTGTTACTGGTCTGTAGTATTCTCCCTGTCTCTTAATAATCACGTTATTAAGCCGTGGCAGCTCCATAGATGTCGATCCCAGTCTTCTGTTTTGATCTTTGGTTCGACTCGAGTGCGAGGTGACGCGCTGTGGCTGAAGAAATAGGGGTCGCTGGAGAGAGGTGAGGAATACGAGCCCATCAAGTGCCTGTGACTCGGCCTCCGTCGGCAGTTCTTCGGGTGTGTTGTGGGCTATCCTGGGAGGTAGGCGCTTTGGTCCGTTTACGACTGTTGCTATCTGGACCGGGTTAACTTATCTGACAATTAGAGAACTTACGCTGTCAGACACGGACTCTTCAAAATATTTTTAAGTTAATTTTCCTGTTCTTACTTCGTTTCATTTGAATTTTTTTTTCTGGAATCTATATCGGCAGGTGTGGTTACCCTGAAGTTGTTTTAAGATCTGTTTCCTGTTTGCTCCTGAACTTTGAATTTATTTTTATGATTTATTAAGCGGGTTACGATCCGTTAAGTTCAGAGTGTCGCTGAAAAGTAGTTGAATTTATTCGTGCCAGAGCGTCAGTTGTTTCACTGACATGATTACCTTGGAAGTCTGTGTTCATTGTGGGTATTTGTTGTTTCATCCTCTTTCAGTAGTGGCATTTAGTCTGTTCCAGGCAGCACTGCTATTGCCAAGCAGATAGCATATTCTACATTCTTGTTACTGGTTCAAATGGCTCTGAGCACTGCGGGACATAACATCTTAGGACATCAGTCCCCTAGAACTTAGAACTACTTAAACCTAACTAACCTAAGGACATCACACACTTCCATGCCCGAAGCAGGATTCGAACCTCTGACCGTAGCGGTCGCGCGGTTCCAGACTGAAGCGCCTAGAACCGCTCAGCCACACCGGCCGGCAGCCTTGTTATTCCTCTTGATATTTTCTGAGGAGTTTTGGGCGTGGTCTCTGCACTGGATGAGCAAGGACTGTAAGATATAACTGAACATTTTGTGAACTAGTTTTATGGCAGATTTAAATGTTGTTTTGGCCCCAGCGTTTTAAGTTTTAAATTTTCTAGTGCTGCGTACTTGATATGGCTGTAGCCACTCATTCGTTAGTAATTTGTGTTTTGTACTCAGTTGAAATTTTGTCACCACGCTTAGGGGTTCATTGGTGTGGTCTGGGCTCAGTTGTGTTAATTTGATTTTGTGTGCACGCCACTGGCGTCTCGGTGATTTAATATTTACTAATGTCCGCCAGGGGTCTACACTAAACTTGATTGTTTAAAGCCCTTATATTGCTACGCATGGGAGTGAGCGTCCGAGCCTGGTTGGGGCTTGCGGCCCCTGTTTCGCATGCCCGTAGTCTAGCGGTACACTGTCCCTCCGCCAGCCGTTGACGGGTGGGGACAGCGAGGCATTAACTACGTCTACCGTTGTGTGCGACAGTGTTATCGGAGCCCATTCCGTGCACGGAATTCCTATACAAGATAAGTTGAATTTGTTTTGCACTACCTCTCAGTTTCAGTGACACTATTTTGACTTTTTGCTTAAATACCGTGTGCTTTCCAAACGGTCTCTAAATTTTATGCTAAAGGAATGGGTTTTAATATTCTATATTACCACACCATCGGGTTTCATATTGAGATTAGTATATTTTTTATTGTTTTATTTTTATAAAAGAAAGAAATGTTCATATGTTAGTCCATAGTCCCATAGGAACTTACTACTACCACCTAGTCGAACAAGAACAAACCAACCAAAGGTTACAGCTCGAGGCTACAGTTCGACTTCCGGATACTTATCTGCAATATCTCTCTAATGTAATTTACAGTATCCTTGGGACGTAAAACAATGTCTGAGCTTACACAATTTTTTCCATATAACAAACTGGCAGGAACCACATCCGATATAATTGACATATTACACCAACATCTGTTACTGTTAGTCACTCAGATTAAAGTCACGTTCAGACCAATGGCTGTGATGTCAACGTAGTTGATGTTCTGTAATGTCTGCACGTAATTACTTGCATTCAGCCAAGTTATTCTTGTGATTGATAATTCAGATCATTCAAAAGGATATTTTTTTTTTTGACATTTGCATACATTCCAGGGAAATCTTACGGTAATTTTACCTGCGGAAAAATCAACTTTTCTATTAAATCATTCACGTTTTTGATGCTGCATCCCAACTTCACGAACATTTGATTAATCTCTTCATCTCTATGTAGCTAACACAACGAATATCTTCTATTGTATGTTTTTGATATCTAGTCTCAGTCCAACACTACTATTTTACCTCCTCCTAAATCTTAATTTATGGGTGTTGAAGCAGATCTCCCCATAAATTGTATTATCTTCTGATTAGCATGTGTCTTACACTTGCCTTTCCACATTTTCACTTTACTACTGATGTGGCTTACCAACACAAGTCCAAGGATAGCGTACCAATAGGGACAAGAAAGGAGGCATGAAGGGCGCCAAAAACAGAAATAACAATCATCCAATTATAGCACCATTACACACGCACATCATGATATATGTTGTTGTTGTTCTGGTCTTCAGTCCTGTGACTGGTTTGATGCAGCTCTCCATGCTACTCTATCTTGTGCAAGTTTCTTCATCTCCCAGTACCTACTGCAACCAACATCCTCCTGAATCTGCTTCGTGTATTCATCTCTGGTCTCCATCTACGATTTTTACGCTCCACGCTGCCCTACAATAATAAATTGGTGATCCCTTGATGCCTCAACACATGTCCTACCAACCGATCCCTTCTTCTAGTCAAGTTGTGCCACAAACTTATCTTCTCCCCAATCCTATTCAATACTTCCTCATTAGTTATGTGATCTATCCATCTAATCTTCAGCATTCTTCTGTAACACCACACTTCAAAATCTTCTGTTCTCTTCTTGTCCAAACAATTTATCGTCCATGTTTCACTTCCATACATGGCTACACTCCATACAAATACTTTCAGAATTGACTTCCTGACAGTTAAATCTATACTTGATGTTAACAAATTTCTCTTCTTCAGAAGCGCTTTCCTTTCCATTGCCAGTCTGCATTTCATATCCTTTCTACTTCGACCATCATCAGTTATTTTGCTCCCTAAATAGCAAAATTCCTTTACTACTTTCAGTGTCTCATTTCCTAATCTTATTCCCTCAGCATCACCTGACTTAATTCGACTATATTCCAGTATTCTCGTCTTGCTTTTGTTGATGTTCATCTTATATCCTCCTTTTAAGACACTGTTCATTCCGTTCAACTGCTCTTCCAAGTCCTTTGCTGTCTCTGACAGAATTACAATGTCATCGGCGAACCTCAAAGTTTTTATTTCTTCTCCATGGATTTTAATACCTACTCCGAATTTTTCTTTTGTTTCCTTCACTGCTTGCTCAATATACAGATATAATAACGTCGGGGAGAGACTACAACCCTGTCTCACTCCCTTCCCAACCACTGCTTCCCTTTCATGTCCCTCGACTCTTATAACTGCCATCTGGTTTCTGTACAAATGGTAAATAGCTTTTCGCTCCCTGTATTTTACCCCTGCCACTTTCAGAATTTGAAGCAGCGTATTCCAGTCAACATTGTCAAAAGCTTTCTCGAAGTCTACAAATGCTAGAAACGTAGGTTTGCCTTTCCTTAATCTAGTTTCTAAGATAAGTCGTAGCGTCAGTATTGCCTAACGTGTTCCAACATTTCTACGGAATCCAAACTGATCTTCCCCGAGGTGGGCTTCTACTAGTTTTTCCATTCGTCTGTAAAGAATCCGCGTTAGTATGTTGCAGCCGTGACTTATTAAACTGGTAGTTCGGTAATTTTCTTATTTGTCAACACCTGCTTTCTTTGGTATAGAAATTATAATATTCTTCTTGAGGTCTGAGGGTACTTCGCCTGTCTCGTATATTTTGCTCAGTAGATGGTAGAGTGTTGTCAGGACTGGCTCTCCCAAGGCTGTCAGTAGTTCTAATGGAATGTTGCCTACTCCCGGAGCCTTGTTTCGACTCAGGTCTTTCAGTGCTCTGTCAAACTCTTCACGCAGTATCGTATCTCCCATTTCATCTTCATCTACATCCTCTTCCATTTCCATATTATTGTCCTCAAGTACATCGCTCTTGTAGAGACCCTCTATATACTAATTCCACCTATCTGCTTTCCCTTCTTTGCTTAGAACTGGGTTTCCATCTGAGCTTTTGATATTCATGCAAGTGGTTTTCTTTTCTCTGTAGGTCTCTTTAATTTTCCTGTATGCGGTATCTATCGTACCCCTAGTGACATAAGCCTCTACATCCTTACATTTGTCCTCTAGCCATGCCTGCTTAGCCGTTTTGCACTTCCTGTCGATCTCATTTTTGAGACGTTTGTATTCCTTTTTGCCTGCTTCATTTACTACATTTTTATATTTTCTCCTTTCATCAATTAAATTCAGTATTTCTTCTGTCTACCAATGATTTCTACTAGCCCTCGTCTTTTTACTTACTTGATCCTCTGCTGCCTTCACTACTTCATCCCTCAAAGCTACCCATTCTTCTTCTACTGTATTTCTTTCCCCCATTCCTGTCAATTGTTCCCTTATGCTCTTCCTGAAACTCTCTACAACCTCTGGTTTAGTCAGTTTATCCAGGTCCCATCTTCTTAAATTCGCACCTTTTTGCAGTTTCTTCAGTTTTAATCTACAGTTCATAACCAATAGATTGTTGTCGGAGTCCACATCTGCCCCTGGAAATGTCTTACAACTTAGACCCTGGTTCCTAAATCTCTGTCTTACCATTATATAATCTATTTGAAACCTTCAGTATCTCCAGGCTTCTTCCATGTATACAACCTTCTTTCATGATTCTTGAACCAAGTGTTAGCTATGATTAAGTTGTGCTCTGTGCAAAATTCTACCAGGCGGCTTCCTCTTTCATTTCTTACCCCCTATCCATATTCACCTACTACGTTTCCTTCTCTCCCTTTTCCTACTGACGAATTCCAGTCACCCATGACTATTAAATTTTCGGCTCCCTTCACAATCTGAATAATCTCTTTTATTTAATCATAAATTTCTTCAATTTCTTCGTCATCTGCAGAACTAGTTGGCATATAAACTTGTACTACTGTAGTAGGCATGGGCTTCGTATCTATCTTGGCCACAATAATGCGTTCACTATGCTGTTTGTAGTTTCTTACCCGCATTCCTATTTTCCTGTTCATTATTAAAGCTACTCCTGCATTACCCCTATTTGATTTTGTGTTTATAACCCTGTAGTCACCTGACCAGAAGTCTTGTTCCTCCTTCCACCGAACTTCACTAATTCCCACTATATTTAACTTTAACTTATCCATTTCCTTTTTTAAATTTTCTAACCTACCTGCCCGATTAAGGGATCTGACATTCCACGCTCCGATCCGTAGAACGCCAGTTTTCGATCTCCTGATAACGACATCCTCTTGAGTAATCCCCGCCCGGAGATCCGAATGGGGGACTATTTTACCTCCGGAATATTTTACCCAAGAGGACGCCATCATCATTTAACCATACAGTAAAGCTGCATGCCCTCGGGAAAGACTACGGCCGTAGTTTCCCCTTGCTTTCAGCCGTTCGCAGTACCAGCACAGCAAAGCCGTTTTGGTTAGTGTTACAAGGCCAGATCAGTCAATCATCCAGACTGTTGCAACTACTGAAAAGGCTGCTGTCCCTCTTCAGGAACTACACGTTTGTCTGGCCCCTCAACAGATACCCCTCCCCCCCCCCCGTTGTGGTTGCACATACGGTACGGCTATCTGTATCGCTGAGGCACGCAAGCCTCCCCACCAACGGCAAGGTTCATGGTTCAAGGGCGGGGGATCATCATGATATATGATATTATAATTGCCATACTCAAATCTAATATGACAAATAATATGTATCACGGAGGGCACACACAATGGAGTTTAAGACATTACAATGGCACATCAACTCCGCTATGACCAACAGTGTACATAATGAAGGCCGCAAAATTTTACCAATGCAAGAAATTAAAATAACACTAGCACAAAATTAACTAAAATACCTCGAAGGAAATGTTTATGAGAAGAACACGACGGGGCCGCAAGGGTGGATGCAACACAAAACTTAACTCTGGTGCACCAAAACAAACAACCGACACCAGACCGCGCCAACAACGGACATGTAAGGCACGGAACTACTCTCTCCGTTGTGGTTCCGCGCGTTCCACCCAAGTAATAGCTACCTGAAACATTTTAATACTGGGAACAGTACACCAGTGATCAGCAAATTGAAAAAAAAGAATAACATGACATAAAAATACAATAATTTAAGAAAGTCACATCATATGACTATGAGCTTAAGGTCTTTTGGTGATTAACAGATTACGAAACAGGTAAAGGAGCATGTGCCACTATTAAATCTTCCGTAATTACACTACTAAATTTCTCAGTACCCAAATTGCAACTAACGCAACAAGAATTAAATCATTTAAGTGATAATGTTACTTTAAAATAATAATAAAATCATTTCATACAGCAGAGGCCCAAGAATGGCCCGATCAGTACTCCCCAGTGAAGCAGTTCACACAAATGGTACTCCACGGCTCCGAGCACACAGCCCCATACAAAACGCAACACAACCACAGCGACCCGGCGTACTACCCAAGTTGCAACTAACGCAACAAGAATTAAATCATTTAAGTGATAATGTTACTTTAAAATAATAATAAAATCATTTCATACAGCAGAGGCCCAAGAATGGCCCGATCAGTACTCCCCAGTGAAGCAGTTCACACAAATGGTACTCCACGGCTCCGAGCACACAGCCCCATACAAAACGCAACACAACCACAGCGACCCGGCGTACTACCAGAACCACAAGGCAGTGAACCAAAATCGTACTAAGCCAAAACAAGGACCAACTTTTAAAATAACGAGACCTAGCCCGGACCGGACAACAGACCAAATGCCGGTAAATCCATAAGAAACCTCAGCCAACTTAATACCAAAACAACAATTTATGAACAATATGAAACACACAAGACCTCTCAGTCCAAAGGCTTCCGTTTAGTCGCGAAGGTGGCTCCGACTCACCTGCTGAGGTGCCAAGCGTCGTACGGAGTGCCGAACCAAGCTTAACCTTCGTTAATGGAAAGCGGAAGCACCACGAGACAAAGTAAACTCCAATCTAACTGCTCAAGGCAAACACTAAGGAATGCCACTCGAAGACTATGCACTTGAAGATCAAACATTAAGTACCCAGACCAACGTGCCGCTGAACGACGCACTTCCATCACCAGAGTCTAGTAGAGTACGGAGAGCAGCGTACCCCATCTATATACATTCATGGGACGGTAAACGAGGACAGCAGTCCCAGCGACGGAGAGACAGGAGGACGAAATTACATCCCGCCGCACATACAAGGTATTTCAAACTCAGGCTCGACAAACTACAACAGGCGAGATTTTGCTCCCCTTGCGAATCAAATTAAACGGTACACCGCGCCTCTGCCCGCACTATTAACCGTAAAATAACGGTCCGGTCTTCCCATCGGGCCCCACTCTGCGTCCAGAGGCAAACAACCACCGCCGAGCCGAACTGTCTCCACTCCAAGGCAGCCACCTCTTTCCTCCTCACACGCTTCCGGTTAAGCTCCGGCCAGCGATCACACACGGAAACAACTGCCTAACGCCAAAGCGCCGTCTGAGTGAAAGCTCAGCACTAAGATCGATACGGACTTGGAAATAAGCGAGCACCGTAACAACTACTTCTTACTTTGGCACATTGTATGCCAATTCAAGTTATAACATTCTTCTGTAGTACCATAATTCAAATGACTCTGCACTGTGCTACAAAATTGAATGATAACTTTTCCGAAACCTTGTACTTGTCTCCTACGGCGATAAATAAATTTTGAGTTTGGCTGAAAGTTGCCTACGACGCCACTCCGTAATGGTGCAACGTCTCCCTAGAGCTCGACGACGCTTCCAACAGCAAAGCGAAGACACATGCTACGGTCAGAAGTTCATGTGAGTGGTAATGTCTGTTAATGCTACACACTGGCACCAAATCTCACCACAATTCTGCCCAATGCAATCGTGGACGTTTGACACGATGAGAAGGTGATCACAGCCCATTTTACCCACCGTTTACCTCTGCTTCTGACGTCCCTGCGATGGAGACCACAGCAATGACGAAATCAAGTGATTTTCTTATAGGTGGCCGAAGAAAACGTTTCTGGCACACCGTTGTCCGGAAATGACACAAAAAGGTCTCTGGGGATGGCATAAAGGGCGACAATGAAACCACCCCTTTGCCTTGGGCGTTTGGTCCCACATATTTACAGATTGAAAACCACACTTAGCAGTGCGACGAGCAGCAGTAAGATGTCCTCGTCAACATTTGGTACTGCTGAGGTCCTCGTATGTTTCGACCGTTCTCGAAGAACATTGTGCCGCTGCATTCACACTGAAACTGACCGCACACCTTACGAGTACAGCGCGCCCGTAATTTTTAATCTCGTGCACAGGCCTGAATCACTACGGATCGTTCAAGAATTTAGAACGTGCTCCAAGCAACAAAGAGTACTTATGCTCTGTCAGCACTCCTGTTTTCTGCCCTACTGCGGCGTGATCGCGCGAGAGGGGAACATTGAACTGTGCGTGAATAAAACTGCAAAAGTTCTCTCTAAGATCCTGCCCTCCCCCCCCCCCCCTTTTCCCATTTAGGCAGCACCCCTAGTGTCATGAACGCAGCTTTGCTGAGCATGTTATAAACATAGAAATTTCGACACCAAATAAACGTAGCTGCCGATCTAGCACTTGAGGGTTAGTCACCCCTGTCGACAGCCCCCCTTATCCCCCCTCCCCCCCCCCCCGGCCACCCCGCTGGAAGTCCATTTGGCTAACTTCAGGAGCTATAGCAGATGCCACGTTCAAATTGCATCAAATAGTTTTAAAGCGTCCCTAGTGGTGGCAACTTCTACACGATAGCGAAAACTGTGGCCGCGCTACCCTCCTAACGGATGCAATCACGTTCAATGTGGACGCAGCCCTACAGCACCCTTACAACAGGGTTGAAACATGCGAGATCAAGAAGTTTTCCCGTTGCTCATGGCTGTGCGAACTATTATTATCAACCGCGAAATGTCTGAAAATCGTGGTTAGAGGAAGAGTGGTTTCATTGACACAATTTCATGCCACCCCATATGGCTGAGTGGCAGAGATGTTCTCCTACACCATCCACAAGAAAATCGCGTGATTTCTACTTTGGGTGTCGCGGTTCTGACCTGCATCGGCGAGGCTTAAAAGAAACTGGGTGAAATGGTAGCATGAGGGACTGTGACTAGTTTCTGAACGTGACATGTGCACGGAGGCGTTCGGCAGAATTATGGTGAAATTTGGTGACAATATGAAATTATTAACCACCTAACAGCTCACATAAACTTTCAATTTGTGGTATTTATTTTTGCATGTTTCGACACCTTGATGACTGAATCGTCAGCAAGCCCATTGGTGACGGAGCAGAGCGAGAAGCTTTTGCACCATTACATAGTTATATATGAGATGTGTTCGCAGTTGCGAATATGGACAACCATCTGCTGTATGGTATAATGACGACAATGAAAATTAGTGCCTGACCAGACTCGAACCGGGATTTCCCGCTTATCGAGAGTGGTCGCCTTAGCATTAGGCTAACCACCCCGTCTCACGATATATACACCTGAGTGAAAATGACTTACAAGTTCGTGGCGCCCTCCATCCGTAATGCTGGAATTCAGTATGGTGTTGGCCCACATCGTTGATGACAGCTTCCACTCTCGCAGACATACGTTCAACCAGGTGCTGGAAGGTTTCTTGAGGAATGGCAGCCCATTCTTCATGGAGCGCCGCACTGGCGAGAGGTATCGATATCAGTCGGTGAAGCCTGGCACGAAGTCGGCGTTCCAAAACGTCCCAAAGGAGTTCGATAGGATTCAGGTCTGGCCTCTGTGCAGGCCACTCCTTTACAAAGGATGTAATTGTCGTTAACCACTCCGCCACAGGCCGTGCATTATGCTCGATCATGTTGAAAGATGCAATTGCCATCCTATAACTGCTCTTCAACAGTAAGAAGCACGATGATGCTTAAAATATCAATGTAGACCGGCGCTGTGATAGTGCCAGGCAAAACAACAAGGGGTGCAAGCCTCCCTCCATGGGAAACACGACCACACCTTAACACCAACGCCTTAAAATTTTACTGTTGGCACTACACACGCTGGAAGATGACGTTTACCATCGGATCGCCACATTGTGTAAGGTGATTCCTCACTCCACGTAACGTGTTTTCCACTATTCAATCGTCCAATGTTTACGCTCGTTACACCAGTCGAGGCATCGTTTGGCATTTACCGGCGTGTTGTATGGCTCATGAGCAGCCACTCGACCATTAAAATCCAAATTTTCTCACCTCCCTCCTAGCTGTCGTAGTACTTGCAGTAAATCCTGATGCAGTTTGGAATTCCTGTGTGATGGTCTGGATAGATGTCTGCCTACTATGCATTACGACCCTCTTCAAATGTCAGTGGTCTCTGTCAGTCAACAAACGAGGTCGGCCTGTACGCTTTTGTGCTGTACGTGTACCTCCACTTCACCACTTCACTATCACATCGGAAACAGTGGACCTAGGGATGTTTAGGAGTGTGGAAATCTCGTGTACAGACGTATGACAGAAGTGACACCCAATCATCTGATCACGTTGGAAGTCCGTGAGTTCTGCGGAGCTCCGCATTCTGCTCTCTCACGATGTCTAATGACTACTGAGGGCGCTGATATGGAGTACCTGGTAGTAGGTGGAAGCACGCTGCAGTTTATACGAAAAACATATGTTTTTTGGGTGTTGGAATACTTTTGATCATATAGTATATATACTCATATTCCCGTAAAACAGAACACCTTGAACGATTAGCGATATAACGTTCGTATTCACAGGATATGCACATTAGCCTTTTCGGCGGAAATGATTAGCATTTCAGTCTTCTTGGTTCAGCGTGTGTCCTGTTACGTAGTAGGCACAGGGGCCGCCATGGGCCACGATAACTTGCTCCATGCGTGGCGGCATCGACGCGTGTAGGGCGCGAATGGCGTTCTGTTGTGTAGCAAACCTTGGCGCATTCAATAGGTTCCAAAGTTCATCTGTGGTGGTTGGCGTTGGGTCACAGTACTGCACCCGTCTCTTCACCATACTGACGACAGGTCTGGTGATCTGGTGGGCCGACCGGTGTGGCCGAGCGGTTCTAGGCGCTTCAGTCTGGAACCGCCCGACCGCTATGGTCGCAGGTTCGAATCTTGCCTCGGGCATGGATGTGTGTTATGTCCTTAGGTTAGTTAGGTTTAAGTAGTTCTACGTTCTGGGGGACTGATGACCTCAGCTGTTAAGTCCCATAGTGCTCAGAGCCATTTGAACCATTTTGATCTGGTGGGCCAAGGAAAAAGGCTGACATCCTGTGACACCAAGAAATCACGTGTTCGTGCACCAACATATGTTCGTGCATTGTCTTCCTGTAGAATGGCGGTAGGCGGTTGTGCACAAAGGGTTTGGCTACGAGTCGCAGGATGTCGTTAACGTAAGTCACACTGGTAACAGTGCGCTCGACACGTACCAACTGTGATTGGTAGTCGTCCTCATTAGCACCCTAAAAAGCTGAAGCTGGCGTTGTAAGTTTTGTGCGAATGCAGTCACGGTGATGCTCTCCCCCCCCCCCCCCACCCCCCACCCCCCCGTCTTAGGCGGACCAACATGAAGCCATCATTTTCAAAGAAACAGAACTTGGACTTGTCCGAAAAAAAAACCATAAAAAACTATTTGATGTCATTCCTGTCCCCAGTAACGTCGCTCCACGCATCATTGCGTCTAACATGTTCGTCTATTGTAGGAGAAGTGGACGACAGCACGTAACCCATGCCGTAATAAACGCCGAAGGACTGTCACTTCTGATAGTGTACAATGTGTTACACTGTTCCATTGTTGGGCCAGAACCGAGGAGGATACTCGAATGAGGTGTCGATCTTGGTATGGGGGGGGGGGGGGTGCCTGGGCAGTGGGACCTGACCCATCTCGTCATGATCCGTGAACCAGTAAACTATTCAGCACACTCCCGTTGCATTGCCGAAATACTTCGTCCCACACGATCAGCAGTGTCCCAGGTGGATGTACACTCCTGGAAACGGAAAAAAGAACACATTGACACCGGTGTGTCAGACCCACCATACTTGCTCCGGACACTGCGAGAGGGCTGTACAAGCAATGATCACACGCACGGCACAGCGGACACACCAGGAACCGCGGTGTTGGCCGTCGAATGGCGCTCGCTGCGCAGCATTTGTGCACCGCCGCCGTCAGTGTCAGCCAGTTTGCCGTGGCATACGGAGCTCCATCGCAGTCTTTAACACTGGTAGCATGCCGCGACAGCGTGGACTTGAACCGTATGTGCAGTTGACGGACTTTGAGCGAGGGCGTAGAGTGGGCATGCGGGAGGCCGGATGGACGTACCGCCGAATTGCTCAACACGTGGGGCGTGAGGTCTCCACAGTACATCGATGTTGTCGCCAGTGGTCGGCGGAAGGTGCACGTGCCCGTCGACCTGGGACCGGACCGCAGCGACGCACGGATGCACGCCAAGAACGTAGGATCCTACGCAGTGCCGTAGGGGACCGCACCGCCACTTCCCAGCAAATTAGGGACACTGTTGCTCCTGGGGTATCGGCGAGGACCATTCGCAACCGTCTCCATGAAGCTGGGCTCCGGTCCCGCACACCGTTAGGCCGTCTTCCGCTCACGCCCCAACATCGTGCAGCCCGCCTCCAGTGGTGTCGCGACAGGCGTGAATGGAGGGACGAATGGAGACGTGTCGTCTTCAGCGATGAGAGTCGCTTCTGCCTTGGTGCCAATGGTGGTCGTATGCGTGTTTGGCGCCGTGCAGGTGAGTGCCACAATCAGGACTGCATACGACCGAGGCACACAGGGCCAACACTCGGCATCATGGTGTGGGGAGCGATCTCCTACACTGGCCGTACACCACTGGTGATCGTCGAGGGGACACTGAATAGTGCACGGTACATCCAAACCCATCGTTCTACCATTCCTAGACCGGCAAGGGAGCTTGCTGTTCCAACAGGACAATGCACGTCCGCATGTATCCCGTGCCACCCAACGTGCTCTAGAAGGTGTAAGTCAAGTACCCTGGCCAGCAAGATCTCCGGATCTGTCCCCCATTGAGCATGTTTGGGACTGGATGAAGCGTCGTCTCACGCGGTCTGCACGTCCAGCACGAATGCTGGTCCAACTGAGGCGCCAGGTGGAAATGGCATGGCAAGTCGTTCCACAGGACTACATCCAGCATCTCTACGATCGTCTCCATGGGAGAATAGAAGCCTGCATTGCTGCGAAAGGTGGATATACACTGTACTAGTGCCGACATTGTGCATGCTCTGTTGCCTGTGTCTATGTGCCTGTGGTTCTGTCAGTGTGATCATGTGATGTATCTGACCCCAGGAATGTGTCAATAAAGTTTCCCCTTCCTGGAACAATGAATTCACGGTGTTCTTATTTCAATTTCCAGGAGTGTATATCATTCATTCTCTCAAGTCAATAATGGGCCCTCTTTCGAACTTACTGATCCAACGGCATGGTGTGAGCATAGACTTGCGAGTCATCCTGACATCTGTTCAAGTCACAGTGATGCATTACCATCGGCCTACAGCGACAACGATAGCAGCAGGCACATTTTACCGGTAGATAGTGCTGCACCGCGAAATCGATGTTAACAATGAATCCGCAAGTCGACACGGTTCAAATGCTACTTATTTCTGCAGAACGTACTAATGTACCTGTGATTATGAATGTCCTACCATCAGTCGTCGAGGGTTCAAGGTCCTCTGTTTCTACCTGAACATGAGTGTATGTATGTCGTATGGTTACAAGACGAGAATTTTTTCCTGGTTCTTCTGCTGTTTCATAAGGACCGATTGCATCAGTGATGATGACTGTGGTTTATACTACCTCCACATTTAAACCCATAATTTATTATTGTGGAAAAGCGCTAGTTTTAATTTTCTTCTTGTGTCTTGTGAAATAGTAATGTCAGCAGTCTTTCGATAGAACAGTTTACTATAAAGTTTTCAGACACAAAGGAAACAATGCTATTACTGTCAAACTTGCCAGCGAGTTGCAAAAAAAAAAAAAAAAAAAACCGTAAGTAGCGAAAACAGCGTATAATCGAATACAGAGCTGTATAAAAACAAAAAGAATGAAATAAACAAATAAAATAATATAAAGTAAAACTAAAAAGATAGAAAACTTAGTAACCCAACAAGAAAAAATATTTGTGTTAATGGAAATACAGTTATTGCCAGCTTAAAACAATAATATTAATGAGTCTTTAGTCCGATTTAATATTTTTTCGTTGTTAGCACTGTGGAAACCACGGTCGTTAGGCTGATCCGATTTTGGTGGTTTTAATGTAGTGAGTGTACCTGAGCTCGTTCAGCCACAGTGGGTGTCAACGAAATATGTTTCACGGTGATATATTTTTCAGAAAATACAAAGTAAACTTATATTTTACATGTCCCTATTTCCTAAATTATGAATAGTACAAAAATAGAATCACCGATAGGGGTGGTACAGTGGTTAGTACACTGGATCCGCATTCGGGAGAAGGACGGCTCAAACCCACGTCCAGCCATTCTGGTTTAGTTTCCCATAATTTCTCTAAATCCCCTCTGGCAAATGCCGGGATGGTTCCTTTCGAAGAGCACAGCCGATTTCCTTCCTCATCCTTCCCTAATCCGAGCTTGTGCTCCGTCTCTAATGACCTCGTTGTCGACGGGACGTTTTACACTAATCTCCTCCTCCTCTACAGAAATAGAATTGGAATGTGAGGGAAAGGAATGCGTATTACATGCTGGATGAAATAGCGTATCCTTCTAAAGAACATGTGCATTACAAAACAGCAATGTGTAACGTTACTAGTTTCTGTTTTTCCCAGCGCCAGTTATTTTGAAATAATTTTTCGTTGGGTCTACGAATATGTTTGCACTGAACTATTTCGACCCTTTAAATCTAACAAGAGAATGCTGACTGCTTTTATCAGACATGGAATTCCTGGCTCGATATATCTATACCTTACACTTGATATGGTTGGGAGCAGGATACAGGGTCTACTGGAGTGGAAGGCTGAGCAACAAATTTAGGATAGAATATAAATTTTAATTTATGGCGCAAGAAAAGTCATGCAAGTTACTGGTAACAACATATTGACATATAACTTGTTCAATTCAAATGTACATCAGCTGATTTACCAGGAATCATCAACAAGTTATCTAACATCAAACAATCTGCAAATATGAGATTTAAACCTTTCCCGAAATTGTAATGCTTGTAAAATGTTATTACAAAACACAGAAAATTACCAAACTGGTTACTGTATTTAAGCCTTACATAACCTAATAAGCACAATGGCTTACAGAAGATAATATCACAGACGTATAGCAATATATGTCCACTACAGCAGAGTCTTACGTGACCTTGTGTGCCACAACGATTCACAGAATCAACTCATATAGTTAAATGGTAAATATTACCCACAATGGCACTTACTTTATAATCTTACGTAGCACACCGATTTACCAAGACATGGGCATTAATGCCAAGTACAGCCTGGTCCAGAATAACTAGTGCCCTACCACTGATTAAAATACTCATAATCAGTAATGAACAAGGCAAGCACATTCAGTTCAGACAAGTTAACGAGACATTGAATTTTACCACAGAAATCCATCAACAGTCGTAGGCCACCAGGTAAATAGTGGTGTCACAGTAGACTTAAACTTTACTTGACTAGCGTAATGATTTGGCCGTCCCTTAACTGACATAATTTCAGTAACGAACTGAAATGTAATTTAAAGACACTCAAGTAAGGCCATTGTGAATTACTTGATCAACAATTTAAGCAAACACGCGCACACAGGCACTCCAATTCATACGTTAATCAATCAGGGCACAAGTCAGTATTTCGACACGTGACGTGCGAACACTCACTGCTCAGCAGCACAAGCCAGAATAAGACGGAAAGAAGTCTCGCTGTAACTCCACCAGATGATGATGCACCATACTAACAGCTCACCTTTAACAATATTAATCCAAATGCCGTCAATAAGGTATTGGCCAAAATAACACCAGCCCGCAGCCGCAGCGTGAGGAAGGTTGAACTCGTAAACAGAACGAACGACAGCGAGTCACTGCAGCACCTCCAGTTCCGCTGCTCGGCCGGCCCAATGCAACTGCCACACTCACACCACTTGTCGACGCGTCTTCCGCGGTTTTCCGGCGTCGCTCCGTCCAGGCCCGCTCGTCTCTCTGTCTCTCTCTCTGCCCGAGACTCCCTTTCGGCTTCCCGTACGGAATCCCAGAGGGCGCACCAACCCGCGTACCGCAAAGCGACTCGAAAGAGATACAACACACTACACCGGAACAATCAAATCCCAGGGGCACACGGCAGAGAACTATTGGAACTGCTTCATGTATTTAATATCGGATAACATATGTCAGTTAATTCATAGACTGAAACAATGTAGTGAGATTCCTATATTGCATTCCATGAAGTACTATTCATTTCGGGATAATTCATTCTGTTGTCTTGCAAACAGCTTTACACTGTCACACTCCTCTCCTACAACGCTAACTAGATAGTACTATTTTTGTTCATTAGACATGAAAAGCGCGTCTGTACCTTGAATTTCTGCATGGATTTGAAGCTGAAAATATAATATTACTTGATTTACTTCCTGTTATATGCTCATGATATTTGTTTCCAAAAGAGAATTTTTTCCTGAAAATATACAGAAAATATACAGAAAAACTGAAAATATTTGTACTTCCTTTGTTCTCTGCCGTCCTATAGGATTTGAAAGTATAAAAGTAGGCGTTTTCTTCGTATGTGAAGTCCTAAAAGTGTATTATCTTGAATTAATTCATTTCAAAATGTATTCTATAGTCGGCGTGCAAGGAAGATATAGCTTCCACTGTATGCCATCACGAACGGTGCTAAATGAGAATATCTTCCGCTTTCAGATATTAATCAAACCGCCAACCAAGCACGACTGTTGTCAAAATTCTGAGACGTACAATTACAGATAGGTTACGTTTAGCAGATTATCGATTTCAGTGCGGACTACAAATTGGGAAAATAGTACTCCTTCTCAATATTATACACGACATGCAAACATCACACATTTTGCACAAAGCAGAGATAAAGCTTCTGTGCTCATAAAAACAAATATGAGTCCACGGAGCAACACCACATTCTCCGAAGAAAGAAGTGAAACGTTTGGAAGAAGTGTCGTTACAGACGCACACTGCTTCACTAACAGTGATGCCTGTCAGAATCACAGATAGTCTTCTCTTTTTCACTTAACTTTGTACCTGTTATTGAAAGCTATGCCCCAAATAATCTGACTATCGTAACTGAAAAAATTTGTACCGCCAAGAAAATGCTTCTATTTTCGTTAGCTGAGATTGATAGTATTGGAAGACCAAAGAACTGTGTAAAGGAAAATGTTCCCACGATCTTATTAAAAGAAGAGGACGAAGAAGATGCGGAAGAAATAGCTTTTTTCAAGTCAGAGTTCGGCAGGGCAATAACAACTCTGTGCTTAAAGAAGAAAGAACAGTGACTATAAGACAGTTTTTAAACATTTATTGAAATCAAATGGAGACTAAAGAACTCAAGCTTATAACGCAATCGCTGAATGTGGAATGCCAAATATGACATAAACCTACAATATAGCGTTACCCTGTGGGAGGAATTTAGAATTGCTTGACGGTGAGTTACCTAATGGACCCAGGGTGTCGAACATGAATTTCGTGACTGTGGCAATTGGTAGAATGACTTTAACTTTGTAAGAAATTAAATTAAAGTTCACATAAATGAAATACTAAATGATCGTCAGCCTAATTAGGCACAATAATGTGGAAACATTATTCTCAACGGATTTAAACATAATTTTGAAAAAGGAACTTTCATTCTTTCTCTCCATGTAAAGTGCAATGAACACACAGAAGAACCAGACGAACTGCACAGTGGATCGCAGTTGTAATCAATTGCATAGATTGGCAATCACAGAAATATAAATGAGACTTTTTACACCTACTGAAAATAATCTTCACTTTAATCTTTAATTACTTCAGCACCAAATCTTATCAAAGGCATCACAAGACCAAAATTGAACATGAACGGAATCCTAATTCAACTAATACCCAAACAGCACAAATACAGTTAAATAACACTGTCCTAAGAATTTCAAGTTTACTATACTGTAAAAATGTTTCAGATTTCAATTGCTAAAGCAAAATTAAAATTATCTTTCACCTGCTAGAAAGGGTTAACGTGGGGGGCCTTTAAACTCCCCCTTCCTTTATAAGCAATTATGCACACTTTTAAGAGACAGTTTTCATCACATTAGTACTGACTTCCAACCCAACTTGACATTATTTATCTTTAAATACTTCATATAACAATTTACACTAGCAATATTCTTATTTAGCTTCGTAAATAAATTCAAGGTAAAGTAAAGTTTCAAATGTGTTTAGCATTATGTGCCTTTCTCATTCATTGGTAAGGTAGTGATTTTAATTTTCAACATTTATACTCTTTAGCACTAAATTTCGGCACAAATTAGTAGCAATTCAAAGCCAAATAAAGCTTTTTAACAAATTTAAAATAATGTGCATCTCTCTTTGTTTGTGAAACAAATGATTTAACTACCAACTTTTATATACTTTAACACTGAAACTTAGGCCCGTTAAAATAGAAAAAATTTGCATTTCTTCATAAACAGGATACTCGGTCTTTAGCACTTGTAGGATAGGACCCTGCTTGGTATCATGAAGAGGACAGTTTCAAAGTTCAAACACAAATTTTGCAACACTAGAATTATTATTGCAAAAGCACACACAAGCACACTGGTTCATACTGGCATACATATCGGTTTTCCAAAGTAGGTGAAGCTGTGGCGCAATAGAGGTGGCAAGCACGTGGTGGCTATCAGGTCTCATTCTGGCGGTTTTAAGCTCTATTTAATTCTTCTTGGCGACGTATTCATTATCTTTAGAGCCTTTAAAAATTCGAGAGCACTATTTTACAGCCGGAGCCACATCCGAGGCCATTCCATCATCGATTTGGTTTCAGAATGACTCAATTGGCACCTGCGGTTTTGACTGCACCACTGCTGGCCACTGACTGCCTAACGTGCTCTCTTTCTTGCCGCGCAAATTGACCGTCACTTCCACCTTTTCTCGTGCACCAAGCCCTTTCTGTAATAGTGGGGGTTCTCTACGTCTTTTCTATTTCACAATACAAGATCCCAAAGTATGAACAAGTTTTCTTCATACAATTTTGTTTCCACAAACAAACATACTCGTGTTTAATAAAGTTTCATTATTTAAGCACACTGTTAAGTTAAACGAAATATACATCCCAAATTACCATTTCCCTTCAACGATTCAAAGATCTTAACTCGTGCAGAATAAACACTTCATAATAAAATTACGCTGTACCAAATGCTCATAATCGATAATGGTGTTACAAGTTTACTCAGCCTGCTACCCTTAATCACGAAATACTAGTTGTATCGCTAGGTTTCCTAGCAATCATTATCTTCTTGAAACATACATCGATTATCTCTTTATAGTTTTCACTTATCACTTACCTCGTTAATGACATTATTTTTTTAAAGTTGCCTGATATTGGACATTATTGTCATATGCAAGAGTTTTTTGAGACAGAGGTTGCTCGTTTTAACGTCAGATCGCAAATTGCGCTGCACAATAATATGTCACCAAGAACTCGAATATTCAGCAACTCAATTAGGAATACGGACATGAGAAGAATCATGTGCAGCACGATTATACAACTTTTTCTATATTAAGTGGAAGTAATAGAAATGAGATCTGCCATTCAAAAGACAAATGCAACGTAAGTAGGATATAGCAGCACTTGGATAATTACTGTTCTACGAACGACTTCAAGAGAATCATAGAATCAACTAAATATAAGGGATATTGAATTAACTGCACTGTGTTTAAATTAAGGGGCTCCGGAAAGGCTAAAAATCATGAAAAGTTCCATTTTTACTTTTTTTGCGTTTTCTGAATCTGCAGACTATTACCTTTTAACAGATATATAATTTATTCAATTCCGAAGACTACAACTATTTTTTAATTATTTTTGAAATGTGTTCTACATGGGCGTGACCCACTGTGGCGCTGTTAAACTGCTGTCAAATGGTGTTATTATTAACGTCCGTGTTCATCAGGTACATTTTAGTGATGTGAGATAAAGTATGTGTTGTGGCTAACCTGTGATGGTTCAATATATATCGCTGGTGTGATTGTCGATTGTTTCATGTTTATTTACTCTGTCGTTATCTCGAAAATATTCGTAATTAATTCGGTTTCTTGAGTCTCTGTTTTGTTGAAGTATAATAATGAGTAAAAGTAAAGTTATTAGAAATCCTCTGAATGCTTTTAAGAAAAGGAGAAATGTTGGAAAGCCAAAGGTATTTAGAAATATGGGAATGAAGATAGGTTCTAACATGGTACGAGCGATGCTTGCTTTAGACAAGGAACGCCTTCGGGCTGCAGACAGGGCTGTAAAGAGTCTAGAAATACAAGCAAGAGTAAACAGGAGGAGGAACAAGAGGAAGCTGGAGGAGGAGTTTGCAGAGGATGAAGATAATCCATCCTATGGACCTGGAATGCACTAAAAAGTGAATCCAATCTTTGTCGCTCGATCCCCAAAACTTTTATTTTCTCATACTAATTACATGTTTTCTAAGGATCGTCCAAACATATTTGTTTCAAACTTTCAGTAAATGTTACACAGTACCTTCTTCATAATTTAACACAGCCTTTTTCCAAAAAACTGTATATTTTTGAATATATAAATAAAAAATTAAAAAAAAATGTTGTGAATTTTCATTACAATTGAAAAAAAATCATCTTTAATAACTGAACTAAAATTTTGTAAAATCCCTGTGTTAAGTTGTAGCCCATATTCCAATAAATAATCTGTAAAAAGGTCAACTTCCTGCCTCAAATACTTTGTGAGGAAAGATGTAATTTATAATGGTTATTTTAACATTGCAAGTATAGGGCGTTCCGGAGCCCCTTAAACAACAAGACTATGATTCGGTAACTAGATCCCAATCTACTAAATTCCCAAAGAAACGAAACGTTTGCAACTTCACTTGGAGTAATACAAGTTCACTTCCACATTTTATAGAAAGTTTAGCACTCTAAATAAGTGAAACACTGAGCTTGGAATATTAGCACCAAAGAAAATATTTAAACGAAAGCTTTACATATGAGCAATAACATCGAATACTCGTAATAAATGGACTGACTTCACTAACATTGCTTCCACGGCATCTAATTGCAGTCCAGCTTCTAGCCATTCCAACTGCCCGTAATTGAGTGTAAACTTCCAAGGTACTCTCCTTTCAGCATGGAGACTCAATGGCCCGGAAACTCGTGACAGAAAGTTTCCGCTAGATTTCTCGGAGATATAGTCTGTAAAAGTCCATACTGGCCGCAGAAACAACTTTCAAAAGTATCGACAAGAAATGTTTAGTTCACGACTTACTGAAAGAAAACTGTTGAGGATCTGGAAGTGGCCTTTGAACCGGAAACTATCTGTCTTTATACACTGAACCACCAAAGAAACTGGTATAGGCGTGTTTATTCAAACACAAAGATATGTAAACAAGCAGAATATGGCGCTGCGGTCGGCAACGCCTATATAAGTGTCTGGTGCAGTTGTTATATCGGTTACTGCTGATAGAATGGCATGTTATCAAGATTTAAGTGAATTTGAGCGTGGTGTAATAGAATGGCATGTTATCAAGATTTAAGTGAATTTGAGCGTGGTGTTTTAGTTTGCGCACGAGTGATGTGACACAGAATCTCCGAGGTAGCGATGAAGTGGGCATTTCTCCATACGACCACTTCACGAGTGTACCGTGAATATCAGTAACCCGGTGAACATAAAATCTCCGACATTACTGGTGCCGAAAAATGATGGTGCAAGAACGGGACCAACGACCGCTGAAGAGAATTATTCAACCTGACGGAAGTCCAACCCTTCCGTAAACTGCTACAGATTTCAATGCTGGCCCATTAACAAGTGTCAGCTGATGAACCATTCAACGAAACAGCATCGATATGAACTTTTAGAAACGAAGGCCAACTCGTGTACCTTCGACGACTGCACGACACAAAGCTCTATGCCTCACCTGGGCCCGTCAACAAGGACATGGAACTGTTGATGTCTGGAAACATGTTAACTGGTCGGACGAGTCACGTTTCAAAATGTATAGAGCGGATGGACGTGTACGGGTATAGAGAATAATCATGAATCCATGTGCCCTGCATATCAGCAGGGGACTGTCCCGCTATTGAATGCTCTGTAATGGTGTGGGGCGTGTGTAGGTGGACTGATGAGGGCCCCTCGTACGTCCAGATACGACTCTGACAAATGACACATACATAAGCATCCTGTCTGATCACCTGCATCGATTCATGCCCATGGTACATTCCGACGGACTTGTTAAATTCCAGCAGTACAATGCGACATCCCACACGTCCTGAAGTTCTACAGAGTGGCTCCAGGAACGCTTCTGAGTTGAAACACTTCCACTGACCACCAGACTAACCAGCATGAACATTATTGAGCACATTTGGAATGCCTTGCAACGTTGCTGTTCATAAGAGATCACCACCCCTTCGTACTCTTAGGGACTTGTGGACAGCCTTGCAGGATTCGCGTTTTCAGCTTCCTTCAGCACTACTTCAGACATTAGTCGAGTCCATGTCACGTCTCAATGTGGCACTTCTGCGTGCTCGTGGGGCCCTACAGGATATTAGGCAGGTGCAGCAGTTTCTTTGGCTCTTCAGCGTGTGTGACGTTTGAAATCAGCCGTGTCGCAGCCTCCAAGACGCGATGTAAGTAGATTTCAGTACAATAATCTCAGTTATGAACTTTTGTCAACAAGCTGAAAGCGTACAGTACCACCCGACATTGAAAATAGGTACAACATTCTTCATTATCCTTGTCAGAACAACATATTTTTTTGTAATAATAACTCAATTTCACTTAATACACCGAAGCCGGATAACAGTGCAGGAAAGAATGACAATTTATTTATTTAATTGATCACATGTGCACTCCCACAAAATAAATCCTTACATCCAATTTGGTGAGATCTGCGAAATGAATGAATGTATGGTCGTCTGCTAACCACAGATAGCGAATGTGCAATATATGATCATCTTTGAGACGGCACTTTGGTCACCTTTGGTGGAACCAAAGAGATGAAATTTACCTGAGCTTTGAGCTGCCTGAAATGTGGCTGACCGATACGGTAGCATGGTGCTCCCCCACCTTGGCGGAGGTGCGAGATCGGCCATGTTTCAGCACTCTGCCGCTGGATCTAGTGTTGGTAAGACCTGTCTTAGGTGTGTTTTGTAAAAACAAAAGAGTGGAGGCATGGTATGCATGTGAAATACTTAAGAGTAGTTTGGAACAATAATTTCTCTATTTCAGGAACTTTTGTGGGAGGAATTAAATGTCAGGCAGGTAATATTAAGGGGATCGTAGTAATCTTCGGAAGTGACCAACGGTCACAATGTAACCACGTGTACCAATAAGTTGAAATACTTCCGAGTGCATAAGTTAAGCTTAATTACTGGCGTGTGTACTACAAGTTGGAAATATTTAAGAATTGGCGTGTGCAGAACTTGAAATTAGAGACGAGTACTTCCACGTGGTGAGTACTGTGTGAGTCTCAATCTGTGTGTGAGACAAAGGATAAAGAGAAGTACTCGTCCATGGCATCAGTTGGGGACTCGCGTGTGTGATGAATATGTTCTAAACATTACTTTGCGTGTTATGTTGCCGTGTGACTCTTGATTCAACCTATAATACTCTGAGAGTGAAGCAAAGTGAGTCAGCCGTCTATCCAGCAACGCCACTTGGCTTGCATTGCACAGGAAGACGTGCATATATACTCCAGAGTCCATAGTAGGAAAGAAAAGTTACGAAGTGGGGCAGTGTCGTGTGAAACTGGGATGAATACTAATTGAAGTGGGAAAGCTGAAAGTGGTGTGATTATAACGTTGTGACTATTCTTTATATTGTATGTTGCCAGTGTGATGTATTTCATGAAATTTAAGTATGTATGGTTGTCATGGGAGAGTAACAAGATAGTTTCAGAGGCAGTGGGTTATGCATGTTCCTTTTTGTACCACTCGGTCTGGAGGAAATTTTCGTGATGATGGGTGTGAGAGTCGAAGTGTTAGATATAGCAAAAGATCCACCTTCATATCCAGAAAGTGCACTGTAGCGTTAAATAATTACGAGCCCATAAGATAGAGAATCACCAATGTAAAGCCATGCCCACAGGGCGGAATTACTCATGTGTTATTGTTGTAGGTTATAGAATTTGTGTGTTTAGGTTATAGAATTTATCGGAATAAAGAAAGATAGTGAAAAGAAAAAGATTGGTGGCCTTTTCCTTCGAATTGTATGTTGTCATGAAATCCAGAATTTATAATGTGTGCGCCATTCATATCCAGTGCGATGGACACGTGTTGATCAAAGCCGTTGAATAAGAACGAAAATGTGGTATTGCCGGTGCGTAGTCAACAGTCAGAGTTGTGTAAATTACTAATAGTCAGATGTGTGTTTCCATTTCCGTTGCGTAATATGCAAACAGGAGAATAATTGTAACTTCATTCTGAGTACTAGAGCTCATGCAACGTGATAAATAAGAATGAATCCACTCGCTTGGCAGACCACTCATCTTGCAGGCCTGACTGCTTGATGCCACAGTATGAGCAAGGCATGTGGGTGCTTCTGAATGTATAGACGCTCGACGTACTGGAAGGTAAGAGTTACTGGCGGTATAGGTGCTAAAATGAATAAGCAAAGGTATACTTTTGTGAAATGCTTTGTTTTTATCAGTGGTCCAAATTTACCTCCAATTGTTTCATACTTTAAATTACGTTTGGTGCAACTCTAATATGGAAGTAAATATTATTTTAAACTTTTACACAAACGTAACGCAACGAATACAAGAACAAATTGGCAAAAAGTTAAGAATCAATTATTTTAACGTGATGGTTTCAATTTTGAACCACTGGGACAAACAGTTTCCAAGCACTCTTTCCATGTGAAATATCCGAAAGCAAATTCAAATTTTTTCTAGACATTATCCCACTTACCGAAAATTCCATAAGCTCATAACGCGTAAAAAATTGTAGTCCCAAACATCAATCAAAATTAGGCCTGTTGTGTTCCAAATTTTATACTGCCTAAGTGGTTTCAGTTCGAAACTATTCCCAAAAACAGTAGTATAGTCTGGAGTTTATGATACATTAACTTTAGATACACATACTTTCCTGTGATCATATCAATATGGACACTATAAAAAAACGCATGTCACAAATTGCACAGTCTCATCGCCGACGGCTGCATTGAACGCTATAAGTGACTGCTACGATGCACTACATTTGTAGAAATATCCTAGCGTACCATCAGATGTCTCTGTCTTACAACAGCATAGGGTTTGCTGTTAAGATTTTTTTGTTGGGATTTGTTAATATTTTTTACATATATTGTGACAGCGCAAAGAAGTAAAATTTTTTTTGCAGTTTCTTTCTGGATTGGTGAGTATCTTTTATTTTTTTTATGTAATTCATTGCTACGTCGTCCAAGGTTGGAAGATCGTTGTATAATTTTTTTTTTCGTAATGTCCGTAGTAACTAGGTCGCAGTCGAAAAGTTTAGTCACCACGGAGGAGAGTGATTCTGGGGTGAACGTAGCAGGCGGCATAGTGCAGCAGGAAGTAAGTGTCGACCTTGGGTTAATGAGCGAGAACGGCAAACACTTGGAAGGAGCTGAATTGGTCAGCGGACCGCGGCTAGGCGACACTTTAGGTGACGGGCTTTGTCAACAAATGGGGGCTTTTCCCGACGACGTGGGCGAGCCGGGACTAGGTCAGGTATGCAGTGAAAGTGTAGCTACCCTTAGCAAAGCTACGGTTTCTCAGGCGAATGACGTGAGCGCACCGAAAGTAGCAAATGACAATGTGCTACTGCAGTTTTTACAGAGGATGGATAGAGTAATAAGGAAAGGGATAGGGAGTGTGAGGATAGATTGGAAACGAATAAGGAAAGATTAGAAGCGAATAAGGAAAGATTGGAAGCGATGGATAAAGATAATAAGGGAAGATTGGAAGCGAATAAGGAAAGGTTGGAGGTGATGGATAAAGATAGTAAGGAAAGGTTTGAGGCAATGGATAAGGGAAATAAAGAGGCAATGAGAAGCTACACACAGTTATCGATGAGCGTCTGTCCGCAGCTAATAATCGGTTAGATAAGGGGGAGAAGAATCTGGGTGCATTGAAGCAAGCGTGTGACGCCGTGAAAGAAAAAGCCAATAACTTGGAAGTACGAATAATTGCAACAGAGAGTGATATTACAGAATGTTGGGACGTGTTGACGGATAAGCGAATCAAAGAGATAGTTGAGGACTTACTTACAGATAAACAAGGGGCATTGAACTGCGTGGAAGCTCAAGTCACCCGGCAGGAAGTGTGTAACACTACGCTACTGCGCACGATACTTATTAAAGCCTGTACTATGGTAAGTTGACGGGCTTTACCTTATAAGAAGAGATTTTGGTATATATGTTGACTGCGTGTACCTGAATGGAGGCAAAATCAGACTTTCACCCACTCAGTAACAACAATGATACGTCAAGCAAGTCTGAAGAGCAAATACACCATAGGATGGACAAGAAACAACACAGCATATGCTACCTAATTGTTAATAATACGGTCGCCAGCCTAATTAGGCATTAACTGAGTTTCTTCCCAGTACAAGTTGAAGTGCGTTCATACAAAACATCACGTAATAACACTGCATAATATGGCAAATTTTTGAACCAGAAAATCTACTGAACTAATAATTTCACTTTCTGTACTAATATGAACAAGCCATAAATGCACAACAATACACTATAATGTTTACTACCAACTTCGTACAGTCTATTGATCTGATTAAAATCGGGCATAGGTTACCCTAGAAATAGCACTTTCGAAACACACATACAATGTCAATTTTGAAAAAGGTAAAACACTAATAAATTTTGGTTTTATATTGACTTTAACTTTGCTGGTCAAATCAGTTCAGTTCACTTCAGAATTCAAATGAATAGAAAAGAAAAAAAGGGGGGGGGGAGACCCTGCAACTGTTGTGATCACTGTATCGAAATTTTGATTATTTAAATCATTAAGCACTCAAGACTTCCAATATATGATTTACTACTCTTTTTTCTTATTTCTTGCTCATTTAACTACCATTATTTTGGTCTCAAATTAATTAGCCTTCATTACTGAACCAATTTCAACATTATCTTCCAACTTTGTCAGACCTATATTATTAGCTTATATATTCTTTAACAACAAAGTTCTTTAAACAATTTTCTAACATAGATAGGTCTGCAGGTAATTATTATTAACATAAACTTTAAATCTTCATCTCGGGACACTCGGATTGCACAACATGTGGAGAGGACCCTGTCTAGGTTAGTGATGAGGATAATTAAATGATAGGACAGTTCTGGTAAAAGTTAAGTTGTTATTAAACAGTCAGGAACAAAAGTAACACTGGTCCACACGAATACAGTACTAAAAGTTTCAACCTGTTCGTATCGATGCGGCGGTTGGCGGGCGGCGAGGTGGCGAGGCACAGAGCACACATACAATCACAGCCATCGCTCTTGATGTATCGGCACTTTACTTCTTCATAGCGTCGCAATATTTTTCCATTTAGTGCCTATGTAATTTTGCCATGCTGTATAGTCGTCGGAAACGGCACATCCGAGGCTCAATGAAATCACGTTTTCCAGGAGAGCCTCCTCGACCCAGAGCGTGTTTCTCAGACCGATGCCCAACTCCGACTACGACTGCTGAGCCCGTTATGCCGTGCCGCGCCCGTGTGCATTTTCCCGCGCTCGCCTGCCATCCACCTTTTACCGCTCCCCTACAGACAGGGTATTCACCAAAGGTTTTGCATTCTACATATCCTAATACATTGCCTACGTATGGACCAGGCGCACAATTACAAGTTTAACATCTTACAACAGTTTCAACATTTCTTACATTTCCGTTTTGTTATAATATTGCTTGCAATTTGACATAAACATTAATATTCACATCGAAAATTGTTTACAGTTTCTTTAACATAATGACATGAAAAGAAAGAAATGGAATCAGAACATCGCTTACACTAATTTATCGAAAATGAGAAGAAAAAATTATTATATATACAATAGTATAACGATGTTGTTGTTACACATGCCCCTGTTTCCAGTAAATTTCACTAAGTGCAAATCTCATGGGAACACTAATTTTATATTTATACAGTGGTTCTGAATCTTTCTGTTAATGTCCCAAAAAATTTTATACCACAAGTTTTCTTTCACTCACATTATATAGGTCTATAATTTTTAATATATCAAGAACATTTACTTATCATTTACTTAAGGGCCTTTGGCACAGTCCAACCTCCTATCAACATTATTTAAATAGCAAATTGCTCATTTTTTACTAAATTTCTCAAAGAAATGATTTCAAAATCTGGAACACAAACACTTACCTACAAAAGCAGATGCAAATATCTATATACACTATAAGACAATTTGTTGCTGCTTGCATTGAATGGCAGCCCATTTCCTTACTTACTTAAAAAAACACACACACACAATAATATTCTGAAAATTTACTACACATATTTGCTGCCTATTCTTCAGATTTGGGCAGTCCATTTCGCATTCTTTTATCATATTTCCTGTACCTCACTTACAATTCTCCTTTGACTATTTATCTGCCCTCTTTGTTATTTGGCAGTCCTTTAGATTATGACTCACATACTGCCTATTTTGGTTTTTTGGCAGTCCCATCTTTTATCTGGCTTACAGCATTTGCTATTTCTTTTCAGCCCTTTTCTCCATACATCCTTACATTTACAGTACATTTGGTAACCTGAAACTCACATAAGTACATTAGCACACTGATATTGGCATACATAGATTTACAAAGATTTGTTACATTTGGAATAAAATAGTTTCAGCATAGGATACAGCACATTTACTGCAAATTGCTCTCTGAGTGTACTTAGGTCACTCACTCCTAGGAACATACAGTTTCAGGTCCACAACATTTCTTTCCCCTAAAGGTCTTTTGGATTTTGGGTAGATTAGGTAGTAAGCACTATCGTGTGGAATGTTCTGTATTATATACGGTCCATTATAAATATATTTAAATTTGGAAATTTCATGTTTCAGTTCACTAGATTTTTCGTGGGTTTTTAAAAGAACATAATCCCCAATTTTAAATTTTGAAACTTTCAGATTTTTATCATGTCTTTTAGATCTAGATTCAGCTTTTTGCTTTGCCCTTTTTCTGACTAATTCTTTCTTTTGATTCAACCCCAAGCTTGTACAAGGCGGAAACTCTAGTTTTTCCTCAATTAAACTTTTACTTCTGCTGCCTAACAAAATTTCTTCCGGTGGGAACCCAGTAGATTCATGATGTAAGGTGTTCATGACATTCTCAAAATCCGATATAAATCTACCCCAGGCTGTATGGTTATGACTGCAGTATGTTCTACACAATCTCCCGATTTCTCGCATGTATCTTTCAACTGGTTTGCTAGCAGGATGGTAGGCTGCGATATATTTAACCTCCACACCATTTTGCTCCATTCCTTCTTTCCAAATTTTGGATATGAACTCGGGACCATTGTCAGATAGTACTGCCTTGGGTTTCCCAATGGTTCTGAAGTATTCGACCATCCTACTAAATACAACTTTTGCTGTTGCTTTTTTCAAGGGGTATAATTTCACAAACTTTGAGAATACTTCCAAAATTACTAAAATATATGTACAATTTCCTGAAGTGTTTGGGAGGGGACCATACAGATCTACTGATAATAATTCTAGGGTGTCTTCAGGTAATGTACTTTGCATTGGTCCTCTACTAGTTCTGTTCGGTACTTTGGCCCTTTGCCAGACATCACACGACTTAATTCGTTCCTTTACCTTCTTACTGACACTACCAGCAATCACTACTACTTTATTCAATATACTAGTTCTGTTCGGTACTTTGGCCCTTTGCCAGACATCACACGACTTAATTCGTTCCTTTACCTTCTTACTGACACTACCAGCAATCACTACTACTTTATTCAATTTATCCAAACATTTCTTTGGCCCACTATGCCCCAATGCCAAATGAAAATAATCTATGACATCAGTATCAAACTGATGTGGCCAACATACTCTCCATTCCTCAGTGACTAAATCTTTCCTCCTATATAAAATGCCTTTAAAAATTTTGTAATATTTCTTAATTTGAGGATACTGCACACTGTCAAAATTTACCTTCACAGATTTCCATGTCGGATCCTCATTCTGATGGTATCTCATATTTTTACATATTTGCTCAATTTCCCTTTTTCCTGAAACCTATTTCATATACCTGATTTGAAAAGTACCCTCTTCACCATTTTCATTGGGCACTTCACTCATACCATTAGGCAATCGAGATAAAGCATCTGCCACATAATTCTCAGTACCCTTAACATAGCAAATCTCGTAATCAAATTGTTGCAGATACAAAGCCCAACGAGTTAGCCTGCCATTAAGTAAACGACAATCTTTAATAAAAGTTAAAGCTTTGTGGTCAGTATGTATGATAAGCTTATGGCCCCACGGATAATTTCAGAATTTCTTTAACCCCCATATAATGGCTAAAGCTTCCTTTTCCGATATAGTGTACTTTCTCTCGTATTTTGTTAGAATTCTACTTGCAAATGCGATAGTCCTGTGTTCGATTTCTTTGCCCTCACAGATTTCTTGGAAAACTTCTATACCAATTCCATAAGCACTGCTGTCAGTACTCATACGGAAAGGTTTTGACAGTATGGGGTGATGCAAAATATTGTCATTCAAAAGTTCACTTTTTAAATTTTCAAAATCTCTCATGCACCCTTCAGTCCACACAAAAGCACTATTTTTCTGAAGTAGATTATCCAAATGAGGACTATTAAAACTTGCCCCTTGACGAATTTTCTATAGAACCCACATAAACCTAAAAAGGCTTTCAACTGCTTTCTATTTCTAGGAGCTGGACACCCTGCTATTGCACTTAACTTTTTCGGGTCCTCGCCAATACCGGTCGTAGTAATAATGTGCCCCAGAAACTTTATTTCCGACTTCACGAATTCACATTTTTTCCACTTAAGCGTCATGCCCCCTGCTTGTAGAGCAACAATAACTTTCTGCAATAATTCACAATGCTCTTGCCATTCTTCTGTAGCAATCAGTAAATCATCTACATAAATGGTTAGCCGGGAACTCAATTCTCTCCCTAATACAAAGTCCAGTGCCCTAATAAATACTGCCACAGAAGTGCTAAGTCCAAATGGCACTACTTTATACTGATAGCATTTCCCGGCGAATAGAAAAGCGGTATATTTACGGGATTCTTTGCTCAATGGAATTTGCCAGTATCCGGCGGTCATGTCCAGACTAGTTAACTACTTCACATTATAAAATTTTTGGAGCATTTCGTCTAGATTTTCAGGTCTGTCTATTTCCTTCTTTACAATTTTGTTCAAACTCCTGGCGTCAATAACTACTCTTACTCCCCCATCCCTTTTGTTCACGATGATAAGGGGACTATTATATTCGCTGCTACTTCGTTCGATTACTCCCCATTCTATCATTTTATCTGTTTCCACTTGCACAGCCTGCCTCTTTGATATGGGTACCGAAAACGGTCTTACAAAGAAAGGTTTATGCTCTATTGTCTCAATCTGGTATTCGAAGTTCTTAACTAGGCCAGGTTTGTCCTAAAATACGGTGCTATTACTTTCTAAAATACCAAGCAATTCTGTTTTCTGATCAGGAGATATCTCCTTCAAATTTTCCACAATTTCTTTAAAATTATGCCCCTGCTTGTCACTCTCATTTATTAACCTCTGGACTTGGTACACCTCACATATATTTGTCAAACCATCATTCCCTTGGTCGATCACCAACAATAAAGAATCAATTTCTGAATCGAACACCTTCCCATTTTCCTCAAATTTTAATTCCAAAGTTCTAGATGCATTATTAATTTTGATCTCTTCCTGGCTACAATCAATAATAACCTTTTCTTTATCTAACCAATCTATTCCCAGAATCATTTCAGTACTCAAGTCTGGCACAACCAAAAAATCGTGTTCAAATTTTTGTCCTTTTATACTAAATTCAACAAAAATCTGGTTCTTTACCGGCTTGCTAGTCTTGCCCGTAGCACCAACAATTTTTACACCCATCACTGACGTAATTACTAGTCCAGGCTTATCACAAATGTGTTCGAAAAACGACTGGGAGATTGCGCTTATCTGAGATCCAGTATCAAGAAGTACTTGCAATTTCACATTATAAATTTCAACTGGTATTACAGTTTGTTTAACCGTCGAATGTTTTTCATTGTTGTGGTCTTCCCTAAGCAAATCCGGGTCGACGATAACATCGTCCCAAGATATGCTTTTAAGATTCACATCACCTATATCTGGCGGTTTCTTTGGTTTCGGGAGTTCAAAGTCATTAATTACTTGAACTCTTTGTAAAATAGACCCTGAGTCGTCAGGTGGCTCTTTCTTTCTTTGTTCAGTCTCAATATGTGGGTTTTGTTTTGAAACTTCGTCATCACTAGGTACAATATCGCTATTAGCTGTATCCGCATTATTTTCACTAGTACCGAAATACTCGTCATCCAAATTATCGTCCGAATCCGACCATTCTGGTTCGCTTTCAGGTTCTAACATAAAAGCTTTTCTGAGACAGGCACTAAGTTCTTCCTCTGCATTTTCGTCAGGCTTTGATTTTAACTCGGTATCCTCTTTCGACAAAACGGCCTCATTATCAGCTTTACTCACATCCACTGTTACTTCATATTTAGTGTAATCCTCGTGGACTTCAATTACTTTTAGGTAATCACCTGGCTCTTCCCCACGGTGCCTTTCGGTAGCAGCTTGTACTGTTGGCGGATTGTTAACAGAATTTACTTCCTCGTCAATGCTAAGGATTTCATCCTCCAATTCCTTCCTATCTTTAACCTTCGTCCTATCGGCAGCACGCGTACTTTGCGCGGCGCTATTTACTCTCTCCTCTTTAAATTCGAGCCACGTCACCTTATCGAGGTCCCTACTATCTCCTTTTCCACTAACTAACTTCCTTGCCTCATACTCCTTCATAAAATCCTCCCACTCACATTGCTTTAGGCCCTTGTACAGATCGTCGATCTGTACACGCCAATCAGTTACTTCTGCTAATTCATTCTCACCATTTACTTTATTGCTAACACTGCTAACCGCACCTCTCTGTGTATCCACAGTTTCGTTTATTATTTCTTTCGCCATGGAATTACCACTCGTAATGTATTCACCAGCTCTTACGGCAATGTTCGTACCTAATGCTGCCGCATTGCTAGCGGCTTCTCTCTGAACAGCTGCTCCGCTAGGCTGGGCCGTTGCCCTTTGATGCTCCACTCGCCTGTTAACAAGTATCGCTCTGCGCGGCGAAGATGACTCATTCGCGCTCGCACCTGACGCTTGTTTCGCAATAACACGTTGCGTCGTTCCACGCCTGTGTCTAAGCTGTCTCATAATTTTACTGTCAGTCAGGTAACATTTCTTAAATCGGGGCCGGTATATACTGTCCGCTTCTGTTTGGCCCGCAACGTTCGCTGAAATCAGTTTCCCGCGTCGTTATTATTTTGCGCGGTGTACCGTCTACCGCGACCTGAATAACTTCCTCTTCCTCTGCCTCTACCTCCTTGTATTATGTTGACGCGAAACCCGTCGCCGTCGTTTCTCTCGTCATTATTGCGGTTATTCCTGTTACCAAAATTCTGAAACTTGGCTCGACTTTCGCGCCAGTGGTCTTCGTCTTCGACCCTTTCGAGAAATGCTTGGAAGCTGCGGTGATTGCTTCCCACATATCTCTTTGAATCTTCTGGAAGCTTTTTATATAGCTCCCATATTATTTCAGAATCGGATCTTCTCCCTCTTAAGTGTGTCAATTTTCGGTACCAATATTCGCAGAAGTCTTTCAAAGAATTTCTGCCCCTGTTATCATGAAGCTTGGCCATGATAAACCTGCGCCACAAATGATCCTGTTTTTGTTCGGACCAATATTCTTCCGTAAACTTTAGCTTAAATTCTTCGAACGTCATTCGTTCGGTATTCATATTAATTCCCCAGCGCTTAGCATCACCTGCTAAGGCGCTAATTACTACGTTTATCTTTTCCTGATCAGACAAGTGTTCAGGAAATATCCTCTCGCAGTTTTTGATGAAATCTAACGGATGCCATCCGTTATGTTTCTTGGCGGGATCGAAGCGTTCCTCACCTTCTAACAGCTTTGTAAGTGGTGTGCCATTATAGACAACACTAGGTCTATCTTTAATTTTACTCTCAAGATTGAAAATTTTGCCTTGAATTTTCGAAGTATTTTGTTCACAATTTTGTACACATCCGGTAACTTTCTCACCTAAATCTCTTTCAGTGTCTGAAACTGCCTTTTTCAACTGTGAGATTCCGTGTTGACATTCGTTTACGATCTCAATTTTAAGACCGAAAACTTTTTCGTCTACTTTTGTTTCAACTAGAGGCTCTACTTTCTCTTGGATGTTGAGAATTTCAACATCGAACCTACTATTAATGTTATCAATTTCCCCTTGCATAGTATCCATATTTTTATTAACTATTTCAATTTCAAATTTCATAGTATTTACTACAGAGCTTACATTACCCACTTTTTGTTCTACCTGTTCTATTTGTTTACTAATTTTAATTCCTTGTTCTTCGACCTGTGCTTTAATCTGACCAACTTGTCTTTTAAGCTGCTCGTCAACGTGTGTTTTAAGCTGATCATTCTGAGTTTTGAGCTGATTACTTTGAGTTTTAAGCTGCTCATCAACGTGTCTTTTAAGTTGACTAACCTGATTACCGACTTGTCTTTGAAGCTGATCATTCTGTGTTTTGATCTGTTCACTCTGTCCTGAAATTTGTTTGGTTAATTGTTCTAATAAATCGTTCATGCTTAAAATTTTCACACTATTTTGTTCTACGGAATCGGTACGTTCCGATCCTACCTCAAAATTTTCTTTCGATTCTTTCTTTATCTGTGGAGAATCAATCATGTCAGTGGATTCGTTCACAAACCCACTATCATCTACAAAGTCACCCTCTACTTCCTGTTTTATTCCTTGCTGTGTTCGAGGCAATCTAGACATTTCAATCTGTTCGTTAACATGTTCGTGATATTGTATGTACGCCAATTGTCTTCCGCTAACGCCATCTGTTATCTGGCCGCGTACACTTCTGTTATTGCCAGCCGCATTTTCCATTACGCTCGGCACATCTACTGTTTCTACGTTCTTGTCCATACTGAATGCAAAGTACACCACACTACCGTACTTGACGTCCACTGCTATTTATTTTACTGAATATTATTACAATTTGTGCCACTGAACATCCACTGTTCGGTATTCACGTTAATTTGTGACCGACAACAACTGGATGTCCTGTCACCGGGAGCCACTTGTAACACTACGCTACTGCGCACGATACTTATTAAAGCCTGTACTATGGTAAGTTGACGGGCTTCACCTTATAAGAAAGGATTTTGGTATATATGTTGACCGCGTGTACCTGAATGGAGGCAAAATCAGACTTTCACCCACTCAGTAACAACAATGATACGTCAAGCATGTCTGAAGAGCAAATACACCATAGGATGGACAAGAAACAACACAGCATATGCTACCTAATTGTTAATAATACGGTCGCCAGCCTAATTAGGCATTAACTGAGTTTCTTCCCAGTACAAGTTGAAGTGCGTTCATACAAAACATCACGTAATAACACTGCATAATATGGCAAATTTTTGAACCAGAAAATCTACTGAACTAATAATTTCACTTTCTGTACTAATATGAACAAGCCATAAATGCACAACAATACACTATAATGTTTACTACCAACTTCGTACAGTCTATTGATCTGATTAAAATCGGGCATAGGTTACCCTAGAAATAGCACTATCGAAACACACATACAATGTCAATTTTGAAAAAGGTAAAACACTAATAAATTTTGGTTTTATATTGACTTTAACTTTGCTGGTCAAATCAGTTCAGTTCACTTCAGAATTCAAATGAATAGAAAAGAAAAAAAGGGGGGGGAGACCCTGAAACTGTTATCATCACTGTATCGAAATTTTGGTTATTTAAATCATTAAGCACTCAAGATTTCCAATATATGATTTACTACTCTTTTTGTCATATTTCTTGCTCATTTGACTACCATTATTTTGGTCTCAAATTAATTAGCCTTCATTACTGAACCAATTTCAACATTATCTTCCAACTTTGTCAGACCTATATTATTAGCTTATATATTCTTTAACAACAAAGTTCTTTAAACAATTTTCTAACATAGATAGGTCTGCAGGTAATTATTATTAACATAAACTTTAAATCTTCATCTCGGGACACTCGGATTGCACAACATGTGGAGAGGACCCTGTCTAGGTTAGTGATGAGGATAATTAAATGATAGGACAGTTCTGGTAAAAGTTAAGTTGTTATTAAACAGTCAGGAACAAAAGTAACACTGGTCCACACGAATACAGTACTAAAAGTTTCAACCTGTTCGTATCGATGCGGCGGTTGGCGGGCGGCGAGGTGGCGAGGCACAGAGCACACATACAATCACAGCCATCGCTCTTGATGTATCGGCACTTTACTTCTTCATAGCGTCGCAATATTTTTCCATTTAGTGCCTATGTAATTTTGCCATGCTGTATAGTCGTCGGAAACGGCACATCCGAGGCTCAATGATATCACGTTTTCCAGGAGAGCCTCCTCGACCCAGAGCGTGTTTCTCAGACCGATGCCCAACTCCGACTACGACTACTGAGCCCGTTATGCCGTGCCGCGCCCGTGTGCATTTTCCCGCGCTCGCCTGCCATCCACCTTTTACCGCTCCCCTACAGACAGGGTATTCACCAAAGGTTTTGCATTCTACATATCCTAATACATTGCCTACGTATGGACCAGGCGCACAATTACAAGTTTAACATCTTACAACAGTTTCAACATTTCTTACATTTCCATTTTGTTATAATATTGCTTGCAATTTGACATAAACATTAATATTCACATCGAAAATTGTTTGCAGTTTCTTTAACATAATGACATGAAAAGAAAGAAATGGAATCAGAACATCGCTTACACTAATTTATCGAAAATCAGAAGAAGAAATTATTATATGTACAATAGTATAACGTTGTTGTTGTTACAAGTGGCACTAAATAAACACAGGCATGAAGTTGCAGAGGTAGTGGTCAGAATGAATACGATTACCGTAGATGTAGAGAAAATCAGTATAATAGGCTAAACAGGCTCTGACTGTACGCAGCGAGAGGTTTATGCCGACCAGGAGGAGATACAATCATTATTACAGTTTAAAGAGGCACAATTAGAAATAAATAGAATACATAGGGAAGAACTAGCACAGTTGCAATTAGCGTGCAGTAGTGAAGGTGACACACCACCAGGTAGATTGCAGAGGGAGAGTGAGATAAATTCAAAAAAATAAAATAGGCAGAAAGAGGAAGACGAACTCAGAGAGTTAGAAGAACGGTTGTGTCAGATGAAACAGGTGGCAAACCCAACTCGGTATAGTCCAAGGTCGGAAAACATAAATGCGGAAGAAGAATGTAGGAGGCACTTCGTGCCGGTACAAACGTACACTTGTTTTCCGGATCCTCATAACTACCAACATCCATGCCTGTGGCTGTCTCAATTTCAAGATTCATTACCTTCATCGTGGGGACCGCTCCTCAAAATGAACTTTGTGTGTAACCATTTGAGGGACGAGGCTAGAGCGAAAATGAAGGAAGTTATTAATGACTGTAGTAGCTACAAGAAATGTTGTGACAAGTTTTTAAATGAATTCTGGTCGAAAAGTAAGCAAGACCAGGTTAAGCAAAGCATATTGATGATGCCAAATTCTAACGAAGGTGGTATGGGCGTGCCGTTCGAGAAATACATAGGGGTGGTACTCACAAATATCGCGAAAGAGCAGGTTAAAGACGCGTCATGGAGAATGGTGAAGGACAGAGTTAGAGCGAACTTAGATGCCAATATAGCGCGCTTCTATACAATTCAGAACGGGGTCCTTTTCTACAGTACAAATCCGAACACACAGGACTGGGTGTTGTGTATACCAAATGAAATAGTCAACAAACTGATCTGGTATACGCACCTAAGTTATGGGCATTACGTGGCAGGGAAATGCTGTAAGAAATTAAGGGAATCAGTTTATTTCATTAGTATGGAGAGGAGGATCAAGAACGTGCTTGGTAGGTGCAAGTTGTGCGAGAAGGCAAAATCGTTAACTATCACATGCAAAGCACCGCTTTTTCCGATTGTGCCAAGTAGATTGAGGGTATTCGGAGCAACAGATTTGTTTGGCCCGCTACCTAAGTCAGTGCAGGGATATAGATATGTTTTAGTGGCAGTGGAATTGGTGACAAAGTATGTGACTTTTACCGCATTGAAATGTGCGACGGGAAGGACAGTAGCAGCAGCTATCGTTAAAAACTTTTTGCGAGAAGTAGGAACTGTAGCAAAGTTCATAGCTGACAATGGACCACAATCTAGATCCAGACAAAGGGTAACCACACTGAAGAGAAGAAGGATAAAACCAGTGTTCATATCCTGATTCCATGCTGCAAGTAACCCCAGTGAAAGAGTGGTAGAAGAATTGGGAAAGTTGTGTAAGATCTATTGCCATAGGCAACATAGAAGTTGGAGTATTTTTCCCAAAGGTTTTCAGGACATCCTCAATGAACTACCCCATGGAGCAACTGGTTTATCACCAATTACGGTATTAAAGAATGAACCACCACCAGACCGAGTCAGGGAGCTGGTAGATTTTCCGCGATCAGGAAAGCAGAGGCACACAGAAATCGTCAAGATTGCGATAGAGCGTATTAAGAAGGCAGCTAAGGATAGGCAGGAGAAGCAGAAAGGAAAGATCAGTAAGATCGAATTAGCAGTAGGAGACAAGGTTCTAATTAAAACTCATCGATTATCAAAGAAGCGCAGATTCCTAACTAGCAAATTCTTTACTGTGTACAGTGGACCATTCAGAGTGAGGCGGATTGTCCATGAAAATGCTGTACTGATTGAGACGATCAAGGGGTAACAGTCGCGTGGGATTCATCACATTTCTAAAATCAAATTATGGAAAAGTTGGTAGATAGTCAGGGTATTTATTTGTGGTGTGAAACGTTGTGCAGGGTCAAATGGAACACAAGAATTTTCAGGCGGGATGTCAGGAAGTATGAAGAAATAGACTAGTCGAATGAGTCATGAACATGAGTCGAGAGAGTGGTGTATGTACGTATTTTTTGTCATATGAATAAGGATAAAGCAGAAACGACGTGATGATTAATGAGTGGATAAGGATGGTAGATAGAGAGTGAAGCGACGTAATAAATAGTACTGGATAAAGGTAATATTTAAGGAGAGAAGCGACGTGAAACAGTGTGATTAGTAAAGAGAGATTCGACGTGATAAAACAGTGGTAAATAAAGGTGAGTAGAATTGAATAATGTGGAGGTGTCTTAGATGTATGTTACAGAGAGGCCTGTGTATGCTGCAATCGAGATTGATGCGAATGGCGAAGGAAGGCCAGGAAATGATGGAGTAATGGACGGACGGAGAGCCGAAATACGAATGAAGAGATGAGGACAACTGCACATCGTGAAGGGACATAAAGGGAGTATGAGATCCAGATGGTGAACGTTGTGGAATACTGACGTAAGATGTAATATACACTCCTGGAAATTGAAATAAGAACACCGTGAATTCATTGTCCCAGGAAGGGGAAACTTTATTGACACATTCCTGGGGTCAGATACATCACATGATCACACTGACCGAACCACAGGCACATAGACACAGGCAACAGAGCATGCACAATGTCGGCACTAGTACAGTGTATATCCACCTTTCGCAGCAATGCAGGCTGCTATTCTCCCATGGAGACGATCGTAGAGATGCTGGATGTAGTCCTGTGGAACGGCTTGCCATGCCATTTCCACCTGGCGCCTCAGTTGGACCAGCATTCGTGCTGGACGTGCAGACCGCGTGAGACGACGCTTCATCCAGTCCCAAACATGCTCAATGGGGGACTGATCCGGAGATCTTGCTGGCCAGGGTAGTTGACTTACACCTTCTAGAGCACGTTGGGTGGCACGGGATACATGCGGACGTGCATTGTCCTGTTGGAACAGCAAGTTCCCTTGCCGGTCTAGGAATGGTAGAACGATGGGTTCGATGACGGTTTGGATGTACCGTGCACTATTCAGTGTCCCCTCGACGATCACCAGTGGTGTACGGCCAGTGTAAGAGATCGCTCCCCACACCATGATGCCAGGTGTTGGCCCTGTGTGCCTCGGTCGTATGCAGTCCTGATTGTGGCGCTCACCTGCACGGCGCCAAACACGCATACGACCATCATTTGCACCAAGGCAGAAGCGACTCTCATCGCTGAAGACGACACGTCTCCATTCGTCCCTCCATTCACGCCTGTCGCGACACCACTGCACGATGTTGGGGCGTGAGCGGAAGACGGCCTAACGGTGTGCGGGACCGTAGCCCAGCTTCATGGAGACGGTTGCGAATGGTCCTCGCCGATACCCCAGGAGCAACAGTGTCCCTCATTTGCTGGGGAGTGGCGGTGCGGTCCCCTACGGCACTGCGTAGGATCCTACGGTCTTGGCGTGCATCCGTGCGTCGCTGCGGTCCGGTTCCAGGTCGACGGGCACGTGCACCTTCCGCCGACCACTGGCGACAACATCGATGTACTGTGGAGACCTCACGCCCCACGTGTTGAGCAATTCGGCGGTACGTCCACCCGGCCTCCCGCATGCCCACTATACGCCCTCGCTCAAAGTCCGTCAACTGCAAATATGGTTCACGTCCACGCTGTCGCGGCATGCTACCAGTGTTAAAGACTGCGATGGAGCTCCGTATGCCACGGCAAACTGGCTGACACTGACGGCGGCGGTGCACAAATACTGCGCAGCTAGCGCCATTCGACAGCCAACACCGCGATTCCTGGTGTGTCCGCTGTGCCGTGCGTGTGATCATTGCTTGTACAGCCCTCTCGCAGTGTCCGGAGCAAGTATGGTGGGTCTGACACAGCGGTGTCAATGTGTTCTTTTTTCCATTTACAGGAGTGTATATGCCGCGGTGTGGACGGCTAAGGGAACGCCTGATCAAATCCGCTCTCCCGAGTAGCCTCTGGGCTGGTAATGCACCACTTTAAGTTATCGGATAAATCATTGCTTGCTTTGCTGATGGCCGATGAAGCTCTCAATTTAAATTTGCAATCAGCACACAGGTAAGTAATCATAATAAAAGTCTGACGTGGCTAAGTTAAATATTTTGGGCGAGAGAATTAATGTAATTACAGTACACGAAGTAGATGAGCTCTGAACTTGCCCTTCGGAGATACGCTATCGCTATAGTTTTATAGTTAATCAGTTGAAACTTCTCACATCTTTATGATTGTAGCGGATCTCCTTTCTACTTAAATTTAAACATCCTAGCCTTATTTATTCGCCTTTTTAATCTATCTTGCTTCGTTTATTTTTTAGACAAAAACCAGAAAATCATGAATTTCAACTAAAATTTTAATTTGTGAGATCCGGAATACTGTTTCTACTAAATTATTATGTAAAAGGAATCTAAATATAAATTTTTACGTTTCTAGCTCTTTTCTGTTGCGCCAATGATTTTTACAGAAAAACGACCAAATTTCGGAAATGGTTAAAGTTATTGAAATGATATTTAACACATATTGATTTAGTATTACTCCTGACATGCTAGAAACGTTTGAGGTTATTTACTTGATTTTTAAGTATTGCGCAACATTTATGATGTCAGAGCTAGTTACAGCTGACTAGGCTGGCACGCATTGGAAAGACTGATGTGAATTTTATAAGGCGTGAGTATGCTGCTTCCCTACATCACCCTCTGCTTAATTTTTTTTAATGTAATAAATTACAAAAAGGGAAGCCAGTGTAGAGCTTAACTCCCTATGAAAAATTAAAATTTAAATGTAAAGATACAGAAATATAAAAAGATAACTGATTACCTACTTCAATTATTTAAATTTCTGACATGTTCACTGCCTTTTAAGCAACATTATCACTCAAAATTGAAGCAAAATCAATGAAACACTTTGGCATACACATTGCCTTAGACAGACAAACACATAAAATATGTAAATTTATGAAAATCTTAAATCCATGAAATACATTTTTACATACACAAATTCAAAGAAAATAGCACAGTTATTCGTGATACATAAACAGATAAATATATCTTAGCAGTCTTTTTTAAACCTGAAAGAAAATTTCACAAATCATGACAATTTCAGTCTTACACACGTGGTTGTAGCCGCTTTGGCTGGCGTTCTACACTTCCATTCACAAGGGTAGAGGAGGGGAAGTTACTATGGTGTGTGTCCTTCACGTTCACTCTAAATTACATGGGGAAAGGGGAGGGTACACTGTGGATTGTGTCCAAGTCACTCCACGCTTTCACGCAGCTACCAGGCTGCCATTATCTGCTTTGTCCTGTAGAACAAACAAAAAGAGTGCCTCAGACTCTGTTCACTTAATATCTAAGGGAGGATCACAATGAAATGGGGATATATATACATTTTATCTTTCAATATGTTAGTGGAACAAAGTTAACAGAACTTTTTCAATTTTAGTCTCGCAGTTACTTAACTGTCATAAAATCGATAAACAAATGGGTCAAAACGCCGTTAGTCACGTACTAGAGATAATTTATTCTCAAGGGATACAGTCATAAATCCTATTTAATTTCAATTTATTATTTCTGGCCTGGAACACTGAACCAACGCTCGGTACATTGCTGATACATTTGTATTTTATTTACTTAGCTGACTCATCTTCGATTACCTTATTCTTAGAGATAGTATGAGTATATTTGGTTAGTAGTTGTCTCATCAGCTTCTTTGTACATGTGAGTAACGTGTGGTACTAGTACACTTCTGAGTGTTCAAAACACACTACGTTTAGTTGACTACTAAATCCACTTATTGGTCCTCTGCTGCTGTGTCAGTTCCTCATCTGCAATTATGTACTTACTTCATCGACGTGTATTTATGCTGAGCTATAAATAATGTTTCACGTCTGCCATTATGTTACTCAATTATGTTGCTAGTGTATGTACTTATTTAACACTCACTCTATTAACATTTAACGCATGGGATAGCACATTTATTTCATATCTATAGTGTATTGCAGCTGATCAGTTTGCTCACGTGGCAATCAATTTCCACGCAATCGGACGCTGAAACCACAGGTAGCCTCTCTCGACCTACCACTAAAGTGCATTAAGTAATTATGGCCGAGCGTAATGCTAAATTCCTTAAACCTATAGGACACCATGAGCTACTCTGTCTCATCTAACATAAGGGTACCTATGGTCGCATTCAAGCCTCCAACTCATAACCTCAATACATTGAGGTGTGTCACCGCACACACTACACCAAATAACGGCCAGCTCCAACCTTATAAATATTTCAAGGACGTGTCCTTCACGTCTCAACCACAATCACTGTTCAGTTCTATTACACCGCCATTCCTTGCTACACAAGGTGAGTTCATTCTTACAACTTAACTGCATATTTTTCGTAACACTAAGCAATCTCTTTTACTATTAATTAGTTAGCTCTGATGCATACACAAGGTCTCATTGCCACTTCAGATCCTGCTTGTAAACGTGAAACGTCTCTGTTGGATTCCTTTCATGCTAATTTCTTAAATCTGTTGTCATTTACGGCATAAATTCCTCTTCTAAATTTACTGTGGTGTTTCTGACTATCTGGGAGGAGACTGAGCAGTGAAACGTGTTACTTTTACACATAAACAAGAACGAGTTGTCACACTACTACACTACAAACACTGTTTATATGTAATTCATGTCACACTGTCTCATTCGGAACCTACATCCGCTTTCTTTTATATACTGTATATGATAAGATACTGTCATCCCCCTTCCCTTCTGTGTGAGAGGATGAATGAGGAAATGTATTTCTAGTTGCATGCTTGATGGTAGCAGACAAGCCTGCCTGCTAGAGAACAGTAGGACGAATGTCGGAACAGGTAGCTATGCTTTCTAAAAGCAGAGAGGTTTCCAGTCTTAGTATGTTCCTGTCCATCCCTTGTCATGTTGGCATAGGAAACTGCCTCTCTGGTCACTTCCGTTTGTATCTGGGAAGCACTCTCTGTAGGAGCGCTGGTCAGTCTGCCCGCGGCGAGCGTCTGAAGTGGTAAGATCTCCGGCTAAGCGCGTGTCTGCTAAGTCCGTACGACAATGGATTTCTTAAGATCAGCCTAACTGAAAATTTAATCACCTTTATTTCAGGTTTAGCTCGAAAATATCTAATGTTATCTTAAATTGCAACGCAGTATAATTTGAGTGTGAAGTTCAGAATATATTCCGGTAGTTGCTTTGTCACTACTTTGTGAGTAAAGTGGAGCCACGTGTTGATCAGTAACTCTAACTAAGATCATCAATCTTAATGCGAATGTGCGTGAGATTATAACGTCTCGTCTTGACAATATTTTTCAATATAGCAACTTTTCATTATGTTCAACCCACGTGGGGTGTACTTTGTGAGACCAGTACCACGTGCTTATACAACTGTTTGACCCATCAGGTTAGTAGTAAGATGATACTTGCCAGTTCGAGGTTTTTCTTTTCTAAATTGCTTTTCGATCTAATTTATTTTAATTATAAAAATTATTGTGGAGTTACTCTCTTTGTGTAAACCAAGTTGACCCCGTGAAGCATGTCGTGTAATCATCAAAGTAGCCCTCGGATATTCTTTTCAGAAAGATTTCACAGAGAGTTATTATGAATTTAGTATACCAGTGTGTGGTAATTACATGTCGGACAGGATTGCACTACAAACGTAACTTCTTTGGGTGAAAATTGAATCAGTTGGTTGTGGTTAATTTCGTCTTGCATATGTTTCAACTTTCTTTGTGTGTTATTTTATGAATGCAGTGTTGTATGCAGTCTCCCAATATTGCCTCCATATTTGATGTGTTCCGTAAGATTACAATCTCACATTTTCACAATCCTAAATAAAGCACCAGTTTAGTTATGAATCACGTTTAATATGCTGAAATTTCAATGATCAATGTTAAAATAAATTTCCAAATGTAAAGAGATTTATTTCTTTTTTTTTTAATTCTCATATATATATATATATATATATATATATATATATATATATATATATATATATATCACCGGCTGATGTATGACTATTAAAAGATTATAATTAATGTTAGTATGGTTGGGAATTTAGTAAGCTAGACTGTATACCTCGTGAAACAGTTGCACAATAATGCAAGGTTAACTTCCTCAGATAGCTCACAGCTTTTAACCCACTTTTATGGTCTTGAATAGCAGCACTGCTTGCACAACAAATTAATGCAACAACATTACACATGGCGACCCTGTTCTTTGATTCCGCTAAGCTCTGGAATCTCTGAAACGTTAGATTGCGAGCGTTGTATAATCTTAATTTTTTTCCCTGCAGCGCTCAAACAACTTCTGCATTGTTTCTGAGCAGACTTTCAAATGATTCATGGCGTTGTTGAGCGGTGTTGTGATGTTTGTCTTGTTATTTTGTTTTCTATATTTGTGTGTTTTATATGTGTGTGTGTGTGTTTTTTCTCGCTTGTAAATTGCACTGCTTCGACCAAAGATAAAAATTTGTTTTGCGTGTGAAAAAGTGCGTACTAGTTTGAGTACCTTTCGTGTAACTGTCGTAATTTTTGGGGGATACATTTATTGTGATTAGTGTGTTGCATACCAGGTATAAATTGAACTAATGCAGACACGTAACCAAACTTAAAGTAGGCAGTCCTACAATTTAAGCCACATGGACCAAGGGGATAGTTTGATTTCGAATATTAACTCGTCGGACGGTTCCGAAAATGCAATGGGGACAACTTCAGACGAAATTCAAAACAGGACGAACGGGCTCACAGCACAGCCAGAGATTCATTTGCCTCCTACTAACCAAATTGATTTGGCAGAACTCATGAAAGCCTTATTGCAACAAAATAAAGAAAACGCAGAGAAATCAGAAAAATCGTTCCGAGAACAAAAACTATCATCTGAAAAATCGATCCGAGTGTTAGGCGAACAAATGATGCAGAAATCTGAAAATTCGATCTGAGAGCTAGGTGAACAAATGACAGAGAAATCTGAAAAATCGATCCGTGAGCTAGGTGAACAAATGACGCAGAAATCTGAACTATTGATCTGCGAGCTAGGCGAACAAATAGACAGAAAACTAATCCAGCCGACAAATAAAGTCGACAAGTCGATGCAGAGAGTGTCCGACGATATGTCACAAAGATTAAACAATCAGGGAAGTGAAATAAAAAGTGATATTATGAAAGAATTAGGCCATACATTTGAACAAATCTATGACTGTCTGCAAGCCTTAGAACAGGGCAAGCGGAGTCGCAAAGCGGAGTCGAAAGAGAGGGAAGAACAGCTACTTAGGAATTTCCAAGTGCTGAGAGAAGAATGCCAAAGGGAACGCCAGTAGGTACTCTCGAGGGGCCAGGAGGCGGAAACGCATTGTCCCGCATCCATTAGCAACACAGTAGTGGACAACAGTCAAGCGATTCACGCACCCGAACAGCAAGTAGAACAATTGAAGCAGACTCGGGCGGAGGACAACAGACAAATACATGATAAGACCGCGGCATTAGCAGACATCGTAGGCACGATGAAGGTGACAGAGAGTGATAACAATACTACACAGGTAGTGGTCACAGAGACCGAAGAAGTGTGTTTGCTTCGTAGATTTCAGAAGGGACAGTTCGAAGTGAACAGGCGGCACAAAGCTGTAACAGGCGAATTACAAGAACGCGTGGCGCATCTGGAAAGCTGCATGGGGTGTGATTCCGAACTCGCCAATAGCACTAAAAATAGCTGTACGCACAGTGCAGAGAGGGACTCCGGCCACGAGGGAGATTTTGACGGCAGGGAAGAATGTATTTTGAGGGGCAGACATGAGAAAAATAGAAACATTCAAGGGCCTCGCCGTGAGGGAATGTGGGGATTTGATTTCAAACATTTCCTTATGGTGAGAAAGTTTGAGATATTTCGAAATTCGCAAAAAGGAATACATCCACCAGCATGGCTCGAGCAATTTGAGTTCTGTCTTCCCTCGAACTGGGCAAGTTCCCATAAGGTAGAATATATGTGTGGCTATTTGGAAGGCAAACCGACGATTCGCATGAGATCGGCAGCGCGACACTGCAACTCCACTCGGGAGTTTAGACAAGCCTTTCTGTTCGCCTATTGGTCGGAAGTGGCACAAGACAGGGTCAAGCATGGCATAATTATGCTGCCAAATTTGAACCAGTCTGGTTTCGGCAGCCCAGAATGCCTATTGGACCACATGCTGCAGGTGAATCAATTTCTATACGACCCATACGGATCTGGGAACTAATTAGGATATGCATCACCAAATTGCCGATGCACTTGCGCCACGTCATTCTTGTGGGACGATGCAAAGAGGACGTGGAAACGTTTAAGACACTTCTCCAAGAGTTGGAATATAATACAGAGGATTCCCCGACTAATCAGGCACGAAGTTATTACGGGGCACAGCAGTGCGACCGAAGTCATAGCCGTAGTACTAATCAATGGCGTAACTGGTCGTCGCGACGCGAACGGAACAATAATCGGGACCGGCCGTATAGAAACTGGGGTGACACTCGCGAGCACAGGTGGAACAACGGAAATGATCGAGGACGTGGACAAGATAGTGAACGCTACAGGTACAGCAACCAGAATCGATACTATGATCAACACGGTGGGAATAGGATTGTCGGCGGAGCACCACATGATGTTGAAATTCGGCCGGCCAACCCTAGACATAATCCAGCAAATGGAAATGAACAAAACTGGCAATGACAAATGATCAGCGCAGAAGGCGCCCAATCGGAACAAATGAGCGACATGGCAAATGAGTACATACGGTATATAGAGAGGACAGTGAGGAGTAGAAAGGACGGTGAGGAGAAAGAATTGATTAGTTTAGATTTGTGACATATGCATTTTGAATAATATGTTGGTAAACATAATGATAAAGATGTTTCTATGTGATTGATTGAAGTGATGTTTTTAGTTTTTTTTTCTTTCCTTGTGCAATTAGGATTTAGGTTGGTTCAAATGTGAAGATAAAAGTTTTCTTTGTGAACGAGTGAAATGCTGTTTATGGTTTTTTTGTATAAATAGAAAAGAGTCGCTTCTGAGAGAAGCAAGATCTTTTATGAATTAATGCAAAATTCAAGGGAATATCCGATCTGTGGGTATTATGGGTCTGGCAAACCCAGGTCCCCAGCTGTTAGTAGCCTAGTTTCCGATTTTCCGCTTTCAGTGCTATTATCTATCTATTACTATTCTATATCTGTAAGTATAAATGAGGATCTCTTACTATAGTATGCGTGCTGTATGAATATTTTAAGATAGGAGAACTCTGAGAAAGGTATGAGTAAGTTTGGAATCTTGAAAACAGGATGCGATAATACGATTGTTTAACCAATGGCTTCCCAATATGCGCTAATATGTTAATATTGATGATATATCTTTTTTGTTCTTTATAGCTGAGTACGTAAAGTGCTGTCTGTGTATTTCGTAAGTAGATTGATTCCCTTCAAGATGAAAGAAGAGTTGTGGTTTGTGTAATTTACGTGGCCCTGAAATAGGACTATGCAGTCAAATGACGAGCAGTTTTCAAGCAAATGGAGAATGGAACGGAAATATGGATCCTTTTTGTAGTCTTGACTGATGTTGAGCCAGAGCCTGAAAAATTATTCTGCTTTAATACTTGTCCTAGAAAAGCGACGTTTATGTGTTTTTCTGATGCTGTAAGTATTACAGCTTACTGTTTTCGCTGGTGCGGGATGCACTGCAGCCTATATGAGTTGCACTGAAGAAATTTTCCTCTTGAAGGTAGAGGAAGATTAAATAATTTTGATTATGGGACCGAAGGAAAGCTTGGTTTAATGTAATAAGGATGAAGCAAAACATTTGTCATTTACACTACAGGAGGATTCGGATCTTTTGTGTCTGTTGTAAGTTCAATATGTTAAGATGAAACTGCTTTACAGAATAGAGGTGACCACAATTTTGCCATTCATGAGAAATGAATCAAGAACGACCACCACTGGAGAAATAACTGATTTGGAAGCGAACGGTAACTTAAAGAAGGAACGAAATGGGAGCAAAATGGGTAAGAAAATGTAGTATAACCTGTATAATGAAAATATTTTTACCCTTCACAGAGTCATCTGTGTGATTAATTCTTGTGATAACGAAATTATAGATGAAATTGTCTTACTGTTTTATGTATGAACATATGAGTATGATAAATGTATAATTGCCAGTCTCTTATCAGGTGTGTCAAGTGGTATAAATGTTTTGGCGTGTAAATAACCATTGTTCTTTTTACTGTGTATGTTTAAGGAAAGTTTCTCCATATTTATCATGTGACAAGACGTATGCTGCAAGCGTCAGGAAGAGGACGAATTAGAACAGTGTTGTAGTGGTATAAACACTGTGTTGAAGTAGCACTGAAGTAGCTTGTTGGGTTAACTAGTAGTGGATTGAAGCAGAATTTTGAGTAATACATGTTTATGGGTAGTTAGTTTGTAGTATAGACAACAGGTGAGCATGTGTGTGTGTAAATAACATGTGAACCCTATGCTGTCCTGGCCTATACTTCCATAAGGCACAATCTTATTCATTTTAGTGAATTAATAAGTAGCATTTGATTTATTAAAAAGCAAGTGAACCACATTAGTGATGTGGATTTAGATATAATATTGTCAGTTCATTTAATTTTTATTTTTATACTGTCAAGTCATTTCACTTTTATTTTTTATATTGTCAAGCCATTTCACTTTTATTTTTATATTGTCGATTCATCTAACTTTTTTATTTTAAAAAAATTAAGTCTCACTTTTGTTCTTAAAATTGTGAAAGACAGTACTAAGTGGCATTATGTATGACATTTTGTAATCACGTAACTATGATGAACAATTTCTGTGAATGCAGTTGAGAATGTGAAAGCGAACTGGCTAAACTCTTACGGACAGCGGGAGCAGCGTGGAGGAAGACTAGGTGTTAACAGCCGGGTTTCCCAGCAGGACACACTGTCAGCCGGGCCACTTCTGGAGTACTCTCGCCAACAAAAGAAGGGCTGCGGGGCAAACACTTTCCCTTGCACCCAGAGGTAATGGCTGGCCGCACCAGTGCGACCCTTCGTGGAGTCGATGACCTGATATGGGCGAGCGATCCACCGCGCGGAAATCCATCTGCTGGCAACGCACCACACATACGCGACCGTGACGTGATGGCCGCGGTGAAACGACAGAAGACAGGGGATAAAGAGGCGTGCAGCCTTTTGACAGGTACTGTCCAGAGAAACTTGCAGACGTCAACGACGACTATCAACATTTGCTGGCAGATGCCCACTGTCAAGCGAGAGTAAATCATAGTTCGCTGTTCGCTGGTAGCTAAGGGTGGCACAAAGAAGAGCCATTAAGTGTCATCCTTGTACAGAAATATCAACCTGGCGTGTCAAACGAGGATACCGCACGAATTTGACAACACAAACATGGAACCAATCGAGATGTACGTGACACGGGCCACCAAGAGAAACTTCATGAGAGGGCAGAGATGGCGGGATTGCACGCAACAGATGGACAAAAATCCCTACTGTTCCATGGAACAGTGGAACTACTGAGTGTGTCAGTGAACAGTGATTATACGGTTCTTAGTTCAATGGATATACGTGTGTTTCTGTCAGAGAAACTTTGACTCGTGTGTTTTGCAGAGGTTCGATTTATTGGTGTTTTTTTTAGTAGACTGACTTGTATTTTGCAGGTGTTTTATTTATTGGTGTTGTTTTTAGACGTTGACTATTGTTCTTTCAGAGCTGTTTTATTTATCAATGTTTGTTTTTGTGTGATGTATTAGATTTGTGATATTTTGTTTCGTAAATTCATTGCTGTGGCATTGCTTCGTTTATCAGTCAGATAGCTTTTCATTCTCATTGGACTGTGATCGAATAGCCTTTGCATGGGGCATATTTATAGTGAGGAACCCCATAAGGGTAACAATCACATAATTAATTGTGGTTTCAGTATAACGACACAGTGATCATTGTTTGCTAATTAACTGAAATATAGTAGAGTGATTAAATTAGTGCCACAAAGTTATTTTAAACATATAAATTATTAGTTTTATAAGATATAGAAGTTTTTTGTGATAACCACTTTGTAAAACATGTTTTTTTCTCTTATCACTTTTTTTGCTTTTGCGGATTATGCATTGTAATGTTCTGCTTTATAATACTGATGTTCTTTTTTAATTGCTGTGGCACCTTTGCTATTTTCATAGATTTTACTTGTTAATAATCAGTCATAAATTTTCCTCTGATCAGTTGGCTCTTGCAATGAGCAAATACTGGTGAACTCCATAAGGGTAACAACCAGAAATTGTTTTCATATTAATGTCACAGAAACCATTGTTCTTACTTGCTGACGGAATTAGGTCTACACTATCTTTTAAATAGGTGTCACAGATTGTTTTTTTCTCTTTTAAATTGGTAGATTCTAAAGATGTGTTGAAATTTTTATGTTTTAGCAAGTAGCTGGTGACCTTTTGCCTTTTCTTTACATTTTTGTTTTGGGTTGGGTGTGAGAAGCCTGCTTGGGAATGTCCTAGCATTGCCAGAAAATTCCCTGCACAGTCTTTTCCCGGAGCGTTGGGGTTATGAAAGGTCTCTGTTGGATTCCTTTCATGCTAATTTCTTAATTCTGTTTTCATAAAAATTCCTCTTCTAAATTTACTGTGGTGTTTCTGACTATCTGGGAGGAGACTGAGCAGTGAAACAAGAACGAGCTGCACACTACTACACTATAAACACTGTTTACATGTAATTCATGTCACACAGTCTCATTCGGAACCTACATCCGCTTTCTTTTATATACTGTATATGATAAGATACTGTCATCCCCCTTCCCTTCTGTGTGAGAGGATGAATGAGGAAATGTATTTCTAGTTGCATGCTTGATGGTAGCAGATAAGCCTGTCTGCTAGAGACCAGTAGGACCAACGTCGGAACAGGTAGCTATGCTTTCTAAAAGCAGAGAGGTTTCCAGTCTTAGTATGTTCTGTCCGTCCCTTGTCATGTTGGCATAGGAAGCTGCCTCTCTGGTCACTTCCGTTTGTATCTGGGAAGCACGCTCGGTAGGAGCGCAGGTCAGTCTGTCCACGGCGAGCATCTGAAGTTGTAAGATCTCCGGCTAAGCGCGTGTCTGCTAAGTCCGTAGGACAATGGATTTCTTAAGATCAGCCTAACTGAAAATTTAATCACCTTTATTTCAGGTTTAGCTCTAAAATATCTAATGTTATCTTAAATTGCAACGCAGTGTAATTTGAGTGTGAAGTTCAGAATATATTCCGGTAGTTCTTTGTCACTACTTTGTGAGTAAAGTGGAGCCACGTGTTGATCAGTAACTCTAACTAAGATTATCAATCTTAATGTGAATGTGCGTGAGATTATAACGTCTCGTCTTGACAATATTTTTCAATATAGCAACTTTTCTTTATGTTCAACCCACATGGGGTGTACTTTGTAAGACCAGTACCACGTGCTTATACAATTGTTTGATCCATCAGGTTAATAGTTACCAGTTCGAGGTTTTTCTTTTCTAAATTGCTTTTCGATCTAATTTATTTTAATTATAAAAATTATTGTGGAGTTACACTCTTTGTGTAAACCAAGTTGACCACATGAAGCATGTCGTGTAATCATCAAAGTAGCCCTCAGATATTCTTTTCGGAAAGATTTCACAGAGAATTATTATGAATTTAGTATACCAGTGTGTGGTAATTACATGACGGACAGGATTGCGCTACAAACGTAACTTCTTTGGGTGAAAATTGAATCGGTTGATTGTGGTTAATTTCGTCTTGCATATGTTTCAACGTTCTTCGTGTGTTATTTTATGAATGCAGTGTTGTATGCAGTCTCCCAATCTTGCCTCCACATTTGATGTGTTCCGTAAGATTACAGTCTCACATTTTCACAATCCTAAATAAGGCACCAGTTTAGTTATGAATCAAGTTTAATATGCTGAAATTTCAATGATCACTGTTAAAATAGATTTCCAAATATAAACTGATTTATTTCTTTTATTTAAATTCTCTTTTATATATCACCGGTTGTCGTATGACTATTAAAAGTTTATAATTAATGTTAGTCTGGTTGGGAATTTTGTAAGCTAGACTGGATACCTGGTGAAACAGTTGCGCAATAATGCAAGGTTAACTTCCTGAGATAGCTCACAGATTTAAACCCACTTTTATGGTCTAGAATAGCAGCACCGCTTGCACATCAAATTAATGCAACAACATTACAAACGAACGTGTATATGTTTTTAAATTTTGTTGTGGGACCATTTCCAATAAAACAACACTTCGTACTTAAAATATTACCAGGGTTCTTTACATACTTGTTACTCAAATACATTTGTATGTTAATTACGTCATACTTCTCTATTGTTTATGTCACTGTTAGGTTTGTCATGTTAGGTATTTGCTTCACTAATCGGTGGATAGAATGGTTACAGAACTCGTGGCCTGACAGCCATGACGGAAAATATTTGTATTGCAAAGAATGAGTCGAAACTTTGGTGGATAAGAAAGATGAAGAATGAGTGAGACCTGAAAAGGAAAGAAGATCTCACACAGCTGGTACTGCATAGCTGCCGCACTGTGTAGAGGTTACAGAAGAACCTCCTCCCAACAGAATTCATTACTTTATTATTGGCTTGATAACCATGACGGAAAATTTAATGTGTTGGAAAGAAGAGGGCGAAATTTTAGGTGGATAGAAAAGATGAAGAGTAAGTGAGATCTGAAAATGAAAGAAGATCTCACACAGCTGGGACTGCACAGCTGCCACACTGTGTAGAGGTTACAGAACAACCTCCTCCCTACAGAGTTCATTCACTACCTATGAACTTCTATAGGTCGGTCACGTTCCTGAGACCTAATAGCTTTTTACTCTTAGGGTACTCTAGCCCATATGCATTGGCATGTGGTTTTCCTAAGATCCTGAAAGGTCCTTGGTATTTACTAAGATTAACACCTTCGTCCCAATATCTCCTACATTTCAGAACTCGTATAGGCAGCTCCCAAGTTTCATCATTAGTTACTACATGTTTATCAATAAAAGGTACCGTAATTACTCCGGTTATCGGCAAGACCAATTTTAACTGGCTTCTTTCAAAGTCTACTACACTCTGATATTTCGACAAGAAATCTATGCCAATTGAAACCTCAATACTGAGATTATTTACAACTAAGCATGGATGATCAATTAAATTACCATTAATATCAAAGGGCAGCAAAGCTTCTTGCTTTACCGTTTCTGACACCTTGCCAGTAGCACCAATTATTCTTAGTCCTGACACCCTCATTACTGTAAGCTTGTCTTTACCAGGTAATGCATCAAAGAAGGACTGAGATATCGCACTCACCTCACTTCCACTGTCTAAGAGACAACGTACATTGATAAACAACATATTTACTATTATTATAGGGTGGCTTATTCTAGTTTGTACAGGTGATTCCTCAAACTCATTCAATAGTTCCTTTTGTATTTGTCTCCAACTAAAGTGATCGACATCTGTCTTCACTACATTTAGGTCAAAGTGTGTAGGGGTTTCCTGAATTACATTTTCAGCTGCCTTTTCCAGTGGGTCTATTAATTTTAAAACGAAACACCGCACGACTTCATTACATTTAGTTTGATGAACATGACCAAAATTACTGTAGTCTGAGCGATTCTGCGCCTCCAGACCGGGCATAACACTAGTTACAGCTAAACCACTTTCACTATTATCGTCGGGTTCCTTCTCAAGTGACAAATGGTCACAGCTAATGGGTTGGTCGACCCCCAACAGGCTATCCTCTACATTCTCACTTACCTCCTGTCCTAAATCTATTAGTACAGTATCAACATCCTGCACAGGCATTTTAGATAAGAGCACATCATCCTCATCGTAAATATAAGCGTGAATTTCTTCTGCTTCTTCACCTGACAATTCAGTATTTTTTAGCTCTTCCCTACCGTTACACTGCTGCGCCTTCTCTTTCTCTTCCCACTTAGAAAGCGTCTCTAACACGGTATCTACCAAATACTGAGAGTGATATAATATTTCTGCTGTATCCTTAGATGCTACCGACCCCTCATCCACATGTTCAGTCTGAGTATTCTGATCTGTCTTACCAATTCTGTAATTTCTGGCTTAGGAAAAGTATCCGCCTGGTGAGCGCCAGTGTCCTCATAGACGCGAACTAGTTTTCCTGCCTCGGCCTACTACTGTTTCCTTTATTTCCATTATAGTTAACTGGCACAGCATTGCTTTCCGCACTGTTGTTTACCTGCATAAATTTGTTCGGAACAAAATTACTATCATTTGGATGCCAATGTTGGTTCTGATAATTATTTCTCCAATACCTACCTCTCTTAGGATGGCTAACTCCTACCTTTCTGATGTTTACATTGCCATTCTGCTCGTTCTTAAAATTACTACTAGTGTTATTACCATTTCAGATATTACGTGCTTGCTCCTCATTGGCAGCAACACGCTCTACACGTTCCAAATACTCAAAGAAACGATCAAGATTGTCTCTAGGGGCAGATATAATTCTAGTTTGCCAATACCATGGCAGTTTGGCTTCAAGACCTAGTATTATCATTTCAGGTTTTAGCTTTTCGGCCAAATGTGATAAACGTGAGATCCATAACCTAGCAAACTCTTTAATAGATTCCTTGCCTGCATTGAAGCGTTTTCCACTCCAAAATTCTCTCATCACTTCATTTTGCATATTGCTAGACCAATACTCATTAATGAAAGCTGTTTTAAATTCCGCTGATGTTTTACACTTCAACATAACATCAGCTGACCAACGCATGGCGTCACCTGCTAAATGGCTTCTAATAAATAAGTTTTTCTCTCGTTCAGACCAAGTTGGTGGAATCACATCTTCAAAATCGTTCCAGAAATCTAGCGGGTGGATATTTTTATCTGGATCGAACCGCAAGAACTGCCGACACTCGATAAAAGCGGCGTTTGCAGCTACAACTTGTGGCATATTACCATTACCAGAAGTTACTGAAGCTACTTTGCTCTCAATGTTAGCAATGTTAGTACTAATATTTTCTACTCTCATTTCAACATTATCTACTCTTTGCCCAAAATGAGTAGTATCAGTTTTGATTGCGTCTACTTCTGCTTGACCTATGTTTACTTTTATATTAACATCTTTAAACTTATCTGAGCACAGTTCAGATTCCGCCTCAATCATTTCTGTTAACTTGTGCTCCAGCTTTGCATCTTCCATTTGGAAGTCTTTGCGAACCTCAGCAACTTCGGATTTTACTGTTTTATACATCTCAGATAACTGTTGAGCAACCTTTTTCTTAATATCCTCATGGTTGTAGTCAATTTTATAATTTAAACTGTCCAGATCCTCTTTCAATTTATTGCAGCCAGTCTTTAAGGAAGTTTCTAATTCAGCTTTATTGGATTCTAATTTAATGTCCATTGCCTCAAACCGTTTATTAAAATTGGTTTGGCTGGCCACAATCCTGCTATTTACCTCAATTATATCAGATTTTACCTCAGCTGTCATTTTATCATTACAGGCTGACACTTGCTTTTGACCTCAGTTCTTTCAGACATTAATTCTGCATTACTGGTAGCTATTGCTTGTAATATAACATTTAAATCAATAGCCCCAGTATCTTTGGGTTGCTCACTAGCTGGTTTTTTTATCACACTCAGGTGACGAAAAACTAGCTCCAACACCAGAATCATCAAAACTAAATGGAACTTCTGATTGATCAGTCATATCTAACTTCTCCTTTTTAAACTCTACCATCTCTGATGACTGTTTCATTTTTAATTCATCAGAGAAACTATCATCCAATAACTTAACAATCTCTGATTTCTGCTTTACTACAGGGGTCTCTATTATTGAATCATTGCCCCTTTTCACACTACTGTCAGGAGACAATACTTCATATTTCACTTTAACATTACTATTTTCATGAATATTTACACTTGAACCATTGTCTGGATTTACAGTTCCCTCGACAGACATAGGTTCTGATTTAAGTTTAACCTCTGTTTCTTCTGGCGGTTCCATCGCCGACAGTCTTTTAGTGCAGGTTAGTAAAATTTTTAACAGCTTTTCACTTAACTTAGTTCCTTCTGCATGACGTATGGCGTTGCCGGCGCGGCATACCAGGATTACTGATGCGACCCGTCGCGATGAACTGCAGCTGGCACTTCGATGGCTGCTGTGTGTTTGTGTGGCCCGCCACTGCAGGCGTGGCTCCGGTTGCTCCGGCGGACGACTGCAGTGAAGCGAAACTGGCTTCTCGCAATGCTGGCAGCGCCGCTAGACTCAGTGCCAGCTCCGTCAATCCAGCTGCGTTGTTAATCCAATTGCGTCGTCCACATACACACATAACACTATCTCTGTTCTATTACTCAGTTGCGTGTCGCATTTCACTCCTGAATCCGATTAATAAAAAATCACTTTCACTTTTACTCAGTTTATTTCCCGGCCGATGCACCATATGTGGGGCGGCGGGTGGAATTAATTGTTATTTAAAATGTAGAATGTAATGTAGAAAAGATGCATTTTCTCGACGATGCACCATATGTGGGGCACGGGGTGGAAAAATTGGTATTTATTAAATGTTCCTATTATTTATTTATTGATGTTGTTTGCCGTTCTCAACACTGGCTCTCTAACTACAATATTGGCAACCAGAAAGTGATTAGCAAAATGTGAAACCTGTAATTAGAATTCCTAGTGTCCAGTTCATCTGAGAAATACATTTAAAGCTACAGCTTATAGCTCTGAGGAATTAGGAGATTGTCTGGGATTCATAATCAAAAACCAATCTCTCTAAAATGTTCACTATATTCTGAAAGTCACAGACCCAAAAAGGATCCACACAATGCAACTACCAGAGCAGTTCAGAGTCTAATGTGCTGATGCAACTATAACTGTTGAAATTAAATGTTTAAGTGAATGCTCGCCATAATTTGATGATAATGTTCATCAAACGCCGCGCTAAATAATAGTAGAAAGTCTGTCCTGCGACGGCACGTGAAAACTGAAGATAGATCATTAAAGTCATCCCAGAATTAACACTTCACTCGAAAACGATTTCATTGTTACGCGTATCCCTAGTAACTTATTACGGCATCCGAGGCTGTTTATAGCAATGATACCGACGCGATGCGACACCCGGCACAGATGGTGCGCTAATCAGCATCTGGAGAGAACTGGGGCCTTTCTTCCTCATGCAGTGTTCTTATATAAAAATCCGTGGTGCGGACGGCTAAGGGAACACCTGATCAAATCCGCTCTCCCGAGTAGCTGCTGGGCTGGTAATGCACCACTTTAAGTTATCGGATAAATCATTGCTTCCTTTGCTGATGGCCAATGAAGCTCTCAATTTAAATGTGCAATCAGCACACAGGTATTTAATCATAATAAAAGTCTGACGTAGCTAAGTTAAATATTTTTGGCGAGAGAATTAATTTAATTACACTACACGCAGTAGATGAGCTCTGAACTTGCCCTTCGGAGATACACTATCGCTATAGTTTCATAGTTATTTAGTTGAAACATCTCACATCTTTATGATTGTAGCGGATCTCCCTTCTACTTAAATTTGAACAAACTAGCCTTATTGATTCGCCTACTTAATCTATCTTGCTTCCTTAATTTTTAAGACAAAAACCAGAAAATCATTAATTTCAACTAAAATTTAAATTTGTGAGATCTAGAATACTGTTTCTACTAAATTATTATGCAAAAGGAATCTAAATATAAATTTTTACGTTTCTAGCTCTTTTCTGTTGCGCCAATGATTTTTACAGAAAAACATCCAAATTTCGAAAATGGTTAAAGTTATTCAACTGATATTTAACACATATTGATTTAGCATTACTCCTGACATGCAAGAAACGCTTCAGGTTATTTGCTTGATTTTTAAAGTATTGCGCAACATTTATGATGTCAGAGCTAGTTACAGCGAGCTAGGCTGGCACACAATAGAAAGACTGATGTGAATTTTATAAGGCGTGAGTATGCTGCTTCCCTACAATAGGATGTTAAAGTAGTCTACTATTTGATATTGTAATAGTTAGCTGTATAGATTGTTTCTTATTCCTTTTTTTTTTTGTACAATTCCATGTTTTGTGTGAGGGTCGACAGGTGCAATCAGTAGCACAAGTGTGGGCTGTATATAGAAAAGGGATAAATGTTGATGTTGTATGTGTAGAAAACTAGGGTGTATGATTATATGTTTCTTAGAAGATAGATTCTTTTATTACCAATGTATCTAATATATCATACATGTAATCAATGAGTATTTAAATACTGTAAGAATATCCTTTTGTCTGTAATGTTGCGAGATGCACGGAAGGGTCTGACTGACTGGGTGTCATAGCGCTGAGGTGCCCACGCAGAACGCGCCCGTACCAACACAAAAACAAAGCGGGAGGCCAAGCTGACGTCGCCATGGGAGAGGGGACAGAGCCTCTGCGCTCCCCACTCCACTGCCGGTCGAGGTACACTCCACGTGCCAGCTACAGCAGGTCAACGGCCTGGGGCGACACGCACCTACCACTCTCCATTCATCCGCCATCCTTACAACATGGGACAGCATCCCGCAGAGGCAACAGTGGGTGGTTCTTTTGGCTCAACAGCTCGCGCGACGGCGGCGCGACAGCAGAATGAACGATGTGTGGCAGAGTCCGGCGGGCATTTTTTAACAGCAACTATTAACTAGTACTGGGCTGTGGAGTCGTGAAACAAGATGACTGCTCATATGTCTCAATAAGGTGGAAAGTGAAGGACTGGTATTTCCATGTTGTGAGTGGTGGAAAAGATTTTGTCTTTAGCAGGCAGGACAATTGTTTTGTTTTGTCTTGACCACTGAACGGTGGGATCCATAAACTTTTGGCAGTGACTTGTTAAGTGTGCTTTGCAAAATGCATGTGGGACGCTTGGTATACATAAAGAGAACAGTTGTCGTTGGTGACTAATTATTGTATGAACGCAAGAAACTAAAGTGGGACATTGACATTTGCATTTGCAGTAGGAGACATTTCTTTAATTGGTGTGGGAATAAGTGCTGTTTGTTGGAACTTGAAGACTTAATTACACTATGAACTGAAAGGGCAGGACCGTGGATAATAGTAGTTGCAGGGCCATTTCTGGACGACCAGATTCGTGTGGATGGTACTCTGAGAGTGATTATGACATTTGTGTTTAATGTGAGATACACTTTACTGTTCAGTGCGTGTTCAAAATGCCGATTTGACTGACCTAAAGAATTTCGTCCGGTAACCATGGGAGAGCTTTGACATCAAGACAGTGTTTCTAGGCATACTATCAGCAACTTTTTGACCCCAAGAAAATAACAGAATCAAATGATTCCTTGTGACTCGCAAGACAAGGAATAATGTATTTGTACTTGTAACTGTGTAAATTTTTTATATGTTTCATTCCTGAAGGGACAGCAAGTGTAATTGTATTTCATTAATCTATGTGTTTAGAATAGTTAGTGTGTTTTGTTGTTTGTTCTGGGTTATGAAGTTCATGGAGCATGTTTATTAGAGTATTTGGTACAAGGATACTTTAATTATTAGCCAGTGGCGTAATACTAACGTAGCGGCTCTTGTTGCATTGGTCAGTAAGGTTGTCGCAGGGGGCACGAGTTTGCATTGCACAACAAATATCGGAATTAACTGATGCATTTTGATGTCGTGGACAGTAATAATGTTCTTGGAGTGTTGACTAAAGCCACTTATTTTCACTATCATAGTGGTGATATTTCACATTGAAATGTAACGGAGGATAGTCGAAATGCAAGTGCTTGTCGTCTAAATATGTAACAACGGAGTAATGAGCAGTAGAGTAAAATACGAGAGCTACTGGTGGATTCAAGCACTTATTGCTAAACTATTTACTGCGTGTATTGATCAAAGTTGTTGGACTGACTGGCTCAGCAGAAGGTATTTGTACTGGTGGACAAGGATAAGGTTAAACTCACAGTCGAGTAGTGGTGGCAATTGCTTAAGTGATGATAGTTAATGAGGTATGACATGATGTCTTAGATTGACTATATTACGTAACCAGTATGTAACTTGTGGTATATTTCATTGTTTTTTTTCTCAGTTTAATTTGATGTACATTTTAGAGTAATGCTATGGAACCTGACATTCTACATGTAACTAGTGTACACAATTTTTTTTCTTTTGTTGATTTTGTTTTGTATTTAGACATTACTGTGTATAGTTTATTACAACGTAATTTATGAATGTCAGATTACTTGCTCTGTGTGTGGACGGTGAGCTATTTAAAAGTTTATGAGTACAATTAGTATTTTTTTATTTTGTTATAGAATTAGTAAAGTTTGGATTACTCCTAAAAATAATGGAAGTCCCGATAACTAAGCAAATTTTTATCTCACCATTATTTTTTATTTGTATGATGTAATGTTTTATCTGTCATTTGGATTGTTACAAATTGGTATGTGTACGTTACTCCGGATTGTGGAGAGTACAATAATGCAATAACTGTGTCAATAATTTAGTACGTAACAGTATTTGGTCGTCCATTTGAGGTCACCAGGGGCTAAGGTCTCCTCCTGGTTATTGTGGTGACTTGCTACGTTTGTTCGAATAGTTTTCTTAAAAAAATTTTCGAAACTGCCCTCGCATTGCAAGGATAGTACCGTGCCATTTTTTTTCTGCATGGGTAACTGGTGGTGAAAGGGTACAGTACCGCCCGACATTGAAAATAAGTACAACATTCTTCATTATCCTTGTCAGAACAACATATTTTTTGTAATAATAACTCAATTTCACTTAATACACCGAAGCCGGATAACAGTGTAGGAAAGAATAACAATGTATTAATTTAATTGATCACATGTGCACTCCCACAAAATAAATCCTTACATCCAATTTGGTGAGATCTGCGAAATGAATGAATGTATGGTCGTCTGCTAACCACAGATAGTGAATGTGCAATATATGATCATCTTTGAGACGGCACTTTGGTCACCTTTGGTGGAACCAAAGAGATGAAATTTACCTGAGCTTTGAGCTGCCTGAAATGTGGCTGACCGATACGGTAGCATGGTGCTCCCCCACCTTGGCGGAGGTGCGAGATCGGCCATGTTTCAGCACTCTGCCGCTGGATCTAGTGTTGGTAAGACCTGTCTTAGGTGTGCTATGTAAAAACAAAAGAGTGGAGACATGGTATGCATGTGAAATACTTAAGAGTAGTTTGGAATAATAATTTCTCTATTTCAGGAACTTTTGTGGGAGGAATTAAATGTCAGGCAGGTATTATTAAGGGGATCGTAGAAAATCTTCGGAAGTGACCAACAGTCACAATGTAACCACGTGTAGCAACAAGTTGAAATACTTCCGAGTGCATAAGTTAAGCTGAATTACTGGCGTGTGTACTATAAGTTCGAAATATTTAAGAATTGGCGTTGTGCAGAACTTGAAATTAGAGACGAGTACTTGCACGTGGTGAGTACTGTGTGATTCTCAATCTGTATGTGAGACAAAGGATAAAGAGAAGGACTCGTACATGGTATCAGTTGGGGACTCGCGTGTGTGATGAATATGTTCTTAATATTACTTTGCGTCTTATGTTTCCGTGTGACTCTTGATTCAAACTACAATACTCTGAGAGTGAAGCAAGGTGATTCAGCCGTCTATCCAGCAACGGCACTTGGCTTGCATTGCACAGGAAGACGTGCATATATCCTCCAGAGTCCATAGTAGGAAATAAAAGTTACGAAGTGGGGCAGTGTCGTGTGAAACTGGGATGAATACTAATTGAAGTGGGAAAGCTGAATGAAAGTGATGTGATTATAACGTTGTGACTATTCTTTGTATTGTATGTTGCCAGTGTGATGTATTTCATGAATTTAAGTATGTGTGTTTGGCATGGGAGAGTAACAAGATAGTTTCAGAGGCAGTGGGTTATGCATGTTCCTTTTTGTACCACTCGGTCTGGACGAAATTTTCGTGATGATGGGTGTGAGAGTCGAAGTGTTAGATATAGCAAAAGATCCACCTTCATATCCAGAAAGTGCACTGTAGCGTTAAATAATTACGAGACCATAAGATAGAGAATCACCAATGTAAAGACATGCCCACAGGGCGGAATTTCTCATGTGTTATTGTTGTATGTTATAGAATTTGTGTGTTTAGGTTATAGAATTTATTGGAATAAAGAAAGATAGTGAAAAGAAAAAGATTGGTGGCCTTTTCCTTCGAATTGTATGTTGTCATGAAATCCAGAATTTATAATGTGTGCGCCATTCATATTCAGTGTGATGGCCACGTGTTGATCAAAGCCGTTGAATAAGAACGAAAATGTGGTATTGCCGGTGTGTAGTGAACAGTCAGAGTTGTGTAAATTACTAATAGTCAGATGTGTGTTTCCGTTTCCGTTGCGTAATATTCAAACAGGAGAATAATTTGTAACTTCATTCTGAGTACTAGAGCTCATGCTACGTGATAAATAAGAATGAATCCACTCGCTTGGCAGACCACTCATCTTGCAGGCCTGACTGCTTGATGCCACAGTATGAGCAAGGCATGTGGGCGCTTCTCAATGTATAGACGCTCGACGTTCTGGAAGGTAAGAGTTACTGGCGGTATAGGTGCTAAAATGAATAAGCAAATGTGTACTTTTGTGAAATGCATTGTTTTTATCAGTGGTCCAAATTTACCTCCAATTGTTTCATACTTTAAATTACGTTTGGTGCAACTCTAATATGGAAGTAAATATTATTTTAAACTTTTACACAAACGTAACGCAACGAATACAAGAACAAATTGGCAAAAAGTTAAGAGTCAATTATTTTAACTTGATGGTTTCACTATTGAACCACTGGGACAAACAGTTTCCAACCACTCTTTTCAAGTGAAATATCCGAAAGCAAATTCAAATTTTTTCTAGACATTATCCCACATACCGAAAATTCCATAAACTCATAATGCGTAAAAAATTGTAGTCCCGAACAACAATCAAAATTAGGCCTATTGTGTTCCAAATTTTATACTGCCTAAGTGGTTTCATTTCAAAACTATTCCCAAAAACAGTCGTATAGACTAGAGTTTATGTTACACTAACTTTAGATACACATACTTTCCTGTGATCATATCAATATGGACACTATAAAAAAACGCATGTCACAATCTCCACAGTCTCATCGCCGACGGCTGCATTGAACGCTATAAGTGACTGCTACGATGCACTACATTTGTAGAAATATCCTAGCGTACCATCAGATGTCTCTGTCTTACAACAGCAGAGACGGTTTCAAGCTACAAGGTCTGCTACTTCAGTAAAATAACTAATAAAATGGTGATTTCAAGCAGAAACCACTGGCACTCAAACGGTTGAGAGCATAGAAGGTACCTAACTCAAAACCTAAGTAGAATGGTCACCTGGGTGCGAGTGCAGAGGTTATCACTAAATGTTCAAATATATTTGTTAATTGCTGAAGCGATTTTGAGTCTTCCCAGCAGTTCACGTTACTTCTTACCGGTAACTGCTCCAGTATGTGGTAGAAGTGTTAATCTCAAGTCTGCTACTAGAGGATTGGAACACAACATGACACATATGAAGAAAGGTCATTTGCATAATTTCTCGTGGAACATTTTGATGGTAAAATTCACACGAACCCTTCAAGACTGTCCATAGGAGTGTCTATATTAAATTTTCCGTACTTTGGAGGACAGCCCGTATTCTTATAACCAACACATGGAAGCTACGTTTTCTGTGTTATAGTACCTGATACTGCTTTATTCATTAACAGTACTGTTTAAAGATAAATTTATGCCACCAGCAGGCCAGTTCACCTTTGGAAACACTACGAAAATCACACTTCATCATGTCCTCTTGTCACAGACGTTGCCATTACGCAGAGTGTAGGTAAAAAACAGTGCTGATGGATGAAGGCGTGAGGAACTGCCCGCTACAGCCGGGGTAAGTTGCTGAAAGGAGCGGAGGGGCATGTTTCGCGTAATCGGGAGAATTTAGGAAGCGATAACTGGAGCCGGTGGCGCGTGGGAGGCGACCCGCCTGCACTTCGCCAGATTGGATGTCGGGCCGACGGAGCGGCGTCCCGATTGCTTCGCAGGCGCTAAAATATTGTTGCCTTCACCCTTCGCGTGCTCGCTGGAAATACCGCTGAACGGCAGGTGAATACAACCTCGTCGGATTTCAACAAAAGTCACTCGCCGAATTCTAGCACGACCTTTGTGTGAGTATTCCAAAAACTGTGTTCTAAACGTGTCTGTGTGTACTGCGCTTCCTCTGTTGTTGTTAAACAGCTCCTTGAAGTGGGTATGCGTTAAAGGTAAAAGTCGCCTTTGTAGTACAGCACAACAGCAACGTACACTGATGCAAATGGTAAATTCATCAAATGAAGTGGTACAATTTCAGAGACTTTACTGGTCTCACACGGATTTGGTTTTATGTATAAAGATTGTGTATAAAGTCAGAACCAGCGAGAGGAAATTTTCGCCGATGTGGGAAATCGAACCCAGGTCTCCTGCTTACTAGACAGGTGCGTTAGCCACTAAGCCACCTTTGCACCGCAGTTCTCACACTGTAATTAGACTGTTATACAGGGTGAGTCACCTAACGTTACCGCTGGATATATTTCGTAAACCACATCAAATACTGAGGAATGGATTCCACAGACCGAACGTGTGGAGAGGGGCTAGTGTAACTGGTTAATACAAACCATAAAAAATGCACGGAAGTATGCTTTTTAACACAAACCTACGTTTTTCTTAATGGAACCCCGTTAGTTTTGTTAGCACATCTGAACATATGAACAAATACGTAATCAGTGCCGTTTGTTGAATTGTAAAATGTTAATTACATCCGGAGATATTGTAATCTAAAGTTGACGCTTGAGTACCACTCCTCCGCTGTTCGATCGTGTGTATCGGAGAGCACCGAATTACGTAGGGATTCAAAGGAAACGGTGATGGACCTTAGGTACAGGAGAGACTGGAACAGCACATTACGTCCACATGCTAACACCTTTTTATTGGTCTTTTTCACTGACGCACATGTACATTACCAGATGGACTGCGGCGTGAACGACATTCATTACGCCAGAGATTGCAATTGTGTGCAGCAAATGATGGCAACCACATTTAACATCTATTGGCCTGACATGTCGGGACACACTCTATTCCACTCCGTAATTGAAAACGGAAACCACGTGTGTACGTGTACCTCTCCCCTCATGGTAATGTACATGTGCGTCAGTGAAAAATACCAATAAAAAGGTGTTAGCATGTGGACGTAATGTGCTGTTCCAGTCTCTTCTGTACCGAAGGTCCATCACCGTTCCCTTTGGATCCCTACGTAATTCGGTACTCTCCGATACACACGATCGAACAGCGGAGGAGTGGTACTCAAGCGTCAACTTTAGGTTACAATATCTCCGGATGTAATTAACATTTTACAATGCAACAAACGGCACTGAATACGTATTTGTCTATATGTTCTGATATTCTAACAAAACTAACCGGTTTCCACGTAAAAAACGTAGGTTTGTGTTAAAAAACACACTTCCGTGCATTTTTTTATGGTTTGTATTAACCAATTACACTAGCCCCTCTCCTCACATTCGATCTGTGGAATCGATTCGTCAGTATTTGATGTGGTTTACGAAATATATCCAGTGGTAATGTTAGGTGACTCACCCTGTATATGATGACCTTTGAACATTATTAAGGTAAATACATTTTTGTTCTCTATCAAAATCTTTCATTTGCTAAGTATGCCTATCAGTAGTTAGTGCCTTCTGTAGTTAGAAACTTTTATTTAGTTGGCAGTATTGGCGATCGTTGTATTGCAGTAGTTTGAGTAACGAAGATTTTTGTTATGTAAGTGATTCATGAAAGATATAGGTTATTGTTAGCCAGGGCCATTCTTTTGTAGGGGTTATTGAAAGTCAGATTGCTTTGCGCTAAAAATATTGTGTGTCAGTTTAGTGTTGATCAGAATAAGTAAAGAGAGAAATATCTGAGTACTTTCAGTTTTGCTCAGCTGTTTGAAAATCAAATAACGTAAGAGGTTTACCAGCAGAGTCATTCATAAATTTTTTAAAGGGGTATTTCAACATTTGCACTGATTTACCTGGTACGCCTCCCTCCTCAATCCAAATTCTCGCTGTCGCCCCAGTCTACGTTATATTCCCCTTTACAAATATCCATGGTAGGTCGGAGAAGGAGATGAAATATCCTTGTTAGAAGGCGCGTAGCGTCATTTAGAGTCGCAGTGAGCCTACTGTCTTCTACTGTCTTCTAATTCTTAACAATAGTCTCTTAAGTACGTATTACAGATGCAGATGTGAAAATAATGATGCATATGGGTGGCAATTAAAGTCATTACTATACAGCTCTTTTCCTTTGCATCCACATGGCAAAGTTATTGCAAAAATTACAACGTGTTGCAATAAGATTGCAGTAGTATGTCAGTGCACTAAATGGCACACTGTTAAAGTATCGGTCGGTAGTCGTTGAAAAATAAACGGTTGCACTGGCGGGAACTTTATAAATACATGTCAGTGGGCGAGAAATTTAGAGATGTGCAAGACAGCACTGTTGGGAAATTAAGGAAACGCAGGATGACGACGTTGCTAGAGAGATCTAAAAATGCAAGGTGGTGGTAGTGTAAAATTTAAAAATGATGAGGAATTGCTTTGGTGGGAAATATTTTTAGCTTTCACTAAAAATAAAAGACAACACAAAATTTAAATTTGCGGAGATAGGAAAATTAAAAAATATTAGCATCCATTGACATGAAACAACCAGTAACAGAGTAGTACTGATTTACCTAAAACTTAACAGTTATCAATATGTATAGGCAAAAATTTTTGAAAATATTTGGAATTTTTTGGCAGTGTACTGAAAAGTTCCAAATTATACTATGGTATTTCTACTAAAAAAAACTGTATAAGATTTCTCCCTTCAACTGACGTCGTATGTAAAGAAAGTATAAGTACCACAGTATGTCCAAAATATTAGGGTTTGCGTCTGAACTGTGTGAACTGGCACTATTCAGTGCACAAACACGTACACACAAGCACACACACACACACTCACACAGTCCTCTCTCTCTATGTTTTCTTAATGTTTATGTCAGATACTGTACTGTCTTCCCAATAAAATTCATCCCACACCTCCTCTATCAGTACATTTCAAGCTCTTTGTTTTCATACTCCACACTAATGTTTATGTCAACAACTGCACTGCCTCACCTTCAGTCCATTTATTCTGTGTCTGTTTTTGTGTTACATAGTTTACCAACTAATCATTAGTAAATTTCATCTTTGTAATGTACTGAACAGGGAATAATAAGGAAAAAGTCAAACAAAAATACACTACTTGTAAACTATAGAATAAAAATGATTAGATTTCAAAGAAAGTCAGATATACACTTGGTTAACTCTGTATATTTTCATACACATTGGCTACGTCAAGGGATATTCAAACTTTAAACTATACAACCTGTATACATTTTTGCAATGGCAAACATATGTAGACAAACTGAATTGTATAAAGTGCCATCGAAAATTATAAATTATAATTTAAATCAGATGATTTGAATATAATGAGACCAAATTTTCATGACGATTGGAAGCTTAATTTACAGGATCAGAAAGGAATATTTTCAATGAGTACCGGAATTCATATCAGTTACAAGGACTGTAGTAGGGTCAAGGTACTATCTACAATCACAATTAAAGTCTGTAATCATTCCGAGAACATTTTTCTCAAAATTATTCGTTGAACTCATGTATTTTTGAGCATTAATGCAGGGTTTCATTTATGTAGCTTACCTAAATCATAAGATTCGATGAATTCTTTAAACACCCATTCATGTTTAAAATTCATTTTTTATTTCTGACATGATTAACATAGTTTTCGATATCATAAAATGTCGAAATTGTATTTGTTAGGATTTTTCCTATCAGCTGGTGGTAACATTTTTTTTTCAGACTAGAGGACATATCTCAACAGAAACTTTGAACATCCTAGGATATTCGACATCCAGCTCCAAAATGTAAACTATGTCGCAATTATCTGCTACGTATTGAACCACAGAAGATTCAACATGGAGAAAGCCATAGAAAATGTGACAGCTCCCAGTTGTAAGGGCTGTTCAGGCCAAGATGTTTAGTACAGGATTCATCAATTTTGTCATCACAACTAGGTATGAATCTGTTAATGGAAACACATGTCTGCAAAAAATATGGACTCTATCATCTCTAATTCCTCATACGACCAATTACAGAAGTAAGAATTGGTTAGAAGCTGCAATTCCACTTTAGTAACCTTTACCAATGCGACTCATGGCAATCTAGACAAAGTACTGAGCACGATCCAGTTCATATGTTTTAACACGTTCTACGAAAGTTTTCGAACATATCAACAAGAAGTAGTTCGTCAATTTTCAAATATATATATCAGTATACTCTCCTAGTATCTTACATTTTAATAAATTCCATACACTGCAAGCTCTTTTATATTCAGCATCCATTATAACTGTTAAACCTTTAAACTATTCAGGTTTTGGGCAGTGATCGTCCATTAAAGAACAGTCATTGCTTTTACATTCGTATCAGAAAAAGAGCTTATCTTTAGAATGAGATTTTCACTCTGCAGCGGAGTGTGCGCTGATATGAAACTTCCTGGCAAATTAAAACTGTGTGCCCGACCGAGACTCGAACTCGGGACCTTTTCCTTTCGCGAGCAAGTGCTCTACCAACTGAGCTACCGAAGCACAACTCACGCCCGGTACTCACAGCTTTACTTCTGCCAGTATCTCGTCTCCCACATTCCAAACTTTACAGAAGCTCTCCTGCGAACCTTGCAGAACTAGCACTCCTGAAAGAAAGGATATTGCGGAGACATGGCTTAGCCACAGCCTGGGGGATGTTCCAGAATGAGATTTTCACTCTGCAGCGGAGTGTGCGCTGATATGAAACTTCCTGGCAGATTAAAACTGTGTGCCCGACCGAGACTCGAACTCGGGACCTTTGCCTTTCGCGGGCAAGTGCTCTACCAACTGAGCTACCGAAGCACGACTCACGCCCGCGAAAGGCAAAGGTCCCGAGTTCGAGTCTTGGTCGGGCACACAGTTTTAATCTGCCAGGAAGTTTCAGCTTATCTTTAACTAAAGTAACTTCATGGTCATCATGAATACATGTCTTTATTGACTTGAGTTTATCTGATATCACGTAAGACACACAGTTTTCAACAGAGCACCTCAAAAACTTAGGGAACACACAAATAGGAAATTTATATTGTATCGCCGCTCTTGGTACATTACTGAAATCACAATGTTTTACATTTTTCCATATTCGGAGAAAGCAGAGAAATGTGAACTGGATTTAGCTTAACTTTTTTTTTTGCTATCCACAGTTCTTTGTTGATCTATCTCCATGGTCAGGAAATCTGCATCATAGCTGTTAATTGTGGAATATGATGGGGACAATACAGCGAGGCTTGCAGTTCGTCCTGCAGCTGGCATGAACAGTCCGTTATATGTGAGAATGAAATGACAGTGGTGTCTATGTACAACATTAGCTCCTTAAATGTTTCGCAGCATATTTTGTAAATCTCATGGAGCGAAATGTTAGTTCTTCAATTGATGTCGTTTATAAATCTGTACTGTGCAATAACTGAGCTTTTTACAATTTTTTGTCACATACACCTGTTTATTAAACCATTTCATCCAATTGCTTTCCCTGTGCAGCTTAAACTCGGAATATCTTTGTCATAGCAGAAGTGTATGCAAATCTACTTGATTGGAATATGAACCACAATCACTACAGTGACTGCAAGTATCTGATTCCGACGTGTATTTCGTATCAGCACAAACTTGGTACATTTTATAAACTCGGTCTTGTCACTAGCCATGACACGATCAACTGGTCTAAGCAGTATACAGTCAACTTTTATTTGGCGTAAAAGTATTTTTTCTAATAGAAATGGTAAATATCTGTATTAGTAACCTGATATATTAATGAACTTATGTGGTGCTTTATGGTTTGTAGCAGTGTGACCTGGAATTCTTTTTCAACTCTCCTGCCATTTATGACCATACATACATAATCAGTATACTCGCTGTCGTAGACGTTTACAGAGACTTCTTCATTCTGCTTTTCGAAAATGTGAATATGTTTCAGCTTAGTAGGAAATGGTACTCTGGCTAAGTTCAGTTTGTTAGCATATATAAATACGGTCTGCATTCTTATTTACAGGATACGGTTAGGGTGAAACTGACTGCTTTTTAGACGCATTAACTGTGCACTGTCATCTTGGACCGTGTTTTCACTCTCAAAACTGATGTTGATTTGCTATCACTTTGGGCAATAATTGTACTGTCCTGGATAAAACCACGCATTCGTTTACGTGACGACCCATTTAAGCAACTTATTTCAAGGTCATGATGGAATTTCTCTTTCGAAAAGTCTTAAGTGTCTTTAAAAGATCGTCATTATCATTAGTGGATCACCAATCATCACTTATTTCAGATGGGGTTACAACCACATACTGTATGATGAGACATATTAGGAGACACATTTGTTTCTCTTCAGCTAAATTGGGCAAGAGCAACGTGCAGGTTATTAAAAATTGATTTTAGGGCGTTCGTTAATTACATTAACCCTGTTCGAATAAGGAGATAAGAGGAATATAAGAAATGCTTAGGCTCTTTAGACCCAACCTTATTAGCTATCACACATGTCCTTATTCGACTTATAAATGCAGAATCAACAGGAACTCATTCAAGATCACTTGTTGCATCTAATTTAATGAATTTTGTGCTGGTTACCGATTTTTGCTTACTTGATTTTAAAACAATCAATAGGTTAATCTGTAATTCCATGACGATATTAATGATATCCCATCTGTGAATGGGTACTAACTGCTGGTGTCCTTCAGCCGCTGCTCGATTGGAGGGGTACTAGATAGCCTCTTGCGTATTGTATCCTGCTCATCCAGGTTACTATATGGTAGCTGCAAGCAGGTTCTGTAACAATAAAGAGCTTGCCTGAGTTACAGGAAGTCGTTGTATTTGGTTTCATTCATAGAAACACGCATAATAAATACCTGAAAGGTAGGCTACAAAAATATTTCATAAGCATAAGCGATTAAGAAAGAATTATGAGTGAAATGTGTTTGGATAACATTTTTTTGGAGAGTTACTGCGCTCTTCCATTTTTCTCATGACTCGGCAGGTCGCGGCAGCTGCAGCAGTTCTTTGACCCTTACTCTTATAGGGTACTACAGATGCGAGTAGCACTGAAATACTGAGAGAGAAAAACAGGCATGGAAGTAAGTAGCGGATAAATAATGTAGATTTCTTAATAGAGACATATATGTTAAGTGAAATCTCTTAACACAAGATGGGGTAGGACAAGGAAAACATGGAGAGGCGAACAAAAAATAACAGTGCCATTTCTCAATTGAATGGTTACATTTATTTAACCACCACATAATAGTATGAATAAATAAATAAATAACTACAGTAATCACATACTTTTATGAGCGTCAGAAGAAGGTTAATTAGTTACTTACAGCAATAATAACAATAATGGCGTGTGACGAGGGCCTCCCGTCGGGTAGACCGCTCGCCTGGTGCAAGTTTTTCGATTTGACGCCACTTCGGCGACTTGCGCGCCGATGGCGGTGAAATGATGATGATTAGGACAACACAACACCCAGTCCCTGAGCTGAGAAAATCTCCTCCCCAGCCGGGAATCGAACCCGGGCCCTTAGGAGTGACAGTATGTCGCGCTGAACACTCAGCTACCGAGGGCGGACACTTACAGCAATAATCTGCCTTAACAAATGGTTTTAACTCAACAAGCCATAAAACTCCGTGCCAGAATAAATACAAAGCAGTAAATTTTTTAGGAAAAAAAATAGAAGCTGCTCAAAAGGCAACAGCAAAGAAATCTTTAAGTCAATTTAAATAAAGGTCACTTAAGACATTGTAAGGATTTTCACAAAACTACTAAATGTTTTTTAATCAAACAGACCTTAACACACAAGAGAACAAACACACTGCTAAAATCAGCATAAAATCTACAGAACATTGTATCAAGTACCAAAATAGCGAAGTTTGACCACACATAAGGCAAGTACAATCTCGTAGCAGGCCCAAATCAGTAACTGTGGGTAAATGGTTTGGAAATATTAGCGGAACATAATAATGAAGACAGTACCTTGGGCTTCGAAAACTTTAGAAAAAATTTACCTACCAGAAATTCATAATATGGACAATACAAGAATATTATAAAGGAGAGTTACAACTTCATGTAAAACTTTAAATAATGTTCCATAGATCAGAACATTAAGTAATGTAGCAACTACTCAAAATTTATTGTAGGCAGTGCGAAACAGTGCCCTATGTCAAGTCCGGATGCAACTCAAAGGCAGCCAAAGATGGTGCTTAACAGCAACAAGACCCTTGTGGCCAACAGCCCTTGATAAACCGGCCTCGAAGCTTAGAAGACTAAGTTGAGGCTGGTAATAAACACTACTTAGGTTAAACATAGGGCAAACAAACAAGTTTAGCAAATATTAATGGTCACTTCTTGAGAAGGATTAACATTAGGTTTCTTAATATGACATCAAATTTGAACAATCTAGCTTTAACCAAATTTACAAAATATGAAGATACGCGGTAGTGGCGAACTTAATGCCTCTCAACCCACTTACCTCATTAAATTTCATACAGGAAAACTTAACATGTGCCCAGAAAATAAGATCTGACAGTAATTTAGCCAAACCACATGGCAAGGAACCTTGGGTGAACCAAACAATTCTATAAGGAAAACGAGAATTATCCAAGGAAAACTTACAAGCAGTGCTACCTCCTCTGTATTTAGCCATGGAGACGTAAAACACAATTTTAGCACACATATTAAATACAGGAAATTTCTGTTAAAGAAAATAAAATACAAGATAAAAGATTAAATCAGAAGCCTTTATAACACTTAAGATCACAATTTGATCTGCATAAATTTTGCCATGGCGTATTACCAAAACACTTCCTCAGAATACTATGGCACAAGAAAGCCGACGACCATATCAAAGAGAAAATGTAACACTTTAGTTATCACTGAATTTAACCTTTCACGTTACGTGTAACAAACACAAATACACTTCAATGTAGCAATCCCCAATACAGGCACAATTACATATACAGTCAAACATCCGACTGGTCAGAAATAGAAATAATCTGAAGTAACAGATGTTAGCTCAGATAATTACACTCAAACAAATATCTCAGTAAGCCGCAAAGTGCAGGCAATAGAGGAGGGTGTGTCTTAGTGTGAGAGACACTGACAATAAAAGTACTATGTGGTAGAGATTTGATAATCCAGGAAATATGCACCGCGGCGCCCAGCACCTCGTCCCACACCGTATGAAATACGAAAAGCGGACAAATCAGCGGTTGCACACAGAAAGAAACGGTACTCAGCTCAGCTCCAATGTCAGTAGTTACATCAAGTCTTAACATAAACAGAACTAAAGGCCGACTCACGCATTATGTCTGGAACTCTGCCCGTGATGCCCCTAGAACGCTGTCAGTCTCTACCTCTCTCTCAGTGTGCGGAGCCAACGCCGTTAAAGGCCTACTTTAGGACTCGTTCTGCCAGAGATAATCAGCGACTATCAACAACTGATTAGCTCTGCCAGTAGCAGCGCCAGTAAATAAAGCCAGAAACCAAGGCAAGCGAAATTATTACGAGTCCTCAACAGAACTTACATTTTCTGGAGACATACGCAATAGCCCGAGAAAGAATTAAATTAATGATGGTTCAGCAACATTAATTGGCCACGATAGCGTCGAATTTTATGAGCCCGGCTTCCAGGTGTGTCAGCAGATTCCACAGTCTGTGCGTGCATATACACTCCTGGAAATGGAAAAAAGAACACATTGACACCGGTGTGTCAGACCCACCATACTTGCTCCGGATACTGCGAGAGGGCTGTACAAGCAATGATCACACGCACGGCACAGCGGACACACCAGGAACCGCGGTGTTGGCCGTCGAATGGCGCTAGCTGCGCAGCATTTGTGCACCGCCGCCGTCAGTGTCAGCCAGTTTGCCGTGGCATACGGAGCTCCATCGCAGTCTTTAACACTGGTAGCATGCCGCGACAGCGTGGACGTGAACCGTATGTGCAGTTGACGGACTTTGAGCGAGGGCGTATAGTGGGCATGCGGGAGGCCGGGTGGACGTACCGCCGAATTGCTCAAAACGTGGGGCGTGAGGTCTCCACAGTACATCGATGTTGTCGCCAGTGGTCGGCGGAAGGTGCACGTGCCCGTCGACCTGGGACCAGACCGCAGCGACGCACGGATGCACGCCAAGACCGTAGGATCCTACGCAGTGCCGTAGGGGACCGCACCGCCACTTCCCAGCAAATTAGGGACACTGTTGCTCCTGGGGTATCGGCGAGGACCATTCGCAACCGTCTCCATGAAGCTGGGCTACGGTCCCGCACAGCGTTAGGCCGTCTTCCGCTCACGCCCCAACATCGTGCATCCCGCCTCCAGTGGTGTCGCGACAGGCGTGAATGGAGGGACGAATGGAGACGTGTCGTCTTCAGCGATGAGAGTCGCTTCTGCCTTGGTGCCAATGATGGTCGTATGCGTGTTTGGCGCCGTGCAGGTGAGCGCCACAATCAGGACTTGCATACGACCGAGGCACACAGGGCCAACACCCGGCATCATGGTGTTGGGAGCGATCTCCTACACTGGCCGTACACCACTGGTGATCGTCGAGGGGACACTGAATAGTGCACGGTACATCCAAACCGTCATCGAACCCATCGTTCTACCATTCCTAGACCGGCAAGGGAACTTGCTGTTCCAACAGGACAATGCACGTCCGCATGTATCCCGTGCCACCCAACGTGCTCTAGAAGGTGTAAGTCAACTACCCTGGCCAGCAAGATCTCCGGATCTGTCCCCCATTGAGCATGTTTGGGACTGGATGAAGCGTCGTCTCACGCGGTCTGCACGTCCAGCACGAACGCTGGTCCAACTGAGGCGCCAGGTGGAAATGGCATGGCAAGCCGTTCCACAGGACTACATCCAGCATCTCTACGATCGTCTCCATGGGAGAATAGCAGCCTGCATTGCTGCGAAAGGTGGATATACACTGTACTAGTGCCGACATTGTGCATGCTCTGTTGCCTGTGTCTATGTGCCTGTGGTTCTGTCAGTGTGATCATGTGATGTATCTGACCCCAGGAATGTGTCAATAAAGTTTCCCCTTCCTGGGACAATGAATTCACGGTGTTCTTATTTCAATTTCCAGGAGTGTATATCCAGTTTCAATGTTTCACGTATCTGGTTTCTTCCAACAACAAAAATCCATGGTCAGAAATTCAGATTTTCTGAACCTTGCCTGCCCAAATAAATCGGGATTCGTGTCATATTATGGTAGTTTATATGTAGAATAATTGCACATGATACGAGCTTCTGCCACATCCAAGAGGATGATGGTGAGGAACTGAGACCTGCGAAATAGTTGTAATTAAAAATTTTAAAAATACAAAATGGTGGTAGTGGTGGAAGATTTTTTTAAGAAATGGGAATAGGTAAGTTTTACATTGTACACCCTAATCTCGTGCTCTCCTGTAACCGTCCCTTGCCCCCTCCACTTTCTCCAGCCAACCTCAGCAATGTACTAAAATGATGCAGCCACAATAGTGTAGTATTTCAGTTTGTATTAAAATAAGGTAGGTGATGAGAATGTAGCTAAGAAACTTATTTAAAAAAGGCAGCTAATCAAAAATAAGCTTTGAAGTTACAGAAACTGCACTTGAATTCCAACCATGATCAAGGGTGCTTTACGTACAATGGTATAACGTTAAAAGAAGTTTCCTCTGAATTACACATACATACTCTGTATAAGGTTCAACGTCAGTATAAACTGTATAATTGCTTCATTAAAATTCGGCTCCCATTTATGTGCACAAAATATTTCCATATTACCTCATCATGATAATCTCTCTCTCTCTCTGTCGCTACATCATCATCATCTAATTTCATATGAAATGTTGTGTACATAATATAGGAAATGTTTCTACATCTCCCTCATCATCACAATTATCTGTATGATTTATACACCACAATAACTTAGATCTCACACCAGCAGCAAAACATTCAAAAATTAATACCACATCTCCTCACCACCGCCATGGTCATCGTTTCAATACATTACAGAAGTAATCAATGTAAAAGAGGAAAAGAAACAAAAAACTATAAAGATATTAACTTTATAATCAAAAGTTGTCATAAAATAAGTTACAGTGATCTTTGACTTGCTGACACATACATACTCACAATGAAAACACATGAATTTAATCATAATCTTCCACACGTTTGGAATATTACCTATTGCTAACAGTAGGTTCTTACAATTTGAGAAAATGTTTGAGACATTTAAAGTTGACAACTGAATTTGACTGCAGTATCTGCCTTAACAAAATCGAAACGATACTGAATTTTGTTTTGCAGGAAAACTGTATGCAGTATAAATAATGTATCCTTAAACTAACAACTAACATTCCAGTGATACTTGAACAGAGACAGCAGTTTACTATATATATACATATATAGCATTTTACCTAACGTACCAAGGATAATGATCATTGGTTTCCGGGCCAAGGGTGGAAGCATTTCCGAAAGGATCAAATCTGTAAACGGTTCACGTGTATATATATATATATATATATATATATATATATATATATATATATATATACCACTGTACAGTTCAAAAACAACTAAGCATCTAGACCGCATCCAAAACCAGTGGCTTTACATGGGAAAACTGAACAATCTTCTGAATTAAATAGGGAGCCACAACTCTTCTTTTAAGAATCAAAAATTCATTTCACTTACAGTTCCAATGTGTGATACCTTGTGAACAGAATTTGATATTGTTAGATTGTCGAATTTCATAGGACACTGAAAGACATAAGTCGAAATAAGGCCCAGGATTAGACAAATCTCCATCAGAGCTACTGATACCGTTTGATGAGCCAGCCATGGTAAAACTCCAACAACAGATATGTAAGAGATATAAAAACGGTATAATACCTTCAGACTTCAAGAAGAATATGATAACACTAATTTCAAAGAAAGCAGCTGCTGACAGGTGTGAATATTATATGCCTATAAGTTTAGTAATTCACGGTTGCAAAATACTAACAGTATTTCTCTGTAGACGAATGGAAAAACTGATAGAGGCCAACGCAGGATAAAATCAGTTTGAATTCCAGAGAAATGTAGGAACACGTGAGGCTATACTGACGCTATGTGTTATCTTAAAAGATAAGTCAAGGAAAGGCAAACCTATTTTATGGCTCTTATAGACTTATCGAAAGCTTTCGAAAAAGTTGACTGGACTAACTCTCTTTGAAATTCAGAAGGTAGCAGTGGTACGATCAGGGAGCAAAAGGTTATAACTTGTACAGATACCAGATGGCAGTTATAAGAGTCGAGGAGCATGAAAGGGAAACAATGATTGAGAAGGGATTAGGGCAGTAATGTAGCTTATCTTCGATCTTATTCTACCCTCTGAGGGTGCAATAAAGGAAACCAAAGAAAATTTCGAAGTACGAATTAATGTTCAGTTAGAAGAAACCAAAGCTTAGAGGTTTGCCGACGATACTGTAACTGCGTCAGTGACAGCAGGAGACTTAGATGAGTACTTGAACAGAATGGGCAGTACCTTGAAAGGAGGATACTAGATGAACAGAAACAAAACCAAAACAAGGATAATGGAATGTAGTCGAATCAAATCAGGTGATGCCGAGGGACTCAGGTTAGGAAACGAGACTGTGAGAGTAGTAGATGAGTTTTACCACTGGGTCAGCAAGATAACTGATGGTGGCCGAAGTAGAGCGGAAGTAAAATGTAGAATGATAATGGCAAGGAAAGCGTTTCTGTAGAACACAAATTTGTTAATTGTTAAAAAGTCTTTCCTGACAATATTTCTATGAAGTGCATTCATGTATGGAAGTGAAACATGGGCTATAAATTGCTTAGATAAGACGAGATCAGAAGCTTTAGAAATGTGCTACTACAGAGGAGTACTGAATTAAACTTGGACAAAAGAAATTTCTGGCAAAACCCAACTAAAAGAAGGGATCGGTTCATAGGCCATATTGTGAGACGTGAAAGAATCACCAATTTAGTACTGAAGGGAAGTATGAGACATAAAAATAGTAGAAGGAGACCAAGAGATGAATACAGTAATCGAATCTGAAAGATGTAAGTTGCAGTAGCTATTCGGAAACAAGGAGGCTTGCACAGGATAGAGTAGCATGGAGAGCTGAACCAAACCAGACATCAATGTGAAGACTACAACAACAGAAACATTTTTCTTTCCTGTAGCTACATACGAAAAAGTAATAGCTATTACTATGTTCTAAACCACGACATCTCTTGCATATAGCGCCACTACGGTGCAAGTCAAGTTCACTAGCCGGATTTAGTTTCAATCATAATTAAATATTGACAAGAAAGTGTCGCTACTGCAAAGGAAAAATGCTGAAGCTAAGTGCCTGCTGGAGACAGCATTTAAACCCGTCTATCAACAGTGACAGAGATCATGGCATGTATTGTGAAAGGAAGAGAAGAAGGAGGAAGAAGGAGGTAGACCAAAACAAGATGAGAAAAACGTTAACTCCAAAGAAAACTATGTACTTACACAAGCTAGTAGACGATGTTTCCAATCAGAAGTTTGACGTTACTGAAGAATAGTTTAATTATAGTAAAGAAGATGATGCTGTTGCTGATGGTGATGAAGAGAATGATTACAATGAGAAGGGAAGCTTTCTTAATTCGAAGAGAGTCACCAACATATCAACAGAAGATACCGACTATGTCTGTTGCAATTATCTATATGAATTTGTTGAAAGGAGTGCGGTAGCAATAAATGAGATGGTTATGAACGAACACAAATTGAAGACGAGCTGCAAGAAGTATCGGTTATTGCCAGAAGGTTTCAGTGGCTGTGGAAAAGACTCATTTGCACAACGGTAAGTTACATATGACAGCATTGATTCTCCTTAGAGAAACGAAGTGCTTAGATAAATAATGGTGCAATTCCTCCATCGACTCTGTCCTTGCTAAGTAGATGACAGACCCAAGACCGACTAAAATGGTGATATGGGGCGTGGGGACATGTCTCATCAACTCTGCCTTCCCACAGGTTTTTGTTGAATATTCGCTATTTGACGTATCACCAAAAGCATTTCTGGTGGTACTCATTCTGATAGTACTGCTATATTAAATGCATTGTAAATGTGGGACTAAATGATGAACTAGCTGAAACTTCTTTTTATGAGCGTAAGATATTGTCAGTGCCAACGTCATTTTCACAGTGTTGTTTACTTTGATAATTTTCATCGGCAAGTGCGCTTTAAGCTGTAAGTTACAGAATCAAATATTGTGTTTTTTGATGAATTTAATGTGAAGTACGGAGGTCAAACTACATGTGTCCACTAATCGTATCTCTATTGTGAAATTAGGCAAGCTGACACGGTTTTTACAAGTGATACAGACAAATTGGCTGTGGAAATACTGTATTTGAAAGTATAATGTGCCTGCAAAACATGGTACAACAATCTCCAATTCGATCGTTAACAAGTGCTGCATATCCATGAGTTTTTATCAGCAGTAATAATGTACAAGTCATTTACTTTTCAAAAATCTTACAGCACAATTCATTGTAGGCCGTAAAAATGAAGTCAGGTGTTGTCAACGTCATCGTGACCCTGTACTCCTTCCCCATATGTGCAGTTTCTAGGGTGCTTTCAGCCCTGACGCCGTTTTTATTGATAACATTGCGTGACCATCGCGAACATCGCAGGTAGAGGTTCAAATGGTTCAAATGGCTCTGAGCACTATGGGACTTAACATCTGTGGTCATCAGTCCCCTAGAACTTAGAACTACTTAAACCTAACTAACCTAAGGACATCACACACATCCATGCCCGAGGCAGGACTCGAACCTGCGACCGTAGCAGTCGCGCAGTTCCCGACTGAGCGCCTAGAACCGCGAGACCACTGCGACCGGCGCAGGTAGAGGAGATCTAGAAATGATACCTGCCGAACTGAATCCCGTCGAGATCATGTGAGATACGTTACGGAAACGTATTGCAGCACGTACGAGCACATGCACCAATGACCATCCGGCATTTGTCAAACGCGCTGGTAAAGGACTGGAACGCCCTACCATATAAACTACTTAACCACCTTGTGGCCAGCATGCTTTGTCGTCCACGGTGATCAAGCACACTATTAAGAATCATGTCCTGTCATTTGTTATGTCAGAGGACCTTGAAAAATCGCAGTGACTTCAGTGTGATCACTGTCTTTTATTGGTCTGACTGTGTATTTACTTCAAACGCGTTTTTTGCTAATGGGCTTTATATGTAAGGCTCAATTTTTTATCTAGTTATTTTCCTTGAGAGTCTCAAATCACGCGAAACTTACTCTCCTCCTTAAATTATGAGCACTGGTGTACTGATTTCACTGAGTGGAGAGTCACCTACATTGGGCAAAAAGCGTGAGCCTTGTGACATAGTTCGTCAAGCGCCACTTATATACGGTCCAGTCATATTGATTTGACTACCTCCTATGTACGCCTTCAACGTTCAGCTACCAGTCACACACGATACGTGGAAGCAGATGCAATGGAGGGTTTGTAGAGCGTGCCGTGAGAACACAGTGTAGCTGTAGGCGTAAAGCGGAAATCGAGCATTTTACCTAACGTACCAAGGATAATGATCATTGGTTTCCGGGCCAAGGGTGGAAGCATTTCCGAAAGGATCAAATCTGTAAACGGTTCACGTACCGCCTTGGTTAAGTATAACGTGCATGGCAAAATGCCGCTACACAAAAACAGCGCTGGAGAAGCTGTTCTGCACCACGAGCCTTAAATGACAGGTGTCAACGATAGCTGTGGAGGTGTGTACGGGCGAATAGATGAGCGATCGTTGAGCAGCTGACCTCCCAGATGAATGAAGGAGCTACCAACAGTGTCTCCTCAATGACTGTTCTGCAGACGTAACTGCGTACGGGACAATGTAGTAGGCGCCTGCTTCATGCATCCATTACGATTGCCGTTCATCGGCGACGAAGGCTGAAATTTACACGCCAATACCGCACCTGGAAGTCCATTGGGTGGCGACTGGTGGCCTTTTCAGATGGGAGATGGCCGTTGGCGTGTACGGCGTAAAACGTCTGGTAGGAAACACCCTGAGTGATCTACGCTGTTGTCCAAGCCAGATGACGGAGCGTTTGGTTCTGAGGAATCTTTTCGTTGAATTCCCTGGATGATCTTGTCATTCTAGAAGAAGCAATGAATCAACACAAGTATGCATCTGTAGTTGGCGACCCTGTCCATCCTTACGTGCAGTTCGTTTTTCTTCAGCACGATGTCATCTCCCAGCAGAAGCATGCAAAGTGGCAAACAGCTCATGATGTATGCGCGTGGTTTGAACAACACCAGGATATGTTTATTTAGAAACCTAGGGTAGCTGACCACGGCACTGGAATCATTATGGCTCCACATCCCTGTCAGTACCTTCCAGAATCTCACTGACTCTCTTCCTGCACATCTCAGAGTGGTCCGCACGGAACAAGGTGGATGTTCTGACCTTTGGCAGGTAATCGCATTAGTGTTAGTGGAAAATTTAGTTATCACATGTACTAGGTCAGGTGCATATTGTCCATAATAGTTGCCTACAATGTCGGAAATAATCCACGTGGATATTTACATACAGCCACTATTGAACATGATGTTTAATATGTACACAGTCAGATTAAGGCTTAAATTGACAACAATTTTTTTAAACTGCACCTAGACATTTACAGCGATTATTAGTTTCCCAAGAAAACTTGCAGTAGAGGATCTTCAGAAAACTTATATTTACAGAATGTTCTTTTGCCGTTTCTAATACCAAGTTTTTAATCTTTGTTCATAGGTAAACAATGGCCTGAGAGTAACGGTAGTCATCATGATCAGCAAACTGATCAGCATTGTCACTCTGTAAGCTGACCATGATTGCTCCACTCTTTAAACCAACCATCATTTCACCACCCAGTAATATACAGAGGGATAATGACTTCCACCCTGTAAACCGACCGTCTTTGCCAAATCTACAAAATGACGACAGGACGGAATTAAACAATACTCTGATATATGCAGTAAGATGAAAAATTTTCCACTATCAAGAAACTCTTACTTTAAAGTCTCAGTCTGAATTATTTGTAGTTTGTCAAACATCAATCATTTGCGTAACGTAAGAAGTGAAATTTTGCATGGGTGTTACTGTTGTCGATTTAAGTTGAGTTACTGCTTTGCAGGAGCTAGCAGCCCATACATGTTACTAGATCTATCCATGTAAAAGCAATGTGCAGCCAATGACTTCAGATTTAAGAAACAAAAGTTCATAAATAATTCTTGGGACCCTCGCCCTCACGAAAGAGCCGAGTAAGAATATTTGCCCACGCTGCGTATGGGAGAGGGATTGAGGATTTCCTTTGTCATCGTAGCCTCCATACTAGTTTGGTTTCACAATAGCATCAGCAGTCATGCAGCCACGCAATGCTCCGGCAGCAGCTTCAAACGTAACATGACAGCAGCTCAAGTAATGCACACCATACACAGCAGCCTCTGCCACAGACAACTGTACGCTTACATAATGCATTCAAGGTGCTCGTCGCGTGTCAAATCAATACCACTCCCCCAGACAATACGTGAAACTTCTGTAGATCAGAAGGGATGTATCCTATTGCATCTGTTCTGTGATGTAGTCGAGAATTTTGCAATCAAGTAAATAGCTCATACATATTGCATATACAATAGTTACTTTTAATGCCATATACAATAACGTTTCTACTATACCTCTTTCTATGTATCAGTCTAACTGTCAGCATGAAACCTACATGTTGTGTTCTTTGTGAGCAGGCATGACGCAGCATCACACATTAGTTCAGATGGTGTTCTTAAACGTGCGTGATTGAAAGGAGAAATTCAGAACGTAAGTACGTCTTTGTTGAAATCTAAGATATCACAGATTGCTGTAATTATATTAGGATTAGATCGTAACTTTAGATACATTGCCTCATCATTTTGTTCTTTCAACAGTTATACATCTGACTTGCTGCAACTCTCGACTGTGACGCGAGTACGTCAACAGAGTCGCAAGTTAAGTGTTTATCCTTTTCTGTATTTTCATCGTAGAATATTTATTAATTTTCGTGTGTGTTTCTTTGTTTAGGAGGATTAATCTCCTGTTTATGTAAGTGTAAATTCAGTCTGTAGCGCAATAGTTGCTCATTTATTCTGTTAAAAAAAATGGCTCTGAGCACTATGGGACTTAACATCTTATGGTCATCAGTCCCCAAGAACTTTGAACTACTTAAACCTAACTAACCTAAGGACATCAAACAACACCCAGTCATCATGAGGCAGAGAAAATCCCTGACCCCGCCGTGAATTTATTTTGTTTTGAAAGCAACCATCCGTTCGTTTAGTAAGCCAATCATGCTCCAGCTGTTGGCTGTGATACGAGTGCGTTTACAGAGCGGCAAGTTAAGCGTTTATCTTTTTCTGTGTTTTCCACATAGTTTATTTATAAAATTTCGTGTATGTTTCTCTGTTTAAAAGTGTTCATCTCGAGTTTTTGTAAGTGTAAATTCATTCAGTCTTAAGCGCAATAGTTGAAACGTCCCCTTTTGAAGAATTTTACAAGACTGTGCTTAAACTGACACACAATATTTTTTAGCGCAACGCAATCTGACTTTCAAAAATCTCTACAAAAGAATGGCCCTGACTAAGATTAACCTATACGTTTCACAAATCACTTACCTCACAAAAATCTTCGTTACTGGAACTACTGCAATACAGCGAGCGCCACTACTGCCAGCTGAATAAAAGATTCAAACTACGGAAGGCATTAACTACTGATAGGCATATTTAGCAAATGAAAGATTTTAATAGAGAACAAACAATGTATTTACCTTAATAGTCATAATATATATAGCAGTTCATGACAAATTACAAAACTCTGCCATCTCTCTCCCCACATCCACCACTGCTGGCGGCTCACCTCCAACTGCGCGACGCTACGCGCTGTTCACAGCCAGCTGCCTAACACTACAATGGCGAGTATTACAACAATGCAAAGCAGCCACAGACTGCACACAGCACAGCATTTTCATACAGAGGTGGCGTTACCAATAAAAAAACCTAAACAGCCTACTTACATAGCCCCCATGCTCCCCACAAAAAATTGTAGAAATTGTTTTGGGCACTGGGCAATACATATTTGTTAAAATTTTTCATAATCGGCATTACAATAACAAAGAAATCAAATGCACACACTTATTGATACAATGTTGGTCAAAAGCTAAAATTTTCTCACAGTCCATAAAGATAGTCCTGATCATTCATCATAATAGTAATTACAGTTTTTTTCACAAAGTCTCAATAGTAAAAGAAATTGCACACAGAAGTAGTGGATTTCCATCCAGTCTTGAAGAAGTAGTGTTGTCCTTCCAACGGAAAGACAGTGCTGACTCTTGACATGCTGACAGGTAATGGGCCACAACAGAGCAAACCCACAGCGGAGTCAATCGAAGTTTTGAAGAATATCGTTTGGTAGGTCATCACAGAGCAGACCCACTGTAGTCCTGGTAGAGATTACGGTACTGGTGGGCTACCAGAGGCGCAGACCCACTGCAGTCCTTGTAGAAATAATGGTTCTGATGAGTCAGCAAAGACGCAGACCCACTGTAGTCCTTGTAGAGATAATGGTACGGGTAGGCCACCAGAGGTGCAGACCCACTGCAGTCCTAGTAGAGATGGCCAGCAGCCATCTGTTGTGACTGTGCAGGTGCACAATCACCATTGAAGAGTCTTGCGGATAATATAGCAAGTCCATAACCACCACTTGTGCACTCACAAAGTTTTTGGAATTGTCCTTAGAACCAGAAATGCTGTTATCCAGCCCTTGCTGAATTGTTAACACACGTGCAAACACTATCAGTCCCTACTTCTCACATATTGTCCATATACTATGACCAACAGAAACGTGTGCAGTGAAATGTAACTTACAAGTTGCTTAATTTGATGAACTGGTGTCAATTACAATTTTATAACATGAGAATACAATAACAAAGGTACAAAATATATCATTAAAGAACATAACAATACAGATAACATTTGTAGTAATACAGGCTTTACAAAAGAATCGAAATAACATTTACATCAGAGTTACAGGAATTATGACATGAGTACATACATAAAAAATCAGAATAACTTTCACAGAACAGAATTAATAATGTCTAAACATCTTTACAAAGTAAATAACATATTATTAATGCCAATTGTATTTGAGGATAACAGTATTCCTCATCATAGTGAATGTAACTTAGTATTAGAAGAGAAAAAAGTTCTATGAAACAGTACACAGAGACAGGAAGAAAACAAATACACAATGGTACACAAACACATAGGGGGATAACACAATGGGAAAGGACAGGGTTTGTTTTACTGCAGTATTTTGCGAACAAAACCTTTTTTGTGCTCGGAGATCTCCCTTCATTCATCATTATTTCCAAAAAGACGTCTCTATACCTGCTTTCTGTGCTTTTTTCGTATAACTTCTCAATGCATTTCTTCCAATTCATCGCAACGCAGTCTCTTATATAGTCTACCCCCTCTTAAGCTAACTTAAATCTACTGAGCTCAGATGCTAAACTAAGGGACGAGGCAATGCAGCAGCACAGAACAATTAACACAAACAGCAATAAAAATGGAAATTTGCAAAGCAAGCTACATTAAATCTAAATTACCAAGCAATTCAACATTACAACTAATATGAGGCAATGCGCAGCAAACAAGAAAAATAAATCTGGCTTAGCAGAGTAACACAAATTAAAATTCAGTAGCACTATGCCTGGCAAACGGCAGATATCTAAACATGACATAGCTCAAGCAGAAAAAATAGTACACTAAAGATAACAATGCAGATAAGGGAAATGTATAATCACATCTTAATGTCTAAGTAATTAAAGTGGTGCACCACAAAAACTAATTCTACAAAAAATTACCAAGTACTTGAAAAGAAAATTATATATACAGTTACTGTTATTAGTCCCTTCTTATTGTTCTTTCCATTCCAAGAGCTCCTTTTTTTCGAAGAATGTGGATCATAAAATAATTATTTAATAGATCTGTTGACAGGACGTTTTCACATTAGCAAATGTATTTAAGTTTATTTTATAAAACCAATGCTGCAACACAGCTGGAAAACAGATATCAAATGAAATAAGCAATTACGCAAACCAAAGCATAAAAACATCATTCAATACCTATGTGGCATTTCGTAAGTCAGTAGCTCTCAACTCTCGTAGAAAGACACTTGTCATTATCAGGTTTGCAGATGTCAGAATATTTCCCATCAATTCATAAGCATTTCAGTAAGTAGCACAAAGTACGATATGTTTCCAAGTAATGAGCGTGTCGTATTTGCGATGCTTTCTACAAAGGAATGTCAGAAGCGAGGTTAATGGCCTCTTTTTTTCTCCACCTAATGGCTTTTTCTCCGGGCGGCTGTCGCCCAGCTGGGTGCCCACGATGCATTACGTGCAGGTGGTCACTTAACTTTCTTACCGAAATATTTACGACAGCAGTTTCCGCTACAGTGGCAGTCTCAGATAAAAAAATTTCACAGGTTGAGAATTTGCGTTAAAATGTGTAGAAACAAAATCCTTTAAATATAATAGTGTCCAAAAAATTTTCGTCAGCATTGTAATACACTCACGCATTTACATACATTTCATAACTCTTAAAGTACGATTCTTGGTTTCCAACAACCTTTTTCACAAGTCAGAGTACCTAACCACTACTCATTATTCCTTACCTTATTATACATATACATATTCGTCGACACTTCTTCAATATTTCATCATATGAAATACGTAGCATAATCAAATTCCTCATATACGGTAGCATCATCTTATTGATCATAAACATACCTCAATAGCATAATACACATCGTCGTCGTAAAAATAACATCATAACACCTCAGTCAAATTTCAAAAACGTCGTAGCTTTCTGCAATAATGTCAAAACCTAAAAAAAATTCTCTGCTCATTTCAATAGTGTCATCTACCTCAAACGTACTTTAAAAATCATGATCCCACACCAAATACATCATTCAAAGCTCTCATAGCATCACAATGGTTCCGAAAAATTATGAACAGTTCACAAAGTACAGACAAAATACAATTTCATAAGTGTGAAGTTATCCAACTGTGTAATTGCGTAAGCATGAGTCTCTGACGTAGTAAAAAAAATGTTTGTCTCTCTCAGTTAAATCATCAGATAGCTGTGTAATTTATGTGTTAGAGAAATATGGTACCGAAGTGTAAAGTTGTATAAGCAAATACCATATTAGCTAGGGCTCCTTGTGCTTGCCAAACACATGGTACACAAAGTAAGTGTGTACCCCCCCGAGGATAAATCAATAATACCCTCAGGTGTTACAGATTACAGCAATGGAATGAAATGTATCACGGAATACCTTTGTATCATTGTACTTCAAATAACTTTAAAAATAAATGTTTTAAGTACAAAATTAATCACTCAAATGCGTGTACTGTAGCGCTAAACTGTGCGTCTTGTTGTAAGATAATCTCTGTGGAAGTGTCGTAGTTATCGTCCTCCAAAAGCTAAGTTCTGCAGAAGTCAATGTACTTACCTCATGATACATAAAAATGAAATGCTTTGCGAATAGATATCTTAGTTATTACGCATATTGCCGCGATGAAGAAAGTACTGTGCTGTAACATATTGTTGTGCTACGGAAAAGGCTGTCTCATTGTAGCTATACCACAAAATTTACTACTAAAACATGTTTTTCTTTCCAGAAGAATTCAGAAAACTGTGCAGATATAAAACAGATACACCGCAAAAGCAACATTGTAAATTGTCACTCATTAGTAGCGTCGTGATAAAACCGTGTAGTTGTCACATAAACTCCAGAATGTATTTTCAAGTAAACCAAAATGTTGCATTAAAATCTCAAGTTAAAAAAGCACATTATCTCTCAATAAACGGTTTTACGTGTGAAATGTGGTGTAAACTTTTGCTCTTCCTAGTACGCAGAGTTTCAACTTGAACGCAATTGTCAAGTGGTATACGTCGGTAAAGAATACTGGAATTTTTCTCAAGGTTAGCGTCTATGTTATTTTTCTCGGAGCCAGGCGGCGCACGCGGCTGCCTGCTGTGCGAGTCGTTGTCTGTCTCTTTGTTGGCGCGCGTCGTTATTGGGATTTGGAGACCTAACTTCTACAAATTCATCTCCTCGAGAGGGCCCTGCTCTGTTTGAATCACGCCAGTTCTGATGCAATTCAGGTCTGTCGTTAAGATCATATCGTCTGTCGTCATGTCGGTAGATGCCATAGTTTCTTTCTTGTCGGTCATGTGGTGGAGAATTTCTCCCTGAATCGTAACTGCGCGCTGGACTGTTGCGTCTGAAGTTATTCTATCTCCCTTGATAATAATTGTTTTGGTTTCCATATTGTCTGTTTCTATGGTTATCTCTGTCATATTCATAATTACGGAAGCGCGATCTTTCTCTGTAACTATTACTCTGCCAGTGGTTGTCATACGGGTGGTGTCTGTTTTGGTCACGATTTACGTTGTAAGAATAGCCTTGTCGTGTCCAGTCATTATTTCTTTCATCGCGGAATTGCGGCGGATGTGACCTGTAATTGTTGTATTCCTGTTTTCGCATCCGGCGACTGTCTGTGTCAATTTCTAATTCTTGTAGGAGTCCCTGAAAAGCTTCAATGGTCAGGCAATTTCATTAAGCAAATGCGGATGAGTTCTGAGGGGCTGTATGGGTTTGAAAGATATTGATTCTTGTGCAACATGTCTTCAAAATATTTGACAAGACTGGAAAATTCAGATTGTTCGAAACATTTCATCATTATGATGCTATGTTTTACTCGGTCTTGTGTGGCTTGAGACCAATATGCTGAGAGGAAGGCATGGTAAAAATCTCCTTCACTGTGACAATCGTGAATGACCGATCGCATTCTTACAGCTGGTTCATTCTCCAAGTAGCCACACATAAATTGTAACCTTTGCTCCAATGACCAGTTGGGAGGAAAACAATGAGAGAATTGATGGAGCCACACTTGTGGATGAATGTCGTTGCCAGAATTCTTAAATGTTTTGAATTTACGTGTAGTAATGAACAGCTTATAGCAAAATCATCATGTCGGCGAGTCGCATATCGGTCATTGTTGGGTCGTGTCGGCCGTTCCATCTCAAAATTCGGTGCAAATTGCCAATTTCTTTCATAACTTCCGAAATGCCCTGTGTTATTATTTTGCGGCTTTTCCGTATTTCTAAGTCCCTCTTCCCGTGTTGGAGCGCGAGTGTCCTCTGAAATACGTAATTCTTGTATCACCTGTGTCAGCTGATCTTGTACTTCCCGGATTTCTCTTTTGTACTGTGTATTGATTTGATTTTGATTTTGTTTGAATTTTCTAATTTGTTCATACTCTTCAGTGTCCGTGAAGGCTACAGGTCTTGTGTCATTCAGATCATCATCTACCTTTGTAGATAAGTTAGTGAACTGATCTGAAAGTTCGGCTACTTTCTCTGATAATGAACTAATTTCCTCAGTGTGTTTTTCTGAACCAAGTTTCAGAGTGTCTACTGTGTCCTTTAAGTTTTCCTGAGTTTTTGCAAGTTGCGTAACCGAATCGGTAGATGCAACTGAGTCAATTTTAGCTTGCAGTTCTTTTATGGCTGCTTCGTGATTCTGTAATGCATTTTCATGCCGCGAAAAAATGGGTTGAAAATGCTCACAAATTTGTGTTTTTACGTCATTACAGACTTTTTGACATTTCGATTCAGTGTTATGTAACTCACTAGTTAAATCTTCACGTGTTTGTTCAAGTGTGGTGTCTAACTTTTGAAGCTGTTGCTCTGTTTGTCTCTGGTGTTGTTCCATTGCGTCTAACTTTTGAAGATTTTGTTCCATTGTGTCTAACTGTTGCTGTGTTTGTCTCTGGTGTTGTTCCATTGTGTCTAACTCTTGAAGATTTTGTTCCATTGTGTCTAACTGTTGCTGTGTTTGTCTCTGATTTTGTTCCATTGTGTCTAACTTTTCAAGCTTTTGTCCCATTTGTTGCATTAATTGTAATAACAATGCACTGGTGTCTGGAAAATGTTCCTCAGTGCTTTTCGGCAGTGAATTTGCACCGGCAACATTCACATTTTGACAAGCGGAAAATGTGTCTTGACTCATTTGAGAAAACGGTGAGAACCCAAAACCTGGGTCTACAATATTTGCAAAATTGTGTCCTGTCATTCCCGATTCCTGAGGCGGGCTGTTGCCGACCGACCGATCTATAATGCTTCCCTGGTCACTAGTTGTTTCACTGTCTACGCCATTGTTTGCCGCCCGCTCCATTTCCCTATGCACAATTACCAAATTACTACTTTGATCATTAGTTAATTCATTACTCGGTGGCGCTAACACACTGCTTTCGTTTTCACTGTCATTTCTCAGTTTACTTTGGAGCCTAGTATTACGTTTTTCACACGCCATTATTGTCACAATATTTCACACGACAACACAGAAAAGCACAATTTGAAGAGCAAAAATAAGAGAACACATTAACATAACACTGAAAATAATATCTAGTTAATTGCAAGCGCAGCTGCGAAATACTTGCTGCAAATCTACATACATGCCACAACTGTTTTACTGTACAACAATGAAAAACTACAACTACAAAGGAGATTCTCTCTACAATTACGCGCTAGCAATAAACAAAAGCTACACTAATTACACAAACTACAAGAGAAAATCAGAAGATTCTAGTGAGGTATCCTCGGCTAAGGGTCGACATATGTAACGTCCCCTTTTTGAACAATTATACAAGACTGTGCTTAAACTGACACACAATATTTTTTAGCGCAACGCAATCTGACTTTCAAAAATCTCTACAAAAGAATGGCCCTGACTAAGATTAACCTATACGTTTCACAAATCACTTACCTCACAAAAATCTTCGTTAATGGAACTACTGCAATACAGCGAGCGCCACTACTGCCAGCTAAATAAAAGATTCAAACTACGGAAGGCACTAACCACTGATAGGCATAGTTAGCAAATGAAAGATTTTAATAGAGAACAAACTATGTATTTACCTTAATAGTCATAATATATATAGCAGTTCATGACAAATTACAAAACTCTGCCACCTCTCTCCCCACATCCACCACTGCTGGCGGCTCACCTCCAACTGCGCGACGCTACGCGCTGTTCACAGCCAGCTGCCTAACACTACAATGGCGAGTATTACAACAATGCAAAGCAGCCACAGACTGCACACAGCACAGCATTTTCATACAGTGGTGGCGTTACCAATAAAAAAACCTAAACAGCCTACTTACATAGTTGCTTACTGAACAGGCAGCTACGTAGCTCTTTAATGTATCAGCGTCCATTGACGACCCACCAGGAGGGTAGCAAGTCGCATATGTAGGTTTTTCTGCTTTTATAGTTCACTTCTTCAGGTAGTATTTCTAGGATGCCTAGAATGTGTGCATGCTGTGTGAGGATGCGTGCATGCTGTGTGCTGTTTGCTACGTTCAGTCATTTTTGGGTTGCTGCCTCGGGGTGTAGCGGTGGCGGAGAATGTGGCGCGTCTCATGAGACACATCAGGTGAAATTTGTTTTTTCCACGGGCTCTGGTTCTGAGGCACCTCCTAGTGTACACGACGAGGTGGATCCGCCATCGTGGCATGCTGGGTTGTGAATGGTAATGCGTTCGCGTCGCTCAATGCGGAATGCCAATAGGAAGAGTCGCCGCCTGGTCTCACCCTTTCATCCTGTGAGTGGGCAGGTGGCCGCTTCTTCAGCTGGTTCCGATCAGGAACGCGGTGGTGGGGAGGGGGAAGGGGGTTTTACTGATAATTGAGAGCTCCAATGTTAGGTACGTTATGGAGATCCTTAGGCAGACAGCGTTCAGGGCTTGAAAGAGAGCTTTTGTTGTGTCTACCATGGGGTAGCGATGGGGGGGATGGGGGAGGGAGTCATCCGTCATATGGGGGCCACATCGCTATCGAGCGTGAAGGATGCAGTCGTCTGCAAGCTGTGGTCCACGTCGTCACGAACGACGCCTGTGGCATTGCCCTCAGGCGATCATAACCTCGCAGAAGAGGTCGGCGGAGGGGGTGAAGACTGCTGACCTCTCCCGCGGGGTGCAAGCATAGCTCGCAATTTGCATCTTTCCCAAAGGTGATGGGGGTCCTTTGCTCGGAGCCGAGCGGAGGGTCTCAACCAATGGCTTCGTCGAGTCTCTGACGGTCTTGGCTGCAAATTTCCTGACCTGGATTATCGTGTGTAGATTTCTAGGACTCCGCTTGATGGGTCAGGGGGGCACTATACAAAGGAAGCAGCTACCGGGATAGTAGAGAACTTGTGGAGTGCACATGAGGGTTTTTAGGATAGGAGATAGTTTGAGGTGCTCTGGTGAACTCTCGCCAGTCGATTCACAGCAAGGGAAGTCAAACGGCCTTCAGAATAAAGACACTTCGACTGTTAAACTTTTATCACTAAACTGTCGAAGTATTCGTAATAAAGGTTCCGAATTTACTGCCCACCAGTTAAGTTCTCGCGCTAAAAATTGTTCTTGGTACTGAGACCTGGCTGAAACCCGAAGTGGACAGATCTGAGATATTTAGCAAGTCGTGGTACGTATATGGGAAACACAGATTAGCGGCCATAGGTGGGGGAGTTTTCATTGTTAAATATGTTGATGAGTGCGAGTGCGAAGCCGTCTCGTCGTGTATAACAGATGTATTTGAAACTAAGTTGATTGTTGAATGTTTTTACTGGCCACTCAATTCCGCTGTAGCAGTTCTAGAGTCATTCAAAGAAACTCTTCGGTCAACATCGCGTAAATACTCACCTCATGCAGTAGTAGTTTTACGCGACATTAATCTGCCGAATATGGACTGGGATGTCTATGGTTCCATGTAGGGCTGCACAGACAGACAGACAGACATGTGAAATACTTTTGAACACTGTTTCTGAAAAGTGTCTTGAGCAGCTAGTTCGGCAGCCCACAGGCCAGGGAAATATCTTGGACCTTGTAGCAACAAATAGGCCGTACGTTATCGACAGTGTCACTATAGAAACGTTGTTAGCAATCATGATGTCATTATAGCAACTATGATTACGAAAGTTAATAAATCAGTCAAAAAGGCCAGGAGAGTGTTTCTATTAGACAGAGCAGATAAGCCGTAGAGAATCTTCCTCATACAATGAATTGGCATCAGTTAGTACAATTAAGATAGATGTGGTGGAATTGTAGGAAAAGTTTAAGTAGACTGTAAATCGTGTTATCTGGACAGTTACGTGCCTAGTAAATGAATAAAGGATGGAAAAGATCCATCATGGTTTAATAACGAAATTCGTAAGACACTGAGGAAGCAGACGCTGTGCACTTTTCATTCAAAACGGACCCGGAACGACGACAAGCGAAGGTTATCAGAGACTCGTGTGTGTGTGTGTGTGTGTGTGTGTGTGTGTCAAAAGATGTAGACGCGAAGCGTACAACTACCACCGTCAAACCTTAGCAAAATATCTAGCAGAGAATGCGAGGAAATTCTGCTCTTACGCAAAATCGCTAAGCAGGTCTAGGCTTTCATTCAGTGACTTGTTGATCAGTATGGTGTGGAAGTTGAACACAGCAAAACGAAAGTACAAGTTTTAAATTTCACGTCCAAGAAATTGTTGACGCAAGAGAACTGTACAAACGTAACATCATTTGACCATCGGAGAGACTCCGATATGGACGACATAGAAATAAGCATACCTGGCGTAGAGAATCAGTTTAAAGATTTGAAAACAAATAAATCACCAGATCCGAATGGAATCACATTTCGATTTTTCAGAGAGTACTCTACGGCAATTGCCTCTTACCTAGCAAGCGTTTATCGTGAATCTCTCGCCCTGCACCAAGTCCCAAGCTACTGGAAGAAACGAAGGTGACTCCGGTATATGAGAATGGTAAAAGAAGAGACCCGCAGAGCTACAGTCCAATATCCCTCATTTCTGTTTGCTGCAGAAGCTTTGAACACATTCTCAGTGCGAATATAATCTAAGCAGCTTATGTCCACGAATCAACATGGTTTCAGGAAGCATCGCTCTTGCGAAACTAAACTTGCCCTTTTCTCACATGATATGCTGAGAACTATGGATGAAGGGCAACAGGCAGATTCCATATTTCTAGATTTCCGTAAAGCAATTAACACGGTGCCCCATTGCAGGCTGTTACCGAAGGTACGAGCATATGGAATAAGTTCACAGATATGTGAGTAGCTCTAAGACTTCTTAAGTAATAGAAACCAGTATAATCGGAAGGAGAAACAGCATTGGTCGTATTCTTTTGTTTTATTATCCGCAAAATCGATTTTAGGTCACTTAGTGACCATCCTCAGTGATGTAATATACAATTACAATTGGTGATCACTGGTATCAACAAGCTTAGAGCGGTCACATAAACTGAGGCCACTGTTTACCTGTTGGAACAGGTGCATGTAAACAGCGGCCTCAGTTTATGTGATCGCTCTAAGCTTGTTGATACCAGTGCCTACCAATTGTAATTGTATATTACAGCACTGAGGATGGTCACTAAGTGACCGAAAATCGATTTTGCGGATAATAAAACAAAAAAATACGACCAATGCTGTTTCTCCTTCCAATTATATCCATTATCTGCTCGTGGTCCACAGAACACTCCATGGAGTCGCCAATCAAAAAAGAAACCGGTATGTCGTCCTCGACGGCGAGTGGTCATCAGAGGTAGTGGTGTCGTCAGGAAGGCCCCAGGGAAGTGTGATAGGACCGCTTTTGTTCTCTATATACACTCCTGGAAATTGAAATAAGAACACCGTGAATTCATTGTCCCAGGAAGGGGAAACTTTATTGACACATTCCTGGGGTCAGATACATCACATGATCACACTGACAGAACCACAGGCACATAGACACAGGCAACAGAGCATGCACAATGTCGGCACTGGTACAGTGTATATCCACCTTTCGCAGCAATGCAGGCTGCTATTCTCCCATGGAGACGATCGTAGAGATGCTGGATGTAGTCCTGTGGAACGGCTTGCCATGCCATTTCCACCTGGCGCCTCAGTTGGACCAGCGTTCGTGCTGGACGTGCAGACCGCGTGAGACGACGCTTCATCCAGTCCCAAACATGCTCAATGGGGGACAGATCCTGAGATCTTGCTGGCCAGGGTAGTTGACTTACACCTTCTAGAGCACGTTGGGTGGCACGGGATACATGCGGACGTGCATTGTCCTGTTGGAACAGCAAGTTCCCTTGTCGGTCTAGGAATGGTAGAACGATGGGTTCGATGACGGTTTGGATGTACCGTGCACTATTCAGTGTCCCCTCGACGATCACCAGTGGTGTACGGCCAGTGTAGGAGATCGCTCCCAACACCATGATGCCGGGTGTTGGCCCTGTGTGCCTCGGTCGTATGCAGTCCTGATTGTGGCGCTCACCTGCACGGCGCCAAACACGCATACGACCATCATTGGCACCAAGGCAGAAGCGACTCTCATCGCTGAAGACGACACGTCTCCATTCGTCCCTCCATTCACGCCTGTCGCGACACCACTGGAGGCGGGCTGCACGATGTTGGGGCGTGAGCGGAAGACGGCCTAACGCTGTGCGGGACCGTAGCCCAGCTTCATGGAGACGGTTGCGAATGGTCCTCGCCGATACCCCAGGAGCAACAGTGTCCCTAATTTGCTGGGAAGTGGCGGTGCGGTCCCCTACGGCACTGCGTAGGATCCTACGGTCTTGGCGTGCATCCGTGCGTCGCTGCGGTCCGGTCCCAGGTCGACGGGCACGTGCACCTTCCGCCGACCACTGGCTACAACATCGATGTACTGTGGAGATCTCACGCCCCACGTGTTGAGCAATTCGGCGGTACGTCCACCCGGCCTCCCGCATGCCCACTATACGCCCTCGCTCAAAGTCCGTCAACTGCACATACGGTTCACGTCTACGCTGTCGCGGCATGCTACCAGTGTTAAAGACTGCGATGGAGCTCCGTATGCCACGGCAAACTGGCTGACACTGACGGCGGCGGTGCACAAATGCTGCGCAGCTAGCGCCACTCGACGGCCAACACCGCGGTTCCTGGTGTGTCCGCTGTGCCGTGCGTGTGATCATTGCTTGTACAGCCCTCTCGCAGTGTCCGGAGCAAGTATGGTGGGTCTGACACACCGGTGTCAATGTGTTCTTTTTTCCATTTCCAGGAGTGTACATAAAAGATTTGGTGGACAGGGTGGGCAGCGATCTGCGGTTGTTTCTTGATGATGCCGTGGTGTATGGTAAGGTGTGTAAGTTGAATTGCTATAGGAAGATACGAGGCGACTTAGACAAAATTTCCAGTTGGTGTTACGAAAGGTAGCTGGCTTTAAATGTGGAAAAACGTAAGTTAATTCGGATGAGTAGGAAGAACGAAACTGTCTGGGTACATTATTACCATCGTCCAGATTCACACGGTCAAATCGTTTAAATGTCTGGACGTAACGTTGCAAAGCAATGTGAGGTGGAACGACCATGTAATAACTGTGGTACGGAAGGCAAAAATTCGGTCGGATTGTAGGAAGAGATCAAAGCAGTTCAGAGGAGGGCTACTATATTTGTTACCGGTAGGTTAGAGCAATACGTAAGTATTAAGGAGATAAATTCGGGAGCTCAAATGGAAATCCCTGGAGGGAAGACGACGTTCTTTTCGGTATACGTTATTGAAAAAATTTAGAGAATCGGCGTATGAAGCTGACTGCTGAACGATTCGGCTTCCGCCAACATACATCGCAGGTAACGTCCACGAAGATAAGAGAAAGTAGGGCTCATAGGAAGGCGTACAGATCGTCGTTTTTCCCTCGCTCTATTTGCGAGTGGGATAGGAGGTGAAATGAAAAGTAGTGGTATAGGGTATCCTCATCCCACGCGTCTTAGGGTGGATTTCGGACTATCTAGGCAGATACAGATCTCAATGTAGTCAGCAGACGAGGATAATGTCGATGGTGATGTAACAATACCAACACAAAATCTTATGTGTTATGTGAGTGAGAAGAGAAACATTAAGAATAAGTACATCTGAATTGAAATTTAAGAGCACAAACTATGTTATAATAACATTGAATTCTTGGTTGTAAATACTTTGTCTCAACAATTTCTCTTGTCATCATTAACAGGTACAAATCTCCAACTGAACATGATTATTAAGATGATTAAGGAAATGTTTCCAAACACAATACTGAACACTTTCATTCTGATTGTGTGTGGTGACCTAAAATGTTGAATGATTTCTGCACCACTTTGAATTTTTCAGTGAATAATGGTAAGGAAATGTAAAAAGAAAAGTAATGAAATCGACATCTATAATACTTTTTATTCGCTGTTTTTTCTTCCCATTCCCTCGTTATATATTACAAAGACATAGAAGAAATTTATGATTAGGTGATACAGTATTTGACATTAAGAAGAGGGGTAAAATTTACTCATGAGGCAGATGTAAGATGGGACTTACTGGCAGAGTAGTACAGTATTTGACGCAGACATTAAAAAAAGAAAATAATACAGAGTCGAACGGTATGCAATGTTGTGTGTGTGTGTGTGTGTGTGTGTGTGTGTGTGTGTACGCGCACCGCGCGCGTTTTAAAAAGTGCCAATTTATACAATTCAGGTGAAAAACTTATTCCAATTATTTGGAATTATTGGTATATACTTTAATATAACAATTTTTTTAACATCAAACCCATTCGGGCGAAAAAGCTTACATAGAATTTATGATGCGGAAACACTGTAGTATAATCAGAGATTATTTAAAATATTCCGCAAAAAGGAAAATTCTGAAATTTTTTAACATGGTGGGCTTAATTCGTTTTTGGAAATAAAATACTGCACTGTCATTCTCTGGTTTATTTCAATGAATGCTAAATATATTTCCTCTTCATACTCCCATCACCACCATCCAGGATTTTAAAGCATTTTGATTGGCTGTTTTAAATTTAAGTGAATGAAAAGAAAAAAATTTCCCCCAATGGCGTCTTGTATTATTCTAATTTTCTCATCATTGTCACGTTGCATATTTAAATTTTGCCACCAATCATGCTTTTTTTTAAACTTTACCACTAGCATTATCTGACGTAATTTTAGACTTACATGTTTGACTTTAAATTTCCTACCATTCGTAATCATTCTTACCCTCAACTATTTGCATTTTTTAATTTCACAGCGCCCTCTCGGATTTTTCGACAATAGCAATACCCCATAGTGCCGGAAACGTAAACAGAGAGGAAGGAAGGGCTGTAATATATAAGGCTCTGTATGTCTAATTGCACATATCTGGAGAAAGTGTCGAGGGAGTGTCAGTTCTGTATGCTCTTTAAACGCACCTTTTGGTTGTCCATCATAAAGGTTGCATTTGTTGCACGCGGGCGTAGAGTGGCACGTTATCAGAGGCTGGTTACTTATCGCCCTTCCTTTCAATCCCTCAGGTAAGATGTGGCGCTGTCTAACACACCGGTGGAGGTGCCAGTGACAAACGTTACAAGGAAGAACAAGCGGGTTGTGATACGCTTTCTTTGTGTGGAAGGTGTCCGTCCAGCGGACATACACAGGGGAATGCAGGGTGTGTATGTTGCGAAGTGTGTGAGAGCTGGATTCTTAGGATGGGGCAGGATAAGGTTACTGTTGTGGATGGGGCCGTAATCACTCTCGGATGCCCATCAAATACGGTAAACTTTATTTAAAGAAATTAAAATTTTAAAACAATCTCTTAAAAGAACACAATTGACTTTATGACGGCTGAAGGCCTTATCATAGAAAAAAAATTCCACAATTTTAGGGCCGAAGGCCACCGACAGTAATCTCAAACAACAAACGGCTGAATGCCTGAATTAGAAGTCAGGAAAACAATTCCAAATAACACACATCTCAACAAATACCTTGCTTTTAAAACAAGTTTGCTTTAAAAAAAACTTATTGTAACACGGCTGAAGGGCTTATCATGAAAGAAGTGAAATTATTGCTCGGCTGAAGGCCACACCAACAATAATTAGGAAATTACAAATATCCTTATAACAAACATCACAATCTAAGGAATTAGGACAAGCGGTTCTCAGCAAGTGTTGCAAGGGGCGGCCTGAGAAGATAACTCAACCATAAGGTAAGGTGAGACAGGCAGCCAAGAGTTGCACTCACGTAACAGGATGGTAACTTAAACTAGGGGCAGCTTAAGTGCCTACCGACCGACTAACCAATCAGCCTAACGTCCGATCACCAGTACAACGATGGAATACTTTTAGGCATGGGCGAAGAGACAGACAGCACTACGTCTTCAGAAAAGACCCAGGACCGAAGGAAACTCTAGAACCAAGGTAGACCTCAAAACAAAAAAAAATGCACAGTACAAGAGGCTGTCGAACTACACTCCGTGTCGACAGCATCAACACGACAAGGAAAGGTACATTGCCAGAAATGTACGCTAACTTCCAGGGCAGGTAACTGGGACGTTAGCGGCCACAAGGCAGAAAATACCGCTGGTAGCACTCTTCACTAATAAAAATAATACTAAATTCAATGATAAATAAGAAATAGAGAAATACGGCTGCAATATTTCACCGCCTCGAAACACTCCACTCGTTGCCAACAGGCTCGGCGGCCCTGGGAGCCACAACCCGCTGACCAAAGGTGAGATAACAGAATAGTCGAGGTTGCATTAGCAGTTAACTCTTCATTCAATTTAAACGTCCAGGGTTGGGTGTGCAACGAAGTCGTCGCTCTCGCAGCTACCCCTTCTCAATCCGGCACTGGCAGCAGGCCGCCAGCGGCCCTGGCTTGCCCTTGCGCTGCACGGACCTGCTCGCTGCTGCGCCACAACCGAACTGATCTCCGTTCGCAACCCCTCCTCGAATCCAGTACGCAGACAGTATTAAAATAACTGCTCATTCAAAACCACAAAAAACACACGGATCCTGGAAAACAATTCCACCAACAACTCACAATACTAAAACCAGTCACTGTGAAACAACACGGACGAATTATAAGTCGGCAGAATCACAGAGAAGCCACAAGCGGTCGGAAGATCATATTCATTTCGTCCGCAGCAACGACCGACCGAACGACCAACGAACGGTCGTACCCACTCAAGTCAGGCACGGGGAAGATACCGGTATAAATCGGCGACTGACAACCTTATTGCCATGAGGTCACTTCGACGGCCGGACACACACACACACACACACACACACAAACACACGTGAAAGTTGTACTACTCGAATATCACGGTCCATTCAACTAAAACTCGCTGAATCCGGTCCTTGATGTGTTCGTGCACTCTCGCGACCACATTCTTCCGTCGCACAGTGGATGTGTGTAGCCAGCGGTCGGGCTAGTACAGCTGTACGGACCTTACTGCTGCTCCGTCCAAACTCAACTCGATCGACATACGACGACCTGGAAATAATAGAGGCCGCTCCATAGATGGTACCACAGTAAGTGCTATCGATAAGCGCTGCTGCTGCCACTCACGGACAGACAAGGCAAGCAAGCCACTATCGCTATAACAAGTTGCCAAACTATGAAGGGCATCAACGCGAGTCGCACACGGCTCAGTGTGTTTGAAGCAAAACAGTGTGTAACTGGTGACGGCGTTTTCATGGTGCTAGGGAGACACTGACGGATGATGTGGAGAACCGGTCAGCTGGCGAATCGTATTTCTGATGAAACAGTTGCTGCTATTGACAATTGCATTTATATTGATGGACGGGTCCCCTTGGATGCCATTAGTACTTAAGTACAGGTGTCCCAAGGCAGTGTGCATGCTGTAATGCGCAATAGACTTAGTTACCGGATGGTTTGTGCTCAGTGAGTCCCCGAATGTTTGTCTGAAGAACAGCAACATAACAGAATGGGAATATTATTAAACCACTGACACGATATCACAACGAGAGCGACGATTTTTTTTCCAAGACCATTGCTGGAGAAGAATCCATATGGCCACTGTTTCGACCAGTGAGAATATGCAATGGAAGCATGCAGTGTCGTCTAAAGCAAAGAAAATCCGTTCCACATTAGATGCTAAAGTCATGGTGACTGTTCATCGATGAGCAGGAGCCTCTGTTAGTGGAGTTCAAAAACGGTTCAAATGGCTCTGAGCACTATGGGACTTAACATCGGAGGTCATCAGTTCCCGAGAACTTAGAACAACTTAAACCTAACTAACCTAAAGAAATCACACACATCCATGCCTGAGGCAGGATTCGAACCTGCGACCGTAGCGGTCGCGCGGTTCCAGACTGAAGCGCCTAGAACCGCTCGGCCGCTACGGCCGGCTAGTGGAGTTCGCCCCAAAGGAGAAATACTAAACGCCAACAAAACTGCGACGTTCTCCATCGACTACAGCTAACAATGAAGAATGAACGCCGGGTAACGTGACAGAGGACGTTATTTTATTGCATGAAAATACCTGGCCTTATGTTGGCAAACACGTACAGAATCTTTTGACGTCTTGGAAGTGGAATGTACTGGACCACACCGCGTATAGTCCTGACTTGGGTCCGTGTGATTTGCATGTTTTTGGACCACTCAAGACACACCTCAGGGGGGCGATGCTATGGATCCGATGAAGAAGTGCAGCGAGCTGTTCAATTCTCAACTAAATTTCTTCTTCCAGGGTATTCATCATCTCGTGTCAAGGTGGCAGAAATGGCTCAACAACAATGGTGATTATGTACAGCTCTATCCAGTAATGAATTCAGTACATGAAAATTAACCTTTCCATTTTACTGTATCTTATTCTGTTGACAGCTACTGAAGTTGTTTTTCAACGATGGCGATGTCGGCGTTTACGCCATTCCAAGTAACAGCTGCAACTACAAAAAATTTCTTAGAACCCCGTAAATTTTAATAATATATTTTGTTCTCAAGAAGTTATTGTTGTAACTATTGTTTGCTGTTGCAGCTGTTTCTTGAGAAATGGCATACATGCAAAAATTGCTACTGTAAAAAGGTAAGATTAGTAACAATCAAAGTACAAGTATGTTGTTGTGATGTGGCAGTTAGTAGAACGTAAGCGCCAACTAACCTACGAAAATTTAGTTAAAAAAATTTTACTATCTAGTTTAAGTGAAAAATCTGGGAATATACTACAGCCACCTATATACCCTTCCTGTACGGTTTGCAAAGTTAGGTTTATATTAATTAAACGGTCATTTTACTCGCGCTCCATGCGAAATGTCAGGAAAAGAATCCCAAACATATGACACTAAGATAAGTACTCTTTTCGATGCACTTCACAGTGATTTTCAGGGGATGGATGGTGATACAGATTTAGTTACATATCCTGGCAACATTCTTTTGGTATCACCATCATCACCAATCTGGTACAAATGTAGTTAACTGCCCTTCTACTTTAAATATCGAAGGTGAACCATGGCCACTTAAATTTGTCTCAGTAACATTCAAGTCCTCAAGATCGAGGGGGTCTCAGAAAGCACGTTCATGATCGGCACAAACCGCAAAATTTTCGAAAAAGTTAATATTTCCATCCTACTACGCGTAAATTCTATGAGAAATCAGAAGCTCAGTGTCACGAAGTAATATAATATCTTGGTACAAAAGCTCTAGAAATCAGTTACAAACATTTCAAGTATCCCATGATGCAGCATTCCGTCATTTGAAGGAACAAACATAATATCAGGACAGGATAATAGTGTAATTACGTATAAACTAGAAATGAAGTAAAAATCCGAGGGGTTCAAAGAGAACTTGGTAGAAAAAACCTACGGGTTGTTCAAGTAAACGCAGAATTGATCCTAGTGATGACGTCGTATCGTTTACGTAACTAGAAGACTAATCCTGGCACTGTGGCGCTTACAGTTAGACATTTTATGACCCACTGTTCTGTTCATAACGACCCCAAAAGCAGTTACAGCTTTACGTAACGAGTCGGTTGTTACAACACGTTAAGCTGACCGAAAACCTTCGTCCTATTTCCATTATTTTTCACTATGCACCTCTGAGGCTCTAAACCATGAGCGCACACTAGCATACGGAGGTTGCAAACAGTAATGCTCAGTTTAAAGCCTGGTAGCGTCTGTGCGTTTGCTGATAAAAATTTGACCAATCAGTTTATGAGTAGTGTTATTGACGTATCCTTACTCATCATCACGTTGTGAGAACTAAACCGAGAATTGTCAGGGTATTCATTTATTCCAGTCTTCTATTAATCCATCTTCTCCTTCTCTAATCTCTCTTCACATCACTTCCTTCCCCCTCTCTGTGTCATCACCTTCTGCCCCATCTCTCTGTCCATCTCTTCTCCTCCCTGTCTCAGTCAATCTGATACTCTCCCTTGTCCAACTGCTCCTTCTACCTTCGTGCACCTTCTCCTTCCTCCCTCTAGTTCCATCACCTTTTCCCTCCTCTGTGTCAATCACCTACCCTTTTTGTGTCAACACCTTTCTCTGCCTTCTCTCTGTCGATCTTTTCCTCTTTCCTTTCTCTGTTCGTTTGCTCGTCCCCTCTGTGTGTTTATTACTCCCTCCTACATATCTCTGCCTGTCTCCCCCCCCCCGCCCCCCCCCCCGTGTCCACTGCTTTTCTCTCTTCTTCTCTATGTAGTCCATTTACCCCACCGCTACTTCTGTCCAACTCCCCCACCTCTTATATGGTCCTTTTCTCTTGCTTTCTATCCATCTCCTCGTCCTGTCTTCTCTCTTCACCTTATCGCCCCCCACTACTATAGGAGGTTGTCGGTTATTACTCCTGCAGTAATTCTGTCCAGATTGTAATTGATTTGGAAACCAAATTTGACTTAAATCCTTCAAGAGGCTTGGGATGATCTTTTTATCCGTGGTTTTGCTGTCACACTCACACATCAAATATATTTCACATCTATTTAAGATGTTTCAGCGGTATTTCTACTCATATTTCACCTGTAATTCCAGAGTATTTCACCCTCCAATTTCGTTTCTACACCGCTTGATGTTTATGACAACTTATCTCCCGACCTATGTGCTATACTACGAAATAAATTTGCAATTATATCCAATAGTGTATGAACCTAAGGTCTGCGAAATGTGATGTAAATAGAGTTAGTAATAAAGAAATAAATTAAAACTTCATGCCCGATGCGGCAGTTTGCAACTTGTCTCTGCATTTGAAGTCATATCTCCTGAACTGTGTGACATACAATGATTTATTTGTTAGTTACATATTTTTAGGTACACACAGCAGAGAATATAGATATTACCTGTGAAAAATGTTGGGAATACAGTTAGTAGCAAGTAACAAATTTAAACGTCTTGTATGATGCGGTAGTTTTTCACAGATTCAGTGTTTATGATACAGTTTTTCCTGAACTTACAGTGCTGATACATTTGCGGTACATGAAAATGTTATCTACAAAATATGTAACGAATACAGTCAGTAGTAAAGAAGAAATAAATTAAGACGTCGTGCTTCTTGTAGAAGTTTTAGTGCACGAACAATGAAAATCTAGTATTCGATAAAGTTTATTCCTGCATCATTTTGTGAGAGTCGTCTAAGAGAAAGGGTTTCGTAAAGGTTTGAAATTACGTGTAAAGCTTGCTGCAAGTATCTAAGTCCTCTCATTCTGGAATACTGGATTACTAAATTATGTGAAAAATGGTTGGAATGGCTCTAAGCACTATGGAACTTAACATCTGAGGTTATCAGTCCACTAGACTTAGAACTACTCAAACTTAACTAACCTAAGGACATCAGTTAGTCGTTAGCTGTGACAGTCGTTAGCTGACAAGGTTCCCTCTTCTATACCCCCAGAACGGCATTCGATTGGCTGGATTACGCCATGACGCCGCGTGCAGAGGTGGTGCACTCCATGTTCTGTATTCTTCTAGATTAACGTTTTCACAGTTCCTCCTCTCCTTCATCTTCTCTAGCATCTTATTGGTGATCCAGTGTTTCCTCGCTCTCTTTGCTACCCTCCCAACTTCACTCTTTAAGATATTCCACAAAACCAGTTTAACCTTTTGACACTGCAGTTCCACCCGTGCATTTTCCCCTCTCTCTTCACTTACTTTGTTGCTCCAAGGGCTTTCTTACTTTTTCATTGCTCTCCCTTAGCTTTAAGAGATCCTATCTCTGATTTCTTCTTCCACATCGCCAGATTTTCTTCAATCTTCTACTGATGTCTGCAACCAAAATATTGTGATCCGAGTGGACATCTAGCATAGTCTTGCCATCTCTCGAACTGCCTCTAAATCTCCGTTTGACGAGGATATAGTCTGTCTGATATGTGTTAGTGCCTCCTGGGCTCTTCCATGTGTACAATTTGCTCTTCTGTTTCTTGAACTGACTGTTCATCATCATCAATTTGTTTCGCTGACAGGATTCTACTAATATCCCTCCTCTATCGTTTCTTCTTCCTAATCCATACTGTCCCTCAATGTTTGCTTTACTACCTCGTCCAACAACACTATACCATTCGCCCATGATTATGGTGTTTACTATTCATCTGCCTTCAGAATGGATGTTTTCTATTCCATCATACATTACTCCGCTTCTTCGTCATCGTCGTCTGATGTTTACTTCTACACTTAAACTATTTAGAATGTCCATATGTTCAGCACTTATATTCACAAACATTAAACTGTCACTATGGAACACAACTTTAATCACACTTTGAACTATTTCATTTCCCATCGCAATTGCTACACATTCAAAACTTTTTCCACCGGAATAAAACAATGGGTAATTCCCCTGTACTATTTCATCAATATCTACTCCACTCACTTCATTTAAACACATTATGTTCACTTCCATTCCTCTCTTCATACTTTCCAGTCTTCCTGCTCTTCGCAATGTTGTTACTTTACACGTACCGATCCTGAAATTAATGTAGCCATTACTTCTGATGACAGCTTCTGAAGTTCTCCCCGTCTGGAGATCTTGATGGGGGAGTAGTTTACTCCGGACTATTTTACTCCATGGACTGCCATCATTATTTTCCGTCTTCCGATGTTCTGGAATTGTTGTAATGTGGTAGTGTTTCTATTCCCCTTTCACACAGCAAGGGTGAAGAACCTGACTTTGATTGGTTTCACCCATGAGTCTTCGATCTTGATCCATCTACAGCATTATTCACTATGTGCAACAAATCGATATTGGTGCCCGCTGCTGCCCGACACCAGCCCAGCCAATTCGTCAGCTGATCACTCCTTACGACGTGGAGTTGGGTAGCAGGGTTGCCTCGTAAGTCGGTTCCGCCGTACTGATGTTATTCATTTCCGCCTTCACTTCCGTTGAGGTCTTCACCGTTACCCTAGCAAGGGGCCTTCGCGCGGTACTGATATACGGGCCAAGTGAACTAAAGCTTTTGAACTAGGTTTTATTTCATCCCCTTCTCCATTTTCAACCGGGATTGGTGGCCAGCTATAGCAGATTTGGCAATGATATATGGCCGATTATCTACAAGGCCTGTGTAAAGTAGGTAGTAATGCCATCACAAAACTACATGAAAGTAAAAGTTTAAAAAGTGGACAAAACGCTCCCTCCACTAGCCACAGAAAACTCCTTAGAAACGTCTATAATCCTTTTGGAAACTCTAAGCGACGGGTTGTCTCGTAATTAACATATAGGTATCAAACGCCTTCGGATACCTCCAAATTCTACGAAATACAAGTATTCATAATTTTACTTGAAGCTGCTTTTTTTAAAGATAGGAAGTGCAATATAATTCCTACAACAAAGAGAAAGAAAGCGATAATATCTGACTGCAAGATTAGTGGTGAACATTTTGAGCAATAAAAATCACCCAAGCATTTGGGAGTAAAAAGTGGGGCAACTCGCAGAATTAGTATTGGGGAAGACTTAGACTTGTAGGAAAGTTTCTCGAGAACAGCAGCTCATCAGCATAATAGCGTACAAGATACTAGTGGGACCTGTTTTAGGGCATTGCTGTTACAAGTGCAGTTCTTAGCTTGTTGACCCGACAGAAAACATCGGATGAATTTTAATACGTACCGCTAGAAACGTCAGTATAATTTGCGAGGGCATGCTGAAAAGTAATGCCTCAGAATTTTTTATTCTGTTCTCAATAACGGTTGAGATATTACATGTCATGCATATTACTCCATCGACTCTGCCGCTTTGCTTACGATAGCTGCAACATATGTCGTTAGAGTGCTTCGACCTGAAACGTGTAACACGGCGGTGTGTAACCTAAGTCGGTGCGTGGGAGATAGCCTGCGGTAATCGCGATTCTGACCGCACTAAACGAATTCGAATAGTCTGTCCACACATGGATTATTTTATCTTTCAATATGACAATCCCACAGCATATACGAGCTCTGCAACACCTGCAACAATCCAGTGCCTTGGGTTCACTGTCATCGATCATCTTCTATACAGTCCCGAATTGGCCCATCCGAATTTCATCTTTCCAAAACTTCAAGAACATATTGGAGGATTTCACTTTGATAGGGATGAACCGGTGCAAGCAGGAATGAAGTAATGTCTCTGTCAACGAAGTCAAACATTCTACAGTGAAAGTGTGGAAGAAGTGGTGATTTATTGTCAGGAATGCTTTCGTCACTAGGACACTGTGATGATAAAGAAAAAAATATAGACACGAAGAACAAAGATGTAGAAAGTTAACAAAGTTATTTTAATTAAAAAGTTTTAACAGTTTTTACATACAAAATCCTGAGATATTCCTTTTCAATTTGCCCTCATATATGACATTGTTGCTGATGTGGTAAGGAACGTAAAAAGGAATCACTGAAAAAAAATCGACGAAGATCTTATATAACTCTATATGAGGAACGTCAAGAACTTGCTTTCTAAAAAGACTGAACGACCATTATAATGCTACTCTTACATATCTCGCGTGTGGACGAGGTGTATAAGGTGAGAGATTAGTGATAGTATAGAGACACACAGATAGTAATTTCGCCTTCGTTCAGTGAGCGAATAGATTAGGAAACAAAACCCCACATATTGACTTATGGTACAGTTGCGCAACTTAATTTCGCCGCTGTTGATAAAGGAATCGCATACTGGAGGATCCTAATTAACTCACTGCATATATGTATTGCTGAAATAGGTTTATGATAAGCTACCCAACCTTGCATTGGCGAGAAAGACGACACTAAAATGCAACAATTCTTAATTTTTTCTTGAGTCATCAGTCTCCTGCCAGGTTTGATGTGACCCGCCACGAGTCCCTCTGCCGCGCAAAACTCTTTATCTCAGAGTAGTAAAAGCGACCTATGTTCCCAATTATCTGCTGGAAATTATTCTAATCTCTACCTTCCTCTAAAATTTTTACCCCTTAAAGCTCCCTCTGGCACCATGAAAGATTTTAACAGATGTCTTATAATCCAGTCCCTTCTTCTTGTCCGTATATCTCATACATTCCTTTCCTCGCCTCTCTTATCTTGGCAGTCCACCTAATTTTCAACATTTGCTGTAGCATCACATTTCAAATGCCTCGATTTTCTTCTTATACTGTGTTTCCACAGTCCACGTACCACTATCATAGAATGTTGTGCCCGAAGCGTACATTACCAGAAATTTCTTCCTCAAATTAAAGCCAATGTTTGATATCAGTAGACTTCTGTTGGCAGGGAATACCCTTTTGCCAGTGCTAGTCTACTTTAGATGTTCTTGTTAGTCCATCCGACTTGGGTTGTTCTGCTGCCAAGACAACAGGATTCCTTAACTTCATCTACTTCGTGATCACCAATTATTATGTTAAATTTCTCGCTATTCTCATTTTTACTACTTTTCATTACTTTCGTCTCAATCCATATTCTGTACTCTTTAGACTGTTCATTCCATTCAGCATATCCTCTAATTACCCTTCACTTTCACTGATGACAGCAACGTCATCAGCGAATCTCATAACCCATTTCAATCCCGGTCTTGAACGTTTTAATCCCGCTCGTCATAGTCGAAAAATCCTATACATGTGTCCCGGTGTTTCATTAGTCTTTGTTCCATCAACCGCAACGTCAGAATTGCCTCAATGGTGTCTTTACCTTTCCTAAAGCAAAACTGTTCGTTAACAGGTCGTCAGTTTTCCACTCATCTGTATATTATTTTTGTCAGAAACTTAGAAACATGAGCTGTTAAGATGGATGTGCAATAATTCTCGCACTTTCAGCTCTTACCGTCTTCCGAATGTGTGAATGACGTTTTCTTGAAAGTCAGATGGAATATCGTCGGACTAATACATTCTATACACCAACGTGAAAAGTTCTTTTGTTACCACTTCTCATGGAATATTATATATCCCTTTTGCCTTATCGGATCATCAGTCTTCCACAACTCTTTTAAATTCTGATTCTAATACTGTGCCTAGTATCTCTTCTGTATCGATTCCAGGTTATTCTTTTATTACGTTATGAGCCAAGCCTTCCCCCTCATAGAGGCCTTCATTGTAATCTCTCCTACTATCCGCTCTCTCCCCAGCATTTAACAGTGGAATTCGTATCGCACTATGGATGTTATAGTTCATGGCATTGTAATAAACTAGAAATCTCAGAGAAATTCCTACGATCCAATGCTTTCTTGGAAAAATACACCGGCATTGCTTTTCAAACACATGGGACGCCAATCGACACTCTAGTCCAATACAAGGATGCCTATCAAAGTAAATTTACACACCCTCATGATAAAATACAGACATTCTGGGAAAACACCATAGGCTTTAGGCATAAAGCTGCATTATTTATTTGACGTTCAACCCGTTTTGATCTTGTGATACACAGTCAGATGCAGAGCAGTTATGAATATCTTTAAATTACTAACTTCATCCACAAAAATGTGAACCGTCCGTAGCTAGTCACTCTTGGAGTGCGCCCTCTTCTCTCCCCCGTAATCTGTGAACGATTCTCTGATATCCGCTGCTTCACAGCAACTTCAGACATTTGTTAGGCATCTGAGGGCTTTCAAATGGTTCAGATGGGTCTGAGCACTATGTGACTTAACTTCTGAGGTCACCAGTCCGCTAGAACTTAGAACTACTTAAACCTAACTGACCTAAGGACATCACACACATCCTTGCCCGAGGCAGGATTCAAACCTGTGACCGTAGTGGTCGCGTGGTTCCAGACTGTAGGGCCTAGAACCCCGCGGCCACTCCGGCCGGCGAGGGTTATCAGCCAATCAGCACAGTTGCGACGGAATGACTGGCTCGTACAGCTGCATTATCGTCAGATTCGTTGCTCCACTACTCATAACGAAGCTATACTTGGTATTTCTGCCTAGTAGAAACTCTCGTGACCTATTCTTGGCAACTATTTATTCGTTAAGCTCGCTGACCCCTCAGGAAATAATATGTTTACTGGTCGAAATGCGCACTAGCCCTGAAACAAAAAATGTCCTAACTGTGTATTGAAAGCAATTTTGCCCCCCCCCCCGCCCCCCCCCCCCAATTACTCACAGAAAATACATCCGCCTCCCTAGGTCTTCATCAAATTTGAATCTTCTTGTATGCTTGGAATTTTTGGAAAAATCAAGAAGAGTTCGTTCCCGTATCAGCCAAGACGTTCTCCTGCATTGCAGTGTTACCTTCAGGCTTGTAATCCTTTTTAAGATGCCACTGATCTCCCCTTGGAAAGTTCAAATATTTTTAACACTTGTTGCCGCTTGTATATTTGACCTGCTCGTGTTTCATAACACTCAGCACCCTATATTGCGAGACAGGGGATTGAACCGGTCATGCATCGACTCAGCAGGGCTCCAGGTACCCCGGCGACAAAGAGCGTAGTTTCAGGCGGTTTACTGCGATTATTAGACTAATGTTGAGCTGGTTCCCTTATTATGGCTCAGACAATACTGTACATAAACAGTTAAAAGACGATAACTTAAAGATGTAAGTGTACACGATTCAAAGGGAGGTGGCCCACACGACTTCCTCGGTGCGGTTACCTTGGCGACTTTGACGTCAAAAAGAGTATTCGATGACAATGTTAAATAATAAAAGAAGATTTGCAAACTTCTGATATAGCAATCCTCGTACGGGACGGAATAATCGCTGGGAAAAGCAAAGTTGATATTTCGATATCCGTCCGACTATCAACTGATTAGATGCACATCTATTTAATGAGAATGATATTCAGTGAGAAACTAGTACAAGACCTGAACTAAATAAACCAGAGACATTACTCCATTTTTGGTTTGTTGAACAGAATCACAGAGGCTATGTTTGCACCGCAGAGTCACATGACACAATCATCTGTGAAAATTGCTGGTTCAAATGGCTCTGAGCACTATGTGACTTAACTTCTGAGGTCATCAGTCCCCTAGAACTTAGAAATACTTAAACCTAACTAACCTAAGGACATCACACACATCCATGCCCGAGGCAGGATTCGAACCTGCGACCGTAGCGGTCGCGCGATTCCAGACTGTAGCGCCTAGAACCGCTCGGCCACCCAGGCCGGCAAATCATCTGTGAGATCAGCTCCTTCAGAGAAATGCCCTATCACGGTAATCGAGTCCTATCGCCTCGTAATGTTGATATATTAACTAATTTTATGATATTTTATAATAGATGGTGTATCCAGTGTGAAAGAGATTAGTTACGCGGTCATCAACAACTGCTGCTCCGTTGCAACAGGTTCTACAGCCACCAACAATTACCTGGAGGGTAATAATTATCGTCTTCATCATCATCATTCATCCCCATTACGGTCGGAGGAAGGCACAAACCACCTCCACTAGGACCTTGCCTAGTAAAGCGGTGCGGGTCTCCCACATCGTCCCCTATGCTCTCTAAAGAAGCATGGGACTTCATTTCATTTCCAATAATATACATGCTGGTTGTCTGTGAATGAAGTAACGTTTTCTTCGGTGTTATACCCATTACTGAAGATATTTTCGTATATATATGCCTGGAATGCGAGTTAGTCTAAAAGCTAAGTAACCACCGGTTGTATCTTATAAGGATATTGTAAAAGATTACTTTCCTAAGTACGACCAATTATGATTGCCGTACGTGATTCTATGTCCAAGAAGTAATCAAAAGACTCATATAATAGTGTAATTGACTGAGGATGGCATTCGGAAACTAACTAAAGCTAAATTTCACTTCATCCAGTGAAAGACAGTATCGAAACATATGCTCATTCAGATTATTAAGAGTCATCAGGTAACTTCATACGGTAGATATACCACATCGATGATTGAGGTAAGCGCTTCCTTCTTGTTCCCGCTCAGCGATAACGTTCTTAGCAGATGGACAGAGCCAAAGAGCTGCTGTGAATTGCCTTCACACAACACTCGTGCCTTTTCGGATTTATAATTTTTTCCCACTTGAACACAACAAAACCTGTCTCGTCTTGCGTAGCCTGACGCTAAGCAGAGGGTATTTAGGATTGCTATTTTTAGGACTGCTACGTAGCGTTAACGTTACAGTCATATACTCGTAAGAAATATTTTAGTGCTAAACGAGTATTAATCAGCAATTAGCAATAACCCAAGAATGATTCTTTTCCTAAACAGTACAACAAAAACGGTCATTCAGTATGTCAGTAATCTTTTAAGATGATCTGTGTCGTTCCAGTTTGTCTTAAAACTCTTATCTTTGCCTAAAGGTGTATAAGACTGCAGCAAGTAGACTCGTGTGATGGGAGCCTAATACATATGGTAAGCATCTTGCATGATGTTATAGGAAACATTACAAAAAAAAAAAATTGGTGCCTTTTCAAGATCCGTTCACGTGCCCACATTGAAGTGTTCGGATAATCCATGGAAATCACCTTCGCCTATGCGGACCGAAAACTCGACATGCCCACAGAACTTTACCCGCAGCACTATAATGAGCTGATGCTGCGGTTTAAACACGCAACCACCGCAACTGCTCGTTTACTTCTCGCTCTAACTGACGCTGTGCTCGCCCGTATTGTGCGTTGGAATACTCGAGTGGCTACCACACAGTAAAGTCCTGCTGATTGAACTGATTTCCGACCGTATACCTGTTTACGCCCTTTGTGTGCTTGCGTCCTGCAATCTATTTGCGCAGTGCTCTGGAATTATTTATTTCCCTGCTTATGACGACCGAGCTTCAGCTCGTTGTTGTATTCTCAATGTGGTCCTGTGCTTTGTGTCTAACTCCACAGGGAAGTGTATCTCAGTCTGGCAAAGAGAGAAATATGGTAACTACTAGCTAGGCAACTTAAAATGGCGATTACTTGGCATGTAACTTAAACCCAGGATTTAGCACAAAAATTTTAGAAATTACTTCAGCAGCAAGAGGGTTGTCAGTCGAACATCGGGGACGTCAGCAGCGGAATATACGATAGAGAGTACAAAACGTAACTACCCTCCTCCGTCTGAAGAGGTAGTTAACGCACGCTAGTGCGATGGCGCTTGACGCGGGTATAAGCAAGTACGAATCGTGGTGGTGGAAAAACTTTCACGCCAGAATTCGGCCATCAAGGAGAGGAGAGACGTAAAGGTCCTAATCGTCAGGCTGTACGCCAATAGCCTGGTTTAAGTACCAAACATCTCCGCCACTACACAACACGCCACTCCACAACCACACACACAAACACACACACACACATACACACACACATGCGTGCGAGCGCATTCGCGAGCGCGCGCACACAGACGCACATTTTATATATATAGGGTGTGCCATTTATCTTGACCACCATAAATAGCTGACGTCCATACGTAAATTACAAAGTGTTTCAAGAAAATGTTCTTTAGTCATCAGGGGGACATCAATCAGCATGATTTTTTTCGTTGTACCTTTGTTTTTTTACAATGATATGAACAGCGCTACGACTTTTTTAAATGACACCCTGTATTTTTTATTCGGTAATTCAAATCATCTACTAAAGACCTATTCAAAAATGTATCACAGTATACCATTCACTGAAACACAACGTCATTAATTACATAACGCAACATTGACGTTGACGCTCCCAGCGCATAGTGTAGGTACTCGGGGTAATGGAACACATCCACGTGCCCACGTTGGCAGAGGACAAATGTAAACATATGTAGAAAACACACCCGTCATTCCGTCAACCATCGTCAGTTGAAGGGTGAGTAGAATGTACACCTACGAAGATAAGGTAGAAATTCTACTCTTCTATGGGGAATGTAAGTTATCAGAGCAGTAATTGCAATCCTGTGTTCTTATGTACGGATACATTTAGTACAGTAGTTTAGTCCTTTTAAATACCGTTGTGTAGAGTAGGCATAGAGTAAAGGTTGTCCTTCCTACAAACTGCATCGACATAACGTTTCTTTTATTGTTGTTGTTGAAGGTAAGTGAAATGCTACGCTGGCAGCGGAACAGTACAGAGAGCGATATCCTAACAAGAACCCACATTCTGGGCATATGTTTTCTTGTCTTGTTACGACGCTTCATTGGACGGGAAATTTCAACCCACGATAACACAATCGTCGTAGCACTTGCACAGACGAATCTGCCGAAGTTACTGTTCTCGCTTCCGTTGCTATGAATCCACATGTGGGCACACGACAGCTTGAACACGAGATTGGCATTCCCAAAACCAGTGTACATCGTGTTCTTAAACGTCACCGGCTCCATCCTTACCTTGTACACCTACATCAAGAATTGCAGGATTCCCAGAATCATGTACAGTTCTGTCAGTGGGCACAGCAGCAAATCCTCGCCAACTCAAACCTCTTCTCTAATCTTCTAATTACTGATGAATGTTCCTTCTCAAACAAAAGACATGTAAATACTAGGAACATGCATTATTCGTCCAGCGGCAACCCACGCTGGTTTAGACAGGTGGAACATCAGCGTCAATTGAGTGTTAACGTCTGGTGTGGGATGTTTGGTACTACAATTATTGGTCCTTCTTTCAGCAATGGCAGTCTAAACGGCAAAGCGTATGCCAAATTCCTGAGACGAATTCTTCCACATTTCCTGGATGTAGTGCCGCTAAGAACATGAACGCTTACGTGGTATCAACACAGTGGAGGCCCAGAACATAATGCCTTGCGTGCACGTCGCGTTCGGAACCGAAGGTGTCCTGCCAGATGGGTTGAACGAGGAGGAACAGTTACTTGGCCTGCTAGGTCTCCTGATTTAAATCCTCTGTACTTCTTTTTGGAGATGCATTAAGGATGGTATCTATGGCAATATTCCAACAACTCCTGAGGACATGCAGGAACATATCGTGCTTGCTTGTAATTCTCTTCAGCAGGCAACACTGGAAGCAGTAAATAATTCTTTCATTCAACGAGTGCACCAGTGTATCGGTGAACACCACTTTAAGCACTTTTGAATGTTCTACTCCTGGACAATGGTACAGGAGAGTCAAAGTCAATTTTGTGTTACGTTTTTACTTGGTTTTCATTTGTTTTCTGAGAATTCCAGCAAGTCGACGAGTATGTGATCCCGTGCTCAAAGTCAGTGTTGTGTTATGTAATTATTAACGTTGTATTTCTGTGAATGGTACACTGTGATAAGTTTTTGAATAGGTCTTTAGGAGAGGAAATGAATTACTGAATAAATAATACAAGGTTACATTTAAAAAAAAAATAGCTACAACGAATGCAACCATGATGATTGATGTCCCCCTGACGGCTAAAGAAATTTGCTTGAAACATTTTGTAACTTGCCTCTGGACAAGTAGTTATTTAGGGTGGTCAAGATAAATGGGACACCTACAGATATTGTAATGGAGCATGTCGCAAATAAATAAACAGCTCATAGCCACGAACTGAGCAAAATTTCAGTCTTGGCTCCATATCAACGAAGCGAAGGACAGGTAGCAGACGTATTAGTATCTGCTGAAAGAATACTTCCGTGCTTCACAAGAACTAGACGTTAATCTACAAAAATCGTTGATTCCTTCATATCTTATCTGACTAGCTAATCTTGTCTGATATTACGTTGTCCTACTATTTTCAGCTAAGCGCACCTCTCGTATCGTGTAACGCACAGCACCCCAGGACACGGGACAGGAAAGCTAGCCAGACACAGACTGAACGCGAGCGACGGATTAACGACAGATGATGCGATACACTGGTCAGCCTCTAACAGGTTTTTGTTGGTTTTCAGCACTTTCTGATGCAAATGCAGAGCTGTTGCTAATTTCCGTCCTCAAAAATGCGGCAGACATTTAAAATATCGTGCACTGCTGGTCATTACAATTTCCTACGAGAGGGAGGATAGCAAAGGAGTTTTATGTATTGTGCGTATACAGTACAATAACGTCGCAGGTGATTTTGGAGTATACATAAGGCGAAATTTAGTACACGGATCAGATACCTCCGGCAGCAACAAAGGCTCTCACCAAGTTTGGCATGGAGTCAAAAGTAGACTTGAGTGACAGGCATCATTGCGTTACTCGTTGCCGCTTCAGTTCTAAGGCAGTCTTGATGGCGTTCCATTCTCTCTACTACCCATTAAAAGACGGTTTCTGTTTCTACGTTTACGCTTCTCCTTCTCAAGCCACTTTCTCGTGAGTGACAGTAGCTGCTTTCTGTATCCTTGTAACTTCCCACTTTACCTGTTGCAATCGCAACTATTCTCCGGAAATGTCTGCTGTTAAGCCTCCGTGTGAGATTGAATTTGCCTGTATTTACACTCATCCATCTTTTGCTAGATATAAGAAGGAGACCTATCAGTTTGGTTTTAGGAAAGGTAAAAGCATCAGACTGCTAGTTTTGACATTGCACTTCATAATGAAAACAAAATTGAGGAAAAATCAAGGAATATTCACAGGATTTCTCGACCTGCAGAAGCGTTCGACTATGTGAAATGGAGCAAGATTTTCAAAGTTCTTAGGAAAATAGGGGATGAGTTAAAGGGAAAAACGGGCAATACACAATATGTACAAGAGCTAAGAAGGAATAATAGGACTGGAAGATAAAGAAGGAAGTGCTCGGATTAAAAAGGTGTGAGGTAGGGATGTAGTCTTTCGCTCTTACTGTTCAATCTAAACATTGAAGAAGCATTGACGGAAACAAAAAAGGGTTTAAAAAATGGCATTAAATTTGAATGTTAAAGTATATCAGTGATATAACTGGCTGATGACATTACTGTCCACAGTGAACGTGAAGAAGGATAATAGGATCTGCTGAAAGGAATTTGCAGTCTAAATAGTACAGAATATGTATTGAGAGTAAATCGAGGGAATACGAAAGCAATGAGAAGTAGCAGAAATGAGAACACCGAGAAAACTAACACCAGAGTTGCTGATCACAAAGTAGACGAACGAATTCTGATACCTGGACAACAAAATAGTCCATGATGGACAAACAAGGAGGACATAAAAAGCAGGTTAGCACTGGCAAAAAGGGCTTTCTTGACCATGTGAAATCTTCGAGTATCAAACACAAGCCTTAATTTGAGGAATAAATTTCTAAGAATGTACTTCTGGAGCACAGCATTGTATAGTAGTGAAATATGGATTGGAGGAAAAACGGAACAGAAGAGATTCCAAGTATCTGAGAAGTGGCGCTACAGAGGAATGTTGAAAATTAGGTCGATTGACAATGTAAGAAAAATGGAGGTTCTCCGCTGAATCGGGGAAGAAAGAAATGTATGGGAAACAATGCCAAGAAGATGGGATGGGATGACAGGGAGTCTGTTACGACATCAGAGAATCAGTAACTTATAAGACCATTCCCAGTGGAGAATACAGTCTGGAAAAAGTGTTTTAAAAGTGTACACGAACAGCGTCTACCGCAAAAACATGTACTTTGACGGTGATCGCCTTCGGTCAGTTTTTAACCATCCTCAGAACCTCTTACCATGATGGTAGGAGAAAGAGGTAGACTGCAATAAATTAAGCATATGATGGAGGAAGTAAGTTGCAAATACTATGTGAGATGAAGAGCTTCGCAAAAGAGAGGAATTCGTGGAGGGCCACATCAAACCACTGAGACTATTGATGACTCAAGGAGAAGTTTGAGCAGGTAATATACTCCTTGACTCTTCTGGAAACATACGACCTCGGAGTTTTAACAATAAACCACACATTGATACAAAACCCTGCACTTGTGATATATACCACTGGAATTGGTTCAGCACCTCCATGACTCTTTCTCGATTGGTAAATAAATTTCCAACGAGACGCGCTACTCTTCGTTGATATTATCTCTTTCCTTTGTCAAACAGGCCGTTCTGAAAAGTTATGTCCCTCAATTTTTATGTAACAACTCTTAAAGCAATTAAAATGAAACATAAGTTATTAACATTCTACATCTTCATTCTTCGTGTCTATGCATGTATTTCTCAACATAGTTGCCCAAGGCGACGAACTCATATCTTCCAACTAGTGACCAGTATGCTTATACGGTCACTGCAAACTTTTTCACGTTGTTGACGGAGCCACAACGTCACCTTTGCTTGCACCACTTCATCACTATCAAAGTGAAGTCCTCCCAAAATTTAATTACGTTTTCGAAACAGATGAAGATCGGACGGAGCGAAGTCGGGACTGTTTGGAGGATGATGGATGAGAGTGAATCGAGGTACACTATCTGATCAAAAGTATCCGGACATCTGGCTGAAAATGACTCACTAGTTCGTCGCGTTCTCCATCGATAATGCTCCATTTCAATATAGTATTGGCTCACCCTTAGCTTTGATGCCATCTTCTACTCTCGAAGACATACGTCAAATCAGGTGTCGGAATGTTTCTTTGGGAGTGGCAGCACATTCTTCACATAGTGCTGCACTGAGGAGAGGTATTGATGTCAGTCGGTGAGGTCTGACACAAAGTCGGCGTTCCAAAACATCCCAAATGTGTTCTATAGCATTCAGGTCAGGGCTCTGTACAGGCCAATCCATTACAGTCCTTCGTGGGTGGACTATACTTAAGGAATTGCCTCCAATGAATCTCAGTTTTGCTCTTCCTTGCCTGCGATTAGTTTTGTGTGATCTTTTCACTTTAAATGACTCCATGCGCTTAGTAGGTATGAATCTGATCGCTTCCAATGATTGCTCTGCATTAGTGTAATCGTTCAGTAGTGGATTTTTTGGCTATTTACGTGCAATTCGTTACATTTGTTTATGTTGTCGATCAACTGAAAATCTTCGTACCAAGCATACATTCCCTGTAGGTGTTCCGCCACGTGACTTAATTTTTCTAGGTTTGCTATTTCTCTGTGGACAACAGCATCATTCGCGATAAGCCTCCTGAAACATCCGACGTAGTGGTACTATACACACACTTGGGATGCGCCTAAAGTTTCTTTTCATCTGGAGATTTGTCACCGTGGGAGTAACATCCTGTGCTCTGTTTACGAGAAACTCTTCATTCCAGTCACATACTTGATCAGATTCCGGGGGATCGTACTTTGTTAATCAGGTGGCATTGTGAATCTATGTCAAACGCCTTCTGGAATTCATCCAATACGGAATCAATCTGAGCCCAATGCATTGCTTTCTGGGTTCCGTAGACGAACAGACCGGGCTGCGTTTCACAAGATCGTTATTTGCCGAACCCATGCTGAACCCTACAGTGGAGATATTGCGTCTCTATAAATGTCATAACACGCTAGCACAAAAAAATGGTTGAAATGGCTCTGAGCACTATGGGACTTAACATCTGACGTCATCAGTCCCCTAGAACTTAGAACCACTTAAACCTAACTAACCTAAGGACATCACACACACCCATGCACTGCGACCGTAGCAGCAGCGCGGTTCCGGTCTGAAGCGCCTAGAACCGCTTGGCCACCGCGGCCGGCACGCTAGCACAAAACATATTCCAAATTTCTACAACAGACAGAAATCGATGATACGTTATAGGCCTTTTTGAGTTCGGAAGTGACCTACGCTTTTATCTAATCAATAGAAAGTCTTCGTTCCTCCAGTAACAGACGGCGCATTGTGGCTGTAAGAGAGGATGGGGAGCAAGTTCTTTCGCATGCTGTATGAACAATCGTTCCTCTGTTGAGAAATTTCAGCTTATTTTACATCTTGCTGTCACTTATTTCGATATCTGTCATTTTCCGTTCGTGTGATAACAGGGAAACCACCGTACGATCTCAATTATTGAAATGGGTTTGGGAAAAAGAGTTTAATATTTCGGCCTTTTCTTTATCATCCTCTTTGTTGATGGAATTTTGATAACAGATTGTCTCAACAGATGAGTTTATCCGTTTACTGATTTGCGTATACCAAAATTTCTTAGGATTACCTTCAGATTGGAAAGAGTTTTTCTTTCAAATTCGTTAAGCACATCATACATTGCTCTACTTACGGTAATTTTGGCTTCGTTCAGTGTTCGTCTGTGGGGCATTGGCTACGTTTTACGGAGCGACTTGGCGCTGTGGTTAGCACAATGGAGTCGCATCCAGGAGGACGACGGTGCAAACCTGCGTCCGGCCATCCACATTTAGGCCATCCACGATTTCCCTATCTTTCTCCAGGCAAATGCTATAATGGTTCCTTTGAGAGGACACCGCCGATTTCCTTCCCCATCCTTGATAACATCCGAGCTTGTACTCTGTCTCTAATGACTTCGATATCGACGGGACGTTAAACTAAATTTTCGTCGCTTACTTTTTGCTACATTTTAACCTGCATTGAAGCTATTTTTGTTTTGAAGCAGCCTTCTAACACAGCTCTCTTTCCCATTCTCATATACCGATTTAAGGCCTATTCGTGTTACATCATACCCTTAAGCTTTCCCGATTTAAGCTAAGCATTCGCAGGCCTGGAGAGGTTTTAAACAAAAGAGGAAGGAAAAATACATTGTAACGTACAGTCGACGGCATGGTCATTAGAGGCGAATATCAACCTCGGATTACGAAAGCATGGAAACGAAATCGTTCTTTCCGAAAAGATGCAGCAACGCCACATTCTTCGCTTGGAATATCGGTGCCAGTTGCTAAAGATGAGGTGTTCATCCGTATGTGTCTGGAGTGATTTAGGAAAACCACGGAGAGCCTAAACGTTCACAGCCGCACTAGGATTTGAACTGTCGTTCTCCCTGATGAGAGTTCGGTATGCTAACCACTGTGCCAAGGCGCTTGGATCTTGCTAACAGAAATATCTTCCTACCTTTCTTTCCGCTCATATTTAGGTACGCATTCAACAATGCTGTAACGGAATTGTGATCTTTGATTCCATCTTCTATGTTTAGTCGAAAAGTTCGAGATTCAAAACGCTAGTTCTGGGCTCTCCCCCGCACATCAGTCTAGCTTTCACCAAAGCAACCATTCACTTGTAGCAACTGAGGGTGGCCTCCGAGAACAGGCGGCAGGTGTCTTTCGTGCCGTGAGCCACGAGCTGCAGCCGGCTGCACCCAATGTGCTCAAAGGCTGTCTGCAGAGCCCCCCTCACATCTCGGACATGACTCCCACTTCCTCCCTCCCATGTCCTGCAGCCCTGGCACGTCTATTACTTGCCATAGGGCGGCGATCATCCGTCTAACTATAGCACTCCAAATGAACAGCAATGCCACATTCATCGCTTGGAATATCGGCGCCAGTTGCTAAACATGGGGTGTCCTGTTCTGGTTCAGATGTACTTTCAGGAATGAGTAACACATCAAACCAGTTTTAACCCTCATGAGGACAGTTGTGCAGCCAGTATCCTCTTTCACCTTTCGCCCAGATGTTCGCGATCTCGCCTCTGTTCATCATTCACTACAAGGTGAGAATCAATCGCCCAGGACGTGCGAATCAGAAGACTCTTCGACATCACGCATCCCAAGTGATGTCCAGAGTGTCAATGTATTCGTTTTCAGTTGCCACAATACCACCGTAGTCTAGTGCAGCAGCCTGTAACCTGAAACAATCTCCAACATACGTTTCAGCTGTTCCCTGACAACGGTCAATTCGTCCTGTATCGATAAAGAACAGCTGCAGTCCCTATCAATCTTTAATGAACATATATATCAGAAGCAGCCTCTAGAGTGAATCTAAGTACTGCAGCAGCTTATCTTTAAGTTATCAATGGGCCACAAAGTAAGCTCTCGAATACATTAATTAACACTTTGCGAAATTGGATGGCTACTTAATTACTACAGGCGGTTTGTGGGAGACGAGAGATAAAGAATACCTTTTCGTGGTGTTACATTATTGCTTGGCAAGGGGATACCTTCACATTGGCATACTGCCTTAATCTTTTGATGAAATAACGTGAGGCTGTCAAGGCGAATCTTCGTGGGTATATGTCCAAGGACTCTTTTCCGCTCCATGACAACGCCTAGGACTAATTCGCTCATTTTGCTTCTTTGAGCTATCAAACTCATGTGACCTGCACCTCAACCCCTGTCTTCTAGCCCACCGTCTAGTCACGAGTGGTGACGAGACGGCCAAAGGCGAAGTCAGCACGGCATTATTTTGGAGTCATCGACAGAGGTCACTAGCAGTCACCGCACGACTTTGCTTGTCTCTGTCACATGCAGCCAATGACACAGAAGTACGGTATCACTCCGTGTGAGAAGCCGATGAAGTGGAAGTGTGATAGCACTTGGTGTGAACTACAGGTGACGAAGAGTCACTGTATCTCTTTTGCAGCTATTGAAGTCGCCCCTAGAGGCTCACCAAGCCAGTTGTAGACCAGCTCTTGAACAGGAGTCTTGCGTCAGAGTCGCACAGTGGATATTATTCAACAATCTACGTCATTGCATCCGCTGCATCCACGACGTCTTAGACTTTTTCGTATCGGCCAACTACACTGGGCAGTGCTTACTTCAGGAGAGTAACTATTCTGTAATGAACTTAGTTCTCAATCAGGACGGTGTTATACTTCTCTAGTACTAGAAATGGAGTTAAAAGTTAATGATTCCTTGTAACATAGAGGATTATTTGATACTCTATCACACAGTTCTGTAGTGGTGTTATATATGGAGTGAACGCATAAAGACATCACTGGCACCGATTCAAAATATAATGGAGAGAGTTTGCGAAGGTTATAATAAAACCTTACTTCAAATCCTCCCCTCGTATTCTCCTGACATGGCTTTCTATCTTTTTCTCCGATGAAGAAACTGTTGTTCCGCTGTGATTATAATAAGAAGATGAGGTCATTTTCGAGACAGGACGTTCCGTTCATAGCTCCTATATTCAAGGCTCCATCAAAGGATGGAAAAATATTTTCCACTGGAAGATAAGTATGTAGAGGCGGATTAATACCTAAACCAATTCTCAATATCACTGCGTGTCTTTCTTCGAGATGATAACGGAAGCCTTACGAAGACCTATCCAATGTTCAGTCTTATTAACCTTAAATGTGCTATTAATTAACGCACAAGTGATTAGAGTACAAACATGCTCACAAACGAGCCACCACGTTGCAATATAAGTAATCCGCAGAACATAGTATATCGAGCTAAACACATAAATAACTGAGCCAACTGACCTAGGTAGCTGACCTTTTTAGACGTGTGGTCTGTGCGGCTGACTGCCATCTGGAGGGACTTCGGTTCTCGGTAATGCAAGGGATTTTTCCTTAGTGGGAGGACTGGAACGTCTCTTGAAGTCAGCTGAGGAGCAACTTTACCGAGTAGTAGCGGATCCTCATCAAGAAAACTGACAACGGACGGGAGAGCAGTCCCTTCATCTGATCTAGTGACGCTCTTGACAGAGGGTGAGATGGCGGTCGGTTGGTACTGTTGGACCCACTGGTACTTATGGAAGGAGTTTATAATTTTTCACTGACTTCACGATCTTTGGAGGGAATAATTGTTGCCATTACAATAGGTGACAGTTACATTGTCTATACGAACTACAGATAATATCTTATTTCTAGGACATAATAATTGAATATTTGAATTACGCAGGGTGTTGTACTGCGTCACTGTATGAAATACTTTAATTATAAACTTGAAATCAATGTTTCGACCGAGTTACAATGGCTTTGCTCAGAGCAAGACTGTCTTTGGTGAAGGAAAGGTGGCTGATTTATTGCAGGTGGTTAGTGTCAATACGTCATATTTTTTAAAATTTTACTACCTTACAATATAATAAGCGAATCATTGACAGAAGGGGAAGGGTGGGAAAGAAACTAATTTTAATCACAGTAACACCGGCCGCGGAAGCCCTTGTAGTTATATCGACTTTGCCATATTCGTACTGATTTACGACAGTACCAGAGCACGATCTTGACGATTACGTATGGTGCCCCTAGAGATGAAATATTTTCTGTGATGAATAATGGTTCCGCATTAAATGCCCGACCTTTATTGAGCCGTAATTCGTAAGTCGAGAGATCTTGCAACGCTGTATCTTTCAAACACAAAGCGCCAGAACCTGCTGGAAATTCTGAAGTGTTTGTTGAGAAAAGGTCTATGCACTAGCAATGTTTGAAGTTGATACACGTACACAGGACTACACACGCACTCACAATAGCTTTCCATTTTTTGCAGGGAAGATCGCAGTCCATAAAACTTTTCTATGAATTAAAGAATGAAGACCTTACCTTCATTGTCGCCGTGGAGGAACAAAAACTTCAAGACGGAATCAGACATTCTGTCATCACCACCAAACTGTCATCGCTAACTCAACTGCTGCTGATGATAATGGAACTACTGTATTCTGAAATGTTAGTTGCCTTATGCCGTCTACTTCGCTCGATCTTTTGGTCTCATTTGAGTCGTGGGTCATGTTATTCTTCCATTTCTTTAACGTTGATTGCGTGACAGCCTCAGACGTCAGTCTTGTGAGTTTTTACGTCGCCCTGCATATCAGCCTTAGCCGCAGCCCAGATACGTTCTGAGGCAGTGAGGTGAAAGCAGTACGCTGATAGACGTGTAACTGGCTTCCTGACTGTGCTGTCGAAACAACTGCACAGTTTTCTGTAGTTTACATAAATTCATTAACTCTGTAAGGCCAGCCCTTGGAAGGTTTTTTTCTAGGTTTATATCATTTCCCTTCAACAAGACCAAATATTTCATTCTTCCATGTGGACGCAGTTGCCGAACGGAATAGTACGTCTACATTAAAAAAATGGTTCAAATGGCTCTGAGCACTATGGGACTCAACTGCTGAGGTCATTAGTCCCCTAGAACTTAGAACTAGTTAAACCTAACTAACCTAAGGATATCACAAACATCCATGCCCGAGGCAGGATTCGAACCTGCGACCGTAGCGGTCTTGCGGTTCCAGACTGCAGCGCCTTGAACCGCATGGCCACTTCGGCCGGCATGTCTACATTATTCGGAGTGACATATGGTAACAACCAATAACAAACCAGCTTTTAATTAATGTATAAAACTGAAAAATCGTTGCTTTTTTGCATTAAATCGCTTACGAGGTCAGTACAATCCATAAGCCCTTACTGCTACAGGTTCGCAATTTACGCTCACTATACGCTATGGTGCACAGTCATAGAACACTTCCACGACCACTAATAAAAAATACAGAAAGTATCGTCTTTTGAAAATTTATACAAGCGTGTAGCGCGAACACACGTAGTTTTACTGATAAAGAAATTTGCAGACCTCTCACTCCTGTCTGCAGCCCGCGCCTGATTGATTAAAAGTGTCGTGTCGGCAATAACATAACGGGGTGTAAAATTCTCCATACTTATCGCCAAAGATAGTAGAGCTAAATCAGTGCGAACAATAGCTACAGAGTGCCATGATTGGCCCACGACTTCCTAAATATTTGTGTGTGCTGTTGGCATACTCATTACTCTGTGGCTTGTATCTTCCGTCCGTGTTAAAGAACGTGCGGTAGATTTGTTGATTCATGTTTCACCAGTCCATGTTCTATTCTCGGGATTAAATTACCAAAGTTTAATAGAGAAATGATACCTCCACGTCACAGACTCTTCCTGAAAATCCTTCCCATTTGAACTAAAAATCTCTTACATACACGATATACGGGGCGAGCCTAAATTCGAACACCCAGACACCGTAGCGATTATATGTATACTAAAGTAAAGTATCTGTGACAGTGCAGAAATAACTGCAAAACTTACGAATGTGGAGATTGAAAACATGCACTGCGCTTCAAACTTAATGGACTACGTTTCCCAAATCCCGTAATTGTCTCTCATTGTGACGCAGAAGTTTAAAATTTAGCTCAAAGGTACTTACAACCTTTCTCTCTAATGGTGAAAATGCATGAGTCCCTGCGACGTAACCCTCGGGCTCGGGTACGCTTTAAACATCAAAATGTTGACATATACGAAAAAAGACCAGAGCTCATGTAAGGTGTAAGGTGGGCTAATTACGCTAAATTGACACCAAATTTCACCACAATTATTCCCAGTAATACTATGGAAGTGTCACACGGTTGGAAGTCGTCACAGCCATATTTCACCCCTTCCTTTGAAGTCTATCCTTTGGAGGTCAGAACAGCGATGCCCAGCGTTTAAAATCAAACAGTTATCTTGTGGATGGCAGAGGAAAACAGTTGACACACATCGCCGCTCAGTACCATCTCGTAAAGGCAACAGGAGTACGTATAAAGCGTGTCAATGAAAGCATCTGTTCTCTGGGGGTGTTAATTCCCACATACTTCTTGATCGGAAACGAAGGTTCGCAGTTATTTGAGGAACAGGAAAACGCTCTTGACAACCTTTCACACAGCTGACAGTCGCTGGACGACTCAGCCCGTCTCAAAGGGCGTCGTGCAACAACAACCCCGTGACTGCTCCACTTTGGAGTGTACCGCGACGTCAGTTTTTCCTTCGGTATTCATGGTGGAACCACTAGGAATCATCCTGAACAACTCGACGGACTTTGAACATCATTCGAAGTAGAAAAGAGTGTTAATGCTTTTTCAGCCCTCCTGTTTTGGTCCCCTCGTGACGAGGCCACTGTGAAGAGGGAGGGGGGGGGGGGGGGAGCGTTGAGGGAGCTGCGTGATCAAAATTGCAAAGTTTCCCTCTAACCAACCCCCTACCCCAAAGTTCGGCAATATAGGTGCCAACCGCACACCTTTGCCGAGCACTTACAAGTTGGACCTGTGCAGTGACAGCCAGTCACTGATTACAAGGAGCCGACGAGACAGACATCCCTTTCAACACTCCTTGGGTTTTTCATACAGCCAGCGACGTAGTGTCACGCAGCTCAGAAGTGTCTATATGGCTGCCTGTCATACAGGTGCCCCGTAATCGGTGACTTTCTATCTCCGTAGAAGTACATTTTTAAAGTGCTATATACCAGAGAATCGTCCGAGTCGACAGTATTGTCTAAGGCCGTCGGGATCGTGATCCTATCGCTCATCGTACTGAGAAGTTTTCAACAGTAATACGAGTGTGTGTATCAATGCCCAAAGGGAATGGTTGGTTTCGTTGACGCCCTTTAAGCCACTCACTGAGGTCTTTTCGTGTCGTTACTGAGTACTAAGCGGTGATGTGTCGGAAATGTTTTCCTCGGCCACCCACAGGAAAACTGATTTTAACGTTGGTCGAAGCGATTCTTAGCTCCAGTGCAGAGGCGTCAAGAGAAGGGTTCAGATGTGGGTAAGAGGGGTTCCGGCGACCACCCCATTGTGTGACACATCCAGTGGCGTTGGGTTGAATTGTCGCGAAATTTGTTGCCAACGTGAAGTCACCTTACACCTCAAATGAACTTCTCACTCTTTCTTTTTTTCACATTTGCTGTTTGCAGGGTCACCGATTCCGAAGATGACGTTTCAGGGCACCACAAGTTTTCACCATTACATAGGAAGTTTGTAGGCACCATTTAATCAAATTCCAAACATTTGCATCGAAAAGGGAGACAATTACGTGGTTTCGAATAATTGACCGTTTAATTGTTTTGGATAGTGTAGGAGTGACAGGTTGCGTACTTCAAATAAAATAATAATGGTGCGCGTATTGCCAAGAACATACAGCGTCTTCCGAGCAGAAGCACATAGCAATCTCCCTGCTTCTCCAAAACATTAAGGACTCAGTGGATCATGATTATGTGCACTGTTCGTAGCTTAGCTGCAATCGTACTTACAATAGTAGAATGGAAGCACTTAGCAGTACTTCCACATTTCCTGTCAGTGGAAAACTCTGCATAAACACTTCACTTAATGCAGCAGACCGTTGTACCTAATGCACATCAACCCCCTTACAGGTTGTTTTTGGTGGCGTTTGTACATACGGAGCCATGGAGATCAACTTTTCTAACCTGTACTTTAAATAGCAACGCATTACGTGATGAAGTCAATGGTACGGATATTTTCAGGTCTATTTGGAGGTGTTTTAGGAGATACACAATAATGGTGAGTAATGAATGCTTCGCATAAGGCAGGATGTTCCAACCGAGATCCAGGGAGCCGGAGCGCTGGAGCGCTCACTGTGGCAGCTCGGAGCCCGCGTGGAGGGGTAAAGCGAACTCACTGCCCCCTGGCCGCATGCAGCCGCAACTGACGCAGTAATCCGTGTTCAATGACAGCTATGAATAGCCGCGGGAGCCCTGTACCTCTATTGGAGGATACCATTCTATTCATTGAGAGGGATGGTCGTCCGCAGTGTCTTGTATGTCATAAAGTATTTAATTCTGCGAAGAGGTACAATATACAACGACATTATACACCTCTTCACGCAGCGCACTACTATCAGGTAGAAGGCGTTGAACGCAGAGAAGGGTCGCTCACATCATTGCGACGAGTGGCAAGCCGTTTTCGGTGGGACAATTCGTAAAATCGTGCATGGTAGCAGTTGCAGAATGTTTGTTTCCAAGGGAGATGCAAGCAATTGAAGGGGTTTGCCTGTTGAAGCAAACAATGTCTCGTCGAATCCTGGACATGGCAACGGATTTAGAGATACAGCTCAGGAAAAAGGCGGAGACCTATGTTGCATATTCGCTAGCGCTTCACGAAAGGACTGTGCTCAGCTTGCAGTCTTTGTGCGTGGTGCCGACATGGAGCTCCAAGTAACTAAAGAACTCTTGAATGTGGTACCACTCGATTGCACTGCAACAGGACGTGACATTTTTGAAGCTGTTTGTGAATCAGTGGACAATATGAATTTGCCGTGGGATAAGCTCCATTCTGTAGCGACAGACGGTGCACCACAAATGATCGGGCGTCACTAAGGTTTTACTTCTCGTTTGAAAAATAAACTCAGGGAGGAATTCGGGAAAGACATTTTGACTCTTCATTGTTTTATTCACTAAGAGGCACCGTGTGCTGAAACAGTAGAGCTAGGTGGCATAATGAAAGGTGTCGTGAAGTGTGTGAATTTTGTGCAGCGTCACGGTGTGAATCATCGCCAATTCAAAGAATTCCTGAAAGATATGGAAGCGGAGTATGGGGATATACCTTACCACAGTACAGTTCGTTGGCTGAGTCGGGGAAAAGTTCTTAATGTTTTCTTTGCCATTCGTGAGGAAATATCCCTTTTTCTCGAAATGAAAGGGGAAGAAATGCGTTGTCTGAATGAAACAAAATGGATATCAGACCTGGCGTTCCTAGCTGAGATAACTATGCATCTGAATGATTTGAATCTGTCATTGCAGGGCAAAGGGCAGCTAATCGTTGACATGCACGACCAGATCAAAGCGTTAATGGAAAAGTTACGTTTATTTCAGACGCAGATGAGTAATGGACAATTAACGTTCTTCAATCGTCTTGCTTCTCTAAAACTATCTGAAGATACTACTTTCGTCGATTACCATGCGAAGTTAAAGCTGCTCATCACATCGTTTGAAACACGATTCCGAGACCTCACTAGTTAGAAAATGGAACTTAAGGTGTTCAGCGCTCCTTTTTCAGTTTCCCCCGATGACCTAAAAAATGGTTCAAATGGCTCTGAGCACTATGGGACTCAACTGCTGAGGTCATTAGTCCCCTAGAACTTAGAACTAATTAAACCTAACTAACCTAAGGACATCACAAACATCCATGCCCGAGGCAGGATTCGAACCTGCGACCGTAGCGGTCTTGCGGTTCCAGACTGCAGCGCCTTTAACCGCACGGCCACTTCGGCCGGCTCCCGATGACCTATCATCGTCACCTCAGTTGTAGATTATTGATTTGCAAAATTCAACTTTGTTGAACGAGGGGTAATACAACACGTTGGATTTTTCACGATGGTGTCGTTCATCACAGCAAAAAAACATTTCCCAAGCTTCACAACAATGTCGCTCAGATCATGTGCATGTTTGGATCTACGTATTGTTGTGAGCAGCTTTTCTCAGCAATGAACAGACTAAAAAGTAAGGAACGATCGTTTCTTCAGGATGCAACAATGAAGGCCATCCTCCGCATTCACGCTGCGAACACTTTGACGTCTGATGAAAAGAAAATGTCAAGCTACAGAGGCCCAATAAATTTAGTATGCCATTTCTTGTAAAACAGTTGTTTCTTATTTATTTCCTGAACATCGTATTTCCTGGTGTAGCATGTCACCACGTGTTAACAGCTAAGAATATGAGGTTGTAGATATTGTAAGACGCAGCTGGCACATCAAAACGCTTGCCTTGCCACCTGCCTCAGCCTGCCGTGCCACCTACCGGCGTGCCGTCCCACTTGATGGTCACAGCGAGCGACACGGCTGCCTGGAACAGGGAGCGCTCCGCAGCTCACAACGCGAGCCTGGCATAAGGGATCGCGTGGCCTATGATGTTCTCAGCCACGATTTCAACTGGTAGTCGACTGTTTACAACTCGTAGAAACACTAATTTGGTCCTGAATTCACCAACGAAACATTCCTACTCCTGACAGGCATAAGGTTCCAGATTACTCCTATCCTTGATTAATGGACGAGATTTTTCACAGATCACCATCGATGTAGCGAATAATAAAAGCCGACTGAATAGGCAAACGCGTAGTAGTAACAAAATAGTAACCAGGTATTGTAATTATTTATGAAGCGGGTTTGTCATCCTACTGGTGTCATAATCTGCTGAAATAATACAATGGACGTGAAAGTGGTAAGCATGACTATTAATGTTAATCGATACAACCGATGTCAGAGGCTACGTCAGAAGTAGGTTCGAATGTAGTTGAAGAAGTTGGGTGGAACAATACACACAGTCGATGTGACTATGTGATACGTAACGTTGAAATATAGTCATCATGGATACAAGAAGCAGGATAGTCCAAGCAGGACAGGGCACCAGCTACACGAGACAGCGATGAGATACTTGTCTTTCTACGGAAAATAAGTGTGCGGTGAAATTTTCAAAGGCCACTTTTGCATTCAAGGAATCATGCTGTGGCTAATGCTAATTCTAATTTTGGTTCAGCCTTTACGAGGTGTATTCAAGTTACAATGAGCCCGAATTTTTTTCTCAGGATTGAAAACAGAAACATCACAGGTTTTGTTGTGAAATACTTGTGCTTGCGTTGTGAATACGTGATAGAAATTGCAGCACTATATGGCACACAGACCTCTAGCGCCAGCAGTGTTACCAAATCAGATTTTTAAAATCTGACTCTGGCTTATTTTTAATACTATTTAACTGAAAAATGTCGGCCTGCTTAGCTGGGTGGTAACGTGCTTGCCTACGATGCAAGCGGGCCCGGGTTCGAGTCCCGGAAAAGTTGGAGATTTTCTCCGCTCGTGGACTGAGTGTTGTGTTGTCCTCATCACCATTTCATCCTTTAATCACCGGCGCGCAAGTCGCCCAATGTGGCGTCGAATGAAATAAGACTTGCACTTGGCGGCCGAACTTCGCCGAATGGGGCCTTCGGCCAACGATGCCAAACGCTCTCTTCCTAAATGAAAAATGAGTGTTTTAGCTGGGGACCGGACGTATGGCGCTCTTTACAGTCATTTGACTATTTGAGATTTCTCTTCATTGTGGGAAAGCGTTAATATACTTGTTGATTAATGTGTCGGGATCATCGTAATTAACATATATGAAGATAGTAACTGTTCTCGAAAGAACAGATGTCATTGACGACCGTGCAGCTTCTCTAGAATAAAGGATAATTAGAGGAAACTCTCAGCAGCCGAAAGGCATTGTTGATATACCTCGATGGGGACAGCTGAAAATGTGTGCCCCGATCCGAATTCGAACCCGGGGATCTCCTGCTTACATGGCAGACGCTCTATCCATCTGAGCCTCCGAGGACACATATGAATAGCACTGCTATAGGGACTTATCACTTGCACACCTCCCGTGAGAGCCACATTCCCAGCTGTCCACAATTTACGTACATATGTAGACTGCGGGCAGTTGGAAATGTGGGTCTCACGGGAGGCGTGCAAGGCATGCACGGTTGGTAAGTGTTCCGGGCTAATCAACGTACCCGGACACAAGACCAAACACGTAACGACGAGAGCGTTACTAGGAAGGCTGTTGCTGCATAGCTAACATCAGCAAAGTATCGGTGTTTCACATTTAAGAAGGTAGCTGTTCTAAGCAATGCAGACATATATTTATGCAGGATGAATAAGTAATTATACACTTCGTAAATGCAAACAGTGTGCCAGCAACCGAACTGAGAAGAGAAACAGCAGTAGTTTGCTAAGCGTAAGAAGTAACGTAACATGACAGTACAGATATTCTTCAGTTTCACCTGTAAGTGCATAGCAGAAACATTATTTATATTTTTACTGTTGTTGTTGTGGTCTTCAGTCCTTAGACTGGTTTGATGCAGCTCTCCATGCTACTCTATCCTGTGCAAGCTTCTTCATCTCCCAGTACCTACTGCAACCTACATCCTTCTGAATCTGCTTAGTGTATTGATCTCTTGGTCTCCCTCTACGATTTTTACCCTCCACGCTGCCCTCCAATGCTAAGTTTGTGATCCCTTGATGCCTCAAAACATGTCCTACCAACCGATCCCTTCTTCTAGTCAAGTTGTGCCACAAATTTCTCTTCTCCCCAATCCTATTCAATACCTCCTCATTAGTTACGTGATCTACCCATCTTATCTTCAGCATTCTTCTGTAGCACCACATTTCGAAAGCTTCTATTCTCTTCTTGTCCAAACTTGTTATCGTCCATGTTTCACTTCCATACATGGCTACACTCCATACAAATACTTTCAGAAACGACTTCCTGACACTTAAATCTATACTCGATGTTAACAAATTTCTCTTCTTCAGAAACGCTTTCCTTGCCATTGCCAGTCTCCATTTTATATCCTCTCTATTTCGACCATCATCAGTTATTTTACTCCCTAAATAGCAAAACTCCTTTACTACTTTAAGTGTCTCATTTCCTAATCTAATCCCCTTAGCATCACCCGATTTAATTTGACTACATTCCATTATCCTCGTTTTGTTTTTGTTGATGTTCATCTTATATCCTCCTTTCAAGACACTGTCCATTCCGTTCAACTGCTCTTCCAAGTCCTTTGCTGTCTCTGACAGAATTACAATGTCATCGGCGAACCTCCAAGTTTTTACTTCTTCTCCATGAATTTTAATACCTACTCCGAATTTTTCTTTTGTTTCCTTTACTGCTTGCTCAATATACAGATTGAATAACATCGGGGAGAGGCTACAACCCTGTCTCACTCCTTTCCCAACCACTGCTTCCCTTTCATGCCCCTCGACTCTTATAACTGCCATCTGGTTTCTGTACAAATTGTAAATAGCCTTTCGCTCCCTGTATTTTACCCCTGCCACCTTCAGAATTTGAAAGAGAGTATTCCAGTTAACGTTGTCAAAAGCTTTCTCTAAGTCTACAAATGCTAGAAACGTAGGTTTGCCTTTTCTTAATCTTTCTTCCAAGATAAGTCGTAAGGTTAGTATTGCCTCACGTGTTCCAACATTTCTACGGAATCCAAACTGATCTTCCCCGAGGTCCGCTTCTACTAGTTTTTCCATTCGTCTGTAAAGAATTCGCGTTAGTATTTTGCAGCTGTGACTTATTAAACTGATAGTTCGGTAATTTTCACATCTGTCAACACCTGCTTTCTTTGGTATTGGAATTATTATATTCTTCTTGAAGTCTGTGGGTATTTCGCCTGTCTCATACATCTTGCTCACCAGATGGTAGAGTTTTGTCATGACTGGCTCTCCCAAGGCCATCAGTAGTTCTAATGGAATGTTGTCTACTCCCGGGGCCTTGTTTCGACTCAGGTCTTTCAGTGCTCTGTCAAACTCTTCACGCAGTATCTTATCTCCCATTTCATCTTCATCTACATCCTCTACCATTTCCATAATACTGTCCTCAAGTACATCGCCCTTGTATAAACCCTCTATATACTCCTTCCACCTTTCTGCCTTCCCTTCTTTGCTCAGAACTGGGTTGCCATCTGAGCTCTTGATATTCATACAAGTGGTTCTCTTCTCTCCAAAGGTCTCTTTAATTTTCCTGTAGGCAGTATCTATCTTACCCCAAGTGAGACAAGCCTCTACATCCTTACATTTGTCCTCTAGCCATCCCTGCTTAGCCATTTTGCACTTTCTGTCGATCTCATTTTTGAGACGTTTGTATTCCCTTTTGCCTGCTTCATTTACTGCATTTTTATATTTTCTCCTTTCATCAATTAAATTCAATATTTCTTCTGTTACCCAAGGATTTCTATTAGCCCTCGTCTTTTTACCTACTTGATCCTCTGCTGCCTTCACTACTTCATCCCTCAGAGCTACCCATTCTTCTTCTACTGTATTTCTTTCCCCCATTCCTGTCAATTGTTCCCTTATGCTCTCCCTGAAACTCTCTACAACCTCTGGTTCTTTCAGTTTATCCAGGTCCCATCTCCTTAAATTCCCACCTTTTTGCAGTTTCTTCAGTTTCAATCTGCAGTTCATAACCAATAGATTGTGGTCAGAATCCACATCTGCCCCTGGAAATGTCTTACAATTTAAAACCTGGTTCCTAAATCTCTGTCTTACCATTATATAATCTATCTGATACCTATTAGTATCTCCAGGATTCTTCCAGGTATACAACCTTCTTTTATGATTCTTGAACCAAGTGTTAGCAATGATTAAGTTATGCTCTGTGCAAAATTCTACAAGGCGGCTTCCTCTTTCATTTCTTCCCCCCAATCCATATTCACCTACTATGTTTCCTTCTCTCCCTTTTCCTACTGACGAATTCCAGTCACCCATGACTATTAAATTTTCGTCTCCCTTCACTACCTGAATAATTTCTTTTATCTCGTCATACATTTCATCAATTTCTTCATCATCTGCAGAGCTAGTTGGCATATAGACTTGTACTACTGTAGTAGGCATGGGCTTTGTGTCTATCTTGGCCACAATAATGCGTTCACTATGCTGTTTGTAGTAGCTAACCCGCACTCCTATTTTTTTATTCATTATTAAACCTACTCCTGCATTACCCCTATTTGATTTTGTATTTATAACTCTGTAATCACCTGACCAAAAGTCTTGTTCCTCCTGCCACCGAACTTCACTAATTCCCACTATATCTAACTTTAACCTATCCATTTCCCTTTTTAAATTTTCTAACCTACCTGCCCGATTAAGGGATCTGACATTCCACGCTCCGATCCGTAGAATGCCAGTTTTCTTTCTCCTGATAACGACGTCCTCTTGAGTAGTCCCCGCCCGGAGATCCGAATGGGGGACTATTTTACCTCCGGAATATTTTACCCAAGAGGACACCATCATCATTTAATCATACAGTAAAGCTGCATGTCCTCGGGAAAAATTACGGCCGTAGTTTCCCCTTGCTTTCAGCCGTTCGCAGTACCAGCACAGCAAGGCCGTTTTTACTGTAAGATAAGAAAATCACGCGAAAGAAACTGACAAGAAAATTTTTGTTTCAATAAATTTTTTCGTCAAAATATCGAGGTTTTAAAAATTCAAACAACGTTTTACATTGACAGTTATTTGCAATTCTGTAATGTTAGCAAATTGCAAATTGAGGAAATACATTCATGCTAGTCCGTTGCACACTACACTTACTATTAAAAATTAAAACTGCACAATAGTAAACCGTGCTTTATTTCAGCTTTTTTCTGGTTTTTTGTACACAGGTTTAGATTACTTCGATTTGAAGAGTTAGCAACACTGGGTGGGATTTAGGACTGTTTTTGATACGCATGTTTTCATTACAAAAATAGCCTGTAATAATTCGTTTTCTCTTCTTGTGTGGTGTGACACCTACTGAAAATCATCGCCACCTGAAAATTGCACGGAATTCGCCCAGCGGTCTAAGACGCTGCAGTCGTGGACTGTGCGGCTGGTCCCCGCGGAGGTTCGAGTCCTCCCTCGGGGATGGGTGTGTGTGTGTTTGTCCTTAGGATAATTTTGGTTAAGTAGTGTGTAAGCTTAGGGACTGATGACCTTAGCAGTTAAGCCCCATAAGATATCACACACATTTGAATCGCCACCTGAGAGAGACATGTGGTGACGGTATAGTGGACATGTCTGACGTGCGTTCGTGTATGGGAAAGTTCAAAGAATGCAAAACATCACAACAAACCAAGACAATCTAGAGCTCGCACCACGCGGTCTGACGACATGATGGAGCTAGTGGAGGAAGTTGTTTTGGAGGGTCGTCGAATGACTGTCGAACACATCCCCAAAGTTGGTATACCAGTGAAATTTGTGCACACTATCATGCCTGAAGACCTGCAAATGCGAGAAATGTCCTCCAAATTGGGCTACGAATGCTGACAGTCGAGTACAATGTTGCGCACGTGCCGTGTTGCCAGGCAACGTCAAGTGTCATGATGATATGAATCGGGCTTTCTTTTCATCGGATGAGACAATGAAATGGTTTCCGAACCCTGAAACAGAGCTCCAGTTAGCTCAATAGAAACACACCAGAACAGTTCGGGCAAGCGCCAGTACTGGAACAATGGCGGCTTCCATTTTGTCGGAAACCAATGGCGTAATCCCCATTCGTTGCGCTCCAAAAGGTTACAGGAGCATCCTAACAAGATATCTTGAAGTACAAATTCCTTCTCGTATTGGGTTAAAAATGGCCGGAAAAAGATCCACCACCAGGACAATGCACCAGCGCATCCGGTGAACACAACGTTCCAGATTCTTCGAGAGGACAACTCTGAAGCGACTTCGCATGATCCCTACCCATCGAGCCAGGCTCCTAGCGATGTTCGGCTGTTTCCAAAGATCAAAGAGACTCTCCCTGGTCGCTTATTCACCAGCTGTGCCGTTAATTGATCAGCGATTTTCCAGTGGTTAAACCAGGCTCCTAAAAGGTGTTTGCAGGGGCTGTGAGATGACAGCATCGACGTTATGAGAAACGTCTACGGCTGCAGGGAGAGTACGTCGAAAAGCGGCACGAGCTACATAATTTTCGCGTGATACGATTTTGAGAAAAAAATCGGTGGTGTCATAGCTTTAATGTAAATAGCATATCTGTGTTGTCAAGGTAAAATAGTGCCCATTGTAGTCAACAACGATTTTATGAGGAAAGACGTATTTTGCAAGCCACCGTCTCGAGATGCATTAAATGGGATTTCACCTTGAGCAACTGGGTAGTGCATCGAAGTACCTTCCACACTCTGAATGTTTCTGATGCTAAAATGTGCTGGTAATGACCAGGAAGCCTAGTCCCTGGTTGCTGCTTGGAAACAGTGATTATCGTGTTGCAGTGGCCGAATCACTTATCGACGGGGAGTGCAACAATATGCTGCCTAACTGAATTTTGATCATAGTGTCAAATAGTACATATATATAGATATGGCACTATCTCCTCTTTGTCTTTTAGGACGTCATAAGAAAACAGTTTTTACCTAAATTTACGGTTCTAGGCGCGCAGTCCGGAACCGCGCGACAGCTACGGTCGCAGGTTCGAATCCTGCCTCGGGCATGGATGTGTGTGATGTCCTTAGGTTAGTTAGGTTTAAGTAGTTCTGAGTTCTAGGGGACTGATGACCACAGATGTTAAGTCCCATAGTGCTCAGAGCCATTTGAACCATTTGAACCTAAATTTACACTTTTCTTAATCGTCTTTGTAAGTATATTCACATTTTCTGCCAGTCTATAGCGGTTATCAAAAGACCGTCGTTTTTCATATCAGGAACTCAGCCGATTTTTTACGTCGTTTGGAGGGACTGCGGTTTAATGACTCTGATATTTTAGTGAGTTTCGATGTGGTCTCTCTTTTTCCCTCGTGTTCCACTGTCTGATTCGTTGCGGTTAACTGAGGCTGCGTTTGGTGCTGAATTAACTAATCTCTTTCGGCTTGTGTTGACGTGCACTTACTTTTTATTCAATGACCAGTATTACGAGCAGACAGATGGAGTTGCAGTGGGTAGCCCGTTGTTTCCTGTGATCGAAAATTTGTTTATGGAAAACTTCGAGGAACGTGCATTGGAGTCGGAACCTTTGAAATCCGCTTGTTTCTTTAAATATGTTGACGATACCTTTGTTGCTTGGCCTCATGGTAGGGACAATTTGAATGCCTTTCTAGAACATCTGAACTCGATCCACCCGAATCATCGACAGATTGAACGTGCGTTGCGCTATCGACCAACTGTACATCGGGTGATTGATGATAATCTGAATCGACACCTAAGTCTACTGCCTTTTTGCGTTAAGTAGGAAACACTTACAACCTGATAGGTTGCATGTCACGGAAATACGATGTGAAATGTGTTTTACGACCTCCATCTAAAATCAGAACGCTTTTGAGTTCTGTTAAGGATGATCTTGGTCTGCGTGAAGCGGGTGTATATCGCATTCCTTGTAGCAGTGGCATGGCATGTATTGGTCAAACTATCAGCACCGTGGAGGACCGATGTACTAAGCATAAACGGCACACACGATTACAGCAGCCAAGTAGATCTGCTATTGCTGGACTTTTCAAGCGAAGAGCTGAAGGGAGTTACTATGGACACTTTTACGTGAATTCTGAAAGGAGACAGTCCTGCTTGTGGTAACGGCTGGTAATCGGTTGTGTAGGTGATTGATTCTGGGTGGTGAACGGCCGGTACCAAGTCTTAACTTCTGAAGGGACTTGATATTTCGAAATGTCAGAATGTCCTCCAGATTAGGACTTCAAATTTTTCGGCTTGTTTTATGGAACTGAGGATACACAGCGTATGAGTTACTATTCTTTCTACCAAGTGTGATAATTGGTGAATCATCATGTTGAATTCTGCTCTGTTTTCAGCCGGTGCAGATATTATTAAATGGGCTTAGTTTTACTTTCTTTCATTAAGTACATTTCTCGTAACACTCTCAACGTAATTTTACTGGATTTCATAAAGGTATGTTCTGTCTGTATTTTAAATTAGTGTCGTAGGACCAATTCCAGTGTTTTCAAGATGTCCTTCCTCTAATAAATAATATTTAATTCTCAATGTTATTAATTAATTACAGTTGTTAGAATAGAACCTTTGTTATTAAATTACTCATTTAACTTGTAATTGTATTTCTGGGTATTTTATTAATTCGCAGTTCTAGTCAAAGCGTAGACTGTTTGACTGCAGGTCCACAGCTATGGTTATTATTTGCAGCGAATTAGCTGCTAGACACGATATCGTACGCGATCCTATGACTACAACGAACTTAAACAGAGTGGTGCGTAGCCCAAATACCTAATGTATGAATAAGTGCAGGTAAACATGCAACTTATTTGCTTTGCTCATACTTGATGCTGTTTACAAGAGTAGTTGCACTAGCTATAACCATTACGTGTTTTCACAAGGGGATGGTGGAGATGATGGACAAAGAGGGGAGGAAGGAGGAGGGGACAGAGAGGGTAAGGAGGTGGAGACAGAAGAGAGAGAGGGGGGGGGAAGAGGGTAGAGGCAGAGACACTGAGAGATTGGGGAAGGAGGAGATGGACTATGTATGAGAGGGAGAAGAAAGAGAGATGGGGAAAGAGATGAAGGAAGAGGAGGGGATGAACTAAGAGAGGAGGAGGAGGAGGTTGACAGAGTGAAGAGAGGGGGAGGGGGGAGAAGGAAGTCGGGACTTATGTGCATTCATATACTTATTTAGCAACTGTGAAGCATTGTAGCGTCCGCTAGTTACAAATAATTTGGAACTCACAGAATCTAAGCTGTTTCTTACGGGAAGAGGAAACAAATATCGTCGTTATCTTGTTACATTACAGACATTATGCACCTACTTAAAACGACGTTACAAGGGTTTATAACCGCCGTTACCTTCACCGAAGCAGCGAATTATTACTTGCAGCGAATTAGATGCGAGGCACGATACCGTACGTGCATGGCTCGATCCTATGACTACTGCTTCCTTTCGGACTGTTACTTTTCTCACATTCTGCTCACATATGCTTTCCACAAATCTCTGTTTGCAGATACTTTCTTTCGAATATACGCTCACCTCTTACAAGCATTTCAGTATCCGAAGGAATCACTCGTTGTACAGCACTTATTGTCTACAGATATCCCACCTTTACTGCTTATATTTTCCTGTCAGGAAGAGCCAAGCGCTGACTGCTAGACTGCTCCCGACATGAAAGAGCGCTGCTTTGTCGCTGCATGGAATGGGCACACTAAACTCCGCTCTAAAACTCTCTTTTTTTGTGAGCGGATGTCTGTCGCCTCTACTTTTCAGTCTGTACTATGAAAAAGCAACAAATAAAGGAAAGGTTCAAGAGTGGGATTAAAATTCAAGGCAATAAGATATCAGTGATAAAGATTCGCTGATGACATTGCTTTCTACAGTGAATGTGAAGAACAGGACTTGTTCAAGGGAATAAACAGTCTGATCACGCAATATCGATTGAGAATAAATAGAAGAAAGACAAAAGTAACAAAACGTAGCAGAAATGAGGATGGCGAGAAACAAAGAATAATAGTTGGTGATTACGAAGTAGGTGAAGTTAAGGAAATGCGTTACCTAGTCAGCAAATAAGTGACGATGGCCGGAGAAAGAAGGATATTAAAAGGGGCTAGCACTGGCAAAAAGGGAATACCTGGCTAATAGAAGTCTACTACTGTCAAACATAAGCCTTAATATTGAGGCATAAACTTCTGAGAATGTACATTTGAAGTACAGCACATTAGTGAAACACGGATTGTGGGAAAACCGGAACAGAAGAAAATTGAAGCATCTGAAATGTGGTGCTACAGAAGAACATAGGTGGACTGAAAAGAAAAAGAATGAGGAGGTTCTCCGTACCATCGATGAGAAAAGGTATGTGTGGAAAACAGTGACATGAAGAACGGACAGGACAATAGGACATCTGTTAATACATTAAGGAACAACTTCCATGGTATTAGAGGGAACTGTATAGGGGAAAAACTATAGGGAAAAACAGAGATAGGCGTATGTCCAGGAAATAAATTATAACGAAGGTTTCAAGTGCTATTCTGGGATGAATAAGTTGGCAGAGGAGAGATATTTCTGACTATCTGCATTGAACCAGTGAGAAGGCTGATGAGCCAATATAACCCAAAAGAGCTTTAGCTGTTAAAATATTACGAATACTGTACATAACATCATATAATCTGCAACACTTCTCTTATTTAGTGCATGGTTGAAGACACTGAAACGAGGTTTCGAACAAATGACTGTATGTAGAGGACCACGTCATTTCGTTACAGGATTGATACTCTTACATCTACAGATATATTAAAGTCAGTAGTAGGGCAAAATTGTAAAAATATTCGAATTTTTTATTGCGTAATTTATTAGATTAATTCTTTAAGGATAACATCGCAAAGTTCCATAATCGAATTCTGTCTAGAAATTTGTTTAAAAAAATTTATTTGGATGTCTGCGCCTACCACGCCCTCTCTTTCTGTGCTGTGACCCACACATTCCGTAAGCTAGAAATTTTTTTGCAATGATCTCTCGTTCACCCAATCGAAACGAACTGCAGATGAGTCTATAAGGCTGCAAGAAAGATTATCTTCGGTTTTCCCTATGTTTACAACGTGTTTTTCTCAATTGTACGTGCTACAAATTACTTGAGTTTCTAGTTTTGCATATATCAAACCGTTTTTCTCAAAATGGGTCGTAACAATGAACGCATATTCAAAAAACGTGAGGAAATTTCACGTTTCACACGTAAATGGCACAGAAAATTTATATAACATTGTTACACATGCTGCTTCTAAGTGTGAAGAAAATTTTCAACATAGTCACTGACTTCATCGAAGAAGAAAATTAGTGAAGGTATCGATGATGTTGTGTACAGCGCCAAAGACCAGTTTTCTATTGGATTTAGGTTAACTGACTTAGAAATACTAGCCCATGTGAATAATGTTTCATGTGCACTTGTTAATTGTGGGTCAAACGGCCTGAAACTGTACGGTGACAGTGACAGCAATAGCACTATATATATATATATATATATATATATATATATATATATATATATATATATATATATATATATATATATATATATATGAGGCGAATACAAATTGCGTTACGTCGTAAGATTCCTACGTGTAGGCAGAGAAGGCACAAGGCTTGATGAACACGCCTGCACCAGTGACTAGATTCAGTGATTACAACAGAACACTCCTCAGTGCTCTTGAATTTGAGTGCAAGCAGATTATGAAAGTAGCTGTTGAGGGAGGAGAGGAAGGAGACTGTGTAGTGAAGACAGAGCTGTGTGTCTCTTTTGATGGAACCTGGACGAAGAGAGGCCATACATTCATGGTGTACCATTTGTCATTCGTGGGGATACAGTTAAATCTTGACTTCCAAGTGATGAGTAAATATTGCTCAGTAAAGAACAGTGATGGCAATGAAGAAGAAAGGAGGCAGCAGGAATACAAGGAAGTGTGCTCCAATAATTACAGTATTCCAAAGGTCAGTTTAACAATACAGTGTTAAGTGCGTGAAGTATCTAGGTGATGGAGATCCCAGTGCTTTTAAGATTGTTTTAGAGAGTAATCATTGTGGATCACCAACTTAAACTGAAAAACTTGTATGTGTGGGGCACGTTCAAAAGCGAATTGGAAGCAGATCTCTCAGATTGAAGAAAAAAATGAAAGTCAAGAAACTGCAAATTGGAAAGCCACTGGGAGGTGTTCTCAGACTGACAGACAAGAAAGTTCACACTTTACAAGCACATTATGGAAAGCTAGCAAGGATAGCTTACACAGAGTGAAAAAATGCAGCAAGCCATGTGAGCAGTATTCTTTCACAAACTTTTCACAGATAATAATCTTAAACATTCGCCTTGAGACATATCGTGGTGAAAATATCTTCAGGCAGAAGCCAATGGAAAGCCATAAATACACAAACATGGTTTTTCAGTTGCTGTATTAGAAGCTATAAAATCAACTTTCAGGTACCTAGCCAATCTTGAACTGCTGAAAAAGTGTGTACATGCAAAAACAGTATACAAATGAGAGGTGCAATCACCTTATATGGATGCATTGTCTAAAAACAGTATTTGCGTCCTCAATAGCGAAAATAGTAAATGTATGTAAGATTAACTGCCTGCAGAGACTAGGCTTCCATTCATGTGCATTCTCACAGAAGATACTCAGAAGCGTTGATGAAGTGCGGCTGTACAAAGCTCAGGCAGCAGAGGAAAAAATGCAAGATTCAGCTAGCCAAAAGAGGCTGGGAAAGAGTTTACTCCAGGAAGACGAGGAACAGAATAAAGACTATGAATATTGACTGTTAGTCACTAGAGGTATAGCAATATGGTCAAAATTGGAATAATATCTTTAAATGCCAATTGTCGTAAACGACTTTTTTGAGATATAGTGTACGTTTTCTCAGAACCTATAAAATCTAACATACTGAAATTTGGCCAAGTGCTCAAGAATTATTCACCAAATAATTCTGTGCCGCACTCTTCCGTTATCTTTTCTTTGAGAAATGTTTTTCTGTAAAATTTGAGAAAAATAGAGCAGTCCCAGGTAAAACAAAACTGGGAAATTAATTTCAATGCAGCTTTGACCTTAAACAAAAAACTGTTCAACAGGTTTTATTAGCATTTCATCATCATTGACTCGCAAGTCGCCGAAGTGGCGTCAACTAAAAAGGACTTGCAATATGGCGGCCGAACTTCCCCGCTTGGGACCTCCCGGCCAACAATGCCATGCGATCATTTCATATTTTCATATTAACTTCTTATGCAAATGTAAACTGTGAAATTCCGGTTTTATTGCTTTGTTAGTTTACGAGAAGGGTTGCGTTATAGATAAGAAGACAATAAAACAAATTCTTATGAAGTATGTGCCGATGAACATTTTCAAGCGAAAATTACACGGAGCTTCGAGTATTAGGTTGTACAAATCAGTCTCAAGTTTACTATTTTAGCTGTATTTTTGGAGATATATATGTGTAAGTACGAGAATGCATTTTGCCCCAAGTCTGTCCTTAAGCAAACACGGCTGTTTTAGAATTGCACAGTATGGAATTCTAGTAGCAGTAGTAAATCCTTGAAAGAGGCATGAAATGATACAACGTTAATGAGCCGTGGTTTTGCTGCTGTTTTGAAGAGCGCGCCGCAGCGCGTAGTGTGAAGCACTCGCCCTCCGTTTCTGGCGGTGGCGCCGCTGTGGCAATCGCAGCTTTAGTGTCTCCCTCTGTTGGGAAAGGGGAAAGTCAGCCTGCTCACGTGCATTTAAGGGGCGCTATGAGCTCGCTAGGCGATTCGAGGGTTGGATTCCCTCTCTTCTTCATCGAAGACTTTCACTGCCTGGGCTACTCTCAGGGTGCATCTTCGACGTGGAAGATCCCCGCCATTTCCTTGCCGTGTCGTCTGCTCGCCGTCCGGTCCTCCTTGCCGCCGCCGCCGCCGCCGCCGCCGCCTGCCGGTGCTCGCCGCCGCCGCCGCCACCGCCGCCGCCGCCGCCTGGTCGCCGCCGCCGTCGCCGCCGCCGCCGCCGCCTGACGGTGCTCGCCGCCGCCGCCGCCTGGTCGCCGCCTGCCGGTGCTCGCCGACGCCGCCTGGCTGCCGCCGTTCGGTCGCCGCCTGCTGCAGCCGCCTGGTCGCCGCCGCCGCCTGGTCATCGCCGCCACCGCCGCCGCCTGGTCATCGCCGCCGCAGCCGCCGCCGCCTGGTCATCGCCGCCGCCGCCGCCGCCGCCGCCGCCGCCCTTCTCGCGCGCCGCCACCATGTCCCAGCCCACCACCACTATCATTTTCACCTCTCCCTCCGCTGCTCCAACCACCATCACATGGAGCTCATCCTCCACCCCCCTTCCCGTTCTTCCTTCTCTCCCTGTCCACCCCACCCCTGCGCCACTTTTGGTTGTAACCACCACCAACTACTCCTCCCCTATCACTGTCGCCCCATCGACAGCTACTGACTTTCCGCCGCTCCCTGCACCGCCTCCGACGAGCTCCAAGACAGCAGGGATTTCGGCTCGACGTTCCACAGTCTCTGTGACACCCACGCCCCCTCCGTCTGCGTCATCCGCTGCTCAGGGTGGTCCTGCCCCCAGCCATCTCCCCCTGCAACCCGTCCGCCTGCCCCCTCTACACCTGGTCGTGACCACGAAACCCTCAAAGCGCCCGAATGTTGACCCTTCCCCCGAAATCTCTTCCAAAAAAACCCCCACTCCCCGTGACCCACCCACCCCCATGGACGCGGCTCCGACCCCCACCACGCCTGCCACCCACACCTTTGGCCTCTCCAATCCTGACCCTCAATTCCTTGATGCCCGCTCCCTCACCCTACCCCAAAGCCCCCATCTCCCTTCTGATTCCTCGCAAGGACTCGGTCCTCATTAAATCCCCCAATGCTTCCTTCCACACCGATCTCCTCTCCCGCATCCCCCGTATCCAATTTGGCCAACGTGCAACCCTCACCCCCTACCACACCCCGTCCTCTCCCCGTCAACCTCAACCTCCCCGACGTCCGCCAACCTTCACCGCTGTGATCACAAAGCTTAGCCCCGTGATCACGGAGGCTGAGGTGTTGGCGGAACTCAACTCCCGGCCCGACATTGAAATCCTCTTGGCCCGTCGCATCTTCAAAGATGCCGGGCCGACTTTTCTCATGCGGATATTCACCGAATCCTCCTCCTCCATTGACCGCCTCCTCACCGAGGGAGCCCACATCTACAATCGCCGTCATAAGGTGGACCCCTCCCGTTCCCCAGTCCAATCCTACCGCTGCCAACGCTGTCTCACCTACAACGACCACCTCTGCCTGCAAGAACCCCCCTACTTGTCCCCACTGCAAAGCTTCACACTTCCTCAAGAATTGCCCCAACCTCACCTCTCCCCCCTCCTGCAACACTTGCAACGAACCACATCCTACCTAGTCCTCCCTGTCCGTCCTGTTGATGACCCCATCCACCCCAACAACTCGCTCCGCCCTCCCCCTACTGCTGAGGACATCATCCGTTTCACCACTATTGTGCTCCAAAACATCCACCCCTTCCAGCACTCGCACAGTCTTTCCCAAATCGCCCTCGCTGCCCGTTCCATCTTCCATCTTACCACCTATGCCATATACTCCCACAACCAAGCCCACTTCAGCTCCACCCCCCTCACCACCCTCGTCTAAATCTCCCCTCCCATGTTACACGAACCCTACCGTCTCCTGTACCACAACATTCGCTCCCTGCCCACCCACAAACTCCTCTTCCTCCACACCCTCCATCAGCACCACGTGGATGCCTTCATCCTAAATGAAACCTTCCTTCAACCACGTATCTCCGTCTCCACGGCTCCTTACACCCTACACCGCACCGATAACCTGTACCCGCTGGTGCGTGGCGGAGTTGCTATAGGCCACCTCAAGCACCTCCCTGTCCGGCCCCAACCTCTCCTTAACAATCCTGCCGAGCATCTCACCCTCAGCCTCTTCTTCGCCACCCTTACCATCACCTGTGCCACCATTTATGTCCGCTCTCGCACCCCCATCCCATACGATTTCCTGGCCCACATTGACCGCACCTTCTCCACCTACATGATTGCCGCCGACCTCAATATCCACAGCCGTGATCTTGCTGACCTCCAGCGGTGGCATCAGTTTCTCACCACTCTCCAGGGCGACCTTGTTCCCCTGCCTCAGCACACACAACCCGAATCCAACACCACTCCTGATGTGGTCCTTGCCTCTCCCAACCTGCTTGGGCGCATCACCGCAGATGTCCTTGACCTCATTGGCAGTGACCATGCTCCTGTTCTCCTCACTATCTCTACTGGTCGCCATCCCCGCAACGCTCCTCGCCCTGACGTCCCTCCTAAACTTGTCCATGATTACTCCTGTGCCAACTGGGATGCCTACCGGGACTCCATTCACACCCAGGTTGACGGCCACGAACTTACCCTCCAATCTCCTGATTACATCTCTCGTGCTGCTGCCTTCCTGCACCAGACCTTGTCTGACGCCGTCGCCACCCATATCCCCACCAAAGCCATCCACCCTCACCGCCCCGCCCTGCCTCCACAGGCCGTCCTTCTCCTTCGAGAGTCCCGCCGCCTCTACCGCTCTTTTCTTCGCACTCGTGACCGGGATACACTTACCCGCCACCGGCAATTACATCACATCCGCAACCTGCTTACTGCGAAGAAACGCCGTGCCTGGCGCCAGACATGTACACAACTCAACACCACGCTCCCCATAAACTCTTCCAAGTATTGGTCTGCTTTCCACCGCCTTACTGGGAACCACCCCACCCCCCAGTACCCTCTCCTCCTTAATGAGCGTCCCTTTCCTGACAACCTCAGCAAGGCCAACCACTTTGCCTCCCACCTCTCTGATGTTTTTTCCATCCCAGATGATCCCCACTTTGATTATTCCCTCTTCCCTGATGTCATGGACTGTACGAATACCTCTGTTCCTCCCCTTGTTCCTAGCTTCCAGTACTTGGGCCACACACCACCATCTGAACTTAACACTCCCATCACTACTCAGGACATCAGCCTCACACCCCGCACCAAACGCAACACTGATCCCAGCCACGACTGCGTTACCTACCACCACCTCAAACACTGCCCTCCCTCGTTCCTTTCAATCCTTGCCACCCTCTACAGTGTCATCCTTGCCACTGGCTTCTATCCCGACCTCTGGAAAACCTCCCGTATCCTGATGTTCTCCAAACCCAACAAGCCTCCATCTGATGCCTCTTCCTATCGTCCTATCTGTCTCACATCGGTGTTCAGCAAGCTCTTGGAATCCATCCTTTCCCGGCGCATCCACCACCACCTCCGCCAACACCACCTCCTCCCAAACACCCAATGTGGCTTTCGACCTTCCTTCTCTGCTGATGACCAACTCCTCCACCTCACTCATCTCCTCTCCCTCCAGCTTCACTCCCGTCGCTCCGCCATTTTGGTCTCCCTTTACCTCAAAAAGGCCTACGACCGTGTCTGGCATCCCGGTCTCCTGTTTAAACTCCAAACCTACGCCCTTCCTATCAACTACCTCTGTCTGGTGGCCTCCTTCCTCTCCCACCGCCCCTCCTATGTTACTATCCATAATGCCACTTCCTACACCTTCTACCCCTCTGCAGGTGTGCCCCAGGGCTCTCCCCTCTCCCCTCTCTTCTACCTCCTGTACACAGCAGATATGCCCCAACCCCCCTCCAGTACACCTCTTCCAATATGCTGATGACACCGCATTCCTCGCCCTCGCTCCTACCCTTCAACGGTCCCAACACCTTCTCCAGAATCACCTTGACCTTTTTGCTGCATGGTGTAACCAGTGGCTCCTGAAACTTAACCCTTCCAAGACCCAGGCAATCATCGTAGGTCGTACCACTCGCTCCTTCCGGCTCCTGGATTTCTCCCTTACTGTCTGCGCCCGTCCTGTCCACCTCACCCCCATCCTCACCTACCTTGGCCTCACCATTGACCATCACCTCACCAGGATCCCTCATCTCCGCTCCATCCAATCCAAAGCCCACAACTGCCTCCGACTTCTCAAACTCCTCTCCGGCCGGACATGGGGGTTGCACCCCTCTCCCATCCTCCACACCTACAAATCCTTAATCCGTCCCATCCTCTGTTATGCCAATCCTGCCTGGATATCTGCCCCCCCCCCCAAATTCTATAAGTCCCTCCAGATCCTTGAGCGTCATGCACTCCACCGCGCCTTCTGTATATGCCTCCCGTCCCCCATGCGGATCCTCTATGATCTCATTCCTTTCCCCCATCTGCTCCTATTCCTCGAACATATCCGCATCCTCTACACCTCCCGCCGTCTTGAACCCCCTCACCCCCTGGTTGCTCCTCTGCTCTCTGATCCCCGCCCCATGCCACGTCTTCACTGTTGTGTCCCCCCTACCCTCTATCTCTACACCCTACATCTCCTTTACCAAGGTGGCTTCCATCAACTCCCCCTCCCGGATGATGCCCTCTCTCCCTCCATTTATCCCTCCTCTGATCCTCACTCCCCCTCCCTTCCTCTGTCCTTTCCCGGGCTCCCTCTCCCCCCTTCCATCCTCTTTCTTCCCCACTTCCCCTCTCTTTGCCCCCTTCTCTCCCCCACGTCCTTTTACATTTCCCTCCTCTCGTTCCCTCTCGCGTCTGCCCTTCTCCCCCTTTATTAGTCCTCTCCCTCCTTGGTCCCCCCCCCCTTTTCGTTTTTTTTCCTCTCCTCCCTCCTTGTTTTTCCCCCTCCTGCAGGTTCCCCCCCCCCCATCTGTCTTTGGCTCGGGAGTGTCATCTTTGTGCTGCCACTTTCGTGCAATGCTCTCCAGTGAGTGTTCTACAGTGCGTGTTTTACAGTGAGTGTTCTGTGTTGTGTTTTTTGGGACTTGTTGCGAGCGGCCATCATACTGTCGCTGGGTGTGCCTTTTATCTCTTGCGAACAGAAACCAGACTGTCGCCGTGTTTTTTAATTGTGTGTCTACTATGTTACTTGTCTGATTCCTGTGTATTTTATCCACATTGCCAACCCCTTTTCCTTTCTGTTTTAACTTTCCGCATTTTTACGCCATTTTACACTTTAAATCACCATTTTATCGCCTGTTTTACCTTGTTTCTTTCTTCTTCCTTTATTTAGAAAAAGTCTGTAGGCTGTAGAGCAGCGTAGTAAGCTGCTGCCAGCCCGCCCCCTTCGGGGGGAATTGAAAATCAATAAAGAAAACAAAAAAAAACTCGCTAGGCGGGGATTCTGGTCAGTTGGTCAGCCGGGTCAGTGTGGGGCAGTCAGTGTCTGTCTGTCGTCCGGAGTGCTAGTAAGTGTTAGGCCGCCAGTCTGCTAGAGTTTGTTCAGGCAATGGTCATTGGCGGTTGGATCGATCGGTTGGTCGGTCGCGCACTGAGACACAAGATGACTTGTCCGTCTTGAGCGTCGGCGCATGTGAGGCCGCCACGTCAGTCCAGTGGGCCGCGCCGTATAGCGAGGGGTAGTGGCTTCGCGGCCGACACGAGAGCAACAGGAGTCAACTCACCACATCGGTCTGGCCGGGGCGAGCTGCGACGCCGTGATGGGGGAGGTAGGCGTGCCTTTCTGCGCCCGTTGAAGCGGCTGGCAGCGGACGGTTCTGGAGAGCGTTTTGGGGGTGCTGCGCCAGGTATTCGCCAGACATCGCAGTTTATTAGAAGTTCAGTGATTCGTGATATGTTGTTTCATTTACTTGTTAAATTCTACTTGTTTTCTTGATCAGTCTCTCGTCCCCAGCTTGCTCGTCTGTCTCCCGTCCGCATTTGTTAGGCAATTAGTGTCTGTCTGTCTGTCTGTCGGTCGGTCTGCCGTACGTTAATAGCTGCCTCTCTCATGTTTGTCGGATTTGGCGTTAGCGAATTTATTGCTTGAAGTGTAACGGCCGAATTCCTGAAATATGTTTTTGTCTTGCCTATCATCTTGAGAGGCGGTACGTATGAAATGTGGAGCATGTCTGGCCAACCTTTTATATTGTATGTAAGACTGCATTTCATGGGTTTTTATTTAAATGGTTATTTTAGTATATAAATTTGCCACCCCTCCCTCCAACTTAAAAGTTGTTTTTTTTTGTGAAGTAACACTTTCGGTGGCAAGTTAATCTTTTAATGTTAGTGTTTTGTACCGTTTCCATCCCTCCTACGGGGTGCATTGTTTATGTGCTTGTGTGAGTTGTTAAAGTTTTTATTTTAATGTAATCTGGTGTGTTGCAGATTTGCACCAGTGTAGTCTTTCAGAGTTGTTGTGAGCAGTCGTGACTACGGCCGTGTCAAAAGGGAGCGGCAATGTTCTCAGCCCGAAAACACATACTGTCAAAAATTTGTTCTTCCTGCCTCTGAATTTTAGAGGGTGCTTTCTGATTATAATTTTGAATCTGTTTAAAAAAAAGGGTTTTAGGAATAAAATTTCCATTTGTTGAAAGAAATTTGATTTGTTTTCATCAGTTACCCACTGGCAACTATTTCCACGCTCACATAGTGTGATTAAATGTGTTAATGTTCTTGATGAATCGCTAGTAAATAAAGTAAATTCTTAAGAAAAAGTTTTGAAAGTAAATTCACGGTTCAGCTTGTTAATATATAAAAGTTAAAGCAGGAAAACTGGAAAACACTAGGAAAGGTTAATGATTTGCAGCTCGATGTTCGCCGGTCAGCCCGTAGTTGTATGGTCACAGCCCAAATTGAATTTTTAATCGGGTAATCTATGGGTCAGCGGCATCTACTCTGTAATGAGTACAATCGACTTCTCATACGGGGTTAATTACCATGGTGCTAGTGCTACGAGAGCGCGCTAGAGGCGCTGCACTCAACCCGCGCTGCTGCAGCTGCTGCTGTTGGTGTTGCTGGCTGCCGCTCACCCCCCCCCCCACCCCCACCCCCCACCCCCAGGCCTTAATCTGCCGTGATTGGACGCCGACACTGAGACAGGCCACGCACCCCGGTGGGCCGGCCCGTCATAAAGTGAAAAGCTACATTGCAGGGACGCTGCAGTCCTCGTTTGCACGGCGGTGCAGCGACGCGGCACGCCAATTGAATTCTCTTCCTTTCGGAGCTGCCAGCCTTCGGAGGAGCGAACGTTCCAATGCCCCGTCTCGCTTTAAAGAGCGCATCTTCTGCACGATGAGCTACATTCTCTGTTTACACAGCTCCGAATTTCCACCAGCCGTTCGTTTTCAGCCCGTTTTCGGTCTCACTGGCCGTTAAATTCAAATCCATTAAAAGTAATCGAATTAAAATTTTCGTCTGCTACGTCAACAGTTTTCCTCGATGGGGCGTGGCGTTCTTGTACACACATAACTGCGGAATATGTGGCCTTCCTTGTAGGTTTGTTGAACATTCGGTCTTCACTAAAAAAAATTAAGTCTGTAGTGTTCCTGGGATATTAAGCCAACGAGTTGCATGTTGATCATTTGACGAAAAATAAACGTGAATAAAGTAATCGTCTTCCTAGAACGTATATATATATACTACCAATTAGTTCCGGCAAGTTAAATTGTCGTCTTCATATCATCTACATACATGGACCATAGTGCCACACTAAGTAGTGCACTGTCATTTACTAATGGATATATTTGGGAACAACTGTTATGTAAGTTAAAAGGTTACGGAGAATCCCACGTTATAATCGTCTTCATTTATGTATGTTGTTTCCAATATTTCCATATACACTACGTATAAAGTTTTCTGGTAAGAATATTATGTTATTCAAATTCAGAGAGTGCAGTCGTGCTGACAGCGTCAGGTAACCAGAAAATAAAAGTATTTATAAACCGTGGCATTATGTTTACGAGTAACTAACAAAATAAGTTTCAGTAATATGCAGTGCAGTAGCAGAATTACTTAAGAGCTTTTGAAAATTTCTACTCGAACTTTATAATGTTGTCCCTTTCCCATAGGAACGAACACGTCTGCATTATAAGTTTCATGGAAGAGTTCTTGGAAACTCGATAAAGTCATTCGGTTTGCTATATGTGCGAAATCCACAGAAGCCAACTGATTTATTATAACCTAACAGTATGTAGACAAAGGGCGATCGCGGAAAGCTGGATAGAGGCTAAACACTAGGGAGGTACCGACAAGGATATTTTGATGTATACTTACTGTCGACGTCATTGTCTGACAGAAATCGGCGAATGGTAGTTGAACCGCTTGTAGAAGAACAAGACTTTTGACAGAGGTGGTGAGTAGGCTCCGCGAAAAACATACGCTAAACTGTGGCAAAGCTGAAAGTTCACAACAATCTTTTCTGTAATTATGTACGCCAGACTCTGATTTCGATCTTCTCATGCAGCTTCACATTCATTACGTCGGGTTGGTGTTAATATCGATGGGACTATATTTATCTTGGGCACTTACCCTACATCTTCTTTTGAACACTAGAGTAGTCCACCTCTTTACTAAATGCATCACAACCACGAATCATTCATACAACCATAGATCCTATTACCTTGCGTTAGCAGCATCAGCTCGGTGCAGATCAAGAAAGTATTGAAATATGTCACCCTTAAGAGACAACCATGAGGCACAGTAAATATAGTTTCACGTAACATTTGGATAACTGAGCGCAATCTGTCAAGTTCCGTAGCGTTTTTCATTTCACATGTAATCATTGGTTTTCTTATCTTCGTGAATATAGTGTTAAATGACAATTTTACTGATAACCATTGAAAGTCTGCCTGTGATGGTGAGGTATCAGAGTGTGTGACTGTCATGCGTACGACCCGAGTTCGACTCCCAGTACTGGAACGGGTTTTTCTTTGTTGGATGAACGAGATTAGAACTCACACAGATATTGTCTTACAGTGTAAGAACATACATGGATGAAATGGAGATTGCCACAGGGATGAGGACGGAGCAATTCACATCTGCTTTGCGACGACTGCAAACACTGCGATCTTCATTAAACCGTAAGGTAAATGCACAAGACCATTACGCACCACTTATCATTATCCATGATAGAGGATCCTTTCAACAAGCTATTTTCACTCCGCAACGGAGTGTGCATTGATCTGCAACTTCCTGGCAGATCGTGAGTCGTGCTTGGATAGCTCAGTCATGGAACAGTCGCCAACGAAATAATAAGTTCAAGTCCAGCACACAGTTTTAATCTGCCAGGAAGTTTCGAAACATTGCACACTAGATTCAAAGCAGTTGATGGCTTGTGACGAAGTAGCTGCTCGAAGAACAGTCAGTAGAATATATCTATAATGAACAAATATCAATGTGTGAGAAGAGCTTTGGCGGGAATGAACGTCTCGGGAAGGGGAATAGGGCTCTTAGAAAATGAATCATCAATTTCGAAACACACTTAAAAGCATTTAAAAGCTAAGGAAAAATTCAGAAGAGAAATGTACAAAAAATTATCAACACAGTGTTATGAAAGAAAAAACTCACAGAACAATATCCAAATAGTAATAAGACAACTACAACAACCTTGGCAAAGGCATTTGACCACAGAAATGAAAGGCCACTATCTACTATATCCTACTGCTGAAACACACCCTTGAAAGTAGTAAGGAAACAAGCAAAAAGGAAAAAATTATGTCTAGTGGGAGGTTAGTTTCGGTTTAGATTAAGTGCAAGAAGAAGAGAAGAAGTTACAGCCTTACTCTTGGTGCTTCCAGAAACACTAGAAATAAACAAAAGATCGTATGTCACTTTCACTGAGTTAGAAGGAAAACTGCGTCCTACAAGGCCTTGGAAACCCAACAGTACCGACTTACCACCGTGTCATCCTTAGCACATGGGAGTCACTGGAAGCGGATATGGAGGTTCGTGGGGTAATCGCACTGCTCGGCTAGCCGTTGTCAGTTTTCATAACCTAATCAATTTAGAAATATTTTACGATAATATGGAGTGGCAATTGTTTTTAAGCCCTATGGAAAAAAGTTGTACTGGTTGCGGCGACAAATGAATAATTTAGAAAATATATAAAAATGGTACTACGAAGATTAAAATAAATTTTATTTAAAAGAGACTAAAATCGGAAAACAATTATGGCTCGACTATCCATTCTAGTCATATCTAACTCGTACATGCTTTTAACAAGCCATAAAAACAGCAAGCCTTACAAACATGGAAGAAAGTAAAAAAGTAATAAGAAGATGTTGTAGAAGTAGCAGATTCAGAAATGATAATAATCATTTGTTGCAAGTTCTTGCTGATGGACATGAGGAGATAAAATTTGAAGTAAATCGGAAGAAAATCAAAGTAATGACAATTTTGGAAAATATTAAAGAGACCAAAACGGAGGATGAGTCTGAGGTCATAGTCATTAATCGAGTAAAGCACTTGTACTACGGCAATGTAATGTACTACAGGAGGTGAGAGACATTCAATGAAAATATGTAGATTAATAACATTAAGAAAATAAACATGTCTGGCGGCGACAGATGTTCTCACATCAGCTTAGAAAAACGAACACTTCCACAAAATCATTTGCATGGTGCTAATGTCTTTGTGGACGTGAAAGCTGGCTGGCAGATAAATGACGATCAGACAGGAGGCTACAGATGTACAAACTGTAATCAAAATTGATGATGAAGACCTGGATTACATGAATATCTGAAGTTCTGAATGGGAAGTGAAGAAGAAAAGAGAATAATAAGTGAAGTTCAAAGAACGAAATGGAAATTTGTAGAGTGTATCTCCAAGTAAATACATTGGTGACAATTAGCAGATAAAAAACCTATAATGCGCCGGTGAACAATGTATAAACTTCAAGATCGTAACAAGACGCAAAATTATGGTGAGCTCAAAATAGATGACAACCTTTGCAGTAAGATATACTGTGTGTACTCAGTTTTGATTAAATCTGTCTGCCGTACGTAAAACGTTTTCACGCTAATGTCAATGCGTTGTGTCTCCTGTTGCCCTTCTATAACATACGATGTACAACTTTCCCTTATTTTGCTGAAATATATAAAAGAAGATCCGGTCACAGTATACAGACTGACAGTTGAGTTTTACGACAAGGAAAATAGTAATAGCAGAGAATTATTGAACATTTTTATTTCAGGTACTATTACCGTAGAATGATGTTCGTCTGTTGAATCTAACTCGCGCATGATTATTTTCCAATTTGGGATATGTAGGTAGTTAAAACATGTCATGTTGCCCATTAATATCGTTCCATAGGACTACTGAATACGGTATGTTTTGAAAAAGATGATCTATCTCTATGGCTGTTAGCAGAAATTTGGTAGTAAGATTGGTTTTTGTTGCGTAGTTGCATGGTAAACAATTAGAAGTGAAGAAAATTAACTAAGCAAACGGTGGATTTTAAATTTGTTATTATTTTGTGTTTGAGATCTTTTCACCTGATCTTCCTCCAGCTACTGCGTCAGTGAAAGCAGTGTACAAGCGTAGACCACCGCTCTCATAGTCGCTGACAGCTTTCTAACCTATAACACGTAATATCACAATGAAACACTTCCGTAGTGGTCTTTTCCTTTGTCCTGTCTGAAGAAAATCTGTTCAAATATCCTTGCCAAAGGAAAACCGCTACTAGCAACTGGAGTGACAGTTGCACGTGGTTCAGCTATAGAGGCCGAACAGACAGGTACACATTCATTTACAGTGAACGACGGCATAACAGTAGTAACAAATGAAGACTAAATATGCGGCAGCGTTAAATTTAATATCTACTGGTTTCGTACAAAGTTTTACAACAAATGAAACATGTGTAAAGCAGTATGATGCAATAAAAGATTTGTTAATTCAATTGCGTGGAGACCAGCTCACATCAGTAGCGACGTCAAAGTGTAAATGAAGAACGCTCCCAACAATTTCCATCCAAAACAGGTTCGCGTACTTGTGACACGTTCTAACCTATTGAGTTGAGCTTTAGTGCTAGCTTATTCGTCACAACTTTTCTTTTAAATAGTACATTACTTTCAAGTAGTGCAGGGCATGAATATATCCAGTGGGTTACATAATCATGACAAAGATTTTCTGAAATCAGGTGCTGCATTTTAAGCTTATCCAGGAGCGGATATAGACTCAGGCCATAATTTAGTAATGATGAGAAGGATGCTGAAGCTTAAGAGAAACGTCAAGAATAATCAGCATACAAGTACTGAGGACTCATCTAAAGGTAGCAGAAAAGCAGTTCTGACATTACTCTCGTTAATAAAACCAATATTTAAAAATGATTCAAAGATTTACATTAGACTTAATGACCTTGATAAAAGATTCGATAGTATAACTTGTTGAAAGACATCTGGAATCGTCAGAGAAATAGGCAACACAATACAGAAAGTCTCGTAAATGTATTGAAGACGAAGAATGAAATCTTTCAACATTAAACGGTTAGTGTCCTTCCCTTGTATAGTCATAGCTTGTGCTCGATCCCTGACGAATTCTTCGTTGGAGGGACGTTAAACCCTGATCACCTTTTCATTCTTTCTCGTTGTTGGTGCGTATTAAGGAACGGATGTATTTCTATGCCTTGGGCATAGAATATTTTCACACAGTACACAGTATCTGTGACAGCCCTTCCATCGCTTGCTTCTTTCCTTCTTGGCTTAAACTTGATAAGCAGTTCCTTAGCTACTGTCTGCGAAACTCCGCTATAAACAGAGAAGAGAGAACAAGCTCTCTTTATATTCAAACTAGAGCTCTTCAGTGACTAAGTGATTACCTACATTGTTTGTGACATTACCCCATATGGAAACATACGAAAGCCTAATAGTCCTAATTTTCAGTCCCTCTTTTCGTTGGACGATGTGAAATTCCATATTTATTTCACTCTGCCCACCCTTGCTGGCCAGAAGCTCCATAGCCACTCCAGTAAAACAGACTATATATTCAGGCATACTGCATCTTGCCTTACACGCCAAGATGCTACTGTATGCACGATGATAACCGTGCCATGTACAGAAAAATAATGGTTACAATATTGATACTAATTTTCCATTATTGAATTTCAATATTTCTCTTAAGACTCTACCTTAATTCCTTAAAGTCCTCTGCAAGTGCATCCTAGAATTCATCCACCACGAACGGTGAAAACTATCGGGTCAGGCAGTGGTAGTTACCGAATAAAGCATTATTTCCAGTACAAACCTCCATAGTCGTGACAGATCCTCCAAATTAACAAATATTCATTATTTTTACTTCTTTTACTATGCCTGCAGAGTCTATATTTTGCCATGGAAAATGTGTTCGCATCATATACTTAAGTACACCATGAAAATATGTAAATACATATTTACAGATTTATGCTGCTAGATGCTTACACCACTGGAAATGGGCTTTGGAGAGACGATACGGAATGGACGACCAGGGTAGTTTCTTGCTGTATCTCACATATACTCCTCATCCAGGTGTGAGGTATTTACATTAACTGGATAGATACCAGGAAGTAGTGATGCGGCCCGGATACCGCAGTGCGTCACTCATTCACAAGGAAATCCCCACAGTTACCAAAATATGAATTAGTTGCAAACAAGTTTAGTTCACTAAGGAGTTTATCCAGTTCTTTGCGTTTCGTGAGGTATATTTCAAGCTCTTCTAAAATGTCTAAATGTCTTCTTTCTTGACCTTACGTAAAATTTTTAGTTGTTAGTTAATGCTGCCAGTATCACGTCCACCTTTTCTATTCTGACAACGCGTGAACACTTGTTCATCAGATGCTGTCCATAGGTGTGAACAATATAAATGTTAAAAGCACTTTATTAAGCTCAAAAGTAGATACAGCGAAAATGATTGCTTTTGTTTCAGGTCTTAATTTAAGCTTTTCTGTTCTCTTTAGCAACATCTGAAGATTGGCTCTGAAGGCCAGACCGGTTATAATTGTATCATAAGGAAGCGACCGAGCCAAAAAAAAAATGATACGTTAAAATAAATAAGTCACAATCTTCGCAAAAGGAATGTCGTTTATTCCAAATTATAAATGTTTGTGGTTTTATTTCATCTCCATTGCTGAATATTTTAATGACACTCTGGAAGTCGTACACGATGAATATCTTTAGGAGGAGAGTTGAAGACGCAAACCTGACTCCTTCCAAAACTGCAGTTGAATCCACAGTTAAAATTCAAGTGCTTTTAGGTAGTTTGAGGGCTCTACTGACTTAGATCTGGAGGCACAGAGTGACTCATCCAGTGTACTCCTCTTAGGGACATTATGTTCCACCAGTGTATATGTAGATGTAACAAGGCTACTAAACTTCAATAAGGCGATTAGATGTGGAATTTACTTTTACACTTTCTCAGCTCGTAGTATTAAAATAATTGACTTCAATCTGGTAGCTGACCAGTTCCAACAAAGGCAAACGTGATGGATATCTTATATAATGTAAGAGAAAAGATCAAATTTCAATGCTGGTACAAACGGCCAAAATTTTATTTCTTCCATTGGAGGCAGTTTGAATTTGGAAACTAAGTCTCTGTTTTTTTATAGACTTGACTGTGTGTGTGTATGTCATACCTTGAATGAACAGTTATTATGACAGTATTTCTAATACTCAAGGGCATGTCTGCTGCCTCCACCATAAGAGGGTCAACAGGTGTGGAACGTATGGCTCAAAGACAGATATGAATGGTCTGTAGTGAAAACTATCTAATTTTGTGAACTAAATCTTAGTCACACTGTGGTACAATCTGCAATAACCCCTCAGTTTATGGTGAGTGGAACACTTTGATGTGCTCCCTACCACAAAGAGGTCAGTTAATGTATTACATTTAGCCCTTGCGCTGCTACAGATATGCTCTTTCCATTCTGTACTGAGGTAGCCTTTGGTATGGCGGTACTGCTCGCCACGTTCTGGTGTCTATCCTGAGAGACAGAGTTCCGGCTGATACGAATTACTTATCATCCGATTTTTCGAAAATTATATGGTAAAAACTCAGATTTTTGCACATTTTATAGTCTGATAAAGAACAGAATTTTGTTTCGTCATTTACCACAGTTTTTGTGTTGCACCAAATTAAGTAAAATATTTCGCGATTGCAAAGATTTTGCAGAGGTAAAAACGCATTGGGTAAACTTTGTTTATGGATGGTTGATTTTAGCTCATGTATTGTCTAAAATGAAATGTAGATAAGATATCGAAATTTTATTTCAGATGGAGTCCAGAAGGATATCTCATTTTGATCTCGAGTTATTGGGTTTTATACCCAAAGGTTGTCATGCGTAACGCGTCCATTCACGTCCTTGAACATCAGGAATCATATAGTCATAACGTACTTTACATCTAATAAACCTTTAAACATATCAAAACGACAACTTCAGCAAATGACAGCACGTAATAAAGAACATACATTGTATAATAAGTACTCAAATGTGTTTTATTTACCGAAATATGGAAGTAATTCATCCGAAGCAGCGAGACGTCGGCGGCTTAGAAGGCTTTGAAATGTCCATAGGACTGCAGCGAAACCCATGAAGGCGCCTGTATAGACGTCCTCAACATCTGGGGAACGGTGTAGCGGGACAAGTGTACATGCCCACAGCAACGAAAGGGCAATTTCTTCTTTGCGATTATTAACAACAAACTGTAAGCGAGGTGCAAAGCAGAGTCCTTAGCCAAAGTCAGGGTCAAATTTGCACGAAAATGACGCTGAAAAATGCAAATGAACGAGAAACGTCGCAGCATCACTACCCACGACATCATAGTCTAGATGATGGCAGCCCCACCCATCTTAGTTGTCATGAGACAAGTTGCCACACTCGTACATATCATTTGACACACCACGCCTAAATCACAGTTTAATGCCAGATTAGACATCTTGGCAGTACTCGAAAGTATCTGCTCCATTGCTCCATATAGTATTTACACGTGTAAGAGATGTAACAGAGTGTTCAAAACACACCCACCAACCCACCCACAACCCTCTCCCCCCCCCCCCCACACACACACATACATACATACATACATAAACACAAGTGGGTCCGTATGTGCGTGCTTTGAAGCATCTGTATATACGCACATAATCAAATCAGAGTTTAAGACGTAATTTTAACTCTCAAAATCAGTGCCGGAATGCTATTTTGATGCCTAAATAGTTATGAAACATACATAGGTAAAAATAACATCCTAGGCAGGTATGTCTTAGACCTAATTTTAGTGTTCTTTTTTAAAGGGTTACAGTGGTATCGCCTCACTTGATATACGTCATCTGAAACTGACGATAAGTTGCTGGTGGTCCATAGCACAAACAGGCATGAAATAGCAGTATATTCGATATTGCTGCATAATTAGTAAGCACTATTTTATTAGTGGGCAGCCAAATTAATGCATGATGCTCTACACTTGGAAATACAGCATAATCAATTTTCTTTCAGCTCAATATTTCTTCCTGTCTGGTCCTGCTGCTCAAGTAGAAAATGAACTTTCTAAGAATGCTGCAATTTATACCATTTGCAACTATGGTGCTGAGGCTCTCTGAAACAGTCTTTCATATGGTCAGCTGTTAAATAACACTCATCATAAGTGCTGAACAAATATTCACGCAATATATCCAAAGGGCAAACAGTGGAAACACAATTTTAGGAAGGGTGAAAGTAGGTGGTTTAACGAGATATTTTTATTTTAATGGAGCACTTAAACCGCGTATTTTCACAATGCTCTACAAGAACTTCTATCATGTTTACATTCATCAAAACCCGATTAAAGATAGCTTATAAATAAAACAGAGAGAAACATATACAAAGCCGGTGCTATAACAAATGAGAGATAAAAATCGATATCCCTAATTTACAACTTCGTCAAAAGTAAAATTATTTTTCGTAATAAGCAACGATTTTGAGTACAAAACACAAGCTGATCACTTATTGTAATGCACAAGTATAGCTATATATCTCTCCTTGTACAAAACTTTAAGTTTAGCACTGTAATGAAATTGTATTGTTTCTTAATATCTTGAGCACATGGACCAGTGTCATAAATTACTTGCTGTATAAGATTAAAAAAAAAGAAAACACCTGCTTTTAAATTGGCACTACTGATAACTTCTAGATTAGCAGTACTTGTTGATGAACAAATTGTGACCGTTTTACCACATTTTTCAAGCGTACTGGACATTCTAAATAAATATTTCCAAATTTAAATTAAGATACTGTTTATAAAATCGTGTATAGTTCAATTATTTACGCTACTTAAATAAGTTGTTCTGTGACCAGTGCGTTCATCAAAGTACATAAAAAGTTACTCTATAGCATCGCAAAACATGTGTGGACATTACTGTTGATCGATCTTACAGCATAACGTCCAGCTGCCACTGAGGATAAGAAACGGAAAAAATGCTATTCCAACTTCCTAAAATTGTCCCTAAAACTGAAATCTTAGCCAAGCATTACAATCACCGATGGCTAGTATAATAATTGCGTTGTGTCATCAAACCGCTGTAACCTTCTGCTGTCAGACGGCGAAATTTATATCATACTTCAGTGAAATAGCATAATGAATAGTAGTAATACAGATCATTTACGAAAGAAACGAGGACTTGTATATTTTCAAAGTCAGCCAAGTCTTATAGCGACTCCATGGTAAAGCCGTTAACTTTAGCTTCCTGTGCAAAGAATCTTCCATTGTCTGCTGATAATGCCAGCCATTACAGTAACGCTCATTCTAGAACATTAATTTCGTCTTGTGGTACAAATGAGGGTTGCTGTTCTTTCAACTACTTAGTTCCTACTAGTTTTCAAGGTCTCCCAACTACAAACTTCCAGTTACATTTCATGAGCACCATCCAAATGTCAAAATGTTAAAATTTTTTATTGGCTAAAGTATAGGAAAGCATCTGAGGAGATTATTACAAAAACTGGACGGGTAATAAATATTGACTTTTGTGAATTAAAAAAAAAAGCTTTCCACCAATTAAACTGAAGCACAATAAGCATCCAAATGATATTCATAACATGTTATAACTACTTGTAATTCTTATGGAAATTTTTTCTTTGTACTTGTCTGATATTTCAAGAAAATTAAGGAAAAAAGCTATAATATGATTCATAGGACTATTTTATTGTGCTTCCGAAACGGTATCTACCAATCAAAAGAAAAAACATTATTATCTTTCAAATACACTGATCATAGACGGTTATTTATTCCTACTGTTTCCATTACCACTTGTTATTTATTATCGCACCCAACATGGTTATAATCATCATCATCAACATCAACTTCCATATCTTTCTCTTCATTTCTATTTTCATCTGGAGTACCATAAAATGGGTACTAGGAGAAGGCTTTGTTTTCTTAATCCAGGAAGGGCGTCAAATTGCAGAGGTTTATGGTTTTAGGTGGCTAAGTACACTTATGTAAATCTAAGGTAGTATAATGTAAAGTATTATATTCCGTAGCAGGACTTCTCTCAACAACCAAAGTAAGAGTATCAGAATGAGACACAAAACGAATCTTCTCCATCATTATTAAACATCTCTACCTGCAACAGTTTCAGTGGTGATTTACACGTTTTCAGAAAAAATGAGTCAATAGCATATTTATTGTCTAAAAAATTCAAGATGTGTATCACCTATGGTCCAATCATATGGAAGATATTTTCGATCTGGGTTATCACACAGAGCGTAGTATGCCTGCATTTCTTTAAAGGACTTCATATAACATTCAACGAACTGAAAGATCGGCTCTGCTATCTTTTTTGATCTGTGTTCATGGTTACCTGTTTTATCTTTGAAGACAGTTCAGTCTTAAGATTAGTATTCTAGACTCTGTACGGTCGGCGCTTGGTTATTCTATGAAAGCTGAGGAATCATACTTTTCCAATTGAAATATCTGTACCTTTAATTCCCAATATGTAGGAAAATGCAGAAGCATGTTTCCGACATCCTCCTTCATCAGCATTCCACGGAGACTTTCTCTGAATGTGGTGCATAGTAGCAAGTCCAGATTGATGCGAATAGTACACCCACTAATCTTGGACATGTTCTGCTTTGTTGAAATAACAATGGAGTAGTCTAATTTTCGTAGCAGAGCAAGATTTTCAAATTGAAGAATTCCAATTCTGAACATTGAATATTTCTTTGCATCTGTACTGCATTTTCCAAAAAAAAATTCCGCTGTGAAATAGATCTGGTGACAAAAAAGAGCAAGGGGATAGTAGCCATTGGGGGCATTAGCTCAAAAGTCTGTTTTTGGACTAGTCACATTCTTATACAAAATCTTCGTTAATATATCCATATACGTTAACACAGTGAGCATATCTGTTCTTTTATTTGTTTATTTATTTTTGGCGTGGTATTAATAACATACAACTTCATTTTTAACTTGAAATCTACATATGGGTCATCTAATTCCTTTTCCAACCATTGATCTAACGAAAACAGATAATATGTTTTCTGGAATGCTAGTACATATCTATTTTATTTCCTATAAACTATGTGTTCTACGGATTTCACTCCATTCTTCTTGCAATTATGTTAGCCTAGGGCTCTCCGCAATTTTAATTTCGCGTTATATTACCTACATTACACTGCTGTTGTAACATTCCACATGTCTGATGTATTTTCCAATTCTTCTCCAGTACGTTCTTCCAGAAGATGTTTGTATAATTTTTAGTTTACAGGTTTGGCAAATGAATTCTCATTAAAAGTAGTTATTATTTGGTTTTAAACCCTGGTAGAAGCTTCGCTATTGCCAGGTGATTATTGTCCAGTCTACCACTTTTAGATACAATGTAACCATCCTATCTAAGAAGATCCAATGGTATTTGATATTTACAGACAGATTTTTCGGGTGTAATTTAATGTAGAATGCATTTTGGGTGAGTTCTCCTATTCATTGACAAAAATGGTTCAAATGGCTCTGAGCACTATGTGACTTAACATCTGAGGCCATCAGTCCCCAAGAACTTAGAACTACTTAAACGTAATTAACCTAAGGACATCACACACATCTATGCCCGAGGCAGGATTCGAACCTGCGACCGTATCGGTCGCGCGGTTCCAGACAGAAGCGCCTAGAACCGCTCGACCAAAACGGCCGGCTATTCATGGACACATTGAATTGCTATTTACAATGAAATCTGATATTTTGTGTTCATCAGACATACCCAGACTTTTCCAAATACAGTGTTTGAAGACTTCCTTGCACATTTGCAGTGGCTTCTTCTTCTTCCTTTATGGAAATTATTTCCGCCAAAGGCTTCTGTTTCCGATTGTCTACTTACCAATCCATAGTTTGGTATTATCTGTATTTTATTTTATTGGTGAGAATAACGCCCCGAAGATGGAGTTCAGTATTTATAGTGATGGAAAGAGAGAGAGTGAGAAAGAGAAAGAGGAAATTTATTGTGGTGTAAAAGTGAGAGATATTATTATGGTGAAGCACTTATGGGAATATTACACATAATGTTTTGGTGTTGTGTACACACGTAAACTGTATCATTGTACCCTGAAACTGTAAAGACTTGTCCCTAAAGACTTTATTAGCTTGCCCTGAAACTGTTCAATTTGCCCTGAAACTAACAATCATTGCTATAGTTTCGCAAGTTAATACGATTTTGGGGGCAAGTTGATACAAGTACAGGAGCAAGCCGATACAGTTTAAGCGTAAAGATGTTAAGTTTCCGATCAAATTTATACAGTTCTGGACAAGTTTCTTGAGGCAAGCTGATTACGTTTGGTGCCAAGTTGATAAAGTTGCATTGAAAGTTGGTAGTGCTTCAGAAGCCAAGGGCATGAAGATTTAGGGCAAGTTGACACAATTTAGGGGCAAGGCGGTACAGTTTGGTAGGCAAGCTGATATAATCTGTGGAGCAAGTTGATTCAGTTTTGGAGCAGACAATTTCAGGTCAGACTGATACAGTTTCATGGCAATTCGATACAAGTCTGAGGTAAGTTGATGTCATTTCAGAGCTAGATCGTACAGTTTTGGAGGACATGTTCTTACATATGCAGGTAACCCTGTCCTGTTTATGTCTGTACATAATATCGAAAAATTACATACGATATATGCACATTTGTGGCAAGGTCACAAGGGTTTTAGGGCAAGTTGACACAATTTAGGGGCAAGGCGGTACACTTTGGGAGGCAAGCTGATACAATCTGTGGAACAAGTTGATTCAGTTTTGTGGCAGATAATGCAGGTCCAACCAATACAGTTTCATGGCAATTCGATAAAACTCTGAGGTAAGTTGATGTCATTTCAGAGCTAGTTGGTACAGTTTTGGAGGACATGTTGCTACATTTTCAGGTAAGCTGACCCAGCTTATGTCTGTACATAATGTCGAAAATTTACGTACGATATATCCACATCTGTCTCATTATCATCATCTCTCTGATTTGTACACTACATTAACTTAGATATCAATCTCTCTCTCTCTCTCTCTCTCTCTCTCTCTCTCTCTCTCTCTCTCTCTCTCTCTCTTTCTCTCTCTCTCTTTTTACTTTTGACAGCACTGAAAAGCGTTGTCAGGACATTTTTCTGCACAATATTTTCGATTGTAAATATTGCTGCGTTAAGACTGAATACCACGAATAAAGTTGTTTCGTGGGCCAAAAGATATGTTATTAATTTTTATCTTGTTGGCTTTTCATCTCTGCCTAACAATAACGTTGTCCTAGGCTATGTTCCATCTCTGTGTTGTTGGAGCACCAACTATGGTCGTGTTGTTATGCTGTATGCAGACTAGTAGTTTTCCCAGTGTTTTACAAAATAGTACAGTTTAAATTTCACATCACAACAACAACAAAAGAAAACCTCTTACAAACACTACCTTCGTCTGCCTTTGACAGCGCTGTGTGTGTGTGTGTTTCATCACATCGCTTAATTTGATTAGTTTTTGTTCCTATTTATTAATTTATTATAGACTCTGTAGAATGGATTGGTAAATATTGCAGCATTGCTCGTAATTTTGTTTTGAAATTAAAGTTCCACTTCTAGCACGAACGTAAATAAAAACAATATTAGGCTGTTAATATTACCAATTATACTTGAAGAGTAAACCATAGGTCATTGTCTTCATCTCCCTTAAAACGGTGTTTATTAAGGTGAAGCGCTACCGAAAAACTTGTAAGAACATAAGGTGTTGCCCGTTCGCTCTATGAACCACCAACAACATATCCTCGGATTAAAGTGACAACACCCTATATATATTTTACATGTAGAGACATCATTGTAACTCTTCAAAATATCAGAAGAACTTCAATATGAAAATATTTCCTCAGAGGCTGCATTGTGTTAGAACATGCAGAACTAATTAAATTTCTCCACTAGCTCTAAGTAATTCATACTGCCTATTTGTGTGTGTGTCCTTATCCTTAGCATACTACTTTATCAGATATGTTTTCTGTAGTTACAAGCTTCATTCATAAGGGTAGATTTACTACACTGCCTAAATAAAACTTAACATGAAGGTTATCTGCGTGTTAACCATGCTTTTTTTAGGCATGAAAATAGGTTTGGGGCACATAATTTGAGAGTTCAGGATAATATATTTCACACGAAGATTTTGATGGTCTGTGTGTGTACGCATATACATGAAACTTCCCGACAGAGTAAAACTGTGTGACGCTTCAAGACTGGAGGCTTTTGCCTTTCATGGGAAAAGTGCTCTGCAGACTCATCTACATAAGTACGACTCACGATCCTTTCTCAAAGCTCACCTCCTACCTTTACAACTACACTCCTGGAAATGGAAAAAAGAACACATTGACACCGGTGTGTCAGACCCACCATACTTGCTCCGGACACTGCGAGAGGGCTGTACAAGCAATGATCACACGCACGGCACAGCGGACACACCAGAAACCGCGGTGTTGGCCGTCGAATGGCGCTAGCTGCGCAGCATTTGTGCACCGCCGCCGTCAGTGTCAGCCAGTTTGCCGTGGCATACGGAGCTCCATCGCAGTCTTTAACACTGGTAGCATGCCGCGACAGCGTGGACGTGAACCGTATGTGCAGTTGACGGACTTTGAGCGAGGGCGTATAGTGGGCATGCGGGAGGCCGGGTGGACGTACCGCCGAATTGCTCAACACGTGGGGCGTGAGGTCTCCACAGTACATCGATGTTGCCGCCAGTGGTCGTCGGAAGGTGCACGTGCACGTCGACCTGGGACCGGACCGCAGCGACGCACGGATGCACGCCAACACCGTAGGATCCTACGCAGTGCCGTAGGGGACCGCACCGCCACTTCCCAGCAAATTGGGGACACTGTTGCTCCTGGGGTATCGGCGAGGACCATTCGCAACCGTCTCCATGAAGCTGGGCTACGGTCCCGCACACCGTTAGGCCGTCTTCCGCTCACGCCCCAACATCGTGCAGCCCGCCTCCAGTGGTGTCGCGACAGGCGTGAATGGAGGGACGAATGGAGACGTGTCGTCTTCAGCGATGAGAGTCGCTTCTGCCTTGGTGCCAATGATGGTCGTATGCGTGTTTGGCGCCGTGCAGGTGAGCGCCACAATCAGGACTGCATACGACCGAGGCACACAGGGCCAACACCCGGCATCATGGTGTGGGGAGCGATCTCCTACACTGGCCGTTCACCACTGGTGATCGTCGAGGGGACACTGAATAGTGCACGGTACATCCAAACCATCATCGAACCCATCGTTCTACCATTCCTAGACCGGCAAGGGAACTTTCTGTTCCAACAGGACAATGCACGTCCGCATGTATCCCATGCCACCCAACGTGCTCTAGAAGGTGTATGTCAACTACCCTGGCCAGCAAGATCTCCGGATCTGTCCCTCATTGAGCATGTTTGGGACTGGATGAAGCGTCGTCTCACGCGGTTTGCACGTCCAGCACGAACGCTGGTCCAACTGAGGCGCCAGGTGGAAATGGCATGGCAAGCCGTTCCACAGGACTACATCCAGCATCTCTACGATCGTCTCCATGGGAGAATAGCAGCCTGCATTGCTGCGAAAGGTGGATATACACTGTACTAGTGCCGACATTGTGCATGCTCTGTTGCCTGTGTCTATGTGCCTGTGGTTCTGTCAGTGTGATCATGTGATGTATCTGACCCCAGGAATGTGTCAATAAAGTTTCCCCTTCCTGGGACAATGAATTCACGGTGTTCTTATTTCAATTTCCAGGAGTGTATTCAGAAGGTTTCATTCGAAACATGCAAGACTAGCAGTCCTGGAATGAAGGCTATATTCTTATATGCAGAGTCATGGCTTGGCCACAGCCTGAACGGTCTTTCCAGAATGATATTTTCATTCTGCAGCGGAGTGTGCGCTACTATAAAACATCCTGGTAGGGTAAAACTGTGTGCTGGAGTGAGATACTAACTCTGGATCTTTACCTTTCGCGGGCAAGTGCTCTGTCGACTGAGCTGCCTACGCAAGACGCACGATCCGTCCTCACAGCTCTACTTCTGGCAGTACCACGTCTTCTACCATCCATACTTCACACAAGCTCCACTGCTAGTCTTACAGATCACATATTATTTAAGTTTCCGTTTTTGCTGATGGTTTAGAAATGGGGAAAACATCCTTACAATTGACAAACACTATAGACAAATACCTATGAGGAAAATACTTATTTTGGAGCTCTGCTTTGCTATAAACACTGTATTGTCTACAAACTGAACTTTGCATTTTGGTTAGTGCTGCTTACCATTTACGTTCATTGCATAAATATTGTATGTGTGTGTCTGTGTGTTACTGAGATATTTTAGGTCTGAAAATACCTCAAGATAAACCCTTTAAATAATTTTCTGAATAAATACATTTGCACATGGGACAAAAAATTTCTGAAAATTTGGATACATTGGAGCTCTGCCAAGATGCCTTCTCCTGTGCTACATTGTGACTGGATACTTCATTTTAATGCTCAGTAAAACACTTTACTGTGATAATTTTTTTCGTTTTATCTTACTGTGTTGTCATTCACTAAAGAGGGGTGGGAAGAGGGGGTGGATGGGGGGGGGGAGGGTGCATGGCTTAGAGTGTTGTGATGTTGATGTAGTGGCCTGTGACGTCATGACTGGGCTCTGACTTGATCATGTGATATCATAAATTCAAGCAAAGAGGTCTGGAGGCCCCAGTGTAAATAAGAGGTCTGGAGGCCCAGAGATATAGGACTTGTCCTCTTGTCTCCATTAGATCCCGTCTCATCCATTAGCGACTAAAATGGAGTAGTACAATATTTCGTTTCCATTGGTAGATCCTCAGTCACAGATTAATGAATGACATCTGTTCCACGAGAGCTAACACTCTCTAATTCAATAGCTTATTTATTCCTCTCTTACAGAAGGGAATAGACTGCAGGTGACGATAGTCATCTTCAAAAAGAGATGGAAAATTTTGGAACAGGACCATGGGAGAAGCAAGTAATTTGACGAATTCCTCTAATCCGCATCTATAGCGGGAAAATGGAATGCGGTCGGATATTTCTAAATGCCTTTATTAAATCGCACATATAATTTTTTCACTTTCAAGAAATTATCCAAGCTAGAACAATGGCGATTAGTTTTGAAAGCAAGTCTGCCTTTTGCAACGCCTCTGGATAATTCAGGATTCCGTCCAGGAGGGAGCATTTCATCACAATAGCAAACATGTTTTTCTTTGGAAAGCTGCCATCAACTGCTACTTCCACGGTATTGATTAATGCTCGGTATGCGTCTTTTTCCTGTAGGTCATGCCCCATAATTTCGATATTTATTATCATATTTCTTCATGTTGGCAAGCCGGTGTGGCCGAATGGCTCTAGGCGCTTCAGTCTGGAACCGTACGACCGCTACGGTAGCAGGTTCGAATCCTGCCTCGGGTATGGATGTTTGTGATGTCCTTAGGTTCGTTAGGTTTAAGTAGTTCTAAGTTCTAGGGGACTGATGACCTCAGATGTTAAGTCCCATAGTGCTCAGAGCCATTTGAACCATTTTTCTTCATGTTGTCCCCAACGGCTTCTGCAAGTTAGGACTTATTATTAGTGTAATACGTATGTTTAGGACCGTGTGTGTGTGTGTGTGTGTGTGTGTGTGTGTATGTGTGTGTGTGTGTGTGTGTGTGTGTGTGTGTGTGTGTGTGTGTGGAGTCCCTTAGAAGATGATCTGAAGCGACTCAACCTTTTGTAACATACGAATTACGAACTACAGAAAAATAGGTGGTGCAAAACATTACATCCGTTGCAGAACATTTACTGAACGAGGAAGATATCATAGTATAAGGATCTTTGTTTAATATCACCAGATTTTTATATTCAATAAAATTCACCAAAGAACTTCAATATATGTCATGTCTCTGCAACCTAGTCTATGGTGGCAGCAGTTCGCCTTGTGTGAAACAACTAAAACGTCGTAACCAACAAACCCAAGAGGTACCACAGTTATCAATAGCGCAAGGAAGTCTGACTAGTGGTCCCAGTGTGGATCTCCCCTGGGTAGGCTTACTTGACATAAAAATAATTTAATTCTTTCAAACCCAGAACAAAATAAATGACATCGTAGTGAGTGAGAATGGGTGTCATTGAGAAATTAATAACAAAGACATATGGTGTCACAATGAGATTTACTAACTAATGTCAGCGTCACGAGTGAACAAACATATAAACAGAAACTTCAACTATGTAACATGTCATTAACGCTAACTCAGGTTGGCTGGCTGTAGACTTGGGGAACCTAACCGGAATTGAAGTGTAAATGAGACTGGATACTGTGAGTGGAAGGCAGCCAAATTACTCAAGCACACACTGCTGTATCGTTCCACTGATTGGCTTCTCACGTCAAGACACAATTAAACGTGCAATGGACAATCTGAGAGACTCAGTACCAGGCTGGCATGAAATGAGATGGTCGTGAAAACGATTGATAGGCTTCTGCCGAAGCTGCGCAACGTAACCGATATAGCCGGTGAAAGACGAGACTCTGTCTGCGGGCAGGTGCTGCCAGAGCGTCGTATTGCGGGCGATGACACCGCGTCCGCCGGTGATTCTTTCCATCCTAAAAAACGTAAGTTTCACCTACGGGTCTCGACGTTTTTACAACTAACTGCTTTCTCTCTAGAAACGGAAGAGCTCTAGGGACTGTACTCCACGACGGTCCTCGTGTCTCCCTTTTGCACGAAACCTTCCGAAAAACCCATTCACCCCAATGTTCTCAAATGAACCTATCATGGCCCAGCAGTAGTTATCATGCCAATCATGTTATCTGTCAAGGAGGCCCGATCTTCCTTAACCAATAACGGCAGTTCAGTACGCATTCCTCCGTAAAAACAGCACACAATGCCTGGAGGTGTTGCAGCCCAACACCACGGCACATTTTACAAGATGAGAAAAGCTTCCTAGTAAACCATCCCGATGCCGCTGTACCTGGATCCGCACACGAGGTAAGGAGACCAGGCTCCCACACCGCGTCCAGTCGCTAATAAACCAGTTAGGTCGGCGCCAGGATGCACGGCGCCGCCAGGTTGTAAAGAAGTGTCATTTCGCATTCAGCTATGGCGTTCCCACCCTCTTGCTTGGTCGACAGCGGAACAAGGCAGACTACCAGAATGGTGGCTCACTTCGGCGACTACAAGGGAATCCTCGAATTCACTTGCTGCCCGGGGAAGTTCAAAAGCTGTCCCTAATGCAGTGGTCACCTCCAGCGTCCAAAATTCTTTCTCTATAGCCGAGTTTACTTCTACTACTGCTACTAAAGGCATGCAAGTACTGTTAGATTAATCAGTGGCTTAACCTAACCCTAGTAGTCCATCACATTGATATCAATCAGGGAGAATGCAGATACACCAAGGGCGAATAAAATGCTATGATAATGGCTGAAAGAAAATGAAAGGGGAGGTAACTGACGGGTATTACCACGGCAGTGGCATGGTCAGAAGGCACCGCCGTCTTTCATTACCGCCACTCACAGTAAATCGTTTATCACCGTTTGTGGTTCACATACGGCAATGGATAGTGTGACACAACACAAGAGAAATGTCTCAGTGAAAACATCAGAACAGCCACTAGTCGTGGTGGAGCAAGAAAAGGCAGAAGTCATGGAGGTGAATATTGCCAACCACACAGCCAATACCTCAAGTGACGCTCATTCATTCACAGGGATACCCACGTGCACGCACAAATCCTCTCCTCCAATTGCAATAAGTTGTCATTGTTAGTTTTATGGACTACATCCTCTGGCAAGCACCCAGAACTAATTCGTTGACAATGCGTAGCTAAATCGTGCCCAGCGCAAACACACACATTCACACTAGAAGAAGGAAAGGGGAAATCCTTAGAAAAGATATTCCTCCCTATGTGAAAAGTGACCACGTACATTCAGTATCCCTGAGCAAAGAAAAGAGAGAGCCATAGTGACGTGACTTAATGTCCTTCCGCACTGATTCATTCATGAAACATGACTATTACGAAATTTTTATTCACTTTTCATTAATGTAAGGAGGACACACTTGTGTAACTGAGTCCCAATTTCCTCACGAAAAATATGTTGTAATACAAGACTAACAGTAAATGAAAAACTGGTGAGGATGCATACGAAAATAAATTATCCAGAGAAAAAAAACGTTATCTGACAGTAACGTTACATGAAAACATTAAACTAGGAATGTTTATAGCAGGGACTAACCACCAGTGGCGTTTTGTGGTTTAGTAGTTACCAAAACAGAACTGGAAGTGGATGGTTTACTCTCGCCATCGTCCGATGTGAGAATGCCTCTCTACGTGGATTGGAATCATTCGCCGACCGAGATGTCATCGCTTAAAAGACCTGGCACTGTGGAATAGATGCTAAGACCCAATCTAGACCTAGTTATGATTATAGTAACATGTCTTTTTCTTTGTATACGCGCTCCTGTCGTAAAGATAGTAATTATGAAAACATTCATGTATGGATTAAAGGACTTGGTGTACTTGCTGAGAATGTAACTGTCACTGGTGATGTAACCCTGTACTATAATTATTAATAAATTCTGATCTGTAGCGTCAGCCACCAATCGCTAGACGTACATGTGGTGAACCGGAGCTCAAGGATGGAACAATCTGAAAAAAATCGAAAACATAGTGCCACGTTGGCCGCTGAGCGCCTGCGAGGCTGCATGATGCAACCCGCTTGGGCCGGCGCGCCAGCGAGTACGCGTGCTCCTAAAGAGACTAGAGCACGCGTACGGGGATAACGCTCCCGCGCCGGCCCTCGCAGCGGCTAAGTCCGTTATCAGCGCTGTTACGTAATCAAGGTCAGGCGCTCAGTATAAAAGCGGCCAACGCAGACCAGCGGAATCATTCTGCTGTGAGCTAGATCTGCAACAGCATTGAAACACTATGCCTCGTCACGTATGTATCGTCAACGTCGCCATCGCATGCCTGTCTACAAACACATAATAAGCCTGGAGAATAAACTTGGCACAAATGGAACCGCACAAAGTGTCATATTGAATGGACCGATTTTATTCCGTGGTTGTCGAGTTAATTTTAGTATTGACGTTGCCTCAGAGAGTACTGCAAGTGGATGGTTTACTCTTGCCATCGTCCGATGTGAGAATGCCTCTCTACCTGGATTGGAACCAAATCAAAACTGAAATGTTGACGAAATCGCTATTAGCTTGTTCCATCGTATTTCCCGAGTCTGTTAGACGTGGGTCAGGATGTAATTTCGCTTTAGCCCTCGTCAACATTCACGACAATGGAGGATAAAAAAGTTATTTGACACGATCCCAAAAGAGAACAAAAAAACAGAACACAAAACAAAAACTATGCATATATAAGAACACCTAATAATAACTGACTCTCAAATATACTAAACAAATCTTTTCAATGCAGGTAACAACGCTGAACTTACAAAGACGTGGATGTGGTACAGAACCCACAAAATCAAACCATGAACATAAATAAATATGTTATGTAGAAAGAGAAAATTTTTTGTAATATTCTCGCCAGCTTTAAATGCTACCACGGATCTAAAAAAAAAAAAAAAAAACGGACTGGAAAAACAAATGTGATTATGGACTGATTACTGTTATCAGAGCAAACCGAGGAGAAAATTCGTTCACTGGAGGGTCACCAATATGCAAGCTAGAATATGTTGACGGCGGTTCGCCGTCTGATAGACTAAAATGTCGTAACCACCACACCCAAGAGGTACCACGGTTATCAATAGCGTAAGGAAATCTGACTAGAGGCCCCAGTGTGGATCACCCCTGAGTTGGCTAAATTGACACAATTTAATTCCTTCAAACCCAGAACACCATAAATGACAAAGTAGGGAATGAAAATAGGGGGAATTGTAAAATTAATAAAAAGGACCTACGGCTTCATAAAGACAATCTAATTACAATTTATGTTTAAATGAGACTGGCTTCAGTGAGTGGAAGGCAGCCAACCTACTCAAGCACACTCTGCTGTATCGTTCCACTGATTGGCTTCTTGCGTCAAGATACAATTAAGAATGCAATGACAGTGGGAGTGACTATAGCAAGTACAAGGCTGGTATGGAAAAGGATGGTCGTGAAAACGATTGATGGGCTTCTGAATTTGCCGAAGCTGCGCAACGTTACCGATTTGCCGGTGTAAGACGAGACGCTGTCGTCTGCTGGCAGGTGCTGCCGGTGCGTCGTGTAGCGGGAGATGACACCACGTCCGCCGGTGATTCTCTCTCGTCCGCGCCAATATAAAGTTTCACCCGGGTGTCTGGACGCCTTTACAACTAACTGCTCTTTCTGTAGAAACGGAAGAGCTCTAGCGACTGTACTCCGCGACGGTCGAGAAGCAAATCCTAGTCTCTCCCTTTTGCTCAAAACCTTCCGAAAATCCATTTCCCGCGAAGTTCTCAAATAAACCTATCATGGCCCGGCAGTAGTTACCGTTCCAATCATGTTTTCTATCAAGGAGACCCGATCTTTCTCAACCAATCACTGCAGTGCAGGACACATTCTGCTCTCCGTAAAAACGGCACACAATGCCTGGAGGTCCGGCAGCCCAAACCCACAGCGCATTTTACAAGATGCGAGAAGCTTCCTAATGGAAACAAGCTCCGTCTCGTCCGTGAAACAATTTAGTGGGCTCCATTTCGGCGGGACGCGGCGGCATCTAAGAGACGCGATATCTGGAGAAATTCGTCGCCTCGTCTCAAGGGTACGCTGTTCTTGTAATAAACATATTAGAAAGGCGACAGTCCGAAGTTGCTTCACCTGGACCCGCACACGAGATAAGGAGACCAGGTTCCCATACCGTGTCCACTCGATAATAAACCAATTAGGCAGGCGCCAGGTTGCCAGTCACCGACAGTTTGTAAAGAAGTGTAATTTCGCTTTCAGCCATGGCGTTCCCACCCTCTTGCTTGGCCGACAGTGGAACGAGGTTAACTACCAGAATGGCGGCTCGTAAACCACTAACCTGCCGTGCTCACGGTCCACTTCGGTGACTACAAAGGAGTCCTCGAATTCGCTTGATGCTCCTCGAAAGTTCTAAAGCTCCCCCTAATGCAATGTTCGCCTCCACCATAGGAAAATCTGTCTCTATAACCGAGTTTAATTCTACTACTGCTACTCGAGTCATGCGAGAAATGTAAGATCAATCAGTGGCTTACCCTAACCCTAATAGTCCCTCAGATTAATATCAATCGGAGAGAATATAGAGACACACCAAGGGCGAATGAAACCTTTGACAATCTCCGAAACAAAATGAAAAGGTTTTCTGGTCGGTACTACCAAGGCAGTGGCTTGTCTGGAAGGCACTGCCGTCTTTCATCTCCATGTTATATTATCGGAATTTAGATTTCCAGTTGGGAGGCCTTGTCTCCAGTCTTTTAAGTTGTGTCTTACATATGGTGGGTATTGTAACGCCGGAAATGCATATACTCCTATTTCCATCTATTGTACTATAAATTTTTTCCTTATTTTGTTACCTGGAGATATGACATTTCTGTGTCTTTATATATTGTAATTGTTTTACTATTTGTATATATATATTTATTTATGCATTTATGTCCATGTATAATTGATTTGTTTTATAAATCTTATTGGTATTTTTACGCTGGGTCTGGCCTAGGGAAAACTATGCTATCGAACGATTGCATCGAAAGGTCGTGTGGAGAACCAAAGTGTTTAGGATCTTTGGTAGTGTTAACTCTGCCGCATGGAGTAGGGCAGGGGAGCAGGTGTGTTGTGTGACGCTCCCGCGAGTTGCCTCGCTTTCGGGGTTTGGCAGCATGTAACTGCGCTCGACCTGCTATGATAGTTTCTGACACGGTGTCGCGGACGGGAAGCATCAGCTGGCGCACATCAAGAGCCCGTTTCGCCTGGTGACCATGTTGAGAAGAAGGCGCGCCAACATCCAGCTTCTGCAACAGCGACGGCCGACAATGAGTGACTGTCTCCACCTCCCCGATCGACGACAGCAAACCTTCAATCAACCAACAAGGAAGACTAAAAGCACGTAAAGTTTTAGAACTGTATGGCAGACCTCAGCTTTTCAAACTGTTAAATTTTTCTCACTAAATTACAGCAACGTAGCATGAAACTTTGTTGCTTATGGTCCCAATTGCATTACCAAGCAGGGTCCCTTCCTTTTTCGGGATGAACCCGAGTGTCGTTGAAATTCAAACGCCAGCATTAAAGTAATATCATTCCATTTCACTGCTTTCATTTCAAAGTTCAGTTAAAGCATTCATAGCTGGCTACAATATTTAGATTACACAAGCACAAATTAAGAGTGCGAGTTTTGTTACCATATTTTAGCTTACCTGTGACTGCAGCTCAGCTTGGTACGTACTAAATTTTACTATTGTTAATTGTTCAGAATCATTTAATTCAAGTTCCAAGTTATATCTCTTATTTCTAAATTGCGTAGATTCAAGTAGCTTTTGAAATGACTGTTGAGGTAGCCCAAGACTAACCTTATTTTATTGAATTTCGCAGTGCTTCAGAAATAAAGTTCACTATTAATTTCAGTCACTAAATTAACTTCAGTTTTCCGGTTTTATTAATTCTTTTGCTAAATTAAGTAAGAGTGTAGCGAAAATTATTACTTCTGACAAACATTCAGTTTTCACACAACACGTGTCAACCTTCAGTTGCCACGCTTTTAGTGCTAAATATATGTGCATTAATCTTTCATTTTCAGTTATTATAGTAGTTGTCCATGGGACTGTCGACCGTAATTTTCCCCAAATCTCAAATATCTAATTAACGCCAATTAATTGTTAACGTGACGACCGCACATTTACTTTCTTTATTAACTTTACCCATTTTCAAAACTAATTTCCACCAATTTCATTTGCATTTTTCCTTTCATTTAGATGTAACCCTTTCCTCCCTCTTTACCGACAAATTAACTTCGGTAACGATTCCTTTTCCCAAATTTCCATTAGGTACGCGCGTTTTAATTTTTCACTGTCATTGAGGTCGATAAGTGAGGGGGAGGTTACAATATTTCTAACGTGCCGCGATCTTTCTACAAGTATCATAGCGCCGTCTTTCCTGCGGAATAGGTTTCCACTTAAAAAAAAAAAGTGTTTAAAGGGGACAGTCTGCTGGTACTAGAACCATGTCTGACATAGCAGTACTACATCACGGTGACTTATGACTATTCGTCTTAGCAAATTTCATCTGTGGCAGTTGCCTATTCGTCCATTCCATTGCAATGTCTTTAGAGGCTTCATAATTTAAGCTGGAAGACAGTTACATGTGTCATTTAAGAGGTTCCTGAGTACTTTATGGTTAATATTTTTTTGCTTGTACGATGAGCACTAAAATCAATAACATCATCTTCTTGGTCAGTTCAGCAAGAAATAAAGGGTGTCGTTGATTTAGTACTTGCAAAATTGCTTACTTGTGGTTACCGAGCAGGTAGAGACTCTGACTTAGAAGAGAGACTTCATCACGCATGGGGTATAGCAGGTTTCGTTATTGAGGGCACTCATGTAAATTACGGTGTTTGATACTTCTGCGGTCCGCGGTGAGGTCTGTGAGAGTAGTTTGTCTGCAGAGGCATACGTACACACTGAGTTTACTCCCTGTTACTGCCTGGCTGACTCTATATGCTTGGGGTTGAGAGCAGGACTGGGAAAAGTTACGTGTTTGGGAAATGTGAAGCACTGTAGTTTGCTATCAGCGCTGGTGAGAAATGTTGTAGTCACTCGGTAAAGTACACGCAGGATGGCATGCAAGTAAGTTACAGTGCATCCCTCTAGTCAATGTTATCAAGACTTTGAGTCAAAAGAATACCAGAACAACTTTAAAATTTTTCAGTGAACTGACCTTTATTAACATAGCAACTAACATAAGAAGAAATGGAGAAAAAGTAAAGAATAAAATATTTTATGTAGGTGGATTCAATTTGGAATATATTTTCAAAATTTTTCACAACATTAAGCTGTATTATCATAGTAAGAACCGAAACAAGAAGAAATTGATAAAAGGTAAACAAACAATTGTTTCAAAGTTGGGGTTTCAATTACAAACATCTTGGACATATAATTTTCAACCGCACATCAATCGGTTTCCCAGTTTTCCTAGACACAATCCCACATTTTGAAACTTCTATGAACTAATAATGTCCAAATCAAATTTTACCTCCACATAACAAGAAAAAATGGGCCAAAAATTTAATAAATGTGTATCCTCCAGTGGTTTTATTTCGAAACCACACATGTCTGCAGGAGTACAAACTCCACATAATGATCACCACCAAAAAACTGCGAATCACAACCTCCTATAATAACGGAGTACAATCTTCACTCCGACTGTTGTTTCCGAACGCTGTATATGACTGTTGCAATGCATTACATTTGTAGATGGGCCTCAGTGTACCGCTACATGTCTCTGTCTTGCAAGAGCGCCGGTGGTTTCACACGAAAATTACTGGTATCTTAAAAAAAGTAATAAAATGGTGTTTACGGACAGGAAGCACTGGCATTCAAAGAGTTATACGTAGTCAGTTCTTGAGGTCTTAGCCGTCTGTGATATTGAGAGCTGGACAGATACATTGATGGATTAACATCTTCCACACTGAGCACAAATAGCAAAAGCTGAGGTACAAGATTTGACAGGAAGAGACCTACATCATTTGAGGCACCTCACTGGGGATCGGTATTAGTTGCTGATTTGCCTGTAACGAAAGTCATTAAATCACTGCCTCATACTTGTCACGCAAGAATCTATAGGACTTCTAGTTCCATAACAGTCTACGAGAGTGGAAGCTTATCAAGCAGGCCTGTAGTTTGCAATTTATTGTTTACCAGCTTTTGGAAACTTCTACCACTTATATCGGTGAATGCTAATGGCACTATTTCCTAAATCTCCGCTTTTTTAAATATAGTACCATTGTTTTGAATTACTCCCCTTTGCCTATACCGAAAGACGAAATGTAAAATTCTACAGAGTGTGAATATTAATAAAATCGACGAACTGCAGGGAAATGGAGGAAAAAGGTACTATGAACATTTGCCCAGAAACGCTTCGGTACCATGGTAAATAGTGCTGACAAATGACTCTTTTTCTGACCACATGCCGCGTCTTCGTCGTGTGCTGTAGGCTGTGTTATTCACTCATCGTGCTGTAAGTAGCAGAATTGTTCTGTATTCATGTCGGAAACAAGCCAGGATGGTGTTTGTGTACGGCGCAGCTGGTGGAAATGGTCGAGAGCCAGGACTGCCAAACTAAAAAAAGTACCCTCACAGACATTATCCATATAACGAAAATTTCAAGCCCAGACAGACGAACGTGCACGTAGGCGGTGGATTGTGCCTACACTAGATTTGGAGGGCCGACTTCCAAAGGATATTGAGACGAACCTTAGGACAAGCTCCAAGCTCAGCCAACACTGTTTGAGTCAAGATACAATTATGTGTATCCTGCATGACAACCACCGTCATCCCTCTCACCCGAAATGAGTGCGAAGGGTTATCAGCAGCGGATGTCCCAGCACGGGATGGATTTTGTCTATGGTTTTTACACCAGGCCGTCATAACTATGTGAGTTCTGTTGTCAGTCCTATTTACCAACGAAGCAACCCTTACCGGAACTGGCAATAAGTGTGCATAATCGTCATCTGTGGATTATAGATAATCCTCTGGGAATGGTGAGGGCGTCTCAACAGCATCGGTTCAGCACCAACGTGCAGTCCGGGATTCCTGGCGATCACGAACCTGGTCAAGTTATTATTCCACAACACCTCCACGGAGCAACGTACTTGGATTTCATGCGAAATGCCTGAACTGCTTGAGAATATTTCTTTGGCAGTATAGCTTGTTACGTGATTTCTGAAGATGGAGCACCACCCCACTTCCAGAATACAGTTCGCTCACACTTCAACAACATCTTCCACGGACACTGAATAGGGCACGGAGGCCTTGTAGTGCGGCCTACTAGATCACCGAATTTAAACCCCCTTGGTTTTTACCTCTGGGGGCATTTGAAAACCTTTGTGTGTACTGAACCAGTTCCTGATGTGCTGACCTTTCAATAGCGAGTTTATAGCTCCTGTGACACCAGAACCTCGAGAATGAGTGCAGCAATCCATGATGCAATGAGTGAAGCGTGAAATGGATCCAATGGAGGTCTTTTTGAACATGTGTTGAGACGTGGATGCGTTCAGGGACGATTTATTGTCGTTGTACGCACACCATCCATTTCCAGATACATGTTACAAGGATCTCTTTTCTTCCATTTCAAGTCTGGTATCCACTCCCGAAGTATGTCTGCTTTGTTAATGTTCACTCTGTATTTTAATATTTTAATACTTCGCTGACCATTAAAGAACTGGCCAATTCTCAAGTTTTTAATTCAGCATTCTTCTGGTGGTCAGGATAGCGATGGTTCTTCCGTCTGGGCATTGTAACTTCGTAGGTTGGCAAGGGCAGTGGGATTCTGTCGGAGATGAGGGCGGCTGCAAAAAGACAGGCCTGTGAATTTCGCATGTGAACTCCAGCAGTTACAGGTACGCGCCATCGTCAGGTGTCAACCCACGCCGCCCTGGTCTCGCGGCGTCCATGTCCGATGGGCGTGGTCAGGCGTCGATCCTGCAGTCCGCTATAGCGAGAAGCGGGGTCACAAGGATGTGGCACCTGCTGCCCCAGCCGTACGAAAGACCTGCATGATCGGCACACTCTTCTGCCATATGTTGCCGGCCGTGGTGGCCAAGCGGCTAAAGGCGCTAATGAATTACTGTGCTGATAAGCCTCTACGTGTCGGCCTTTGTGGCCGTGCGGTTCTAGGCACTGCAGTCCGGAACCGCGCGACCGCTACGGTCGCAGGTTCGAATCCTGCCTCGGGCATGGATGTGTGTGATGTCCTTAGGTTAGTTAGGTTTAAGTAGTTCTAAGTTCTATGGGACTGATGACCTTAGAAGTTAAGTCGTGCTCAGAGCCATTTGAACCATTTTTTTGCCATATGTTTTGGCTGCACTTTGATGCAGTGTTTGGCGCTCCGGCCAGTCAGCTTGTCGTCGGCTGCTTGCCTTCGTGAAGGTAACTGGAACACCGTGCAACGGTTTTCTTTGACGCCGTAGTCTGCCACAGTCCAACGTACCAAGAAGAATCTCTACATCTGCAGAAGTTAATACACTAATGGGTACTTACAGTTACCACGGCAGAAATGTTTGTAGTATTTTGTTGACAGACGTCGGAATCTGAAACTACGTTTACCGTGATATCTGTTACATGTGAAACATCGCGGGCAGATGATACTTGGTTAGCTTCTGCAACGAAGCTTTCAAAATACCTTAATGCCCGACTAACTTCGATTTGCACATTATTTCTCATGCTGGGGAAGGTGAAGGCCTTCTATTTTGACAACGTCTCCTTTTCAGGGTATATTCCAGGTTCACGACTGCTAAAGAGTAATTGATATCATCCACCGTGTTGACCAGCCTAGCTTCTGGAGAAGCTAGATGGCCGACAAGCAGCCGATTGTTGTCGATGTAGACCGTCAGTGGTCACGATCTCATCATCCTGTCCTCCATATAAATGGTGAGGCTTGGCGTCTTGGAGAGGATATCCAGATAATACGGGTAATCGTACCAGCCGGCCGCTGTGCCCGAGCGGTTCTAGGCGCTTTAGTCTGTAACTGCGCGACCGGTACGGTCGCAGGTTCGCATCCCACCTCGGGCATGGATGTGTGTGGTGTCCTTAGGTTAGTTAGGTTTATGTAGTTCTAAGTTCTAGGGGACTGATGACCTCAGATGTTAAGTCCCATAGTGCTCAGAGCCATTTGAACCATAATTGCACCAAATGTAAAATAAGTATTCACACACTACAAGGAAAACTCGGACGTCATGCTGAAGATCTACTTCGAATCAACTATAGACACTTCTGAATCAGCAAGAGTGCCTAATTAACAAATAATACTGTCGAATGTTACGGGCAACGAATTAGACAAAGAAAATATTTGTTCGAAATGTGTTAGTGGGTAAATATGATATGTAAACAGAACGTTATGTATAAATATTGACAGAAAAATATCTTGGTAGAGAATTGGTACAATATTTCTTGCATATGTAGTCATACTAATACAATCACTCCATCTGTTAATGAATTAAAATTTAGATTACACTAAATTACATACTTCGTGAATGGCAGTCCAAACCATCTACTGGGAAATATTACATTAAAAATGAAGTTCAAATGAAATTAATATTGACGAGTGCTTCAAAAGGATATTTCACAAAAACATGAACCAGTGAAGTCTAAGTCATTGAACAAGTTGGCTTTTACACTGAGTCAAAATAAACTAGTTGATACTTCCCCGTTATGCTACTAGGCTATCGTACATTATTTAAAAGGTCTACAGTAAGCAAGCAAAAGACATGCGCCCAAACTTTAAATATAAAAAAATCAGTAATCAGTACCATTCTATCAAAGTTTTCAGGCCTATTTTCTGTAGAAACTGCAATTTAGGACCACCTTGGAGTCGTAACGATAAATATGACAGGAGCAGATGACTATAATAGATATTCGGGCAGTATAATTTCTGAACTGTTATGCTGCAGCTTTTTGAACTGGCTGCTTACCGCAGTTGCTCATGTCGTAACCGTAAACAGTAGCTGAAGTGTTAGAGATCTTCCACCGCATTCCTTCACACCCTTCAAACGATATTACCCGCTGTCATCACTCGTGTCATAAGCGTACTTAGCAATTAAAATGGCACAGTCAGTTAACGGCATGAAAACTATCAAGAAGCCTATTTAACACTTCAGTACCATTGATTTCTACTGGAAACCTACATTTTGTTGCTATTGCTTCTACTTTGAAGTATCAGAGCCTCTAGCAAGAATCACCAATGATGTGGCAAGTTAGAGACATCTAGTGGTACACTAGGGTACTTCTACAAATGGCCGCTGTGTCCGAGCGGTTCTAGATGCTTCAGTCCGAAACCGCACTGCTGCTACAGTCACAGGTTCGAATCCTGCCTCGCGCATGGATGTGTGTGATGCCATAGGTCAGTGAGGTTTAAGTAGTTCTAAGTCTACGGGACTGATGACCTCAGATGTTATGTCCCATAGTGCTTAGAGCCATTTCAAAAATGGCTCTGAGCACTATGGGACTTACAATCTATGGTCATCAGTCCCCTAGAACTTAGAACTACTTAAACCTAACTAACATAAGGACACCACACAACACCCAGTCATCACGAGGCAGAGAGCCATTTGAACCCTTTCTACGAATGTAGTACATCATAGCAGTCACAGCGTTCAAAGCAACAGTCGTCTCGGAGATTGCTCTATATGACTCTAGGATATTGTGATATTCGTTATTTTTTACTGTGGACATGATGAGCGGATCATATCTAAAGACACTGTAACGTAAATTTCATTTATACTACTGCTTTTGTGAGCTGCGTCGAAATAAAGTAAATGGAGTAGTAAGTAGTTTTGATTCGAAATAAAGTAAATTTTAGGCCTATTCCTGGTTGTTACTTACGGCTATAATATGTTACCAGCATTATCATCTCATTGAAGTTTGGACATGCAATATTGTGTCCACAAAGAATGTGGCGTTGTTTCCAAATATATCTCATGAAGTGATGGATATACTGTGGAAAGAGGTAGAAGGCACCGTATTAAGACTCTTCTGAGTTTCCCAAGTAATTTATTAATTCGAGCTACAGTGCCCCATTCCTCTTGGTCTGGATAACTGCGTCCCGCAATTCTGAGCACACCACTTCGATGTCTACAAAATGGCTTGGAGCGGAATGGCTGCCTCTGCGACCGATGAAGCACCTCGCTGTGTGTCTGCCTTGTACGGCCGTGGAGTTGCGTCGACCACAGGATGCGCTGGCTGTGGACTCAATGGTGCCTCAGCGTCGCCTGCTGCAAGGCGACAAGTGGCGCGCTTCCTCGCTGGCATGGCTAAGAACGTGGCTACAACGAGTGCCCACAGTCCGGCGTCCGAATCTGTGGCCCTCGGCTTGGGATGACTCCGGCGTGTGTCGGAAGCCAACAAGACTGCCCACAGTAGTGAGCTGTGGCATGCCAGCTGCTGGCTGGCTGTGGACCCCACGTTGGCCTCAGAGGGTCAAACCAGTGACCTGCCGTGGACTGGACTGCGTGTAGCCGGTGGTGTGACACGCCCCACCGTCCAGGACACACTTGAATGCTTTTTTAGTGAATTGGCACTTCTTCATATACGGCTGTGCGCCTCTGTTTTGCTAAATGCACCTCTCCATGTCACGTACTCACAACACTTAGGTTGGCCAGTGTTCCCCTTCTGCCTGTGACTTGCGCCATGCAATCCGCTGTGTGTACTTTTTTCGGCGATTCTACGCCCTGTGGCTTATATTTCCTTCACAACTGCTGGTTAGCATAAGTCACTGTAAACAGGCATACGCCTGGCTGTAGCTTGAGCCCTCAGAAATAAGCTCCAAAACTGTCTTTGCCTATCCCAAACGATATTGTGCTGTTGCAGGTAGCTGAAAACTATAGTATACCCCAGTTGTTCCAAAGTGAAGCCATGAATTTAAAACAATTGACTGTTTACTTTATCATCTTCTATTTCTTGCCAACTATGATAATAAATGTTAACTCCATGAAAAATTTCTAAATTCTTTTCCTAAATGGAGCTACCTTCTTAACCTTATTCAAAATAATATTTGTTCTCATATTGTTGTTAATCAAATGATTAAAGAAAAGACAGCATATATTGAAGAGTATATATTAATTGATATCCCAGGCTTCTCTGAACTGATTCAATATCCATGAAATATTTTATTCAATAAATTTGTAGCGATAACCATCTGGAGGATAGCTTAATATTATGCTGATGTAAAGGACTGTAATTTGTTCTTATTGAGTGAAATGTAATACTGTGTACTTCGTGGAATGTTAAAAATGTTCTGCTTCATTTTATACAGGATTAATCGTAATTAAAATTCGTCCCGGTATGCGACTCGACTCGATGTAGCATCGCCTTCCTATTCTCAGTTATGAGAGGACGCAGACATAAACTGCGTTTTGAAGGTGTAGCATGACCTTCATATCTGCGAAGTTGTTTGGGAACAAGGTTCAAGGAAGGCCAGAGTGGAGGGAATAAGACCTACAAAACAAAAGAGAAGCAACAAACAAGTAAATATATAAAAGTAGGCGTAAATAAACGCTGTTATTCGAAGTGCACGTGTGTGAAACAAAAATTTGTTTTAGTAGCATTTGTCACAGTTGTTCAGTCCATTCGATTCTAATATCCTTGCATCGTTGTTAGCAGGATGTCCACTAGAAGGCTGAGTTATTCCTCTTCAAGGGTACCTTTTCCTTCGACGGTGGGGCTCTTGCCGTCACCGAATGTGTGAGGAGGATTCCTAGTGCGACACACCACTAATTTCAGCTGGTACCACGAGCGTACAACAGGGTTTGTGACAGCAGGTACCGCAGACCGTTGTATTCATTTCATCCCTGCATCTTGGAGGAACATAACGTCATGTTTGACACAGTGAATTCATGATGTCTTAACTGTTTGGTACGAAGAACATGCCGACAATGGCCAGATGTACTAGTCTCCATCAACATCAAGATCCTGCCTCACAACTGGTCATTGCTAATCAAAGAGTGCCCGCAATGACATACAGTGTAACAAGGGCACTCTCGACGATAGTGAAGATGGCATCTTAACATCTGTAACGAACTGTAGGATAGTTTTGTTTTCGTTCACGTTTTGGTATATTTTGAGGGATTACACAGTGAAATTGTTTAGCGAACTTCACTTCAATAATAAGTAATATCTGTAAAAACTTATGTCCTAAGTCTGTTCATTATCCTATGTTATTTTAACCTAGGTGGGTTCCAAGTCTTTTTCTGTCATTGAATGTCAGAGAGTCGTTGCCTAAAGCTGAGAGAATGGGACAGAAAGCGAAATATTAATCCGAGGTTAAGTGAATTATTGCTATAATAAATGTTTAGCTGTATTTAACCCTTTTCAGTAAAGAGTTTTAATGCTTACTAATAAAAAAGTATATTTTAATTCATTAACGGATCAAAACGATTGTTCTCGTTTCTCATTATTACTTCGTAACGTGCCACATTGTTGGAAACATGTATACCACCCTCCTGTTGCCACACCCACACTTCGAGCCAAACAGATACGTACTCATTACTGTTCACATATTATCGTTTGGATAGTGGACAGACAATTTCCAATTCACGGGGCTGGCGACCGTGTTGTTTATTTTCTATTTTATATCAGTTAAGTTTCTTATTGATTCTTTGAGTTACGTGATACCCCTTTTCGTTCATAGTTTACAGGTGCAGAGGCATTGATTTAAGTTTATTAATTAAAATTCAAGCAGTAGGAGACTAGAAGAAGTGGGATAAGGTGTTCATCAGGATAACTTGTTGCACACTTCTCGCCACTGGCCGGTAATTGTTTTTTCTTCTTCCAAAACGACTGCCTCGACTGAAACTATTTGCGGTCAAAATTTCGCATTAACCGATTAGTGTCGGTGGGTGTTGCAATATAACGCTGCTCTTCCTTGTATCAAATAAACAAAGAAGTGCCACCCTCTTTCCGTATGTTGTAATTACTGTAGAAAGGAACACCAGTACTCAAATAAGAAAAATGAGGTTACGTTACTGATGGAAATCCAAATTACTAAAATGTGACTCTCCCCCTTAACCGATAATTTTTTTTCTTCTTCGAAAACGACTGCCTCATCTGAAACTATTTGCGGTCAAAATTTAGCATTAGCCGATTAATATCGGTGTGTGTTACAATATAACGCTGCTCTTCCTTGTATCAAATAAACAAAGAAGTACCAGCATCTTTTCGTATGTTGTAATTACTGTAGAAAGCAACACCCCTACTCAACTAAGAAAAATGAGGTTACGTAACTGATGGAAATCATAATTACTAAAATGTGACATTTCATCATGGGAAAATTGAGTATATGTACATGTACATGTACATCTACATACATACTCCGCAATCCACCATACGGTCCGTGGCTGAGGGTACCTCGTACCACAACTAGCATCTTCTCTCCCTGTTCCACTCCCAAACAGAACGAGGGAAAAATGACCGCCTATATGCCTCTGTACGAGCCCTAATTTCTCTTATCTTATCGTTGTGATCTTTCTGCGAAATGTAAGTTGGCGGCAGTAAAATTGTACTGCAGTCAGCCTCAAATGCTGGTTCTTTAAATTTCCTCAGTAGCCATTCACGAAAAGAACGCCTCCTTTCCTCTAGAGACTCCCACTCGAGTTCCAGAAGCATTTCCGTAACACTCGCGTGATGATCAAACCTAGCAGTAACAAATCTAGCAGCCCGCCTCGGATTTGCTTCTATGTCCTCCCTCAATCAGACCTGATAGGGATCCCAAACGCTCGAGCAGTACTTAAGAATAGGTCGTATTAGTGTTTTATAAACGATCTCTTTCACAGATGAACCACATCTTCCCTAAATTCTACCAACGAACCGAAGGAGACTATCCGCCTTCCCCACAACTGCCATTACATGCTTGTCCCACTTCATATCGCTCTGCAATGTTACGCCCAAATATTTAATCGGCGTGACTGTGTCAAGCGCTACACAACTAATGGAGTATTCAAACGTTACAGGATTCTTTTTCCTATTCATCTGCATTAATTTACATTATCTATATTTAGAGTTAGCTGCCATTCTTTACACCAATCACAAATCCTGTCCAAGTCATCTTGTATCCTGCTACAGCCACTCAACGACGACACCTTCCCGTACACCACAGCATCAGCAAACAGTCGCACATTGCTATCCACCCTATCCTAAACATCATTTATGTAGATAGAAAACAACAACGGACCTACCACACTTCCCTGGGGCACTCCAGAGGATACCCTCACCTCCAATGAACACTCACCATCGAGGACAACGTACTGGGTTCTTCGAGCCACTCACATACTTGGGAACCAATTCCATATGCTCGGTCCTTAGGAGTCAGTAGTGGGGCACCGAGTCAAACGCTTTGCGGAAGTCAAGGAATATGGCATCCGTCTGATACCCTTCATCCATGATTGGCAAGATATCACATGAAAAAAGGGCGAGTTGCGTTTCGTAGGAGCGATGCTTTCTAAAGCCGTGCTGATGCATGGACAGAAACTTCTCTGTCTCAAGGAAATTCATTATATTCGAACTGACAATATGTTCGAGAATCCTGCAACAAGCCGATGTTAAGGATATTGATCTGTAATTTTGAGGATCCGTCCTTCTACCCTTCTTCTATACAGGCGTCACCTGCGCTTTTTTCCAATCGCTCGGGACTTTACGTTGGGCAAGAGATGTATATGTATATGTAAAGAAAGAAAGTGCCGACGTTCACAGTCTTCTTAATAGAGCGGGAAACGTATATTACGGGCACACTTCAAGTGGCGGTTGCCTTTGCACGGAGCCTTCGCTTACAGCCCGAAACTTCGCGTAGCTGCTGCGAATGCCGACTACGGCAGGCAAACGATGCATCAGCGTGTCGCGCTGCCGGCGGGGACTGGAACACGAGTCAGCACTCCGCGTCTGTAAATACGACTGTCGATACCGTCATCCGTGAGAGCTGAGCCCCGCTCCCCACTCTGCAACATATGCCGCTGCTCTTCTGCACACCCAAAGGGGCGTAACCACCAGCCATGGCAAAACCTTAAAAATTCAAGCATTGCACCAGTGGCCTTGAGAGCTACTACGTCCGAGCACGATGTGTCAAACCTCTCAAGTGAAAGCTAAATCTACTCTCTGATTCCTCTGAATGGCCCAAAGCTGTATTTTGGCTCTGTGAAAGTAGACAACGTCGCCTTCTACGGCACGTTTTTAATTCAATGACGCTTTTGTGAATAAAACAGAAAGTGACGTCTATTAGACACGAGAGGTAATCTCCAGTACATCGAGCCAATTGCATCAGAGAAATACCTCCAATCTAAAGGTAAACGTGTTTCAACACTTCAGGAATTCCGAGAGGGGTGCTGGTAATCGAAAAACCAATAATTTCGTATTCGTAACTAATAAACAAATATCGAGTATGAAACTTCCTGCCAGATTAAAACTGTGTGCCCGACCGAGACTCGAACTCGGGACCTTTGCCTTTTGCGGGCAAGTGCTCTACCATCTGAGCTACCGAAGCTCGACTCACGCGCGGTACTCACAGCTTTACTTCTGCCAGTACCTCGTCTCCTACCTTCCAAACTTTATAGAAGCTCTCCTGCATAGTGAAAATCTCATTCTGAAATATCGAGTATGTTGCACCGCATGAAGTGTAAGGTGCTACTAATGAAACAGGTACAAAATTCAGAAGCTACACACATAATTTCATCACTGGACGCAGAAATGTTTCAATAAAAGAAAGCTCTAGCAACACAACGGTTGAGAAGAGGTTATTTTAAGGAACAACGATCAGTACTTACACTAACAGCATGAAACATACATAAAAAATAATGCTAACTTTATTTATAAGAACTTTAAAAAGGAAATATATTAACATGTTGTACTTATTACAAGAAACGAATCACACTGATATTCAAACAAAAGTATGTAAATTTAACAGCTGTTGCTGAAAAATGAAAATATCGATCTTCCATTGACAAATCAAAAACTTTCTTAAAAAAGCTGATGAGACTGGATTTCTAATTTAACGTCTGGCGGTAATTAATTATTCTACATCTACATCTACATTTATACTCCGCAAGCCACCCAACGGTGTTTGGTGGAGGGCACTTTACGTGCCACTGCCATTACCTCCCTTTCCTGTTCCAGTCGCGTTTGGTTCGCGGGAAGAACGACTGTCTGAAAGCCACCGTGCGCGCTCTAATCTCTCTAATTTTACATTCGTGATCTCCTCGGGAGGTATACGTAGGGGGAAGCAATATATTCGATACCTCATCCAGAAACGCACCATCTCGAAACCTGGACAGCAAGCTACACCGCGATGCAGAGCGCCTCTCTTGCAGAGTCTGCCACTTGAGTTTATTAAACATCTCCGTAACGCTATCACGGTTACCAAATAACCCTGTGACGAAACGCGCCGCTCTTCTTTGGATCTTCTCTATCTCCTCCGTCAACCCGATCTGGTACGGATCCCACACTGATGAGCAATACTCAAGTATAGGTCGAACTAGTGTTTTGTAAGCCACCTCCTTTGTTGATGGACTACATTTTCTAAGCACTCTCCCAATGAATCTCAACCTGGTACCGGCCGTACCAACAATTAATTTATATGATCATTCCACTTCAAATCGTTCCGCACGCATACTCCCAGATATTTTACAGAAGTAACTGCTACCAGTGTTTGTTCCGCTATCATATAATCATACAATAAAGGATCCTTCTTTCTATGTATTCGCAATACATTACATTTGTCTATGTTAAGGGACAGTTGCCAGTCCCTGAACCAAGTGCCTATCCGCTGCAGATCTTCCTGCATTTCGCTACAATTTTCTAATGCTGCAACTTCTCTGTATACTACAGCATCATCCGCGAAAATCCGCATGCAACTTCCGACACTATCTACTAGGTCATTTATATACACTCCTGGAAATGGAAAAAAGAACACATTGACACCGGTGTGTCAGACCCACCATACTTGCTCCGGACACTGCGAGAGGGCTGTACAAGCAATGATCACACGCAAGGCACAGCGGACACACCAGGAACCGCGGTGTTGGCCGTCGAATGGCGCTAGCTGCGCAGCATTTGTGCACCGCCGCCGTCAGTGTCAGCCAGTTTGCCGTGGCATACGGAGCTCCATCGCAGTCTTTAACACTGGTAGCATGCCGCGACAGCGTGGACGTGAACCGTATGTGCAGTTGACGGACTTTGAGCGAGGGCGTATAGTGGGCATGCGGGAGGCCGGGTGGACGTACCGCCGAATTGCTCAACACGTGGGGCGTGAGATCTCCACAGTACATCGATGTTGTCGCCAGTGGTCGGCGGAAGGTGCACGTGCCCGTCGACCTGGGACCGGACCGCAGCGACGCACGGATGCACGCCAAGACCGTAGGATCCTACACAGTGCCGTAGGGGACCGCACTGCCACTTCCCAGCAAATTAGGGACACTGTTGCTCCTGGGGTATCGGCGAGGACCATTCGCAACCGTCTCCATGAAGCTGGGCTACGGTCCCGCACACCGTTAGGCCGTCTTCCGCTCACGCCCCAACATCGTTTAGCCCGCCTCCAGTGGTGTCGCGACAGGCGTGAATGGAGGGACGAATGGAGACGTGTCGTCTTCAGCGATGTGAGTCGCTTCTGCCTTCGTGCCAATGATGGTCGTATGCGTGTTTGGCGCCGTGCAGGTGAGCGCCACAATCAGGACTGCATACGACCGAGGTTCAAAATGGTTCAAATGGCTCTGAGCACTATGGGACTCAACTGCTGAGGTCATTAGTCCCCTAGAACTTAGAACTAGTTAAACCTAACTAACCTAAGGACATCACAAACATCCATGCCCGAGGCAGGATTCGAACCTGCGACCGTAGCGGTCTTGCGGTTCCAGACTGCAGCGCCTTTAACCGCACGGCCACTTCGGCCGGCGCATACGACCGAGGCACACAGGGCCAACACCCGGCATCATGGTGTGGGGAGCGATCTCCTACACTGGCCGTACACTACTGGTGATCGTCGAGGGGACACTGAATAGTGCACGGTACATCCAAACCGTCATCGAACCCATCGTTCTACCATTCCTAGACCGGCAAGGGAACTTGCTGTTCCAACAGGACAATGCACGTCCGCATGTATCCCGTGCCACCCAACGTGCTCTAGAAGGTGTAAGTCAACTACCCTGGCCAGCAAGATCTCCGGATCTGTCCCCCATTGAGCATGTTTGGGACTGGATGAAGCGTCGTCTCACGCGGTCTGCATGTCCAGCACGAACGCTGGTCCAACTGAGGCACCAGGTGGAAATGGCATGGCAAGCCGTTCCACAGGACTACATCCAGCATCTCTACGATCGACTGCATGGGAGAATAGCAGCCTGCATTGCTGCGAAAGGTGGATATACACTGTACTAGTGCCGACATTGTGCATGCTCTGTTGGCTGTGTCTATGTGCCTGTGGTTCTGTCAGTGTGATCATGTGATGTATCTGACCCCAGGAATGTGTCAATAAAGTTTCCCCTTCCTGGGACAATGAATTAACGGTGTTCCTATTTCAATTTCCAGTAGTATATATTGTCAAAAGCAATGGTCCCATAACACTCCCCTGTGGCACGCCAGAGGTTACCTTAATTTCTGTAGACGTCTCTCCATTGATAACAACATGCTGTGTTCTGTTTGCTAAAAACTCTTCAATCCAGCCACACAGCTGGTCTGATATTCCGTGTGCTCTTACTTTGTTTATCGGGCGACAGTGCGGAACTGTATCGAACGCCTTCCGGAAGTCAAGAAAAATAGCATCTACCTGGGAGCCTGTATCTAATATTTTCTGGGTCTCATGAACAAATAAAGCGAGTTGGGTCTCACACGATCGCTGTTTCCGGAATCCATGTTGATTCCTACATAGTAGATTCTGGGTTTCCAAAAACGACATGATACTCGAGCAAAAAACATGTTCTAAAATTCTACAACAGATCGACGTCAGAGATATAGGTCTATAGTTTTGCGCATCTGCTCGACGACCCTTCTTGAAGACTGGGACTACCTGTGCTCTTTTCCAATCATTTGGAACCCTCCGTTCCTCTAGAGACTTGCGGTACACGGCTGTTAGGAGGGGGGCAAGTTCTTTCTCGTACTCTGTGTAGAATCGAATTGGTATCCCGTCAGGTCCAGTGGACTTTCCTCTGTTCAGTGATTGCAGTTGCTTTTCTATTCCTTGGACACTTATTTCGATGTCAGCCATTTTTTCGTTTGTGCGAGGATTTAGAGAAGGAACTGCAGTGCGGTCTTCCTCTGTGAAACAGCTTTGGAATAAGGTGTTTAGTATTTCAGCTTTACGCGTGTCATCCTCTGTTTCAATGCCGTCATCATCCCGGAGTGTCTGGATATGCTGTTTCGAGCCACTTACTGATTTAACGAAAGACCAGAACTTCCTAGGATTTTCTGTCAAGTCGGTACATAGAATTTTACTTTCGAATTCACTGAACGCTTCACGCATAGCCCTCCTTACGCTAACTTTGACATCGTTTAGTTTCTGTTTGTCTGAGAGGTTTTGGCTGCGTTTAAACTTGGAGTGAAGCTCTCTTTGCTTTCGCAGTAGTTTCCTAACTTTGTTGATGTACCACGGTGGGTTTTTCCCGTCCCTCACAGTTTTACTCGGCACGTACCTGTCTAAAACGCATTTTACGATTGCCTTGAACTTTTCCATAAACACTCAACATTGTCAGTGTCGGAACAGAAATTTTCGTTTTGATCTGTTAGGTAGTCTGAAATCTGCCTTCTATTACTCTTGCTAAACAGATAAAGATTCCTCCCTTTTTTTATATTCCTATTAACTTCCATATTCAGGGATGCTGCAACGGCCTTATGATCACTGATTCCCTGTTCTGCACATACAGAGTCGAAAAGTTCGGGTCTGTTTGTTATCAGTAGGTCCAAGATGTTATCTCCACGAGTCGGTTCCCTGTTTAATTGCTCGAGGTAACTTTCGGATAGTGCACTCAGTATAATGTCACTCGATGCTCTGTCCCTTCCACCCGTCCTAAACATCTGAGTGTCCCAGTCTATATCTGGTAAATTGAAATCTCCACCTAAGACTATAACATGCTGAGAAAATTTATGTGAAATGTATTCCAAATTTTCTCTCAGTTGTTCTGCCACTAATGCTGCTGAGTCGGGAGGTCGGTAAGAGGAGCCAATTATTAACCTAGCTCGGTTGTTGAGTGTAACCTACACCCATAATAATTCACAGGAACTATCCACTTCTACTTCACTACAGGATAAACTACTACTAACAGCGACGAACACTCCACCACCGGTTGCATGCAATCTATCCTTTCTAAATACCGTCTGTACCTTTGGAAAAATTTCGGCAGAATTTATCTCTGGCTTCAGCCAGCTTTCTGTACCTATAACGATTTCAGCTTCGGTGCTTTCTATCAGCGCTTGAAGTTCCGGTACTTTACCAACGCAGCTTCGACAATTGACAATTACAATACCGATTGCTGCTTGGTCCCCGCATGTCCTGACTTTGCCCTGCACCCATTGAGGCTGTTGCCCTTTCTGTACTTGCCCAAGGCCATCTAACATAAAAAACCGCCCAGCCCACGCCACACAACCCCTGCTACCCGTGTAGCCGCTTGTTGCGTGTAGTGGACTCCTGACCTATCCAGCGGAACCCGAAACCCCACCACCCTATGGCGCAAGTCGAGGAATCTGCAGCCCACACGGTCGCAGAACCGTCTCAGCCTCTGATTCAGACCCTCCACTCGGCTCTGTACCAAAGGTCCGCAGTCAGTCCTGTCGACGATGCTGCAGATGGTGAGCTCTGCTTTCATCCTGCTAGCGAGACTGGCAGTCTTCACCAAATCAGATAGCCGCCGGAAGCCAGAGAGGATATCCTCCGACCCATAGCGACACACATCATTGGTGCCGACATGAGCGACCACCTGCAGATGGGTGCAACGTGTACCCTTCATGGCATCTGGAAGGACCCTTTCCACATCTGGAATGACTCCCCCGGTATGCACACGGAGTGCACATTGGTTTTCTTCCCCTCTCTTGCTGCCATTTCCCTAAAGGGCCCCATTACGCGCCTGACGTTGGAGCTCCCAACTACCAGTAAGCCCACCCTCTGCGACCACCCGGATCTTGCAGACTGAAGGGCAACCTCTGGAACAGGACAAGCAGCCATGTCAGGCCGAAGTTCAGTATTAGCCTGAGACAGAGCCTGAAACCGGTTCGTCAGACAAACTGGAGAGGCCTTCCGTTCAGCCCTCCGGAATGTCTTTCGCCCCCTGCTACACCTTCAGACGACCTCCCGCTCTATCACAGGTGAGGGATCAGCCTCAATGCGGGCAGTATCCCGGGCCACCACAGTCGTAGTCCGATCGGGAGATGCATAGGACGAGCTGGCCGTCCCCGACAAACCCCCATCCGGACCCCCACAGTGATGCCCATTGGCAACAGCCTCAAGCTGTGTGACCGAAGCCATCACTGCCTGAAGCTGGGAGCGAAGGGATGCCAACTCAGCCTGCATCCGAACACAGCAGTTGCAGTCCCTATCCATGCTAAAATCTGTTGTGCAAAGAACGTCTGAACTAATCAACAGAGAGCGCAAACAAATCGACACAAAATTTAAACGGCTATTAAAATACAAGATTGCCTAGTAAATGCAGTAATGCTGCTACTTGCGCACTGCTGACACACTGCTCGGCGGCGGAAGGAGACTAGGCGATTTTACACTATTCAGTTACTAAAACGCGATGCTACAACTCTCAAATACTATAATACGCCCGAAATTTATGAATTAAACAAGCAAGTACCAAAAACACGCAAAGAAATTAAGAATTAAACTGTGTAACAAAAGAGTGAGATAGGAGTATACGACTTGCTGCTGCAGCTGCTTATCCAACGGCGGCAGGGCGCACACTGCAGCATTTGGAATTAAATCGTCGTCTTTTTCCGTATGATTTTTGTCTGTATTTATACTGCAGTATTTCACGTTGTAGCATTGTTGTTCTGTTCGGTCGTAACACTTAAAGCGTTGTTACTATATCCAGAAATGAGCTTTGTTGTAATTATGAACAGTGAGACACAAACAACCGTATATTTAGTAATTTAGGTAAGGTTACGTACTTGCAATGTTAATATTTTATCAACATCAATACTCAGCACATGCTCTGCTTGCAAAGTATATATATATATCACACAGAGCTTATTTTACCTTCTTTTAGTAAACGTTTTGGATTGTGCACGTGGTGGCTACATTTGAGACGTGTATTTTTACTGGAATTAAATAAAAACGAAGAATTAATAGCCAAATGGACTGCAAAGTGCCTTTCGAGTACCGATCATATTAATCATTTCAGTGGTGTATCTTTGACGGACGTTATTCAGCGATCATATAATTAATAATTTTGGTGGCGTTTCTTTGACGGTCATTATTCAGTAATATACACTCTTAGCGGTGACGATTCTAATATCACTGCATCATGCCCATGTTATTTCATAAATCAAGTAAATCCAATTTATGAAAAGTTTTTCTATACGCTCCCAGCCATTTAGATTTTCTGATTCAGAACTGATAACTTGCATCGATGGATTTCACAGTATACTGGTTCACAATATGAGAAGCAGCACCGTCTGTTTAACAATGGTTAAAAACGTGGATTAATCCTGAAGACTATTACAAGTTCGTCCCACTTGTAGAAGAGATACCTTGTTGCTTATCACTGTTTCGATTGCGGAGAGAAAAGGCGCTAACATTATCTCATGAATTATTTATTAGTTCTAAACTCCAACGTCTCGAAGGCACTAAGAATGCTGATGACAGAACGCGAATCTACAGGCTTTGTTATTACCTACCTTTTAAATCTACGTCTTTCTCCAATAAAGTAGTAATACTGAGAAGAGCGTGTTGTTTTAATTAAAACAGACATATATGTCGAGTAAAAGTACATACATAAAACATTATTCACTCTATTTCTTTTATGTACCGACATCGAAAGATAGCCAACGTTAAGTGATTTTACATAATCTTTACAACTGCTATAGCTGTCATTCTTCCGCAAATTTCGTCTTTATTAGATATGTATTACGTCATAATCAGTTGAGAACTATAGAAATCTTAAGCAGCATATATGCTGTTTGCGACTAAACAAATAATAGTCCAAGAACAAATAGCTCTAATTGCCATTTTCAGCAAAAGACCAATTGAGTATTCAGTTAACCCGATAATTTAGCGTTAAGTTAATTAGAAAATAATGACATGCTGTTTTTCTTGCACAGTTCAGAATGACTCAATAATAATTGCGATAATTGTTTTCAAGCTACTGTTGCATTTAGTTAGCAATTTCATCTATCAGTACGGTAGTTATTAACGTTAAAATTTGTAGAAATCAATTGGTTTCCACGTGCAGCCGCCTGCGAGTGTTCCACATCATCTACATTGACTACAACTAAGTCTCGCCATCAAATATTAATTTAATTTACAGAAACATAAAGAGACAATCGAATAACTAATGAAACAACCAAAAATAGTATCTAATCAATTCATTAACTCTATGGTAACACCTATTATATACTGCGACTGTGGAAATTTTCAAATATCTCAACAATAAAACTGAACGATACTAAAAGTCCTATGAGTCACAGTATGAGGTACGTAGCTTCCACAGCTACTGTGTCAGTATTACACCTCTATTTAAGTGTTTTTCTGCAGGTGAAGTTTCTCTAAGATGGAACATTCGGACAAAAGTCTTTCAAATTTGGTAGCTCGACCCTTCCCAATAATTACCATCTTTCACTACAAAAAGTCACAAGTACCAGTAACGCAGAAGATTCCAACAGATGCCTCATATTTCCCTCCAAATTGATAAATACGTGAATTCAGTTTCAAACTGACAAGTGTCAGTGGAAATATTATCGGATGGTATCATATCATACGCTGATAATCTAGAGATGATTACGTTGGCCCTGAAGAAACCATTGCGGATCGCTTCGCGATGAGGCAGCAATTTGTGTGAATTAAAATTTTACATCCACATCTTAGGTTCGCACAGAATTCCTGCTGGAGATCTGAGACTTATTCCTGTAAAACCATGGTCTTATTGCATAGCTCACGTGCAGTACGATTTTGATATTAATTACTTTGGAAATCTTAGTGTGATGGGACGCATAAAGCTTACTGCCTATGGACAATGCGATGCTTATTCCTTTCACTCGTGTCTCCTAATTCCACAGCAATATCAATTGAGAGTCTTTCTAAAACCTCTACTTCTTAATTTGCAGCCTTCAGTTTCGAACATTGTTGAAACCACCTGTTGTCGTATTTATCTGGTCTAAATTGGTAAAGGTGGGACAGTTTAGGTGAACTCGACAAACACATTACTCAGCAAACAAATGTTTTGATCTCACAACATTTTAAAAGTGTTCTCTGTAAATCACAAACGTTTAACGTCTCTTTGGATGACTTACCAAACAATTCATGATTACGTATATATTTTGCATTAATTGCGAACGACAACATCGACGTCAGTATTCGTATTTCTTTTCCTTGAGAAATATGTAGATCTGTTAAAACTCCTCATTCACAGTTCCGTATGACGAAAGCCCTACACAAAGTTAGTCAATGTAGGGTTGAAATAATCGACTGTCATTAACAGTAAACTGTAAGAAAAAATTAAAAAATAACGATGAACCAGGAGTTATGTATATTTTTCACAAATTGATATTTATACAGGTATAGACGGAAAATCCAAAATGGTAAACTTCGGCGGCCGAAGGAGTAACATGCGGTGCTTCAACAAAGTTTCACGGTGCAGCTGGCATGGATAGTAAAGAGGGAATATGTCTAAACCAGAACATAAAGTCTTTGCGAATTTCAGTCCGTGTACTCAGTTGGACGCTAACTGTGCTTCGTATACAGCCGCGTGCACATTATACATGGAGGTCAGCATTTCACAGAGGACGTGTATTTCGGCTCAAAGAAACCGGGTGGCGTAATCGACGAATCGCTCGACGTTTGAGTATGAGCGATGCCACTATTTGACAATATTGGCAGGAATGAGTAAACCTCGAGCGAACCATGGCCAAGTGGTCGACCTCATGATACAAAACGAGAAGAGCGAGCGCTCGTCAGAGAACGATTCGTAGCTCCGGTTTCATCATTATCATCGATCCGACGTGCAGCTGGGGCTTCAGTGACCACAAGGACAGCTAAGCAGCAGCTCACAGAAGAAGATTGAGCTCGTGCCACCCCTTGCCCCGACTATCATTGACGTCTGTATACCTAAAAGCCCATTTGTAGCGGTGAGTGGCCTCATTAGTCCTGGAATATCATTGACTGGAGTGTAATTGTCTTCTTTGATGAGTCCTGCTTCGAAGTGAGCTCCGATGACCAGCAGAAGAGTCTCTGGCGATGTGACGTCCCGGATAGATGTAAGACTTCAGTGTGGCTGTTGACCGCCATACGGCCGGACAACATGGAGTGATTTGCCTGGAGCGTCATATCATTTCATAGCGGGACCCCTTAGGTTGTCATCCGCGGCACCTTTACATCACAGCGTTACTTCAACGATAATCTACGCCCCGTTTTGTTGCAAGACATTCTAGAATTAAATTGCAGCAAGACAACGCCCACCCGCACACGGTGAGAGTTGTTACTGCTTTTCATGCTTGCCAAGCTATACATTGGCCAGAACGGTAGCCAGATCTCTCCCCAATTACAAACGTTTGGAGCATTATGGATGGAGCCCTCAAACTAACTGGGGATTTTAACGATCTGACGCACCAGTTGGACAGTTATTGGGACGATACCGCTCTGGAGGACATACAACAACTCTATCAGTACATGCCAAGCCGAATAAATGTTTGCATAAGCACCACATGTCGACCAAACCGTTATTAACTTGCTCAATTTGTATTGATCTTTCATTTGAATTAATCATCAAAGTTTTCTGAAACTGTAACCATTTGTTTGTCCGTACATGTATATCACATTCACCGCATTCGAACACATTCAGATAACTCCCTCGTGGTGCTTTTTTTTTTCTTTTTGCCGTGAGAGGGCATAAAAATTGAGGAGAAAGTTTTCAAAGATCGCAATGTAGGCATAATGTGTTAGATAGATATGTCGCTGTACTTATGTTTTGGGGTATGATATTCTGAACTCATGAACTTAAACAGCCATCAATATTGAACCCTTCGTCTAGATCAGAGGTCAGGAAACATATTTCACAGTGGGCCAGATAACACGAAATGCCGAGCGTGAGCCACTTTCTCCTACGATACTTGCAAGCCAAAACGTAAGCTCTAGGAAGAAACGCGAAAACTTAGTTCTGCGTATCGTGTTAGTCACGTGTAACAGGCATGGAATTCCCAAAAAAAAAAAAAGCAAGTACAGATAACATATTTATTTACTAAGGAAATAAGAAAATTTGGTGCCGTTAGCGAAAAGAATAGCTACATCAGATCTAGTGAACGCATTCACGAATCTCAAAATCTAAGCTCCAAAAGACGTTAGAGAGATACGAGTAACTGACGTATGTCTTCCTATGTATCATCAATGTTTGGGTCGGTATTGCTCCATCTCATCAAGAGAATTCCTTTCAAATATATATCCGGTAATAGCGTTCCATGTACTGACTTCAGATACTTCATTTTTGAAAATGTTTGATCAGAGAGATAAGTTTTTCGAAACGCAGACATCATACCAACGCCATATTTCTTCCGTTACAGGAACTCAGCATCAGGTAATCAGCTGTAAAATGCAGTAATTTTTCCCTCTCTTTCAATAGAGCATCTGCTTGCTAATCAATAAGGTCAACTGCCACATCAACAAGATTACAAACAAACGATTTCTGGAAGGGAGAATGTTAATCTCAATGCTGTAAAGATGTGAAAATTCTCTCTGATATGGTTTTTTAAGTCACGAACAATTTCATGCGAGAATAAAGCCTACCTTCGCGGATGGCAGCATAAGACTCTCTGAAGAAATAGAAACGAGAAAAGTTTTCTCCTTCCATTGGAACATCCCACAGTGATAATTCTGCAGAGGTCACAGACGAAGTAACCATTTCCCTGAAGTTTCAACCTTAGCTCGTTAGCGTGGGATTTGTTGTCGACCAAAAATGACAAATATGGCTACCAGGCAGGATGTGTCAGTTGTGGATCAGTTAGTTTTAGCTAAACAAGCAGCAAAACAGGCTAAGGCCGAAGGAAAATAAATAATAATAAAGCAACAATAAAGCTGATAACTCATAAAATCAAGTATATTAAAACTAGCAATTAAATTAATCTAAGATCACTTCTACCTTTTTCAGCGAGAAAAATGTATACTTCAACTCGGAGTTTGAAACAACGAAACAGGACTCAACCGCAGCTGAGACGTCTCACTGCTGTGACATAAAAGTCACAGAATTCAAAAGCAATTTCTTCAAGACAAGCCTCGGACTGACTGTGGCTGGGCGGTGTGGCCGCACGGTTTAAGGCGTCATGGAGCCCTGTGGAGGGGGGGAGGGAAGATGGGGTTAGAGTTGATAAGAGGGATAGACATAATGGCAGAGCTCACCATCTGGGGGGGGCGGGGGGGCGGGGGGGGGCGGGGGGGTAGGTGCTGGAAGTGGCATTTGTAAAGGAGATGGTGGTTTTGGAGACAGAGAGGGGTTGGGACACGATGGTAAAGGCATGGCAACCGGGGGGGGGGGGGGGGGCGGGATGGTAGAGTCTGTAGGAAACACCAGGGGGTGAGGGACATCAAGTCTGTGCATGTTGTACAAGGTTTGGATGTGTTCAAGGAAAATGAGAAGATAAGGGAAGAGGATGAGGTCATATAGGATCCTTGTCGGGGACAGAACGCAGACAGGGAAAGTGAGAGGAAGTGCATGGCATACAAGGATCTGGAGGACTTTATAGAATCTGGGTGGTGCAGAAATCTAGACAGTGCAGGTATAGCAAGATGCAATAGATAAAGGATTGTGGAAGGACGCAGGTCCCATGTATGGCTGGACAGGAGTTCCAGTAGGAGGAGTCTATTGTGAGCTTTGTGGTTGATCGTATGGAGTCTAGGTGAGATGATGGTCGTGGGTGAAGCCAAGGTAGGAGTGAGTTGGATAGGATGACCATAAATGGTGAAGTGAAAATCATGGAGCTGGAAGGAGGGGGTAGTATGTTCTATGGTGGTGCCTGGGTCTTGGAAGGGTTGATGCAAAGGTTCAAATGGCTCTGAGTACTATGCGACTCAACTCCTGAGGTCATCAGTCCCCGAGAACTTAGAACTACTTAAATCTAACTAAGGACGTCACACACATCCATGGCCGAGGCAGGTTTCGAACCTGCGACCGTAGCGGTCGCGCGGTTCCAGACTGTAGCGCCTAGAACCGCTCGGCCACCCCGGACGGCCTGATGCAAAGGAGCCATTGGTCACACCAAGTAATGAATCAGTCGATGTGGGTTTGATGGGTACCTTAGGACAGTTAAAGGATAGGATAGATGGCCACGAAGGTGGTGTTATCAGCAAATTGGTGGAGATGAATTCGCAAGAGAGGTTTGGGCATATCTGCAATGTACTGGAGATAGAGGAGAGCCTTGTGGCACACCCAAAATAGGATAAAACATACAGGAGTTGGTATTGTGAATAGTGACATAGGAAGGACCATGGGAGATAAAGTAAGCAATGAGGTAGACGAAATTGATAGGAAAGGCGTAGGGCTGGATTTTAAAGAGGAGTCCAGTATACCATACACGGTCATAGGTGTTCTGGAGGTCGAGGGAAGCCAAGATAACAGAATGAGAGGAGTTAAATTGGAGGAAAAGACGATTGGTATGGTTAAGAAGCTGGTCATAGGCAAAGAAGTAGGGGCAGAAGCCACACTGGGAAGGGGAAAGAGCAGTTATGTTTGAGGTGTTGATGAATACATCGAGGGAGGATGGACTTGAGGACCTTGCTGAACTAAGAGGTGAGGCAGACAGGATGATGGGAAGAGGTGTCGAATGGTATTTCTTGTGTTTAAGGAACAACAGAACACTGAAAGTCTTCTACAGGTAAAAGCCAGTGCTGTTAAGAGGTTGCATATATACCGTTGTAATTGCCAGTGTGGAGAAGTGTATCCCGGTCATGGGTATGGAGGAAGGAGTGGTAGAGCCTGAAGGATTTGCAGAGAAGCACAGCCAGTGGTCGAAGAGTAGGGCAGTGAGACTATTCAAACACACGAATGATTGACAGACAGGTGTCGAGGTCCTGTAACTACAAATACCAGCCCAAAGATCCTCGTCTGGTGTTTGAAACACCACCAAATCGCGAACCAATGAAGAGGCGTAAGACTGCTGGCAGCCAACGTTGGCGCACCGGAATTTACAATAGCGGGAGAAACCCTGGAGTGTCGTTGTTCGTCAGGATAGAAGTCAGGAGCGGAGGGCGTTGTAAAATGACAATTAATTGAGTGGAATGGACCCAGTTTATTCTTGTAATGATAGTACAGTGGTGCCTACGTAGGGCTGAGCAGCCCCAAGAGGGGTTGCCGTCTGCTCATCATAGAGGCAGAGGCTAGAGGAGCGACTACTCGGGGCCGAGGTCAGAAGCTAAGAGAGCGCGGAGCTGTTTCCAAGCCGCCCTCGCCGCTCCCGGCCGCGTCCCCACGCGATCACACGATTAGTCTCTGATTGGAGGATTGATTCCGCCAACGCGCCTTGCTAGTAGCGTACCCCCGTCAGCGCAACCAATCCGTGGGACTTGAGTCTGACCGAGGAGCACGTGGCAGGAATGTGCCGACCATGGTCTTCCGGGCAGCACCCTCAGGCCAGCCCAAGCCGGCTACGGCCGAACATTATGCATAAAAAATTTATTTAATAAAATGTTGTCGGCAATGATCCCTCTTGGGGGGTCTCCTCCCTGCACATCGTAATCCATTCCCAATAGGTCTGACCAGGTGACTTTCGACAAGAAAAGAAAGTCTGACGGGCGGAGGTGACATGTAATTGTGTTACAAAAATGCAGCCTTTAATACAGGTACATGAGACATCATGAGGGGACAGCCCAAGGTTCAATTGTTGGATCAAACGATACAGCTGTGGTCCGAATGTTGCTAAAAAGAAAATGGAAAAATAGCCTAACTTCTATTTTCGTCATGGATCCCATGTGACAGTAAATGTTGTTCGACCATGGTTCGACACACCTATCAAAAGCTGGAAACGTCGGTGGAGGCACGTGTAATGAGTTAAACTTACCAATGGAATCAACTCTACGAGCTACCTCTTGCAACTCTGGCGAGTGAGTACGCGTGAGCGTTGCCTGAATCTGCTGTGGAGTTTCCACCAAAGACTGAAGAAGTTCCTCGGAGGAGGCCATTTGGTTCGAAAATGAAAGTTTTATCCTCATCGCCAAAAACTCTAGCGTTCTGCAGTCGGCAGGAAAGAACTAACAGTCAATTTAAACTCAAAAAAATGGTTCAAATGGCTCTGAGCACTATGGGACTTAACATCTGTGGTCATCAGTCCCCTAGAACTTAGAACTACTTAAACCTAACTAACCTAAGGACATCACACACATCCATGCCCGAGGCAGGATTCGAACCTGCGACCGTAGCAGTCTCGCGGTTCCGGACTGCGCGCCTAGAACCGCAAGACCACCGCGGCCGGCTATTTAAACTCACTTTATCATAATTAAACAAAGAAACTCTTCTTGGCATACACTAAGTTTTATACGCAAGAACAACAAGAAAATCCCACAAATTTTGTGCTAGCAAACAATATTATGAAACAAGACCATGGAAAAAAAACTGTCCAAAATCTGCTCTACTAAATACACCATACAACGTGCCACTACAATGTTACGGAGAGTGTATACAGTGCCATGCCCGGCGTATGTACTGGCCGGAGCTGTTCCTAGCAGTATGTAAACACTGCCATTCCGAGTGCCCAGGCATGGTCGGTGGAGTGCTACATCAGTCATATGGGTTCCAATTGCTGGAATAACGTCACATTTGTCTGACGAAGTAGTTCCGCCTTCATTTGGAAAGTCTCTTTGTTTATATCCACTTGCGATGTTTCTCTCCACACGCCTGCAAGGAGGTCAGCAACCCATCTTGCATGTCGGTAGTGCGGGCCCTCTAAATAAGGGGCCGGTAGGACAGGAATGTTTATCTACATCAAGAGCTACAAGAATATCAAAGCTATAACGGTAGCGATCAAAATTCTTTTATCGGTTGCCTCAAGAATTCAGAGAAGGTATTTCTGTAGTAGATCTCTACACGGTACCACTACAACACAAAAAAATGGTTCAAATTGCTCTGAGCACTATGAGATTTAACTTGTCATCAGTCCCCTAGAACTTAGAAGTACTTAAACCTAACTAACCTAATGACTTACTTACTGTACTTTACTGTACTGTAAGGACTTACTTACTGTAATTAGTAACAGAAGTTAATAAGAAAACTGAAATATGACATAGGTTTCTTTACTGATTTGACAGCAGATGTGTCACTTTATGCATGCCGTATTACTAAGTTGTTCGCTGTAATTTTATTCCTAATTATTCTGAGTAATTACTTATGAGTCTTACAGCCTCCCAGTAGTAACATACACACAGATTAACATCGTGTGTTAAACATTAACTAATTAACATTTCACAGAAGATGAAATTATTGAAATATATACCGACTGATGGTGGAGTAACGTGTTAGCAATGGAGGGTACCAGAGTCATCAGGTCGGCCTGACACGTCTCATGCGCTTTCGGGAAACCCGAAAATGGAGTCTAGCTTCTGAACGTTATATGCGGATTTTGCTAGTCAGTTTTGTATTACTTTAATAGAGCACATTTAGAGACGTTTAGTCCTCTTGTCGTACCTTAGTTTTGTCAGTCAATTCATTAATTTCACGAAATTAAGGTAGACTTCGTTGCTTGCTAGTATTAGTTTTATGGCCGCAGATGTTTCTAATGGCAAACCTTTCTCATTAAGAATACAGCATAATAATTTGCCGATAATTTAATCACTGATTTTCTTACATAAAAGAATACTGGGCTTATGACAGAATTTTGAATGCTTCAGCAACAGTTCGAAGTTTCTAATTTCCTCACATGCAGTCTAAAAGGTCGGAATGCCTTGTCCGTTTTTCTGATTGTGGGTACATGTCGTTCTCAGTGTCTGCTCCGAATACACTGAAATATAATTTTCTATGTGCAAATTCTATTTGCATACACTACTTAATCCGTGCGTTGAATCTCTTTCCTGCAAAGGCGAATTAATCACACCATACTGTCTTCTGAAACTTCGTCTGTTCGGCAAATATGTTAAACGATTCCAGTAGCTCACGCTGCTGCAAATTTATTCAGCGATTAAGCGACAGTTCCATCTTCGATATTCAGTTTCTGCCGAAACGAAATAAACTCCGAGTCGTTACGCAACGAAGCAGAAGCGTCTGCGTGTTGTTTTTTGTAATGGTTTTGACGGGTTCGAGACATAACGTAGAGCCTCGAGTGAAGACGAAGGCGAAGCGACTTGCGTCGCAGTCTGCTGAGCGCCAGAACCGGTCTCCACGGACCAGTGCATAATCAACTTGTGTGTCTGTGCGCCACCTCCACCGGAATACCTGAGTACTTGAGGATGAAGTTGCATCAAGTCCAGTATACCGGCAAACTACGTAAAGATGCGAACGACAGGCAGCGTATTAATTTAAGTATGCAAATAAGGAGCAGCCTCCCGCGACAAGACGGCCCCCGCGGGTTGGCTGGTAGGGGTTTTGAGGGGGTGGGTACAGAAGCCGGGCGTGCGGGAAATGGGCTCGCCACGGGTGACGTTGCAGGGAAAGGGAGAGGGACAGAGGGAGGGGTCCTTGTGGGAAATCAGGGCGCCTACCACCGGCTGCGGGCACTTGCATTGGTAGCCAACGCCTCGGCTCTCTGCTAATTGCCTTGTCCACCAACTGTCCTGCATGACTGCATGTGTTATGAGTCAAATTCATAGGTCGCCAGATAACAGTCGTCGAGACGGGGTTACGTATCCATAATTGGCTCAGGATTGCTTTACTAGCCATTTTCGATAATTTTTCTGAAATCGTTGCGGTAAGGGTAGTATAATTTATTAAATATATTCTGAAATCTTTATATTAATGCTAGTATAAGGCACTTTCATAGTATTTGGCGACCAGAAAAAAGCGTTCGGCAGTGAAAAAAGATGTAAGATGTCCGAATTCTAGAGAAAAATTGGGGGTAAGGTGTGAGGAAAGACTGGTGGTATGCGAGAAGAGTGGAAAACCAGAAACGAAGTGTTCGGATTGAAAAGGGTATAAGGAAAAGATGTAGTCTTTCGTCCCTACTGTTATATCTACACTCCGAAGATGCAATGACGGACATAAAAGAAAGATTCAATGATGGGGTTAAATTGAAAGTGAAAGAATATCATTGACAAGATTCACTGACGACATGGCTATCCTCAGTGCAAGTGAAGAAGAAATACAGGATCTATTGAATGGAATCAACAGTCTTAATAAGTAAGGGATGCGGACTGAGAGAAAATCGAAGAACGAGAAATGTAATGAGAAGTAGCAGAAGTGAGAACAGCGAGAAATTTCATACCAGGATTGGTGATCACGAAGCAGATGAAGTCGGGGAATTCTAGTATCTAGGCAGCAAAACAAACCGTGACGCACGGATCATGGAGGACATAAAAAACCAGTCAAGCGATGGCAAAGAGAGCAATCCTGACAAGGTCTACTGGTATCAAACAAAGGCTTTAATTTGAGGAAGAAATTTCTGAGAATGTACGCAGCATCGTATGATAAGGAGACAAGTACTGTGGGAAAACCGGAGCTGAAGACAGTTGAAATGTATGAGACGTGGCACTAGAGATGAATGTTGAAAATTAGGTGGACTGATAAGGTAAGAAATCTGGAACTTCTCCGCAGAGTCGGCGAGAAAACAAAGATATGAAAAACCAAGACAAGGAGAAGGGACAGTGTGGTAGTACACGTGTTAAGACATCACGGAATAACTTCCGTGATACTAAATGGAGCTGCAGAGAATAAAAGATGTCGAGGAAAACAGAGACTGGAAAAGACATCCAGCAAATAACAGAGGACGAAGGTTGCGAGTGCTACTCTGAGATCAAAAGGCTGACACAGCATAAGAAGAGAAGAATTCATGGTGGGCCGCATCAGACTATTGAGAAGACTGAAAATATAAGTAGCTCACATGCCCAATAAAATATAAATTATATAAATGGATGACAATGGATACACACCCAGATAAAAAAGTATTTCTTAAAAAAGGATGATTATAGTTAAATAGATGAATAATGGTCTTTCTAATATTCAAGTCGCTGCTGATTGCTGCTTAGTTTAAGTTAAAGGCACTGACAGTCGATTAAACTCTTACAGTACACGTTTCTAGTTGAATAACTTGCATCTATATACAATTTGCTTTTTATTACTGCACTATGCTTGCACTTCTAAAAAATATCAGTAACTTTTTATGACTGTGGTTTGAGATGAATCTAATATAAATACATAGACAAGTGATTGTACCCTCATTAATTGATAGCGAAATTTTAGACCTGTACGTATTTTTTACAACTAAAATATTGTTAAAGGCTCTACGTATTCAAAATACGATATAGTCTGTACCATACGGTCTCGGAACAGTTGCAGCTGGTATAGGTACTACGGTTGGTCGTGGCACAGTTCATGATTGTTATAACGCGTATTACTTAGGCTTATTCCTAACTAAATCTGGAGTTTCAGAAGACGATGGAGCGAAAACTACAAGACACAGGTAATGGGTGCTCATCAGTTTACAAAGCATCTCTCCAAGATTTTAACTCACATTAGAGGCGCTTAATATGGCTATAGTTTGTGATACTGTAAACGTCAAAACGTGAGTGAAATTCCTTGATGTCACTTACACGAATTGCCCAGAAGGCTATGACAGCAACCTGCTCAGAAAATCTATTCACTGGATTGCCTAGATGCAAGCTCGAATTTGATGCGACAGTATCGAGTGTCTAGTTTTTCTATGCATTCTGACATGCCAGCTCTCCCCGCCCCCCCCCCCTGCCCCTTCCAGCCCATGCTAATAGTCCAGGCTGCGTAATACAATAGGAAACAGAGATGCCTTATCCAACGATATGTGGAATTTTTCTGAATGTCTCATAGTTTATGTGCAGTTGTCTTCTCAAACCCCAGACATACTTCTCAATGACCTTATACTTAAATAAAACATTTCATGAATCATTAAATACACTAATACTACAATTCATAACCCTGTATTGTACTAACAATTACATTTAATTTAGAGTCACTGTTGCATAAAATTCGGTCAAAAATGGTTTAAGAGTGTTATCCCCCGCCCCCCTCATTCTTAATTCCATCTATTGTCCACATTAGTGTCTCATGAAGACCTGAGAGGAGCGAAGATTACAGTAAACTTTCTAGTTTAGTTAGCTTGTCATGTTGAGTAGGCTCCAGTTCTTCTCGTCTAGGGGTCCGATCCTTGAAACTGAAAATGTCACATTTTATGTTCTCACGGTTCAACTGATCTAAATAAATTTGAAGACTGTTGTTGCAGAATTTTATGTTATACGTAAGTATATTTTTTCATATTTTGGTATATCATAGAGTCTCTTGATTTTTCGCATTAATGAAGCCGAAACTACACTGTTCGCACAAAATACAAACATACGTCCGATCACATCAGAGGCATGATTACCACTCTCATACTCTGCTGAAATAACCATGTTCCAAAGGGTTTACAATTTTTCGTAACAAATGAATTTCTCCTAGTTTCTGTTACATTATTACTTTTGATTATTATTTCATAAATGAATCCAGAAATAAACATAGTAATCAGCAGAGTATTGCGTAATTAACAATATAAATTTTAAGAGTACCAGTAGATCGTAATTTCAAATGTTTCTAAAAAGAATAACTTTAACTGTGCATTCAGAACTAGTACTTATCGATTATGACATCATGATCAAAACGTTTTGTAAAGTAATACGGTTTAAAAAATTTTTTGCCTGAAGTATTACATACTGTGTATAACATTATATGAACGTTTTCAGAAAAGGAACTGAGATAACATCGACCTGTCCAAAATTCTGAACATAATACTGGTCTTAACTACCGCTGAGGGAAAGTAATGCTGCCAGCCTGGGTGGCCGAGTGGTTCTAGGCGCTACAGTCTGGAACCGCGCGACCGCTATGTCGTAGGTTCGAATCCTGCCTCGGGCGTGCATGTGTGTGCTGTCCTTAGGTTAGTTAGGTTTAAGTAGTTCTAAGTTGTAGGGGACTGATGACCTTAGAAGTTAAGTCCCATAGTGCTCAGAGCCATTTGAACCATTTGAAAAGTAATGGTACAGTAGGGTGTCTCGTTACAAGACGCAATCTGTACAGTTTTTGTATGCACTTTACTTACAGTTGCTCTCCTTTGGTTCAGATTCCCTTAACCCTTTAACTGCTCTGGACGTGTTCACACGCGCGCCTTTGTACCTGCCCCTGTGTGCTCTGAACGTGTTTACGCGCTTCACCAGTCCTTCTACCTGGTACTCTGAACGTGTCTACGTTTGGAAGGACTGGTAACACGTTCAGAGCACTCAGGGAGAGGTACAGAGGCGCGCGCATTAACACCTCCAGAGCAGTTAAAGGGTTGAGACAGTAAGAATTTCATCGGTATCGCTAGTCAAAAATAAAATAAAAAGTGCAGCTCTTTAATTTATAATGTAGTTAATGACTTTTATAAAGCTCTCCATCAGCGATGAAACAAAATATTCCCTTTTGTTGAATTTCCGCCAATTTTTTGAGTGAACAATGTTTCGGAGTAACCGTCATACCGTGTTTAATCTCAAGATGGGAAAGAGTGATTAAGTCTGAACGTCTCATCTGCAATGTTGTAAGTGGAAACTGAGCGCAAGCTCGGAATTAGTAAGAATAGGTCATTAAATCACCAAAAACCTTTCGAAGGTACCATCCTAGCATCCGCCAGAACCGATTCAGGGACATCACTCAAAAACACCTGGGATATTGAACATGCATGAAAGCCAGGACCTTAACGATGTGGGCACCAACGTGCTAAAAGAAATTTGGCAATGCCCCGGTTCCAGACAGGTGCCACGTTAGCGCATCTTCGTCTAATAATTGCAAATTGTATTATATTGTTATTGTGGTAAGTTCCTATGGGACTAAACTGCTGAGGCCATCGATCACTAGGCTTACACACTACTTAATCCAAATTAAACTAACTTGCGATAAGGACAACACACACATGCATGCCCAAGGGAGGACTCGACCTCCGTTGGGGAGAGCAGCGCGAACCATGGCAAGGTGCCTAGGACCACGAGGCTACACCGTGCGGCCAATTGCAAATGAACAACCACCCAATAGCACGAGAAGACCGTATTCTGCTTTAACCATCATTTTCAATGCGCCAACTTCCTTCGATGGGTTTATTCAGTGTGCATTGACAACTGATCAGTTTTTATATTTCTCTTTATTTTGCCTTTCCGTTCACACAGAAATTAGCCTCATCCCTAAACAGTACGTCATAGGCGCAACGATGATATTCGTTCATTTTGTGGACTACTCAATCTGCAAAGAGACTGTAACGATCTGAAAATTTGCATTTTGTTCTTTATGCGTGGCAGAAATTCAATTAATTGATGAACAACCGACTTCAGTTTCCTGTGAGAATGCGGCGAATAATTCGCTCTGGGCTCTTACTTAATGATACAAGATCAGCAGTTGATGTTGTTTCATACATAGACGTGTCTGACAGGTCAGCTTCTGGTTTGCTTACGTCGAGCCAGTTTCACGGCATCTCGCTTGGCGTTTCACCACCACACTGCGGTTAACAGATGTGTATTTAGGTAGTGATGGCAGATATCCTATGCGATTTCGCTAATGCCCTGTTATACTCATACTAAGACGATCATTGTGTGTTCGGCCTGTATTTACGGTATCATTACTCACGTCACCTGTAAAGAATAAATATTAATAATACCGTTAATTCGGTAACGAACAATGCTAAACCGTCCATCCAAAAAGTTCAGAGACTGATTTTATTCTTGTTGTAAGGCCGATGTCAACGGAGGAACTACGGTGGCAGCTTGAACAAACAACTGTAAACAATAGATGCACATTCAGCCAGTCTGTTGTGAGCAGGCATTGTTAAGTAGTTGATGGGCGGCCGTGTTGTGTTAGATCTGTTGCGTCACAAATCGCAGTGCAGCAACATTTCTAAATGAAATGTTCAAGACTTTCTCCAAATTGTTTGGATGAAGAGAAAAGTCTGTCTAAAATTACACCCTGACTCCCGAACAAACACAAAGACGCCTAGACTCCTGATTGATTGAAATGCAAAATGCCGTCAGTTCTTTACAGGGAAGAACTTGGAAGGACTTAGTTATCAGCACGAACCAACGAAAAAGCGATAAAGTATCAGAATAGTAACTGCTGTGGCGACATTACAGAAATAGGACACTCAAGTTGAGATACATCACAAAGAACGACTTTCTTGAGTGTTTCCCATGGTTTTAAAACCGTTCTGTTCATTGCACGTCATTTGGAGAAGACTGTCTACAACACCTGAAACATTATTAAAATCTAGAAATTTATTGAATAGACGGGTCATTTTCGAATGAGAGATACTATAGTTTTATCGAGTAATTCCGAAGCTTTAGGACCTGTTCCAAAATTACCTGTTCATCTGAGAAATCCGAGTTGCATCCAAGATGATGTCTTCGAAAATTATGACCATTTTGGTAACGTATACACAAAGGTTTACTGTCATCCTCCTCTAATACTATTTGTTCCCTACATATTTTTGCTTTAGACGAATATTTTCCACGCTTATGGACCACCCAGCAATACCGAACAGGAACTGGAAGCTGTAATCCATGATAATTACCAACGTATTGCAATCCTAACTAAATGTCTACCTTGCGCAAGTGGTGTTCGGAACACTATAAAACGTTAAAAAGCAATATAATGTGTTTGAAAACGTAAATAGCAACTGGTTGCTGCAAATACTATCTCATTACTGCACAGTTATGTCACTTATCCAGTTACGAAGAAAATAGCATAGAGATGTCCCTTATATACTCCAGAATAATCTACTCCACTGCACAGATCAACCAGTAGTCACTGAAGACTGCGCATGTTGTTTTGTAGGTTACTGTTTAACGCAGAATCCAAACCATAATAGTAGTCAGAAAAAGAGCGGTAGCTTTTAATGGAAGGGTGCGCATTCTACAGAAAATTTAAACTTTCCATTTTGAACAGTTTGAGAAGCAAGGAGTTTTGTAACGTGTTACGAACCTTCACAAGATCATCACGCGCCGTGACGCGTGCTTGGACGACCGCAGAAGACGAAAACAAAGGATGAATTGTGTTCCCATCAATAAATAATGAGTAAGGTAAGAGATTCGGCACCCATTGGTGATGAATAATCTGCTGGTATAGTCACAATTTATGTAGCAGTTTTAATTCAAAGTACTCAAGAATTCACCCACTAATTAAAGGACCAAAGAAATGTCAGAGAGAAAAAAATAGTAGCAGATGTACAAGGGAACCAAAATCTGGAGAGAGATCGCGGCTTCTGTCACTTTGAGAGGATTTAACATCTTAATAAAGATGGATGCGACGGTTAAAACGATTCAAATTTAGAACGGAGCGTCCTCCTCTCCGTGTCACACGTAGGAATGCATAAAACACTGCAGTCTGGCCGCTGACACTCCTCTACGAGAGGAAACCACTGGGGCAAATGAAAATATCCCAGAAGGCGAGCCCTAGCTATCGGCGCTGCAATTTCAGATCGTAGCTTTTAAAACGCCTGACTCCAAACATATGACCCCTTCTATGACATCTTGAACCTACAAGAAGCTGCTGTCTTGTCCGCTACCGTACTTCGCTACAGGCATCCACTGTCGTACTCTAATTCAGTGACCGTGCATTACTTTGATACGAGCTTATCAACTTCACTCGCCTGACGATCTCAAGCTTTTCATGATACAACGGCAGGACAGTGGCGTAAGATTCATCGAATCCCCTTCCCCTTTCCCTCCCACTCTCCGTCGTTTTGTTACGTAGATCTGCTTATCTTGGTTCAACGCTCTTCCTCCGATGTGTACTCATCCGTGTGTTCTTACCCATGGTCCAGGGCTTGTTTTCTGTGCCGTTCAGTGTGTGTTGTCAGTGAAGACTGCTCTGGGATAGATAGTAAATTGCCCTCTTCCACTGTCAGAATGCACATCTGTTTTCATTACTTGAATTTTCTCATTTTCAAAGTACTGAAGGAACGATCTGTTTTGTTTGCCAAAAACATTGAGCAGCCTAGGTCACGTAAAATACTTCTTTATCTAAGGCAACTGGTTTCGGAAAATTTTGCTGTCATCTTCAGTGCATATACATTGAATATGTCTCATAACATGAATTAAGACGTAATATTCGAGACAAAAGTTTTTGTTCGGCATTAAAAAACCTAGAAATGGCACTGTACATTTACATACTTTAAAAATTATTTTGTTGTGAAACATGTTCATTCTACGTTGAACCTCATGCCAGGCTCTCATATGAATAAAAATCAGCACATTATATAAGGTCTGTCATAAATAAAATATTTTAAATCATAAAGCACCATGTGCAAAAGGCCATGTCCATGATACCTGTTACGTCACGGGAAGACAGTACACAGTAGCACATCTGTTTACATAACCTGGACGTATTATAAACAGTTAAAATCCATTTTAATTGGTGTGTAAGGTACAACTGGCAGGTAGCATTGCAAAGATAAAATTTGTATAGCTTGTTACAACCACTAGTTATCTCTTACATTTGAACCACGTAACACACCGTTAATAATCCTCTTTTCACATCTAAAATTAAATACGTTAATGAACTGGATTTAAGAATAGTAACGATTAAAAAACTGCACTTTACTTACTACTGAAACAGTTTTAGCCGGCCAGAGTGGCCGAGCGGTTCTATGCGCTTCAGTCCGGAACCGCGGGACCGCTACGGTCGCAGGTTCGAATCCTGCCTCGGGCATGGATGTGTGTGATGTCCTTAGGTTAGATAGGTTTAAGTAGTTCTAAGTTCTAGGGGACTGATGAACCCATAGTGTTCAGAGCCATTTGAACCATTTTTTTTAAACAGTTTTAATTTTCACAATTCTATTCACACCTTCTTATTACTGCATGCGTGATAGGGAAATAGAAGTATTCACACCTGAATTGTTTGTTTCACTGTCGTTGTGGCGCGTGCATTCCGCAAACGCGACAGGGGCACAAGTGCACAGGTACACTGCTGTGGGATGGAGGAATGGACTGTGAACGTGTACCACTGGACAACACAAAACGGAACTCGCAGGGCCTAGGTGAGCCTTGTTAGCTCGTTCCATTTGTTACATCTTTGCCGACGCGCGATCCGTCTCTGTCTAGTCGCCGGGTGGCACTTCGGTCGCCTGTTAGGAGAGTGTTTGGTTTTAGTTCCTTTGGGCAGCTTGCTGAGCACATCGGCATTGAGTCGTTCGCAGTCAAGGCGAGAGAGATAAAAGGCACATGTGACGTACGGCGGATTGTTGACGAAGATTAGGGGCGCACGATTGTCTAAACTGCCGGCCGTTGCTAGGGCTGTGTTGGACGGCTGTACTTGGGCCTTATCTCGGCGCAACCTGTTTACCATACATTAAGGAGGCATAGTTGCTGATATGGATGTTGGAGTCTGTTCATTTTCTGATGCCATCTGTTCTGCCCCCGGGGGTAAGGTACTCGTTGCTTGATCGACGGATGTGCTCCCGTGTTGAAGTAGCTCCCGCTAAGACGGACTGCCTGTGGTTTAAATCGCTCTGTTTGAAGAACTGAATTTACCCTCTGGAGTCTCTGAAATTATTTAGATTACAATTTTGTGTGTTTTAAAATTTCTTTTGATTATAACTTGTACAATGCTTTTAGACAGCTGCGCCTGAAATTAGTTGTCACATGTTCTGGGCCACCATGTGTATAAGTGATCACTGAGGTCTAAATTGAGTCTGATTTGTATTGGAAGTTGTTCTTTCCCTGCCTGATGTAGCAACTACAAAATTGCCTTCGGCTGTGATCTTCGCTCTTTTGGGTAGTTGAGTTCCATAACTCTGGTGAGATTTTGCCCTTTCACGAAAATTAATATTTATTGTTTCAAACATGACTACAGTTGTAGTTGTTTGAGTGTTAGTCGTCAAGATTTGTTAGTTAGCCTAGAAGCCACTTAATCCTTTTAGTAATTAATACTGTAAAATTCTTGTTGTTACGCGTAAGGTTTGGTGGGGTTTGGGGCCACACTAACATTGAGCTTGTTGTCTTGGTCTAAGCATTTTCATATGTTTCATGATTATTAAGCATTATTTATATGTTTTCCTATTTTATCTCGGCCTTCTGAACTGGTCGTAGCGTTTTTAAGCGCTGTTCCAGGATTTTATTTGTTATCCGCCGGTCCACCGGGCATAGCCTGTCCGGGTCGGCTGTGTACATGCGAGCGGGTGGCGCGCCGTTTCCCGTCTCACTGTAGCCCTGGAGACGTTACGGCCTGCTGGCTTTCTATGGCATCCCTCATGAGATGAGTTTCTATCTTGTATCAATCGGGCGTAATTTACGCAGCAGTGGCCGATAGTCTAAAACATCTTATTCACATCTGCCCTGCCCTAGATGCGACTCCCGTGGTTTTCCCGTCTAAAGTTTGATTTTTAAAGTAGTAGTTTTAACACTGATGTAACGCTCAATTGTTAAATGGTATTTTATTACTTTTCCACGCCAGTGTCATGAATATGCGGAAGAGCCTTCCCTGACTGAGTAAATATGTATTGAGAATTATGTGATCCACTATGGCCAGTGTTATAAGAAATATACTGTTATCCGCTGGTCCACCGGGAATATATATATATATATATATATATATATATATATATATATATATATATATATATATATATATATATATATATATATATATATTGCGTACTGTTTAGCTGTAAACCTAATTTGAAGAGTTTAAGAGATTCCAATTTTAATGTATGAAAAAGGCTCTACATTTCTGATGGTAAGATGCACTAGGAGAATTCAGAAGAATTGTCTTTTGCCAGGCGTCATTCTCTGATAGATCACATCAGCTTTCAGAATTATGTGATTCAACTTTGGCCAGTGTTACTAAAAATTTATTTTTTCTAATGGTTCAAAAGGCTCTGAGCACTATGGGACTCAACTGCTGAGGTCATAAGTCCCCTAGAACTTAGAACTACTTAAACCTAACTAACCTAAGGACAACACACACATCCATGCCCGAGGCAGGATTCGAACCTGCGACCGTAGCGGTCGCGCGGTTCCAGACTGTAGCGCCAAAACCGCTCGGCCACCAGCGGCCGGCAATTTATTTTTTCTATTTATTTATACTGTACCTGTTTGCATGTTGTTTACCTGTAAATCTCAATTGAATAGTTTCCCTTTTTAATGTATGTTCCAAAATGCTCTATATTGACGGTGGTCAGATGGAATAAGAGAAGTCGGAAGAAATGTGTTTTTTGCCAGGCAGCTGAATTATAAGATTAATCTGTGCGATAAAATATTGTTGGACGCTTGTGAAGAAATAGAAGACTTGCACTAAATGGCCTGCACTTTCCCATGCCCGTGTGGCTGCTAATTAATCCTGGGGCGTCCACTGAAATTTCACTAGGTTCACTAGAAAATATCAAACTACAAATATGTACAAATGTTCTCAAGTAGGTTATTCAAGCCTCGAGGTATAATTATTCAGAATCAGCTATGTGTAATAGTGTAGAATAATAATGTAATATATTTCTGTCTGTCAAGAGCCAAGAAAAAAAATTTTCGTGTACTTCAACGATTTCTTATAAAAAACAAAAAAGACAGCAGTGATGTAGCAGCCTGCATAGCAAGTAATATGTACTACAAGTTTTTGTTGTGCTTGGCCAAATATATGTGACAATTACTATGTCAGAAACTGTACATATTTTGTTATGTTGTAGTACAACACCTTTGTCCGCACAGCCTAACATAGCAGAGGATGACTTTCACCTATTTGTAACAAATTTTCAAGGAAAACTCCAACTAAAGTACAGTTCTATATGTTTCGTGGTTGAACTCCAACTCCTTCTAGTCTCACTAGGGTCACTATACAATATATGCATTCTACGCCATTATACATAGCTATTTCTTTCTTTCGCTTGTGCCTTTGTCCCACAATTTTCGCAGGGTCGACATTGTTACATTTGGATTTGGCATGGTTAATTTGAAGGGGTGGCCAGGTGCCCTTCTTTCCGCCACACCGTACTCCGAGGGATGGAATCAGTGTATCCCAGCTGTTTGCGTCAAGTGGAAATCATGGGATAGTGCGAAAGTGTTGCAAATGTCTATGAGCCCTGTAACTGAGGTGGGACGTGGGCACCAGCCCGGTATTCACCTAGCGAGATGTGGAAAAACGCCTAAAAACCACATTCAGCGCGGCCAGCACACCAGACCACGTCGTTAATCCGCTGGGCGGATTCGCTCTGGGGCCGGAGTGCCAACCCGAGTCCACGAAGCAGAGCATTAGCCCTCTCGGCTAATCTGGCGGGCCGATAATACATAGCTATTTGTGAATAATTGAATCCCACCGCCTTACTACTCTACTTGGGAAGATTTGTACATATTTTGTAGTTTGATGGTACCTACCTGCTTTCTAGTTGTCTCGGGTACCTGTTCCCAATCCATCGAACCTCCCCCCCCCCCCCCCCTTTCCACCATTCGCCAATTGACCTGTGGGTTTATGCACTGCATTCTGTGTTTTGGTGATGTAACATACATCTTTGAGCGATATGTATAAGGACATGTCCTTATGCACGATATGATGTTTTTAAATATTCAAGGTATGACAGATCTTTTATAATGTCCTGATTTTTATACACGTGAGAACTTGGCAAGTCGTTCAGCGTAAAATGAACACGTTTCACAAAACAAATTGATAATTCAGATACCGCTTCAGTTTTTTGTAATGCCAAACTATTACATCTAAAATTTATGTTATTAGGATTATTCCACGTGTAAGCACTTTGATACAGACGTGAAGGTGACAGCAAAGTCTGTGTAAACCGGTTGCCTTAAATAAGGAAGTATTTCATGCGATGTAAGCTTTTTAATGTTTTTAACAAGTTTTCGTTAGTACTAAATGATTTTTTTAATTTTACCAATTCTCACCACCTTTGGGTGGTATCGATCGACCCCTGAAAGTAGGGACGTAGAAGATGTCTTCCGCGGTTTGCTACTGCATCGGAAATAAACTTGGAACCCCAGCGGTCTGTTCACAATTATCTAACCCCCAAACTGCGGCGAGTTCTTTTCATTTTCGTCGCCTATCATTACGAGGGCTGTGCCATATATTTTATATAAGAGAGGGCAGCTTGTTTTGTACTGCGATTTCCTCAAAAATTAAAAATTTCATTTCTGAGCAGACAAGCACAAATACACAGAGGTGTTCACACTTTTTTCGTGCCAAACTGTCATCCAAAGCTAAACACACAGCCGGCCGAAACGTGTCCCAACCAAAGTCAACAAGCTCTACCAAAGCCGAGGTAGATGATATACCGCTGGCTGCGAACTGAGAACAACTTTCACCTACACGGAAATCGATGCAGGCTCTTTAGGGGTGGTCTTACTAAAAGCCTGTGGTAGGACAGCGATTGGCTAGCAAGACCTCCCTGGAAATATTCGGTGCAATCGGATGTATCAGAGAGAGTGTTATCAAAATTTTATGGCTCAAATACTATTTATTTTTATAAGCTCCATTTTACATAATAACTACGGGGTTTTCTCTCAGTTTCTGTATTTATATGCAGTGGGAAATGTTAGCGAATGGTAAAATAGTGGCGAAACGGTTCGTGTTGGACAGTCTGGATAATTCAGAGATAATACTGCTTGTGAAATGCAACGGTCCACATCTCAGCGTCGTTCCAAGCAATTCTTTTGACCCAGATAATTTAAAATGCTGAAGCAAAATCCAAAGTTTTATTGTTATTTGTTATTTGATGATCTATGATATACAAGATATAATGCGAACGCTCTATGTTGAGTGAAAAGTATACAACCTCAAAAACATGAGATAGGCTTTTGTGACCACAGTCAATTTCAGTGCTCTTGCAGCACAATCAAGGATGACTACGAAGTTACAAGTAATATATATAATAAAATAACCACCAAATATTATTCATCGCCCTGATGAAGTCTGTGGGTAATAGTAGCTGAAATTTGGTCGTTTTATCACATAACTCATAATTAAACGTTAAGGGTTATTCTCAAAATTATAGGGGGCAATAAAAAATTTTCCGTTTGAGGCAAGTGCTACAGTGCACACGCAGTGTAGCGCGACTCCAATGCGGGTATATGAGCACAGACTACTAGGTGAAGGATTAGTGTGGCATTCGTGTCTTTCGGCGTGTGTGCGGTAAAAGTGAGAACCTCATCTATGGCAGCAATATTAACAAATGCGCCCAATCAGTACCAATGTGCTGCTGCACTTTTCTTGGCAGTGCAAGGATGAACATCGTGAGACATCCGTCGGAGAAGGAGGAAAGTGTGTGGGACCGCATGCCTATCTAAAACTTCCGTTGTGGAATGGTGCGCGTAGTTCCGTGATGGACTCGATTCGACGCCACATACTGGTTGATCTGGAAGGTCACGCCTAGTCCATTATCAAGCAGTTGATGATTCGATTCGGGGCGCTCAGTTCTTAATCATTCATGCACTAGCAAAGGATTTCGACCTAAGTGTCAGTAGCGTAGGCTACTGTAAGTTTTGCAGCCAATTCATAATCTGGGCGCTAAATGCCGAAAAAATAAAACGCAAATCTGATTACTGTTTGCTTGAAGCGGCTGATGCATTTCAATGCCGAAGGTAATACTTTCCACGCGTGTGCTGTTGCAAGCGATTGCTGGAGGCACTGGAAGTGGACTCGAAAGCGTCGTAACGTGGTATGATCCATCGTCTCCTCGCCCCAGGAAGTTCAAGAGCCAGCTATCAATACGAAGGTGATGCTCACCTTGTTCTTTGATTACCAGGGCCCACTATTTATTGACTTCAAGGAACCTGGAGTCTCGATCACTAGGGAACACTACTGCGCAACGCTAGAGAAATGACGGTGCGCAATTAAGGCGGGAAGTTCGGGAAATACTGCGACAATGGGTGCTGCTGCTTCATGATAATGCACATCCCCATATCGAAAATGTCATAACGCACAATCTACGTCATCACAATTGATGGACACTTGTCCGTCAGCCCTATAGACCTGATCTCTCCACATGCGATTATCAACACCTGTGGTCCTTGTAACCTCCCCCTCACTTATCGACCTTAATGACATTGAAAAATTAAACAGCTTGCACCTAATGGAAATTTGGGAAAAAGCAATCGTCACCGAAGTTAATTTGTCGGTAAAGGAGGAGGAAAGCGTTACATCTAAATGAAAGGAAACATGCAAATGAAATTGGTGGAAATTAATTTTGAGAAAAGGGTAAAATTAATAACGAAAGGAAGTGTGCGGTCGTTACGTTAACAATTAATTGGCGTTAATTAAATATTTGAGATTTGGGGAAAATTACGGTCCCCATTCCTATGGACAACTACTATAATAACTGAAAATGAACGATTAATGCACATATATTTAGTACTAAAAGCGTGGCAACTGAAGGTTGACATGTGTTGTGTGAAAACTGAATGTTTGTCAGAAGCAAAAAATTTCGCTACACTCTGACTTAATTTAGCAAAACAATTAATAAAACCGGAAAATTGAAAGTTAATTTAGTGACTGAAATTAATAGTGAACTTTATTCCTGAAGCACTACGAAACTCAATAAAATAAGGTTAGTCTTGAGCTAACTCAACAATCATTTCAAAAGCTACTTGAATCTACGCAATTTAGAAATAAGAGATTTAACTTTGAACTTGAATGAAATGATTCTGAACAATTAACAAAAGTAAAATTTAGTACGTTCCAAGCTGAGCTGCAGTCACAGGTAAGCTAAAATATGGTAACAAAACTCGCACTCTTAATTTGTGCTTGTGTAATCTAAATATTGTAGCCAACTATGAATACTTTAACTGAACTTTGAAATGAAAGCAGTGAAATGGAATGATATTACTTTAATGCTGGCGTTTGAATTTCAACGACACTCGGGTTCATTCCGGAAAAGGAAGGGACGCTGCTTGGTAATGCAATTGGGACAATGAGCAACAAAGGTTTATGCTAAGATGCTGTAATTTGCTAATGGAATAGTTTGAAAAGCTGAGGTCTGCCATACAGTTCTTAGAATCTACGTCGTCATCAGAACGACGACGGTTGTTTAAATATGGTGATAACCCGATATGACGAAAGGAGTCCAGAAGGAGAGAAATTAAGGAAGTATTACAAGATATACGATCATATCTTGTACATACGTAAGGGTGAAGATAGTAACATTTGGCGGGTATGCTGGCACACCAAATACGTCGCGTAAATAATAGACTACTACCATTTGGCGTATGGTCACTGTGGACCTAAGTAATGTACGGAAAAAAGTAGTGCATTTTAACAACATATTAAAACGCGTTACTGACAGAGTGAAAACTTGCGATTTATGTCAGAAGGTGAAGGTTACCAACTGTACGAGTCGTGGTCCTATGCAACGTATAAGGCCTAATGACACCTTTGAATTACTGTGCGTGGACTTGTACGGACCTTTGCGCGAGTCATCAGGAAACTTTGCCTACATTTTAGTAGTGCTAGAAGCTTTTTCCAAGTTCATCAAACTATACCCGATTAGGAAAGCTACAGCCAAAGAGGTCTATAGCAAGCTTGTGAACGATTATTTTGTTCATATAGGTAAGCCCAAGGCGATTCCATCAGACAATGGGGCACAATTTACTTCTAAGTTGTGGAATGAAGGCATGGAAAGTAATGGGGTCGAAGTGATCCATATTTCAGCTTACTGTGCGGCTGGAAATCCCGCTGCGAGGTATATGCGCGAGCTAGGCCGACTTTGCCGTACCTATTGCCACCACAACCATAGGTCATGGGGAAATTATGTAGCAGAATTTGAGAGAATTATGAACACCTTGAGACATGAGTCTAGGTATTTTCCTGTTAGATGACAGAAGTAAAAGTTTAGTGGAAGAGATAATCAAATTCCCTCCACGGATTGACATTAGTATTGGTGTGAAAAAAGATCGTTTGCGAGAAGTAATGAAGCTAAAATCCGATGCTCGCATACGTCGTCATAACGCTAAAGCGCATTTTGCTAAGTTTCCAATCGGAGACTTAGTACTTGTAAAAGGTCATGAGAGATCGAGCGAGATAGACAATGAAATCTCTAAATTTAAGTTTGTTTATAATGGACCATATAAAGTCATTGGTATACCTCACACAAATGCTTATTGCTTAGAGTATCCAAGCTCTGGAAAACTATTAGGTATACCGAACATTGTAGACTTGAGTGGTACCAACCTAGGATTGATTAGTACCACAGAATGGGTAATTTGTACAGTATGTAAATATAGAGTGTAATATTTAACGATTTGCTAGATTGCCATGCTTTTGCCTGACCAAGAGGTCATTAAAGAAGTTGTAATTAATATTACTTATTAATTACAACTTCTTTAATGATCTCTCGGCCAGGAAAAAGCATGGAAATCTAATTTTGATTAAATGATTTAAGAGTAATTGATTATTAATCAATTGAAAAATCCAAGCTGCTTGTTTAAGTTTTCAGCTGAGTCACAGTAGATTAAGGAATGTAAATATGATTTTGAAACTAGCTGTAAGATTTCAGGAATGTGTGTTTTACTAGTCATTGCCGATGTACTTAGACGCTGTTTTAAGTTTCAGGCTAGTACATGCGTGTGATGATGGACAGTGTTGAGTTATCCATTGTGATGGTATTAATGGGCTCCTTGGGATTACTCGGGAGTGAGTTTTTCCAAAAGAATTCAGTGAAACGGACGTTCTGGAAATGCCGTTACACAGGCGAGTTAGATCAAGCATGCCGCACAGGCGGGCGCAACAATACTGGCGAGGCGGAGCTCCTGTCGGCTCTTGTGCCGCTGTCGGCATTCTTTTAACTTGCGAGTACGGAAGGCGGAGTTGCTTTTCTTCCCGGACAGCTGACATGAAAGAATTCTGCTGCCAGTGTTTATGTGGCTTTTTTCGATCTGCTCTATATTATTTTCTTGTTTAGCGTTAAGTGGACTCTCATGACAAGAATATTAATTATGAAAAGGTTATACAAAAATGTGTATTCTATGTAATTAATTATTAATTTGCGTTTTTTTATTTTCCTGTTTTTATGACCATGTACTCTGATTAATTTTGTAAATCGTATTCCATTTCTTGATACCGTTAGGACTTTTGCTGATTTAGAATATATGAACCATTTTCTATGTTTTGTATGATTTTTGATATGTTGTCAACCTGTTTTCTTTTGTGTAAGATGACAGAGTGGAATAAGGTTACAAGTGTCTCCACTCAATTATTATGGTCTAAAAATTGGTTTATGGTTAATTAGCCTAATGCTTAATTTTCTTGATGTTTTCAGCATATGGATTTCCGCTGTTTTTTTCCTTTTTGGGACATTTTCTGAGTCTGTTTACGTCACACAAACATCCTCAGGCAATGTGGGGCACGTGTAACGCCGGAAATGCATATCCTTCTGTTTCCATCTGTTGTACTATAGATTTTTCCTTATTTTGTTACCAGAAGATATGACATTTCTTTCTCTTTATATATTGTAGTTCTTTTACTTATATTTATGCATTTATGTCGATGTATAATTGGTTTGTTTTGTAAATACTATTTGTATTTTTACACTGGGTCTTGCCTAGGGAAAACTATTTTTATCGAACGAATACATCGATAGGTCGTGTAGAGGACCAAAGTGTTTAGGATCTTTGGTAGTGTTAATTCTGCCGCGTGGAGCGCGGGCAGAGCAGAGAGAGTCTGGCTGGAGTAGAACGGTGGAGCAGGTGTGTTGTGTGACGCTCCCGCGAGTTGCCGCGCTTTCGGGGTTTGGCAGCATGTAATTGCGCTCGACTTGCTATGATAGTTTCTGACACGGTGTCGCGGACGGGAAGGATTAGCTGGTGCACATCAAGAGCCCGTTTCGCCTGGTGACAGTGCCGAGAAGAAGGCGCACCAACATCCAGCTTCTTCAACAGCGACGCCCGAATACGCCAAATGGTTGTAGTCTATTATTTCCGTGATGTATTTGGTGGGCCAGCATACCCGCCAAATATTACTATCTTCACCCTTACGTATGTACAAGATATGATCGTATATCTTGTAATACTTCCTTAATTTCTCTCCTTCTGGACTCCTTTCGTCATATCGGGTTTTCACCATATTTAAACAACCGTCCTCGTTCTGATGACGACTTAGATTGTTACAGATGTTCACTACTAATTTACGTCCCTCAACTTTCTTAAAATAGTATAATTTAACCATTCCATCTGTCTCATCTTTCAATGCATCTTGATTAGACTCGGGCAACCGCGATAGCGCATCCGCTACGCTATTGTCAGTCCCTTTTACGTAACAGATGTCATAGTTAAATTGCTGTAAATACAGCGACCACCAAGTCAGTCTTTCGTGAAGTGTTTACAATCCTTCAGATAAGTGAGCGCCTTATGGTCCGTATGAATAATCACCTTACGGTCCCATAGGTAACCCTTGAACTTCCTGAATCCCCACACGACAGCGAGACACTCCTTCTCAGAAATCGTTTAGTTTCGCTCACTTTTTGATAAAGTTTGACTCGCGAACGCCATCGTCCGGTATTCCTTATCCTCTCCTTTAACAAATTCTTGGAACAGTTCTACCCCCACCCCGTAATTCGACGAATCCGTTCCCAGATGGAAGTGTAGCGATAAATCAGGATGAAATAGTATGTTAGATCTTAACAACTCGTCTTTTAATCTCTCGAAAGCGGCCTGACATCCGCCAGTCCACACAAACGGAACATTTTTGCGTAAGAGATAGTTCAAATTTTCATCATTAAACACTTGTCCTTTTACAAATTTACGGTAAAATCCTGTGAGTCCTACAAAACTTTTTAACTGTTTCCTAGACTTGGGTGGAGGACAATTCCTTATTGCCTCTAGGTTCACTGGGTCTTTCGTAATACCAGCCGTGGTAATAACATGCCCTAAAAATTTCAGTTCCTGCTTCCCAAATTCGCATTTCTTTAGCTTTAGAGTCATTCCGCCATGGCTCAATGCTCTAAAAACTTCATCTAACAGGTCACAATGGTCATGCCAAGTGGCATTGGCCAACAATAGCTCGTCAACATATACAATTAATCTTCAACTGAAAGTCGGCCCTTGCACTTTATCTAGGACCCTGATGAATACGGACACAGATATATTAAGTCCAAACGGCAGTACTCTATACTTCCCGCAAACAAGAAGGCGGTGTATGGCCTTGATTCTTCTTCAAGTTTTATTTGCCAGTAACTAGCCGTCAGATCGAGGCTAGTCATGAACTTAAGGTCATGAAAACGTCGCAAAACCTCCTCCATACTCTCTGGTCTGTCTGTCTCGCGTTGAACGACCCTATTCAACGTGCGTGCGTCAATCTCAATACCCACACTACCACCCCGTTTTGCTACAGTGACCAAACCGTTATTGTATGGACTCGTACTTCTTTCAATCACTCCCCATTCGATCATCTTATCTATCTCCCGTTGCACTGCTTCCTTTTTTGACAGTGGTACAGCATACGGTATCACGAAGAATGGTTCGTGCGGAATTATATGCAACTTGCATTTGTATCCTTCCACAAGTCCCGGTTTGTCTGAAAACACACTCTTATTCCTCATTATTACTTCATACAGGCCTCGTCTTTGTTCGTGCGTTACGTTCGACACACCGTCTACAATACTTACCAATTCACTTCCTACACTATTGTCAGTGCCGAGATTCCTCACGTTACAGTAGTTCAAATTCATACCTACTTCAACGGCATCCGGCCAGTTAACAATGTGTATAGGCTGGTATTGCCGATGCACACCGTCTCCTGCCTCGTCAAAAGTAACTACCGTTGTTTTATCTTCTGACGTACATGTCAAAGTTTTGCTTTCCTAATTAATCACTGCACGGTACTTTAATAGCCAATCCAACCCGATAATTACTTCCGTAGTTAAGTCTGGCACGACGACAAACTCTTGTTCAAATCGTGGCCCACATATCTCGAGGTTGACAAAAATCAGTTTTGTGACCGGTTTACTGGCCTTCCCAGTAGCACCGATAATTTTCACTCCTGTTACTGGCGTAACTACGATACCAGGTCTGTCTTTCAGTAACTGAAATATTTTCCCAGATACAGCACTCAATTCTGCACCGCTGTCAATCAACACGTTTAGTTGTAGTTCGTGCATATTAACAGACACTACTATCTGTCTACACTTGTCCGCGACTGTTTCTTTATTTTCCCACAATAAATCGTCCATATCCAGGTCATTCCAGAAAAAAACATCCGTCTTTGATCCTAAATTCGGCTTATCTGGCGGCTTTTTCAACCTCTGTTCACATACAGTTTTCATTTCAACACGTTTGTCCTGAGGCTTAGTCTGTAGCTTCGCCTCCAATACCGGAACCTTTTCCTGTAACTTGTCAACTAGTGAGTCTTTCTTTGCTATCAATTCACTAATTGTCACCCTCGTTGATTTCTCTTTGGCCATGTTGACCTCATCTCCCAATCTACCTGGAGGAATGTGCCCTGTAGTCTCTGCAATTACTTCCTCTGGATCTGCGCAACCCACACTGCTATCGTCCGACCGTATAACGTCAGCTCTAACCTCATACACTCTGTAATCTTCGTGCTTTTCTACCAGTCGTGTCCGTCTATCACTTAAATTCTCGTAATCTTTCTCCTTAATACTTTCGCAATGTTTAAACTGGAGTTTTGCGTCGGATGGGTCGGCCACTTCGACCACTATAACTTTCGGTAAAGTCTGCCGGTCAGGGCGAGAACTTTCCGTTACTACTTCAACATCTAACTCCTGCGGGACGAAACACGACGAATCTTGCTCATGCTCCCCATTAACATCAACTACTTCTGGTAAGGTCTGCCGGTTAACGCCAGAACTTTCTATCACTTCACAAACCCTATCTTCCTGCGGGACGAGACGCGGCAAATCCTGCACGCGCTCCCCATAAAGACTTCTCCCGTACAAGCCCCTATAATCTCTTAGTTCGTCGTATAAGCGACCGAACTGCCTTAACCAGACCTCATCCCCCTCTGCATCCCCTCGCTCGATAACGGACGTGTTATCCGACATCTGAACTTCTCTCAGCAATTGCGGATCATTCTTAAACTCAATTTCCAGTTCCGCTGTGGGTGTTACAGCTGCCACTTTGTAATCGATTTCCGGAACACTAAAACTGTTCTCACTGACAGTGAATGTATTTTCTACTGACGTGTCTACAGCTGATCTACTACTTGTGGGCGCACTCGTTACTCCTAACACTGGCACACTCTCCCGCCGTTGATTATTCCAAACGGAATTTTCATAACGACGACACCTCGGTTTTCTACTGTTGTTTGGCCACCAAAATTTTTCCACGCCCGGTCGGCCCCTCACCGGCGCGGCTAAAGGTATCCCTGTCTCATCCCAGCTGATACGCTCCCCGGATGGTGCTGAGGTGGCTGATCACACCCTCTGGCGTTGTTACTATTCTTCGAAGCCCGTATCACGCTAGTATGCTACTGGTTTCCATCATTCCTGTTATTATTCGCACTGTACCGAATGTTATTACGGTCCGAACCGTTTTTGTTATTGCTGCCATGGTTGTGGTATGCATTATTCTCAAGGTTATCGTTGTTGTGGTTGTTGTTACCACGGCCTCTACCACTGTTGCGATTATTGCGCCAATTGTCCTCGTCCTCAACTCTTTCCAGGAAATCATTGATTGTCTTGTAATTGCTTCCTAGGTAGCGTTTTGTATCATCTGGAAGCTTCTTGTAAAGTTCCCAGACTATTTCGGATTCCGTGCGGCGATCACACAAATATTCCAACTTGCGGATCCAGCCCTCACAAAACTCCTTCAACGAGCCACGCGAATTCGCATCGAAAGACCTCGATACGACAAATTCGCGCCAGAAACTTTGTTGTTTTTGCTCAGACCAGTATTCAGCCAGAAACAAATTTTTAAACTCGTCAAAAGTCAGGTTCGTAATGCTGAGGTGTAAGCCCCAACGCTTGGCATCACAAGCCAACTCGTCAATAACCACATTAATTTTTCTCTCATTAGTCCCTGATCTGGGTAAAACTCTTTCACAATTTTTAATGAAATTCGTCGCGTGTATACCGCCTTTTTTCAATGGGTCGAACCGCTCCTCTTTCGTCAACAATTCCGAACTATGTGCACAGATTGGCACATAGCTCTGTTTTTCGTCAAGTTTCTTTTCTAATTCCGACACTCTCGTAATTACTTGGCAAGTGATTGTCGCAAGCGTTTCCACTTCCCTCTTTTTCTCTTCACAGGTATTAGCCTGCTTCCTCACTTTAGTATCTACTTCGGATACTAAAGCCTTTAAAGTTTCCACCTTCTGTCGATCCTCTTTTTTCGCTAATTGAATTTGTTCAGTCACCTTAGTCTCGATCCTTGGAGCAACTACTTCTCCTACACTTTTCTCGATTCTGCTAATTTCGGATCAAAACGAGTATTTATGCTCGCAGTTTCCGCCTGAACTCCTATCATTTCCTGTTTAAGATTACCGATTTCGGTATTAATCACAACAATATCTTCTTTGATTTTATCAACTTTTGTGTTAACAACTCAACATTGTTGTTAACAACATTAATAGCTTTGTTCCGATTGTCTAGCTTCCTGTCAATTTTTTCAGACTGAGCTTTAATTTCTGCCGATTGAGTTTCTATCTTGCTAGACTGAGCCTTGATTTCGTTAATCAAAACATTCAATAAATCAGTTACATTCCGGTAAACCGGCGGTTTTACTTCCGTAGTGGGTGCCTCTTTAATTGTCCCCCCGCATTCGTCATCAAGGGGTTCAGATTTGATATTCACTTCCGATTCCGAAACATTTTCTAAGTTTGGAATTCCATTGCAGCCCTTTGTTGCGTTTCGGTGGTCGCGTCTTTCATGCTAGCCGCCTGCCCCTGAACAATGGGTTCCGCGGTGCGCGTTTCCCACCGTTCGACCGATTGTTCCGTATCCAAGTCTACCACATTTTGGTAATTGTTGCCTTCACTCATTTTAATAATTTTCAATGTAAATGTCAAATCTCAAATTTAATTAGGATTCCTCTCACTACTTATTCTCGCTGACGTAACGTACTGTTCGTAACCAGTACTTTGTTACGAGATTTGCACAATGCAAAATTCGGGTCCAGAACAACCTCAAATCCGAAGATTGTCCTGACACCAGGTCGCCACGTGTAACCTCCCCCTCACTTATCGACCTTAATGACAGTGAAAAATTAAACCGCTTGCACCTAATGGAAATTTGGGAAAAAGCAATCGTCACCGAAGTTAATTTGTTGGTAAAGAGGGAGGAAAGGGTTACATCTAAATGAAAGGAAACATGCAAATGAAATTGGTGGAAATTAATTTTGAGAAAAGGGTAAAATTAATAACGAAAGGAAATGTGCGGTCGTTACGTTAACAATTAATTGGCGTTAATTAAATATTTGAGATTTGGGGAAAATTACGGTCGCCATTCCTATGGACAACTACTATAATAACTGAAAATGAACGATTAATGCACATATATTTAGTACTAAAAGCGTGGCAACTGAAGGTTGACATGTGTTGTGTGAAAACTGAATATTTGTCAGAAGCAAAAAATTTCGCTACACTCTGACTTAATTTAGCAAAACAATTAATAAAACCGGTAAATTGAAAGTTAATTTAGTGACTGAAATTAATAATGAACTTTGTTTCTGAAGCACTACGAAATTCAATAAAATAAGGTTAGTCTTGGGCTAACTCAACAATCATTTCAAAAGCTACTTGAATCTATGCAATTTAGAAATAAGAGCTTTAACTTTGAACTTGAATGAAATGATTCTGAACAATTAACAAAAGTAAAATTTAGTACATTCCAAGCTGAGCTGCAGTCACATGTAAGCTAAAATATGGTAACAAAACTCGCACTCTTAATTTGTGCATGTATAATCTAAATATTGTAGCCAATTATGAATACTTTAACTGAACTTTGAAATGAAAGCAGTGAAATGGAATGATATTACTTTAATGCTGGCGTTTGAATTTCTACGACACTCGGGTTCATTCCAGAAAAGGAAGGGACCCTGCTTGGTAATACAATTGGGACAATGAGCAACAAAGGTTTATGCTAAGATGCTGTAATTTGCTAATGGAATAGTTTGACAAGCAGAGGTCTGCCATACAGTTCTAAAACTTTACATGCTTCCAGTCTTCCTTGTTGGTTGATTGAAGAAGCTGAATGTGGGCGCGCCGAAACGGACTCTTGATGTGCACCAGCTAATGCTTCCCATCCGCGACACCGTGTCAGAGACTATCATAGCAAGTCGTGCGCAATTACATGCTGCCAAACCCCGAAAGCATGGCAACTCGAGGGAGCGTCACACCACACACCTGCTCCACCGTCCTACTCCATCCAGACTCTCTCTGCTCTGCCCGCGCTTCACGCGGCAGAGTTAACACTACCAAAGATCCTAAACACTTTGGTTCTCCACACGACCTATCGATGTATTCGTTCGATAGCATAGTTTTCCCTAGGCAAGACCCAGCGTAAAAATACAAATTGTATTTACAAAACGAACCAATTATACATCGACATAAATGCATAAATATATATATACAAATAGTAAAAGAATTGCAATATATAAAGACACAGAAATGTCATATCTTCAGGTAAAAATATAAGTAAAAATCTATAGTACGAGAGATGGAAATAGGAGAATATGCATTTCCGGCGTTTGTTGTTGTTGTTGTTGTTGTGGTCTTCAGTCCTGAGACTGGTTTGATGCAGCTCTCCATGCTACTCTATCCTGTGCAAGATTCTTCATCTCCCAGTACCTACTGCAACCTACATCCTTCTGAATCTGCTTAGTGTATTCATCTCTTGGTCTCCCTCTACGATTTTTACCCTCCACGCTGCCCTCCAATGCTAAATTTGTGATCCGTTGATGCCTCAAAACATGTCCTACCAACCGATCCCTTCTTCTAGTCAAGTTGTGCCACAAACTTCTCTTCTCCCCAATCCTATTCAACACCTCCTCATTAGTTATGTGATCTACCCACCTTATCTTCAGCATTCTTCTGTAGCACCACATTTCGAAAGCTTCTATTCTCTTCTTGTCCAAACTAGTTATCGTCCATGTTTCACTTCCATACATGGCTACACTCCATACAAATACTTTCAGAAACGACTTTCTGACACTTAAATCTATACTCGACGTTAACAAATTTCTCTTCTTCAGAAACGATTTCCTTGCCATTGCCAGTCTACATTTTACATCCTCTCTACTTCGACCATCATCAGTTATTTTACTCCCCAAATAGCAAAACTCCTTTACTACTTTAAGTGTCTCATTTCCTAATTTAATTCCCTCAGCATCACCCGATTTAATTTGACTACATTCCATTATCCTCATTTTGCTTTTGTTGATGTTCATCTTATATCCTCCTTTCAAGGCACTGTCCATTCCGTTCAACTGCTCTTCCAAGTCCTTTGCTGTCTCTGACAGAATTACAATGTCATCGGCGAACCTCAGTTTTTACTTCTTCTCCATGAATTTTAATACCTACTCCTATTTTTCTTTTGTTTCCTTTACTGCTAGCTCAATATACAGATTGAATAACATCCGGGAGAGGCTACAACCCTGTCTCACTCCTTTCCCAACCACTGCTTCCCTTTCATGCCCCTCGACTCTTATAACTGCCACCTGGTTTCTGTACAAATTGTAAATAGCCTTTCGCTCCTTTCCGGCGTTACATCTTTTAAAAAAGGCCTTGCAGTGTCGACGATTTCTGTCGGACGAGGATGTGCAGCAGGCAGTTACAGACGTATTCACCAAGAATGACATAGTGTTAGGAAAATGGTACCCTTTACCTGGTGCGTTCACAGAGGGGAAAGTAAATTATATATTTCATATAATAAAATGTCACTGCTGAGAGACTTAACAATAATTCGTTTAAAGAGGCCGAAAATTTTTCTTATTTGTGTTGCTAATTCCTGCCACCCTTTCCCAGTATCCAGTGTCCACCTCGACCGATAATGGCTTCAGTTCTGTGAGGTAGATAGCACACATGTTTGTACAAGTGAACCGTATCCAGCTGCAGCTATTCAAAGTTGAATAGTACGCGTAGAGCTACCACTTGGTGAGGCTGTTGATTGTTACGATTGACTTACTGTAACTCACTCTCAACTATTTGCTATGAGACTAGGATCGAGTGATTTAGCGAGGCAGCGAGCGAGGCTGAGTGCACCCCGTGAAATGGCCCGAGTGTTTGTCAGTACAGGAAAACATGCTTGCAGCCCTGTGATAACGACTACAGCCATATTGGAAGACGAAAGTGTCCACAGGGTATTCATCTGACGATACAGAAGAAAGGGCAACAAGTGCTCAGCGTCGAAGTTGAAAGAAGCGTCTTTTTTCGTGTTTACGACAAACTGAAAGAGTCGGTTAAATTCATGAAATGGAGATACACCCTCAATTCCTCCCTTACAAAAACATACCACAAAACAACTTTCGGTCTGAAATAAAGGCTCCACACTATGTGGGTCAAGCGCAAGATTGGCTCTCATTTGCAACTGACCAAAATGGAACTTGTCGCATCGTACTACTCTCTCCCAGTGAACTAGTGTCCATTATTTGTTCTGCTTGGACCGCTGTTGGAAATGACTTTATACGAGATAGCCGATCCTAAACGTCCATTCCATAATATTCCCTTTGTAATGTTAGTTGGGAAACTAACTGAGATGAGCCTGTTGTCACTACAAGCAGATGTTAGAAGGGAAGCGTTGTGCATCAAGTAGAGATTTACTTTTGAAATTTTGAGAGAGCATTTTCCGACCAGAGTCAGACACCATTTTAGCTCCCCCTACATACACTATGTGATCAAAAATATCCGAACACATGGCTCGAAATGACAAGTTCGTGGCGCCCTCCATCGGCAGTATTGGAATTCAAAGTGATGTTGGCCCACCCTTACCGTTGATGAGAGCTTCCACTCTCGTAGACCTACGTTCAGTCAGGTAGTGGAAGGTTTCTTGTTGAATGGCAACCCATTCTTCACGGAATGTTGCACTAAGGAGTGGTATCGATGTCGATCGGTGAGGACGGGCACGGGCACGAAGTCGGCGTTCTAAAACATCCCAATCGTGTTCTATAGGATTCAGGTCAGGACTCTGTGCAGACCATTTCATTACAGGTGTTACTGTCGTGTAACCACCCTGCCACAGACCGTGCATTATGAACAGGAGCTCGATCCATGTTGAAAGATAAAGTCGCCATCTCCGAATTGCTCTTCAATGTAGGCCTGTGCTGTGATAGTGCCAAAAGCACTTCACCTTAAGGCCACAAGTGGCCCATCGGGACCATCCGACCGCCTTATCATACTCAGTTGAGGATGCGGATAGGAGGGGCGTGTGGTCAGCACACCGCTTTCCCGGCCGTTATGATGGTTTTCTTTGACAGGAGCCGCTACTATTCGCTCGAGTAGCTCCTCAATTGGCATCACGAGGTTGCGTGCACCCCGAAAAATGGCAACAGCGCATGGAGGCTCGATGGTCAACCATTTAAGGGCCGGCCACTCCCGACAGCGCTTAACTTCGGTGATCTCACGGGAACCGGTGTATCCACTGTGGCATACTGCCAAGCTAAGCAACAAGGGGTGAAAGCCCCCTCCATGAAAAACACGACCATACTGTAACACTACCGTCTCCGTATTTTATTGTTGCCACTACACACGCTGGCAGATGACGTTCACTGGGCATTTGTCATACCCACAACCTGCTATCCGATGGCCACATTGTGTACCCTGATTCGTCACTCCACAGAAAGTTTTTCCACTGTTCAATCGTCGAATGTTTACGCCCCTTAGACCAAGCGCGGCTTAGTTAGGTGTGATGTGTGGCTTATGAACAGCCGCTCGACCACGAAGTGAAAGTTTTCTCACCTCCCGCCTAACTGTCATAATAATGGATCCTGATGCAGATTGGAATTCCTGTGCGATGGTCTGGATATATGTCTGCCTATTAGACATTACGACCCTCTTCAGCTGTCGTCCGTCTCTGTCAGACAACAGACGACATCAGCCTGTACGCTTTTGTGTTGTACGTGTCCCTCCACGTTTCCACTTCACTATCACATCAGAAACAGTGGACCTATGGATGTATAGGTGTGTGGAAATCTCGAGTACAGGCGTATGACACTAGTGACATCCAATCACCTGACCACGTTCAAAGTCCGTGACTTCCACTGAGCTCCTCTTTGTGCTCTCTCACGATGTCTAATAACTACTGAGGTAGCTAATGTGGAATAACTGGCTGTAGGTGGCAGTACAATGCACCTAATATGGAAAACGTATGTTTTTGAGGGTGTTCGAATACTTTTGATCACATAGTGTACGTCTTGGTAATGACCATGAGGAGGAAATTCGAGAAATTAGGGAGAATACAAAGGCTTTTACCGACAGTCTTTTTTTTTTCACGCCCTATTTGCGAAAGAAACTGGGTCGGGAGGCTGAGTTAGTGATTCAATAAGTACTTTCCGCCACACACCATTAGGTGGCTTTCGGGGTGTGATTTATATGTAGGAGTTACTCTTTTCTTTAAAACCGGTTATTCTAGAAAAGGCGTAACACTCATCACTGGTACTGCTCGCTGGGGACAATTTATGGGCTCTGAGCACTATGGGACTTAACATCTATGGTCATCAGTCCCCTAGAACGTAGAACTACTTAAACCTAACTAACCTAAGGACAGCACACAACACCCAGTCATCACGAGGCTGAGAAAATCCCTGACCCCGCCGTGAATTGAACCCGGGAACCCGGGAGTGGGAAGCGAGAACGCTACCGCACGACCACGATCTGCGGACAGGACAATTTATTCAAAAATGGCTCAAATGGCTCTGAGCACTATGGGACTTAACTGCTGAGGTCATCAGTCCCCTAGAACTTAGAATTACTTAAACCTAACTAACCTAAGGACATCACACGCATCCATGCCCGAGGCAGGATTCGAACCTGCGACCGTAGCGGTCGCGCGGTTCCAGACTGTAGCGCTTAGAACCGCTCGGCCACTCCGGCCGGCTGGACAATTTATGACGACTGTTCCGATGCCGTGTTACGTGGCTGCTATTTGTTCATTTTGGGCAATGAGCATTGAAATGCGTTCAATGTGTGTGAATTTCTAAGGGAACAAACTGCTTAGTTCATCGGTACCTAGACTTACACACTACTTAAACAAACTTACGCTAAGAACAACACGCACACCCATGCCCGAGGGAGGACTCGAACCTCCGGTGGGAGGGTCCGCGCAGTCAGTGACATGGTGCCTCTAACCGCGCGGCGCCAATGAGCTTCCACACAGCTCCAAATCGGGCACATCCTAAACCACCTATTACTATTATTCGATACGGTCAACTGCAGCGGACACTTTAATGTGTTGGATCCCCAAGGGTAGGGAAAGTGAGGGGAGGTGACATATAGGCTGCTACGAGTCACACCACTCCAAAGTGACCATGTACTATTTTACGCATGTGATTAATATGCTGACGGACGAATATATTTTACTCTAGGTAGTACTGTGCAAACACTGTAAATGTAAAGACAGAAACTATCGCTAACAAAATCGCAACGCTGTTATGTTTTAATATGTGGCTTAGCAATTTGGTGTAAAATACCAGGTGATCAAAAAGTCTGCATAAATTTGAAAACTTGATAAACCACGGAATAATGTAGATAGAGAGGTAAAAGTTGACACACATGCTTGGAATAACATGGGGTTTTATTAGAACGAAAACAAACACCCCATATTGCTAGACGCGTGAAAGATCTCTTGCGCGCGTCGCTTGGTGATGATCGTGTGCTCAGCCACCACTTTCGTCATGCTTTGCCTCCCAGGTCCCAGACCTCAGCCCGTGCGATTATTGGCTTTGGGGTTACCTGAAGTCGCAAGTGTGTCGTGATCGACCGACATCTCTAGGGATGCTGAAAGACAACATCCGACGCCAATGAATCGCCATAACTCCGGACATGCTTTACAGTGCTGTGCATAACATTATTCCTCGACTACAGCTATTGTTGAGGAATGGTGGTGGGCATATTGAGCATTTCCTGTAAATAACACCATCTTTTCTTTGTCTTACTTTGTTATGCTAATTATTGCCATCTGTCGGACATTTTTTGAACTTTTGTCTTTTTTTGGTTCTAATAAAACCCCATGACATTCCAACCATGTGTGTCAATTTGTACCTCTCTATCTACATTATTCCGTGATTTATTCAGTTTTCAAATTTATACTGACTTTTTGATCACCCGGTATGTCTCTAGAATTGTTGAGGTGCCAAAATGTCAATAACAGCAACTACAGATATAGGTCCCCAGCGTCCGCCACCTAGTTGTATATGTCAAAAAAAAAATGGTTCAAATGGCTCAGAGCACTATGCGACTTAACTTCTGAGGTCATCAGTCGCCTAGAACTTAGAACTAATTAAACCTAACTAACCTAAGGACATCACACACATCCATGCCCGAGGCAGGATTCGAACGTGCGACCGTAGCGGTCGCTCGGCTCCAGACTGTAGCGCCTAGAACCGCACGGCCACTCCGGCCGGCTATATCATTCAAAGTGACTATGACAGAGTCCTTTTAGCAATTGAAGTTTCCAGCTGCTCTCCAGCCCTCTACAGAGCCAGCCATTACATACTGTGCTGTGAGTCGCTGCACATTCGCCCTTTCCACTGCTGGCGGGGCGTGTTGAGATTTCTTTGGTTCCGGAACAACCGAGATGCCGCAAGCAGAACATGGAAAATTCTGAGAAAGCAATCACCGGTCGCCGACAGGTAGCTGGTGCGGAGGGAAGGAGATGGGAACTGATCAGCAAACGGGACACTACTATCCTCGTACAGGAGAGGACTGTTTCGGGGAGAGATTAAGTAGAAAGCTTGTGGCAGAGCAGAAAAGTAGCTTTTCACATGGATGGCCGAGGCTGATGTGCTGTGAACATGCGGCTTTGTTTTGGCTGGAGAAGCGGACGTTGCTGGGTTCCTCGAACCAATGACGCGGGCCACTTGCAAGTGAAGAGTTGGCTGCTGTGCTGGCTGTAGTGCAGGGGCGGCCGCAGCATGCCCAACTTCACGCGGACCGGGAGTGCGGCCCACGTGCGGGCGAAGGCTGTGGGTGTCTCAGCTTTGCTCGGTTCTTCCTGGAAGTACTCGTCACAGAGCGACATTTCCTTTAGTATTGCGGTGCGGTATTTCTCAATCTGCACTAGTCTCTTCAGTTCGGCAGAATCGTCGTGTCAGCGCTATTTACCACTCGCTATTTACTTTGGTAGCAAGGATGTTCACAGGTCCACTGAATGTTTGAACAAAAAGAGGCACTCTTGCGACTTATTGTGGCTAGTCTTTAAAAATGAACGGGAATAATACAAGATAGGGATGAGAAGTCTTAGTATCTAGTATGCAGTGCCTATGGGAAATAGCCTCAGTTGTGTGACTGGATTCGTAATTTCCTGTCAGAAAGGTGACAGTTCGTTGTAATAGATGGAAAGTCATGGAGTAAAACAGTAGTAAATTCCCAAGGAAATATTATAGGCCCTCTATTGTTCCTGATCTGTATTAACGACATAGAAGACAATCTGAATAACCCTCTTAGATTGTTTGCAGATGATGCTGTCGTTTACCGTCTTGTAAAGTCACGAGGTGACCAAAACGAATTGTAAAATGATTTAAATAAGATCTGTATGGTGCTAAAAGTGGCAACTGACCCTGAATAAAGAAAAGTGTGTTGTCATTCACATGAGTATTAAAAGAAATCGGCTAAATTTCCATTACGCGATAAGACACGCAAACCTTAACGTTGTAAATTCAACTAAACACTTAAGGATTACAATTACAAGTAACCCAAATTGGAACGATCACACCGATAATGTTGTGGGTAGAACAAACCAAAGACTGCGATTGACTGGCAGAACACCTAGAAAGTGCAACAGTTCTAGTAAAGAGACCGCTTACACCACGATTGTCCGCCCTATTCTGGAGTAGTACTGTGCGTTGTGGGATCCGCATAAGGTGGACCTGACGGATGACATCGAAAAAGATCAAAGAATGGCGGCTCGCTTTGTATTATCGTGAAATAGAGGTGATAGTGCCACAGACTTGATGCGCAAACTGGAGAGGCAATCATTAAAACAAAGGCGTTTCTCATGAAATGTCTATCACTAGTTTTCTCCTCCGATTGCGAAAACTTTCTGTTGGCACCCATCTTCATAGGGAAAAATGTTCATCACGGTAAAGTAAGAGAAATAAGGGCTCGCACAGAAAAATTTAAGTGCTCGTTTTTCCCGCGCGACGTTCGAGAGTGAAACAGCAGAGAGACAGCTTGAAGGTGGCTCATTGAACCCTCTGCCAGGCACTTTATTGTGAATAGTAGAGAAATCACTGAGATACAGATGTAGACGCAGTCATATATGTGACGGAAACTGCAAATTTGCTATGAAATGATGCTAAAATACTACGCAGAAAGAATTTAGAGGTATACTTGACAATGATAGAGCAAAACATTACAATGAAAGACTGATGACGTTTATTCTTCAGTATACCAAGAAGCTCTTTGTGCCAGATTTGCAGGCATATAGCACACGAAGAAATGGATGGTATGAAAAGTAAAATATCTGGAGCCCCACGAATTATTCCACTGTTAGTTAGTTTTTGATAGAATAGGACGAAGAATATGGAGACTTTATACATTTCTGAAGCCCCATGCATTATTCCACTGTTAGTTAGTTTTTGATGGAATAGGACGAAGAATATTGACTTTATATATTTCTAAAAAATACGTTGCGAAGTTAAAAGACATGCCTGGAACTATCTGTTTATTCACAACTAGCTATTGTTGAATTTATGAAGGAAAAACGAGTGCAGGAACAAAGGTTTAAACATCTGGAATGGATGACTGACCTCGCATTCAAAGTAGCGTTGACTGCGCAGTGCCAAAAGGAAGATATTGCTAGCGTGAAACGACTTCTTCTTGGTTTGGTGCACATACACTTCAAAAGAAAATTATATTACAGCCGGGACACCTTATGATAACTGTATTCCAGTTTCCTAAGCTCACTGCTGTTAAAAAAATCCAAAATTGAAGAGTTCATTCTGGTCTTGAAAGAATTACAAGGATAGTTACGTAAGGGTTTTGAGAACACTGTTACACTCTCACCTAATTTAGAGGTGTTTTCGAGATCGTATGCTGTTGGAGTTTGAACCGACTCTCTGTATGTGTGGATGTAACTGATTGACCTGCAACGTAGTTCCTATTTTAATGACAAATGTTTTTACTTTAAAACTGTCCAGAAAGTTTACTCTGCCTCCCTGTGCTACAGCTTCCAGATCTCCGTAATGAAGTTGCAAAAATGGTACAGTATTTCGATCGACACATTTCTGTGCTACACCCTTTGTCGTTTCTGAAACTAAATAAGTCACAATTATATTGAAACCTGAGTGCTAAGTGTCTGCGAAATTTTCTACATTTGTTTGTTGACAGTGTGTATCAGTTAATATAAACTTATTGTCTTCATTGTGTCAAATATACACTCCTGGAAATGGAAAAAAGAACACATTGACACCGGTGTGTCAGACCCACCATACTTGCTCCGGACACTGCGAGAGGGCTGTACAAGCAATGATCACATGCACGGCACAGCGGACACACCAGGAACCGCGGTGTTGGCCGTCGAATGGCGCTAGCTGCGCAGCATTTGTGCACCGCCGCCGTCAGTGTCAGCCAGTTTGCCGTGGCACACGGAGCTCCATCGCAGTCTTTAACACTGGTAGCATGCTGCGACAGCGTGGACGTGAACCGTATGTGCAGTTGACGGACTTTGAGCGAGGGCGTATAGTGGGCATGCGGGAGGCCGGGTGGACGTACCGCCGAATTGCTCAACACGTGGGGCGTGAGGTCTCCACAGTACATCGATGTTGTCGCCAGTGGTCGGCGGAAGGTGCACGTGCCCGTCGACCTGGGACCGGACCGCAGCGACGCACGGATGCACGCCAAGACCGTAGGATCCTACGCAGTGCCGTAGGGGACCGCACCGCCACTTCCCAGCAAATTAGGGACATTGTTGCTCCTGGGGTATCAGCGAGGACCATTCGCAACCGTCTCCATGAAGCTGGGCTACGGTCCCGCACAGCGTTAGGCCGTCTTCCGCTCACGCCCCAACATCGTGCAGCCCGCCTCCAGCCGTGTCGCGACAGGCGTGAATGGAGGGACGAAGGGAGACGTGTCGTCTTCAGCGATGAGAGTCGCTTCTGCCTTGGTGCCAATGGTGGTCGTATGCGTGTTTGGCGCCGTGCAGGTGAGCGCCACAATCAGGACTGCATACGACCGAGGCACACAGGGCCAACACCCGGCATCATGGTGTGGGGAGCGATCTCCTACACTGGCCGTACACCACTGGTGATCGTCGAGGGGACACTGAATAGTGCACGGTACATCCAAACCGTCATCGAACCCATCGTTCTACCATTCCTAGACCGGCAAGGGAACTTGCTGTTCCAACAGGACAATGCACGTCCGCATGTATCCCGTGCCACCCAACGTGCTGTAGAAGGTGTAAGTCAACTACCCTGGCCAGCAAGATCTCTGGATCTGTCCCCCATTCAGCATGTTTGGGACTGGATGAAGCGTCGTCTCACGCGGTCTGCACGTCCAGCACGAACGCTGGTCCAACTGAGGCGCCAGGTGGAAATGGCATGGCAAGCCGTTCCACAGGACTGCATCCAGCATCTCTACGATCGTCTCCATGGGAGAATAGCAGCCTGCATTGCTGCGAAAGGTGGATATACACTGTACTAGTGCCGACATCGTGCATGCTCTGTTGCCTGTGTCTATGTGCCTGTGGTTCTGTCAGTGTGATCATGTGATGTATCTGACCCCAGGAATGTGTCAATAAAGTTTCCCCTTCCTGGGACAATGAATTCACGGTGTTCTTATTTCAATTTCCAGGAGTGTAGTTTACTAATATTGAAAACGTGTTTTGCCTCTGATAGCGGAACAAACACTGGTAGCAGTTACTTCCTTAAAATATCTGGGAGTATGCGTGCGGAACTATTTGAAGTGGAATGATCATATAAAATTTGTTGTTGGTAAGGCGGGTACCAGGAAGAGTCCTCAGAAAATGTAGTCCATTAACAAAGGAAGTGGCTTACAAAACACTCGTTCGACCTATACGTGAGTATTGCTCATCAGTGTGGGATCCGTACCAGGTCGGGTTCACAGAGGAGATAGAGAAGATCCAAAGAAGAGCGGCGCGTTTCGTCACAGGGTTATTTGGTAAGCGTGATAGCGTTACGGAGATGTTTAGCAAACTCAAGTGGCAGACTCTGCAAGAGAGGCGTTCTGCATCGCGGTGTAGCTTGCTGTCCAGGTTTCGAGATGGTGCGTTTCTGGATGAGGTATCGAATATATTGCTTCCCCCTACTTATACCTCCCGAGGAGATCACGAATGTAAAATTAGAGAGATTCGAGCGCGCACGGAGGCTTTCCGGCAGTCGTTCTTCCCGCGAACCATACGCGACTGGAACAGGAAAGGGAGGTAATGACAGTGCCACGTAAAGGGCCCTCCGCCACACACCGTTGGGTGGCTTGCGGAGTATACATGTAGATGTAGATGTAGATCTACGTTGTTGAGGAACGTGGAATGCAAAACCAGCTCCTATGGCGTGTGACTGCACTGCCAATTAAATGTGGCACGTTCGCAGTTTCCCCTTCTTTCCCTCCAAACGGTTAGACAGCGTGGCGTGGCGTGGTGTGGGGGAAGTGAGCAGCAAAGCTGAGCGCTATGTCACTCGTGCCAGGGCACAGCAACTTGCGAACCAAAATGTCGAGCACCCGTAGCGTGGTTCATACAAGGAAGGCGGAGCTGGCCTAGCTGACTTGCCTACAGATTACGGACTGAGTCCCAGGAGTGCCTAGTGGCAGTTAAACTGTCAGTCAATTTGGATATCATTGGTCAACTATTCTGACATTATATATTCTACAGAACGTATAGATCTTTGTGAATTTTGTCGCCCTCTTTTGTCTGTTTCATATTAAGCAGAGTGCTGGCTTTGGCTAGGTACTTTTGTAAACTGGTTTTGGGTTAATATCCGGTAATTAACGCCTCATATTCTTCCACTTTGCATTATTATTCTTAGTTATCCCCTTGTGTGTTGCTTGAATGATCTCAAGAGGGTCTCGCGTTGGCCGAGCGGTTCTAGGCGCTTCAGTCCAGAACCGCGCGACCGCTACGATCGCAGGTTCGAATCCTGCCTCGGGCATGGATTTGTGTGATGTCCTATGGTTAGATAGGTTTAAGTAGTTCTAGGGCAGTGACGACCTGAGGTGTTAAGTCCTATAGTGCTCAGAGTCCAACTCAGAGGGTCTGATTTAGTTAAATTCTTTTGTATTTGTACTAGTGTCATGCTAGCTAACTTGTATTTGTGTCCTAATATTGTAACGTCAATTTAGTCTGTTAGGGCAAGTTAATTATAAATGTGTAGTCTGTATCAGTTCGTAAGTCTTATTTTGTCAGTCTGTGTGCAGAAATCTTGGGATGTTACTCATTCTGTGTGACCTCTGGATGATTTACACTTGATAGTAAATTCAGCTTATTATTCTGTACAATGAGTCATTCGATGGTTGTTTATTCTGCGTGTTCTCTCTATTTTATTTTATTGTATTTACCTGAGAAGTTACGGCAAAGCACCCCCCAGCCGCTTACCTCTCCCACTAGATTCCTGCACCACATTACTTCAATTATCAATATTGTATTTGTTAACTCGCTCCCCCGTGAAGAGGCTTTTAATGAAACAGAAAATGAACCAACTCTATAAATGGAGGCTTTGATACCGATGGTGCATTCGGCACATTTGGGAGAGGTAATATGTAGTTATGCCGCGCACGGGGAGCGGTCAGTAATTGTGGGCCCGGAGCACGGTTTGATGGTGTGGCGATAGCTCATGGCCGCGGCGAGGCGCCGGTGCTGTGCGGTGCGGTGCGGTGGACCGCCGCAGGTGGCGGAGATCGATGCGGTGGCGGCCGGCCGCAGGCGATTACCGGCGCTCGCAGACCGCGGGATTAAAGGCGGCGTTGGCGGTCTGCTCTGCTCTGCTCTGGTCTGGGCCGGCCGCGGGGACGCCCCGGCGACAAGGCGGCTGTCCGACTGCTGCCCCAACACTGGCTGCCGCCAGCCTCACACCGTTCAGTCCAGTGGGCCGAGGCAAGCTAGTGGCTGGCCAGTAGATTCTACTGTTAATCCCCAAATGCTGACGTGATGTTGACATTACACCTAACGACTAACAGACGGAGACGTCTGTCATCAGTTTCTGCTATTGTAAAACTCAGTTCCGAAAGGCTCTACCACGGACAAGACAAAATTTGACAAATCAAAGTGTTATGTAATTGACGTAAGGTAGGGTGAGGGAGGTTATGTCACAGCTGTTCAGGAAAAACGTTGTGATCGCTCAACCCATTGCATTTTAACAACATATAACAGAAGCTTCTTACACTACTGGCTATTAAAATTGCTACACCTAGAAGAAATTAAGTAGATAAACTGGTATTCGTTGGACAACTATATTATACTATAACTGACATGTGATTACATTTTCACGCCATTTCGGTGCATAGACCCTGAGAAATCAGTACCCAGAAGTGCCACCTCTTGTCGTAATAACGGCCTCGATACGCCTGGCCATTGAGTCAGAGCTTCGATAGCGTGTACAGGTACAGCTGTCCATGCAGCTTCAAGAGTAGTGACAGGCGTATTGTGACGAGCCAGTTGCTGGGCCACCATTGACCAGACGTTTTCAATTGCTAAGAGATCTGGAGAATGTGCTGGCCAGGGCAGCAGTCGAACATTTTATGTATCCAGAAAGGCCCCTACAGGACATGCAACATGCGGTCGTGCAATATCCTGTTGAAATATAAGATTTCGCAAGGATTGAATGAAGGGTAGAGCCACGTGTCGTAATACATCTGAAATGTAACGTCGACTGTTCAAAGTGCGGTCAATGCGAACAAGAGGTGACCGAGACGTGTAACCAATGGCACTCCATACCACCACGTCGAGTGATACGCCAGTATGGCGATGACGAATACACGCTTCCAATGTCACCAAACACGGATGCGACCATCCTGATTCTGTAAACAGGTTCGTCATTGAGTACACCATCATAGGCGCTCATGTCTGTGATGCAGCGTCAAGGGTAACCGCAGCCATGGTCTCCGAGATCATAGTCCATGCTGCTGCAAACGTCGTCGAACTGTTCGTGCAGATGGTTGTTGTCTTCAAAACGCCCCCATCTGTTGACTCAGGGATTGGGACGTGGCTGCACGATCCGTTACAGCCATGCAGATAAGATGCCTGTCATCTCGACTGCTAGTGATACGAGGCCGTTGGGATCCAGCATGGCGTTCCGTATTACCCTCCTGAACCCACCGATTCCTTATTCCTGCTAACAGTCATTGGATCTCGACCACGCGAGCAGCAATGTCGCGATACGATAAACCGCAATCGCGATAGCCTACAATCCGACCTTTATCAAAGTCGGAAAAGTTATGGTACGCATTTCTCCTCCTTACACGTGGCATCACAACAACGTTTCACCAGGCAACGCCGGTCAACTGCTGTTTGTGTATGAGAAAAAGGTTGGAAACTTTCCTCATGTCACCACGTTGTAGGTGTTGCCACCGGTGTCAACCTTGTGTGAATGCTCTGAAAAGCTAATCATTTGCATATCACATCGTCTTCTTCCTGTCTGTTAAATTTCACGTCTGTAGCGCGTCATCTTCGTGGTGCAGCAATTTTAATGGCCAGTTGTGTATGACGGTGAGCCAAAAAGTGCGTTTCACGAGTTATACTGTACACATGAAACCGGCCAAAGTGGAAACTATAGAGTTCTGAAGAATACAAAATGTTTTCATTATGATCTTCCGTCCGAAGACTAAACTGATGCATCCTATCACACTACGCTATAATGTGCAAACGTGTTCTTCTGTGCATAACCACTGCAACCTAGGTCCAGTTTAACCTACTTAGAGTGCTATAGCCTTGATGCTCTACAACATTTATTCTTCTCCCTGTTCTCACACCCACTCGTAAACAGAAACACACACACACGCACACACACACACACACACACACACACACACATGCACACACACACACACACACACACACACACACACACTGTTGCAATACAGATAGTCACTTGATGGCTCAAGAAGTATTCTGTCAACTGATCACTACTTTATATTAAACTGAGTAATGAATTCTTTTTCTTTCCTATTCTGTACAGTATCTCATCATTGGTTTTCAATCTAGTTTATAATCTATCACATCCTCCTGTATGCCATATTTTAGAAATTTTTATTTTCTTCATGTCTGAAGTGTTTATTATCAAAATTATTCCTTAAGAGAAGATATTGTAAAACTAAAATTTAGATCAAACTAGCCATCCTGCTACGATTTACATGGGTAGCAATAAGTATCTGCAGCTATACTGTTGGCGTTGCATTGCGTATTTTGTTTGTGGTCACTGCATAGAGCTGTGAATAAATTACGGAAAATACCTTGAAGTAACGGAATATCATCACTTTTATAGAACGTAGGCGTGTAATTCGGTAGCTGCACGGTTATTGTACTGGACTGAAAATCAAAGGGATCTGGGTTCGATTGCTGGCAGGGTCGGAGATTTTCTGCGTTCGGGGACTGGGTGTTGGGTTTTAGTATGTGTTGGAGGCTTACTGAAGTAGTGAAATAAAAGGAGATATAAAGAAGAAAGTATGGTGTACATGTTGAGCTCGTGTTGCAGCACTCCTCTCGTGAAGTTTAGTTTACACTGTGATGCACTGCCGAGACTCATTACCACCATTGTTTACTGTGAACTCTTAATGACGGACTTATTCGCTGTACCCCCCCCCCCCAAAAAAAAAAAATAGTGTCTTCATCTACCTTTGATGGAAGTCAAGCAGAGAGCTTAAAGTGTAGTCGTCTATTGCGCTCCTCAAGTAACACAGTATATGTTGCATATTTTGAATTCACGTCGTGTATCGCAAATAATTTGTTCTCAGGCGATTGCACATAAATAATCTAGGCGTATCAGAGCTCCCATATCAGTCAAACTAAACACGCCCCACACCATTACAGAGCTCTGTTTTCAAGACGTTACCCATTTTGTTCCAATGTTCTTCCAAGCTCTATTCTGATAGATTTACGTTGTCGTCTATAGATCTCAAAGCTACTATTTCCCAGTCGTGAAGTTTAGTTTCGTATCTAGCTTTGCCGTGTTCCTCCACACTTCGCTCACTGCTATGTACAGATTGAAAATCGTACATAATACGCTACAACCCTGTCTCACTATCTCAACTGCAGGCATCCTCACACATCAAATCGACTCTAATAACTGCAGTATTGGTTCTCCGCAATTTATGGATAACCTTTTCTTAGTGGAATACAAAATAAAATTATATTCCAATTCAGTTAATATTAATAATTGGAATATAACAATTATTATTAAAGTTGCCTTCAACATAAAGTAGACTTCTGCTATTGCAAATTATCAAAATAAAACGAAAAGTTCTGAAAGTACGAATAGCGGTCCCTACATTAATACTGTTCACTGTGTTCAATGGACTCAGTCCCTATTGTCGGAGTTAAAAATAAACTTATTGGCCAATAGATAGGATCAGAAGGTCTCAAGGACTCTACACATCGTAATTTCACTTTAAAAATATGCGTTCAGTCAGGAAACAATGATGCTAGCTTAGCGATCACTATAAGAAATTTAAGCTAGAGCATATCTTCGACTTTTACATCTTCTTTAGTAAATAGCCATGTTTCTATATTTTTTATATAATATTACTTGTAGCTTCGTTACCTCTTCATTTCCTGGTAAATGTATGCTTTTAAACGTTTGAATGTTTAAACATTGATCAATGTGGTCACTGGACCAAATATTGCCAACACCCTTAAAGGAACATACCCGTAGCTTTCGAACAGAATTGGTAGCAGCAGCCGTGTTGGCCTCAACCGCTGACTTGATGCATGGCAGTAAAGGGGTGTAAATGTGCCGACTGGCTGTATTGAATCCACGCAGTAAGATGCGTCTACATGAGCAGAAAGGAGATATTGTGTTCTAATGTGCCCAAGATATAGTGGATTAAGTTGCCTTATTTGCTGATGAATTAACGGCCACACTCTATTGTGTCTACAAAGAATGATGCATCACACACAACCATCTCATGCAAACAGTGGTCCTAAGGAAATTCAAGCCTACTGGGATCGTAAACGAGTAGCACACATTGTAAATGACAACGGATTTGAAACCAGATACGAATAGCTAGTGTCAGTTACCCCAGGTCAATTTCAACTATTTTCCGAGCAAACTATACCAGGTCACATTTGATGTCCTTTAACTCGGCGAACACCGTTTTTCAAAGCAACACATAAAGCTATAACGACGACAGCCTTGGCAGATGGGTTCACTGGCGTACAATGTTAGGCCCTGCGCTCACCAGGCTGCATCGCCTTCCACCTGTCAGTCACTGCCCGAACGGTTACCGTAATCAGGGACACTAAAGCAGTTCTGCAGCCGCAACGCTACAGCGAACACCTTTTGTCATTAACGAATACTAGACGTCCGGCCAGGCTGGACGTGTTTCGAAGCGGCCGTCACATAAATGTCGCTTACGTGTGCCTGAAACATGGCCAACTATTTTCGCAAATCCACATATAGATTCACGTTCTACAATGATTACACCGAACCAAAAGCTCTGGAAACGGAGCTAAGATCCAAGCTTCTGACTCGAGGCATCCATTCGTCCATGTATTGCAGTGTACATCAATGTCATCAGTGACGCGCCTTCCAAACGAACACTTCGTGACACCAAACAAGAAGTACGCTTTTGCAAGCTGTCAGCAATGTCGACGCGGCTACTGTCGACCACGCAGGTTTTCCCGTGAGCACCATACGAAGCTTTGAGCTGCCATTAGAGCTCCAAGTGGAAGATGTTATCACTGCTTTCGGCTACTATGGAACTGTACATGGTCACACCGCTGAAGGCTGGACACATCGACATTGTACGAAAGATCGCCATCGATCTCCGCGGCCCCTTGCCGTCTTATCTGCAAATCAGCGGGTCTCGCTTGACCGTTTTATACGACGACCAACCCAAGACCTGCGGCAAAGGAGGTACCTGAAGTCTGTCTTCAGCGGGGCGTCATCCAATTGCAGGCCGATATCAGGGAGCCACTGAATCCGACGACAGTTTTACCGATCACTTAAGTATCGGCGTTCTCTTCTCCTCCGGCCCTCTCTCTTCAGTTCCATCGAGATGCCACGAACAACAACTTGGTCGACGCGTCACGCTCACAACGTGAGCGCCACTACCAGTACCAGCAGTGACGACTGCTGATCCCCTCGCGCCCGACTCTATGGACCGCCGTGATTCCCTGCCAACACAAAGGGACGGACACGCAAACGACCTTCACGTAAACGGCGCAAGTAGAGGCGTCGTACAGTATCGTTCCAAGACAATTCACCATGTCTTGAGGCTCCAGGGAACCAGCGCAGAGGAGAAAGTAACGACAACGCGACGCTGGATCTGACTGCCCTGGTACCTACTCCGTCATCTCTGTGTAACATCCACGAGGTAAATTTTAGTTACAGTGCGACGAGAGGAAATTATGCCTCTAACAGTTATAAACATTATCCATCCGACATATGACAAAACAGTAAAATCAAACGATGATAAATATTAATTATTTATATAATATTTTATGATGTAGTTGGACATATCGATAATTATCTTACAAAAACAATGATAATTGTAAATTCCTTTTATGATCTGCGTTTGTCTTCTTTTGTTTTTACCTTTTGTTGGTTGGCTTTTGTAGGTTGCGGGCGCAAGACGTATATCAAACTGAGGTCTGTTAAGAAATGGTAATTATTTGTTAATTATTACTTGAGACTAGAGTTCATTATTATTATAAATATGAGTGAATAATTATTTGTAACTTTAATACCTCTCTCAATACGCATTATGTGTGTTAATTATTTCTTTCCGCTGCATGGAGCGCAACCATTGATGATAGCGTTTTGTATCGCGTTTTTATCTGTGTTTCTTAAGAAAAAATCAAAGGTTCACTTGATGAAAATTAGTCTAAATAGTGCAAAATATGAAAGTAAAGTGTAATAAGCATTTCAAATACTTATCCCGTTAAAAAGGAAATTTACTCTAACAATAGAAGGTCTCTACCAATTGTCTGCCGCCATCTTAAGTATTATCTCAGCGGCGAATTCAAGTTACGCAACTCTGCAGACATAAATGCCGTAGGTAATAAAAATGTTTAAAAGTAAATGTGCACCGGTGGTCCCGAACTCATTTTAATGAAAATAATTCGAATTACATTGGTTCTTTAAAAAACAGTGCTCATAGCACGATCCATGTAACAAACTTTTTCTTACTGATGTAAGGAACTGAAATTAATTCCGCACGAGTTGCGAAGAATATTGTTTCAGGTAATTTACGTCAGTGTTGTGCGCGGCTGATATTCGGTGGTTTTAATGATCATTTTGCTGAATATAACTGTTTCCATCATGATCAATAGTTGTATAGAATCTGTTGTATCAACTGTGATTTAGTGATACACAGCTTACAGACAACACTTTAACACAACGTTTAATTTGATTTCTTTAGCAACTTGACCAAATCTTCAGCCGGGAGAAAAAATTATTTAGTAATTACTCAATGTGATGAAATGAGATTATCATTTTCATTTACAAATTAGTTAAATACCAAACCACTGAATAACACAGCGAACGCCACATCTACCAGGTGCACAATGACCGATGCAGTCTACTGTTACGACTGCCGCCGAAACGTCCTCTGCTCCTACCGACGAGGAGGAACATACGGCCGCCACAGCGACAGAGTCTTCGGTGGCGTCCACTTATGATATCGACCATGTCCTGAACTACACACTGGGGACGGAGTTAACCGTAGATATAGATACGCCGACGCCAACGACGTCAGGCAGCACATGGTATGGCTCACCGCTGCTGCGCCCTTCTTCAGCCCCCGCTGATTGAGTTCCCCTCCATGGGAGGGCTCGACTCCAGACGTACCGAATAGCAACTGTCTATGCTAACAACATCTAGACGTGACCTCCTGGGATGTGGCGTAGGCGTCTATGGCCACTAGAGCATCCTGGTAGCTGATGTCACTTACCTTCCATCCGCCAGAGGCATGGCGTCACCTTCATGGGTGCTCCTGTTGTAAATATTTGCCCTCCGTCAGGCTCCATCGGAAGATATGACAGAGCACGCTCCTAGTCAGAAGAAACTGCCCTTTAATTTCTTGGTCTCTGAGACCGTTACTTGCCTGTTGGTGATTTTTTTGGGTCCTGCATCCTGCGGGTCAAATGTCCCTCTGCAACACCCGTCAAGAATTGCGCCTTGGCGTCCCTGAGCTGTTGCTCTGCAACACTATAGAAGTTCGGCATGGCGATGCAACTGGACATACTTACAAGATGTGTCACATCGCGAGCCGGCTTTACAGGATTTACGTCTCTCAAGAACACACGCTTGCACCCCGAGGTGTAGAACCTTAGCCCTTAGCCTTTTCGGATGACTCTGCCTACATCTGCAACATTCTCCTCCCACAAGAAGTGGTCTGGCTCAGATGTGCACCATGAAAGTCAGACACCACTCGTCTCTACGATTCCGTATGTGTTCAACCCGTTACCGAATCATGGGCCACCTGTGAACATCGCTTGCTACAGTTCTGCACAACCCTCACTTGGAGGATGGAAGGAGCAAAACCTGTCATTCGACGCACCTTGATTCAGTACGGGAAGGAAGTAACAGCGTGGTGCCTGTACACTATCGACTATTTTTACACTATTCGCTGCGATCTGGACGTCCAGACGCCCACCCCAGGGGGAACATAGCAGGATTAAGGAACAGACTGTGACGCTGACACGCCGTAGTCTGAAGGGGGTGATGGTGACTTCAAGATTCACCTGCACAGGAACACCCCACTGTGGCGTTCGCTGTGTTATTCAGTGGTTTGGTATTTAACTAACTTGTAAAAGAAAATGATAATCTTATTTCATTACAGTGAGTAATTACTACATAATTTTTTCTCCCGGCTAAAGATTTGGTCAAGTTGCTAAAGAAATCCAAGTTAACGTTGTGTTAAAGTGTTGTCTGTAAGCTGTGTAAGTGTCACTAAATCACAGTTGATGCAACAGATTCTATACAACTATTGATTATGAGGGAAACAGTTATCTTCAGCCAAATGATAATTAAAACCACCGAATATCAGCCGCGCACAACACTGGCGTATGTTAGCTGAAACTACACTCCTGGAAATTGAAATAAGAACACCGTGAATTCATTGTCCCAGGAAGGGGAAACTTTATTGACACATTCCTGGGGTCAGATACATCACATGATCACACTGACAGAACCACAGGCACATAGACACAGGCAACAGAGCATGCACAATGTCGGCACTAGTACAGTGTATATCCACCTTTCGCAGCAATGCAGGCTGCTATTCTCCCATGGAGACGATCGTAGAGATGCTGGATGTAGTCCTGTGGAACGGCTTGCCATGCCATTTCCACCTGGCGCCTCAGTTGGACCAGCGTTCGTGCTGGACGTGCAGACCGCGTGAGACGACGCTTCATCCAGTCCCAAACATGCTCAATGGGGGACAGATCCGGAGATCTTGCTGGCCAGGGTAGCTGACTTACACCTTCTACAGCACGTTGGGTGGCACGGGATACATGCGGACGTGCATTGTCCTGTTGGAACAGCAACTTCCCTTGCCGGTCTAGGAATGGTAGAACGATGGGTTCGATGACGGTTTGGATGTACCGTGCACTATTCAGTGTCCCTTCGACGATCACCAGTGGTGTACGGCCAGTGTAGGAGATCGCTCCCCACACCATGATGCCGGGTGTTGGCCCTGTGTGCCTCGGTCGTATGCAGTCCTGATTGTGGCGCTCACCTGCACGGCGCCAAACACGCATACGACCATCATTGGCACCAAGGCAGAAGCGACTCTCATCGCTGAAGACGACACGTCTCCATTCGTCCCTCCATTCACGCCTGTCGCGACACCACTGGAGGCGGGCTGCACGATGTTGGGGCGTGAGCGGAAGACGGCCTAACGGTGTGCGGGACCGTAGCCCAGCTTCATGGAGACGGTTGCGAATGGTCCTCGCCGATACCCCAGGAGCAACAGTGTCCCTAATTTGCTGGGAAGTGGCGGTGCGGTCCCCTACGGCACTGCGTAGGATCCTACGGTCTTGGCGTGCATCCGTGCGTCGCTGCAGTCCGGTCCCAGGTCGACGGGCACGTGCACCTTCCGCCGACCACTGGCGACAACATCGATGTACTGTGGAGACCTCACGCCCCACGTGTTGAGCAATTCGGTAGTACGTCCACCCGGCCTCCCGCTTGCCCACTATACGCCCTCGCTCAAAGTCCGTCAACTGCACATACGGTTCACGTCCACGCTGTCGCGGCATGCTACCAGTGTTAAAGACTGCGATGGAGCTCCGTATGCCACGGCAAACTGGCTGACACTGACGGCGGCGGTGCACAAATGCTGCGCAGCTAGCGCCATTCGACGGCCAACACCGCGGTTCCTGGTGTGTCCGCTGGCCGTGCGTGTGATCATCGCTTGTACAGCCCTCTCGCAGTGTCCGGAGCAAGTATGGTGGGTCTGACACACCGGTGTCAATGTGTTCTTTTTTCCATTTCCAGGAGTGTATATGCTTCGCAACTCGTGCGTAATTAATTTCAGTTCCATACATCAGCAAGAAAAAGTTTGTTTTATGGATCATGCTATGAGCACTGTTTTTAAAGAACCATTCTGATTCGAATTCTTTTCATAAAAATGAGTTCGGGACCAACGGTGCACATTTATTTTTACACATTTTTATTACCTTCGGCATGTATGTCTGCAGAGTTGCGTAATTTGAATTTGCCGGTGAGATAATAGTTAAGATGGCAGCAGACAATTGATGGAGACTTTCGATTGTTAGAATAAATTTTATTTTTAACAGGATAAGTATTTGAAATGCTTATTAAACTTTACTTTCACATTGTGCACTATTTAGACTAATTTTCATCAAGCAAACCTTTGATTTTTTCCCAAGAAACACAGATAAAAACGCGATACAAATCGCTGTCATCAATGGCTGCGCTATTTGCAACGGACAGAAATAATTAACACAGATAATGCTTATTGAGAGAGGAATTAAAGTTACAAATAATTACTCACTCTTATTTATAGTATTAATGAACTCTACTCTCAAGTAATAATCAACAAATAATTACAATTTCTTAACAGACCTCAGTTTGATCTGCGTCATACGTTCGCAACCTACAAAAGCCAACCAACAAAAGGTAAAAACAAAGGAAGACAATCACAGATCATAAAAGGAATTTACAATTATCATTGTCTTTGTAAGATAATTATCGATATGTCCAATTACATCATAAAATATTATATAAATAATTAATATTTATCATCGTGTGATTTTACTGTTTTGTCATATGTCGGATAGATAATGTTTGTAACTGTTAGAGGCATAATTTACTCTCGTCGCACTGTAGCTAAAATTTATCTCGTGGATGTTACATTGCCCCTTGCGCTGAGAAAAAAAATTGGTTTACCTATTGTACATTTTTTTATCAGTCCACGTAATCCACGTAGATTTGCTACTCTCAAGATGAAAATGTTCAATTCCAATGTTGTTTTACACATGATAAAATTATAGTGTATCGAGTACTTTAAATAACTTCAGTGATTGTATTATCTCGGAAGTTTCTTCGGATACTTCCAGGATTAGCTTATCCCCCCCCCCCCCCCCCCCCATTTGGGTTCACTGGACTCGGAAAACCGGGAATAAAACAGTCCAAGGGGCTTTAAGAATATACAGCCACCTTCTGTTAACAGTCAGGCTTGATTTGAATGTAATAAAATATGCTGGAAATGCAAATTTGGTGGACGCGTGAAGAACTGTGATTTATTTTGTGAATAATGATGAACAGTGATAAAAACTGTGATCACGTAACTTCATGAACGCTCTTGGAGTGTCAAAGTTAGCAGCAACGCTATGAACGTTGAGTACTTTTGACTATATTAATAATTAACTTGAACTGATCACCTTTAGTAGTTTGATACGAAGCGTCTTCGCGTGCCAAATTTAATGTGACAGACTGGACAGCCGGTCGCGTGGCAAAACAATAATGCCACGTTGGCTATGCAGCGCGTCGCGAAAATATTTACATTCCGCTTAAGTAAACGAAGCACACTACGGACACTTATATGATTAACGGCGCAGTGTTCAAAATGTGCATATTGTGATAAACTTACATGTTAATCACTACATCGTGTTGAACAGTGTCAAAATACAGAACTTGTAAGTATCTGAGATAATGAATGTTCTTTGATGGTTGTATATCATAACAAATTGCTGCTGACGTCGTAAGACCGCCCCCCGTGTCGAGCCGTTGGAACGCAGACAGGTAGTGGCTGCTGCTGGACCACCCCCGGCCGAGTCGGTGGAGCGTCGGCTGCCGTCGGCTGCATCGTGGTTTGGATCTGCTGCTGGCCAGAAGTGGCGCTGGAGCAGGTCTTGCTTCTCCTTTCCCACGTCCCTCAGTTAAAGACGGGTATATGAAATGTCAAAATATAAGCTTCAGTGGCAAGGTAATTATTATTCTCATCCTGTGGAAAAGTTTATTAGTGTCCATTTCACTCGAATTCACACCGATAGAATTACACTGTTTTTTGGAGTTTGTTCTGTATTTTGACACTGTTCAACACGATGTAGTGATTAACATGTAAGTTTATCACAATATGCACATTTTGAACACTGCGCCGTTAATCATATAAGTGTCCGTAGTGTGCTTCGTTTACTTAAGCGGAATGTAAATATTTTCGCGACGCGCTGCATAGCCAACGTTGCATTATTGTTTTGCCACGCGACCGGCTGTACAGTCTGTCACATTAAATTTGGCACGCGAAGACGCTTCGTATCAAACTACTAAAGGTGATCAGTTCAAGTTAATTATTAATATAGTCAAAAGTACTCAACGTTCATAGCGTTGCTGCTAACTTTGACACTCCAAGAGCGTTCATGAAGTTACGTGATCACAGTTTTTATCACTGTTCATCATTATTCACAAAATAAATCACAGTTCTTCACGCGTCCACCAGTTCCTGCGAAACACGTTTCACTGTTCTGATTGCTGTCAGTAGTTTTCCACAGTACTCAACAGACAATCTATATGCAAATAATACATTTCAAGTAATGAGGTCTGGTAAACTTGCACATAAGTTTATATTACCATGACTGAATAACAAAATTTAAAATTTTACACTGTCACATAAACATGAGACAATATAAAAGTTTCAGAATCTGCTACATTATCTTGACCATGAGATGATTACTGAACCGTCCAGATAACAGTACACTTCCATTTTTATTACAGAGACATATATTTATATATATTTATATATTTTTTTACTGGGATTGTTATTTACCATGTTTTTGGGACAGATGTCCACGTTCGGTCTATCTAAACGGAAAGTTGCCCATAAGAGCATTTTAAATGACTTCGTAATGAAACCGTGTACGTAAATCAGTACACATTCAGATTTCGCTTAACTAGTGCTCACACACCACCAACACTCGCTACGTGTGAGGGACTACAGGGCTCAATCTTATGAAAAAATTTTGTTTATATCCATTCTTACACACTAATAAATATATTATTTAAGCAAATGGATCATTTCTATGCTACATATAGAAAGGTAAAATTCCTCACATTTAATGCAATAACACTCAAGTGAACTTTTGTCAAGTTAATGATCCCTTTTAGAGTAAAATACATTTACTATGGAGATTCTCTACTCTTTGTTCAAATAATTCAAGAATATTACGTTGTAATACTTTCATAAAAGCTTATAATCTAATACATACATAATACTATCACATTATTACTGCTAATTATTTTACCATAATTATATTTATAGCTATGGGATAGTGCACTTTCACTTCTGATTGGTCCTTTGTATATTCACTTCGTTTTTCTTAGTCCAGGGGACCGAGTAAGATACTCTGCGATAGGTCTTGTGCGGATATACTTTCATATTATACTGGTAATCTTTTATGATTCCAGGGCGTTCAATGAATAGTTCGAGGTATCCGGATAATAATTCTGTTAATTGTCTAGTCTCTGAAGCATTAATGCAAGTTGCCTCCTGTACTTTCTCTTCTATTGTTGTGACGATGTCACTCACGTTGCTGGGTGCATCGTTATTTCGATTTTTGTGACACATCTGTGGGTGCTTATGATCCAACACTATCTACTTCTGTTTGCTGACAGAAAGATTCATTTTTCTCATCAGTGGAAGGTTCGCGCCGAACTCGCGATTCAGCATTAATGTTTTCGGTCGCTGTTGGTACTGAAGTGCACATGTCCCACGGGCGAGATCATTTACAGCTTCCCTTTCCCGAAGGAACTCAACACCCAGAAGCACCGGTACTGACAAGTTATCCATTAGTCGGAACGTGCATAATAAGCGATCATTTCCCTAGGAAACTTCCACCTGTGTCTGGTATTTTATACTCTGTGCCTTTTTTCCCAATGCCCCTATAACCTTACAATTTGCAACCGGCAAAATCTGCAATCTTCGTATCTCCGATACCTTCATGAAAAACTGCGTGTTCATAACTGATACATTCGCACCTGTGTCAAGCAGAATAGTAGTTGTTACACTATTTACTGCTCCGGTGACATTTGCTTGGATATTTTCCCTTTGTGGCTTATCAAATGGTGGTGGTGGTGGTTAGTGTTTAACGTCCCGTCGACAACGAGGTCATTAGAGACGGAGCGCAAGCTCGGGTTAGGGAAGGATTGGGAAGGAAATCGGCCGTGCCCTTTCTAAAGAACCATCCCGGCATTTGCCTGAAACGATTTAGGGAAATCACGGAAAACCTAAATCAGGATGGCCGGAGACGGGATTGAACCGTCGTCCTCCCGGATGCGGGCTTATCAGAGACTGCAGGTTCCTGATATAGCTCATCTTCGATCCTGTTGCCATCCTGATACCGTATTATGTTTATTTTTTGTTTCGTCGACCTATTGCCTTCATCGTTGGTCTCGGTCACAAGGCGAAGGCCTACAGGGACCGAAATTAGTTTGTTGGCTTCTTAGTGTTTTGTTTGGATTCTGTAGGTACCTCCACTGTTCTAAGATTTTGTGAGTTTTCAGTCGGTGGTGGCTTTCTTGGGTCCCACCATGGTGGATATTGATTGCTTGATATAGGTATAGCCTGTACATAATTTATTGGCTGACCTGAATTGATAGAATTTTGCTGCGGCTGCCAATGACTTGGCCCTGGCTGTCGCCAATATTCACTGTCATCCCGCATATTTTTGGGCTTGTCTTTATATGGACTGTCTGACCTGTTGTCATTTCGTCTCTTTCGGTTGCTATTGTTATTGTTTGGATTTTCTTTGCGGTACTTCCTCTGATTACCATTCTGTTGTTGGTGTTCTTCGGCCTTTTGGTAATTACTGTTATTATTGACATCTTGGGTTGTCGGGTGTTCTGCCGGATATCAGCGTCGTACTTGCACGATATTTCGGTCACGTAGCTCGTAACCTTCATCACGTGCGACCTGAGACTGTTCCTCGAGTTTTTTTTTCTCATAAAGGATGGGGCCCCTCCACGCCCACACCAACGTGGTGACCAACACAAAAGTTCTACTGTCACCTCCGTAAACATGTTAGTTTTTGAATCAGGCGTCACAGGATGCGGGCTGTGATGTTATCCATGCGTCTGGGTAAGGCTACTCATTAACATGGTCCATCAGGAGATAGAAGTGGTCGAAAACGATCGAAGGGTAGCGGTTTTAAGAGCAGAGGAAAAAAAGGGCCAAGGCCAGCGCCAAGGGAAAAAAAACCTCAGCGACAGTAGGACGGGTAGTAAGGGCAGTAGCGGCTTGCTAGCTGCGACAGAGCATGCAAGGTGAGGGGTGGTTAGCGTGAGGTATCGTGCGGCGTTACCTATGTACTGCGTGGTCGTTAGCTGGGTCAGTCCGGTGCTGCGGCTGGGCTCGCTTGTAGTCTCCTGGGCCGGCCGCAGTGGCTTCCTCCCTGTAACATAAAAAAGTTCGGCGCGGCAACGCATGCGCTGCTGTTAGGCCCTCTGCTGCGCCTTGTCGTCAGTGACTTGGTGCAGCTTCATCAGGCTGGCGCAGAACGACGGCGATCGGCTACATCGTCCTTCTCTTCTGCACGGCGCAGCCCTTCTGCATTGCAGCTGTGAGCTGCTCCGCACTTCAGTGATCCGCGCCGCTTCAGCGTCGGAGAGATGCACGCCGTTCGCTCGCGCTTGCGCGACGACGGCTGCCTTTCTGTCTTCTCGGTCCCTTGAGGGGTCGAATCCCGCAGCGGGCGGCGTCGCCACCGGCTCCTCTGGGGCGGCGGTTGTCTTCCTTGCGCCTCTCACCTGCGGTGCTGCTGGAACAAAAGCTGGGATAGGCGCGCGAACGTCCTTCTGCGAGGTCGCAGGAGCGTTCGCAGGTACGACTGCGCTGAGGCCTTGGGCGAAAATTGCTCGCAGTTGCCTCAAGGCCTCTTCCTTCTCTGCAGCCACGGCGGCTGCGAAGGCAGCCCTCTCCGCCGCCATGACGGCTTTGAGGGCTGCTGTGGCCTCCTTCACGGCGGTGCCGAGTTCGAGGTCACATCTCTTCACGGGAGAGCGAGCTGCGTCCTGGCTGCCCGTTTCCGAGCGGCCGTCCCTGCCCCTGGCAGGTGGATCTGCTGCTGCGCCGTTCCTCAGCTGCGCCGGGCTGTTCTGCGCCCTACGCCGTTTCCGACGTCGTCTTCTCTTCTGCTGCTGCGTCGGTGCGGCCGCGGCCGCTTCGCTGCCCCCGTCACGGTTGCGGCTTGAGAAAGCTGCGCAACCGCGCCAACTGGCGACGTGCGGGCCGCCACACCGGACACAAGTCGGCAGAGCGTGGCTGCCGCGGTCGCAGGCGCGGCTGTCGTGCTCACCTGAGCACCTGACGCACCGCGCCGCGTTGCGGCAATACTTCGCAACATGGCCCTCGCCTTGGCACCTGAAGCACTGGGGCTGAGGATCCATGGCGGTCGGGAGAGCCTCCGTCGTAACCGGGAAGCCCAGCAACTTCCGCAAGTCTAAGATGTCGCTCCTGCCGTCGACCGTTTGCACGGTCACGGCATAGAGCGGCGCCCTCTTCCTGTTGGTTCGGTTGTGCAGCCTTGCGGCTGCATTACCAAACCTTGCTCGCAGCAGCCCTGGTCCAGTATTTATGCCTATGTCCTTCCCCCTCCACCAACGGCTGCAGGCGCTTCCTCTGTGGTCCGCACCCATTCCCTGCGGCCTGCTGGAGCGTTGCTGCTCCCTTTTCCGTCCGCTGCCGTTCTAGGTGTTCCCTCTGTGGTCCGCGCGCACCAAACCCGCTCCTGGGGGTTTAAAATGGCTGACGATCTTATGAACCGTGACACAGGGTACCAGCTAAGCAGAGCCTGGGATCCGGCTCTGGAATTGTTATAGGAGCAACGGGGCCAGCTGCAACACTACACAAACAGAAGAACCAGAGACATGGAGATGGAAAACGAGCCCCTGACTGACTGCCAGGCGCACCAGACCGAAGATGGAACACCCAGAAGTGGGACTGGTGGACGCGGACCGCAGAGGGAACATCCAGAGACGCAGTGGACGAAAATCGGAGTGGCAACGCTCCAACAGGTCGTGGTGAGCGGGCGCGGACCGCAGGGGGATCGCTTGGTACCCCAGCCCACATTCTGCTGGCTTCTCCTGGCAGCTATGAAACGAAGGGTTTACTATGTAGCATTTCCTTCATCGTGGAGATGGAACCCCCAGGAGCGGGTTTGGTAGGCGCGGACAGCAGAGGGAACTCCTAGAACCGCAGCGGACGGAAAAGGGAGCAGCAACGCTCCAGCAGGTCGCAGGGAATGGGTGCGGACCACAGAGGAATCGCCTGCAGCCGTTGGTGGAGGGTGAAGGCCATAGGCACAAATACTGGACCAGGTCCACTCGAGGAGCAGTCTCAGGTCGCACCTGATGAAGGTTACGAGCTAAGTGACCGAAATATCGTGCAAGTACGACGCTGATATCCGGCAGAACACCCGACAACCAAAGATGTCATTAGATCGCCAGGAAAGCCTGAAGAGTTACTGTTATTATTATTAGGATAACCAAACTTTTGGTTGTATGGATTCCTACTACTACTATTATTATAATGGTATTTTCCGTTACTATACGCTTTACTTTTATTTTTCTTTGGACTACCTTCGCCACTATTTCCATTATCTCCATTCCATGATGTTTTCTATTAGGATTATTGGTATTGCTGATCACGTCAGAATTTTTTCTGGAGTCTTCTTGCACTAGATCCAGAGAATCAATTACAGACATAAATTCTTTCAGATCGGTGTCTGTAACATTAAATTATTTTTCTCTAATATGTATGGGTAATCTAGCTTTTAACACTCGCAATAAGTCCCTGGTGGTTACTGGCTTATCCCAGTACCGGGTCATGCAAATATATTTTTCAAAGTACTTCCTTGAGGAACCTTACTTCGGATTGTACATTTCTGTATTGTAAACAACTTTACGGAGTCTTTCTTGAATAGACGCTGACCAGAATTGATCAAGGAACGCCTTCTCAAAGTCGTGGAAAGTCTTGCAAGTTTCTGCTGCATTTAATGCCCAGAGCGATGCATCATCAGAAATATGTGAAACCACAAACTGTATTTTCTGTTCTTCCGACCGTGATTCTGCAAGAACACTTTTGAAGTTTCAGATGAAAACTACTGGATTTATGTTTTTCTTGCTTTCTTCGTTGAATATTTGAAACTGTCTATGCTTAATCAGGCTTTCTTCACACATCAAAGTAGTTAAGTGCATGGAATTGCTATCATTCGCAGGTGGTATGGTTACTTTATTACAAGTACATTCTATTCCACTATTATTGTTCCTTGGTGTCACATATTGCTGTGGTAATATCGGTTGATTACCAAAATTTTGTCTTCCTTGTGGTGCATTAAAATTCGCCGTTAGATTATCTGCGATCTTTTGCCTGTCAGTACCAGTGTTGTCATTACCGCATACTGTCAGATTTTCAAAGTTTTGATTTTCAGAGCTCAGCACCCTGGCTACTTCTGTTCGGACTTGCTTTCGGATTTCCGGGGGAATGTCCTCCTGCATTGTTTCCACAGCGGTAGCCAAAGCTTTGAATTAGTTCTCTAGTCTATCTACTTCAGTTTGAAGGCTATTGACCTGAACTGGAATGTTTGTTAACGGTTCAATAGTGGTTTTTACTGCATCGATCTCCCGCTTAAAATGGGTAGTAATAGCATTATCACGATCGACTAACACTTGATTTATCCTACTTACAATTTCTTTACCTCATTCCAGAAAAATATTGTTTATATTTTTCATACATTTCTTTTCCTTCTTGGTCCCTGAGCTCCTGCTGCCGTCTTTCTATAAGCTTTTCATGTCTACGTTTTTCCTTTTCCTGCTGACGTTGTCTTTCACGTTCCTGCTCTTTAATAGTAAACTTTTCAAATGAAGCTGTTAGCATATCCGGTATCGACATAGCTTGAGCATTGCTAACTTCTGCCCCTTACCCAGAAGAAATATTGTTATTAATTCCTAACTGGATGAATGCAGGAGAGTCAGTTTGTTTTGGCAACTCCTCAGTTTTACTATCACTCGGGACATCAGTTACTAAATTATCATTCACAATTAAATTTTCTAATAATTCGACAGAAATGTGGGCAGATTGTTCTACCTGAGACTCTGATGTCATTTCTGCATCAGTATGCTCATTCGGTTTAATCTGTTTCTTTTGCTTAACCATTGTATCACCAATATAGCACAATAAATTTATAAGTCACTGACAAGCACCAAATGACACAAAATAACCTTATAACTAACACATATACACAAATAACACTTAAAACTATTATTATCGCAGCCAGAATATCCAATTATTACTACTTATGGATTCCGCTACTCATTAAAACTTAAATGTCACACACGGCGGTTGTTGATCGCGTGCTGCTGTTCCTACCTGTGTCGATTGAGAGTGGTGGACTGCACTGCTTCTATGAAGTTACTCGTGTCTCTCACACCAGTGCAGATACAGGTTCGTACAGCAGTTCGGTGGGAAGATGTCAATGCTCATGAAACAAGTAAATATACAATTATTAATAGTTTGTTTTGGTACCCCGCTCCTGTAATAGATCACAATTTCAATTATTAAAATGAATAAATGTGCATCGGTGGCCCCACGTTGGGCGCCAGTGTGGCGTTCGCTGTGTTATTCAGTGGTTTGGTATTTAACTAATTTGAAAATGAAAATGATAATCTCATTTCATCACATTGAGTAATTACTAAATAATTTTTTCTCCCGGCTAAAGATTTGGTCAAGTTGCTAAAGAAATCCAAGTTAACGTTGTGTTAAACTGTTGTCTGTAAGCTGTGTAAGTGTCACTAAATCACAGTTCATGCAACAGATTCTATACAACTATTGATTATGATGGAAACAGTTATCTTCAGCAAAATGATCATTAAAACCACCGAATATCTGCCGCGCACAACACTTACGTATGTTAGCTGAAACAATATTCTTCGCAACTCGTGCGTAATTAATTTCAGCTCCATACATCAGCAAGACCAAGTTTGTTATAGGGATCGTGCTATGAGCACATTTTTTAAAGAACCATTCTTATTCGAATTATTTTCATTAAAATGAGTTCGGGTCCACCGGTGCACATTTATTTTTACACAATTTTATTACCTTCGGCATTTATGACTGCAGAGTTGCGTAATTTGAATTTGCCGCTGAGAATATTTTTAAGATGGCGGCAGACAATTGCTAGAGACTTTTCTTTTTAACAGGATAAGTATCTGAAATGCTTATTAAACTTTTCTTTCATATTGTGCACTATTTAGACTAATTTTCATCAAGCAAATCTTTGATTTTTTTCTAAGAAACACAGATAAAAATGCGATACAAACCGCTGTCATCAATGGCTGCGCTTCTTGCAGCGGAAATAAATAATTACGGGAAGAAATAATTACCACGGATAATGCTTTCTTATCAGACCTCAGTTTGATCTACGTCTTGCGTCCGCAACCTACAAAAGCCAACCAACAAAAGGCAAAAACAAAGGAAGACAATCACAGATCATAAAATGAATTTACAATTATCATTGTCTTTGTATGATGCACATCAATATGTACAATTACATCATAAAATATTATGTAAATAATTAATATTTATCATCATTTATTTCACTGCTTTTTCATATGTCGGATAGATAGTGTTTATAACTGATAGAGGCATAATTTCCTCTCGTCACACTGTAGCTAAAATTTATCTCGTGGATGTTACACCACCCTGCATCACATCGCCTCTGATGGGAAACGACGATAACGTCTCATGAAGAGATATACACATATAGCGACTAATTTCTCAGTTTTCAGGCCACAATTGTCAATGCCTTTGTACACCACTACTGCACAATGTACCAGGAGGAACCTACCAACACACGTGATACTTGACTATCAGGATTTGGATGGCTTTAAGGAAAACACGTGGAGGATTAACCCACATATTTCGACAGTCGTTGTTTCATATAACACACTTTAATACTTAACACGTGCTGAGGAGGTTATTTTAGAATACATCATATACGCCCTCACCAGCACCGAGGCGCCTAAGCTGACGGAGCCTTTTTTGTTCAGAATGGTTGAAAAGTCTCTGAGCACTATGGGACTTAACAACTGAGGTCATCAGTCCCCTACAATTTAGAACTACTTAAATCTAACTAACCTAAGGACATAACACACATCCATGCCCGAGGCAGGATTCGAACCTTGGGACTTAACAACTGAGGTCATCAGTCCCCTACAATTTAGAACTACTTAAATCTAACTAACCTAAGGACATAACACACATCCATGCCCGAGGCAGGATTCGAACCTGCGACCGTAGCAGCAGCGCGGCTCTGTACTGAAGCGCCTACAACTGCTCGGCCACAACGGCCGGCTAAAGGCGACGAAGTCCCCGATGCAGTCAACAAAGGTGCTCTGAATGTCACCTGGCGTCGACGATAGAATTTTAGGGTGCCTTCCTTGTGCTAAAGGCGTCGCAGTGGCGGACAATGTTTCAGGAACTACTGAAGGCCAACAACGTCTTGCTGACAGCTTTTGTCACGTGAATTATTATACCCATACACAAATGGACATCCGGAACGACGACTGCACATTACCGCCCTACTTAATGCAGATTATAAAATTTCTAAACGACTCCTGGCGATGCGTTACCGCAAGATACTCCCAAACATTCTGTCTCCAGAAAAAGTAACTCCAATTGGCTCAGTTAATATACAAACAAACACAGGCGAATGTCGCTATTCGATAGCACTATCAGCGGCTTGCAGACAGCGCTGCAAAGATTGCCGTCCCTTTTGGACAGCGTATTCGTCAAAAAGGTGAGGCATCGTTTCTTGTTCTCCATAATGGAAAATGGGTTTTCCACCATCCTTTATTCCTATTATCCGGCGAGGTTTTGGGCTGATTCAGGTCAATGATCGTGTGGTTCGAAAATAAGGCAAGGTTGCCCACTTCCGACACTCCTGTATGCCGTAACACTCGAGCCACTCATCGGGAGCCTGATGACCCATCTTTCTGGTCTCACTTCGCGACAGCACACTTTTCGTTCTTGTGTGTATGCTAACGACCTCCTCCTTACGGTCTGCTCACAGACATGAACGTAGGGAACTGTAGCGGGCAGTACCATGAATGTGGCTAAATCCTGACGATTCGACGTGGCGTCTCGTACGACGATTTGGCAGCCATCTCGTGGGACAGAACGTATGATACCTAAGTATGACTTTCACCTCCACCATACAGCGCGCCGAGACTTCCGTACTGTGGAAAATCATTCATGCCAAAATGATCTTTGTTGATACAAGAATATCTTTTCCTGGCTATCTTTCCCAAAATCACTCGCTCCACACACAGTTGAAATCTTTCGAGCTGCCTCCTCTGTATTCACCCCTCTGTTATAGGAAAAGAAAATATTGTGTTGCAGATATTACACCTTTTTCCACTTGCGACCCAATTTTACAACGCTTAACCGTAGTTCATGATTTTCATGTATGCAAAATCCGATACTAAACTGCAAGATGATAACTAGAACTTCAAATTCGAAAATGGCAGATGATACTGAAACGGAACTTCTTGTCCCGTTCCACATTTTTCCAATAAATTCCGGTACAGGAGAAATGTAGCCAGAATGTTTTGACTCTGCAGAAGTGATTTCCATGTATAGCAAACAGAAGAGAATGGACCAAGTGGTGTTTATTTATTTATTCATTTTATTTCATGTGTGCCACGTTTCCTTGTATCCTTTCCTACATGCGACCTTGGACAGTATGAATGAGGTAGTATGTGATGTAGAAGAAAGCTCTGGTCAGACGTAGTAGCAATGCTTGTGTAGAGTCGTTCTGTGGTAGGATAGTACCAACCTTACGTGAAAACTTGGGCAAGGATGGTAGGCGAATCAGTTCAGAGAAGTCGCAAAGGCAGGAGTACTGGCTTTGTTAGGTTGACGAACCGTCCCCTCTACCACCTTTTCGAACGAAGAACGGTTAGGCGAGGTGTTCGGTGATCGACTTGTTCCTGGGTCGCGGCGCTGCACATACGTGGAGACGCAGCTCTCGATTTTGGTAATGTTAACAAAGATATTAGATTGTCTGAAATCTGCCCGGTAATGAAGTCCAGATGTTGAAATCAGGTATGATATTACCAATAAACCCCCAAAAGGGAATTTATTTTCATAATTTATTCGAATTTTAGTAGAGCTTTGCGTTTGTGGCTTGGTCACGCCAAGCACCATAGGCCTCAAGCTCACGGTCATATTATTGCTCTGTGCTTAATGTAAATTCACTCATTCAATGTATTTTAAACTGCTCTTTCATTTACTGTAAAATTTTTGGGGATTTTTATTAATTTTCCACATATTTCATTTGTGAACTTGCTTTCGCGCCACATGGTCGGTTGGACCAACCGCCACATTAATAAATTGTGGGTTCGGTCTGAAAATGTACTGTACACGATGAATAATCATACGATAATGGGCGAGTGCTAAATAGGGAAGGAATAATCTTGTGTTTCCGTACTTTTCTGGATTTCAGTTGGCTACCGAAATTTGGCCACGCGTGATGAATAGCATGTTTCTTGTGCTCCCCCATAACTGTTTGGTTTGTTGGCAATGTTGTGTGTTAAGCGAAATACATTGTTTAGACTCGTGCCACAGATTTAAATGCCCATCGATTTGATAAAGACTTGCGAAACACTCTTCCATCCTGACCTAGTTTGCTTCTAGTGTCTTTGCTGAACTTGTTCTGAGTCACCTACAGCAACTGAATGTAATAAGCATGGGTTTAGGTACAATTGTGTGTTGGTATTACACTGAAGCCAGGTCAGCGCTCCCAGTCCCATTCCATAATTACTGAACCATGTTAACTAGAGAGATCAGGTGTGATGGAGTATATTGCAAGAGAAACACAGCTAGATGTTGAAATGCCATCGGTACTGAATAAATATCATATAATCCATACCCTCGGCTGATTATTTGCTCCCTTCATCTTAAAGAATAGGTGAAAGTCAGTACCTCAGTCGAATCCTGGGTCATGAAATCAATTGAAAGCTATATACTCCCTATTAAGCCCCGTATAGTTGCCTTCTGTAGTGGTTAAAAAAAATTGCGTTATCCGTTGCGTTCAAATGTTTACCGGCTGGTTAAAATCTTCCGCTATAAACTATTAACACCCGGCAATAACTCGTAGGGGCCAGTAATTTCGTGCACTACACGAATTTAAGAAACCATTTATACAACTGTAGCTTGCAGGAGCTGTAGGACATGAAAAAGTGACTGTAATATTCCTACTTAGGTAGAGCGCTGAGGAGAAGGGGGCATTTGATAACTTGAACAATTCAAACAAAGCATTAAGTGATAGCTTGAAAGATTCAGAGAAAGTATTAAGTGATAAATTGAACAATTCAAACAAAACATAAAGTGATAAATTGAACGATTCAGAGAAAGTATTAAGGGAAGATTTGCGCGACTTGAACACCGGGTTGCGAGACGAACCTACAAGGAAATTGTACGAGCAAATAGGCGCAACTAATACGCGATTTGACGAACAAGAACGCAAGCTAGGTCACCACCAAGAACGCCTAGAATCGTTAGAAACTATAATCGAAACAGCAGCAGCTGGAAACCAAGAACTAGCTAACTCCACCAAAGTGAGTGAGGAGGCCACGGGCAGGCTCGAAAACCGCGTGATAGTGTTAGAAAACGAACTGCCCTTGTGAAAAATCGTCATTCCTTCGGAGTCTTCAAGGAGCAGAGAGAAGCTGTTACTCGTGTGAGCGAACAAGTGGCTGCTCAGGGTGCACAGAATACGGCGCAAGCAGATGCGATTGGGAATGTAATCAATCAGGTGGGCGCCCTAACGAATGCAGTAGCAAAGATCACGCTAACGAATGAAGCAGACTCGGACAGGACACAGACAGCCGCAACTGCGGAATCCGAATAAGTGTAATCACTGCTGCTGTTTAAAAGGGTGCAATGAGACAAATAAACGCAGCTGACTTGCTTAACAATCCACGGGAAAACGAAATCGCAGAGGGCAGTGCCACTATTAGTAACACGGTTAGAGGAGCGGAAAGCACCAGCGGTAAGCGCAGGCGTGGAGATGACGAGGAATACCCTGACTTCGAAGAGACACACTTTGTCTCTGTACAATCTTACTCTCTTTCCCCAGACCCAAATCACGACATAGCGCCCAGTTTGAGCATTCGTTACCTCGTACATGGGAAGATGTGCTCCGAATAAAATTTGCGTGCAGTCACCTGAGATGTGAAGCGGCAACCTGAATGCAAATAATGCTTCAAGACTGTCGAAATTACGAGGATTTTAAAACGGCATTCCTCAACTAATTCTGGTCTCGGAGCATTCAAGAACGGTTGAAGTTAGGCATCTTGAAGCAAGAAAACTATGCTGAAAGTACATCAAGTACCCTGTGGCATTTTACAAAGAACTTGAGAAAAGTAATCAGTTGCTTCATGCACCATATGATCCCAAGGAACTTAACAGATTTTGTCTGACTAAGCTTCCGAATAAACTGCGCAAAGATATTATAATTGCCGGCCGTTGTGACCAAGCGGTTCCAGGCGCTTCAGTCTTGAACCGGGCATCGCTACGGTCGCAGGTTGGAATCCTGCCCCGGGCATGGATGTGTGTGATGTGCTTAGGTTAGTTAGGTTTAAGTTGTTTTAAGTTCTAGGGGACTGATGACCTCAGATGTTAATTCCAATAGTGCTCAGAGCCATTTGAACCATTATTATAATTGCGGGAAGATGTATTAGCTGACGTTAGTAGTTTTCAGAATCTGCTGCAAGAATTAGGCACTAAAAGAAATATAACTGACAAGGGAACCCCCCCATCGCACCCCCCTCAGATTTAGTTATAAGTTGGCACAGTGGATAGGCCTTGCAAAACTGAACACAGAACAACTGAGAAAACAGGAAGAAGTTGTGTTGAACTGTGAAAAAATAAGCAAAATATACATACTGAGTTGTTCATGGGCAGATAGGCAACATCATGGACTATATGAACTCAGGAGCGCCGTGGTCTCGTGGTAACGTGAGCAGCTGCGGAACGAAAGGTCCTTGGTTTAAATCTTCCATCGAGTGAAAAATTTTAATTTTTTATTTTCAGTTTAAGTGACAAACTCTTATGTTTTCATCACTTTTTTGGGAGTGATTATCACATCCACAAGAAAACCTAAATCGGGCAAGGTAGAAGAATCTTTTTACCCATTCGCCAAGTGTACAAGTTAGGTGGGTCGACAACATATTCCTGTCATGTGACGCACATGCCGTCACCAGTGTCGTATAGAATATATCAGATGTGTTTTCCTGTGGAGGAATCGGTTGACCTATGACCTTGCGATCAAATGTTTTCGGTTCCCATTGGAGAGGCACGTCCTTTCGTCTACTAATCGCACGGTTTTGCGATGCGGTCGCAAAACACAGACACTAAACTTATTATAGTGAACAGAGACGTCAATGAACGAACGGACAGATAATAATTATGCAAAAATAAAGAAAGTAAAATTTTCACTCCAGAGAAGACTCGAAACAAGGACCTCTCGGTCTACAGCTGCTTACGCTACCAGGGGACCACGGCGCTCTCCTGAGTTCATATACTCCATGATGTTGCCTATGTGGCCCATGGACTACTCAGTTTGTATATTTTGCTTATTTTTTCACAGTTCCACACAACTTCTTCCTGTTTTCTCAATTGATCTGTGTTCAGTTTATCAAGGCCTATCCACTGCGCCAACTTATAACTAAATCTGAGGGGGGTGCGATGGGGAGGTTCCCTTGTGAGTAGAAAAATGTGGTTAGGTTCGAAAGTAATCATGACGGGAATCACGAACAGTGGCGCTGATGACCACGCTGTTTAGCGCCCGAAAACCTCACGAACAGTGGCACAACCATGATTGGAGGCCTCAGTTTGGCCGCAATAACAATCATGCTCGTGGTAGTGACAGGCGTGGGCTTGGACCTTGGAGCCCACGGCACAATGATAGAGATTGGAGACGTTCTAGGGAGGATCGGCCACGGTACGATACTACTAACGTGTTGCACACAACGGACGGGAGGTCTCAGTGGAGCCACACGAGCCAACAATATTAATAAAAGTAGGGACGCGTGACTAGCAGTGATAGGAGCGAGCACATCTGCGATGCAGAATAATCAAACTTACGATGTCAACGCTATGTGCCTAGAATTGGAAGACATCCTGGACGTGTTGTTAGAGGAGACAGCAGTAGTAAACTCAGTGAAAGGCCCTACGACCAGAATAACAATTAACGAAATTACTATTCCCTGTCTACTTGACTCAGGAAGCGAGGCATCGGTGATCAGAGAAGATGAGTTCTCGCGATGCGGTGTGAACAGTCTGTGGCCGACGCTTCATTTGGAGAAAACGAAAGTGCTTGGTGTCGTAGGGAATAAAAACGTAGTGATGATACAGCTGGCCTACATTGATTTTACTTGTCAGTCGTACGACCTTACGGCCGTATTCCTGATAGCGCCATCAGTAGCAGTTGAGGCAGTGCTCGGCCAGGACTTTATAAGACATTATGAGGCCGTTATAGATTTTGATGGCATGTGCGTCCATTTGCGCCATCACATAACAGAAATGAGTATTGTTTTCGGTGGAGGACGAGCAGAAGGATTGGGATTTGCGTCCCCTGGTATACGCGTGATCGGCGAGTGTGATGACGTCGAAGTATGCCTCTGCATGATAGAGACAGAGGAAGGAGATTGGGATACCGAGAAAACAGTAGAGGACTTAATACGGGCGAAAACACGATATTTAGGATCGACAGAGACAGGGGAACAACTACGTGGGATTCACAGAAAGTACCAAACCGTTTTTTTTTTCTTTTTTTCAGATTCGGCTGGGCCCATATGGAATTTCAAATTGGAAGCTCAAAGTAGGAGACGTAAAAGACAGTTTACTTTTGAAATAGGAGATAAAGTTCTCGTTAAGACTCATAGTTTGTCCAAAAACACCATTAGCAGCACATTTTTCGATGTCTATTCTGGACCCTTTCTGGTGAGGTGTGTTGCTTATCAGAACGCGTTTGGATTAGAAACGATCAGGTCACGTAGGGCTAGGGGTTTGCATCACATAACTGATATTAAGAAATGGATGGAGTAAGAATTAGGGGCAGAGGTGTCATCTCACGCAAACAACAAATTAGTTTTGTATAAGAAAAATGTACTCGACAACATAATGTGTAAAGGATTTGGTACTCTTTACTGTCTTTGCCTGGTCATTTTTTAAGTATGAATAACAATAACGAGTGTCGAAGAAAGATATTCGTACGTTATGGTCGTGATTTGCTCTGGAGGAGTGATGATACGTTGCAGTGGAATGAAGAAGAAATTACGCTAGGAAATGTAAACCTGACAAACTGCCTATTGGCTTCTGTCTCGGGTTCTTCGGCCGACGTTCATCTAATTTTTCTGACGTTTCGCCAGCACGAGTGGCTGGCATTGTCAAAGCTTCACCCTCAATTGCCGGTGGTGAACTGGAGCCGAGCTCGCGGGCGCAGACTATATGTACCTGGCGCGCCAACGTCCGAGGGCTTCTCCGCGGTCATTTCCGGTGCGGTTCTCCTCTTGCTACCTGCGACGGTCGTTCGCTGCAGTACGGGAAGCCAGGATCCTTAAGGCTTTCCTTTTTCTTGTTCAAACTGTTCGCGTGCTTTTGTATTTCTACAGCTTCTCTAAACAAGCGCGTGTGATAGTGCTTCCCTACAGCCAGAACTTCCGTGTCGGCGTATTTTATTACGTGGTCGGTCTCATTCAGTGCGTGCTCTGCCACGGCCGATTTCTCCACTTGCCCCAACCTGCAATGTCGCTTATGCTCTTTGATCCTGGTGTTGATGGATCGTCCAGTCATTCCGACATAAACTTTTCCGCATGTGCATGGTATACGGTATATTCCCGACATTGCAAGTGGGTCTCTTTTCTCCTTCGCCGATCTAAGACACTCTTTGATCTTCCTTGTCGGTTTGAAAATCGTCTTTACGCCGTGTTTGCGCAATATACGGCCGATTCTGTCCGTCCTCTGGGAATGTATGGCAGAAAGGCCGTACCCGACCTTTCTTTTTCTGGTTCCTTATTTCGCCGAGTGTTTGGCTCTGTTACACTTCAAATATAATTTGTGGAGTACCCATTGCTCCTCAGGACAGTTTCCAGGTGTTGCATTTCTCGTTTGAGGTGTTGCGGCTCACATATTCGTCCTGCTCTCGTTACGAGCGTACTAATCATGCCTCTTTTCTGGCTCGGGTGGTGGTTTGACAGTTTGTGCAGGTATCGGTCTGTGTGTGTCGGTTTTCGATACACGCTGTGTCCCAGGGTTTCGCCGTCCCTTGTGACCAGCACATCTAGAAATGGCAGTTTCTTGTCCTTTTCTACTTCCATGGTTAATGTTATGTTGGCATGGAGGCTGTTCAAGTGTCTTAGGAAGTCACCGAGCTGTTCTTCACCATGGCTCCACACCACGAAAGTATCATCGACGTACCTGTACCACACCTTAGGTTTGCAAGTCGCCGAGTCCAGTGCGTGTGCTTCGAATTGTTCCATGAAGAAGTAGGCCACCACAGGACTGAGAGGACTACCCATGGCGACGCCTTCCAGCTGTTCGTAGAAATCGCCATTCCACGTGAAATAGCTCGTGGTGAGACCTTTCGGAATGCACAATAATGGGGAAAGGCGCCATAGATTCGCCTATGTGTAGTAATGGCTCGCGCTGAAGTAGCGATGCGACCAGTTGCCGTTTGCTAAAGACACCGAATTTTGTGTGTTGTTGTATCTGTGTTATAGTGGTGTGCAGAGACGCAGCGCTATGAAGTGTTACCGATTTAGGCAGTGATAACTTTGAGAGACCACGAGGGAGAGCTAACTCTATAAAGAGTGCATGACAGGCGATAGCGAGGAAAATCAAATGGAGGCAATTAAAGATCCGGGAGGTAAGCTATCCAGAGGAATGAAGGCAGGACTAACTAAAGAGGAGGCCCATGGAAGTAACAGAAGGGAGTACTGGTTATAGTCATGTATGAGATTTATTTAATTAAAGATGATACTTGTAGAATAAGAAGATGTAAAGTGGGCCCTTAGTTTTAAACAAGATTTATGCGATATGCGGTATCTGTGTTTGTTTTTTTGTTCACAAGGAATAAAAGGTACTAAAGAGGACAAGATGCTGATGATCATAGATTGAGATGAATTGCGAATAACAAGGATTGGTGCTATAGCTAAAGTAGAAGTATCATGTTTCTATAAGACTTTAAGTGAGCAACACCATAGTGGTTTGCTTAACGAACTAAGGTAGAGAGAAGAAGAGCAAAATGTCCGATTTGGATAATGCAAGAGTGTGATCCAAGTGGTAATAATTCCATTTAGTTTTAATTTTATATAATGTATAATTAGTTTTCTCTTGTACTGTGTAATTGTCTACTTTTTATCCTGGTCATACCCTTATGGAAGAGCAGACACATCACCTGTTTTGATTGTCGTGTGTAGTATAGGAACAGTAATGAGACATCTAACCTCTTTTGGAAGTGGATTAGAGGAAAGTGTGATCGTAAGGCCATATTGTGATTTGGAGATGTTTTGGGTAACCAGCATGTAACTTAGACCAGACAGTCTATGAGATAGTAAGCATGTAGAATAGTAGGACTTTCTTTCTTTCTTTCTTTCTTTCGTTTACGCCTTAGTCCAGCAGCGATCGCAGGGTCGGCCTGTTTACAACGCATTTGGCAAGGTTAGTTTCTAGGGGTGGCTGGATGCCCTTCCTGCCGCCACTCCATACCCCCCGGGAAGGAATCAGTCTACCCCCAGCTGTCTGTGTCTAGTGTAAATCGTTAATTAGTGCGAATGTGTTTCAATGTCTGCGACTTGTGTAACTGAGGCGGAACGTGGGAACCATCCCAGCATTCACGTAGGGGGATGTGGAAAACTGCCTAAAACCCACATCCAGGCTCGCCGGCACACCGGCTCCCGTCGTTAATCCACTGGACGGATTCAATCCGAGGCCGGCGCGCCCACTCGAGTCCAGAAAGCCGCGCGTTAGCGTTCTCAGCTACCCTGGCGGGTTCGTGTAGAATAGTTGGACACGGAGTTGTAAATAGTGCTGGTGGTGTAGTGAAATGCGTACCGATTCTCACAACCCAAGATACCTGTCCTAATTGATTCCACAATTTGCTCATTTGCAGGCAGTCGAATACCTTTTAAAATAAGAAGTAGGATAGTTATTGTAAGATGTCTCCAATATTGTAAAGACTTCTAGAGACGTATTGTCTTTATTCAGTTGTTATTCAGGAATCGAAAGAGCTTGTAGTACTAAGTCAATTAGTAAGTGTAACATGCCTCACAGATGTGAATGGACATTTTAGCGGCGTTTGTTTGTGAACAAACGTGTTATGTATAGCTATTTAGCATCGTTCTATTTTTGTTTGTAACTATTCGCCATTAAGTTCTGAGGAAATACTTAGATAATAAAATTTCGAAGTAGAGTAGGTTAAGTAAAAATTGTACTTGGTACAATCAGGAGTAATTTAGGACCCCTAAGAGTAATTGAGGACCACAAAAATTTAAGGGAGTAACAACTGTTTTATTTAAAAGTTGCAATATGACGACGAGCAGCAACGGGCAGCCGGTCGGCTCTGGACGGCACGGTCGGCTCTGGACGGCAAGGACATGGGACACCCTGTCCCTATCAAACAGCTGATCACTTCGACGCGAGCGGCAGGCCGGGGACTGGTTAATGGAGTCTCTGACTACCTTCCTCCCCCACCACCAGGCAGCAGTGGCGGCGACTTCATGGGTGACAGCAGCCACGGTATCGCGCGCTGAAGCACGGACACGAGCGCTACGGCACGCGTTGCGGCTACCTGCGGCAAGGTAACGGCCGGTCAGAGTGGCTAATTATACATTTATAATCTCTACTACCAGTCGCTTTTTTTATTTTGCTTAATCTAACATAATATAACATGTTCTGTTTATCTTCAGGCGTTATTACCTACATACATACCCGTGGTCTAGGGATAGCGTCTTCAATTCATAATCAAAACGTCTTCGGTCCCGGGTTAGATCCCCGCCACTGTCTAAATTTTGATAAATAAATAATCAGCATTGGCGGCCGAAGACTTCCGACATAAGAAGTCAGCCTCATTCTGCCAACGGCCTTGTCAAAGAGGGCGGAGGAGCGGATAGAGGTTCAGGGCACTCTCTTGTCCTAGGGGTGGGAAATTGCCCCTAAAGGTGGAAGAATCAGCAATGATCAACGACATGAGGATGCAGAAGGCAATGGAAACCACTGCATTAAAGACACGTAACGTGTATCCACAGGACATGTGGCCTGTAATTGAAGAAGTGTCATGATGATCTCTCCATTGGCAAAAGATTCCGGAATAGTCCCCCATTCGGATCTCCGGGAGGGGACTGCCAAGGGGGAGGTTACCATGAGATAAAGATGGAATAATCGACGTAAGGATAACGTTCTACGAGTCGGGGCGTGGAATGTCAGAAGCTTGAACGTGGCAGGGAAACTAGAAAATCTGAAAAGGGAAATGGAAAGGCTCAATCTAGATATAGTAGGGGTCAGTGAAGTGAAGTGGAAGGAAGACAAGGATTTCTGGTCAGATGAGTATCGAGTAATATCAACAGCAGCAGAAAATGGTATAACAGGTGTAGGATTCGTTATGAATAGGAAGGTAGGGCAGAGGGTGTGTTACTGTGAACAGTTCAGTGACGGGGTTGTTCTAATCAGAATCGACAGCAGACAAACACCGACAAAGATAGTTCAGGTATTCATGCCGACGTCGCAAGCTGAAGATGAACAGATAGAGAAAGTGTATGAGGATATTGAAAGGGTTATGCAGTATGTAAAGGGGGACGAAAATCTGATAGTCATGGGCGACGGGAATGCAGTTGTAGGGGAAGGAGTAGAAGGAAAGGATACAGGATAATATGGGCTTGGGACAAGGGATGAAAGAGGAGAAAGACTAATTGAGTTCTGTAACAAGTTTCAGCTAGTAATAGCGAATACCCTGTTCAAGAATCACAAGAGGAGGAGGTATACTTGGAAAAGGCCGGGAGATACGGGAAGATTTCAATTAGATTACATCATGGTCAGACAGAGATTCCGAAATCAGATACTGGATAGTAAGGCGTACCCAGGAGCAGATATAGACTGAGATCACAATATAGTAGTGATGAAGAGTAGGCTGAAGTTCAAGACATTAGTCAGGAAGAATCAATACGCAAAGAAGTGGGATACGGAAATACTAAGGAATGACGAGATACGTTAGAAGTTCTCTAACGCTATAGATACAGCAATAAAGAATAGCGCAGTAGGCAGTACAGTTGAAGAGGAATGGACATCTCTAAAAAGGGCCATCACAGAAGTTGGGAAGGAAAACATAGGTACAAAGAAGGTAGCTGCGAAGAAACCATGGGTAACAGAAGGAATACTTCAGTTGATTGATGAAAGGAGGAAGTACAAACATGTTACTGGAAAACCAGGAATACAGAAATACAAGTCGCTGAGGAATGAAATAAATAGGAAGTGCAGGGAAGCTAAGACGAAATGGCTGCAGGAAACATGTGAAGACATCGAAAAAGATATGATAGTCGGAAGGACAGACTCAGCATAAAGGAAATTCAAAAGAACCATTGGTGACATTAAAAGCAACGGTGGTAACATTAAGAGTGCAACGGGAATTCCACTGTTAAATGCAGAGGAGAGAGCAGATAGATGGAAAGAATACATTGAAAACCTCTATGAGGGTGAAGAGTTCTCTGATGTGATAGAAGAAGAAACAGGAGTCGATTTAGAAGAGATAGGGGATCCAGTACTAGAATCGGAATTTAAATCGGAATTTAAAAAAGCTTTGGAGGACTTACGGTCAAATAAGGCAGAAGGGATAGATAACATTCCATCAGAATTTCTAAAATCATTGGGAGAAGTGGCAACAAAACGAATATTCACGTTGGTGTGTAGAATATATGAGTCTGGCGACATACCATCTGACTTTCGAAAAAGCATCATCCACACAATTCCGAAGACGGCAAGAGCTGACAAGTGCGAGAATTATCGCACAATCAGCTTAACAGCTCATGCATCGAAGCTGCTTACAAGAATAATATACAGAAGAATGGAAAAGAAAATTGAGAATCCGCTAGGTGACGATCAGTTTGGCTTTAGGAAAAGTAAAGGGACGAGAGAGGCAATTCTGACGTTACAGCTAATAATGGAAGCAAGGCTAAAGAAAAATCAAGACACGTTCATAGGATTTGTCGACCTGGAAAAAGCGTTCCACAATATAAAATGGTGCAGGCTGTTCGAGATTCTGAATTATGTAGGGGTAAGCTATAGGGAGAGACGGGTCATATACAATATGTATAACAACCAAGAGGGAATAGTAAGAGTGGACGATCAAGAACGACGTGCTCGTATTAAGAAGGGTGTAAGACAAGGCTGTAGCCTTTCGCCCCTACTCTTCAATCTGTACATCGAGGAAGCAATGATGGAAATAAAAGAAAGGTTCAGGAGTGGAATTAAAGTACAAGGTGAAAGATATCAATGATACGATTCGCTGATGTCATTGCTATCCTGAGTGAAAGTGAAGAAGAATTAAATGATCTGCTGAACGGAATGAACAGTCTAATGAGTACACAGTATGGTTTGAGAGTAAATCGGAGAATGACGAAGGTAATGAGAAGTAGTAGAAATGAGAACAGGGAGTAGCTTAACATCAGGATTGATGGTCACGAAGTCAATGAAGTTAAGGAATTATGCTACCTAGGCAGTAAAATAACCAATGACGGACGGAGCAAGCAGGACATCAAAAGCAGACTCTTCATTTGAGGAAGAAATTTCTGAGGATGTACGTCTGGAGTACAGCATTGTATGGTAGTGAAACATGGACTGTGGGAAAACCGGAACAGAAGAGAATCGAAGCATTTGAGATGTGGTGCTATAGACGAATGTTGAAAATTAGGTGGACTGATAAGGACTGATGAGGAGGTTCTATGCAGAATCGGAGAGGAAAGGAATATGTGGGAAAACAGTGATAAGGAGAAGGGACAGGATGATAGGACATCTGCTAAGACATGAGGGAATGACTTCCATGGTACTAGAAGGAGCTGTAGAGGGCAAAAACTGTAGAGGAAGACAGAGATTGGAATACGTCAAGCAAATAAAGGAGGACGTAGGTTGCAAGTGCTACTCTGAGATGAAGAGGTTAGCACAGGAAAGGAATTCGTGGCGGGCCGCATGAAACCAGTCAGTAGACTGATGACAAAAAAAAGCGGAAAAATGTTACGTATAAATAAACAGTCTTAAATAAGACTAATCTAGAACTCACTGTCCATTGTTTGTTACTGTAGCGGCTGGTGTGGCATTTGAGGGGACTAAGGGGGCAGTGGGGTGCTAGAAATCGAAGTCAGTGATGTTTTGTGCTGGTTTTCTTCCTTGTGGTTGACTATGTATGATATCACAGCCTGTATAGTGTGCAGGCAGATTTGCATCAGATATGTGTTACGAAAATAGTGTGTAAGGCTTTTATATGACAGTTGATCACTTAAGATTTCATCATCTTGCTGCTTTACTTGCATCACTGATATAACGGCGGAACTGTTGATTGACATTACACTATGGCACATTGTATTTTGTCACTGATTGCCAATGTAATTCACTGCACAAATTGCTTCGACATACATGTATACGTTATGCACATAACACGATATGGCGGACTGTAGCACCTGAGTCTGTATCGATTAGCGAGGTTTTGTATCGATATTCTTGGTACTGACGGATTTGTAGTCAATTTTTTACATTCGCACATCTAGAATCTATTGAGTTAGAACTAGCTTAAGACTGTTGAAGAATTTTGAGTTTTTGAATTCGGTTATTTCATTAAGAATGTTATCTCTATGCTTTGTATTATGTATGAAAATTTTAATTTCTTCTATGATATCCATTGTTTTACTTTTTCCTATTTTCTTTAAAATTTCGAGGTTGTCTTCGATTTGGAAAGGGTTGCTTGTGTCTTTAATGCCAGATTTAAAAAAATGAAATAAAAAAACTTTTTTCACAGAACTTAGGCACGCGAGCCATGGCAAATTCCTGGTTATAGAATTTGGAAGTAGACTGAGGACAGTAAAATAGGTCAACAACTTAGAGACACTCACATGCAGTGTAGTTGTTAGACATACAGTTTTATTTAGATTGCTGGAACTGACTTACAGTTAGTCCAATCCATACCACTAGCTCTAATAATAATAAGAAAGGGGAACTAGTTTATGACAGTGTGTTGACTGCCAATGCACAACTAGTTTACCACCATAGTTTTACAGAAAGTAATTGTTTACGGAACAATAAATTTAAGGAGATAGAATGAGTTAGACAGTCGGTAGAGTGCAATAGGCTACCTTCAAGTTCCTTTGGAAGAAAGCCCTCCCTGACAATTACTCTAGATGGTGTGCATGTGACTTCATAGTGCCGTGTGACTACTCAAACATAGGGCGTGCCAAACAATAGCGGAACTAGCGTGTGAGCTGGTCCTATAATCATATGAATTTTGTGTATATCGTTAAGATATCCTCATATTAATATAGTGTGTTTCCTTAGTAATGACTTAGTTAAATATGTTGAGGATACGAATGTTTGTCTTAGGTTAGTCATTTCATTTATTTCCTTTCTTTGCTGGCTCAATGCAAATTGTTGTCTAATAACTCAATCAGAAAGTAGGTCGACGGTTTTTCCTTCATTCCTGTCTGACCTGAACTACATTTGTGGATTGACAAGGAGGCCCTAAGCCCGAAAATAGTACATAGAACGTAGTCAATTTTATCTGATCATAACTTTTAAAAGGACTCTCACTCTATGAGTTAAGTAGATAAGGATAGATGATTACATTGCTTGCGGATAGTAAATAACTTGATTTCCAGTTGGTATCTGTCAAAATACAAATTTGCTTTACCAATGAAATTCGTGATCTACCTAATGTGCCAATATATAATTTTGTACTAGTTTAATTTGAGATTAGGAGTTCATCAATTATTAATTATTAAGTTTCGTTACGTGTATATAGTGTACAGTTTTAAAAAATCAGCTCTAGTTCCATACTTCATTACTTATTTTATAAGGACTAGATTCGTCTCTGAAGTTGTTCTGAGTTATCAAGGAGTCGAAAGGGGACTCGGAAAAAATAATTTTACGCAAATGGAACTTGTATTTGTTCAGAATTAAAATATCATTTCCGAACACCCTGCGTCCGAGTTGAAGAACATAGTGAACAAAATAGTAGTAGTATAGTGTCGTATCCATATGAAAATACGGAATCCAGAAGTAATAATTTGTAACTCTGTTGTTAATCATACGTACAAATTAGTGGTAGTGTCTTAGTGAAATATACACGACGTTGCCGGCCGGGGTGGCCGGGCGGTTCTAGTCGCTACAGTCTGGAACCACGAGACCGCTACGGTCGCAGGTTCGAATCCTGCCTCGGACATGGATGTGTGTGATGTCCTTAGGTTAGTTAGGGTTAAGTAGTTCTAAGTTATAGGGAACTGATGACCTCAGGAGTTAAGTCCCATAGTGCTCAGAGCCATTTGAACCATACGCGACGTTACGATTAAACTTCCTCTGCTTGCGCCACTGTAGATGGAAAAAGTACCTACCGTATATGCAGTTTATAGAAATGATATTCAGACTGCAGGTTTTGCGTTGTTAGTAGTGTAAGTGACTTGCCGTTAGGCGGCGGCTCTAATATGGCGACCTAGAGTCGAAACTCAAGCACCAGTGTGTGCTACGGTTTCCGACAGTGAACATGGGTCTGGACAAGGTGACAGGGCTTTACTAGTAAAGCTATTTTATTGATGGAGAAACAATAGCACTGCTGCTCTTCGCCAGTACCGACACTTTAGCGGAATACGTGAAGGTCCACTTTGCACACCAGGGTTGAAGAACGTGATCTGATGTTCGAAATAAATGGTGATTAGCGAACTGCTTTTAGGAGAGGCCGACGGCGAAATTCTTGAAGAAGGTACTCTTGCCATGGCTGATAATGCTTGACGCAGTGCACAGACTGTGTCACACCAACTTAACTTTCCGTCATCCACCGATCTGAACACTCCATCGTCCACCGCTATTTCGGGCATCAGTTGAGCAATTTCTAGTTCAGATCCATGCTGTCGTGGATGCAGATGGTAGTCACATTGAGCAATGTTTGTAGCTTGGAACGAAAATATGGTTTGCTGTTAACAATTGTTACACTCTCATGTGGGAAATTAAGATGTGTTTCTTTCAATGATTTACTCGTTAATTCTCTTCTGCATATCCTTACAAAAGTTACCAAAATTTTTCATTGTCCTGATGTAACCACCTTCACACACATCTGAGTAGGAATCAGTATCTGAGTAGGAATCAGTATCTGAGTTGAAAATGGTTCAATTGGCTCTTAGCACTACGCGAATTAACACCTGAGGTCATCAGTCCCCTAGAACTTAGAACTACTTAAACCTAACTAACCTAAGGACATCACACACATCCATATCCGAGGCAGGATTCGAACCTGCGACCGTAGCGGTGGCGCGGTTTCAGACTGAGTGCCTAGAACCGCTTGGCCACTGCAGCTGTCCTATCTGAGTATAAATTTATATTAATAAACATACGACGGAAAGACGTATTATTGTTCATCTACCAGCCGCTAATGAGGTCTTTAGGGCGAGCTACAAACCAGGATTAGGGAAGGACAGAAAAGGTTATTCGTAAATGAGGTCATCCCGGCATTCATCTTACGCGAAGGTTTTTCGGATAGTGCAGAGTATATATTAAAGAAATCCTTATATAACGCTAGTGTTATAGTTTCTGAATCTCTTTCCCAGTCTTTTCGAAGTAGGCAAGGCAACAGATATCGAACACATCCAGAGAAGCGCTCCTATGTTACAGTAGCTCGGTACAGCTACATGATGGTTAGTGACCTTGAATGAAATTCTTTGGTGGAATGGGGATTTTGCTCTCAGAAATCCCTGATGGTCAAATTTAAAGGAATCGAATTCCAGAAAGACTCTACTACCTTCGTCGTATTTCTCGCGCAAGGGTCGCGAGAATACGATAACTGAGATTAGGATGTTTCCGAGCAGTATGGATGAAAATTTTTTTCAGACCTCTGCACAGTACTGATATCGCTGACAGTACGAATTATCCTCTGCCATGCACAACTCAAAAGCTTATTACAGTGTGTAATGGTTCTTTATTTACGTGACCATTACGGCACTCCAACCCCAGTTCTCGATACCAGTAATATCGTACTACTTTTCTGCGAAGTAGAAGACATATTTTTGTGACAATATTCACATTTCGTTTTATTAAGCTATAGGTACTCCGGTGTATCGATATATTATAGTGATATGGTTCTTGTGTGTATTCATTTCTGTGCGACTGTCGTAATCTTTGGTTTACTTGTAATAGTTTTGGCGCGAATGCGCACAGAGCAGTCTTTGTTTCACTTTGCAGAAGTTAAGTTGTTATTTCGCTTTGTAAAAGAACAGTCAAGTCTTGTGTTAGGTTAAAGTGGAAATTAAATATATGAAGATTGATACAAAACTGTTTTCTTGATGATGTGACAATTAAGAAGAACTATATGTGAATTTGCAGGAAGTCTAATAAAAATGTGGATCGTGAACACCAAGTCAAAAATTATTTCTACCATACCATTGTTCTGATCTGGGATTGTTTTATCATTAAGAATTTCCTGAAAAACACATTTGTTAGGTCTTCAAATATTGCTAAAATACAGATCTGGACCTTCTAGCAGTCAAAGTGGAATCCCCCTAGAATCGACAAGATGAGCCATAACAACGTCGACGAAATCTACGTGGGAATGCCGAAATTAATGACTTTTTTACAGTGACTTCATTGTTTCCATTCTGGCGATACCATTCACAGTCAATAACTTCGTTGTTGCCCGATAAAGTGAACATATGCTGCGTGAGAAACATTATTAATCTGATTTCTAAACTACTTTGGAAGTGGTGGTATTGTTGGAAGGGCATGTACAAACAATAAGAGATCATGGAGAATCATGCAATGAAACACACGTTAATTTAACTAACTTGTGTTTTTGATACTTCGCTGAATATAAAATTAATTCGTGAAGTAGCCTAAGATTAATGCTAGTAAAAGCCAGTTGACTATCTGATAAGAATGGTTAAATTGAAACCACAACGTAACTTAATGTATCCGACACTAAGGCTGAAGTGCAAGTTGCAGTTCGTATTGGGGAGGGTGATGTATTACTGTAATCGATGCAGTTGCTATAGCCGCAGTGCCAGTGTGGCGTAACGGCCATTTCGTCTATCTAGTAAACAGTGCACTTGTGAAATTTCCTGGCAGATTAAAACCGTGTGCCGGACCGAGACTCGAACTCGGGACCTTTGCCTTTCGCGAGCACGTGCTCTACCATCTGAGCTACCCAAGCACGACTCACGCCCCGTCCTCATAATTTAACTTCTGCCAATACCTCGTCTCCTACCTTCCAAACTTTACAGAACCTCTCCTGTGAACCTTGCAGAACTGGTTCAAATCAAATGGCTCCGAGCACTATGGGACTCAACTGCTGAGTTTATTAGTCCCCTAGAACTTAGAACTAGTTAAACCTAACTAACCTAAGGACATCACAAACATCCATGCCCGAGGCAGGATTCGAACCTGCGACCGTAGCGGTCTTGCGGTTCCAGACTGCAGCGCCTTTAGCCGCACGGCCACTTCGGCCGGCGCAGAACTGGTAGAGCACTTGCCCGCGAAAGGTAAAGGACCCGAGTCCGGCACACAGTTTTAATGTGCCAGGAAGTTTCATATCAGCGCACACTCCGCTGCAGAGAGAAAATCTCATTCTGGAAACATCCCCCAGGCTGTGGCTAAGCCATGTCTCCGCAATATCCTTTCTTTCAGGAGTGTTAGTTCCGCAAGGTTCGCATTAGGGCTCCTGTAAAGTCTGGAAGGTAGGAGAAGAGGTACTGGCATAAGTAAAATTATTAGGACGGGGCGTGAGTCGTGCTTGGGTAGCTCAGATGACAGAGGACTTGCCCACGAAAGGCAAAGGTCCCGAGTTCGGGTCTCGGTCCAGCACACAGTTTTAAACTGCCAGGAAGTTTCATATCAGCGCACACTCCGCTGCAGAGTGAGAATCTCATTCTAATACAGTTGTGCTCCAGTAAGTCTGCCTGGTGTGCTGTTTGTTAGCGAGCGGCTTATCTTGGAGTCTGATTTCACCGACTATCATGGAATTTTCCTACGACCATGCCACGATTAAATTAACTTCTCCTTTGCTTCATGAGCGACCAATGGCGAGTGAGGTAGAACGGTTTGTACTGGACGAAATGCATCTCCCGCCACAAGATGTTCACTGAATTCATTTTTCGATCCCCAGTACTTCTGTGTACGTAAAGCTGGCGAATGAAGAGCTGCCGGCCGGAGTGGCCGTGCGGTTTAGGCGCTACAGTCTGGAACCCAGCGACCGCTACGGTCGCAGGTTCGAACCCTGCCTCGGGCATGGATGTGTGCGATGTCCTTAGGTTAGTTAGGTTTAATTAGTTCTCAGCTCTAGGCGACTGATGACCTCAGTAGTTAAGTCGCATCGCGCTCAGAGCCATTTGAACCATTTGAATGAAGAGCTGTGCACCGTCACTGTGGGGCGCCACTATCATGATCTCAAGTTTCAATACTCTGAGGGCCTTGTAGGGACTGTCGTGTTTTATCATGCTGGTTTTAGCCTCCGAACGTTGAGCGTTCTCGAACTCTCGTTTGAGGTGCCGTCAAACATTGTGGTGCCCACCTTTAAATCTTATGTCAACGTCGTCGGTCACTTTGCTGAAAAGTGGAAGACGTTCGAAACCTACTGCGTGGTATCCTTCACATAAACGGTGAACTGAGGAAATCGTCCTCGGTTATTGCCAGCTACATGTCTGTCGTCATGTACGATTGCCAGTAGCGCACTTGTTTAGGTTGTGGCCAGGAAGGCCATGTCAGTTCTGAATGTCTCCGACTTAGGCTGCTCTCCCTGCGGTGTCCACTGTGTCCACTCTGAATTAGCCATTGACTACACGATGGGCGTTTTGCCTGTCTCCTCTGCACTTCCTCCAGAGGCTGTCCCGACCCCATGGTTGTTGATTGTTGCTGATCATGCAGCTGTGCTGACCTCCAATTTTCCACCGTCTGGCCGCATGCCGGAAGACAGCCGCCGCCGTCCGACTCGAAACAACGTGTTAGGAAACAATCGTCACAGGGGAATAGGGGGAGACAACACCGTACATCTTCCTATTGTCCTCTGATACTCTAGCACCAGACTACGCGACTTTATCCATCCAGACAATATCCATCTAAGGACATCGACCTTCCCACGCCTGCATGTGATGCGGTATCCTGCCATTCTGTGTCTGTATACTTGTGGGCACCCCCTCTATAGCGTTCCACTGAACCAGCCCGCCGCAGTAAAACTATCTTTTGGGCGGACGAAGTTGATGTTGAGAATGGACTTTCTAGAGATGTACAGACCGATGGAACTCCCTTCGTGGGATCGGCTGCCTTCCCAAAACAGTGATGTGCCCTTCCGAGGGAGGCAAAACAGAGAGCACCCTGTGCTTCCACCGCGTTTGCATCACCCATCCTCCCGGCGGTGGCAGCTTTTCAAACTTGTAGCCACGAAAAATGTCACTACTAATTGCACACGCCACAAACTGGCTTTACTCCATGACATGCTGTACACAGCAGGCATTGGCGTTGCCCTCCTTAAGGAAGCTCATATTGTAAACTCCCATGGCTTTACAGCACACGTCTCCCATGCTTCCCCAGCTGGTAAGGGGGTGGTGATTCTCCCACATGACAGCGTCCTCGTTAATGATGTTGCCCATCTCGCTGACGCCAAAGATATCCCTCTCACGTTTGGTAGCATCAGGACCATCAACGTCTGTACACCACTTGGTTTGGGTCGCTAACTCAAACATTCTACCTTCTTCTCCAAGGAAATCGCATCTCTCTTCCAGGGCCAGTAGAATGCGCAGATCATGGCAAGCGAGTTCACCCAAGTACTCAAAGATCAACTGCCACGTCACTCTCCGTGCCGGTGCTAATGCAGTTCTTCAGCACCTAAGCCCTAATGTCTCTAGGGAGCATTTTCATGGCGATCACATTTCACTAGCCATTAGTTTTAACATGGCAACTACACCAGCAACCGTTACGAAATTGTTTCGAATGAACAACAGCCCACAGTTGCACTAAGTACACTACTGGCCATTAAAATTGCTACACCACGAAGATGACGTGCTACACACGTGAAATTTAAGCAACAAGAAGAAGATGCTGTGATATGCTAATGATTAGCTTTTCAGAGCATTCACACAAGCTTGGCGCAGTTGGCGACACCTACAACGTGCCGACAAGAGGAAAGTTTCAAACCGATTTCTTATACACAAACAGCAGTTGACCGGCGTTGCCTGGTGAAACGTTTTTGTGATGCCTCGTGTAAGGAGGAGAAATGCGTACCATCACGTTTCCGACTTTGATAAAGCCTATCGCGATTGCGGTTTATCGTATTGCGACATTGTTGCTCTCGTTGGTCGAGATCCAACGACTGTTACCGGAATATGGAATCTGTGGGTTCAGGAGGGTCATACGGAACGCCGTGCTGTATCCCAACGGCCTCGTATCACTAGCAGTCGAGGTGACAGGCATCTTATCTTCATGGCTGTAACGGATCGTGTAGCCACTTCTCGATCCCTGACTCAACAGATGGGGACGTTTGCTAGACAACAAGTATCTGCACGAACAGTCCGACGACATTTGCAGCAGCATGGACAATCAGCTCGGAAACCACGGCTACGGTTACCCTTGACGCTGCATCACAGACAGGAGCGCCTGCGATGGTGTACCCAACGACGAACCTGGGTGCACGAATGGCAAAACGTCATTTTTTCTGATGAATCCAGGTTCTGTTTACAGCGTAATGATGGTCGCATCCGTGTTTGGCGACATCGCAGTGAACGCACATCGGAAGCGTGTATTCGTCATCGCCATACTGGCGTATCACCCGGCGTGATGGTGTGGGGTGCCACTGGTTACACCTCTCGGTCACCTCTTGTTGGCATTGACGGCACTTTGAACAGTGGACGTTAAATTCAGATGTGTTGCGACCCGTGGCATTACCCATTTTGCAGGTCCTGTACGGGCCTTTCTGGATACAGAAAATGATGGACTGCTGCTCTGGGCAGCACATTATCCAGATTTCTCATCAACTGAAGACGTCTGGTCAATGGTGGCCGAGCAACTGGCTCGTCACTTTACGCCAGTCACTACTCTTGATGATCTGTGGAATCGTGTTGAAGCTGCATTGGCAGCTGTACCTGTACACGCCATCCAAACTCTGTTTGACTCAATGCCCAGGCGTTTGAAGGCCGTTATTACGGCCAGAGGTGGTTGTTCTGGGTACTGATTTTTCAGGATCTATGCAGCCAAATTGCGTGAAAATGTAATCACACATGAGTTCTAGTATAATATATTTGTCCAATGAATACCCGTTTATCATCTGCATTTCTTCTTGGTGTAGCAATTTTAATGGCCAGTAGTATTTGTCTATACTACATCTTGGCCATGGTTTCAACTATAATAATATAGCCTTCTTCAGAAGTCATAAACTTTTAAAAATGAAAAACGTCTTAGCCCAGCGGCGGCGTAACGATCAATAAAATAAAATAACTCCAATAGACATAAGCATGTTTCTATCGCAAGTAAAACTACATAAGGCACCTTATGTAGTGAAAAATCACGTCAAGAGGAACGTCACTTATTTATGCACAAATACTGTGGTTAAAACGCTTCCTGTATCTAATTATGAGTTAGAATAATAGAAACCGATGACAATAAAATGCAAAATAAGAGTGTTCCGTCTCGGCTGCAACGATGTCATTCGAAAAAGCACATAATCGAAATGGGGAAATCTGCTACGTCCTTTTCAAAGGTTGCGTTATATGATTGAGGACAACCACGGAAATCCTAAATCTGGAAAGCCGAATGGTGATTTAATACGCCGTGTTTTCTATAGCATATGATTTGTAAAAGGTGATTTTTTTATCATTATTATCACTGTCTGGAAACAGACTATCTCGTAGGTATCCATTTAACAGCTGACAAACACCTGTTAAATCTATAAAGGGTCCTCTTACGGAATGGCCAATTCATTGAAAGCACTTGGTGGCACTTGCATCAGTATGGAAATTCTTGGAACGGAAGCGTGCTTCGGACTGTGCACTTTTCTGCAACGCCCACATAGAAGAACAAGTCCAATCACAAATTTCGTGTATGATTTTTACACGCTCCGAAACGGCGGAATTTGTTCTCGATAAATTTCCGAGTTCGCCGGAGGCCGTGATAAATTGTTTACCCAATAAATGCGTTTTCGTCTGACAGTTTTTGATGAATTGGCCTAATGGATGGCGGGCGGCCGGAGTGAAAAGCCGTCTTTCCGTCGGTGAGTGCGACTTCCGGCGGCAGACTCTTTTGTTAGCGCGCCAGCTGCCGATACGGCCTGCGGCGGCCCGGGGCTGTGCCGTGCTGCGCTGAAAGAAAGCCGCTCCCGCCAGGCGCCGAGAAGAGCTGACTGGCCTCGTTACCCAGTACTGAAAGTACTCGCACAGTGGCAGCACTGACTGTGCAGCAACACTAACCGACATACCAAAGGGGCAGCTACAACTTCAAACATGCACTTTAAACTCGACGTACATTTTCTGTTTTTGGGAAGCGTTTTTCACTTTATTGCACAAAAATGGAAAGCAAATGGTTTAGCTGCCATAAGTAAGTGCCTTTGCAAAGGTAGACACGGGATCTGAGATGTATCTGGATATATCAGTTATATCTTCGTATATCCATAATTAAAACTAATGACTTGGGACGTCGCCTGGTAGAATATATGTTAAAAAATGACATAATTCCTCCAGCTGTATTAAGGTGTTGGTTTTATTGGCTACTAGTTTCGATGTTGTTACAACATCTTCAGGCACATACTTGTTGACAGTAACCGTATGTGTCTAACACTAGTAGTCAGTGGTGAGTTTGCACCTATTGCTGTAATTTTGTTACATGTAGAGTTACTTGCCTGTGTATATGAAAACGAAAGTTGAGAACTATTGGTACATCTTTCAAATATAAACATGTAAGACCATTATATTTCTTGTACGTACATTTATGACTATTTCGATACACAAGCTATGCGCTTTGCAATCAGACATATGACGAAGTATTTTATACGACAACATTTTAATAAGTAGATAAAGAAAAGGTCTCTTCTACACCGTCCTTTATCACTTTACATATGTAATATATGTCCTTGTTACTGCATGATCATGGGTATGAAAGGTTTCCCTACGTGTGTCAGCCAATGATAAGGCTACTTTAGAATATATATACGATAAATGTTAGAAGTTGATTCGGAGCAGTTTGCGTCGTATCTGTAAGAATTTTGTATGTATGCATCGAATACTCTGATTCTCGATACTATAGGTGGACTACTTCCACGATATCGTATCTCTGGTGCTGAAGTTGTCTTAGTTACGATCTTTAACCACTAGTTATAACTATATATCAGTTACTACCTGCCTTCCACATGGAACACGCCTATCTCACTAAAAGAAAAAAAAAATCTCACCACTGACTACTAGTATTGGACACATACGGTTACTGTCAACAAGTATGGGCCTGAAGATGATGATGTAACAACTTCGAAACCATGTTGCCAATAAGACCAACACCTTAATACAGCTGGAGGAATTATGTCATTTTTTAACATATATCAGTTATAGTCGTAGGGTGATTACCGAAGATTAGTTTTTAAAAACATAAAGCGCTACATAAGGACATGTGTTTGGATCTATGTTGAATCTTTAACTGCAAGGATGTTTTCAGAATAAAGACCCCAATAACTGAAATCATTAAGAAATTACTTTCCCTGCACTTCGGTTGCAGTTGCGGCTGGAGCTCATTATCTGCAAGAGGTGCCTGAAGTTGCTGCAGAAACAGTCATTGCATCAGCACCAACAACTTGCATGACCAATAGACCTGTATCTCAGATCAATGAACTATCCCTCACAATGAAATTTAAAATGAAGAAAAATAACAATAATTTATGAAGTGGTTACTGAGGAGAAGTAATGAAACAGAGGAACAGAATTGTGTCTTTCTTTTTTGAAAGATGTGTTTGCAAAGGTGCCAGTGTGGTTGATTTATAGAGTAGCAACTTTATCTGTTCAAAACATAACGGCCAATTTAAGCTGAAATCAGCTGTACCTCCAGCGTTATCCAAAACATGACAATTATTTCCATTAATACTCATTTTTGAGATAAACGAGTAGACGTTACGTGGTGATAGGATACACTCAACAGTCTAGCTCTTACTCAAAACTGTGAAAGTATTTTCTACGGCCGTTGGCACAATTAAACGAAATTAAAAATAAAATTTCTGAGACGACAAACCAGACAATTTTCATAATCTTAGAATACTAGATTATGGAACAGGGAAGTGGGTGGACGGAAAAAGACAAACAGCGAGAAATCACAAAATAGTTCTTTGAGGAATAGAAATTTAATTAACATCATTCAGAGCAATTTCTTCCTTCTTAATGACGATGTATTCACATCCCTTAAACTAAGCTAACTTTTACAGAAAATTAACTCAAAAACACATACTTTTTACGAAAATAGCTTGCCTTCAATAAAACAATTTGTACGCATTCTTAGTTACTTAAAAATCAGTTTCATTAAAAATCAGAATTCTGTATCAGTAAAATATACACTGAATGGAAAAAATTCAGTTAGAGACATCACCTATTCAACATAACAACAAACAAATGGTAGAAATTGATGTCTGCAGCCCTCATGTATGCTCATCAAAGATGAAATTAACGCCTGACATTATCATAAGTGCAAGACCTTAATTAATCGTTTCTCAGGATTCGCAAAATGAAAATGCGCTGAATACTACTTCCGAAGTTCGTCGATGTGTACGTTACGAATATAGTTTCTCCATGATATACGCTAGCTGATTTTGAATGAAAAATAAAAACAAAAATCGATCATCTATTTCCCCCTCCGCATCATGTATGCAGACTAGGCAATATAACATTACTTTTCCCTTTAAAGTTATCATTTGCGGAGAAAATATCTATGCACACTTAGCTGAAATACATACAGTTTGCAATTGAATCTTCCTCCTAAACCGAGACCAGAAAACATCGTTGTTATACAGCCTTCATTGCGATATTCCTCTGTTCGCTACACTGCGTATGATGAACGGTCAACTGTTATCTAGATGTCAAATGAACGATATAGGTTATGAATACGGGTTGTGGTTCTTTTGGACAAAGGGAACTATAATGAGAGGAACTACGGTCCTGTCGAAGCACAAAAAGTGAACTTATTCCTCTGTAAAAGACTCCGACAGAAAAGGGAGAACTGTCTGCACCATATCCTCATTCAGTTTTCTTCGCCAAAACTTTTCGCAAGCGAACATATTCGCGACCATTTAACGCAGACTATTCTAAATACTTTAGCCAGTTCCTCTCTGCAGCTTAAACCTTCATATTCATCATCTCAGTCTCACTGCTACTCTTTTCAACTTACTTTTCCCGCTATTCTTACGTGTTAAAAACTACGGTCAAAATACGCCCCCCACCTCCCTTCCACGTAAACCAGTCTGGGAGGATCCAGAATCCCCAAGCCTATGTATGGTTCTCCATTCATCCATATTTTTCAGTTTAATTTACTTCATTGTTGCTTCTCACTTTTGCTCTCGTTGCTTCTACCTCCATCAATTTTTCTTTTCCTTTCCTGCCATTGTGTATCACTGGGCATCAGTATCTCCTCTCTTTCTGGCTCCCACTGCTATTGGGTTCATCCATCTCATTTTCTCTTTCACTGTCATTTTGTATCTACCACCATCACTGTCTCCCCTCTCCCTTCCTCCCACTGGCACTGCCTTTTGTCTCTTCCCCCATCTTTGTCTCTCTGCTACTCACTTTCAGCAGAAAAAAGGACGAATATGACTGCAAGAAAAAATTTTTGTGACGAAGGCGAAATGAGGGTGGATGAGGCTATTTCCCCATTTTTCTATCAGGGTTTTCTAAAGAGGAACGTATTCACTTTTTTGTGCTCTGATAGGAGCACCTTTCCTCTAGTTCCGTTCTTGGAGAGGAATTCTGCCACATGCAAGATACCTTTGCTGTTTGTGCGCTTATAGGAGCACTTTTCCTCTAGTTCCGTTCTTGGAGAGGAATTCTGCCACATGCAAGATACCTTTGCTGTTTTGTTTTCACCTAGACATGTTTCAGAACTTTTGTGCTATCTTCAGTGAATTCATTTGTTTATTTTTTGGGCAAAATTGTTGTTACATGTTAAACTTTAAAGAAACTTCTGGAAAAATAAGTGTATTTGTAAAATGAGCGTTATTGTCAAACAATTTTGCAATAATTTGCATAAAATACAGAGTTGAGACATGTATCACTGTTTTGAAGTATTCTATGTCGTTTACTTGCTATGTGTCCAAAGGCTCTAGATTTGTACTACATATGGAAAGAAACTGGATGAATGCATTTCCTTATATACCTCACATGAAACATTTGATGTTTATGCTAGTAGCTTTAATTCCACTAAGCAATCTACAGCTTGTCATCTGCAAACAGCAAAACATTATACTTCTGTTTATTATGTATTTCCGATCCCGAACCACTATGTATAACGTTTATTCATCGAAAACCCCCCGGCTTACGATATGTATTTTAAAAGAGTAAAAACGTTATTAGAAATATTTTACTGAATTTGCTGCCTTTCCAGTTTTACACGTTTTTCGGCAGTAATTCTTTTCATGTTAAGAACATTGTCACCACGGTACGACTTTGGGCATATTTGAAAAGGTTTAATGTGCCCATTGTGGACACAGAACTTGTCAGAAAGTATTACTGGTGAAAAATTGCTGACCTCATAACCCTTACGATGACCCTAGAACCCTTACTGCAATTTCACTACTAACGGTACTTTGCGGTCAGGCGTGTCAATTAGCATCGTATTAATTAAATTCGGGGAAGAATTAAAAAGGGGAAAGTAATACGAAACTTTAATAACTGCACATTATTACTAAGAAGCAATATAATGAAAAGTAATAAAAAGCATAGTAGCAAAGACCAAGCGGTACAGAATGATATAGGGCGCGCTTGTTTTTTAGTACATATAAAATAACATGTAACAATTATTGAGCTCTCTACCTTCAGTTATCCCGATCGGGCTAGTCGATGAAAAAGTGGTAAGCGAGTGAGAAATTTGTTAAGGAGATTATTTAAAGACTCTTCAAACACGTTTAAAATACATTACGTGTAACGAAGTGATCAGAGACGTTTATTGTCGGGAGGAGTGAAAATGAATCCGACAAAACACTTTGGTTTGGGGATTAAAGGGACCAGACCGCTACGTTCATCGGTGTGGGAAAAATACTCTTGGGAAGCTATTATGGTTGTGGAACCCACGAAAGTTGTGCGCAACGGAAAGGTATAGTTTACGTAATTCTGCATTTTATAAAATTGTGAAACGCGTTTGCGCGGAATATTAATAGAATCTTATCCTTGGACGGTTGCGTTGGGTAACTGATACAAACAACGTGCCAGCATAAAAAATAGTTCGCTTATTAACTACCAGATATTAATTAACGGGGACATAAAATACTAAAAAAGAAGGATAGGATCATCACCTTCAATCCCGATTCATATTTCATATTTAATTAGTGCCAAGAAAAGTGTTAATAAACAAACTACATTTCAGTTTTATCCACGATTTTAGCTTCATTACGTAGTCTTGACTACATGATAAACAATATCTGTGAAAGTTGTATGCAACGTATCGTCATAATATTTAGCCAACCAATATTGTGGGACACCAAAAAATGTCAATGCATGGAATTGTTCTTACAGCGGATGTATAATGTGTGAGTGCGACGAACTATATTGAGAAACTGAACATCCATTACGTACTTGCATGTTTATCTGCGAAAATGGTCTTTGTCGGTACATCAGCATAGAGTTCGAATAGAATCGCTGGAACATTGCAAACCATTCAGATTAATCGAACATCTAAATACGAATAATGCTGGTACCACCAGGATGTGTTCTTTCTCCTCACCCCCGTGGCAGTAATTGAATTAAGAGTCAGAGGGGAAATACATTTGAATCAATTGACGACCATTGAGTTAGCGTCAGGAATTTTCAAACGTCCACTGCCGTGTATGAAGGCGAGTGACACCACGAGTGCTAACGTCGATCGATGGGTGTCGTCGTGATCGTATTGAATGACATTGAGCGGTTACACTACGTCAGTTAAAACTACATTTAACCGAAGTCCAACTACTACCAGCACATTTTGCGTGCGTAGGTACGATGAGTTTGAACGTTTGCATGTCGGATAACGATATCGAAAAAAGGTTCAAGACTCCCCGAGAACATCCATCACCTTAAGAACACGTGCTATCCCAACAAGTCATACTTTTGTTGGCCAAAAATCAATGTTTTTTGGATGTATCTTGATAACGAATAAATGTTTCGAAAACGGAAAAATGATGTATCTTGATGAACGCCTAAGGAATATACAGCTAATGTTAGAGCATCTGGCTACGGTCAGTTAATCAGGTAATTGCCCTCCACGGTGCCAAAATGGCTGAAACCAATTTTTGCGGTTTTCTGCATAATTGTGGTAACGTGGAATCTCTTAATCTCAGTACTGAGTAATGATATCAAAAAATCTATCGAAACTCCCCGAAAATAGCATCTTAAGAACAAATGGTAAAAATTTAGAGGATCTGTCATGAACAGCAATAATGCAAGTGGCCGTCCCCACAACTGGTTCTTTTCGTACCGAAAAGTCATTGTTTCTTGGGGTATTCTCAGGAACCACCCATGAACCAATGGTGCTTTTATGAACTGTGCAAGGTCCAAATTAAACTACAACTAACGCGAAACAACGAGCCGGTTTGCTCAACTGGCCTCCGCTGGAGGAAGTGAGCAAATTCTCAAATTTTGATCCTGTACTATAAGATAGTGAGAGTATGCCTGTTTTTCTGATGGGTATACGAATGGCCATTATGCCCAGTGCTATCCAAAACAATTTATCTATTGTCTCTGTGATCTATTGCACTTATTATAAGACGATAATTTGTGATTCACTGTTCTTCGATTGTCATTTTGTAGCGATCATTCCATATAATGCTTTGCTTATGAAATACTGATGCAGCACGAGTTTCAAAAGACGGTAGCACAGTATGTTCTTAAGTTGCCTGACTGCGTCAGTTCTAAGTATAATGGTTAGTTATTTTCTCTTGTAGTTAATGTGATACAGAGAGATTTCAAGCCTTAGTTTGCTGGTACTTGTGAAGCTTGAACTGGCTTGTTAAAAAGTGAGTCTTTGGAATCATATTCATTAACCATTTCTTCTGAAATTTCCCGAACTAATTTTCAGTATTGAAACTTCCTGGCAGATTAAAACTGTGTGCCCGACCGAGACTCGAACTCGGGATCTTTGCCTTTCGCGGGCAAGTGCTCTACCATCTGAGCTACTGAAGCACGACTCACGTCCGGTACTCACAGCTTTACTTCTGCCAGTACCTCGTCTCCTACCTTCCAAACTTAACAGAAGCTCTCCTGCGAACCTTGCAGAACTAACACTCCTGAAAGAAAGGATATTACGCAGACATGGCTTAGCCACAGCCTGGGGGTTGTTTCCAGAATGAGATTTCACTCCGCTGCAGAGTGAAAATCTCATTCTGAAATTTTCATTATTGTTTAAACAATTCCGAATTTCTTTTTGCAGGTTCAATAGATAGAAAAAGTGGTCCACCTACTGATTTCCTGACCTTATAATTTCTGCCTTAGGATGGACAGAGGGATAAGTTGGGGAAAGGAAGCGAACGTCACTGAGGTAGAGTGGAATATCTTTAGGGACGATGAGGGTAGGCAAAGATATGTTCTGGAACCTTTTTCAACATTTATGATAATTGTTATATCTTCCTCCTAGAGGATGACGAACGCGGTAGCCTTATATAAATTTTTGCACAGAATTGCATGCATATCTCATCCTAATCTCTCTCTCTCTTTCTCTATCTCTCTCTCTCTCACCCCCCCTCTCTCTCTCTCTCTCTCTCTCTCATATATATATATATATATATATATATGTCCCCTCCTCTCGCTCTCTCATTCTCCCACTCTCCCCCCTCTCACTCTCCCACTTTCTCCCTTCACTCTCCCACTCTCACTCTCCCACTTTCCCCTTCTCACTCTCCCACTCTCCCCCTCTCACTCTCCCACTCTCCCCCTCTCACTCTCCCACTCTCCCCCTCTCTAACTCACTCTTTCTCGCTCACTCACTCACTCTCGCTCACTCTACCTTCTCCCATTCCCTCCCCATCTTTCTCCAGTTGCATTAATTTGTGGAGGTAAAGAATTGTCATTCCCAAGCTGGAGAATTTCTGACTTACGCAACTGACAGTGAAGTTCGGGCTAATTCACGTGAAGGCATCACATTTTTTTGCAGGGCTCATGAAATGACATCACAGAATCTTCCACGATGAGAATCTTTGAACAAGGCAGCCGTGGCTGGTAGCTGCATGAGGATGTTACTCGTAGCACATGACATGACATCTTGTAACCTGCTCCTATACAGTTTGCTGAGCATTAATGAAATTAACCTCACTATCTCCTTGTTCAGTTTATTTATCATTATACAATTTTAATGTTTATTGCTGGAATACTGTGGTAAAGATATGATAGTTCTCACTTCTGTCTCTTTATACTGGCCCTTTCTCTGCAACCGACGTTACCAAAAATATTATCACAAGGTGTTTAGCTTGTTGACCCCTTGGATTTCAGCCATAATTTCGCGATCGCATAGGTATTCAGAACTACAGACGGGTACTGAAATGCACATGCTCTTCTGTGTAACACTGCTTTATCATGAACCAAGTGATTCATAGTAGCATTTGTCGCTCACCATTCGTATTTACTATTTATATGTGCAGTGTCTGTTGTTTCTGATATGTCCAAAAAAACAGACACCATGTATATCAGTATATGTAACTCAACAGCAATTAACTTACATTCAGTGCAGATGCAGTCTTCGTCCGACCTCTTGCAGCAATCAATATGAGGCTGCGAGCAGTGAGGATAACGGACAGTAGAAGCTACATATGTAGTTTGCGAATTGGGTAGATGGGAATTTGGGCTGGATGGGAAGCGTGCTTAACGTTAACACTGGTGTAAAGCAGGAAACCGGGGCTCGAAGTCCAGTCTGGCTTGTCGTCATTGAATTTTTTCAGTGAGTAGCTGTGGCTAGCGTCGGAACTACAGTTTCGTCATGTGTTTAGTATGTACTGTGCTTTTTTATCATTTGAGGAATAAATGTGTGTGATGTCACACGTGTTTTTCTTTCAACTATTTGCAACATATAATTTTTCATCACTACATCTAAACCAGCAGACACAGTATTCTTCAAGTTGGGTAAGCTGCACCATACACTTCGTAAACAATGCCTAACGTGACCAAAATACTATATTTACGCTTGTGACTGGCCTCTTTGTTATCTGTGTTTCCTTAGTGAAAATAAAATTAGAGTATTGTTCTGTATTGGATCGGCAGTATTTTCCTATATTGGACTGATTATTTGGAGTGGTCCAATTTAGGAAAGTAAATTCAGACCAAATGAGGCACGTTTCTAAATAATATTAAAATCAGTTATTACAATGAGCACTGAAACTATTGTTTCAATTTCATAATCAATGTTTTTAAAGATAGTACCAAAACGTGGTAAATATGTTACATGGTTAGAAGATATGATGGAAAGAACAATATCTGCCTACAGAAATAGCGATATAGGGTTGAATTGTTGAGCACATAGGTGCAATGTTCCGAAAACCACCTCCAAGAGGCATGTTGATGGTGTTAATGTAAAAGTGGTGGAGAAAACAGTGTTTCGGAAGAAGCCGTCCTCAAGAAGTGAAAAAATAGCCGGTAAATCAAATACTGCTATGGGAAGAAATATTTTTTGACCCAGCGAAATATGACATCCAAAGCGTACTGTTAGAAATCCTGAAAAGTGAACAGTTTACTCCATTGATTCAGCTGGGAGTTATAAATGGCTTGGGACAAGTGGTATTACAAACTTATCTCCGCTCATTCTAAAATGTCACTCAGCCAGCCGAATCAATCCCTACAGTCAGAGATCGTAGATTTAGAAAGGAGAAACTTAATTTTTTTAACACATTACAAAATATTGTCGACGAAAATGAATGTATGTTACACGAATTTCAAGTTATTTAAAAGTGCTCAGTCCACTGATCATTAACTTCAGAAAATTTTAGCATGAAGTTGATGCGATAACAAGTGGCGGATGAAGAAGCAAGTAGTTTGTTGCATGAACGCTGCCAGGATGTTTGTGGCTTCCATGCTTATATTTAATAGACTCCAATTTAAATTTGAGCTCTCAGCAAGAGAACCTCCAAGGACTAAATCTGCATGATCACAGAGGGGTGAGTCACAAGTGAGCAATGGCTCGAACACTTTAAAATAACTGTGAAACAGAAAAAATGCAAGTAAAGGTTCCTTTTGCTCTATGGGCACATTGCACTCGCTACTGATGCTGTTAATCTGGCAAGACATAATGGAGTTATTTTCTCACGCTTCCTGTATATACTATGCACCGGCTGCAACCCTTGCATGTGGCCCTTTTTAAGCCTCTCTCTGTGTTCTACGATCAGTTTTCAATACTTGGAAGAGTGAACAACCTGCACAGTCTCTCACACAATTTCAGATAATTGAAATACTCGATAATTCATTTGTGCGAGCTGAAAGAGTTGCCGTTGCTATAGACCGGTTCAAAAGTATTGCTATTTGACCTGTTAATGTAAATGTTATTTGATTCCAGCAATTTGGCAGCAGTAAATTCATCAAAAGTTTCAGCAGAAACTTCAGCCAAGGTTTCAACACGAGATTCTGCAGGACTTATAGCGGAAGGCGCAACAGCAATTGCTGTAGGGTTTGACGTAGGATAATCTACTGAAAGTGATGTCACTTCTTAATAATATGAAAGCTCTCCAACATGAAGACAAAGAAAATATGTCCGCTGCGTATAACCAAAACAATGAGAAAGACAAAACGACAGACTGTACACTTCTGACTTCGTCTCCTTGTTAGAATAAGCTGCAAAACAAAGACACAAATAAACACTTTCCTGCCAAAGTAGTATCGAAGAATAGCATAGTCACCTGGTTTTGTAAATAATACACAGATGAACAGATGGAGAAGACTGAATGTATGCAGTGTTGAGAGAGGACGAACACAGACTGCACTAGAGTGGGGCCAAAGGATATTGTTGTAAGTTCTTGTGATCAATGAAGTCAGATTACTTAAGTGAATTTCCAAGTTATTTTCATTTCTCTTCTTGGTGGCCACACAAAAGAAAAATTGTGATGAAATTGGATCAGTGGTATTATTTTCGTCATGGCTGAATTCAAGACAAGAAACTGAAGGGTTAGTGTAAGTGTTCTGAAATTGGGATAATGTGGGCTGAAACAAAAAAAATTCATTTATTCCTTACAAAATTCAGTTTGATTAATATTTGCGTGTTGTGATTCGCCAATAAATTTGTTTCTATGTGCACATATCTTTATAATTTGTCACTCTTTTGGTTCAAATCCTATTGTTCTTAGGTAATCTGATATGAGCTACTCTCTCCTGCTATCAGATAAGTGCATTGTAGAAGATGCATGAGGGAGCAGAACAGCCGAGATATGAAGTGTTGTGATTTTCAACTTTCTAGTGTATCAATGGGTACATCAGTTCCAATACAGAGTCCTATGTGTTCAAATTCATACGATGTCAAAAAGAAGAGACGGTGGTTAGTGTTCGTGCGTGTATCTGTATTTTCCTGTTAGTAGAGAGCTAGTTTAGTATTTCCATTAATGTTTTGTTTTTGTGTTGGTATAACTGCCAGAGTAGGGACAACATCACATTCACTATAGCTGTGAAGTTTAAGTACACACTAATAGGTTAAGATCACTTTCTGAATGATTCTCCCTATTCTTAGCTGAATGCGTTATCTACCGAAGTACTACACACGTCAGGTGTTCTAACATTATGTTTAAGTACATAAGACTGCTTACTAGGAATTGCGTAATTTAGGTTTTTCTGGGTGTGTTATTTATTTATTTGCGTGTTCCTGACTTCCAGTGTCCCCTGTCATTACAGTTATGATGTCATACTTAAACAATGAACGAACTGAAGCATTTTGCCCAGTACTGGGCTTTCTGTATACATATTTGTCAATATTTTTTCCATGTATCTTGGATGTGAAAGTTTAGTGCACTTCCGATTATTGATGGAGGACATTATAAACGTCAACAGATTTTCCCCCTCCCGTTCTGTTTGTATTCTGCGAATAGATACGTATACCCAAGACTTTAGTGATAAAGATTTATTCCATTTGTTTACTCGTATTACCTAGGAAACAAGTTGAAATTAAGCTATTTGTCAGTTTGTAATTTCAATTACAGTAACTTTTTATGCCAGTTGCTGTAAGGAAAGTGATTGTCATAAACAGGGGACAGACTGAAAGTAATTCCGTAATACTCAACACCCATTTCACAAAAAGTAATGTTGTGAAAGTCAGCTGACATTGTGCGCTCATTCGATCCACATCACAGTTACGTGGAGGATCATCCTTCCTCCTTAACTTACAAAAGGAATTCGCTAGCTCCACACCACATCCCGTTGAACAAAATTCAATGTATATAATCCTGGACGAGGTTTCGGATTGGACAAAACTGTTACAAAATTCATCACTCTTAATGATGTAAAGCATTCAGACGTGAACTTGGGCCATACATTACTGGTTCACAGAGGTGGCCTTAACGGCACCTGTATGTGTTTTTATTTTTTTGAGAATCTCTAAAGAACTGTGTTTGTCACCAAACCCACAACCACTGATAACTTCAAACTGTGCATCGAGGAAGCTTGTCACTCTGTGACGAAAGCAGCTTTACGTCTACATGAAAGTCGTTCAGAAGTGCACAGTGAGTTGTGCATTCAAGAAAATGGGCACTTGTTGGACAACCTTACAACGTACTTATACTCTATGGTAGGTGTTAACTGTGACCGCGTACCCAGTATTCCGCTGTTACTAGAATCAAGGCATTGAATGCGAAGATTAGTGCTTACCGATAGAATATAAATAGTTGCAACTTGATTGCTGTCGCATGGGTATTTGCTACTACGTACAACAAGGATCGAAATGTAAAAAATGGTAGCAAATTAAAATCTCACTACAATTACCCGTTCTTTTGAATGCTAGAATTTAGTTCAAAATAGCTTGGACTGCAGAATAAGACATTCTTCAGCTTGAAATTGAACAAAAATTTAAATTTAGTAAATGGCTGTAATGCCTTTAAAACCGAGTGACAAAGACGAATCTGGACTAAATCACACATGCTAACTTACATGTAAAAGATACGTGTGACATGACCATAAAAGATACTGATTTGGAATACAGATCCGTTAGTGACCATAATGATCACCAACAATGAGCAACAAATAGCAACACTTTATGGAAAATATAATATTTGACCGGTTATACGCAACAGATTGTTGATGCACCTACTCAGTGCAGTATGGATACCCAGTATTTACAGTTGTTTACCTTAAGGTCGATTGCGTCCTCTCGTTCTTATTTTTGCGTCTGATTTCTGAAGTTTAAAGATTGTATCCATGTTTTATGCCTTTGATATCCACAAAAGAGTCTTGTACATAAGAACTGAGTGCACATAGGAACAGTACATCATCACAAAGAATTCGTTGTCACAAACTGGTGATACAACCCCTAACAGCAAAGCATGGTTATGGCATTCTTTTTGTCAACATATTTATGGGTTCATTCCATCTTAAATGACATCCAATATTCCATCCTAAAAACTTAGTTACACAACATTACATTTTTGGTCTATGCATAATGCGCCAGGGTTATTTTCCCTATTTATGCTGAAGTGCATATATGTTGTTTTCTTTGTGTTAGATTTTAAATTATTACATCCAACCTAGTGGTAAATACCACTGAGAGTTTAGTTCGCTTCCTCATCTAGTTATGGTTTTTTATTCATGACTATTAAGTTTCTGACTCAGGAAAGAGAATTTTTTCTCGATGTCTCATCCAGAAAGTGGTTCATACGCATTAAGAAAAGAATTGGACCAAATGTACGGCCTTGAGTCCCATCTATATTTATATGCTTATTGTTTGACGATTGTTTTACTAAACATTTATGTTCACCAGATCTGTAAACTATATTTATTTTCAGCACAATATTTTCTAGGTAAGACAAGAACCACTCGTTGGCTATCCCTCTTACACCTGGTGCTCCTACCTACTTTAGTAGTATTTTATTGCCAACAGTGTCAAAGGCTTGGAAAACTCTAAGAATATGCCCATTACAAAGTAACCCGTACCAAGAGCTTCAATTACCGTTTCTGTGAACTCTGCAATAAGCAGTGTTGTACTCCTCGCACTTCGAAAACCAAGCTGTGCTTCTTAAAATCTCTTAATCATCTCTATCTTTCACAAATGATCCAATTATTTTAGAATATGCAGACAGTAATTAAGCTGATCTGTATTTTTCAACACTCTTCACACAAACTATCTTTAGTAATGGCACAGCTCGTGTGTGCTTTAGGCACTCTGGAAAAATACCTGAACAGAAGGCCTCATTTATTATGTTCGCTAATGAGGCTTGTGCCCTCTCAATTCACACCTTCAGAAGAGAGACTGGATCTCGTCTATACCTGCTGAATTTCATTTTTTCAATTTTTGTATTGTATTCTTGACTTCAAGCTCTGTTGGGGTTTACAATATTATTTAACTTCCTAAGTAACTCATTGTTAATGGTACAAATGTTTTGAGAAGATTTTGTAGCAACTTCTCAGCAATACCAGACAAATAGTGCGTTGCAAAATTTGCCAGTTTCTGAGGATTTTCTTTTGTTCTACCCCTGTATTTGATGTATTTTGTTCTACTCATGTCTGCCTTTCCAGTTTTTTGTTTTATGACATTCCACATCACATTGCCCTTATATTTCCTGCATTACATTTCAAAATGTAATTTAATGATTTTTTGCTCAAGGTGTGGTTTAGTGCAGTTCTTATTCCAAGAATAGACTAATTTTCATTTTTTGGGAAGACTTTCTAATACCCGCAGTTATCTATCCGTTTTTCTTAGCTGTTGTTGTAGAAGTGGCTTCTTTTGGAAATGTCGCCTGAAAAATTAATTTGAACTATATAAAGCATTTAGAGAAGTTAGCATCTACGTTGTTTTCCGCATACACTTCCTTCCAGGTTTGATTTGCTCGTGCCTTAAACAAACTACCTATCTCACATTATTACAAGGTTCTCTTGTAAGCCTGCAGTTCTGTGGGTTTTACCAAGCCTGTCTCTGGCTTTATTATCTAACACTAATTATCAGAAATGTTTTGCACTTTTTCCTGGCGATACCTGTCGGTAGTTGGGCTGACTGACAGTAAAGTTTTAGTTAACTTAACATCAGTGCTTGCCATTGGTGGCAAGTTAAAGAGCTTAAGAGTGTTAGAACACGGATGGCTGTCGGTTGAGCTGCTTAGCAAACCCTACGATGTTATAGTCCAGTGACCTACTGAGAAGAGAAGTTTCCCATAAGATCATGCAAATGGAAATGAGAGTGTCGCACAATATAAACGTCTTGTTGAAGGTCATTAACGGTGGTGGTCAAATGAAGCGAGAAAATATGGGGATCGCAACACACATGGATAAGTTAATGAAAGGAGGGATCATCTACCTTAACAGAAAGAAGTTACCACCATAGCAATCACCTTCATTTTCATGAAGCATCAACGTATGAACTACCCAGTAAGACAAGCAAACGAACATTTAATCAAAGTATAAGGGATTATGCAGTGTGGTGAAAAAGTCATGGGACAAAGGTGTGCACATATACCGATAAGGCAAAGCATAACACTACTACCCACCGTGATGCTAGATGTCGCCTGGTGGCTTTATGGCAGGTGACGCGGTAACAAAAGTATGAAACCTGAGCAGACGCGGACGGAGGATCACCCTAATGAAGATATGAGCTGCAAATGGGGAAATTCATTGACATAAGCGACTTTGAAAAGGTCAGATTATTACTACGCAGAGCCGGTGAATGTGTATCTCAAAACGCGAAGCTGGTTGGGTGGTCACGTGCTACTGTCCCGAGCATCTACGGAAAGTGGTAGAAAACAGTGAAACTACCACAAGATTCTTAATAGTAGGACTTCCACCACTCTTCGCAGAACGTGGGGTTCGGAGGCTTGTTTGCTGTGTAAAGTAGGGTGGATCGAGGTCTATGGCATCTCTGTGAAAAGAGGTACACGCACAAGTGTCGTACTTTGTTGAACATGAAGGTCCGCAGCAGAACACCCCGACTTGTTCACATGCTAAGCCAGCGACAGTGTCAGTTATGGCTGCAATGACATGGAACCATCGAGATTCGACGATCAATGGAGACGTGATGGCTCATCGGGTGAATCATCTCCACAAACGCCGTCATCGAGGTGGACGGCGGCTCGAAACGTGCAGCGCCCCTCGGACGCAGACTGATGGAAGCCGTATTATGCTATGAGAGGCAGTTTTCTGCACTTACATGGGACCTATGGTAGTAAGCGAAGACACGCTGTCAGGCGCGAACTATCTACATCCCTTGATGCTTCATGTCTTCCCCGACGTCGATGTCATTTTCATTCGTGTAATTGTTCGTGTCTCGCAGCCGCAACCGTGCTACAGTGGTTTGCAGAGCTTCATTGTGAACTGAAATTGATGTTTCGGCGACCAAATTGGCCTGATGTAAATCCTATGGAACCATGTGAGTTGCTATCGGGAGCCATCACAGCGTACGCAAATCAGCGGCCCTTTTTTATGTCAATTACATCACTTGCGCATACATCTAACTCTACATACCTCCAGAAACCTATCAACAAACTGTCAGATCCCTGATGCGCAAAATCAGCAATATGTTTCGTTTTAAAGATGGACAAACAAGGTATTAAGCAGGGTATCATAATATTTTGGCTTATCATTGTATACAGATGATGGTAGTACCGCATAGACATGATAGAAAAGGGCAGCGCGCTACTGGAGCTGTCACTGGTGCTCAGATGCTTCATATGAACAGGCTTCTGGCGTGATTACGGCGGCACGACAGAATTGAACAGACTTTGAAGGAGAGGCAATTGGAGCTAGAAGCATAGGACTTTCCATTTTCGATATCATTTGGGAATTCAGTATTCTGAGATCCACAGTATACAAATTCAGGCATTTCCTCTCACCGCGGACTATGCAGTGATCGACGGCCTTCATTTAACCACCAAGAGCAGCGGAGTTTGCGTAGAGTTGTCAGTGCTAAAAGACAAGCAACACTGCATGAACTAACCGCAGAAAACAATGTTTGACGTACGACGAACGTATCCTTAGGGCAGTTCAATGGAACGTGGCGTTAATGGACTGTAACAGCTGACGACCCACGCTAGTGTTTTTTTTTAACAGTACGACACGACCTACAGTGCGTCTCCTGGGCTCGTGACCTTATGGGTTGGACCTAGATGATCGGAAAACCTTGGCGTATTCACACGAGTACCAATACCAGTTGGTAGGATTCGAGTGTTACACAGATCCCCACGAAGCCATGGACCCAAGTTGTCAACAAGACAATGTGCAAGTTGGTAGTAGATAGATAATGTTGTGGCCTGTTTTTACATGGAATGGGCGGTGTCCGTTGTTACCATCGGTCACTTGGAGACCTTCTGCAGTGATTCATGGACGTCGCATTCCCAAACAACGAGTGAATTTTTCTGGATGACAATATGGCACAGTCTGAGCGAATGATTTGGCCACCCAAATCTCTAGACATGAATCCCATCGAACATTTATGGGACATAATCGCGAGGTCAGTAAGTTCACAGCGTCCTGTGCAGGCAACTCTTTCACAGTTATGTACGACTATAGAGGCAGCACGGTTCAGTATTTCCACACTGGACTTCCTACGACCTGTTGACCATATTGCTGCACTGTCAGCTAGCAGGAGGTCCAACACGATATTAGGAGCTACACCACTTCTTTGGTCATCTCAGTGCAGTTGTAAAATCTAGCCATGGCACAAATAGGTGAACACGATGAAAACATAATTATGAGATTGAAACGCGGATACAGGAAATGACTGAAAGGATGGTTCATTGATTAAAGAGAGAAACCTGAAAACCAACTGTGATTACCAAGCAAGATCGCCAAAACGATGGGAGCAACTACCTGGATGCAAAACATTATAACTGTGCAATTATCTCCTGATGGGAGTTAACTAACATAGCGTTCCTACTGAATACTGGCCCCCTCTTGCTATACTCCTACAGCGCGCAAGTGGAAAGGTGGCAGTAGTAACGGCTGGAGATTCAGAGGCTAGCTTGGTCTCTCTATTCACTATTGAAATGGACACATCGTTCTATATGCCGGCAAGACGTACCTCATCGATTTCCCAGCATCACGTCTTTTCTCTTCGGTCCACAACTGTCTCGTGATCTCTATCTTAAAGTTCTGAAACTTGACAGTTTCTACCCGAATAGTAGCAGACATTGTGAGTTACACTGAGCAATAATTTCATAAAAAGGTTAAAAAACTCTTATGGCTTTGCTATCCTTAACCAATAGTACTGTGGTGTGAGACGGAAGCCAGAGAGTTCTTCTCACCCCGTGGTAAGGTCCTGAAGTTGTCACATTGATAGGCTTACACGAAGACACACGTGAGAAAGCAAGCACTGTAAAGATGCATACAGATATAACAGCTATGAATCATTGGGACAGCCTGTTACAAGGAATCTAAACGTGAATTATTCAATGTGGTGGTTGCTGAGGAGAACGGCGATTGTACATCTACATCTGCATCTACGTATACATCCGCTAGCCACCAAGCGGTGTGTGGCGGAAGGCACAACCCGCCCCACAATCATATTCCCCCCCCCCACCCCCCTCTGTTCCATTCGCGGATCGCTCGAAGGAAAAACGACTGTCTGAACGCCTCAGTACGAGCTCTAATTTCCCTTATCTTTGAATGGTAATCATTGCGCGATTTGAAAGTTGGCGGTAATAATATATGCTCTACATGCTCGGTGAAGAACGGATATCGGAATTTAGTGAGCAGCCCTTCCCGCTTAGTTCGCCGTCTATCTGCAAGAGAGTCCCACTTCACTACTGTCCAGGCTGCCCCTGACTTAAATTTTTACCTTATCTAAAAGGACTCTCCCATATGTCTTGGACAGTGCTGCTTTTTTGTAAGACAGTTGGCTCTGTGGACCGCCCAAAGTGCCGGGCTAGGCGAGGAGAATTTCGCTTAAAAAAAAAAAAAATGGTTCAAATGGCTCTGAGCACTATGGGACTCAACTGCTGTGGTTATCAGTCCCCTAGAACTTAGAACTACTTAAACCTAACTAACCTAAGGACATCACACACATCCATGCCCGAGGCAGGATTCGAACCTGCGACCGTAGCAGTCGCACGGTTCCGGACTGCGCGCCTAGAACCGCGAGACCACCGCGGCCGGCGAGAATTTCGCTTATGACTAACTACACCGAAGTCAGAAATCAGTCCTGAGTACGTGTATGGCGTGTCCTAGCCTTTTCCTGTAATCTTCTATGTTGACCCAACCAGCTCGGAAGCTTTCAATTCTCCAGGAATGAAAGCAGAGGAGAGAAAAAGCATTTAACTGGGCCGTCACTGGTACTACTGAATACTGTCTGCATGTATGATGCAGCGTACGGATCGACTACATTGACCAAAGTGATTGAGAACACAATATCATGGAATACGTTGCATGTCAGCTTTGGTAAAAAGCTGCCACGTACAAACATGTACTCTATGTTGGTACCCACCTAAGCACAACATTTTTAGCTCCGTAACTAAAGTTGATGCAAATTGCATTTAAACTGATTTGCACACGGTTTGATTAAGTATCATGGAAAACATAATGTTCTGTTTAAGGGTTAGAGTTCATTGTTACAACTCTCTGGAAAATAGCTGAATATCTTAGTACTCGGCAGAAAGACTAACGGTTCTTACGCTTTGTAATATTATTGGGATTTCCGTAGTATGAAAGCTGTGAGTACCCTTGGAAAGGCATTCACCTATCTGTATACTAAATGATCAACCTATGAGATGAGACATATTCTTTGAAAGACATTTGTTTTATATAATTTACGTAACTGTAAAGATGCGCATCTAGCGCGGACGCTAATACATCGATTGCGCAGTCAAAGAAACATTTTAACGGAAGCTGAACTGACGTTCCGCTTCGATCTAAATAAAAGATGACAGTAAAAAACGTTTGTAGATTTTCAGATTTTAATGTACTTCTGCTTGTAATGCGAAAACGTAAAGAAGGTCGACTGTAAGCTAGAAAAGTGAGCAGTCTTGCCAGCGTGCAGACAACATTATTAATTAATAAAATTCAAGTAATTTAAGTTCGAAACTGTAAATCGGCAAGTTATTGTTATGAAGGTGTTGGACAGTGCAAGAATTGTCTTTAACGAAGGAGAAAAGTAATGACTGTAATTTGTGACAAAAACGTAAACCAAGGAGGCGGCACAGGGCAGGCTGAAATCTGATCGCACCATACAGTTAGGAAAGTACTTATGTAAGTTATATTGTTTATAAATAATCCCTAATTTGCTAGTGAGAATTGTTTGAATATATTTAGTGTTTACCAGATTTCTTATTCTGTTCTTTTCCTATATACTTTTTTAACCTCCATGCCATATTATTTTTATAAATGTCAAACAGCCTTTACTACAGCAGAGAATACTGCGGAATCCTGGTCGTGTACAGAAGGCCGCCCCTTGTCTTCTATACAACTCATAGCTGCCCCATTTATTAATGATTTCATTTGCAAATGCAATTTTTTTTTACTGTTCATTGTTAAAGGTCCCTTAGGTAATTATAAAATTCATACAGATTACGTAAAGAATTCCGGGTTGTTCTTTTCCAAATAATGGAAGTCTTTGCGTAATCAAAAAATCTAGCCTCCTTCTGACAACGATCAGGAGCCGACCAGAAGACGGACGTCTTCGACCGCTTTCGTGTCTCCTGTGGCAAAGCTGTGCCAAACTGGGAACACGACATTCTAGTATGAAACACAGATTTAAATTGAAAGAATTGAAATATATTTAACCTATAATTTTTTTATCATACTAGAGCTTGCCTACCTAAATAAATATTCTTGCTCATTATTTTGTAAGCTACAGAGAGAGGCATCTTAAATGAAACGCTTATTATTGATACATATATGAGGGTGTGTTGAAAACTAAGACATCCATATTGTTGATGTTAAACATTCTCTTAAAGCCTTTTAAACAAAGTTACTAACTTCGTAAATCCTTGCTCCTCACATATAAATATTCATTTCTCAACATAGGCACGCTTGCGACGAAGTCATTACTCCCAATCAGAGATGAGTTCATTGATACTGTTCCTTTTGAATGTTTTACATAGTTGGCAGACCCACAACTTCATTTCTGTGTCCACTGCTTCATCACTATCAAAGTGAGTGTCTGAAAGCAGATGAAAATCAGATAGGACTGAGCATTGCCGTGCGGGAAGAGATGGTGCTCCGTGTTTGGACGAAGTCTTCGAAATATAAATTCGATTGCAGGAAGTTGTTTCCCACGTACCATCATAGTTACGTTACACACCGTGATTTTACACGCTACAATCTGGAGCCCTCTGGTGGTGGAGGGATTGCAAATGTGTAGACTTGAAGAATGAAGATGTGGAATGTTAATAACGGTTGTTTTATTTAAAAACCTTTGAGAATTTTGATAAAAATTATTGACGAGAGTGCAAGAGTGCACATGGTTCGCAGACAAAGTGTAGTTTATAAGAAGCTTGGTTATCTCCTTCAACAAATGAAGGTTCACAACCAAACATACAATGACACACTGGCCGGCAAGTGCATAATAGAGCTGGAGGCTAGTACACATTTGACCAAGAAATGAATGACAAAAGAAACATTAAATAAAAACGAGGCAGTACAACTTATCTTAGGAAACACATTGAGATCGTCACCTGCACTTACACAATGGATATCTATACTCGTACAAACACATGAACGGGGTCAAAATCGAACGATCCAGCAAGCCTAGCACTTGGCATTGGTTCTGTAAAGAACGTTGACCTTGGTAAAACAGCAAGTACGAACCAAGACCACTGAGACCATCTTATCCTGTCAACAGTAACAAATGTCAAGTGGGAAGAAACACTTTTCAGGAATGGCAATAGCAGCTACTGCAAGCTACGACATGAACACGAAACTGCATTTAATCGCCACACGCATCGGTCGTACGATGTAGGGGCACTCTTAGCTGCCCAATGTCGTACGTGTACAGCGAGATTGTAGAACGACAGTGATAAAGTCCCTAACTAGATGGAATCAAACGAACCAATGGTCCGTCTGTCGTAAATGGCAGCTGCATCTATTGTCGTACTACACAGATGAAACTTGTTGGATACAGACTACCGAAGCTCCTGCTTAACACTGCTAACGCCACACGTTGCCTCCATCCACTCTAACAGCTCTCAATCGAGTGCGTCCCAACCAAACGGCAAGGAAAACTGAGCGCTTACGGTCGAACTGAATGCGTGGAGAAACATCTTTACTCGTTAAATTGGCATGCGATAGTCTATCCTGCGGGTAAGTCATAAATTTTATAGCTTTCCAATGCGAGCTCTACATTTTGCAGATACAACTGCAACAGTGAGAAAGAAAGAAAGAAATAGATAGAAGCATGCAGTGCTTCGTAGAACTGTGTGTCGCTGCGATGTCTGTCAATTGATACTAGTCGGCAGACTTAAATATTTTGTCTCATTGTTCTGATGAAAAACTGTAGGACTGACAGCCAGCTTTTACCATTCCGTCACGGGATGTTTCCAAGCCCACAGAATTGTGAAATTCCAGGAGTAGACGTTACAAGTTACCTCATGATGAGATTTTCTGTTTAAAATACTGACACTACAAACCACAATAGGAGTGGAGCAATAAGTAGCCATCTTACATATACAGAGGTTGAACTAAATTGTAGAAACGCCGCGAGAAAGGTATGCTTGAATGTAATCGGAGATGCTAGCCAAGGCTGCAGGTTGAACTGTTATATTTGACCAAAAATGGCACCTGTGCAGTCTCCTCAGTACGTTGCATGTGTTTGTTGTGGTCAAAAGAGTGTACTGTGAGTTCTGGGTGCGTTATATAGGACCTAAGGGTCTTTGAACATGAGCAAACATTTGGTGCTCCGGTAACGAAGTTATCTGAAGTGTTTGATGTTCCAGAGACAAAATGTCGAAGATTTGTGCTGCATACAGGGGAAGCGGAAGACACATCATCTACCAAGTCACGACGCGGATGACAGAGGGCGTTGAGTGGCCGTGACAGACGGTAATTGAGAAGGATTGTGACTATAAATAAGAGGATGACAGCTGTAAAAGTCGCTGCAGTACTGAATGTTACACTCGCGAACATGGCAGCACCAAAATAAAACGAAGCGTGCTCCATAAACAGGGATTTTCAAATTCACTCGACACTGATGGAAATGCCCGTTACAGGAAAACTTGGTACCAAAGCCATAAAACTTGGACAATGGAGTAGTGGAGGAACGTCATTTGGCACAGTGTTTCAAACTTGCGGTGGAGTCTATGTCCCAAGAGTAAAACATGGCGGTCGTTTGGTGATGGTTTGGGCATGGTATTCAACGGGCCCCATGGGCACTATTCCAGGTCACATTACTGCCAAGGCCTACGTGATCACTATTGGTGATCAGATCCATCCCATGGTACACCGTTGGTTCTCAATGATAACGCTGTGTTCCAAGAAACAGGGCTACTGTTTACACAGCTCGTATCGTCCAGGACCGGTTTTTTAAACAAGTGCAGGCGTTGTATCTCCCCTGGCTAACACAGCCACTAGATTTCAATATTATTGAACCTTGGTGGTCTACTCTGGGGAAAAGAGCACCCAGTCGCTATCCACCTCCACCGTCATTACCTGAACTTGCCACTACTTTGCAGGAAGAAAGACATATGAGCCCCTTGAATCCCATACAGGACACGTATTTACCCATTCCGAGACGACTGTAAGGTATTTTGAATGCCAGTGGTTTTCTTGCATCTTATTAGGCTTGGTAATGTGTATTTGCTCTTTCCATATTTTATTCAAACCGTATCTCGCACAAAGGCTGACGGCAAATTTGAACGTCTGAGAAGGCTTACCGGTTATCTGGCGAAATAGGAGAGAGACGATAACATGATGGTACAAACCGTTGGGCAGCCTACGGGAGGGCGATGTAGATGTATGTGTAGGACTGAAGGTGTAGCTAGAGGTAAGAAAAGGAAACAAGGACCGTTGATGAGCCTTGACCACAGTGTACTTTTTATTGCCTATTACACAATTTAAGACAAGGAATAAATGCTTTCTGCGGAGAATAGAGCGACACTCTGAATGGAACTAAACTACGTTTTCTGTCAGCTAATTAGTTTACCATTGAAGGCAAGTTCTTCGGAAATAGAAGTTAGATTAGTAAAGTAGCCAACTTCAGTACCCTAATGAGAACCGTAAATTTAACTGGATAATCCTTTTCCCGCTTCTCAGTCGAGTCAGAGATAAACGACGAAATGAGTTAGTTATTTCAACATAATGAATGAGACCGTTCTCTGCTGAATACTTTAATGAAAGTAATTTTCTCGTACGTCTGTGGTTGAGAAAATGTTATTCATAATTACATGCACCTGCTTCCCGCTTTATTTCTCCGAAATTATACCTCGCTTTTGAGATGGTTGGTAGAGAATGATAACATCACCAAAACAGCGGCATTAATACGTTCTGCGGTAACTGACCGTTAGCGGCTGTTCTGCCTGCGTGTCCCGTTTACTTTATTTCTACACGTTTCTCTCACTTTTTGAGCGAAGACTGAGCGTATGTATTCATCTCTTTGATGCTGCATTTTGTTTCTCAGAGGCTGCCCGTATGGCTCTCTGCTTAAATTTCCGTGGACCAAATCACGGCGACAAAGAGGAAGTCCTAGGCCCACTACGCAGAACAAGGCGAAGGCTTCTTGATTGTATCTTATGACATGTGTACGTCCTGTTCTACGTCGTTAATGGAAGGATGCAGGAAAGTTTGTGCTAAAGTACACGAAGCTGTGTGTGTGTTAGCAAGTTTTCTTTCATTGTGGTATGTGTTACTGAATTCCAACTTACATTATTCTCTCTGGGACATAATGTGCTGCGCAATGCTTGTCCTCAATTACAGACTGACGTCACCTTAATTTTCATATTTGGAGATCTCGTTTGTAACCAGTGTAAGAGGCATTAGATAAGAAACAGTTGTTAGAATTATTAGATGTGTACCTGAAGTAGTTTATTCAAATGAGTCCACAGTTCCGTCATAAAACGAGAAATGTCATCTACAACTAATTTCAGGTTCCCACTAATCGCAGTTTTGTCAAAATGTGTGCATGTAAACATGGGTAAATGCCGTTACAAGTAACGTGTGTAGCGTCCACATCGGGAAAATAGGACTATTGGTACAAATCCAAGGACGATCTGGAAAACTATAACTAAGATCTGAAGTATGTTCCTCGAGGCAAATGCGCTTCAAATGTTATTGCTAGTCACATAAATGTGAATTACTTAAGCACGTAAACAACATTGTGTCCCTTACACAAGTTTATTTTAATTTAGTGTCATTGTGATGACAGAAATATTAAGGCCCTTCCTTAACGTGTTTATCTACTGTAGTAACACGACAATAAAATCGGTTTTACGTTGTACTGAATTATAGACTGAATTTTGGGGTTGTTACTTTTTAGTAGTGCAAAAACTGGCAATGCAAATTTTACTATCGTCTGCTGAAACAACTCGTACCTTTTACGAGTAAGCTTATACTTTCGACAGCTTTCATTAATGTTTCGTTAAAGTACCAGGTAACCGAACAGAGGTACGTCGATGGTAAACCATGTTAAGTGCACTAAGCTTGCCAGTAAACCGTATTAAGTACTTACTAGTGTATTATTTAGAATAAAATTTCGATTAAATTTACGATTTTTAAAATGTTGTTACTCTAGAACTACTTCAAAACTGTGAAATATATCTAAATTATAAAAAAAAATGTTTCAGAACCAAGGCTTATGTCTGAATTTTAAAAAAAATGACACTGAATGTACTTGAAATATCTTATTTATGAGATTCTATTGAAACTGTATTGCAAAAATGGACTGTGGCAAATTCGGAAAGAAGAGAACTGAGGCGTGTGAGATGTGGTGCAACAGAAGAATGTTGGAAATTAGATGGACTGATAGGATAACGAATGAAGAGGTTCTCCACAGAATCGGTGAAGACACTACATATGCACAACACAGAAAAGAAGAAGGGGCAGGTAGATGTCAAGACATCAGGGAATAGCCTCTGTTGTGCCAGAGGAATCAGTAAAGAATAAAAATTGCAGGGAGAAGATCGAGTCTGAAGTACATTCAGCATATATTAGAGAACATAGGGTGCAAGCACTACTTTAAGACAAAGTGGTTTGTCCAGGAGAGGAATTCGTTGCGGGTCGCATGAGACCAATCCGAATGGGGGACCCCATGAAACCAGTGAGAAGACTAATGAATAAAAAAGAGCGAGCTGTGAGCTGCTCTTAACATCAACACTTTCCCTTACCACTGTTTAGAGCAGAGCTCTTCGTTTGGTTTAATTTGTAGGCTGACCACAAGCAGTTGTGCACTGCTGGAACAGTCACACACAGGAGAAACATCTTTTCTAAAATTGTTAGCAATCGACTGGCTACTAATTTTTGTTTCGCAATAACTATGTAAGTAATAAAATGATAACTACGACTCAGATAAAGATCCTGAATATATTCAAGCAAAAGCTCTTCAAAAGTATCTCTTTTGAAATAGTTTCAATGAAGATGGTCACAACGCAGTTCGCACATTTTCATTCAAGATGTTCACAACACGGTTCACCCATTTTGCCATCTCTCGCATGCTAGAGTGGCTTTTTGAAATCGGAGACAGAAGAATTGCGGTACGACTGAAGATTCACGGTAGAGAAAATGCTGCTCGTTCTTTCGATGCATTTATTTCATTAGAAAGCATATTACATGTGAAAGACAGTGACAACTCAAGACGATAAGCATCAGCACCTATGAGTATCATATTGGAAATATATGAAATAAAACGGAAAGTGAATCTGTACATGTGGGTGGTAGGTTTCGCACTAGTAGTTATCAGTAGAAAACTTAGGACCCGTAATTCACCCACAGTGGATTCATCTATGAAATCGTGTTAAGTACTGTTCGTTATTCTGGGTCTTTAATAATTTGAATTAGTGGAAAACATAGAGATAACCCAAGGAACAGCTTAACGCTTAGCTGTGGGTTACTTTCGTGAGATGGAGAGTGTCACCATTCCTGAAGTAAATAGTGCAGGACCAGCCTTAAGAAAGAGCCAGCGTAGCAGGAAAGAAACAACATGTTAGCTCCATCACCTTACATTTCGCTCAGTGACTAATAGAACAAATGAGAGGCATATGGAATATGTGCAAAGTTTTCTACAATATATCTTCATAAACAAAGTCTGTACCTCAGGATTTGCAACATTTTGTAATTATCATCAATTTTTATCCTAAAGTAGCTACAATTTTACTTACGTTTCCGTTAATATTTTCGAATTCAGCTCATAATTCGGCAACACTTGTGCAAAAGACTATTTAGAACATCATGCGGTTGATGTAATTAAGCGACAAGCGTGAAAGCAAACACAGACGTGTCCAATTACTATGGACTAAGGAGCACTCTGGTATCTAACACAGTGATTTGATGAAACACCTAGCGAAACAAAGTGCAATTGATGGCCAATCTTGCTACGCATGTCTTCCACATACAGATATCTTTACCATTGTAAATAAACAAGACTTCCGAGAATGCACACAGCTATGTCAGATCTTACAACGTTCCATAGGACGACATTGTTGTTGTGGTGTTCAGTTCAAAGACTGGTTTGGTGCAGCTCATCCTGCTACCTTAACCTCTGCAAACCTCTTCATCTCCGAGTAACTACTGCAACATACATCCTTCTGAATATGCTTAGTGTATTTATCTATCGGTATACCTCTACGATTTTTACCCTCCACGCTTCCCACCAGTACTAAATTGGTGATCCCTTGATACCTCAGAATGTGTCCTACGCATCGATCCCTTCTTCTAACCAAGTTCTACCACAAACAACTCCTCTCCCTAATTCAATTCAGTACATCCTCATTACTTACGTGATCTACCCATCTAACCTTAAGAATTCTTCTGTAACACCACATTTCAAAAGATTCTATTATCTTCTTGTCTAAACTGCTTATTGTCCACGTTTCACTTCCATAGGTAGCTATATCCACACAAAAACTTTCACGAAAGACTTCCTGACACTTAAATCTGTATTCGATGTTAACAAATTACTATTTTTCAGAAACGCTTTCCTTGCCAATGCCAGTCTACATTTCATATCTTCTGTACTTTGACTATCATCAGTTATTTTGCCGATCAAATAGCAAAACTCAACTACTATTTGAAAGGCTCATTCAGCTGCTCTACCATATTTTTTGCTGTCTCTGACAGAATTACAATATCATCGACAAACCTCAACATTTCCATTTCCTCTTCCTGGATTTTAATTCCGAATCCCAATTTTTTCTCTTGTTTCCTTTACCGCTTGGTCAGTATACAGATTGAATAACATCGGGGATAAGCTATAGCCCTGTCTCACTCTCAACCGCCGCTTCACTTTCAGTGGCCTACACTCTTATAACAGCCATCTGGTTTCTGTACAAATTGTAAATAGCTTTTCGATCCGTGTATTTTACACCTGTCACTTTCAGAATTTCAAAGGAGTATTCCAGTAAATATTGTCAGGAGCCTTCTCTATGTCTACAAATGCCATAAAAGTAAGCTTGCTTTTCCTTAGCCTATCTTCTAAGATGAGTCGAGTGTCTGTATTGCCTCGTATGTTCCTATATTTCTTTGAACTCAACCTGATCTTCCCCGAGATCGTCTCCTACCAGTTTTTCCATTCGTCTGTAAATAACTCGTGTTAATATTTTGCTGCCCTGCCACATTAAGCTAATAGTTCGATAATTTTCACACCTGTCATGGACTGCTTCGTTTGTAATCGGAATTATTATATTCTTGTTGAAGTCTGAGGGTATTTCGCCTGTCTCATACATCTTGATCACCAGATGGAAGAGTTTAGTCATAGCTGGTCCTCCCAAGACTATTAGTACTTCTAACGGGATGTTGTCTTTCTCCGGAGACTTGTTTCGTGCTGTCTTTCAGTTCTCTGTCAATTTCCTCACGTAATATCATATCTTCTATCTCATTTTTTTCTACATCCACTTCCATCTCCATAATAGTGCCCTCAAGGACATCTCCCTTGTACAGACCCTCCTTCCACTTTTCTGCTTTCGCTTCTTTGCTGAGGACTACTTTTCCATTTGAGCTCTTGATATTCATACAGATGGTTATCTTCTCCACAAAGGTTTCTTTAATTTTCCTATAGGCGGTATCTATCGTACCCCTACCGATATATGTTTCTACGTCCTCATATTTTCCCTCTAGCCATTTCCGCTTAGCCATTTTTCATTTCCTGCCGATCTCATTTTTTAGACGTCCGTATTCCTTTTTGCCTGCGTCATTTACTGAATTTTTATATTTTCTACTTTCATCAGTTAAATTCAATATATTTTTTGTTACCCAAGGATTTCTACTAGCCCTCGCCTTTTTACCTACTTGATATCCTACTGTCCCTACTATTTCACCTCTCAAAGCAACCCATTCTATTGTATTCCTTCCCGCCGTTCTTGTCAATCGTTCACTAATGCTCCTTCTTTAACTCTCTACAACTTCTGGTTCTTTCAGTTTATCTAGGTCCCACCTCCTTACGTTCCTATCTTTCTACAGTTTTAATCTACAGTTCATAACCGATAAATTGTAATCAGGGTCCACACCGGCCACTGGAAATGCCTTACAATTGAAAACCTATGTCCTGAATCTCTGCCTTACCAATGCAGGTCACATATACAACCTTCTTTCATGACTCTCAAACAAAGTGTCTGCGTTGATTAAGTTGTGCCCTGTGCAAAATTTCTCTTTCATTCATTACCTCCAGTTTATATTCACCTACTACTTTCCGCTCTCTTCATTTTCCTACTATCGAATTGCATTCCCACTTTACTATAAAATTTTCATCTACCGCAACATAAGCCGAGCATTCCGCAAAAGACTTGTGTTTCTCGAATAAAGCTCTCTAGATGTCATACCATTACGATAATGCGCATGCAGCTTCTTTACGGCTGTCTTCCTTGTTGTCTTTGTGATGAAATTTCAGCCTTATTCCTGCCTTATTTGTACAGTGACGTCAATCCAACGGAGATTTTAGATCTCAATCATGTCGCACTTGTCGAGAAAATATTTGCAAGTATCTGAGGACATTGATCAAAGCAGGACTTCCTGTGCACCTGTTTGGCAAATGTCTACAGCGGACTATGACACTACTGCTTTATTTATGCAAAGAGCGAATACAGAGTTATAAATCAAAACACAAAGATTCCAGAATGAGGGTGTGATACGTTGACTGTTTTGAACGTATAAGGCGCAGTCAAATGAAAACCGAACACCAGCCGAAACGGGAAATGGAATGGTTCCACTCTCATTAACACATTTTTTCCACAGGGAGATTGTTCAACGAATTTGTGTTTCGTAGAACGCGGTCGATTGCTGTCGGATCCAAACCACATCCCACTCTTGCACTTCCTCGTCCGACTGAGATCGACGTCCAAGCATGTCTTCCTTTGGTTCGCCGAAGATTTGATAACCACACAGCGAAAGATCTGGGCTGCAAGAAGAATATAGCAGCGTTTCATAATCTAATCGCTATAACCGAATTAGGTGGCGCACTGTTTAGTGCACTGGACTCGCATTCGGGACGACGGCGTTTCAAACACGCATCCAGCCATCCAGATATAGGTATTCCGTAATTTTCCTAAATCCCTCTCGGCAAATTTCGCAATGGTTCCTTTCAAAGGGCACGGCTGATCTCCTTCCCCATCCTTGACAAAATCCGAGCCACTGCTTCGTCTCTAATGACCTCGATATCGACGGGGCGTTAAACTCAATATTCCTTCCTTCCTTCCTTCTAATCGCTGAAGCGTAGCCTTCGTACGATTGAGAGTGTGAGGGTTGGGGTTATCGTGCAACGGTATGATTCCGTGCGACAGCATTCCTGGGAGATTTCAACATTATAGAGCATCGCAGTTTCTGAAAAGTGTCTTCATAGTGCTGCGTCTTGATTGTGGTTCCACGCTCGAGGAGCTCGACGAGCAGTGGGTGCCTCCATTCGAAGGAGGAGATAATCACCTGATTTCAGCTTGATTGAACAACTTTGAACTTCTTGGGCAGCGGATATGTGGGATGTTTACACTGTTGGCTTTGCGTTTTGCCGTATGGCTGTGGGAATGTTGTCGGACGCAACGATTGATGCTGCGGTCATATTTTGTCTCTGATGGAGTTCACAACACTCTTGGAGCTGCACTCTCAAGCAACCAGACTAGAAGGAGAGGTCCTGACGACGCTACCACCGGACGCTACATCCTTGGCACTCTCTACGGGCCGTCGCCTCATTCAGGTTGGACTTGGACTCGGCCCGAAGCGCCGGGGTTTTTGACCCTACCAGACACCAAATATCATGAAAGGTGGCAGCCTGCAAGGTTCGGTTTCTTCAGTGATTTTATCAGGAAACTCTAGCATCCACTGTACAGCCCTCATACAAAGTGTTGGTTGGTTGGTTGATTTGGGGGAGAGACCAAACAGCGAGGTCATCGGTCCCATCGGATTTGGGAAAGATGGGGAAGAGAATCGATTGGACCCTTTCAAAGAAACCATCCGGGCATTTGTTCTGAAGCGATTTATGGAAATCAAGTACATAACATGATGGCCGGTCGTTGGTTTGAACCGTCGTCCTACCGATTACAAAGTGTAGCATTAAATTTAACTGATGTTAGTGCAATACACTGTGCGTGTTGCATATACGATGTTGTCTACCAGCCCTGCCATTACTCGAATCTCTGGCTAAGTGGTCAACAGAAGAGGCAAGGAAATAAAAAACCTGAGGAGATCAGTAGCGCACACACCTTAGATATAGATGACGCTCTCCAAATCACAAGCAGCACGTGTCTCGACTTGCGATATCCCTTTTCACATATTTTTCTAAAATTTGTTAAGATGTAATGATGGGATATTTGACGCTCTCCTGAGTAATGCTGAAATGTAGTTGATTACAATTTGAAATTCGTGAAGGATGCAAGTCAAAGCAAGCTGTCTTTACATCAGTGTCAGTGTAGAAACATCGATCTCCCATTTCAGTGAATGTTGACTCTTTGTAAAATCTTTATTAACCATGATCGCTTATAGGAAAATAGATGTATAGGTTTGACTTTTTCCAGTCATGTTCAGATCCGAATATACAGCCGTGTGTAAGGTAAGAACACAAGTCTGACTATTGGCAGTTGTAAGTAGGCTGTTTAGGTTTTTTTATTGGTAACTCCACCTCTGTATAAAAATCACTGGCTGTGCCGTGTGCAGTCTGTGGCTGCTTTGCATTGTTGTAATACTCAACCATTGTAGTGTTAGGCAGCTGGCTGTGAACAGCGCGTAGCGTTGGGCAGTTGGAGGTGAGCCGCCAACAGTGGTGGATGTGGGGAGAGAGATGGCGGAGTTTTGTAATTTGTCATGAACTGCTATATATATGATGATATCAAGGTAAATACATTGTTTGTTCTCTATTAATATCTTTCATTTTCTAACTATCCCTATCAGTAGTTAGTGCCTTCCATAGTTTGTATCTTTTATTTAGCTGGCAGTAGTGGCGCTCGCTGTATTGCAGTAGCTTGAGCAGCGAAGATTTTTGTGAGGTAAGTGATTTGTGAAAGGTATAGTTTAATGTTAGTCAGGGCCATTCTTTTGTAGGGAATCTTGAAAGTCAGATTGCGTTGCGCTAAAAATATTGTGCGTCAGGTTAAGCACAGTCAAGTAAAATTGATAAAAGGGGACGTTTCACAGTCAAGAACGGAAGGAAATGTCAGCTTCCTTTGTGGCCTGAATTGCCAATAGACAAAAGTGTCGTTTTCTATTTTGACACAACTTTATATTCTGATGATCGTAAATAGTCGAAACAAGCTATCTGTTTTCCCGTATGTGATCTTGGATAGTAAAACTTTTACTAAAATCAACATTCATTGACAGGAAGCTGTATGTACCTTCACCGAGTAAATAAGGAAATTTTTTAACTGTAAAATATCACAAGTTGAAATCTTCCATGACTTATGAAAAATATTGGATTGTGTAAGTCCTAATATTTTTTTTGGAGAAGAACTTAGTTAGCTGTCTGGCGTAACACTCAGCATGCAGGAAGTTGCATAAAGAAGTTGACTAATAGAACCAGACGCCATACCATCCTCATGGCGAGAAATCTCAACTGCCACTCAACAGGGTACTATCAAGGCCTCCTTACTGTTCTTGTTCTGTGCCGAGTGGTTGAATTTCGTATTATGCTTATCTTCACCTGGCCCAGCTGGTCGAACTCTTGCGGGTCTGGTGCACAGGAGTGACATTAGACGACGCGTTGGTCGGTATGTGGCCGGCGGCAGCGCTACTTGGAGCTTTGTCGCGCTGCGCGATTCAGCACTGGGAACTTTGCTGTACGGGGAAGTGGCTGCAAGATCTTTTGGAGATGAGCGCTGTTGCAGCCTTGGAAGCGGTTCACAATCCTGTGGCATGTCGCTGGGAGCCAGGAATGGTTTTCTGTCGGTGGACTCTGTCTGACGGTGTGGAGCAGACGGGGCGACAAAAATTTCAGCCTCACGGAGGCAGCAGGGTCCAGTAGAAGAAAAGCCGTGAGATGGCGTGGCGCAGGGCTTAGACGGGGGGCTGGCCACTCTTGTTTTGGGTTTGGCGTTACTGGTCCAAGTAGTCACAAAGTCAAAAAAGAGTCTGGGACGTGCAGTGCCGAGGAGAGAAGCGGTGCGTGAAGACACAACGGTCAAAACGATGTGTGCCCAGCTGTTTGTAGACGTCGTCCGCTTAGTGCGCAAATGATGTCTTTTTCCACTGTCTGGTAGAAGCTGGTAGTCGCAGACAGAGATGAGAAATAATGGAGACTACTTGGTCGGTTGGTTGTTTGATTTGGGGGACGGTACAAACAGGGAAATCATCGGTTGCATCGGTCCATTCGTACGATTGACAGTGTGAGGCCTGTGTAGCGGGACTTTGAATTTCGCCGCGCTACACTCGTTCCCTCGGATAAAAAATATCCCGTCGCAGCGGTATGAGCGCTCGACGGCAGAGAAATTACTAAAATTGTAACTCTTTTTTTTGTTTTCTATCCGTTTCAATTGTCTCTTGATAGCCGAAGCTTAAGGCAGACGTGGTCTGATGCTGACGAAAAAAAACTTAATAGCTAGTCTTGATCTGATTTTAATGTGTAGACATATTGAGGAAGTTGTTATGAAATTTGGAGGAGGGAAGCAACGTAAAATAAATTGCATTTAATATCAAGACGGTCTTGTGTACATTAGAAATTCCAGGACAATGAAACTTATTGCAAGATTTCGGAGCCGACTTTTCACGCAGAAATGAATGAGATTTTTGAAGACCTGGATGCCGCACGAAAGAAGACAAGTTAACCTGGTAAAGGATGATTTATCTACGCCACTTCCCCTTGTCAGTTACATTTTGTTATTCTCTGTTTCTTTTCAGTAAGTTTTGTAGTGGAAATTGGTTTAACTTTTGCTCAAAAACGCCACAAGGACCACCCCAACTATAGCTTTTCTGTAATACGAAGTCCGATTTGCTTTTCATTCTTTCCCTTTTTCACGGTCGCTCTTCTACCATTTATTTTTTTTACTAACCACTACACCTGGCTTTATCGTGCAATGGGGTGATTCCGTACAACAGCATTCCTGGGTGAGGGGGGTAGGGGGTTTGACCTTAGAGTGCGTCGCAGTTTCTGCAAAGTGTCTTCATAGTGCTGCGTCTTGCGAGGAAGATGACGAGCAGAGAGCCCCTGCATTCTAAGAAGGAGGTTATCTTCACCTGATCGGAACTTGTGTGAACGGCAGGAGATATGTGGGATGTTTACGCTGTTGGCTTTGGCTTCTGCCCTAGTCCTGTCGGATTGTTGTGGGACGGAATCATCGGCGCAGTGCTCATATTTATTCTCATATGGTTTTTACCACACACTTCGAGCAGCACTCTCATCAACCCGACTAGAAGGATGGGTCCTCCCCGACGCTAGCAGCAGACACTGCGGGCCTGGCACTCTCTAGGGGCCGTGGCCTCGTTCAGGTCGGATTTGGACTCGGCCCGAGGCGTCGGGGTAATGGACCCTACCAAACACCATACGCCACGAAAGGTGGCAGCCTGCAAGGTGCGGTGCCTTCAGCGATAATATAGGGGAACTCTGTAACATCCTCCGTACAGCCCTCATGCAAAGTGTTGGTTGGTTGGTTGGTTGGTTGGTTGATTGATTTGGGAGAGAGGACCAAACAGCGAGGTCGTCGGTCCCCTCCGATTTGGAAAGGATGGGGAAGGTAGTTGGCCGTGCCCTTTCAAAGGAAGCATTCTGGCATTTACCTGAAGCGACCTGGGGAAGTCATGGAAACCTAAATCTAGATGGCCGGATGCGTTTTTGAAGCGTGGTCCTCCCCAATGCGCCATCTAGCTCGGTGAAACTAATTGTTACCGTATTGTACAGAGCACTAAATGTTGGTCTTTGTGACCCACATCTACTTGATGGGCAACCGAGAGGTGTTGTCAGAGTGAAGTTACTGTGCAGCGGTTACAGAAAGCAATACACGCAGTCAGTGGCTACTGCTTTGTTTCCACACAGTCCACTGTGAAATCTATACCGCGTAGCATCGCTTCGAGGGCATAAGAAAGCGACTTCTGTATTCATTCATTTTTGAATCATGCAGTGGTAATGTTTTAGTCAACAGACCTAGCAGTATTTGTGCCCCGGCGTTGTATTACATAGGCTGCGTAGTCGTGTTTTCCGTGTTATTAGCGGCGTAACTGCGGTCGTTCTCGATTGTAGAGTGTAGCTATTCTGAAACTGTTCATTTATCATACTGTTTTATTATGGTTGTACCCCTATACAAGGTGTATGGGCTGATATTTGGAATATTATGGTTTCAGTTCATTTGTTCTCGTTTGGTGCCAGTTTCTACGTCACTGCGGCCGAATAACATTATTATTATTATTATTAATATTGACTTAGTAGTCAAGAGTTTCATGTGATGAAATTTTTTTCTTTGTCTTAGTCATCAGTCTTCTGACTCGTTTGATGTGGCCCTCTACGAATTTATCTCCTGTGTCAGTCTCTTCATCTGACAGCAGCGCTTGCACCTAATTCCTTAGGTACTTGTTGGATATTTTCCAATCTCTGCACTATGGAAGTTATTCCCTGATGTTTTAACAGATGACCTAGTATCCTGTCCTTTCTTCTTGTCAGTGTTTCTCATACATGCCTTTCTTCGCCAATATTGCGTATAACCTCCTCATTCCTTACCTTGGAATGTTATGGTACTGAAGTCCCATGCTTCTTGATTGAGCGTTGAGGAACGATGCGTTAGTCCCACACCACCGTACTAGGCAAGGTGCTGGTGGTGGCGGTTTTCAATTGCCTTCCTCCGACCGTATTGAGAATGAATGATAATGATGATGATGACACAACAACACCCAGTCATCTCGAGGCAGGTGAAAATCCCTGACCCCTCCGGGATTCGAACCCGGGATCTCGTACTCGGGAAGCGACAACGCCGCCACGAGACCATGAGTTGCGGACATTCCTTGCCTTCGCCCACTTAATTTTCAATACTTCTCTGTAGCCCCACGGCTCAGGCACTTCGATTCTCTTCTGTTTCAGTTTTCACAGAGTCCATATTTCACTGCCATACAACACTGTGGACCAAACATACAATCTCAGAAATTTCATCCCGAAATAACGACTCTTAGGCTTCTCTTGGCCTGGAATGCCATTTTTGGCAGTGATAGACTCCTTTTAAGTCCTCCTCCCAACTGTCTGTCATACTTTATCTTGCTGCCTAGTTAGTAGAATTCCTTACTTCATCTTCTCCGTGATTAACAATCCTGTTATTAACTTTCTCGCTGTTTTCATTTTTGCAGCTTCGCATTACTTTCTTGTTTTTCCGATTTACTATCAGTCCATATCCTGAACTCATTAGACTCGTTATTTCATTCAGCAGATGCTGTGATTCTTCAACACTCACTGAAGATGGCAATATCACCAAGGAATCTAATCACTGAAGTCCTTTCCCCTTGAATTTTAAATCCACTAATGAAACTTTATTTTCGTTAGTGCTTCTTCGCTGTATAGACTGAATACTGGGGACGAAAGATTACGTACCTGTCTTACACTCTTTTTAATCCGAGCACTTCGTTCTTGGTTGGCTACTCGTACTGTTCCCCATTGGTTCTTGAACGTATTGTATATTACTCACCTCTTCCTGTAGCTTACCCTCAATTTTTTCAGAATTTCGAAGATCTCGCATCATTATCCATTACCGAACGCTTTCTCCAGGTCAAGAAAACCTATGTAACTGTCTTTAATTTTCCTTTAGCCTTGATCCTAAAGACAAACAGATGGTAATCCAAGAGATCCTCGGTTTCCTTTTCGTTTCTTTGGTGTATTATTCTCGTTAGCAACTATGGAGCATGAGTTCTTAAGCTGATTGTAGAATAATTCTTTGACTTGTCGGCTCTTGCAGCCTTCGGAAATGTGTAGATTATGTTTTTCGGAAGTCCGATGATATCGCCGGTCTCAGACATCTACCCATCAATGTGACTGTTCGTTTTGTTGCCACTTCCCCCAAGGAATTTAGAGACTGTGATGGAATTTTATCAATCTCTTCTGCCTAATTTGATCTTAAGTCGTCCAAAACTCTTCTAAATTCTGATTCACTGTCTCTTCCCTATCGACGCCCTCCCTGTGCCACGTCATCAGACAAGTCTTTCCCCTCATAGAGGCCTTCAGTGCACTCTTTCCACGTATCACCTCTCTTGTCTGTTTTTAACAGTGGATATCCCATTGCACTCTAAGTTACCTCCCTTGCTTTTAATTTCACCTGAGGTTGTTTCGACTTTGGTGTATGCTGAGTCAGTCCTTTCGACAATCATTTCTCTCTCGATTTCTTCACTTTTTTCATGCACCGATTTCGCCTTGCATTCCCTGCACTTCCCATATATTTCATACCTAAATTACTTCTATTTCTGTATTGCTGAATTTTCCTGAACAGTTTTGAAATTTCTTTTTCCTTCGATCGCGGGTGCATTTCTTCGCAGTTATCTTCTTTCTACCTATGTTTTTCTTTTCAACTTCTGTGATTGCCCTTTTTCCGGATGTTCTCTCCTCTTCATCTGAACTGCATACCCCAACTACTAACTGTTGCCCTTTCTATAGCCTAGAGAACTTCAAGCGTAGCTCTTTATTACTGGTATTTCCGAATCCCATTTCTTTACGCTTTGATTCTTCCTGACTAGTATCTTAAAGTTCAGCCTACCGTTCATCATTACTGAATTGTGATCTGTGTCTCTGTCACTTCCTGCTTACGCCTTTCAGTGCAGTATCTGTTTTCGGAATCTAGCTTAAATATTCTCGTTTTCCAAATATATCTCCTACTCTTGTGATTCTTGAGCACAGTACTGGCTATTACCATCTGAAATTAATTGTAGAACTCAGTCTTTCTCCACTTTCATTCCTGCTACAAAGCCCATATTCTCCTGCAGTCCATTCTCATATTTCTTCCCCTACAACCGCATTCCAACTCCCTATGACCATTAGATTTTTATCTCCCTTTACATACTGAATTACCTGCTCAACATCTTCATATACTTTCCCTTTTCATTTTCAGCTTGCGACGTCGGCACTTATACCTGAACTATCGTTGTCGGTTTTGGTTTGTTATAGGTTCTGATGTGAACAACCCTATCACTGAATTGTTCACAGAACTCGCTCTCTGCCCTAATGATAACGATTTATGTGCAGGGTCTTCCGGAGCTACGGTGGAAAAAAATGGACTGTGAATAAATTGGGACTCTGTACGGTCGCTGATGACCGAGTAGTTGAGCGCCCCATAAAACAACCATCATCATCATTATGGTTTAAATAATTAAAATTCAGTTGTGGTAATCGTGTTACAGTTAATCTCCTATACAGGATGAATCCGAGTTCAGCCGTCAAAATAACGTAGTTTCTTCAGGGACATTTTCTGATTATTAGACTTACCTAGTACGGATTCTGTAGACTACGTGACTGTTTGTTAATTGAATACACAGACAGGTAGCCGTGATCACTACTGTCTCAATTTTTTAAATTCAATAAACCATTTCTTGAGCCTTTCCATATTCGATTTTAGATGGGATGTGAAACACTTATTTATTCTTGTTGCGGTATTATGAATGCTGGATTGAGACCGTATGAAAGGTATGCGACTCTTAGCTTCGATTGTACTTGCCTGTTGGCCACTGACTTAACAATTTTCCACTGTAAACACTTATTTTCACCATAAATCCGCCGACGTCCAGCATGTACCGAATAATTGATATGCGGGATATAATCAATAACCGTTTACAACAAGCGACGTTTCCGAAGGGGACGTCGAGACCTAAGATTTGAGGTCTCTAATACAGGAAGAGAACCTCAAACTGGCTTACGTAAGCTACATGCACGCCACGCGAGATTTTGGGATATCTTCTCGTCATTTTGCTACTAGCATGGTGTGCACTTAGAAAGTGTAATTCTGACATTTTGTACATTTTACTGTTAAAATATCAGTGTAAAATTAAGAATTACGTCCTTTTGTTTCTATGGGCTTTTTAATTTGTCATTTAATTTACATCGAATTGGAAACGTAATTAGTTTTTCCATAACGTGTACAGAAGTCTTTTTTCATTGCTCTAATACAGAAGGGTAGCTTACGTATGTTAACCAAAGCGGGTGGCATAAAAGGGCGAGAGGATATTCAACATCTCCGGCAGTGTGCATGTGTCGTAGCTTACGGGGACAACACATCAAAAAGCATAATCCGATTTTCCAAGCGCAACAGTCTGGAACCGCGAGACCGCTACGGTCGCAGGTTCGAATCCTGCCTCGGGCATGGATGTGTGTGATGTCCTTAGGTTAGTTAGGTTTAACTAGTTCTAAGTTCTAGGGGACTAATGACCTCAGCAGTTGAGTCCCATAGTGCTCAGAGCCATTTGAACCATTTTGATTTTCCAAGAACTTCGCTCGGTGAGAAGAAGTCACAATTAGAGATCACGAGTCTTGGCTTCCACTTAGATACTCGACCGATTCGGAAAAGCGACCGTAAAGGTTTCCGAGGTGCTTTGTATGCCTTATAGCAAGTAAATAGTTCAGCCGAAGCGGTTCCACAGTGGCTAGCGTCACGGATTCATACTTTTGTGCCCCATATTCGAAACATGGTTATTATTCTTATTTTGGTTCTTCATTTATCTACCGAAGACCGTAGGTTACTGAACAAGTGTTTTCCAATGTATATTGAAAAAAACATTGTCTACTGAAGTAAAGTTGTCCTTACTCGTCAACCAGTTGTATGTCTGGTGAATGAATAAAAACAATAAATGAATGAGAAAATTATTTGGCATCGTTATCGATGAAATTCCTGTACTATATCTTGATTAATAATGTACTGCGAACTCCAGTTTTCGGTAAAGTGATCGGCTAAGCATGGTTTGCGACGAAATAGCAAACACGTGAAATCTTCAAAAATGTTAACGACCTTTCTTTCCGGAGAGAGATTCATACTAAGAAATGTGACTGTGGCAAACTAGCCCTCACGCGACGCTCCTGGTATTCGGAATTTCTATGTTTCGAAAGTTTCTACGATCGTTGTCATCCAAGGGAATGCACGAAACCTTCTTGAAGAAGAAACTTAAGAATTAATTATAAGAATTAATATTAGAATTGATATTAGAATGAAATATAACAAAGTGAGAATTTAAAAAGGTCGTAACTGCTGGAAATACCACACACATATCTGTTACACCCTGTGATTCAGCTGCCGCTACCGCTGTCGTTTTATGCAGCCCTCAATGTCATGACTGGCCTTCACAAACATCGCGCGAGGTTTTCATATTCTCTCGCTCACTACTCGCAAACTGTTAATCCTACAGAACCAAAGTCAACATGACCTTTTCAGAGGAAATGTAACGTAGCTGAATTTTGTATTTGGATACAATTTCGCTTGAGGCCACGTTACTCAAGGAAAATGTACCAATTCTATTTCAAACGCTCTTCCACCCCGACACTCATGCCCATAACCTGCAGGATTTCTACACCGTATGTTGTTCGTGGCACTCCCTCCTAAAACTACATTAAAATTTCGACTACACATACTGCTCCCGATATTCGACCTTTTTTGGTCTCTTATTGACATGACTATTACGCCACCAACACGGTCGGTTTTTTCGTTAACGAAAGAAAAACGAGTTTTGTACACTGACAATTCGATCCTGACTTATTATAAGCAAAGCCGTTGCATAGTCTGAAGATCTGACGAACATCACGATGTAATTGGTTATTATATGATGTTAAAATTCACAGAATTGTTAAGAAAAACTTACACTAATGTTAGTTTTATAATTTTAAAGTACTCGACTAAGCGGGTGGCGTAATAAGGCTGGTCAATGAAAGTCAAAAAAGGGTCGAATGTGGGAAATTGTTCGTGCAGTCAAAAATTTTTCTACTTTGCCAGTAAGGAGGGCCATGAACAACATACCATACGGGCTGAATGTGGGTCCTTTTGAATGTCTCTTTCATACGATTTTCTTAAATAGCTCGAAAACTGCGGCCTCTAGCAAAAGCGTATACCAGTACAAAATCCAACAACAACTTTCCTACAAAAATGTACTGTTCATTTTTTCTGTAGGACTAATAATTTTCGGGTAACGAATACGAAAATACAACGCATGGTTTATGAAAGCCAGTTATAGCGCTGCGGGCTGCATAAAACTAAAGCGTTAGGTCCGGTTGAATCACTCAGTATAATAAATAAATGACACTCATAGTGAAACCCCGTTGTAATTTTAGAATTAATATAACGCCTTTGTACCCCCTAATTTGATAAGAGACATTCATGTAGTAACCTTCTACGGACGTGGTCAGATAATGAAAAAATAAAATAAATGGAAACAATAACTTCTGGGAAATCGGGTTTTGGCGCCTACCGCGTTCTCCTCGTTAGCTAACTTGAGGTGGTTTCCCAGCTTTATGGATCAGAAGCCGACTTCCCCTACGCCACTGTGGTAAGTTTTCAATAGCTGTAAATTACATCTTGTATACTACACAATTCTGTGGCCAATGGGCAAAGAAAGTGGAAGCTGCGAGATGAATATCACCTACAGCACAGCCGATTCTTCCACAGGACAATAGGACGAAAATAAATATGGAACATTTATGTGCACCATCCGAAGATGAGTGTGAAATGAAAAAAAAAAACAAATATTTGAAATATCAACATGCCACAACGGCCGCAATTAATGTAAATTCATAAAACTGCAACCAGTCACTTTTTTGAGTATTTTCTATTCCATGAACCGGTTTTCGAAGCTTTTCAGCATCATCTTCAGATGCTTTTCTGGACGTTACGTCACTATTTACAGCGTAATGCTGGGTGCTGGCTTGCGACAGTATGGGCGGCTTTTTTCGTTAGTGCCATCCGTACTGTCGCACCCAGCATTACGCTAGAAATAGTGATGTAACTTCCAGAAAATCATCTGAAGATCCTGAAAAGCACTGTTGGTCCTACTTGCCCCACTCCTCAACGGCGATTCGGCGTGGATCCGCAGAGTGGTTGGTGGATCACATTGTCCATAAACAGTTCTCTTTAATCTATCTCAGGCATGTTCGATAGGGTTCATGTCTGGAGAATGTGCTGGCTACGATAGTCGAGCGATGTCGTTATACAGAAGGAAGTAATTCACAAGATGTCCTTGATGGGAGCGCGAATTGTCGTCCATGAAGGCCTCACCAATATGCTGCCTATATAGTTGCACTATCGGTCGGACGATGGCATTCACCTATTGTACAGCCGTTACGGTGCCTTCCATGACCACCAGCGGCGTACGTCGTCCCCGCATAATGCCAACCCAAAACAGCAGGGTACCTCCACCTTGCTGCATTCGCTGGACAGTGTGTCTAAGGCGTTTAGCCTGACCGGCTTGGCTCCAAACACGTCTTCGACAATTATCTGGTTGAAGGCATATGCGACACTCATCGGTGAAGATAATGTGATGCCAATCCTCAGCGGTCCATTCGTCATATTGTTGGGCACATCTCTACCGCACTGCGTGATGTCGTCGTTGCAAAGATGGACCTCGTCATGGACGTCTAGAGTGAAGTAGCGCATCATGCAACCTATTGCGCACAGTTTGAGTGGTAACAAAACGTCCTGTGGCTGCACGAAAAGCATTATTCAACATGGTGGTGTTGCTATCAGGGTTTCTCCGAGCCATAATCCGTAGGTAGCCGTCATCCACTTCAGTAGTCACCAATAGTTCCTGTATCTCTGTATCTCCTGCATGTCCGAACAACATCGCTTTGGTTCACTCCGAGACGCTTGAACATTTCCCTTGTTGTGAGCCCTTGCTGGCATACAGTAACACTGCGGACGCGATCGAACCATGTTATTGACCGTCTAGGCATGGTTGAACTACAGACAACACGAGCCGTTTACCTCTTTCCTGGTGAATGACGAACTGATCAGCTGTCGGATCCCCTCCGTCTAATAGGCACTGCTCATGGATGGTTGTTTACATCTTTGGGCGGGTTTAGTGACATCTCTGAATAGTCAGGGGGACTGTGTCTGTGATACATTATCCACAGTTTACGACAGTCTTAAGGACTTCGGGGAACCGGGATGATGCAAAACTTCTTTTGATGTGTATACGTAGTTGGCAGTGCACTGTATCGGAGCTATGTAAATTTGGAACGTGGGCGAATTTTTGGTGCTCGTATGATGGATGTTTCCGTAACCAACGTAGCCGAAATGTTTGGCGTTCCATGACTCATCGTATCGACGATCTACTCCGCATACAGGGAAAGCGGAGAAACATCATACGATAAGTCACAACGCAGGTGAAATTGTGTGTTGATGGACGTTGAAGAGAATGGTTACGAGAAGTAAGAAGATAACAGCTGTACTGATCACTTTACAACTGAATGTCGCATTCGCGTGCTGTGTCATCACAAAACAATACGAAGAAAGCAACACAAGCAGGAAACTGCAGTGTAGAAATTACAGGGCGAGCTGGAATTCCAGAACCACTCACCGTAACAGGAAAACATGGTATGAAGTCATAAGACCTGGAATATGTAGCATTGGAAGAAAGTCATTTGCTAGGATGTGTCTTGTTTCAGAGTGTTTCGAGCTTCTTGCCAAGTTTATGTCCCAAGAGTGGAGCATGGCGGGTATTCCGTGAGCCTTCTAGTTCCTCTGAAAGGTAACATTACTACCACTAATTATGTGACAATTTTGGTTCAAATGGCTCTGAGCACTATGGGACTTAACATCTATGGTCATCAGTCCCCTAGAACTTAGAACTACTTAAACCTAACTACCCTAAGGACATCATACAACACCCAGTCATCACGAGGCAGAGAAAACCCCTGACCCCGCCGGGAATCGAACCCGGGAACCCGGTGACAATTTTGGATCTTCAGGTGTGTATCACTGTACAATGTTTGTTCCCCAATATTGGAGCAGTGCAGCTGTGCTCCGAGATGACAGTGCCAATGTTCGCACAGCTGCAATCTCCCAGAACTGGTTTTGTGAGCACGAGGGTGTGTTTTTGCATTTCCCCTGGCCACCAGTCACTAGATCTCGGTATTACTGAGCTTTAATGTTTCTTCTTTGGAGAAAAGGGTACCTTACTGCCGATCCCTCCATCAGCGTTACCTAAACCTACTACTACTTTGCCGGGACAATGGTGTAAAATTTACTTTAAAACCACGTTTTTTAGTAGTTTTTAATGCCGACGGTTTTCATATACTGTATTAGGAATTGGTAACGCATTGTTGTTTTGGTGTTTCCTTATTTTTTCCCAGCCTCTGCAAATCGATGCGAGAAATAAAAAGGAATTGTAATTAATGTGTAGCGATCTACCGGAGACAACGGGTTTTTATACCATAATGTTGAACAACGTCTTCCATGTTGTCGGTTTGAGTTCAAGTTAACCTTGAGCATGGTAAAACGACTAATCATTTTGAAAATTCTGCCTGCGTGAAGCAAAAAGGCCCTCACCTTATTATTATAATCAATTACCCCATTCGTGGTGGGTCGATAACGCAAATGTGTCTTCCACTGGCGAAACGTGACTTTCAGGTAGACGAACTCAACTGATAAGCATTGAAGGCTGAGATGACGTGGCCATGCGAACCAAGATACAGTCTGGAGGTACAGATCAGTATGAGTTGGTTTCATATAAACAACATATCCCAAGATGTCATTAACATCGCTATTGAGAAAAGCAGCAAGAAAGGGAAAGATGCCAATCCTTACCACCTCCATAGTGAATATTCAGGTGGATTTAATTCAGATGTTCTAAAAAGCCATTTAAATTTTCACACGCATAACGTCAAAAAACTAAAGTATAAAGTATCGTCTACGTATCTGAAATGGCTGGCAGGCTTCATTGCAGCCGACTCCATTAAGCAGAACTCGAAATGTTCCGTAAGCAGTCTGGCAATAACAGGTGAAAAAGGGCACTTTACTAAAGCCCTCTATCGTTGGACTGTTGTCTTCAAAATGACAGAGTGATTATATGTCGAAACGTTGGCAGTTGTCGAAGATGTAACGAGGCTCCATTTCCTTAAGTGTTTTGATTATTTTATACGTAGCGATGAAACGAAATTTTATAATGGCTGCAAATAACAACAACCTTGATTATTAACTCACTTATGTTCTTCAATTTTAAATAAATTATTTTATTTACCTCAAGTAAAGCAGGTAACAGCATTTTGAACTTAGTGAGAAAATATTTCGGCTTTTAAGGAGAGCAGAAACATATTTTTGTACATTTACTAGTGATCCCCAACTGCTTGCCACGGGTAGCACTTACAAGGGAAACTCCCCATCGCAGACACTTCAGTTTTAGTGTCAAGATAGCCCATTGTATAGGGCGTCAATAACTGCACATATATCAAGCATGAAAATAGGAAGAAAGCATACTGAACTATGAAAAAAGAAAAAATCGAAACTGTGGACAATACAAGCTCAGGATGTGCAAGACTGAACGAATGTTATTAGCTGCGGCATCATGTTTATCTGATCACGGTGTTGGTCTATAGAACGGGATATACTTGTTCCAATCTACCTTGTGTCCAATTTTTTTTTATAAAATTATGAACTGTTCGTCCGGTTATAGACGTGTCTGTTCGCTGTACCCCAATATGTGTCTGTCTCGTGGTGTAACGCCCGTTCGCAACAGCGAGGTGTAAGGAAGGAACCTACAAAATGGCTCTGAGCACTATGGGAATTAACTTCTGATGTCATCAGTCCCCTAGAACTTAGAACTACTTAAACCTAACCAACCTAAGGACATCACACACATCCATGCCCGAGGCAGGATTCGAACCTGCGACCGTAGCGGTCCCGCGGTTCCAGACTGTAGCGCCTAGAACCTCTCGGCCACCTGGCCCGCAAGGAACCTACAGACGTATGTACCTCCTATTTGCTCTACACAAATACCACATGCCATGAATCTTGCGTTCCATTTTGGAAGTTCTGACTTTTGAATTCCTTTATTGTAACATAGTACTCAAACGATGATTTGTTGTTTCTACTTCTGTGAGAGATCTATGCGACGTCTCGCGTGCTCTCAGTATTCATCATATTAACTGGCGACGGTAATATGTTCTTACTGCATGACACAATATTCTACAACGAATGTACAGTGTAACAATTGCCAAGACTACTGGAGGAGGATTGACACGTCAGTAAACGAACGGAAAGTTCATAATATTGTGAAAAAATAATTGGGCGTGGGGGGAAATTTGAACAGTGATATCCCATTGTACAGTCCCAACCCGTGACCTCACAACCACGACGCCGTCTTTCTTGTAATCCGCTCGATGGTTCATATCTTAATCTTGGACCGTTCACTGTTTCTATTTTACTTTTTTCACAATTCAGTATACCTTCTTCCTGTTTTCTGTTTTTTACAAACTATCGAACGGGCCATTTAAACCTCTACATCTGAGGGGGGTTTCAATGTGTGGTTTTCCTTATATCTATGGCCGGATGACTTGTCTGGTGTAGAGGTAGTAAATTATATATTCAAACCTTCTTCGTGAATCATTCTATTAGTGGAAACCGTATCGAAATGCCTACAATAGTTCCTGAGGTTAGCCTTTAAATACAGTCAGCGAAACACGGCGCGAAACTTTAATTCATCGTAGTTCAGCCAATGACCATGAAATATATAGAAATTATAAATAAAGATCATCCTCGTGAATCAACCTATTAGTGAAAACCTTATCAAAATCGCTAAAGTGATTCCTGAGATTAGGCTACAAATATAAACAGAAAAATGCGGCGACGGACCTTCATTTAGTAAATTGTATAGATTCGGAGAATCGTAACCTGGTAAGCTAATCTGCTGGCTACGGAAACTTGGAATAAAGCTGCTACCGGCAAAGTTAGGGAGGATCGGAGTGGAGATACAGAAGACGTTGCATGGGAACCGCTCAGTCCCTCCCACAGTAGGAGTGTGGGAACGGGACAGGCAGTCCCCCGTCCCGGCTGTGGCTAGACCTGCCGCGGCGCTCTCCAACTCCCCTGAAGGCACGTTCCGCAAGTTGGCCCGGCAGTGGCCCCGCCGTAAAGTTGCTCCCAACTGATTCGGTCGATTGCGAATCTGAAAAATTCGTTATAGGCAAGAGGAAAGTTAGATGTGAATCTTTTGAAACTTAACGACAGGGAAAGAGAGCAGCGCGGCTAGTAGCCTTAGGCGTTTCACGCCACAGTGGTGCCTAGGTCCTCCTAAGGGCGATATAAAAGGGTATCTGAAGAGAAAAAGCAGAAACCTAAATCGACCCTCTTTCTCTTTCGGGACCAAACTTCGTCTCGTCCGAGGATAATAGTGTCGTAATTACTTAGCTCGCCCAGAGGAATACTCCAATGAAGGAAGCTCTTTCTTTCGTGTTTCTTCCGCATTTTTATTATACAGGGTGTCCCTGTATTAATGATTAATTTTCATGATACTTGTGTTCAACATAGAAAATATACAAAAATCATAATAGGAAATGTTTCATATTTTCATACGCCGTAGTATGGAGAAAAACAAGATAAAAATGCCCAGTACAAGTGAACTCTAAAACGCATACTTTAAGAGCTATGCGCATTTGTTCATCTTCACTACTGTGAACTACATCTCTTCTGCTGAACAAATGCGCATTGCTCTTAGGGTATCCATTTTAAACGCACGGTTACCGGATTACTTTTGTTTTGTTAGGGTCCCTACTGTCACCTCTCAAAATATGGTATAATTTTTGACACCTTGTACGAGTATATGTTTTCTATAATAAATATGTGGTTTTTGAAGATTGCCTGTTACTTTTGAGACCCCATCTATACTACAAAGCCCAAACAAAGAGTAAAAAGAGACATTTATCCTTGCGGTGTTTGTCTATACAACAAGAGCACTTAGCAGGCCTTAGAAATTTTTAAATGGCCACTCTGCATGTCAACACAAGTAAACCGCTTTTCCTCCGTAGCCCATTACACGTGACGTAGTTGATCAGGTGTGATGCTACCAGCTGCCTCTACAATCTTACCTAGCAGCTGCTTACGTGACGTACTGATGCTCATGGACCCTGTGCTCATGGAACCTGGTGTAATCCCACGCCAGGAACCATAAGGGACCAAAGTCAGGTGATCTCTGAGCTCATATTCATGGTGAACCTTTACCACTAAACCTCTACCATTTCATCATTCAGGGAACATGTGGTTGATGAAATCTCGAATAGTGAAAGCAAAATCCTGCTAATAAATTTGTGTATCCATAAAAATTCAAAACATGTCGTGGAAAATATGGTGGATAAATCTTAGTCTTTGGTTATCAATAGAGAGACGTTCGGTTGCAAGGTGTTCCTCTCTTATTCCTATATCTCATGAGAATTTTTTGTCATCACATGTCCACCAGTTGTGACGGTTCGCAAAACTACATGTCTGCAATGTTGCCTCCTCTGAGCATAGGAAGTCTGTTAACAAATTAGCCGGCCGTGGTGGCCGAGCGGTTCTAGGCGCTTCAGTCTCGAACCGCACGACTACTACGGTCGCAGCTTCGAATCCTGCCTCGGGCATGGATGTGTGTGATGTCCTTAGGTTAGTTAGGTTTAAGAAGTTCTAAGTTCTAGGGGACTGTTGACCTCAGGTGTTAAGTCCCATAGTGCTCAGAGCCACTTGAACCAATATCATTTTCCATAGCCTCCAAACGGTCAGCGCGCATTTCCACATGAGAGGCAAACTCTTCCGCCTGCAGAAGATATGTTACTTGCGTTCACTACGATGGTTTCTTCAGCGTCAAACGAAGAGTACGTCAAACAACAGGTTACCTAATGTTTAATTAACGGCTCAGTCGACGAACGGATGCGTGTGGGCTGCTTTCAATGGCTGCTTCATTGCTGTGGTCTGCATCTTTATATTTTAATGGTCGTCCACCACGTTCTTCATTGTGAAAACGTCATCATCGACTCAGTTTGCTTAGAAAAAGCAGCTCACGTATCTGCGCGATTATGTGCACCACTAAATTTACAGGGAACAATGACTACTCTTTCAGAGCCGTAAGAGTATTCGATACGTAACCGACAGCTCGAATTAGCTAGTTTGCATGCAGCTAAGTAACGGTATAGTTATCATCCCGCCAGGGTGTGGCGTTCGCTGTGTTATTCAGTGGTTTGGTATTTAACTAATTTGTAAATGAATATGATAATATTATTTCGTTACAGTAATTACAAAATAAGTTTTTCTCCCGGCTAAAGATTTGGTCAAATCGCTAAAGAAATCCAGGTTAACGTTGTGTTAAACTGTTGTCTGTAAGTTGTGTAAGTGTCACTAAATCCCAGTTCATACAACAGATTCTACACAACTGTTGATTATGATGGAAACAGTTATCTTCAGCAAAATGACCATTAAAACCACCGAATATCAGCCGCGCACAACACTGACGTATGTTACCTGAAACAATATTCTTCGCAACTCGTGCGCAATTAATTTCGGCTCCCTACATCAGCAAGCAAAAGTTTGTCATATCGATCGTGCTATGAGCACTGTTTTTTGCTTTCGTAAGACCACAGATAAAAATGTGGTACAAATCGCTATCACCAATTGCTGGGCTGCTTGCAGCGGAAGACATAATTAACACAGATAATGCTTTTTGGGAGAGGAATTAAAGTTACAAATAATTATTTACACATATTTATAATAATAAAGAACTCTATTCTCAGGTAATAATTAATAAATAATTACAATTTCTTAACAGACCTCAGTTTGATATGCGTCTTGCGTCCGCAGCCTACAAAAGCAAACCAAAAAAAGGTAAAAACAAAGGAAGACACACGCAGATCATAAAAGGAATTTACAATTATCACTGTCTTTGTATGATACACATCGATATGTCCAATTACATCATAATATATTATATAAATAATAAACATTTATCATCATTTTGTTATATTTTTCCATATGTCGGATAGATACTGTTTGTAACTATTAGACGCATTATTTCTTCTTGTTGCACTGTAGCTAAAATTTCTCTCGTGGATGTTACAAGGGCATAAAAGCCTCGCCTACCGCGTCGACTTAACATAGCCCCGGTTCAGCTCAGTCTCAGATACTGCCGACCGATAATGGGCGGGCGGCCGTCCAAAGGCACCCGTTGGCGGTTCCTTGGGACAAGCTGCCAGCAGCTATCGGAATTGAATGACTGAAAGTGCGCTTTGTCGATCTGTCAGTTTACATGCCTGAGAAATACGACATCCAAATCTGGTGGAAGACGGCCTACCGGTTGGTGTCTAAGGAGGCTACAGGCAAAGTCAATAGCTGAGCAGTCTCTGGTGAGCATCGTAGACAGTACGAGAAACTAGTTGTTGAAACACTGAGGCGTCCAAGGTGCCCCGTTAACTTTATGATTTTTCCCCTTCTCCCGCAAAAGTTTGTACCACCTGGAAATGCTTGTTGCGCTCACCCAACATCCCCCAGCAGCAAAAAAGTAAATGCCCTGTTTGTTGCTGCACTTTATTCCGTTCATTATAACAAATTTATTGCAGACTTCCTGTTCTTTCCAGAAAATCAGAAATCGCAGAACATATCAAAAGTTGTGGAGCTCTTCTAAAAGCTAACTACACTGTCCAGTCACATTAATGTGAGCACCTGTCAAAATCCCTAATAACGATGCGGAACTGTCATCACCCACGTGGCTGAGAGGTTGGCTGGTTGGTTTAAAAGAAGGGGAAAGCGACCAAACAACGTGGTCATCGGTCCATTGTTCCTAATGAAACAATGCCACAAATGTGAGAATAAAACAGACGAGACATATAACACCAAACGGAAAGAAAGGAAAGACCACAACAACGAAGGAAAGTCAACGAACACTGAAAGGGACAAAAGAAGACAAGAAAACAACAGCGAGATGCAATCAACAGTTAGAAGAGAGTAAAACAAGGAAGCAGATTACAGTGACTGTCAGCCAACGAAAATAAAAAGGAAAAGCCAGCCACACTGCAACACATTAAAACCACCACCCTAAAAGCACTAGGGTGGAGGACACAGAGGGACAAAGGACATGCGCCAAAACTCAGATCGAATGATAAAACCCACCCCCAGGGATGAAACGTAAAACCAAATCAGCCGATTAGGTGTTGTGTGCTAAAATCAATGATAACGAGTCCGGCAACCGAAGATGTAGTCGCAGGGCAGCCAAAGAAGGGCAGAGCAGAAGAATATGTGCCACCGTCAACCGGACGCCGCACCGACACTGACGAGGGTCTTCACGGCGCAGGAGGTAACCGTGTGTCACCCACGCATGGCGAATGCGGAACCGGCAGAGAACCACAAAGTCCCTGACAAAGGCCCTCATCGAGGACTTCCACACATTCGTGGTCCCTTAATGGATCGCAGTTTGTTGTGCGTACTGAGATTTTGCCATTCCGTCTCCCAAAGCTGAAAAACCTTGCGATGTATTAACGAACGCAGGTCAGTTGTGTGGATTCCGATCTCCAGAAGTGGTTTCCGTGTAGGCTGTTGGGCCAACCTGTCAGCATGTTCATTTCCTGGGATTACAACGTGACCAGCGGTCCAGACGAACACCAATGAATGACCAGACCGTTCCAGGACATAGATGGACTCTTGGATGGACGCTACCAAAGGATGACTAGGGTACCACTAGTCGATAATTTATAGGCTGCTCAAAGAGTCAGTGCATAAAAGAAAAGAATCGCCCGGTCATGAACGGAGATACTGAAGTGCACGAGAAATGGCCACCAGCTCTGCAGTGAATACACTGCTGCCATCGGGTATGGAATGCTGTTCACTATGGCTGCCGTGAACGTAGGCAAAGCCAACGCGACCATCAGCCATCGAGTCGTCGGTGTAAACCACTTCGGAGCCCCGGAACTCGTCAAGAATGGAGAGGAAGTGATAGCGGATAGCCGCAGGTTAACGGAGTCCTTAGGGCCACGTGAAATGTCCAGACGAAGCTGCGGCCAAGGCGTACACCATGGAGGAGTACGTGAACGGACCGCAAGTAGATGTGGTAAAGGGAAGGACTCCAGTTCGGAGAGAAGTTACCTATGCCGCCGATGAGGTAGATGGACTGCCGCGGGCTGGCAAAGGAGACGGTAATTCGGATGCTCAGGAGAACTACGAATGTGTGCTGCGTAACTGTCGAGCAGTTGTGGAGGTCTGATCTGCAGTGGAGGGACTCCAGCCTCCACCAGTACGATCGTCACCGGACTCATCCCAACGATGCAAGGCTGAGGGCGCTGCCGAACCATAAACCACACTCCCATAGTCAGTTTGGGATTGGACAAGGGCTCTGTTAAGCCGCAGCAGCGTATAGTTATCTGCACCCGAATTGGTGTCCTCCAGGCAACAGAGGGCATTGAGGTGCTGCCAGCACTTCTGCTTAAGCTGACGTAGATGAGGAAGCCACGTCATTTTTAACGTCGACAACCAGTCCTAAGAATCGATATGTCTTCACTACAGCGAGTGGACAGTCATGAAGGTAAAGTTCAGGATCAGGAAGAACGATACGATGCCGACAGAAGTGCATGACACATGACTTATCGGTTGAAATCTGGAAGCTGTGGGCGAGAGCCCATGACTGGCTCCCTGTAGGTGCCGCTCAGCAACACCAGTACTGAAGCAGCAGTATGAAATGCAGAAGTCGTTTGCATACAGAGAAGGTGGGACATAGGGCCTGACAACTGCTGCTAGACCGTCAATGGCCACTAAAAATAGAGAGACACTCAACACAGAGCCCTGCTGGATTCCATTCTCCTGGATATGGATGGAACTATTGGAGGCACCAACTTGGTCAGGGAAACTATGGAGCGACAGGAAGTTTTAGATAAAAATCAGGATGGGCCCCAGACACCCTACTCATACCATGTGGCAAGGATATGATGCCGCCAGGTTGTGTCGTATACGTTTACGTATGTCAAAAAGAACGGCAACCAGGTGTTGCCATCTGGGAAAGGGTGTTGGGATGGCAGACTCGAGAGACACAAGACTATCAGTGGTAGAGCGTCCCTGGCGGAAGCCGCCCTGATATGGGGACTGTAAGCCACCTGACTGCAGGACCCAAACCAACTGGAACATACCATACGTTCCAGCACCTTACAAAGATCGTTGGTGAGCGTGATGGGCCGATATTTATTCACATGAAGCGGTGTTTTACCGGGTTTGAGCTCCGGAATGATGGTGCTTTCCCACCATTACGATGGAAAGACGCCACCACACCAGATCCGGTTTAAGATGACGAGAAGATGTCGCTTGTAGACAGAGATGTTTACTCTTCTGGCTGTGGATCCTATCAGGCCTAGGAGCTGTGTCAGGGCAATGTGCAAGAGCACTGAGGAGCTCCCCCTCTGTAAATAGGGCGTTATAGGATTCACTGTGGCGAGTAGTGAATGAGAGGACTTTCCCTTCCAGCCGCTGTGCCGCTGTTTGAGAGTGCGAAAGGTGGGGGAATGGGGGGGGGGGGGGGTTGAATTCTCCGTTCTCCGATGCAGGTGCTCGAGCAAAGTGCTCATCTAAGTACTCGGCAATCGCGTTTGCGTCGGTTGATAAGACGCCATTTATGGTAACACTGGGAACACCTGTTGGGGTCTGGTATCCGAAAAGACGTTTGATTTTAGGCCAGACTAGGGAAGGTGACATATGGCACCCAATGGTCGCGACGTATCTCTTCCAACATTCCTGGTTCCGTCGTTTTGTAAGTTGATGAATGCGGGCACAGAGCCGTTTAAAGGCTGTAAGGTGTTCCAAAAAAGGGTGCTGCTTATTCCACTGTAGAGCTCGCCGATGCTTCTTAATAGCTTCAGCGACTTCCATCGACCATCGAAGGACTGCCTTACGCCTTGGGCACCCTAAAAAGCGAGGGAACAAGTTTTCTGCCGCAGAAACAATTGTTATAGTCACCTACTCAACCATGACATCGATGTTACCGTGTGGGGGAGATTCAACGGTGACAACAGAGGCTAGTTTCGCAGTCTGCCTTGTTTAAGGCGCATCTGGCCAGGCGTCCGTAGGCCTGATGCTGGGGCAGTGACAGGAAGATGGGGGAGTGGTCACTACCACACAGGTCGTCATGTGCTCTCCAGTGGATAGATGGGACAAGTCCTGGGCTGCATATTGATAAATCAGTGGCCGAGTAACTACTATGACCCCCCCCCCTGAAATGTATGGTGGCCCCAGTATTTAAGAGGCTGAGGCCGTATTGAGACAGCAAAGTTTCGACATCTCTGTGCCGCCAGTAAGCACAATGCCACGCCACAAGGGGTTATGGGTGTTAAAATCTCTCAAAAGCAGGAAAGGTTTAGCGAGTTGATCATTCAGTGCAGCTAATACATTCAGGGGTACTGCACCATCTGGAGGAAGATATACATAGCAGACAGTAATTTCCTGCATCGTCCTTGTTCTGGCAGCCACATCTTCAAGAGGGGTTTGAAGGGGCACAGGTTCACTACAGACTGACATAAATGCAGACTCCACCCGACCCTCGATTATAGTCGCTACGGTTCCTGTAATATCTCTTATAGCCACAGAGGGCAGGGTCCGCATTGCCGGGAACCAGGTTTCCTGGAGAGCAATGCAGATTGCAGGTGTAAGGCTTAACAGTTGCCGTAGCTCAGCCAGGTGGTGGAAAAAACCTCCGCAATTCCATTGGAGGATGACGTCATCGTGAGGCTGGGCTAGGCAGGGAACCTTCAATGAGGCAGTTTACGCCTAAGAGTAACTTGCTACCATCGACTTATTGCCTGAGCAGTCAATATCCATTGTGTCTGAGGTCTGATGAGATCTAGGTCCTCAGCAAACGCCGGAATCTCTACCCCTTCCTCAGACGTAGAGCTTGTAGCTAACGGTGGTTTGGGTGCCACCGCAATTTCCTTGGTCTTGGGGACCTTCTTTTTGGATTAATCCCACTGTGACTTGGGTTTCCGAGGCTGGGAGGACTTCACTGATTCAGTCTGCAGGACTGAGGATGAGCGAGAAGAAGCCCTCTGACCAGATGCTTTTGGGCTCTTCAGCCACTGGCAGGTGTCATCTTTCCCATTAGCAGAAACCTTGGAAGGGTGTGACCAAAGGGACCGCTTCCTAGCGAGAGCAGCTGAAGAAGTTGTATGCTTATCTGGCTTAAAAGTGGGGATGGTCGTTCCCGATGGTTGCAGGCGTGTTGCTCTTGAAGTAGGTGGTGCATGAGCAACAGGGAGGGAAGTGCCCCCCACGATCAAGGGGGCAGGTGTAGTCTTCTGGCTCTGAGAGGTGACTGGGGTTGGCAAGCTGATGGGGCTAGAACTGATGTAGCAGCGGTGTAGGACAATGCCATGCATACAGAAAGCAGGTGTTAGAATTTCCTCTTAGCTCAGTACAGTTCAGTTGATCCATGGTCTTGTACTCCATGATTTTCCTTTCTGTCTGGAGAATCCTGCATTCTGGCGAACAAGGCGAATGGTGCTCTCTCCAGTTGACACAGATAGGAGGTGGGGCACATGGAGTATTGGGATGTGATGAGCGTCCACAATCTCTACATGTGATGCTGGGAAGACATATGACTGAAAACATTTAAGGCTCTGCGTTGGTGGAGGGATATAGGGTTTTACATCACAGCGGTAGACCATCACCTTGACCTTCACGGGCAATTTATCACCCTCAAAGGCCAAGATGAAGGCACCAGTGGCAACCTGATTACCCCTGTGACCCCGGTGGACACGCCGAACGAAATCTACACCTCGCCGCTCTAAATTGGCGTGCAGCTCATCGTCAGACTGCTAAAGAAGGTCCTATAAAATATGATACCTTTGACAATATTTAGGGTCTTATGGGGCGTGATGGTTACAGAAACCGCTACGGTCGCGGGTTCGAATCCTAACTCGGGCGTCGATGTGTGTGTTGTCCTTAGGTTAGTTAGGTTTAAGTAGTTCTAAGTTCTAGGGGACTGATGATCTCAGATGTTAAGTCCCATAGTGCTCAGAGCCATTTGAACCATTAATGCACGATGGACACGACGCACCATATAAGGCGCCCTTCGCCCCTAGGAGGGCTCTTCGGGAAAATTATGAAGAATGGAGATCAAACCCTACAGGGGACCATGACATAAAGACCGAAAAGTGTGAAACTTCTTTTGTCTTAGGACAGGCAGGAATACCTCAGGCCTATTCTTCGGGCCTGTTCTTACCCCCGTACCCACAGGGGGAGATGCATGACAATAAAAACGAGAGAGTGGCGTGGAGGTGACCAAACTCGTCGCCAACTACCGCTACCTTCGATGGCGATCGACAATCATATCCATTCGCGGTGATTGACACCAACATCAAATGGTTCAAATGGCTCTGAGCACTATGGGACTCAACTGCTGAGGTCATTAGTCCCCTAGAACTTAGAACTAGTTAAACCTAACTAACATAAGGACATCACAAACATCCATGCCCGAGGCAGGATTCGAACCTGCGACCGTAGCGGTCTTGCGGTTCCAGACTGCAGCGCCTTTAACCGCACGGCCACTTCGGCCGGCGACACCAACATCATACGGTCGCGCGAGAAGCTATAATTGTTAGGCGAAACACTTTATGTGGCCGGCATTTACGGGGCTTTATTGCAAGAGGTGTACGTTCTTGGCTTCCAGAAGATCTCCGGATACGTGACACGCGTATCACTAGCGTCGGATACGGACAGTGCTGTCGAAATACTTCTCAAAGAAGGGTTAATTAGCCACTGATATACGTTACCTACCGAACGCCAGGGCCATGGCGCTTACAGCCAAGGGATACACCATGTCAACATCTTCAACTTTCGTTGTCCTGCCTGCCTCAATTGCGTGTAATATTACTTTTTACTTTTGGACCGTCTAATTACAAGGGAATGAAACAATGTTCGTGCCATACGCATTTCGCCTTTATTCTCTGCAAGGCATCTTCAGTGGCTTAGAATATGTCCATATTTTTACTGTTTAAATTTGGGGCCATGTACTTGTAGGTTATAAACAGATCTGGTGGTTGGTTTTTACTATGATATAATAATATTTTAAATTCTACTTACAGGTTGCATGAACGATTTTCCATATACTATTTTTCTGTTCAAATTTGGTGCTGTTCCTCTTCTTATAATTGTCACTTGGGGATTTTGTTTGCCACATTTCTGAGCACAAATGAAAATAATGGGAATGAACAATCATGACAACTACCTTATACAAATGCAAGAAAAATTCGACATTGAGAAATCCATCGCTGAAACCAATCACTTGATAAATGAGCTCAAACGCATCGGTACAGACTCCATGTCACACTTAATAAAACAAATGATACGATAAAAATCATTCCTCTCACACAAGTAGCCACAACAAAAAGGGAAGCTCACCAAAACAAGTACTATTTCACACAAAACTACATACACACGCACATGAATACACAAACAGATCACAGACATCTTAAGAATTACCCTCGAAAGTTGTCAATAACATCCGATAGTCGGCAACAGAAACTGAAACATCACATCAAAACAACTGTTCAGTTCCTGGTCCAAAAGTAAAAATTATCAATACACCGGAACACCTAGTCAATGTTTACGCAGCGTCCGCTACCGGCAAGCTTCGTGAAGGTTCTCTATTCTTTACTGAGGAATGAACACAATTGTGCGAAGGTAGGATAGATGATATGGTGATCGGGGGTGATTTTAATTGTACACAAAAGGACAAAATTCCTCAGCATTCACCGTGCCCAGCACTGGGAGCCGTCATTCGCGAGCTCAGTTTGCTGGACACCTGGGACATAATCCATGCTGATAGATCGGGACTGACGCACTTTACGGGACGGTCGTCTACCAGAATTTATAGGATATCTACTTCCCTCTTTTTCAGGGATGCGGTGACGGCATCGGAGTAGTGGCCAGCAGTATTTACTGATCACACTGCTCACATCTGTACCATCACGCTTCGACGCCAACGGGCGTGGCGCAGCCGCAGCCCGTTGAAATTTAACACTGGTCACCTGGACTCACCGGAACGACAAGCGGTAGTGTGCCTACGATAACGAGGAGTGGATACATCTGCTTCACAGTGTTGGCAGGACTGTGCCAAGCCGAGCCTTCGACGCACGTTGAAGAGTTTTAGTAAGGAATCTGTGGCATGGAGGCGAAGCACTACAATGTTGTGCTACGCTGTCCTCGGAGAGTGCTCCGTTATGCCCATATCACTGGGCCGCCAATTGACTTCAACCGAGTTGACGTTGGCGCTTCATCACCTAGAAGGGGTCATTATTCGCACACGTCAAATGGTCGGAATCACCCACGAGTGGCCCTCCATCTACCTTATAGCTATGGAATGAACGAGCACACACAGGACATAGATCCTACATACTTTACCCACTATCCTCACCTGTACGCAGAGAAGCGATCTGATCCAGAGATAATTACTACTGTTGCTGGCTTTACGCATGCAACGGTTGCTCCGGAACTTCAACAGGAATTGCGAAAATCAATGACAAGAATAAGTGTAGGATGCCATAAGAAAAGGGGCACCCAACAAGTCATCACGACTGGATGGGCTACCCTTGATATTTTATAGGACGTGCCAGAGACTATTGGTGCCCAATTGGACTACTACAAGTCAAGGCTCATGACACCAGAGGTGTAACTTCCGGCAGCATTTGTGGAAGGTGTCATCATCCCAAGCTGCAAATTTCGAGGGGGATCACGTATTACGGACTGCTGACCATTAACTTTGTTGAACTGTGATATGAAAATCTCCACAAGTGTACTAGCAGCTTGAATTTGGCGTACTACATCTCATGTCCTATTAGTGGATCAGGCACCGATGGGTGGGACGCATAATACTCGCGCCACCCTGTGCCACTACAGGGACCTGATTGCCCTCGCTAAGGCGCACCGCGTACGAGGAGCACTGGCTGCGATATTCAGTCAAACATTTTGTGGTGTCACCGCCAGACACCACACTTGCTAGGTGGTAGCTTTAAATCGGCCGCGGTCCATTAGTACATGTCGGACCCGCGTGTCGCCACTGTCAGTGATCGCAGACCGAGCGCCACCACACGGCAGGTCTCGAGAGACTTACGAGCACTCGCCCCAGTTGTACGGACGACGTAGCTAGCGATGCACACTGTCGAAGCCTCGCTCATTTGCAGAGCAGATAGTTAGAATAGCCTGCAGTTAAGTCCATGGCTACGACCTAGCAAGGCGCAATTAGCATGTATCTACAGAGTCTCACTTGTATCGTCAAGAGCGATGTACAACAAGGATGGATTAAAGTTAAGTATTCCAGAAGCTACGTACTTTTCTTTATAGCATTCATTACGTATCCTGTTTCAGACCTCTCTAGCCTGCGTGAGTTTAAGCGCGTGCCTTTCGGTTACCCGTCACTGTGGACTGGCTGTCTTGTCAGTTCACAACACATTTGATCTCGTCAGCCATACGTACTTAACTGCCGTTCTTCAAAATATGCATCAGTCGGGCACTTTCGTCGAGGTGGCACTCCGTCTCGTATGTGCCACAATACCGGAAGTGCTTGTCAACGGTGTACTGTCGAATCTTTGCAAATTCGCCGGTCTGTTCAACAGGGGTCCATAATCGACAATACTGCCACTTTAGCATTAGAACCATTGTCGTGCGGTCTGTGTCACTGCCTCACTGGTTTGTCTTTTGGTGGCTTCGTGTTTAGGTGCTCTGCGATCCGATCGGCAGAGCGGCCGAAAGATACAGAATAGTGCCCCTGGAGACGCTGTAGACAGCAGTTGGATACCATCCTGACTGTCACCCTCCATACTGGCCGACAACCATGAGTGATGGTCTTCGTGTCACTTCATTTGACTCTCATCCACGGCGCGCATCTAACACAGCGGTACGCCAACGACATTCTACGCCCTTTTTGTTGACTTTTGTGGCTAACCATCCCGGGCCTATGTTCCAGCAAGATAATTCCGGCCCGGACAAGGAGAAAGTTTCTTCTGCTTGCCAAACCATACATTGGCCAGCGAGGTCACCCGATCGCTCCACAATTAAAGTTTGGTACATTGTGGCATGGCCTTTCTACCTCGTCAGGATTTTGACGATCTGACGCTCAAATTGGACAGAATGTGGCACGATATGCCTCAAGAGGAATAACTCTATCAATCAATGCCAAGCCCAATAACCGCTTTCATACGAACCATTGGCGGACCAACGGTTTATTCCCTTGTTTTCTTTGATAAGCTTTTTCTCTTGAATAAGTTATTCATTTTTTCTGAAAAAGTATTCATTTGTTTGTCTGTACATGAACATCACATCTACCGAATTCCACCCGATTTGGATAACTCCTTCACTATGTTTTTTTTTTTCTTCTCTAAGAGTGGCCTATCATAGCTGCCTAGCTGCATACGTGTATATGGTTCAAATGGCTCTGAACACTATGGGACTTAACTTCTGACGTCATCAGTCCCCTAGAACTTAGAACTACTTAAACCTAACTAACCTAATGACATCACACACATCCATGCCCAAGGCAGGATTCGAACCTGCGACCGTAGCATACGTGTATATGGCAAGGCAGCTCGGTAGCTCAGTACATATGATTGATGATGTCCTCCTCGCCGTGTCCGGCGACAGCGACTCCGTCAGTCTTCTCTGTCCTTGTTGTGGTAGGCTCGGATGTGGCTCGCGAATCCGAATTTCACTTTGAATATCCTGTTGCATGAAGCACAGTGAAGTTGACCAGCAGACTTGTAAGTATACGTGTAGACAGGCTTGAGCTGAGATTTTCGGAGCTCTCTTTTAGCATCCAGGTTCATTAGACGCTTTTGCTCGAATTGTTCGTTGCTCCTATGTACAGTTGATCGCCACTCCGATCGGCGCAATGCTAGCTCCTCCCAACGGTTGCTTGGAATGCCGCAGGCTGCAAGGTGGCGTTTAATGGTGTCTTTATATCGCAGGTGTTGACCACCTTTCCTCCTCTTCCCGCACGAGAGCTGCGAGTAGAACACCGCTTTAGGTAGCCTACTGTCATCCATGCGTACTATGTGACCACTCCATCTCAGTTGATGTTTCATTATTAAAGCTTCAATACCAGCCAGTTTCACGCGGCGCAAAATCTCCCATTTGATGCGCAGAATTGATCTCAGACATCGAAGATGAAATTTATCTAGCTTCTTAATGTCAGCTTTGTAACAGCACCAGGTTTCCGAGGCATATGATTACAGTGGTATCAGACTGCCAATATTTAATATCCATTTACTGCCGGAAACGTGCCCATGACGAAATTTTGTGACAGACATTTTTGTATTGCGAGTATGCGAGCAATCGCGCTGCAGTGTCAGGGAACGCAAATTTTCCTTCGCCCTGTATATATGCCTCCTCAAATATATACTGGGTTGTCCTGTAACATTCGTAGGCACATATTCTCCAGTGTTTCACCAGATATTTGCGATTTTCAATTGAAGCAGTGCATGCCAATAGCAGTGATTGTGGGCCACGTTGGTTCTGTCGCTACGTGTTTTACTGTCCCAGTTAAAACATTGATAAACGAATAACACATTAGACTAACTTCAGATCGCTCTTCCAAATAGGCACATAAAATCCCATTTTGACAAAAATTTTATTTATAACGGGAGACAACCCGACGTTTTCTATATACATTGGATGTCGTATGGAAGACATGATCAGGAGCATTGGTTTGGGTTGACTGCAGCCACACATTGAAAAAATGACGTTGCAAATATCTGCTGAAACACCAGAGAACATTCGCCTGACGATGATGATGATGAGGTCCAATACTCCGAACAGCGTAGTGGACGATGCAGGAGACCCACACAGCCGTACTAGGCAAAGTCCTAGCGGAGGTGGTTTGCCATTGCCTTCCTCCGACCGTAATGAGGATTAATGATGATTAAGACGACACAACAACACCTAGTCTTCTCGAGGCAGGGAAAACCCCTGACCCCGCCGGGAATCGAACCCGGGACCCCATGTGCGGGAAGCGAGAACAATACCGCAAGACAACAAGCTGCGGACTCTTAGTAGAGACACCCTTATAAAAACTGTTTTTTTAATTGTCGGACCGGTTCATGCTACACTTTTGCTATGGCGTAGCTTATTTCTGAGCCCCCACAAATTCTTTTCGATGTTTTTTTACAGAAGCTACTTCAATTTTTAGTCGCATTCCTGCTCGTGTGGTGTGGCCACAAGGATTTTACTATTTAATTATGTGTTCGTGAGTGTATCGGTCTGCCCAACGACATTTTACAAGGAAACTGCTGACAGCACGCTCTTTTAAATAACCTTACTTCTGTGTTTCAGCACTATTTTGAAATATAAAGTTAAAAAAAGAAAATACAGTTACTGTTGTTACACGATAACTGGAAACAGGCTAAAAATTAAAGTAGCATTTTCTCTCAGTAGCATTGCTAGATAAATAAAACCACAATCTGATTCAAAGGTGAATACAAAAATCATGTATTGAATAGATGTAGAACCTGTGATTCTCAAAAAATGGGAAGAAAAAGTAAACGGGATTCAGTTAGGAACCGCAAGTGCAAACAAAACAATCATAAAATGCCTGGCGTCTGACCTACAAATACTTAGTAAACAGACAAAAAGAACAAGAAGATCTGTGCTGTTTACATGAAGTGCCTGACAAAACAGGTTTACAGGTATCATACCAGACAACGTAATACGTAGAAAGAAACAACGAGCCATGCGCATAAAAAAGAGAAACGTTAAAATGTCAAAAAAATTCCAGTATTTAGGGGAATATGGACAAATATTAGGACTAAATAAGCATCCTGCCTAGAACGAAAAGAAAAATTTCGGAAAGCGTACGAACTGACATGGATCCAGTACACTTATCGAAATACATCAAGAAAGGCTGGACGCAGGCACTAAAATACATTTGTTCTACTAAAAACACTCTATGCATCAGAAACGACCAGAACCGTAGCATCAGACATCACAGAGACTGAGACAGCAGAAAGTAAAATCAGCAGAAAAATTTTTGGGACAATGCACAGAGATAGCATATGGATGAAGAGATCAACAATGGGTTTCAAGAAATATAAGAAGACCTAAGATAGGAATCAATAGGGAAATGACAAGTGAAAGAGATCTAATCAGGAACAAAACTATGAAGACCAAAACTGAAGTAAAAAAGAGTAAGGAAATACGAAAAATATAGTCAAAATAAATGAAACAGGAACACAGCCAAAGAATGAAGAGATATTTGGAAGAGAAAGACGAGACGTAAATAGGAAAAAAATTGAACAATCGTATAACATTCAAGTTCACTGTCGTGAGGTCCTAAAGGGAAAAATGTTTAATAATTGTAATAATAATAATAGGAATAGTAATATAAATATTAACGTTAATTAACTTAATGACGGCTATAGGACACCGTGAATAGAAATAGCTGCATGATGGCTAAAGAAAGACGAAATGTCTGGAGCAAAATCAGTAGCAGTATTTATTTCAGAAAGCGGATCATCGATGTGTGATCGATCACCTAGACCTCTTTAGCGCTGAGCTGTGACGTTGATCCTCAATGTACGGCAAGTCCTCCCAAATTTCTCTGGGCTTAGAAATGTGACGCAAGGTGGGAGCCGGCAGCTGAGTGTGCTCTGAGTAGCTTCGCGTGATGAGGTGAATTTCTGCTTCCTGAATACAATGGCATCATAGACAAGAAAGGATGTTTCAGGCAGCTAATGCGTGCCCAGAGCAGAAGAATACGAAGGGCTGTGTGGAAGGAGAACGGTGCTCCCCAGCAGTCGCTGGCATTTGGCGGCTACCAACGGCAAAACGACTTCATAGAAAGTTTCGTAGTTATTTATTCTTTGTTACACTAGTAGATAGAGGAAGCGAAAATCTGAGCGATTAATGTATAGAATGATCTGGTAACATTTATTGTCTTAGATTGCTTGGTTGGTTTGGGAAATACTCGGGCTAAACAGCACAGTTATCAGTCCAAATGGCTCTGAGCACTATGGGACTCAACAGCTATGGTCATCGGTCCCCTAGAACTTAGAACTACTTAAACCTAACTAACCTAAGGACATCACACAACACAGTTATCAGTCCCTTTTTTCTTAGTCACTAGGGTCTCGGATTAAAACCATACTCCAAAAGGATCCTATCGCCTGAACAGCGCGGAAAGAACAAAATGCGTAAAGCTATGCATGTAGCCACATTGAAGGAGAAAACGAAAACATCAGCCAAAATTGAAAAAATTAACTAAAAGGGAAAAAGCTATAGAACGTGTTAAAACGATTTAGCAGGAGGCCTTGACTAACTGATCGTAAGAATAGAGAAAGGTTCAACGAGCGATCTGTAACACACTAAAATCTCCAGGCTAAAAACACAAGGCACGAATAAACTCAGATGGTGAACAGACAAGCACCAAGTCGGACAGACAACACCAGAGGGAGCGAGAAGGAGTTACAGTGCAGGTAGGAGAAGTGTCTGAATGATGAGGCTAGGGCACCCGCTCTTAAATAGAATGATAAAAGACACATTCGCGGATAAAACTTAAGACTGTGTTAGCTGTTGAGGCATTGTCCCCTAAAACAAAAACTGGAAACATTATACTCATCCAATCCAAAAGCTGAAGGAATACATTTATATCGACATTTCTTGGCCTACATGCTCACATAGGTCTCTTGTTATTAGCAGGAGGTCATAAGTCACATAATGAGTCAACTGGCACTTAATGGGATGAGTACAAAGGTCGCCCCGTCTTTACAGTATGATTAGAAACGTTCAAAAAGGTGTCAAGGGTTAGTCGATTCGATGACCTTGATAGAAGACTGCAAAACGTGAGCAAGTTTAGTTAGCATCTGTAAGGGATTCATGGGACAAGTGGGTAGAGATATTACTTAAAATACACTACAGCCCATTAAAATTGCTGACCCCGAAGATGACGTGCTACAAACGCGAAATTTAACCGACAAGAGAAAGATGCTGTGATATGCAAATGATTAGCTTTTCAGAGCATTCACACAAGGTTGGCGCCGGTGGCAAGACCTACAACGTCATGACATGAGGAAAGTTTCAAACCGATTTCTCATACACAAACAGCAGTTGACCGGCGTTGCCCGATGAAACGATGTTGTGATGCCTCGTATAAGGAGGAGAAATGCGTAACATCGCGTTTGCAACTTTGATAAAGGTCGGATTGTAGCCTATCACGATTGCGGTTTATCGTATCGCGACATTGTTGCTCGCGTTGGTCGAGATCCAATGACTGTTAGCAGAATATGGAGTCGGTTGGTTCAGGAAGGTAATACGGAAAGCCGTGCTGGATCCCAACGGCCTCGTATCACTACCAGACGAGATGACAGGCATCTTATCCGCATGGCTGTAACGGATCGTGCAGCCACGTCTCGATCCTTGAGTCCACAGATGTGGACGTTTGTAAAACAACAACCGTCTGCACGAACAGTTCGACGACGTTTGCAGCAGCATGGACTATGAGCTCGGAGACCATGGCCGCGGTTATCCTTCACTCTGCATCACAGACAGGAGCGCCTGCGATGGTGTACTCAACGACGAACCTGGGTGCACGAATGGCAAAACGTCATTTTTTCGGATGAGTCCAGGTTCTGTTTACGGCATCATGATGGTCGCATCAGTGTTTGGCGACATCGCGGTGAACGCACATTGGAAGCGTGTATTCCTCATCGCCATACTGGCTTATCACCTTGCGTTATGGTATGGGGATCGGTTACACGTCTCAGTCACCTCTTGTTCACATTGACGGCGCCTTGAACAGTGGACGTTACATTTCAGATGTGTTACGACCAGTGGCTCTACCCTTCATTCGATCCCTGCGAAACCCTACATAGCCGCGTGGGATTAGGCGAGCAGTCTTTGACAGTGCGGCTGCTCCGGCGGAGGTTCGAGTCCTCCTTCGGGCATGGGTGTGTGTGTTTGTTCTTAGGATAATTTATGTTAAGTAGTGTGTAAGCTTAGGGATTAATGACCTTAGCAGTTAAGTCCCACAAGATTTCACACACATTTGAACATTTAAAACCCTAAATTTCACCAGGATAATGCACGACCGCATGTTGCAGGTCCTGTACGGGCCTTTCTGGACTCAGAAAATGTTCGACTCCTGCCCTGGCCAGCACATTCTCCAGATCTCTCACCAACTGAAAACGTCTGGTCAATGGTGTCCGAGCAACTGGCTTGTCACAATGCGCCAGTCACTACTCTTGATGATCTGTGGTGTTGTAGCTGCATGGGCAGCTGTACCTGTACACGCCATCCAAGCTCTGTTTGACTCAATGCCCAGACGTATCAAGGCCGTTATTACGGTCAGAGGTGGTTGTTCTGGGTACTAATTTCTCAGGATCTATGCACCCAAATTGCGTGAAAATGTAATCACATGTCATTTCTAGTATAATACATCTGTCCAATGAATACCCGCTTATCATCTGCATTTCTTCTTGGTGTTGCGATTTTAATGTCCAGTAGTGTACATAATCCCAACATGTTTGTTACATGTAGACAACAATTTGTTGCATTCAGACGGCGCTGCCCTTTTTGCCAGTATATAACTAGTAAACTGGCGAAGTATGGTCTCAAGTTCAGGTATTTTGTGACAATGAAACAAGTTATGTATGGAGAATTGAGCCGTATTCTGGAAAACAAGTGGACAGTGTCGCTGAAAATAACGAAGGGTTGTAACCGACTTGTCATATGGATTGAAAGGGTATAATGTTTACCGCGACAACTTTTTCACCTACTGCGAGCTAGGATAAAATGTGACTAAGAGAAATATCACAATTACTGGAACTGTGCGAAAAAAGATGAGCCTTCCATGCCACCAAAACTATTGCAATCACGGCATGACGATTTCTAATTGCATATAAACATTTGCTTTTACTAAGGACATAACACTTGTTTAACTAAAAGCAATGCTCCTATTGTCAAAGCAGAAGTCAATGGTAGCACCAAGAGAAAACGTAAATTATTTTAAACTACAACTTTACGAAAGAAGCTGTGGACAGACCTGACATGACGGTGATGAATTATGTGGTATAGAGGAAGATAGATGGTGAAGAGGAAACACAATAAATCGTAGAAGACTATTCTTAGAAACTCTGGGCGAGCAGCTAATTGATGGGGATATGAAGAGACGAAGACATGTTCCAAAAGGAAATGCTTCAAGAGAAGCTTTAGCGATAACACATTTCAAGAAAATGACACTGGGAGTAAAAGAAGAGAGGCAGGTGTCATCTGTGTGGAAACACTGATAAGGAACGTTCATTGGAATGTGTCAACTGTAAAAAAATCACTTGAAGAAACGTCTTACGTACATGTCTACAAACTGTTGGTAAAAGTTTGGTATAGTATGGTGAAAATCAAAACACACATAATTATAATATTCGATTACTGTATTGTTGTACTACTCTGTTATGAAGTTTGAATGATGATACATTGAACTATGCAAATTATAATTTAATTTATCGATTCAGTACTCATGTGTCAAAGTATACCTACAGGAAACCGAAGGGGTCCTTTTTCACCTGATCATCTCAAATGTGTGTGAAAAGAGTGGGTGGTAGAGTGAAATAAACAAACCTGTCTGAATCCCAACTTTTCTTTGATGGCTACCGGTAGTCGATGCTTGTTTATTTATTATTAAATGGGTCACAATTCATAACATGACGTGAACTATGAAGAATAGTATTGACAAGACTCTCTCGATGGCAACAATTTTTAATTCAATAAAGTATTTGTTCCTGGATGTATATCATATTTTACCTTGATGTATGTTTTTACGTGTTTTTACAAGTTTTTATGTAATATCAAAAAAGACTACAGCATATAAAAAGTGAATGCCATCTTTTAAAACTGAAGTATGAAAATATAGTAAAATTCTATTACGGAGACGAAGTGTGAGAAGTGTCAATGTACAAAACTGTCTCCTACTCCTGGTTTAGGTGTAAAAACTTAAACAGACGCTCTAGTCAAAAGTTCAAAACGATGATTTTTATTAATAAGCTTAACATATACAGCATAATTTAAATTTCAAAAAACCCTTAACACCAATATCTATTGTACAATAAGAGTTACGAAGGCAAAAATCCTTCCTCAAAATGAGATCTTCCAAAGGGGTCAGTTAACATTAAGTACCTACGTCTATTAACCGTCATCTAAAGTTAACACAGTTACTGGCTGACATAACCTATACACAGCATGGCACAACTGCTTACAGATGGTTAATGTATTAACCATACATGGCATAAACCTATAGCAACGTTAAACCAAGCTATGACCATTCGTGCATGGACCGGAATCAAGCCAGCGGGTCGCCGCCTGCAGGCTTCGTGCGAAGCCAGTTCTCGCAAAAGGGAACACCGTCAGTAGGGAACCAAAATCCGGTCCTGCGTGATAGGTCAGAAACTGTGGTATCCGAAAGCTTCGATAGGGAGTTTCTTGACTCATTAATGTCTGAGTTAATTTGTAGGTGAACGATGAAAATCAGAGTCTGTGGCGTTTTAAAGGTACCTGAAACACTCAGAAGGGTGCAACTCTTGACTGAACCGTTGGTACCTTCACGCACAATCAGCAGCTACCTGTACTGGCGCTCAAAAACAGTTAACCTTCCAATTACTAGCACAGCACTAGTGTGATGTGAAATTCGCGACACTCGGCGTTAAGGGGTTAAACACATCTCAAAAAATTCAAATCAAAGTACATGCCACGAGATAATGCTGCCCGGAGCACAGTTAAAGGATAGATTAACATTCTTCTCTAGAGGTTCGACACAGCCGAAAATTGAAGTGCTGACAAGAGGGGAGAGCCAAATTCATAGCCTTGCAAGTTCGATGCAAATAGGTGGCACAAAACAATGATAGTAGTAATAACAAAAAAATGGTTCAAATGGCTCTGAGCACTATGGGACTTAACTACTGAGGTCATCAGTCCCCTAGAACTTAGAACTACTTAAACCTAACTAACCTAAGGACATCACACACATCCATGCCCGAGGCAGGATTCGAACCTGCGACCGTAGCGGCACGCGGTTCCAAACTGAAACGCTTAGAACCGCACGGCCACACCGGCCGGCAGTAGTAATAACAGAATGTAGCACTTGCACTCAGTGAAATGGATCTGTCCTCACATTTTCCGTCTTTGCATACATTTACTAACGAACAGATACTCTAAAGTACCGTTAAGGCCGACTTGGTCCAGTATGTCACCAGTGCACCGTGCTACACCCTAGTTCCAGGACAGCATATGACAAGCGTGGCATCAGATACCGTCGCAACAATACACAAGGTTACCGGTGACACTACGTCATGCTGCCCCTCTTCCTTTACAGTACGTTATCACTCTTTTGTTTTCACACGATAGCCGCTTGCCGAATGTGTTACTTTTCAGTAAGGCAAACGTTCCTTTTCGAACACAAAAATAAGACAACACGGCCTTCTGCTCCACCAAGCTTGTCGGCTACACCACGGAGTGACCCCTGGCTCATAACTGAAAATCACATAAAAGCAGATGATACAGTTTGTGTCACCTAGCGGCACATTAGGCAACATTAGGTCTCTGAACTCCTGTAACCGATATCGAATGAAAGAATGAGCTTGCTGTTACCAGTCACAATTTATTATTTAAACGACACGTTTCAAAGGCTTAAACCTCAATCATCAGGTTGACTTACACAAATTAATAGAACTTCTCTACGTCGGTCAAGACTTTGAGGTAACCTGTGATCACTGGAGATAGTCCTACAGGTTATCGCAGAATCGTAACACAAGAAAAACCTGACGTATTAAGCGGCCTGAGTCCTCCCGATGACGGAGGTTTCAGCATTCGAAACGCGAAGTGGAAATAAGTAAATTGCAATTGGTAATAGACAATTTCTTTCAAGGGTAGCGAGTATACAGGAAAGTTCAAGACCTCCAGCACATAGTGATAAATCTATTATGTGTTCAGAATGAGATTTCCACTCTGCAGTGAAGTGTGCGCTGATATGAAACTTCCTGGAAGATTAAAACAGTGTGCCCGACCGAGAATCGAACTCGGGAACTTTGCCTTTCGCCGGCAAGTGCTCTATCCACTGAGCTGCCCAAACATGACTCACGACCCGTCCCTACAGCTTCAATTCTGCCATTAACTCGTCTCCTACCTTCTAAATTTCACAGAAGCTCTTCTGCGAAACTTGCAGGACTAGAACGCCTGGAAGAAAGGATATTACAGCAACATGGCTTAGCCACAGCCTGGGGGATGTTTGCAGAATGAGATTTTCACTCTGCAGCGAAGTTTGTGCTGATATGAAACTTCCTGAAAGATTAAAACTGTGTGCCTGACCAAGACTCGAAATCGGGACCTTTTTCTTTCGCGGGCACCTGCTCTAGCGATGGAGCTATCCATACATAACCCACCACCCGTCCTCAGAGCTTCAACTGTGCCAGTACGTCGTCTCCTACCTTCCAAACTTCACAAAAGCTCTTCTGCGAAACTTACAGAACAAGAAGTCCTGGAAGAAAAGATATTGCGGAGATATGGCTTAGCCACAGCCTGGGGGATGTTTCCAGAATGAGATTTTCTCTCTGCAGCGAGGTGTGCGCTGATATGAAACTTCGTGGAAGATTAAAACTGTGAGCTGGACCAAGACCCGATCTCTGGACCTTTTCCTATCGCGGGCAAGTGCTCTACCGACTGACTTACCCAAGCACGAATCACCACTCGACCTCACAGCTTCAATTCAGCCAGTACCTCGTCCCCTACCTTCCAAACTTCACAGTGTCTAGTGATACATCGTTTCTGGCACTTACTTTAGTAAATTTCGTATTGATCCTTTGGGGTTTTTTCTTTGAATGGTAGGTGTTAGTTTTGTTCACCTCTATATTATAGACCTCTATATTAATTTAAACTTTTATATGTTTGTTCATCATGTTCCTGTCAAAACATATTTTTCGTCACCTATAATTTTGTTGTATAAGAGTCTTATTTCGAATGTAGTTTTTAAATCTTACTCTAACAAACTGATTTGTTTGGCTGAGGCATACAATATGTCACCTTCATGTGAGCTCGTTGATCTTGCTTCTTTCGGCAACAATTTGTATCCCGCTTTATTGGAGTCTACTCTCTTATAGGCAGTATGTTTTGATTAGTGACCATGTTTTCGGTTTCTTGTTATCTTAAACGTTATCTTTATACTTAGGACAAGGAAGTGTTCTACTGCTTCCTTACGGTGAGAATTTGAATCATCTATTGTCAGCTACCACCTTTTAGCAAGTTGCATTTCTATACCCAAATTGACACATTCCCCAGTGGACTTGTGGGAATTCGATACGTCCTGACTACATCATATGAGTATGATTAGGTAGCAGACAGTTTATCAGCGTTTCAGCGTTGTCCTTACTTCTCCGTACAGCTTAGGGGAGAATGTTATGATGATCTTACTTGAGACGTGTTTTGGTGTTCATAGAGTTTGACGATGCTACTTGGTGGGCTTCAACTTTGATGATGTTGTGGTCTTCGCTGACTCACTTACATTTCATTTATTCCATACCCACGGTACCTATCCAGACAGGAAACCAAACCATAACTTTTATTTTCGATTTACTGTATAACATAGGCCCACAAGGTATTTGTGGATATTCCAAGCGTTCTATTTGCAAGATGTTCTTATCTTAAAATGTCGACTGCCGTTGGGTTTTGGTTCAAGTTGTTTTTGATGATGTGACAACTAATTATATCGCCAGTACGTAGTACGAAGGCCGTAAATATGGTAAATATGCATATTATTGTACTTAGATTAATATGCGACGTTTCACTTGAAATGAAAACAGATCCTCGTCGATACTAGGGGTTTCCTCGTCCACACACACACACACACACACACACACACACACACACACATATATATATATATATATATATATATATATATATATATATATATATATATAGATTAATTTCGTTGACATTGGCACTTCGAAATACAAGCAACACAATTTTCGCATCTGGTTACAATGAACTTCATTATTAAGTTTGACTTTTGGAATTAGATACACTCCTGGAAATGGAAAAAAGAACACATTGACACCGGTGTGTCAGACCCACCATACTTGCTCCGGACACTGCGAGAGGGCTGTACAAGCAATGATCACACGCACGGCACAGCGGACACACCAGGAACCGCGGTGTTGGCCGTCGAATGGCGCTAGCTGCGCAGCATTTGTGCACCGCCGCCGTCAGTGTCAGCCAGTTTGCCGTGGCATACGGAGCTCCATCGCAGTCTTAAACACTGGTAGCATGCCGCGACAGCGTGGACGTGAACCGTATGTGCAGTTGACGGACTTTGAGCGAGGGCGTATAGTGGGCATGCGGGAGGCCGGGTGGACGTACCGCCGAATTGCTCAACACGTGGGGCGTGAGGTCTCCACAGTACATCGATGTTGTCGCCAGTGGTCGGCGGAAGGTGTACGTGCCCGTCGACCTGGGACCGGACCGCAGCGACGCACGGATGCACGCCAAGGCCGTAGGATCCTACGCAGTGCCGTAGGGGACCGCACCGCCACTTCCCAGCAAATTAGGGACACTGTTGCTCCTGGGGTATCGGCGAGGACCATTCGCAACCGTCTCCATGAAGCTGGGCTACGGTCCCGCACACCGTTAGGCCGTCTTCCGCTCACGCCCCAACATCGTGCAGCCCGCCTCCAGTGGTGTCGCGACAGGCGTGAATGGAGGGACGAATGGAGACGTGTCGTCTTCAGCGATGAGAGTCGCTTCTGCCTTGGTGCCAATGATGGTCGTATGCGTGTTTGACGCCGTGCAGGTGAGCGCCACAATCAGGACTGCATACGACCGAGGCACACAGGGCCAACACCCGGCATCATGGTGTGGGGAGCGATCTCCTACACTGGCCGTACACCACTGGTGATCGTCGAGGGGACACTGAATAGTGCACGGTACATCCAAACCGTCATCGAACCCATCGTTCTACCATTCCTAGACCGGCAAGGGAACTTGCTGTTCCAACAGGACAATGCACGTCCGCATGTATCCCGTGCCACCCAACGTGCTCTAGAAGGTGTAAGTCAACTACCCTGGCCAGCAAGATCTCCGGATCTGTACCCCATTGAGCATGTTTGGGACTGGATGAAGCGTCGTCTCACGCGGTCTGCACGTCCAGCACGAACGCTGGTCTAACTGAGGCGCCAGGTGGAAATGGCATGGCAAGCCGTTCCACAGGACTACATCCAGCATCTCTACGATCGTCTCCATGGGAGAATAGCAGCCTGCATTGCTGCGAAAGGTGGATATACACTGTACTAGTGCCGACATTGTGCATGCTCTGTTGCCTGTGTCTAAGTGCCTGTGGTTCTGTCAGTGTGATCATGTGATGTATCTGACCCCAGGAATGTGTCAATAAAGTTTCCCCTTCCTGGGACAATGAATTCACGGTGTTCTTATTTCAATTTCCAGGAGTGTATTTAGCACACGTAGCTATAACACAGTTATGGTTGCAACGAAAAGGCCAACCCAAAACTGAACCGACTGAGAAATATGTGCAATACTGCAGTGCTTGCGTTATTCGGGATAACACAGGCACTACAACATCGTGTTAATCGCCTTTTGTTGGGCAAGCGACATTCAAGTAAAATGTCTGACCTGTACGGGAATATACATAATGGATGTAAGAGTATAGGTTCTTTGCACATGGTTGACAACGTATGGAAGTTTGGGCCTGGCCGTGAGTCGTGGTTGAATAGCCAAATGGTAGCCGGCCTGGTAGCTAAGTATGTTCGGTCAGATAATTAGCTGCCCTCTGTAATAAAAAAAAAAAGGCTGAGCGAATGGATCAAGATGAACTTTAACGTGTGTCATGGGACATCCCTAACGCGAACAAATGCAACGAACAATACAGAACAAAATGAGTTAAAAAAATTTAAATGGTAAGACGACAGCTCGCGGTAAGCGGGAAATTGGGGTTCGGTCCCGATCCGGTACAATTTTTTACTGTTGTCATTCCCTTATACAGCTGATGGTGGTCCACATTCGCAGCCGCAAATACAACTGACGTTTGAGAAACATATTGTGGTGGCTTTTTCGTTTCAGTTCTGTAGACTAACCGTATTAGCGAATAAGACTTTTGTAAATAACAGGTAAAAAGTGCAATTAGTAATCTATATTGACAATGTAAATCAATGCAATGGGCAGACGATCTACAACGGTAGCTGGTGGCCGGCTAGCTCGCAACGTATTTCTGCACAGGGCGCTGCTCTGAAATAAGAAACTGTAGCTGCCGAGTGCGAGCGTGGAGGACTATTGTTTTTGACGCACACGTGCATACTTTTTTTTACGCTCAGTATGCCGAACACAGATTCAAGCTGAGAGGAAGGTACGACTCCGTATTATTATTACACACGAATAAGAAAACTAAATTCATCCGTACATCCAAAGAAATAGAAACTGCAGACTGAATGTAGCAGCTAAGGTGCTGTAACAGACAGATTCAAAATTCGTAAATTTTTACTGAACGACTAAAAATTGCTGCAGAAATATGGCGCAGCCGATACTTCCGTCATAACACATCCTTAGTTTTATTTAGCAAACCCAAATATCTTGAGATTTACATACTCGCAAATGTGGTGATGTTGGTTGTGCCAGTTAAATCATTTATTTGTCAACACAATTTCAATTACATGAATCGCAGATATGTTACTTTTTCACTCTTCGTTTTCATTTGACAATGTAATTTAACAAAATAGCAAAGGCTACTATTCACACAAAAGCACACCATCTGTGTGATTTGCAATTTTTTGTATATTTACATCCACTGACGTTCTGGTAATTTTATTTTAAACAACAAAAGTACAGTATTGTTTTTCAACTTCACACCCCATTTTCTCTGTCAAATTTCTTCTGCAACAGCCTCTTTTGCGACTTACGGTACATAGCTAACGTTCACAATCCGCTCGTTCATCTTTATCGACTGGAAAGTCTTTCTGCGGAGACCTGTTCAAATATACAGGAAGTTATTCGCCGCCGACCCAAATATGGTCGGCAACGAGTTGCTTTTGAGTTGATTCGCGTGCCAAGGGACTAAAATGCGAAAAATTTCACAACTCTGCAGTCGAAGGGATTTTCACTTCTCTTTTTATTTTCCTTTTCGAAACAGTTGTTGCAGTTTGACAAGGTACTCAGCCTAAAACAACAAACCACAATGAATACTAAATATAACTACAGAATAAAGGGTAAAATCGAACTGTAACTACAAAAATGATTAGTACCGCGTAACAGGATTTCCCAACAACCATAATACTCCCATTACCGGTTTCGGCAATTTATTGTCATCACCGTTTGCGATTAATCCACTATCATCTAACAGCCTCGTCATGATGTCTTTCAAGCTGTGCACTCTGAACGTCATGAAATGGCACAAAATAGACAGTTCCAACAAATTACGTGTAATGCACTCAAAGATGACTTTCACGTTAGAAATGAAAGCCAAATACGGTCTCACTTTCTTAGATTTCATATTAACCAAAGTTAGAGGTAAACATGAAATATCGATTTTTAGAAAACATACCACCATCGAAACTATTCTTAACGCACAATCTTACAATTTTGCCATCAACAACAAAACAAAAATGCACACTTTCATTTACCAGGGTACTGTGATTGCCGCTAACTGAAAACAAAATAAACACCTTCGCATCAAGTAGCAATAAACAACAGATACGGAATGAATCATATGACGTTGCTGTAGAAGTCTTAGAAAAGAGAACCTGAAGATTGTGGCAGACAATACATTTGTCGAACAGAATGTGCTTTATAATAAGGCTGAAAGAAAAAACCTATAAGCCTGTGACTTATTACCGTCATGCATCCGATAAATTTGCAAAATATTTTTGTAACTAGTGAGCTCGAATACGTTTCCGTATGTAAAAATAACTTAAATCTAACTACGATACTACAGTGATGAAAACAATCCATTTGTAAACTCGGGAGCGCACGAAATTACGTGTGGTAACTGTGAAGAGATCTACAGAGTGAGGCGTATTCCGAAACTAGATTTCAAGAACATTGAGTCTACATAGCTATAAGACTGCTTTCGGCATATGCTTGGGTCAGTGCAAACACTGTGTGTAAAAATTTTACGTGTTGTAGTTAAGGGTTGCAAGCTCCAGTTCTTTAGATGGACTTTAATTTCACTCACACAATATGCCGATCCCTGTTACTGTATCTTTGTTTTTAAAGTTCCCTTAACAACTGGTTTCTCTGAATTTGTAACAGCTGAGTTCCTGGCGTTGCCCGGACATCTGTTTATTCCAGTCTCCTGTTAGTCCATCTACACCGACCACCTCTGTTTGTCCATCTAATCTTTCCGTTATCTGTCCATCTTGTCCTCTCCCCTCTCTCCAATATCTTCTTCTCCCCCTCTCTCTATGTGTATCTTCCGCCCAGTTGTTTCTGTCTCTCTCTTCCCTGTCTCTGTCCGTCTCCTTCTCTCACTATTTGTGTCAATCTCCTTCCTCCCCATCTCTGACTGCCCTTCTCTTCCTCAGCCCTTCGCTATCTAACCCAGTAAGAATCTGGTTGTTCTTACCCCCAATATACATTATAAATAATGTACGTGCGAAGTTGGAATAAAATCGTAGCAGGAGTTTAGGCTGAGCTTTTCGCCCCTGGCTATATCCGTGTATGTACGTGTCACATATATTTCACGCATTTCATACGTGTTTGTATACATATTTAACAAATGTTCAAGTGTGTGTGGAATCTTATGGGACTTAACTGCTAAGGTTATCAGTCCCTAAGCTTACACACTACTTAACCTAAATTATCCTAAGGACAACCACACACACCCATGTCCGAGGCAGGACTCGAACCTCCGACGGAGGGGAGCCGCGCGGACCGTGACAAGGCGCCATAGACCGAGCGGCTACCCAACGTGGCCCAAAGATATTATTTTGCAGGTACATACAGTGGTATAAGTGTTTAATGTCTGCGAAATTGTTGTGAATAAAGTTAGTAGCAAAGAAGTAATTAATAAAAATTCGTGTATGACAGTTTTAGTGGACGAAAAGTGAAAGTGTAGTAAATGATAAACTGTTTACTTTCGTCAATTTGTTGGGGTTACCAGCGAGATAAAGATTCGCAAATGTTTGAAATTAGGCGTAACATTTGTTGCAAGTCACTAAGTGCTCACACTTTCTAATACTGGATGGGTAAAATCTGGGTATTGCCACGTCCTATCTTACGCTGCTTTTTCGCCTCCATCCACACCCGTTTGATACGTATTTTCTTCTTAAGCCCACAGAGATTCTTTTCGGGCAATATGTACTGTTTGTACATTTTGAATTTGTGTGAATCGGTCCAGTGGTGTAGGAAGAGACGTGCAACATACACACATGCAAATGTACATCCACCTTTATGGTATGAGTAGATATACACCTTTCGTCCGAAACGTTTCTAGTCTGATTTATTCCTAGCGTGTGAAAGACATCCTCGCAGTAACCACGGTGGCAGCTTGAATTAACTACTGTAAAGAATGTATGTGCTTTCGACTAGTCGGTTGTGAGCAGACTGTGTTAAATGGTGTGTCAACCTTGTGTCACAAACTGCAATGGAGAAGCATCTCTAAATCAAATGTTCAAGAAGAGATAAGCGTGCGCAAAGTTTGTTCCTCGTATCTTGACACCAGACCAAAAATAACTACACATGGATGTATGCCATGACTTGAGTGTAATGTAAATCGGAGGTAATTGTTTTCTGGGAGAAAATCATTACAGGTGTCGAGACTTCGTGTTATCGATACGAACCTACGACAAGTCGACGAAGTATCAACGGTCTGATAACATAACCGACATTCAAGCCTGTGTCGCTCGTGAGTTGAGCAACAGCCCAAAGAAGGATACTTCGACAGCTTCACGTCGTTCTATGAACGTTCTGTGCATTGTGCTCATGTGATAAAGAGGGGGGGGGGGGGGGGGCGGATGAAGAAATTTCAAGAATTAAAAATCATTATGTTAACGTTTTTGTAATTTTTAATATTGAAACTTACTGGACTGACGGGGTACCTAGTACCACAGATTTTCGCAATGACTTATTCTCGGTGTATTTATTTTATCCGTGAGTATCATTTTTAAAACTGCACTGGATTATGGTTCTGTTAACGACTTATTATTTATATACATTTTGTATAAGTTCAGTTGCCAAGCCTACTACATCGCTACTTAACGTTGATCATATCGTACTAATCGAAACACTAAAATATCTGTTAGAGGTTAACACCTCTGAATATACAATAACACTGAGTGGATTAAATCAATATGTCATGCAATAACCAGTTGGCGATAGCCCATTAAACTGCGCAGAAAGACGTGAGCGGATATGAATGCCCAGGGTAGTACAAGCGTAGCGTCTGCTACCCCTGTTGCTTGTCGTCGTCGCAGCCGTCAGTCAAGATTCGCGCCAACCAGAGATGTCACTTGCATTCTTTGATGTGTTGCGTGTGCTTGGTGACAAGTGAATGGCGGCTGTCAAGCATATTCCGTGCCTGTCACCAGTGTCACTGTGTTTTCATACGTTCTTACGGTTTGTCGACGTGTTGTTTGCTTTTTCGTGTGTGAATTTCACATGCTTTTGTACGTTCCAGAATTTCTGTTCTGTTCCTGCTTACTCCCACTCCTGGTGAGAATAGCAATTAGCTACCTTTGTCACGAGTACGCCTACGCTGAGGAACGAATTTGCTGTAGTCTTAAGGGTTACTGACGACTCTTCGTCAGACCCTAACGATTTGCTTGTTCGTCATAGATAATTAAGCACCGTTATTGGCAAACAAAGGATCTGAATCCCGTTCAAGCTCTAGTCTGAGAGTGAACACGTGATTCAAAAGACGGTCAGACCAAATGAAGCTGATTCCGGCACAAGCAAACATTTCCAAACTAATTTTGCCACATAAAGCTAGCCATCCCTATGGATAAATTGAGCTGGTCTCAACCGCCTATTTGACTTAATCATTCCATGTCTGAACTAGGAGGACCCCATGTCCTATACCGCGGATGAATGGTACCAGCCGAGTGCAAACGAACACGCGGAAGACTTAGTCTGTCTCAATGATCAAGCAAAGATATTGGAAACGAGCTTGTATCGATGCAGCGAAACTGTTTAAAGCAAGGTCTCAGGTTGTAGCGCAAATAAGCATCGCTATAAGTGAAGAGGCATACGGTATTTTGTGGAAATGAACGTCGTGAGGAATAGGCACTTTTCTAGGTACAACTTTTAAAAATCACATATAGTAAGCATAACATGCGTTATTACCTACCTAGCCTACGGCATTACCTTTGCCCCCTCCCCCATTTCCTGTACCCCTCTCTTTCGTAGGCCCTATATAAAAAGAATGAAATAATTTTTTGATTTCAGTCCCTTTTACTAAGCGATGAATCATAGTTCTTTGTATATTTTATACAGGTTCAAGATATTCAAAGCGCATTAATTTAATAATTACATATTATGACAAAGCTGTTTGTGGATTAATCACATCTTAGGGTAGCAATAAATTACCGTGGTTGATGAGCGATCTTAGCGTAAGTCATTCTCATACAAACAATTTTAGGGTATCATACGTCGGTGCAGTTTTGTAAAAAAGTATTTCGTACGTTTTTTATTTAATTATATATTTATATTTGTCAAACATGTATACGGTGGCAATGCATGAGAATGTACCTGAGGAGCACACTGTACACATATTTTACAAATACGATAGTTCTACGGTAGTGCATCATGGACAGTGCAAAAAAGGGAACAGAAGAGAATCGAAGCATTTGCGGTGCGGTGCTACAGAAGAATGTGGAAAATTAGGTGAACTGATAAAATAAAGGATGAGGAAGTTCTCCACAGAATCGGCAGAGAAAGGAACATATGGTATACTGACAAAAGGAAGGGACAGGATGGTAGTATATCAGTTGAGACGTCAGGGATTAATCCGGATGGTCCTAGAGGGAACTGTAGAGAGTACAGACTGCAGAGGAGGCAGAAAATGGAATAGAGCAAGCGAATGTGTAAAGAAGAACCCTTGTAAAGTTTGTGTCAGAACATTTTTTTTCTGTCACAATTGCACCTAACGTTGATGTCGGCAATAATGTTGCCTTAGGGTTCTCTTGACGGTGTGGCCTGATTCGCACTACATTACTTCGATAATACCAACCTAATATGATTTGTATCTTTCGAAGATATATGAAGTGGTTAGGAGCCTTTCATTATTTCGCAATTTAATCTACATTTTACAGCAATTGTATTGGATTTCGTTTTTCTGAAATATCCGAAGAAGGTTGTTATGGACTGAAATCGATAGTCTGATCATCGACTGGAGTTAAAAAAAAAGATATTACCGTCGTCTCTGCGCGAGAGTGAGACAAGTTCTCATTGCCTCGAATGTTGTGTCCGTTCACAATCTGTCAGGTCACCTCCGATGCTGGGACCGCCACCGCAGACGTGCCGACACGCGATCGCACAGTGAGGTTAGCTATTAGCGCTGATGGCCCGAGAGCCGAGCGTCGCCAGTGTGGAAGACGGCGGCCGCTCGCGGAACCCACATTCCGGCTCGGGATCTGCCGGCTAATTAATTAGCAAGCGGCCGAGGTGTGGCAGACGCCCAATGGCCGAAACCACAACTCGCTCGCGGCAGGGCGCCATCCAATTACCCGGGCAGCCGGCGCAGCCTGACATGATAATGCTCCCCACAGCTGAGACTTATTCCACGGTGCGGCGGTATCTGTGTAGTTAACCGTGTTTCAGTGAAATGATGTGTTCAATCCATTGTGTGGAATGCGGCTGTGTGGTTAGTCCTAACTTGCCAATGATTTCCAGATGGTAGGTGCAGACTCATTTGATCATTTGTCCTAATATATAACGTAACGTGATTGTCTTATATGTACAAAGCTGCTAATTATTATCGAGTGCGCACACATAAGCAAAACATTATGACCACCTGCCACCGCGAGATTGCGTACTGCCAAGTGGCGTTGCGAGTACTTGATGCGGTAAGGACAAAAAATAAATCTCCGTTGGAGAAATAAACACAAGCATCATTCGGTACCACGTAATTCTGCCCATCGACTTGAATACCCCCTGCAGTTGGTTAGGAAGTAAGACCACAAGGTTCTGCAGGTATGTGCATCTAGGTTAAGCCACTCTAAAAATTTAGTCACTTAAATTCACCATACTGCGGGTATGCTGATGTCTGCGGTTTGCGCTCTGCTTCAACTTGCCTCAGATTTTCTATGAAATTTGTGTCAGTATTTTCGATGCCAATCGAGATGCAATACGGAAGGGAGTGTTTATAAAACCAGTCATCCATTCTTCCAGCCAAATCAACTCTGCTGTTGTCTTGAAAAATAGGGGGATCAATAGCAAAGTCATTGTGCAGATGGCTGGAAGACAACACCTGATCATTCAGAATGTTTAAATAAACATGCTATTTTATGTAAATGGTCTCCAGAGGAGTGGGCCAGTTTCGTGATAAGTAAACACTCCAAAAACACCGCAGACCCACATCTGGCTTGAACCTGACCTTGCACACATTCGGATTAAGAGGCTTCATCTGATCTTCGTTGCCGTCGACGAACTACGTCATTTGAATACAGGTATAAACATGATTTTTCAGACCACATTACGTTCCACCAGTGAGCTACTGTCCACGTTCGATTGTTGCCAGTCCACAGAAGACGCGCAGCTCTGTATCTGTGTAAGCAATGGCCTCGTGCGAGCTGACATACTCCAAACGTTCATTGCATGAAGTTTATTCATAGCCTGCAGCAATTCCTGTCGTGTTAGGAAGTGATTTCGATCCACAAGCCGTGAAACGGCTCTCCAGTCTCTCAGGATTTTCTTCCTATCACAATTCTGCCGTCGTGTTTCGTCCCCACGTGTGTTGCAAGTCTACTTGTTGTCACGCTGAACAGTCTGCCACCTGATGTCTATAAATCCAGTCACTTAACGCACTGAACTAGGGTCAGGGGTAACGCTAATAATGGATGTCCCTGTTAGACACCCACTCCCATCCTTACATTCACCCACGTTAACGTACTCTAACCGCTTGGAACTTCCATGTGCTCGCGTAAAGAGTGTGCGTGTACGGTTTAGCACATGACTCGAACGCGGCGCTATCTGTGAAGGCTTGAAGATTCATCTGCACGTGTGCGCCGGTGTGAGTATATAACTGGTTCACTCTATCTGGCTGCTATACGAATGACAAAATCCTCTAACAGACTCGAATTTGACAAACAGCACAATGTTACAGTTAAGACTTGGTCGGCTAGTCGCGTCCTGTTGTCATGAACATCTATGAAAAGTGATGAGAGGATCGGCAAACCACAAGCAGGAAACAAGTGTTTGGAAATCCACACCTTTTTACAGAATGTTGAGGTTAGAAGCGTCATCGCCCAGAAAAGCTAGACAGGCGGAGATTTTTGGAACGTCTGACAACATAGTGCTCACAGAGACGTTTGCGAGCACACCGTTCGCCATACGTCGATGTACACGGGGCTTCACAGCAAACGATCCATAGATGTTCTGACGTTGACCCAATGACATCGTCAGTAGGAGTTGTAATGGGCACAGGATCGTGAGGATGTACAGTCGATCAATGGAAACGAGTCACATAGTCGATCGAAACACCGTCATGCGGGCGAATGGCTACTCGAAGCATGAACTGAACCCTGGATGAAGGCTAGTGGGGGGCATTATTACCCTGCATGCGCGTGTGTGGAGGGGAGGACATTTAACTTGGCATCCACAGCAGTTCTGTGGTAGGAATGGAAGACAACACACCACTGTGAATTACATGAACACTGAAAGCTGTCTGCTATGGAACATTTCATTCTGTACTGGGTGTATCAAAAAGAACATTATCACCTACAGATTAGGTCTTGGTGTCATCTTGAACGAGAGTAGATCAAGTTGTGACTCATGTGATACGCTAGTAGAGAATCGCGTCGCCGCAAGCGCTAGAGGCAGTTGCAGCAAACATGGCTGCCCTTATATAGACGGTGTTCTCTGTTTTAGTTTAAAGAGTCGAAGTCTATGACAACTATGAAACGTAATATTTTTACAGAGTTTATTAAAGATGCGCATAGTAGGCTTACTCTTCATGAGTATCATATGCGTTTGATTGAAATTGGATGTTTGGTAAGGTATAACAGACTCGCGTCGTTCCCGTTCATTTCACGACGTCATAGAACAAGTGAAACAAAGTTTTGTGAACAGTCCTATAAAATCGATCTGGGCTACATTGCGAGAGTTTTTCGTCCCGTATACAGTAGGACTGCTGTGTAGGACTGCTGTGTTTGTTTTAAGATAACGGTTGAATCTCCGACATCCACGATTTCTACATGTCGACATTCCAGGTAAGATGATGGCCTGAGATGATCCTATTGAATGGCCCCCATATTCACCGAAACTCATACCTCCTGACCTTTTTTTCGGGGATTCATCAAGTATACCGCGTTTGGTTCACCCTAGGTGGTTTCTCAATCAGAGCTACAATTTACCACGCAATCTAAAATGTCACGCCTGACATTGTGCAGCGCGATTGGCAAGAGAATGACTTCCGATAAAATATGTGCCGCATAACCAACAGAAGTCACACAAAACTTGCTTACGTATAAGGTTAAGAAACATTATGCACTTTGTTATGAAATGACATCATAACACTGTAACTTAGTGAATACGTCAACGTGCATTTTTAAAGTTGTAAACTTCTTTCTCATTCTCCCCATATATTGAAACTCATATCGATAACAATTGCTTGTTCCAAAGAACCTACAGTCATTCTTCCGCCTGCTAGAGCAGCTTCAGTTGAGAAACGCAAAGGCTTGTCTTACTAAGTCGAGTTAGCTGTAATACTAGCCAGCGAATAGTATTGGATTGGGAGTTCAATCTGCAAGACTTTCGATTTCTTGTGAACTAATGGATACTGCTTCCCCCTGCCGCCGTGGAAACTCTCTGCTATCCTCCGTGCTACCGCATGGATGTGCCGAACTCTTTAGTACAGACACATTGTCTTCTTATATTGAAACGGGCATACTGAATCGACATCCTCAATGATGATGAGATTTCTGCTTGGTCGCACTGCCTTTGTGTAATTATACATTTCGTGGTTTTCCAGATCTATTCAGGGGAAGTACTTTTCTAACGTTCTTCATGTGAGTAATGCTAGATCTTTGTTGAGTTCACAACTTGGTAGGAACACGTGAGAATCAATCTTAATTTTCTGTTTAGACATCCAGCTTTGCTTGCAGTTCATTCCATTGTTTTTACCACTCATTTAATAGTATTATGGAGGTTATTATGAACATAGGATTATTTTTCTGTGTAAGCCCACGTAGATCGTTGAAGAGCAAGAGATATGAGACATTTTATTAATTTTCTGCAGAATATATTTATGCTTATTTAGTGTTATCATTCTCTGCGGCTCTGACGAAGATTATTTTCCACCTGTCTGAAATTTATTCCAATCCTCACACGTTATCATTCTAGAACCTCGTTCATGATAGAAGTTATTTCAGTTACTCTACACTTAAAGTTGAAAAAGAACAACTGCCTTTTCAAGAGGATAATTTTACCTTTAAATAATATTTTCAGTTATGAGGATAAGTACATGTTGCTTTGGAGGTCCAACGCACGTGTTTACAGTGACGAAAACGTCAATATTTAGCTCATTACAGTTTATTGTGTGTTATAAGATGCAGTGTGCAAGGAGATTTGCAATGCTCTAATCAGTCCTGCAAGGTACGGTTCAAGACGCCAGACACGGACAGCAAGGTAGACTCATTTCTGAGCTCTTGGTTTGAAATTACTTTGATTTTGTTTACGTTAAATCTTTCTTTCATTATTCCTTTGCGCTCGGAGAAAATCATTGGTCACTGCAGCATGTGAGGTAAATTAGTCATATTGCGTTATTCAATTACGGTTCAGATTTTATTTAACGTACAAGTTTCAGAAAATTACAACTGGGGTCATAACAGAGTGTTAACTCTCAGCCTAATGTTCAGCACAGTAACCAGCTGTGACCATTATTGTGAGCACCTGCATCCCTTGACGTTGTTTCCTGAAACCAAGGCATTTTCCAGGATAATAGCGGTCCGTGTCAAAGTCGGAATCTTGCTTAATCGGTTTGAGGATCTTGATAGTGGACTCACATTCATGACTTGACCACCATTTTCACCTGATCTGTAACCAATGTAACGCATCTGGGACACTATCGCGCGTTATCTCCAAATCCACATACCACCCGATCGTAATATAAAGTAACAGCATAACCTGCGGCACGTGTTCCATACTGTTCCAGAAACCTACAGAGGTCTTTTATAACCCACGCCACCCATAATCTCTGCTTTATTGCTCTCTAAAGATGTACCACATGCTATAATTTTTGCCCGAGTCTTCTGACTGATTTGAACCGATCCGCCACGAATTCCTCTCCTGTTCTAACCTCTTAAGTTTCTCATGGCATGTTGAACGCTCCTTTTCAGATATCCAGGTTACATGTAACACGTTTGAATTAGTTACGGTTTGCTACTGTTGAAATTTGTAATGAGCTGGAGACTTAACCAGAAAGTTTACTTTTGAAATACGTTTGAACTAATTAGGCCAATAGTATTTATTCTTAGGGGAAGGAAACTCCTCGAGATCGGAAGTACGCTCTTGATCGATTCTGGTTCTATCTTTAGAAACTAGATGTCCCCAAAAATGAAACATCCTGCTTGGCTAGAGTGGCCATATAAGGTATGAGCGTCAGAGGAGCAGACTGAAGCCTCAACGAGACCTGTTGAAGACGAGAAAATTTTTCGTGGAAGTTCCGACTACACACAATAACAGTAAGATAATTATAAGCGCTGTGGAACTTTAAAACTCCCAAAACATGTTCTACGAGCCGTGGAAGCACGGCTGCTCCAATGGCTAGGCCAAAGATACGCGGTAGAATTCATACAGATTGCAGTGTGTGCAGAACGCTGTAACGGACTTAGAATCATCACGCAAAGGTGTCTAATAATAAGCCTCATTTAAATCAAGAGGGGGAATTTAAGGAGATGGGACCTGGATAAACTAAAAGAACCAGAGGTTGTACAGAGTTTCAGGGAGAGCATAAGGGAACAATAGACAGGAAGGGAGGAAAGAAATAAAGTAGAAGAAGAACGGCTAGCTTTGAGAGATGAAGTAGTGAAGCCAGCAGATGTTAAGTCCCACAGTGCTCAGAGCCATTTGAATAATCCAGATCCCAAAGAAAGCAGGTGCTGACAGATGTGAAAATTACCGAACAATCAGTTTAATAAGCCACGGATGCGAAATACTGACGCGTATTCTCTACAGACGAATGGAAAAACTGGTAGAAGCTGACCTCGGGGAAGATCAGTTTGGATTAAGTAGAAATGTTGGAACACGTGAGGCAATACTTACCCTACGACTTATCTTAGAAGCTAGATTAAGGAAAGGCAAACCTACGTTTCTAGCACTTGTAGACTTAGAGAAAGCTTTTGACAATGTTGACTGGAATACTCTCTTTCAAATTCTGAAGGTGGCAGGGGTAAAATACAAGGAGCGAAAGGCTATTTACAATTTGTACAGAATCCATATGGCACTTAAAGAGTCGAGGTGCACGAAAGGGAAGCAGTGGTTGGGAAGGGAGTGAGACAGGGTTGTAGCCTATCCCCGATGTTATTCAATCTGTATATTGAGCAAGCAGTGAAGGAAACAAAAGAAAAATTCGGAGTAGGTATTAAAATCCATGGAGAAGGAATAAAAACTTTGAGGTTCGCCGATGACATTGTAATTCTGTCAGAGATAGCAAAGGACTTGGAAGAGCAGTTGAACGGAATGGACAGTGTCATAAAAGAAGGGTAAAAGATGAACATCAACAAAAGCAAAACGAGGATAATGAAATGTAATCGAATTAAATCAGGTGATGCTGAGGGAATTAGATTAGGGAATGAGACAATTAAAGTAGTAAATGAGTTTTGCTATTTGGGGAGCAAAATAACTGATGATGGTCGAAGTAGAGAGGATATAAAATGTAGACTTACAATGGCAAGGATAGCGTTTCTGAAGAAGAGAAATTTGTTAACATGGAGTATTGATTTAAGTGTCAGGAAGTCGTTTCTGAAAGTATTTGTATGGAGCGTAGCCATGTATGGAAGTGAAACATGGACGATAAATAGTTTGGACAAGAAGAGAATAGAAATGGTTCAAATGGCTCTGAGCGCTATGGGACTTAACTTCTTAGGTCATCAGACCCCTAGAACTTAGAACTACTTAAACCTAACTAACCTGAGGACATCACACAGATCCATGCCCGAGGCAGGATTCGAACCTGCGACCGTAGCGGTCACGCGGTTCCAGACTGAAGCGCCTAGAACCGCACGGCTACACCGGCCGGCCAGAGAATAGAAGCTTTCGAAATGTGGTGCTACAGAAGAATGCTGAAGATTAGATGGGTAGATCATATAACTAATGAGGAGTTATCACCAGTTTAGTATTGGAGGACAGCGTGGAGGGTAAAAATCGTAGAGGAAGACTAAGAGATGAATACACTAAACAGATTCAGAAGGATGTAGGCTGCAGTAGGTACTGGGAGATGAAGAAGCTTGCACAGGATTGAGTAGCATAGAGAGCTGCATCAAACCAGTCTCAGGACTGAAGACCACAACAACAACAACAAATCAAGACCAGAAAAATACGAGGTATCAGTAAACCAAATAAAGAATTTACACAGATACAGAGGCGGAACTGATTGTAATATAACCTTTTTCATTTAGGATCCAATAGTAAACAACCGACGTAACTTCAAATGGTTCAAATGGCTCTAAGCACAATGGGACTGAACATCCGAGGTCATCAGTCCCCTAGAGTTAGAACTACTTAAACCTAACTAAGGACATCCCACACATCCATGCCCGAAGCAGGATTCGAATCTGCGACCGTAGAAGCAGCGCGGTTCCGGACTGAAGCCCCTAGTACCGTTCGGTCACAGTGGACGGCTGTCTTCTTCTCCAAGACAACGCAAGGCCTCACACAAACGATGTCTGATGGATGAAACATAAGAACGTGTTAGTGGCAAAATCGAAGTCTAACCCAGTAGGCTGAATAAAGTCACATCCAAGCAATAAGGTGACTGTTTCTTCACAACTAACCATTTAACCGTCAGAAATAAGAAAGAATCGACAGGCTCACTTGCACCTCACCTGCCAGAGGCAACTTCTACCCATCTCTGGGGAGAAAGTCTAGGAGAGGCCAACTTACATAAATATCTAAACTCAAGGTGCCAATCATAATCAAGTAAAGAAACTCAACATCCGGAATAAAGCAGATCGCCAATTGGTTCTCTATTAATTATGGGCTCATATATAAGGAAGGTGTCGTTTATTAGAAGCACGAATACTCCCACAAAAGCAGGGGAGCCTTTCCACTCGAGCGATTATTCGCTTACGATGGCCTCAGCTGTTGGGCTTAGGCCCACGCTCAGCTGGACGCTCTCACACTAAGTGACTCCGGGAACCACTACGAAAACCGAGTTTAGTAGAATTTAACAGCTGACCAGCGATAAATGAAACTATAATAATAATAAACAGGTGACTCACCCTCACTTCGTCTGCGCTGCTCATCAGCAAATATAAAGGCTTCCATAGAGTTACCAAATCACTGAGTTGGGCAATAGTGGCCCGCTTCCGAGCGAGGACGAGATGTGACCGATCCTCAAACCTCACGCCCTCTAAGATGTGCGAAATATAATCCTGTTCGTTAACATCCATAGACAAAGCCGAGTCAGCAACACGGACACGCTCAAAATATTGGAAGAATGTGTCATCATAAGGCCGTACTTGCCAATAATACAAGCAATCAAGTTCGTTCCTAATACGTTCCGGCAACTTCCTTTCAATGATATTGGCACTAAGCTGCCCCACATTTGCCCTCTCTTGGAGTACACCTGACAGCAGCTATCTTAACAAACTCGTAGACAAAAGATAAAGAAGAGAAAGAACGACTAAATGTAAGATCGGGAAGACGTTAGCAAGTAATTCAAACGTCACGATCAGCCATAACACTTCACGAACTTGGTTCAATTTGTCAACCGCTAATTCAGTAACACCATTTAAGAAAATAAAATAGGATTGAGCAGTTTCGCGAAAGAATTCGAGATGGATCCTCCACCTTTCTGACTTTGAGCTAATCAACTGAAGCACCCTCTTCCCCATTCGGCCGTTTGCTCTCCAAACCTGACGCGCACCCACTAATCATTATTTCTTTAATCCTCGAGGTAGCTTTTTTACAGTGACCTTCAAGTTAGTCTAGGTCAGCAAGACGGATACTGAAATAACACAACTGGGCCTGACCCATACATTCTTGCTTACGGCTTGGTTGATTACCCTCTAATAATTTAATGTTTTGAACTAATTCATTCAGAGCTAAACAAATGGTGGAAAAAGCGGCACCTACCTCACCGAATGTTTCGGATGAAATGTACAGAGGCTCGTCAAGTGCCATAACCAGCCCTGCTGCCGGCTCTGAAACACCATCCCAGATAGGTGTTCGACGAAAGCGCAGTTTATATTCAACTTGTTCGTGACTGAGAAAGCCTAAGATTGCACAGTTCATTGTCTACTGGCCATGATTCTTTGAACCAAATCAAAATCTGTTACAAATATTACGCTTTACAAGGACAAATCATGTTAACAGGTTAACAGTAGTGGACATTCACCCCCTGGTGAACACAAACTTGCTCTATGGCATCATTTTGATCTGGAGTTAATACGATCAGGAAAATGACATGGAAGGACTAGACATCTTTAACTAACATCATCTATCCTCTTGACAATATTTATCAAATCAACAACATGGTTCGTTGAAACTTCCAAGTTCTTTTTCCATATTAAATTAATAGAATTGAAAATCATTCAAAATGGTTACGAGCACAGATACTAAACGACAGTTCCCTTTTAATGGTCTTAAACAAGAAGCAAGAAGATAAGACTTTAACAACAGTAAGTTTAAAAGTAAATTAAATAAACCAGCAACACAAATAAAACCGAGCTCTACGTGAATGATTTTCTGTAAGGAGCTCGAAACCAAGACATCAGGCGGACATCCGAAGATTAATATTAACTAGTTAACAAGACATAACACTTCGCCTTTACGGATTACCCAAAGTGTTTAAATCAAATAATTTGAAATGAAATTTAGAACGAAGTTACAATATGTATTAAACAGAACAAAACATAGTGAAATCAATTATTAAACTTCAGAAACAGTTTGTTCTCTCGCATAAAAGAATTTGAAAAAAAACGCCAAATTTTAAAAAGCAGATAATTCATAGGCCCCTAATATAATTATGCGTGAACGCTGGGCACTTTACGTAGTAAAACAAATCGCCATAGCCACTAAATACGTCGCAAGGCGCCAAATTTCATACACCACAAAGAAACAACCGTAAGTTTGACCGAGCATGTACTCACGATACAAATCGGGGCATAACCCCTAGGGCCTAATGCCGGGCAGAATGAGGTAAACTCACATTATATGAACATGTCATCTTAAGACTAGTTCACTATGACAAATTTTTAGAAACAGCATGGGCCAGTAGATAAAGCCAAGTCATTTCGAAAAATAGCACACAGAGGAGGCAGGACAATAAGTTGGTCCTAGGATCCCATAGAGGCAAATGACAAAGGCTTGCATGACGACTGAATCAGTATAAATGCGAATATCAGCTCAAACAACTTACGGAGCGGGAAATCGGTGCACAGAGCTGAGCAACCAGATACGTACAGCATACGCCAACGTAACCTTTTACATTCCACCCAGTCCTGGCGAAGAAGAGCGAACGACTACCCGGAAAGGACGGCGTGCAGATCCGCACCACGTGTCTGTTGCTCCAAGCACTTCTGCTGGGCCCGGCTCCACAATGTGTGAAGACTACACATAAACTGACTACTTTGCGGTGCTCGAAGGTCTTTCCCGACGGAGCTCTAGCAGCCGCTTTTGAAGCCCAGCCGGGGGAGCGATAACAATGTACACTACTGGCCATTAAAATTGCTTCACTCACATTGGAAGCGTGTATTCGTCATCGCCACACTGGCGTATCACCCGGCGTGATGGTATGGGGTGCCATTGGTTACACGTCTCGGTCACTTCTTGTTCGCATTGACGGTACTCTGAACAGTGGACGTTACATTTCAGATGTGTTACGACCCGTGGCTTTACCTTTTATTCGATCACGGCGAAACCCCACATTTCAGCAGGATAATGCCCGACCGCATGTTGCAGGTCCTGTACGGGCCTTTCTGGATACAGAAAATGTTCGACCACCGCCCTGGCCAGCACATTCTCCAGATCTCTCACCAATTGAAAACGTCTGGTCAATGGTGGCCGAGCAACTGGCTCGTCACAATACGCCAGTCACTACTCTTGATGAACTGTAGTATCGTGTTGAAGCTGCATAGACAGCTGTACCTGTACTTGTACCTGTACTCTGTTTGACTGAATGCCCAGAATTTTGCTAGATATCATCACTTTTATTCCAAGAAGCAACGAATGGACTGATATTTCGTTTCACGCACGAGTGGAATTAAAATCAGATCACATTACTATTTTTTACAAATTAGGTAGCTTTTCCGGTTCAAAGCGAAAAAATAAAAAATAAACAGAACTCAATGGAAAATTAAAGAATAGTTACTGCAGCACATGGATTAACATAATGACAAAACCAATGAAGAAAAATTTACTACCCATCTACGAAAAGTGGTGTGACGTCTACTAATAGCGAGCACTTGAGGTAAATAATGAGTTGCGTTTAAGTCCTGTGTGTTGACTGAAGGCGGAATGCCGCCTGATTAACTAATTCTTCAGGATCGTGACCCACTGTCAAATTGCTGAAATGTTATTCATATTTCTATCTATATCACAAAATTTTTACTTAAGAGCTTTTGTCTGTCTTCTGAACAATCTATGTGATACTGGGAAATTAAATCTATGCTGATACCAGTTGTCCCTTTCACTTATTGTGACTTTTGACTTCAGTTCATTCCTTGGACGGCTACTGCTCGTTGGCTATGAGCGATCAATGTTGTACTGAAGAAGAAGGGGAAGAAAAACCAGTATACGTGAAAATAGTTTTCGGCTACTACTCTGACTGTAGTCGTTATCATGCATATTATCGTTACAACACTGCTACTCTTGTTACAGCATTTCAAAAAATTTTCATGAAACGTACACAAACACTTTGGTTCCAATGACATTCATAATTACTTACCTTCTTAGAGCGATACATCCTTGTATACTATCAATAAATATATAAGAAGCGACCAAAAAGTCTTCTGTTTGAGGGCGTTGATGCAGAGACTCTGATGTGGGTACTCAAGCAGCGACATGTCGGCAAGAGAGTAGTGTAGCCTTTGTGTCTTTCCGACTCGCGTACGGTGAAAACGAAAACGTGCACTTAGACTATAAAAACGATCTTACCAAATGTGTCCCAACTGGACCAACGTGCTGTTATACATTTCTTGACTGCCGAGATAAAAACACCAATAAACAACCATCGGAGAATAAAGATAGTGTAAGTCCGTCGAAAACCACGTTTGTGGAAGATTGCACCAAGTTCTGTGCTGGTTGAGATTCGACACTTGACACCGGTTGATCTGGGGGGGCAGCCTCATCCATTACGAACAAGAGAGAGACAGAAACTTCCTGGCAGATTAAAACTGTGTGCCGTACCGAGACTCTCCTACGAAGCTTGCAGAACTGGCACTCCGGATAGAAAGGATATGGCGGAGACATGGCTATGCCACAGCCTGGGGGATGTTTCCAGAGTGAGATTTTCAGTCTGCAGCGAAGTCGTGCTTGGGTAGCTCAGTTGGTAGAGCACTTGCCCGTGAAACGCAAAGGTCCCGAGTTCGAGTCTTGGACCCGCACACAGTTTTAATCTGCCAGGAAGTTTCATATCAGCGCACCTCTGCTGCAGACTGAAAATCTCACTCGGGAAACATCCCCCAGGCTGTGGCTAAGCCATGTCTCCGCCATAACCTTTCTTTCAAGAGTGCTAGTCCTGCAAGCTTCGCAGGAGTGCTTCTGTAAAGTTTGGAAGGTAGGAGACGAGATACTGGCAGAAGTAAAGATGTGAGGATGGGGCGTGAGTCGTGCTTGGGTGGCTTAGTTGGTAGAGCACTTGCCCGCGAAAGGCAAAGGTCCCGAGTTCGAGACTCGGTCCGGCACACAGTTTTAATCTGCCAGGAAGTTTCATAGCAGATCACTCTACGCTGCAGAGTGAAAATCTCACTCAAGAGAGTGACACTCGTACATCCCCCTCCCCACTTCCCATACCTTCTACAGTACTGACCTCTCCCAATTTGATTGTCACGCCTTCGTGCCAACGAAAAGCGCATGGCATCCACAGTGCGCCAAATTTTGCGAGCCACACAACGCCGCCGCCCATTGCGGTTGCAACGGCTGACTCAACTCTATGCAGCGTGGTGGCTCATGCCATACCAATACAAGCCTGTGCAAATAATACTTGACACTGAGAAAAGTACGCTTCCGCTGATATACATTCCAGACATCACGTTTCTAACAAATCGGTCGCTACGCATGCATCCGTACACAATGCTCGAGGTCGACTTTTGCCTGTGACTATCATTAGGGCATATTTCCACGCCACATCATTTCGTGCCCGTTCATTAAACAACAACCACGTGCAGCACACACAGCAAGCCGGTCGGTCTCCTAACCGTGACACTCGTATGCCCGACCAAAACTGCCATCACTCCAGTCTGCCTCTCGGCTCTTCTTGTTCTCGATGCTCGACGCCCCCCACTTAGCGGTGAGCGACACACAACGCGAGGGATGCAAAACAAATTCTGGAATCGGGTACACACCATCTTAATGAGTTAATGCATCAACTTGAGCACGGGAAGGGAGATTTGAAATAGACGATGGGCACAAAAATCTGTGGTAAGCTCTATCTACAGGCAGGAGGGAAGAATAGAGTTGTCGCTGTTGTTGTCTTCAGTCCTGAGACTGGTTTGATGCAGCTCTCCTTGCTACTCTATCATGTGCAAGCTTCTTCACCTCCCAGTACCTACTGCAACTTACATCCTTCTGAATCTGCTTAGTGTATTCATCTCTTGGTCTCCCTCTAAGATTTTTACCCTCCACGCTGACCTCCAATACTAAACTGGTGATCCCTTGATGCCTCAGAACATGTCCTACCAACCGATCCCCTCTTCTAGTCAAGTTGTGCCACATTCTCCCCAATCCTATTCAATAATTCCTCATTAGATATGTGATCTACCCATCTAACCTACAGCATTCTTCTGTAGCACCACATTTCGAAAGCTTCTATTCTCTTCTTGTCCATACTATTTATCGTCCATGTTTCACGTCCATACATGGCTACACTCCATACAAATACTTTCAGAAACGACTTCCTGACACTTAAATCTATACTCGATGTTAACAAATTTCTCTTCTTCAGAAATGCTTTCCTTGCCATTGCCAGTCCATATTTTATATCGTCTCTACTTCGACCATCATCAGTTATTTTGCTCCCCAAATAGCAGAACTCCTTTACTACTTTAAGTGTCTCTTTTCCTAATCTAATTCCCTCAGCATCGCCAGACTTAATTCGACTACATTCCATTATTCTTGTTTTGCTTTTGTTGATGTTCATCTTATATCCTTCTTTCAAGACACTATCCATTCCGTTCAACTGCTCTACCAGGTCCTTTGCTATCTCTGACAGAATTACAGTGTCATCTGCGTACCTTAAAGTTTTTATTTTTACTCCATGGATTTTAATACCTACTCCGAATTTTTCTTTTGTTTCCTTTACTGCTTGCTCAATATACAGATTGAACAACATCGGGGAGAGGTCACAACCCTGTCTCACTCCCTTCCCAACCACTCCTTCCCTTTCATGTCCCTCGACTCTTATAACTGCCATATGGTCTCTGTATAAATTGTAAGTAGCTTTTCGCACCCCGTATTTTACCCCTGCCACCTTCAGAATTTGAAAGAGAGTATTCCAGTCAACATTATCAAAAGCTTTCTCTAAGTCTACAAATGCTAGGAACGTAGGTTTGCCTTCCCTTAATCTAGTTTCTAAGATAAGTCGTAGGGTCAGTATTGCCTCACGTGCTCCAATATTTCTACGGAATCCAAACTGATCTTCCCCGAGGTCGGCTTCTACTAGTTTTTCCATTCGTCTGTAAGGAATTCGTGTTAGCATTTTGCAGCCGTGACTTACTAAACTGATAGTTCGGTAATTTTCACACCTGTCAACACCTGATTTCTTTGGGATTGGAATTATTGTATTCTTCTTGAAGTCCGAGGGTATTTCGCCTGTCTCATACATCTTGCTCACCAGATGATAGAGTTTTGTCAGGACTGGCGCTCCCAAGGCTGTCAGTAATTCTAATGGAATGTTGTCTACTTCCGGAGCTTTGTTGCGACTCAGGTCTTTCAGTGCTCTGTCAAACTCTTCACGCAGTATAGTATCTCCCATTTGATCTTCATCTACATCCTCTTCTATTTCCATAATATTGTCCTCAAGTACATCGCCCTTGTATAGACCCTCTATATACTCCTTCCACCTTTCTGCTTTCCCTTCTTTGCTTAGAACTGGGTTTCCATCGGAGCTCTTGATGTTCATACAAGTGGTTCTCTTATCTCCAAAGGTCTCTTTAATATTCCTGTAGGCAGTATCTATCTTACCCCTAGTGAGATAAGCGTCTACATCCTTACATTTGTCCTCTAGCCATCCCTGCTTAGTCATTTATCACTTCCTGTCGATCTCATTTTTGAGACGTTTGTATTCCTTTCTGCCTGCTTCATTTACTGAATTTTTATATTTTCTCCTTTCATCAATTAAATTCAATATTTCTTCTGTTACCCAAGGATTTCTACTAGCCCTCGTGTTTTTACCTACTTGATCCTCTGCTGCCTTCGCTACTACATCCCTCAAAGCTACCCATTCTTCTTCTACTGTATTTTTTTCCCCCATTCTTGTCAATTGTTCCCTTATGCTCTCCCTGAAACTCTGTGCAACCTCTTGTTTAGTCAGTTTATCCAGGTCCCATCTCCTTAAATTCCCACCTTTTTGCAGTTTCTTCAGTTTTAATCTACAGTTCATAACCAATAGATTGTGGTCAGAGTCCACATCTGCCCCTGGAAATGTCTTACAATTGAAAACCTGGTTCCTAAATCTCTGTCTTACCATTATATAATCTATCTGAAACCTGTCAGTATCTCCAGGCTTCTTCCATGTATACAATCTTCTTTTATGATTCTTGAACCAAGTGTTAGCTATGATTAAGTTAAGCTCTGTACAAAATTCTACCAGACGGCTTCCTCTTTCATTTCTTACCCCCAATCCATATTCACCCACTATGTTTCCTTCTCTCCCTTTTCCTACTCTCGATTACCAGTCACCCATGACTATAAAATTTTCGTCTCCCTTCAATATCTGAATAATTTCTTTCATCTCTTGATACATTTCATCGATTTCTTCATCATCTGCAAAGCTAGTTGGCATATAAACTTGTACTACTACAGTAGAGATGGGCTTTGTGTCTATCTTGGTCAGAATAATGCGTTCACTTTGCTGTTTGTAGTAGCTTACCCGCACTCCTTTTTTTTTATTCATTATTAAACCTACTCCTGCATTACCCCTATTTGATTTTGTATTTATAACCCTGTATTCACCTGACCAAAAGTCTTGTTGCACCTGCCACCGAACTTCACTAATTCCCACTATATCTAACTTTAACCTATCCATTTCCCTTTTTAAATTTTCTATAGGGTCATCGACCAAGTAATCTGAAACTTACTGACACAGCTCTGTCAGGGTGGTATGTATAATACACATAGAAAGGCGTACAGATTAGTACGTTATAAGCAGACGCATAGACAATTATCTAAATGACCTTCATTGAGACCGGGTCTGCATCTGCTATGAATTGTGCAAATCATTTGATGCTGACTGCAGGTGCCATTTTTCTTTATTCGTTGTACCACTGCACTTCGGTCATAAGCCATTACCAAGTATCTGTAAAAAATTTTGAGATGGCGCATTATGCCATACCAGTTTATGCACATGTTATTATTTGAACGTTTTCCACTATCATTGTGCTTGTGAGAGCAGGTGCCCTAGTTGTTGTAATATCAGTATGACTAGCACCCAAAGGTCGGGTGCATGTCTCAGTTTTTCCACGTACCACCATACTTAACATATGCGTAACCATCACACAATATCTAATGTAGGCATGAGCACGATAGCGAACGGATAAAGAAAAAATTACAGCTATAGTGGGCTTCAAATCATTTAAGCTAATATCAAAATATTCGAAACGTAGATGAGTGGAAAAGAAAACACACTTCTGAGAGGGACCCTGCAGGAGACTCATGGCCAAATGGACGTTTCCGTTATACGTATTATCGGAAGAGTATGCAAATGATATTCCGTACAGAAGGCATGTGGCAACATTGTTGAAGACAACTGCAGCGACATCACTACAAAAACTACGAAATAGAGTAACTGGCCTCATAATACGGTGCAAATACCGGTAAATGCGACAACAAAGAGAGTTAAATACCTGTTTATTCCACGAATAAAGTGCAAGGATAGATGCCATCTAAACCACGAAATACCTCTGCGCCCATTCCATTCACAGAAATTCAGACAGCCGCAATCCAGCCACAACCTCGGGATACGTCACAGATTCAAATAATAGCTACAGAAAGGGATTCAAGCGAAGCGACGGAATATAATTTTTTTTATAATCAGTATCTGGAGCAATAAAATTTATATGACATTTAAAAAATTTTACTGCAGATGAGTAGCAGTATAAGGTCGTCGTTTGTCCGTTACCGACGTTCCCCGCACACTAGACATTCCTAATGTCTACCACTACCAGAAAATCCACATTATTTCGACTACTAATCTGAATATACGTAGGCGATCAATAAGACATGAGATACGTTACATAAGATTTGTACCGACAGTATTAGTCCACCTCTAACAAGTAAGCTTTCCACAAAATTTCAGAGACGGAAATAAGGTGAGGTCCTGTGCGCCACAGACGTCATTGCAGTGTAGCACAGCTGGGTGTGGATGAGAGAGAAGTTATTTATCACTGAAATGAGTCGATAAAACTAATCTTACTCTGAAATGGTTAGGAAGGACATAGATATGAGAATGTTAGAGACCGTTGACACTTAAAATGTCTCTTGCTCCTTTACAATATCTTCTTCACGTCATCTTTTACTCATTTCTAGGTGAGTTTGTATGTAGTTTACAATGAAAAATTCATTGAACGCTAATTCAAACAATATAGTTAATGTTTAAGGCTTCCATTTTGCCGTCCTTTAAAATGTTGGAAAAATGCATTAACCTTTTTCTTTTTCTTATACATTTCACCTGATGAATGGAAAGCTGTATTTTTTAGAAATAATTTCTTATTCATGTTAAATAATGTAGAACTGATTTGTAAGGAATGAAATCGTAGCAGTGCCTAAAATATAATCGCATTTCTAAGTCAATAAATACGATCTTCCGTTTATATAAAGGATGTAACAGTTGTAAGAGCCGATATTTTTAATGGTGTGACAAAACAGTATACTGAACAACAATATACCAGTATTTTACTTCATGTCCAGACTAACACTAATAGATGTTAGGGGTATTACGTTTTTAGGTTGGTTACTACCTCTAAGTACACGTTGCAAGAACAACCCATTGATCTATATTTACCCCTGAACAGCGTATCAGACATTGAAGTGTGGATGTGTGGACTCAAAAACATTAGCGTGTACTGACAGTTGTAGTCCACGTAATGGTGTAGTTACAACCATGTCGAAAACATCAGCTAGTAGGTTATGTGATCGGTTTTTGGAAAGAGTGTTTGACCCAGAGAACAAACAATCAACACACTGATATGTGTGTATATTAAAATATTCTAAAAATATCCGCACTTATATATCTGCTACACCTTGTATTTGATAATAGAGAAATGAAGATCGTATGAATTTGTTCCCTCATCATCGATCAAACTAAGAAAGAACATACGGTCCTTTCGGCTGTTAAGTTATACAGTCGGTATAAATGTGATATCTGGTGTCAAAATATCGTGCAGAAAGATAGGCTTAGTCAGCAATGCATGACTCTGAGAAAGAATGTTAGTTACTATATTTTAGGACGTTTGGGGTTCAGTGGAAATCAAGAAACTCCCCACAACATGTATGAATGGCGTTCGGATTGTATATTTTAGTGATATAATTATTTTTTTCTTGTTTTAACACTCAGTTATTAAACAATTCTCCGCTGTTTTCTTGCGCATTTACGCAGTAGTAGCAATAATGTGAAATATGATTTTATCATTATTTTGTGATTTGTAAATAAGGCAGAAAAATTTAATTTACTTCCATGGAAACGCTTTAGATAGTTATGTACCTGGAAATATTGTAATTGTTATGCCTTTGTCAGTCTAGAATCTTTTTTAGTTAGGCTGTAAATGCTCTTAATACTGTAGTTAATATTTGCTCCAAAAGTGAGAGATAATACAGCATTTCAACACCTGGTAATAATCATAAGCTCCATCCCTATTACCTTCTGTCTGGGTATTATTTGGTTCCTCGCCCTGACATGCTGGCTACTCAGTGAGCTCTGTAACTATACTGATAGGTAGTGCTGACGGTTTCAGGACAGGTCTGCAGCACTCGGAGGCTAATCCATACCTCCTCAAGTACATAACAAGGGAGACATTATTGTAATGAATCCACAAAGCGTCCATTGTGACATTTGATGGTTTATTTAACGACCATGTATTATTAACATATAGCCCAACAAATAATACATGCTACTCAATAAAACTACCAGACCAACGTGGTCTGCTGGAAATGCGTCCACACATCTACTCGGGCTCACGCATACTGCCGTACAGCACTCGACGTAAGCGTACATCATAACCACTGAACTGTGATCTGCTTGTTGTACAGGACTCCATGGCATGGGAAATGAGCCCAGCACTCGTCGCCTCGTTCATTTCTACGTGGTGAAGGACGTCCTCTTCAGTATGGAGAGTGCTGCGCCTCCGTGGAGCACCACGGACACTCTGTCACAGCCATTGTAGCAGTGGGTCGAAAATCGTACACAACCACAATAGTGACCGATGACGGTGCCGTATTCCCAGTTTGTGTGCGTACCGTGCAGCGGAAGATCTGAGAATGATCCGATCTTCAAACTTACTTTAGATCCAAATGGTACTTTTCAGAACGTGGGTTCCTAATTAAAACTGTATTTATCAAGTCCCCTCTACAGCCCCTAAGACATTGTAACAGAAATTTAGAAGCGCCCTTTATATCTCGCTACCAACAAATTCTACTTTAAATACATTCACCGGTATATAGTCCGTTCTTAAAGTAGGCTACACCCAACAGATAATGTTGAACTACCAGGGAACGCTGCTCGTATTCTTTTCCATCAACGAAAAACTTCGGTAATATCTGATTCCTAATCGACTTGTTTTTGTGTCTCAAAGCACTTGTAATGCGTTAGCCACTCACAGGAAAAACTGGGATTTGTGCTGTCCCAGTTAACTGTAGATACTACATATTTGACAGCGCGCAGACTTGACTCCGCTCTCCAGAAACCCATTAATATTAATGCTACAAACATTAATGTCAAACATAGGCGTTAAGAAGTATTCAGTCATCACTTCACACCCTCCAGTTCAATCACCTGTTACAACATAATCCTTATCACAGTGAATATTGTTAATAGCAAGGGTTGATTCGGTAGGTTCAGTTATGGTTTAGGACCTAGTCCCATCAGAAACGTCTAGTTTAACTTTGAAGATCGGGATGGCTACTGTTCGACAGTCTTTCTTCGAGCCGGCCGCGGTGGTCTAGCGGTTCTAGGCGCGCAGTCCGGAACCGCGCGACTGCTACGGTCGCAGGTTCGAATCCTGCCTCGGGCATGGATGTGTGTGATGTCCTTAGGTTAGTTAGGTTTAAGTAGTTCTATGTTCTAGGGGACTTATGACCACAGTAGTTGAGTCCCATAGTGCTCAGAGCCATTTGAACCATTTTTTTCTTTCTTCGATCCAGCGGTCTGTCTTAAATTCGTCCATCATAGTTCTGCCAATAGTCCTCTTTATAACGGTTAAAATCTTCCGTAGGTGGTCTATAATCTACATTTATGAGTGGTCCATCATCTCTCCTGTAATAGCCATTTGGTAGCTCGTAATATCTGTGAAAGTGGTGAAACGCTCGTATCCGAATTCCTTCTACAGTAATTTCCTCCATCACGTTGTCTCCTTTCTTGATAAATATTCCCTGTGCGATCTAATATTACACAAACTACTTCGGTTTCATGGTACAAAGCACAGACAATGTTCATTCAATGTAGATAGTTGACGTCTGAAAGAATTACAAATAACTCCTTATTCATTACTGTCCACAGCTCGTGGTCTCGCGGTAGCGTTCTCGCTTCACGAGCACGGGGTCCCGGGTTCCATTCCCGGCGGGATCCGGGATTTTTACCTCCCTCGAGATGACTGGGTGTTGTTGTGTCGTCTTCATCAACATCATTCATCCCCATTACGGTCGGTGGAAGGCAACAGCAAACCACCTCCACTAGGACCTTGCCTAGTACGGCGGTGCGGGTCTCCCGCATCGTTCCCCTACACTCTGTCAGGGAGTGCGGGACTTAACCATCACATTCTTTACTGATCGTCTGGATATCATTTTCATCCCAAATGGTTTGCAAATATTCTCGCATGTTTTCCAACATTCACTCTGTAATCTGATGGTTTGGTGATCAACATTCTTTCAAAGAAGCTGCTTCAAATTTTTTGAATGCTTAATACGTCTCCGAATGTTTACTACTCTGCTCCATATTTTTAATAGTTAAGGCGTGTGCCAATTTTCTATCTTATTGTACAGATTTTGAGTAAGTAATTTCGAATCTGTTTGATGAAAATCAATCACGAAGGCCACGGACTGGTTTGAATTCCTGCAAGTGTACAAAAATCCAGTCTTTCTGCACTGACTTTCTTAAGTATCTATGTACCCACAATTATTTAATTCAGAAGGCAGTGATTTTCAGCTATTTATTCCTTGAATTCAGGTTAATTCTCATTTTAAGAGGTCGGACGCAGTGTGTAAACATAAATGGCGGTATTGCACATGCATTTTTTGGAGACTCTAAATGCTAAAGAAAACTTACAGTCAAAAACATTGATGGACTCCAGCAGTATTATGGAATGGCAATAATAAGCAATACACATGACCTACATGGGATGAAAACAGAAAAGGGGGCTATATTCTTCCGAAAATTGTCCACTGATGATACACCTCACATGCTCTTTGCCCACCTGGTGCTGATTTATGATGTAAGTACCGCAAAGCTCAGGCAGCAGGTACAGCGGAACAATTTAGTCACAAAAATAGTATACCATCTGCAGTGATGGAAACTATGAAACGAATACGTATAGAGTTAGCTCATCATGACCTTTCGAAATGTCTCCATGGTCGAACGCAACACACGAATACCAAAATTTGTCTTTGCAGAATGAAATCTCTTTCATCTTGGTATCATTCCAGGAGCCAACACATTGCGAGCCTTCCAGCGAATGGATCGACTTAGGATCATGAAAGCCCACTGTGCAGCAGAGGAAATGACTAAAGAAACAAGAAGCAGAAAAAGAAAGAAGCCCTTACCTTTTCAGGATGATCAAGAACAGGATTCAGGTAATGCTGATTATGGGCCTGACTGTTTCTAGGAGCTGGCATGCTTTCACGTGTTAGTTAATATCAAATGAAACGTTTCAAATTGATTTTCTGAATATTACTTTTTTAAATATTTATCTCATGAAGTATTACAGATACGTATATCTAATTTTACACTGTTACCTCTTAATACACTGCTGTGGCTGAACCATCTGAACAATTATACCTATAATGCTTTTTCTTTTACTTACAAAAGCGAAAGGGAATTTTAAAAAAATTGAAGATAAATTTAAAAAAATCATAACTAATTATTTGTCCCTACATTATGCTTCTACTTCAGTAATCAGAGGAGGAGTGAAACTATAATTCCAAAAAATTTCAGATCTCCATCTGTCAATCGTTCTGAGATAATGGGTATTCAATATTGCAAATTTAACACTGCAGCTATAAGATCTACGTACTCCCCTTAAAATTACTTGATAGTTGACGTCTGTCACTTGCCGCTACAGTGTTGCCACATCAGCTGCCGGCTACCCCTCGGTCACAGTCGACAAACGCGGTGGGTACTTCACAAATGCTGTTAATGTGGTGGCTGGAATGAGGGACGCTATGTCGACAGCTGATTTCGAACTGTAACAGAAGACGGGTATTGTAGCACTGCCTTTAAACCCACATCCTAACGTAACCATATAATTGGGACGTAAAATTACATATTTAGGATTAAGACACTTAACACAACATTAACAAAAATACGAAAAATTAGAAAAATTTGCCTCCTGAGACAGCCAAACACTGATTTTAGCAAACTCCGACAGAAAATCATTTTACAAATCACTGACCATTAAAACACTCAAAGCCGGCCGGAGTGGCCGAGAGCTTCTAGGCGCTACAGTCCGGAACCACGCGACCGCTATGGTCGCAGGTTCGAATCCTGCCTCGGGCATGGATGAGTGTGATGACCTTAGGTTAGTTAGGTTTAAGTAGTTCAGAGTTCTAGGGGACTGATGAACTCAGAAGTTAAGTCCCATTTGAATCACTTGAATAACTCAGATATCAGCATGTTATCTGGCTATTTGGGGCGGGAGGGAGGAGGGGGCGTATCTTCAGGAGGCGACTCAGATGATAAGCTGGGAAGATGTCATTTTAGCATTGTGGTCAGGATGGGCACTGTATTTCCATTGAAATCACCTCTGCCTTATGCACCATACTTCTCGACCTAGCGCACATCATCTGTCTACAAGGAAGTGGAAGTTTCGGTCTGAGAAACATGGTAACGTGTCGAAGTCTATTCCATGTTGATAGATACAAGTGAGATGGTATTTGACGTATTTTCCTGATCATAAATGGATCAGAAAAAGAGTTTGCTCCTCGCTATCTGACTTTATCCATTAATGTTGGAGTGAGTGATCCCTAATTTTCCACATGCAAAACATCATGCAGGTGTACTCTCATCTTGTAAGAGGACAAGTACCACTGGGTAGGGTTCCTTCTTCTTGCAATCCGGCTGATTCCTAGGATTCACGTTCAGCATATCATGGCTCTCTTGAATATGACAACCCTCTTCTCATGATTCGCTTCCGGGACCGTATCTTGCCGCCCACGGGTGAGTGTTTCGGCATGTGTGCTGCAACAAGGCGTAAATCTCTGGCGTTCCGCTGAACATCTGTCTGATGCGACAGATTTATAGCTGACAGTAGTCGCTCGTCGTCATTAGCGTAGTGGTTAACAAAGCTCAACCGGTTTCGGCTGAGTGAAAGCAAGCAGATGCGGTTTCTGCAGGTCGTGCAAAGTCTGCAGAGGAAGGGTAGCCTCTCTCTCATGGTCATTAATACCTCAGTTGCAAATGGAACTGGGAATCCCGTCTCACGCAGCCTCAATAAAGGCCTCAGCACATGCCGAACTCGCCTAATGGCCCTCGTCCGCATAGTCATGGCTAATACTGACCCATTAGTGTCATCTCTGCTTTCTTGTGAGCTCCATGTCCGCTGTTTCGATCTTAACAACATAAAAAGCTACTAATTATAGACGTAAACATACAAAAACAATGTCTTGAAACTATATTTTCCAGGTAGCCTTAGCAAAATTTAATGTGGAGAAGTCTGATACTCAGACCTATCAGAAATTGTCAGAAATACAAACCTATAGAGTAGATAATCATTTGGTTTTCATCAAAATTACGCAGCACGTATTACAATCAGTATAAGCAGGTAATGAATCCAGAAAAAAATCAGCATCATTCACTCCTCTTATCATTAATGACATACATTTTTTTTTCAACCACGTAGATATCTGTCATTCAACAGCTGCCTATTACTCCATAGCATGTTGTAACTACTCATCATCCTCACTATCAGTCAACACTATACAATAAAGACTCACTATTATACAACCAACACACTAACATGCAACCATTCCCCGAAATTATTCTAGTCTACTTCCACAGATAGAGGCACGCTCATGCAGTGAGGTCTCTGCTTAGTAAATAAAAAAAAACTCAGCTGAAAGCACTTATCAGAAATCATTATAGGCAAATAAAATAGAATCACCATACAATATTTTAATGAATGTCTCTTGTTTAATTCCTTCTGTAATAGACGTATGCTTACTATCTTCTTTCTAAGTAGTTTTCGACTTTATGATATTCTCCTCGATATTCCCCATAGTTCTATTTCTCGCTCAATGATATTTTAGTTTTATGGGCCTTCCATCTAATTATGGAATTCAGTTTTCTAGATTCATTTCTGTAACTTACGCAGTTCATTATCACATCCAAGTAAGTGACTCGCTGTAAAATCCATAATCACCAGTCATATAAATAATCTTTCTCATTATTATTTATGTAGTCAACACAAATTCCACCTAACACAAATTCGTTCTGTGATTACACATCCCAATTCCAAACCTCACTTCCCTATCAAGTAATACAATCGGATTACAGACAAAATAATGTAATTAATCAAGTGTTTGTAAGAATTCCTTCGGCCCACATACACCCTAATCTGCATGTTAGCTTTGGAAACCGGGTATTCTTTAACCACTCATATCTCGTCTGGATCTGAGATAGTGTGACGCAGAAACTCTGATCTCTATCACAGAATCCACGGTTTGTCAGGACTCACTGCCACACTTGCGTATTACAAGATATCTAGTAACTGTTTCAATACACGATAATTATGTGCCAAAGACGTGTCCGGAATCAAAAAGTTGAGTATACTCCTCAATTAATCTGAGAAGATCAGGCTAAAACCACATAGCAAAAGACACGTTTGGGCCGAATGGAAGTCTCTGAAGTGGGAACATGTACCAAAGCAGAAATAAGCTGTGTAGTGCTGACACTTTTCTTGTATTACAATTTTCTAGTATCTAACATGAAAATTTGTAGAGTTCAATATTTGTACCGCATGAAACTTTAGCAATAGCTCTCCTAAGCTTACCAGCTACCTGGTCTCTAGAAAGGTAATACTAATTTGTCTAAATTACATAACCAGTTACAAAGTACCACCTTCCTCTAAGACTAGCGCAAGCAGATTCTTGTAAGAGCTTACAACTCTATGACAACTTGCTCAACATTTCTTGGGTCTCTTTCTCTATCTTCTCTTCATACACTAGGCCAATTCCATATGGTTTCACCAATAACTGTCGATGTTCATTCATCCTAAACTCAAAACTTCTAATCCTACCATCCGAGTCACGAGAACACTTCCGTCGTTAATGCAGAACTCTATTTGAGTCTTCTCGACATGCGTCTGAAGCACCTTCAACACCAAACACACGCTGCACGCAAAGCAGAATGCTCTGCATGCTTTCATCACCATCGATTCTACCAAGCTCATGTGTAAATTTCCTATCAGTAAAAATCTTAAGACAATACTTTTTCTAAGACACCCTTTACAGTTATCTACACTTATCCTCCACTCAAGTCTATCACCACTTTGTGACTACTCTTCAGACTTACAGAAATAACAGATTTGCCTCCAGCTCTACTCTGTGACAATTGAATATTAACAGAGACTGTCTTTTTATCTCAACGCTCTTACTAAAGCTGTTCGCTTAAAGTCTGAAACACTGATAATGTGGACACCACAGAAAATATACGAGAGTCACATGTTTTGTGGTGATTGATTTGATTAATGACGTATTTCGATGTAATCATCGTTAGATAATATGAAAAATAATGAAACCTCAAATGGCGCAGTTGAGACTGGTTGAAAAGTGGAAAGTTATTGCATAAACATTTTACAGATGGCAGAAAAGTTACTGAAAAGTACATATCAAATTTGAATAGGTTCCACATGCAAGTGACGACTCATCTAACTTGGAAAAATACCATGATGGCGACCTACGTGGTGCAAATAGTTGTACAGCATACGCAACATAGACCGACTTATAAGTTACAGATAGCAGAAAGCTGGAGATACAGCCATGTAAGGCTTCAATAAAAATACAAATATTTCTTTTTTCTCGAAAACAAAGACAATAGAAATGTTTAACGTAGTCTATAAACGAATGGGGCTGGGGAAAGGGAGGGAGACAACCATCCGCATGCTGTGGAAGATTAAGTCATTAGTGGTAGGAAGGCAACGTTCGCTTAACAAAATTAGAAACGAGGTAAGATGGCCTCGTAGGGCGTTACATGCCAAATGTACTCTTCTTCTTTCATGGTGGTCTAGGCGATAAACCTGTACCGTCTCCCAAGTATCCAGCTAATTTTTCTTAGTCTTCCTAGGGATCTTCTAGCTAAAGGTCTGAAATTTAAGCCTCAAATGTGTCATTCTTTGTAAATTTTCAGGTCCGTTTTGTCGATTAGACTTAACCTGATTTACAGAGTGTACCCAGAGCTCTGCTCTTACGTCTTTATTTTTTAGTCTATCTAATTTTTCACGGTCCTTAAGTCATTTCATAACTGCTGAATGGGCTCTATCTTTTTTGCTTTTTAGTAATTGTCCGAGTTCCACTTACAAATAGCAGTATGAGGGTAGCCATTATCTTATAAACATTCATTTTTCTCTCTGTTCTCATTTTATGTTTCAATGTTACATTGATTGTTCCCCAAATCATTCTATATCTCGAGAGTATGTTGCCAATGTCGAGTTCATTGTGGTAGGTTACAATATTTCTCAGTTAACTGAAATGGCTAACCTGTTCAATGGTTATATTTCCAACTATGATTGTAGTGCTCCGGAGTTTTATCCTTTTGAAAGCCATCACTTTTCTTTTTGGGATGGGCATTTTCATATTACATTTCGCAGAAACTGGTTCAGTCTATAGATGGACTTTTGATTTATTTGTATAAAATTTTTACCTTCTCAATTTATTATAAGGAACTAGGCAAATTGATTTCGGTACTCTGCTCAGTTGCAGTATTGCATACAAACAGCAACGTATTAAAAAATATGTCATATGATAATCTCAAGCGTGGATCAAAATATTGTTTCCATTTCGTCGATGTATATGTTAAAAAGTGTGAGTGATGAGCTACATCCTTATCGGACCACTTGGCTTATCAGTATGTCTTCTATCTAGCATAGGTAGAGTTTATTCTCTTTCTGTGTGTGCATATAGGCTTTCTATCACTTTTATTATTTCCTGGGGATATAATTTCGTGTGAAATATGTTCCATAAGACTTCCATATCTACATGGTCGAATTACCAGTCCGTAAATATGATTTTTGTTTCCTTATTGAACTCTGTTTTTCTGTAATTACTTTAAGTGGGAAAACTTTATCAGTACCAGATCTTACTTTTCTGTAACTATTTTGTTCTTCAGGTAACAGATCTTTGATAAAAATTTGTAGCGGTTGGCTAAAATCTTACACGCTGTTCTTCTTTAAAAAATAATCCCCTGTATTTAAGTAACTCTGCATTTATGCCGTCTGGTCTCGTTGCTTTCCAATATTTTGTTTCATTCATGGCCCGATTTAGTTCTTGGATCTTTATGAGATCGCTGTCATATGGTTTATCCATTTCAGTGGGAGCTGTCCTTTAATATTCGGTCTCCATTACACCAAAGCTGTTTATAATGTCTAATTCATTTATATTCTGGTATTATATGTAAGTTTGTTACCACTCTTTCAGTTTTATTTAAATGCTTGTCATCTCGTTAGCTATAGTCTGTCTCCCGTAGACGTCGTCTGCATTCTGCTCATAAAGTCATTCCCTATTCTTTATTTGTTTTCCTGACAATAGTTTTTACTTTATTTCTTTTGCCTTTATATTCTTGTTGTTCACATTCTGTTTACGTCTTAAATACGAGTATACCTGATATGTTCTTATCTTTTCATCAAATGCTTCTGCAATATCTTCCTTTCGTACTCTTAAGTCCCTTTTTACTCATATTCTTATTCCTTTTTCCTGATGACTAATTCGTAACCAGTTCAATCCTTAGCTTAATGTTATGTCATCCTGTTCCTAAGCTATAACTCTGGTTTAGACAAGTTTCAGTCTGTTTGGGTGTGGACCACCTATGGTATAAATCATGGACCTTGTCGCTGGTGAGGAGGCTTGCGAGCCTCAAAGATACAGATATCGGTACCGTAGGTGCACCCACAATAGAGGTTTATTTGTTGAGAGTTCAGAAAAACGTTGTGGTTCCAGAAGAGGGGTAGCAGACTTTTCAGTACATTCAGGAGCAACAGTCTGGATGATTGACTTATGTGGCCTTGTAACGCAACCAAAACGGCATTGCTGTGCTGGTACTGCGAACGGGTGATAGCAAGGGCAAAATACAGCCGTAATTCTTCCTGGGGGCATGCAGCTGTACTGTATGGTTATATGATGACGGCATCCTCTTGGGTAAAATATACCGGAGGTAAAATAGAGCCCCATTCAGATCTCCGGGCAGGAACTACTCAGGAGGACGTCGTTATCAGGAGAAAGGTGACTGGCATTCTATGGATCATATCACTCAATCGCGCAGGTAGGTTAGAAAATTTAAAAAGAGAAATGGATAAATTATAGTTAGATATAATGGGGATTAGGGAAGTTCGGTGGCAGGAGGAACAAGACTTGTGGTCAAGTGAATACAGGGTTATAAATACAAAATCAAGTAGGGGTAATGCAGGAATATGTTAAATAATGAATAAAAAATAGGAGCGCGTGTAAGCTACTACGAACAGCATAGTGAACGCATTATGGTATCTAAGATGGGCACGAAGCCCACGCTTACCACAGCACATACAAGTTCATATGCTAACTAGCTCCGCAGATGATGAAGAAATAGAAGAAGTGAACAACTTGATAAAAGAAATTATTCAGATAGTGAAGGGATACGAAAATTTAATAGTCATGGGGGACTGGAATTCAATAGTAGGAAAAGGAAGACAAGGAAAAGTAGTAGGTGAACGTGGACTGGAGGTGAGGAATGAAACAGGAAGCCACCTGGTAGAATTTTGCAAAGAGCATAACTTAATATAACTTAATCATAGCTAACATTTTGTTCAGGAATCATGAAAGAAGGTTGTGTACTTGGTGGTGGTGGTTAGTGTTTAACGTCCCGTCGACAACGAGGTCATTAGAGACGGAGCGCGGGCTCGGGTTAGGGAAGGATTGGGAAGGAAATCGGCCGTGCCCTTTCAAAGGAACCATCCCGGCATTTGCCTGAAACGATTTAGGGAAATCACGGAAAACCTAAATCAGGATGGCCGGAGACGGGATTGAACCGTCGTCCTCCCGAATGCGAGTCCAGTGCGCTAACCACTGCGCCACCTCGCTCGGTGTACTTGGAAGAGGCCGGGAGACAGTGGAAGGTTTCAGATAGATTATATACTGGTAAGACAGAACTTTAGGAACCAGGTTTTAAACCGCAGGACATTTACAGGGGTAGATTTGGACAATTTATTGATTATGAACTGTGGATTAAAACTGAACCAACTGCAAAAGGGTGGGGATTCAAGGAGCTGAGACCTGGATAAAATGACAGAACCAGAGGTCCTAGACAGTTTCAGAGAGAGATTTAGGGAGCGATGGACAAGAACGGGGGAAAGAAATACAGTAAAAAAGAATGGGAGCTTTGAAAAATGAAATAGTTAAGCCAGCAGAGGATCAAGTAGGTAAAGTGGACGAGGGCTAGAATAAATCACTTGGTAACAGAAGAGATATTGAATTTAATTGATTGAAGGAAATGCAGGAAATGAAGCAGGCGAAAAGAATATAAACGTCTCAAAAGTGAGATCGACAAGAAGTACAAAATGATCAAGTAGGGATGGTTAGAGGACAAATGTAAGGATGTAGAAGCATACATTCCTAGGGGTAAGATAGATACTGCCTACAGGAAAATGAAAGTGACCTTTGGAGAAAAGAGGACCGTCTGCATGAATGTCAAGAGCTCGGACGGAAAACCAGCCCAAAGCAAAGAAGGGAAAGCAGAAAGGTGGAAGGAGTATATAGAGGGTCCATACAAGGGTGATGTACTTGAGGGCAAGATTATGGAAATGGAAGAGCACGTAGATGAAGATGAAATGAGAGATATGATACTGCCTGAAGAAATTGACAGAGCAATGAAGGACCTAAGTCGAAACAATACCCTAGAAGTAGACAACGTTCCAATAGAACTACTGATAGCCTTGGGAGAGCCAGCCATGGCAAAACTCTACCATCAAGTCAGCAAAATGTATGTGACAGGCGAAATACCCAAGCAGCAGTTGACATTTGTGAAAATTAACGAACTATCAGCTTAATAAGTCACGGGTGCTAAATCTTAGAAGATAGGTTAAGGAAAGTCAAACGTACGTTTCTATTATTTCTAGATTTAGAGGAAGCTTTTGACAATGTTGAATGGAGTACTCTCTTTCATATTATGAAGATGGCAGGAGTCAAATACAGGCAGCGAAAGTCTACAGTTTTTACAGGAACCACATGGTAGTTAAAACAGCCGAGAGGCATTGAAGGGGATCAGTGCTGGGAAGGGAGTGAGACCGGGTTGTAGCCTAACCCCAATGTTATTCAATCCGTATATAGAGCAAGTAGTAAGAAAAAACAAAGGGGAAATATGGAGTAGAGATTAAAATCCATGGTAAAGAATTAAATACCTTGAGGTTGGCCGAAGACGTTGTAATTCTGTCAGAGACAGCAAAGGACCTGGAAGAGCAGCTCAACGGAATGGGCAACTTCTTTAAAGGAGGATGTGAGGTGAACATCAACAAAAGCAAAACTAGGACAATGGAATGTAGTCGAATTAAATCAGATGATGCTGAGGGAATTATGTTAGGAAATGAGACACTTGAAGTAGTAGATGAGTTTTGCTATTTGGGCAGGAAAGTAACTCATGATGGTCGAAGCAGAGAGGGTATAAACTTTAGACTGGCGATGGCTAGGAAAGCGTTTCTGAAAAAGATAAATTTATTAATATCGAGTATAGATGTAAGTGTCAGAGCTGCATCAGAACTGCATAAGTGGAGAGCTGCATCAGACCAGTCTCTAGATTAAAGACCACAACAACAACAGCAACATGCCACAATACTATAAACATGGACGTCACATCATTCTTGTCTCAACTTTTCTTGTCTACTTCCATCTAGTGAGCATAGCTATTTTCCCTACTGGTAAGCAGTCGTTCGATAGGTGTCACTGCCACTGAAAACACTTGTTTGCGTGTTTTACTGGCGGCCACCACATAATCTATTATTATTCTTTGTCCGCTCGCTCTCCAAGAGTACTTACGTATGTCTCTCTTCCTAATAAAAAATTTAATAGTTTTTATTCAATTACTTGAGGCAAACTGTATACGAGAATGTCGATTACCATTTAGGTGTTGTTCCTTACAATCTCAAATTTTAGTTTTCCATTCTTTATATACTAATTAATACGTCTCCCCATGAAAAATGAAGTAGTTAAAAGACAGGGACAACTCCACTACTTCCTCTTTCGTCACTTCCTACACCGGTGTACGTGAAAAAGGTTCCATCTAAATCTGCCGTTCTTTCCTACTTTTTCATTAGTTCTGTAGTTGTTGCAATATGAATGTTTCTTTGATTCCGTTCTTTACTTAGCTCTGTTTCTTTTAAGTGTGGACTTCTTTCATTAAAAAAACTCTGTTATGAGCGTTTCCACTATTCAGAAGCGTTTCTTTCTTCCTTGTGAAACGTCGGTGTTGAGAATGCTACATCAATATCAATTGCACACGTACCATATTTCTATGCACCAGGAATTGTATTGCAACGAATAGCTCGCATGCGGTTGAAGTGGTATTGAATAGTATATTACACGACAGGTGGATTGGTCGAAGCACCATATCATGGCCCGCACGTTTCCCGGATTTCTTTCTGTGGGGAAAGTTGAAGGATATTTGCTATCGTGATCCACCAACAACGTCTGACAACATGCGTCAGCGCATTGTCAATGCGTGTGCGAACATTACGTAAGGCGAACTACTCGCTGTTGAGAGGAATGTCGGTACACGTATTGCCAAATTCATTGAGCTTGACGGACATCATTTTGAGCATTTGTTGCATTGATGTGGTGTTTACATGTAATCAGGCTGTAACAGCATGCGTTCTCAGAAATGATAAGTTCACAAAGATACATGTATCACATTGGAACAAACGAAATAAAATATTCGAACGTACCTACGTTCTGTATTTTAATTTAAAAAACCTACCTGGTAACAATTGTTCGTCTAAAATTGTGAGCCATATATTTGTGACTACAACAGCGCCATCTATCACAAAGCGAAAAAAGTGGTCCAACTAAGACATTCATGTTGCTTTACGTACTACACAAATATGTAATAAAAAATGGGGGTTCCTACTTTAAAAATCGCAGTTGATATCCGTTTGACCTATGGCAGCGCTATCTAGCGGGCCAACCATAGCTCCATCTGGTTTCCCCCTTCAAGCTAGACGAGTTTGGTTCTTTGTAGTTTCTTCGTTTGACGCTTATTTCGTGAGATATTTGGCCCTGTCACGATCAATAAACAACCCTGTATACGCAGCTCAGCTACAGACTCTGATACGCCATCACGAATGTATGTGCTCATAAGCAGCAAGTCACAATCGTTTAAAAAATTCTTAACTTTTTATCGGAAACAAACGAATCGCGTATCGTAAGAAAGCTCACAGCTGTAGTGGATAACCTAGTTCATAGCATGAATTGAAATATGTATTATATAGTAATGGAAGCTAATCTTGGAATATACCTTACAACTATTTACCTCAAGTGGAGACTGCGATACATCCACATGTATGTCTACAGACAAACTCACCTTAGGGTGAGTGGTGAAGGGTACCCTGTACCTCTATTAGTCATTTTCTTTCTCATTTTCTTTCCTGTTCCATAGGAGTGAGAGAATACGAATCTATATGCCTCCGTACGATCCCTAATTTCTCGTTCCTTAGCTTCGTGATCCTTACGCGAAATGTACGTTATCGGCAGTTGAATCGTTCTGCAGTCAGCTTCACATGCCAGTTCTCTAAATTTTTTCGAGAGTTTCCCTGATAAGAAAGTCACCGTCCGTCCCGGGAATCCCATGCAGACCTTGGAACGCCTTATAAAGTATTCACTTATTAAACTTCCTGGCAGATTAAAACTGTGTGCCGGACCGAGACTCGAACTCGGGACCTTTGCCTTTCGCGGGCAAGTGCTCTACCAACTGAGCTACCCAAGCAAGACTCACTCCCCGTCCTCACAGCTTTACTTCTGCCAGTATCTCGTCTCCTACCTTCCAAACTTTACAGGAACTCTTCTGCGAACCTATTTACTTATTAGTAAAGTCGAGTGGTTAATGGTAGAGACGAAACTTCCATGCATTATAAAATCCCAAAAAATGCTTACATGCATGCAGTATCAGACTACAACACATGCACGATGAAGTAAAAATGCATTAAGAAGTACACTGTCAATTTGTTCCTCATTATTATTTCATTTGCCTTCTTGCACATTTAACAACTAACAGCATTTCTAAACCATTTTCTCTGAGGTTCATGCGATGACAGTCAAAATATTTTTGTAACCAGAAAATGACCTCTCTATATCACTAGATGTTTTAGGCGCAGATTTGAACGAACATATTTGTCAGGGCGTCAGCTTCTTCATTCATGCTTTCACCACAAAATACCTTCTGCAATGATCATAAGAATCAGTAGTCTGGGTTCTTGTTTACGACACAGGTCAATTTGTTCTTTGCTGCTACTCCCACTTTCCCTTGGACGATGCTGAGGTATTTCTGGCATTCCTCAACAATTATCATTAATGGCAGACATGTGGCTTCTAATGTTGTTACTGTAGAGAGGAATCTGTAGAAGTTTGTTTGAATGTTAATTGAATCCTGCTACACATTTTTGAATTCATATGCTGGTTGTCCATCTCTGATACGTAAGGCATGAATTTTGGAAGTTTGTGGTAAGATCCTATGGGACCAAATTGCTGAGGTCATCGGTCCCTAAGTTTACACATTGCTTAATGTAACTTAAACTAACTTACGTTAAGGGCAACGAGCACACCCATGCCCGAGAGAAGACTCGAACCTCCGACGGGGGGAGAGGGGGGGGGGGCGAGGCGCGCGAAGCGTGACAAGGCATCGTTCACCACGCGGCTACCCCGCGCGGCCGTACGGCACCATCTGGAGAGAAACTGTTTACTGCAAAAATGAGTGAAGTATTTACTTTATAATTAAATACTGAAGTATTAATTTTGTTGCAGTTAACTATCAATTTTATTTCATGCCGAGTTAATGGCATGAATGTTGTTAAACATTGCAGCTTCATACCAAGTATCTCATAAACACTGCTGGCCGTCCAAAATGAAACACCCTGAAAGAAGCATCCAAACAAGGTGAAATGTTGCAACATGCATTTACGGCGACGTGATACACAGATGAATAGCATTTCGGTGCACACCACGGCGCCAGTAGTGCCACCTGGAAGCGTTATATAATGGGGGAACCGGCGGTCGTGTGGACGTACTGTAATTGTGGCTTCGTGCAATTGTTTTGAGTGAGCAGCTTCCGTATGCCTCGTAGAAGACATCGAACGTCGTTCGTGCACGTTTCGGAACCAAGCGATTGTGATACGAATTTGTAATTGCAGGGTGCACGGGGGAACTACAGGACTGATTGCACTGACCTCGTTGCACCGCTAGACGTGACGACAGGTGTTGTGGGTGTTGCAGTGGTGGATCGCTGTGTCACATCACGGACCATATTACAACATGTTCGATCTCTTGCGCAATAAACACTGTCCACGCGTTCATTCAATGCTGTCTCCAGCAGAGTAGACTGTTCACAAGGCGTCCATTACTGCGTTTAGCACTGAGTCAACGCCACAGGCGTTTGTACCGGCAGTGGTGCGATGAACGACGGGCATGGGCAACGGAATGGAACGACATAGTATTTTCCGACGCATCCCGATTCTGCCTACACCACCACGAAAGTCAAATTAGAATCTGGGGACACTATGCTGAGAGAACTGATGTCTTATGCATTACTACACTGGTCCTGGACCCGGTATTGTGGTTTGGGGTGGTATAAACCACCCCACCCCCCCACTCTCTAACCCCCAATCCCTCCCCTGTTACGCATTTACAGTACACCAACCAGCGAGCGTTACATGTCTGATATGTTGGAGCCTATTGTTCTCTAGTACCTTCGGAGCTTGCCGACGGCCACATTGCAACAGTATAAAGCGCGGCCACAAGTGGCTAGCATTGTTTAATACTTCGTCACCCCCGGTAGCTGAGTGGTAAGCGCTACTGAATGTCAATACTTAGGGCTCGGGTTCGATTCCCGGCTGGGTCGGAGACATTCTCCGCTCACGGACTGGGTCTTTTGTTGTCCTAATCATCATCATTTCTGCCCCATCGACGCGCAAGTCACCGAAGTGGCGTCAAATCGAAAGACTTGCACCCGACGAATGGTCTACCCGACAGGAGGCCCTAGTCACATGACTTTTACATTTATTTACCCATCGGTTGGTAATTCTATCTTAGCCTGCCTGTTCTCCCAATCTCTCGTCTCTCGAGAACGTCTGCTCAATCGCGGAACGACTGGCCTAGGATTCAGCACCCTCTGCTACATCAGATCAACTTTGGCAATACGTGAAAGCAGTATGGACTGATATACCCCAACAACACAGCCAGAACCTCATTTATTGAGTGCCGAGGCGTGTAGCAGCGGTTTTAGCCAGCAATAGCGTCAACAATCAATACTGATTTCATTATTTTCTTCATTTCACATGGGCCGTATTTCCAATCTTGCCGGCCGCGGTGGTCTCGCGGTTCTAGGCGCGCAGTCCGGAACCGTGCGACTGCTACGGTCGCAGGTTCGAATCCTGCCTCGGGCATGGATGTGTGTGATGTCCTTAGGTTAGTTAGGTTTAAGTAGTTCTAAGTACTAGGGGACTGATAACCGCAGCAGTTGAGTCCCATAGTGCTCAGAGCCATCCAATCTTGTAATCCTCATACAATGTGTTATCGCCCAAATCAGTTTGACTGGACATTTTCGGTCCTCTTTGGCGCAGCATTTTGGACGACCAGCAGCGTATTAAGGATCGGCTTAGGGGTAACGGTAACTCAGGTCGGATCTTTTTGTAAGCAGCTGCACGTGCAGGAACTTCTGGAAGCACCTGTACAGAACAAAACAACATTTTCAAAATGAATTACTTATTTTTACGGCTATGGGACCACTAAAACAGATACATCCCTAACTTTTAGTTGAGGATAACAAATTATAAAGATTGTTCTAGTTAGAGCGTAATACTTCTGCAACACGATGGAGTCCATCAGCTTCGTTAAAATTCTACATCTACATCCATACTGCGCAAGCCACCTGACTGTGTGTGGCGGACAGTGAGACATGTAACGTGTTTCACATTTGGGTAGAATATTTTAATCGCTTTCCCGATATTCAACTCGTAGGGAGCAGATTCATTAAACAGCAAAAGAACTCTGCATTTATTTAGATTATTTGTTCATAGAACACCTAAGATTTAGGAAGCATTTTCTCAGAAAACGATTTATAAAAATAGATTTAAATGAGAATAAAATAAATATTTGAGATGTTATTCAGTTACACTTTCTGATTAAAGCTTACTCAATTAACCATCAAAGCAAATAGAAACAGTGGAATTAATTGCCTGTTTGCGTGTCCACGCGTACCATTCGACGTGGGAGTCAACCAAGCTCATCCTAATTTTCGGGCAACTGGATTAGCGACGTAGCTCCCCATACGATGAGTTGTTTCATCTACAGATGTCATTATACGAGCGTTGGAGCTTTAATAGTGGCAACTATTTATTTAAAGCTCGAACAAAATAGATACGAGTTTTAAAGTTCTACTGACCTTCAAAGTACTCACCAGCATTGTGTATAACCCGTTGCCAGCGATGTGGAAGTCGTAAGATACTCTTAGCAGTGCCAGTTGTGTTGACAGCTCGAGCGGCGCTGTCTATTGCCCTACGAATTTGTAGCAGTTTTGATGCGAATGCCGCGAAATGTTTCCTTCAGGTTAGAAATCGAGTAGAACTCACAAGGGCTTAAGTCAGGGGAGTACAGTAGGTGGTATAGCACTCAGCAGCCCTATCAGTCAAACAAATCAGTAACAGCTTGCGCTGTATGTGCTTGAGGATTGTCCTGTAAAATGATGGTCAGGTCCAGCAGAAAGTGTCATCACTCCTGTCTCTAAGCTGGTAGTAAATTCTGTTCCAAAAATGAAGAGCATAGAGACAGAAGTGATGACACTTTCTGCAGGACCTGACCATCATTTTGCAAGGCAATGCTCAAGGACGTACAGTGCAAGCTGTTACTGATTTGTTTGACTGATGGAGCTGCTAAGTGCTATTCCATCTACTGCAATTCCCTGACTTAAACCCTCGTGGGTTCAACTCGATTTCTAAACTGAAGGAAACATTTCACTGCATTCGCTTCAGAACAGCTACAAATTCGTCGGGCAATAGACCACGCCGCTGGAACTTTCAACACAACTGGCACTGCTAAGAGTATCCTACGACTCCCACATCGCTGGCAACGGGTTGTACACAATGCTGGTGACTACTTTGAAGGCCAGTAAGATTTTGAAACACGTATCTATCTTGTACGAGCTGTAAATAAATAGTTGCCTTATAAAGTTCCAACCGTCGTATTTAATATTTCCAGATGGTTACCAAATTATCAAAACATGATATGATACTTTCGTTGGGGGCCTCCTTCACCGACTGACACCGGCAGCGGCCCAGGAGAGAACAGGCCGGACCCAAGCGGAGAGCAGTCGAGATGGGGACACTGTAGCCATTTAGAAGCAGCACAGGAATAGGCTGGAGGACGTCTTCACCTCGCTTAAGAATGGACACATTGCGAGGGGCCCGACAGAGATGAGAAGCATGCCCAAAATTGTTGCACCCCCGTAGCCATTAGGACGGAAGGACGAGAAAGCAAATGCCAAAGCATATGAATTCTTCTGGCGTTGCAGTAGTCGTTTTACCTACCTCAGAAAGCAAGAAGATTGCACAAGTGAAATCATGTGAATTCTCACCTGGCAGCATTCGTTTTACGTGCCTTGGGTTGCAAGAGTACGTCGACAGTTGCAGCACCCCACAGGCACTAGACTGGGCGTACTCAAAACGTGAAGAATTCGAACAGCAAGGGATGTGGAAGAAGTCAGACATTTTAGAAGGATGTTTTCTGGACAGCCTGTCCAGGACTCTTGTAGACACAACGGTTACAAAGAAGTGTTGTGTGGCTGCTGTCAGAACAACTTCGGAATGCAGAAAGACAGCGGAAGAATTTGAAATCATGAGAAACACACCAAATCCCAAGTCACACACCAGCCCACGTAAAATACGGAATTTCCGTCCTCCACTGGGAGGCGTGGTCATGAAAGGGCGATCAGTCACTGGGCGGCATTGAAAATTTGGTAAGCCAATGACAACACCGAGAGGGAGAAATTTCCGAAAAATCGTTGAGCTGAGAAATGGCTGGGGAGTGAAGATAGGCCTGTCGGTGAGACAGTGCGGAAGCAAGAGGTCAGGTGGGCTCTTACATCCATCGGCAATATCAGCTTCCCGACACCGTGATAGCACAGCTTTGGCCATGCAAAACGCGCAGATAGTGCCTGGTTCTCGCTGGAGGGCCACGGCTGGCGGCGAGAGCAGCCGACTCGTGCCGCACTGCTACAAGGCAGCAGGGCCTGCCGCCGATAGCACTGCACGACGAAGGATCACCAATAATGGTGAGACAAATCGTTCCGCCCCCCTTCCCCATAATAACTGACTCCTATCCACTCCCAGTCACATCGGGTGTGTGATTTGCAATTTTATATTGATTTCTGTAAATGATACTGAAATAAATATATTTCTTTCATGTATAGTGATCTAAGGAATTAGTGCTATTCATGCATCAACGCCTTAATCTCATAACCTTACGTGTCTGATTTCATTTAGTTACTGATGTCATTTCATTATCTGCTACCAATGTGGACCAGCCTCGTTAGACATCTTCCCATAGTGCTCAGAATCTCGTTAGACATCTAAACGTCATTTCATGTCAGAGAGCAGACACTTCTCAATTCATTACATTTTTGGGGCCCAGTGTGGGGCGATCTTATTTGTAATTTGCTTTCCATGTGATATTACAAACAGTTTCTCAGTTTACTGCAATGGATAGCAAAAAAAAAATTTAATGTTGCACATATGAAAACAGTTTTCATTTGTTTTGGCCAATACATCACGTAAGTCTACCTGACTATTATATTCTGGAACGTAATTGTCTCAGGGGCATAGTTTGATGTATAATTCTCCAAAAAATCCTTACAGTTGGGTTTCTGATTTTCTCAAGTCGTATACTTGCTTCTGCAAAGGAATCGCACAAATCCGTTTCAAAAATTTTGATGATACCTTAGATCGGTAGCAGTAATAAATGACTGGCGTGTTGCAGATTCTTTCGATTATCGCCTTCTTCCAATATGCGACACAGATACAACAGGATGCTCAACTTTGTAATACATATACTATGTGATCAAAAGTATCCGGACACCCCCGAAAACATACGTTTTTCATATCAGGTGCTAACAGGTACACCATATCAGCGACCTCAGTAGTCATTAGTAATCGAGAGAGAGCAGAATGAGGCGCTTCACGGAAGTCACGGATTTCGAACGCGGTCACTTGTGTCATACGCCTGTACGCGAGATATCCACACTCCTGAACATTCCTAGGTTCATTGTTTCCAATGTGATAGTGAAGGGAAAACTTAAAGGGACACGTACAGCGCAAAAACGTACAGCCCGAGTACAGGCCGCCCTCGTCTGTTGATTGACAGAGACCGCCGACAGTTGAAGAGGGTCGTAATGTGTAAAAGGCAGATATCTATCCAGACCATTACAAAGGAATTCCAAACTGCATCAGAATCCATTGCTAGCACAATGACAGTTAGGCGGGAGGTGCGAAAACTGGATTTCATGGTCTAGCGGCTACTCGTATGCCACACATCACGCCAGTAAAGGCCAAACGACGCCTCGCTTGGTGTAAGGGGCGTAAACATTCGACAATTGAGCAGCGGAAAAGCGTTATCTGGAGTGACGAATCGCGGTAGACAATGTGGCGATACGATGGCAGGATGCAGGTATGGCGAATGCAGGGTGAACCTCATCTGCCAGCGTCTGTAGTGCCAACAGTAAAATTCGGAGGCGTTGGTGCTATGGTGTGGTCGTGTTTTTCATGCAGGGGGCCGCACCCATTATTGTTTTGAGTGGTACTATCACATAACAGGCCTAAATTGGTGTTTTAAGCACCTTCTTGTTTCCTGCTGTTGAAGAGCAATTCGGGGATGGCGGTTGCACCTTTTAACACGATCGAGCACCTGTGCATACTGTGCATCCTGTGGAGGAGTGGTTGCACGACAGTAACATTCCTGTGATGGACTGGCCTGCGCATAGTCCTGACCTGAATCCTATAGAATTCATTTGGGATGTTCTGGTACGCCGACTTCGTGCGGGGCCCCACCGACTGACATCGATACCTCTCATCAGTGCAGCACTCCGTGAAGAATAGGCTGCCATTCCTCATGAAATCTTCCAGCATCTGTTTGAACATATGCCTGCGAGAGTGGAAGCTGTTATCAAGGCCATACTGAATTCCAGCATTACCGATGGAGGGCGCCACTAACTTGTAAGTCATTCTCAGCCATGTGTCCAGATACTTTTGATCACATAGTGTATCTTATGAATATATAATAGATATTCTGGTTATACAGATGGATTTTAAAAGCAAGTGGCATTCTTACCTTATTAGTTATTGAAAATAAATTTTGTAACGTTTTACAAGGAATAAGCGACGTAAAAAAATTTTCCGAAGTGTAGTAACTTACCTGTTTACTAGAGCAAACACCAAATCCATAATCTCCATCGGACCTAAAAGAATACTTTCCTTTTACCCACTGTGAAGGAGTACACTTCTATCACTTTTAGCTTTTAGTTGGAAGCATATTAGAAGCACATTAATTTACATAAAAAATTACATAAACTTACGTGGCCTAAACCCCCCACCCTCCCACACACACGCATACACACTGCGACGAGAGCTTACGGAAAGAATCGAAATTGCTAGTGACTTTGTTCAGCTTACACAAGGCCTGTCTGCAGCTGTGTTATTATTGCCTCAGCTGCAGCACCTGGCTCAAAGTGCTAAATTTCTATTATCGCGAGATGAAAGGCTTGCCGGTTGTCGTTATGAAGAAATAAATTTGTTCCTGAGACGCTCTTTGCAGAAGGCTGTCGGGAAGATTCTGAGAAAGTCTCATTATTGTGTGAATATTAAATCTCTATTTCTTTTCTTCTTTAATCCTTACACCTGAAGCAAGAATGAGGATCACAAAAATTGAAAAACTCAAGTGTGTGCTCAAAATCATTAAAATATGCTGATTATGCTTATCTATTACGGATATTTTAGAACCGTGACTGTATATTGAATGTAAATAAGTTATACACAACTGCAACCAGTCACTTTTTTGAATAATAAACCGGTTTTCAAACCTTTTCAGGTTCATCTTCAGATGGTTTCGGGAGGATCCGGGAAGTTACATCATTACTGGTAGTAGCATAATGCTGGGTGCTGGTTCTATGGCAGAAAGATGGGTCATACTTTAATGTATCGCCATGACTATAGCTTATCTGTCGATATGGATGTAAATTTAGTTTTTACTTACGGTGACAGTCCAACGTTTTTATTTCTTCTTCGTGGATTATAATACCTACTCCGAATTTTTCTTTTGTTTCCTTTACTGCTTGCTCAATATACAGATTGAATAACATCGGGGAGAGGCTACAACCCTGTCTTACTCCCCTCCAACAACTGCTTCCCTTTCGTGTTCCTCGACTCTTATAACTGTCATCTGGTTTCTGTACAAGTTGTAAAAAGCCTTTCGCTCCCTGTATTTTACCCCTGCCACCTTCAGAATTTGAAAGAGAGTATTCCAGGCAACATTGTCGAAAGCTTTCTCTAAGTCTACAAATGCTAGGAACGTAGGTTTGCCTTTCCTTAATCTTTCTTCTAAGATAAGTCGTAAGGTCAGTATTGCCTCACGTGTTCCAGTATTTCTACGAAATCCAAACTGATCTTCCCCGAGGTCGGCTTCTACTAGTTTTTCCATTCGTGTGTAAAGAATTCGTGTTAGTATTTTGCAGCTGTGGCTTATTAAACTGATTGTTCGGTAATTCTGACATCTGTCAACACCAGATTTCTTTGGGATTGGAATTATTATATTCTTCTTGAAGTCTGTGGGTATTTCGCCTGTTTCATACATCTTGCTCACCCGATGATAGAGTTTTGTCAGGACTGGCGCTCCCAAGGCCGTTAGTAGTTCCAATGGAATGTTGTCTACACCGGGGGCCTTGTTTCGACTCAGCTCTTTCAGTGCTCTGTCAAACTCTTCACGCAGTATCGTATCTCCCATTTCATCTTCATCTACATCCTCTTCCATTTCCATAATATTGTCCTCGAGTACATCGCCCTTGTATAGACCCTCCATATACTCCTTCCACCTTTCTGCTTTCCCTTCTTTGCTTAGAACTGAGTTTCCATCTGAGCTCTTGATATTCATACAAGTGGTTCTCTTATCTCCAAAGGTCTCTCTAATTTTCCTGTAGGCAGTATCTATCTTACCCCTAGTGAGATAAGCCTCTACATCCGTACATTTGTCCTCTAGCCATACCTGCTTAGCCATTTTGCACTTCCTGTCGATCTCATTTTTGAGACGTTTGTATTCCTTTTTGCCTGCTTCATTTACTGCATTTTTATATTTTCTCCTTTCATCAATTAAATTCAATATTTCTTCTGTTACCCAAGGATTTCTATTAGCCCTAGTGTTTTTACCTACTTGATCGTCTGCTGCCTTCACTACTTCATCCCTCAAAGCTACCCATTCCTCTTCTACTGTATTTCTTTCCCCCATTCCTGTCAATTGTTCCCTTATGCTCTCCCTGAAACTCTGTACAACCTCTGGTTCTTTCAGTTTATCCAGGTCCCATCTCCGTAAATTCCCACCTTTTTGCAGTTTCTTCAGTTTCAATCTACAGGTCATAACCAATAGATTGTGGTCAGAGTTCACATCTGCCCCTGGAAATGTTTTACATTTTAAAACCTGGTTCCTAAATCTCTGTCTTACCATTATATAATCTATCTGATACCTTTTAGTATCTCCAGGGTTCTTCCATGTATACAACCTTCTTTCATGATTCTTAAACCAAGTGTTAGCTATGATTAAGTTGTGCTCTGTGCAAAATTCTACCAGGCGGCTTCCTCTTTCATTTCTTAGCCCCAATCCATATTCACCTGCTACGTTTCCTTCTCTCCCTTTTCCTACTACCGAATTCCAGTCACCCATGACTATTAAATTTTCGTCACCCTTCACTATCTGAATAATTTCTTTTATTTCATCATATATTTCTTCAATTTCTTCTTCATCTGCAGAGCTAGTTGGCATATAAACTTGTACTACTGTAGTAGGTGTGGGCTTCGTATCTATCTTGGCCACAATAATGCGTTCACTATGTTGTTTGTAGTAGCTTACCCGCATTCCTATTTTCCTATTCATTATTAAACCTACTACTGCATTACCCCTAATTGATATTGTGTTTATAACCCTGTAGTCACCTGACCAGAAGTCTTGTTCCTCCTGCCACCGAACTTCACTAATTCCCACTATATCTAACTTTAACCTATCCATTTCCCTTTTTAAATTTTCTAACCTACCTGCCCAATTAAGTGATCTGACATGCCACGCTCTTATCCGTAGAACGCCACTTTTCTTTCTCCTGATAACGACATCCTCTTGAGTAGTCCCTGGCCGGAGATCCGAATGGGGGACTATTTTACCTCCGGAATATTTTACCCAAGAGGACGCCATCATCATTTAATCATACAGTAAAGCTGCATGCCCTCGGGAAAAATTACGGCCGTAGTTTACCCTTGCTTTCAGCCGTTCGCAGTACCAGCACAGCAAGGCCGTTTCGGTTATTGTTACAAGGCCAGATCAGTCAACCATCCAGACTGTTGCCCTTGCAACTACTGAAAAGGCTGCTGCCCCTCTTCAGGAACCACACGTTTGTCTGGCCTCTCAACAGATACCCCTCGTTTGTGGTTGCACCTACGGTACGGCTATCTGTATCGCTGAGGCACGCACGCCTCCCCACCAACGGCAAGGTCCATGGTTCATGGGGGGAGGACAGTTCGTAGTAATTGACGGAAAGTCATCGAGTAAAACAGAAGTTATTTCAGGCGTTCCCCAAGGTAGTGTTATAGGCCCTTTGCTCTTCCTTATCTATATAAACGATTTGGGAGACAATCTGAGCAGCCGTCTTCGGTTGTTGCAGATCACACTGTCGTTTGTCGACTAATAAAGTGATCAGAAGATCAAAACAAACTGCAAAACGTTTTAGAAAAAATATCTGAATGGAGCGAAAAGTGTTGGTTGATCCTCAATAACTGTTAGTGTGAGGTCATCCACCTGAATACTATAAGGAACTCGTTAAACTTCGGTTACACGATAAATCAGTACAATCTAAAAGCCGTAAATTCAACTAAATAGCTAGGTATTACAATTACGAACAACTTAAATTGGAGGGAACACATAGAAAATGTTGTGGGGAAGGCTAACCAAAGCTGCGTTTTATTGGCAGGACACTTAGAAAATGTAACAGACGTACTAAGGAGACTGCCTACACTACGCTTGTCCGTCCTCTTTTAGAATGCTGCTGCACAGTGTGGGATCCTTACCAGGTAGGACTGACGGAGTTCTTCGAAAAAGTTCAAAGAAAGGCAGCACGTTTTGTACTATCGTGAAACATGGGAGAGAGTGTAAGAAATGATACAGGATTTGGGCTGGAAATCAATAAAAGAAAGGCGTTTTTCGTTGCGACGGAATCTTCTCACGAAATTCCAATCACTAACTTTCTCCTCCGAATGCGAAAATATTTTGTTGGCACCGACCTACATAGGGCAGAACGATCACCACGATAAAATAAGGCAAATAAGAGCTTGTACGGAAAGATATAGGTGTTCAATCTTTCCGCGCGCTATACGAGATTGGAATAATACAGAATTGTGAAGGTGGTTCGATGAACCCTCAGCCAAGCACTTAAATGTGATTTGCAGAGTATCCATGTAGATGTAGATGTAGAAATTTTGTATTCTAGGTATACTCTTGATACTATGGGTCTCGGAATATTTAATTCCCAAACAATTTACGGAATGGAATGTCGCATGCCTCTAGCTCCTATCACCATTCCGTACTGGAAGTCTGTTAACAGCCGTCGTGCGGGCGTAACCACGCCGGACATCTTTTATATACAGTATGTCACCTGAGTACAAATAACAGCTCCGCCATTGCATTGTCGTTTTATACACTGTTTATGTGGCACTACCGCCATCTGTAATGTGCATATCGTTATCCCAAGACTTCTGTCACCTCAGTTTAAATAGCTTAGCTACAATGGTGTCAGGAAAAAGTGATCAATAGATTTATCGGTCAGCACTTGTCCAGAAAAGCAATTGAAAATTAAGTACTTCCATAACAGTATGTAACAGTAACGCTGTACGCAGAAGTAGTCAGTAAACATTTAACTGAGATGTCCTAAAGTACAAATTGGTTGAGGAAACCAAAACTCTATTCAGAATGAGATTTTCACTCTGCAGCGGAGTGTGCGCTGATATGAAACTTCCTGGCAGATTAAAACTGTGTGTCCGACCGAGACTCGAACTCGGGACCTTTGCCTATCGCGGGCAAGTGCTCTACCAACTAAGCCACCCAAGCACGACTCACGCCCCGTCCTCACAGCTTTACTTCTGCATCTCGTCTCCTACCTTCCAAACTTTACAGAAGCTCTCCTGCGAACCTTGCAGAACCAGCACTTCTGAAAGAAAGGATATAGCGGAGACATGGCTCAGTTGGTAGAGCACTTGCCCGCGAAAGGCAAAGGTCCCGAGTTCGAGTCGCGGTCGGGCACACAGTTTCAATCTGCCAGGAAGTTTCATATCAGCGCACACTCCGCTGCAGAGTGAAAATCTCATTCTGGAAACAACCCCCAGGCTGTGGCTAAGCCATGTCTCCGCAATATCCTTTCTTTCAGGAGTGCTAGTTCTGCATGGTTCGCAGGAGAGTTTCTGTAAAGTTTGGAAGGTAGGAGACGAGGTACTGGCAGAAGTAAAGCTGTGAGTACCGGGCGTGAGTCGTGCTTCGGTAGCTCAGTTGGTAGAGCACTTGCCCGCGAAATGCAAAGGTCCCGAGTTCGAGTCTCGGACGGACACACAGTTTTAATCTGCCAGGAAGTTTCATATCAGCGCACACTCCGCTGCAGACTGAAAATCTCATTCTGGAAAAATCCCCCAGGCTGTGGCTAAGCCATGTCTCCGCAATATCCTTTCTTTCAGGAGTGCTAGTTCTGCATGGTTCGCAGGAGAGCTTCTGTAAAGTTTGGAAGGTAGGAGACGAGGTACTGGCAGAAGTAAAGCTGTGAGTACCGGGCGTGAGTCGTGCTTCGGTAGCTCAGTTGGTAGAGCACTTGCCCGCGAAAGGCAAAGGTCCCGAGTTCGAGTCTCGGTCGGACGCACAGTTTTAATCTGCCACGAAGTTTCAAAACTCTATTTTCCTTTTCCTTTTCCCTATTACAGCTGCCAGCTTGGCCTAGCTGTAGCCCTAGAGAATTTAGTCTGCCCCAACTTTATATACTGTTCCAGTTTCTTAATGTGACCAACTATATGACTGAATCAGGAAGTTGGATACTAGAAGAAATTTGTAATTTCTTTATCGTACACATACTTTCGGTACATCGCAATGGTAGTCCGCCTGCTTAGCTGAGTGGTAATGTGCTCGCCTACCATGCAAGCGGGCCCGGATTAGATTCCCAGCCGGTTTGGAGATTTTTTCCGCTCGGGGACTGGGTCTTGTGTTGTCCTCATCATCATCTCATTCACGGCGCGCAAGTCGCCCAATGTGGCGTCGGATGAAATAAGACCTGCAGTTAGCGGGCGAACTTCCCCGTATAGGGGCCTCCCGGTCAAAAATGCCATACGCTCATTTCATTTTCGTCGTAATGGTTTCACTAGAAACACGACTTCAAGGTTATATTAACCCTAGGACCTCTAAGCAGTTTTTGGAGAAATCAATGCCAATGTGTATGTGAATTTGGGGGGGGGGGAGGATGTGGAGGGGGGGGGGGGCGGTCGGTGAAACCACAGATATTAAAAGGTAGATTAGTTACTGATAAAGTAATCACAACTTACAAAAGATTTATGTATTTGAACTAGGGCAGTGTCCTATAAATGTTGTTAATAGTCGTATATATTAGGTTGAATCAGTATCAAATTGTCATATTACAATACAAAACACGGATGTGTTGATATACATATTATTCCGAGTCCTCAACTTCTGGGTAAGGGATACCCTTCACAGCTCTTTCTGAAAGGGTGTTACATACGCGATTATGACACTGTCCACAACACTGTTTTGGTTGACTTACATTGATGTATTCAGTTTCTTTGTTTCTACTGCTTTTACACAAAGTTGGTAGCGACTTTTCCCTCCATGAAGTTGATTTGCATGTGATGGCAGTTGTTTGACAAAATACTTTCCATGAAGTAGACAGCAGGGTTCGAAAACGCACTTACATTACTAATTCTACATGCTATCTGCGTTTCACTAGTTCCAGCCCAGCAGGCAGCAGAGAAAATTTCCGTTTCTTGTGTTAGTTCTCATTGCACCTTGCCGGTTGCTGGATGAATACCGTGGTTGCATTGATAGCACACATATCAATAACACAGGAAATACTGATATAGGCCATCTCTTTGTTCCCCTCTTGCAAGTATATATATCAGCCACTTGACCAGTGGTTAAAGTCTACCTTTATTGGAAAATAAAACGTGTTTATGTGGGTTTTATTCTTCTGTCCTCCCACAATGCCTTTACCTTGGGGCACTCTTCATAACGTCAGCAAGTTTTTAATTGGTTTTGTTTTTACTAAGGAGGATACCGAGTCAGATTTGTGAGTAAATGGGTACCATGACATTTATCGAGTGTCACTGTGTGATGCAAGTGTTGCCAGTTTTAGTTGGATATCATAATGATCCGTCACTAACAGTACAGCCTCATTAGGTCACGCTTGAGGATGAACCAGTCCATTCAAAACTAGTCACCATAACATCTGTAATGTAACTATCAAACGTTTGTCGTATTTCGGAAATTTCTTTGGATTTTTACATATTTACGGATCAGCAACACTCACCGTCATGTTGCAGCGAATTCGCAATACCAGTATAGTTCAGAGGTAAATTACGTTATGCATTTTCAAAAAAAAAAAAAAATAAATAAAAAAAATAACTTACAAGATGAGAAGGGCTCAGCTGTGTTTCGGCACTTGTTCCTATTGAACAGATGGGACAACATCAACATTTTCATATGCCAATACTTAGTGACCGATTTTAACTTTGAAAGTTGCCTGTCACAATCATACATTCACAAGTAATTTTCTGCCTCGTATTCTTGATCCTAGACACTCCTGGAATGATGATTCTGTACCTAGAAATCTGTCACTGAAATTACCACAGCGTTTGACGAACTCAGAAGGGATATATCAAATGAAATACCTTGGCGAGGGGGAGCGCTAGCCAGTGAGCGAGCTTGCTAAGTGTTCCGTTGGGATGCAGCACTTCAAACGGGACAAGGGAAGTCTCGTCGGCCTGTCGCTGCCTGTCGGCGTTTTTCGAGGAGCAGAGGCGCTCCAATTGTTATAAGATAAGTTGCACAGAAGTCATTTGTTGTTGATTATTCTCACATTTAGTGTTACACATGTTTGGCAAGATCTTCGCTTACACGGCGGAGCTCACTGCATTTTAGAACTGTAGCGTACAATTACCTGTTTTGAAAGCTAACGTTCGTTGATCTGAGAGAGGGTCAGTTTTCTGGGCGTGCTACAGAGCACGTATTACATTCCATATTTTACTCTATTCCGTCCGATTACCAGGGCCGTAGAATTTGATACTCTCTCGTCTGGAAAACATTCCTTTGTGGCGACCTATTGTATCCAGGGGCGAATTTAGCTACTGCTGCTCCTGGGCAGAGAATAGTACTTCGGCATAATTGTACCCGCAAGTAACTTACATCTGCACATTATTTAAAACTACGACAACTGCTGTTAATAATAATAATAAATACGTGCGTACAGAAGTCACCACACTCAAGTCAAGCAAAGCTGCTTTTGGCCTGCTTTCTTTGCAGAAATTTAGTCCGCCGATGACAGCTCCATAGTCTACTTGCTGCTTTGTGTCGGAATTCACGGAGAGGACAATGAGACTATTGACTCACTCTTGTGACATGGATGAGCGCAAATACGAGTTCTTGACTCTTTTGTGGAGTGAGAAACAGCGCCGGGCCGAACAAATGGTTTCAGCGCTTGCCAAAAATATTGGTAGTGCAATCTCAAAATTAAAAAAAGAAAAAAAGAAACGTGGTTTTGCCGCAACTTTCTACATAAAGTACTTAGGGAGAAGATTTTTATGCTGATGGCCTTCAGTCATTGATTAAAATGAATACTCTCATCACAGAGCAATACTTCCAATTAGTGTTTATAAAGCTGTTGCAATTTCTACATTTCAGTGTTTCCTCATCCTGGTAAAGTAATTAGGAAATTAAAATTGATACAACACTTTTCCAACGGTTATTTTGGTTGTTTTCTTTTTTCCAATTCAGATGTTGATCTGCCTGTAACAGCTAGAATTGTATTCATTCGAATATCTTCCTTTCATACAAAAGAAGTTTCCCCAGTTTCTTACACTTTTAGTTTTCTTGGATTTTTCCTTCTTGTGGCTGTTTTGTACATGTTTATCTTACTATTTTCAATGCTGCGTTTTCACATGTGTCGCTCATAGAATTCATTCAACGTGTCCAAGTAAAGCGTCATACGACTTTATTACAGTTCTAAGTATCAACACCTTGTAACAGTTTATTTGTGGCATTAGTTTCTTTCAATATCGGTGACAAAAAAACTGTCCTTATCACGGTCTCCAGAATCTGCAGAAGGCTCAGCATTACATTCGCCTTGAATCTCTTTAGTGAAGCCTTCTAGTTGTATTATCCTGAATAACTTCCAAACCTGATAATATTTCTATAGAGTTAACATTGCGACTGTAGCTCTGACCAGCTTGTTTCTGAAGGTCGTTTACAGTTACGAATATTTAATTTTGACTGCGAAATGCTGCAACGGCTCGCCGCTGAGAAAAGAAAGGTAAAATTTATCCCTACAAACGGTAAATGAAGCCTGTGGGGGATAACATACTGGTGCATACGATCATAGCAAGTTAACGCGGAATTTACGCAGCAAGAGCGTTGATTTGTTTAATTCTAGCTTGGAGATCGGAGTAAGTGCAAGCCTTATTGATTGCATTATGATAAGAATGGCCTCTACAAAAGTGAATGTAAAAATCATAATTAGGCGGCCAGAGAGGCCGAGCGGTTCTAGGTGCTCCAGTCTGGAACCGCGAGACGGCTACGGTCGCAGGTTCGAATCCTGCCTCGGGCATGGATGTGTGTGATGTCCTCGGGTTAGTTAGGTTTAAGTAGTTCTAAGTTCTAGGGGACTGATGACCTCAGCAGTTAAGTCTCATAGTGCTCAGAGCCATTTGAACCAACCAAAAATCATATTTACTTAATAAATTTATTAATGAAACAGCTAGTTCTTCTAATTTGTGTCCTAAACTTGAGACAAAACTGACAAATTTATCAACAGGAAGTCCATCTGTTGATATCTTACAACAGCTGATCCACATGTGTATTATCGGGGTCAGAGTTGAACACGCAGAAAAATACTTAGTCTACTTCATTTCTTCTGCAATATACTTCACTGCAGGTCGTACCAGGGTAAATATCAACTCTTTACACGATTGGAAAGCAGGATATAGCGTGCTCCCTTTTTCTTTCTTTCCATAAAGTTCTACAAGTTTAGCTAGAAAACGATCGAATTCTGCTGTCAGATGTGTTGCCACGTCGAAATCACCGTAATGTGTTGACCCAGAGCTACAGCTGTAACCTGGAAGTTAGGTGTTGTATGGAAAAGTTTTTCACCTGAGCATCAACTGATCTTAAGACGTCCCTCGAATGTTTTACTTGTCTGAAGCCGAGATGATAGTTTCTTATCTATTCTCCTCGTGATTTTTGAAATGGCTCTGAGTGCTATGGGACTTAACATTTGAGGCAATAAGTCGCCTACACTTAGAACTACTTAAACCTAACTAACCTAAGGACATCACACACATCCTTGCCCGAGGCAGGATTCGAACCTGCGACCGTAGCAGCAGCGCGGTTCCGGACTGAAGCGCCTATAACCGCTCGGCCACAGTGGCAGGCTCGTCATTTTTCCTCTAGCTTTTAAAGTTAACACACATTTCATATGTTCAAATGCATTTTCGAAGAAAGTTAATCGTAAATAAGGCGGCCGCTGGCTGGGGAGCTATTAAGTGATTTGGACCAGCCCATACTTCAGTACTGTTACTTGATCTTTTATCTAAATTGTGCAAACATAAATTTTTTGAAAGTAGCACAGCAAACGAGATGAGATTACATAGGACAAAGTGGGAAAATTTAATTTTAAATGTGTCGGAATCATGTTTTGAAAATGATTTTCTGCAAGACATTAATAGTGGTTATTACGAATCCACAGACGTGAGCGTCATGAGACTTTCGTGCACTGCTGTCAGTTACTTCATTAAACAGCGTGGGGAAATAATATCTACGTATTTCACAACCGCAGAAGTTGCATGTTATAATGGTCAAAGAATAGATTCCGCCCTTAAGAAGGCTGTTGCAATTAAGGATCTCAGATTAAAGAAATTTGATTTAGGCACAGTTAACGCATCTGTTACGGTTAAGAGAAAACGACCTCTCTTTGGTCCTCGTACCCTGTGTGTTCAATTCCATGCAGCTAATAGTTTCGACTGCTGCTGCAGAAATTATTCCCAGTAATCTGGAGTTTCTTATCAAAGAAACCTACTCTTTGTTTAGTTGTTCTTTACTCCCGCAGCAGGAGTATAGACTGGTTTGTCACATAGTAAATGATGGTCACGATCCTCTTAAAGTTGTCAGAACTTGTGATACTCGCTGGTTATCAGTTGAGACAGATTTCTGAAAAATCATGGATCAATGGCTAGAAATGAAAAGTTTCTTTAAAGAGGATCGTCGTGAGGAACGATGTTATACGGCAGGATTACTGTGTGGTATATTTGTTGACGACAACTTACATACTTTTCTGTTCTTTAAACTAGTTATTTGTGAAGTTCACATCATAAACAAATGATTTGTGTCTAATAGTGCAGATCCCACCAAACCCCTTAACTGATTAAACTAACCTTACTGATTCAGTTGACAGAAAACCGATTTTATCGACCTGCCGCTTAAACCCTCTTAAAGACACCGTGAATACCAATATTGACGTAAACGCTTATCTCGGATATGAATTTTAATCCAAGGGTAAAATGTTGATTTTGAATTGAGAGACTGTCGAGAGCTCCGAGGTCGCTGTTTGAGGTTCGTGATCTCTTTAAATAGCTTCATCAGAGTCCCGAAAGCCTCAAAGTGATTGCATTCATATCAGCAGAAAACGCTGTAAAAGTAATAATAGACCCTTTAATAACACTTGCAGAAATTTTCTTATTGCCAGCAAACGAAATTTAAAAAATTCAAACGCAGTGGGTGAACATGACAACAGTCAAATGGTCCGAGACTAACAACACGTTCTCGTGTATCAAAATATAAAAACTCAAGTGAGCAAAATCCTTTTTGCAGTCATCTAAATTTGCCATTATGCTTCTTTCACTACCTTGGCCCACTGCCGAAGTTGAGTGATTATTTAGCCAAATGAAAGTGAGGAAGACAAAGAAAATAAATAAAATAAACGTAAAAAGATTTGATTCAACCCTGACAGTACGTACGTGCTTACGAAGGAGCAAATGGTGTAGAAAGGGCTACGAACTTCCAGGAGCTGTGCTGCAAACAATCGGTACAAAGAAAGCTTATATTACAGATTCATCTCCAGACCATCTACTTTTAATGGCACAGTAGGCTGCGAGATCGACTTCCAGGAGTACACGCCCCAAGTCTATAACTGTTGACACATACTTTCCGTACCATGTTGATGTATGTCGTTACTTTTGCCATTGCAGTTTTGTATTACTTAGACCTGCAGCGCAGCGAGGATGGTTTTTGTGATTAATACCACCTATGGCAGCTTATAAAATGCACAATTATAAAGCATGTTTAAAAAACCTTAAAAACTTCATTGCAGCCGAATGAGTAGCACTACAAAGTAACTCTTCACATAATGCGAAAAAGTAATTTTCTAAATTTTCTTGAACAACATTCAGTTAACGTACACTTCATGTGGGGCCATGTTTAACTCTACAAACGTCTAAGCGGTAATCTATCCCTTGCCACACATGGGCGAACAATTCTTCCGAGTGTGTTGCTTTTTCAGTTTTCTGTTTTAATTCCACATCACCTGGAAAATGTTCTTTATTAACTCCATAAAAAGAAATCACAATGGGTAATATCCGGAGACATAGGAGGCCATTTTAGCACAAACTGGTCTCTTGCTCCACCACGACCACTCCAACGATTCGGCTGTGTTCCAATATGCCCTTCCATCACGGTGAAAATGTCGAGGTGTAGCATCTAACTGGTTCTGTTTGCAACAATGGCAGTAACTAGGTCTGCAAAATCTGAAGGATGGACTCTCCAGTAACAGTTCGTTCTTCAATGAAGAAAGGTCCATAATGTTAAGGTCCATAATGTTTCTTTCAAAGAATCTCGAAGGTGCTCAACAAAGATATGTGGATTATCTCTTCTCCAAATCCTGTGTCTGTTTACTTTTCCATTTTTATGAAATGGTTCCTTTCCGAAAAAATTGTCGAATTCACAAAACCATCTTGTTCCACCTACAATGTACATTAACTTCAGTCTGTGTGGTTTCACGTTTAATTTATTACGTACCAGACGCCATACAGTCGTTGTTCACATTTCCAACTCACGTGACTGTCTCTTGCGAGCTTTTGACGTATTCCTTGTGAAAACCTCTCTCACTCGTTCAATGTTATTTCCAATCACATCTGGCCGACCACTTCTTGTCACACAAACACAGTGTTTCAACGAACCTTACATGCCAATTATAGACTGCCTCTTCTGGTTGGTGCTGCTTTCCCGTACTTCATCCTAAATTTTCGTTTGACATGCTTTGCATACTCTAGTTTTTCTTTTTTTTCCAAATCGTACCACGAAAAAAGCCTTCTCAGGTCCAGAAAACGCCACCTTGATAATGATATCCCTACAGACCATATATGAAGCTACGCATCACTATTGCAACGAGAAAAAAAAGTTTATAAGTCTAATCTTTCAAATTATGTTCATCGTTACTTTGTAATGCTACTCATTCGCAACAATAAACTTTTTAAAGTGTTCCAGTACTTTTGGAATACTATGTATTTAGTAAGCTGCTTTGATCTTTCATCTAAATCTACATCTACATCCATACTCCGCAAGCCACCTGACGGTGTGTGGCGGAGGGTACCTTGAGTACCTCTATCGGTTCTCCCTTCTATTCCAGTCTCGTATTGTTCGTGGAAAGAAGGATTGTCGGTATGCCTCTGTGTTGATTCTAATCTCTCTGATTTTATCCTCATGGTCTCTTCGCGAGATATACGTAGGAGGGAGCAATATACTGCTTGACTCCTCGGTGAAGGTATGTTCTTGAAACTTCAACAAAAGCCCTTACCGAGCTACTGAGCGTCTCTCCTGCAGAGTCTTCCACTGGAGTTTATCTATCATCTCCGTAACGCTTTCGCGATTACTAAATGATCCTGTAACGAAGCGCGCCGCTCTCCGTTGGATCCTCTCTATCTCTTCTATCAACCCTATCTGGTACGGATCCCACACTGCTGAGCAGTGTTCAAGCAGTGGGCGAACAAGCGTACTGTAACCTACTTCCTTTGTTTTCGGTTTGAATTCCCTTATGATTCTTTCAATGAATCTCAGTCTGGCTTCTGCTTTACCGACGACCAACTTTATATGATCATTCCATTTTAAATCACTCCTAATGCGTACTCCCAGATAATTTATGGAACTAACTGTTTCCAGTTGCTGACCTGCTATATTGTAGCTAAATGATATGGGATCTTTCTTTCTATGTATTCGCAGCACATTACACTTGACTATATTGAGATTCAATTACCATTCCCTGCACCATGCGTCAATTCGCTGCAGATCCTCCTGCATTTCAGTACAATTTTCCATTGTTACAACCTCTCGAAATACCACAGCATCATCCGCAAAAAGCCTCAGTGAACTTCCGATGTCAGGCACAAGGTCATTTATGCATATTGTTAATAGCAACGGTCCTACGACACTCCCCTGCGGCGCACCTGAAAGCACTCTTACTTCGGAAGACTTCTCTCCATTGAGAATGACATGCTTCGTTCTATTATCTAGGAACTCTTCAATCCAATCACACAATTGGTCTGATAGTTCATATGCTCTTACTTTGTTCATTAAACAACTGTGGGGAACTGTATCGAACGCCTTGCGGAAGTCAAGAAACACGGCATCTACCTGGGAATCAGTGTCTATGGCCCTCTGAGTCTCGTGGATGAATAGCGCGAGCTGGGTTTCGCACGATCGTCTTTTTCGAAACCCATATTGTTTCCTACAAAGTAGATTTCTAGTTCCCAGAAAAGTCATTATACTCGAACATAATACGTGTTCCTAAATTCTACAGCTGATCGACGTGAGAGATATAGGTCTATAGTTCTGCATATCTGTTCGACGTCCCTTCTTGAAAACGGGGATGACCTGTGCCCTTTTCCAATCCTTTGGAACGCTACGCTCTTCTAGAGACCTACGGTACACCGCTGCAAAAAGGAGGGCAAGTTCCTTCGCGTACTCTGTGTAAAATCGAACTGGTATCCAATCAGGTACGGCGGGCTTTCCTCTTTTGAGTGATTTTAATTGTTTCTCTATCCCTCTGTCGTCTATTTCGATATCTACCATTTTGTCATCTGTGCGACAATGTAAAGAAGGAACTACAGTGCAGTCTTCCTCTGTGAAACAGCTTTGGAAAAAGACATTTAGTATTTCGGCCTTAAGTCTGTCATCCTCTCTTTCAGTACCATTTTATTTTGATCCACCTACCGCTTTGACATAAGACCAAAATGGAGTTTCTGCCAAGTCAGTAAATAGAAATTTACTTTCGAATTCATTGAACGCCTCTCGCATGGCCCTCCTCACATTGCATTTCGCTTCGCGTAATTTTTGTTTGTCTGCAAGGCGTTGGCTATGTTTATGTTTGCTGTGAAGTTCCCTTTTCTTCCGCAGCATTTTTTTAACTCGGTTGTTGTACCACGGTGGCTCTTTTCCATCTCTTACGATCTTGCTTGGCACAAACTCATCTAACGCATATTGTACGATGGTTTTGAGCTTTGTCCACTGATCGTCAACACTATCGTCAGGTACTCTGAAATCTGCTTTTTGTCACTTTTGCTAAACAGAAATATCTTCCTACCTTTTTTAATATTTTTATTTACTGCTGAAATCATCGATGCAGTAACCGCTTCACTGATTCACTGTTCTGCGTTAACTATTTCAAGTAATTCGGGTCTGTTTGTCAACAGAAGGTCTCCACGAGTCGGTTCTCTGTTTAACTGCTCAAAGTAGTATTCAGATAAAGCACTTAAAAAAATTTCACTCGATTCTTTGTCCCTACCACCCGTTATGTACGTTTGAGTCTCCCAGCCTATATCCGGCAAATTAAAATCTTCACCCAGAACTATAACATAGTGGAGAAATCTACTCGAAATATTTTCCAAATTATCCTTCAGGTGCTCAGCCACAACAGCTGCTGAGCCAGAGGGCCTATAGAGACATCCAATTACCATGTCTGAGCCTGCTTTAACCGTGACCTTCACCCAAATTATTTCACATTTCGGAACTCCGTCAATTTCCTTCGATACTATTGCACTTCTTATCGCTATAAACACGCCTCCCCCTTCACTGTCCTGCCTGACTCTGCGGTATACATTCCAATCTGAGTTTAGAATTTCATTACTGTTTACATCTGGTTTCAGCCAACTTTCTGTCCCTAGTACTATGTGGGCATTGTGACCGTTTATTAATGAGAGCAGTTCTGGGACCTTTCTATAGACGCTGCTGCAGTTTACTATTAGCACATTAATATTGTTATTCCCTGTTGCATTTTGCCTAGTCCTACCTTGCCGCGTCTCAGGAGGCGTCTAGTCGGGCCTAGGGAGGGCATTCTCTAACCTAAAAAACCCACATGAGCTTCTATTTCATTATTTAATAATGATGTAACATCGGCTTGCTTATACCGTTTCCGATAGCGGAAGAGAAGTAGTGTTGATAAATTAAACAATGTTTTCTAAACGAAAGAAAGAAAAGAGAGAAAATAATTACCCCACAACCAAATACCGATAGCGGTAGGTAGCATGTAAATTGATATTGTAAGTATGCTGTTTATGTTTTCTTATTGGCAACGTTACGTAGCGCTCTGTATGAAAATCACTGGATGTGCTGTGTGCAGTCTGTGGCTAGTTTGCATTGTTGTCTGCCATTGTAGTGTTGGGCAGCGGCAGCTGGATGTGAACAGCGCATAGCGTTGCGCAGTTGGAGGCGAGCCGCCAGGAGTGGTGGATGTGGGGAGAGAAATGGCGGAGTTTTGATATTTGTAAGAATGGATGTTATGAACTCCTATATATATTATGACTTTTCATGACTATTAAGGTAAATACATTGTTTGTTCTCTATCAAAATCTTTCATTTGCTAACTATGCCTATCAGTAGTTAGTGCCTTCTGTAGTTTGAATCTTTTATTTAGCTGGCAGTAGTGGCGCTTGCTGTATTGTTGCTTACAGAGGACGATAACTACGACACTTCCACAGAATTATCTTACAGCAAGACGCACATTTAGCGCTACAGGAGACGCATTAGAGAGATTAATTTTGTACTTAAGCCATTTATTTTTGAAGATATTTGAAGTACAATGATACAAAGGTTTTCTGTGATACATTTCATTCCATTGCTGTAATCTGTAACACCTGAGGGTATAATTACATTAATCGTCAGGGGGGTACAGGCCTACTTTGTGTACCATGTGTTTGGCAAGCACAAGGAGCCCTAGCTAATATGGTATTTGCTTATACAACTTTACACATCGGTACCATATTTCTCTAACACATAAATTACACAGCTATCTGATCATTTAACTGAGAGACAAACACTTTTTTTACTACATCAGTGACACATGTTTACGCAATTACACAGTTGGGTAACTTCACATTTATGAAATCGTATTTTGTATGTACTTTGTGAATTCTTCATATTTTTTCAGAATCATAGTGATACTATGAGAGCTTTGAATGATGTATTTGGTATGGGTCATGATATTTAAAGTACGTTTGAGGTGGATGACACTATTTAAATGAGCGGAGAATTTTTTTAGGTTTTGAAATTATTGCAGGAAGCAACGACGTTTTTGAGATTTGACTGAGGTGTTATGATGTTATTATTACGATGACTATGTGTAGTATGCTGTTGTGGTATGTTTATGATCAATAAGCTGCTGCTATATGAGTTATTTGAGTATGCTACGTATCTGTTGTGATGAAATATTGAAGAAGTGTCGACGAATAAGGTAAGGAATAATGAGTAGTGGTTAGGGACTCTGGTTTGTGATAAAGGTTGTTGGAAACCAAGAATCGTACTTTAAGAGTTATGAAATGTATGTAAATGCGTGAATGTATTACAATGCTGACGAAAATTTTTTGGACACTGTTAGGATTTTGTTTCTACACATTTGCAACGCAAATTCTTAACCTGTGAAATATCTTTATATGAGACTGCCACTGTAGCGGAAACTGCTGTCGTAAATATTTCCGTAAGAAAGTTAAGTGACCACCTGCACGTAATGCGTCGTGGGCACCCAGCTGTGTCTGACGCCTGGAGAAAAAGCCATTAATGTGTGCCTTTTCAGAGGCACAGGTAGAAAAAAAGGGAGGCCATTATCCTCGCTATTAACATTCCTTTGTAGAAAGCATCGTAAATACACATTCAAACTTGAAAACATGTGATTATACTGTGGAGCTCTTAATTTATGATATTTCCAAAAATGCCTAATGAAACGATGAGAAACATTTCATGGCTATTGTCTTGCTAGTTGAGAGAAATGCCATATGGCTTGCTTTATGTATTTATTTACTCATTTTCTTTAATATCTAGTTTCTAGCTGCACTGCAGCATTGGTTAAAATAAAATTTAATAGATGTACTAATATAGATATTTTATGCCTACAGGTCGAGTAAATAATAATTTTTTTTTCAAAAAAATGAGGGAGCACAAAAAGACATAAACCTTCACAGGAACTGCATTCATAATTTTCTTTTCAAGTACTTGGTAATTTATTTTGTAGAATAAGTTGTGGTGCACCACTTTAATGACATAGATATTAAGATGTGAATAGACATTTCCCTTATCTGCATTGTTGTCTTTACTGTAATATTTTTCTGCTTGAGCTATGTCGTGTTTAGATATAAGTTATTGCATTTGGTGCTGCTGTTTGCCACGCGTAGTGCTACTAAATTTTACTTTGCATTACTCTGTTAAGCCAGTTTTACTACTGATTTATTTTTCTTGTTTGCTGCTCATTGCCTTATATTAGTTGTAATACTGATACTTGCTTTGCCAATTTGAATATTTTGTCATTGCTCTTTGTGTTAACTGTTTTGTGCTGCTGCATTGCCTCATCCCTTAGTTTAGCATCTGTAGATATTTTTCTTGTTTGCTGCTCATTGCCTTATATTAGTTGTAATACTGATACTTGCTTTGCCAATTTGAATATTTTGTCATTGCTCTTTGTGTTAACTGTTTTGTGCTGCTGCATTGCCTCATCCCTTAGTTTAGCATCTGAGCTCAGTAGATTTAAGTTAGCTTAAGATGGGGTAGGCTATATAAGAGAACGAGTTGTGATGAATTGGAAGAAATGCATTGAGAAGTTATATGACAAAGATTTGACCCAGAATGAGTATTGTACAATGAGAAATAATTATTTTGAAAGAAATATGAATAGAATACAGAAAGGAGGTATAGGTAGGACTTTTTGGGAATAATGAAGAACGAAGCGAGATCTCCAAGAAGTAAAGAATGTTTTTTTTTTTGCAAAATACTGCAGTAAAACAATCCCTGTCCTTTCCCCTTGTGTTATTACACTTTGTGAATTTGTGTTTTTCTTGTATTTATGTGTTTAGCTAATAAGATTTACGTCATAGAATTTTTCTGATAATGTGTTATTTACCTTGTAAATATGCTTAGCATTATTAATTCTGTTTTGTTTTAATGCTTATGTGTAAAGTTGATGTTTCAAAAGTTATTCTGATCTTTTATGTATTTACTTATCTCATAATTCCTGTAACACTGATGTATATGTTTATTACTATTATTTTGTAAAGCCTGTATTACTACAAATGTTATCTGTATTATTATGTTTTTAATGATGTTTTTTGTACCTTTGTCATTGTATTCTTATGTTATAAAATTGTAATTGACAGCAGTTCATCAAATTAAGTAACTTGTAAGTTCCATTTCACTGCACATATTTCTGTTGGTCATACTATATGGACAATATGTGACACGTAGGGACTGTTAGTGTTTGCACGTGTGTTAATAATTCAGCAAGGGACTGGATAACAGCATTGCTGGTTCTAAGGACAATTCCAAAAACTTTGTGAGTGCGCAAGTGGTGGTTATGGACTTGCTATATTATCTGCAAGACTCTTCAATGGTGATTGTGCACCTGCACAGTCACAACAGATGGCTGCTGGCCATCTCTACAAGGACTACAGTGGGTCTACACCTTTGATGACTCACCAATACCATTATTTCTACAAGGACTGCAGTGGGTCTGCGCCTCTGGTGGCCCACCAATACCGTAATCTCTACCAGGACTACAGTGGGTCTGCTCTGTGATGACCTACCTACCAATACTCTTCAAAATTTCGACTGACTCTGCTGTGGGTTTGCTCTGTTGTGGACCAATACCTGTCTGCATGTCAAGAGTCAGCACTGTCTTTCCGTTGGAAGGACAACACTACTTCTTCAAGATTGCATGGAAATCCACTACTTCCGTGTGCATTTTCTTTTACTGCTCAGACTTTGAGAAAAACACTGCAATGTTACTGTGATGAATGATCAGGACTGTCTTTATGGACTGTGAGAAAATTTTAGCTTTTGACCTTGTATCAAGAAGTGTGTGCATTTGATATCTTTCTTACTGTAATTATGAAAATTTTTTTCAAAATGTATTGGCCAGTGCCCAAAACAATTTGTAAAATTTTTTGTGGGGAGCATGGGGGCTATGTAAGTAGGCTGTTTATGTTTTCTTATTGGCGTTACATAGCGCTCTGTATGAAAATCACTGGCTGTGTTGTGTGCAGTCTGTGGCTAGTTTGCATTGTTGTCTGCCATTGTAGTGTTCGGCAGCGGCAGCTGGATGTGAACAGCGCGTAGCGTTGCGCAGTTGGAGGTGAGCCGCCAGGAGTGGTGGATGTCGGGAGAGAAATGGCGGAGTTTTGATATTTGTAAGAATGGATGTTATGAACTCCTATATATATTATGACTTTTGATGACTATTAAGGAAAATACATTGTTTGTTCTCTATCAAAATCTTTCATTTGCTAACTATGCCTATCAGTAGTTAGTGCCTTCCGTAGTTTGAATCTTTTATTTAGCTGGCAGTAGTGGCGCTAGCTGTATTGCAGTAGTTCGAGTAACCAAGATTTTTGTGAGGTAAGCGATTTGTGAAACGCATAGGTTAATGTTAGTCAGGGCCATTTTTTTGTAGGGATTTTTGAAAGTCAGATTGCGTTGCGCTAAAAATATTGTGTCAGTTTAAGCACAGTCGTATATAAATATTTAAAAAGGGGACGTTTCAATATCATTTTACAATATTTTAGTACTGTAGAATGGTTAGCTTGAGATATTTACAATGTCCCGATACGCTTTCGCATTCACTTCTGCAAATAAAATTTGAGCAATTTTAGATACGTCAATCAATGCCATTTTAAGTTGCCCCCTAGCCGTTACTTAAAATAAGGAGTTAGCAGAACTGTTTACTACCTGTGCTGTTTATCCTCCTGTATCACGGTGGGCCAGCGTCGATGTTTTAATAATAGTGTGTGGTTGTGGTAATACGTAACATATCCTTTCAGAAACGTTATGGGAAAGTTTACCGTACACCCAGTTAATCTGTCTTTTCATTCACTTTGCCTCCGAGTTACTGGCATCTCGCAAGTGTAGTTGTACCGCATCAACAACGAATTGCTAACTTACTTGGGAAGATGCGTACCTCCTATTCAACAAGAGTGGTGTTCGAGTTATCGCACGATCGTTGCTCCTCACTATCGATGTGTCATGTCTAGCGAAAATCAGAAGACGACAGCCGATATCTTTGTTATCCTTTTCCAGAGACGCTATCTTTCTGTTTTTAACGACGGCGATGCCTACAGGGCATGAAACAACAAAAAGGAAAACGAGAGGCATGTGAGATGCTGAAGAGGTTCCCCAGGGAGACAGCCGGCTAAAAAGCAAATACGGCAGCCGGGCGCATGGAGGCGCTACCCGGCGCCAGCGCCAGGGGGTCTCCAGGTGATGCACTTAATTAAAAGTCGAACCGTGTGAGGAAGAGCGACGCGCACCTTATCGTAGCGCGTAATGAGTGCGCAACATCCGATAGCAGACGCCGTAATTAAAACTTTGGCTGCGAGCGGCAGGCTGCGTCGCTGTTTCATTAACCCGGTGTTTAAACGCGCCTATCACGGTGTGCCCTCCGCAATGTATCGTTAAAATGCTTGATGGAATTCTAAATTTAATTTCCGCCTCTTATTTACCTGGCCCCAGCTGAGCTGCAGCTCGTGGCTACACCGATGTTGGCTGGTCTGTTGTTTATTGCCCCCCTTACCAGTGATCAGCCGTATGCGTCACCCTATGCACAAAGTTTGAACGAGATGGCGGTTATTCCGTGTTAAAGTTAGAGGCCTATTCCAAAAGTTACAGATAACAGGTGGCTTCAGTATTTTAATGAGTATTATTCGCTGATTATCTTCAAATACTAAATAACGTGCAGAATCAAATTCAGTGAATAGTAACTCGAGGGTAATCTCTCTCTCAAATTATAGCACATTTTAAATATACCCCTCAAAAAATGTTGTGCGTGTAATTGTTTCTCGTTTCTTGAAATGAGATAGACGTTTTATACAGAATATTACTCAAAAGAAACTACACTATATTTTCTCTTTGAAATTCACTACACTGATCTGTAACGTGTAGGTCCCACACGAACCCTCAGGCACTTCTGAGTGCAACATGGCATGCTCAGTACAACTCACTGCAGGCCTCTTGGGGCATATTGTCCCACTTGCCAGTGGCAGTATTCCTGAGTCCTTCACTCGTTAGTGGAGGGTGATTTATTTATTTATTTATTTATTTATTTATTGTTCCGTGGGACCAAATTAAGGAGAAATCTCCATGGTCATGGAACGAGTCAATACATGAAATTATAACACGATATTAGAAACAGATAAAATGAAATATAGAAAAAAAAACATGTTCAGGTGACAAGTCATAAATTTAAATGAAGACAATCAACAATGTAACACTGGAATTTGCTTAATTTTTTAGCTCTTCCAGGAGCTCCTCGACAGAATAGAAGGAGTGAGCCATGAGGAAACTCTTCAGTTTAGACTTAAAAGAGTTTGGGCTACTGCTAAGATTTTTGAGTTCTTGTGGTAGCTTATTGAAAATGGATGCAGCAGAATACTGCACTCCTTTCTGCACAAGAGTCAAGGAACTGCATTCTACATGCAGATTTGATTTCTGCCTAGTATTAACTGAGTGAAAGCTGCTAACTCTTGGGAATAGGCTAATATTGCTAACAACAAACGACATTAAAGAAAATATATACTGTGAGGGCAATGTCAGAATTCCCAGATTTTTGAATAGGGGTCGACAAGAGGTTCTCGAACTTACACCACATATAGCTCGAACAGCCCATTTTTGAGCCAAAAATACCCTTTTTGAATCAGAAGAATTACCCCAAAAAATAATACCATACGACATAAGCGTATGAAAATATGCGAAGTAGACTACTTTTCGTGTTGAAGTGTCACTTATTTCAGATACTGTTCTAATGGTAAATAAAGCAGCATTTAGTTTCTGAACAAGATCCTGAACATGGGCTTTCCACAACAGCTTACTATCTATCCGTACGCCTAGGAACTTGAACTGTTCCGTCTCGCTTATAACATGCCCATTCTGTCTGATTAAAATGTCAGTTCTTGTTGAATTGTGAGTTAGAAACTGTAAAAACTGAGTCTTACTGTGTTTTAGCATCAAATTATTTTCCACAAGCCACGAACTTATTTCATGAACTAAATTATTTGTTACTGTTTCAATATTACACACAAGATCCTTCACTATCAAGCTGGTGTCATCAGCAAACAGAAATATTTTTGAATCACCTGTAATACTAGAAGGCATATCATTTATATAAATAAGAAACAGCAGTGGCCCCAGCACCGACCCTTGGGGAACGCCCTACTTAACAGTGCCCCATTGGGACTGAACATCACTACCACTCTCAATATTGCGGAGAATTACCCTCTGCTTTCTGTTCTTAAAGTAAGAGGCGAACCAATTGTAAGCTACTCCCCTTACTCCATAATGGTCCAACTTCTGCAGTAATATTTTGTGGTCAACACAGTCAAAAGCCTTAGTTAAATCAAAGAAAACACCTAGCGTTCGCAACCTTTTATTTAATCCGTCGAAAACCTCACAGAGAAAAGAGAATATAGCATTTTCAGTTGTTAAACCATTTCTAAAACCAAACTGAACATTTGACAGCAAATTATGTGAATTTAAATGCTCCAGTAACCTTGTATATACAATCTTCTCGATAACTTTAGCAAACACCGATGGCATAGAAATAGGTCTAAAATTGTCAACATTATCAATGTCTCCCTTTTTATAAAGTGGCTTCACTACCGAGTATTTTAATCGATCAGGAAACCGACCACTCCTAAAGGAAAAGTTACAGATATGGTTAAGTACTGGGCTAACATACATAGAACAATACTTCAGTATTCTGCTAGATACCCCGTCATATCCATGAGAGTTCTTGGTCTTTAGTGATTTAATTATTAACTCAATCTCCCTCTTGTCAGTATCATGGAGGAACATTTCAGGTAACAGTCTCGGAACACTTTTTTCTAAGAGCGCTATATGATTCCCTGTTGGAATTAGGTTTCTATTTAGTTCACCTGCTATATTCAGAAAGTGATTATTAAATACTGTACATATATGCGACTTATCAGTAACACGGACATTCCCACTACACACTGATTCTATATCCTCGACCTGTCTCTGCAGACCAGCAACTTCCTTTACGACTGACCATATGGTTTTAATTTTATCCTGAGACTTAGCTATTCTATCTGCATACCACATACTTTTTGCCTTCCTAATAACATTTTTAAGCACCTTACAATACTGTTTGTAATGGGCTGCTGCATTTAGATTTTGACTGTTTCTAACGTTTTGATATAATTGCCACATTGTTCTACAAGATTTTCTTATCCCTCTAGTCAGCCACCCAGGCTGCCTGTTTGTGCTAGTACCCTGTTTTAAACGTTGTAACGGAAAGCAACTTTCAAAGAGCATGAGAAAGGTCTTTAGAAAAGCATTATATTTATCGTTTACTGTCTCAGCGCTATAAACATCTTGCCACTCTTGTTCCTTTATAAGGTTTACAAATGTCTCTACAGCAACCGGATCAGCTTTCCTGAACAGCTGATGACTATATTTAACACGAGTTGCAGCATAAAAATCTTTTAAAGTTAAAATTTGCGCATCATGATCTGAAAGGCCATTCACCTTTTTTCTAACAGAATGCCCTTCTAGTAATGAGGAATGAACAAAAATGTTGTCTATGGTTGTTCTACTGTTCCCTTGCACTCTCGTTGGAAAGAATACGGTTTGCTCTTTTGAGCAAGTTTCATGCATGCTGTATGCAGTTCATATCCGGTGCATGCTAGCCAATCTGATCTTCGGGTCCCACTCCATAGAGTTCATGGTGTGTGTCGGTATCTGGCAGGACTTCAGATACCGACACACACCGTGAACACTTTGAAGTCTGGCGTTAGCTTCCTCTAGAGTGAGCCATCCCCCTACAATCTCTGCAAACCTACTGATTATGAGTCGGAGAATGTTGGTTTCACACACTGTAGCAGTCATGTTGCCTTCAATTGAATCGAGTGGTGTGCAGAGGCAATACATGGTACCTGTCCACCAATCACCAGATTTCTGGTGACGTTCCACAGCCGCTGGGAGGTACCTGCGGTCCCCTGCTCGCCTCTACATGGGAAAACAGTAGTCGTCAGGGTACAAGCCTATCGCACTTGGTCTCTGAACAGCGTTTTGGTTCACAGGTCTCGTGTTCAGTGTTCATGAGCTCTAGCCCATCTTGCACGAGCATCCCTGTGACGTGGACGGACTAGTGGAGCCTTGAGAGGTCTTCGGCTGTACAACTTGCCATCATAAGATCTATGGCGAACAGTTTTGGTACTTATGGTAACCCCTGTAGCTTCTCGAAGCTTGTTCTGCAGAGTACTCAATTTCCTTGTAGGGTGTCTCGGTGCAGACATTGTTACATACTGGTGCTGAGCTGCTGTAGTTTTGCGTGGACGGCCTACAGCCTTTACGATGTCGATTCGCTATTGAATGCGTTTCATGGAACCTTTCTCATAGTCTGGACACAACACTTTGATTACCGGGAATAACATTCGCAACATCAATTTTTTTCATGTTTTGTTCCGTCAATGGGATGATTTTGATAGGGTCTGCTATGGGGACCCGGTTCAGAGGCATTTTGCTGCGCTACAAGGCACAGGGTTAACTGTGCATGCACAAAACAGCGGAATACTGTGTTTGTTTACAACCCATGATTACACGGCTCCTGATGAGGCAGACTGGCAACGTCGAGCGAATTCGCATTATGTACGCAACCACCCTCCTATAAAAACACAAAAGGAACATCCACAATGACTATTCGTGGGTAATTTTGAAATGTGCTTGACATTTTTTGATGAATGTAGTTACTGCGCAAAACGTTGAAAACTATCATTTAAGTTTGTTGGACGCGTGACAAAACCTCATGCTGTGTACAGCACTCAGGTCTCCACAATGTTTCACCGGTCTTACGTGAGGAAACTGAGCCATGGCGGATCGGTTTGCTCGCTTAACTACCTCTGGCACCGCTATCGACAGTCACCTCCCTTGTGACTTATCTTTGTTCTTCCTGGTTGAGGCGGAGGCTCGGCGTGGCGGCAGTGAGTTGTGAACGGCAAGTGACGGAAGGAGGAGAACTTGAGCAGCAGAGCCTGGCAGCGGGGTTTGTTTGGGCCGATATGGGTTTGACAACGCATGTACACAGCCGGATCGCCGAGCGACTTGTGGAATGTTGGACAGCCGCTAAAGAAGGTGACGAAGGTCGTGCTGTGTACGTCTGGTGACAGGGGCCTCCTGTTACTTGAAGAGGAGTTAAAAGGGTAATTCACAGTGGGGAGACTGCACCGTAACATACAGCCTATGGAAATTCTGGCCCTATGGCTTTATTGGTAAAAGGAAAATTTGCGCAATATTATTGTATAGTGTTCAGTGAATACTATTTATTTGTTTGTTCTGCAGTGAGCCTTGGCTTTAGAGTGGCCACTGGTTGTAAGTGCGTCTTCTTTGAAGCCACCTGATTCGTAAACTGGTACACAGCTTGTTCTCACACGCTTGTGGCGCGATGTTATGAATTCAAGTGGTAACAAATGGCTTGGTTCAAATGGCTCTGAGCACTAAGGGACTTAACATCGGAGGTCATCAGTCCCCCAGAACTTAGAACTACTTAAACCTAACTAACCTAAGGACATCACACACATCCATGCCCGAGGCAGGATTAGAACCTGCGACCGTTGTAGTCGCGCGGTTCCGGACTGAAGCGCCTAGCACCGCTCGGCCACCGCGGCCGGCGAGGTGGTAACACCGGTGAGTGGTACTGTACCCGGTGGCAATGTTATGGTACTGTATCAGGTGCTGGGTAAAAATCTGAAATCTAGTTGTGATTTAGTAAAGTATATTCATTCTAACCTACGTTGATGTGTTTTAGTCATTACTGAATTACGTAGGGCTACTACTGAGAGAAATTTTCTGCCTTGCTTAAGGGTTTAACTGCAACTGCTCTGTTTGTACCTGTACCTTGTTAGTTACATGTAGTCGCTTATCATCTTACCTTGACAGAGGTGTATGTATTTGTTATGTACGACCAAATCCATTCTGATTCTCTTTGTCAATTTTAGCGAGTTTCCCTTGATATTATTAAAAGTCTTATAAAGGCTTGAATATATATATATATGAACGGAAATTGTTTTGATCATACTTGGAACATTTAGCTTTACACGGAGCCCACTCAAATGTAGCCTCCATCAGTATGATGTAAATTCACTTTGCGATTGACTTTTACACTATAGCTTGACACAGGAAATAAGGTCTTTCAAACTATCAAATGTTTCACCACGCGGGAAGGCCTTCAGACTATCAAAGAGTTAAAACCCAAACGGACCCAAGTCCGTACTTTAGTGAGAATGAGGAACAATTTTCCAACCCATTTCCCTGATTATCTCCTTCGTCATAAGGGCTGTACGGGGTCTGAGATTGTCATGGTGTAGTCTGATGAGCTGACCCTGAAGTTGTGGTCTGTGGATCTTGATGGCACGTAGCAGCTTGTCCAATGACAAACAGTAGCGGTCCCGGTTAACTGTGGAGCCATGTTCAAAAAGGTCAATGAAAATGACACCACACTGATCCCAGATGAAGAAGGTCATCACCTTTCGGCCTTCTGTTCGTGAAAGCCTTAGTTTCTGCTTCCGAGGGGAACCCGGATGACACCACCCCATATATTGGGTTTTGATCTCAGGTTCGGACAACAACAAACATGTTTCATCCTGGCTAATGATGCCGTCAATACACTGTTTCCACTCATCAGTAAAGGTCTTCATGAGACCCTCTCGTTTACATTTCTCTTGTCAATAATGTAGGCACCCAACGTGCACAGATTTTTCTGTACCCTAGTGACTGTACCAGTGATACCACACTACTCAATGACAAACGAGTCATTTGAGCAAGCTGTCGTGTCGTCACCCATCTATCATATTGGATGTTTTGATCAATGGTCTCCTTATTCACATGCCTCATTACCGTCGATGGTCTACCACACCGTGGATCGTCCAGTAGAGAGAAATCGCATTCTTTATACCTCTGCAACCACTGCTGGATACCTCTTCGATCCACTGTGTCCACCCCATAAACAGGGAGAAACCTCCTGTGAATCGACGTGGCACAGTCATCGCCGGTCTTGAAGAGGAACTCAATTACCGACCGTTGTCGCAACCTGACATCTGCTTCACGGTCCATTATGGCTCACCCGTAAACAAAATAAAATACAGATAAATCTTCCAAGTATGTTCAAAAAATATTTCATTCTCCTCCTGCGGAAAATAAAAAAGTTAGAGACGACTGTCCAAAACTTTTCAAACGCCCTTTGTAGTTTCAGAGTCCTGCCTCGCGTGTGATTTATGTTCATAGTTGATTGCAAAACACGCGAGTCTACCTGGGTGTTTGCAGCCGTCACTTTTGGGCCGCTACCCTGGCTGCATCCTGTTGAGCGCCCGAGATTTAGGTTATTGCCGCTGGAGCGCATTGCCAATTCGACTGGCATACCTATCAAAAGTTCAGCAGTTGTCTTGTTCCTTGGAACTGTACTTGGGTTGTAGGCTGCGGAATGTGGAGTGTGGCGGTATTAACCCATGAACTTTTGTAAACTAAAATTTCAGCCGGCCGCGGTGGTCTAGCGGTTCTGGCGCTGCAGTCCGGAACCGCGGGACTGCTACGGTCGCAGGTTCGAATCCTGCCTCGGGCATGGGTGTGTGCGATGTCCTTAGGTTAGTTAGGTTTAAGTAGTTCTAAGTTCTAGGGGACTTATGACCTAAGATGTTGAGTCCCATAGTGCTCAGAGCCATTTGAACCATTAAAATTTCATTCTTACAGTTACAAACTCAGATGCTTTGTATCTATTGAATACTGCTTTATTTTGCTTATATTGGTAAACTTCAGTAGTTTCTCACTTTGTATGTCACTATAATTCTGATGATTTTCATGTTATCAATGCGGAATTTAATTTATCAGTATGTATTCCTTAAATAAATGTTAAATGGTGAAAACGACAAACTATCTGATGGGTCTTCCTTACACGTATTGATGTTTAATCTTTCACACCCTGAACCTGTTTCCTGGTTTTCAGAAGCTCTATCAGTCGAACTACTCTGGAGGTCATGAGGACATTTTCTACAAAAAGACTACCAGCAGAAGCTGAATCTTGTCTCCTGGTACTGTATTGAACAGTTGTGAAACAAAGATGGAACAGTGTTGACTTCCGCTTCATAAAAACAATAAATGTTAAGTAAATACGGGAAGCTGGGGTAAAGTAGCCATTGTATATCTTCTACCCTGAACAGAGCAGCATCAGATCCCGTTTAGGAGACGTAGCTACACTACTCAGCAAAAGTGGCCACATCATTTACTCCAAAATGAGATAGTTACTTCAGTATATCATGCGTAATACTGGATGTCAGATTGAATTCTACACCCTTATATACACAAAGCTGCCACCCCTCTTTCTACTATTTTGTGAAGATTTTATAATTCATTATGAATGAAACAAATAAACCCTGTTGTAGTATTCTACCTTATTTTTTTATTTGTTGCAGTAACCAGTTTTCGGCTGTTACCTCATAATTGCAAAGGGATAAGATATAATCTTGATACTAAGCTGGTGCGTGAATCAGCTGGGATTATACAGATTAAATTTTTTTACACAACGTGGGAAACTATGGTAACCGAAATAAAGGAAAATGGGCATGTGAGTAAGAGAGATATTTTACAACATGACCTGGATGGGATTGAGTAGTATCTATAGTGGCGAGTAAGGGAACTGTGTCTTGTCATTCAATACTAAGCTCGAAGTGATGGACATGTTTTTATTAATTACCAGATTTCAAGACAGTTCACCTTACTTTATTGATGTGATCAAATAATTAAAATAGACCTAGTGTGTACATTAGGTAAGGAAACCTCCACTAAACATCTCGTAACTCATGAAATGAAAATATCTAGCCGCCCGTGGTGGCCGTGCGGTTCTAGGCGCTTCAGTCCGGAACCGCGTGACTGCTACGGTCGCAGGTTCGAATCCTGCCTCGAGCATGGACGTGTGTGATGTGCTTAGGTTAGTTAGGTTTAAGTAGTTCTAAATTCTAGGGTACTGATGACATAAGATGTTAAGTCCCGTAGTGCTCAGAGCCATTTGAACCATTTGAAAACATCTAATCTCGTTTCTATAGTTCCATCAGCTAAAGAATAACAACTAATAAACAATTCCAAGAAGATGGCATAACAGCCGAAAACCGGTTCGTGTAACAAATAACGAATATTGTAGAGTACTACATCAATGTAGACTGGCAATGGCAAGGAAATCGTTTCTGAAGAAGAGAAATTTGTTAACATCGAGTATAGATTTAAGTGTCAGGAAGTCGTTTCTGAAAGTATTTGTATGGAGTGTAGCCATGTATGGAAGTGAAACATGAACGATAACCAGTTTGGACAAGAAGAGAATAGAAGCTTTCGAAATGTGGTGCTACAGAAGAATGCTGAAGATAAGGTGGGTAGATCACGTAACTAATGAGGAGGTATTGAATAGGATTGGGGAGGAGAAGTTTGTGGCACAACTTGACTAGAAGAAGGGATCGGTTGGTAGGACATGTTTTGAGGCATCAAGGGATCACAAATTTAGCATTGGAGGGCAGCGTGGAGGGTAAAAATCGTAGAGGGAGACCAAGAGATCAATACACTAAGCAGATTCAGAAGGATGTAGGTTGCAGTAGGTACTGGGAAATGAAGAAGCTTGCACAGGATAGAGTAGCATGGAGAGCTGCATCAAACCAGTCTCAGGACTGAAGACCACCACAACAACAACAACAACATCAATGTTCTGTGTGTTTGGTTCATAACGTATAAAATATTCTACCAAGAATGACGAAACAGAAAGTCAATGCGGTTTCATATTAATTAATTTATATTATTTAAAACAACCGCTGTTTTGTTATATTTCGCCTAATACAAAAATCCGATGGAATGCACTGTGCTGCAGCCGCTCGGTATTGTTTCAGATATAAGAAGCGACACAATAGTAAGTCAATGTGACTTTATAATAATTAATTTATGTTATCTTAAACAATCGCTACTTTGTTATATTTGGCCTAATAAAAAAATCCGATGAAAAACAAATTGCTGCAGCCGCTTGGTGTTGTTTGAGATTTCAGGACGTTAAGATACGTAGCAATCCTGTCTCAAGATCAGAAAAACGAAGGTGGGATCCTTTTGCGATAGCAGTGGCCATGTTAACCCATAGGGAAAGTGGGTCACAACGTAACCGTTCAGAAAAATGAATGTAGTTCCTATTTACCGGGTTATTTTCCACTTAAAATATGTAGTGTGATAGAACATGTAGATTCTAAATGTGTAAGCGGGAAGCGGAAGGTAGCATATTGAGTTAGCAAGTTGAGACGAACAGTTCGTTGCGGGACACTTGTGGTCTATCAAGTCGGGAAAATACCTCACATTGGCCTACAGGAACTACGTAAGTAACAGCGCATGCGCGTTGAGCAAGTTTTTCAACATTCTCGCGCTCTCTTCGGACTAACCATTAGTTCTAGAGAACAAGATGAATAGGACCTTTTCTGTATGACATTTAATGTAGTTTAATTTTGTACTGTGACACGTTTTCGCTGGAGTGTGCCGTTTTCGAGTTATTCAGGTAAAATGTACAAAAGTGATTTTAAATGTGTTCTATCTCGGTAACCATTTGGAGTAGGGCTTGCGTCCATATGCAGAATCACTAACACTATCACCTTTCCTCCAGACACACGTTGTATTTTATGAGGTTCGAGGGACTGTCTCGTACCAATATAATTTTTAGGAATTCATAATTTTGAACAATTGTAACCGAATAGTGTTAAAAATTATTCACAGATGTGGGTGCCCTCCCAAACAACTCTCAGCCACACTATATCGTCGTGAAAAGTCGTAGCAGCAATGTCTGCTCGCACGTTATGTTTTCTGCGGCCGTTCAGTCCTTTTGATGTACATCCAAATGTCGAATACTGTCGGAAAAATTAGTATTTATTTCATTCACTGTACTGAATTATAAGAGCAGCAACTTCCTCGTGTTTATTGTAGACCAGTAATAACCTTGTAAAAATGTCAGTTTATTAATTTACGTTTGTAACACATAGTTTTAGAATGTGGTTAAATGCATCGCACTCGGTCGTATAGAGTAACGCGCAGTGCGCTAGATTACGAGATAAGAAGATGAGCCGAATACGGGTAGAATCTGACAGGTGGATTAACGATCGTGTTTGGTGCAACATATAGCCAGCCATGTTTCAATGGTTTTCAACGCTCGTTCATCCAAATGAGGGGCTAGTTCCCGTTTTCCGCCTCAGAAAATACGATTCACCAACAGTTAAAGTACGTCCACACACAAACAACGGCATTTATAAATTTCATAGAAACGTGGCACACGTGCAGGTGACTACAGCGGCGACAGGAAAAGCACCCAGTCGCAAACTTAAATAAAACAATATTGCCAAAATTTGTAAACAGCAGAGTCCATTCTAGACTGCGCTAACGAAAAGAACAACTAGAAGGTGGCTGGGTTCCACAGAAAGAGCTAATTTATTCCTCCACAGCGATGCATGCCGCAGCCGAAAATTGTACTGCATCGTCACGACTTCCGGTGATCAACTGACAGTACAGTTTAGTGTAATTCCTGCTCCACTCTGAGCCACCGTTTTCATCCAACATAAGAAAGCTACGACTGCAATCGTACCGCATGTTACCTTCATAAAAAGGAACATTGAAGCCGTTTAATTAACAAAGAGGTCATAATACGCATCCTATTGCCGTCCTAGAAACACCGTGGGGTTCTCCTACTGGTAATTTCCGTAGCATCAAAGTTGTAACTAGATACGTATTTGGACACAAACTCCCTTATTCTCAAACACTCTTTTGCAGAATGTAGAAAAGTCTAACGTACCATATGTTTCATCGGCGTAGAGTTAATAAGTGAAATTGCATATACTTGAAAAAAGAGACAGCATTGGTCGTATATTTTTTACTATTGCAAAATCGATTTTCTGTCACTGAGTGACCATCTTCAGTGCTATATTGTATAACTTAAATTGGGATGCACTGTTGTCACTAAGCTTACGGCGGTCACATAGACATAGCTTAGTGACAACAGTGCATCCCAATTTAAGTTATACAATATAGCACTGAAGATGGTCACTCAGTGACAGAAAATCGATTTTGCAATAGTAAAAAATATACGACCAATGCTGTCTCTTTTTTCAAGTATACCTGTTATCTGGTCGTTGTGCACAAGACAACATGGAGTCGCCAATCAAGTGAAATTGCATTTCAATAACTGCAAAACGCGCTTGAGCGGGGTAATTTTGCCGATCTTGTTAACGATTAAAGTGTAAAAGGAGCTCTATGTCCAGGCCGTGAATCCCTTTGGGGTGTCTACTTGCCGCCGTGGCATGCTCAGAAAATGGCGCCACTATATCTACATGTATACGGAGACTCTGCAAATCACATTTCAGTGCCTGGCAGAGGGTTCATCGAACCACCTTCACAATTCTCTATTGTTCCAATCTAGTATAGCGAGCGGAAAGAATGAACACCTGTATCTTTCCGTATGAGCTCTGATTTCCGTTATTTTATCGTGGTAATCGTTCCTCCCTATGTAGGTCGGTGTCAACAAAATATTATCGCATTCGGAGGAGAAAGTTGGTGATTCGAATTTCGTGAGAATATTCCGTCGCAACGAAAAACGCCTTTCTTTTAATGATTTCCAGCCCAAATCCTGTATCACTTCTGTGACACTCTCTCCCATATTTCGCGATAATACAAAACGTGCTGGCTTTCTTTGAATTTTTTTTTTTCGATGTACTCCGTCAGTCCTATCTGGTAAGGATCCCACACCGCGCGGCAGTGTTCTAAAAGAGGACGGACAAGTGTAGTGTAGGCAGTCTCCTTAGTAGGTCTGTTACATTTTCTAAGTTGTTCATAATTTTAATACTGAGGTATTTAGTTGAATTTACGGCTTTTAGGTTAGACAGATTTATCGTGTAACCGTAGTTTAACGAGTTCCTTTTAGCACTCATGTGGATGACCTCACTCTTTTCGTTATTTAGGGTCAACTGCCACTTTTCGCACCATTCAGATATTTTCTCTAAATCGTTTTGCAGTTTGTGTTGATCTTCTGCTGACTTTATTAGTCGATAAACGACAGTCGCATCTGCAAACAACCGGAGACGACTGCTCAGATTGTCTCCCAAATCGCTTATATATATATATATATATATATATATATATATATATATATATATATATATATATATATATATATATATATATATATATAAGGAACAGCAAAGGGCCTATAACACTACCTTGGGGATCGCCTGAAATCACTTTTGTTTTACTCGATGACTTTCCGTCATTTACTACGAACTGTGAACTCTCTGACAGGAAATCGCAAATACAGTCACATGACTCAGACGATATTCCATAACCACGCAATTTCACTACAAATCACTTGTGTTGTACAGTGTCAAAAGCCTTCCAGAAATCCATGATTACGGAATCGATCTGAAATCGCTTGTGGTATAGAGGGCATGTGTTGATCACATCGCTCTCGTGGCTATTATACAGACTCTCCAGACCGTGGAGCCGCTGCTGTTCGCTCGAGTAACTCAAGTAGTTGGCATCACGAGGCAGAGCGCACCTCCCACCAAGAAAAAAATGCATGGCAGTACCGTGAATCTAAGCCGGATCCTATCTATGCTGACTATACAGGTACGGAGGTGGACTAATGAACCTAAGGAACAGGCTAAAATCAGATTATGGTGATTAGTCTACCACATAGTGCAATTCAATGAACGTACAATCAGTAATACCTTACACCCTGGTCCATCTGGACAAAGAAGAAATATTTTGCTTCCTATCCCACTGCAACGCCCGTTGGAGACTTACTCCCAGTCTGACTCGGTTAGCAAAAATTTTGGTCCTACATTAAAATTTAAACCTGTTATTCCTGCGACTGGCGTCACATCTCTATCAAGATGTAGCACTCTAGGTTAACAAAACAGGAATCCAATTTTCGGCTACAACTAGAAAAACATTTTATTCGTGTCCCCGGTCACCAATGGTGGTATATGTTCGAATACTTGTGATAAGTACGTGACACGTGTGAAACACTGGAAGTCCATTTGTTGTCTATGCAAATGAAGCGTACTAATATCGAAGGCATGACGACACAGAATATCGATAAAGGAAGATAAACGTCTTACAAGCCTTCGCGTCCCTCTCTACGTTTCAGTTATGCGAGCAGTCGAGTAGAGGTTGGGTGGTAGGGGATATAACAGACTCAGTAGTGGGATTGTGTGTGTTAATATGATTTTTACAAGTTTAGTGCCATTCCTTGAAACATAAAAAACGTTTAATGGCAATAATATGTTAACAATATATGAAAGTTGCTGTATCGGTACATGCATCGTTCTACAGCAACCATCAAGACTCAGCTATAGTATAAAATACCAAGGGAAGTTGTAAGTCTTCCACAATGAAAGAATATGTTACTTAAATCATTCCGTTATACTAAAACCTAGCAAGGATGTGTTTAGAAGTTTTGCCCAACCTCTGAATATTTTTTTAGTTGGTTGTATCAGCATGAGAATATATGAATGGGAACCCGGCTGTTTGTATACGGCGAAAAGCTGTAGCACGTTGTAGAATACCTTCAAATTTTACATTTCGCATACACAGGCTGCTGCCGAAAGTCGGTATCCATGAAATGAGCCAAGGACAGTATAATATCTGTTATCTGGCTTCCATTCTGAAACCAAAGCAATGTACATTTTATTCTTATGTGTGACGAAATGACAAGAGAATTACACTTTGTTGTAACCGTGAGAGTTTCGTGTGACTGTGTCATAGGAATATATACAGAAAATAATACATCGTAACCAACATTGTCCATGAAGAGGACGCAGTTTTTTCCATATTCCGTGCCACAAAATGTGTTTTACATGGCAATTATACGTTTAAGAATGTGTAACTACTGAGCCCAGCTTACTAGCTGTGACTCCCAACTATGTGTGTAAATAAGTGTTTTAAAATTGAACGAAAAGGAAAAAGTTGGTTCTAGCGAACTAATTTCGTGATCAGTGTTGATGTTCATTCATCTATCTATCTGCTATCAGCTGATCAAAGTTACCCTGGAGTAGACCATAAATATTCTTATGTACTGCACACCGAAAGTTAGACCCCTGTATTCTAGAAAGTGTTAAGAGTTTGCACGATTGTTTGTTCAGATTTGTAAACTTTTTGCGTACTATAGTAATCTACCCTAAGCTTTCTGGAGTCTCACAATCTTAGTAACATAGGTCTGTAGTTCCTCGTAGAAAGATAATCAATATTTACCCAAAATCTTAGTAAATGACAGCTCTCTTGATAGGTAAATCGAATGGAGTCCATTCGTGTAGAATAAAAGAAATATCAGTGTAACGTGGGGCCAGTTGTCCTAATATGTGTTTTTTGCAATTTGCCCAATAAAAGAAATAATTAGTCCAGAAATTCGGAATACGATACTGTATGCAGGCTTGACTACATGGTTCAATGGCTCTGAGCACTATGGGACTTAACATCTTAGGTCATCAGTCCCCTAAGACTTAGAACTACTTAAACCTAACTAACCTAAGGACATCACACACATCCATGCCCGAGGCAGGATTCGAACCTGCGACCGTAGCGGTCGCGCGGTTCCATACTGAAGCGCCTAGAACCGCTCGGCCACACCGGCCGGCCGCTTGACTAGACACCCATGAAACACCTAGGGTTGCCAACTCTCCCGTATTATACGGGAATTGCCGTATTATTCTGATTTTTTAAGCCTACTCTTGTCTCTCTTTTTTATCTTATACGGGAGATACAGTCTCCCGTATTAGGGAAAATAACATTGATTAAGATTTAAACTTGCCACGTATTTTTCAAATCTCGTTGATGGACGAACGTTACACCATCAATTAATCGATACGGCATAATATTATCAACACAATTACTACATCGACATGAAGGGAACACAAAACATAGCACGGTGTCGCGAGACACGTTGCGATTACTTTCTTTCTTTGTCGTTCCGCCTAATCCAAGCTACGCGAAATGGAACAATCCAAAACTCCGCATAAAAAGACAGAAAAGTACTTGTGTACTTATCAGAAGAAATGGGAAGAAACTCATTTATGGTCTAATCCTGTAAAAGGAAACATTTCTAAAGCGTGTTGCACCCTTTGCAAGCGTGAATTCAGCGTAGCACATGGTGGTAATACAGATTGCAGCAGCACAAAAACAGAGTTAAGGGAAGTAATACGTCTAAGATATCCAGCTATTGCCAGTGCCTTAGTAATGGTCCCACTAGTGGTTAATCCCACAAAGTTGCAGGAGGTGGTGTTTGTGTATCAAACAGTAAAACATAATCTAAATTATATTGTAATGGACTGTGCAAATAAACTTGCAAAGAACGTATTTATGGATTCGGCTGTGGCCAAAGAATACCTTGTGGCAGGACGAAAGCAGAGTCTATTGCAAAAAACGTATTAGCGCCTAGAAGTGTGATTTACTAGATGTGTTTGATGATCGAGGAAAGTGTAACACCTTTTCTTCTGTAGCTTTAGATGCATCGAATTTCAAGAACAGGAAAATGTTTCCAGTAGTAATCAGTTACTTTGAACCTTGTGTTGGCATTAGAAATAAAGTATTGGATTTTGTGGATCAAGCAGATGAGAAAGCTAGTGGTATTCATGCTTTGATGGGAAACAGTCTTGAATTTTATTCATTAAATGTAAATCACGTTTCGTCTTATAGTGGCGATAATGCTAGTGTCAATTATGGCAAAAATAAACCCGTGATGAAATTGTTGAGTGAGAAAAATAACAAAATATTTAAAGCAAACTGCACAAATCACACAATCCATACTGGCACTAAATATCCTTCTGATGTCTTACAGTATGTAGACATAGAAATGATAGGTTTTAAGATTTATGAAGACTTTTTAGTGTGAGAAAAACGCAGGGAAGAATTAAGATGTTTGTTTAATCTTGTTGGTACCGCCTGGTGTAAAATTTTAACGAATGTTCCTACTAGGTGGCTGTCCCCCACTCCAGCTGTTGATAGGTTAATAAAGAACTTCAAGTTAATAATAAGCTATTTTCAAAGCACAAATGAAACACCTAAAGCTTTGAAACTGTACTTTAGTGATAAGGATCCATGTAAAATGTTAATTTTCGAAGTATATCTTCATTTTTTCTTACCTTGGAAATATTATATCATATAGGGATTTCAGACTTTACTATAAAGAGTCCTGTAGTGCCATTAAAGATTGGTCAAAGAAAGTTTTGCAAAGAAAAGATGACTCGTATTATGGAAGCAATACACACAAGATTTTAAGTAGAATAGATCCTGTCAATTACAAGATAATTCAAAATAATCTTGCTGAATATTCTGATACCTTACATTGTAAAAAATATTTCTGACAGTGCTACAATTCATTCCTTGCTCGCACTGTCCCTAAAGAATTTGGTCAATTTTAATGATTTTCAGAACATGCTTACTCATACTCAAGTAGACATAAATGAGTATAACCTGTAGAATGAATTTTGTTCTTTGAAAAATATAATAAATACAAAAATTGCCATTGACGGTAGCACAGTTGAACACTGGGTATCCTTGATAATTGAGGCACAGGCCAAAGGAAATAAAGCCAAGGAGATAAATAAGATTCTGGGCTTTGTTCTCAGTATACCGGCATCTAATGCTAACACTGAACGGATTTTTTCTTTGATGAACAGCAAATGGTGTGATGATGGAAACCGTTGCAATCTAGATTTAATGAAAGCTGAACTAAAAATAAGTGTTAATTTTTGGTATACATGTGAAGAATTTGTCCAATTTATAAAGAACGATGGCAAACTTCAGACTGCTGCCAAAAGTGTAAACAAATTTAGTTTTAAGAAAACAGCTTTTATAATCGTTATGAAGAACATTTATGGTTGGTTCATGCCATAAACCTGTTTTAATGTTTAAATAAATTTTGTTAGGCCTATTTATTTTGTCGGATCAAATTTTCCCTTATTTTTATTTACAAAACAAAGTTGGCAACCCTAGAAACACCGTTCCAAACGATCCACGAATCCTTTACACGTAATACCATAAATGTCATATGATCTTCAGAAACATTCTCAGAAAGGTACATTTTAACTTAAGAATAAGATAGTATAGTCTGAAACCAATTATGAATAGTCTCTTTACAATCTACCTACCGATACCACTGAAATTACGCAATCGCGTGTATTTGAAGTTAATTCAACATGAAATTGCCTAGCGACGGCTTTTAACCACAAAAATATCAGAATTTACAATTTCTTCTCAATGTCATCGACTAATTCTCTCTATAAAGTTCTCAGTTCAGTGTTCTACTAACTACGTCCTCTTTCTTCATACTCCACTACACAATGTAAAATCCTGCTATCCACGGAACTTCGCTATCTTGCTGTCAAGGTTTTTCGTCTATCCATATATATTCAGTGAACCCCCGATCAGCGAAAGGGTGGAATTACTGGATAGTTATTCTAATTTGTGTAGGTCGTGGGGGACGAACGCTTTTATCGTTATTCCTATGTCATTTGTATTGCAGTGTTGTAGTACGAAATTGTTCATTGTTTCGTGCACGGGTTGCGAAGGAAGAAAGAATATTCCTTAAATGCAGTGAAAGCAGTATGAAACGGCTACCTGCCGAACAGTGGCGCTATGCCAACATACACTTGCGCACGCTTACCCGCACTCTTGGCAGCTCAAATGCCATGAAAGCAGTATAAGACTGCCACCCGCCCGAACACATGTGCTATGTCGAAAGTCAGATGTATACGTATATCGACTTGCACTCTAGGCAGAGGCGTGAGAAGTACAAACTTGAATAACATAACACCACATCCTTGATCTCGTCGTATATGGTCTTGTGAGCTTTAGTTGGAAGACTAGTTTAATGCAGCTCTTAATGTAACCCCCTCCCCCCCCCCCCCCTAATACTTCTTGCCATTATCCCACTGACATTTCCTCGATGTCTTGTGAAGTATGAACGAGTCCCTCCTCTTAGTCTTAGCATAATGGTTTGCTTGTCCTGCCAATAGATGATTCAATATAATACTTTTAAATTAAATGTTCCGAACTGACGTTAAATTACGATAAAAATTTGAGCTAACTGAATAATGTTGCAAATTTAGCTTAAGATGCTTATTAGCTGACTATCTTCCAGAACACTGTTCAAATTTAGCGACTTGTCACTGTTGCCCTTATTACAAAAAACACACATAACTAAACAATTCTACAATTTCATATTTTTGTCTTTGCCGCACTATCACAGAAATGAACTACAAATAACGCTACAGCAGCACATCGTGAAGTTTCCTTTGGATGCAAGCTAAATGTAAAAACCATCGATCCTCTCCCAAATATTTTCAGCTGAGAAGCTTCCGGAACCACTTCCACCTTCCTGGGATTTCTATGAAGGACAACTGAGGTCTATAAACTTTTCTATGTGCTACAGATTACAGAATGAAAAAATGAAATAACTAAGTGTTTTAAGGATCTGTGTACGATTTTAATTGCTAATGAAACCACCTAATAATGAAAATATATTTAATAATGGGAAACTGTGATAAGTACCTACTACAATGCAAATTGTTTAACTCGGAAATTTCTAATGAAAGGACCTTTGAACCTTGACAGTATTAAATGAACCTAACCTTGTCACGGAATCGTTCACTCACAGTGGCTCTACGCTACATGTCGAATGTGTTCACGTCTAATTTGTGTGACTGCACGCAACACGGAAATCTCCTTCCATTTAAGTTCTGTGATTAGACCCTGAAAATATCTTACCTGCGACGGGAACTCGATTCTATTGATTGGCGACTCCATAGTGTCCTGTGCACTACGACCAGATAATGGGTATACTTGAAAGGAGAGACAGCATTGGTCGTATATTTTTGTTTATTATCGCAAAATCGATTTTCGGTCACTTAGTGACCATCTTCAGTGCTGTAATATATAACTTAGATTAGTAAGCACTGGTGTCAATAAGCTTACGGCGATCACATCTTGATACAGGTCGGCGTCCGCCCAAGTGGACTCGACGCATCGGGCATAGACGCTGTGATCTCCAGCGCACGTTACTGCACTTGCATTACCATGTATAATATTATGTAACGTTGTGTATCGAATAATACTGTGTTTCAGCATTCTCTGTGGTGCTGCCGTATGGCATATTGCTATAAACATATCTAACTATGACGTTTTTATGTTAAAGTTTGTAGTATAGCTGGTGCTATGAGGAATGTTTCTCGTTTTTGACGTTATGAGGAGCGTCGAAGAACGGTTTCTAAAATTGAGAAAAGTCGAAAATTTGTGGCATTGTGTTCTGTTTGTGTTTAATAAAAGGGTGGAAGTAGTGGAGGCAATTCGAAACACCGGTGCTCTGTATGAAGTAAGGTATACGTCTACAAAATGTATTCTTTTTGATATACATGGTGTCCCAAAAAGAATGACACAAATTTAACTTCCAATAATATTGAGACAAATGTCACTAGGTAACTGAAACACCGCTAGATGTAATCGTCCTAGTCTAAAGTTTCAGAAAAAGTCCGCTAGATGTTGCTACGAGCGCTGACCTGGAGCGTGCATCCAGTCTCGCGCAATATGGCACCAGAAGGTGTATTGTGTCATTGAATTTAGTAGTACTCTATCAGTGATCGCAGTTCAGCGGACGTTTCATGTTCGATATCGTACTGAACCACCATCACCAAAGAACTGTCGATGGTGGTATAAACAGTTTGAAGAAACAAGGTGCCTCTGTAAAGGCAAAAGTCCTGGGCAGCTACGCGTTCCTGAACAAACAGTGGAACAAATCCGACGAGCATTTGAGCGGAGCCCCCGCAAGTCTGTAATGTAATGTATTGCGAATGCATAGAAAGAAGGATCCTTTTTTGTATGATTATATGATAGCGGAACAAACACTGGCAGCAGTTACTTCAGTAAAATATCTGGGAGTATGCGTGCGGAACGATTTGAAGTGGAATGATCATATAAAATTAATTGTTGGTAAGGCGGGTACCATGTTGAGATTCATTGGGAGAGTCCTTAGAAAATGTAGTCCATCAACAAAGGAGGTGGCTTACAAAACACTCGTTCGACGTATACTTGAGTATTGCTCATCAGTGTGGGATCCGTACCAGATCGGGTTGACGGAGGAGATAGAGAAGATCCAAAGAAGAGCGGCGCGTTTCGTCACAGGGTTATTTGGTAACCGTGATAGCGTTACGGAGATGTTTAGCAAACTCATGTGGCAGACTCTGCAAGAGAGGCGCTCAGCATCGCGGCGTAGCTTCCTCGCCAGGTTTCGAGAGGGTACGTTTCTGGATGAGGTATCGAATATATTGCTTCCCCCTACTTATACCTCCCGAGAAGATCACGAATGTAAAATTAGAGAGATTCGAGCGCGCACGGAAGCTTTCCGACAGTCGTTCTTCCCGCGAACCAGACGCGACTGGAACAGAAAAAGGAGGTAATGACAGTGGCACGTAAAGTGCCGTCCGCCACACACCGTTGGGTGGCTTGCGGAGTGTAAATGTAGATGTAGATGTAGATGTAGAGGTCATGCTAGCCGAGAACTTATGTTACTGCACATGACAGTGTGGCGTGTGTTACAGCGTCGTTTAGTCCTCAAACCATACAGATATCAACTGGTACAAGCTCTTCGAGATACGGACAAAGTGAAGCCAGTGGACTTCAGCAATACTATTCTGCAGGACATGGAAGACGACACCTTTATGTCACGGTTGATATTCAGCGATGAGGCAACTTTGCATGTTAGTGGTAAGGTTCGCCGTCAAAATGTGCGTATATGGGGGCTCGAAAATCCTCGTGAAACAGTTGAGTACGAACGTGATTCACCAAAAGTGAATTTTTTTGCGCTGTTTCGCAAAGTAAGGTTTATGGACCCTACTTTTTTGAAGAAGAAACTGTAACAGGACTATCATATCTTGCAGTGCTATGGAACTGGTTATTCCCAAAAATTAACTCTGACAATTTCATCTAGCAGCTAGATGGAGAACCACCACACTGGGACAGCAACGTGCGTAATTTCCTCAATGCCAACGTTCCTCATCGTTGGATAGGCGTACAGGACCGCGAGACCAGGCTTTACACTCTTGACCTCCTGGGTCCCCTGACTTAACACCATGTGATTTCTTCCTGTGGGGATACGTTAAACGACGTGTTTACGTTCCTCCCTTACCTCGTGACATTGATTAACTAAAAACCAAAATATCAGCTGCTGTAGCTTCAGTGACAGATGACACCTTACACTCAGTTTTGTATGAATTCGGCTATCGGCTAGATTTCGTCTGTGCAGCCAATGGAGGACATATTGAACGTTTGTGGTGGATTGTTACAAACGTCTGTCTTTTATGAGTAATATAGTATGCAATTTGTTGGTGTTAAGCCCTTCTTCGTAATAAATAATTCTATTTAAAATAGAGTCATTTTTTTGGGAACCTCTGTACATCTGGTGGCACAAAGAAGGTGTTACTAGCAGCTTCACAGGAATGTGTCTTTGGCAGCTGACATTTGTTGCTAACAAATGAAATGCCTTGAGGTCACAGAATAACAAATGCGACCTGAAGGACAACACCAAGGAGCTTGACTGGCAAATACGCACATTATCCAAATCTAGCACCCACATGTGTTTATCTTTCTCGCCTCTTATCGATCAACGACCAAGAATTTTATTCTTTGTTTTCTTTTATTTGTTTTGTTTTGGCGATAGCGCTTTAAATGTGACAGCTCAGAAACAGCAAGTTAATAAATGCACATGATGGAAAAAACTACATGAGCATCATCAGGCGGATTTCGAATACGAGGTGGAAGACGTTGTTGACAATTTCTCTGGCATTTGCGTCTATTTAGTTCAAAAACCACGCGGGAAATGCTATTAATATGCAGTACACCAATACAATAAGTGTCTCATCATAATACCATACAACGAATTGTTATCTTAATTAAACGTGATGACTTTTGTCATATTAACTTATTTACCGGACTACAACGGAAATGAACGAATGAGAGTAGTTGCTGAATAAAAAACAATTAACAGAGTATCAGTGATACGATTTCATTAAGAAAGTTGTGTATTTTCAGTAGCAGTTGTACAATATTTTATGTTACTTATCTCTACAGCATAGTCAGACGTCTTACCATGACCAAATTTCTAAATGTTTGGTTCTGAGTTCGATATAGCTGTTTGTAGCGCTGTCACAGAGGAGGTAAAATGTTACTCTCGCGCCAGTTCGCAACTGAGAGCTACTGCCTCTTACTCTTCACAGCGTCGTCATTTTCATGGAGCAGGCGAACAACTGCAGCGTTCATCACCTCCTCAGTGCCTTTGTGATGGTCGAAACAGAGAATTCTGAATGTACACAGCGATGACACAACAAAGTGGAATTGATTTAGAATCTTTGATTTGTATAACACGAATACATCACGTGAACCTTAGAATATAGTTCTCTGTCAATGCAGAAAGTAAGAAAACTATCACAGCGTCACCAGCCTAGTTCCACTGTGTTGTCAAGATTCCGTCATAGGCGTAGCAGGACTATTATATTTCTACAAAAAATTGGTTCAAATGGCTCTGAGCAATATGGGACTTAACTTCTGAGGTCATCAGTCCCCTAGAACTTAGAACTACTTAAACCTAACTAGCCTTAGGACTACTCAAGGGGACGTCATTATCAGGAGAAAGAAATCTGGCGTTCTACGGATCGGAGCGTGGAATGTCAGATCCCTTAATCGGGCAGGTAGGTTAGAAAATTTGAAAAGGGAAATGGATAGGTTAAAGTTAGATATAGTGGGAATTAGTGAGGTTCGGTGGCAGGAGGAACAAGACTTCTGGTCAGGTGACAACAGGGTTATAAACACAAAATCAATTAGGGGTAATGCAGGAGTAGGTTTAATAATGAATAGGAAAATAGGAATGCGGGTAAGCTACTACAAAAAGCGTAGCGAACGCATTATTGTGGCCAAGATAGATACGAAGCCCACACCTACTACAGTAGAACAAGTTTATATGCCAACTAGCTCTGCAGATGACGAAGAAATTGAACAAATATATGATGAAATAAAAGAAATTATTCAGGTAGTGAAGGGTGACGAAAATTTAATAGTTATGGGTGACTGCAATTCGGTAGTAGGAAAAGGGAGAGAAGGAAACGTAGCATGTAAATATGGATTGGGGGGAAGAAATGGAAGAGGAAGCCGCCTTGTAGAATTTTGCACAGAGCACAACTTAATCATAGCTAACACTTGGTTCAAGAATCATAAAAGAAGGTTGTATACCTGGAAGAATCCTGGAGATACTAAAAGGTATGAGATAGATTATATAATGGTAAGACAGAGATTTAGGAACCAGGTTTTAAATTGTAAGACATTTCCAGGGGCAGATGTGGATTCTGACCACAATCTATTGGTTATGAACTGCAGATTGAAACTGAAGAAACTGCAAAAAGGTGTGAATTTAAGGAGATGGGACCTGGATAAACTGAAAGAACCAGAGGTTGTAGAGAGTTTCAGGGAGAGCATAAGGGAACAATTGACAGGAATGGGGGAAAGAAATACAGTAGAAGAAGAATGGGTAGCTCTGAGGGATGAAGTAGTGAAGGCAGCAGACGATCAAGTAGGTAAAAAGGCGAGAGCTAATAGAAATCCTTGGGTAACAGAAGAAATATTGAATTTAATTGATGAAAGGAGAAAATATAAAAATACAGTGAATGAAGCAGGCAAAAAGGAATACAAACGTCTCAGAAATGAGATCGACAGGAAGTGCAAAATGGCTAAGCAGGGATGGCTAGAGGACAAATGTAAGGATATAGAGGCTTGTCTCACGAGGGGTAAGATAGATACTGCCTACAGGAAAATTAGAGAGGCCTTTGGAGAGAAGAGAACCACTTGTATGAATATCAAGAGCTCAGATGGCAACCCAGTTCTAAGCAAAGAAGGGAAGGCAGAAAGGTGGAAGGAGTATATAGAGGGTTTATACAAGGGCGATGTACTTGAGGACAATATTATGGAAATGGAAGAGGATGTAGACGAAGACGAAATGGGAGATAAGATACTGCGTGAAGAGTTTGACAGAGCACTGAAAGACCTGAGTCGAAACAAGGCCCCGGGAGTAGACAACATTCCATTAGAACTACTGATGGCCTTGGGAGAGCCAGTCATGACAAAACTCTACCATATGGTGTGCAAGATGTATGAGACAGGCGAAATACCCTCAGACTTGAAGAAGAATATAACAATTCCAATCCCAAAGAAAGCAGGTGTTGACAGATGTGAAAATTACCGAACTATCAGTTTAATAAGTCACAGCTCCAAAATACTAACGCGAATTCTTTACAGACGAATGGAAAAATTGGTAGAAGCGGACCTCGGGGAAGATCAGTTTGGATTCCGTAGAAATGTTGGAACACGTGAGGCAATACTAACCTTACGACTTATCTTAGAAGAAAGATTAAGAGAAGGCAAACCTACGTTTCTAGCATTTGTAGACTTAGAGAAAGCTTTTGACAATGTTAACTGGAATACTCTCTTTCAAATTCTGAAGATGGCAGGGGTAAAATACAGGGAGCGAATGGCTATTTACAATTTGTACAGAAACCAGATGGCAGTTATAAGAGTCGAGGGGCATGAAAGGGAAGCAGTGGTTGGGAAAGGAGTGAGACAGGATTGTAGCCTCTCCCCGATGTTATTCAATGTGTATATGGAACAAGCAGTAAAGGAAACAAAAGAAAAATTCGGAGTAGGTATTAAAATTCATGGAGAAGAAGTAAAAACTTTGAGGTTTGCCGATGACATTGTAATTCTGTCAGAGACAGCAAAGGACTTGGAAGAGCAGTTGAACGGAATGGACAGTGTCTTGAAAGTAGGATATAAGATGAATATCAACAAAAGCAAAACGAGAATAATGGAATGTAGTCAAATTAAATCGGGTGATGCTGAGGGAATTAGATTAGGAAATGAGACACTTAAAGTAGTAAAGGAGTTTTGCTATTTAGGGAGTAAAATAACTGATGATGGTCGAAGTAGAGAGGATATAAAATGTAGACTGGCAATGGCAAGGAAATCGTTTCTGAAGAAGAGAAATTTGTTAACATCGGGTGTAGATTTAAGTGTCAGGAAGTCGTTTCTGAAAGTATTTGTATGGAGTGTAGCCATGTATGGAAGTGAAACATGGACGATAACTAGTTTGGACAAGAAGAGAATAGAAGCTTTCGAAATGTGGTGCTACAGAAGAATGCTGAAGATAAGGTGGGTAGATCACGTAACTAATGAGGAGGTATTGAATAGGATTGGGGAGAAGTTTGTTGCACAACTTGACTAGAAGAAGGGATCGGTTGGTAGGACATGTTTTGAGGCATCAAGGGATCACAAATTTAGCATTGGAGGGCAGTGTGGAGGGTAAAAATCGTAGAGGTAGACCAAGAGATGAATACACTAAGCAGATTCAGAAGGATGTAGGCTGCAGTAGGTACTGGGAGATGAAATGGCTCTGAGCACTATGGGACTCAACTGCTGTGGTTATCAGTCCCCTAGAACTTAGAACTACTTAAACCTAACTAACCTAAGGACATCACACACATCCATGCCCGAGGCAGGATTCGAACCTGCGACCGTAGCAGTCCCACGGTTCCGGACTGCGCGCCTAGAACGGCTCGGCCACCTCGGCCGGCTATATTTCTACAAGCAGTTTCTTTTTTTGTTTGGGCTAGCAATGCAAGTGTGCGTATTCCGCATCAACGATGCTGTGGCTTCATTACTTTTCCTATGACTTCATGAGGAGTATTCTAGTATTTGTGGTGAGAGAGAAAATGGAAAGTTTCAGAGACGACTGCAATACATAAAAAAGAAGATAAACGGTGTTCATTGAGTTACGGATCCGCGTCATTGTCATCGACATGAAGCAGGGCGCGTGAACAAATATTTTGTTCCATCGTTTTGTAATACTCTAAAATATATAACCTATTGACTTCAAACCGGCATGAATTTGGAAAGCATCAGTTTCATGTGACACAGTTGGCACTTTTTTTGCACGCTGTACTGCATGCAGGGGCTCTCAAATTGATTCCGTATTTATAGAGTTCCCAAAAGTCTTTCGATATCATTCCTCATCAACGGCTTCCTACCACATTCCTTTCGTGTGGACTATCGTCTTAATTGTGCAACTGGATTTGTGATTTCCTGTCTTAAAGGTCACGATAATTGACAGGATGCCAACTAATGAACTGGAAGTGATGATCATGATTCCTGAAGTGAAGTGATGCAGACCTTTTGCAATTTCTAGTGTATATAAACATATCTCTTAGATTTGTGGCAGGTAATGCTGCCGTCTGGTAAACTCCTCAGAAGAGCAATGCTGATACTGCAAAACGATGCTGAAAATATATCTTCACAGTGGACTACGTGACAATTGAAACTAAATAATAAAATTTGTAAGTTTCTCCACATGGTTATTAAGAAGATTTTGTCAATCTTCGAGAAACATATAAGTAAAACAAAATCGAGGATTATATATTTAACGAAAGTACTAGGTGCTACAAATATAAACAATGTCACTGGGGAAACATCACATGCTGTCACGAAATGAAAGAAATGTTTGGTTGTTGACACAACCCCCAAAATACCCAAGAAGTGTACTAAGGATACTGCCAGCACTACGGTAGTTTGACCTCTTCTGGAATACTGCTGAGCATCGATAAATGGTGAGAAAGTTGACCACCTATGGGAGCGCGATTAGAATATGTACCATAGGTGCGTTTGCCAACTAGTCTACTTCAAGCTGCCTTCCAAGACGCGTCTGTTACTCTGTGACTGCAAGGCATTTTATTTGTGGCCAACAATTGTCAGCTGCGAAGAACACATTCCTGTGAAGCAGTTCATACCACAAAACACCCTCCTCGTGTCACCAGATATATATATACAACAATAATCTTTGTAGGTGTATAAAGGCCATAGTTTGAGATAACGACAGTTATGGTTTGCTTACCCACTATTTTCTTCTCATGAAGCTACCATACTGTTAGTTCAAATCGTCACCAGGCAGCACTTATTTAGGTTTGCGGGGATTTACTTAAATCTTTTACAGCAAATTCCTGGATCGATCCTATGAAAGTGCACATATGGCTTCCTTCCCCATCCTTCCCAGTTTGAGATTCTCCTCAATGTCTAATCTCGTTTTCCATGAGATATTGTACCATAAACTGTAGAAAAGTCCTTCATCAACGCATGTTTGTCTTCCTGATCATGGTGATAAATTTTTCTCAAAATAATCGTACTTGAATCGGTACAACTTTCTTGAGAGCACTCACTCCATACAGGGCACAGGTGTTTCGAATTGCCTCCACTGTTTTCACCCTTGCATTAAACACAAACAGAAAACGACGTCACAAAGTTTAGACTTTCCTTCCTTTTCGACTAGTTTTCTAAAGCATAAACTACGCTTCTCATAACGTCAAAAATGAGAAATTTTCAAGTTGTCAAGACACCAGCTATACTACAAGCTTGAACAAAATTACGTGATAGGTAAATATGCTTACAGGAACATGCCCTACAGAAGCACCACGGAGCATGCTGAAACATAGTTTTATATGATACACAACGTTACATAATATTATAGATGCTAATCCAAGCGCAGTAAAGTCCGCTGGACATCACAGGCTCCATGTCCGACGATTCGACTCCACTTGGAATGACACCGGCCTGTATCAAGCGGCCGATGGCTGATGACAATGAAATTGGTGTTACCACGATCGTCACCGACGAACCCTTTAATAAACATGTTTCAAGACGATTTTTCTGTTACTGTCTGGTTAGAAAATGAACGAAACGGTCTTTTTTGTTCTGTCAGGTTATACTCTCAGCAGGCGAATGGAATACGATTTAAAAAGGAAATGAAAAGGTTGGGTTTGGCATCACAGCTTTGCGTTTGCGCAGGATGGCGTTGACTACTAGACCAGGAATAGGTTATTCACAAGAGCAGCTCAAGGGTAAGAGAACACTTCTCGCACCATGTTCAGCGTACCCCATTATGACAAAAACATTATGTGAAATTTGGTGGTTGATTGTTCTGAGGCTAGCTTTTAATGGCTAATGTGTTGGTTCAGTTCCCGCTGACGGTACCAGTTTTTAACATCCACAAACATACCCTCTTCACCTGCACTAACATCAAATACAGGACTCAGGACTGTGTTGTGGTTCCAGGTTAACGTTAAACATGTCCATACACTGTTGCTGGATTAGTTTTGCCTGGCAGAGGCAGAAGTCGCTGCTTGCAGAAGCTCTGTCTCTAGAAAGCTTTTTTAAAAAGGCTGTTGTTATGCCTGAGCAATGATGCTGTGCACTTACTGCTGTCACATAGTTTCATTTTTCAATGTTTCCTGTTTGCTTAAGTCAGTATTATGGCGTGAAGTATCTTTTTCTACTGTTTGTAAGTCAGCTATGGCATGCTTTGTGGTTAAATATCAACTACGATATGTGAAGCTGTTACAGTATTTTTAAAGTGAGAAGGCGATAAATGATTGGAAGCGGTTGTGAATAAATATATTATAAGACAGCACCGTTTTTAATTTGAATTTTTCCAAGTATTGCTGCTGGGCTGTGCCGTCCAAGTAAAGGTATATCTTTTCCCAACACATTATGTTCAAACAAATGTTATATTTAACGATTCGGTCGACTGCTCTCAGCGATTCCACTGGATGCCTGATGCGCAGCTGACTTACTGCTGACTTGGAACCCATTGGTCTCCTGAGTATACGGAACATGGAAACGATGTACTTATACGCTGGTTCCTTTCCTTGCAGACAACAGCTTTTATATTGCCTAATTGAGAGCAGGGTGAGGCAGATGTTTTGAAGTAACCAGCTTCTGCACCAAACAATGCCTCATGGTAACCACACTCACGTCCAAATCCGAAAGGAGGGTAGTCAACGAAATACAACACTTACAGCTGAAAACACGTTTCTCACGAACATCAGTGTACAGCCAGAACCAAATTGAACTGCTGGGCGGAGCGTGCAGGTAATTACACAAACAGTATATTCCAGAACGCTGATTTTATACAAACATCGAGTATTTCAGAATATACAAACATTACATAGATATTTCAAGAAGCTTCCACACACTATAAATGGTAGATAGCAATTAGTTGCTATCAGTCGGGTTTGAACTGGCAAGCCACAGCACGCTAGCCAACGAAGAGAACCGCTACGCCACACTGCTTAAACCACAGCTACGGCAATAAACATGCGAAGATTCCATTATATCCGGTATCCTGGATGTTTTAGCACCACCATTTCAATTTAGAAAATGAGAGTTCGATTTTACATCTTGAATTTACAATGAAAGGGAGAACGGAGAGGAGAATGGGAAGTAGCGTTACGGGGAGGATAAATGACTTGACCTACCGTGAATGGGTCTGAGAAAGGGTTCGACGCTCATGATACCGACATTGAACAGAACTTACTGCCTGAACCACAAAACCACTTTTGTGAACTACAAAGATATGGTAGTTCTCACATGCAACACGTTCACTCATACGATCGCCGCCCTTGTGGCCTCTACTATTGGCAAGTAGGCCCGATTCGGTGTGGTACTATTGGAAAGCTGCTTCAGATGTGATATACACTACTGGCAATTAAAATTGCTACACCACGATGATGACGTGCTACAGACGCGAAATTTAAGCGACAGTAAGAAGATGCTGTCATAACCAATTGATTATCTTTTCAGAGCATTCACAAAAGGTTGGCGCCGGTAGCGACACCTACAACGTGCCGACATCAGGAAAGTTTCCAACCGATTTCTCATACACAAACAGAGTTGACCGGCGTTGCCTGGTGAAACGTTGTTGTGATGCCTCGTGTACGGAGGAGAAATGCGTACCATCACGTTTCCGACTTTGATAGAGGTCGGATTGTAGCCTATCGCGATTGCGGTTTATCGTATCGCGACATTGCTGCTTGCGTTCGTCGAGATCCAATGACTGTTAGCAGAATATGGAATCGGTGGGTTCAGGAGGGTAATACGGAACGCCGTGCTGGATTCAAACGGCCTCGTATCACTAGCAGTCGAGATGACAGGCATCTTATCAGCATGGCTGTAACGGATCGTGCAGCCACGTCTCGATCCTTGAGACAACAGATGGGGACATTTATAAGACAACAACCGTCTGCACGAACAGTTCGACGACGTTTACAGCAGCATGGACTATCAGCTCGGGAACCATGGCTGCGGTTACCCTTGACTCTGCATCACAAACAGGAGCTCCTGCGATGGTGTACTCAACGACGAACCTGGGTGCACGAATGGCAAAACGTCATTTTTTCGGATGAATCCAGTTTCTGTTTACAGCATCATGATGGTCGCATCCGTGTTTGGCGACATCGCGGTGAACGCATATTGGAAGCGTGTATTCGTCATCGTCATTCTGGCGTATCACTCGGCGTGATGGTATGGGGTGCCATTGGTTACATGTCTCGGTCAACTCTTGTTCGCATTGACGGCACTTTGAACAGTGGACGTTACATTTCAGATGCGTTACGACCAGTGGCTCTACCCTTCATCAGCAGGATAATGCACGACCGCATGTTGCAGGTCCTGTACGGGCCATTCTGGATACACAAAATGTTCGACTGCTGCCCTGGTCAGCACATTCTCCAGATCTCTCACCAGCTGAAAATGTCTGGTCAATGGTGGCCGAGCAACTGGCTCGTCACTATACGCCAGTCACTAGTCTTTATGAACTATGGTATCGTGTTGAAGCTGTATGGGCAGCTTTACCTGTACACGCCATCCAAGCTCTGTTTGACTCAATGCCCAGACGTATCAAGGGCGTTATTACGGCCAGAGGTGGTTGTTCTGGGTTCTGATTCCTCAGGATCTATGGACCTAAATTGCGTGAAAATGTAATCACATGTCAGTTCTAGTGTAATATATTTGTCCAATGAATACCCGTTTATCCTCTGCATTACTTCTTGGTGTAGCAATTTTAATGCCCAGTAGTGTATTTAAGTTAGACGAAGATAGAGAAGTCAGTCGCATCAAGCTGCAGACTTTATTCTTATGTTTTATTTTTTTGAGTAGTAAACTCACATAGAATATCGCTGGGTAGAGTAAAGTGAGCTAGGAAATATCTGCCTTACATAATGAGGTTGGTATCAGAATATACTCACGGTATAACGTAGAAAATAGTACAATATTCACTCAGAAGTGATGAAACGATAGGTCGCAGCTGTGAAGAAAGGAGTCTGATACGTATTCTGCGATATAACGAATGTATTTTGGGATTTTAGTATCTTCCTGATACGTGAATTCATGACACTAAAACGAACAAACGCTCTATAAAGTGATTTAACTTCGAATGTAAGAAACCATGGTGATTTAACAAACATAGAAATTTTGAATGGCATTTCACGACCATTTGCACCGAATGACTGATTGCAATGTTCATGTGTTGTACAGAAAGGATTTTCTCTCTATTACTCCACTGCATGGTATGGTACCGAAACTAACTGGACGAAAATTCGCATTCTGCAGTTATACTTCATTCACTGCCATTAACATCGCTTGTGAAGTAAACAATTTTAATTAGTCATATAACATTACGGAGCATCTGATTAAAACGCCAATTATAACAGCATGTTAAATTATCCGTAGCCACGAGCTAAATTTCGTAATTTCAGGTACTGCAGACATTAGCTTCGCAATGATATTTTAGTTAAGTGCGCTCAGGCTGTAATTTTCATCATAGATTTTTCTGTATAAAAATTATTCCTGTCGTATATTTGAGGCATTATTATACATTTCACTTCTTCATCAGACGGTATATGTTTTTTATTCAGATTTCTCCTTTTTGGTATCAGAAAAGTCCGAGACGTTTTCTGTCGTTTGCCCTCACTCGCATTTTAATCACTTTTTTTCCTGAAAAACAAAAAAATAATACATTTACGACGTGGAGAGCGTCATCTGTATCATCTCGGCAGACATTCAAATAAGGGATTAATTTTCAGGTCTAACAGTTATTTTAAAATCAGATCCAGTTTTACCAGAAAATGACCTAGTAGGATATAGCATAACATCAAGACCAGGAATCTAACAAACACCATACTACGCTGCTAGCCACAATCAGAATCGATGCTAACGACGTTGAATGAAACTGTATTACATTATGGAGGGATATTACAGACAAACAGAAGGCGGTGATATTACATAGCTCCGTCAATTTGTCTTGTTAAAGGCTATAAGCGGACGGGCGAGAAGGAAAAGTAATAGTGAAATACATCTTTACACCATTGTCATACAAAAAATGTCGTGTGACTAGTGCCCCTCATCGGGTAGACCGTTCGCCGGGTGCAAGTCTTTCTATTTGACGCCACTTCGGCGACTTTCTCGTCGACGGGGAAAAATGATGATGATGATGGCAACACAAGCCGCTGATATATTCTTGCAAAAGGTGTTTTTCAAAGTCTTTGTACCGCAAAAACTATTTCAAGAACAAAAGGGTAATAAAGTTATACTACAAAGTAGTTCATTCTTTTGAATGAGCTTTTGCAAAGGAGCTTTTACTCAAACTGATAGAATTACTCCTACGAACGCTGTAACATGATAAGGTAACATACAGCCTTACGCCTCAGTATGTGGTAGCGTGTATGAGTCTAACCCATGTTGGACATTACATTTACTTCCATATCACAGCATTTAATATTATCATCGTACACTAGAGTTCCATCGCCCTAAGACAATGCGGCAGTATACGCTGTGAGCATCATATAATAATTGCTCCTATACGCAGTTTTTGGAATAGAACAAATCCAATAGCAAATTGTTGGATTTTGTCATGTAGTTAAAACTGACGTGGCGACATTTTTGGAATGATTAGTCTTTGTCGAACTTATGATGTGTAATAATGAATAGCTTCCACGTCATGAATTCAGTGTTGCTTTACAGTAGCCGTAGTCTCTATTTGACATACTTCTACTTGTCCAGGATGATCGTGGCTGGTCATGTCTACGATTGATGCAATAAACGGTATACAAACTCCAAACGGACAAGAATAAATGAGGAAAGAAGCTGTGTCTGTTTTAAGAAAACTTTATTCACAAGGAAACTGTTGTGTCTAGGAATCCTGCCTACTCGGTTCGCTAGGCAAACCATCAAACAACTCGTATTAATGTGTTTTATTACAATCAAGAAAATTACAGTACTTAACTCTGATATGTGTCACAAGCAAAGGGCGACAAGCAAAGTAATTCAGTTTTCTTCAGAATATATACTCACAAGTCTGTGCTACATATAGATTGATAGCGAAGTTGCTAACGTTGATGTTGCTATCAAAGCGGCCCATGTTGGCGCTGCCATCCAAGTACATTCCATCAGTGAGGTGCGGCTCTTCACCTAGGGAACGCTGCCGTCGCTTTGGCATCCTGGCGGGAGTCGGTCAGCGTGCGATTGGCTGACTTCTCACAGCCTCCTGTTCCCTGTCGTTCCCGACTCGCGTGCCGCTGCTTGAGTTTGCGCCATAACATTCCTCCCCCCTCCCCCCCCCCTCCAAAGAGACGGACCGTCGTCATATATGGAGCAGGCTAACCCTGGGGGGGGGGGGGGGAATGGGGAGGAGGCAGAAGCGTGGACGCTCTGAGGGACCGAATGACAGGAAGCTGCGGCTGCAAGGGATGTCAGACTTCTTGTCGCACCCCGCCATCCGACCTTCGCTCCAGTGGAAACGTCCCCAGCACGCCCAGAAACGCACACGTCCACCACGTGAGGCCCATACCAAGCAGTAGAAGGCGTCGGCGGCTGAGGCATGGGCGGGCCCAGCTCTATCGGTAGGACGAGAGGAGGCGGAGGAGGCGAAGGATCCATGGGGTCGTCCCGCGGTGTCGTGATGACACCCTCTGGCGGCTGCTGTGGACGCCCAGTCCTCGGAATCCGTGAATCTGGGCCTGAAATGAGATACATGCAAGTCAATGAAACATCTCGCCTCGAGCCCACCGTCTGCTGCCGCTAAAAACCCCGAAAACACACAATAAAGCGATACCTGCGGCGTTCCTCTGGTGTCGGATGGTGTGGAGGCTGGAGCAGGTGGAGCAGTGTCCAATGGCGGTGCCTGTGACGCAGTTCCACCGGCGACGTCCCTCTCGTGGATGCGAACGATAGGAGGTGAGAAACAGTTGCAGTGCTTGATCCCTGGTGTGTGCGTTACGAAGTGTGGCCATCTGCTGCGTGAAGGTTCTGACAAAACGTTCCGCTTCCCCGTTGGACTGTGGATGGGACAGTGCATTAGTTAGATGCTGTATGCCACTGTGTTTATTGAATGTTTCAAATACATGTGACGTGAACTGAGGGCCATTGTTCGACACTATGACTTCAGACAAACCTTCGCACAAGAAACAAATAACAAAGCCTGAATTGTGCTACGTCACGTTGTCAAGGTCATTGGAACAGAAAAAGGAAACTTGCTACAAGAATCTACCACAATCAACCAACGATTGCTCCAAAAAGATCCTGCAAAGTCTATGAGCACACGTTTGCTATGGTGATTGCGACATAGCCAAGCAAAAAATTTTTGTAACGAAACGGGGTGATTTTCCGCACATTCGTCATCTGTTCTACTTCCGTATCCATATTCTGCCAAGTACAAGGTCGACACACTAACTGTTTCGTATGAGCAATCCCCCAGTGTCTTTGGTGAAGTAACTGCAACACATCTTTTTGCAAGCTTTGACGATTAACACACGTGACTGTCCACTGTCATTTTGAACAAGAATCACACCTTACTGTAAAGCGAGTGAGCCGTGTGCAGCTCATGTTGGTGCCATTGGTAGGTTGGCATCGTGTAATAGGGATAGTGGCGTCTCGTTTCCTTTTCGTGTTTGCTGGCGCCACTACTTTTGCTAACGTTGTCTGTCTGCGACTCGCAGCAGCAGCACAACGTCAAGTGTTTTCCGGGTCGGGTGTGTCGGTAGTTCGGTTGGGACGGGGCGGGAGTGAGGTCCAGCAGCACGAAGACATGCCAGGACTGTTGGCGGCACGCAGGCACTGCCAGATTGAGGGAATGCAGTTGCGAGGACCATGACCTCGTTGTCCACCGGACCCAGGACGTTTGAGTTGAGTGAACATTAACCCAGTAGTGAAACATCCACTATTTTGAGATCGCGCCGTTTGTTTGCGCGTTGCTGCTCGCTGGGTCGCTGAGACGAAGAGCAACGAGTGGAATGTTAGAACTTGGCGAGATTAGTTAACTGTCCTCTGCTTCTTATTATTAATCACTGAATTCCTTGTGTTTATTGGTGAAGTTCAGCCAGTGGTATTTTTCTGCCTAGTGGCCGCTGGCGCCCAGTTATCTGCCCTGGAGGTTAGCATATTTTCGTGGCAGTGTACTTTTCCTCGCCTTACCGCTGCTGTCCGATAAGGAGCGTAGTTAGTCAGCCTCCTTGACAGTGGTTCGGATATTTTGATCTTTTGGACTACCTTGGTCGTAGTGGTTCCTCCTTCTTCTGGATGTTGTAAACACAGGATTCTGAAGACGCAGTGTTGCCCGCCGGTTCCGCCTTGCCTGGGTTATTCCATCGTTGTGTTGGTCACCAAAGGTTGGGTAGATTTTGCAAGAATGTTGGTCTGCGTTTAAACTGTCACTAGTTTGAGTTGCCATCCGGTTAAATCAATACAACTCTTAGCTGCCTGTCTCGTCAGTTACGAGGTTTACCGACTTTTCCCTGGTCGATCCTTGGAGCACTGACTGAGATCCATTTCTCCCTTGGTTTGATGATTTTGTAATGACTCTGTTTTCTTAAAAAAATATTTTAGTGTCTCTTGGAGAAGTTAACTGTTCGTATGATATGTTATCCAGGCCTTCAGCTCATAAGATGTTCTTAAGTTAATACTATTGGGGCCTTCAGCCGGCAAATACTTTGAATTTCTGGTCAATAAGGACTTTGGCTGTGAATGCAATTTGCCGAAAGAAATTTTTTAATTAGATATTGTCTCTTAATAGTGATTTTTGAAGATTGCGTTTAAAAATATTTTAATATCTCTTGGAGAAATTTAACTGTTCTTAAGAATTTTCTATCCAGGCCTTCATCCGCCAAATAATTTGAATTTCTGGTCAATAAGGCCTTCAGCCGTGGGGGCAACTTAATTAAGAATTTTTTTATTAGACGTTGTGTCTTGATTGTAAAATTTGATAATTTTTCGTTATGTCATTCTCATATGCAACTGGTTTCAAATAAAATGTACGTGATTTTTTTTAAGAAAAAGGAACTGAGGAACCAACAGTAACTGAGTAAGGCCCCGTCCACACAAATCCAGCCTTCCCTAAGTCCCATGTTTCAACGAGGCTATGACGACGTGCATAGTATCGTCGCGCTGCAGAGTTCTTTATGCTATGCAATGAGCGTGGCCGAGATGCGCGAATATATTTTAGCAAAATGTTCGAATCTGAATCAGTTTTCGTGGCCTGTGCAATTTTCCAATAGTTCAGAGATAGGACTGAAGCAATTCAGAATCGTGAGCATCGATGTGACAACAAGATGCTGCAGAAGCGTCAAAGTCTGTATGAAGGGCAATCGGAAGACGTGTTGAGCTTTCGGACGATACACATTCTAGTACTGGTATTGAGACAACAATTGTGGTGTCACCGCCAGACACCACACTTGCTAGGTGGTAGCCTTTAAATCGGCCACGGTCCATTATTATACGTCGGACCCGCGTGTCGCCACTGTCAGTGATTGCAGACCGAGCGCCACCACACGGCAGGTCTAGAGAGACTTACTAGCACTCGCCCAGTTGTACAGCCGACGTTCATAGCAGTGGTTCACTGACAAAATACGCTCTCATTTGCCGTTACGATAGTTAGCATAGCCTTCAGCTACGTCATTTGCTACGACTAGCAAGGCGCCATTACCAGTTATATTGAGCTTATTATACTTTTGTATCATCAAGAGCGATGTACTCCAATTATGGATTAAAGTTAAGTATTACATCATCTACGTACTTTATTTGCAATTCTCAAGACATTGTCCTGTTCCAGACCTCACGCCAGTCTGCGTGTAATTAAACGCGTGCATTTCGGCCTCCTCTAGCAACAGGGTGTTCGCTCTTCTGCCAACACTTCAACAATAAAGTCCATCTTTGCAATTTTTGGGCAGTTCGTACAGGAACCGGCTACATCGGATGAAACAAGGACAGCAATAGCTTGTGATCTGTTGCTAAATAGAATTTTCGGCCATATAAGCAGTGGTTGAATTTCGTGACACCATATACAGTAGTCAATGCCTCTTTCTCTATTTGTGAATAGTTGCACTGACCCTTGGACAACACTTTCGACGCGAAAGCAATAGGCGTGTCATTATGATCACAAATTCTGTGTGAAAGCACTGCACCGATTCCGTAAGAAGAAGCGCCAACTTGCAACGCAGCTGGTTTGACAGGATCAAAACGAAAAAAATAAAAGCATCGATCACTGAGCAATGCATCTTTAAGTTTTTGAAAGGTTTCTTGGCACTCATCTGTCCAAACGAAGGGGACGTTCTCGCATCGCAAGCGACGCAGTGGAGCTGCGGTTTGCCCAGTATTTGGTGTGCACCGAATATGATAGTTCATTTTCTATTACATCGCCAGAAACTGGCAGGTCATCTATCGCTAACAAATTTCACTGAAGAGGATGTAAACCTTGATTGTGTATAACACGACCAAGATATTACAACTCAAGATTAAAAAATCGCACATGTCCTGTCTTCACTTTAGTCCTGCATCACATAACATACGAAACAAAGCGCGCAAATTTGCAATGTGTTCTTTAGGTGTAGAACCTGTTACGACAGTATCGTCCAAATAATTTGAGCAGTTTGGTTTTTGAGCAGTCAGCTATTCCTAATACCGTAGGAAAAAGGCGCGTGCGGAAGCGCTACCAAAAGGCAAGGGCAAATATTTAAACAAGCCAAAATGAGTGTTCACAACGCACACGGTTTGAGATTCTTCATCTAGTGGTATTTGAAGATATGGGTCGTGCAAATAAATTTTCTAAAAATAGCGGCCAAGGCCTAGTCTGTGAATGAGATCCTCTGGGCGAGACAATGGATAAGTATCAATCACCGTTGGTGGGTTGACTGTAAAGTCAACACAGAGGCGAATGCGACCTGAAGGTTTGGCAAGAAAAACCGGTGGACTTACCCAATGAGCCGGCCGAAGTGGCCGTGCGGTTAAAGGCGCTGCAGTCTGAAACCGCAAGACCGCTACGGACGCAGGTTCGAATCCTGCCTCGGGCATGGATGTTTGTGATGTCCTTAGGTTAGTTAGGTTTAACTAGTTCTAAGTTCTAGGGGACTAATGACCTCAGCAGTTGAGTCCCATAGTGCTCAGAGCCATTTGAACCATTTGAACTCACCCAATGATTAGCTTGTATGGGCCCAATAGCTCCAATATCTTGCAGCTCTTTACGTTCAGCGGCCACTTTGTCCCGTAATGCAATGGGAACAATTCTGGCCCGGCAAAATTTCTGCTCAGCATTGTCTTTCATAGTAATATGTGCAACAATGTTATTAGCTTTTCCTAAACCTTCAGAAAAGTATCAGGGCATTCTTTCAGCTTCTTTGCTGTTGGCGTTGAATTTAGTCACTGACAACACATTGACCTGAATTTAAAAGCCAAACAGATCAAACGACTCAAGGCCAAATATGTTGTCACTTTCGCGTGATTGTAGCACAGTGAAAGTCACAGTTCGCTTATGGCAGCGATACATGGCAGGCAGAAACATTTTCTGAAAATGGGAATGTCTTGGCCTGTGCTACTTATACACAGGTGTGGGGAGCCTAACAGTTCATATGTGTTACAGTTGAGCAATGTTACACAGGCATCCGTGTCCAACTGAAATTTCACATGTTTTCCACTAAGAACCAAAAGTTTGTTGCACTGGCGTAGCACTGAAGAAACTGTTTACTTGCTAGTTTCGCAGTCTTTGAATACAGTCTTTGAATACACCGCATTGATTACATGGGCCTTGTGACCAGATTTTTGTGAGTGAGCAGAATTCTTACGTTTGTTCTGTCGCAAACATACAGATTGTACGTGACCTTTCTTGCAACAAGTTTAGGTCTATGCTTGTCTGGACGGACAATCCTGGCGTTTCTGCCACGAATAGCACCGAGGGCATTACTTAATTCTGTTCACTGGTGTGGCCTCCTGTTTAGAGAACTGTTTATGCGACTTGGCGCGCACGTGCTGTTGCTGCCTACTGGGCTGGTCGAGAGCAAGGGGCGACTCAACCCAACAAATAGGTGGCTGCTCAGATTTATTAGCCTATACGGCGCCTGAATCATACTGATCTAGAATTTGCACTATATGATGATATCAGTTTATATCAGTTAATTGTATACGATCACGTAACATCTGAACATAAAGCACCAGCCGCGCGGGGTAGCCGTGAAGTCAAAGGTGCTTTGTCACAGTTCGCGCGGCTCCCCCCATGGAGTTTCGAGTCCTCCCACGGGCATGGGTGTATGTACTGTCAATGTCAGTTAGTTTAAGTTAATTTAATTAGTGTGTAAGCCTAGGGACCGATGACCTCAGCAGTTTGGTCACACAGAACCTTACCACAAATTTCCAACTTTATAGAGCACCACAATCACACTTGAATCTGCATTTCCTCGTCATAACCTGCAAATCTCTTACCCACTCGCGATGAATTTGTTCTGACTTTTTCTTGAAATGCTAGAATTGATACCTTACTGCCACACATTCACTTGTTGTTGCTAATATTTAGTTAGAGAATCCACAACGTGATGATAGGAAACTTCCCTAAGAGTGGCTTTAGGGAACAATTTCTGAATGAGGCGACAGAATGCGCTTCCTGCCAATGACAAAAAGTAATGTAATTTCACAGTAGCTGATACTTTGTGAGCACTGATGTCGGCTTCATACTGTTGCAGCCACTCGAGCCATTCATCTTATTCTTAGTTAAACCGGTGAAAATGTGGTATGCCACTCGGAGCTACAGTTGTTGCATGCTGCGCAGCGTTCGTTGCTTGGTTTGTGAGTAACTGCTGTGCCGTATTGAAAAGGGCTGCAATCTGCTGCACCTGCAACTGAAACACCTGCGTTAGCCACGATGCATCCATCACTTGCACCTGAACGCCATTACAGGGGGTGGAAGATGTGGGTTGTTCATTTTGAAACAGGAAATTGCAATAAACAAAGAATGCAAGCAATAAAAAGAAGCACACAAGCCCGCCTGAAAACACTTATTAGCAAAGACACCAGAAGAGACACTGCCAAAACGGGTAAAAACACCCCTGCAAAGAAAAGACAATTAGGAATTAAGGCGCCAGCAAAAGACAAAAGCCCACGACAAAAAATTCTGTGGCAGCAGGTTGCCCTGGGTTCACCTCATCGCCAATGTTATTCTTCAATCCTCGCCGTTAATATACTACTGGCCATTAAAATTGCTACACCTCGAAGATGACGTGTTACAGACGCGAAATTTAACCGACAGGAAGACGACCCTGTGATATGCAAATGATTAGCTTTTCAGAGCATTCACACAACGTTGGCGCCGGTGGCGACACCTACAACGTGCTGACATCAGGAAAGTTTCCAACCGATTTCTCGTACACAAACAGCAGTTGACCGATGTTGCCTGGTAAAACATTCTTGTGATGCCTCGTGTAAGGAGGAGAAATGAGTACCATCACTATCTACAGCTGTCCTATCAACCTCACCCCACCGTCAAGTACCTTGGCGTCACTCTTGACCGTCGCCTTTCCTGGTCCCCCCATCTCCAGACAATTCAAGCCAAGGCACGCACCCGACTCCACCTGCTCAAACACCTCTCTGGCCGCACATGGGTTTTGGACCCCTCCACTACCCTTCACACTTATAAATCCCTCATCCACCCCATCCTCTGTTATGCCCATCCCGCCTGGACCTCTGCCCCTCCTACCTGCTACAAGTCCCTTCAAATCCTGGAACGCCATGTGCTCTGCCTCATCTATCACATCCGCCTCCCATCGCCCACGCGGCTCCTCTACGACTTAATTCCTTTCCCACACCTCCTTCTCTTCCTTGAACGAATATGGATCCTTTACACCTCCTGTAAACTTGTTCCCCATCACTCACTTGTCTCTCCCATCCTTTCCCACCCCAGTCCACTGCTACGCATGTACTCCTATATCCCGCCCACTCTGCATCTTACCAATCTCCATACCCTTGCCCACTCTCCTCTCTCCCCCCCCCTCACCTCCTTTCTAACACTGGCGTCCACCTCACCTCCCTCTCACCCTCCCCTATTCCCTGTGGCAGTCCCCCCTCTCTTTTCGTGTAATAGTGTGTGCAGTGCACCGAAGATGATCGTCAATATTTTCTGTGCAGTGTTTCTCCATTCCAGTGAAATTGTGTCTCTTCAGAGTCCTCCATCGTTCGACAGTGTACTCATTGTGCCTTCGTGTACAGTTTCACTTGCTTATGAAATTTAGTTTGAGCGTCTTATCATTACGTATGTCACCTGCTTTTCCATTTTCATATTTTTCTGTATATCTGATTGCATTTTATCTGTTCTCTGGTTTTCTGTGGGCGAAGAGCGGCGGAGATAGACATCTGCCGGCCTACCGAGTGTACAAGGTTTTAAAATAACAATAAAGGAAAAGAAAACAGTACGACATGATGAACTCCGTCTTTTAGACTTATCGCAGATCAGTTTCCCGTTTTGTGGCAAATCGGAGTTGTTTGTGTGTGTGTGTGTGTGTGTGTGTGTGTGTGTGTGTGTGTGTGTGTGTGTGTGTGTGTGTGTAGACGTCTGATATGAGTCTGCTTCGCAGATTTTCAGTGCTGTGTAGTCTGGTTCCACTGTAGGCTACTTTTTGTTTTCAGAACGATTAATCCTACTAGCTCAGATATTCGTGGTATAACTGTAAATCCAGTTGCCTTTTTCTCCCTGCAGCGTGATTTCATTTGTGTTACAGACAAATTTCGCTTTTTATGTTACAGGCATTTTCGGTGTATTTAACCTGGAATAACATAGTTTTGTTTCGACATGTGCTATTTCGAAATCTTGAGAAAAGTTTCGTACCATAAATTTTTACGTGAACGAAATTTAACTAGCAGTTACTCTTTTCTACCTGTTTCTCCTGCCTACACCTGCGCTTCCTCTCATATACGCTCATAGATTAAAGGTGGCCGACTCCATCTCAAAAAGTGTCCTTCCTGTGGGGCAGCCACGACCACACAAGTCCATTGGGTTCACCACCGGTTTCAGAATACTTCCATCATCTGTAATAAAGAAAATATTGAGTCACACAAAATAGTTGGAGTTTTTATTTTCCGCCGTTTCTGCCTAAAAAGTTTACTAGTCGCATGTCCGATTAATGCCGAACCTGCGGTACTGGTCGTTAGCGCCCTCGATGCTCACGGGTTGCAAGTAGTTCCCGTCAGCACAGTTTTCCTGTTAGTGTTCCCGATGGGGTGGGACGGCGGAACCGTTTTTATGGAATTTATGTTAGTAATTCCACCAAACATGTGTTTTCTGTTTTCTTACGTATTATATATTTCTGGTGACTTTGGGTGCCCGCTCGTAATGTCGGTTTTTCGAATTTTGCTTGGTTCCCCCGGTTTCTCTTTTGACACGGAACTTTTCAACCACGACAACATTGGGGTGAAGATAGCCTCAAGTGGTTAAGTTATTTTATTTGTAAATAACGTTCTCTTCTTTCTTTTAATTTAATTTACAAACTGTTAGCTGTATAGTTTAGTTGTTGTTTTTACTTAACGCTTCAGGATACCCTCCTAGTGTGTTGTTACACAAAAGTTACCTTATTAAAATTGACGCAGGATGAAGGAATTTTAAGTGTTCCAATATATAAGCAATACAAAGTTGTTAATTCAGGAACTGCTATTTGGTTTATTCTTTTTTACAAAAGCCTCCATGGTATTCACGTTGGGACCTTCAAGTTTTATATTTTTCGCACTTTGATTTTGAGTCTGATAATGCTTAGAAAAGTTTCACTACTAATCTGACAAAGATTGCTACTTTTATCTTACGGCAACAGTGAGCAAGTTAGTCATTATCGCTGTACATCACTTAGAGTGACTTCCCTTGGTAGTTTATATAATTGTTGCCAGTCAATCGTTTGTACCTTTCTGTTTCCAAACAACCACATTCCAAACAGGGGGACACAAAGTGTTTGACGCAGAGCATACTATCTCAAGATTCGCCTCATCTTCACTGTACAGCCGTATTATCAGATTCGGAATTTAGACTGTATGTAAGATCATTGTCTGAATTCCGTTAACACGAGGCGCACATGTTGCATATCGCATCCTGCAGGAGTAAGGCACAACAGACTGATCAACTAACCACATGTGGAAATATGAAAGGCAGAGGGTGTTGTATTTAACGTTGGAAAAATCTGAAAGCATTTAAAAATTAACGAATGTCACGTGAAATGATCATGGTGAGCATTAACAGAAACTAGTTTGGTTGATAGGAACGACGCATTTGCATCAAGTCGGGCATACGAATAACAAACTTCTTGAGCAGAAGCTGACCAATCAAGATAAGAGCAAATTACAAGCGAATTGTCTTCGATGCCCAGAAATTCTTTGACAGTTTCTGTGAAGAAATTCAGCATCGCGTGAGATCATCAGAATAGGGCAGAGTGCTCGATTATCTGGTAGTTACCGCTCATCGGATAGTAAGGTTTCTAATCAAGTAACGTCTGCATTCTATCGGAGGTGGCAGGAACTGTTAATTATAGGTCCGTTGAGAGGCCGTTTTTAGTTTTGCCGCCGTACGAAGCATGCTTTCTGGTGAAGTGGTTGCGTGAGTGAATTCTGAGTTTGGAAGTATTCTGCAGAGTTCACTGTACTCACAGACACCGACTAGGTGTAAGTTTATACGGTTTTATGTTATACCGGGTGATCAAAAAGTCAGTATAAATTTGAAAACTGAATAAATCACTGAATAATGTAGATATAGAGGCACAAATTGACACACATGCTTGGAATGATATGGGGTTTTATTAGAAACAAAAGTATACAAATGTTCTAAAAATGTCCGACAAATAGCGCTTCATCTGATCAGAATAGCAATAATTAGCATAACAAAGTAAGACAAAGCAAAGATGATGTTCTTTACAGGAAATGCTCAATATTTCCACCATCATTCCTCAACAATAGCTATAGTCGAGGAATAATGTTGTGAACAGCACTGTAAAGCATGTCCGGAGTTATAGTGAGGCATTGGCATCGGATGTTGTCTTTCATCATCCCTAGAGATGTCGGTCGATCACGACACACTTGCGACTTCAGGTAACCGTAAAGCCAACAATCGTACGGATTGAGGTCTGCGGATCTAGGAGGCCAAGCATGACTAAAGTGGCGGCTGAGTACACGATCATCATCAAACGACGCGCGCAAGAGATCTTTCACGCGTCTAGCAATATGGGGTGGAGCGCCATCCTGCATAAACATCTTACGTTCCAGCAGTTGTTTATGAGACAGCCTGGGGATGATGCGATTCTGTAACATATCGGCGTACCTCTCACCCGTCACGGTAGCAGTTACAAAACCAGAATCACGCATTTCCTCGAAGAAAAAAGGCGCGATAACGGTAGATGCGGTAAATCCAACCCATACCGTGACTCTCTCGTCGCGCAATGGAGTTTCCACGACAGTTCTAGGATTTTCGGTAGCCCAAATTCTGCAGATGTGGGCGTTGATAGACCCTCGGAGCGTGAAATGAGCTTCGTCGGTCCAAAACACGTTACTCAACCAGTCGTCATCTTCCGCCATCTTTTGAAACGCCCACACCGCAAATGCCCTCCGCTTCACTAAATCGCCAGGTAACAGTTCATGATGCCGATGGATTTTGTACGGATAGCATCGGAGGGTACACCTAAGTTCCAGCCAAACAGTAGTGTATGGAATGCCGGTGCGACGTGCGACTGCACGAGCGCTGACTTCTCCGTGCGTAGATGAACCCGCTACAGTCTCCATTTCTTCCGGAACTGTCTCAGCAGCATTACGCCTTGTGCTCGGTCGGACACTACGGGGTCTATCGTCTAAACAACCCTTGGCTTCGAACTTCGAAATCATTCTCGCCATAGCTGCAATTGTCAACGGACCTTTACCCGTTCGAATCCACTTCCTATGGCGATAGGATCGTAATGCTGAACTAGCACATTCCCCATTATGATAATAAAGCTTCACAAAAAGCGCCTATTCAGGTAACGTCAACATGCTGCGACTGCTGGCGCATCTGATTCTCTCTCTCATTACAGATCCTTTTATACACGACTGTGATGCGCAGTCACTGAAGTTTGGCTGTACAGCGCCATCTGTCGCACATTTTGTGAACTTTATCTTTTATTTTTTGGTTCTAAAAAAACCCCATGTCATTCCAAGCATGTGTGTCAATGTTTACCTCTCTATCTACATTATTCCGTGGTTTTCAAATTTATACTGATTTTTTAATCACCCGGTATGTGGTGGGAAAGCTTATAGTTTCCAGCTCTGAACAGTAGTTCGAAATGTGTTTCTTGAATACCGTCTTTGTTATATGCTGGTGTTTCCTTTGAAGCATGGGTACCTTTTCTTGGATAGTGGGAGTGTTCTAATTATCTGATATCCGATAGTTGACTTAACTTTTCTTTATTTAAGTTATATTTCTGTTGTAGATACTGTCGAAAGCAATCGATAAAAGGAAGCAATGGGATCCGCAAGCAATGTTAGAAGCAGGAAATGCCGTTAGAGGGAAGGAATGTGGGTATTTGAAAGCAGAAAAAATCTAGAGGTGGACAAATCAACCATAGAAGACTATGAAAATAACAAAACTGAAAATGTTGAAAGTTTGGTTAACAAAAAACCAGGAACATATTGCGTGTTAGCAGATTACTTGGAAGAAGAATTGGTATGTTATTGTAAAATAGTGGAAGATAAGTATTTTGGGTTACGGTCATGAGACGTAACGCAATTTGCTTTCCAATAAGCAGTGAGAGCAGCGCGGGATAGCCGCGTTGTCTGAGGCGTCTTATCATGGTCCGCGTGGCTCCCTCCGTCGGAAGTTCGAGTCCTTCCTCGGGCATGGGTGCGTGTGTATCGTCCTTAGCGTACGTTAGTTTTAATTAGATTAAGTAGTGTGTAAGCTTGGCGACCGATGAGCTCAGCACTTTGGTCCCATAAGACCTTACCACAAAATTTCAAATTTTAGCAGTGAGAAACGACATCGAACGTCCGTTCGGGCTTTCAAAAGGAGCTGCGGGAAAAATAGCTCAGAAATTTTATAATACGTCATCCCTGTCTTAGTTTAAGAAGACGAGAGTGGCTAGAGATAAAAGTTTTTCAAATAAAATCGTTGATTATTTTTTCGACCTTCTGGAACCTGAGCTAGAAAATATCGGTATCAATTGTGCCAAAGTGTTTAACGTACATGAAACAGGAATAACTTTTTTTCAAAATTGATGTATAAAAGTTATTAGTTTAAAGGGCAAAAAGCAAGTAGGAAGTTTTTCATCACAAGATAGTGGGACCCTGATGACACTGGTAAATTGCGTGAGAGCAGCTGGCATGTTTTTTCAGCCGCCGATTGTATTTCCTCGTAAAAATATGAAAGCGGAATTGTTGAATGGTTGTCCTCCAGGAACAATTGTAGGCTGTCAACCCTCAGGATGGATTCAGGTCTATATTTTTACAGAATGGTTGAAGCACTTACAGTTTACAAGATCGTCTACCGACAGCCCATGATTGAACTAGCTCGGAAACATGGTGTAATAATCGTGTGTCTACCACCACACACAACATACGAACTCCAGCCATTAGATGTAGCATTCATGGGACCATTCAAAACATATTACAGCCCAAAAATAGAGTCATAAATATCTAACCATCCCTTTAGGGCTGTTACAGCGTATCAAGTCGGTGAATTGATGGGGAAGGCATATCCTAAGTGCGCAAATCTTGAAATTGCTATTAGTGGTTTCAAAAAATGCGGCATAGTCCCGTTTTACAGGAATGTTTCTTCAGAAGTGCACTTTATCCATTTGGGAGATGGGCGCGAAAATAATCCTGACAATGATCCTGAACATCTGTAGCCCAGCCAAACGAAAACAAATGTTTCAATATTCCAAGTGCGTCCACATCCAACAGTCAACTAAACAAATGCGATAGCACGTCCCACCGGTAAAGCCGGTAGAATCACTAGCTCTCGTTTCAAGAAATCGCTTGAAGAAAAGTTGAAAGGCCCAACAGATAAGCCCCGGCCTAAACCAGGTACATCAAACACAACACCATCCAGAGCCCTGCCAGAACGTTCATCTTCGGAAAGGTCAATAGCTGCATCATTAAGAACGCCTGCAACAAGACAGAAAGAAGGAAATAAAAGGCAGCGTTACTCATATTCCTCCTCATCTGAGGATGACTGTGCTCCTCACGTCTCCACTGATGACGAAGTCAGTGCGGATGAGGAACGCCTATATTGCAATCACGGTTGTAAATTAGACCCAAGTGGCGAACAGTGGATCCGTTACACAAAATGCCTTCGATGGGGGCATGAACTGTGTTCTGGCGTTGCCATGAAGGGACGGACAACATTTGTATGTGATCATTGTAATAAATTAAGCGAGTAATGCACGATAAACAAATGAAAAACGTTTTTATGGTGTGTAAGTAAGAATTTTGTATGTTATTTATTAAAAGTACTTGAAAGATAAAGTATGTTTCTTCTTATATCGAATTGTACTTAATCCTGAGTACTATCTGATAATAGCAAATCCCAATTTAAAAACACCGAAATACTCATAAATCACATAATGTACAATTTGTGACCAAAATAATACAAATAATGAAAACCAAAATATATTTTATTGGAATGCTTGTGGCATGTGAAAGTATATTATATTTTAACATAGCATGAAACAAAGTACGTCAAATATGATCATAAAGAAAAGTATCCGACAATCGGGACCTCTCCCTTACTTATTGGTGACTGTGGCTACAACATCAGTATAGCTTTAGTGGAGTCTGATGTTAGATATAACCTTTCACATGAGGTGTCACTGCCAAGCAACATGGCTCTATGAAACTTGGGCCATGACTAGAGAGAACAGATACGGAGTGGTACAGAAAGCAACTGAAAGAAATTCTTAATGAGACAAATATTCGTAGACAGTAATTACACTGTAATCACCGCTGTTGATGATGGTCACCTGGATATCATGAAGGGCAGGAATTGGTCCTTAACAGGGCGCGTGATAACCACGGACGGCAGAGACTGCTCTGGAAGTGATACCATGCTGGCCACGAAGTTGGTAAGAAGTGTCTTTCGAGTGCTTGTTCTGTCTAATGTTAAATTTTAACAATTTAGGGAAAGATAGGTAACTACTTTTTTGTAAAGAAGTAATGTTAAGCTGCAGACAGACACAATTAAAAGACAATGACATGAAGCTTTCGGCCACAGCCTTCATCAGCAAAAAAGAAACACAAAGCATTCATACACCAGAGCAAGCACACCTCATGCACACATGACCGCCACCTCGAGCATCTCGGACCAGAACAAGCAGCAATCTGGAGGGGCCGGGGAAGGGGAAGGTATGTAGTGCACGGGTGGGGAGAGAGACGATCAGTGTGTGGCGGAGTGAGCAGGGCCTAGATTGTCAACAGGTGCATTGTCAGGAGGTTGGGTGGCAGGGAGGTGGCAGAGAAAGGAGCAAACGTGGAGAGGAGCGGGAAAAATGGGCGGGTGCGTTGGCAGAGAGCGAAAAACAAAGAGGATGGAAGACGAGAATTGGGGGGGGGGGGGAGATGGCAGGACTGGAAACGGCTGGGTGGAGTGTGTGTGTGGACAGTATGTTATGGTAGATTGAGGATGGGATAATTACTGTTGTAAGGATAACACCCATTTGTGAAGTTCAGAAAAGCTGTGTTCGAGTAAGAATTTCAATGACTGCTTCACCACCCTAGCAATCTAAATGCTGCCCTCCAACATTAGCTGTTCTGAACTGGGCTGATGAGAGGTATCTTTACAACACATTCTCCACTTCTGTAGCTATCCCAGCCCTAACCTAGAATAACGTACTTTCCCCACACCTTCCAACGAACAGTTCCCATCTCCTCTGTCCTATTATCTCCTCCCCAAAGTCGACCCCACCCTCTTTTTTTCCGCTCTCTGCCAATGTACCTGCCCATCTTTTCCCACTTCTTTCCTGTTTCGCTCCTTTTTCCCCCACCTCTCTTCCCCACAACCTCCTGACACTGTTCGTGTTGGCATTCTAGTCCCTGCAGACTCTGCGAGACAACATTCGTCTCTCTCGTCACCCAGACACTACCATTCCTTCCCCTTTTCCGCCCCCTCCAGACTGCTGCTTGCTTTACACATGATAGCTGCATTACAGCCTGAAATGCTGGAGGTGGCGGTCATGTGTGCATGAGGTGTGTTTGCTTGTGTGTATGAATGGTTTGTGTTTCCCCTTTGCTTATGAAGGCTATGGCCGAAAGCCCTATGTAAGTGTCTTTTAATTGCGCCTGTATGCAGCTTGTCTTCTTTATGTTAAGTAGCAACCTGTCTTTTCCTACATGGTTGACATTCCTACCTGGAGTTTTCATTGTTTAACATATATTTAATAATTGCATTTCGCTGGCCTCGTTCTGTTTATACTTATACTTGTATTTTGGCGAAGTTGTTCTCTTCTTATTACATTAAAATTTTCTGAAGTCCTTCTTGAAGACCTGCAGCAACAGTAATGTTACCCGTTTTGACTTTATTTTATTTTGGAATTTAAAATTTACATTTTAATTTAAAGAATTAACTGAACACTAAGAGTGCTGTACAGCAAGTGCCATGTGTTGGTTGAAGGTACTTTTCTTAATCATTGTGGCTAACAGCTAATGTAGTTGCATGAGTTACAAATGAAAAAAGATTTTATTGAAACATCCTGCCGCTTTCATTTCAGGAACTTTGTTTTCTAGCTTGACCATCTCTAAGAAGAATTTTCATTCGTCTTGCGGAAGGGGATTCGAAATTGAAACGAAGAGTTTGGTACGTTTTTTTTGACATTTGTACAGAATTTATTAAGGCAATGTTTAACTGTTAAAATGTTTCTGTTTCATTGTGGTGGACTTCTTTTTAGATCCAGTTGTAAGATTATTTTGTGTTTGTAGCGTTCTCAGTCACGTAAGCCAGAAGTGCCCTCGGGATATCAATGTGCACGGGGAGTCCGATCAAGCATAGGCAGTCCGACCAAGGCACTGTAGCTGGACTGTGTCTTCACTTGTGGTGCTTGTTAGGAAAGACGATTGATGCCATGGACAAATCCGCTGGTGCTGTGAGAACCTCTCGTGCTGCATCCTTCACTGTTTTGGGCGTACTGCATGACCTTCGATTGTTAGAGGCCGATAGTAAAAATCCGTCCTCTATACAGGCATTTATAGAGAAGATTGTTTTGATAGAGAGGCTCCTCGCCTTCCTGAAGTAGCAGCGACGTAGGAGAAGGCAGATGACATTATTGGGGAAATTACTGGAAGGCGGGAGGGTTATTCTAGCCAGTTCGAGAAGCTTCCCAACCCCGCTTTCCCAATAATTCTGTGGACAGGAGCTTTCCATTGATGATTATATATAGTACAAAAAGGTTATTGTGGCTCAACGTTAAACTGGAAGAGCAGGCGGTCGTCTTTGAAATTTCTGGCACAAAGACTTGCGTGCAATTTATCCACTAACACATGGGCGCTTAAGCCATTTTGTAGCCTAAGTAATGCAATTAAAATTGTGTTTAGCGGATCTCCGCGAGATAGTTGTGGAGCACTGTCTCGGTTTACGTCGCAGAGAGGACTTAGCTGTTGTTTCTTGCAGGGTGGATGCCACTGATGAAGCATTTGCAGATTGTGTCAAAAGGGTGAAGGTAGCCCACCCAGATCACCCTAAGACCTCAGAAACAGCCGCCATCCACTGTAGTTTGGAAGGGATGTATGCAACTGATCGCGGGTTGTCTTTAATGAGAAATCAACATGGGTAAAATGCTTGTTATCGTTGACAAAATTAGATATTGTTAAGAAAAAAATGGGTCGGCTTCGTGGTTTAGACAGCACAGGGAATCATTGCGGCATCCTGACGTCGGACCTAAGGGGCGTAAAGTAAAGCCGTGGTGTAGTTTCAGGTGTGGGAGTGCTGAACACTTAGTAAGGCAGTGGCGAGTAGTGCGCGAACGTGACGCGAATTCATGACGCCAGGCATTGCAGCAGGGACCAAAAATTCCCACCCAACGGTTGGGTGCCGTAAGGTGTGTGCTGTCAGAGGAGTGCAGTTGCCCTCAGAGTGTGCAGGTGTCCGTATGGAGTCAGTGTGCGCCTTGCTGGATTCCGGAAGTCAGTGTCCCCTTAAATGGTTTTGATTGGTTTGAGGTTCAAAAGCATCTGACGGAGCTTGTCCCAGTTACAGCCAGGGAGTGAGGGGTGTTGCACCACTGCTTGGGACGCATCTGGAAAAACCGAATCAGACTCGGTATTGGGAAGATCACGTGGCGCACTAAATTGTGCGTGGTAAAGGCTTGGTGGTTAGGTTACTGACATGATATGACTTCCTAGTCCGTACGCAGTGTGTGTCAGAATATGGGAAGGGAGAGCTGTTCTTTAAGTTCAGCCTTGAGGAAGGGCTGAAGGTGTATCAGCATCTTACATCTACTAGTGTTTGTAATGTTCAGAAACAGGAAGTCGAGTCTGGGGTAGGAGGTTTGCTGGCATGTGAAAGGGAGTGCTTGTTGTAATTGTTGCCGCGATTTGCCAAGGTACTGGGTAGTAGACTGGGTATGACCAACAAAACAAACGATTAAAGTAACCGATCAGAGCACTGTCAGGCAGCCCCCCCCCCCCCCCCCCCTTCCGGCTTTCGCCGCCCTAAACGCGGTAGTTGCGTAAAATCGCAGAGCGTCTCTTAAAGGATGGTGTCATAGGCCGACAGTGTCTCCATACACTTCTCCCACATTTTTAGTCTCTAGGCCAAATAGGGGTGATTACCGGCGTCTTATCCAGAAGGGGCCTCTCTAATCGGTTCCACTACAGGACTCGCACAACTGTTTTACACGGTTTGCGGGGGCAAGAATTTTCATTGTTTTGGACCTTAACAAGGCGTATTATCAGGTGCCCTTAGCCAAGTGATCTAAACCTCTCACCACCCTCTGTGTACATTATAATCTATGAATTCAACCGGGTGCCTTTTGGGTTAGCCACAGGAGCGGCGGTTATCTCGCGCTTGGTAGGTAACGTTTTTGGAGATTCGAGTGTGTATACTATTACATAGATGCACTGTGTTGGTTTTGATGACATTTAAGGCACCTAGAGCATTTCTTAACTCGGTTAAGGGATGTGGGACTGACGGTAGAGCCAAAGGTCACTGTTGCTGGACAAGAGATTTCCTTCTTGGGGGACATTGTATCTGCGGCGGGGGTTAAGACAGACGTCGCACACTAACGCTATTTACGGTTTCTCCGTTCCTTGAAACAAGAAGAACGTGGGACGATTTGTAGGGATGTATTTTTTCGTAAGATTGTTCCCGACTTTGCTGGTATAGTGGCGTTCAAAGGGCTAAATAGAACCCTCAGTACCGCTCCCGTACTAGGGGTACCAGTTTTCAACCTTCCCTCCGTTGTCCAAACGGAGGCGTCCTGTTTCGCTATTACCGCGGTTCCTATGCGGAAGCAAGAGGGAGAGCGGAGGCTGTTAACTTAAAAATCTGCATACGAGCTTGAAGCGCTCGCGGTTCTTTCACACTAGAACGCTTTCAGTTTTGTCTCGAACATGGAAGATTTGTACTTGAAACTGCTAATCAGGAGTTATGTTAGGTTCTGGACGTCCGCCCAAACTAGTTGTACAGCGCGTTGAGCGCTAAGGATTTCGACGTTCCAGTTTAATGTTGTACACGTCTGCAGAGTAGAGAATAAGGTGGCTGATGCTCTCAGCTGGACGATTTCGCAGGAGCAAGAAACTGTGTCGTGTGGAATGTGAAGTTACAGGTTCCGCAGCCACTTCTGAAGCCCGTCAGCTGCCGGTAGTTGGAGCCGTTCTCTCTGAGGCTCTGCAGTTCCTTAGTAATTTAGAGGAAGAGCTGGAGAGGGACACTGAATTACATGAAGTTCGTATAAACATTAGGGAGGGACGTGTCCGACCCATCGACATTCTATCAAGCAGTGGAACTTTGTTTTCGAAACTCAAGATCTGCTAATCTTGGGCCTTAGATGGAGCAGTATTCTCATATTTTATTGATCGATGTGTGACGGCCATTTAGTTGAACACAAGATATATAAAAAGATTGGTGAATAAGTGACCTGGAATGGTAAGGAAAGCGACATCCATGATGGGGTGCGTAGCAGCTGGGATTATAAGATGGGGATACTAGACGATGGACCCCGATATGACAGTTCGCAATCCTCACGGGAATTCAGCCCACTTAATAAAATTTTCGTCAGTTTTTTGGGCCCTCTTCCAAATGCTACGGATTGGAATCGTTATGTGTTCATGGCAGTGGATGCGTTTACCAAGTACGTGCAGTTGTTACCTAGCAGAGGGCGGGTAATGCCATCCGACATCGCTCTTATATTTTCCATCTTTGGGACGCCTAAGTAATTGGTTAGTGATAATGCCCCGGGTTTCACTTTCCGCGGGTTTAGACGTTTATGCAGGTGTGAATTTAAATACGCATTCAGTCTCAATTTCTCGTGTTTTATTAAGCACATGATACATTTATGGCCACGTAACACGATAAAAGCGTTTTTAATATTTTAACGCCATCACACATTGTGTTCTCGATTCGGTTCAGGCATATCACTTCACTGAAGACGCACTTTTGTGTGGACACTTCTGTAAACACTTAACAGAAGTTATTCAACATAGTGAGATTACGACGAATTTATTAATATTGCCACAGAACTAATTATTATACAATTCACATATGCAGGAATAACTTTACAACTGGTCTTTAAAACTACTAAAAGAAGAGTGACTTGTGAAATCTATCTATTATCTTAACATAGATTTTGGTTGTTTTTTTTTATTTTGTGGATGTGCACCTCCAGTTGTTCTAAAAGATCTAGGGTCTAACAATTGGCTTCATTGTGCAATACTACCGAACTGTATGTTACACTGTTGATGATATGTTTCGTTTCCAACATATGTTGTTCAATAACTATAGTTTTCGAAGTATTTGAGCCCGAGAGCATTTATCTATTCTAGAAAACTGGTTTTGAAGTTTCTGCCTGTTTTTCCAGCATAGTAAGCAGAACAACATAGGCATGATACGTTGCACACTCCTCTGCTGTTGCATTTTTGTGTATTTGATTTTCTGTCATGGATGAGTATGTTCCGTAACTTATGATTAGCTGACAATGCTGCTGTTGAATTTTCTTTAAGTTAACGACTTTTTGTGATATAGGGCCAAGGCGTGGAATACTGGTAAACATTTTCTCTTCTTTCACACTGGGCCCAGTTGTTGTCTTACTTTCGTGTATTTGTCTGTCTAAATTGTTGATTGTTTTGGCTGTGTACCCATTGTGTATGGCAATGCTTATTAATGTATCTAGCTCATTCTTAAGGCTATTTTCTTCAAAATCAAGGTAGTGTGCGCTGTTAAGCCTGCACTAAATGCAGTGTGTTTCTGTGTGATGGGATGGCATGATGAGTTGCCCAGTATTATGTCTGTATATGTGTGTGACGCGCGCAAAATCGACCCTAAGCTCTATGCTCACGCATCAACCTACCCATCTCAGACAATAAGAATCCCTGAGTTGGGAGGACAGTGGAATGCTCAGCTCTGCCCTTCCCCTTTCATCTGAGCAAGGTGGACTTCTAATTCTCTTGTGCTCATATGTATCCTCCACCAGGTAGGTTGAACACATCAGTACATGGTCCCATATACGTCAACAGCATCTTATCAATTACCGCTTCTCCTCCTTACTCTGGGCCCTAACATTACAGACAAAAAACACGGTCTCCCACTGCAAAAAGCGCCCCTGTAATAGGCATGTGCTTCTTTTTGATTAGCAAATAAGATATTCCTTCTCGTGGCCTCCCACTTGACTTTCAATTGTCATCGTGAAAACGGTCTGGTAGAACGTCATTAATGGACCACAGATTATTTAGAGGAGAGTTTACCTCATATGAAAGCATTAATTCGTTTTGAGTGCGTTTTGGGGCTCATATCAATCTATGTAGAATGCCTGGCTAATCCCAGGTAGGGAGTTGTCCCACTTCCTCTGCGAGCCAGAATGATAGATCATCAGACCAGGTTTCAAATTCCTGTTGATCCTCTGAGGGAATGACGGATGAGGATAATACGTGTGGCAATAAATATCCTACCTATGTGACGAAAACAGGAACTTCTAATTTTAATTTATCTATACTTTGCAGCTGTAAAAGTGACTGTATTCAATACACTGGAAGTATTAATTAAAAAACGCTATGCTTACTTTGTTCAGTACAAAATTTTAAATTTCCTGAAGACGTTTCTGATCACCTGGATCAAGCAGTATTTTAATTCAGCAAGGAGCTTAATTCTTATAATTGCATTTTGCTGCTCTCGTTTTGTTTACGCTAAAACTTGTTTCTTTATGTGGTTGCACTGTCATTATTAAATTTAAATTTTCTGAAGTCTTTCTTGAGGATATGGAGAAGGCAGTAATTTAATTTTTTTATCTCAGCTGTTTTAATTTCCTTTAATTGTGGAATGTGAATTTTAAATTCAAATTTAAAGAATTAGCTGAACACTATGCGTGTTGTTTGGCTAGTGCTGTTTGTTGGTGAAAGTTATTTTCCTTATACAATATGACCAAGTGCTAATGCAGTTGTATGTGTTTAAAATAAAAAAGGATTTTGTCATAATATCCTGCCACTTCCAATCCAGTAACGTTGTTTCATAGCACGACCGACTCTTAGTACGACTTTCTTTCGCCTTTCAGAAGGGATTTCTGTCTGCTATCGGTAGCAGCTTCTCAGCAGTTAATTTCACTCCTCTATTCTTTGGATAACGAACAGCTAATGCGGCTCCTATTCTCCAAAATGGTCCTGACATGTGTTGCATCCGTTCCAAGGCCTGATACTGTCTTACTAAATATGGCAAAATGGAAGTTGGGTGGCGATGCACACATCATGCACATTCAGTTGGAAAACGCCAAAAGATATGAATTCCTGTGATAAGGCTTAGCAAAATGGTTTATGATGTGCACAGTGTCATAACTGCGTCGAACTGTCGAACCACAGACAAAGACCGGGGAAGATTATGAATGATTGTAGACTGCTTTAGGACTACCTCATGCAAAAAATACTCCCTTGGTCAGGATAACACCTGTAACAATGAGCTACTTGAGAAAGCAGAAGCATGCATCATTGATCGTTTTATTCATGATATTAACCAGAAAATTGGAGTATAAGATAAAGTAGCCCTCCACAGCTCATTTCAAGAGGCAGTCTACTTGGATTTGTTTCATGACCAGGCAGGAAGCTATTTTGTCATTCCAGTGCAAATTAATGAACTACATCGTGTGTTTACCAGTGAATCATTGTGTGGACGACGCAGAAGAAATCATCAGACAACTAACAAGTACTTGGAACTTTAATGTCCTAATTACTGAGACCCTGGGCATTTAGGAATGCACTACCAGCCGACCCTAGAGTGGATCAAACAACAGTCGTGATGATCCTTCCCACAATGGCGAAATAGGCGTTTATAGCAGGGAAAGGGCAGGTGACGGGTACAGGTACTTAACCCTACCATCATTAACAACATTAACAACCACAAAATATTGAGATTTGGAAGAGCTGACAAATATGAATGTGAATGAAGAGATACAAGGAATTTTTTATTTCTGCTAAAAACAAGCCTCGTATTAGAGGTACCGAAGTGGTAAATCTTGCCAGTGCATGTCCAGTTGCATTTACTATTAATGGCATCCCTTATGAGTTTGAGATGGAAGCTATAAGGCAGAGAAGGATGGATTTGTTTATCATTCTTGGGAATGACCACCTACACCATTACCGGGGTATAATTGATTACAGGTCACATATTGTTGGAGTGGCCAATCATTCTAGTGGAAGCATCATCACACAGGCACAAGAAACACATGAATAAAGGCCTTTTTCCTGAGTTCTGCCAAAACCACAAGTTTAAAGTAAATGCCTTGTAAGTGTTAAAAGCAAGTACCTTATAACATTCAGTGATGATACTGGGAAGGTTCTCTGGCTGACAGTCCAAATCCAAGTGTCTAACAGACTGTGTCCTTGGTTGATCCTCACATCCATAAGGATCTGTGATGGAATGCTGGTGTGGGTAAAGAGGATCCTGCGTAATGCTGAGATTATACTGACAAAGTTGTCCTGGTGAGTTCAGGCAATTTCGCTGCGTAAGACATAATACCATATTGAACTATACTGGTAAATACACAAGTAATACCTGAGGGTGAAGTTCCATTCGCAGAAGGCAAAAGAAAGAAAAGAAACAAATGACAACCATTGTCTGTCTGAAAATGAATTATGCTGGGAAACATGCAAGGAATACCTGAGGTGAATTACCGTTTGCCAAAGGGCAAGAGATAAAGAGAAGAAACAGATGAGACACATTGCCTATCTGAGAAGGGTACACAATCACACCACCCACTGAACATAATTTGCGAAATACGCTGCTGTTTTTAACTTAATCAGAACAGAGTTTGTGCTACATAGTTTTACAGAATTAAACATGGTTGTCTCAAGAAGGGCAGTACTTGCCTGCCAGTGACCTTGTATGCCATGAAATAACTACCAGAAGTGCTAGACTGATACCATAGAAATCAATCCAAATTCTCCATCAGCTGTAGCCTGTTGTGGAAGAAACATTCCAGCAATAACTTGATCCAGGAATTAATCAACCATCTTGCAGACTGTGGTCGAGTTTGATAGTAGTTGTATCTAAGAAGTCAAACAATAGCAAGAAGACCTGTCATCTATGTGTAGACATAAGGGCAGTAAACAAACTTCTAATCACTGACACCAACTCCTAGCCGTGTTTTGAAAAAACATTGGGCAGATTAGGGAACTGCAAGTTTTCCACTAAACTTCGTAGGTGCTCAGGCAATCATCAAATTCCAGCAGCTGCTGAAGACCAGGCAAAAAAAAAAAAAAAAAAACAGCTTTCATTGTACCCTTCGTTTTGTATGAGCTCTTACAAATATCTTTTGGACTGAGAAGAAACACCTGCCATATTGCCGAGATTTGCCAGTTCATTGTTATGAGGCTTCAAACCCACTGCCTGTTTGATCTATTCAGTTTACATTACAGTGTTCTCTTTAAATATCGGGGATCACGCACAATCATTGAGAAGTGTATTGGTGAAGCTGCAGATTGTTCATTTAAGTTTAAAACTGAATTAATGCTGCTTTGCAATGACGAAGTTTCGGTACTCAGGACACATATTAGCCCCTATGGAGTAAGGTCAGATCCACAGCAGATAGAAGCTGCACGTAATTTATCTTCTCCTACAAATTTTAAAGAATAACAAAGATTCCACTCGTTAATGAATTATTATTGCTGAAGCGTAAAGGATTATGCTTCTGTGACTGAAATAGACTGGGAAATGGGAAACTGCTATACAAAAAGTTAAAGTGGCAATAATAAGATGGCCTGTTTTACTATACCCTGACTATGAAAAGCCATTTATACTTCTGTATGACATATCGCGCTTCGTGTAGGTTTCATTCGAAGACAAGAGCACAATGGTGCCTAACCAAGTCAACAAAACTGAAAGTGGCTATAGTACTACAGAATAAAGAATTACTAGCCTCTATGATTCGCATCAGTTATTTTAAATGTTATCTATACAGCAGGAAATTTACCTTGGTAACTGACCACACTGCCCTTCTTTAGCTCTTGAATTTGGAAGACTCCAGCGGCCGTCTGACACATTGTGTATTGAAGTTAGCAGAATGTATTTATGAAGTGTACAATAACCATGGAAAATATGGCACCAAAATGCAAACACGTGAAGTAGGAAGGTTTGAGTGGGGCTAGAAATGCTCAGAGGGAAGATTCAGATTGAAAATAATATGTCCTATTGTCTGGTTTCATGACCAAAGATAGTATATTGTATTGCAGAGCTCATCTTGGAAACATGTTAATGATATGGAAGTCACTTCAGCATAGTATTATTGCCCAATGCCTTGCCAATATCCAAGTTTGCCATAGTGGCAAAGATGCCATAAAGGCGAATGGTGCCCACCTTGCTACTAATTGTTGGTGGCAAAGTTGGCCTCATTATATAGGAAAGTGTAAACTCATGTCTTTGCCGTGTAGCGGTTGCAAGAGGCCTCGCTTTGATTTCAATTGAAACCTTATTGGAAGCATCTAGAAATTTTCAAACTGTGGCTTTAGTTATGGTCAGTCCATTCCCCCCCCCCCCCCAAAAAAAAAGCAAAAACGCAAATATATTCTGTCGATTATTGATCGCTTTCTGGTAATTAGTACTAGTGCCACTTGTCGATATGATGGCAGAGACTGCGGTGCTACAAAGTGGCAGCCCTGATCTTATATTGACTGAGAAGCAGCCCATTTTATGTCAAGTGTGTGAATTATTTAGAATAAAAAAAATGGAGAACCACCGCCCTCCGTTCAAAAGATGATGGCACATCAAAGAGGCCCCTAAATGACAGTACAAATGTTATCTTATTGTGTGACTAAAGCACAGGGAAACTGATCAATCAATTTTCTACAGCAGAATTCATGGGCCAACTCGACAGCCCGCTGTGAGAGTGATTTATTGTCATCCTATTTGCTCACATTTTGAGATAGGTAGGTTACCTACAGGAATAGATTTAAAGAAAGTAAGAAGCCAGGAACGTCGTCTCAATATGATCTGGAAGCAAGCACAGCAAATTACTATCAGGGCCACGGCTAGACAAGTACAGAAAGGAAATGAGCATACTGACCGGATCGCTGGGTATTTTTGCGACACCCTGTAATTAAAAAGATGAGCATAATGAGTACTCTTCCTTATGAACGCCCATACCGCTTCGTTTGACATCCCCTGTTAATGCAGCGATACAGTTGGTTGACTGCTCAGTGGTAGTTTGCTTTGACAGACGAAAAGCTTATGAGGGAAATGCTGTGCTGTGCCTACCTGCTTCTCTTACAGAGCTCTCCAAGATGAACCACCTGCTACTGAAACAGGACGAAAGAAGAAGATGCAACAGCCTCTATCACGGCCAGATACGCTCTACATTATAAGTACCCCCATGAGTGCCTCCATTTTGAGTCACCAGTCGTCTGACCTGTTTAATTCGGACCACCTCGATTTCTTCCCTGTGTCATCCTATTCGTATCAGTATTACACCTGGAAGCTGCATCCTCAATTATTTGTTGGATGTACTACATTCTATGTCTTCCTCTACAGTTTTACTCTCTACTGCTTCATCTAATATCATGGAAGTTATTCCCCGATGTCTTAACAGGTGTCCTACCATCGTGTCCCATCTTGTCAGTGTTTCCCATATATTCCTTTCCTCGCCGATTCTGTGGAGTACCCTCTCATTCCTTCACTTATCAGTCCACCTGATGTTTAACATTCTTCCGTAGCACCACACTTCAGATGATGCGATTGTCGTCAGTTCTGGTTGCAACACAGTCCATGTTTCACTACCGTACTGTGCTGTGCTCCAACCACACATTCTAGAAATTTCTTCCTAAAATGCTTATGTTTTATACTAGGAGATTTCTCTCGGGCAAATATACCATTTTTGCCAGTGGTAGTCTGCTTTTTATGTCCACCTTGCTCTGTACATCATAGATTATTTTGCCACCTAGGTAGCAGAACTCCTTAATTTCATCTACTTCGTGATCACCAGTTCTCATGTTAAGATCCTCGGTGTTTTCATGTCTTCTGCTACTCATTACTTCCATCTTCCTTCGGTTTACTCTCAACCTATATTCTGTAATCATTACACAGTTCATTCCATTCAGCCGATCACGTAATTCTTCTTCATTTTTACTCAGGGTAGCAATGCCATTATCAAATGTTATCATTCATATCCTTTGATCTTGAATTTTCATCTCGTCTTTCTTTTATTTCTGTCAGTATTTCTCCGATGTGTCGATTCAGCAGCGGGGGCAAAAGAATTCATCCATCTCTCACACCCTTCTTAATCGGAGCACTTCGTTCTTCGTCTTCCACTCTTATTGTTCCTTCTTGGCTCTTGTACACATTGTATATTATCCACCTTTTCCTGTTGCTTGCCTTTACTTTGCTCCAAGTTTCGAATGTTCTGTACCATTTGACACTCTAGAACGCTTTTTCTAGGTCTACAAATCCTGTGAAAGTGTCTTCACTTCTCTTTAGTTTTGCTTCCATTATCAACCGGAACGTCAGAATTGCCTCTCTGGTGCCTTCATTTCTCCTAAAGCCAAACTGAGCGTCATCTAAAACAAACTCAATTTTTTTTTGTTTTTCTGTGTATTGTTCCTGTCACAACTTGTACGCGTGTGCTTTCAAGTGAGTTGTGCGATAAATCTTACACTTGTCGACTTATGAAATCTTTGTAATTTTATGAATGATGTTTTTGCCGAAAGTCAGATGACATATCGCCGGACTCTACGCAACAACGTGAATAGTCATTCGGTTGCCACATCCCCCAATGACTTTACAAATTCTGATGAAATGTTGTCTATCCATTTTGCCCCATTCCATCTTAAGATTTCCAAAGATCTTTTAAATTCTGAGTCTAATATTGAACCCACGTGTTTTCTTTATCGTCTCCCACTTCTTATATCACATCATAAGGCGTCTTCTTCTGTATAGAGGGCTTCAATATACTCTTTCTACCTATCCACTCTCTTCTCTGCATTTAACTGTGGAATTCCCATTGCATTCAATTAAATTTTACCGAATGTAGTTTTCACTTCCCTGTATGCTGTGTCAGTCCTTTCGACAATCATTTCTTTTCCGATTTCTTCATATTTTTCTTGCAGCAGTTTCGTCTTATCTTTCCTTCACCTCTTTTATTTCATTCCTAAGTGACTTGTATTTCCGTACTCCAGAAATTCGCTAAACATTTTTGTATTTCCTTCTTCCATCGTCAACTGAAGTATGCCTTCTGTTACCCATGGTTTCTTCGCATTTACATTCTTTGTATCTACATTTTTCTTCCCCTCTTCTGTGATTGCTCTTGTTAGGGATTCCACTACTATTCAATAAACTGCTTCCTGAACCATTTTCTTACCGCGGTATCAATAGCCTCAGAGAATGTCAAGCGTATCTCTTTAGTCATTAGTACCTTTGCATTTCGATACTTCCTATCTAGTCTCTTAAACTTCAACCTGGTCTTCATCACCACTAAATTGTTACCAGCTACGCCTTACAATCCAATATCTGGTTTCGGATTCTATCCCTGACCATGATGTTTTCTGTCTGAGATCTTCGCATATCTCCTTGCTTTTTCCAGTTATACCTCATTCTCTTGTGATTCTTGAACTGAGTGTTCGCTGTTACTAGCTAAAATGTATTACAGATTCGGTTAGTATTTCTCCTCTCTCATTCCTAGCACCAAGACCATATTCTCTGGTAACCCTTTCTTCTACTCTTTCCGCTCCAATCTCATTCCAATCCCCCATGACTATGCGTGACTAACAGCCTCTTTTTCTCTAACTTAACGTTGCTCAGGATGATATTCGTCAGAAACTCGCAACTTGCCGGATGTGACTGGCTTCCACGGAGGATTCCTAAAAGGTCGTGACAGGACGTCATTTCTCACTTGCCTGTTAGGTTCATTTTACTGTCTTTTTTCCTTGATGTTGTCTCAGCATAAAGCTCTGATTAAGGTCGTTATCCCACAAAAGCCCTCTGATTGATTGTATTGGATGATTTTATGATGTGTCTATGGCTCTCTTATACTTCCATGAAATGTCACAACAGTCATTATCCATGTGCTGCATTTATGTGTTCACTACCACCTGAATCTACTACGAGCCTAGTTCTTTTAATATTTGTGTGTCTGTCTTGGGCGAAGTTCATACCTATTGGTACTTTTCTGGATGAAAACTTCGTCTTGTGACTTTTGTTTTGTCTAGAATATCCCTCATGTACACCCACAGACTGTCGACTACATTTTCTTCTACATTTTACATGTGGATTGTATTTCTTTTCCTGTGGCGGCGCATATATTTCCTGCTCCGCTCTTCCCCAGAAGCTGTGCACGTGTGTACACGTGCCGTGTGTGTTTTCCGACAGTTCTATTGAAGTCTGCATGCGTCCTGATCCACAAACTCTTCACTGCTGCAGACGAGTTCCTTCCATACCTCGGCGAAAAAAAAATCGTATATTTATCATAGAACATATATGAATGTTTGCGTGCTATCATTTCATGATACTTAGTTTCGACATATGGCTATTGTTATGACCACATAATTTCCGATGCACGGGAACGGAAATGGGTGCATCTAGCGTGACCGCCTGCCAGATAAAACAATCAGTAACTCGAAAACGAATTGAGAAATAGTGCCGCTCGCAGTTTTTAAGCAAAACTGTCGTATCTCTCATACTTTTCATATATGAAATGTACGAGTTAAAATCTACCATATGCAAAGTTCGTATAATCCGTTTTTACCTCTACTGACTCAATTTGTTACTGAATCCGATGCAGCACAGTAATTAGATAAACAACAGAAGAAAATCATTTACTAGGCAAAGATATCAGACTGTAAAATAGGCAAAAATCAAATTTTTTCGGTAAATAGTATTCGTAAAATACGATGGTGAGTAATTCATGCCAGCCGGAAAGTTCGCATGTACACACAGCACGTGGCTGTCCATCAGGTATAGAAATCAGTAACTCGAGAACGAAACATTATTCTGCTCTCACTTTAAAATAACATTTCGGTGTCTTACTCATGTTCCATGTTCTAAAGTGTGGAAGCTAAAGAAAAGTGTAAGCAAAATACGATTTTACCTCTGCAGACTGTCTAAAATTTCGTGTAGTGTCTTAATCTGACGCAGCGCACAAACTTTGAAGAACAATGAAAGGAAATTAAGTCATTTATGTTATCGAGAAAAAATTGGCTCAAATGGCTCTAAGGACTATGGGACTTAACATCGGTGTTCATCAGTCCCCTAGACTTAGAACTACTTAAACCTAGCTAACCTTATGACATCACATACATCCACGCCCGAGGCAGGATTCGAACCTGCGACCGTAGCAGCACCGCGGATCCGGACTGAAGCGCCTAGAACCGCTCGGACACATCGGTCGGCCGGCCTATCGAGAAAAGTTATGTGACTGTAATCCGAAAACTCAAATTTTGTTCAGCAAGTCGTTTTCTTAAAACTGAATCAGTATATCATAGCGGCCTGAAGGTTGTCTCTTAGCATAGGTAGCAGCATTTTGTGAGCAGTACATCCACAACAAGGCATTGCTCATTATGGAACACAGAGAGTACGTCTGTGTCAGCGAGAGGGTTAATAAGTTGACTGTGTGGTACAGCTACCAACTGCAAGGCTGCTCCCCTATTTTAAGTATTATAGCGTGACTTATTTGCTCCTGGTAAATTCTGAGATTGTATGCTGCTTACTTTTCGAGCGACGTATTCTTCACGGTAAACAGTACAAGCGGAAAGGATTGTTGTGAATGCGGGCGATTGGTGCGTGGTGCTACCCACCGTTGTCAGCCACGGCCCAGCTGCCAGAGATAGACCACTTCCGTGTAGTTTAGTGATTTTTAAAAACCCGTTTGCGCGGTGCACCACAAGATGCCGCCAGAAAGTCATTCAGAAAGAAGCAGAGCGTGCCTCCCCTTTTCCCATGTCCCGCGGCACTCTATTACCGGATGGAGTTTCCTCCCCGGCGCCCCCTTGGCCGACACAGCTCGCGTCTACATGTGGAGATACGAGCCATATGTACGATAACTGTCAACTCACCGTATACGTTGTTGCAAAACCAATGAGGAGTGGTTTTCGTCGCTAGTGTTGGCATCGTCCACTCTGGTTGGCGTTGCATTTCCAGATAGCGTATCATTATCCTTTGTCTTCGATGTTTAATATTGTGGTAACACTGGTTTAAAGACACACAAGACACGGGCACACTAGTGCACGACTTAACAGCCGTTCCTGCCAGCAACAATAGAATGTATTGATTCTTAGACAATAATACTAGTCAAATCAAACTGGTTCAAATGGCTTTGAGCAGTATGGGACTTAACTTCTAAGGTCATCAGTCCCCTAGAACTTACAACTACTTAAACCTAACCAACCTAAGGACATCATACACATCCATGGCCGGCCGCTGGTGGCCGAGCGGTTCTGGCGCTACAGTCTGGAACCGCGCGACCGCTACGGTCGCAGGTTCGAATCCTGCCTCGGGCATGGATGTGTGTGTTGTCCTTAGGTTAGTTAGGTTTAAGTAGTTCTAAGTTCTAGGGGACTTATGACCTCAGCAGTTGAGTCCCATAGTGCTCAGAGCCATTTGAACCATTTGAACACATCCATGCCCGAGGTAGCATTCGAACCTGCGACGGTAGCGGTCGCGTGGTTCTAGACTGTAGCGCCTAGAACCGCTCGGCCACCCTGGCCGGCCAAATCAAACTCCTTTATACGTACATTCTACAGCACGAAAATTCCAGGGCATGTCAAGACAGGTCTTGTGCACTTAAACGTGCGGCCTCATGTCCCCAATACAAAGTGCTGTGGTAAATGACAGTGCTTTGGGCACAATACTCTTGCTTGTAAGGAAGAAGCCATTTGCGGAACATGTGGTTACATCACTCATGAAGGAGCACGTAGTTTATCCCCTCCAAAGTGTGCCAGTCGTGCTGTGGATCACCCTGTCTGAGGTAGGGAATGAAGTATCTTCGTTGAAGATCCAAACATGCAAGAACTGCAAACATCGAGTTGCATTGCGTAGGGTGAGGCCAAAAATATCTCGAATAAGGCCATGCAAACTCCCACATTCACTACATCCTTCAGCCTATTCTGAGAGCTGATGCCTCTACGCAAATGGAAGTTGTTGATGTCAGCCCTACTAAATGCATTTGTCAGTGCACGTCTGAAGACGTAGTTATTTTAGAGCCCATAGCAGCCACGGTTGCCTGCACTGCAGACCTAACACCTGCAAGGCTGAGAAGGCTGAGTCTTGTAAACAGACCGACACTGCCACTACTACTGCTTTACAAGTTTCTGCAGAGCCTTACCAGATAAAAAAAGCAAACGTAAAAACAGCAAAAGTGAAATTTTTACTACAGATGCAAACAGGAGTAAACCATCAGACTATGTTGAAGTCATTCATCTTGACGGATCTACTGCAACTGCCTCAGAGCCAAGGGAATGTGTTATGCGTGACTCAACCCTCTCATCCCAAAAATGAATCTCCACTACTGCATGCTCAACATACTGGTAAAGAGACAGGGTGAAAGTGTAACCTCTGTGCACATGAGTGCATTCAGGACTTATGTGGAGGAACTGAAACTCCTATACAGACACATTCCCTTTACTTGTATTTATAGGAAACACATTTTAAAGTTTATGACGCCATTGTGCTATATACTCCACTGCAATGATGACCTCACTGGAGAAAGAACCAAGGAGGAGAGGGAGGTGGCTGTGTTTCCCACTTACACACATCACTCATCTGCTCTCTCTCCATCATTACTATACTACAAGCAGTAACTTTTGCACTTTATGTGGGTCAGAGGATCACTATCTGCTCACTGCATGCATGTGTAAGAGTCTCAGGTTCTCACTGACGTTATAGAACAACTCCCTCGCCCATTTCTCCTACTGGGTGACGTCAGTGCCCACAATATACGAACCGTAAAGCCTAGTATGGAATATAACACAAATCCTTGCATTTATGCAAGATTTGAAAGAAAGCAACGTGCTCCCAATAATATGAGTCTTTCGTCATCTCTTCCTCTTTACTTCACGTACAAATATTTGTTATGAGCTGGGGTACTTGACTTCGCTCGGGATATGATACGAGATTGTGTGGTAGTTGGAGTAAGAGAAAAAAACTTTAAAGTATAAGAGATAAAAAATTTTATTCAAAAGTATTTACAACACTTGTTAAAGTATAAGAAATAATATTTTATTGAAAACATATTCCAGCTGTTTACAGTACTTGTTTATCAACAACATTTTTGATTGTGTTAGGGGTATATATGTACAAACTTTTCAAATTTCCTACTGGAGACCAAGCTACGTATAGCTGATCCTGAGACAAGCAGCAGTGTTTGAGGTTCATCACGCAATATTTTAAAGTTTGTCCATACGCTCTGTTAATTATAAAAATGTAGGCTAATTTGTTTGGAAATGCAGTATTGTAAACTGGAATGGCAGTTCACTAGAGATCAGTGGTATTCTGGGGATAAATACTGTCTTAGATAAGCACTCTCCACCACGACTTCTCGACAAGAACTGCCAGTGGAGGCGGCGGAATAAAACACTTCGGCGCGATCTCAGGCGCTGTGGCTCAGTGTAGCCACCTTTCATATGCCCCTCCTCCACGGCTAGTATTTGATGGTATTTTTGCCAGCATTGGTGGTGAAAATACCACCAAATGCGTCCACAAAAATACAGACAAAAATGAAAGATAATATTAATACGTAAATATCACATAATTAGATAAAATTTTGGCTTCGCACTGACCTTTCAATAACCTAATATATAAAATACAGTAAGCAATACAAATTCTTTCATACATGTGACTTTACATAATAGTTTACACAATACACAAAAAATCAGTTTATACAAATGTTCACATAAAATGCTTTTAATTAATAAAAAAAAAACAAGTAGTTGATAGTTCCAGCAGTAGCACCCAGCAATGGTCAACAGGTGCAAACAGCAAGAAGTAACATCATTTCAGTAGAAACAGTTTCAACAGTGGCACCCAGCAATGTTGAGTAGGTGCAGACACCAACAAGTGACATTATGTCAGTAGAAGCAGTTCCATTAGTGGCACCCAGCAATGTTGAACAGGTGCAGACACCAACAAGTGACATCATTCAGCAGAAGCAGTTCCATTAGTGGCACCCAGCAATGTTGAGTAGGTGCAGACTTCAGCAAGTGACTTCATTTCAGTAGAAGCAGTTCTATCAGTGGCACCCAGCAATGTTGAATAGGTGCAGACACCAACAAGTGACATTATGTCAGAAGAAGCAGTTCCATTAGTGGCACCCAGCAATGTTGAGTAGGTGCAGACACCAACAAGTGACATTATTTCAGTAGAAGCAGTCCATCAGTGGCACCCAGCAATGTTGAGCAAGTGCAGACACCAACAGGTGACATCTTTTCAGTAGAAGCAGTCCATCAGTGGCACCCAGCAGTGTTGAACAGGTGCAGACACCAACAAGTGACATTATTTCAGTAGAAGCAGTCCATCACTGGCACCCAGTAATGTTGAACAGGTGCAGACACTAACAAGTGACATTATTTCAGTAGAAGCAGTCCATCAGTGACACCCAGCAATGTTGAACAGGTGCCGACACCAACAAGTGACATTATTTCAGTAGAAACAGTTCCATCAGTGGCACCCAGCAATGTTGAACAGGTGCAGAGAGCAACAAGTGACTTCATTTCAGTAGAAGCAGTCCGTCAGTGGCACCCAACAATGTTGAGCAGGTGCAGACACCAACAAGTGACATCATTTCAATAGAAGCAGTTCCATCAGTTGCACCCAGCAATGTTGAACAAGTGCAGACACCAACAAGTGACATTATTTCAGTAGAAACAGTTCCATCAGTGGCACCCAGCAATGTTGAATAGGTGCAGAGAGCAACAAGTGACTTCATTTCAGTAGAAGCAGTTCCATCAGTGGCACCCAGTAATGTTGAGCAGGTGCAGACACCAACAAGTGACATTATTTCAATAGATGCAGTCCATCAGTGGCACCCAGTAATGTTGAACAGGTGCAGAGAGCAACAACAGTTTGAATGCCCACACAATTGCTTTTACAAAATTCTCAAGGCTCTTACACGAAACATACAAATTATAATAAACACACAAATGATATCAGATAATTGTCATGTTAACTATGCCGGCCGCGGTGGTGTAGCGGTTCTAGGCGCTCAGTCCGGAACCGCGCCACCACTACGGTCGCAGGTTCGAATCCTGCCTCGGGCATGGATGTGTGTGATGTCCTTAGGTTAGTTAGGTTTAAGTAGTTCTAAGTTCTAGGGGACTGATGACCACAGATGTTAAGTCCCATAGTGCTCAGAGCCATTTGAACCATATTAACTATTACAAATACACAAATATCAGTAAACCTATAATATTTATGGGTGTCAGTGCAAGCCACAACAAACAAGTAAAATAATATTTAGGAGATAGGTCGGTACCAATTATCTGGGATTAGGAAAGGAAAACACACAAAACACACTCACTCATCTTTCATCCACATTAAGTACTACTGTGTAATTGAATAGTGTTAACTGTGTAAATGCAATTCTGTCAAAATTTAATGTTCAACATGTGTATCAAGTAGTAGTGGCAGCAATGTATAACAGTCAATAATAGTTAGTCAACGTCATAGTCATCATGTCAAGACCAATGTTTGCCAAGCCAGATCAAAATGTACGGTTGCTGAACAACTGTCAGTGTGCCAAGATATGCAATTAGTTCCTCTCTCCAAAAAAAAAGTATATACTGGTTAGTGATTTAACAAAGTGTGTGTGTAGACTATCTTCCTTCTACTTGAGTGTTCTAGTCTGCCAACTTCATCTTCCTTGTTCCATATAAACCAACAAAAACAATATGCTCCTCACTTACTTTACCTCTTATCCACCAAAACTCCAATAATCATCAGCATCACATAATCTTAATACTTCAATAATACCTCTTACGTCGATACATATAAACCTTATCATCAATATCATTTACCTTACCTCTTGTCCACCAAAACTCCAATAATCATCAACTTCACACAATCTCAATACCTCAATAATACCTCTTCAATATGTCGATACATATAAACCTTATTACCAATATCATTTCACTTCCATGACAACTCTTTCCTCTAGTCAGTCTCCTCGAACAAGTACAGATAAAATCCCAGTGCAAACCTCAATTCATCATCCCATGCAATCCGAAGACACAATGTCCACACACAACCTCTGTGTAATCCATCTGACCCATATCTTCTACTCATTATGAATCATAAAATACAATTTGGTTTCCTTGTTCATCATTAAATAAAAGAAATGCATACATGACTTCTAACAGCCTTTAGTTTGAATAACTCTCAGTAAGTAAGTACGAGTACATAGTATGAAAGATCACATAAGACCTTGAGTGAATAAATCGTAATATTTCACAGTGTGTACACTACTTCAAGAATCATGGCAGAAGCAAACATGTGGAGTATTTTTTGTGTCAAGTGTCACTTGCTATTTCAATTGCTCACGAAGAATGCAGTGTAATAGCTATCAATGGTCTAAACCTAGTGTTGGTATGTCATGTCGTTAGCTTCCTTCCTATTAGCATAAATTTATACAGCTTCCATAAAACCTCCAGCTCATGTGACTTCAATGAAGTTTCTTGTACCAACGTCGTTCGTAGGATTATAGCAATTCATTTTCTTATCTTAAAATATAATGCGCTGAGCGTAAGCAAAACATGCAGTAGCGAGTAAATATATCAGTAGAGACCAGAATGTCAACAAGTGGATGCAGCACAATCCCTACAACGAGGCTCTGCCAAGCGAACAATAATTAATATCATAGTGTAACCTAAACTCTATGTTCGTACACTGTACATCAGCATTTCTATATACCAAATTAAATAGTAGTTATGACAACAAAACAGAAATGTGTAAATATGCAATCCATACGCAAAGCAGCAAATATATTACATAATAAACAGGTCACTAGCGTCATATCAGCATAAGCAAATAAATGTTCATATGTCATCTTAATAAGTAAACATGAAGGCGCAAGCAGATAAATCACAAAGTATAACTTACATACATAACCACAGTCAGCACAATTAATCAGGTGACAATTATAATTTAAATAAATAAGCACAGCAGGCACATAATAAAAAAAAGTGACATCAGTGAAAAAGCATAGCAGCCAAGCGATGCATAATATACACAAGTAACAACCCTGTTCATTAATCAATCATTGTCAAAATCAGTTAATGTACGCAAGCACGTCGCTTCACAAGTAAATTCATAGAACATGAAATTAGGACAAAGTATGAATCACGTAATAGCGAGCAGCAAATTACGTCTAAAGTACGTACCTAAGTGGAAATATGTTACCTGGAAAATAAACTCCATTAATAGTTACCTTTTTAGTTTATTAGTTTCTTCTTCGAAATTACATTCTTCCTGAAAATTTCTCGATAGCAAGTCCTCTTAACGTCGGACACACACTGAATTTACCTGAAGTTCTTAAATAGTTTATACAACCGTATCCTGAAAAATACTGAACGTTAATAACATAATTTATCAAGTCACTATAGGTTTATACTGAATTGAATCAGAGAAATTAGACGTGTATTTGTTTACGGCTGTCAGTGCATTCGCACTGAGCGCTCGATCAGCTGTAGGTACGCGTGACGTAGGAAGTAATTGTTTGCGGTCAACGACTGCCTTGTGCGGCGCGCAAACTTGACTGTTACTTTGAGTATGTGCCGCCGCCGGACCACGGCGCGGTATCCTTATATTCTCTGCATGTTTACGTATAACTGTTGGTTTCTCGAAAGTATGTCATTCCACAAAAATTTTAACGTTAGATATACGAGGTGCGGCTAGAAAAAAACCGGACTGATGCTGGAAAAAACATTTATTTACAATTATTTACAATTTCATGTTATCTCCTTCAATGTACTCTCCTCCTCGATCTCTACACCGCTCCATACGAATTTTCCACTGTTCATAGCAATGCTGCAGATCATTTTCGGTAAGTCCATACATTACTTCCGTCGCTTTTTCTTTTACTGCTTCAACAGTCTCAAATGTAGTTCCTTTCAAAGCTGACTTGACTTTAGGGAAAAGAAAAAAGTCACAGGGGGCCAAATCCGGTGAGTAGGGTGGATGATCTAAGATGGGAATGTTGTGTTTTGCCAAAAACGTCTTCACTGACAACGCACTGTGAGCTGGGGCATTGTCTTGGTGAAGGATCGATGACTTTTTTCTCCACAAATCGTTCCGTTTTCTCCGTACTCGCTCACGTAGGGTAGCCAGGACGCTAATGTAGTAATGCTGATTCACTGTTTGTCCCTCTGGTACCCAATCAATGTGCACAATCCCTTTGATGTCAAAAAAAAAAAAAAACAATCATCATTGCCTTGAATTTCGATTTTGACATTCGTGCTTTTTTTTGTCGTGGAGAATCAGGAGTTTTCCAATGCATCGATTGGCGTTTTGTTTCGGGATCTTAAGTAAAAAACCACGATTCATCGCAAGTAATAACATTTTGTAAGAAGGTGGGATCACTTTCAATGTTTTCCAGGATGTCAGAACAAATCATTCTTCGGCGTTCCTTCTGTTCAATTGTGAGACACTTTGGAACCATTTTTAAACACACTTTGTTCATGTTGAAACTTTCATGAAGAATCTGCCTAACACTTTCCTTGTCAACTCCTGTTAACTCAGACACTGCTCTGATTGTTAAACGGCGATCTTGTCGAACAAGTTTACCGATTTTTTCAATGTTTGCATCATTTTTTGCTGACAATGGTCTGCCAGTGCGAGTGTCATCACTGGTGTCTTCGCGGCCATTTTTAAATCGTTTAAACCACTCAAACACTTGTGTTCGCGATAAACAATCATCGCCGTACACTTGTTGTAACATTACAAACGTTTCACTTGAAGATTTTCCTAGTTTGAAACAAAATTTGATGTTAACACGCTGTTCTTTCTGTACACTCAACATTTTCCGACGCACAGATAAAACGTCAACTACTTAAAACAGACGCCACGGGCAGACTGAGTGCAGGAGGCAGATGAAACTCGAGCAGTAGGCGGAGCGAGAGTCACGTGACAGGCCACGCGACTTTCAGCCTTATTGAATTCGTTTTATTGTTTCACCAGTACTTGTCCGGTTTTTTTCTAGCCACACCTCGTATGATGTATTCCCTTAGAGCGTCGAGATTTAAGAGTTTCTACTTCGACAGTGTTATCATGAATAATTTTGCGAACTCTACATGGACCGTTATAAAGCAGAAAAAATTTGCAACACAAGCCTTTTCCTTTGTGAGACAAACGATGAGACTTAATTAACACCTTTTGACCAACTGACAAGATTTTTAAAAGACCAGGACGCTTAGCTGATTTCTCTCTTCTAGCAGCCGCAGATGCAATATTTTGCAGAGCCAGGTTGACAACTTCAGAATGCCGCAGTTTCCGTGAAGGCGGAAAAGGAACTATTTCAGAAATGCGATTTGTCGGTGCTTTATTTTTTAATATCAGTATAGGCGGTAAAGAAGTTGAGTCATTAGGAAGTTCATTCAGAATGTTTTGAAAAATATGAAGATACTGATCCCAAGTTCTGTGATTCTGATGACAATAAAGTCGACACAATTTATTGATTTCCTTCATCCATCTCTCTGAAGCGTTACATTGAGGGTGACAAAGTGAAATGAAAATTGGTTTAATCTTACGACGCCGTAGAGTACGAAGCCAAATTTTAGAGCGAAACTGTGATCCATTATCTGATATAACCTTATCAACATGACCCACTTCTTTAAGAAAATGTTTTATGAAAGCATTAGATACTGAACGAGCTGTTGCTTTGCGTAAAGGTGTAAAACACACATATTTTGATGTCAGTTCCACTGCTACGAAAATGTACGCAAAACCATTAGTAGAACGAACCACTGGACCGAACAAATCGACTGCAGCCATCTCCTTTAATTTCGCTGGAATGATAGGAAACAACGGTGCTCTGTGAGAAATAGTTGGCGGCTTAGCCTTTTGACATAATTTGCATTTGGCAAGAACAGATCGAATACGTTTTTCCATATTACTGAAGTAGCAATTTTCTCGTAATTTATGAAAGCATTTTCTGGGACCAAAGTGTGCATTACTGAAATGTGTGTACCAAATCAATTTGTTGACCCACTAATCAGGAATACAAACTAACCAAACAGAGTTGTCGACCGATTTTCGTTTAAAAAGAACTTTCCAGATAGTTCGCAAAAACGAGGTGTGGCCAAATCGTCCAATTTAACAAAGCGTCTAAGAAAATTACAGACAGCATAATTACGAATAGCGTCTAATTTCTCTGGATCAGGAAGAATACCTTCTGTAGAAATAATGTGACCAAGAAATTTCACCTGAGAACGACCAAATTCAGATTTTTCTAAGTTCACTGTAATGCCAACTCTTGCAAAGATACGTAGTAATGAATCCAAAATTTTGTTGTGCTCACTCCAACAACGTTTAGCAATAAGAATGTCGTCAACATATGAAGTAATATTGTCACGAAGATAAACAGGTAAGATTTCGTTTAAACTACGAATGAATGCTGCTGAAGATACAGTATGTCCAAATGGTAATTTCCGAAACTGGTAACAGTTACCAAAGGCTAAAAAGGCAGTATATTTTCTACAATCAGGGTGGAGTTCTATTTGCCAAAAACTTGCGCGCATATCAATCGTGGATAAAACTTTAATTCCATGGAAATGTTGAAGAAGTTCATCTAAATTTTGTGGACGGTCAGTTTCAGGAATGATGATATTATTTATCTGTCTGGAATCCAGAACCAAACGAATTGACCCATCCTTTTTAAGAACGACGTGTAATGGGCTGGTATAGGGACTGACTGCTCGCTGAATAATGCCTTGATCTATCATGTATTGAAGTTCACTCTTAACCCTGTCTCTGTAAGCCAAAGGAATAGCGTATGTTTTCCCCCGAAATGGTGTGTGTTCCTTTACTTTAAATAAATATTGTAAGCCTTGTATAGTTCCTGTGTGATGACTAAATACTGTAGCATGTGAAGTCAAAATTTGGTGCAGTTCTTCTCTTGCAACGTCATCTGGCACTTCAGCTTTCTTAACCTTTTCATTAATTAATTCTTCGCTATTAACTATATCATCCATCGCGTCTCTGTATCTATTGTCGTTGTCATGAATGAACACATTGTTGTCATAATGCTCAACGAAATCATCAGATGTAAGAAACCTTAAACATTTTGTATCTGATTCAGATCTTGTTAAACACTCGAAAAATTTCAAACATTTCTGCATTCAAATTCACACTTCCTTCTTTAAAGTTCAAAATTGCCTTATGTGTGTTAAGAAACTCCATACCTAATATAATTTGTGTACTGAGTAATGGAACAATAATAAAATTAGCAGAAAATTCGTATCCGTGACAAATGAAATTTAAGTTGGTCTGTTGTTTAACTTCCACACTTTTTCCAGAAATAGCGCCTCGAATTGTAGTTTTAGAAACAGGTAACACAGGACAAGCAATAGTTCTTACACATATACGAAAAACTGATTCACTAATGACATTCAATGGGCTCCCAGAATCTAAAACTGCAGTGAACTTATTCTTACCCACACATACTTCAATAACAGGATGTAAAAATGCGTCCACATTATTTTCCTTTTCGTCTAGCAAAATGTCTCTCATGACTTCCAGGCGTACGTAGTGTAAAGTCGTAGTGTCATTACTTTGTGAACCGTCTATATTGCTTGCAGAAGCCGAAGCTGCAAGTCATTGTCGATTGTTTGCGTCACGTCTTTGATTATTCCCGTCATTTCGCGGATCAATTTCTACTATTTGCACTTGTCTCTCTGAATTTCCGTCACGCGGAGGATGCCAATTAGGTCCCTCCTGTCGGTTACATGTAAATTCTTGGTTGTGTCTGTCATTAAAATTTCTATTTTCCTGTCTGACTGCATGACTACTTATTGTGTAATTTCGACTGTCACTTCTGAAATTATTGTTGTATCTACTACCCTGGTTATTTCTGTAGAAAGAATTTCTATTACTGTATGAATAATTTCTGTCTTGATGATACCGATTACTGTTTCCGTATGATTGATCATTCCGGTACGAATTTCCGTTATTATAACTGTCTGTGTAATTTCTGTTAGAACGTCTGTTATTGTCATAAGGCTGGTATCTATTGTCCTGTCTGTTTCGTCTGTCATTCTCAAAATTACCCATATAACGTCCGTTCCGATCATTATCCCTTTTCTCTGAAAATCTATTGTAATTACTGTTACTGAAAAATTACAAGAAGTCCCGTCGTCGTTGTCATACTCAAGTTCTTGTAGCAAAGTCTTAAAAGTCTCAATGTCGTCTTTATATCTTCCGGCTAAAGCAATTTGTCTTATGGATTGTGGCAGCTTAGTTAAACAAATGCGAATTAATTCAGTCGGGCTATAAGGGTTGGACAGGAACTGATTCTTTCGAATCATGTCTTCAAAGTATTCTGTTTAAAATTACGCTGCATAATCAGACTATGTTTGACTCTGTCTTGCGTGTTTTCGGACCAATATGCCGATAGAAATGCATGATAAAAATCATTTAGATTATTACAATCTCTAATAAGTGCACGCATGCGCGTCGCCGGTTCGTTTTCTAAATATCCACACATAAATTCCAGTTTGTGACCTAGTGGCCAATTTGGCGGAAGTGCGTACATAAATTTATCTAACCATGAACATGGATGTATGTCATTCTTGGAATTACGAAAGATCTTAAATTTCCGAACAGTCAAAAAGTGTTTATAGTCAAAGTTTTCGCCTCGTGGCGACAAAGACCTACCGCGTCTGTCCCAGTCCGAATGTCGATTATTGTCAAGTTCGCGCGCCTGGCGCTCTCTTGTTGCATCCCGTAAATGAAATAAATTATTTTCTTCAAAGCCCTCTGCTATCTGTGATTCTAAATTTCTTCTGATGTCTTTTCCTACGATTTCGCCTTCAATTTGTTTGACTTGCTTTCGTAATGCCTCAACTTCCCTTTTAACGCGTTCATTAAATTTTCCCTGATTTTCAACATGCTTATTTATGCTCTGGTACTCTTCGGTTTCTGCAAATGGCAATGGTGCTGTATCATCTGAATCTCTGTCCCCATTTAAACTAAGACTTGTCAATTTATCTGAAATCTCCTCAACTCTTTCCGATAAATCACCTATTTGTTCTTTCTGTTTATTTACGTCTTTCGTAAGTGTCGCGACTCGGGTTTCAGTATTAACACATTTGGTAGTCAACTGTTCATATTGTTGTGTTAGCTTATTTATTGTGTCATTTGGTTCGGACTCCTCGATTCTCTCAAATATTTCTTCCTTATCGTGTGCACGTTGTAAATTTAACTCTGAAAATTTCTGTACTATCACGCGATCTCTTTCCTCATGTTCTCTATCCTGTTCCTTTTGTCTGATTTCTATTGAAATTAATCTATTATTGTGAGCATTCAAAATCGGTTGTACTTCTTCTCTAATTCCTTTCTTTAATTCATCTTTTATGTTTTTGAAACATGTCCCTATTCGTGAGTCTAACCGTGTTTCCATTGTTTCCATCTCTGTTTTAATTTCAGATCGTAACTGTGATCCCACTGTTTTTAATTCAGATCCCAACTGTGATCCCAGTGAGTCTAACCGTGTTTCCATTGTTCCCATATCAGTTTCTAAACGTGTTGCCAAAGTTCCCATCTCTGTTTTAATTGTTCCTATTTGTGATCCCAGTGAGTCTAACCGTGTTTCCATTGTTCCCATCTGTGTTTTTAATTCAGATCTAAACTGTGTTTCCATTCGTGCTCCCAAATTTAATATAGCACCCATAAACTGCTCCATATTAGCCGGTTCGAAATTCTTTTCGCCCCTAACATTTCCCTCAAAACTAACTTCCTTCTGCATAGCCATAAAGCTATCTGTGTTCGATACTATTTCAGAATCTTCTATTGTTAATCTCGTATTCAGTGAATTTTCTGATTGAGAAAAATTTTGAAATGGTTCCGGACTATTTTCCCGACTTATTAAATTGTTTTCCACTTCATTATTCATCATACTGTTCTCCTGTGTTGGCGAGTTCGCCATGTCAACAATTTCGTCATTCTGACTATCCATCATTTTTGCCTTTTTCATCGATCGCGTAATCATTTACAAAACATACAAAACTCGTCACTGTACGAAAATTACACACAATGACTCCTTATCTCCAACAATACCATTCACACGAAATGTTTCCCTCAAACACGATTAACGAACAATTGAAATAATTGCACTAAATTGTCAAACGCGTATACAAGACAACAAAATTAAATTCTGAAAAAAATACCATTAGAAGAATGACAATTACCAAATCTACACATGCAAAATAGACTACAATTACTAAACTACAAATTACTACAACAATACTACTGTCTACTATTTTTACAATCAGAAGAATTCCAAGGGACGATCCGAAGCAGCGGTCGCCACGTACATGGGGGCTTCATTATTTTTTTGAATGCAAATATTTTTAATTTTAATAACTGTCTGTCCGATTACGAAGTCTCGTAAACGGTTGGCCCTGACTAGTATTTATACGCAATCTGACTGTATAGAATAACAACAAAGAATGACAGAAAATTTTCGTTAACACAATTAATTAATTAAGTCCCCAGCAACTATAAAACGTACGAAACTAAAGCACAAGTGTAACTGTTCTGTGTGTGGAAGTGTGATTCAACGTACACATCTGGCACGGTTCTTCTTCAATAAGACAAGAAATTTTAAATACCATTTATACTGAAGTAATAAAAAAAATAGGAATACTATAATTGCGCAAGAAAACCAGGATTACACTCTAATACAAGAACACGAGCCAGATGCTTTGTTGACTGAACCTGTGACGAAGCATTGTTTAAGACTGAAATAATAAAAAAGGGAATTTTTTTACCTTCATATATACTGACGAAAAGCACTCTGATCATTACAATATCTCCGTTGGAACAACATCTGCTGTCTAGCCCATCAAACTACTGCATAAAACATGGAGCAAGCACTCCCTACTACAACATCTCAACACCGACTCACTACTACCACATCTCGATAAGCACTCTCCACCACGACTTCTCGACAAGAACCCTTCACTACGACATCTCAGCAAGCACTGTCTACTACGAGTTCTCGACAAGCACTGCCAGTGGAGACGGCTGAATAATACTCTTTGGCGCAATCTCTGGCGCTGTGGCTCAGTGTAGCCACCTTTAAACTTTCATTGGAGAGATCAGTTCCTACTGCGGATCCACCAACCAGATAAGCATTATCAGAAAGGGAGCTGCCGAAATGGTTGGTCAGCAGAGTGAACTGAACGCTATTCAGCCAGCTAGCTGTGTATGAACAGTGAGGCAGAATCCGGGAACTGGTGGAACACATCACACAAGCGATGCGCCATGCTGCGGACGTCTTTATCCCAAAGTCCTCAGATCGTCTTTGGGGGGAACCAGTGCCCTGTGAGAGGATGAGTGGCGCTCACAATGTTCGTCAGACGCATGGCCCAATGACGGCTTAAATGTCGCCCAACAGCAGATGACCCCACAGCCTTTCGAGTCACAAGGGCCAAGGCACGAAATGTATTTAAAAATAGCGAGAAAAAGTCGTGGCAATCGTTCCTGTACTTGTTAGATAGTTCTACGAAAGTATGGGAAGCCATGAGGAAGATTTCCAGCAAACTCAGTAGTCTGTCAATAGCATCAGTGTTGAAACAATTGTGCCTACAACAACACCCAGAGACATTACTAAGAGAAGGGCTGAACATTTTGCTGTGACTACTGCCAATTCAAGGCAGATTATAGCACTCCGTCACTATCGCCCGAATCCTTCAGTGTGACTGATTTCTGCACACAGTGGATCTTGTCATGAGGTTTTTCTTGGATTAGTAATCTTTTGCATTTACCTTTCAATAAAAGAATTAGTGGCATTGCCTTGCTAGGAGTAGTTAATGAGAAATCATACATTTAAGTTGCGCTCCCGTCTCAGCGGAAATAAAAGATTATCACTCCGATCAATTGGATGATCTCTCCACACAGAGAAAGAAAGTTACAATTAAATAAAAATTTGTGACACAAAATAAAAGCAACATATGAATTCTTAGTTGAATCGTACTCAAACTTCTGGTGAGTGAGACCGAAACGCATATAAAGTGTTCTGTAAGTAATGGTAGGAGGACAGATTAAACCTATTTGATCTACTGTAACAATTATAGTGGTATGTGCATCTAGAGCCATTTGTGATGACTAAAAAGTGAAGCAGTAACAAGCGGTGATCCGAAATTCCAGTCCCAAATTGAGTCGTAGCTTCATTCGGTGAATACAGCCAAAGCCGCTGAAATAGATGGTCACGCGCATACACATCCAGAACGTTCACTAAATCAACGCTATATGTGTAAATACCGGGCCGGCCGCGGTGGTCTCGCGGTTCTAGGCGCGCAGTCCGGAACCGTGCGACTGCTACGGTCGCAGGTTCGAATCCTGCCTCGGGCATGGATGTGTGTGATGTCCTTAGGTTAGTTAGGTTTAAGTAGTTCTAAGTTCTAGGGGACTAATGACCACAGCAGTTGAGTCCCATAGTGCTCAGAGCCATTTGAACCATTTTGTAAATACCGGTCCGTGTGATAGCATGGAGGGATTGAAACTGTAGGTCACCCATTGTAGTTGCTTTAAACTCAGCTGTTGTTGGTATACTAATTCAGACGCCTGCACTCTTAACAGTGAACGGATAAATAAGAAGTGATTTAAAATTGACAAAACAATGCAGAAAGAGACTGTATACTGATCCTGCGTTTAGTTATTTCTGGACCAATCAGTGACTAATAAAGACGATTTAAAAGACTGTCTACGATATTGCGTAAATTAATTGTGCTAAAGCGATTTCTGTCATAAAGCCACAGATTAAACTCACGAAAATTTCTTATAAACAAATACTACGAGCAGACAGACGGCGTAGCAATGGGGTCTCCTCTGTCTCCGCTAGCAGCCGACGTATTCATGGAAACCTTTGAAGCTACGGCCCTTGGTTCAGTTCCTATACGCCCACGTTGCTGGTTCAGATACGTAGACGACACGTTCGCTATATGGCCTCAAGGGGATCTGACCTACACAAGTTCCACGAATATCTGAACAACATGAACAGCAAGATACAGTTCACGCTCGAAGTAGAGAAGAATGGTGCAATTTCGTTTCTAGGACAACGGAGGTCACACAGTATATCGCAAGCCTACGAATACAGACAGCTATCTGCACGCCAAATCCTACCACCACTCACAAGGGGAAGGCCTAAGACACGGCCAACCGATTCCGCTCAAATTTGGCAGGCTGCTTGTGTAGAACCTAAGACTCTAAGATATTTTGTGTCAACACCCCCGCAAATTTGAGAAAATCACCCCTAAGGGTTATGACGAGCAATTGACTCAGAATTGGAGGGATCGATAGATAATTGTAAATAGAGCATTTTTCATCATCAGGTATGGGGTTCCCAAACGCAAACATTTCCACAAATCGAGGAAAGAAAAATGGTTCAAATGGCTCTGAGCACTATGGGACTTAAAATCTGAGGTCATCAGTCCCCTAGAACTACTTAAACCTAACTAACCTAAGGACATCACACACATCCATGCCCGAGGCAGGATTCGAAGCTGCGACCGTAGCGGTCGCGCGGTTCCAGACTGAAGCGCCGAGAACCGCTCGGCCAATCACCCGGCGAGGAAAGAAACTTTTACAACTGTCGCTTCTGTTCCCACATGGTAAACGCTTTTCGGCGACAGCAGAACGGCTAAAGTAACTAACTGGCTGGGAATCGGAGAACCGGGGATCGAATCTCGAAGAAACCTACCGGATGTTATTCTTTTCGTTTGTATTTTTCCATATCTCAATTGATTGGGATAGGATGGTTAAAAAGGTAAGTAAATTAATAAGGAATGATAATAATAAGGTAGGCAAACTAATTACCCAAACGCCGTGGGTTAGTAAAGTATTAAACTTTTAAGCTTCGAATTCTTCACGAGGGATCACAGATAGCCAACCGCGCGACGCTTGTTTACAGCGAGGTACGGGACAGAATGCACGCGGGGAGAGTTATGCTGTCCCGGTTGCCTCTTCGTCATATCATAGTTGTGAACCTGGAAGAGTAAAGGTGTCCAGCACGAGCCTTATAGAAGTCAATCGGAAAGAGTTGTTTTCCGTCATGAGGCTGCCGCGAACCTGGCGGATACAGTAGTGATTTTTCCATCATTAACGTGCCGAATGAAATAAGTTTTCTGAATGAATACAGTGTTATTCTGTAAGTAACATATGACGAGTACTGTATGTAGTTTGTAGTAATTAGCTCGTCTGTTTATGCCGTAGTAACTAGTTATTATTTGTTGTCATATCTTTCAGGTGCACAATCTGAGTATCGGAGGATGTACACCCTTCGACTAGCGCTGTAATAAATAGTTGGGAGACTGTCACAGACGATGGCAAGCGGGAAGTTACCGTCGCTGTGTTTTGGTTTGTAAAAGTGTTGCAATACAGATGCATTATCAACGCACTACCGGAAGCAGCCAGGTCTGTTTCCCTCTGTTCCAGATTGATAGGAACGGCTATCGTCGAGAGATTTTTGGAGGTGACGAACGAAATGACTTTTCTTGATACTGAAGTACTATACCATGAAGACGAAGCAGAAGGTGATTCAGTGGAAGATATCCCGACTAGTGAATCGCAAAATGGTCATAACACTTCGGAAATCTCCAAGTCACTAGGGATATATTGTTCTTCTGTTCCCGATTAGTATTACGAACCGGTTACTAAACGACTTAACTACAGCTGTGTAACATTTTTTTTAAAGTAAAAGTTAAGGCGGTAGCGCTAGCCAGGAATCATCCAAATTGGAACTTACAAACACTGTAAAAGAATGAAGCAACAACAGCCCTGAAACGGAAGGAGGACTTGAAATTGTGGGAAAGTGATATCGTTAAAGGAGGGACAAGATACGACAAATACCAGGCGATAAATAAGTGGACATACGACCGATTTGTCGAATCTCGTTGACGTAACGAGAATGTAACAACGAGTATACTACAACAAGGATTTTACGTCTGCTGTATCATTATCTTGGGCAAAAAATTTCAAATCGGAGTATAAAATTCGTCAACGGCACGTCACTTTCGTCTCTCATAAGGAGGTACAAAATAGAGAAGACATACAGAAAGTGGCAGCTGTTTTCAACACGCAAACGGCGTCACTTATGACCGGTTTTAATCGTGATTACGTGATCAACACCGGTCAAACAGGATGAGAGTATGGGGTGAACATTCGACGCACGTTATCGCATAAGGGAGAAAAACGAACCTTTGTCGCAGTTGGTAGTAGAAACATACTAACACATTCGTACATGCCATTACAGCCTCTGGAAAACTGTTGCGTAAGGTTTTCCTGTGTTTACAAGAAACGAATGTTGCATTTGGTCCTCAGGTTATAGAAGAGGTCAATCGTTTAACCGACTCGTTGAAAAATGTTTACATTACCTGCCCCAAACTGACGAATGCGATTTACAGAACATTTCTTGAGAATGTTTTAAAACCATACGTTTCTGATAACAAGTTTTGTCTAGTAGTGGATTCCTGGATTCCACAAAGTAACACTATAATATATGCCACAATGTTTATAGATGGCGAGGGTCAGCCTACGTGCACAGTAAAAGTAATACCGCCTGTGGGCCAGCAGTGTGATGTTGATTTCTATCGCCAGGTTAAAAACTTTATTTCCAGGCTTCAGAATTGCAATGTGCTTCTGGAAACCCAGCGGGAACTGCACAACCGCACGGATACAATAACTATTTACAACATAATTCATAACCAACTTTCAGCACCGATTTGTCAGGCAGTGATATCGTATGTGTGGTACGCATCAAAATTAATTCCCGAAAAAGACATATTTTTAAATGTAAACCAAGTTTGTTTTCCGCCGACTCTTGGGAAGGAACAGTGTAGCTTTCGAAATATTGCATTCATTAGATGTTCTTGGTGCCGTGAGTATATTTGTTTAAAATTTTTATATGATAAGTTCAAAATGGTTCAAATGGCTCTGAGCACTATGGGACTCAACTGCTGAGGTCATATGTCCCCTAGAACTTAGAACTACTTAAACCTAACTAACCTAGGACAACACACACATCCATGCCCGAGGCAGGATTCGAACCTGCGACCGTAGCGGTCGCGCGGTTCCAGACTGTAGCGCCAGAACCGCTCGGCCACCAGCGGCCGGCTATGACAAGTACCACCCATCTAGTTGTTCGACGAAAAGTGAGGACACGTAACAGTGACTGGAAGAGCCATTCTAAAGTGACCTGGTGTAACCTTTTTTGTTGTTTACTACCCCAAAAAGTTTCAGAAATTTATTTGCCTACCTTATTTTTACCATTCCTTAATGATTTACTTACCTTTTTAGCCCTCCTATCCCTATCAATTGAGATATGGAAAAATACAAACGAAAAGAATAACATCCACTGGGTTTCTTCGGGATTCGAATCCGGGTTCTCAGATTCCTAGCGAATTACCTTGGCCGTTGCGCTATCAGTGCTGTCGGCAAAAACCGTTTACAAAGTAGGTACTGAGGCGACAGATGTAAAAGTTTCTTTCCTCGATTTCTGGAATAGTATGCGTTTTCGGATCCATACCTGATGATGAAAAATGCTCTATTTACAATTATCTATCGATCCCGCCAATTTAGAGTCGATTTATCTTCATAACTTTTAGGGGTGATTTTTTCCATAACGCGGCGGTGTTGACCTGAAATATCTTAGAGTCCTTCGTTTTAGGTTGTACACAAGCGACCTGCCAAATTTGAACCGAATCGGGTGGCCGTGTCTGAGGCCTTCCCCTTGTCAGCGAGGAAGAACTCGGTCATCCGTTCTTTGGCAGTCCGTGCGCAGCGCGTAATTGATGCTCAAAACATAACACCTGAGCTTAGAAAGTTACGCACAGCGTTTCTAGAAAGTCGATCCACACAGCCTTGTCGACGAATACAAGTAAGCAAGATAAGCAAGAAATAGACAAACTGCAGCCATCAGTAACCTTACCGTATGTGAAAAATGTCGCTGACCGAATAGGCAAATGGCTTCGCTGGATTGGGGTGCAGCTTGTCTTCTGTAGTGGTCGCAGGATCCAGGACAAGGTGGATGCATTACACACATCAGGCGCGTACAAGGTGGAATGTGAATGTGGAGAGGCATACATCGGCGACACTGGCAAGCCAATAGCAACGCGCATTCGGGAACACAAGTGCTATATTCGTCTAAGGCCACACAACAGATCTGCTTTGGCAGAATATCAGCAAAATTGCGGAAAAGAAATAAAATTCAGCGAAGCCTGTGTGTTGACCAAGCAGGCAGTTACGAGGAAACGCAAAATTACAGAGGCCATCGAAATACTAAAACACCGTAATAATGTGAATGGAGAGCATGGACTCAGGCTCGTCCCATCTTGGCTGCCAACAATGCTCAACCCAACACACCGCACTGCAACGCGAGACGCGAGCGCTACCGGCGAGAAACTGCCACCACGCGGCTGACGTCCAGCACATGGTAAACAAGAGCCAACTTTCCATTCGCCGGTGACCACCTATCATGGCACATAGTACAACAGTCAACAGACAAAAGAGGTTACGCTCACCCTCCACCGCAGTAACGTATCAAAAATAAAGTTCCCTCTCCTTCTTCCTTAAGTGACCAATGAAATGAACTATCTAAAATTATGACGCAGTGACATGCCCAGTGAACAGTAATAATAAAATATAAAGGACACTTCATAGCTAGAACGCAATAGACCCAGAACAAGGTCGCTGTAACCGTGGCCAAAACGTTGGTTTTATCCTGCAGTAGTTTTACGCAATATAACGCTGTACCATGACTAGAAAATTTACATGTCGACTGACTCTGGCAGCGGAAGCCTACGCAATGAAATAAATACGAAATAGCAACCATTACTGTCGCACGAGGAGAAACTAAATTAACTGTACTCTAAAATAATCTTTTCTTGTCTAGTCTAATATGTGTAAATCTATATTTTCAATGTGGACGTCGTCGTAATGTCCATGGAACCTTATCCACAACTGCCTAGAGGTATCCTGTCCACAATCTCCGAATAGCCTTCCGGAATGGTGCGAGCTTCCGATGATAGGTTCTGACGTATCACACCATCGCGCCTGCTGTCCTAGCACTCGGTCCATCGTTTGCAGTAGCCACGTCACCGGTCCTATCCACCTGAAGCTACCATTGAAAAATTCAATGAATGATGTAACTCAACAAATTTTATCCAAACGTTTTAAAGAAAAGCCTATAAACTTAATCAAACAGAGACGTGGGACTTAGGGAAAGTAAGAAAGGTGTGGATGGGGCCTAATTAGTTACCGCTGGTTGCACAGAAAACACATACACTTTAGTTTTAAAAAAGAAATCTCTCAACAGTCATTTGTAAAACATTTTACTACACTGGCGGCTGAAAGCCTTATTATAAGAATTGTAAGTTATTGTCGGCTGAAGGCCACAAGCAATGTTACACACAATCAACGGCGGAAGGCCTGAATAAGATGGTTCAAAATTATTCGTCGGCTGAAGGCCAGAAGCAATTTCAAAAAAATATACAACGGCTGAAGACTTGAATTACCAATAAGGTGGAATTTTACACGTTAAAAATACCCAAAACCCTTTTAACAATCTTAATAACTGTAGCAAGTTATAGTGACGGCTGAAGGCCTTATCAAGACAGAACTGAAACTATTTCTGGGCTGAAAGCAACAAGCAATGTTACAAGCAATTAACGGCTGAAATCCTGCGGCAATTTCAGAATACATAATTGCTGAAGGCCTGAATTACAAGTGAGGAGGGCAGTTACACGTTAACTAAAACTAAGATATTTTCTTCTTAACAATCAAAACGGTAACAAGCTGTAGTAACAGTTGAAGGCCTTATTAAGAAAACTGCAAATTATTGGTCGGCTGAAGGCCACAAACAATGTTACATACAATCGACGGCTGAAGGCCTGATTAAGAAGATTGAAAATTATTCGTGGGCTGAAGGCCACAAGCGATTTCAGAATACAGAAGGGCTGAAGGCCCGAATTACAGCTTAGGTGGACAATTACACCTTAAAAATACTAAAACCCTTTCTAATAATCTTAATAACTTGTAACAAGCTATAGTGACGGCTGAAGGCCTCACTAAAACAGGATTGAAAATTATTTGTCGGCTCAAGGCCGCAAGCAGTGTTACAAACAAATAACGGCTGAAGGCCGGAATTACAAGTGTGGAAGGCAATAACATGTTAGACATAAGACGGAGTTATGCACAGACAGTGCTCCCTGGAATGACCTGAGGAAGATGACTACAGATGTGTAAGCGGTGAGACAGGCAAAGAGTTGTACTCACTTGACAGGATGGCAACTCAAACTAGGGGCAGCTTAAGCGCCGACTGACCGACTAACCAATCCGCCTAACGTCCGATGCCCGCTAGAACAATGGAATATTATTAGGCAAGGGCGAAGAGTCGGACAGCCTTCAGTAAAAACCTAAGGCCGAAGGAAACACTAGAAGCAAGGTACACCTCCAAAAAACATATGCAAAGTAAATTGAAGTGGCTGTCGAACTACACGCCGTGTCGGAAAGCAACAACACGACGGGGAAAGGTACACTGCAGGAAAAGTATGTTAACCTTCAGGGCAGGTAACTGGGTGGTTGGTGGCCACAAGGCACTTCACTAATAAGAATAATACTAAATACAAGCGAACATCAAGGAGTAGAAGGCGGTTATTAGCTTCCGCCAACCAGACAGACTCCACTTGTTGCGCTTGGTCACACCGACCCTGGGAGTAGCAACACGCAAACAACAGCGAGATCTCAAACAGTGGAGGTTTCAGTACTGGATACGGTTCACTCAACTTCAAACGTCCTGGGTTCGGTTGTCGGCTACAGCGTCTCGGTTCGACACTGTCTGCACGCCGCCAGCAGTCCCGGCCTGCCCCCCGCGCTGTGGACCTCCTCGCTCCTTCCGAAGACGAACTACCGACACCAGAACGGACGCAGCGTTTAAATAACTGGACATTAAAAACCACACAAGATACCGACGAATTATAAGTCGGCACAAACACAGAGAAGCCCGAAGCGATCGGAAACCCAAATGCACGTCATCCGCTGCGACGACCGACCGAACGACCAATCAATGATCATCCCCACTCAAGTCAGGCACGGGAAAGATCCCAGCATAAATCGTCGACTGACAACTTATTGCCATAAGGTCACTTCGATGGGCGGACACACACACGGAAGTGAAGGTTGCACTTCTCGAATATCAGGGTTCATTCAACTAACACTCGCTGAATTCGGCCCTTGACGTGGTCGTGCACTCACGCGACCACATCCGTCCGTCGGACAGTGCATGTGTATCGCCAGCGGTCGGGCGAGTACTGGCTGTCTGGACCTCACTGCTGCTCCGTCCCAACTCCTCTGGACACACGACGTCCCGGAAATACTATAGGTCGCCCCAAAAATGGTACCACAGTACGCGCTATCGATAAGCGCTGCTGCTGCCACTCCCGGACAGACAAGGCGAACGAATGTAGTGGCGCCAGTAAACACAATAAGAAAACGAGACGCCACTATCGCTATTACAATATGCCACGCTATGAACGGCATCAACGCGAGCCGCACACGGCTCACAACCATAAGTGTTTAGGTGTTATGCGTTCAGTAATGAGAAGAACTAAGTGCAGTGTACCATTATTACTTGTCATTACCTAACTGTTCTGATTCTGTGAAACGTAAAACTAAAGGACCAACTGACGATTCAGCAAAATGAAAAACAGTATTATCTTTTATCAACATGTATGTGAACAATGTATGGCCAGGATAAAGACAATAGTGCAAGACTTAATTTATGCTCACAGATAAGTACTTAGTTAAAATCTTAATCCATTTTAAAAAATGGTTCAAATGGCTCTGAGCACTATGGGACTCAACTGCTGAGGTCATTAGTCCCCTAGAACTTAGAACTAGTTAAACCTAACTAACCTAAGGACATCACAAACATCCATGCCCGAGGCAGGATTCGAACCTGCGACCGTAGCGGTCTTGCGGTTCCAGACTGCAAGGCCTTTAACCGCACGGCCACTTCGGCCGGCCAATCCATTTTAGAATCTAAATGCCGGCCGGAGTGGCCGTGCGGTTAAAGGCGCTGCAGTCTGGAACCGCAAGACCGCTACGGTCGCAGGTTCGAATCCTGCCTCGGGCATGGATGTGTGTGATGTCCTTAGGTTAGTTAGGTTTAAGTAGTTCTAAGTTTTAGGGGACTGATGACCTCAGCACTTAAGTTCCATAGTGCTCAGAGCCATTTGAACCATTTGAACCATTTTAGAAACTAAATACCGGCCGGTGTGGCCGTGCGGTTCTAGGCGCTTCAGTCTGGAACCGCTTGACCGCTACGATCGCAGGTTCGAATCCTGCCTCGGGCATGGATGTGTGTGCTGTCCTTAGGTTAGTTAGGTTTAAGAAGTTCTAAGTTATAGGGGACTGATGACCACAGATGTTAAGTCCCATAGTGCTCAGAGCCATTTGAACCATTTAGAAACTAAATCTTTCTCATTCGTAGACGGTATTAATGAAAGACAATTGATTTTGATGGTTACCTCCTTTACTCGATCAAGGGAACGGTATAGCGATATAATTTATGTTGTAGCAAAATTACTTCATACTAAGGGCAAATATAGCTGAATAGTAGCGAAATTTGCCATTGGTAATGAATAAAGGACTCTTACATGTAAAACATGAATCCATAATTTTTTAAATTTTTAGGAATACGCTTGCTAACTAATTTATCTTTGTAAAACAGTCTGCTTCTTTCGTCTGGCATACTTCTTTTGTGACTTCCTTTGTTACCCTTCCTCCTTCTAGCTATTATTTATGAGGTACGTATCAATGTAAGTTCCTATAAGTGAGAATAAATACTCATTTGCGTTGAAGCATTATCAAAAAATGGCTCTGAGCACTATGGGACTTAACTTCAGACGTCATCAGTCCCCTAGAACTTAGAACTACTTAAACCTTACTAACCTAAAGACAACACACACATCCATGCCCGAGGCAGAATTCGAATCTGCGACCGTAGCAGTCGCGCGGTTGCGGACTGAAGCGCGCAGAACCGCTCTCCCACAGCGGCCGGCTGAGTGTTCAGAAAAAAGATATAAATATTCTTCTTGTTTTCAACCGAAAAGTTAAGGAAGATCAGCGGTCTGGTAAAACATGAGCTCACCGGCAGTAATTTAGTGCAATAAATCTGTCTGACATGAACACCTTTGTGATGTCACTATGCCCCGCAACCTCCTGAATGGTACTCGCACTGCCCTAATTCACGAGTATAGTGAATTTCGCTATTACACCAGGAACATAGGAACATACATGTGGTAAAAAGGTTAAACCTTACCACCAACTTCTCTCCTGAAAGCAATAAAAACGGTGATTGATTTTGATATATTTGGCATCCAGTGTTGCTAGCGGAGGAGTGTTGTTCCAAACGCATAATTTATCGATCGCCTAATGTTCCAGTGCCACATTTTTGAGGTGAACTTTGGCTGTAGCCATGTGGTTGTCTTATATTTTCACTAGAACCGAATCGACCACCCCCGCACACTTGATGCTCAATCACTGCGGTAATACGCATATCATACACATTCCTCTCCATTTATCTCTTCTTACCAGTTGATGATTTGCTGGAATGAAGATAGGCGTTAGATGCTTGCCTCTGTCCGAAAGGCTGCGCCGGAACGATTTTACAGGATTTGGAATTAACCGCGTCAGCTGTTGATATTAGCCTGGCTGCACGAACTGCTGTCCGCCAGCTGTGTTTCTTACCACTGCTATATGACACTACTAGAGTTCGAAATACGATCAAGCCCTGCCCTAAAGAATTCTTTGCGTCTGCACAATCGTGACAGAACAAATTCATATCGTATAGCACACTTGTTATTCTGTTTCCATCCGTTACCGGGCAGTGGTATATTCATATACAGATGGCGTTAGTACCGCATACACAAGACATAAAAGAGCAGTGCAATGGCGGAGCTGTCGTTTGTAGTCAGGTGACTCCTGTGAAAAAGTTTCCGACGTAGTTGTGGCCGCACGACGGGAATTGACAGACAATGAACGCGTAATGGCAGTTGGAGCTACGAGGTCAGTTCAATAAGTAATGCAACACATTTTTTTTCTCTGCCATTTTTGGTTGAAAAAACCGGAAATTTCTTGTGGAATATTTTCAAACATTCCCGCTTCGTCTCGTATAGTTTCATTGACTTCCGACAGGTGGCAGCGCTGTACGGAGCTGTTAAAATGGCGTCTGTAACGGATGTGCGTTGCAAACAACGGGCAGTGATCGAGTTTCTTTTGGCGGAAAACCAGGGCATCTCAGATATTCATAGGCGCTTGCAGAATGTCTACGGTGATCTGGCAGTGGACAAAAGCACGGTGAGTCGTTGGGCAAAACGTGTGTCATCATCGCCGCAAGGTCAAGCAAGACTGTCTGATCTCCCGCGTGCGGGCCGGCCGTGCACAGCTGTGACTCCTGCAATGGCGGAGCGTGCGAACAAACTCGTTCGAGATGATCGACGGATCACCATCAAACAACTCAGTGCTCAACTTGACATCTCTGTTGGTAGTGCTGTCACAATTGTTCACCAGTTGGGATATTCAAACGTTTGTTCCCGCTGGGTCCCTCGTTGTCTAACCGAACACCATAAAGAGCAAAGGAGAACCATCTGTGCGGAATTGCTTGCTCGTCATGTGGCTGAGGGTGACAATTTCTTGTCAAAGATTGTTACAGACGATGAAACATGGGTTCATCACTTCGAACCTGAAACAAAACGGCAATCAATGGAGTGGCGCCACACCCACTCCCCTACCAAGAAAAAGTTTAAAGCAATACCCTCAGCCGGTAAAGTCATGGTTACAGTCTTCTGGGACGCTGAAGGGGTTATTCAGTTCGATGTCCTTCCCCATGGTCAAACGATCAACTCTGAAGTGTATTGTGCTACTCTTCAGAAATTGAAGGAACGACTTCAGCGTGTTCGTAGGCACAAAAATCAGAACGAACTTCTCCTTCTTCATGACAACGCAAAACCTCACACAAGTCTTCGGACCCGAGAGGAGCTCACGAAACTTCAGTGGACTGTTCTTCCTCATGCACCCTACAGCCCCGATCTCGCACCGTCGGATTTCCATATGTTTGGCCCAATGAAGGACGCAATCCGTGGGAGGCACTACGTGGATGATGAAGAAGTTGTTGATGCAGTACGACGTTGGCTCCGACATCGACCAGTGGAATGGTACCGTGCAGGCATACAGGCCCTCATTTCAAGGTGGCGTAAGGCCGAAGCATTGAATGGAGATTATGTTAAAAATAGTGTTGTGTAGCTAAAAGATTGGGGAATAACCTGGTGTATTTCAATGCTGAATAAAACAACCCCTGTTTCAGAAAAAAAATGTGTTGCATTAGTTATTGAACTGCCCTCGTAGACAGTGCTTGTTGTGCACATAGTTCCACGTAGTCAGCGCGTACACAACTGTTCCACTAGAGCGCGCCCCGCTAAGCACAACAGCGCAGGCGCAGCGCTCGTCCGTCTCCGCACTACGAGATGGCGCTGTCTTAGAGACGGACCAAATTCTGCTTCCGCCGATCCACGTATTAATATGTAACCCAGCCAATGAGATTGCTGCTAACGTAGAATCTTTTCTCCTCGCGGATCACTCTCGCGCAGTGATACATGAACGCGCGAGGTATTATAACGAGTGTACAGACCTCCGATTAGTCAGTCTGCATTAGTCTGCATTAGTCAAGTTTCAGTCTGCGCCTAATAAGATTATCATATTCCTGTACATAGCCATGAAGAGAAATGTATAGACACTTTGTCAAGTATCAGAGATATGTGAGAATAAGATTAACATACCAAGACCGAGGGAACTTCATATTGTCAATTGTAAACAGCATCCAGAATCAAGTTACGTAATGTCTATGTTTTTTATTATTTTAAGAAATGTGTGTGAAAATTAATCAAGTTCTGTTTAAAGTTGGTCACCGTCAATCTGCTACTCTAAGCGTGCAAGTGGCATTTCTATCGTCTGACCTAACGGCAGAAGATAAACACGCCACGATAAGACCACGAGACATATTGCTGACACTCGCCTACTTCGTTAGAGCGACAAGTCAAATAATCGGATGGTGTGTGTACCGAAGGTCTTACACTACGCACACCACAGTCCTTTTCAGCAGTTTTTAGAGAATTCAATATTCCGAGATCCCCAGCATCAAGAGTGAACCGAGAACATCGAATATCAAGAGTTATCTCTCACCACTGACAACGCAGCAGGCAGCGGCCTTCACTTAAGACCAAGAGCAACGGCGTTTGGGTAGAGTTTTCAGTGCTAGCAGACAAGCAACACTGCTTGAAATACCAACAAAATTCGATGTGGGACGTACGACGAACGTATCCGTTACGACAGAGCACCGAAATTTGGTGTTAAGGGTCTGTGATTACAGACGAGTGACGTGAGTGCTTTTTCTAACAGCACGACATCGCCTGCAGCGCCTCTCCCGGGCTCGTGGCCACTTAGGTTGGACGCTAGACGACTGGAAAACCGTGGCCTGGTCAGATGAGTCCCGATTTCAGTATTTAAGAGCTGATAGTATTGTGGCGCAGATCTCATGAAGCCATGGTTCCCACGTTTAAACAAGACACTGTACAAGCTGTTGTCGACTCCATAATAGTGTGGGCTGCGTTTACGTGGAGTGGACTGTGTCCTCTGGTCCAACTGAATCATTGGCTCAAAATGGTTACGCTCGGCTACTTGAATACCATTTGCTGCTATTCATGGACTTCACATTCCCTGACCACGATGGAATATTTATGGATGACAATGCACCATGTCATGGGCCACAATTGTTCGCGATTTGTTCTAAGCACTTTCTGGACAATTTGAGTGAATGGTTTGGCCACCCATTGAACATTTATGTGAGATAATCTAAAGGTTATTTCGTGCACAAAACACTGCACCGGCAACACTCTCGCAACTGTGGACGGCTATAGAGGCAGCGTGGCTCAGTATTTCTGCAGGGGACTTCCAGCGACTTGTTGAGTCCATGCCACGTCGAGTTGCCGTACGAAAGGATGTTCGGCACCATATTATGTGGAACCCCGTGACCTCTGTCGCCTCAGTGTATGTCAGAAATGTTTCAGGAAAACATATTGCTAATCTCAACAGGTTTTTCCCGAAAATGATGAAATGAAAAACAACCACTTATAGAAGTTAATTACCCTAATCGGTTGTCATTTTAACGCTACCATTTTTGGTTTGCCGGTCTTCCTATTTCATCTAGTGAATTTGGTCTAGTGTAGTGAATGCACCATTAACATTCTGTTGGCCTATTATTTTGATAAGGACGATTCATTAAAATATGGACTGATACCAATGAATTATTTCTGCCTCCATTACTGATTAAGACATTGTTTATCTGTCATCACTGAATTTAATTAACCCCACTTGGATTTCTCTTTAAGATGATACGGTATCAGTCAGCTAATATTAGTGTTGAAAGGGGCCTGAACTTGAACTTTCTGAAATGCATGTGTGATGTGGCTAATAGTTTAGCTAACTATGACGATCATTACAGGATTGTTTGATATTTAAAATTTTCTTGTTTTAGGTAGAGAGAAGGAAAACCATATCTAACTGACAAGTGATGCCAATTAACGACAGCGTGGAGGCGGCTGCGAGCAGAATAGGTCGCCTTGTGAATTAATTTAAGACAGAATACTGGTGATGAGCAGGACTCACGCCTATTCAAAGGACCCACTTCAGCCTTTAATAGACGGAACCCGATCATACAAATCGGTTCATCGTTTCAAGTATGAAGCAGTAATCTTTACAGAGCGACCATCATAAGAGGCAGAAATTAACCGAGGATTCAAACCACAAGCCGATCATACTTCACTCTGAGACAGCTATTTAAAGAGCTCAGTCTGTCAAGCCATTTCAAACTCTAATTGTACAAAACACTGATCCAACCCTCAGGGCTCTATGGTTGCGACACACTGAGTGTTCAATAAATGGTTCAAATGCCTCTAAGCACTACGGGACTTAACATCTGAGGTCATCAGTCCCCTAGACTTAAATATACTTAAAACCTTACTAACCTAAGGACATCACAACATCCATGCCTGAAACAAGATTCGAACCTGCACCCGCAGCAGCGTGGTTCCGGACTGAAGCGCCTATAACCGTTAGGTCTCAGCGGCCGGCTGAGTGTTCAGAAAAAAAAAAAAAACATAAATAATCTTCTTGTTTTTAGCCGAAAAGTCTTAAGGAAGATGAGCGGTCTTGTAAAACATGAGCTCACTGAAGAATGAAGGATCCATATAATTTTGAACCGGACGATATCTACAATAAACTGAACATCATAGGCCTATGAGAAGCAAGTTGCTTTTATCGGTGCGCTAAGTCGCTACGATGGATGAACACCGGACGGATTCTACTTCCTGCGGAAAAAAAAATTGTAAGATCGAATCTACGAGGACTTGCTGCATATTGGCAAAGAGGGGGACTGGAGGCAGAAGACACAAAAAAAGTGTGTTAGAACAGGAGCCTTGTAGCTGCGGGAGGTTCTCTAAGCCCGATCCCATACAGTTAGTAGTATTACTTATTCCTTGTGATACTGTTCCATCGCTGTGTAGCCATCACCTTTGGTAGTAACATTTCCGGTGCATCCATACTACGGGCGGTTTCTGTACCTGTAAGCCCAGATACCGACTAATCAGCTTTCGTGCAGCAGGAAAATCCTGCTACAGCGTCACGTTTTACCACCCGAATGTTCATATCTTAAAACAATTCCCAGCCAACGTAAGGATTTGACACTGACCATACTTAAGCGAACATCCCCTATAAGTAGGTATGCACCACTTCCTTGCCAAATCAAAAAACGTTTCCCATTACATTCTCTACAATGTGATGATTCCCAATGACCTATTTTATATACCTAAGCAAAGTAAGGAGTTGTATTGTGTGTATTAATTTCGCCTTTGACCCCCTAGAACATCCAGATCTTCTGCCTAATCGAGTACTTGGTGAGAGACCTTAACAGCTCTCCCAGACCACATGACATAGGATTTTGTCTGCCATCACGCCACCAGCGGGCTTTTTACGCAATCCGAAGGAATAAGCAAAGTTGTTTTGTGTCTTATACAATGTACACCTACCCGTTCGTTTAGGTGTTGCCTGTGTACTACCATGCCGCCATAGTGTGTCATCTACACTACTTGACTCCTCTTCTGAAGGGCACATTCTAAGGAAATCCACAATGAAAAACTGCGAAATTTGTACACTGGGTTCGGTGTTACCGGTTTAACGAATGGTCAATAAAGGAGGTGGTACTGTATCCTCTGTGAGACTGCTTCCGGAATATTGTGACAGAGAAAAACCGCCTTGCTGTCTCATCTTTTCCATCCAAGATTACTGAGATATCGAGTCTCCCTACCTACTGCGTCGAACACCTTCTCTCTTCCAATGTCTGTCACGAGGAATGAACTCTTTCTCAATAGACTTATCAATTTCTCAGTTAATGTTGTTAACCATGTAGATAAGCCGTCATTGATCTCGAGGTAAACGTCCTCTGCGTTCGTGCTCACATCCACTGAAGAGCATTTTCCCTGAGATGACCACATAAGTGAACTGTTGAATTCCCTCGGAGGGCTTGGGCGAACAGCTGTTTCGAATCTACGAACGACATCCATTGAATATACGTAATGATTAAATCTGTCTCACTTCCATTGTTGTATTAATTTTGCCTTACTGTTAAAATTTTGCACTCATCCGTTCCAGCTTCCCTGTGGACAGAATAACGTGGCACACGTTTAACTATGAGCGCTTGTGTAGTCATTAGCACTTGCTTTCTAAAACAATGTCTCTAGCTACAAATTTTTCCACTTTTCCCTGGAAAAATTTAACGTCTTTCGTCACTGTATCCGAAATAGTGTGCCAGATTTCTGGTACTTTGTCTAGTAACCACCCACGTCCAATCCCCATTATCTGTTTCAGAGAAATCGGTATTCGAACCACAAAGAAGTAACCATAATAATATTTATAACTCGCCCCTTTCTCGCTGCCCCTTTTTCCAATCCAGTGCGGTTCTTCAGTCTCAAGTGGTGCACAATACGATGACTGACTATGAAGGTATGGCTTGGACGGAAAATCGCTTAACCTAAACCCATTGTTCCTTCCGACTGACTATACAATCTTTCATAAACAAACACCTAACCTTAATATGTCTTGAGCTTAATGTCAAATCAGTCAGCATTGTTCTCACATCATATACACCGAAGCGCCAAAGAAACGGGTATAGGTATGCGTATTCTAATACAGAGATATGTAAACAGGAAGAACAAGGCACTGCAGTCGGCAACGCCTATATAAAACAACAAATTCAAATGGTTCAAATGGTTATGAGCACTATACGACTTAACTTCAGTCGCCTAGAACTTAGAACTAATTAAACCTAACTATCCTAAGGACAACACACACATCCATGCCCGAGGCAGGATTCGAACCTGCGACCGTAGCGGTCGCTCGGTTCCAGACTGTAGCGCCTAGAACCGCGCGGCCACTCCGGCCGGCAGACAACAAGTGGCGCAGTTGTTAGATCTATTGCTGTGTTTGAACGTTGTGTTATAGTCGACGCTCAAACGATGTTACGCAGCATCTCCGAGGTAGCGACGAAGAGAGCAGTTTTCCATACGATCATTTAATAAGTGGACGGTGAATATCAGGAATACGGTGAAACATCAAACTGTCGACATCGATGCGGTAGGAAAAAGGTACTGCAAGAACGGGAACACCGACATCTGAAGAGAATTGTTCAACGTGACCGAGGTGCCATCCTTCCGCAAACTGTTGCAGATTTCCATTCTGTGTCATCAGCAAGTGTCAGCGAGCTAACAATTCAACGAAATATCATCGGTACTGGCTTTCGGAGCCGAAGACCCACTCGTGTACCGTTGACGACTGCACGACACAAAGCTTTATGCCTCGCCTGGGCCCGTCAGCACCGGCATTTGACTGTTTATGACTAGAAACATGTTGCCTTGTCTGACGAGTCTCTTTTCAGCTCGTATCGAGCTCATGGACATGCACGGTTATGGAGGAAACCTCATGAATCGATGAACCCTCCATGTCAGCAGGGGACTGTTCAAGCTGTTAGCTGTTGGAGGCTCTGTAATAATGTGGGGCGTGTGCAGTTGGAGTGATATGGGACGCTTGATATGTCTAGATAAGACTCTGACAGGTGACACGTGCATAAGCATCCTCACTGATAACCTGCATTCATTCTCGTCCATTGTGCATCCGAAGGACTTGGGCAATTCCAGCAGTACAATGCGACACGTCAATCGTCCATAATAGCTACAAAGCGACTCCAGAAACACACTTCCAAGTTTGAACACTTCTGCTGGCCAACAAACTCCCCAGACATAAACAGTATTGAGTACATCTGGGATGCCTTGCAACGTGCTGTTCAGAACAGATCTCCACCCCCTCGTACTCTTATGGATTTATGGACAGCCCTGCAGGATTCATGCTGTCAGTTCCCTCCAGCACTACTCCAGATCTTAGTCGAGTCCATGCCACTTAGCGCTGTGGCACTTCTGCGTGCTCCCGGGGGCCCAACATGAATTTACGCAGGTGTAGCTGTTTCTATGGCTCTTCAGTGTATAACAGTTGCCATTTCGCATTTTACTTCATTCCCTGCGAGACAGTGAGATGGAACCCTATTTCATAAGCAGCCCCATCAGAAATGGGTTGTGGGTGGGTTTTTTGGTGGAGGAGACCAAACAGCCAGGCCACCATCGGATTAGGGAAAGATGGGGAAGGAAGTCGGCCATGCCCTTTCAAAGGAACCATCCCTATATTTGCCTGTAGCGACTTAGGGATATCGCCCATCACAAATACTGACTGTTAGTAAAGACGGACAAATGCATTCCGGCTTAATATTTAACAATTTACAACGCTGCCTCAAAGTAAACAATTATTTTTTGTTGAGACCTAATGATTCAGATGGGATATCTATCTGTGAGACTGCCCTCATGTTGCCAGAACTGACTAAAATACAACATGTCCATGAACTGTGAATAAATTAGAGTGGCCAACATTCATTCTTATAGGCAATAGCAGGCTGTACTCCATCGTCTTGATTTTAACTATCTCACTAGTCCTTTACAACTATACCCTTGTTCCACTAACCTAGAGTGTTACTTTGACCGATACTAGATTGTTGTCTAATAGCTCCTAGAGCGACATCATGACTCCGTATTTTAAATTATGTGCACCATTGCAATACCACTTCAAGTAGGCCTATGACTTAAACAATTTCTACAACATTTACCTGACTTACCTTTAGAGGAATACATTCCTGACAGTTGCTCGCTGCCACCAAACACCACAGATGAACATTTACTACAATGGATGCTTAATATCATTGCTCAAGACAAAGGACAGATTAGCGCAGATTGCGCTGCAGCGTCTATTCAGGACTGACACCGACAAGAGTGTATGTTACCTGCAACAGTACTTTTCTGCATCTATAGCTCTAGTTTTGCTTGGTGTTACTACATGGATGTAAGCTGGGGATTATCTGGGGACATATTATGCGAAAGTTACTTCAGTCCTTTAGTTTCACACATCGCTGTATTATTACATGTTGAACCATGGAAGGCAATGTAAATCGCTGCAGCACATTGTAAGTATTCCGCTGTTAATATACCGAAAAAATTAACGATAAAGTTTCAGCTTGATTGTCACGAACTGTGTAGACGTGATATTTGTAGGATGTTGCGTCTTCCATTCGCTATCAGACAAATATAACTGTGAGGGCAAGAAATCTGAGACGAACCACGATCTGATGAAACGTGAGCACTGTACTTGAATCTCAGCAATCCGTCGCTGTCATGCAGATGAGATGGGTGTCGTCAAGTGCAGACGTAACATCTCGTGGTCCAGTTTCATGTTTTATGACTCGTTCACCCCCCTTGTTTTGCATATCTCCCCTTTTGTATCCCGCCTGGAAGGCGGCGCGTGGGTTGGATCAGGAAAAGGTAGAACATGTCGGTACTGCTGTATGAATTTAAATCCCCTTTACTCAAGCACTAAGAATACATAACTTGGAATGAGGTGCGAAGCTGAAGCGATGTGTCCTGGCTGGCTGCACCTGATGAAATGGGGAGAATCTTTAGCGGAGGTCGTAGAGCTGCACAGCACCAGCTAGAGGGCACTGCCGGCGGTGTCTCGTGGTAGTGCCAACCTTTGGAACTATGTGGCATCGTTACTATCGATATCACATCCCCTACACGTTGACTACTGCAGAAGGCCTATTACTAGTTGAAAGACCATGATATGGGAAGACACATTTGCCACTCACAGTCCATATGTAGGCGATATGGGACTCTGTATTGTCAGCTGAGCTTAGCAATCTCGCCATACAACGTTTTCCTCTGTCCGAAATACGTTCTCGACTTGCAACGCCCTTTAATTGCTAGCTATGCATACACCCGACGTAATAGTTACGAGCTTCTTTAATTCGCAATATTTATTCCTCGTTTTGCGTGTCCCTTGTGTTTTATATCAATTTCTGAAATATTTGCACGACGGTAGATGTTAGACACTATATAAATCCATTGAGGTTTTATGACCTAAGAGTCAAATTATTACTTATCTTTAGTTCACTCGTTAAGGAAAGCATCTGTTCTTTGATCTATTTAAAACTGTGCTGATCAGCGTATGATTTATGAAGTCTGTGATATTGTTGTACAAATACCTTCCTCGGAGAATAGATGGATTCCGTTTAATATTTGAGTCCTGGATTAATTTTATACGGCAGCAAATTGAGAAAACCGGACTTAATATTCTAAAGTTAATTCATTTTGTATCTCATTCCAGTGCCTGTGAAAAGCCAGTACCCTCTCAAGAGGTTAATCTATGAAATACCTGAGAAACTCCGACGAGATTTCTTAGAAGCGTATCCAGAAAATTTTCCTTTCAAAGCTACTCAAACGAAAAACATGTGTACTCTGGCAAATGAGCTTTATTTAGATGCTAGCGAACGGGATTGCCTGCTAAGAATGAAATCTAAGCAGTGCAACCAATGGACACTACACGGATGGAAAATAGGACAATTCTAAAGGTACTGAAGAGGAGATACCACCAAATAATTAACTATCAATATGCTGGAGAGTTGTCGTTACCTCTTACAGGAGAAAGACCCCGCAGCCTATAAACCCGCGATGGCAGCAGCTGCAGCTGCGAAAGACTAGACTGGTAACAGCACTGCTATTCGCGACTTGAAAAGTTGCGGGCTAGTTGATAGAGGAGGATGGCCTGATAAAAGTATCTGGACTCCAAGAAAATTAACACCTTAGTCATCGGAGACCGAGACCGAGGAAACATTACAGAATAGATATGACATTGGGGAAAGTGTCATGATATTTCGTGTAATCTTATAACGAAAGAAGGCAGTAAAGAGTAACTACCATAATAGATGCTGAGCTGAAAAAAGTAATAAAAAACTATTAATATATAATGGAAATATTAATAAGAGGAATCATCAAAAACTCGAAATGAAAGTAACAGTTATACAGGCATACATTCCAGAAAATGGTAAAGAAGAACAATCTCAACGCTTATACAAATAAAGGCAGATAACAATAAATGATGTAGCAGCTGCCTTTCTATTACCCTTGGAGGATACAGTACAACTCACGAGTGTTTTAGGCATCTTACGGAAAACAGACCTGCATATTTCGAATCAGTTAACGTACAGTACATCGGTGATTATAATGTTGCGACAACATCAGTGACTAAGGGTGTTACAAAGAATGTTTAAGAATTAGAAAAATACATTTTTGCTTCGCAAGAGTAATAGGGTACAAATTCAGGAATATCCGCGTAGTCAATATTACACATTCAATTGTGAGGACGAAGATAGGATACACAAATGGGTAAAATTCAGAACCATTGTTCAGTATGTCGTAGACGAGTATGCAGCGAGCAATGTTTTGAGGGACAGCGAAGACCCAATTTGGTTTAATTGCCGTGTTTTAAAGTTGATAAAAAATCGAAGGGAACTTCATCACACATTTTAGCGGAGTAGAAGTCTAGCTGACAAGACTTGAGCGAAGTCAAAATAAGAGTACAGAGAGCAATGAGAGAAGCGTTCAGTGAAACATAATGGATAATTTCGCCAAAGAATCTGTCTAGAAGCCCTAAGAAGATATTGGTCTTAAGTGAATTCAGTAAGCGAATGGAGTGATTAGAAATTATCACAGATCGTTCCCGTTTTCAGGAAGGAACATCGGGGAGATGCACATAATTGTAGGCCGTTTTTGCTAACGTTTGTACGTTGTAGAACTATGACACATGTTTTATGCTCACATATTGCGCTGATTTTCGAGAACGAAAATCTCGTCTATAAAATCAACATGGATTCCCGAAAGAGAGATCCTGCGAAACTCAACTCTATGTGATCGTTTAATACATGAAGAGGGCTGTATATATAGCTGACGAAGATGTTGCTGTGGGCCTTGAATTTAGGCAAGTATTTGATACCTTTCCGCACTCTCATCTAGTGAAAAAATAAGTACTGAAATAAAATACTTTGTAATACAACAGGTTTCTAAAACGGATAATAAAGTATGACATAATTTCTCCTAGTTCCATACAGATTCTTATCCTTATACAGACAGACATAAGAATTTGTGCTTGTGAATGTTAATGCTATGAAAATATGTCTGCGATTTAGAACGAAAACCGTGGACCGCATACAATAGACAGCAGTAAGGAGGTCAACTATTCATATATCATTTATAAACTGCAAGTGCCACACGGTTTTCTTTTTAAATTCTACACCTGTTTTCATAGCTATTAAAAACTGACAACCGCTAAATAACAGAATTATCTATATGGAGGTAGAAATCTATGTAGGGCCAGAATAAATTAAAGTCCGTTTTTAAAACGTGTTAGCCGGCCGGATTGGCCGTGCAGTTCTAGGCGCTACAGTCCGGAGCCGAGCGACCGCTCCAGTCGCAGGTTAGAATCCTGCCTCGGGCATGGATGTGTGTGATGTCCTTAGGTTAGTTAGGTTTAATTAGTTCTAAGTTCTAGGCGGCTGATGACCTCAGAAGTTAAGTCGCATAGTGCTCAGAGCCATTTGAACCATTTGAACCATTTTGAACCATTTTTTTTAAACGTGTTACATTAAAAAGTTTTTTATTTAAATAATTATATTCTTCCTTTTAATCTGACGATGTCAAATCTTTCTATCGACTTCAAACATTTCGATGGGTTTACAGCAGGTTCTAAATGGCTCTGAGCACTATGGGACTTAACATCTTAGGTCATCAGTCCCCTAGAACTACTTAAACCTAACTAACCTAAGGACATCACACACATCCATGCCCGAGGCAGGATTCGAACCTGCGACCGTAGCAGCCCCGCGGTTCCGGACTGCAGCGCTAGAACCACACGGCCACCGCGGCCGGCGATTACAACAGGAACAGATGGTAAATTTTACTTGGGTCAACCAATACATTGCTTTCTCCTACCATGATCTCACGAAAAGACATCGACAGTAAAAATGAGAGAGAACTAAACTCACTTGGGGACTTACAAGTAAACGTTCTTACCAAGAAACAATCGCAACTGGAAGAGGAAAAGGAGGGAAAGATTACGAGTTAATATTGCGTTGTCAACGATTTCTGAGATATGTTGAAAGTTATAGTTCTCTAACTCATAAGGGGATGACTGTCGTGAGCAAAGTACTCATCAACACACACCAGATAACGAATCTAATTAATACTGCATTGTCATCCATCCAGCTCTGAAGTATATTTAATATTTCAAGTTCTAGTACATCGGGAAATTATAGTGGTAAACAAAGTACCCTCCATCATACACCAGAAAAGGAAGCAAATTTTTGCTTTGTAGTCCATTTCTGAGCTAGGCTGAAAGTTTCTAATCTCTATTTCACTGGGAAATGACAGTGATGAATAAAATACCATTCCCGCATGCCAGACAAGAAAGCGAGTTAATATTGCATTGTCAACATGTTGTGAGCTGTTTTAAAAGTTTCAAGTCTCTAGTTCGTGAGGAGGTTAGTTTAAAATAAACTGCAGGGAAGAAAGCGACCTAAAAAATCGTGTTAAAATGCAAAATTACCAAATATCGGACGACATTTCTGTTTAGGATTGGCGCCTAATACGAGCTTACCAAGTATAGGACCTTACTCGTGTTTAGATTGTGGCCTTCCTTCCAAATGCAGTTCAACACGTCGCTCTTAAAGGAACAAAATCGACAGATTAAACGCAGTTTCAGGAGTACACCAAGGAAGTGTGACTGGAGTGTTTCTGTCTCAATATAAACTGTGTAAATGATCTAGTGTATTCGAACAGAAACTCTATGAGGCTGTTCGCAGATAATGTGGTTATCAGTAAAAGGATACCAACGCCACGAGGCTGTAGCGAACTGTAGGAGGACCTGCATAGTTTGAATATATTATTTCCGCTGCCTACTATAGCTGTACTTTTAGGGAAAGCTGTGTTCAGGCTAACTCTTAAGGAAAGCTAGGTTCAGACCAGGGAACTGCTTTCACTTTTAAAATTAAATTAAGGTAAATTATAAATTGTTGAAAGTGTTAAATGCTTTACTGACCTTAACAGCTGAAAAATGATTACATTGTACTTTGTGCAGAGCTTAAATCTAAAATTTTTCTGAGCGTTTTACGATCTTATTTTTAGGAAAACTTAACACTGTAATTGCTTTTTCACTGATACGTTTTTAATACTTGGTAGGTGATGTTTCCTAATGTTAATGAATACTAAAAAATAAATACCTGATCTGGTACAGACATATGCATTAATCTAGAATCGGCACTTGTAGAGACAATGCCAATGCAGCTGGAGTCTCTTTCTGACTGTACAGAAACAAAAAGGAAACGATATTTGGCTCATTTATGATACTTTTATGGAATACCCATTTTAAAATATATTTGAGATATTTATAAACGAGTTTGGCGTGAACGGTACTTTCAGTTAGGCTCAAGAGATTGGTAACCGACTAATAGTAAACAATATCTCCAGCTGGAAGCAGAGAACGTCCAGAGGCGGGACCTGCCGCCGGCCACGCAGGTGTGCGTGAACTGGTAGGTCCCTGCGACTGACGGCAGTATCTCAGCTTCTTGCGGGGGCGTTCCAAGCAAACTGCAGGCCCACAAAAACGGAGCGTTATGTGCGTATGCAAATTAAGCAGCTATTTCCTCCTTTTGCTTCTTGCCGCAAGTTCATAACAGTAGATATCGGAATAATTTTCTCATTAATTACGGTCGCCAGCACCAGGGATGCAAAATTTTGATCGTTACAGTAGCGAGACACGACGCAAATAAATCAGTGCAGTTTTTGCGGCATGAACTTGCATCTGCCGTATTTATGTTGCGCATTCGGGGGAATAATTTTGCGTTGGGACTGTACTATACCCAGAGCGTGGATCGTCTCAATGGTCGCGTGGCATGAGAAGATCTAACCAAAAGTGCCAGTCGATTAGGCTCCTCATTGCTTTGCAGGAGACTGAATGGCGGTTATAAACCGGTGAACCGTTTTCCCTGAAGATTTAATCCATCTGAAGAGACCACCGTCAGAGAAACGGCACTGTCCTTGATTTTCACTTTATATTATTCGCCAACGGCCACGCCGCGGAGGTAACACTGGTTTCCTTCCAATCTACAAAGTAGGCGTTTTCAGGCTTGGATAGCAATTAGAAGGGTGGCCATCCGGTCTGTCGAGCGCTGTTGGCAAGTGGGGAACTCTCTGCCCTTGTGAAGCAAACTGATGAACTACGTGAGTACGACTCCGGACTGGTAAACTGTCAACGGTTGGGAGAGCGGTGTGTTGACTACATGCTCTTTCATGCCCTCGGCTAGTGACACCTAGAATCTGAGGATGACACAGCGGTCGGACAGTACCGTTGGGCTTAGAATCTTGTTCAGATGGAATTAAGTCTCGGATTTGTATTATTCACTTTCTTATTAAACATGCTGGCGAGGTCTTGGGGATGAATCTTTGTGTTGTTCGTCCTAGCCTTCTTTATAGTTTAACTGGCTCGTGAAATACTTTTTGTTTCTGGTTGATCCGATAAGGTTCTAAAAGGGCGGTTATAAGATATCTTTCTTTGTTAGTGAGTTTCTGGTTGATTCGATAAGGTTCTAAAAGGGCGGTTATAAGATATCTTTCTTTGTTAGTGATGGCCTCCCTTTCTTGGCGTTTAACCTGTAGGATCTGATTAGTTGTTTCCGTGATCTGATGCAGTTAACTTTGTGGCCAGATGTCTTCCTGGTGCCTCAGCCGCCAGTTAAGCTAAAGAAGAGGGGTCGTTTGCGCCATCCGTCTTTCAGTCATGTGAATTTGGTTCGGAGTGTTATCGTATTCTGGTGGTCTGTGTATCGTACTATGTGAGATGGAGGTTGAAGACCAACATACCATTTGTCTAATTGAGGGTGGAGATCTTGCAGGAAACCATGGTCAGGCCGGCCAGTGTACCAGTCTATCGATAATCCGTCGCTCATAAACAATTCCGGTTTGGATTACGTCCCTGTTTTGCAAGCCAGAGCCTCGTGCGTTAGCCTAGCCTGTACGACTGTGAAAGAAAAGAAACCAGAGAAGTTTATGTAAAAAACTTAAAACGATGATTGATCGGAGACAAGATTTATGAGTGAGTACTAAGATTATAACAGAATAAAAATTCATAAATATTTAAACTTCAAAATATTTTTATTTTCTTTAATTCACTATTTAAAAAAGATGTTTGTCATATTGGTAGCAATCTATGTCCATCAGTCCAGCAAAAGGTATACAGCAATTCTTTAGCTCTCCATGGCAAATTATCTGTGTATTTCTAGTTTCAGCGTAATGGTATTGTGATGTAAGTAAGAGGATTTCATACAGTAACTCCAACGAAGGGTCTCCTCGAGGCCTTGTGTCATGGCTTACATAGTTACAGCATTGACGTTATAACTTCAGCAAATATTAGTGCGAAGTGCATGGGACAAGCTGTTTTTCAGTCGAGAAAATATTTAACTGCATTTCATATATTACTGTTGACAAGGTAAATGGAAAATAAATTGTTTGTATCTTTCCAGTCTTCACCTGTGTCTGAGATTTCGTAACAGTTGGTCCCACATCCATCAGAGTTTAATTCCTACAGATGTTTGTATGAAACACTTGGTCAAGGGGTGACTCATCGATTCACAGAATATTACACTTCGCATTCAGAGCTGTGCGCAATTTGACATATTTTTAGCAATCGAAACCGTCTGATATTTTGTGTCAGTAGTTTTTGTAGTGGTAACGCTATAGCTAAGCGCTTAATCCACTTGAAGGTGATCAAATGAGCGAGACCAGTAATTAACAATGATTCATTTATCTGCAGGTCGTGGCAGTTCAGAAATATTTTTTAAAACTTTTTATGCTGTTATATCACCTGAAGATTAGCTGACCGAAATCGGTATTTAATAAAGATATAGCAGCAGCCCTTGCCATTCTGATGTGACTATTTTCTTAATTCTTTTGCTACATTTATGATGCACGTATATGATACATGAAATTAAAAATAGATTATTTCCTGAAGACCATAGCAGTTGATTATCTTTTGCGTAGTACAAGAAGTGCTAACAAAAAATCACAAAATTGTGGCGTAATGTAGTTTTATCTGACTGTAACAATGAAAACTATTATGTGTTTACAGCTGATTGTCAGAGAGCCAGATTGCAGTCCATATAGATATTGAAGAAACCTTTCCTTAGAGGTGTGGTGGAGGAAAAGACCAAAATTATGGCACGCTGGTAAATATTGTGATACAGAAATGAAATGTATAGTGACTCTTTACCCTTAAGAAACTGTTATTCGTTGTCCTGCAGTGAAAAGTAGTAGTTTGGTATTAGCTGATATTTGTTATTAGATTACAGAGCAGCGGGAGAGGCAGTGAAGTATAATAGTTAGCTACGTTGCCTAATATGTGCCAATTATCTTGTCGCCAGTGGCCAAATATTCGTTAGTGTTAACCAAACGGTTCTCTAGACTGTTTACTCAGTCTGCACACCGTGAGACACAATGTGATGCCGCACAGTTGAAATATGAGGAAGGGAATGAGTCACTGTCGAATGAGAACATAGCTATAACATGATTATCATGACAGCTAGATTCATCTATTTCGAATATTCATCACAGACTGAAAAGGGACTGTAGTCGTATCACCCACGAATGTTTCAGTATTCAGTGTAATCGATTCTTGGTTTCTGTTGTACTGCATATGTTACTCTAAGTTTTTAAACGCGAATTTTTAAATTAATCAATCGTCACTATACTCATGGTTTCTTTAGTACGGAATATAACCAGATGTCTTAGGGCATGGATCGATAAGTAATCCACCAAAACCACCGAAAACAAAGATTATGAATCGACATTACCAAACGTGGGACGCAGAGGCTACGATCGTATCGATACGTCGCCTCCCAACATAGTTGGCGTGGCGGTTGCGCTCCCTGTTGGTGTGGTGAGAAGGTTCCACAACAAGATACGATATGAAGGCGGTGCGCAAGTGAAGAGAGGCAGTTGGCTCAAGGAGCTCAACGGGAAAGGAAGTGTGACAGCAGCCATAACCACGTAAACGCTGCCACCTCCATACGGCGGTCTACGGGTATTGGATTGGCAGTCAGAATAAATGTCTGGAGCCCGCGAGAGGTGGGCACAAGTTGCACGGGATGACGCAGCGTGTTGTTGCTGCACAGGAAGGTCATGGTGTGGGGGAGCAAGAACAGCACTGGGTTGCGAATCCGTGGTGTTTCCCTTCATCGCCTTAATCTGTTGGAATAAATGGTGAGCTTCCGTTTCTAACGGATTTAAACGGAACGTTCTTATTCCAGTTCAATGGGTACTCACTGATAGGTTATCAGCTTAATAGATACTGTTCGTGGAAAATGATTCTTCAACCGACGTACTCCAGTGTTAATGTTCCAATGTGTGGGTTTGATTATGTAAACTGTGAATACTGAACTGTAAGCATACGTCCTGTCACGTTTTGCCTTTACTGTGAGCAGGCCAAAATGTCCACATTTTCTTTTTAGGGTTTATCACTCCGCAGTGAACTGTAGTGAGTTTATTAATGAGTCAGTTTCTTGCAAGTTTATGTGCAGTATATTCTCACAACGATGCACTTATTGATACATGCATGACTGCTTTTCCCAGCGAGGACGTGCGTATTCACAGTTCTTGCTTTTCTTGTGGAATTCTGAGCTATTATTTTAGTGAAAATATTAAGGTGGCAAAGAAACTGTGAGGACCAGTGGATTTCGTACCAGCTGCTGTTCCTGTTGTGTCAGTCGGGCACCACTAATCAGGCTTTGGTTTTGTATTCTTACACACATAAAAAAATTTTGCATCACTCCGGTTCCCAGAACTCCTGAAGACAGACATTGACTGTGGATACTGATCACAGACACAGTCCCTTTGACTCTTGAGAGATGACACTAAACTCGAAAAAGTATGTAAACAACCAAACATGAGTAGCGGCTATTAGGAAGTACACAACTCTTGTTATCTATAGTTCAACCATGCCTAAACGGTCAATACTGCAGTTCGATCGCATCCTCATTGTTAGTTTGCGCCAGTAAGGACTCTCAACAAGGGAAGTGTCCAGGCGTCTTGGATTGGAACAAAGCGAATATGTTAGGGCATGGAGGACATACAGAGACAGGAACTGTCGATGACATGCCTCGCTCAGGCCGACCAAGGGCTGCTACTGCAGTGGATGACCGCTACCTACGGATTATGGCTCGGAGGAACCCTGACAGCAACGCCACCATGTTGAATAATGCTTTTCGTGCAGCCACAGGACGTCGTGTCACGACTCAAACTGTGCGCAATACGCTGCATGATGCGCAGCTTCACTCCCGACGTCCATGGCGAGGTCCATCTTTGCAACCACGACACCTTACAGCGCGGCAAAGATGACCCCAACAACATCCCGAATGGACCGCTCAGGATCGGCATCACGTTCTCTTCACCGATGAGTGTCGCATATGCCTTAAACCAGACAATCGTCGGAGAAGTGTTTGGAAACAACTAAGTCAGACTGAACGCCTTAGACATACTGTCAAGCGAGCGCAGCAAAGTGGAGGTAACCTGCTATTTTCGGTGGCATCATCTGGGGCCGACGTACGTCGCTGTGGTCATGGAAAACGCCGTAACAACTGAACGATATGTGAATGCCATCCTCCGACCGATAGTGCAACCGTATCGGCAGCATACTGGCGAGACATTCGTCTTCAAGTACGACAATTTGCGCCCCATCGTGTACATCTTGTGAACGATTTCCTTCACGATAGCGCAATCTCTCGACCAGAGTGGCCAGCATGTTCTCCAGACATGAACCCTATCGAACATGCCTGGATAGACTGAAGAGGGCTGTTTATGGTCAACGTGATCCGCCTTCCACTCTGAGTGATCTCCGCCGAATCGCCGTTGAGGAGTGGAACTATAAGGACCAACAGTGCCTTTATGAACTTGTGGATCGTATGCCCCTACCAATAGAAGCATACATCAATGCAGGAGGACATGCTACTGGGTATCAGAGGTACCGGTGTGCACGGCAGTCTGGACCACCACCTCTGAAGGTCTCGCTGTATGGTTGTACAACGTGCAGTGTGTGGTTTTCATGAGCAATAAAAAGGGCGGAAATGACGTTTATGTTCATCTCTCTTCCAATTTTCTGTAAAGTTTCGGAAACTCTCGGAATCGAGGTAACGGTAAACCATTTATGATGTGTGTATATGGGGAAGAATAATGGACCAATGATTGATCTGGAAACAATTTGCCTTTTTTCTATTGTTAAAAGTTTGCTAATAAAAGATATGATTTTATACTAAACTGTTGATGTTCAGGTCGCATTTTGGTTCCCATGTTCAACTAAGAGATTGCTGTGAGAACTTCTTTTAATTAGTTGGTTGTATTTGTATTGTCAAGTCTTGCATAGTTTAGTAAAATATGACAGGGGTTTAGCCACAGTAACTTAGGTATTGGGCTGTTGTGCAGTTGTTCTTGATTAATACGTAGTGTGGCATACCAACCGTTTCTCAGGGACATTAAAATAACTCAGAATTTTGTGGCGTTCTCCTTGTTTGCTGTAAATTTTCAGGGTCCTTTTGGCGTATCCATGTGGTGTAATTAGATCAACTATCCTTCACTGTAAACACCTACGGCCACCATCCATGCTCAAGGTGCTTAAGTAACTAGTGTTTTTCAATTGGGTAAATAAGAGTTTAATAGCCTTTGGCTGACGTTCAAAATTCTTCGTTCTAAACCTGTAAGAGGTCCGAGCAGATGTAATTTCGATGTATTGCTCATGCGCTGCCTGCGATATGCAAGGCATAAGAGAATCTCTGACCAGAGAGCAGTGTTGACTGCAGTACGAACTGTGTAGCTGTAGCAGTAAGTAGTTGCTAGTCTGCAGTCTGCTCTGGTCTGGTCTGGTCTGGTGTATCGTGTTGGCTGGGACGGTCGTGGTGCAGCGATGCCGGAGCCTGAGAATTATTGTATAAGGTAAAAAGCAGCCTCGCGCATATGTGGTAATGTTATCTCAAGTCCCATGTAAATGTTTTAAAAGTGTCCCAATAATAATCTTTCTCATATAAATTTTTAACAACCATTCATTTCAATTTAAAGAATTTCTAATTAATTCAGTCCAAGATCATCCCGATTATTACTAAAGAAAAATCAGTTGTTTCCGTTTCATAAATGACAAATCTATCGGCCAGCATTGCACAGGGCTGTGCCAGAAAAAATTATTGTAAGAGCAGATTTATATGCGTTATCCGGCGACTTCATTGAGGTAAGAATTTTTCTCTTTTTTATTCAGAATGATCTTTCAGGGCCATGACGCAGCACTGCTGAAGTCCAAAATTTACCAGGTTAAATTCATAGTCAATTATTGAAAAGTCATAAGTGAGCGACAATTTAATTGAGAGGTTAGTTACATTGTATTATTACCAGGTAACGAATTTTTTTTTTTTTTTTTTTTATTGGGACGTTACACATGAATGTGAACGACATAATTATAGTTTTTACTGATGAGAGGTTTAGGAATTTTTCTGTTTAGAGGTTACACTAAAATGTGAATGAAAATTTTGTGGGAAGCTTAAATTAGAATCATATTAAACTTCCTGGCAGATTAAAACTGTGTGCCCGACCGAGGCTCGAACTCGGGACCTTTGCCTTTCGCGGGCAAGTGCTCTACCAACTGAGCTACCGAAGCACGACTCACGCCCGGTACTCACAGCTGTACTTCTGGCAGTACCTCGTCTCCTACCTTCCAAACTTTACAGAAGCTCTCCTGCGAACCTTGCAGAACCAGCACTCCTGAAAGAAAGGATATAGCGGAGACATGGCTCAGCCACAGCCTGGGGGATGTTTCCAGAATGAGATTTTCACTCTGCAGCGGAGTGTGCGCTGATATGAAACTTCCTGGCAGATTAAAACTGTGTGCCCGACCGAGACTCGAACTCGGGACCTTTGCCTTTCGCGGGCAAGTGCTCTACCAACTGAGCCATGTCTCCGCTATATCCTTTCTTTCAGGAGTGCTGGTTCTGCAAGGTTCGCAGGAGAGCTTCTCTAAAGTTTGGAAGGTAGGAGACGAGGTACTGGCGGAAGTGAAGCTGTGAGTACGGGCCGTGAGTCGTGCTTCGGTAGCTCAGTTGGTAGAGCACTTGCCTGTGAAAGGCAAAGGTCCCGAGTTCGAGTCTCGGTCGGGCACACAGTTTTAATCTGCCAGGAAGTATCATATCAGCGCACACTCCGCTGCAGAGTGAAAATCTCATTCTAGACTCATATTCATATTATTTATTTTATTTTGTGGGGAGGTTACACTTGGCGACAACCGGCGAGGATCGTATTTTCTTTGTGAATTTCTGAGAAGTAGTCATATATCTGCTCTTACTTACTTAAATGAAGTTTGCATCTGGCGCAACGTATTTACTGATATGTCACTCTTTCTTTCACAGATGATCGGCAATTTATTGCTCTTTGTTGTAATTGTGTTTGTTCCATTTTTGCTTCATCTTTGTTTCATTTTGTGCTTAATTTTGGTTTGTGAAAAATGCCGCGAAAAACTGTTAACAGTACATCGCGATGTGCAATGAGTGAAATAGCCGACTCGAATAATTTGACCGATAATATTAGCGACACTCAGTGTAATAGTGATAATCCTCTAATTACAGATAATCAGTGTGTACCGATCACTAGTAATGGTTTTATTCCAGATGATGAGCAAACAAATTCATTTATGTCCACACTTAATTTAACGGCAAATGATGACGAGGCACGTTCCGTTATAATGAACGCTGCCCAGCTTGACACACCCGATTTGCAAAATTTACGTAACGAACAGATAAATGTTTCTACCGAAAATGAACAGTATACTCAAAGTACGGCAGATTTATTTGATTTCGAGGTAGTGACTAACAGTGCACACCCAATTGGCAAACCTTTTTGTGAATCAGAGAATGACCTAATGGTTACACAAAACGCGACAAATGCAGATACACCAACACACAGCATAGAAAGTAGAGCCGCTAATTTTGGCTGGGATCAAGTTATGGCATTATTACTTCAATGCAATAAAAAACTAGGCAACCATTTCAAACAACTTAATGAAAAAATAGGCAATCAGCACAAACAATTTAATGAAAAACAAGACAGCTGTTTCAAACAACTGAGTCAAAGACTAGATAACAATTATAAGTAAGTTAATGAACGTTTCAAACAGTCGAATGAAAAACACGACAACCTTAACGAACAGAACAGACAACTTAGTGAACAGATTACAGCCGTTACCGTGCAACGCCATGATACTAAAGAACAGTTATGTGAGGAAATTAAGGCTTGTGCTAGTAACAGTAGTGAAGAAATTAGATCTGTTGCACAAGAATTAAGTAATACACATGCAGCCACAACAGAATCACTCAGAGATGAAATTAGTGCAGTCGCTGAACAATGTTCTGAAAAAGCAACACAGTTGCACGACGAGTTTAAATTAATGTCAGCAGAACTTTCACACACGCTGGATGCGGAAGTCGATAAGAAATTTGAACAACAGAACAGCCAAATTGACGAACGTTTTAAAGTGACAGAAATGAAAAATGTTTCAGCCTTTAACACGACATAGCATACGCCACTTTCCGAACATTTGTCAGACTCACACAGCCAGTATAATTTAGGTAATTTACAGAGAGTACGTGAGTTAGATTCCGAACAGACACATACAAATAGATTCTCATACAATCCTGAACCTGTTCAGACATTCAGAGACGATAATTTTGATTATAAGCACTTTCTATCCGTAAAAAAATCTAAGGTATTTAATAATGACAGAACACAGATTCACGCTTTGGACTGGATGCGCCAATTTGCTTTTGAATTTTCCCCGGCATTGCCTGTAACGCAGAAACTAAAATTTATTTTCAGCGCGTAATAGACCTCAGGGGATTCATTACACTTCGATGAATATGTGCCGTAGCGTGCACAGGGCCCCGAGCCGTAGTAGTGCTATTTCATCTTTAGTTTTCTGCACTGCTGCCTTCTCTTTTACTGTCCTTTATATCTATCAAAACAGCTCTTCAACTATCGATCTATCTAGGATTAGAAACGTGTAAAGAAAACCTGATACGACAAGTTTTACCGAAAGTAGGCAGTTTTCATTAGACACTCCCGAAATGATGACAACTACCAGCGTAATTTTAATATCAGACAAAATTTTAATCATCAGTATGTACAAAATTTTCAGCAATCGCAAACACATTTTGGTAACAATAGAGGCTTTTCTCCGCAACAGCATCAAAGCCAGCCGGTTAGCATACCTACCCAACAATGTGGTTTGCAAGGTCAACCAAGCATTAATGTTTCGCCGCCTACACGTATAGCGTCGGCTTCGCCAAATAGTAACGCACAGCAACAAGGAAATCACTACGTGCAGAAAACACACCATTTCAACTCATATCGCAATGCACCATATAGCAATGATTATTATGTCAGACGTAAAAGTAATGCGCACAATTTTCAGCGAACGTTTAATAACAGTCGGTCTTACCAGCAGCAAAATCATCTGCAACAACAGATTATCATGAATGAACCAGACAGTCGGTATCATCCCGAGCATAATACATCAGGAAGAAATAACAGAATAGTACAAATAGTTGAAATGCCACAGCATCCTCCCGCGAATAACCGCACGTCAGAAAGAAGTTGACTAGATACAGTACAGGTTGCATCTTGCAGCAACGCAAGCAATACTTTTGACACACAGAATCTTGTTCACGAAAATGTTATTACTTTTGACGACATCCGAGACACTCTCTTGCAGGAAAAACCAGTTATTCAAAAAAACATTTCCCACCCTGTCATTGAAGTAAAGATTGGATCATCCAAATTTTCAGCAGTAATCGATTCTGGATCCCCTATGTCAGTTATAAATGAGGAAACTTTCAACGAATGTAACAAAGAGAATACCTATCCTACATTACCATTAGGCAAAACTAAAGTAAAAGGAGCAGTATCTGGTAAAGGAGTAGATGTAAAGTTAGAGACACACGTATAATTTTGTATTGCAGGTCATACTTTTCACTCAAATTTTTGGATTGTTCCCTTATTGACAACAGACGTTATTTTAGGTAAGAATTTTCTGGTGGAACATGACGCAATTATTGACTTTCAGAATTCGTATTTAATGTTAAAGGATGAAAATGTACAACTGGCATTAGAATTTCAGCACTCTTTATCTGCAGAAGAACAAACAATTAATCGGACAGAGGTCATTTCTGCATCACGTAACATAGACTGTCATTCCAAATTGTTCACAGATACGTACGTACACAACTATAATACTCCAGACGAAGCCGACTATGACGTTATACAGATGATTTCTGATAAAGTTAAACAGAGCAATGCAAATACAGACGACGAACGTACTCAACTACGCCAAATTCTTTTACAGCAAGCTGCAGCTTTTGACAACGTCCCTGGTACTATGTCCGGATTTATGTATGAATTTCAAGTTAAACAGCACGATACATTTAAAGCCAAACATTATCCCATTCCGTATATTCACAGAGAATAAGTTAAGAAAGAATTGCAAGCTATGCCTGACCAATGAATTATTGAACCGGCAGTTAGTCCGTACATAAACCCGCTCCATATTGTTAAGAAAAAGGATGGTTCACTTCGCCTCGTACTTGATTCGCGTCACATCAATGACATTATTATTAATGAAACAGATCGCCCACAGACACCAGAAGAACTTCTACAGAAATTTCATGGTAATGCTATTTATTCCACGTTAGATTTGAAATCGGGATTTTGGCCAATTCAGCTGCATCCGAACTGCAGAAAGTACACAGCTTTTCTCTGTTTTGGTGACTGTTATCAATTTTGTAAATTACCGTTCGGTTTAACTATTACTTCAGCAGCATTTATTCGCGATTTGAATACTATACTTCCGACAGAATTAAAAGACAGAATCACAACGTATGTAGACGACATTCTTATTGCAGAAGCTAACTGGTCTCAACACAATTTGATTCTTGAACAACTGTTACGAACTTTTCGTGCACAAGGACTCACAGTAAATCTCAGTAAATCGCACTTTGGTAAAACTTCTATAAAATTTCTTGGACATGTAATTTCAGCAGAAGGCATTGCGCCTGACCCGCAAAAACGTCAAGCTTTACGTGACATTACTGTTCCTACGACGAAGAAACAACTACGCAGCTTTTTGGGTTTAATTAACTTTTTTCGTAAATTTATTCATTACTCTGCTTTAAACACCCCTAGATTATGTCAATTGACAGGTAAAAACACTATTTGGTCCTGGGATAGCCAAGCGCAGTCTGAATTTGTCAATCCGAAACAAGCTTTGTTGAATGCACCACTTTTATCACATCCAGATCTTACTAGAAATTTTTCCATTGCCACCGACAGTTCTAACACCGCTTTAGGCGTACACATTTTTCAGGAAATTGAAGAAGATGGTTCTACAGTAATTAAAAACATCGCCTTTGCGAGTCACATTCTGTCACCTGCTGAACGCAATTATTCTGTTACAGAACTTGAAACATTATGGGCATTTACGAGATTTCGGCATTTTCTTTATGGAAGACATACGACCGTTTACACAGATCATAGAGCTATCCAGTTTTTACTTTCAGCAAAATTTACACATGACAGGTTAAGCAGATGTAGACTTTATTTACAGGAATTTAATTTTACAAGTGTTCACATTCCCGGTACACAAAATGTTGTAGCAGACGCACTGTCCCGTTCTCTCAGCAACAATCAGCAAGACATCGCAACCAACTTCTGCCAAGCAAATTTTAGCGTCATGTATATTCAACAAGTTGCATTTGAAAATTTCATTGCGGCGTCATTACGAGCTATAGCACAAGAGCAGAGTAAAGACAACGTATGGAAAGAAATTAAACACCTTTGGCAAGATAGGAATAATGTTACCATCAGAAACCATTACACTGTACGCAATAACATTCTGTTTCGCCGCTTTCACCCTGACAGCAACTGGTTACTATGCGTTCCTGACGAACTGGTTAACAAATTAATTTGGTATACTCATTTAAGTTACGCACATTACGGAGCCAGAAAATGTTTTCTTATACTGAGGCAGAACTGTTATTTAGCCAACATGGAGAAACGTATTCGACGAGTTTTAGCGCCATGTAAAATCTGCCAGAAAGCTAAGTCAGACACGACTTCACATATTCCTCCGTTACATCCCATTGTACCTGTTAAATTGAGACAAATGGCCGCTGTAGACATTTTTGGTCCGATTCCCAGAACTAATAGAGGTTTTTGCTACATCTTTGTCGCTGTTGAACTCACTTCGGAATTTGTTACCCTCACTCCGTTACGCAAAACTACTCCTAAATCTGTTTCGAAAGCATTTGTAAAACATTTTCTATTTCATGTAGGGCATGTATTGAAAGTAATTTCCTACAATGGACCACAGTTTCGATCTGCTATATGGACACGTATGTCACGAGCAAGAAACATTTCTCCGATCTATATATCCAGGTACCACGCTTCTTCGAACCCTTGTGAACGACTAATGAATGAAATTGGTAAACTATGTAGAATATACCGCGATAAAAAACATATTGATTGGGATACATACATACTGTCATTCCCGGATGTAATTAACTCAATACCAAATGAATCTACTATGCTATCTCCGACTGTTATATTGAAAATTGTTGAACCACCTAACAAAATTAAAGAAATAGTATCCTTTCCTACATCTGGGTCGACTACGACACCATGAAATAAATGACATTGCGCTGAACAACATCAAACGTGCCGCAGAGCGCCGGAGGAGACAGCAAAAACAGGTTTGTACACGCCGTGACTTTCACATTGGACAGAAGATATTAGTACGCACACACTATTTTTCCAACAGAGGAAAGAGTAGATGCAGTAAATTTGAGCTTCTATACGCAGGTCCATATCGAATTCGCAGCATTCCTCACCCCAATGTAGTACACGTCGAAACTTTGAGAACCAGAAAAAGCAGGGTAATCACCATGTCTCCAATATTAAACCCTTTATTGAATGAACATACTTAATGATTTATCACACTGTAATGCCATTTCCTGATTTTTATATGACCACTTATGCAATTATATTTACATGACTATTTACTGATGATTATCATATTTTTTTCTTGGCAAGTGCCCGGCAAGGTAAGGTTAGCAGGTCGCTTTTCTTGTCGTTATATATCAGACCATCCACATTTTCCATTTTTCGTGTATGTATGATTGTTTTCCTGTTTTGTTTGTATGCACTACGAAATCTTTAAGATATAACAAACACAAGTTGACTTTGACATTTTTCCTTATGATATCTCAATATCTTGACTATTCTACACTTTTGGCTACTGCAATATGAAACTGTGTGTACATTTTTGCACCTGAACACTCTCTATGTTTTTGACATAATACGTTTTCTGTCATGCTATGCTGTATGCTTAATTTTATCACTAGAAACAAGTTTTTATTTAATGGGTATATGATTTAAATGCAAGATATTATTCCTTATTCTCCATTTTCAGAAAGCAATAACGTGTAAAAGAAATAACTTAAACAAACCACAGTGGATTGCTATGAAATGGGAATTTCACCTTCGGAATGAACGAAAGAAAATGCAATACCTCGTCATGAAGAGTAAATGGATCAGAATTAACAAGCATTAACAGGAATATACTATACACATCGTATGATAGCAGTCTTAACCAATTATTTTTCTTTCAGAATACGAGGCGATTGATGCAGGCTGTCAGACAGAACTACACATCTTAGTTTTAGTGATGAAATATGCTAGAAATAAGAAACTCTATAGTATGAATAGTTGTATGAAGTAAATGGTAATATGAATAATTAATAATGAAGTGTCTTTTTTGCAGATGATAATGAATGATGATGAATAGTTATATGAAGAATATGCTAACATGATTAATGAAGTTTTCTTTGCAGCTGATGATAGTGATGAAGTTATGGTAATATGAATAATGAAGTTATTCTTTGCAGATGATGATAATGATGAAGTTTATATATTTACTGTTAGTTAAGAAATACTATGAAGTTATTTAAGTATTTGTTGCAGTTCGTTTTGACAGTATGTCTTATATCGCATGGTATAATCACTGAATGTTTTCGAAAGGACAGCTAGAGTACATACATATTGAGTACACGTTTCATTACCTGTTAATTCGAAGTTCACTACTTTTCAGCATAATATGCGTTACTTCTTTCAGCTGAATAATCGATTTTCTATTTTTTCCAGGAGAAGCTATTCATGAAATGAATGTGCTATAAGCAGTTAGTCATTAAACCTGTTCTAGTACTTGCATTTTTTTTACCCATTTGTGTGTGTCATTCATGAATGTGATCACATATACTCTACTTGTTCATAACCTTGCTACAGCTGACTCATGACGAATGACGTAATTAATCCTTCTTTCGAGCAATAAGTCAAAAGTATATATTTTCATGCCCCAGCAATTTTTTTACCAGTATACAACCAAATAATGCTACTAGTTTAAAAGATATTTCTTGTTCTCAATATAACGCAAATTTCTCAGATGTATTGAATCCATTATATCTATGTATTATTGGACCACAGACCTTGAGTAATAGTTACAGTGTGTTACATTTTAAATATGTACTATGTCACTTGAATGATGAGTTCTGAGTAATACTGAATGATGTTTTGTAATAATGGATAAATGCTATGCCAATAATTAACTCTCATTTTGAATGATGACTTCTGAATAATACTGAATAATGTTTTATAAAACTATATGAATACTTTGTAACTTGCCAATGAATGCCACAGTTTCTTATATTTTAAATTTGTCTTATGTCACTTACTTAATATTATATATGAATACCAGTAGCTTGATGCTACACTCATTAACTCTTGTTTTGAATGATGACTTCTGAACAATGCATAAAAATGGTTTGTATTTGGCCAATGGGTGCCAATGAATACTTGCTATATGTTTAGTAACTGGCCTGTGAGTGCCAATGATTACCATAACTAGATGAATTATGTAAATGCTAAGCCATTAATTAACTCTTGCTTTGAATGATCACTTCTGAATAATGCATAAAACTGGTTTGTAACTGGCCAATGAGTGCCAATATTTACTGTAATTAGATGACTTATGAATAATGTTCTGTAATACTCCATACATAGTACAGAAATGTTTAGTAACTAGGAAATGAGTGCCAACAATTACTCAAATCGGTTGATAGACTAGTGTAATTCTCAATGATGACTAGCATAAGACTTAATGTACTTCACCTTCCGACCTAATTACCAGAAATTACTGCAATATCCGTTTGTCCTGTCCATCGTCATGATCATGGAGCACTATATTTGGATTTTGCACTAATTCTACGTTGGTGAAAGAGTATGGATTCTACAAGATTGTGGTGTTGACACATCATGCTGTCCACCACCCTGAATGTTAATACAACATTTCAGTGTCTTGGCTACACTGATTAATACTTCAGGGAAGAGAACTTCAGATTCTCTCACTTGGTGTTGTGCTTCTGTAGAAAGATATGGACTTTCAGTGCAGCTGCATGCAACCTACTGTGCTACAACCATGATGCAATCCTTCCCATTCCTTTCCTAGTTCCTATAAATTGGTAAAAATATATACAGTGCGTGTGCACTTTATGTCATTTGATAATATGTTTTGTACTCATTGCGTATACAATTTGTCATTTCTTGATATGTTCTGTACTCAGTGCAAGTGCACTCTATTTCATTTCATGTTCTGCACTTATATATATGTATATACTCTATGACTGTAGACTTAGTTAATTAAGCAGATTATAAAAAAATTTGTTGCTCATGGCAAGTCCAATTGACTCAACATCGCTGCCAAATCATTGCCCCCCCCCCCCCCCCGTGGAGGGTTATGTAAGAGGTCCGAGCAGATGTAATTTAGATGTATTGCTCATGCGCTGCCTGCGATATTCAAGGTATAAGAGAGTCTCTGACCAGAGAGCAGTGTTCACTGAAGTAGGAACTGTGAAGCTGTAGCAGTAAGTTGTTGCTAGTCCGCAGTCTACTCTGGTCTGGTGTATCGTATTGGATGGGCCGGTCGTGGTGCAGCGATGCCGGACCCTGAGTATTATTGTATAAGGTAAAAAGCAGCCTCGCGCATATGTAGTAATGTTATCTCAAGTCCCATGAAAAATGTTTTAAAAATGTCCTAATAATAATTTTTCTCATATAAAGTAAATTTTTAACAACCAATAATTTCAATTTAAAGAATTTCTAATTTCTTCAATCGACGATCATCCCGATTATTGCAGTAGAAAAATCAGTTGTTTCCATTTCATAAACGACCAATCTATCGGCCAGCATTGCGCAGGGCTGAGCCAGAAAAATTTTTTGTAAAAGCAGATATATATGCGTTATCCGGCGACTTCATTGAGGTAAGAATTTTTCTCTTTTTTATTCAGAATAATCTTTCAGGGCCATGACGCAGCACTGCTGACGTCCAAAATTTACCAGGTTAAATTCAAAGTCAATTATTGAAAAGTAATAAGTGAGCGACAGTTCAATTGAGAGGTTAGTTACATTGTATTATTACCAGGTAATGATTTTTTTTTTTTGTTGGGACGTTACACATGAATGTGAACGACATAATTATAATTTTTACTGATGAGAGGTTTAGGAATTTTTCTGTTTAGAGGTTACACTAAAATGTGAATGAAAATTTTGTGGGTAAGTTAAATTAGAATCATATTCATATTATTTATCTTATTTTGTGGGGACGTTACAAATCGAATTGTCAAGTGTTTAAGTTGTACCTTTTTTGCTGGGTTTTTGTTGTTGTTGTGGTCTTCAGTCCTGAGACTGGTTTGATGCAGCTCTCCATGCTACTCTATCCTGTGCAGTCTTCTTCATCTCCCAGTACCTACTGCAGCCTACATCCTTCTGAATCTGCTTAGTGTATTTATCTCTTGGTCTCCATCTACGATTTTTACCCTCCACACTGCCCTCCAATGCTAAATTTGTGATCCCTTGATGCCTCAAAACATGTCCTACCAACCGATCCCTTCTGCTAGTCTAGTTGTGCCACAAACTCCTCTTCTCCCCAATCCTATTCAGTACCTCATCATTCGTTGTGTGATCTACCCATCTAATCTTCAGCATTCTTCTGTAGCACCACATTTCGAAAGCTTCTATTCTCTTCTTGTCCAAACTAGCTATCGTCCATGTTTCATTTCCATACATGGCTACACTCCATACAAATACTTTCAGGAACGACTTCCTGACACTTAAATCTATACACGATGTTAACAAATTTCTCTTCTTCAGAAACGATTTCCTTGCCATTGCCAGTCTACATTTTATATCCTCTCTACTTCGACCATCATCTGTTATTTTACTCCCTAAATAGAAAAACTCCTTTACTAATTTAAGTGTCTCATTTCCTAATCTAATTCCCTCAGCATCACCCGATTTAATTTGACTACATTCCATTATCCTCGTTTTGCTTATGTTTATGTGCATCTTATATCCTCCTTCCAAGACACTGTCCATTCCATTCAACTGCTCATCCAAGTCCTTTGCTGTCTCTGACAGAATTACAATGTCATCGGCAAACGTCAAAGTTTTTATATCTTCTCCATGAATTTTAATACCTACTCCGAATATTTCTTTTGTTTCCTTTACTGCTTGCTCAATATACAGATTGAATAACATCGGGGAGAGGCTACAACCCTGTCTCACTCCTTTCCCAACCACTGCTTCCCTTTCATGCCCCTCGACTCTTATAACTGCCATCTGGTTTCTGTACAAATTGTAAATAGCCTTTCGCTCCCTGTATTTTACCCTTGCCACCTTCAGAATTTGAAAGAGAGTATTCCAGTTAACATTGTCAAAAGTTTTCTCTAAGTCTACAAATGCTAGAAACGTAGGTTTGCCTTTCCTTAATCTTTCTTCTAAGTCGTAAAGTTAGTATTGCCTCACGTGTTCCAACATTTCTACGGAATCCAAACTGATCTTCCCCGAGGTCCGCTTCTACCAGTTTGTCCATTCGTCTGTAAAGAATTCGCGTTAGTATTTTGCAGCTGTGACTTATTAAACTGATAGTTCGATAATTTTCACATCTGTCATCACCTGCTTTCTTAGGGATTGGAATCATTATATTCTTCTCGAAGTCTGAGGGTATTTCGCCTGTCTCATACATCTTGCTCACCAAATGGTAGAATTTAGTCATGACTGGCTCTCCCAAGGCCATCAGTAGTTCTAATGGAATGTTGTCTACTCCCGGGGCCTTGTTTCGACTCAGGTCTTTCAGTGCTCTGTCAAACTCTTCACGCAGTATCTTATCTCCCATTTCGTCTTCGTCTACATCCTCTTCCATTTCCATAATATTGTCCTCAAGTACATCGCCCTTGTATAAACCCTCTATATACTCCTTCCCCCTTTCTGCCTTCCCTGCTTTGCTTACAACTGGGTTTCCATCTGAGCTCTTGATATTCATACAAGTGGTTCTCTTCTCTCCAAAGGTCACTTTAATTTTCCTGTAGGCAGTATCTATCTTACCCCTAGTGAGACAAGCCTCTATATCCTTACATTTGTCCTCTAGCCATCCCTGCTTAGCCATTTTGCACTTCCTGTCGATCTCATTTTTGAGACGTTTGTATTCCCTTTTGCCTGCTTCATTTAGTACATTTTTATATTTTCTCCTTTCATCAATTAAATTCAATATTTCTTCTGTTACCCAAGGATTTCTGTTAGCCCTCGTCTTTTTACCTACTTGATCGTCTGCTGCCTTCACTACTTCATCCCTCAGCGCTACCCATTCTTCTTCTACTGTATTTCTTTCCCCCATTCCTGTCAATTGTTCCCTTATGCTCTCTCTGAAACTCTGTACAACCTCTGGTTTTTTCAGTTTATCCAGGTCCCATCTCCTTAAATTCCCACCTATTTGCAGTTTCTTCAGTTTCAATCTGCAGTTCATAACCAATAGATTGTGGTCAGAATTTAAAAACTGTTTCCTAAATCTCTGTCTTACCATTATATAATCTATCTGATACCTTTTAGTATCTCCAGGATTCTTCCAGGTATACAACCTTCTTTTATGATTCTTGAACCAAGTGTTAGCTATGATTAAGTTATGCTCTAAGAAAAATTCTACCTGACGGCTTCCTCTTCCATTTCTTCCCCCCAATCCATATTCACCTACTATGTTTCCTTCTCTCCCTTTTCCTACTGACGAATTCCAGTCACCCATGACTATTAAATTTTCGTCTCCCTTCACTACCTGAATAATTTCTTTTATCTCGGCATACATTTCTTCAATTTCTTCATCGTCTGCAGAGCTAGTTACCATATGTTGAGTGGTACTTAAGTAAATAAATCAGTGAAATCAAAGTGAACTAGAAATTAGGATATAAATGAAAAACTTGGTTTAGTTTAGAGGGTTACATACTGGCATTCAGCGGGCAAAACAGCAGAACAGAAGAGACAATGACCATGAAGTCAGCAAGTTCCACATAAGTGGGCGCTGTCGATTCAGCCGTCAGGGCATCGCCCGACCGGCTCACGTGTTTCTCAGTTGTCGTATGTGAGCAAAGGCCCTCGCCTACATCCCAAGAGCCAATGACCGACGTTAAGAAGATTCTTCGAGAAGCTTTTCAACGTGACAGAAGAGGCAATGACCGGCTCACGTGTTTCTCAGTCGTCACATGTGATCAAAGGCCCTCACCTACATTCCAAGAGCCAACGACCGACGTTAAGAAGATTCTTCGAGAAGCTTTTCAACGTGACAGACGAGGCAATGACCGTGAAGTCTTTCACCTCCAGTAAACTGAAGTGAATAAATACGCGAGATGCAGTGGGCCAGACAGATGAAGACGGAGACAGATGAAGATGAAGACGGAGACGGAGATGAAGACGGAGACGGAGACGAAGACGAGAGACGAAGGAAGAAAAGAAGAGTAGCAGTAGTTTTCAGTCAGTTTCGGTGCTGAAGACCGTCATGCAAGAAGAGTCTGCATCATGCACAGACGAACCAAGTCCGCCGCTGTAATGGAATAGCAAGCAGCAGCCGCGGCGCCAGAAGACAGAAGTTAAAAGGTATTTGAAGTCGGATTTTTACATACCTGGGTGACTCGTGAGGGCGGGAAGGAGACGGCTTCACATCAGCAGTCACCTGTGAGCTGGGATGAAGACCTGACAGCCGAAGACTGGCAAGCGGGAGTCCGTGGATCGAGTCCGCCACACTGGCCTTCCCCCGCCGCGCCGCTCCGCTGGCCGACGCAGAACACACGCGGCCGCTTAGAGAAGAGAAACACTGGGACGCGACACCCAAGGTATCATCCGATGCACGATTTCGCTCGCAATAATTAAACGGGCCACCTCGCGCTGCGCGTCTCCAGTCAGCTGGGCGAGACGGCGACACGAGATACAAACCGCTACGCGTAATCAGACGCCACCGCCGCCGCCGCCGCCGCCGCTGCCGCAGCAGAAGTCTTCACAAACGACACAGCTGCCGCTCTCCGAACCAGAACATCCCGTAAGATACAGTTGTACAAATCTTCAATAAAAGTTATCTTATGTAAAAATGATGTTTCATTCGACCTCATACCCGAGCCAAGGAAGAACCCACCCTGCCCACATGTTAAGAGAGAAAAGTTAATTTATTTAATATTTTCACCCTGACAGAATGCTTTAGAATGCTCATCCTGACAATTGACAGCATCAAAAGAGAAAACCCAATTACATTTAGTGACAGAAGTGTCACATTTAGAACCACAAATGTTACATTTGGTATCAGAAGCCGTTCTAGTTGTTACACATATAAACTTATACTACTGTCGTAAGCATGGGCTTTGTGTCTATCTTGGCCACAATAATGCGTTCACTATGCTGTTTGTAGTAGCTAACCCACACTCCTATTTCTTTATTCATTATGAAACCTACTCCTGCATTACCCCTATTTGATTTTGTATTTATAACCCTGTAATCACCTGACCAAAAGTCTTGTTCCTCCTGCCACCGAACTTCACTAATTCTCACTATATCTAACTTTAACCTATCCATTTCCCTTTTTAAATTTTCTAACCTACCTGCCCGATTAAGGGATCTGACATTCCACGCTCCGATCTGTAGAATGCCAGTTTTCTTTCTCCTGATAATGACGTCCCCTTGAGTAATCCCCGCCCGGAGATCCGAATGGGGGACTATTTTACCTCCGGAATATTTTACCCAAGGGGACACCATCATCGTTTAATCATACAGTAAAGCTGCATGCCCTCGGGAAAAATTACGGCTGTAGTTTCCCCTTGCTTTTAGCCGTTGCTGGGTTTTTATGTGTGGTAAAAACTTAAGGACCGTTGGGGGCTGTTGTCTTGAAAATTTTAGTTGTATTTCAGTTATTAAACTTCAGTTTATATTAGATATTGCAGTGCCAGTGTTATCCTGATCACGATGTCCAAAGGATCAGGCACTTCGGTGACCACAGCCTTTACGAAACGCTTGAAATGAATTTGCATATGCGAATAAGGACTACTATCAGCTGTAGAATGGAATGACGTCATTGAAAATTTGTGCCGGACCGGGACTCGAACCCGAATTTCACGCGCATCGCGAACGCTCGTCTCACCATTTGGCTATCCGTGCGTGACTCAAGGCCACACACGATGTCGCCAATCAGTAGTCTACGCATGGTAAACAGAATAACACTGCCACTGCAATATCGTATTCATCCGCCGACATCGGGAAAGCGACTTTCAAGGCGTATAGGGAGAGCCAAATGGTAAGGCGACCGGTTCGGAGCAAATTTTCTCTGTCCTCATTTCATTCTACAGCTGATGCTAGTCCTTATTCGCAATTGCGAATTCATTTGATGTGTTCAGTTTACATTGTTTGGTTCTGTGCACAAAGTATCAATGTGTGTTATAAGTCGGCTAGTTGATAGTAAATAATGTTTTTTTTTCATTCTGTTTGATGAGTCCCAGTGGCTTATCACGACCGGATCCCAGGATGCGTATCTGCCACTGAAAAGGTCAAAAATTTCACCATGTGATAGTCATGAGAAGATGGTATGATATAGCCGTGCTGCCATCCAAAGGTAGGTTTCCACAGTTTTCCTAAAGTGCTTGAGACATATTTTGAGGTGCCTTATTTGCAAAGGATACGATCAAGTTTCTTTCCTGTTTCTCACCTAGGATAGTTTGCGCACCTCCTCTGAAGACTTCGTCTTCGATGGAACACTACTCTTCGATTTTGATTATTTTAAATATATATTGGGACACAGAACAGCCGTCTTCAAAATTCGCCGCTTTCAAGATTCATGGGCGTAATGTACATGGGTGGCCACTGAATTGCCCTAAATGAACGCGTTAGACTTTCAGCGTTTGTAGGGTACAATAACTCACAAAAAAGAGAGGAAAGGAACAGGCGTGACGGTGACCGACGCTGGTTGGCACACTGGAGATAGAAAGGTCGGTAGAAAACGCTGGGCCACGGATGCCGTATCAGTAACATCCAAGAAGGGAGACAGAGCGCAAGGCTATGTGGCAGAGTAGTTCTTTGACATGAAACTCGGAAGAATAGGAAACGCCTACTCATGGCAGTTTAGCACAACGTGGTCCATCCACTGGATGAGCGCGGGTTAATCCACTCGACGCAGTGCCGAGAGAGACTGCGAGTGCTTCCTGCGATTGCGGGCTATTGACAGTAAGAGTCAACAACACACAGTATTTTGTAGATATACACTCCTGGAAATTGAAATAAGAACACCGTGAATTCATTGTCCCAGTAAGGGGAAACTTTATTGACACATTCCTGGGGTCAGATACATCACATGATCACACTGACAGAACCACAGGCACATAGACACAGGCAACAGAGCATGCACAATGTCGGCACTAGTACAGTGTATATCCACCTTTCGCAGCAATGCAGGCTGCTATACTCCCATGGAGACGATCGTAGAAATGCTGGATGTAGTCCTGTGGAACGGCTTGCCATGCCATTTCCACCTGGCGCCTCAGTTGGACCAGCGTTCGTGCTGGACGTGCAGACCGCGTGAGACGACGCTTCATCCAGTCCCAAACATGCTCAATGGGGGACAGATCCGGAGATCTTGCTGGCCAGGGTAGTTGACTTACACCTTCTAGAGCACGTTGGGTGGCACGGGATACATGCGGACGTGCATTGTCCTGTTGGAACAGCAAGTTCCCTTGCCGGTCTAGGAATGGTAGAACGATGGGTTCGATGACGGTTTGGATGTACCGTGCACTATTCAGTGTCCCCTCGACGATCACCAGTGGTGTACGGCCAGTGTAGGAGATCGCTCCCCACACCATGATGCCGGGTGTTGGCCCTGTGTGCCTCGGTCGTATGCAGTCCTGATTGTGGCGCTCACCTGCACGGCGCCAAACACGCATACGACCATCATTGGCACCAAGGCAGAAGCGACTATCATCGCTGAAGACGACACGTCTCCATTCGTCCCTCCATTCACGCCTGTCGCGACACCACTGGAGGCGGGCTGCACGATGTTGGGGCGTGAGCGGAAGACGGCCTAACGGTGTGCGGGACCGTAGCCCAGCTTCATGGAGACGGTTGCGAATGGTCCTCGCCGATACCCCAGGAGCAACAGTGTCCCTAATTTGCTGGGAAGTGGCGGTGCGGTCCCCTACGGCACTGCGTAGGATCCTACGGTCTTGGCGTGCATCCGTGCGTCGCTGCGGTCCGGTCCCAGGTCGACGGGCACGTGCACCTTCCGCCGACCACTGGCGACAACATCGATGTACTGTGGAGACCTCACGCCCCACGTGTTGAGCAATTCGGCGGTACGTCCACCCGGCCTCCCGCATGCCCACTATACGCCCTCGCTCAAATTCCGTCAACTGCACATACGGTTCACGTCCACGCTGTCGCGGCATGCTACCAGTGTTAAAGACTGCGATGGAGCTCCGTATGCCACGGCAAACTGGCTGACACTGACGGCGGCGGTGCACAAATGCTGCGCAGCTAGCGCCATTCGACGGCCAACACCGCGGTTCCTGGTGTGTCCGCTGTGCCGTGCGTGTGATCATTGCTTGTACAGCCCTCTCGCAGTGTCCGGAGCAAGTATGGTGGGTCTGACACACCGGTGTCAATGTGTTCTTTTTTCCATTTCCAGGAGTGTATTTCATGTCGTAGTACTTAATAAGTGATTACCGTGGCTAGGTAGTCTTTTGTGTGTACAAGTACTGTGGGATGATTGGTGTGGACGCAGTAATATACAATGGAGTCCCCATGTGTAAGAGCATGAGACAGATCCAAGCACTGAAAAGCAACGCTGAGCGACGCTGATATTAGCCGTTCGTACGAATGCTGCAAACCACTTCCCGTGGCGCGGAATTATAACGCAGCTCATGCTAATGCATTGCCATTTAATGTATATGTTTTCCGTTTTTTATGCTTAATTTTAATTTGATATGCCGATATTTAATTGTATCTTCATATATGTGAAAAACGGATGATGTGAGTCAGAGATGCGACATGATCTTACCTGCTTAATGTTGCAAAACAAGGGCAAGACACCGACCACCGAGCATACGGTGGAGAAGAAATTTTTATTATTCTAATTAATGACTGAGAAGTAGATGTACGCATGACAGAATTATGTTGTACGTTAGAAGTTAGGAGTTGTTCATGATAGCGTAAGTACACTGAGCTAGGTACATGCACGCGTATACAAGAGAGTCACTTTTTTTTTTTTTGGTCATCAGTCTACTGACTAGTTTGATGCGGCCTACCACGAATTCCTTTCCTGTGCTAACCTCTTCATCTCAGAGTAGCACTTGCAACCTACGTCCTCAATTATTTGCTTGACGTATTCCAATCTCTGTCTTCCTCTACAATTTTTGCCCTCTACAACTCCCTCTAGTACCATGGAAATCATTTCCTCATGTCTTAGCAGGTGTCCTATCATCCTGTCCCTTCTCCTTATCAGTAATTTCCACATATTCCTTTCCTCTACGATTCTGCGTAGAACCTCCTCATTCCTTACCTTATCAGTCCACCTAATTTTCAACATTCATCTATAGCACCACATCTCAAATGCTTCGATTCTCTTCTGTTCCGGTTTTCCCACAGTCCATGTTTCACTACCATACAATGCTGTACTCCAGACGTACAACCTCAGAAATTTCTTCCTCAAATTAAGGCCGATATTTGATATTAGTAGACTTCTCTTGGCCAGAAATGCCTTTTTTGCCATAGCGAGTCTGCTTTTGATGTCTTCCTTGCTCCGTCCGCCTTTGGTTATTTTACTGCCTAGGTAGCCGAATTCCTTAACTTCGTTGACTTCGTGACCATCAATCCTGATGTTAAGTTTCTCGCTGTTCTCATTTCTACTACTTCTCATTACCTTTGTCATTCACCGATTTACTCTCAAACCATACTGTGTACTAATTAGACTGTTCATTCCGTTCAGCAGATCATTTAATTCTTCTTCACTTTCACTCAAGATAGCAATGTCATCAGCGAATCGTATCATTGATATCCTTTCACCTTGTATTTTAATTCCACTCCTGAACCTTTCTTTTATTCCCGTCATTGCTTCCTCGATGTGCAGATTGAAGAGTAGGGGCGAAAGGCTACAGCCTTGTCTTACACCCTACTTAATACGAGCACTTCGTTCTTGATCGTCTACTCTTATTATTCCCTCTTGGTTGTTGTACATACTGTATATGACCCGTCTCTCCCTATAGCTTACCCCTACTTTTTTCAGAATCTCGAACCGCTTGCACCATTTTATATTGTCGAACACTTTTTCCAGGTCGACAAATCCTATGAAACTGTCTTGATTTCTCTTTAGCCTTGCTTCTATTGAAACGTCCCCTTTGAACCATTTATACACTACTGTGCTTAAACTGACACACAATACTTTTTAGCGCAACCCAATCTGACTTTCACAAAATCCCTACAAAAGAATGGCCCTGACTAACATTAAACTATACCTTTCACAAATCACTAAATCACTTACCTCACAATAATCTTCGTTTCTCCCACTACTGCAATACAGCAAGCGCCACTACTGCCAGCTAAATAAAAGATTCAAACTATGGAAGGCACTAACTACTGATAGGGATAGTTAGCAAATGAAAGATATTAATAGAGAACAAACAATGTATTTACCTTGATATCATCATACACTCCTGGAAATTGAAATAAGAACACCGTGAATTCATTGTCCCAGGAAGGGATAAACTTTATTGACACATTCCTGGGGTCAGATACATCACATGATCACACTGACAGAACCACAGGCACATAGACACAGGCAACAGAGCATGCACAATGTCGGCACTAGTACAGTGTATATCCACCTTTCGCAGCAATGCAGGCTGCTATTCTCCCATGGAGACGATCGTAGAGATGCTGGATGTAGTCCTGTGGAACGGCTTGCCATGCCATTTCCACCTGGCGCCTCAGTTGGACCAGCGTTCGTGTTGGACGTGCAGACCGCGTAAAACGACGCTTCATCCAGTCCCAAACATGCTCAAAGGGGGACAGATCCGGAGATCTTGCTGGCCAGGGTAGTTGACGTACACCTTCCAGAGCACGTTGGGTGGCACGGGATACATGCGGACGTGCATTGTCCTGTTGGAACAGCAAGTTCCCTTGCCGGTCTAGGAATGGGAGAACGATGGGTTCGATGACGGTTTGGATGTACCGTTCACTATTCAGTGTCCCCTCGACGATCACCGGTGGTGTACAGCCAGTGTAGGAGATTGCTCCCCACACCATGATGCCGGGTGTTGGCCCTGTGTGCCTCGGTCGTATGCAGTCCTGATTGTGGCGCTCACCTGCACGGCGCCAAACACGCATACGACCATCATTGGCACCAAGGCAGAAGCGACTCTCATCGCTGAAGACGACACGTCTCCATTCGTCCCTCCATTCACGCCTGTCGCGACACCACTGGAGTCGGGCTGCACGATGTTGGGGCGTGAGCGGAAGACGGCCTAACGGTGTGCGAGACCGTAGCCCAGCTTCATGGAGACGGTTGCGAATGGTTCTCGCCGATACCCCAGGAGCAACAGTGTCCCTAATTTGCTGGGAAGTGACGGTGCGGTCCCCTACGGCACTGCGTAGGATCCTACGGTCTTGGCGTGCATCCGTGCGTCGCTGCGGTCCGGTCCCAGGTCGACGGGCACGTGCACCTTCCGCCGACCACTGGCGACAACATCGATGTACTGTGGAGACCTCACGCCCCACGTGTTCAGCACTTCGGCGGTACGTCCACCCGGCCTCCCGTATGCCCACTATACGCCCTCGCTCAAAGTCCGTCAACTGCACATACGGTTCACGTCCACGCTGTCGCGGCATGCTACCAGTGTTAAAGACTGCGATGGAGCTCCGTATGCCACGACGAACTGGCTGACACTGACGGCGGCGGTGCACAAATGCTGCGCAGCTAGCGCCATTCGACGGCCAACACCGCGGTTCCTGGTGTGTCCGCTGTGCCGTGCGTGTGATCGTTGCTTGTACAGCCCTCTCGCAGTGTCTGGAGCAAGTATGGTGGGTCTGACACACCGGTGTCAATGTGTTCTTTTTTCCATTTCCAGGAGTGTATATAAATATAGCATTTCATGACAAATTTCAAAACTCCGCCATCTCTCTCCCCACATCCACCACTGCTGGCGACTCACCTCCAACTGCGCAACGCTACGCGCTGTTCGCAGCCAGCTGCCTAACACTACAATGGCGAGTATTACAACAATGCAAAGCAGCCACAGACTGCACGCAGCACAGCCAGTGATTTTCATACAGAGGTGGCGTTACCAATAAAAAAACCTAAACAGCCTACTTACATAGCCCCCATGCTCCCCACAAAAAATTTTACAAATTGTGTTGGACAGTGGCCAATACAGATTTGAAGAAATTTTTCATAATTACAATAACAAAGAAATCAAATGCACACACTTATTGATACAATGTTGGTCAAAAGCTAAAATTTTCTCACAGTCCATAAAGACAGTCCAGATTGTTGAATTGCAGTGGTTTTTCTCAAAGACTGAGCAGTAAAAGAAAATGTACACAGAAGTAGTGGATTTCCATACAGTCTTGAAGAAGTAGTGTTGTCCTTCCAACGGAAAGACAGTGTTGACTCTTGACATGCAGACAGGTCATGGGCCACAACAGAGCAAACCCACAGCGGAGTCAGTCGAAGTTTTCAAGAATATCGTTTGTTAGATCATCACAGAGCAGACCCACAGGAGTCCTGGTAGAGATTACGGTATTGGTGGGCCACCAGAGGCGCAGACCCACTGCAGTCCTTGTAGAAATAATGGTATTGATGGATCATCAAAGATGTAGACCCACTGTAGTCCTTGTAGAGATGGCCAGCAGCCATCTGTTGTGACTGTGCAGGTGCACAATCACCATTGAAGAGTCTTGCGGATAATGTAGCAAGTCCATAACCACCACTTGTGCACTCACAAAGTTTTTGGAATTGTCCTTAGAACCAGCAATGCTGTTATCCAGTCCCTTGCTGAATTATTAACACACGTGCAAACACTAACAGTCCCTACTTCTCACATTTTGTCCATATACTATGACCAATAGAAATGTGTGCAGTGAAATGAATGCTTACAAGTTACTTAGTTTGATAAACTGGTGTCATTTACAATTTTATAACATGAGAATACAATTACAAAGGTAGAAAATACATCATTAAAAACATAACAATACAGATAACATTTGTAGTACAGGCTTTACAAAACAATCAAAATAACATATACATCAGTGTTACAGGAATTGTGACATAAGTAAACACATAATGATCAGAAGAACTTTTGAAACATCACCTTCACATGTGAGCAACAAACCAGAATAAATAATGTCTATAAACATTTTTACAAAGAAAATAACATATTATTAATGCAAATTATATTTGAGGATAACAGTATTCCTCATCATAGTGGATGTAGCTTAGTACTAGAACAGAAAAAAAATTCTATGAAACAGTACACAGAGACAGGAAGAAAAGAAATACACAAGGGTACACAAACACATAGCATAATAACACAGGGGGAAAGGACAGGGTTTGTTTTCAATATAACATTTGGTACTGCAGTATTTTGCGAACAAAACCTTTTTTGTTCTTGGAGATCTCCCTTCATTCATCATTATTCCCAAAAAGTCCTATCTATACCTCCTTTTTGTATTCCAACCATATTTATTTCAAAATAATTATGGCTCATTGTAAAATACTCATTTAGGCCCAAATCGTTTTCATATAACTTTCAAAGCATTCTTTCCCTATTCTCCATAGTTAGGTTCTTATATAGTCTACCCCCTCTTAAGCTAACTTAAATCTACTGAGCTCAGATATTAAACTAAGGGACAAGGCAATGCAGCAGCACAAAACAATTAACACAAACAGCAATGACAAAAAAAACATGGAAATTTGCAAAGCAAGCTACAGTAAATCTAAGTTACCAAGCAATTCACATTACAACTAATATGAGGCAATGCGCAGCAAACAAGAAAAATAAATCTGGCTTAGCAGAGTAACACAAATTCAAATTCAGCAACACTATGCCTGGCAAACAGCAGCAGAAAATAAAATACCTAAACATGACATAGCTCAATAAAAAAAAATAGTACACTAAAGATAACAATGCAGATAAGGGAAATGTATAATCACATCTTAATGTCTAAGTAATTAAAGTGGTGCACCACAAAAACTTATTGTAAAAAAATATTACCATATACTTGAAAAGAATATTATGTAATAATTTACTGTTACTAGTCCCTTCTTATTGTACTTTCCTTTCCAAGTGCTCCATTTTTGAAGAATGTGGATCACAAAATTATTATTTAATAGATCTGTTGACAGAAAGTGTTCACATTAGCAAATGCATTTAATTTTATTTTATGAAACCAATGCTGCAAGACAGCTGGAAACCAGATATCAAATGAAATAAGCAACTATGTACAAAGTAAAGCATAAAATAATCATTCAGTAGTCATGAGGCATTTCATAAGGTAGTAGAGATTCTCTCAATTCTCGTAGATAGGCACTTGTCCTAATCAGGTGTGCAGATGTAAGAATGTTTCCAAGTTATTATTAGCGTGTCGTATTTACGATGCTTTCTACAAAGGAATGTCAATAGCGAGGATAATGGCCTCCCTTTTTTTTCTACAACCTAATGGCTTTTTCTCAAGGCGGCTGGCACATCTGGCCACTCACAACCAATTACGTCACGGTCACTTACCTTTCATACCGAAATATTTACGACAGCAGTTTTCGCTACAGTGACAGTCTCATATAAAAAAACTTCACAGGTTGAGAATTTGGTTACAAATGTGTAGAAACAATATCTTATGAATATAACAGTGTCCAAAAAATTTTTGTCGGCATTGTAATACACGCACGCATTTACATACATTTCATAACTCTTAAAGTACGATCTTGGTTTCCAGCATCCTTTTTTACAAGTCAGAGTCCCTAATTCATTACTCCTTACCTTATTACACATATACAAATTCGTCGACACTTCTTCAATATTTTATGATAACAGATATGTAGCATACTCAAATAACTCATATAGCATCCGATTATTGATCATAAACATACCACAACAGCATAATACACATCGTCGTCGTAATAATAACATCATAACACCTCAGTCAACTCTCAAAATCGTCGTAGCTTCCTCCAATAATTTCAAAACATAAAACAAATTCTCTGCTCATTTCAATAGTGTCATCTACCTCAAACGTACTTTAAAAATCATGATCCCATACCAAATACATCATTCAAAGCTCTCATAGTATCACAACGGTTCTGAAAAAAATATGAACAGTTCACAAAGTACAAACAACAAACAATTTCGTAAGTGTGAAGTTATCCAACGGTGTAATTATGTAAACATCTGTCACTGATGTAGTAAAAAAAGTTTATCTCTCAGTTAAATGATCAGATAGCTGTGTAATACTGTGTTGGAGAAATATGGTACCGATGTGTAAAGTTGTTTAAGCAAATACCATATTAGCTAGGGCTCCTTGTGCTTGCCAAACACATGGTACACAAAGTAGGCGTGTACCCCCCTGAGGATTAATGTAATTATACCCTCAGGTGTTACAGATTACAGCAATGGAATGAAATGTATCACGGAAAACCCTTGTATCATTGCACTTCAAATATCTTAAAAAAATAAATGTTTTATGTGCGAAATTAATCACTCAAATACGTGTACTGTAGCTCTAAACTGTGCGTCATGTTGTAAGATAATCTCTGTGGAAGTCTCGTATTTATCGACCTCCGAAAGCTAAGTTCTGCAGAAGTCAATGTACTTACCTCATGATAAACAAAAGTGAAATGCTTTGCGTATAGATATCTTAGTTATTACGCTTATTGTTGTGATGAAGAAAGTACTGTGCTGTGATGTATTGTTGTGCCACGGAAAAGGCTGTCTCATTGTAGCTATACCACAAAAGTTAAATACTAAAACATGTTTTACTTTCCAGAAGAATTCAGAAAAATTTGCAGATATAAAACAGATACACTGCAAAAGCAACATTGTAAATTGTCACTCATTAGTAGCGTCGTGATAAAATCGTGTAGCTATCACATAAACTAACCACTGTGTCATCTGGTATCTCACAGAAAGTACTTTAAATCCAGAATGTATTTTCAAGTAAACCAAATGTTGCATTAAAATCTCAAGTTAAAAAGCACATTATCTCTCAATAAACGGTTTTATGTGTGAAATGTGGTTTAAACCTTTGCTCTTCCTAGTACGCAGAGATTCAACTTTAACGCAATTATCAAGTGGTATACGTCGGTAAAGAATACTGGAATTTTTCTCCAGGTTAGCGTCTATGTTATTTTTCCCTGAGCCAGCTGGCGCACGCGGCTGCCTGCTGTGCGAGTCATTGTCTGTCTCTTTGTTGGCGCGCGCCGTTATTGGGATTTGGAGACCTAACTTCTACAAATTCACTTTGACGAGAAGGCCCTGCCCTGTTTAAATCCCGCCAGTTCTGATGCAATTCAGGTCTGTCGTTACGATCACATCGTCTGTCGTCATGTCGGTAGTTCCTGTAGTTTCTTTCTTGTCGGTTAAGTGGTGGAGAATTTCTCCCTGAATCGTAACTGCGCGCTGAACTGTTGCGTCTGAAAGTATTCTGTCTCCCTTGATAATAATAGTTATGGTTACCATATTGTCTGTTTCTATGATTGTCTCTGTCATATTCATTACTACGGAAATGCGATCTTTCCCTGTAATTATTATTACTCTGCCAGTGGTTGTCATATGGGTGTGTCTCTTTTGGACACGATTTGTGTTGTAAGAATAGCCTTGTCGTGTCCAGTTATTGTTTCTGTCGTCACGAAACTGTGACGTATGTGACCTGTAATTGTTGTGCTCCTGTTCTCGCGTTCCGCGAATGTCAGTGTCAATTTCCAGTTCTTGTAAGAGTCCCTGAAAAGCTTCAATGTTGTCTTTGCAACGTCCTGCCAAAATAATATGTCGTAAATGTTCAGGCAATTTTATTAAGCAAATACGGATGAGTTCTGAGGGGCTGTATGGGTTTGACAGGTACTGATTCTTGTGCAACATGTCTTCAAAATATTTCATAATACTGGAAAATTCAGATTGTTCGAAATGATTCATCATTATGATGCTATGTTTTACTCGGTCTTGTGTAGCTTGAGACCAATATGCTGAGAGGAAGGCTTGGTAAAACTCTCCTTCATTGTGGCAATCGTGAATGACCGACCGCATTCTTACAGCTGGTTCATTCTCTAAATAGCCACACATAAATTCTAATCTGTGTTTAACGACCATTTGGGAGGAAAACAATGAGAGAATTGATGAAGCCACGCTTGTGGATGAATGTCGTTGGCAGAATTCTTAAACGTTTTGAATTTACGTGTAGTAATGAACAGCTTATAGTCAAAATCATCGTGTCGGCGAGTCGCATATCGGTCATTGTTACGTCGTGTCGGCGGTTCCATCTCAAAATCCAATGCGCCTTGCCAATTTCTTTCATAATTTCCGAAGTGTCCTGTGTTATTATTTTGTGGTTGTTCCGTATTTCTATGTCCCTCTTCCCGTGTTGGAGCGCGAGTGTCCTCTGAAATACGTAATTCTTGTATTAGCTGTGTCAGCTGATCTTGTACTTCCCGGATTTCTACTTGGTGTTGCGTATTAATTTGATTCAGATTTTGTTTCAGTTTCCTAATTTGATCGCTCTCTTCTGTGTCATTAAGGACTACCGGTTTTGTGTCATTCAGATTATCATCTACCTTCGTAGATAAATTATTTAGCTGATCCGAAAGTTCAACTACTTTATCTGATCATGTACTAATTTCCTCCATGTGTCTTTCTACTGTGTCCTTTAAGTTTTCCTGGGTTTTTGCAAGTTGCGTAACCGAATCGGTAGATGCAACTGAGTCAATTTTAGCTTGCAAGGTCTCATGATCTTCATGAACAATAATTTGCAGTTCTTTTATGGCTGCTTCGTGATTCTGTAATGCATTTTCATGCCGCGAACAAATAGGTCGAAAATGCTCACAAATTTGTGTTTTTACATCATTACAGACTTTTTCACATTTCGATTCAATGTTATGTAACTCGGTAGTTAAATCTTCACGTGTTTGTTCAAGCTTATTTTCCACTGAGTCTAACTTTTGAAGCTTTTGTTCCAATGTGTCTAATTTTTGAAGCTTTTGCTGTGTTTGTCTCTGATTTTGTTCCATTGTGTCTAATTTTTCAAGCTTTTGCTGTGTTTGTCTCCGATTTTGTTCCATTGTGTCTAATTTTTCAAGCTTTTGCTGTGTTTGTCTCTGATTTTGTTCCATTTGTTGCATTAATTGCAATAATAATGTATTAGTGTCTGGAATCTGTTTCTCTATGCTTTTTGGCAGTGCATTTTCACTGGCAACATTCACATTTTGACAAGCAGAAAATGTGTCTTGACTCATTTGAGAAAACGGTGAGGACCCAAAACCTAAGTCTACAGTATTTGCAATATTGTGTTCTGTCATTCCCGATTTCTGAGGCGAGCTGTTGCCAACCGATCGATCGATAATGCTTCCCTCTTCACTAATTGTTTCCCTGTCCACGCCATTGTTTGCCGCACGCTCCATTTCCCTATGCACAATTACCAAATTACTAATTTGAACATCAGTTAATTCATTACTCGGTGGCGCTAACACACTGCTTTCATTTTCACTGTCATTTCTCAGTTTACTTTGGAGCCTAGTATTACGTTTTTCACACGCCATTGTTGTCACAGTATTTCACACGACAACACAGAAAAACACAATTTGAAGAGCAAAAATAGGGGAACACATTAACATAGCACTGAAAATAATATCTAGTTAATTGCAGCTGCGAAATACTTGGTGCAAATCTACATGCATACCACAACTGTTTTACTGTACAACAATGAAAGACTGCAACTACAAAGGAGATTTTCTCTACAATTATGCGCTAGCAATAAACAAAAGCTACACTAATTACACAAACTACAAGAAAAAATGTCAGAAGATTCCAGTGAGGTATCCTGGCAGGGTCGCCATGTGAAACGTCCCCTTTGAACCATTTATACACGACTGTGCTTAAACTGACACACAATATTTTTTAGCGCAACGCAATCTGACTTTTACAAAATCCCTACAAAAGAATGGCCCTGACTAACATTAAACTATACCTTTCACAAATCACTAAATCACTTACCTCACAATAATCTTCGTTTCTCCCACTACTGCAATACAGAAAGCGCCACTACTGCCAGCTAAATAAAAGATTCAAACTATGGAAGGCACTAACTACTGATAGGGATAGTTAGCAAATGAAAGATATTAATAGAGAACAAACAATGTATTTACCTTGATATCATCATATATAAATATAGCAGTTCATGACAAATTTCAAAACTCCGCCATCTCTCTCCCCACATCCACCACTGCTGGCGGCTCACCTCCAACTGCGCAACGCTACGCGCTGTTCGCAGCCAGCTGCCTAACACTACAATGGTGAGTATTACAACAATGCAAAGCAGCCACAGACTGCACACAGCACAGCCAGTGATTTTCATACAGAGGTGGCGTTACCAATAAAAACACCTAAACAGCCTACTTACACCATTATTAGCTTTAACGTCAGAATTGCCTCTCTCGTCCCTTTACTTTTGCTAAAGCCAAACTGATCGTCACCTAGCGCATTCTCAATTTCCTTTTCCATTCTTCTGTATATTGTTCTTGTAAGCAGCTTCGATGCATGAGCTGTTAAGCTGATTGTGCGATAATTCTCGCACTTGTCAGCTCTTGCCGTCTTCGGAATTGTGTGGATGATGCTTTTCCGAAAGTCAGATGCTATATCGCCAGACTCATATATTCTACACACCAACGGGAATAGTCTTAATGTTACCACCGTTGCTTTTAATGTCACCAAAGGATGTTTTGACTTTCCTGTATGCTGGGTCTGTCCTTCCGACAATCATATCTTTTTCGATGTCTTCACATTTTTCCTGCAGCCATTTCGTCTTAGCTTCCCTGCACTTCCCATTTATTTCATTCCTCAGCGACTTGTATTTCTGTATTCCTGATTTTCCCGGAACATCTTTGTACTTCCTCCTTTCAACAATCAACTCAAGTATTTCTTCTGTTACCCATGGTTTCTTCGCAGCTACCTTCTTTGTACCTATGTTTTCCTTCCCAACTTCTGTGATGGCCCTTTTTGGAGATGTCCATTCCTCTTCAACTGTACTGCCTACGGCGGTATTCTTTATTGCTCTATCTATAGCGTTAGAGAACTTCAAACGTATCTCGTCATTCCTTAGTACTTCCGTATCCCACTTCTTTGCGTATTGATTCTTCCTGAGTAATGTCTTGAACTTCAGCCTACCCTTCATCACTACTATATTGTGATCTGAGTCTATATCTGCTCCTGGGTACGCCTTACAATCCAGTATCTGATTTCGGAATCTCTGTCTGACCATGATGTAATCTAACTGAAATCTTCCCCTATCTCCCGGCCTTTTCCAAGTATACCTCCTCCACTTGTGATTCTTGAACAGGGTATTCGCTATTACTAGCTGAAGCTTGTTACAGAACTCAATTAGTCTTTCTCCTCTTTCATTCCTCGTCCCAAGCCCATATTCTCCTGTAACCTTTTCTTCTACTCCTTCCCCTACAACTGCATTCCAGTCGCCCATGACTATTGGATTTTCGTCCCCCTTTAGATACTGCACTACCCTTTCAATATCCTCATATACTTTCTCTGTCTGTTCATCTTCAGCTTGCGACGTCGGCATGAATACCTGAACTATCTTTGTCGCTGTTTGTCTCCTGTCGATTCTGATTAGAACAACCCGGTCACTGAACTGTTCACAGTAACACATCCTCTGCCCTACATTCCTATTCATAACGAATCCTACACCTGTTATACCATTTTCTGCTGCTGTTGATATTACCCGATACTCATCTGACCAGAAATCCTTGTCTTCCTTCCACTTCACTTCACTGACCCCTACTATATCTAGATTGAGCCTTTCCATTTCCCTTTTCAGATTTTCTAGTTTCCCTGCCACGTTCAAGCTTCTGACATCTCACGCCCCGACTCGTAGAACGTAATCCTATCGTTGACTATTCCGTCTTTATCTCATGGTAGCCTCCCCCTTAGCAGTCCCCTCCCGGAGATCCGAATGGGGGACTATTCCGGAATCTTTTGCCAATGGAGAGATCATCATGACACTTCTTCAATTACAGGCCACATGTCCTGTGGATACACGTTACGTGTCTTTAATGCAGTGGTTTCCATTGCCTTCTGCATCCTCATGTCGTTGATCATTGCTGATTCTTCCGCCTTTAGGGGCAATTTCCCACCCCTAGGACAAGAGAGTGCCCTGAACCTCTATCCGCTCCTCCGCCCTCTTTGACAAGGCCGTTGGCAGAATGAGGCTGACTTCTTATGCCGGAAGTGTTCGGCCGCCAATGCTGATTATTTACCAAAATTTAGGCAGTGGCGGGGATCGAACCCGGGACCGAAAACGTTTTGATTATGAATCAAAGACGCTACCCATTTTTTTACTTTTATTTTTTATTTTTTTTATTTTTTTAAATCTCATTTTGTTCGGTATAGTTCGTTGTAATTGTTCATGGCAGACGTCCCCTGAGGGCCGTGGAAGTTCATTATTGATCCAGTCACTCAGACCATTGGTCAGCGGCAGACTGTCACAAGCAGGCTGAAAACTCTTGTAAGGCTGTTGCTGGGGAAGTTGAAGTGTTAAGAAAAAAATTCGTTACGTTGTACCGTTTCTGAGCTGCTTAACACTGAAGTTAGCCACCAGGTCTCGCTCGCAAACATTCAAGCAGTCTCCCAGAAGCAGTGACGCAAAACGTGGTCTTCGTTTTGTATGCTCGAACTGACCCATCGTAGCTTTTGCTCAGCTAAATTCATCACTTTACAAATAGGCCACCGTAACTGGTAATGCGCATTTGAACAAATGATAACCCAAGGGCCCTTATACGACTGTGCATTACAACATTTCTGCGCGTACAAGTACTTGAATTTGCGCGCGCTACGAACCTGATTGGGTAATATCTTATCTCTATATTTCTCAGCAATATATGGTAAGGAGGACAACATGACACCCAGTCCCCGAGCGGAGAAAATCTCCAACCCGGCCGGGAATCGAACCCGGGCCCGCTGTATGGGAAGCGAGCACGTCACCACCCATTTGCTATTATTTCTCAGCAAAACCGTCAGCGCAACATCTCTCCTAACATATACATTTTGTATGCTTAGTTTCAATATGATATGCCGATATTTTCTTGTATTTTCATATGTGTGAAAAATTTGATGAAGGTAGCGCGGAAGACGAGAATCACAGATGCGACATGATCTTACCAGCTTAATGTTGCAAAACAAGAGCAATACGACGACCACCATGCGTATAGTGGAGAAGAAATTTCCTTTGACTAAGTGCGTTAGATATGTTCCAGATTTTAATAGTAAGATGTGTATTTTACCGATATTTATTAACTGCGACAGTAAAACTCGAAAAATAACGAGTACTAAAAAAATGGTTCAAATGGTTCTGAGCACTATGGGACTTAATATCTGTGGCCATCAGTCCCCTAGAACTTAGAACTACTTAAACCTAACTAACCTAAGGACATCACACACATCCATGCCCGAATATAACGAGTACTACAGCAGCGACGGTACTGCTCTGGCCCGTGTTGATTGCTACACCAAGCATGCAGCGTCACTGAGTCGCTGTTGGAGTCATATTTATCATTCGTATTTTACGCTCTCTGTTAACAACTATGGATGAAATAAATATCGGACGAATTTGGAAGCGACCTATCGAATGAAAACGAAAAATCCAAAATAATTTTGTTTGTATTCGGAAACAAACCAACAGTGTCTGTTGACACTGCTCGTCACATGAAAGATGTGATGAGCGGTAATAATGATGAAAAATCGAGATTTCAGATGTCTGACTTACATATGCCCTGCAGCTGAGTGGTGAGCATAGATTGCTGCTATGCAGAAGATCCGGGTTCGATTCCCGGTACTACCAAGGATTTTTACTTGGTGGGATTACTGGTATACGGGCTGCACTCAGCTTTGTAATGTCACTGGAGGAGCTGCTCGACCGAGCAGAAGCGGCTGTATGGGCTGGAAATTAAGCGAAACGGCCGGCAGTGTGTTGACCACATGCCCCTCCGTATCGCTTGCGCATGACGCCGCAAGGCAGAGGACGACGCAGCAGCCGGTAGACATTCCTTTGGCCTTCATGGCCTGGTGAGGAGATCGGTTAATGTATATATTACTGACCTTCCAGTCCCCCTGCTTATGTGGGTGGTGACGTGCTCGCTTCCCATACAACGGGACCGGGTTCGATTCCCGGCCGGGTTGGAGATTTTCTCCGCTCAGGGACTGGGTGTTATGTTGTCCTCCTTACCATTTCATATTAATCCCCAATGCGGAAGTCGCCCAATGTGGCGTCGGCTGAAATAAGACTTGCACTTGGCGGCCAAACTTCCCCGGATGGGGCCTCCCGCTCAGCGATGCCAAACGCTCATTTCCATTTTTCCATTCGACCCTCCATTCAATGAGTTCATTCGTGCGGCTCACACAATAATATTGACGGACGTTAAGAACGCTTCCAAAGGTGACTGATGTACCCCTTATATCTTGTGGTAGCAGGTGGTGTGGCAGAATTGAAGGCGCCCATTTTATTTAGTGTTTGTTGCTATTGTGGGAACAGAGTTTACTGGGGAGTAATGTCGTTTACTGTTGTTAATAATATCATGCTTTTACCTATCCTTCAATCCGACCTGTCCTGTGTTACTCTAAAAATGTATGGTATAAAAAAGAATTCTTTGGATTAGCCAACACTTTGTATTGTTTTTACACCTCCCTTTGTTAGAATATTGTTGTCGTATGTTTATTATTATTTAGCATAATTCTTGATTATTTTTCTTTAGCGTATGTTTATGGTATTTTCCTTTGTGATCTGGAGATTTATTTGGACATTATGTATGTTCTTGGTGTGCAGTTTCCACGTTGTTGATCCTTGTGTGTTGTGTATCTTGTTGCGATATACAGAAGAATAATTACTTGTGTCAGTGGATGACTGTATTCAACTTGCTTGGTCACAACTGACACTTCCCCACAAAGCACTTAGTTTTCGAATGATGTAAACTTGTTTTTTATTGGAAACTGAAGAATTTTTTGGACAAACCTCATGTAAAAATCATTTAAGTTCGCCTTATTGCCTTAAAGTCTGGACTGTACCTCAGCACATGTCAAACTTTAAAAAAAAAAAAAAAAAAAAAACTATCTTTCGTAGTATACCACTTGATAATGGCCGTAAGGCCGAAATTTCAAGAATGTAAGTAAATAATTTCTACAGTAAAATATGATGTCTTCTAAAAAACTTTGAAATGGATGTGAACTCAAACTATGGGTTTGGCATTTTTTAAAAGATAAGTGTGTGTGAGAAACGACAGGCCACATCACCATGTCGCTCACCCTTCAGTACAAAACACTTGTCTTAATTTGGATTTTTTTTTTAGGCAAATGTGTGCGATGTGCCAAGTGAGAATCGAAGGGCCGCATCACCACGATTCTCACCCTGCAGTACAAAACGCTTGTCTCAGATTCTACTCAAAAAGTTAAGAGTCATGAGCTATGTAGCGGCTCGGGTTGGTGCCATTGGTAGGTTGGCATCGTGTAATAGGGAGAGAGGCGTCTCGTTTTCTTCTCGTCTTTACTGGCGCCACTACCTTTGTTAGCGTTGTCTGTCCTCCAGTGGCAGCAGCAGCAGCAGTTATCGATATCTAGTACACAGTACTATTATTGGAAGGGCGTCAAGTGTTTTCGGGATCAGAGTGTGTCGCGTAGTTTGGTTGGGACAGAGCAGCAGTGACGTCCGACAGTGCAAGGACATGCTGGGACTGCTGGTGGCATGCAGGCACTCTGCATCGAGGGGGTGAAGTTACGAGGGCGACAACCTCATTCTCCACCGGACCCAGGATGTATGAGCTGAGTGAACATTAACCCAGTAGTGAAACCACCGCTATTTTGAGATCACGCCATTTGTTTGCACATTGTTGCTCGCAGGGTCGCTGAGACGAAGAGCAGCAAGTGGGGTGTTTGGAGTTGGCGAAATTAATTAGCTGTCCTCCACCTTTTATTATTAATCATCGAATTCCTTGTGTTTATAGATGAAGTTCTGCCAGCGGTATTTTTAAGCGTAGTGCCCGCTAACGCCCCAGTTACCTGCCCTGGAGGTTAGCATATTTTTGTAGCAATGCACCTTTCCTCGCCTTGCCACTGCCGTCCGGTAAGGCGTGTAGTTCGACAACCTCCTTGATTGTGGTTCAGATATTTGTTTCTTTTGGACTACTTTGGTTGTAGCTGGTCTTTCTGATTCTGGATGTTCTAAACACAGGATTCAGAAGATGCAGTGCTGTCCGGCGGTTCCATCTTTCCTGGGTTATTCCATCATTGTGTTGGTTGTAAGATGTTAGGTAGTTGTTTCAAGTGTGTTGGCCGGCGTTTAAACTGTCACTAGTTTGAGTTGCCATCCGGTTAGTGAATACAACTCTTGGTTGCCTGCCTCATCGTTTACGTAGTTAAGAGACTTTCCCAGGTCGATTCTTGGAGCGCTGTCTGAGGCCCACTTCTCTCAGATTGGTCACATTGTGATGATGCAATTTGTCTTAAGACTTCTTGATTAGATATTGTCTTTCCTTAATATTTTAGTAAGAATTTTCTATCTAGCTCTTCAGGAATCAAATTGCTTTTTGAGTAATTACTATTGGGGCTTTCAGCCGGCAAATAATTAGAATTTCTTGTCAGTACGGCCTTCAGCCATGAATGCAATTCTATCTTGGGAATATTTAAATATTCTCTCTTAATATGATTGTCCTCCCCGAAGGGGGAGGTTACCATGAGAAAACGATTGAATAATCAACGAAAGGATAACGTTTTACGAGTCGGGGCGTGGAATGTCAGAAGCTTGATCGTGGTAGGGAAACTAGAAAATCTGAAAAGGGAAATGCAAAGGCACAATGTAGATATAGTAGGGGTCAGTGAAGTGAAGTGGAAGGAAGACTAGGATTTCTGGTCAGATGAGTATCGGGTAATATCAACAGCAGCAGAAAATGGTATAACAGGTGTAGGATTCGTTATGAATAGGAAGGTAGGGCAGAAGGTGTGTTACTGTGAACAGTTCAGTGACAGGGTTGTTCTTATCAGAATCGACAGCAGACCAACACCGACAACGATACTTCAGGTATACATGCTGACGTCGCAAGCTGAAGATGAAAAGATAGAGAAAGTGTATGAGGATATTGAAAGGGTAGTGCAGTATCTAAAGGGGGACGAAAATCTAATAGTCATGGGCGACTGGAATGCAGTTGTAGGGGAAGGAGTAAAAGAAAAGGTTACAGGATAATATGGGCTTGGGAAGAGGAATGAAAGAGGAGAAAGACTAATTGAGTTCTGTAACAAGTTTCAGCTAGTAATAGCGAATACCCTTTTCAAGAATCACAAGAGGAGGAGGTATACTTGGAAAAGGCCGGGAGATACGGGAAGATTTCAGTTAGATTACATCATGGTCAGACAGAGATTCCGAAATCAGATACTGGATTGTAAGGCGTACCGAGGAGCAGATATAGACTCAGATAACAATATAGTAGTGATGAAGAGTAGGCTGAAGTTCAAGACATTAGTCAGGAAGAATCAATACGCAAAGAAGTGGGATACGGAAGTACTAAGGAATGACGAGATACGTTTGAAGTTCTCTAACGCTATAGATAGAGCAATAAGGAATACGGCAGTAGGCAGTACAGTTGAAGAGGAATGGACATCTCCAAAAAGGGCCATCACAGAAGTTGGGAAGGAAAACATAGGTACAAAGAAGGTAGCTGCGAAGAAACCATGGGTAACAGAAGAAATACTTCAGTTGATTGATGAAAGGAGGAAGTACAAACATGTTCCGGGAAAATCAGGAATACAGAAATACAAGTCGCTGAGGAATGAAATAAATAGGAAGTGCAGGGAAGCTAAGACGAAATGGCTGCAGGAAAAATGTGAAGACATCGAAAAAGATATGATTGTCGGAAGGACAGACTCAGCATACAGGAAAGTCAAATCAACCTTTGGTGACATTAAAAACAACGGTGGTAACATTAAGAGTGCAACGGGAATTCCACTGTTAAATGCAGAGGAGAGAGCAGATAGGTGGAAAGAATACATTGAAAGCCTCTATCAGGGTAAAGATTTGTCTGATGTGATAGAAGAAGACACAGGAGTCGATTTAGAAGAGATAGGGGATCCAGTATTAGAATCGGAAATTAAAAGAGCTTTGGAGGACTTACGGTCAAATAAGGCAGAAGGGATAGATAACATTCCATCATAATTTCTAAAATCATTGGGGGAAGTGGCAACAAAACGACTATTCACTTTGGTGTGTAGAAAATATGAGTCTGGCGACATACCATCTGACTTTCGGAAAAGCATCATCCACACAATTCCGAAGACGGCAAGAGCTGACAAGTGCGAGAATTATCGCACAATCAGCTTAACAGCTCATGCATCGAAGCTGCTTACAAGAATAATATACAGAAGAATGCAAAAGACTATTGAGAATGCGCTAGGTGACGATCAGTTTGGCTTTAGGAAAAGCAAAGGGACGAGAGATGCAATTCTGACGTAACGGCTAATAATGGAAGCATGGCTAAAGAAAAATCATGACACTTTCATAGCATTTGTCGACCTGGAAAAAGCGTTCGACAATATAAAATGGTGCAAGCTGTTCGAGATTCTGAAAAATGTAGGGGTAAGCTATAGGGAGACATGGGTCTTTTACAATATGTACAACAACCAAGAGGGAATAATAAGAGTGGACGATCAAGAACGAAGAGCTCGTATTAAGAAGGGTGTAAGACAAGGCTGTAGCCTTTCAACCCTACTCTTCAATTTGTACATCGAGGAAGCAAATATGGAAATAAAAGAAAGGTTCAGGAGTGGAATTAAAATACAAGGTGAAAGGATATCAATGATACGATTCACTGATGACATTGCTATCTTGAGTGAAAGTGAAGAAGAATTAAATGATCTGCTGACCGGAATGAACAGTCGAATGAGTATACAGTATGGTTTGAGAGTAAATCGGAGAAAGACGAAGGTAATGAGAAGTAGTAGAAATGAGAACAGCGAGAAACTTAACATCAGGCTTGATGGTTACGAAGTCAATGAAGTTAAGGAATTCGGCTACCTAGGCAGTAAAATAACCAACGACGGACGGAGCAAGCAGGACATGAAAAGCAGACTCGCTACAGCAAAAAAGGCATTTCTGGCCAAGAGAAGTCTACTAATATGAAATACCCGCCTTAATTTGAGGAAGAAATTTCTGAGGATGACGTCTGGATTACAGCATTGTATGGTAGTGAAACATGGCCTGTGGGAAAACCGGAACAGAAGAGAATCGAAGCATTTGAGATGTGGTGCTATAGACGAATGTTGAAAATTAGGTGGACTGATAAGGTAAGGAATGAGGAGGTTCTACGCAGAATCGGAGAGGAAAGGAATATGTGGAAAACACGGATAAGGAGAAGGGACAGGATGATAGGACATCTGCTAAGACATGAGGGAATGTCTTCCATGGTGCTAGAGGGAGCTGTAGAGGGCAAAAACTGTAGAGGAAGACAGAGATTGGAATACGTCAAGCAAATAATTTAGGACGTAGGTTGCAAGTGCTATTCTGAGATGAAGAGGTTAGCACAGGAAAGGAATTCGTGGTGGGCCGCATCAAACCAGTCAGTAGACTGATGAGCAATAAAAAAAGGAATTTGCTATCTAGTCCTTTAGCTGTCAAATTGTTTTGAGTGGTTACTATTGGGGCCTTCAGCCGGCAAATAATTTAAATTCCTTGTCTGCATGAATGCTTTGTTGGTTGATTTTTAATTAGATATTGTCTCTTAATATGATTGCCTTTTTTATAATATTTTAGTTAGAATTTGCTATCTTGGCCTTCAGCTGTAAAATATTTTTTTGATTTATTACTATTGGGGTCTTCAGCCGAGAAATAATTTGAATTTCTGGTCAATAAAGCCTTCAGCTGTGAATGCAATTTGTCTAAAGTATTTTTAATTACATATTGTCTTAACAGTCAAATTTGATAATTGTTCCTTATTGTCAGCCTTATATGCAACTGGCTTCAAATAAAGTGTAATCCTACGTGAATTAAAAAAGAAACTGAGCAACCAACGGTAACTGAGTAAGGCCCCGTCCATACCGAGATCTGCCTTTCCTTAAGTGCCACGTTTCGGTCATATCTAGGAGCAGTGAATGACTTCACGCATGGACGGTGATTACACGAGAGGGACGTAGGAGTCAAACCAAAAGGTAAGCAGAGAAACGAGGATGGCTTAATTGATGTGCTTACTTCGCAGGGGGAGTTGCTCTGTTTGAAGCCAGACAGATAACAGGAATGTTGCCGCTCTGTCACAAACACCTGCAGTCACTTGAGAGCAACGCTAAGAGACTGGAGAGATTACAGCCAGCATGAGGAACTGGCACAATTTACTACAGTCTGAGGACAAAACGGAAATGTGTCACATGCCAGCCACCATGTTGTTGTTGTTGTGGTCTTCAGTCCTGAGACTGGTTTGATGCAGCTCTCCATGCTACTCTATCCTGCACAAACTTATTCATCTCCCAGTACTTACTGCAACCTACATCCTTCTGAATCTGCCTAGTGTATTCATCTCTTGGTCTCCCTCTACGATTTTTACCCTCCACGCTGCCCTCCAATACTAAATTGGTGATCCCTTTATGCCTCAAAACATGTCCTACCAACCGGTCCCTTCTTTTTGCCAAGTTATGCCACAAACTCATTTTCTCCCCAATTCTATTCAATACCTCCTCATTAGTTGTGTGATCTACCCATCTAACCTTCAGCATTCTTCAGTAGCACCACACTTCGAAAGCTTCTATTCTCTTCTTGTCCAAACTATTTATCGTCCATGTTTTACTTCCATACATGGCTACACTCCATGCAAATATTCAGAAACGACATCCTGACACTTAAATCTATACTCGATGTTAACAAATTTCTCTTCTTCAGAAACGCTTTCCTTGCCATTGCCAGTCTACATTTTATTCGCTCTCTACTTCGACCATCATCAGTTATTTTACTCCCTAAATAGCAAAACTCCTTTACTACTTTAAATGTCTCATTTCCTAATCTAATTCCCTCAGCATCACCCGATTTCATTTGACTACATTCCATTATCGTCGTTTTGCTTTCGCTGATGTTCATCTTATATCCTCCTTTCAAGACACTGTCCATTCCGTTCAACTGCTCTTCCAAGTCCTTTGCTGTCTCTGACAGAATTACAATGTCATCGGCGAACCTCAAAGTTTTTATTTCTTCTCCATGAATTTTAGTACCTACTCCGAATTTTTCTTTTGTTTCCTTTACTGCTTGCTCAATATACACATTGAATAACATCGGGGAGAGGCTAAAACCTCTGTCACTCCCTTCCCAACCACTGCTTCCCTTTCATGCCCCTCGACTCTTATAACTGCCATCTGGTTTCTGTACAAATTGTAAATAGCCTTTCGCTCCCTGTATTTTACCCCTGCCACCTTCAGAATTTGAAAGAGAGTATTCCAGTTAACATTGTCAAAAGCTTTCTCTACGTCTACAAATGCTACAAACGTAGGTTTGCCTTTTCTTAATATTTCTTCTACGATAAGTTGTAAGGTTACTATTGCCTCACGTGTTCCAACATTTCTACGGAATCCAAACTGATCTTCCCCGAGGTCCGCTTCTATCAGTTTTTCCATTCGTCTGTAAAGAATTCGCGTTAGTATTTTGCAGCTGTGACTTATTAAACTGATAGTTCGGTAATTTTCACATCTGTCAAAACCTGCTTTCTTAGGGATTGGAATCATTATATTCTTCTCGAAGTCTGAGGGTATTTCGAATGTCTCATACATCTTGCTCACCAGATGGTAGAGTTTTGTCATGACTGGCTCTCAAAAGGACGTCAGTAGTTCTAATGGAATGTTGTCTACGCCCAGGGGCCTTGTTTCGAATCAGGTCTTTCAGTGCTCTGTCAAACTCTTCACGCAGTATCTTATCTCCCATTTCGTCTTCATCTACATCCTCTTCCATTTCCACAATGTTGTCCTCAAGTACATCGTCCTTGTATAAACGCTCTATATACTCCTTCCCCCTTTCTGCCTTACCTTCTTTGCTTACAACTGGGTTCCCATCTGAGCTCTTGATATTCATACAAGTGGTTCTTTTCCCTCCAAAGGTCTGTTTAATTTTTCTGTAGGCTATATCTATTTTACCCCTAGTGAGATAAGCCTCTCCGTCCTTACATTTGTCCTCTAGCCATACCTGCTTAGCCATTTTGCACTAGCTGTCGATCTCATTTTTGAGACGTTTGTATTCCTTTTTGCCTGCTTCATTTACTGCATTTTTATATTTTCTCATTTAATCAATTAAATTCAATATTTCTTCTGTTACCCAAGGATTTCTATTAGCCCTCGTTTTTTTACCTACTTGATCGTCTGCTGTCTTCACTGCTTCATCCCTCAGAGCTACCCATTCTTCTTCTACTGTATTTCTTTCCCCCATTCTTGTCAATTGTTCCCTTATGCTCTCCCTGAAACTCTCTACAACCTCTGGTTTAGTCAGTTTATCCGGGTCCCATCTCCTCAAATTCCCAACTTTTTGCAGTTTCTTCAGTTTTAATCTACAGGTCATAACCAATAGATTGTGGTCAGAGTCCACATCTGCCCCTGGAAATGTCTTACAATTTAAGACCTGGATTCTAAATCTTTGTCTTACCATTATATATTCTATCTGATACCTTTTAGTATCTCCAAGATTTTTCCATGTATACAACCTTCTTTTATGATTCTTGAACCAAGTGTTAGCTATGATTAAGTTATGCTCTGAGCAAAATTCTACCTGACGGCTTCCTCTTTCATTTCTTCCCCCCAATCCTTATTCACCTACTATGTTTCCTTCTCTCCCTTTTCCTACTGACGAATTCCAGTCACCCATGACTATTAAATTTTCGTCTCCCGTCACTACCTTAATAATTTCTTTTATGTCATGATACAATTCATCACTTTCTTCATCATCTGCTGAGCTAGTTGGCATATAAACTTGTACTACTGTAGTAGAAATGGGCTTTGTGTCTATCTTGGCCACAATAATGGGTTTACTATGCTGTTTGTAATAGCTTACCCGCATTGCTATTTTTTATTCATTATTAAACCTACTCCTGCATTACCCCTATTTGATTTTGTATTTATAACCCTGTATTCATCTGACCAAAAGTCTTGTTCCTCCTGCCACCAACTTCACTAATTTCCACTATATCTAACTTAAACCTATCCATTTCCCTTTTTAAATTTTCTAACCTACCTGCCCGATTAAGGGATCTGACATTCCACGCTCCGATCCGTAGAACGCCAGTTTTCTTTCTCCTGATAACGACGTCCTCTTGAGTAGTCCCCGCCCGGAGATCCGAATGGGGGACTATTTTAGCTCTGGAATATTTTAGCCAAGAGGACGCCATCATCATTTAATCATACAGTAAAGCTGCATGCCCTCGGGAAAAATTACGGCTGTAGTTTCCCCTTGCTTTCAGCCGTTCACAGTACCAGCACAGCAAGGCCGTTTTGGTTAATGTTACAAGGCCAGATCCGTCAATCATCCAAACTGTTGCCCCTGCAACTACTGAAAAGGCCGCTGCCCCTCTTCAGGAACCACTTGTTTGTCTGGCCTCTCAACAGATACCCCTCCGTTGTGGTTGGACCTACGGTACGGCCATCTGTATCGCTGAGGCACGCAAACCTCCGCACCAACGGCAAGGTCTATGGTTCATGGGGGGGCCAGCCACCATAACATCGGAAATTTTCTTTCTCCGTAAAGATTCGGAGCCGTGGTCATAGTCATGTGTCAGCCCATTGGTTGCTCTTCCAACGAAAAAGCCGATACTGCATAAAATTGGATCAATCTGTGAATACGTAAGCAGTCAGGAGCATCTTTCTGCTAGAAAGCAAGAAATCGATGGGACACTGTGGCAGTCTGAAATGGATAGGGATGTGCGGATCCTGAATTCGTAAATGAGTCCAGATTGAGCAGAAAAGTCGACAATTTTTGAAATGATACTGGTTATCAAGGGCATCGATAGACAGGTGGCAAGGGCTGGTTACCCAGGAAATAAATATTTATGTTATACTGTAACTCATTATTTACGAGAGTGGTTTTGTTACTTCTCTCCCCCTTTCTTAAAAGACAATTTGGTGCAATAGTAAACCTTATACACTCCTGGAAATGGAAAAAAGAACACATTGACACCGGTGTGTCGGACCCACCATACTTGCTCCGGACACTGCGAGAGGGCTGTACAAGCAATGATCACACGCACGGCACAGCGGACACACCAGGAACCGCGGTGTTGGCCGTCGAATGGCGCTAGCTGCGCAGCATTTGTGCACCGCCGCCGTCAGTGTCAGCCAGTTTGCCGTGGCATACGGAGCTCCATTGCAGTCTTTAACACTGGTAGCATGCAGCGACAGCGTGGACGTGAACCGTATGTGCAGTTGACGGACTTTGAGCGAGGGCGTATAGTGGGCATGCGGGAGGCCGGGTGGACGTACCGCCGAATTGCTCAACACGTGGGGCGTGAGATCTCCACAGTACATCGATGTTGTCGCCAGTGGTCGGCGGAAGGTGCACGTGCCCGTCGACCTGGGACCGGACCGCAGCGACGCACGGATGCACGCCAAGACCGTAGGATCCTACGCAGTGCCGTAGGGGACCGCACCGCCACTTCCCAGCAAATTAGGGACACTGTTGCTCCTGGGGTATCGGCGAGGACCATTCGCAACCGTCTCCATGAAGCTGGGCTACGGTCCCGCACACCGTTAGGCCGTCTTCTGCTCACGCCCCAACATCGTGCAGCCTGCCTCCAGTGGTGTCGCGACAGGCGTGAATGGAGGGACGAATGGAGACGTGTCGTCTTCAGCGATGAGAGTCGCTTCTGCCTTGGTGCCAATGATGGTCGTATGCGTGTTTGGCGCCGTGCAGGTGAGCGCCACAATCAGGACTGCATACGACCGAGGCACACAGGGCCAACACCCGGCATCATGGTGTGGGGAGCGATCTCCTACACTGGCCGTACACCACTGGTGATCGTCGAGGGGACACTGAATAGTGCACGGTACATCCAAACCGTCATCGAACCCATCGTTCTACCATTCCTAGACCGGCAAGGCAACTGGCTGTTCCAACAGGACAATGCACATCCGCATGTATCCCGTGCCACCCAACGTGCTCTAGAAGGTGTAAGTCAACTACCCTGGCCAGCAAGATCTCCGGATCTGTCCCCCATTGAGCATGTTTGGGACTGGATGAAGCGTCGTCTCACGCGGTCTGCACGTCCGGCACGAACGCTGGTCCAACTGAGGCGCCAGGTGGAAATGGCATGGCAAGCCGTTCCACAGGACTACATCCAGCATCTCTACGATCGTCTCCATGGGAGAATAGCAGCCTGCATTGCTGCGAAAGGTGGATATACACTGTACTAGTGCCGACATTGTGCATGCTCTGTTGCCTGTGTCTATGTGCCTGTGGTTCTGTCAGTGTGATCATGTGATGTATCTGACCCCAGGAATGTGTCAATAAAGTTTCCCCTTACTGGGACAATGAATTCACGGTGTTCTTATTTCAATTTCCAGGAGTGTATGAAATCAACCCTTCATTAACGAAATTTAATTCACTACACCAATTTACAGAACTCAGTTACTACTCCTTTTATCTTAATTTGAAATAAAATCTTCCGTGTAAGACAATGCAGAATTAAGAAAATGTAGCCTGTTTTACAGACAATGAACCTTAGCAACTTTAATAACAAGGAACACACGAAATAAATTAGTGAACGGACTGTTCTGTGTACGAAGAAGCGAAGTGGCACCGTTCCGCTTGCACCTTATACTCTTATCGAACCGTCAGTAGGAGCCACCTCCATTCAGACAAGGATTCTGGCAACACTCGGTTTAGTACAACACAAGAGAAAAACCAAGTTACCAGAACGGCTATCAGAGCTCGCAATGGATATTGCGGAATTGCGGAAGCAAAATGGAGAAAAATTTTAACAGTATTCTCTGCAGTTGACACTAAAATGTTGTTGACGCGGAACACGAATTCTGAAACCGAATGCTGGTGATGCCATATAACAGTGAAATAATGGCAATAAGTAACTGCTTGCCAGGCTTCAAATGCATACACTATATCATTTGGTATGCACATTAAAGAAACTCAACTCCTCCCGAACAGGCCAGGAAGGCCCAACGGCACCGACCGGCCGCCGTGTTATCCTCATTTTACAGGCGTCACTGGATGCGGATGTGGAGGTTCATGTGGTCAGCATACCGTTCTCCCGGCCTTATGTCAGTTTAGAAGACCGGAGCCGCTACTTTTTATACAAGTAGCTCCTCAGTTTCCCTCACAAGGGCTGAATACATCCCGCTTGCTAACAACGCTCGCCCGACCCGAAGGTCACCCATCCAAGTTCTATCCCAGACCGACAGATCTTAACTTTGGTGATCTGACGGGAATCGGTGTTACCACCGTGGAAAGGCCGTTGGCTTGGGTAAGTAGACTAACATGGAGGAAATAAATGTTAGAACACGGCCAGGGGGATTACAAGAACATGCGCGTCTGATCAGAGTCCCAGGACTTTCCCAGAAACAGTTGCTCACTAGTTTCAATTCCGATGGCACACATCCAACATCTAGTAGTCAACAGCACCATCTTGGCAGCGACAATGGACGAGCACTCACATAACGCACAGCGCACTGAGGAGCGACTTGGGGTAGGAACTTCAGTTTAATCGGTCAAGCAACAGTTCTTCCCACAACAAGGAAGTGGCGGTGCCAGCCCCGTGTTGCCGTCCAGCTGTGTTTCCATTCACCAGCTACCGGCCGGTGTCCTAAACAGGAAGCGGCTCACCCTCCAACCGTTGAAGTGAGGCCGGCTCTACGTACACACTCACTGCCACGCCACCAGTGTGCACACGGCGGCTGGTACAAACACACGTGCAGCAACGGTGTCAATTACACTATTGGCCATTAAAATTGCTACACCACGAAGATGACGTGCTACAGACGTGAAATTTAACCGACACGAAGAAGATGCTGTGATATGCAAATGATTAGCTTTTCAGAACATTCACACAAGATCGGCGCCGGTGGTGACATCTACAACGTGCTGACATGAGGAAAGTTTCCAACAGATTTCTCATACACGAACAGCAGTTGACCGACGTTGCCTGGTGAAACGTTGTTGTGATGTCTCGTGTAAGGAGGAGATATGCGTACCATCACGTTTCCATCTTAGATAAAGGTCGCGTTGTAGCCTATCGCGATTGCGGATTATCGTATCGCGACATTGCTGGTCGCGTTGGTCGAGATATCATGACTGTTAGCAGAACACGGAATCCGTGGGTTCAGGAGGGTAATATGGAACGCCGTGCTGGATCCCAACGGCCTCGTATCGCTAGCATTCGAAATGACACACATCTTATCCGCATGGCTGTAACGGATCGTGCAGCCACGTCTCGGTCCCTGAGTCAACAGATGGGGACGTTTGAAAGACAACAACAATCTGCAGGTAACAGTTCGACGACGTTTGCAGCAGCATGGACTATTGAAACGTCCCCTTTGTACAATTATACAGCACTGTGCTTAACCTGACACACAATATTTTAAGCGCAACGCAATCTGACTTTCAAAAATCCCTACAAAAGAATAGCCCTGACTAACATTAACCTATACCTTTAACAAATCACTTACCTCACCAAAAATCTTCGTTACTCGAACTACTGAAAAACAGCGAGCGCCACTACTGCCAGCTAAATAAAAGATTCAAGCTACGGAAGGCACTAACTACTGATAGGCATAGTTAGGAAATGAAAGATTTTAGTAGAGAACAAACAATGTATTTACCTTAATAGTGTTGAAAAATCATAATATACATAACAGATCATGACAACCAGTCTTACAAATTTCCAAACTCCGCCATCTCTCACCCCACATCCACCACTGCTGGCGGCTCACCTCCAACTGCGCAACGCTACGCGCTGTTCACATTCAGCTGCCGCTGCCCAACACTACAATGGCACAATGGCACAGCCAGTGATTTTCATACAGAGGTGGCGTTACCAATAAAAAACCTAAACAGCCTACTTACATAGCCCCCATGCTCCCCACAAAAAATTTTACAAATTGTTTTGGGCACTGGCCAATACATATTTGTTAAAAAATTTTCTCACAATTACAATAACAAAGAAATCATATGCACACACTTATTGATACAATGTTGGTCAAAAGCTAAAATTTTCTCACAGTCCATAAAGACAGTCCTGATCATTCATCACAGTAAAATTGCAGTTTTTTTTCAAAGTCTGAGCAGTAAAAGACAATGCACACGAAAGTAGTGGATTTCAATGCAGTCTTGAAGGAGTAGTGTTGTCCTTACAACGGAAAGACAGTGCTGACTCTCGACATGCAGACAAATAATGGGTCACAACATAGCAAACCCACAGCAGAGTCATTCGAAGTTTTGAAAAATATTGGTAAGCAGGTCATCACAGAGTAGACCCACTGTAGTCCTGGTAGAGATTACGGTATTGGTGGGCCACCTTAGAGGTGCAGACCCATTGTGGTCCTTGTAGAAATAATGGTATTGGTTGCCCATCAAAGATGCAAACCCACTGTAGTCCATGTAGAGACGGCCAGCAGCCATCTGTTGTGACTGTGCAGGTGCACAACACCATTGAAGAGTCTTTTACTATATAGCAAGTCCATAAATCACCACTTGTGCACTCCTTAGAACCAGCAATGCTGTTATCCAGTCCCTTGCTGACTTATTAACACACTTGCAAACACTATCAGTCCCTACTTCTCACATATTGTCCATATACTATGACCAACAGAAACGTGTGCAGTGAAATGTAACTTACAAGTTACTTAATTTGTTGAACTGGTGTCAATTACATTGTTATAACATAAGAATACAATAACAAAGGTACAAAATACATCATTAAAGAACATAACAATACAGATAACATTTGTAGTAAAACAGGCTTTACAAAAGAATAGAAATAAACATGCACATCAGTGTTACAAGAATTATGACATAAGTACATACATAAAGATCAGAATAACTTTTGAAACATCAACTTCACATATGAGCAACAAAACAGAATAGAATGAATAATATCTAAGCATATTTACAAGGTAAATAACATATTTTTAATGCCAATTATATTTGAGGATAACAGTATTCCTCATCATAGTGAATGTAGCTTAGTATTAGAAGAAGAAAAAATTCTACGAAACTACACAGAGACAGGAAGAAAACAAATACACAAGGGTACACAAACACATAGTGGGATAAAACAAAAGGAAAGGACAGGTTTTGTTTTCAGTGTAACATTTGGTACTGCAGTCCACCCCAAAACTTCATTCCATAGATCTTTCGTCTTATTTCAACATTTGTTTCCACCAAAAAAGTCCTATTCAAGCATGCTTTCTGTATTTATATGTTCACATATTTCTTACCTCATTATTTATTTTCCATTATCTTACTTCATTTATTTCCAAGAAAATCCTACCTAAACCTGTTGTCCCTAAACCCTACTTTTTTGGTTCATATCCTCTTTCAAAATACTGTTTTGGCCAAACCATTTTCTTATAGCTTTTCAATGTATTTCTTCCAATTCATCACAACTTGTTCTCTTATATGGCCTACCCCATCTTAAGCTAACTTAAATCTACTGAGCTCAGATGCTAAACTAAGGGACGAGGCAATGCAGCAGCATAAAACAATTAATACAAACAGCAATAAAAAAACGGAAATTGTCAAAGCAAGCTACAGTAAATCTAAATTACCAAGCAATGCAACATCATAACTAATATGAGCCAATGTGCAGCAACAATAAAAATAAATCAGTAGTAACACTGGCTTAACAGAGTTATGTAAAGTGAAATTTAGTAGCACTATGCCTGGCAAACAGCAGAAGCAAATGCAATAAATTATATCTAAACATGACAAAGCTCAAGCAGAAAAATATTACAGTAAAGACAACAATGCAGATAAGGCAAATGTCTATTCACATCTTAATATCTATGTCATTAAAGTGGTGCACCACAACTTATTCTACAAAATAAATTACCAAGTACTTGAAAAGAAAATTATGAATGCAGTTCCTGTGAAGGTAAATGTCTTTTTGTGCTCCCTCATTTTTTTGAAAAAAATTATTATTTACTCGATCTGTAGACAGAAAATATTTATATTAGTACATCTATAAATTTTTTAACCAATGCGGCAGTACAGCTAGAAACTAGATATTAAACAAATTGAGTAAATAAATACATAAAGCAAGCCATATGGCATTTCTCTCAACTAGCAAGACAATAGCCGTGAAATGTTTCTCATCATTTCATTAGGCATTTTAGTAAATATAATAAATTAAGAGCTCCACAGTATAATCATATGTTTTCAAGTTTGAGCGTGTCGTATTTGCAGTGCTTTCTACAAAGGAATGTCAATAGCGAGGATAATGGCCTCCCTTTTTTTTTTTACCTCTGCCTCTGAAAAGGCACACACTAATGGCTTTTTCCCCAGGCGTCTGACACAGCTGGGTGCCCACGACGCATTATGTGCAGGTGGTCACTTAACTTTCTTACGGAAATATTTACAACAGCAGTTTCCGCTACAGTGGCAGTCTCATATAAAAAATTTCACAGGTCGAGAATTTGCGTTGCAAATGTGTAGAAACAAAATCCTATGAATATAACAGTGTCAAAAAATTTTCGCCTGCATTGTGATACATTCACGCATTTACACACATTTCATAACTCTTAAAGTACGATTCTTGGTTTCCAACATCCTTTTCCACAAATCAGAGTCCCTAACCACTACTCATTATTCCTTACCTTATTATACATTTACATATTCGTCGACACTTCTTCAATATTTCATCATAACTAATACATAGCATAATCAAATTCCTCATATAGCATCAGCTTATTGATCATAAACATACTTCAGCAGCATAATACACATCGTCGTCGTAAAAATAAACATCATAACACCTCAGTCAAATCTCAAAAACGTAGTAGCTTTCTGCAATAATTTAAAAACCTAAAAAAAATTCTCTGCTCATTTCAGTAGTGTCATCTACCTCAAACGTACTTTAAAAATCATGATCCCATACCAAATACATCATTATAAGGTCTCATAGTATCACAGTGATTCTGAAAATATATGAAGAGTTCACAAAGTACACACAAAATACAATTTCATAAATGTGAAGTTACCCAATTGTGTAATTGCGTAAACATGTGTCACTGGTGTAGTAAAAAAAATTTTTGTTTCTCTGTTAAATAATCAGGTAGCTGTGTAATTCTGTGTTGAAGAAATATGGTACCGATGTGTAAAGTTGTGTAAGCAAATACCATATTAGCTAGGGCTCCTTGTGCATGCCAAACACACGGTACACAAAGTAAGCGTGTACCCCCCTGAGGATTAATGTAATTATACCCTCAGGTGTTACAGATTACAGCAATGGAATGAAATGTATCACAGAAAACCTTTGTATCATTGTACTTCAAATATCTTCAAAAATAAATGATTTAAGTACAAAATTAATCACTGAAATGCGTGTACTGTAGCGCTAAACTGTGCGTCTTGTTGCAAGATAATCTCTGTGGAAGTGTCGTAGTTATCGTCCTCCGAAAGCTAAGTTCTGCAGAAGTCAATGTACTTACCTCATGATAAACAAAAGTGAAATGCTTTGCGTATAGATATCTTAGTTATTACGCTTATTGCCGTGATGAAGAAAGTACTGTGCTGTAACGTATTGTTGTGCTATGGAAAAGGCTGTCTCATTGTATCTATACCACAAAAGTTACTACTAAAACATGTTTTACTTTCCAGAATAATTCAGAAAAACTGTGCAGATATAAAACAGATACACCGCAAAAGCAAGATTGTAAATTGTCACTCATTAGTAGTGGCCTAATAAAATCGTGTAACTGTCACATAAACTAACCACTGTGTCATCTGGTATTTCACAGAAAGTACTTTAAATCCAGAATGTATTTTCAAGTAAACCAAAATGTTGCATTAAAATCTCATTAGCAGTACTGGTAAATGTTCTAAGTATGTGAGCCTAATAGTCGTTACGTAATCGTGCAACTAACAAGCAAGAATGTACAAATAACAACATTGTGTCGTCTGTTCACTATAACAATGCATTCATAATTTCTGTTGAAATAAGTTCTCTTGGTTCTTGACTGGATATTTAACTTCAAACATTGTTGCATATTAACAGATTCTACGTCTGACAAAGCCTACTAGCAATGTAAAGTGAAAAGTTATATGGCAAAGACAAAGTTAAAAATCAGATTATCTTTCAATAAACGGTTTTACATTGAAATGTGGTGTAAACCTTTACTCTTCCTAGTACGCAGAGTTTCAACTTCAACGCAATTATCATGTGGTATACGTCGGATTCTGTAAGGTCCATTGTAAACTAGAAAGAATTTGTGACTCAAGTGTTTCTTCTTCTGTGACAATGAATGAGCTTCAATGAGAACTTTCTGACCAATAGATAATTTCTTTGCATTTGCTAAAAGCTGTTTCACTAATTACTGAAATGGGACTGCCAGAGTCAAGTACTGCCGTAAATTTTACGTCATTTACAGTAATGTGAATCACAGGATATGCAATGTTGTTATGTTTTACGTCGTGTTCCTAGAGTAAGATGTCCCTAACGTCTTCCATTTTTACGTAATCACTAGCTACGGCAGCTACGTTGTCAGTTTCATAAATACGTTTTGTGGCTGCCAGCGGTATGAGTCATTGCCTATTGTGTCTTTGTTGGCATGCGTCGTTATTGGGATTTGGAGACCTAACTTCTACAAATTCACCTTGTCGAGAGGGCCCTGCTCTGTTCGAACCCCGCCAGTTCTGATGCAATTCAGGTCTGTCGTTACGATCATATCGTCTGTCGTCATGTCGGTAGATTCCATAGTTTCTTTCCTGTCGGTCACGTGGTGGAGAATTTCTCCCTGAATCGTAACTGCGCGCTGGACCGTTGCATCTGAAGTTATTCTGTCTCCCTTGATAATAATTACACTCCTGGAAATGGAAAAAAAAAACACATTGACACCGGTGTGTCAGACCCACCATACTTGCTCCGGACACTGCGAGAGGGCTGTACAAGCAATGATCACACACACGGCACAGCGGACACACCAGGAACCGCGGTGTTGGCCGTCGAATGGCGCTAGCTGCGCAGCATTTGTGCACCGCCGCCGTCAGTGTCAGCCAGTTTGCCGTGGCATACAGAGCTCCATCGCAGTCTTCAACACTGGTAGCATGCCGCGACAGCGTGGACGTGAACCATATGTGCAGTTGACGGACTTTGAGCGAGGGCGTATAGTGGGTAAGCGGGAGTCCGGGTGGACGTACCGCCGAATCGCTCAACACGTGGGGCGTGAGGTCTCCACAGTACATCGATGTTGTCGCCAGTGGTCGGCGGAAGGTGCACGTGCCCGTCGACCTGGGACCGGACCGCAGCGACGCACGGATGCACGCCAAGACCGTAGGATCCTACGCAGTGCCGTAGGGGACCGCACCGCCACTTCCCAGCAAATTAGGGACACTTGCTCCTGGGGTATCGGCGAGGACCATTCGCAACCGTCTCCATGAAGCTGGGCTATGGTCCCGCACACCGTTAGGCCGTCTTCCGCTCACGCCCCAACATCGTGCAGCCCGCCTCCAGTGGTGTCGCGACAGGCGTGAATGGAGGGACGAATGGAGACGTGTCGTCTTCAGCGATGAGAGTCGCTTCTGCCTTGGTGCCAATGATGGTCGTATGCGTGTTTGGCGCCGTGCAGGTGAGCGCCACAATCAGGACTGCATACGACCGAGGCACACAGGGCCAACACCCGGCATCATGGTGTGGGGAGCGCTCTCCTACACTGGCCGTACACCACTGGTGATCGTCGAGGGGACACTGAATAGTGCACGGTACATCCAAACCGTCATCGAACCCATCGTTCTACCATTCCTAGACCGGCAAGGGAACTTGCTGTTCCAACAGGACAATGCACGTCCGCATGTATCCCGTGCCACCCAACGTGCTCTAGAAGGTGTAAGTCAACTACCCTGGCCAGCAAGATCTCCGGATCTGTCCCCCATTGAGCATGTTTGGGACTGGATGAAGCGTCGTCTCACGCGGTCTGCACGTCCGGCACGAACGCTGGTCCAACTGAGGCGCCAGGTGGAAATGGCATGGCAAGCCGTTCCACAGGACTACATCCAGCATCTCTACGATCGTCTCCATGGGAGAATAGCAGCCTGCATTGCTGCGAAATGTGGATATACACTGTACTAGTGCCGACATTGTGCATGCTCTGTTGCCTGTGTCTATGTGCCTGTGGTTCTGTCAGTGTGATCATGTGATGTATCTGACTCCAGGAATGTGTCAATAAAGTTTCCCCTTCCTGGGACAATGAATTCGCGGTGTTCTTATTTCAATTTCCAGGAGTGTATTTTGGTTCCCATATTGTCTGTTTCTCTGATTGTCTCTGTGATAGTCATTACCGCGGAGAGGTGATCTTTCCCTGTAATTATTACTACTCTGCCAACGGTTCTCATACGGGTGTTGTCTGTTATGGTCACGATTTACGTTGAAAGAATAGCCTTGTCGTGTATTATTTCTGTCATCGCGGAATTGTGACGGATGTGATCTGTGATTGTTGTGCTCCTGTTTTCGCGTTCCGCGATTGTCAGTGTCAATTTCCAGTTTTTGTAAGAGTCCCTGAAGAGCTTCAATGTCGTCTTTGCAACGTCCTGCTAAAATAATATGTCGTAAATGTTCAGGCAGTTTGATTAAGCAAATGCGGATGAGTTCTGAGGGGCTGTATGGGTTTGACAGGTACTGATTCTTGTGCAACATGTCTTCAAAATATTTCACAAGGCTGGAAAATTCTCATTGTTCGAAATGTTTCATCTTTATGATGCTATGTTTTACTCGGTCTTGTGTAGCTTGAGACCAATATGCTGTGAGGAAGGCATGATAAAAATCTCCTTCACTGTGACAATCGTGAATGACCGATCGCATTCTTACAGCTGGTTCATTCTCCAAGTAGCCACACATAAATTCTAACCTGTGCTCCAATGACCAGTTGGGAGGAAAACAATGAGAGACTTGATGGAGTCACACTTGTGGATGAATGTCGTTGGCAGAATTCTTAAACGTTTTGAATTTACGTGTATTAATGAACAGCTTATAGTCAAAATCATCGTGTCGGCGAGTAGCATATCGGTCATTGTTACGTCGTGTCGGCTGTTCCATCTCAAAATTCGGTGCACCTTGCCAATTTCTTTCATAATTTCCGAAATGCCCTGTGTTATTATTTTGTGGCTTTTCCGTATTTCTAAGTTCCTCTTCCCGTGTTGGAGCGCGAGTGTCCTCTGAAATATGAAATTTTTGTATTACTTGTGCCAACTGATTTTGTACTTCCCGGATTTCTCTTTTCTATTGCGTAATAATTTGATTCTGATTTTCTTTGAATTTCTTAATTTGTTCATACTCTTCTGTGTCAGTGATGGCTACAGGTCTTGTGTCATTCAGATCATCATCTACCTTTGCAGATAAGTTAGTGAACTGATCCGAAAGTTCTGCTACTTTCTCCGATAGTGTACTTATTTCCTCCGTGTGTTTTTCTGAACCAAGTTTCAGAGTGTCCACTTGTGTTGAAATCGTATCTACTGTGTCCTTTAAGTTTTCTTGAGTTTTTGCAAGTTGCGTAACCGAATTGGTAGATGCAACTGAGTCAATTTTAGCTTGCAAGGTGTCGTGATTTTCATGAACAATAGTTTGCAGTTCTTTTATGGCTGCTTCGTGGTTCTGTATTGCATTTTCATGACGCGAAAAAATACGTTGGAAATGCTCACAAATTTGTGTTTTTACGTCATTACAGACTTTTTGACATTTCGATTCGATGTTATGTAACTCAGTAGTTAAATCTTCACGTGTTTGTTCAAGCGTGGTGTCTAACTTTTGAAGATTTTGTTCCATTGTGTCTAACTTTTTAAGATTTTGTTCCACTGTGTCTAACTTTTGAAGATTTTGTTTCATTGTGTCTAACTATTGCTGTGTTTGTCTCTGGTGTTGTTCCATTGTGTCTAACGTTTGAAGCTTTTGCTGTATTTGTCTCTGATTTTGTTCCATTTGTTGCATTAGCTGTAATAACAATGCATTAGTGTCTGGGATCTGTCCCTCTACGCTTTTCGGCAGTGCTGTTGCACCGGCAACATTCACATTTTGACAAACAGAAAATGTGTCTTGACTTATTCGAGAAAACGGTGAGGACACAAAACCTGTATCTACAGTATTTGCAAAATTGTGTCCTGTCATTTCGGAATCCTGAGGCGAGCTATTGCCGAGCGATCGATCGCTAATGCTTCCCTGTTCACTAATTGTTTCACTGCCTGCGCCATTGTTTGCTGCCCGCTCCATTTCCCTATGCACAATTACCAAATTACTATGTTGAACATTAGTTAATTCATTACACGGTGGCGCTAACACACTGCTTTCCTCTTCACTGTCATTTCTCAGTTTACTTTGGAGCCTAGTATTACGTTTTTCACACGCCATAATTGTCACAATTTTTCACACGATAACACAGAAAAGCACAATTTGAAGAGCAAACTAACATAACATATTAACATAGCATTGAAAATAATATCTAGTTAATTGCAAGCGCAGCTGCGAAATACTTGGTGCAAATCTACATGCATGCCACAACTGTGTACAACAATGAAAAACTACAACTACAAAGGAAATTCTCTATATAATTACCCGCTAGCAATAAACAAAAGCTACACTAATTACACAAACTACAAGAAAAAAATCAGAAGATTCCAGTGAGGTATCCTCGGCTAAGAGTCGACATATGAAACGTCCCCTTTGAACAATTATTCAGGACTGTGCTTAACCTGACACACAATATTTTAGCGCAACGCAATCTGACTTTCAAAAATCCCTACAAAAGATTGGCTCTGACTAACATTAACCTATACCTTTCACAAATCACTTACCTCACCAAAAATCTTCTTTACTCGAACTACTGAAAAACAGCGAGCGCCACTACTGCCAGCTAAATAAAAGATTCAAACTACGGAAGGCACTAACTACTGATAGGCATAGTTAGGAAATGAAAGATTTTAGCAGAGAACAAACAATGTATTTACCTTAATAGTGTTGAAAAATTATAATATACATAACAGATCATGACATCCAGTCTTACAAATTTCCAAACTCCGCCATCTCTCTCCCCACATCCACCACTGCTGGCGGCTCACCTACAACTGCGCAACGCTACGCGCTGTTCACATCCAGCTGCCGCTGCCCAACACTACAATGGTGAGTATTGCAACAATGCCAACCAGCCACAGACTGCACACAGCTCAGCCAGTGATTTTCATACAGAGGTGGCGTTACCAATAAAAAACGTAAACAGCCTACTTACACTATCAGCACGGAGACCATGGCCGCGGTTACTCTTGACGCTGCATCACAGACAGGAGCCTACGGTCGCAGGTTCGAATCCTGTCTCGGACATGGATGTGTGTGATGTCAAAAAAAATGGTTCAAATGGCTCTGAGCACTATGGGACTCAACTGCTGAGGTCATTAGTCCCCTAGAACTTAGAACTAGTTAAACCTAACTAACCTAAGGACATCACAAACATCCATGCCCGAGGCAGGATTCGAACCTGCGACCGTAGCGGTCTTGCGGTTCCAGACTGCAGCGCCTTTAACCGCACGGCCACTTCGGCCGGCTGTGTGATGTCCTTAGGTTAGTTAGGTTTAAGTAGTTCTAAGTTCTAGGGGACTGACAACCACAGCAGTTGAGTCCCCTAGTGCTCAGAGCCATTTTAACAGACAGGAGCGCCTGCGATGGTGTACTCAACGACGAACCTGGGTGCACGAATGGGAAAACGTAATTTTTTTCGGATGAATCCAGTTTCTGTTTACAGCATCATGATGGTCGTTTCGTGTTTGGCGACATCGCGGAGAACGCACATTGGAAGCGTGTATTCGTCATCGCCAAACTGGCGTATCCCCCGGCGTGATGGTATGAGGTGCCATTGGTTCCACATCTCGGTCACCTCTTGTTCGCATTGACGGCACTTTGGACAGTGGACGTTACGTTTCAGATGTGTTAGAACCTGTGGCTCTACCCTTCATTCGATCCCTGCGGAACCCTACATTTCAGCAGGATAATGCACGACCGCGTGTTGCAGGTCCTGTACGGGCCTTTCTGGATACAGGAAACGTTCGACTGCTGCCCTGGCCAGCACATTCTCCAGGTCTATCACCAAATGGAAACCTCTAGTCAATGGTGGATGAGCAACTGGCTCGATACAATACTCCAGTCACTACTCTTGATGAACTGTGGTATCGTGTTGAAGCTGCATTGGCAGCTGTACCTGTACACGCCATCCAAGCTCTGTTTGTCTCAATGCCCAGGCGTATCAAGGCCGTTATTACGGCCAGATGTGGTTGTTCTGGGTACTGATTTTTCAGGATCTGTCCACCCAAATTGCGTGAAAATGTAATCACATCTCAGTTCTATTATAATATAATTGTCCAATGAATACCCGTTTATCATCTGCATTTCTTCTTCGTGTAGCAATTTTGAAGGCCAGTAGTGTATTTCTGATAGACGACAGATTCCAATCAAGCGGCATTACTAATCGATTTTATTGCATCGAAAACAGTTTTCAAAACGCCTACGCTGGTAAAGGGAGCACATTTCATAAAGTCATACAATTACTAAATTGTAAGGGCACCGAAAATAGTTGACATATTCCAAAAAGCTATTCGAGACACAATAATTTAAATGAGCCAGCCAATAAACTCTGAATTAAAACAGGAAAAAATCACGTACATGACGTAAATAAAAGGCGCCGATGAGCATTTACATCAGATATTATTTACAAGCGTCAGCAAGTAAATTCACTGTTATGAGTATGAAAATAGTTTAAAGGCATCAGTGGGCATTAACATCAAAAAATTGTTGAAAGCACCAATAACAAGGTGGTTTAGCATCAAAAACCATTTAAAACTTCGAAGACCAAATTAAACATTGTAAGATCCAAAATTTATTTTAAAGAAACAAATAAGTAGAAGAAACACTGTACCGTTTCATGGATTTAATCTTAGTAGAACCAGAATGCCAATGAAGCCGGTTAAATTACAAAACCTGGATTTATACCAAAGAAGATTGTCAAAATCTCACACTGAAAATTTTGGCTAGAAGCCGCTATCCTGCCGACCACGCTTTCAAATGCGTGCGTCCCGTTTCATACAGCCGCCAACACGGCACGAGGGTGCTACCACGAACGGTTACGCCATTGCCAATGATATACAAGCATCCCCTCATCGAAGCTCCTCTTGCGTGTGCACATAAGCATGGACATTCATTCACCGACCCCAGTTTGTCTGTTTGTCAGCTGAAGAACCTTTACAGACTTACATTGTGGCCAGGGCTCGCCATATGAATACACATTGTTTCGAAGACCGACGTCTTCATAAATCTATTGTATCTCTGTACGTTTCAACATTCAAACCTCGTGTTAGCGACTAACGCTGCAGCTACAGCCGCGAAGTTATGTGGTACTTTTACTAGATAGATATGAGATGTAGAACAAATTAATATCTGAGTTCTCTGTTCATGATCAGCGTTTATTGCTCGCTCCTGTACAGACTAAAGAACACAAAGTATACTGAAGACATCACAATAGTATTTACATTCGACATCGGTTGCAATTTGCCGTCTTACTAATTTGATACAGGTAGAATAAAAACAGCTACGTTTTAGAGCTCTCATACAGAAAAAAACGATGATACCACCCACTGAAATATTGAAATGGATGCTCGTATGTAAGTTCCTCATCTGCTTCTTCACTAATTTGAACCAAAGTTCGTACACATATCACTTTCTGTCTGGAAACACTTGCTGTTGGGTTAAAATCCACCTGCCTATGAAGGAAGGAGCGGCTGGGGGAAGGGGGGTGATGAAAAAGAAGTGTTGCTAAGAGGAGGTTTCACTCAGACTTTATTTACCGAATATTTGGGAATGATAACACTTAGTGACTTGCGACAAACCTTACATATGATTCAAAGCTTGAACGGAACTTTTTTTCATGAGCACTACCAAAACAATGGTTAAAAGGAAATGTTTTATTGCTTATTACGTTTTTCGCTGTTCGCGCAGTAAAACTGGAGCATCAGGCATGACGTTTTTACTGATTACTTCTTTGTTGTTAACTGTATTCACAATACACTTTCGATTTTGTATTTTATTGAGGGAGACTGAGAGATGAATACAGTAAGTAGTATGAGAAGGATGTAGGTGGCAGCAGCAGTTACTCGAAGATGCTCGTACAGGATAGAGTAGCATGGAGCCCTGCATCAAACCAGTCTTCTAACTGAAAATTACAAAACCATTTATTAGTTTGACTTGCATATCAGGTCTTTGGTGAAGCTCTAAGACAATTATTTAGTTAGTCCAGTTCTGTTGCTTGAAGTCTATATATGTGTCGAGTTGCATTAAGAGAATTTTATGAAAATGAAGGGACATATTCAACGATTTATCTTCGTTCTCGGTAGTGTATTCCTCTCTATGCGTCCGTCTGACCACATAGTTATGCTTAATGCAGATTGGATTGAGGAGTTCCTAGATAACAGAACGCAGCATGTCATTCTCAATGGAGAGAAGTCTTTCGAAGTAAGAGTGATTTCAGGTGTGCCACAGGGGAGTGTCATGGGACCGTTGCTGTTCACAATATACATAAATGACCTGGTGGATGACATCGGAAGTTCACAGAGGCTTTTTGCAGATGATGCTGTGGTGTATCGAGAGGTTGTAACAATGGAAAATAGTACTGAAATGAAGGAGGATCTGCAGCGAATTGACGCATGGTGCAGGGAATGGTGGCCGGCCGCGGTGGTCTAGCGGTTCTAGGCGCCCAGTCCGGAACCGCGCGACAGCTACGGTCGCAGGTTCGAATCCTGCCTCGGGCATGGATGTGTGTGATGTCCTTCGGTTAGTCAGGTTTAAGTAGTTCTAAGTTCTAGGGGACTGATGACAACAGCTGTTAAGTCCCACAGTGCTCAGAGCTATTTGAACCATTTGCACCAGGGAATGGCAGTTGAATCTCAATTTAGACAAGTGTAATGTGCTGCGAATATATAGGAAGATAGATCCCTTATCGTTTAGCTACAAAATAGCAGGTGAGCAACTGGAAGCAGATAATTCCATAAATTATCAGGGAGTACGCATTAGGAGTGATTTAAAATGAAATGATCATATAAAGTTGATCTTCGGTAAAGCAGATGCCAGACTGAGATTCATTGGAAGAATCCTAAGGAAATGCAATCCGAAAACAAAGGAAGTAGGTTACAGTACGCTTGTTCGCCCACTGCTTGAATACTGCTCAGCGGTGTGGGATCCGTACCAGATAGGGTTGATAGAAGAGATAGAGAAGATCCAACGGAGAGCAGCGCGCTTCGTTACAGGATCATTTAGTAATCGCGAAAGCGTTACGGAGATGATAGATAAACTCCAGTGGAAGACTCTGCAGGAGAGACGCTCAGTAGCTCGGTACGGGCTTTTGTTAAAGTTTCGAGAACATACCTTCACCGAAGAGTCAAGTAGTATATTGCTCCCTCCTACGTATATCTCGCGAAGAGACCATGAGGATAAAATCAGAGAGATTAGAGCCCACACAGAAGCAAACAGACAATCCTTCTTTCCACGACAATACGAGACTGGAATAGAAGGGAGAACCAATAGAGGTACTCAGGGTACCCTCCGCCACACACCGTCAGGTGGCTTGCGGAGTATGGATGCAGATGTAGATGTAGATGTAGAAGTTAACCCTCAGATTTCCAAGAAGTCGGCTTAAAAGCATCTTGCTATGTCCCCCAAAATATTCTACAATTAAGTAAGAGATCCCATTTAAGGGTTAAGTACTGTTACCATACATACTTCACAATATTAGTTCAAGTCTATATGGCCGCTCTCGTGACACTACAAAAAAATCTTGTCAGTAGAGGGGAATTAATACCCCATATGGCACGAAATTCGCATTTTCCCAAGGAAATCTTGCTCTTTTGTAATGGATAAATCAGCCTTACACACAATGCTTTAATAAAGCCAGATATTATTATTATTATCAACTCTAAGGTCCTCACATTTTGAAGCGGCACTTTTTCGTAGCTACATAATTGTTTCCTATTGTGAAACAGAAGTTTGAAATGTGTCTCTAAAGGGTCCAACCTTCCTCTCTAATGGCAAAAAAGCGTGGCGTTCTGAGACATAGCCCTCGGGCTCGCCGACGCTTCAAACAGTATAGTTTTAACACATGAGAGAAAGAAGGCAGATCTCAAAAAGACGTATTCGAAGTACGGTCGATTAATAATGTCACATGGGACAACACATTTTACCATAATTCTCTGCCCATTGCCACCGTGGACGTATCACTCGTCACACCTCCTCTTATTGGCATTTCACGCGCTTCTCTTGACCTCTCTGCGATGGACGTCAGAACAATGGTGACGTGTCTGGGGATCACTCAGTTCTCTTGTGGGTGGCCGACGTAAACCGTAAATCTTTCAGACACACCACCGCTCACAATCGACACGTAATCAGATGTGGCACAGAGGGCGTAAATGAAACATTGGGGCGTAGTTTCCTTCATATAACGCAGTGTAAAACGACAGTTGTCAGCGTGATGAACACAAGACTGACGTCTTCGGAACATGTTCAAAATTAATGCAGTTGTTTTTAATGGTCCCTTGTAGTTCCACGCTGTACACGAGAGCAAAATTCGTGGCCGCGTTACACTTCCATCGATCACGTTCATTGTGGTTGAAGGTCCACGATGAACTTAGAGAAGAGTTGTATCATCTAGAGGTTGTCAGCAGCGTCAACGTTTGTCAATAAAATCGTCATGTGGTCATTTTCGACCACGAAATGTGTTGCATTGATTGAACTCCCCAAGGGAAGGGGAAGTTCCATAGACGCCAGTTCTGTCACCCCGACCCACAAGAAAATCGCGTGATATTAACGCTGGGCGTCGCGGTTCTGATGTCCATCGCAGAGGCGTAGCGTGAAAGTGTGATGTATGGGGTAAGTGGGGTGGTCAGGACCTTCCCATCGTGTGACAAGTCCACGGTGGCGTTGGGCAGAACTGTGGTGAAATTTGGTGTCAGTGTAATATCATTAATTGACCTTCCACCTCAGATGTTTTATCTCAGCTCCGGCCTTGTTTTCGCAAATGCCTATACGTTGCTGTTCGAAGCGTCCCCAAGCCCAAGTGCGGCATCAAACGGCGCCATGCTTTTGCACTGTTACAGAAAGGTTGTAGGCACCTTTGATCTACATTTCCAACATCTGTGTCGCAGTCGCAGACAATTACGTGCTTTGGCAAATGTTGCCCTTCAGTTGTGCTCCGTGGTGTACATACATGATTTTATACTGATTAAACTTACAGCTAACACAGTTACCTTAAACGTCCGTGCTGGAAAATGCCTTAGTACTGAGTTACACCATACCGACACGGCCGGTGTACAATGGGTCCATCTTGAGAAGCAAAGCACGCGCTTCGAGGCTTCAACATAGCGTGCTAAGTGGCCATGTCTAACATCTACACAGCTGTTCTGGGCACGAACGTCGTACTTACCACAAAGAAAGGCACAGTGATTTAATAATGAATCCGGGCCGGTCAGTTTACACATGAAGAGATGTGCAAACTCCTGTCTAAACTTAAGTGCGCTGGAGGCCCATTACATATCAGCCATGAGAAATTGAAATTCTTTGAACCCCAATGGCATAGTAGTGCGATGCTAGGATTGATTTTCCGTTAATAATTAGGAAGTACAAAATAGTTCCCGTCATGAGCTCAGATGTGTAAATACATCAGTGTACATCACCATGTAAAAGACAAAGTGAACTTTGCTGGTGAACTTATTCATCGTACTACCTACAGGGGAACTTATTGCTCATGGACGATGCTAAGCCCTAGCAATGAGTCTGAATTTATTTATATATATGTATACTGCTATTATATGTCTGGTTTGATACCTAGAAGCAAAGGCAAATATACAGTTGCTGCTACAGTCGTGTAAATGAGAGCAAGGTAGCAGAAAATTACTTAAATAAAAAAATAAATCCCATTAATGAAATATGATTATATCAATGAATATATCCGATTCAGTACCCATATTCAGCGTCAGTTATTCTACGTGAATTAAAACCTGACGGTACGTGAGGGTTAAGTACGTTCACGGTGCAACTCGCTCACTATAAGAACGGGTGCAATAAACGAGTTTCCTCTACCTTACTACCAAATAATTGTAGGAAAACAATTCAAAGGAACATTTTGTACTGAGTTATTCAGAGAATCATCTTCTAGCTTTGATTACAACAGTTAAGAAAGGTTTTGGGGACTTTGTCGTATGATACCACCGCATCTCAAAAATTGTGAGTTTGCAAAAGACCATAGGGCCAGAGCTAAATCCGAGTTTGTCATTTTAAGCTACAGCTAATGCTCCCACTGCTTTTGTGTTCACTCTTGAGTATCTAAGGCAGATTGCTTTGTTGTATTACTACTTTTTGAGTCTTCCAGGCAAAGTTCTGTTGCCTCAAACTAATGAGTCAGTGAAACAGTTGGTACTACTTATTTCTAACTTCATTACATGAAAAAGGTTAGTATTTCAAAGAATTTTTTTTAAATAGAGACATAAAGCAATTCTCAGCGCTGCGCGACAGCTACTTACAACTCCTTCTCATAAAAGAAAGTTAATTATCCAAATTGAAAGTAGACACCTGTTCCCGACACAGAAGATGCTTCCTCTGTCTCACATCTCTTCCTAGGGACACTTGCTTCATCCACTCTCTGCACTCCCGTTAGAAATCAACCAAGCTGGAATCGGTGCACCATACATATTTTGTAAATAAGTTGATTGCTGTTCTACTACTTCCACCAGTTTCATTCAAGTATGTAGTTCGAGAAGGATGTTTGGTTCAGTGCCTCTGTGGGTGCTGTAATGAATCTAATTTTGCCCTGACGATCCCTATGTGAGCGATACGTAGGGGGTTGTAGTATATTTATAGAATTATCATTTAATGTTGGTTCTTGAAACTTTGTTAGTAGACTTTCTCGGGATAGTTTACGTCTATCTTCAAGAGTCCACCAGTTCAGTTTCTTCAGCATCTCTGTAACACTTTCCCACTGGTTAAACAAATCTACGACGATTCGTGCTGTATTTTACTATAAATGTTCAGTATTTCCTGTTAGTCCTATTTTTACGGGTCCCACTCACCTGAGCAATATTCGTAATAATAAATATAATAGTCCGCAGCTCGTGGTATTGCGGTCGCGTTCTCGCTTCCCGAGTACGGGGTCCCGGGTTCGATTCCCCGCGGGGTCAGGGATTTTCACCTGCCTCGAGATGACTGGGTGTTTGTGTTGTCCTCATCGTTTCATCATCATTCATGCACGTCGCAAGATTGGACTGATAAATGGTTGGGAATTTGTACGGGCGCTGATAACAGCGCAGTTGAGTGTCCCACAATCCAAACATCATCATCATCGATAAATATTATAACCATCTTCTGGCCCTACAGCAATATCCTAACTGTTATACATTTACTGTTGTGATGTGCTGTCCATTAGTTCGTTTGTCTGTTGCGTAGTACGATTTATGCTCAAATCCAGAATTTACCTACAACTAGTACAACACATTTTCATGGTATATTTCAGGTAATGTGATGCATATGTCTGAGTGTTGCTGCCACGTATGCCTAGTACAAAATGCAAAGTATAAGTATAGTGGGGAGAGGGAAAGGTCTCACGTTCGTTTCACAAATGTAGCCTTCAAATCATTTTGTCACGTACCAATGTCAGTACCTTTAAAAAATGTAATTAGTGGTTTGTTGTTGTTGTGGTCTTCAGTCCTGAGACTGGTTTTATGGTCTCCCTCTACGATTTTTACCCTCCACGCTGCCCTCCAATACTAAATTGGTGATCCCTTGATGCCTCAGAACAAGTCCTACCAACCGATCTCTTCTTCTGGTCAAGTTGTGCCACAAACTTCTCTTCTCCCCAATCCTATTCAATACTTACTCATTAGTTATGTGATCTACCCATCTAACCTTCAGCATTCTTCTGTAGCACCACATTTCGAAAGCTTCTATTCTCTTCTTGTCCAAACTATTTATCGTCCATGTTTCACTTCCATACGTGGCTACACTCCATACAAATACTTTCAGAAATGACTTTCTGACACTTAAATCTATACTCGATGTTAACAAATTTCTCTTCTTCAGAAACGATTTCCTTGCCATGGCCAGTCTACATTTTATATCCTCTCTACTTCGACCATCATCAGTTATTTTGATCCCCAAATAGCAAAACTCCTTTACTACTTTAAGTGTCTCATTTCCTAATCTAATTCCCTCAGCCTCACCCGACTTAATTAGACTACATTCCATTATCCTTGTTTTGCTTTTGTTGATGTTCATCTTATATCCTCCTTTCAAGACACTGTCCATTCCGTTCAACTGCTCTTCCAAGTCCTTTGCTGTCTCTGACAGAATTACAATGTCATCGACGAACCTCAAAGTTTTTATTTCTTCTCCATGAATTTTAATACCTACTCCGTATTTTTGTTTTGTTTCCTTTACTGCTTGCTCAATATACAGATTGAACAACATCGGGGAGAGGCTACAACCCTGTCTTACTCCATTCCCAACCACTGCTTCCCTTTCATGTCCCTCGACTCTTATAACTGCCATCTGGTTTCTGTACAAATTGTAAATAGCCCTTTGCTCCTTGTATTTTACCCCTGCCACCTTTAGAACTTGAAAGAGAGTATTCCAGTCAACATTGTCAAAAGCTTTCTCTAAGTCTACAAATGCTAGAAACGTAGGTTTGCCTTTCCTTAATCTTTCTTCTAAGATAAGTCGTAAGGTCAGTATTGCCTCACGTGTTCCAGTGTTTCTACGGAATCCAAACTGATCTTCCCCGAGGTTGGCTTCTACTAGTTTTTCCATTCGTCTGTAAAGAATTCGAGTTAGTATTTTGCAGCTGTGACTTATTAAACTGATAGTTCGGTAATTTTCACATCTGTCAACACCTGCTTTCTTTGGGATTGGAATTATTATATTCTTCTTGAAGTCTGAGGGTATTTCGCCTGTTTCATACATCTTGCTCACCAGATGGTAGAGTTTTGTCAGGACTGGCTCTCCCAAGGCCGTCAGTAGTTCCAATGGAATGTTGACTACTCCTGGGGCCTTGTTTCGACTCAGGTCTTTCAGTGCTCTGTCAAACTCTTCACGCAGTATCACATCTCCCATTTCATCTTCATCTACATCCTCTTCCATTTCCACAATATTGTCCTTAAGTACATCGCCCTTGTATAGACCCTCTACATACTCCTTCCACCTCTCTGCTTTCCCTTCTTTGCTTAGAACTGGGTTTCCATCTGAGCTCTTGATATTCATACAAGTCGTTCTCTTGTCTCCAAAGGTCTCTTTAATTTTCCTGTAGGCAGTAACTATCTTACCCCTAGTGAGATAGGACTCTACATCCTTACATTTGTCCTCTAGCCATCCCTGCTTAGCCATTTTGCACTTCCTGTCGATCTAATTTTTGAGACGTTTGTATTCCTTTTTGCCTGCTTTATTTACTGCATTTTTATATTTTCTCCTTTCATCAATTAAATTCAATATTCCTTCTGATACCCAAGGGTTTCTACTAGCCCTCGTCTTTTTACCTATTTGATCCTCTGCTGCCTTCACTATTTCATCCATCAAAGCTACCCATTCTTCTTCTACTGTAGTTCTGTCCCCCATTCCTGCCAATTGTTCCCTTATGCTTTCCCTGAAACTCTGTACAACCTCTGGTTTTTTCAGTTTATCCAGGTCCCATCTCCTTAAATTCCCACTTTTTTGCAGTTTCTTCAGTCTTAATCTACAGGTCATAACCAATAGATTGTGGTCAGAGTCCACATCTGCCCCTGGAAATTTCTTACAATTTAAAACCTGGTTCCTAAATCTCTGTCTTACCATTATATAATCTATCTGATACCTTTTAGTATCTCCGGGGTTCTTCCAGGTATACAACCTTCTTTCATGATTCTTAAACCAAGTGTTAGCTATGATTATGTTGTGCTCTGTGCAAAATTCTACCAGGCGGCTTCCTCTTTCATTTCTTAGCCCCAATCCATATTCACCTGGCCGGCCGAATTGGCCGTGCGGTTAAAGGCGCTGCAGTCTGGAACCGCAAGACCGTTACGGTCGCAGGTTCGAATCCTGCCTCGGCCATGGATGTTTGTGATGTCCTTAGGTTAGTTAGGTTTAACTAGTTCTAAGTTCTAGGGGACTAATGACCTCAGCAGTTGAGTCCCATAGTGGTCAGAGCCATTTGAACCATATTCGCCTACTATGTTTCCTTCTCTCCCTTTTCCTACACTCGAATTCCAGTCACCCATTGAAAGGTGGCTACACTGAGCCACAGCGCCAGAGATCGCTAGAGAGCATTGTTCCGCCGCCTCCACGGGCAGTCATTATTGAGGTGTGCTAGAAGGCAGTGCTTGGGGAGAGCTCGTGGTAGTCAGTTCGTGTTGAGATGTGCTTGCTGAGATGTGATACTGAAAAATTCTTGTTGAGATGTTGTAATAGCGAATCGGTGTGGAGATATATTGTAATTATGAGAGTGATTTTGGTCAATATATGAAGGTAACGAAACTTGATTTATTTTTCATTATTTCCATGTTTTAAATAATGTGTCATAACAGGTTCAGTCAACAAGCATCTGGCTTGTGTTCTTGGATTAGAGTGTAATTGTGGTTCTCTTGAGTAATTATGGTATTCGTATTTTCTTTAATTAATTCAGTATAAATGGTATTTGAAATTCTTGTCTTTTGAAGAAGAACCGTGCCAGATGTGTACGTTGAGTCATACTTCCACACACAGAACAGTTACATTTGTGCTTTGGTTTCGTAGGTTTTATAGTTGCTGGGGACTTAATTAATTAATTGTGTTAATGAAAATTTCCATTTCATTCCTTGTTGTTGTTCTATGCAGTCAGATAGCGTAATAATAACAGTCAGGGCCAACCGTTTACGAGACTTGCGTAATCGGACAGTACAGCGACAGAAAATTAAAATTATTTCCATTACATTTAATTAAGCCCCCATGCACGTGGCGACCGCTGCTTCGGATCGTCCCTTGGAATTCTTCTGATTGTAAAAATAGTAGACAGTAGTATTGTTGTAGTAATTTGTAGTCTAGTAATTGTAGTCTATATTGCATGTGTAGATTTGGTAATTGGCATTCTTCTAATGGTATTTTTCAAAATTTATTTTTTTTGTTGCCTTGTATACGCGTTTGACGATTTAGTGCAATTATTTCAATTGTTCGTTAATCGTGTTTGAGGGAAACATTTCGAGTGAATGGTATTGTTGGAGATAACGAGTCATTGTGTATAATTTCCGTACAGTGACGAGTTTTGTATGTTTTGTAAATGATTACGCGATCGATGAAAAAGGCAAAAATGATGGATAGTCAGAATGACGAAATTGTTGACATGGCGAACTCGCCAACACAGGGGAACAGTATGATGAATAATGAAGTGGAAAACAATTTAATAAGCAGGGAAAATAGTCCAGAACCATTTCAAAATTTTTCTCAATCAGAAAATTTTCAGAATTCGAGATTAACGACAGAAGATTCTGAAATAGTATCGAACACAAATAGCTTTACAGCCATGACGAAGGAAACTGGTTTTGCGGGAAATGTTAGGGGCGAAAAGAATTTTGAACCATTTAACATGGAGCAGTTGATGGGTGCAATATTAAATTTGGGATCACAAATAGGAACAATTACAACTGATATGGGAACAATTAAAACAGAGATGGGAACAATTAAAACAGAGATAGGAACAATTACAACTGAGATGGGAACAATGGAAACACGGTTAGATTCACGACTAGGGACATGTTTCAAAAACATGAAAGATGAATTAAAGAAAGAAATTAGAGAAGAAGTACAACCGATTTTGAATGCTCACAATAATAGATTAATTGCAGTAGAGATTAGACAAAGGGAACAGGATAGAGAACAGGAGGAAAGAGATCGCGTGATAGTGCAGAATTTTTCAGAGTTAAATTTACAACGTGCACACGATAAGGAAGAAATATTTGAGAGAATCGAGGAATCCGTATCAAATGACAGCATAAATAACTTAACGCAACACTATCAACAGTTAACTACTAAATGTGACAATACCGAAACCCGAGTCGCGACACTTACGGAAGACTTAATTCAACAGAAAGAAAAAATAGGTGACTCATCGGAAACAGTTGAGATTTCGGATAAATTGACAAGTCTTAGTTTAAATGGGGATAGAGATTCGGATGATACAGCTCCATTACCATTTGCAGAAACCGAAGAGTACCAGAATGTAAATAAGCATGTTGAAAATCCGGCAAAATTTAATGAACGCGTTAAAAAGGAATTTGAGGCATTACGAATGCAAGTCAAACAAATCGAAGGCGAAATTGTAGGAAAAGACAGTAGAAGAAATTTGGAATCACAGATAGCAGAGGGGTTTGAAGAAAATAATTTGTTTCATTTACGGGATGCAACAAGAGAGCGCCAGGCGCGCGAACTTGACAATAATCGACATTCGGACTGGGACAGACGCGGTAGGTCTTTGTCGCCACGAGGCGAAAACTTTGGCTATAAACACTTTTTGACTGTTCGGAAATTTAAGATCTTCCGCAATTCTAAGAATGACATACATCCATGTTCATGGTTAGATCAATTTACGTGCGCACTTCCGCCAGATGTGCCACTAAGTCACAAACTGAAATTTATGTGCAGCTATTAAGGTCCTCAGGGGATTCACTACACTAAGTGAATATGTGCCGTAGCGCTCACAAGGCCCCGAGCTGTAGTGGTGCTACTTCCCTTTTAGTTTTCTGCACCGCTGCCTACTCTTTCACTATTCTTTGCATCTATAAAAACAACTCTTCTACTATCCATCTATCTAGACAGTAGGTAAACAATAACCGGATTTGACTGTTTTACCCAAAAGTGACTTCGGAAATTACTATTTGGACTGATTGTATCTTCAGCAGCATTCATTCGTAGTTTAAACGAAATTTTACCTGTTTATCTTCGTGACAATATTACTTCATATGTTGACGACATTCTTATTGCTAAACGTTCTTGGAGTGAACACAACAAAATTTTGGATTCATTATTACGTATTTTTGCAAGAGTTGGCATTACTGTGAATTTGGAAAAATCTGAATTTGGTCGTTCTCAGGTGAAATTTCTCGGTCACATTATTTCTACAGAAGGTATTCTTCCTGATCCAGAAAAATTAGACGCTATTCGTAATTATGTTGTTCCTACCACAAAACGTGATGTTTGTAGTTTCCTTGGTGTCTGTAATTTTCTTAGACGCTTTGTTAGATTGGATGATTTGGCCACACCTCGTTTACACATTTCAGTTATGCGCACTTTGGTCCCAGAAAATGCTTTCGTAAATTACGAGAAAATTGTTACTTCAGTAATATGGAAAAACGTATTCGATCTGTTCTTGCCAAATGCAAATTATGTCAAAAGGCTAAGCCGCCAACAATTTCTCACAGAGCACCGTTGTTTCCTATCATTCCAGCGAAATTAAAGGAGATGGCTGCAGTTGATTTGTTCGGTCCAGTGGTTCGATCTACTAATGGTTTTGCGTACATTTTCGTAGCAGTGGAATTGACATCAAAATATGTGTGTTTTACACCTTTACGCAAAGCAACAGCTCGTTCAGTATCTAATGCTTTCATCAAACATTTTCTTAAAGAAGTTGGTCATGTTGATAAGGTTATATCAGATAATGGATCACAGTTTCGCTCTAAAATTTGGCTTCGTACTCTACGGCGTCGGAAAATTAAACCAATCTTCATTTCACTTTTTCACCCTCAGTCTAATGCTTCAGAGAGATGGATGAAGGAAATCAATAAATTGTGCCGTCTTTATTGTCATCAGAATCACAGAACTTGGGATCAGTATCTTCATATTTTTCAAAACATTCTGAATGAACTTCCTAATGACTCAACTTCTTTACCGCCTCTATTGATATTAAAAAATAAAGTACCAACAAATCGCATTTCTGAAATCGTTCCTTTTCCGCCTTCACGGAAACTGCGGCATTCTGAAGTTGTGAACCTGGCTCTGCAAAATATTGCATCTGCAGCTGCTAGAAGAGAGAAATCAGCTAAGCGTCCTGGTCGTTTAAAAACTTTGTCAGTTGGCCAGAAGGTGTTAATTAAGTCCCACCGTTTATCTCATAAAGGAAAAGGCTTATGTCGCAAATTTTTTCTGCTTTATAACGGTCCGTATAGAGTTCGCAAAATTATTCATGATAACACTGTTGAAGTAGAAACTCTTAAATCTCGGCGCTCTAAGGGAATACATCATATATCGAACGTAAAAATTTTTGTAGAATGACATACTTTAGAGAAACTAACAGCTACGTAAACATGCGGAGAATGCAAGAGTACCGCGCTGTGTTTTGGCGGCGGCACATACTCAAAGCAACAGTCAGTCTGCGCGCCGCACAAGGCAGTCGTTGACCGCAAACAATCACTTCCTACGTCACGCGCCTACAGCTGATCGAGCGCTCAGTGCGAATGCACTGACAGACGTAAATAAATACACAGTTTAATTTCTCCGAATAAATTCTGTATAAAGCTATAAGGACTTCATAAATTATGTTATTAACGTTCAGTATTTTTCAGGATACGGTGGTATAAAGTATTTAAGACCTTCAGGTAAATTCTGTGCGTGTCCGACGTTAAGACGACTTGCTTTGGAGAAAATTTTCAGGAAGAAGGTCATTTCGAAGATGAAACTAATAAACTAAAAAGGGTAACTATTAATTGAGTTTATTTTTCAGGTAACATAATTTCACTTAGGTACGTACTTTAGACGTAATTTGCTGCTCGCGATTACGTGACTCATACTTTGTGCTAAATTTTATGTTCTATGAATTTACTTGTGAAGCGACGTGCTTGTGTCCATTTACTGATTTTGACAATTATTGATTAATGAACAGTGTTATTACTTGCGTATATTATGAATCGCTTGGCTGCTATGCTTTTTCACTGACGTCATATTTTTTTTATTATGTGCCAGCTGTGCTTATTTATTTAAATTATAATTGTCACCTGATTAATTGTGCTGATGTGGTTAGATATGTAAGTTATACTTTGTGATTTATCTGCTTGCGCCTTCATGGGTACTTATTAAGATTACATATGAACATTTATTTGCTTATGTCGATGTGATGCTAATGACCTGTTTATTGTGTAAGGCATGTTTGCTGCTGTGCGCATGGATTGCATATTAACACATTTCTGTTTGTTGTCATAACTACTCTTTAATTTGGTATATAGAAATGCTGATGTACAGTGTACAAACATGGAGATTAGGTTACACTATGGTATTAATTGTAGATTGTTCGCTTGGCAGAGCCTCGTTGTAGGGATTGTGCTGCATCCACTTGTTGACATTCTGTTCTCTACTGGTATATTTACTCGCTATTGCTTGTTTTGCTTACGCTCAGTGCCTTATATTTTTAAGATAAGAAAATGAACTGCTATAATTCGACGAACGACATTAATACAAGAAAGTCATAGAAGTCACATGAGCTGAGGTTTTATGGAATCTGTATAAATTTATGCTAATAGGAAGGAAGCTAACGACATGACAGACCAAAACTAGGTTTAGACCATTGACAGTATTACACTGCATTTTCGTGAGCAATTGAAATAGGAAGTGACACTTGACACAAAAAATACTCCACATGTTTGCTTCTGCTATGATTCTTGAAGTGGTGTACACACTGTGAAATATTATGATCATTCACACTCCGTAATCGTACTTAATTACTGAGAGTTATTCGAACTAAAGTCTGTTAGAGGTCATGTATGCATTTCTTTTATTTAATGATGGACAAGGAACCAAAATGTATTTTATAATTTATAATGAGTAGAAAATTTGGGTCAGATGGATTACACAGAGGTTGTGTGTGGACACTGTGTCTTCGGATTGCATGGGATGCTGAATTGAAGTTGCACTAGGATTTTGTCTGTACTTGTTCGAGGAGACTGACTAGAGGAAAGAGTTGTTATGGAAGTGAAATGATATTGGTGCTGAGGTTTATATGTATAGATGTATTATTGAGGTATTGAGATTATGTGAAGTTGATGATTATTCGAGTTTTGTGGACAAGAGGTAAGGTAAATGAGGTATTATTGAAGTTAAGTGATGATTATTGGAGTTTTGGTGGATAAGAGGTAAAGTAAGTGAGGAGCATTTTTTTTTTTTTTTTTTTTTTGTTGGTCCATATGGAACAAGGAGGATGAAGATGGCAGACTAGAACACTCAAGTAGAAAGAAGATTGCCTACACACACACTTTGTCAAATCGCCAAGCAGTATATACTTTTTTTTTGAGAGAGGAAGCATTTGCATATCTTGGTACACTGACAGTTGTTCAGCAACCGTACATTTTGATCTGGCTTGGCAAACATTGGTCTTGACATGATGACTATGACGTTGACTTAACTATTATTGACTGTTATACATTGCTGCCACTACTACTTGATACACAGGATGAACATAAAATTTTGACAGAATTGCATTTACACAGTTAACACTATTCAATTACACAGTAGCACTAATGTGGATGAAAGATGAGTGAGTGTGTTTTGTGTGTTTTCCTTTTATAATCCCAGAGAAGTGATCCCAACCTATCTCCTAAATATTATTTCACTTGTTTGTTGTGGCTTGCACTGACACCCATAAATATTATAGGTTAACTGTTATTGTGTACTGTAATAGTTAATGTGACAATTACCTGATATCATTTGTGTGTTTATTATGATTTGTATGTTTAGTGTAAGAGCATTGATAATAATTTGTTAAAGAAATTGTATGTGCATTCAAACTATTATTCATGACTGAACTGTCTCAGTAGTTATGGTGAATAGTATGGACTGTTACTTGCACTTTTTCTACATGATTGGTGCTACAAGGATATGTTTAATTTCTGCTGATGAACTGTGTGATCAGTGATTGTAAAAAAATTATGGACTGTTACTTGTACCTTCTCTACATGATTGGTGCCACTAGGACATGTTTAATTTCTGCTTATAAACTCTGATGAACAGTGTGATCAGTGATACTAGATTTTATGGAACTGCTTCTGCTGAGAAATGTGACTTGTTGCTGTGTGTACCTGCTCAACATTGCTGGGTACCACTGATGGACTGCTTCTACTGAAATGATGTTGCTTCTTGCTGTCTGCACCTGATCAACATTGCTGGTGCCACTGATGGATTGCTTCTACTGAAATGAAGTCACCTGTTGCTGTGTGCACCTGATCAACATTGCTGGTGCCACTAATGGACTGCTTCTACTGAAATGGTGTTACTTGTTGGTGTCTACACCTACTCAACATTGCTGGGTGCCACTGATGGATTGCTTCTACTGAAATGAAGTCACCTGTTGCTGTGTGCACCTGATCAACATTGCTGGTGCCACTAATGGACTGCTTCTACTGAAATGGTGTCACTTGTTGGAGTCTGCACCTACTCAACATTGCTGGGTGCCACTGATGGACTGTTTCTATTGAAAAAATGTTACTTGTTGGTATTTGCACCTGTTGACCATTGCTGGGTGCTACTGCTGGAACTGTCAACTGCTTATTCTTGAGCTATGGAAAGCGTTTATGTGAATATTTGTATAAACTGATTTTTTGTGTATTACTGTTAGTGAAAAATTATGAGACTCTTACTTGCACATATTCGTCATTGCTGACGCTATTGATTGAACTGTTTAACCACATAATACTTGTGTAAACTATTATGTAAAGTCACATGTATGAAAGAATTTGTATTGCTTACTGTATTTTATATATTAGGTTATTGAAAGGTCAGTGCAAAGCCAAAATTTTATCTAGTTATATGATATTTACGTATTAATATTATCTTTTATTTTTGTCTGTATTTTTTTTGACGAATTTGGTGGTATTTTCACCACCAATGCTGGCAAAAATACCATCAAATTCTAGCCGTGGAGGAAGGGCATATGAAAGGTGGCTACACTGAGCCACAGCGCCAGAGATCGCTAGAGAGCATTGTTCTGCCGCCTCCACGGGCAGTCATTATTGAGGTGTGCTAGAAGGCAGTGCTTGGGGAGAGCTCGTGGTAGTCAGTTCGTGTTGAGATGTGCTTGCTGAGATGTGATACTGAAAAATTCTTGTTGAGATGTTGTAATAGCGAATCGGTGTGGAGATATATTGTAATTATGAGAGTGATTTTGGTCAATATATGAAGGTAACGAAACTTGATTTATTTTTCATTATTTCCATGTTTTAAATAATGTGTCATAACAGGTTCAGTCAACAAGCATCTGGCTTGTGTTCTTGGATTAGAGTGTAATTGTGGTTCTCTTGAGTAATTATGGTATTCGTATTTTCTTTAATTAATTCAGTATAAATGGTATTTGAAATTCTTGTCTTTTGAAGAAGAACCGTGCCAGATGTGTACGTTGAGTCATACTTCCACACACAGAACAGTTACATTTGTGCTTTGGTTTCGTAGGTTTTATAGTTGCTGGGGACTTAATTAATTAATTGTGTTAATGAAAATTTCCATTTCATTCCTTGTTGTTGTTCTATGCAGTCAGATAGCGTAATAATAACAGTCAGGGCCAACCGTTTACGAGACTTGCGTAATCGGACAGTACAGCGACAGAAAATTAAAATTATTTCCATTACATTTAATTAAGCCCCCATGCACCATGACTATTAAATTTTCGTCTCCCTTCACAATCTGAATAATTTCTTTTATTTCATCATACATTTCTTCAATTTCTTCGTCATCTGCAGAGCTAGTTGGCATATAAATTTGTAATATGTGTGGGCTTCGTATCTATCTTGGCCACAATAATGCGTTCACTATGCTGTTTGTAGTAGCTTACCCGCATTCCTATTTTCCTATTCATTATTAAACCTACTCCTGCATTACCCCTACTTGATTTTGTGTTTATAACCCTGTAGTCACCTGACCAGAAGTCTTGTTCCTCCTGCCACCGTACTTCACTAATTCCCACTATATCTAACTTTAACCTATCCATTTCCCTTTTTAAATTTTCTAACCTACCTGCCCGTTTAAGGGATCTGACATTCCACGCTCCGATCCGTAGAACGCCAGTTTTCTTTCTCCTGATAACGACATCCTCTTGAGTAGTCCCCGCCCGGAGATCCGAATGGGAGACTATTTTACCTCCGGAATATTTTACCCAACAGGACGCCATCATCATTCAATCATACAGTAAAGCTGCATGCCCTCGGGAAAAATTACGGCTGTAGTTTCCCCTTGCTTTCAGCCGTTCGCAGTACCAGCACAGCAAGGCCGTTTTGATTATTGTTACAAGGCCAGATCAGTCAACCATCCAGACTGTTGCCCTTGCAACTACTGAAAAGGCTGCTGCCCCTCTTCAGGAACCACACGTTTGTCTGGCCTCTCAACAGATACCCCTCCGTTGTGGTTGCACCTACGGTACGGCTATCTGTATCGCTGAGGCACGCAAGCCTCCCCACCAACGGCAAGGTACATGGTTCATGGGGGGGGGGGGGGGGGGGGTTAGTGGTAACTTATATAATAAGTAATATGGTCTTACCAAGTACTTGTAGTAATAATCGATTTAAAAATTGTAGGTTCGTGACCTAAGCTCAGTCGAACCCTTATGTTTTTACCCTCATAAAATTTCGTTTTAACCCCTTGCGAGATTATTACCCCCAGGATGGGAACCATCGGTCTATCGAGTGGTCACATTCTAATTCTTCAAGAAAGAAGAACTTCCAGACACAGTCGTTTGCAGGCAAAGTGAAGTTGTCTCCTCGGCTAGGCAGGGTGTAGATGTTTAGGATGCTTCGGAGCCTAAAGCAACTGTCACATTCGGAACTTTTCAAGGCGACACTGAGTATGCTAAGTGCTCGAGATTCCATAGTCAGGTCAGACAAGAATACAAACCTAGGTTCAGCACACGATACAGCTAGCGCACACAGCAATGTTGTGACTATTGAACTGAATGTTAAATTTGGCTGCACTGCCCTACCGCAGCAATCCCAGATCTAACACCTTCAGACTTTCACCACATTCTCAATCTATGAAAGCAGGACTACGTGGCCAACATTTTCCATACACTATAGCCTCATCTTGTTCATGCTTTTACGATTGCGGCGTGCGGGCTCTTCTTCGTCGTTGGCGAAACGTTATATACTGCATCGTTATTTTGTCTTGAGATTTCCTTTAGCAGTTTTACCGGGAGCGGCCGACAAATGGACACTTCTGCCATCTCCGCCTTCCCGGTTCTTTACATCTCTCTTCTTCGCTGTCTCGCCTGCCACCCGCGCCCTCGAGCTGCGGCTGGTGCTACAGGCTACAAGGGGCGGCACAAATCCGGCGAGCTGCTCGCGATGAGCGTACGTCAGGTAATTCCCGGAGAGCCGCGGCGGTGTAACTCTGCCCGCGCCGCCGCGGCCTCGGCGCGAGTTAAGTCGGGGCGCCCGGCCCCAATCGTAAAGCCTGAACCGGCGGTCCGTGCCCCGTGCCTGCGGAAGACGAGTTGCCGCGCCCGCCGCGCTGGCAGTAAGTCGGCAGGTGATGCCCTGACCTCGTAGCCCGGCTCAGTGCTGGCATCCCAGTAAAACACGGGCGCGAGCTGTAGCCACACAGCCGGCTTATCCGGAAAACCTCACGCTGTTACCGTGTAAAGCACAGCTCTCATCTGCAGGTACTCGGGCGTGGTTGCTCTGTAGGGCTGCTTTAGTGACTAATAGGCCATATACACATTACGTAACAGGTGCCAGAGATAGGAACTTCACCACATGACCACTCTGCTGTTCACGCTTAAATGCCTGGCAGAGGGCATGGAACCATCTTCAGGCACCACGGCCACTGCTCCATTAGTGAAGAGCGCGTGGAACGAATGAATACTTCACTTTATCTGTGCGAGCTCTGGTTCCCCTTACTTTATTATAATGATCATTAACTTCCCTTATGTACCTGCGCATCAACAAAACCTTTCCGCATTCGGAGGAGAATATTGCAATGGCTTTGCCGCAGTGGATGTACCGGTTTCCGTCAGATGACCGAAGTTAAGCGCTGTCGGGTGTGGCCGGCACTTGGACGGGTGACCATACGGGCCGCCATGAGCTGTTGCCATTTTTCGGGGTGCACTCAGCCTCGTGATGTCAATTGAGGAACTACTCGACCGAATAGTAGCGGCTCCAATCAAAGGAAACCTGCGTCACGCCCGGAAGAGCGGTGTGCTGGCCACACACCCCTCCTGTCTTCAAACTCAGCTGAGGATGATACGGCGGTCGGATGGTCCCGATGGGCCACTTGTGGCCTGAAGACGGTGTGTTAGTAGGCGGATTATATTGGTGTTTGAAATTTCGTGAAAAGATCTCGCTGCATCGAAAATCGCCTTTGTTTTCATGATCCCTCTCCCATATTTCGCGATAGTACAAAACGATCTGCCAATCTTTGAACTTTGTCGAGGTCCTCCCTCAATTCTGTCTGGTAAGGATATGGTCTAATGTGGCGCGGTGAGGCTCGAGAAGAGGATGTACAAGTGTATTGTAGGCAGTCCCTTCTATTTGCCCGTTGCATGTTCTGAGTGTTCTCCAGATAAAACAGTCTTGGTTCACCTTACCCAACATTGCCTGTGAGACTGTCCAATTTAAGTTGTTCGTAAGAGTAAGCTCTTGGTATTTTGCAGGATTGACAGCCATTAGATGTGTGTGATTTATCATTTAACCGTAATTTAATGGATTACTTTCAGTACTCATGTGGATGACCTCACATTATTCACTATTTAGACACAATTGCCACTTTCTGGGTTATACAGATATCTGCATGAAATACATTCGCAGTTGCGAAAATTGACAACCACCAGCTGCATAATGGAATGAGAAAAACAAAAATTATAATCTGTCCAGTCCATCACTATCGCAGTGGCAATGGTACAGCAACCGTAATAGATCCTCAGGACAGAAAAGAACGGTTTTGGTAGGAACAAGATAACTTTATTTAATCTTCACATGTAACCCGTTTCGCCTCTTCAAGGCATAATGAGACAAGCTGGTGAAACTACCAGCCTACGTAACTATTAATTGCTGTTAAAGACAATAATAAATGAATTAATTAAGAATTAAAAGAGGAAAATATACATTGACTGGACTACGGAACAGAGAGACACATTTGTGTTTCAGGGGCTGATGAGTAGTATAAATTTCAATCACCGTAATTGAGGTTACCGATAAAAGTTCTTGCTAATTATAACTGATGCGTCGAGCGTAATTAATAGTCATATAAAACTTAGAGCTAACAGCTAGATAGCCACTAACAGTGCTTCATTACATCACCTAGAAACAACACCTAAAAAGGTAATGGCAGTTGGAACAAGAAACCTACTAAAGCGTGAAACCGGTACCTAACCACGGCATATTCAGTAAGTAGAAAACCTCACTAGTGCAAAATACACCCATGTAATAGCTAGCCTAAATGAATGGGCACTTTCACAAATGAATGGGCATTAATAAGAATAAACAATCAGCTAAAACGTTAAGTAAAATTATGAAACGACGCAGCTAGAAACAACGCTAAACCTGAAAACTGACAGTAACGACGATACTTATAACGACTATAACTTACCCATGTGGTAACTGCCCCATGAACACAAATATGGTCTGTTTACAATACTGCGAGCACGTGCTGTCATGCCAGCAACTATGATGGACTAAATACTCTTGCATATAGATCTATTTTAAAGCTGTCAAGTTTTCTGATGATCGTACTTGTGACAATCTGATCAATTATGTTAATTTACGCACGTCGGAAGAAGCCCAGCACTAATGTGAAAGTCATAGTAAGAAGCCTAGGAAACTTAGACATATATATAGTAGACCTTCTATCACCCCATTCGATGAGCGTCAGCAGTTTCCCGGTTGCTGAACCTGTCATTAATCTCACAAACTTGGCATTCAGCCAATCACAGTTGACGTTGTTAACAAAGGCTTAAAATATGCCAGAATTAGATAGTAAAGTTGCTACCTCTCTCGTCACTGACGTAAAATTGGCACTAGGCAGAGTGGCAATTGAAAAAGACGAAGCTATCCGTATAACGGTCACAGCGAGTGAGATTATCCAGAGAGCATCAAACAAAACCCCTTCTTCACAAGAACACCGAATCTTAATCAATATCAAACAAGAAGTGGCAGGGGATGGTGTTATCTTAGTTAGCGCTGGTAAAGGTAACTCGAGTTTAATTATTTATAGAAATTATTACATTAGTCGGGTGTAATTATTTATAGAAATTATTACATTAGTAAAGTCCAAAAGTCTTTTTTTTACGGTAAATGGCATTTAGCATATTTATTCGAACCCTGCAGCAGCCTTTGACAATGTTTTAAGAAATTGACACTTGCTTGTCTTAAATTCCGCTGCAGCAACTTTATAGTTTGAAAGCCATTAACCCTCACGCCGCTGAGCTAAGTGCGAAAATAAAACTCACAAAATTGACCATCCGGCGAGGTTAATCGTCAATAGTATAGACAGCCCTGCCTACAAGAGCGCTGAATTTCCTCATAAGATTCTAAAAGACAATGTCATCTTTGACGTGGATTATTCGAAACGTAATAGGAAACAGTACGTTACTTGCCTACAAGGACCCTGTCTGCCCAAAAATTGTTATCCACTATCCCTACGTATCAGTAACCTGTACACAAATTTACCTGAGGCCGAAACTACGTAAATGAAACGTACATCCTGGATTGAAAAGGAGCCCTACTTAATAGAGGAAATCAACGAGATAGCTGGCCTCCTGGAAATATTAATTTTTCATAATTACTTTTCTTTAACACGCGATGGCCGGTTGCCTTCCCTGTATCTTTGCCGATGCATTTGTCAGTCCGGCGAATCTGACTATTGTAAACTAAAATTCACCATTAGTGAAAAAATCATTCTATACCAGAGATATTTGGATGATGTTTTGATTACATCCAAAGGTAGTCGCAAAGTGGTTGAATCACTGAGTTTAACCATTAGCAACCTACGTTAGTCTTCACCCGTGAAATAACGAATCGAGATGGAATTTTAAATTATCTGGACCTCTCTCTACGGCTTATTGATTGTTAAACTGTCTTCGATATTTTCAGGAAGTTTCAACAGAGCACTCCTCCTTCAATCATACAAGGAGCTATAAATTCAGCTGTCTTAGAGCTGCTATAACACGAATGAGAGAAATCCCTCTCTCTCTGACGGTGATTTCAACAAAAAATTAGACAATCTGCCCTTTGTCGCACATAAAAATTGTGAACCGTTCATATGACGAACGAGAAAACGCTGGAATCTCCACTATTAAGTCTTCGCTTTCATCCGCGGTGTGCTAAAGCACACGTGAGGCTATACCGTTTCGTGGGTCGTTTTCATAAAACTTGGCTAAACTATTTCAGAGGACTGATTTTAAACATTTTTTCGAAGGCCTCTCCCATGCAATACATGCTCCCGCATAGCGAAAAACCTATCAGTAATTTATTCTCTAAGTCGGGTGTACGGAATGTTTCACCGAATATATCGGTCAGACAGGAAGATCGTTCACTGTTGGTTTAGACAGTATCTGCTGAAAAATAATGGTTTGGTGAAAAAATTTTCCCCCTTTGTCCAGCATCTCAATTCATCTGGCCATCGGGCACCTGATCTAAAAAACTTTAAAATCCTTCACTTGGCCATCAAAGGCAAGATACTAAATGTATTGGAAAAGTCTGAAATGTGTAATCGTATCTTCTTCCGATCTCCGAATATAGCGAAAGAACACGTAATTTCCAAGCATCAAATATTTTTTAATTTAGCGGTGCGTATCTTTAAATGATGGTCGCCACATATGTTACTTATTTAAAACTTAGCCATCAGTTAGTTAAATTGTAGCGTGCCACCTTGTGGACCTTTTCTCACGACGGTTCCAAGGTGCCTTGACACTTGCTTGGCAGTCTAGTTGCCAGCATGACAGCGAGTGCTCACAGTATTGTAGACATACCATATTTGTGTTAATGGGACTGTTTCTTCATGGGTAAGTCATCATCGTTACAGTCAGTTTTCTGGTTTATCGTAGCTCCTGGCTTCGTTACTTCATATTTTTACTCAAACTTTTAGCTGTTTCTTTATTCTGATTAGTACCCATTCATTTGCCAAAGGTGTATTAGCCTAGCCATTATATGGGTGTATTTTGCACTCGTGAGTTTCTTTTGCTCACTGAATATGCCTTAGCTAATTACCCCTTGAACACTTTAGTAACTTCCTTTTTCCTACCGTCATTACCTTTTCGTGTTGCTTATAGGTGATCCAATGAAGTACTAACAGTGGCTATCAGGCTGTTACCTCCCGTTCCTTTGGCACCCTTAATCACGCTTGACAACTCGGTTTCCCGGTGACGTAATGAAGCATTGGTAGTGGCTGCCTGGCTGTTACCTGCCAGTTCTATGGGACTCTTAATTACGCTCGACACCTCGGTTCTAATTAGCAAGAAATTTTATCAGTAAGCTCAGTTATTTTATGAGCTGCAATGTTTACCTCTCACCACACTCTGAAATACAAGTGGCGTCACCGAGACAGAGGTGGGACGGTGGTTAGCGCACTGGACTCGCATTCGGGTGGACGACGGTTGAAACCTGCGTCAGGCCATCCTGATTTAGGTTGTACGTGATTGCCCTAAATTGCTTCAGGCAAATGTCGGGATGGTTCCTTTGAAGTCAACCAACCAACAAATGGGGCCCTGTGCTCTATAGTGCAATCGATGGAAGTTGTCCTGTTATTCTTAATTTATTCATTTATTATTGCCTTTAATAGCAATTTATACGTATACCAGTTGTCATTTCCCTAGACTGTCTGATGATGCCTAGAACAGGCGGAACGCGTCACATATGAAGATTACAAAAAACCTATCCTGTGCAACCAAGCCTCTTTTTTCTGTTCTAAAAATGGAAATATTTGCAGGAGCGAGACCGAACACGGATTTCCTGTTTATATGCGAAAGGTAGCCTTATACATTTTTTCAACCTCAGCCCCAAATTTTTTACGTTTTTTTTGTTTTGTTTCCTCTTTCCTACATTTTCCTGATTATAAAGGAATCTATACAAAAAAAGGCTAACTTTAAATTGTTTTCTGTAGCTTTTTTCCTTGCAAAAATTCTTGTTAAGTCCACGAAGCTGCCCGTAGCGTGGAAAAATCCATGCACATCATCTCGAAAATAAAGGGGAATACGGTTGGAGATCGTAGTATCAGAAATCCTAAAATAGTGCAACAGATCTGCTGCTCAGTGCAGAGACATATCAACTACGTTGCGGGTGATGCAAGGCACTGAGAAGGAAGTTGAAAAGTATTGCCTCTGTCTAAGATTACGGAAAATGACGCAGTGTCGTTCATTGTAGTAAGTCCAATCACCGAGATCACTCTTCTTGGAGTTGCCTAAAAATATCAAACTGCAAGACCACGGAACTAATTCACGGAGTGATACTTCGTCTGTGGGTAGTACACGTCATGCGGTATCAACATGATGCGCTGTGTAATTCGGTCGGGAGTGGCACGTGCGAGGAAGGCGAGACTTCTCTGGGCCAAGGGCCAGAAATTTTTCTTCTGCTCGACAAAAGAAGATATGATCGTCCGTATCCGACATCCATTCCGCGACGCAGAGCGCAGTGAGAGAGGTGAACTTGCGGGAGATGGTGACATAACACGCGGAGCGTGCAGTAGTGTCAAGAAAAGAAGCGTTCACTGCACGCCATACAGGACGCCACGTGTAGTTCGGGTACTTCTGATCTGTCGCAATGGGGATGCAGGCCAGTTGTTTCTCAGTGTAGACCGCCTTTGTCAACAACAAGCGCAGAAGTGGCAAAGATGCAGCAAGTGAGCCGCACTCCAGAGAAAATAGTGCGATGTGAGAGAATGGCGCTGGGATGACCGACAACGTCATCAGAGGAGCCAACAAAGGCCGAGGCATATGCATCAAGCTCTAAGCTGATAAGGTACGTCGGGCAACGCCTGACAAACAGGGCACGAGCTCTATCCGGAACATGGTAAAGGTCCACACCCCATCTAACCTGGGGGTGAGGTTATCATAGTGGACTTTAAAGATCGTACCCTGGCTAACAAACCCATCGCAGCTAATATACTGTTAGCCAGGGCGTTTGCTCCATGTGAAAGACCCGTGACGCAACGTGGGTGTTGACATACTGCCTATGTTTCATGAGGTCATTGGAGCGGAGGTGATGTTCAACGAGTCCCAAAAGGATCCGTTGCAGCAGTCGACTTCAGTTGAAGGGCACAGTGCGCCTTGGTTCAACCGTAAAATTCGTTCCAAAGCAACTTAAGATACTGGTCATGTTGAACGGATCAAAACTCCACTTAAGCAGACCTGAACCGATAGACATTACTTGAGATTTACGTGTATTAAGGGAGCTGCGCAGACGCATCGCCGTAGTACGTCACCCACGTAAGTACTACCTGGGTATCGTCGGCACCTCGACAATAGTTTCTGGGTATCTCTTATGACGGAGGACATTCGTAAGAAAAGAATAATCGACCCGATCAGATGACTGGCTGAAGTTTAAGGATACCAAAGTTGCTGGCAAATGTTGAGCTCGGGCGAGGGTTATCAGTTCCCTGTACCGGCAAAGCGCTGCCGAATGTTGTACGTTCCACCTAGCGATGCCTGACCAGATGAAACAATATGAAGGGCCGTCCTCTTAAGACACACTATCATGAGTCGCTACTGATAGATACGTCATGTTGTTATTCATCAGGATCAACCCCCCTTGCAGTTTGTGAATAGGGGCAATGAGGCCCTCTAGAAAGACATCGCAGACCCTCACCGTGTGGAGACACCAGTTGTAGGCTAATAGCAATCCACGTGGGAAAAGTACAATAAAATTCTTGGGGGACGCCGTCAGTGCCATGTGACTTCCTTCTTGGTCAGCACCGAGAACTTCACCTCCAATTCCACTGCCACGTTCTCCAGTATATTCCCGAGCGTGAGCTGCGAAACTTTTCAATAATAGCGAGTGAATGAGGATGGTGAGCGTACAGCCTAATATAATGGGAGGGAAAAGCTCGTCCAATGGCGCATTGGTCGTCATGTTGCCTGCCTTCGTCACCAGTGTCGGCTCGAAGACCGTAAATCGACGGAGCTTCCAAAGCCATACGTATGGTTACAAGTGCGGCTTGCCACCATCGTCCCTACAAGGTGACGGTGCGTGAGGGCTGTGATGCGATGTTCGCTGTTGTACATCGTTCATGATTTTAATGTACATGGTTGGGAGTGTCAGCGATCTTATTTGTGTTACTTACGCACAAAAAGTCATGAGCGCAAAATATCATTTATTTAAAACGACCTGTATTAGCATATACACTGGGACATCTTCAGATCGACTGCCCGACTTACTGGAAATGGCGAAATGCTGAGTAGCTGCGTGTTTTCAAGGCGAAAACTGGTAGACGGTAACTGGCCTCGCGAAGGGCATGTTTTTTGCAGCACAGCCACTACCGCAACGAAGACTGGTAAGCAGTACGGTGGCGGTGACATGAATCATGTAATCACAATAAGCTGGCGACAGTTTAGCGGCTCCAGTAGGGCCAACATCTCTTCCATGCCACGCCCTCTGGCGATCGAGAGTGGTGGTGCAAACGGACGCTGCATAATCTGAAAAACCGGCAGACCAAATCTCCGCCAGTCGGGTTCCTCCCACCAGCGAGGGCCAGATACAAAAGCGATCAAGGCGACTGGCAGAATATGCGTTATAATGCTTGAAACCGGGGGTTACCATGAACGTGCTCCCACGTGTCCACAAGATGGAGACATTAGATGATTTAGACAAACTCTGCTCAATGTGAATGACATGGCAGCTGATCTTGGGGTGGAAGGTGGAATTAAAATCGCAACTGTCACCAAATTGTCATGCCGCCCAACGATATGAGGTAAGACCGCCTCCGCAAGGAAGGCAGAGTATTCCCTTCGTCTCCCTGGTGCTGAATGAGCATAGGTGTTAATAATTCGGACCCCAAAGAGTACGAAAGCCATGTCGCTCGCATCCGGAAGATATTCGACGTCGGCAACAGGTGACTCTTCACGGATGGGGAGCGCCACACCGCTACCGGATAAGACGCGTGGGAGACGAAAGGGATAAAACTAAATGGATCAAGAAAACAATCAATATGCACTTCTCGTGAGAAGGCCACTACTAAATCCTCTTAGCGAAGTGTATCGTGGAGCATCGCCAGTTCATACGGGAACGGATCGTGTTGACATTAATCGAAGCTAGGTAACACTGAAAGGAGTCTACAGGCGTACACTTGTGTGTGGCATCCGAATATTGTAATGATACTACCGTAAACTAAAATGAAACCATTATATCGTACACGATGTATGTCTCTGATTGGCTCCATAAGGAATATCGCTGACTTTGCACAACCGTAGAGCCAAAAATACTGCTTCTGGTCTGAGATGGCAATGTTTGAGTAAGAGAGCGCTTGGCACACAGCTGCGAGTGTGTATCAGTCTGAGAGCAAAAGAGGATGCAGTAGGCAGTTTTTGTGATGTAGAGCGTAAAGTCACCAAAGACTATAATGTAGGAATTTTCTCTAAACAGTATTATGTGCTACACCGCACGTCAAACAGATAGCTGTAAATGATGAGTGATTTTACAATGGAATGTAAAGTGAAATGTTGATATGTAAATTTAATAGTGATAAGAAAGGATTACTGGATTGATATTAAAAAGAAGCCTCATATTACTGTAAATACAAATGTGGAAACAGAAGTCTTCTCGCAGTTAAGGTAAATAAGTTAATTTTTTTATTACTTTCCTTTTGCCTGTGCGTTAGTGTAAATGAGTTGGCTGATAATTGGTAACAGTGAGTTCTATGTTGAGTAACCGCAGAATGTACGTAAACAGATTTGGTGTATAGGCTAGTTAGATGTTTCCCCTTTGTAATGTTTCTAAGATTTGTTAAAACAGGTATATTTTATTTGATGATTTGTCTTTATGCTTTATAGTGACGTTAGGTAATATTTGCTGTACAAATCTCACTGTTTGTGACTACGTCAGCAAAGAAAGGCTTTCATTTAGTAAAAAGGATGTAATTTTTCTAAGGAATGTAACTTCAATTGTCAGAATTTTTTAAAAGCCAAACTTAACTTCGAGTACAACTTCGCTATTGAAAAAGTCAGTGTTAATAATTCCCCGAAATCATTACCGCCTCCCTGTGTAGGTTATATGTTTTCTTAAGGACTTCGAATTTTTCTTAAATATTTTCATTTATCAGCCAAAAGAATTTCACGTACTTTTCAAAGTATTACGGCCAGCATTGCACACTGCTGAGTCGGTAGCTAGCATATTTTATTCTTCTTCATGGCAGAGCAAAATATAACGCGATTACCGTTGCTGCTTTAGAGGCCAGACCATTTTATTTGTTTGTTATGTGCACAGGGACCAGAGTTACCAGATTTGAGTACGGACAGAGGATTCAGTACCTAAGGGGCTGAAAGTATTTTTCAGGGACTGTATTTGTTTCTCGGTACTGGGAATTGCATTACCCAATAAGTTCGTATAAAGTTTTGCTAACAATAACACAGAGTAAGCGTACCACTTGCAGTTACTACCAGCTGCACAATAACTCCAGTTTTGTATGCATTTCGAGTTCAGGCATTCATTTAAGTATTTCAGTAAATTCTGATGGGCGCTACAATACGTCTGTTCTGGTACTCCTGCTGTCGAGACAAGGGGTCCACCAATGGCACGGGGATGGGGCAGACCGCGCATGACAGTCGACGCTAGGGTTTTCACTGTGATGCAGTGGGGGCCAAACCGGTGGAACGCTCCCGCCCACGGTCTTCATAGGCTCTTTCGATTCTTCTTCAGTAGTAGGAACATCGAGTGACCGCTGCATCTCGGCGTATCGTCGTTGTACATAGGGGTCTTCCAGAGTCGACTTGTTAACAGAGCACGCAGGCGACGGAGGGGAAGGGGTCACAGGCTGCGGAGGACCATTAGGCTATCCGAGCTCGCCTCACTGCAAGACCCAGCATTCCATACGTCGCCAACCATGGATCTACAACGGATATACTGTCCACATCATTGTGCAACTGATTTTGATCTTCTGATGATTTAGTTGGCAGTAAATGACCACATCATCGACAACAACATAATAGGGTGGCACAAACTTTCTTCTAAATTGTTTATATACATTAGGAACAACAGAGGGAATATACCACTTCCCTGTGGAGTTCACCTTTTCTGCACCTGAAGGATTATTCTTGTTCAGAACTTTCTTCTAAATTGTTTATATACATTAGGAACAACAGAGGGAATATAGCACTTCCCTGTGGAGTTCACCATTTCTGCACCTGGAGGATTATTCTTGTTCAGAGTCGGAATTAGACGACGTGAATGCTCTGTCGTCGAAGCTACTTTTCAACTACACTCCTGGAAATTGAAATAAGAACACCGTGAATTCATTGTCCCAGGAAGGGGAAACTTTATTGACACATTCCTGGGGTCAGATACATCACATGATCACACTGACAGAACCACTGGCACATAGACACAGGCAACAGAGCATGCACAATGTCGGCACTAGTACAGTGTATATCCACCTTTCGCAGCAATGCAGGCTGCTATTCTCCCATGGAGACGATCGTAGAGATGCTGGATGTAGTCCTGTGGAACGGCTTGCCATGCCATTTCCACCTGGCGCCTCAGTTGGACCAGCGTTCGTGCTGAACGTGCAGACCGCGTGAGACGACGCTTCATCCAGTCCCAAACATGCTCAATGGGGGACAGATCCGGAGATCTTGCTGGCCAGGGTAGTTGACTTACACCTTCTAGAGCACGTTGGGTGGCACGGGATACATGCGGACGTGCATTGTCCTGTTGGAACAGCAAGTTCCCTTGCCGGTCTAGGAATGGTAGAACGATGGGTTCGATGACGGTTTGGATGTACCGTGCACTATTCAGTGTCCCCTCGACGATCACCAGTGGTGTACGACCAGTGTAGGAGATCGCTCCCCACACCATGATGCCGGGTGTTGGCCCTGTGTGCCTCGGTCGTATGCAGTCCTGATTGTGGCGCTCACCTGCACGGCGCCAAACACGCATACGACCATCATTGGCACCAAGGCAGAAGCGACTCTCATCGCTGAAGACGACACGTCTCCATTCGTCCCTCCATTCACGCCTGTCGCGACACCACTGGAGGCGGGCTGCACGATGTTGGGGCGTGAGCGGAAGACGGCCTAACGGTGTGCGGGACCGTAGCCCAGCTTCATGGAGACGGTTGCGAATGGTCCTCGCCGATACCCCAGGAGCAACAGTGTCCCTAATTTGCTGGGAAGTGGCGGTGCGGTCCCCTACGGCACTGCGTAGGATCCTACGGTCTTGGCGTGCATCCGTGCGTCACTGCGGTCCGGTCCCAGGTCGACGGGCACGTGCACCTTCCGCCAACCACTGGCGACAACATCGATGTACTGTGGAGACCTCACGCCCCACGTGTTGAGCAATTCGGCGGTACGTCCACCCGGCCTCCCGCATGCCCACTATACGCCCTCGCTCAAAGTCCGTCAACTGCACATACGGTTCACGTCCACGCTGTCGCGGCATGCTACCAGTGTTAAAGACTGCGATGGAGCTCCGTATGCCACGGCAAACTGGCTGACACTGACGGCGGCGGTGCACAAATGCTGCGCAGCTAGCGCCATTCGACGGCCAACACCGCGGTTCCTGGTGTGTCCGCTGTGCCGTGCGTGTGATCATTGCTTGTACAGCCCTCTCGCAGTGTCCGGAGCAAGTATGGTGGGTCTGACACACCGGTGTCAATGTGGTTTTTTTTTCCATTTCCAGGAGTGTATTTTAACTCAACTTAAATTTAAATGAGAGGTAGCAATATATGATCAGGATACCAAAATAATTCTAGCTGTCGTTTTATTGAATGAGTCAGATCTTAGATGCAAAATCTGTAGCACTGTAATAAGGATGTTTGCTACCTCACATGAATGAAGAAAATAAAGCCCCTTTAGGCACATGGGTCCATAAGAGACATTCCGCAATGAATAAAAGAGAAGCAGATGGTTGCCCCTAAGAAAGTAACGATGTGCATTCATCTACAGTCTTACTTTTAAATTATTGTAAACGGACATTAACAAAATAATCATTATTACTGTAAAGGTTTATGGCAATACACACTCGTTAAACATTTAGTAACGGGACGTGCAGAAGAAGTTTCAAAGTCTCTGACGAACTTTTATAGCGGGGAATCTGCTCCGTTTCCTAACGGAAAGACCGTGAGTTAGTAAATTTTGAAATTGTATGAACAGTGAGCAATGTGACTCAGTAATTAACAACGCAAAGAGCTGATGACAGATGTATAGTTTAACAGATGTAGGTCCCAGGTATAAAAACTTAATTTTATATTATGTGGAGCATACGGAAAGGAAGGCTGGCATGTCGAGGCAGACAAGGTAGTCATCTGTTGGCCGATTTCAAACCTGCACATCTAAGGGCGATGGACATGTCAGTCTGCTGAAAAAATAGGAGTGGGTAGTCCACTCTCAGAGGACCCGGAAGACACAACGGACGTGCCTTCGGCCGTCCAGTACTTCTACTAAGATTAGTTTCCGTAGAAGTACGGTGGTGCCCACGGAGAAAATGGCTCAAATGGCTCTGAGCACTATGGGACTTAACATCTATGGTCATCAGTCCCCTAGAACTTAGAACTACTTAAACCTAACTAACCTAAGGACATCACACAACACCCAGCCATCACGAGGCAGAGAAAATCCCTGACCCCGCCGGGAATCAAACCCGGGAACCCGGGCGTGGGAAGCGAGAACGCTACCGCACGACCACGAGATGCGGGCAAGAGCCCACGGAGACATAGTCCATCTTAACCGTATGTACGGGGTGTCCGACAAGGAATGGTCAATATTCAGGGATATGACAGGAACGGCCATCGGAAGAAAAAAAGTATAGTTAACATGCTCTCTAAACTGCACACCTTGATAGTTATGAGCACTTCCCATCTTCGATACTGTGAAACAAATTTCATCTACAGCAAGTTCTTTGTTTTCCATATTTTGAGATGTGATAGTGGGATCCAAAACACGAAAAAAAGGTCTTAAACATGGACTCTGGAGTGCATGCCTTAAGAGCTATGAGCAACTCCCCATCTTCGTTATTGTGAGACCCAAGTCGTCTACTAAATAAATGCTGGTAGTTCTTAAGGTATGAGTTTGAGACCCCGTGTTTGCTGACAATGCTTTATTGTTTTGATCCATATAACCTTCCAAAATATGAAAAGCAAAGAGCATGCCGTTGAACCGATTTTTTCACAGTATCTAAAATAAATATTGGCTCTTAGCTCATAAGGTATGCCTTTTGGAGCCAATGTTTACTGAACTGTTTTGCCCTGAATGATCGTTTCTGTCATATCCCTGAATATTGACCGTTCTCCTGGCACACTCTTATTTATTAGGATTCAGAGTATTTACTGTATAATTCCACCTTTTTGCTATTTGAGCTGTGTTTAAATGCACCTTGATATTATGCGACTAAATATAATGTTTCTGCTAGTAAATGATTTTTTAATGCACCCAACAGCACGCAAAACTTAATCATGAAACTGATTCAAGTTTTCGGCAAATATTTTCCAGATGATAGAGGCTACTAGCGACCCTTGCATGCTGTAGTTAATGTGCTTGTATTATTTCAGTCTCACCAGTTGTCTAGTAACATAACACAAGAAACTCATACTCTAGACGATGTGCAGCAGTGTAATGATGGAGGAAACGAGAATAATTGCACAACTGCCAGTACTTACATGAATCTAACGGATAAGCTGGCAGCAACAGTGTCTAGTAAAACCCGAGCATTAGAAGTGCGTAGAGCCTGCACAAGCACCTGGAACGTCTTTATTACGAATACGTTTCCCAAAGGCTAACTGGTCCACTACTTGGTCTTCCTTCTAGAATCGTGCTATGCAGATGAGACGTCAGCATACGCCGATGAGAGAACGGAGCGATACATTTTGGAAAAATAGTTATATCCTATGTCCAAAGTGTCTGGATGCGCCTAACACAGAGGGACTATATTGTCTAACCGAAAGAATTACAATCATTGTAAGGATATGATGTCTGATACTTTGAGGAGGTGGAGGTAATTAGTGTTTAATTTGCCGTCGACGACGAGGTCGTTAGCGAAAGAGCACAAACTCGGATTAGGGGAGGATGGAGAAGGAAAGCGGGTGTTTCCTTTCGAAGGAACCATCACGGCATTTACCTTCAGCGTTTTAGGCATATCACGGAAAACCTGATTTGAACCGTGGTCCTCCCGAATGCGAAACCAGTGTGCTACCCCGCTCGGTACGATACTAAGTGACCAACGAAGGACTCGTGAATTAACAAGGAAATCTTCCACATCACAAACGTTGTTTCACGAAATACAGCTTGTCATCCAGTCGGAACCCAACAGCAACTACAACACGATGAATATTGATTCTGATAAGTTCACGTCCTAATATCTAATAGGCAGTCTAATAGAAAGGAGTCAGAAACTGAAAAACGCATTAACGCTAGAAATATGACAGCCTCATAGAAATAGAATAAAAACATGTGGTTGCAAAAGTGCAAGAAAACGACTAAAGGTACTAATGGTTCGACGTCCGCTTTGAAATAATAAAAGAGTGTTTGCGCAGTAGTGAATTGACACGTAAGACGTGTGGAAACGCCGTCATAATACTACTATAAGTAAACATAATACTATGTGCAGATTGCAGTATTAAAAAGCAAACAGCCAAAAAAGCATGCTTTGTTGGAGCGAAGTCACCGCATTGGACAGCTGACTGGAAAGCTTCATCATGGCAGATTTACACGACTTAAATCCAAAAGCTTCGGTGGTATGATGCTGCGACGGTAACCAAAAACCAGGCTTTTCTGCCATACGTCAATTCATATGTTTCTTCTTAGTGCTTTCCTGATTGTCCTTGTGCTTAAAGAAACCCTTACCATACTATAATAATGAAGCGGCTAAAGAAGTAAATGATGCAAGTCAAACTTGGCCTACCACTTCCACAGCCACCATTATACTGTGGTAGCACAGCGAGAGTTTGTGTTTGGTGCGTTGTGAGTGATAGGTAAACTAGATTTTAGAGCAACTTTTTGTGTAACTGTTTAGTTGCCCTATTATTATTATTTACTGAGCTACCAGGATTCTGGTTGATGTAGCACGGCCTGTCATGGATTCCTATCCTGCACTAACCTCTTCATTTCAGAGTACCATTTGTACCACATAGACTCAACTATTTTCTGGATGTATTCCACTCTCTGTCTTACCCAACAGTTTTGGCCTTTTGCAGTTCCCATTGGTACCATCGAAATAATTCCGTAAAATCTTAACGGATGTTCTGTCCATCTCGTCCCTCATTCTTGAGAGTGTCTTCGATACGATCCTTTCTCCTCCGATTCTCCGGAGAATCGAGCATAAATGGTCTTATCACTTCATCTAATTTTCAACATTTTTCTGTAGCACAAAATCTCAAACGTCTCGATTCTCATCTACTCCGGTTTTCCCACTGTTCATGGTTCACTACATACAATGCTGTTCTCCAATCTTACTTTCTTAGAAGTTTCCTCCTCAAATTAGACCTAATTTTATACCAGTAAACTCCCCTTTGATAGGAACGCCCTCCTTTCCTGTGCTAGTCTGCTTTTAATGTCCTCCTTGTTTCTTCCGTCATGGATTCTTTTTCTTGAAACGGAGTGGATTTCTTTACCTTCTGATGCGTAGTGCCTTATATCGCTCCTGTCTAGAGACTGTGTATCGGCAGAATGACTAATGCGTGCACAGTGACAGATGGTCTGGAGCGGGTTCAGTAGAGTACGTATTTCTAATTCTCATCTGCTAGAAGTCAGTAGCGGACAGGACTTAAAAGAAAGAACTATAATGTAATTAAGAATGTTGACCAGTCCAGTAGTTGACCGAGACATTCATGAAACAGGTCAAAAGAAAGTTTTTGTGAATTGTTCTGATTATTTATTGAAGGTCTTTTTGTTTATTTATGTTTGTAAAAGGCCTCTGAGCACTATGAGACTTCACATATGAGGTCATCAGTCCCCTAGAACCTAGAACTACTTAAACCTAACCAACCTAAGGACATCAGACACATCCATGCCCGAGGCAGGATTCGAAACTGCGAGCGTAGCGGTCGCGCGGTTCCAGACTAAATGGCCTAGAATCGCTCAGCCTTAAGTTTGTACATTTTTGAACATGCTTTTAGTAGTGCGAATGATCAGTGAATGTGGTCTAAAGTTAATATGTAGATCATTGTTCCACCTATGAACGCTGTACGAGCTAGTTTGAGAATGTTTTAAGACAGTGTGATTGCAGAAGATGGGGAATTTTGTATCATAATATGTGAAGTAAGTTTATGGTAAAAGGAAAACTTATTCGAGTGCAAATGAAAATAGTTAATTACGTAAAGTATTAACAAAATATTAGAATGTTAAATTTTTGTTTCTGGTAGAGGTACAATTAGAAAGTGTGTTATTTGTTGCTTGGTTAGTCATGAAAAACCGCAGGGGTAGCCGCGTGTGTGTGTGTTTGTAACTCTTTAGCTTGGACCTCTCTCCTGGCTCCGGTGTATTTTGTGAGCCTGTCTGTTGCACAAACGTGTCGTATTTGCAAGAAGTAGAAAGGAGAGCTGTATGTCGGGTGTACACAGTGGCTCTGTGTGAGGTTGACTGTGATAATCTGCACTGTTGTTAAATGTTTATGGGTCTGATTTTGAGCAGAATCTCTAAGCTCAATTATAAATTCACGTACGGTTCTCGGTGAATGAATTTGGTTTCGCCTTTACTTTACTTGATACTTGAGTAACCGCCCGTTCGACATATTTCATGTATAGTGATATTTCTCATTAATTCGCAGTGCATATTCTAAAGGTGGCAGGGATAAAATACAGGGAGCGAAAGGCTATTTACAATTTGTACAGAAACCAGATGGCAGTTATAAGAGTCGAGGGACATGAAAGGGAAGCAGTGGTTGGGAAGGGAGTAAGACAGGGTTATAGCCTCTCCCCGATGTTATTCAATCTGTATATTGAGCAAGCAGTAAAGGAAACAAAAGAAAAATTCGGAACAGGTATAAAATCCAGGGAGAAGAAATAAAAACCTTGAAGTTCGCCGATGACATTGTAATTCTGTCAGAGACAGCAAAGGACTTGGAAGAGCAGTTGAACGGAATGGATGGTGTCTTGAAGGGAGAATATAAGATGAACATCAACAAAAGCAAAACGAGGATAATGGAATGTAGTCGAATTAAGTCGGGTGATGTTGAGGGTATTAGATTAGGAAATGAGACACTTAAAGTAGTAAAGGAGTTTTGCTATTTGGGGATCAAAATAACTGATGATGGTAGAAGTAGAGAGGATATAAAATGTAGACTGGCAATGGCAAGGAAAGCGTTTCTGAAGAACAGAAATTTGTTAACATCGAATATAGATTTAAGTGTCAGGAAGTCATTTCTGAAAGTATTTGTATGGAGTGTAGCCATGTATGGAAGTGAAACATGGACGATAAATAGTTTGGACAAGAAGAGAATAGAAGCTTACGAAATGTGGTGCTACAGAAGAATGCTGAAGATTAGATGGGTAGATCACATAACTAATGAGGAGGTACTGAATAGGATTGGGGAGAAGAGAAGTTTGTGGCACAACTTGACCAGAAGAAGGGATCGGTTGGTAGGACATGTTCTGAGGCATCAAGGGATCACCAATTTAGTATTGGAGGGCAGCGTGGAGGGTAAAAATCGTAGGGGGAGACCAAGAGATGAATACACTAAACAGATTCAGAAGGATGTAGGTTGCAGTAGGTACTGGGAGATGAAGAAGCTTGCACAGGATAGAGTAGCATGGAGAGCTGCATAAAACCAGTCTCAGGACTGAAGACCACAACAACAACAACATTTCATTAAGGCTGTGGACCATTTTAACTGATGCTGAAATTCCTGGGATTTATGTAGGCTAACTTTATTTGGTTCTCTGCTTTCATTTGGATTCACTGTAACAGTGTAAATTTGTTTTTTGTCCTTAATATTTTAATTGTTGCTGTGTACAGCATACTTTTCGTATGCTGATTGTTTTTAGTTTCTGTTTTCGTTATAAATAGTGTAAATCCATTATCGGATTTTTGTAGTTTCCTTATAACAGTTATTTTTTTTGGGGGGGGGGAATGCTCTATCACCACTATTTAAACTATTTACTGCTGTCTGTTGCATTTGCCTTCTATTGAGGATACTGCTTCTTGTCAGTAACTTCTTATTGTTGTCTAGGCTGTCCAGGTGACTGATTCAAAATTAGAATCTAAACTGAAACTTTATTTTGTTAATAAGTAAATTAAAAACATCTGCTCACTTACACGCACTACTGAACCCTGTCCTACCACTGCCGCTAATACCATTACAAAGATTGTCAGCGTCACGGGATTAAAAATTTGATGTTAGGAACTTCGCTCTTTACTCCAAAACCACGAAATATGAACACGAGTTGTTGACTTACACACCACAGAGCTACTACGTTTGATTGCACAATCATCACGTGCAGCAGAATCTGATACCTTCATTGAAGATAATAGCGGGCTAACACTTACAGCACATCCCTGACATGTGCAGTTACTAGCAATACCTACTTTGTAAACGAGTAGAAAAATTTGTAGAAGTGAACTTTGAACTTGTGGCCTCCACTGTAACAACTGCTTTTACCTCCTGCAACAGTTAATGTATTCCCTGGATTTCGTAAAATTCCACGGTTGATTTGTTCTTGTGTCTTTTTTTCCATCCTGAGGTTCATCTTACAAGAGACATTAATCTCTGAATTTGAGCTGTAATCATCTTTCCTGTGCATAACGTAGGTTTATTCTTGCTTATTTCTTTTCATTGACTCACAATATACGTCTGCGAACTGCTGCAGTGGTAACTCATCCGTAGGTGAGCTCCAATATTTGCCCCACTCGAGATGGAGCTCTGCGGCCCATTGCTGTCCAATGGATGACTTGTCCATCACGTCGTGCCGCCAAATTTTGTGGTCCGCCGCAGCATTTACTACACGCCAGGCTCCCTTTGGCCTGTAAGCGCATCACTGTAAGAGCATTATGCCTCAGGCGAGTTACGGTTTCACGTAACGACTAACCACCAACACGAAGGCCGCACATTTCCCCTGTACAAACTAGCTAACTAACTATTACGGCAGACTTTGACGTTGACGAGGCGCAGTAATCTGATACGGAGCATCAGCTGCTAGCGCTGAACAGTCCCTAACGACCAGTGGTCCTCGGCAGCCGTGTATCAGGTCGTTTACAGTCCTCCGTTCGGCTTACGCTTGCCCTGTCGTCTCGTAACGCTGATCAATTACAGGTCACTTCGTACCTTAAATGTCCTGTGTGTTTCATGTCATTTCTCTGCTTACGACAATGGCTTCCTGTTTACGAGAGAGTATTGTATATACTCAACTAGCGTGTTAGTGTGAATACCAACGCTGTAAAGCAAGTGTTCCTAACGACAATTGCAGAGCATCAGTGAGATTGATGAGCTGCATGTAGAGTTGTAATAAAAATTCGAGTTCTGGTGAAACAAAAAGTGGGAAAACAAAAATGATATCAGTGTCATTTCATATGACACATAAAGATTTAGATTTCTTGTTTTCATTTAATTTTTTACCTGTTTCTCTGTGTTCCTAGGCAGTTCACACACACACACACACACACAGTTGCGATAATGTTCTACAAACTTTTTTATCTATAAGTCATAGACGTCTGCCGCCTGTGGCGTCTAGTTCTTCTTTCACCTTATCACCTGTTGCAAAGTGCTAGCCTACGAAAAACTCCTTTAGGTGTCGGAACAAGTGAAAATCGCCCGGCGTCTAGTCCGCACTGCATGGAGGGTGCACAACCTGTTACCATCGAAAAGATCTGATCAGGTTTTGGATGGCAATGGCAGAATGTGGTCTGATATTATCAAGCAGCAACAAATCTCCAGGTGTCTGAAGGCCACATCTCTTGTTGTGTATTGCACGTCGAAGTTTATTCTGGGCTGCACAGTAAGTGGCTCCATGTATTGTTGGCTCTTGATGCATAAACTCGACTAACAAAACGCCAAGTCCATCCCAGAACACGGTTGCCATATACTCTTTTGTTTGTTTATCTGCTTGGTCTTGAATTCGACGGGATCGTGTCATGTATCTTCATTCCACCGACTCAAGTTTAGGCTCTGCGGTCATATGAGAAACCCATATCTTCTCCACTGTGACAATATTTTGTAAAAATTTATCACCTCCCTTACGATTATGAGCATAAACCATTATTTCCATTTTGTGTTTCTTACTAAGCAGCCTGTGAACCCAAGGTACACGTAGTTTACAAAATTTCAACTTTTCAGAGACGATTTTGTACACAGCTGTTCTACCAACATTCAGAAATTCCAATGCTAAAGTTGAAATTGTGAATGGCCGGCTGTCACAAATATTTTCGTCCACAGCTTTGACAAAATCTTCTAAGATCACAGATGGTCGGTCTGATCGCATTTCGTTGTGGGAATTTTCCCATTCGTTCTTGAAAGTTTTCACACTCTTTCGCACTTATTCACTCACCGTCGTGGGGCCATACACTTCACTTATTTTTCTATGGATTTTCGTTGCTGCAACCTTCCATGCTGTCAAAAAACTAACCACTGACTCTACTTCACAGTTATGGGTATGATACATTGCTTTAAACATTTTGGACTGACACTGTTAACACCACACTGCGAGAATACCAACGCAAGTGGCGTCGTTGGATGAACAAAGCATATCGGGAGTCAGTGCGCATGTGCGTTTCGATGTTCCCGGTTCGGACCTAAGTTTCCGAATTACCATCGTACCATACAGTACCTGCCGATAGGATACAAATATTTCACAGCACTACTCGTGCGAGTTTAGTTTGATTGTCTTCTGTCTCTCTCTCTCTCTCTCTCTCTCTCACACACACACACACACACACACACACTTACACAACCGTATGTGTGTATGTGTCATTTGTTTTTGTCAGAGTCCTTGACCGGTTGGCTAATATTTGCTTTTTTATCCGGTTGATACCGTGGAGTACGTAACATACAAACAGTGAATTTCAAATACAATATGTTAGTTATAGAAAATTAGTTTTGTAAACACAGTGCAGATTCAGTGTTAGCTTTTAATGCTCGTCAGGTATCACTTTTGGTTCTGATCGCTGAGCTTAAGAGGAAAGAAATATGCAAGAATTACAACTTACTTTTTGTGTCTACTTGCCTAAAACTTTGCAGGATGTGGTTCCTTACTCGAAGATCGATAGCTAACGAACGACATTATCACACACACACACACCTGTGAGTCATGTGTCTTTAGCAGTAATAAAGGAATTAGACATACTGTAAAAGGTAACTAAATTAGAAAGGCTTCGCCTGTATGTCAAGTAAACCCCGGTGTCAAAGCAGCGGTAACCCGTCGTCGGTTGAAGAACGTTGTAATTTCCGAGGAAATCACCATCTCAGACACAGTGAAGTACATTGTGGAAATCACCATCTCAGACACAGTGAAGTACATTGTGGAGAAATCATAGGAATTACCATAAAACTGATGGTTCATTGGGTGACAGTATTTCCAGACATAGGAGATTCGAGCAGTTTGCTGTAAGAGAATAATATAGTGCCTGTTATCCGCCAGCAGAACGTTGAGCCGTTGCTCCAGTGCCCTTATAAAATAGCAGGTCCTGTTTTGCAATGTTGGTTTCTTAGCAAATCGGTCGCCCATTCGCACAGATCTGGGGGACCGAAATGCTGTAGTCCGTGTCCCGCCATGTGGAGGTCGACCAATTTTCCAGTAGACTGAGTATTATTTGAATTTTAGCAGCAGTTTTAAATCAGTTTGAAAATTAAAATAAACTGAAGATAGAAAAGAAAGATGATAATTAAGATTTAACAAGGTTGTAAAGATGTAAAGGTAAATAAATAAGATAAATTATGATTTCCCATCACCATCTAGAACAGAATCGTAAACTTCGGAAAGAAGGTGAAGTCTGATCCCTTTTCATAAATCTAATGCTAATCTTAGTATCTGTTGTTTGTTTCTCCTAATACAATATAGTTTTTGAGTGACCTAGGCAACAACAGCAACTGACTGACTACAGACTAAGAACATCTGTTTTCTAGGCATGGGTCTTCGTGGCCTCATTTCTTGTAACTTTCTGGAGATTCTCCCTGCAACGTTGTCGGATTCTGTCCTCGAAGCTTGGTCTCTAATAGAATCATAGATATTGTCATGTTCAAACTGCACTCGTCTGGCATGTGTGCGACATGTGTAGAGCAATATTGCATATTCTGGGAATCCCTTGTCCCCAAACGAGAATTCTTTACTCTGATGGAGTTTCATAGGGTGTAAATGTGTTGAATAAGGGCCCTATCCGGTCTGGAAATGTATCATACCGCTGTTTGGATAGCCCTCCGTCTTCAGGCCACAAGTGGCCCATCAGGACCATCCGACCGCCATGTCATGCTGAGCTGAGGATGCAGATAGGAGGGGCGTGTGGTCAGCACACCGCTCTCCTGGTCGTTATGATGGTTTTCTTTGACCGAAGCCGCCACTATTCGGTCGAGTAGCTCCTCAAGTGGCATCACTAGGCTGCTGAGTGCACCACGATAAATGGCAACTGCGCAGGGCGGCCCGGATGGTCACCTATCCAAGTGCCAGCCACGCCCGACAGCCTCTAACTTCATTGATCTGACGGGAAACGGTGAATCCAGTTCTTCAAGGCTGTAGCCGCTGTTTGGATAGGTGTATTTAATTTAGACCGTTTCTTTGATGTCCGTAAAAATGTCGTAGACTCTTTAGTCCGTATCACTTAAGTCCCATTCTCCATACGAGGGCCGGCCGCTGTGGACTAGCGGTTCTAGGCGCGCAGTCCGGAACCGCGCGACTGCTACGGTCGCAGGTTCGAATCCTGCCTGGGGCATGGGTGTGTGTGATGTCCTTAGGTTAGTTAGGTTTAAGTAGTTCTAAGTTCTAGGGGACTGATGACCACAGATATGTCTCATAGTGCTCAGAGCCATTTGAACCAGCCTATACGAGGCATCCAAGGGCCACATCTTTTGATGGCGTCCATCGGTTATGTTCTCTTCTGTCCTAGGCCTCACTTTGTTCATGCTCTCCTTCTTCATGGCGCTTTTTACATTCAGTGCTACTCGAGAATCCTTGTGAACCTCTTTGTTTGGGCATTTACATTTTTATGGTCTTACGCTCAAGTCAGTTCATTCATCTCTTGGTGTGTAATTACTAACGTCATGCCGTATAATACCTAATTTGGCCAGAGGGCCTTATATGTTGTGGCTGCTCTTACGTTGCTATCCAGGATTGGACGGAACAACATGAGGCACTTTCATAACGGAAGAATGTAAATGGCTACCAACGTCTAGCACAATTTGTTGACAACGGTAGTTTCTTACACTACACGCTGGAGGAAGCAGTACTTCATCACGTCAGTTACGGATTTACTTCGAAGTTTCAGCGAGGGATGTGGCGCAGTGGTCAGACACTGCAACCACTGCCAGGATAGCAGTGGACAGATCCCCATCCAGCTTTAACTATTTACGCTTTCCCATGATTTCCCTAACTTCCTTAAAGCGAATGTCGGGATGGTTACATCCATATCCAACATGAGATTTTGTGTGGTGTGTAACGATCTCTTCTTCGAACATAAATCTTTCTCCTTTTATTTGACAGTAAACCCCAGTTCGACACCTCATGCCTTGCGCATGATGAACGTGAATGCCAATTCATTTCTAATTTGAAGTTCCGGTCTTTTTGAAAGTATGACTCCACAGTACCCTGGAGAGAGTGATAATACTATCGTAATATAAGTTGATAACTTGGAGGAACAGACAACGAAAATACATTTCCTGCCATATTATTCACCCTTTCTCTCGTAAGTGACTTGAAATTCTAGAGTAAACATACGAAAAATGCAACCTCTATTATCACTTAATGACGAGGAGTAACTGAATGGACTGCTTCGGCTGTGTAGTTTTGTAACCACCTTCGAAAATCAGCACAAGGATTCAATATTGATTTCTGATTCAGCCACTAATTGCTGTTACTTTTCGAAGTACATACAACAGTTGGTAGAATAACAGGTTACAAGTTGCAGCACATTACATTAAAGAATGCGAAAACCATAAAAATTATGGACTAATATGTATTCTAGCGAGTATATTTATATGTTAAACTTACGTGATAAGGGAAGCATTTTCCTGCTACTTGCTTGCACGACTAGCATACCTAAAAGTCATGAAATCATAAAAAAATTTATGAGGGACATTCCCACGAGTAAAGCCAATGGTGGTGGACTAAGAACAGGAACTCTGACGATGATTCATATTCCAGTGGTCTGGCCTGAATTATGCTACATGCGTGGGCCACTAAAATGGAGAGTACACTGCCACAAAACAGATTCCAGCGTCTTTCGCAGCACTTGAGAAAGTTTAGTATTCTTTCTCTTAGGAATAGGTTACATTTGCATACGTGGCATCTGAACATTTATTTCAGCCATGATACAACGTGGTTCGAAAAGAAGGAAAATTCTGTTATGAAGAAGAGAAAATTTCAATACTTCCCGATCTCACGTACGTGCAATACGAAACACCTTTCCGCAGCAGCATTGTCTTAGTTAATATCGGTACTTACCACGTAGGAAGACAATATCAATGCAGCTCTGTTCACACAATATATTCAGCCTATAAACGGATATTACTTTTTCACACGATGTTCATAGATCTCTTCATTTCGCTGTAAGTGGCTTATTTATTTATTTTTCACTGTTCGCACGTAAATTGCCGTATACTGGCTAAGATAGCTTCAGTAATTACAGGAGTATATTTGCCGGACAACGTGTGAATATATTGATTTAATACAAAAGAAAACACGGTAACTTAACTATTTGCAATCTAAAAGAGAAAGTTAAAGTTAGTAACAGAAGATTTCAAAACAGTATACATTGGAAGAAATTTATTCAGGAACCGAGCTGTTTAGCGAAAAAATACACACGAACAAAAAATTCAGCTGCATAATATTACAGATTAAATGAGTTAGTAGTGCTACTACAAAAGACGCAGATATACGTTATGCAGCGACTAAATTCTATATAAAGGAAGAAATCTTCTATACTTATTTGTAGTTACTAAAGCCGAGACAGTACGAGTATCCACAGCAGTGACGTCTAACAGACTAGCTCTAGATCTTTCTCTGCTCACAACTAACGGCTTCTCGTGTACTATAGTCTCGTTTGGCATTTGTTTTCCTTTTGTCGACTCTTGTTCCCTGGTTTCCCTTAACTATGCTTATTAACTGAGACATTGTGACCACTGACACGGCGAATCCACGGCGTTGCGGTCACGTGACGCGGTAACGAAACTGTTACAAGGCCAGAAAGGTGTTGCAATGGTTTCAAGAGCGTGTTAGTGAAATCACAATTACATCTTGGCATTCTAATTCTCTTGACATCAAAACGATGGAACGCATATGGGACGCCATCGAACGCCAGCTTTGGAGCCACAAACCACCGGCTTATGGAACTTACGTGGCGTTAGCGTAGATATCTGGTGATACATACCCCCGGAAATCTGTCAATCTACACCCCACAGATTTTCTGCTGGATTGTTTCCAAATGCAGATCGATCCGCCACTAAGCAGTTGGTCTTAATGTTTAGGATGCTCAGCATACTTTGAAGAGTATTTACCTTATACTGCAGTCACTCATTTATACTACAGTCGAGTCTAGTTGATTCTACCAGCGATAAATCGGATTTATCCTGTAATTGGTCAAAATGCGAAACAAAGTGGTTTCGCTCTATCGACGATCATATGGAAAACTGCGGCATCCTGATTGACGTTGAGATTTGGCATGTTCCAGACGATATATCGAAAACAGAGGCGACGTAGAAACGAAAAAGCAGAGCCGATACCACTTCTGTCTTTAATACTGCAAACTCGTCATTATAAATGTTGTTCATGTAGCTTACAGCTTAGAACGAAAGAAGACTACACTGTGAAGTCACATTAATGTGTTCTCCTGTCAAAAGCTTGAATAACCACCTTTTTGCAGCGTAGACCGCTGCGAGACGTGCAGGAAGAGGGTCATTGAGATCCTTTAAGGTACCGACAGCAACGTGAAGCTCTGAAGACTCAAGTCCCGTGGGCAGCTACGTTAGAGTTCTCGGTTGAGGATCCATGGCACGAACAACCTGATCATGGACGTCTCACAAATTGTTCATACTGGATTTAATTCCAGGGAGTCTGGTGGCAGAGTAGTACGGTAAACTCATTCTGGCGCTCTTTGAACCATGCAGTTACACTTCGAGCTGTTTAACACGTTCCATTTTCCTGCAGGTAGATGCCATCGTTCCGAGGGAAAACAAACTTCATCTACATCTACATAGATACGCCGAAACCCATCGTACGGTGCGTAGCCAGCCGCAATGATCCAGCGGTTCTAGCCGCTTTAGTCCGGAACCGCGCTGCTGTTTCGGTCGCAGGTTCGAATCCTCCCTCGGGCTTGGATGTGTGTGATGTCCTTAGGTTAGTTAGGTTTAAGTAGTTCTAAGTCTAGGGTACTGATGACCTCAATGTTAAGTCCCATAGCGCTCAGAGCCATTTGAACCATTCTTTTGCACGGTGCGTGGCGGAAGGCACCCCGTACTGCTAATAATCATTTCCTTTCCGGTTCCACTCCCAAACAGAGCTAAGGGAAAACGACTATCTATATGCCACAATAGGAGCCCTAATTTATCGTGTCTTATCTTCGTTGTTCTTACGTGCAAAGTATATTGGAGGTAGTATAATAGTTCCTCAGTCACTTTCAAATGTCGTTTCTCTAAATTTTCTCAATAATATTCTTCGAAAAAAATGTCGCCTACGCATTTAAGTTTCCGAGCTTGTCCGTAAGAGTTGCGTGTTGTTCGACCTACCAGTACAAAATCTAGCAGACTGCGTCTGTTTTGCTCCATTGTCTTCCTTTAACCCGTCCTGTAGGAGTGAACGAGTTCCATAAGGATAGATGCATACTTGGAGTTGATCCACTGCGCCTTCCAAAATGACTGAATCATCCAGGGGATACCACGAAAACATTCCCCAGACCATAACGCTCCCGTCTATGGCTCTCAACCCTTCGGCTATTGTTACAGGATGTTTTCTGCCCATACGTAGGAGCACAGAACGTAATTCATCTGAAAAGGGCAGCTGCTGGAAGTTGCACTATTGGCGTACAAATTCCAGCCAATATCCTCGATGAACAGCAGTCGGCATGAGTGCATGAACCAGGCGCCTGCTGCCGCATCGATCTACATGTACGTCTACATACATACTCCGCAATCCACCATACGGTGCGTGGCGGAGGGTACCTCGTACCACAAATAGCTTCTTCTCTCCCTGTTCCACTCCCAAACAGAACGGGGGAAAAATGACTGCCTACATGCCTCTGTACGAGCCCTAATCTCTCTTATCTTATCTTTGTGGTCTTTCCGCTGAGCGGTCACGGACGAGACACTGTCGGCTTGGTTCAGCTGGGAAATTAGTTACTCAACAGTCACACGTCTTTTCGTCCGTACACATCACCGCAACCATCGTTCGGCTACGACCTGTGGTGCACCACAGTTTCCTCAGCGCCAGTTTTTTTTTTCCGTGCTCGGTAGACTTTAACCACGACGCCACGCGTTCAGTTTAAAGTCAGGCCATTTTGTGGTTCAAATGGTTCAAATGGCTCTTAGGTCATAAGTCCCCTAGAACTTAGAACTACTTAAACCTAACTAACCTAAGGACATCACACACAGCCATGCCCGAGGCAGGATTCGAACCTGCGACCGTAGCAGTCCCGCGGTTCCGGACTGCAGCGTCAGAACCGCTAGACCACCACGGCCGGCCGCCATTTAGTGAATGCTTCCACCCTTGGCCCCTAAGCCAATGATCATGCCATTTGGACGTCACTTAATTCTCTCCGTTTCCACATAACTGCAACGACTGCGCTGTTTACCGTTCACTCCACGGGCTCCGACACGTGCTATACTGGGTGTTACAAAGAAAATACACTCCTGGAAATTGAAATAAGAACACCGTGAAGTCATTGTCTCAGGAAGGGGAAACTTTATTGACACATTCCTGGGGTCAGATACATCACATGATCACACTGACAGAACCACAGGCACATAGACACAGGCAACAGAGCATGCACAATGTCGGCACTAGTACAGTGTATATCCACCTTTCGCAGCAATGCAGGCTGCTATTGTCCCATGGAGACGATCGTAGAGATGCTGGATGTAGTCCTGTGGAACGGCTTGCCATGCCATTTCCACCTGGCGCCTTAGTTGGACCAGCGTTCATGCTGGACGTGCAGACCGCGTGAGACGACGCTTCATCCAGTCCCAAACATGCTCAATGGGGGACAGATCCGGAGATCTTGCTCGCCAGGGTAGTTGACTTATACCTTCTAGAGCACGTTGGGTGGCACGGGATACATGCGGACGTGCATTGTCCTGTTGGAACAGCAAGTTCCCTTGCCGGTCTAGGAATGGTAGAACGATGGGTTCGATGACGGTTTGGATGTACCGTGCACTATTCAGTGTCCCCTCGACGATCACCAGTGGTGTACGGCCAGTGTAGGAGATCGCTCCCCACACCATGATGCCGGGTGTTGGCCCTGTGTGCCTCGGTCGTATGCAGTCCTGATTGTGGCGCTCACCTGCACGGCGCCAAACACGCATACGACCATCATTGGCACCAAGGCAGAAGCGACTCATCGCTGAAGACGACACGTCTCCATTCGTCCCTCCATTCACGCCTGTCGCGACACCACTGGAGGTGGGCTGCACGATGTTGGGGCGCGAGCGGAAGACGGCCTAACGGTGTGCGGGACCGTAGCCCAGCTTCATGGAGACGGTTGCGAATGGTCCTCGCCGATACCCCAGGAGCAACAGTGTCCCTAATTTGCTGGGAAGTTGCGGTGCGGTCCCCTACGGCACTGCGTAGGATCCTACGGTCTTGGCGTGCATCCGTGCGTCGCTGCGGTCCGGTCCCAGGTCGACGGACACGTGCACCTTCCGCCGACCACTGGCGAAAACATCGATGTACTGTGGAGACCTCACGCCCCACGTGTTGAGCGATTCGGCGGTACGTCCACCCGGACTCCCGCTTACCCACTATACGCCCTCGCTCAAAGTCCGTCAACTGCACATACGGTTCACGTCCACGCTGTCGCGGCATGCTACCAGTGTTGAAGACTGCGATGGAGCTCCGTATGCCACGGCAAACTGGCTGACACTGACGGCGGCGGTGCACAAATGCTGCGCAGCTAGCGCCATTCGACGGCCAACACCGCGGTTGCTGGTGTGTCCGCTGTGCCGTGCGTGTGATCATTGCTTGTACAGCCCTCTCGCAGTGTCCGGAGCAAGTATGGTGGGTCTGACACACCGGTGTCAATGTGTTCTTTTTTCCATTTCCAGGAGTGTATGTTATGTGGACATGTGTCCGGAAACGCTTACTTTTCATGTTACAGCTCATTTTATTACTTCTCTTCAAATCACATTAATCATGGAATGGAAACACACAGCAACAGAACTTGAAACACTTTGTTACAGGAAATGTTCAAAATGTCCTCCGTTAGCGAGGATACATGCATCCACCCTCCGTCGCATGTAATCCCTGATGCGCTGATGCAGCCCTGGAGAATGGCGTATTGTATCACAGCCGTGCCGGCCGCGGTGGTCTAGCGGTTCTAGGCGCTCAGTCCGGAACCGCGCGACTGCTACGGTCGCAGGTTCGAATCCTGCCTCGGGCATGAATGTTTGTGATGTCCTTAAGTAAGTTAGGTTTAAGTAGTTCTAAGTTCTAGGGGACTGATGACCACAGATGTTAAGTCCCATAGTGCTCAGAGCCATTTGAACCATTTTATCACAGCCGTCCACAATACGAGCACGAGAAGTCTCAGCATTTGGTACCGGGGTTGCGTAGACAAGAGCTTTCAAATGCCCCCAAAAATCAAAGAGGGTCTAGGTCAGGAGAGCGTGGAGGCCAAGGAATTGGTCCGCCTCTACCAATCCATCGGTCACCGAATCTGTTGTTGAGAAGCGTACGAACACTTCAACTGAAATGTGCAGGAGCTCGATCGTGCATGAACCACATGTTGTGTCGTACTTGTAAAGGCACATGTTCTAGCAGCACAGGTACAGTATCACGTATGAAATCATGATAACGTGCTCCATTGAGCGTAGGTGGAAGAAACTAAAATGAGCTCTAACATGGAAATTAAGCGTTTCCGGACACATGTCCACATAACATCTTTTCTTTATTTGTGTGTGAGGTATGTTTCCTGACAGTTTGGCCGTACCTTTTTGTAACACCCTGTATACCCATCACTGATAGTAGTGCCACCTCTGCCTGCGAGTGGCTACTGCGCGTTGACGTCGATGTTCACATTAAAGTGACTGGGCAGTGTATTTTCGGCATTGCTCACGACAGGAAACACTTGAGCAAGTACGCTGGAACCCACAGAAACGGAGGAAGATCACTGATTTCTTTTCAAAATAATACTTGAGTACATAGATATTGTAACAGGGTTTTTATACTGGAAGTTCTGTGCGGGAGCCCCCTTAGCTGAGTGGTCATGGCGACTGACTGCCCTGCAACGGGTCTTGTTTCGATTTCCGGCCGTGTCAGACATTTTCTACATTCAGAGACTGAAAGCAGTGTAGTCCTCATCACAATTTCATTATCATCGACAGGAAAGTAGCCGAGTTTGTTGTCAACTGAAAGGACTTGCAACTCCGCGGCCGGACTTCCCCAGGTAGGGACTCCCGACCGTGAATGCCATACGATCATTTCATTTCAATGTCCGGCCCCGGTAGCTGAGTGATCAGCGTGACGGAACGTCAATCCTAAGGTCCCGGGTTCAATTCCCGGCTGGGTCGGAGACTTTCTCCGCTCAGGGACTGGGTATTGTGTTGTCCTAATCATCATCATTTCATCCACATCGACGCGCAGGTCGCCTACGGGCCGTCAACTCGAAAGACCTGCACCAGGTGAACGGTCTACCCGACGGGAGGCCCAAGCCGCACGACATTTCATTTCATTTTCATTTGAATACTTATGTTGGTGAGGGGTTCTCTGCTGGAGGCGGACCGAGGTTCCAATGAAGTCGGTAGCCAATTTGTTTTCAAATTCATTAATAATAATAATTCGTGAACGCAGTCAGGTGGTAGACGGCGGGTGACGATGAATTATGTTTCCTCCAGTGCTAAGGAGGAGAGTCTGATATTACTACCAAGTCCACGAACATCGAAGTGCTGGTTGGGAAACGGCGGCGGGAGGTGGCCGTCGTTGGGCTATCCAGAAGGCGGGGCTCGGCCTGCACCAGTGAACTGGCGGCACGAGGCGCAGGCAGCTGATTGGTGGTCGTTGCTTCACGACCCAGAGACGGCAAACGAATAGGCATCACAAGTACGACAGCAACTGGCACGGACTGTACGACATAGTAGGGCCCAGCGATGAGGACTGGGAGTTTTAATATATGGTTCCGGCATTGAGTTTGCGGAAAAGCCGATGTTTCAGTGTCCCGGAGGGCATCTAGAGCGGATGCTGATGAATGGCGTCCGCCAGGTGTTCATGCAACAGTCAAACTGCTGAAGCTTCCGGAAGGCTGCTCCACTCTCAGGTCACTGTCACGGGAGCACGGCGGTACGAAGTGTCGGCTTCAGCTCAACTACAATATCAGCGGGGCCGTTATAAGGTGGGCAGACCGTGGCTCGTTCCTGTGCGCGTAGTCTCACAACACAGCAGCTCAGCGAACGGTACTTGCTGTCTGGCTGTGGCCTCTTTAAAGTTCTGAGTTCCGACTTCAAGAACAAGATCTCTTATAGTTTTGCCCCTTGCACAGAATTTTCCAAATTATGTTTTGGTTTGAAACGTTAAAATACACTCCTGGAAATTGAAATAAGAACATCGTGAATTCATTGTCCCAGGAAGGGGAAACTTTATTGACACATTCCTGGGGTCAGATACATCACATGATCACACTGACAGAACCACAGGCACATAGACACAGGCAACAGAGCATGCACAATCTCGGCACTAGTACAGTGTATATCCACCTTTCGCAGCAATGCAGGCTGCTATTCTCCCATGGAGACGATCGTAGAGATGCTGGATGTAGTCCTGTGGAACGGCTTGCCATGCCATTTCCACCTGGCGCCTCAGTTGGACCAGCGTTCGTGCTGGACGTGCAGACCGCGTGAGACGACGCTTCATCCAGTCCTAAACATGCTCAATGGGGGACATCCGGAGATCTTGCTGGCCAGGGTAGTTGACTTACACCTTCTAGAGCACGTTGGGTGGCACGGGATACATGCGGACGTGCATTGTCCTGTTGGAACAGCAAGTTCCCTTGCCGGTCTAGGAATGGTAGAACGATGGGTTCGATGACGGTTTGGATGTACCGCGCACTATTCAGTGTCCCCTCGACGATCACCAGTGGTGTACGGCCAGTGTAGGAGATCGCTCCCCACACCATGATGCCGGGTGTTGGCCCTGTGTGCCTCGGTCGTATGCAGTCCTGATTGTGGCGCTCACCTGCACGGCGCCAAACACGCATACGACCATCATTGGCACCAAGGCAGAAGCGACTCTCATCGCTGAAGACGACACGTCTCCATTCGTCCCTCCATTCACGCCTGTCGCGACACCACTGGAGGCGGGCTGCACGATGTTGGGGCGTGAGCGGAAGACGGCCTAACGGTGTGCGGGACCGTAGCCCAGCTTCATGGAGACGGTTGCGAATGGTCCTCTCCGATACCCCAGGAGCAACAGTGTCCCTAATTTGCTGGGAAGTGGCGGTACGGTCCCCTACGGCACTGCGTAGGATCCTACGGTCTTGGCGTGCATCCGTGCGTCGCTGCGGTCCGGTCCCAGGTCGACGGGCACGTGCACCTTCCGCCGACCACTGGCGACAACATCGATGTACTGTGGAGACCTCACGCCCCACGTGTTGAGCAATTCGGCGGTACGTCCACCCGGCCTCCCGCATGCCCACTATACGCCCTCGCTCAAAGTCCGTCAACTGCACATACGGTTCACGTCCACGCTGTCGCGGCATGCTACCAGTGTTAAAGACTGCGATGGAGCTCCGTATGCCACGGCAAACTGGCTGACACTGCCGGCGGCGGTGCACAAATGCTGCGCAGCTAGCTCCATTCGACGGCCAACACCGCGGTTCCTGGTGTGTCAGCTGTGCCGTGCGTGTGATCATTGCTTGTACAGCCCTCTCGCAGTGTCCGGACCAAGTATGGTGGGTCTGACACACCGGTGTCAATGTGTTCTTTTTTCCATTTCCAGGAGTGTAAATAAAAACTAATAAAACCTTTAATAATAAACTTTCGTTTCGATTCTAGTTGCTTTGTACCGAAATACAAATGTTGTTAGAAACTATTGTAATACTTTTTCGCATTGTTAATAGTGGTTATATACGTACTACTTCTTGATTCCTCCTTGATCAGACACATTTGCTCTTTTTCTAAACTTTCATTTGTCGAGAGTTGACTGTAAATACAATATAAAGCATCCATGGAACAAAATTTGGAAATTTGTGGTAAGATCCTATGGCACCAAACTAATAAGGTCATCGGTCCCTAGGCTTACGCACTACTTAATCTAACTTAAACTAACTTACGCTAAGGACAACACACACACCCATGCCCGAGGGAGGATTCGAACCTCCGAGGGGGGGAGCCGCGCGAACGGAGGCAAGCCCCCCCCCCCCCCCCTAGACCGAGCGGCTACCTCGCGCGGCTCCATGGAACAAACTTTTTTCTTGATTGTTCATCTGACGTTTGGCTCAAACAAAAATCCCACATTTGATACTGCAGTACTCAACCTTCCCCACATTCACACAATATTATGTTGACGTTTTGTAAATTATAGATTGCAGCGATCAGTCGTCCTTTTTAAATTTTATGGTGCAGATCTAGATTTCGGATAGATGCAATGCACTATTATTTTCGCTTAGTGCATGTAATTTCCTGTTGGTCGGACTTCATCAACAGTTCATTGAATACTGAGTGAAAATAATAGTGCACTAACCGAAATCAAGATCTGCACAATAAAATTTGAAAAGGACGACTGATCGCTGCAATCTACGAGTATAATTTACAAGTCCATATAGCAGTCGCTGAGTGCAACAGCTTTCTGAATGGAAGGTAACGTGACTATGTTAACGGTCTTTATTCTGTGGGACTAGGACTGCAGATGGACCGTTACTGGCCTGTAAGTGTATCATGTCTCTCATTATATTCGCACATGTCTTCCGTTATGTTTTCCCCCGTATAATGGTTGAGCGTTTAGCTTGGGCCAAATATAACCTTCCTCTAACTCATTTTCCATCTGTAAGCTACGTATGTAGTCTCACGTTACACGGAATACAGAAGAATCTACGAGAAGAGGGTATTTGCAAGCGAACAGCAATCATAATTCCTTGCAATCGGTTGTTTTGCGGAAGACTCTTCTTTTTGAGGTGCAAATTATTCTGATAAGTGTCATCTCATTGAGAAACTGTATACGACGCGAAAGTGAAATTAGCGGTTGCCTACTGCATAAAATCTGTTAGTCGTTACATTATAAAACGAATGTGATTCTCGGTGTTCTTGTGGTTGATTGGGGAAGGTTTTAACACGTGGCGTTAATGCCATATGCTTGGACTGCATCTTACAAACACATTCGGGAGGACAGCTGTTCAAACTCGTGTCCAGCAATCCTGATTTAAGTTTTCTGTGATTTCCCTAAATCGCTAAAGGCAAATGTCGGGATGGTTCCATTGAAGCGGCATGGCCGATTTCCTTTCCCGATCCTTCCCTAATATGAGCCTGTGCTCCGTCTCTAATGGCCTCGTTGTCGACGGGACGAAAACACCCCCACAAAGACGCTCGCTCTCCTCCGTTTTGTGAAAGCTGTTCTAGTGCTTCAGAAGCAGACGTGCACAATGCCCAGACGAAAGTACTATGGGCGAAACGTTGTCGGTATAAATGCCTGCGAGAGTAAAAACAAGTCATCGATAGCCGAATACTGCATTAAGACATGCGACTCTATGAACTACAGCATTGTCCAGATTCAGCTCTCTCCACGTAATATTTGTTGGATCCGATCATCGAAGAAGCTACTGAGATCCAACTCATGAAGGACTACTCCACTGAGGTAGCTGTTTCAAGTCGGAAAGAGGATCGTCCGAGCAGCTCCAGTAGTTATTTGTCGATATAGCCCAATGCTTAAGACCAGAGCTCACCATCACTGACGCACGGCAGCATTTAGATGTAACGTATCTCTGCTGTTGAAATAACATTGTTTCAGCTGTTACTGTCGACCGCCGTAAGCGCGTTGGAGTGCCTAAATTGCGCCGTGGGGTGGAGCTATTCTTGAAAGAGAATGGAGCTATGTTTGATTAGGGATGAGTTAGGGAAATACCTACACCCAAATTTCGGTGCTGTCGAGATAGTTTGCAGTTCAAAGCTCCCCCTAAACGCGCTTACCTCAGTACTGCACTTCGCCCCGCTGACTGGAGTTTTGGAGTCCTTGAACACCTACCTGCTTGTTGATCGTTGCAAAATGCACACAAGACACTCACTCTCCATGACGCATCTGATTAAGCTATATCACATAAATTAAATATGGAAAAGATGTATTGCATTAGCCCAATTAGAGCAGCGTCAGCGCTTAAAAATCTAGTGATTTCCCATTACTAAAGACCAAAACAATTCCTACCTTGGTTAGAAACCATTATAACAAATGGTTCGTTCAATCTCGCAAATAATCTGAGCACTTACAGGGAACTGATACTAATCGCCACCATGCGGTCTCAGTGATTAATATTCGGCCGCCGAGAAAGTACAAACTCGAGGTGCAAGGGTGTTTAAGACTTACAGGGACTGGAAAAAAAAAGGAAGGTAACTGTTGTGGACTGGCAAGACAGCCAATCCACAATGGACGGGAGACCGAAAGGCACGCGTTTAAGCTCACGCAGGCTGGCGTGAGGTTTGGAAAATTACAAGGAAATTAGAACTTAGAAAAACGGACGCAGATGGTGAAATACTTAACTTTAATCCATAATTGGTGAACATCGGTCTGACGGTACATGCATCACAAGATAAATAGCAATTGATAATGGCGCCTTGCTAGGTCGTAGCAAATGACGTAGCTGAAGGCTGTGCTAACTATCGTCTCGGCTAATGAGAGCGTAATTTGTCAGTGAACTATCGCAAGCAAAGTCGGATGTACAACTGGGGCGAGTGCTAGGAAGTCTCTCTAGACCTGCCGTGTAGCGGCGCTCGGTCTGCAATCACTGATAGTGGCGACACGCGGGTCCGACGTATACTAGCGGACCGCGGCCGATTTAAAGGCTACCACCTAGCAAGTGTTATAAGGCTTCCGCCGCCGTGGGGAGGACCCCATGTTGACGTATGCGATGAGGTGGGGTGCCTAACAACAGGCGAGGCTGTGCCACCCGCACCCTGCCATTGGTCCGAGGGGAGCTAGGGCGCCTGAAAACCTAGTCCAGGGTGCACGCCAACATGTGGTGTATGCGCCCGCAGAGAGACAGGAAGGGCCGAAGGGTCGACCTCCATCGGGTCGGGGCACCCGACGGGCGAAGACGCCATGTGGTCCGGAGCGGGCAAGAGTTCCATGTAGGAGGACAGCTGGTCACGGGAAGCGATCGGCGGCGCGTGACCAAGGGAGGCACCCAACGGCTGCAGCGACGCGTCCACTTCGGGCGTCGCCGGCGGGAGAACAGGCGGCGGCGCGTCGCCATGGGGCAAAATGGAAGGCAGCCTCGGTAACACCTGGGGATAAGGCGAGCCAGTAGATGGGTCCCCAGGGCGCTGACCGGACGGCACCGTCGCTGAAAGCAGACGGGGAGCGGCAGATCACGTGAGACGACAGAGGCGCAGCTGATTGAGATGCCGACGCACCTCACCAGAGGCCCCCAAATCCAAATACATAGCGCGGCCGAGGCAGCGAAGAATGCGCCTTGCGAGCCAACGCTGTGAACCTCGATAGTGGCGATGGGATACAATGTCGCCTGGAGCAAAAGCAGGCGTCTGCCGGTGCACAGGAACCTGATGCGGCAGATGCAGCAAAGACATCAAGGTTCGCTGAGGACGGCCGTGGAGCAACTCAGCCGGCGAGCGACCATCTCGGGGCTGAGAGCGATACGAGGACAAAAAGAGCAATAACGCGTCCTCCCGAGAATCCGACTCTTTCAAATTCAACATCTGGGACTTGAAAGTCCTGACCAATCGTTCAGCGGCACCGTTTGACTGTTGCGAAAACGGCGCGGATGTCAGATGTTGAATACCATTGACCTTGCAGAATGACTGAAATTCTGCGGACCTGAATTGTGGGCCATTGTCGGAAACAATAGTCTGTGGAAGACCTTCAATGCAAAAGATAGCGGATAACGCTTGGATGGTGGCAGATGACGTCGTGGAAGACATCCGGACAACAAAAGGAAAATTACTGAATGAATCTACCACAACCAACCATCGAGCATTCCAGAATGGACCAGCAAAATCGATGTGTAAGCGTTGCCAAGGGGTAGTGGCTTTTGGCCATGCAAGAATTTCTGCGGTGGTGCGGATTGTTGTTAGGCACACGCCATGCAAGAAGAGCACATAGTCGTAATCGCAGCATCGATTCCGAACCAAGTACAGTGCTGACGAGCAAGTTGTTTCGTTCTCACTATACCCCAATGTCCTTGGTGGAGAAGCCGTAAGACAGAGGACTGTAACGAACGTGGGACCACGAACCTGGACTGATAATTATCAGAACGCAACAGCAAAACACCACGTCGTACAAAAAGTCTCCCCTTGTGAGCAAAAAATCGGCGAACCAACGGATCCTCGATCCGTGACTTTGACAAGGGCCATTGCGTAGCAACAAAACGCAAAACGGTAGCAAGTACAGGGTCAGCAGCTGTGGCTGTAGCTACACGACGAAAATCAATCGGAAACGATTCGACCACGTCATCGGTTTCCGCATCAATGAACATGCAAGCAAGTTCGGAATAATCGAATGCTCTATCCTCAGCAACAGGCAAACGGGACAACGCATCGGCGTTTCCGTGCGTAGCAGTGGACCGATACAAGATATCGTAGCGGTACTGCGAGAGGAAAATAGACCAGCGACTGAATTTCTGCGCTGTACGTGGAGGTACAGGCTTGGTCGGATGAAAAAGCGATGTCAAAGGTTTGTGGTCTGTGATGATGGTAAAGTGACGACCATACAAGAAATCATGAAACTTTGTAACACCAAAGACGAGAGCCAATTCTTCTTTCTCGATCTGTGAATAATTTCTTTGCGCAGACGAGAGCAATTTGGACGCAAGGCAATAGGGCGATCATGTGATCCATCATTGTGCGCAAGCACAGCACTGATCCCGAAATCCGATGCATCTACCATCAACAAAAGGGGTTTCTGGGGATCGAATGGCGTAAGGCAAGTATTGGAAAGCAACGCCGATTTCAACTGGCGAAAGGCGAGTTCGCATTCCGTCGTCCAGACGAACGGAACACCGTTACGGCGTAAGCGATGAAGCGGAGCTGAAATGGAAGAGGCGTGGCGCACATAGCGATGATAATAATTTATTTTTCCCAGCACACTCTGTAGTTGCTTCAAATTCTGCGGCGAAGGCAAGTCTTGTATGGCACGGAGGTGCTCTAGACTGGGATGTATGCCTTGGGGATTGATTACATGTCCCAGATAGGGTAAGTCACGAGTAAAAAACACACATTTTTCCTTCCGCAAGCGAAGACCATTTTGTCGCAAGACCTGAAATAATGTTCGAAGATTGGCTAAATGTTCTTCTTCCGTCTTTCCGGAAATCACACTATCGTCCAGATAGTTTGCTGCAGTAGGGACCGACGCACAAGCAGTTTGCAGATATTGCTGAAACAATGTAGGGATGGATGCACATGCGAATGGCAGTCGTTTGAAGCAGTACAAACCAAGATGTGTGTGAACCACCAAAACGCGCTGGGATTCTTCGTCCACCAGTATTTGCAAGTACGCATCTGCGATGTCCAACTTTGAAAAATATTTACCCGGGAACAGTTTGTCAAAAAGATCTTCCGGGCGGGGTAAAGGAAAAGTTGCAGTCACTAGTTGTGGATTCACTGTTGCCTTGAAGTCCACACAAAGTCTCAATTTTCCGTAAGGTTTTGGCAAAATTACTAAGGGTGATGCCCAGAGAGAAGCCTGCACACGTTCAATCACACCTTGTGATTCCAAATCGTTTAACGTTCTTGCGACCTCATCATGCAATGCATGGGGAACATTGCGCGCTCTGAAAAATTTCGGTTGCGCGTTTACTTTCAGTTCCAAATGTGCTGTATAGTTCTTAGCGCAACCGAGGCCCGGTGCAAAAATGTCTGCAAATTCTTAACATAGATGAGAAACACTGTCTGAAGGCACAGTCTGGTTCACTGATAGGACCTGATTGACTATAGACAAGTTAAACAACTGAAATAAATCCAAACCAAACAAGTTCACTGCAGAAGAAGAACGAAGGACTTACAATGACACAAGTTTTGTTTGTCATTTGTATGTTGCTAGAAGGCTGCACTGTCCTAACACAGGGATTGCTAGTCCTGAATAACTACTGAGCTTAACATTTGCGGCACGCAACGGAGGTGTGCCCAGCTGTTTGTACGTGTCTTGATTGATCAAGGAAACTGCAGCTCCGGTATCGAGCTGGAATGGTATCACATTGCCATTAATGTCCAAGTCTACCAAAAGTTTATTGTCCTGTTGACGACAAGAGCGACTGTCTCATGCAACGGGAACTGACACTGGTACAGAATCACTTGCGACTTGACGGGATTTCCGGCGATGTCTACGCACACTATTTGTGAGACGAACACAGTCACTGGTAGAGTGGCACTGGATGGAGTGGAATGAACTACATGAATTTCCATGGGCGAAGGTTCACGAGCCTGAGTATTCTTGGTTTGATTCCGATTCCGGGCGCGAAACAAAGGGCCGGGAATGGTTGTGAGCATCCGTTCTGAGCTTTTTCTGGCAAACACTTTGAACATGTCCTTTTTTATTAGAGAAAAAGCAAATAGCCTGGCGTGACGGGCAATTCTGACGCGAATGTCGAGTAGCACACCGCGAGCATGATTTTAGCACTGAATTTGCTAGCTTGCGTGGCACACGTGAGGGAGAGCTTGGCGGCAGCTGCGCGGACGGGCGCGAGGGCTGTTTACTGTTCCGTGCAGCGCGCCCGGCGGGCCGGTGAATGTGACACACGGCTGGTGAAGTTTCAAATGATTCCTGAGCAAAGTCAAGTGTGTCCTGCCAATCCAATATGTCTATCACTTGTTGAAGGGAGGGATTGTTCCCTTATACGAACATCAGAAACGTTCTGTGCAATTGCATCACGCACCATAGTATCTGAATAAGGGAGTCCACATTCACACTCAAAAGCACAATCCCTAGTAAGGCCTTGCAAGGTTGCAACCCGCTCTCTATTAGCTGACCTGCCGTACGATTTGTACGAAAGAAGGTATACCTTTTTGCAACTACATTGACTGATTCTTTGAAATATGCATCTAATGCAGACAAAATTTCGTCGTAGGACAGAGTTGCTACGTCGCGTCGGGGAACTAATTTCACTATCACACGGTACGTCTGCACGCCTATGGCGGAAAGGAGAAAAGGCTGCCGCTCATTACATTGAATTCTGTAGGCGGCGAGATGGAATCCAAATTGGCGTGACCACTCCGTCCAGCTTTCCAGTGCAGCATCAAACGGACGAAAAGGTGGTGCAACAGCGTGTTGTGGTTGCGGTAGCGGCGGATCGGCGGCCGCCGCATCGTTTTGCATTGTACGTTGACCCTGGACGAGCTGTCCAAGGGCATACAATAAGGCCTGCGCCTGCTGATTCTGCAAGCGATAAAATTCGGACAGTACATCTGGAGATTGTGGCGAAGCCATGACACAAGTAAAATAGGGGCCAGAGCAATACGAACGCAAAATCCTCGGCGCCAACTGTTGTGGACTGGCAAGACAGCCAATCCACAATGGACGGGAGACCGAAAGGCACACGTTTAAGCTCACGCAGGCTGGCGTGAGGTTTGGAAAATGACAAGGAAATTAGAACTTAGAAAAACGGACGCAGATGGTGAAATACTTAACTTTAATCCATAACTGGTGAACATCGGTCTGACGGTACATGCATCACAAGATAAATAGCAATTGATAATGGCGCCTTGCTAGGTCGTAGCAAATGACGTAGCTGAAGGCTATGCTAACTATCGTCACGGCTAATGAGAGCGTAATTTGTCAGTGAACCATCGCTAGCAAAGTCGGCTGTACAACTGGGGCGAGTGCTAGGAAGTCTCTCTAGACCTGCCGTGTGGCGGCGCTCGGTCTGCAATCACTGTTAGTGGCGACACGCGGGTCCGACGTATACTAACGGACCGCGGCCGATTTAAAGGCTACCACCTAGCAAGTGTGGTGTCCGGCGGTGACACCACAGTAACATCGCGAGAAATGCATGTTTGAAAACAATGGCAGATATTTGGCAAATCTGGAAGCTGTGCTGATTTATTTGACCAGGAAGGGCATCTGTGCTATATTCCGTATAATTGTGAGTACATTACATTACAGCTAAGAGCCTTCTAACTTGGGCACCTTGTTGACGCTTGTATGGTGGCTGTTTCTGTAACCAATGTAGCCGAGGTGTTAGGCGTTTGCCGGCCGGAGTGGCCGTGCGGTTCTGGGCGCTACAGTCTGGAACCGAGCGACCGCTACGGTGGCAGGTTCGAATCCTGCCTCGGGCATGGATGTGTGTGATGTCCTAAGGTTAGTTAGGTTTAATTAGTTCTAAATTCTAGGTGACTGATGATGTCAGAAGTTTACTCGCCTAGTGCTCAGAGCCATTTGAACCATTTTTTTGTTAGGCTTTTCTAGTCACACCATAGCGAAGGTTTACAGCGCGGAGAACATGATCCACCAAGTCACATCGCGGACGAAAGTGTGTGTTGCGTGGTAGTGAGGGACGGTCATTGCACAGGATTGTGAAGAAAGATAAGAAGACGAAAGCTTCCAAATTCCCTGTAGAACTGAGTGTCTCACTTGCAAACCCCTTCGGCATCAATATAACAGGAAAGGACTGGCAAAGTTTTGCAGTAGTTCGAAATCTAGTGCGTACTTAAATGCGAGATGCTTTCAGTAATTTCCACAACGAAACTCTGTCTCGAAATCTGGCAGAAAATCCAAAGAGATTCTGGTCATACACGAAGCACACAAATAGAAAGACGCAATCTATACCTTCACTGCGCGATAACAACAGTGAAGTCACTGATGACAGTTCCACTAAAGCAGAGTTATTAAACACGATTTTCCAAATCTCTTTCACCAAAGAAGAAGTAGTAAATATTCCTGAATTCCAATCAAGAACAACTGCGAAGAGGATAAACATAGGAATAGGTATCCTCAGTCTTTCCATTCCAGATTGTATACCAATCACGTTCCTCTCAGAGTATGCTGATACAATAGCCCCATATTTAGCAATTATATATAACCGCTCGCTTACAGAATGATCCGTATCTAAAGACTGGAAAATTGCTCAAGTCAGACCAATACCCGAAAAGGGAAGTCGGAGTAATACGTCGAATTACAGGCCCATACCACTAAAGTCGATTTGCAGTAGGATTTTGGAACATATAGTGTATTCGAACATTATGAAGTACCTCGAAGGAAACGATTTATTGACACGTAGTCGGCACCGATTCCGAAAAAATCGTTATTTCGAAACACAACTAGCTCTTTATACTCATGAAGTAATGAGTGCTATCGACAGGGTATGTCAAATTGATTCCATATTTTCCAGAAGGCTTTCGACACCGTTCCTCACAAGCGTCTTCTAACCCAACTGCGTGCCTATGGAATATCGCCGCAGTTGTGCGACTGTATTCCCGATTTCCTGTCAGAAAGGTCACACTAATAGACAGAAAGTCGTCGAGTAAAAACAGAAACAATATCCGGCGTTCCCCAAGGAAGTGTTATAGGCCCTCTATTTTTCCTGATCTATGTTAAAGACATAGGAGACAATCTCAGTAGCGGACTTAGATTGTTTGCAGATGATGCTCTCATTTACCGTCTTGTAAAGTCATCAGATGCCAAAACGAACTGCAAAATGATTTAGATAAGATATCTGCGTGGTGGTAACTGACCCTGAATAAAGAAAAGTGTGAGGCTATTCACATGAGTATTAAAAGAATTCCGCTAAATTTCGATTACGCGATAAGTCACACAAATCTGAAGGCTGTAAATCCTACAAAATACTTAGGGATTACAATTAAAAATATCCTAAATAGGAACGATCATATGGATAATGTTGTGGGTAGAACCAACCAAGGACTGCGATACATTGGCAGAACACTTAGAAGGTGCAATTGGTCTACTAAAGAGACTGCTTACACCAGTCTTGTCTGTCCTATTCTGGAGTATTGCTGTGCGGTGTGGGACTGATGGGTGACATCGAAAAAGTACCAAGAAGGATAACTTGTTTTCTACCATAGCGAAGTAGGGGAGATAATGCCACAGACATGGTACGGGAATTGGAGTGGCAATCATTAAGACAAAGGCGTTCTTCGTGGCGACGGGATCTTTTCATGAAATTTCTATCACCAATTTTCTCCTCCGATTGCGAAGATATTCTGTTGACACCTACCTACATAGGCAGAAACGATCATCCGATAAAATAAGAGAAATCAGGGCTTGTAATGTCCCCACAGCAAATACCCTCTACCACGTACCAATTAATCATTTTCAATCATACCATCCACATTCATTCACTTCGGAAAAGTTATCTGATCTGATTTTCACTTAAGGTATGCGGCGATAGCTCGTCGACGCCAAAGTATTCTCTAGTGCATTTATTCTTTGAAATAACAGAGATGCATATATGCATTCTCCATGGTTGAGAGAGTGATAACTAGGACAGCTTCTGGAGTATCTGTTGAGGGATTGACGTGTTTCTGAGAGATACATATTCTGCTTTTCTTCTAGCTAAAGCGAGACAATTAACATTTATGCCGCTAGCGGTTTGTTTTGAAGAGAAAGAGATTGTAAAAGTAAAATAATTAAGGCGTGGAATCACCGGAGATCTGGACATTTAATGGAGATGGATTTAACACACGATTTCCTCCATAAATAAGGTTTGTGACTTTTTTGTTCTGGAGTGAATGAACGAATGAGTTTTTTCTGAATCATTTGTTGATCACGTTGGCCCTGCAATTAGTGGGGAAGTTTCAGCTGTGTCGAAGAGAGCCTGCAATCACTGAGTCTGTGTTAAACCGTCCAAAAAGGCTTCGTACACATCTGGAATTCGCAATCTTTCTAAAAGGAACAAATTGTCCAAACGATTGATTCTCGCGACTGACTGCAGTGTGTAACAGTAACAATGAATGTAAAGATCTCTTGCTGCAAGCCAGCCGCTGATTACCAAGACGAAGGACTCCACCAAAGATTCTATTTGGCTGATTCCTTTTATCCCCATACCACGTAATGAAATCTTACATTAAAAACTTTGCATAGATAAAGGAGAGAAAGAGAGAGAGCGAATGAAAATAGAGATAATACTAATGTAAGAGGTATGCGCTGCCTGCGATATGCAAGGTATAAGAGAATCGCTGACCAGAGAGTAGTGTTGACTGAGTAGGAACTGTGTAGCTGTAGCAGCAAGTTGTTGCTTGTCGCTAGACTGCGCTTGTCTGCAGTCTGCTCTGGTCGGGAATCTGGAGGCGGAGTATTATTGTATAAGGTAAAGAAGCAGCGTCGCGCGTATCTAGAAATGTATGTGAACTGTCATCCAAATGTTTTAAAAACGCCCTAATAATAATTTTTGTAATATAAAGTAATTTTTTTAAAGCATCCATTTCAATTTAAAGAATTTATCCAATCCATGATCATTCCTTTCACGAATCACAAATGTATAGGCCAGGATTGCGCGGAGCTGTACAAAAAAAAAAATAAAATAAAAAAAAAATAGGTAAGAGCCGTTTTTATTGAGGTAAGAATTTTAGCTTTTTTATTCAGAATGATCTGACAGGGTCATGATGCAGCACTGCTGTCGTCCAAAAATTTACCAGGTTACTGAATTTTTTTTTTTTTATTATGAGGTTTAAGAATTTTTCTGTTTCGTGCTTATATTAAATGAGAAAAGAATTTAGTGGGTACATTAAAAGTGAATGCATTTCTGTACGGAGATTATAAATGGGAACCAATTTTGTTCTGAGGTCACACAAAAATTAGAATCATTAACCTAATATTTATTTAAACACAAAAATTTTGTCGTGAGGTTACACTAAATTAGAATCACATTCATTATTCATATTCAAATTCATTTAATTATTTCGTGTGGGGAGGTTACACTTGGCGACATCCGGCCAGGATCGTATTTCTTTGTGAATTTCAGAGAAGTAGTCAGTATCTGCTCTTATTTACTTAAATGTAGTTTGCATCTGGCGCAACGCATTTACTAATTTGTCACTCTTTCTTTCACAGATCATCGGCAATTTATTGCTCTTTGTTGTAATTGTGTTTGTTCCATTTTTTTTGCTTTGTCGTTGTTTCATTTTTGTGCTTAATTTCGATTTGTTAAAAATGCCACGAAAAACTGTTAACAGTACATCGCGATGTGCAATGAGTGAGATAGCCGACTCGAATAATTTGACCGATAATACTTGCGACACTCAGTGTAATAATGATAATCCTCCATTTGCAGACAATCAGTGTGTACCGATCACTAACATTGATTTTGATCCTAATGATGAGCAAACTAATGCAATTATGTCCATAGTAAATGTAACAATTGATGACGCGGCACGTTCTGTTACAATGAGCGCTGCCCAGTTTAACACACCTGATTTGCAAAAGTTACACAGTGAAAAGATAATTATTTCTAACGAAGATGAACAATGTAGTCAAAATACGTCAGATCTATTTGATTCCGAGGTAGTGACCCACAGTGCACACCCAATTGGCAAACCTTTTCAAGAATTACAGAATGACCAAATGGTTACAGGAAACCTGACACATATAGATACACCATCTTACAACATAGAAAATAGAATCGCTAATTGTGGCTTGGATCAAATTATGGCAGTATTGCTACAGTCTAAGAAAGAACAAGACAACAATTTCAAACAACTTAATGAACAGAACAAACAACTTAATGAACAGAACAAACAACTTAATGAACAGAACAAACAACTTAATGAACAGAACAAACGACTTAGTGAACAGATTACAGCCGTTGCTGCGCAATGTCATGATACTAAAGAACAATTACTTGAGGAAATTAAGGCTTGTGCTAGGAACAGTAGTGAAGAAATTAGCCCTGTGGTTCAAGAATTAAGTAATACACATGCAGCCACAACTAAATTACTTAGAAACGAAATCAGTGCAGTCGCTAAACAATGTTCTGAAAACGCTACACAGTTACGCGACGAGTTTAAATTAATGTCAGCAGAATTTTCACGCACACTGGATGCAAAAGTAGACGCGAAATTTGACCAACAGAGCATCCAAATTGACGAACGTTTTAATCACCACCTACAAAACAGTGAAACGCGTTACCGTAAATTTATACAGGAACAGAATAAAGTAAAGCGACAAGTCATGGAAACAATTACTGCACAGAGACAGGAAGATAAGCGTAAATTGTTTACGAAAGCAAAAACATACGTAGATAACAATATTTCTACAGTATCAGACGAAATTAATACTATCAAACAGTTGAACACCGTATTACATGATGAAAACTCTGATCTTAAAACAAAAACAGACACACACACAGTAGGCTTTCGGACAGTGACCGACAGACTTGAACAATTAGAACTAATTCAGGATCCCGATGCCATCAAAGCAGACGTTAAAAAGTTGAACAAAACCACACGTAAAATACAAGAACAAATTAATGCCTGCGATACTAAAAACGATCATCAGGTAAAAGTACTGACTGAAAAATATGATGAATTGGCCAGTCGTATTGACGTTATCGAAAGTAATAATGACACCTAATGAGACGATACGTCACCAGTGTCGTTTAATCAAACACCCGAATTCCAAAATTAACAGCAGACTATTAGTGAGATAGGTTCGTCCAAAAATACATTACGTAGAAAATTGTCAACTTTACAGCAAGAAGTGACAGAAATGAAAAATGTTTCAGCCTTTAACACATTACAGCATACGCCACTTTGCGAACATTTGTCAGATTCACACAGCCAGTATAATTTAGGTAAATTACAAAGAGTACGTGAGTTAGATTCCGAACAGTCACAGACAAACAGATTCTCATACAATCCTGAACCTGTTCAGACGTACAGAGACGATAATTTTGATTATAAGCACTTTCTAACCGTGACAAAATTTAAGGTACTTAATAATGACAGAACACAGAGTCACGCTTTGGACTGGATACGACAATTTACTTTTGAATTTTCACCGCCATTGCCTGTAACACAGAAACTAAAATTCATTTGCATCGCGTAATAGACCTCAGGGGATTCATTACACTTCGATGAATATGTGCCGTAGCGTGCACAGGGCCCCGATCCGTAGTAGTGCTATTTCATCTTTAGTTTTCTGCACTGCTGCCTTTTCTTCTACTATCCTTTATATCTATCAAAACAGCTCTTCAGCTATTGGTCTATCTAGGATTAAGAATGAGTAAAGAAACCTGATACGACAAGTTTTACTGAAAGTGACAGTGTTCATTAGACGCTCCAGAAATGACAACCACAAGAACTTTAATACCAGACAAAAATTTAATCATCAATATGTGTAAAATTATCACCAACAGCAAACGCATTTTGGTAACAATAGAGGTTTTTCCCCACAACAGCAACAAAACCAGCCGGTTAGCATACCTAACCAACAATGTAATGTACAAGGTCAACCAAGCTTTAATGTTTCGCCGCGTACACGTATAGCGTCGGCTCCACCAAATAGTAACGCACAGCAACAAAGAAATAACTGTTGTTGTTGTTGTGGTCTTCAGTCCTGAGACTGGTTTGATGCAGCTCTCCATGCTACTCTATCCTGTGCAAGCTTCTTCATCTCCCAGTACCTACTGCAACCTACATCCTTCTGAATCTGCTTAGTGTATTGATCTCTTGGTCTCCCCCTACGATTTTTACCCTCCACGATGCCCTCCAATACTAAATTGGTGATCCCTTGATGCCTCAAAACATGTCCTACCAACCGATCCCTTCTTCTGGTCAAGTTGTGCCACAAACTCCTCTTCTTTCCAATCCTATTCAGTACCTCCTCATTAGTTATGTGATCTACCCATCTAATGTTCAGCATTCTTATGTAGCACCACATTTCGAAAGCTTCTATTCTCTTCTTGTACAAACTATTTACCGTCCATGTTTCACTTCCATACATGGCTACACTCCATACAAATACTTTCAGAAATGACTTCCTGACACTTAAATCTATACTCGATGTTAACAAATTTCTCTTCTTCAGAAACGCTTTCCTTGCCATTGCCAGTCTACATTTTATATCCTCTCTACTTCGACCATCATCGGTTATTTTGCTCCCCAAATAGCAAAACTCCTTTACTACTTTAAGTGTCTCATTTCCTAATCTAATACCCTCAACATCACCCGACTTAATTCGACTACATTCCATTATCCTCGTTTTGTTTTTGTTGATGTTCATCTTATATCCTCCCTTCAACACACCATCCATTCCGTTCAACTGCTCTTCCAAGTCCCTTGCTGTCTCTGACAGAATTACAATGTCACCGGCGAACCTCAAAGTTTTTACTTCTTCTCCATGAATTTTAATACCTACTCCGAATTTTTCTTTTGTTTCCTTTACTGCTTGTTCAATATACAGATTGAATAACATCGGTGAGAGACTACAACCCTGTCTCAGTCCTTTCTCGACCACTACTTCACTTTCATGCCCCTCGACTCTTATAACTGCCATCTGGTTTCTGTACAAATTGTAAATAGCCTTTCCCTCCCTGTATTTTACCCCTGCCACCTTTAGAATTTGAAAGAGAGTATTCCAGTCAACATTGTCAAAAGCTTTTTTCTAAGTCTACAAATGCTAGAATCGTAGGTTTGCCTTTCCTTAATCATTCTTCTAAGGTAAGTCGTAAGGTCAGTATTGCCTTACGTGTCCCAGTATTTCTACGGAATCCAAACTGATCTTCCCCGAGGCCGGCTTCTACTAGTTTTTCCATTCGTCTGTAAAGAATTCGTGTTAGGATTTTGCAGCTGTGGCTTATTAAACTTATTGTCCGGTAATTTTCACATCTGTCAACACCTGCTTTCTTTGGGATTGGAATTATTATATTCTTCTTGAAGTCTGAGGGTATTTCACCTGTTTCATACATCTTGCTAACCAGATAGTAGAGTTTTGTCAGGACTGGCTCTCCCAAGGCCGTCAGTAGTTCCAATGGAATGTTGTCTTCTCCGGGGGCCTTGTTTCGACTCAGGTCTTTCAGTGCTCTGTCAAACTCTTCACGCAGTATCGTATCTCCCATTTCATCTTCATCTACATCCTCTTCCATTTCCATAATATTGTCCTCAAGTACATCGCCCTTGTATAGACCCTCTATATACTCCTTCCACCTTTCTGCTTTCCCTTCTTTGCTTAGAACTGGGTTTCCATCTGAGCTCTTGATGTTCATACAAGTGGTTCTCTTATCTCCAAAGGTCTCTTTAATTTTCCTGTAGGCAGTATCTATCTTACCCCTAGTTAGATAAGCCTCTACATCCTTACATTTGTCCTCTAGCCATCCCTGCTTAGCCATTTTGCACAACCTGTCGATCTCATTTTTGAGACGTTTGTATTCCTTTTTGCCTGCTTCATTTACTGCATTTTTATATTTTCTCCTTTCATCAATTAAATTCAATATTTCTTCTGTTACCCAAGGATTTCTACTAGCCCTTGTCTTTTTACCTATTTGATCCTCTGCTGCCTTCACTACTTCATCCCTCAAAGCTACCCATTCCTCTTCTACTGTATTTCTTTCCCCCATTCCTGTCAATTGTTCCCTTATGCTCTCCCTGAAACTCTGTACAACCTCTGGTTCTTTCAGTTTATCCAGGTCCCATCTCCTTAAATTCCCACCTTTTTGCAGTTTCTTCAGTTTTAATCTACAGGTCATAACCAATAGATTGTGGTCAGAGTCCACATCTGCACCTGGAAATGTCTTACAATTTAAAACCTGGTTCCTAAATCTCTGTCTTATCATTATATAATCTATCTGATACCTTTTAGTATCTCCAGGGTTCTTCCATGTATACAACCTTCTATCATGATTCTTAAACCAAATGTTAGCTATGATTAAGTTGTGCTCTGTGCAAAATTCTACCAGGCGGCTTCCTCTTTCATTTCTTAGCCCCAATCCATATTCACCTACTACGTTTCCTACACTCGAATTCCAGTGACCCATGACTATTAAATTTTCGTCTCCCTTCACTATCTGAATAATTTCTTTTATTTCATCATACATTTCTTCAATTTCTTCGTCATCTGCAGAGCTAGTTGGCATATAAACTTGTACTACTGTAGTAGGTGTGGGCTTCGTATCTATCTTGGCCACAATAATGCGTTCACTATGCTGTTTGTAGTAGCTTACCCGCATTCCTATTTTCCTATTCATTATTAAACCTGCTCCTGCATTACCCCTATTTGACTTTGTGTTGATAACCCAGTAGTCACCTGACCAGAAGTCTTGTTCATCCTGCCACCGAACTTCACTAATTCCCACTATATCTAACTTTAACCTATCCATTTCCCTTTTTAAATATTCTAACCTACCTGCCCGATTTAGGGATCTGACATTCCACGCTCCGATCCGTAGAACGCCAGTTTTCTTTCTCCTGATAACGACATCCTCTTGAGTAGTCCCCGCCCGGAGATCCGAATGGGGGACTATTTTACCTCCGGAATATTTTACCCAAGAGGACGCCATCATCATTTAATCATACAGTAAAGCTGCATGCCCTCGGGAAAAATGACGGCCGTAGTTTCCCCTTGCTTTCAGCCGTTCGCAGTACCAGCACAGCAAGGCCGTTTTGGTTATTGTTACAAGGCCAGATCAGTCAATCATCCAGACTGTTGCCCTTGCAACTACTGAAAAGGCTGCTGCCCCTCTTCAGGAACCACACGTTTGTCTGGCCTCTCAACAGATACCCCTCCGTTGTGGTTGTACCTACGGTACGGCTATCTGTATCGCTGAGGCACGCAAGCCTCCCCACCAACGGCAAGGTCCATGGTTCATGGGGGGGGGGGGGGGGGGGGGGGAGAAATAACTACGTACAGAAAACACACCATTTCAACTCATATCGCAATGCACCGTATAGGAATGACTATCATGACAGACGTAAAAATTATGAGCACAATTTTCAGCGTACGTTTAATAGTCGGTCTTATCAGCAGCAAAATCATCCGCAACAACATATTATCATGAATGAACCAGACAGTAGATATCATCCCGAACGTAACACGTCAGGCAGAAATAACAGAACAGTACAAATAGTGGAAATGCCACAGCATCCTCCCGAAAATAATAGCATGTCAGATAGAATTTGACTAGATACAGTACAGGTTGCATCTTCCAGTAACGCAAGCAATGCTTTTGACACGCAGAATCTTGTTCACGAAAATGTTATTACTTTTGACGACATCCGAGACATTCTTTTGCAGGAAAGACCAGTTATTCAAAAAACCATTTCACACCCTGTCATTGAAGTCAAGATTGGATCAGCCAAATTTTCAGCAGTAATCGATTCTGGATCACCTATGTCAGTTATAAATGAGGAAACCTTCATCGAATGTAATAAAGAGAATACCTATCCTACATTACCATTAGGCAAAACTAAAGTAAAAGGAGCAGTATCTGGTAAAGGAGTAGATGTAAAATTACAGACACATTTATCATTTTGTATTGCAGGTCATACATTTCACTCAAATTTTTGAATTGTTCCCTTATTGGCGACAGACGTTATTTTAGGTACGAATTTTCTGGTACAACACGACGCAATTATTGACTTTCAAAACTCCTATTTAATGTTAAAGGATGAAAATGTACAACTGGCTTTAGAATTTCAGCACTCTTTAGCTGTAGAAGAACAAACAATTAATCGTACAGAGGTCATTTCCGTATCATGTAACATAGACTGTCATTCCACATTGTTCACAGATACGTACGTACACAACCATAATACTCCAGACGGAGCCGACTATGACGTTATACAGATGGTTTCTGATAAAGTTAAACAGAGGAGTGCAAATACAGACGACGAACGCACGCAACTACGCAAAATTCTTTTACAGCAAGCTCCAGTTTTTGACAACGTTCCTGGTACTATGTCCGGTTTTATGTATGAATTTCAAGTTAAACAGCACGACACATTTAAAGCCAAACATTATCCCATTCCGTAAATTCACAGAGAACAAGTTAAGAAAGAATTGCAAGCAATTCTTGACCAAGGAATTATTGAAACGGCAGTTAGTCCGTACATAAACCCGCTTCATATTGTTAAGAAAAAGGATGGTTCACTTCGCCTCGTACTTGATTCGCGTCACATCAATGACATTATTATTAATGAAACAGATCGCCCACAGACACTAGAAGAACTTCTACAGAAATTTCATGGTACTGCTATTTATTCCACATTAGATTTGAAATCGGGATTTTGGCAAATCTAGCTCCATCCGAACTGCAGAAAATACACGGCTTTTCTCTGTTTTGGTGACTGTTATCAATTTTGAAAAATTACCGTTCGGTTTAACTATGTCTTCAGCAGCATTTATTCGCGGTTTAAATACTGTACTTCCGACAGAATTAAAAGACAGAATCACAACGTACGTAGACGACATTGTTATTGCAGAAGCTAACTGGTCTGAACACAGTCTGATTCTTGAACAACTGTTACGAACTTTTCGTGCACAAGGAGTCACAGTTAATCTCAGTAAATCGCACATTGGCAAAACTTCTATAAAATTTCTTGGACATGTAATTACAGCAGAAGGCATTGCGCCTGACCCGGAAAAACTTCAAGCTTTGCGTGACATTACTGTTCCTACGACGAAAAAACAACTACGCAGCTTTTTGGGTTTAATTAACTTTTTTCGTAAATTTATTCATTACTCTGCTTTAAACACCTCTAGATTATGTCAATTGACAGGTAAAAACACTATTTGGTCCTGGGATAGGCAAGCACATTCTGAATTTGTGATCCTGAAACAAGCTTTCTTGGATGCACAACTTTTATCACATCCAGATCTTACTAGAAATTTTTCCGTTGCCACCGACAGTTCTAACAGCGCTTTAGGCGTACACAGTTTTCAGGAAACTGAAGAAGATGGTTGTACTGTAATTAAAAACATCGCCTTTGCGAGTCGCATTCTGTCACCTGCTGAACCCAATTATTCTGTTACAGAACTTGAAACATTATGTGTTGTTTGGGCATTTACGAGATTTCGGCATTTTCTTTATGGAAGACACACTACCGTTTACACAGATCATAGAGCTATACAGTTTTTACTTTCCGCTAAATTTACACACGACAGATTAATCAGATGGAAACTTTATTTACAGGAATTTAATTTTACAAGTGTTCACATTCCCGGTACACAAAATGTTGTAGCAGACGCACTATCCCGTTCTCTCAGCAACAATCAGCAAGACATCGCAACCAACTTCTGCAAAGCAAATTTCAGCGTCATGTACATTCAACAAGTTGCATTTGAAAATTTCATTTCGGCGTCATTACGAGGCATAGCATAAGAGCAGAGTAAAGACAACGTATGGAAATAAATTAAACACCTTTGGCCAGATAGGAATAATGTTACCATTAGAAACCACTACACTGTACGGAATAATATTCTGTTTCGCCGCTCTCACCCTGACAGCAACAATTGGTTATTATGTATTCCTGACGAGCTTGTTAACAAACTAATTTGGTATACTCATTTAAGTTACGCACATTACGGAGCCAGAAAATGTTTTCTTATACTGAGACAGAACTGTTATTTTGCCAACATGGAGAAACGTATTCGACGAGTTTTAGCGTCACGTAAAACCTGCCAGAAAGCTAAGTCAGATACAACTTCACATATTCCTCCGTTACATCCCATTGTACCTGTTAAATTGAGACACATGGCTGCTGTAGACATTTTTGGTCCGATTCCCAGAACTATTAGAGGTTTTTGCTACATCTTTGTCGCTGTTGAATTCACTTCAAAATGTGTTACCTTCTCTCCGTTACGCAAAGCTACTGCTAAAACTGTTTCGAAAGCATTTGTAAAATATTTTCTATTCCATGTAGGACATGTATTGACAGTAATTTCCGACAATGGATCACAATGTTACGAGCTAGAAACATTTCTCCGATCTATATATCCAGATACCATGCTTCTTCGAAGCCTTGTGAACGACTAATGAAAGAAATTGGTAAACTATGAATAATATACTGCCGTAAAAACATATTGATTGGGACACACACATACTCTCATTCTAAGATGTAATTAATTCCATACCAAATGAATCTACTATGCTATCTCCGACTGTTATACTGAAAAATGTTGAACCACCTAACAAAATTAAAGAATTAGTAACGTTTCCTACATCTCGTCGACTACGACACCATGAAATAATTGACATTGCGCTGAACAACATCAAACGTGCCGCAGAGCGCCGGAGAAGACAGCAAAAACAGGTTTGTACACGCCGTGACTTTCACATTGGACAGAAGATATTAGTACGCACACATTATTTATCTAACAGAAGAAAGAGTAGATGTAATAAATTTGAGCTTCTATACGCAGGTCCATATCGAATTCGCAGCTTTCCTCACTCCAATGTAGTACACGTCGAAACTCTGAGAACCAGAAAAAGTAAAGGCAATCACCATGCCTCCAATATTAAACCTTTTATTGAATGAACATACTTCATGATTTATCACACTGTAATGCTACTTTCTGATTTTTATATGACCAATGATGCAATTATATTTATGTGACTACTTACTGATGATTATCATATTTTTTCTTGCAAGTGCCCGGCAATGTTAGGTTAGCAGGTAGTTTTTCTAGTCGTTACACATCAGACCTTGCACATTTTCCATTCTTCATGTATGTATGATTGTTTTCCTGCTTTGTTTGTATGCACTATGAAAACTTTAAGATGTAACAACACCAGTTGACTTTGAAAATTTGCCTTATAATATCTCATCATCGTGACCATTTTACATTTTTTTTGCTACTAAATTATGATATTCTGTGTACATTTTTGCACCTGAACACTGTCTATGTTTTTGATATAATATGTTTTCTGTCATGCTATGCTGTATGCTCAATTTTATCACTAGAAACCAGTTTTTAATTAATGGGTATATGATTTAATTGCAAGACATTAATCATTGTTCATAATTTTCAGAAAGCAATAACGTGTAAAAGAAATAAATTAAACAAACCACAGTGGATTACTATGAAATGGGAATTTCACCTTCGGAATGAACGAAAGAAGTTGCAATACCTCGTCACGAAGAGTAAATGGATCAGAATTAACAAGCATTAACAAGAATATACTATACACATCGTATGATAGCGGTCTTAACTAATTTTTTTCTTTCAGAATACGAGGCGATTGATGCAGGCTGTCAGACAGAACTACACATCCTAGTTTTAGTGATGAAATATGCTAGAAATAAGAAACTCTATACTATGAATAGTTGTATGAAGTAAATGGTAATTTGAATAATGAATAATGAAGTGTCTTTTTCTCAGATGATAATGAATGATGATGAGTAATGATGAAGAATATGGTACTATAAATAATGAAGTTTTTCTTTGCAGGTGATGATAGTGATGAATTTCATATGGCTACTTAACGCACCACTTTTAAGTTTGAGTAGTGATGAAGAATATGGTACTATGAATAATGAAGTTTTTCTTTGCAGGTGATGATAGTGATGAATTTCATATGGCTACTTAACGCACCACTTTTAAGTTTTTCTTTGCAGATGAGAATAATGATGAAGTTTATATATTTACTGTTAGTTAAGAAATGCTATGTAGTTATTTAAGTATTTGTTGCAGTTCGTTTTGACAGTATGTCTTATGTCGCATGGTATAATGACTGAATGTTTTGGAAAGGACAGCTAGAGTACATACATGTTGAATACACGTTTCATTACCTGTTAATTCGAAGCTCAGTACATTTCAGCATAATAAGCGTTTCTTCTTTCAGCTTAATAGTCCATTTTGTATTTTTTCCAGGAGAAGCTACTCATGAAATTAATGTGCTATAAGCAGTTGGTCATTAAACCTGTTCTAATACTTGCATTTTTTACCCATCTGTGTGTGTCATTCATGAATGTGATCACATATACTGTACTTGTTTCATAACCTTGCTACAGCTGACTCATGATTATAAATGGGAACCAATTTTTTTCTGAGTTCACACAAAAATTAGAATCATTAACCAAATATTTATTTAAATACAAAAATTTTGTCGGGAGGTTACACTAAATGAGAATCACATTCATTATTCATATTTAAATTCATTTAATTATTTCGTGTGGGGAGGTTACACTAATAATCCTCCATTAGTCAAATTTTTCGCCTGTCATATCACGGATCAGCCGAGAACTGGGAGGGCCTTACTTTCCTGTATAGATTTATGTGTGAAAGTGAAGGGATCTTAACGGCAACAGATACACGTCTATACAGACAAAAAATTACACAGAGATAGCGGCTAGCTGCATTGATCATCTATTCTTAGATTAAAGAGACGTTAACTTATTATCCGAACATTAATATGTTAAAGGCACGCACAGAAAAAGTTAAGTGCTCATTTTTCCTGCGCACCTTTGGAGAGTGGAAAGGTAGAGAGATTGCTTGAAAGTGGTTCATTGAATCCTCTGCCAGGCACTTTATTGTGAATAGCAGAGTAATCACGCAGATGTAGATGTAGAGGTTCATAAATAGGGATTTGCAGGCTCAGATGGAAATCCAAACCCACTTACCAGTGATACAAAATTCAGTGTCAGGAAAACTGGATGCCGATGTCAAAAAACGTGGAATATGGAGCAGTCGAGGAAATTAATTTGATCCGATAAGTCTTGTAGTTCACGGTTCCCAACTTCTTTACGTCACGGAAGTGAAATTTGGTTGCGGTCCGGTGATGATGTGGGCAGCCGTACGGTGGTAATCCGTAGACCACACGGGTACTCTGCAAGGCCGCATTACTGCCTACGATTCTGTCAACGTTTTGGCTCATGAGGTCTATCTTGTGGTATTATGTTTGTCCGAAACGGAAATGCCGTGTTCACAGACAAAAGGTCTTCGGTTCAACGGCTCGCATCGTCTCAGGCTGGTCTTTTGAACACAAGGAATAACTGTCGCATCTCCTCTGGCCTCTACATTCACGTCTCAGTATTCTTTGCAGTGAAAGGTGCGTGATCCTTAGCTGTATGAACTTGTTACTAATTTGCAGGAAGACTGGTATCAGATTCCTTTGAAAATCACGCAGAGTTGATATTTATTCATTTCGAGGCGACGAGAAACTCTTTTGAACGCCAACGGCTTTCCCACACAGTACTAGACATAATAATGTGTTGTGTTTACGGTGTTTCTAAATTATTTCTACACCCTGTACTTGACAGGTGAGGCCTGCGCTGCCGTATGCAACGTCAATCGATAGCGCTACATCAGTAGCTGGAATATTTCGACAGGGGTTTGGGCGCCCTCGGTGTAATACACAATAACAAAAGAAGACGATTTTCTGGTGGTCTTAGTTCCACCAGCCCCAGACTGTATTATCGTCCATGTCGTATTCCATCAAGCACTCAGACTCACACACCTCCGTCAAGTGCTCCGGTACAACGCTTCATCCTCGAAATAAGAGACGGAATGTCAGTCAAGTACTCATAACCCATGATTTCTAGTAAATCTTTGGCCAGAAAATACACTTAAAACGTAATGAAATTCTTGTAGGCACGTTGTGTGTCTCCGGGTTTTTCATGTCCTAGTACAGCGCGCAAAAATAATTAAAACCGCATTAGTTTTCTTGTTTCCGTGATTAGCTAAACGGACGGTGTCCTCGCAAAGAAACTATTCGATATCAGAAGCATTCGCCAGAAGTATTTATTCACCAAAGTTATTAAACGTTGAGACCAGGAGAAACAGGTTGCGTAAGTCGGACATATCTGTAAGCAAGTCGCTGTAGCCATAAACTCCGAAAAATGAGCTATATTGACTTCCAATGCTTTAGCTGCTTCTGCACTCTTCTGTATATAGCTCGAGCTGGCAGCAGATCGTAAAAGCAATTAAGTACCCCCACACTACATTTTCGCACTTTGTGATTATAGTATTAGACATCAAGTAGCATAAAGGAAGAATGAGGCGGAATGGAGCTTGGGCTACAGCGGTGTTGAGTACTTGATGATGTGACTTTCACAGCCGAATATCAGGACAGATATTGGTTATAGACACATTCCCAGTACTTCACAGCTCATTATAGGTAGAGAGGTCTAACAGTCCTCATAGCAGCAAAAACAGTTCTTGAATTGTCGAATGTGAATGAAGTAAGAGTCCAGTGTTTAGAATATGACAGCTGTATATTGCAGATATTCCAGAACTCCATTTGACTACTAAAATCGCTTCACTAGAAAAATGTTTGGCAAAGTGCTTGGTTAATCTCAGACTAAAGATCTCAGTCATTCACTGGCAGATCAAGAATGTTCTGACTCCGTTCTTGTAAAACATTTTAAATACTCTTACCTGTTTTAATTCTTAACACGCGTTGGAAATATTTTTCTTTTTGTGTAGAAACTTCAGTCCTGTGATAATAGTACCCATACTTTCCATGGTTCTGCTGAATCCTTATTAGAGGTTTTGTGGAAGGATGTCATGTGAAAAAAAATATTGATGCTCCTCCAATTCTCTGTCTTTTATTTTCAAGCGTAAGGATCCTGCTTCATATACAGTGGTTTGGTAAAAGTAAAATACAAGATAATCCAGTACTTTCATGTATAATACTTCAACTATGTACTTTCCAGATGTTTGGTTGCCATAAACTTATAATCATTATTTTAAGGGCTATGAACTGATTCTGAGGCCGATAGAGAAATCTCAAATGTCAGGAACTTAAATTAGACATCAAGAAAAGTCAGAAGAATCTAACTTTCAACTATATAGGGGAATAGCTACATTCCTATTCTGATATAAAATGTGACATTAATCTCGTATTTGTTCACAAGGTTGAGGATTTGATGTACTGTACGTATCTGATGACTCCTAAAGTACAGTCACCCTATTTTCTCTATAGAGCACTGTTGCAGAGTTGTAAACAGACTGACCAGCATCTTTATGTGTATAACTCTAGATTTTTTAAAATTCTATTGTCCTTTGAAAGACTTATTGAGGTAAACAGTACTTACCTGGTTAAAACTGCTTTGAAAAGTTTGTGAAGAGAACGTGATACGTCCTCAGTTCAGAAGATGGAGCATCTGTCATAAGGAGAATATAACATTTCTCAAGGTATTCCAGAGGCTCACACTAATAAGGAATATGGTACTGTGCTAGCAGATGCGTCAATAGCGGAGTCATAGTGACGTGTTACTCAATGAGATTAGAAAATCTTTATGAAACAAAAAATAAAACATTCCAATGAGGTACTGCGTAATATATGTAACAACTAGCAGCCCGGTACAGGTCCGTGGTATTCGGCGAAAACTGCGTCGAGTTTCTAAACTGACCAAGTATATAATTTAAGAGTAATACAAATGTTGCCGTCCATCTGTGGTGTTAGAATGTATGAAAAGAAGTTAATGGGAAACGTTAGCTTTGAGTTGATCCGCAAGACGTTCTCGACTGCTGCAGTTGGTGATGAACTGCAGACTAAAGAAAGGATCGAATCCGGCACGAAATACAGTTTTTGACTGTGAAAAAGGCAGGTCTCGTATTATTTATTGTAGATGGTATATATTGAAGAGCCGAGACTTTATCACCACCACTCAATTGCGTGCTGATCCATTTTGAATGCAATATAGCTGCGAATCAACGTGGTATAAAGTCGGTGGCCCTTGGTACGTTTCCGGAAATATGACACATGTTTACACACAGATCACACAATTTACGTTAGTTACAGGTTGGTGGTTTTCGGGTGTAGAACTGGCGCCAGCTAGCGCCCCAAGTGTGTTCCATCGTGTTCATATCAGGTGGATTTGGTGCTCAAGAAATCCATTTGAAACGCTATTGCATTCCTCGAATCACGGTAGTATGATTCTAGCCTTGCCACAAGGATAATAACCATTCTGGAAGATGCCATTGACATCGGGGAAGGCAACATGAATGACGGAATACAGGTGATTCGCCACAGTGTTCTTGTAGACCATGGATGCCATTGTGTCTTCGATTCTATTATTAAATAATATACACCCAAAACAAATATTAGTTCTGGACAAAAATAAACTAAAAACCTAATGAACAAATAGAGAATAGATACACTTGACAGATCCGACGGCAGGCCTGGTGAAAGTGACCAACAGCAAAGCTTCCTCATCCAGCTGTGGCAAGCAGCTGCTCGCCATGGTGACAGGGTGCGTGATTCATCCGTGATTTATCTATCTAATGACACGTATCCTCTGATCCACATACTTGTTTCGATATTTCCACGCACACTGCACCTGCGGAGCCTTATGATCAATAATACCCGTAGAACGATATTTTCCGAAACACTTGTGCCAACACCACCGTTGTGCTCTGTTCTCATGTCCGCCAACCTGCTTTTCAGTCTGAGTAAAACTCAACGTTCTGTGTAGGGATCTGGAGGTGTAACAGTGTAGCGTGCTCATTGTTTCAACGACCTTCAACCATATTCATAGAGGCTCTCTATGCCGTTTCGGAGATGCTCGCTCCATTTCTATTTGTCAGTTATGTCAGTGAATTTCCCCATTTGCAGCCCGTGACCCCCAATAGTCTCTGGTCCCCTTATACAACCTGGTCTAGGACTGATAAGAGGAGAGTGAATACATAATATTTTTAACAGGAAGCCATGTCCGGAAACGTACCTCTTCCGTGCTACCGTCGCTTGACAACATGTTTGTTATGTAGATTTCCTACAGGGGATTTCTTACGTCGGATTGGCTTATGTTGTTTGACGTCTGTCCCAGCTCTCTCATCTGGTTCGAGGCCCATTCAGGTAATATGTGTGTGTGTGTGTGTGTGTGTGTGTGTGTGTGTGTGTGTGTGTGTGTGTGTGTGCGTGTGTGTGTGTCAGAGGTGATACCGTGTGTTACAGGTGGTATGGATGTATTTGTTGGTGATCCACAACATAGCAGACGGCGCTGGGAACAACACCCATTTCACGCGCAATTGCTGATGTAGTGTTTGGATGGTTCTCTTCAACATGGTGCACCATGGCGTCTTCCAGTTCGTGTGCGTGACGTCTCCTTGGAGCACCACAGTGATGTCTGCTGGTGATGAAGGTTCAAAAATGGTTCAAATGGCTCTGAGCACTATGGGACTCAACATCTTAGGTCATAAGTCCCCTAGAACTTAGAACTACTTAAACCTAACTAACCTAAGGACATCACACACACCCATGCCCGAGGCAGGATTCGAACCTGCGACCGTAGCAGTCCCGCGGTTCCGGACTGCAGCGCCAGAACCGCTAGACCACCGCGGCCGGCGATGATGAAGGTACTCCTTTCTTGAAGTCGTCACGTAATTGTGGTGAAAAGGGTAATCGATGGAGTCAGACGTTGTCGGTAGTAATCGTATTATAGGCGATGAACTGCTCTTTCATTACCGTGAGCTTCGCCGTACAGGAGAATCATGTCGGCCCACTCTGCAAATTTGTACTCACCCACGTTGTTCTAACACTAACAGACACGCGAATGAGGCTCAAACCGGTTTAGAGAGGTAGGACAGACGTCAAATGAGAGCAACCAGTCCGCCGTAAGCAGACCGTACGGTGAATATCTTGTTACAAACAAAACTAGTAGACACGTTTTTAAACGGCTAAAGTACGGAAACTGGACATTCCTATTGAATATCTTATATACTTACTCTCCTTTACAAGTCCTATGAATTTTAAGAGGAATTTCCGAACCCTGTATACTTTTCTTGCGGTATCGTGTGCCTGTAACGTCACTTGTGGCTATCCAGTCTGGCCGACAGCCGCAGTCATAACATTTGGGCTCATCGGTCTACATCAGGTCACTTGACCAAGGAACTTCAAGAATGCAAGAAGATCGAGTTGGAACATTTTGCGTCCTCTGATTGTTTACGGTCTGGGGTAAATGATGGAGTCAGTGCGTGATACATCATTGTTGTCTCATTTCACATTGTAGTGGTTAGTATGTTCTGAATCTGATACGTTGTTTCACGAACACAAATTTGCGCTAAAGGGCAAAAACGTCCGTCTTTTTCGATCGTTATTACACGCTACTGTCGTCGTACTATATAAACTGAATGAATTTTCATAACAGTCTGATGAACTTTAGTTGTGAGAGAAGTGGTAACGGAGATTTTGAAGTAAACTATCTTCTTTGTAATGTTCTGCGATAAATACAGAACCTCACGTCATCGTCACCTCTAACGAGCATTTGTGGGAATGTTAAGTTTGAACGGACCGTGAGGATGAACTTACTGTTCCCCTTCGTTTTTCGGGAAAATTTTGCCGGAACCGGTTTTGACTATTTCCCTCTATAGGCATCATTAAAACAGCCTGTACAATATGCACATTTATCACCGTCATTCAAGCGGTTCAGTTACACACCAGACACTTTTAAGGAAGTGTGGGGGTAGCGATGTGAATCTCTTCAGTATAATCTTACCCTCAGCGGCGTTCCAATGCTGATGCTGCTAAGATATGACCACGTTTTGACACAAAAGTATGAGATTCTCCAGACATCTCTATCGTGGTACGAGCTGCACACTATAATATTTTTCATTTGCGGGTATACCTCTAAACTCAATATCTTTGACACATATCCTTTAGTACTCGTATTATGAAGTAATAACTTTAGGATGTTCAGTTGTTGGCGCAGCACTTGGCTCCAGACTATCAGAGAAATTACCTGTCTGGAGTGTCTTTACAATTTATTCTATGAAGTGTTCTTTCGTTAGTAACTTAATAGCTTAGCATTTTTTATGGAGGGAAAAAGTATCAGTTGTTTATGCAGGGCGTAACATGTACAAGTGTAGATATTTCTGTTGCTGACTGACGACGATATAACGAACAACACTGCATCAATATTTACAACGGGTGTAGAGTAATAATCGTAGTCGTGTGCAGAATAATAATCATAGCCATTACAAGTCGGATGTTTTTAGGTTGGTGGTGCTTCCAGGACATGTGGCAAGAACAAGCCTTTAATGCTCATTTTCCTCTGGGTGTTGAAAAATGAATATGTGAATGCAAAACGGCTACCTTACGTCCACAGGCGTAGTTCACCTATTAGTGCGGTACGAGCTTGCCGGAAATGTAAGCTCGTAAAGTTCGTGACATGTTATTGAGAAGATTGTTCGACGCAGGAAAAAAAAGGACCAACACGTTGATGTGTATGCGTATTGTGGTATCACATGTACAAATGACCGCAATTAAACCCCTTACACCCCGAATGTCAGTTGGATTAGTGGAATTCCATAAAACCCGCCACTGGAACTGTTTGTGCTATTCATAACATACTTGCAAGCGTATTGTGGTATCACATGTACAAATGACCGCAATTAAACCCCTTACACCCCGAATGTCAGTTGGATTAGTGGAATTCCATAAAACCCGCCACTGGAACTGTTTGTGCTATTCATAACATACTTGCAAGCGATACCACCAGACTACCAGAGATATATGAGCACATTTCGTTACCTCTGCCTGTCCAAGATGCTACTCATAGTTCATTCAACTGCTTTTGAGTCAAATTCAAGTGAAGCTAGTACTGTAACAGGGTAGACGACCTCAACTGGGAATATTTGGTACTGTTTCTCCTGTTTCGATATTTGGCTTGTCACCAAGTGAAGTTTCCCAAAATCTTTGCTTGAAAATTGTAAAAAACGGCAAATTTTTAATCTATTTGTGGGAGAAATTATTCCAGAAAAAATTTGAAGACTACTTGAGTGCTTGAGACTGCGTTTACGTCCTTGAAAGATTAAAGTTCGCTTGAGATTTTAAGTATGCTTTAGAACTGAAGAATCAGAATAACGTAATAGAAGGCTACATTAGGCTCCTAGAATGACTTTGTGTAGTCAGACAAATAACTGAATGAGCGAAGAATTTCACAACTTGCTTAACGTGTTTCGAAAATACTAACAGTGTTGTCAGAATACAGAAATTCAAACTGTGATCGGTTTGTTGTGAGGTATGTAACATTTATACCTTGTTACACAACATAATTAGTGGTCGTAGGGAGGTTAACAACTTGGAAAACACCTTTCGTTCTCAAAAGAGGACTATTTTCTCTGAAGGACTCCAACGTACGATTCACAGAATCTGTAATTAACAGAGACCTGAAAGGCAATTTCTTATTCAGCACCTGTTCGTTGTACATTAAGGAAAGCTATGAATTTTAATATGGGAAAATTAGCAAGTTATTACTTCTACTGCACAATGCTTCCGATATCGACGTCTAAAATTCATGAAGAGTTACGTAATGTTAGTAGCAGTTAACTATTTTGCCAACATTCCGGATTATTTCCTTGGCCGAATGCTCAGATAAAAAGGAGTGAACCACCTCGAAAAGTGATCGTTAAACTGTAACAAGTACAGAACAAAAGTGTATTGTAATACTGCCTACAGGGAACACCTTCAGCGCGTTACGTAAGATTTCTTGCTACGATTGTTCGTTGTAGTAGAGTGAAATACTGTTGCTGCAGGTGTAGGAGCGTAGTGTTCCATTAATTAAATAAATGCGTTCAACAACAGCTGTAATTAGACATCTGCGCGGGTGCAGATATCCGCAGTATTATTGACTTTGCGAATAAATAGCAGCGCAGATGCGGAAATCCGCTTGTTTATCTACAGATATTCACAATAATACTTACGTCGCTGTTATAAAGTTTTCCGTCCAATTTTTCATTAAAAGAGAACGGTAAGTGTCATTACAATAATAATTATTATTATTGAAGTCACTAGCGCAACCTATTCAGTACTGCTTGGTGGCCCGTTAGGATAAATTGGAAATATTGTGGAGAGCGTAGATGTGTTGTTGACACCTGATATGGCTGAAGATGGCTGCTTGCATCACTGCTGGAGCTGCCTTGTATCTGCCTAATTCCTGTTTCTTGCACCTTGTCAGATGTAATTTGCGTAACTACCGAGAACTGACACAATGTGATATGGTTCAAATGGCTCTGAGCACCATGGGACTTAACTTCTAAGGTCATTAGTCCCCTAGAACTTAGAACTACTTAAACCTAACTAACCTAAGAACAGCACACACATCCATGCCCGAGGCAGGATTCGAACCTGCGACCGTAGCGGTCGCGCGGTTCCAGACTGTAGCGCCTAGAACCGCTCGGCCACCCTGGCCGGCCAATGTGATATGAAGGCCGTCGTAAAACACTCGATTCATTGGAACTTTCGTTTCATTATCTGAAGCCTGTTTGCGTGTCACATAGGAAATAGACTAACTTCTGTATAAAATAAGAGATGCCATCAATATTTCGCTTAAAAATAATGCTGTGCTTATACCTCTCAGAAGTATAGCATATTAACACAACTATACACAATAGCGAATTACCACATTTTTAATAAATGAACTACAATGAAATATTATAACAACCTGCTTAATAGCTTTTTTGTCCGTCTTTCGAACGAAATGCATCACTGAGTTTGCCTATCAGGGATCTGACAGTTTGGTTCGTTGGTTTGTGGGATTGAAAGGACCAGACTGCTACGGCCATCGGTCCCTTTTTCCAAAAACTCCAAACAACCACAAAGAATAAGAACGAACAATGGAGATGACAAGAGACGACACAGGACCAGAAACACTCAGACAGAGACCAGACAAAAGGAATTAAAATCACACAGAGTGTGACAGTGGTTGGCCGACCACAGAGACAAAAAAGGAAAAGCCAACCACCTAGAAACACACTAAAAAGCCCAGTCTAAAATCGTAGGGCAAAGGCCAGTCTCAACACAAAAAAACGACAAACACTTATATCAAGTAATAAAAACCCTAATAAAAGCCCCCTGCCCAAATCAAACGCGAAACTAAGCCTGCCATGGCAGTGTCATCTGTTAAAAGGGCAGGGAGCGTATCAGGTAGCGCATACATCTGCCTCAGCACAGTTAAAAGGGGACAGGCCAACAAAATCTGGACCACCGTCCAAGTCGATCCGCAGCGACATAGAGGCGGGTCATCACGGCGCAGTAAATAGTTGTGCGTTATTCAGGTGTGGCCAATGCCGAGCCGACAAAGGACGCCACACATTCGTCGTCTCCTTGATAGCACGGAGTTTGTTTGGAGTAGTCGGGTTGCGCCATTCAGTGTCCCAAATCACGAAAACTTTGCAGCGGAGGACTGCTCGCAAATCGGTCTGCGGGAGGCCAATGTCCAGATATGGTTTACTGGTGGCCTGTTTGGCCAGGCGGTCAATATGTTCATTTCCCGGCATCCCAATATAGCCTGGTGTCCAAATAGAGGTCACTGTGCGTCCACTCCTGTAGAGGGCATAAAGAGACCCCTGGATTAACAATGCCAAAGGATGCCGAGGGAAGCACTGGTCGAGGCTTATAGGCTGCTTAAAGAGTCACTACAAATGACGTAGGACTCACCGGAGCAGGAGCGGATATGTTCAAGAGCGCGATAGATGGCAACCAGCTCTGCAGTGAATACGCTGCAGCCAACCAGCAAGGAGCGTTGTTCGGTATGGTCAACGTGAGCGTAAGCAAAGCCAACAAGACCGTCGACCAGTGAACCATCAGTGTAGATGATGTCTCAGCCTTCAAACTCGTCCAGAACAGAGAGAAAATTCCGCCGGAGGATCTCAGGTGGGACTGAGCCATCTGACAGTTTGTTGGTGGGTACGTGGAGGTATGTGGCATTAGATGTTTACACACAGGTCATGTCATTGGTGTAAATAACGAGCCGCTGACTTGCGTGCGCTGTGATGGCACCCAACGGTAAACCCATAGGGGTCTATAGGATTTGCATCAGGCGACTGAGGTCGCCGAGACATCAACGTGAGTTCAGTACGCTCCTCAGGCCACTGTAGCACGGTTCTGGCTACGAGAAAAAGATAACTACACTACCCAAAGATTGACGTCAGGGAAGACATCTGGCACGAAGAGATGCAGGTGGTTGGCAGCTACCAGCAGGGCTACAGTTACTTCCATAGGTCCCATGTGAACTCACGAGAATGTCTCCCACAGCATAATACTCCGCCTATCAGCCTGCTTCAGCATTACGATGTCCATTGACCATAACTATCATACTCGGCAGTCATTTTTTTCTAGGTGAGTTTCATCCTGTTCTTTACTCTAATCAGTCATTGAAAACTAATTTTTTTCTTTAACACATCATATTTACAGTCATATTCAATAAACAGTTACTCACCTTCCAGTGCAAGGAAAGAAATAATGGTAAAGCACGCCCAGTTGGTCCTTGTCGAGAAAGCATAACGCCACCTTACCGTACCCTGAAATACCTTCATGAATGCGAAGGTTAGCAGGACATCAATCGTTACGACGAGTCAGCGTAGCGATTGCACTATTATAACTGTTCTTATGGGACTCTAGTTGTTGTGGTCCTCAGTCCTGAGACTGGTTTGATGCAGCTCTCCATGTTACTCTACCCTGTGCAAGTTTCTTCATCTCCCAGTACTTACTGCAACCTACATCCTTCTGAATCAGCTTAGTGTAGTCATCTCTTGGTCTCCCTCTATGATCTTTATCCTCCACGCTGCCCTCCAATGCTAAATTTGTATTCCCTTGATGCCTCAAAACATGTCCCACCAACCGATCCCTTCTTTTTGTCAAGTTGTGCAACAAACTCCTCTTCTCCCCAATTTTATTCAACACCTCCTCATTAGTTACGTGATCTACCCATCTAATCTTCAGAATTCTTCTGTAGCACCACGTTTTGAAAGCTTCTATTCTCTTCTTGTACAAACTATTTATCGTCCATCTTTCACTTCCATACATGGCTACATTCCATACAAATACTTTGAGAAACGACCTCCTGAGACTTAAATCTATACTCGATGTTAGCAAATTTCTCTTCTTCAGAAATGCTTTCCTTGCCATTGCCAGTCTACATTTTATAACCTCCATACTTCGACCGTCATCAGTTACTTTGCTCCCCAAATAGCAATACTCCTTTACTGCTTTAAGTGTCAGATTTCCTAATCTAATTCCCTCAGCATCACCCTACTTAATGTGACTAAATTCCATTATCATCGTTTTGCTTTTGTTGATATTCATCTTATATCCTCCTTTCAAGACAATGTCCATTCCGTTCAACTGCTGTTCCAAGTCCTTTGCTGTCTCTGACAGAATTACAATGTCATCGGCGAACCTCAAAGTTTTTATTTCTTCTCCATGAATTTTAATACCTACTCCGAATTTTTCTTTTGTTTCCTTTACTACTTGCTCAATATACAGATTGAATAACATCGGGGAGAGGCTACAACCGTGTCTCACTCCCTTCCCAATCACTGCTTCCCTTTCATGCCCCTCGACTCTTATAACTGCCGTCTGGTTTCTGTACAAATTGTAAATAGCCTTTCCCTCCCTGTATTTTACCCCTGCAACCTTCAGAATTTGAAAGAGAGTATTCCAGTTAACATTGTCAAAAGCTTTTTCTAAGTCTACAAATGCTAGAAACGTAGGTTTGCCTTTTCTTAATCTTTCTTCTAAGTTAAATCGTAAGGTTAGTATTGCCTCACGTGTTCCAACATTTCTACGGAATCCAAACAAATCTTCCCCGAGGTCTGCTTCTACCAGTTTTTCCATTCGTCTGTAAAGAATTCGCGTTAGTATTTTGCAGCTGTGACTTATTAAACTGATAGTTCGGTAATTTTCACATCTGTCAACACCTGCTTTCTTTGGGATTGCAGTTATTATATTCTTCTTGATGTCTGACGGTATATCGCCTGTCTCATACATCTTCCTCACCAGATGGTAGAGTTTTGTCATGACTGGCTCTCCCAAGGTGGTCAGTAGTTCTAATGGAATGTTGTCTACTCCCGGGGCCTTGTTTTGACTCAGGTCTTTCAGTGCTCTGTCAATCTCTTCACACAGTATCTTATCTCCCATTTCGTCTTCATCCACATCCTCTTCCATTTCCATAAAATTGTCCTCAAGTACATCGCCCTTGTATAAACCATCTATATACTCCTTCCACCTTTCTGCCTTCCCTTCTTTGCTTATAACTGGGTTTCCATCTGAGCTCTTGATATTCATACAAGTGGTTCTCTTCCCTCCAAAGGTCTCTTTAATTTTCCTGTAGGCAGTATCTACCTTATCCTTAGTGAGATAAGCCTCTACATCCTTACAATTGTCCTCTACCCATCACTGCTTAGCCATTTTGCACTTCCTGTCGATCTCATTTTTGAGACGTTTGTATTCCTTTTTGCCTGCTTCATTTACTGCATTTTTATATTTTCTCATTTAATCAATTAAATTCAATATTTCTTCTGTTACCCAAGGAATTCTATTAGCCCTCGTCTTTTTACCTACTTGGTCGTCTGCTGCCTTCACTACTTCATCCCTCAGAGCTACCCATTCTTCTTCTACTGTATTTCTTTCCCCCATTCCTGTCAATTGTTCCCTTATGCTCTCCCTGAATCTCTCTACAACCTCTGGTTTAGTCAGTTTGTCCAGGTCCCATCTCCTTACATTAGCACTTTTTGTAGTTTCTTCAGTTTTAATCTACACCAATAGATTGTGGTCAGAGTCCAAATCTGCCCCTGGAAATGTCTTACAATTTAAAACCTGGTTCCTAAATCTCTGTCTTACCATTATATAATCTATCTGATAGCTTTTAGTATCTCCAGGAATCTTCCATGTATACAACCTTCTTTTATGATTCTTGAACCAAGTGTTAGCTATGATTAAGTTATGCTCTGTGCAAAATTCTACAAGGCGGCTTCCTCATTCATTTCTTCCCCCCAATCCATATTCACCTACTACGTTTCCTTCTCTCCCTTTTCCGACTCTCGAATTCCAGTCACCCTTGACTATTAAATTTTCGTCTCCCTTCACTACCTGAATAATTTCTTTTATCTCATCATACATTTCATCAATTTCTTCATCATCTGCAGAGCTAGTTGGCATATAAACTTGTACTACTGTAGTAGACATGGGCTTTGTGTCTATCTTGGCCACAATGATGCGTTCACTATGCTGTTTGTAGGAGCTTACCCGCACTCCTATTTTTTATTCATTATTAAACCTACTCCTCCATTACCCATATTTGATTTTGTATTTATAACCCTGTATTCACCTGACCAAAAGTCTTGTTCCTCCTGCCACCGAACTTCAGTAATTTCCAGTATATCTAACTTTAACCTATCCATTTCCCTTTTTAAATTTTCTAACCTACCTGCCCGATGAAGGGATCTGACATTCCACGCTCCGATCCTTAGAACGCCAGTTTCCTTTCTCCTGAGTAGTCCCCGCCCATAGATCCGAATCAGGGACTATTTTACCTCTGGAATATTTGACCCAAGAGGACGCCATCATCATTTAATCATACAGTAAAGCTGCATGCTCTCGGGAAAAATTACGGCTGTAGTTTCCCCTTGCTTTCAGTCGTTCGCAGTACCAGCACAGCTAGGCCGTTTTGGTTAATGTTACAAGGCCAGTCAGTCAATCATCCAGACTGTTGTCCCTGCAACTACTGAAAAGGCTGCTGCCCCTCTTCAGGAACCACACGTTTGTCTGGCCTCTCAACAGATACCCCTCCATTGTGGTTGGACCTACGGTACGGCCACCTGTATCGCTGAGGCACGCAAGCCTCCCCACCAACGGCAAGGTCCATGGTTCATGGGGCGGGAGCGGGGGGGGGGGGGGACTCTAGTAATAAAGGCTAATAACTCGGTATTTGAGTATTTCTGTACCTCATGAATACAATACCTGCAAAATCCTGACACTTATCAAGGGAGGCCCTCAGCCGAGGATGCAAAGCCGATAGCCCCTTCTAATACCAGGTAATCAAAGGGAGATTCGACTACACATGGGGCCAGTAAAGTACAGGGCTATTACAAATGTTTGAAGCGAATTCATAAATTCACTGTAGCTCCATTCATTGACATATGGTCACGACACACTACAGATACGTAGAAAAACTCATAAAGTTTTGTTCGGCTGAAGCCGCACTTCAGGTTTCTGCCGCCAGAGCGCTCGAGAGCGCAGTGAGACAAAATGGCGACAGGTGCCGAGAAAGCGTATGTCGTGCTTGAAATGCACTCACATCAGTCAGTCATAACAGTGCAACGACACTTCAGGACGAAGTTAAACAAAGATCCAACAACTGCTAACTACATTCGGCGATGGTATGCGAAGTTTAAAGCTTCTGGATGCCTCTGCGAGGGGAAATCAATGGGTCGGCCTGCAGTGAGCGAAGAAATGGTTGAACGCGTGCGGGCAAGTTTGACGCGTAGCCCGCGGAAGTCGACGAATAAAGCAAGCAGGGAGCTAAACGTACCACAGCCGGCGGTTTGGAAAATCTTACGGAAAAGGCTAAAGCAGAAGCCTTTCGGTTTACAATTGCTACAAGCCCTGACACCCGATGACAAAGTCAGACGCTCTGAATTTTCGGCGCGGTTGCAACAGCTCATGGAAGAGGATGCGTTCAGTGCGAAACTTGTTTTCAGTGATGAAGCAACATTTTTTCTTAATGGTGAAGTGAACAATGTGCGAATCTGGGCGGTAGAGAACCCTCACGCATTCGTCCAGCAAATTCGCAATTCACCAAAAGTTAACGTGTTTTGTGCAGTCTCACGGTTTAAAGTTTACAGCCCCTTTTTCTTCTGCGAAAAAAAAACGTTACAGGACACGTGTATCTGGACATGCTGGAAAATTGGCTCATGCCACAACTGGAGACCGACAGCGCCGACTTCATCTTTCAACAGGATGGTGCTCCACCGCACTTCCATCTTTATGTTAGGCATTTTTTAAACAGGAGTTTGGAAAACCGATGGATCGGTGGTGGCGGAGATCATGATCAGCAATTCATGTCATGGCCTCCACGCTCTCCCGACTTAACCCCATGCGATTTCTTTCTGTGGGGTTATGTGAAAGATTCAGTGTTTAAACCTCCTCTACCAAGAAACGTGCCAGAACTGCGAGCTCGCATCAACGATGCTTTCGAACTCATTGATGGGGACATGCTGCGCCGAGTGTGGGAGGAACTTGACTATCGGCTTCATGTCCGCCGAATCACTGAAGGGGCACATATCAAACATTTGTGAATACCTAAAACAACTTTTTGAGTTTTTGTGTGTGTGTGCAAAGCATTGTGAAAATATCTCAAATAATGAAGTTATTGTAGAGCTGTGAAATCGCTTCAATCATTTGTAATAACCCTGTAGATTCATTTCAACATCACTTTCGTGCCAGAGTACATGATGTGATGCAAGCATCAGAACTGAGGGGATTTTTGCCAATAGTTGGAAAATTTATCCGAGCAGCATTTATTCTTAAGATCTGTGATGAACGCGTACAGACAAATGTGCGGTCGTGCGGTAGCGTTCTCGCTTCCCACGCCCGGGTTCGATTCCCGGCGGGGTCAGGGATTTTCTCTGCCTCGTGATGGCTGGGTGTTGTGTGATGTCCTTAGGGTAGTTAGGTTTAAGTAGTTCTAAGTTCTAGGGGACTGATGACCATAGCTGTTAAGTCCCATAGTGCTCAGAGCCATTTGAACCATTTTTGAACAAATGTGCGCCGAAGGAGTGAAAATAGTATCCTTACTGATGCTTTTGTGGTAGCTTTGACGGATGTGTCGGCAATTACATCCACTAACAAGAAGGGTTTGCTAATTAAAATAGTGAGGGCAAATTGGGGAAGGTTATCCTTATTTCTCATATGAGGCTGTATGAGACATGTCTAAGGATTTCATAAATAAAACCTGTGACAAATCAGGGCATTTAATAAAAAACTGCACCTTGAGAAAAAAAATTTTTACAGTAGAAACAGCTCATGTGTGTTGAGAATCAGTGGCTCTAAAACCAGTGAGGTGCGGAAGTTGCAAATTATTAGGACATAGAGGTCCATGTAAGAAAGCGAAACCAGTTGTCTGTTTCACGTGTCATAGGCCTGGCCACATGGATAGAAGAGTAATCAGGACGCAAGGTATTCTTTGAAAAATAAGAAGCAGGGAAACGAAAGGAAAGATATTTAAAATCGACTGTGAAAGTAAAAATGAGTTTGCGGAACTCAACTGCCCAGAGAGTACAGGAAGTGAGTTGTAATTGCTTATAGATAATAGAGCACAGATCAGCTTCTTCAACATGATGTATCTGAGAAGCCAAGGCAGGAATGGACCAGAAGAAAGTGTAAAGGTTAAAGGTATTAGAAGACTGGTCATATACGGGGTGGTCCATTGATAGTGACCGGGCCAAATAACTCACGAAATAAGCATCAAACGAAAAAACTACAAAGAACGAAACTCGTCTAGCTTGAAGTGGGAAACCAGAAGGGGCTATGGTTGGCCCGCTAGATGTCGCTGCCATAGGTCAAACGGATATCAACTGCGTATCTTTAAATAGGAACCCCGATTTTTTATTACATATTCGTGTAGTACGTAAAGAAATACGAATGTTTTAGTTGGACCACTTTTTTCGCTTTGTGATAGATGGCGCTGTAATAGTCACAAATGTGTAAGTACGTGGTATCACGTAACATTCCGCCAGTGCGGACGGTATTTGCTTCGTGATACATTACCTGTGTTACAATTGACCGTTGCGGAAAAGGTCGATATCGTATTGATGTATTGCTATTGTGATCAAAATGCCCAACGGGCGTGTGCTATGTATGCTGCTCGGTATCCTGGACGACATCATCCAAGTTTCCGGGCCGTTCGCAGGATAGTTACGTTACTTAAGGAAACAGGAAGTGTTCAGCCACATGTGAAACGTCAACCACGACCTGCAACAAATGATGATGCCCAAGTAGGTGTTTTAACTGCTGTCGCGGCTAAACTGCACATCAGTAACAGACAAATTGCGCGAGAATCGGGAATCTAAAAAATTTCGGTGTTGAGAATGCTACATCAACATCGATTGCACCCGTACCATATTTATATGCACCAGGAATTGCATAGCGACGACTTTGAACGTCGTGTACAGTTCTGCCACTGGGCTCCAGAGAACTTACGGGACGATGACAGATTTTTTGCACGCGTTCTATGTAGCGACGAAGCGTCATTCACCAACCGGCATAATATGTACTATTGGGCAACGGTAAATCCACGATGGCTGCGACAAGTGGAACATTAGCGAACTTGGCGGGTTAATGTATGGTGCGACATTATGGGAGGAAGGATAATTGGACCCCATTTTGTCGATGGCAATCAAAATGGTGCAATGTATGCTGATTTCCTGCGTAATGTTCTACCGATATTACTAGAAGATGTTTCACTGCATTACAGAATGGCGATGTACTTGCAACATGATGGATGTTCGCCACATAGTTCGCGTGTGGTTGAAGCGGTATTGAATACCATATTTCATGACAGGTGGATTGGTCCACGAAGCACCATACCATGGCCCGCACGTTCACCGGTTCTGACGTCGCTAGATTTCTTTCTTTGGGGAAAGTTGAAGGATATTTGCTATCGTGATCCACCGATAACGCCTGACAACATGCGTCAGCGCATTTTCAATGCACGTGCGAACATTACAGAAGGCGAACTACTCGCTGTTGGGAGGAATGTCGTTACACGTATTGCCAAATGCATTGAGGTTGAAGGACACCATTTTGAGCATTTATTGCGTTAATGTGGTATTTACAGGTAATCACACTGTAACAGCATGCGTTCTCAGAAATGATAAGCTCACAAAGGTACATGTGTCACATTGGAACAACCGAAAAAAATTTTCAAACATACCTACGTTCTGAATTTTTATTTAAGGGACCTACCTGTTACCAACTGTCCGTCTAAAATTGAGAGACATATGTTTGTGACTATTAAAGCGTCATCTATCACAAAGCGAAAATCGTGGTCCAACTAAAACATTCATATTTCTTAACGTACTACCCGAATATGTAATAAAAAAAATGGGGGCTCCTATTTAATGAAACGCAGTTGATATCCGTTTGACCTATGGCAGCGCCATCTAGCGGGTCAACCATAGCGCCATCTGGTTTCCCCATTCAAGCTAGATAAGTTTTTTTCTTTGTAGTTTTTTTCGTTTGACCCTTATTTCGTGAGATATTTGGCCCGGTCACTATCAATGGACCACCGTGTATGTGACGGCTATTTCAGATATGTAATAGGTCGGGATTTAAGAATAAAACATAGGTTTCATCGGGTAGAAATTGAACTGGATATTGCCTAGGCAGGTTAAATTTGTAGAAACTTTTGTACGAAGCGTGGCATAGTAATTGATTACGCCAAGGGAACCCCGTGAGCCCGGGGGTAGGACAATTAAATTGTGAACGGGGATACAAGCACAAGGTGCAAGCACACGAGGCAGGGGCTTTGGCAGCCACAAGCAAATTTTGAGACTGCAAAAGGTGCCCAAGTAGAGCTCACAGTTCTCTTGAGTTGCTCAGAACAGCCAATAACCACAGTAAGCCGAAGAAATGGCGAAGTAAAATAGTTATCATTGTAACAGACCTGTCACCAATGGGAAACAAGCTACAGAGCCTAAGACGGACCGGGTGGCAAAAATAAAGTTACGTCCTTGTGATGAGACGATTCTGAGGATAAAAGTTGAAGATATTAGCCTAAGAAAATGCATTATTAAGAAGCAAGAGTTGTAGTAAGACGTGTACCTACCAGAGACGTTGGTGATTGTACGAAAAAGCCCTCGTTTGACTAGAGTGCTAAATACATGAGAGGAAGCAATTTCTATTGAGATGCCTCGCATTCGGGTGGAAGTCGTTCTGCCACTCACCGCAAATACAAAGTAGACTGTCCGCAAGGGAGACAAGGTATCGGTTTTAATTTCCTTTGCCCACTTTGTGGTTCTTTAGTGCATGCAGGAGCAAAGAACAGATGCAGTTTGTGGACAGAGAATTCAGATACTATTTTAGTCTGTGTCTAATACCAAATAGTAAAAGTAATACATAGTTTTGCTAGCAGTAGTTCCAACATCAGTTGCTAACAGTAGATATGAATGTTGAAATATGTATACATAGATACAAAGGTTTACTATTTAGTCAGCCTTCAATACAAAGACTATTCCATAGATGACAAGCCCTGACGGCTATGACAGCCCGTAAATGTTGCTAAATGGCAAATACACAAAATGGGCTCGATGCATCGGTGTTTGAAGTGAATTAGACGTGTTGCTGGAGTTCAGAGGGGGAATGCTTGCATGTCATTGGACGCGGTGTAAACGTTCGTGGCGTTCGTGGCAGCCGCAGTGACGGCTGTAGGAAACGCGACGGCATCACTAAAGGCGCGTGTATTTTAATGTGTGGGCGACAGGATGACAGTCGATGCCGCAGTACCAATGGAAAAGAAGAATCAGTTTATTAAAGAAAAAAAAACGTAATAGGGATGTGTTCTGTGTGTAATGATATCTTGCATTTGCCACAGATAAATTGACGACCACTACACAGCTACAATTCGGCATCAAATAAAATTGATATGCGAAACAGAGGCATGAGTAATTTGCTCTCGCCCTTACAGAATGCCAGAAGCACAAAAAGAAATCTTACAACAGGAAATAAATGAGATGCTGAACGACAATATACTAATACCGTCTGTTAGTCATGATTCTCAAACACGAAGATGAATCTGGTAAAAAAATTGGTGGCATCTAATGACAGAAAACTAAATGACATTATAGTTAACACTGTCTTCGCAAGCCCCGCGTATCGATGAAATTTTTGACGGATTGCTCAAGTCAAAATATTTTTCAACGCTTGATTTGGATAAGGATAATTCCTAGTTGTTGTAGGATAAGAAGGACTGGCACTGCCAATGGGACTTCATTTTGCACTCCCTAAATTCCTGAAATTGAAGAATTCAGTTCTAATTGGTTTACAGGGTAAAGAATGTTATGTACTAATCCAAACGACTTAGTAATTTTTCTTCCATCCACGGAAGAACACAGTGACCGTTCGGGCGAGGTTTATGAAAGGTTAAGCCAACACAATTTCCTGTTTCAGATGGATGAATGTGAATTTTTAAGGAAAGAGGTCACATAACTTTAGCACATCTTAACCGACCAGACCAAAAGAAGCTAAGGGCAGTGGCGGAATAGCCCCAGCTCAGTACAAGAAAAAAGCATTAAAAAGATTTCTCTAGTTAATCGGGTATTATATACCCTTTCTTCAATGAGTTTAGTGAAGTGGAAAAACAACTAAATGAGTCTCCAAAACAATTGTATGAATGGGTTGCTAAGAAGAAGTACTTCCAGTGCTAAGAGAGACGCTACTAATACACGTTGTAAGTAGGCTGTTTAGGTTTTTATGTTGGTAACGTCACGTAGCGCTCTGTATGAAAATCACTGACTGTGCTGTGTGCAGTCTGTGGCTGGTTAGTATTGTTGGAATATCGCTATTGTAGTGTTGCGCAGTTGGATGTGAACAGCGTGTAGCGTTGCGCACTTGGGAGGTGAGCCGCCAGCAGTGGTGGATGTGGGGAGAGAGATGATGGAGTTTTGAGAGCGAATGATCTGGACGTGTATCCATCAGAGACAGTAAATTTGTAAGACTGGATGTCATGAACTGATATATATATTATGACTTTTGAACACTATTAAGGTAAATACATTGTTTGTTTTCTATGAAAATCTTTCATTTGCTAAGTATGCCTATCAGTAGTTAGTGCGTTCAGTAGTTAGAATCTTTTATTTAGCTGGCACTAATGGCACTCGCTGTATTGCAGTAGTTCGAGTAACGATGTTTTTTGTGAGGTAAGTGGTTCGTGAAAGTTATAGGTTATTGTTAGTCAGGGCCATTCTTTTGTAGGGATTTTTGAAAGTCAGATTGCGTTGCGCTAAAAATATTGTGTGTCAGTTTAGTGTTGATCAGAATAAGTAAAGAGAGTAATGTCTGAGTACGTTCAGTTTTGGTCAGCTGTTTGAAAATCAAATGACGTAGAGGTTTCAAAAAATGGTTCAAATGGCTCTGAGCACTATGAGACTTAACATCTGAGGTCATCAGTCCCCTAGACTTAGAATTACTTAAACATAACTAACCTAAAGACATCACACACACCCATGCTCGAGGCAGGATTCGAACTTGCGACCGTAGCTGCAGCGCGGTTCCGGACTGAAGTGCCTAGAACCGCATGGCCACAACGGCCGGCACGTAGAGGTTTATCAGCACAGTTATTCATTAATTTTTCTAAGGGGACGTTTCAACGAATACTACGGCACCCAAATTTTTCCAAAACGTTTATAAATAAGACTGACGCTAGCCATAACGCAATCGACTCTGGTCATAGCTAATGGGAGGTAGGATTCGATCACCCAATTTCATTTGCATCCAAAACTATGAAGAATGCAGAGCAAAATTGTAGCACAATTTGGAGAGAGCTATTCGGCGTAGTGTGGACAGACAAACATTTCTGACACTATGTGCTTAATCGTACGTTTTAACATTTGTGCAGATCATAGACCATTACAGTGGATAGGAAATACGAGTATTAGCGATCCGTCCTCACATTTAATGAAATTCAGATCGAAATTAGAGAAGTATTATTATGAAATTGTATATAAAAGTGGCAAGAACAACTGTTTAATGGATTCGTTGTCGAGAATAAGGGAAGTATAGTCAGGTGACAGTGAAGAAATGCCGGTAGTCAATGAAGAAGGACAGCCGGACACTACTGCTGAAGAAAAAAATAGAAATTTGGTGGGAATTCCGTGACACACCCATACGTGGTAATCCAGGAATTTTGAGAACATACGATTGAACAACGGTAACCCTGAACGTTGTTCAAAAAAAAAATTAATAAAAATAAAAGAAAAAAAGAAAAACAGCGGCACAAGTAGTGTTAGATAGGTGTGACACTGATATCGTTGGTTGTCTGACAGTAACAGGCAGTAATAGTAAATACGTAATAACTTTCCAGGAAGCTCTAATCAATTTAATTATAGCAGAATCAATAGGAAAGCAGGACGAAAGCACAGTGTCGGGTTTCCTGGTGGAATGAATAATTCTGAGATATGGTATATCCTCGGAAATACTCAGTGACAATGGTAGTAATTTTGTAAGTGACTCAGTAAAGAGAGTGTTCAGATTGTTAAGGACTGATAGGTTGCAGACCTCCTATTACCATCCCCAGTCCATTGGAGCATTGGACAGGTCACACCGAACTATAAGAGAAATCACAAGCTACGACACACTCGCGGAATAAAACAGTTATCCAGTAAGTGTATAATAAATTTATTTTCATTCCGCTAATCAAGCCATGAGGGTGTCGTCACACCCCATACAGAAAATCAGCTTAGCATCGTCGCACAAATTAAAATGAAGCGTCAAATGAGCCACACTGCCGTGAGCAGTATGATTCCGCCAACACTGTGGCCTATTTTACACTACATTTTTAATTTGTGAGACGATACCAAGCTAATTTTTTCTATGGAGTGTGACGACGTCCTCACGGCTTAATTCAATTATGACATGTGTTACAACTGATTTCCAGAAGGACCAAAAGTTTCACAATCATTGACGGAAATAAAAGCATTTTATATGATATTACATCAATATGGCTCAATCAAATTGTGGCGAATAGTTTCATTTCGTGGTACATGTGTACAATACCGCACCCAACGGCAGCACGAATTGTACATCAAATGAGTTGCTTTCCGATAGAGCTTTTAACATACCGGATGTATTGCAAAGAGTACCCGCAGGTGTTACCCATACTTACGAGGACCATGTATTCAAAGGAAAAGAGAAAATGAGACAAATGCACCAGTGTGCCAGGTATTATAACAAACAGTGTAAGGGGAAGAACAAAGAGTGTTGTAACGTAGAACAGAATCCGAAATATTTTAAAACAGATAAACAAGTTCTCTTCTACGATAAAAGCGCGAGAAGGGGCATAAGCCATGAGCTAGACACGCAGTGGTGTGGTCCATTCACTATATAAGGGACAAAGCACAAATGTAGCCATTCGTTTGAAGAGAAACAGGTCACTAGGTGAAAGGAGTTCTACTAGAACAGAACATTTTACTGAATTTCAGATGAGGAAACTGACCGAAATGTAGCACGTAATCAGCTGTACTCCAGCAGTGCACACCCTTGGACAAATTTAAGTTTATCCGTGTCATAGTGATGTTGTTTGAGGTCTGCGACTGTATTATAATATGTGGAATAATTGTATACTGCTGCAGTCACTTTTTAGTAATGTTTTATTAGCAAAATGTATTTCTGCAGCGTGCTGCTATCATCAGGTGCATTATGCAGTTACTTATACATCAGCTGATAGGTTGTGTACATTAGCTGTGCGTACCAGTCGGGTTAATGGTTCAAATGCCTCTGAGCACTATGGGACTTAACTACTGAGGTCATCAGTCCCCTAGAACTCAGAACTACTTAAACCTAACTAACCTAAGGACATCACACACATCCATGCCCGAGGCAGGATTCGAACCTGCGACCGTAGCGGTCACGCGGTTCCAAACTGAAGCGCTTAGAACCGCACGGCCACACCGGCCGGCTAGTCGGGTGAATAATCGAAAATGTTTATTTTTTGGTTCTTAACCCCACTGGCACACACAGCTAATGTACATAACCTATCAGCTGATGAATAAGGAACTGTATAATGCGCCTGACGATGGAAGCACGCTGCCGAAATGCATTGTGCTAATAAAACATTAGTAAAAAGTTAGTGCAGCAGTATAAAATTATTCCACATAACCCTTGGACAATTTCGAGATTTTAGCATACTGAGGTTACCTCCATCAACGGGCGTATATCCGGCCAGTGTGGCCGAGCGGTTCTAGGGGCTGCAGTCAGGAACCGCGTTACCGCTACGGTCGCAGTTTCGAATCCTGCCTCGCGAATGGATGTGTGTCATGTCCTTAGGTTAGTTAGGTTTAAGTATTTCTAAGTTCTAGGGGACTGATGACCTCAGACGTTAAGTCCCATAGTGCTCAGAGGCATTTGAACCATTTGAACTCGCGTATATTGTGATAGTATTGGCAAAGTACAAATCTACAGTGTCAGTCGCATTAATCTAGGAGAACTTAAGGGAAAAGCTGGTGTGGCAGACAGATGGACACATTTATCGGTAGGACAAGGTAAACAAAAGTTACGGGTTTGGGAATGAGAGATCAACAATGTACAGCAGTAGAGCAAGCCTTAGAAATTCACGTGAAAAATATTAGAAACTCCCAAAGTCTAATTCGAACAATTAATCAGGCATGAGACACGTAAGAAATAAGGTGTCTTAAATTTTGTGGAAGGAGTTAGTAAAACATTCTTTGGGCCATTACATGAACAGGATGCCTTACATTTCAAATCAAAGACTGATGTAACTGAAAAAGAAAAGGGGGAATTGATTCACTTTACAACAGGGCAAGTAACAGTAGTAAAAGCAACTCTGACGGGTTTAGACCATGCAATATTTACCCTTGCATGTAACGAGGAAATGAATGTTAAGACTCGGAAAAGCTTCGTAGAAATATGAACGAATAAATGCTAACAGCATTGATCGGGGGATACAGCGCATAGCTGTAATAACCACTGTTGATGAACAGTTAATATTGTTAGTATAGAGATATACTGAGTTAGAAGGCGAATATGAGACGGCCATACTAAACGTACCGAAAGTAGTACTGTTACCTCATATAATTAATCCAGTGCAAATAGTTAAATCCTTGTATTTAACTCAAGAAGATATGACAAGGAGTTCCCACTCGCTCTCACTAACACGGCGGGTGCCATTTATCAGGCATAATTAAAGCTGAGGCATTTGTGTCTTGCCACATATTAAGCTATGTATGTAACGCCCCATTAATAAAAAATGATTTGTGTAATTTGTATAGAATATTACCCCTGCCTTCAGAAAGCTGAAGGTAGTCAATATTTATTCATGTACGTGCAGCCAGAGAAAGGTTATCTGTTAAATGATGAATCCAGGCGGCAATATGCAATACCGAGTAACGAACTACTTTTGTTTAGTGAGCAGGATCGCGTTAACAAAATTTTCGCGGATAAGTCTGTTTTAATGTCAACGTGTGACCACGAAACTTGTTAAGCTAGGATGTAGCAACCGGTGCGGGAAATTCCCGGGGATTGTATTAAGAAGTTTGCGAAACTAATTGATGGATTTTCGACCCCATTAAGTCAGGACCAATGGTTACTCGTCTCTCCTAAAGAGGAAGGCCTGACAATTTTGTGTAATGACAACAACCCAACGGACATTCTGATCAAACGTACAGGGAAACTAAAATTAATATGGATAATGTAGAGGGTGAGGAAAACAGGAGTTTATAAAGTCCGCACAAGTAATAAGAGTTTATTTGATCAGGGAAAACATACGGCCAGCTTTAAAATTGGAGACTGATTACTGTATTGCAAATAAGGGGAAAAGGAACATTGTTAAGTTAAGGTTAGACATGCCGTTGGAAAATGTAATACAACATCTACATGATATATTAATAGTTCATAAAATAGCGAAAACATAAGAGGAAAAGTTTTCCCAGAGCAGCAGAGTTTCTGTTAAATGCAATCTCGCCAATATTCATTTTAGTCTTACACAGGAGTTGCAGTATTTAGCATTATGTTTGTATGCTGTTTCTGCAGGTACTAAAAATATTTTAGAGATTGTTTTGTTTGTATGAGTAAAGGCATGGGCGATTATGCATAGTCTGTGTGAGGACGATCATACAGACCACATGTAAAGCGACGGACATGACACGCATTCGGAGTAGACGGCATCTTCGCTCAAGAAGAATAAATAGTGAAGAGCAACAAAATGAGGTAAGAGCTCGTTAGCTATGCCTGCTGCAGGCAGAGATCAAAGATAATGCAAGAGAGCTACAGAGCTCCGTTTTTACATAACAAAATAGTATTGTGAATCACATAAGGAAAATGCAAACCAAAATCTTGTAAGGATGTGTGTTCTTTATCATGTTTATTATTATTACTAACATCCGTTGTTCTGTAATGGTGTAATTATGTACAAGTAACGTAAAGAAAAATAAACAAATAACTATTGATGCCTGTATGTACACGTGCCGTGAAAAAAAAGCAGCGTAACACATTATTATTGTGTGTATTGTCTGTAATTGCAAAAACAAAATAATCTAGAATATATATATATATATATATATATATATATATATATATATATATATATATATATATATATATATAATATGAGTTTAGAAAGAGACACCTTCAGACAGAAAGTAGATAAATGTTAATTTGTATTAGAGCAACCAAAAGAAAAACAGTACAGACCAAAGTGGTCGGAAGAGCGTAAACAAACCGTTTCGGTAAGAGTGAAAGCCTATTGAAAGAACAAGAAGCGGTCAAAGAAAAATTGATCCAGTTATTTGCTTCACGTCTTCCATTTCTGGGGAGAATTCGCCAGTAATAATAATATAATATCATTTTTATGATTAAGATGAGTTAACCACAACAGAAGCCAGAGTACAAAATTTGTTATTTTGTTACCTAGTGATTTTCAACAAGTTTTTCCCATGAGGGGTGGGGGGTGGGGGGAAGAGATGGGAATTACGCAACTGATCACGTATTGACTTGATAAGCGTAAGGCTGTTGGAAACCGTGGAGAGCACTCCATGGTACGAAATTAGGATATCTGAGGGGCAATTATGTTAGTATTTAGGTTACCGGAGATAAACAGTAACACTAGAGCCCTGCTAATTGCAGTATCTCTAAGCAGCTGTCCCAGGGGAGAAGTTTCACTTACTAGAATTAGCTTGTAACTACTTCCACCGCCTAAACGCTGTTGTAATGCGTTACGCTAGAAGGTGGTCACAAAAAGGCACGTCTTAGCAGAAGCAGGAAGCTTGCTCCTGAGAATCGCAACCTTAGTGGGTTTACAGAGGTTGGACTAGTGCAACAGTGGTTCCTGCTCAGGAGACGCTTCAGGGTGGGATCAAGTGACGTGTTGCTAGCAATAATAGGCAGAGCGGGGACGTTTGCTTTTCACGTGAACGCTGTTGCTATCGAACTTGGAGTTTGTTAACATAAAACCGGAAACATTCTTACATGCTGAGTGGTAGAAGGGGAGGAATCTGTGGTTGGCCAAGCGCGCCCTGGAAATGCTGAACTGCTCGTCACTTTGACTGAAGCCTGCCAAGTCCGAGTTGCTGGCCGACTACAGGAAGGGAGAAGTAGTGCGCCGCCACAATCCCTTAAAAACCCTTGTTTTTGTGATAATTAATCGAAGCCCTTAGCTGCCAACAGGTTTTGTTCATATACCTCAATTGGGACAGCTGAAAATGTGTGCCCCGACCGAGAATCGAACCCGCGATCGCCTACTTACATGGCAGACGCTCTATCTATCTGAGCCACCGAGGGCACAGGGGATAGCGCGACTGCAGGGACTTTTATCCCTTGCACGCTTCCTGTGAGACCCACATTCCCAGCTGTCCACAACCTACATTCGTAATGTTCCTAAAGGATATTTCCCCATTCACTCATTACTCGCACCAACTAAGGTGACGATTGCCGTAAGAGTTCTGGCAAAGTGTGCGCATTCGCACGGAAGAAGGTCAGTGGCCGGGTAGGCTTTAGCTATATGAAGATACTAATTGTTCCGAAAGAACAAATAACAATGATTACCACGCAGCTTCTCTAGAAGGAAATGATGATTAATCGAAACCCTCAGCTGCCAACTGGTATTGTTGATGTACCTCAATGGGGACAGTTGAAAATGTGTGCCCCATTACGAATGTAGGTTGTGGACAGTTGGGTATGTGGGTCTCACGGGAAGCGTGCAAGGGATAAATCCTGCAATTGCGCTATCCTCTCTGAATTCGGTGGCTCAGATGGATAGAGCGTCTGCCATATAAGCAGGAGATCCCGGGTTCGAGTCCCAGTCGGGGAACACATTTTCAGCTGTCCCCGTTGAGGTACATCAACAACACCCGTTGGCAGCTGAGGGTTTCGATTAATCATCATTTCCTTCTAGAGAAGCTGCGTGGTAATCATTGTTATTTGTTCATTCGGAACAGTTACTATCTTCACCATATTTTAGTATTCAGACGGAGTTCTCAGACCGTTGGAGTGCCAACTCCGCGCCGCTGATAGCCAGCCTCGAGTAAGCTCCGACAAGTCTGTTTTTCTCACTCGGTGTGCAGCTCTCGAAGATCATACTTTACAAAGCTGGTAGAGGTTCCAATACTCGTTATCTCTCACCCCACGTACTCATACACTGATTCCTTTTGTGCAGCCTGTGGTATCCTTTGCTTTTCTAATGCTTAGAATTAGCCTTCAGTTTTTAGTAGTAAGTCTGGCTTCAAATAAATTTTGTCAATAAGATCCCTGAGTAAGCTTGAGTCACCTACTGCGAGCATCCTAAAGATTCCCAAAATTCTTGGTTCACGTAGGTGCCCCATGGTAGGGTTTAGCGCTGATGAATGCAGCCAATCTGCCCTCAGTGGAGGTTAGTCTTTCTGCATCTGCTCCTCACCGCTTGGAAATTGCAGACAGACCTACAGCCCCCTGTCTTCGTTCTAACCTTCGTTAGAGCACGACAGCCCATGTTCCGATATGGAGTGCAGTGCTCTGGCCGCCCGGGCGTTTTCTGTCTGCCAGCAGATGATGCCCGGCCGACCACCTGCGGGTCGCTTACTCGAGAATAGCGGCAGTGGGAGCACTAACGCTGACTACGCCGGCGAACTGTTTAACTCGCTGGACGATGTCGTACCGTCCTATCTGTCTTACTCGTCAGGCCTTAAAACACTAGCATCAGAAACTGAATTAATGCAAATATATACAGTAAAATAAGCTTTACCTACACAATCCTGTTTTTTCTGCTTCACATTTATATATATTTAGTGGAAAACCATTCGCCAACACCGAGCTATCTCAAAGCATATTACACCCTCTGTCCGAAGTAATTAATGAAGACGAAGATAGACAGCCAGTGAAATACACTGATGACTTCATAATCCTCTTAGGTCTAAACGGATATGTCTTCTATTCTGACTTCATCCTTGTTGTTTTGGAAATAACAGGTACTGGAAGTGGTAGTAAGTGAGCAAAACATCTAATGAGGTTCCAGCTGAGAATGCGATTTTCCAAGTACTACATCAGATAGTTTAGTTATAGGCAGATCATTTAGAAATGCATAGGGAAACGGAGACACCCATTACACTTTTAATTATGTTGTGGTTCCTGTGAGATATCCTTGTTGTATGTTGTATTAACTTGCGCGACTTTGTAAAACCTTCTCCTGACGATATCAGTAGCTTTGGAAATCTTCTTTCATTCGTAACAGAATATAGCTACTTACCATTTACGTTATCACAAAACTTTTCTTGCGCGACTTTGTAAAACCTTCTCCTGACGATATCAGTAGCTTTGGAAATCTTCTTTCATTCGTAACAGAATACAGCTACTTACCATTTACGTTATCACAAAACTTTTCTAAATCAGGCAGAACAATATGGATATCCTAGTTAAATTCTCTCCAGCATTTTACAAAATCGTTCATTTTATAAAATGTTTTGCACCACCCCGATTCCCAGAACTCCTGAAGATAGACGTTGACTGTGGATATTGTATCACAGACACAGTCCCTTATAATGTTTAGAGATGTCACTAAACCCGCCCAAAGATGTAAACAACCATGCATGAACAGCGCCTATTAGACGGAGGGAGTCCAACAGCCGATCAGTTCCGGTCATTCCACCAAGAAGGAGGTACGCGGCTCGTGTTGTCTGTAGTTCAACCATGCCTAGACGGTCAATACCGCGGTTCCATAGCGCCCGCATTGTTACTTTGTGCCTGGAAGGACTCTCAACAAGGGAGGTGTCCAGGAGTCTCGGAGTGAACCAAAGCGATGTTGTTCGGACAAGAGATACAGACATGCCGCGATCAGGCCGTACAAGGGATACTACTGCGATGGATGACTGCTACCTACGGATTGTGACTCGGAGGAACCCTGACAGCAACGCCACCATGTTGAATAATGCTTTTCGTGCAGCCACAGGACGTTGTGTTACGACTCAAACTGTGCGCAGTAGGGTGCATGATGCGCAACTTCACTCTCGACGTCCTTAGTGAGGTACATTTTTTGCAACCATGACATCATGCAGCTCGGTACAGATGGGCCCAACAACATGCCGAATGGACCGCTCAGGATCGGCATCGAGTTCTCTGCAACGATGAGTGTCGCATATGCCTTCAACCAGACAATCGTTGGAGACATGTTTGGAGGAAACCCGATCAGGTTGAACGCCTTAGACACACTGCCCAGCGAGTGCAGCAAGGTGGAGGTTCCCTGCTGTTTTGGGCTTTTATTATGTTGGGCCGACATACGCTGCTGGTGGTCATGGAAGGCGCCGTAACGTCTGTACGATACGTGAATGCCATACTCCGACCTATAGTGCAACCATATCGGTAGCATACTGGCGAGGCATTCGTCTGCGTGGACGACAATTTGCGTCCTCATCGTGCACATCTTGTTAATGACTTGCTTCGGGGTAACGACATCGCTCGACTAGAGTGGCCAGCATGTTCTCCAGACATGAATCCTATCGGACATGTCTTGGATAGTGTGAAAAGGGCTGTTTATAGACGACGTGTCCCAACAACCACTCTGAGGGATCTACGCCGAATCCCCATTGAGGAGTGGGACAATCTGGACCAACAGTGCCCTGATGAACTTGTGGATAGTATGTCACGACGAATACAGGCATGCATCAAGGCAAGAGAACTTGCTACTGGGTATTAGAGGTGATGGTTTGTGCAGAAATCTTTGGCACCACCTCTGAAGGCCTCGCTGTATGGTGGTACAACGTGCAATGTGTGGTTTTCATGAGCAATAAAAATGGCGGAAATGATGTTTATGTTGATCTCTGTTCCAGTTTTCTGTACAGGTTCCGGAACACACGGAACCGATTTGATGCAAAACTTTTTTTGATGTTTGTATTCATAAGAAAATTCTCAATGGGAAAAAAAAAATTATTTCAGGATATGGTGAACTGACATCAAGTATTACACTACATCTCTTTTAAATAATTATAGCAGTTAGTTTTAAATGTGGCTTCAGTAGGCTGTTCCTTTTCCAGTTATCACTGTCGTTAAGATCGTCAACTTTTATGTCATAAGTCTTTTATCAATATTGAGGAATGACCAATTACAAAACCAAGTGCTGTGCCATAATTTCTACATTTTCATTATTTATTTTTCGGGTGGCGATTATGAGATCAACAATTTTAAAACGTAGAACTATATCGATTGTCATAGGAAACCAATACAAGAGAAGGAACATGGGAAACATTAATAAGGACATAATATTGTTTCGTTATTTCCTTTGAAGTTTCCTCTGTTCTTGAGATAAAATATTTTTTTTTCCTTTATAACGTGTGTAAGAGTCGTCTGTGAAAACTTCTCATGGTTTTCGTGGAAACATGTACTTTAAAAATTTTTATTCAGTTCAGTAACATCTCGATAGGAACAGATACAGTTTACAATAAACTATAGACATCCATTAACGAATACCGAAACAATTAATTTGCATTTCCAGTAACACTTAGTTTAGAACATACAAATAGGTAAAAGACAGGGTTATCCGTAAGAAACATTTCAGTACGTTACAAAAAAATACATACATTATCCGTTGTAAGTTTTACCTACACAAAATCGTTCACACACTGTCTATAAGAAGCCAGATTTTATCTTGTTCTCTAAATACATTAATAGAGAGTCTGTAGATTTAGGGGGTCCTTTACACATAGCGACATGCTTTGCAGCTTACGGGCTGGACTCAAATTCGGAAGTACTATAGACTTTCACGCCTGTTTCTCTTTGATCTGGTCACGCGCTGCTCCAAATAATTGTAGTATTATCCATCCACATTTTTGTGTAACAGTTTACTCAAGCTGAATGGAATATTTAAATAATATGTATAAGTTAGTCCTGCTCAGTTTTTTTCTTATCCCATTTCGAACAATTGTAATCATTCAAACGTTATAAAACTTGATGAGTAGTTAAGTCAGAAACGAATCTCCCACAGCTGCACAATGATGAAGAGTCCTAGTCGCTAAACAGAATAACATCAATGAGTTATTGATTTACGTATGTCCAGGAATATGAGTGCTCCAGGCAGTAACACAAATCCGTCTTCTGCTTCAATCCTCCGAAAATTTTTAGGCTGTACTCGGTTTCGTTTATCATGACAAGGCTCGAAAAGTAGAAATGAAAAGTAGTACCCATGATATTAGATACTTTTGTGTCACTTGTCTTAAAAGTCAGTAAAAAATTATTGCCCCAGAGTCATCAAACTAAAGAGTATACCAATATAACTAGGGATTAATTTCAACTTTTACGTAGATTTAAATTTAACTGCAGTATAACCTTACGGCTGAAAGGAAAATACCTGATTGTCACATAATTTAAAAGAACATATGACATTAACTATTCCAGTTATAATAAAGTCTGGAGACATATGAACTTTAATAATGCAATCAATGTGAAACAGGTTAGAAGAAGAAAGCATGATAATGTGTTTAAAGAAATATTGAATACAGTTCTCTATTCATAAGGTTTCAAACATATAGTGTTCGTTTCGAAGTCCTATTCGATGGCAGGAAGTCGTCGCAGAGATATTTTCAACTCTCTTTCATGAGATATAATCTATGCCACACAAAGAAATAATTTAAGTCTACCACAATAATATTGAGGCTGTGAAGAACAAGGGAAGCAGAAGCAACAGACTGAAATATTACGGTAACACCTTTGAACTTGTTACCTTATCTGTACCCGTATACTTACTCTTTCGTCCATTTCTGCCATTGATGGTGAATATACGTGGACATTTTGACAGTTTGCGAAAATGAATTTTGCTAACACAGTACTGGATTACTGTAGCAAAACCTGGCGAATTCGTGCCAAGCTGTGTGACCGTAGGGAAATCGAAAGGACCCTTAGCCGGTAATCATAGATTCTTCACGTGCTGAGCCACCTTAGCTCTCTTCAGTGCGTAAGTAGCACCTAACTGCATTCTTGATGCTGCGATTTGCACGTACCTTCGATAGGCATCCCTGCTGATTGTCTTCCTTTGCACTAAGAGATTAATTTGCAACATTAGAGAGTCATGTGTGAAATTTCCATGCTACTCGTAACTTTACTGATGAGAAGCAACCACGACCGCATTAATTGTTGGAATTGTGGCTCCAGTGGACTTTACAGTAAATGTGTTTTCTTTGTTGCGTGCTGTGGGTAACCTAGACGCAGCTCTCCTGTTGCGTGTCTTCCGGAAGCACTTCGGTAGCCACCGTGGAACCCCTCCTGAGAGCCACCAGGTCTCTGGGCTTCTGTGGCTGCTGCATGCCCAGCTGGATCGGTGCGCTGCGTCCCCGGTCCAGTAGTTGCTGCTCCGAGAGCACTGGCTCCAGCACCTTCATCCCAGCGATGTGGGACTGGTCCTGCAACATAACGCGTGTCACTAGAGAAACCAGTGATCTATTTGCCGAAACATTTGCACTGAAACATCTACATCCACATATACATGATTACTCTGCAATTCTCAATCAAATGCCCGGAGGAGGGTTCATCAAACCACTTTTAAGCTACTTCTCTACCGTTCCAATCTCGAACACCGCTTGGGAGAAACGAACTCTTATACGTTTCCGCGCGAGCTCTGATTTATTGTTACTTTATTATGGTAATCATTTTTCCCTGTGTTTGTGGGCCAACAAAATATTTTCACACCGTCAAGAGATAGCTAGTGACGGAAATTTCATTAGAAGGTTGTAACACCATAGCTCTAATGCTCTACTGATTTATTTTGCTTTTGTTTCATTTAATATTACATCGTTAAGCTTCTGTAAATATTGTTTGATTGAACGATAACACAAAATTGTTTACTCCTTTCCTTGTTAAAACTTTGATGTCTGATTTGATTCTGTGCTGTATAGCGTATCTGTCATTTAATTTCTTTGTCTCAACTGGAGGGAGCAAATCCTACTGTACATAATTGTAATTTTGTGTGAATAATTTTTGGTAGAAATGTCAATATGTGCAAATGTTCTGTCTTTTTTTTTAAATGTATGTTTGCTGTTATGTAAATTGCTGATCCTCACATGGGGTTCTTAGTTATTCTGTATGTAAAACGTAGTGTGGTTCCCCTCGGGAACGGAACTGTGTAGCGCGCGCAAATTGTGGTTAACTTATGTAGAAAAGGTGGAACAAGAGTCAGTCGGGGACGAGTTACGAGTCGGGGACGAGCTACTAAACTGTGCACTGCCATGTAAAAGATGCATATTGTGCTGGTTCCGAGAGAGGCTTTTCTGCTGCTTTCCAATGCCTCGAATGGATGGATAAATAGCTGGAACGATTCTGGATTTGGTATTCATCATCGCCACCAAGAAGGGCCAGAGTCCAGCAATTCTGTCTGCGAATCCACCTAGCAACATGCAGTTGCCACCACGGTGCGCAATCACTGTAACGTAATACTATAATGATGTACAGTGAAGGATCAGCTTAATGGATGTGCTAATGTGCTCAAATATAAGGTAATTTATATCTGAATTTATGTACCTACCTTGACTTTTGTCCTCATCATAACACCTCTCAGGTTCCTCTCCGTTTGAACTAAAGTGATTACCGAGTGTCCCTAATGAAATAACAATAAATCCCAGTGTTTTGCTAATCGATGCCTCTTGAACATAGTGAAAAGAAAGTTAAAGTTAATGTTGCTTGCTGAAAATAATTTTCCTAGTAAAACTGCTTATTAATGTGTTGATGCCTACTTCAAAATTAAAAGTTCTTAAGATTGATGCTTGGTGAATGTTCACATTACTGCCTGTTGTAAATCGCAGAAGGTGAGTCAGTATCTTACATATATGTTAATTCTGTGTCTCACTGTAGTAAAAGTGGAAAACTGCAGTTGTGAAACGTTATATACTCATGTTTACTAAGTGTTTGTCTCTCTTGTGTATTATAAGTGCATATTAACAGTATAACAGGATCCACAGTTTGTCTAGTGCGTTAATGTTCGATAACAAGTAACGGAAAGACCACTAATTATAAAACCATAATTTCTTTATTCAAATGATAGTGAGAAGCGACCTGTTAGTGGATTCCAATTAACTTTTATTTTTAATAGTAAAGTATTTAACTGAAAGAGGCTTAACCTATGTCCAATTAAGTATTCTGCAGTGAATAGTAATAAAACGTTATAAAGACCATTCAGTTTGTATAAGCCCTGAGAGTAATAGTGTGTTTCGGTATCTGTTATAATTTTGCAAATAGTTTGTGCTGCTCTAGTTGTTAGCTTCAATCTTAACGTAAACATATGTATGTGTCAGAGTTGATTGCACTCGCGTGTGGCCAAGTATAGGTTGTGTTTATCCATTAAAGTTACTAATAACTATTTTCTTGAACGAGAATGTTAATCATTCTCTTGCTTAGTTAGGCTGGCGACCGTTTTCTTTATCAGTTAAACAGTGCAGATAGGCAAAAATTTGTTTGTTACTGTTCAAATATTTACGAAATTCTGACTTTCATTTCCGATAAGCAACCTCCGTTAGGTACGACACGGTCAACACAACAAAATTCCTCTCAGAGGGTAACACTGCTCTGTTGCTATATACCATAATTGCTTTAACAAAATAGTTTTATTTCACAACCTGTTTCCAGTTTTAATGTTATGGTACAGCAGTAGCAGACAGGAGTGTTATACGTGGCTTTTCCGTGACAGGACTGATTTGTTCTGTTGGGGCATCGTACGTGCTAAGCCAAACTTGGTATTTGATTGAATAAAGGTACGTAAATACGCTGTTGTAGTGTTATAAGATCCTGCCGCAGGTAATTAAAAAACTGGGACAACCACAGCTAAAATGGTTATATATAATTGGTTGCCAGTTCATACAGTACAACAGGTGTTTAAATACAGGTGTTAAATCTATTAAGATGTAAAACTGAGTGCAAAGACCAATAGGCCGCTGTAGCTCTATTTATCTTAGTCGATTAGAGTCCCACCCAACCGGCTTCGCAACTTTTAAGTTGCATCTTCTGGTGTATATAAATACTATATCATTTGGTATAGGGAGTACAGAGTGCCGCAGAGTAACGGTTTACTTGGGTAGGCAAAGTTCTTAGGCTTCTTCAACTGGTAGAAATCACCATAAATCATGAATGTCCAGCCTGTATTAAAATCACAATTTTCGTAAGTTTACCGACTAAAATATGTTCCCGTCGATCTACGTCAAGCAACAGGCAATGCCCGTAGCAAATGTCTGTTGCGTAACATAGGCCGACGGGAACATATTTCAATCGGTAGACTGATAACGGTTCGTGATTTTAATACAAACTGGACATTCATTCTTTATGTTGGTTTTATCGACTGAGGAGGCCTAACAACTTTGCCTAGCCACCCCAACTGTTTCTCTGCGGCATTCTGTAACTTCCTGTACCTTATGACATAGCGTTTACGTACACCAGAAAATGCAACTCACAAGATCCGAAAAAGGTTTTTTGGGGTCTCTGTTCGATTTAAATAAATACAGCTATACCGGACTTCTGGAATTCTCATTGAGTGTTACAGTTTAATAGATTTAACACTTGTATTCACACATATGTTGTGCTGTACGAATTGTCATTCTATTATGCTGCGGAAAACGGTTTTGTTTTAATGGCTGCCGCACTAGTTCGTATATCACATCCATGCCACTGTCTTCTCTATTCCACGACAGTACAACACGAGCTGCCATTCTTTGAACTTTTTCGACGTCTTCCGTCAATCCTATCTAATACCGATCCCAAAACGTACAACGATACTCCAGGAGAGAGCGGACAAGCATAGTGTAAGCAATCTCTTTAGTTGACCTGTTACATTCTTTGTTTTGCCAATAAATCACTGTATCTGCTTCGCTTTCCGCACACCATTATCTACATAATCGTTCTGATATCATTTATTCGTGATTGTAATCCCTATACATGCAGTTGAGTTTGTAGCCTTTATATTTGTGTGGTTGATCGTGTAACTGAAATTTGGCGCATTCCCTCTGGTGCTGATGGAGATGACTTCATACTTCTTATGATTTAGAGTCAGTTCCACTTTTTGCACCAAACGGATATCTTGTACAGATATGTTGTCTAAATCATTTTTCAATTCCTTTGGAGCATGTGATTTCACATGACGCTAAATGACAGTTTTTTTTTTCTTTTTGGATCATCAGTCTTCTGACTGCTCTGATGCGGCCCGCCAGGAATTTCTCCCCTGTGCCAACCCCTTCATCTGAAAGTAGCACTTGAAGCTCACGTCCTCAATTATCTGCTGGATGTGTTCCAATCAGCCGGCCCTGGTGGCCGAGCGGTTCTAGGCGCTCAGTCCGGAACCGCGCGACTGCTACGGTCGCAGGTTCGAATCCTGTCTCGGGCATGGATGTTAGGTTAGTTAGGTTTAAGTAGTTCTAAGTTCTATGGGACTGATGACCACAGCTGTTAAGTCACATAGTGCTCAGAGCCATTTGAACCATTTTTTTTGTTCCAATCTCTGTTTCTTCTACAGCTTTTGCCCTCTACAGCTCCCTCTAGTACCATGGGAGTCAGTCCCTGACGTCTTAACAGATGACCTATACCCTGTCTCTTCTCCTTGTCGCCGGCCGGGTGGCCGAGCAGGTCTAGGCGCTACAGTCTGGAACCGCGTGACCGATACGGTCGCAGGTTCGAATCCTGCCTCGGGCATGGATGTGTGTGATGTCCTTAGATTAGTTAGGTTTAAGTAGTTCTAAGTTCTAGGGGACTGATGACCTCAGAAGTTAAGTCCCATAGTGCTCAGAGCCATTATCTCTTTGTCACTGTTTTCCTTATATTCCTTTTCTCTCCCATTCTGCGCAGAACCTCCTCTTTCCTTACCGTATCAGTCCACCTAATTTTCAACATTCGGCTATAGCAGGACATCTCAAATGCTTCAATTTTTTTCTGTTCCGGTTTTGCCACAGTCCATGTTTCACTCCCATACATTCCTGTGCTCCAAACGTATATTCTCAGAAACTTCTTCATGAAATTAACACCTGTGTTTGATAATATTCTCATTTCTGCCACTTGTGATTAGATTCGTCTTCCTTGGATTTACTATCAGTCCATATTCTGCACTCATTACACTGTTATTCCATGTCATCAGCGAATTGCATTACTGATACTCTTTCAGCTTGAATTTTAATTCCAGTCCTGCACCTTTCTTTTATTTCCATCATTTCTTCTTCGACGTACAGATTGAACAGTAGGGGTTAAAGACTATATCCCTGTCTTTCACCCTTTTTTCTGAGCACTTCGTTCTTGGTCGTTAACTCTTATTATTCCCTCTTGGTTCTTGTACATATTGTACGAAGGTTGGAACTGTAATAATGGCCACTATTTATTTACAGCTCGTACAAAATAGATACGTGTTTCAAAGTCTTACTGACCTTCAAAGTAGTCTCCAGCATTGTGTATAACCCTTTGCAGGGATGTGGAAATCGTAGGATACTCTTAGCAATGCCAGTTGTGTTGACAGTTCGAGCGGCGCGGTCTATTGCCCAAAGAATTTATGGTGGCTCTCAAGCGAGCGCCGTGATGTGTTTTCTTCAGTTTAGAAATGAAGTTGAATTCACGAGGGTTTAAGTCAGGGGAGTGCAGTAGCTGGTATAGCACTTAGCAGCCCGATCAGTCAAACAAATCAGTAACAGATTGCATAGTACGTGATTGACCATTGTCCTGCAAAATGATGATCAGGTCCTGCAGATAGTGTCATCACTTCTGTCTCTAAGCTGGTCGTAGATTTTGCTCCAAAAATGAACAGCTCCTGGGTACGCCTTACAATCCAGAATATGATTTCGGGACCTCTGTCTGACCATGATGTAATCTAACTCAAATCACCCGGCCATTTCCCTCCTCTTCTTGTGCTTCTTGTGACAGTATCACCAGCAAAACAGATTAGGAGGGCTGCTTAAATTGTCTCCAGAATCGTTTATGTAGGTCAGGAACAACAACACATTTTACTTATGTTTTACTCAATGATTTTCCGTCAATTGTTAGAAGCTGTGATCTTCCTGACAGAAATCCAGTCAGACAGCTTAGAGGACAGTGAGGCACGCAACTTAATTACAAGTCGCTTCTGAACAACGGCATCAAAAAGGCCACTGGAAATCTAAAAATATGAAATCAATTCTACGTCCCCTATAGTTAGCACTTATTACTTCGTGAGATCGCCGTTAGTGTTATGGGTCTGCAATTCAATGGATTACTCCTATTTCCATCATAATGTATGCATCAAAGAACACCTCCCACAAAATGATTTTAGATATTCGACAGTTTTGTAACACCGGAGATACATCAAAGCACAGTGCACAGTACATTGCACATGAAAATGTAGGGGAACATGTGACGCGCCAAAAGACTGTGCCCGGTGAACCAGTAAATGGACCACCCTAACTTAGTTCCGAGTCAACTGTGCATCAAGATGTGTTAAACCTGGTTTTTGGTATGTTAATTTGTAGTTACTTAGCGTAAATTATTCTAGAAATTGTTACAGATGGAAAAGGGGTAGAGGGATGGTGCTGGTCGTGGTTATCGGATGTTTCCAGCCATGCGGAAAACCAAGCGGCAAAGCGTTTATACAGTGCCGAAGTTGGTCGCTGCAAAATTCGAATACGGCCGCACACATGCAATGTTGGTTATTAAAAACTGGTGGTAACGTTGCTCTTTTGTTTCAAATTTGATGCTTTCTCAAAATTTAATGTGGACTTAATGGCTGTTGTGAGTTTTGTCGGGGCATCAGGGAGTTGTCTGACAGTGAGTGTCAGTTCGATCAAAGCTCAGTCGCGTTGACGTTACAATGCTGAACAAGTCAGCGTAGGTTCTTGACTATTTACGAGTACAGTAATTCTTTTAGCTAAATTCAAAAGCAATTAGAACTGGATCTCGTAGAAGTTTGAGAATACTGAACAATGACTATTCAGTGTTGAACAGGATTTGAGTTCTTGGTCAGTCCGAGAATATTTAAGAGGACGAAATACGTTTCCGTATCCGTAAAGGATATTATCCAGATACCTGGAAGCTGACAGATCGCTTACATTTTAATAGATAATGTTGCAGCATGTTTTGGAATTGGCATACGTTTCGATTACGTTTCGATCTATAGCAGTGGTCCCGAAAGAAACATCTCGCAGAAGAATGGTTACTGATGAATTGTCAGGTATTGGGGATCGAATTCCTTTGAGTTCGTGGGCACGACTCAGGTGCTGAGTATTGTGTTAGACTACGTATGTGCTACCGGAGATCGGGATTCGTTAAAAATCTCTACCCTGATCCTAGATTTCACTATTTGCCACAAGGAACCATTAATCTGAACGACGTCCCGTACTACTGTTCACTACTAGAGATGTTGCGTCGAGTATCCAACAGACACTGTAATTCGCAGTGGAAGATAGTGACAGTGAGCTGCCGACGCTTGAATGATTCAAATTTAGCTATCTTTGTTGTACGTGAGGCTCAAGTGGCACTATTTACACGGGACTCGATTACATGTACCTGACATTATTGATGAATAAAACAGACTAGCGTTAGAGTGAAAATAAAAAAAAATCCAATTTCTTGTTATGTACGTGTTGATTAATCACGAAGTTGTTACGAAATGAGAAAGTAAAAGACAGAATCAATCGAGAAGAGAAAGAAATATTAGCGGAGAGTGCTTCCCCCTATAACTACACTGCTGGCCACCGTAAATGCAACACCAAGAAAGACAAGAGGTAGCACAACAAAATTTATTTTGTAGATAACATGTTGACCAAGTATCAAATGATTACGTTTACAGACGTCTGTGACATGTGGTTCCTGCCAGAATCAGTAGCCAGTGTAGCCGCCATTGTTGGAGATCACCGCTGCCACACGTCTCGGCATTGAGTCAAAGAGACGTTGGATGTGTTCCTGGGGTATAGCAGCCCAAGCAGCTTCCACACGTTGCCAAAGATCATCTGGTGTGGCAGCTGGGGATATAATCTGGGTCACTCGTTGAGCAACCATGGACCACATGTTTTCTATCGGCGAAAGATCCGGAGAGCGAGCCGGCCAGGGAAGCAATTCAATCTGGTTATTGACGAAGAACCTTTGGGCAATGCGTGCCACGTGTGGTCGCGCATTATCCTGTTGAAATATGGCTGTGGCCGAGCCCTGAAGGTAAGGAAGGACAACTGGCTCCAGCACCTTGGATATGTAGCGCCGGCTATTTAAAGTACCGGCAATGCGTACTAGAGGCGTGCGAGAGTAATATCCAATACCGCCCCATACCATAATACCCGGTGCATGACCAGTGTGGCGGTGCATAATGCAGCTGTCCAGCATCGTCTCTCCACGGTGTCTCCACACTCGAATCCGACCATCGTGGTGCTGCAGACAGAAGCGTGCCTCGTCAGTAAAGACAACGTCATTCCATTCTGCCGGCCACATCCGTCTGTCATCACACCATTGGCGACGGAGACGTCTGTGGTTCTGCGTCAATGGTAGACGAAGCAATGGACGTCTTGCGGACTGACCACTCCGCTGTAAACGGCGTCGAATGGTACGCGCAGACACTGGATGATGCGTTACAGACGCAATGTGCTGTGCTATGGTTCGGGATGTCACTGAGCGATCCGTCACTGCCATGCGCACACTTTGCCTATCAGCACGTGCAGTGGTGCACCGAGGTGAATGCGATCGACCACGTCGATCCGTCGTACCCTCCTGCATCCAACGGTCACATATCCGCATTACAGTTGTTTAGTTTCGTCCAACACGACTAGCGATTTCTCTGTATGATAATCCACAATCTCGGTAAGCCACTATCCTTCCTCTGTGGAACTCGGATACTTGATCAAAAGACGTTCGCTGTTGTCTACGAGGCATAACTGATCGTCTTGTGAAACAACCACAAGGTAAACACACGTGCCGAACGTACACTCGTCGAAATCGCCAAGCCCTAAATAGCGCTATGAGGTGGCGCCACAGGCGCGCGTGATGTGCGTCTGCGCTGAAATTCTAATCAGTTGCATATCTCATCGCTGCAAACCCATGGTGTAAATTTCACTTGATTCGGATGCTTCCTTCAGGGTGCTGCATTTACGGTGGCCAGCAGTGTACTATTGAGAACACCTTTTAAATTGTGAAACGCTCGTACAAAGAAGTTTGCATAAAATGCAAATATGTAATTGAAGTATCCTGCCGGCTGGCGGGCCGAGCTTCAGTCTGGAACCACGCGACCGCTACGGTCGCAGGTTCGAATCCTGCCTCGGGCATGGATGCGTGTGATGTCCTTAGGTTCGTTAGGTTTAAGTAGTTGTAAGTTCTAGGGGACTGATGAACTCAGATGTTAAGTCCCATAGTGATCAAAGCCATTTGAACCATTTTGCAGTATCCTAGTAAAGAAACACGATCAGGGTGGATCCTGTACGCTGGGCGTAGGTGCTTCGCGTGTGTACAACGCGATTTTTTTAAACGTCTGTATGTCGACGCCTCTTGATAGCTCTACACTGAAAGCAAATTCTTGCGGCGAATTGAAGTGACGCGACGTGCCCTGGACTCAACAAGTCGTTGGAAGTTACCTGCAGAAATACTGAATCATGCCATCTCTACAGTCCTTCGTAATTGCGAAAGTGTTGTCGGTGCCAGATGTTGTGCACAAACCGACCTCTCGATTATGTCCCATAAATGTTCGACGTGATTCATGTCATGCGATATGAGAAGCCAAATCATTCACTCCGCTTGTGCAGAACGTTCTTCAAATCAATCGCAAACGGTCATGTCTAATGACACCATTGTTGGGAACATGGAGTCCATGAATGGCTGAAAATGGTCTCCAAGTAGCCGAACATAACCATTTTCACTTAATGGTTCATTCAGTTGTACCAGAAGTTCAGTCCGTTCCACGTACACACAATCACACCATTACGGACAGGCCACCAGCTTGCACAGTGCCTTGTTGACAAGTTAGGGCCATGGCTTCGTAGGACTGCGCAACCCTCGAACCTACCATTAGTCTTACCAACTGAAACAGGGACTCATCTAACAAGTCCACTACTTTCCAGGGTCCAAACGATATAGTCACGAGTCCAGGAGAGGTGCTGCTGGCAATGTCGTGCTGTTGGCAGGGACACTCACGTAGATTGTCTACTGCCATAGTCCATTAACGCCATGTCCCAAGGGATACGTTCATCAAACGTCCCACATTGAATTCTGTGGTTATTTCACTCAATGGTCCTTCTCTGTTGTCTCTAACAACTCTCCGCAATCGGAGCTGCTCTCGGTCGTTAAGCGAAGGCCATCGGCGACTACGTTGTCCATGGTGTGACGCAATGCGTGAAATTCGGTATCCTCGGCACACTCTTGACACAGTGTATTCCGGAGTACTGAAATCCCCAAAAGATTTCCGAAGTGGAATGTCCCATACCTCCCGCTCCAACTACCATTCCTCGTTCCAAGTCTGTTAGCTTCCGTTGTGTGGCTATAAACATGTCGGAGGCCTTCTCACGTGAATTTTTGTGGCTTTAGTGTACAGGCGGCTACAATTTTCGCCTACAGCCGTTCGCATTTCGCCGTTGAAATTTGTCAAAAGTGCTGCCAAGTGTAAAGGGTTTCCCGAAGTTGACAGGACCGTACGAGTGTCTTACAGTAAATAATAAATGTATTAAAACTTCATGAACGATGCGGCAGTTTTCACTCATACCATACATGTTCTGTGTGTACTACAATGATATTTTTACGTAGGTACATTCAGCAGCATACTGTCAGTGAAATATGTTGCGAACTGAGTTAGTAGAGAAATTAATAAATATATCTACATCTACATCCATACTCCGCAAGCCACCTCACGGTGTGTGGCGGAGGGTACCTTGAGTATCTCTATCGGTTCTCCCTTCTATTCCAGTCTCGTAATGTTCGTGGAAAGAAGGGTTGTCGGTATGCCTCTGTGTGGGCTCTAATTTCTCTGATTTTATCCTCATTATCTCTTCGCGAGATATACGTAGGAGGGAGCAATATACTGCTTGACTCCTCGGTGAAGGTATGTTCTCGAAACTTCAACAAAAGCCCGTACAGAGCTACTGAGCGTCTCTCCTGCAGTCTTCCACTGGAGTTTATATCTCCGTAATGCTTTCGCGATTACTAAATGATCCTGTAACGAAGCGCGCTGCTCTCCGTTGGATCTTCTCTATCTCTTCTATCAACCCTATCTGGTACGGATCCCACACTGCTGAGCAGTATTCAAGCAGTGGGCGATCAAGCGTACTGTAACCTACTTCCTTTGTTTTCGGATTGCATTTCCTTAGGATTCTCCCAATGAATCTCAGTCTGGCATCTGCTTTACCAACGATCAACTTTATATGATCGTTCCATTTTAAATCACTCCTAATGCGTACTCCCAGATAATTTATGGAATTAACTGCTTCCAGTTGCTGACCTGCTATATTGTAGCTAAATGATAAAGCATCTTTCTTTCTATGTATTCGCAACACATTACACTTGTCTACATTGAGATTCAATTGCCATTCCCTGCACCATGCGTCAATTCGCTGCAGATTCTCCGGCATTTCAGTACAATTTTCCATTGTTACAACCTCTGGATATACCACAGCAACATCCGCAAAAAGCCTCAGTGAACTTCCGATGTTATCCACAAGGTCATTTATGCATATTGTGAATAGCAACGGTCCTACGACACTCCCCTGCGGCACACCTGAAATCACTCTTACTTCGGAAGACTTCTCTCCTTTGAGAATGACATGCTGCGTTCCGTTATCCAGAAACTCTTCAATCCAATCACACAATTGGTCTGATAGTCCAAATGCCCTTACTTTGTTCATTAAACGACTGTGGGGAACTGTATCGAACGCCTTGCGGAAGTCAAGAAGCACGGCATCTACCTGGGAACCCACGTCTATGGCCCTCTGAGTCTCTTGGACGAATAGCGCGAGCTGGGTTTCACACGATCGTCTTTTTCGAAACCCATGCTGATTCCTACAGAGTAGATTTCTAGTTTCCAGAAAAGTCATTATACTCGAACATAATACGTGTTCCAGAATTCTACAACGTCATATAAACGTCATGCGCAATGCGGCAATATTTCACGCATCTCAGTAATTATGAAACCGTATCTCCTGAACTGTGTGTGGTTCTGTGATTTATTTCTGCAGGTGCATATGTGGATACAGTCTCCGAAATTTAGTAGCATAGAAGTAATACATTTAGCCATTATGCATTATGCGACGGTTTTTAACGCATCTCATAGTTTAAGGTGTCATATCTTCGTACCTATAATAGGCAGTTGGTTCTCACCCCCTCAGTTATTGTTGCCTGGCATTATGGGATATTTGTAGTAAGTTTGGTTGAAATCGTTGAAGTGGTTTAAGAGCATATGCGAAACATACGTACACATACACACAGACACATGTACGGAAGAGCGCACACACACACACACACACACACACACACACACACACACTCTCACACGCAAACACACACACACACACACACACACAGAGAGAGAGAGAGAGAGAGAGAGGGAGAGAGAGACTAACCCGTATCCACAGGACATGTGGCCCGTAACTGAAAAAGTGGCATGATGATCTCTCCATTGGGGAAAGATTCCAGAATAATCCCCCTTTCGGGTCTCCAGGAGGCAACTGTCAAGGGGAAGGTTACAATGAGATAAAGATTGAATAATCAACGAAGAGAAGGTCACAAGCTTGAATGTGGTAGGGGAGCTAGAAAAGCCGCGCGGAGTGGCCTCGTGGTTTGAGGCTGCGTGTCACGGACTGCGCGGCCCCTCCCGCTGGAGGTTCGAGTCCTCCTAGGGCATGGGATTGTGTGTTGTTCTTAGCATAAATTAGTTTAATTAGTGTGTTAGTCTAGGGACCGATGACTTCAGCAGTTTGCTCCCTTAGAAATTCACACACACTTGAACATTTGAAGCTAGAAAATATCAAAAGGGGAATAGAAAGGCTCAGTCTGGATCTAGAAGTGATCAGTGAAGTGAAATGGAGAGGACAGGTGTTTCTTGCCAGAGGAGTATAGAGAAATATCAAAAGCAGCAGAAAATGGTACAAAGGGAGTAGGACTGGTTTTCAGCAGAGGGGTAGGGGAGTGTGTTACTGTGAACAGTTCAGTGATAGGCTTGTTCCTGTCAGAATCGAAAGTAAACCAACACCGGCAACGATAGTTCAAGTATACATGCCACCGTCGTAAGCTGAAGAGATAGAGAAGATATATGAGGATACTGAAAGGATAATACAGTACGTAGATGAAAATCTGATTGTCGTGGAGGACTGGAATACAGTTGTAGGGGAGGGAGTAGAAGAAAACGTTAAAAGAGAATATGGGCTTGGGACGAGGAATGGGAGAGAAGAAAAACTAATTCTGTCCTGTAATAAATTTCAGCTATTAATAGAGAATATTCTGTTCCAGAATCACAAGAGGATGTGGTATACTTGGAAAAGGCCGGGAAGATTTCAGTTAGATTACATCATGGACAGGCAGAGATTCTCAAATCAGATACGGGATTGTATGGCGTATCCAGGAGCAGATATAGACTCAGATCTCAATGTAGTAGTGATGAAAAGTAGGCTGAAGTTAAAAACATTAGACAAGAAGAAGCAATACGTAAAGAAGTAGGATACGAAAGTACTAAGGGATGACGAGATACGCATAAAGTTCTCTAAGGCTGTGGATACAGCAATAAGGAATAGCTCAGTAGGCAGCACAGTTGAAGAGGAATGGACATCTGTGAAAAGGGCAATCACAGAACTTGGAAAGAAACACATAGGTACAAAGAAGACAACTGCGAAGAAGTCTTGGGTAGCAGAAGAAATACTTCAGTTGATCGTTGAAGGAAGGAAGTACAAAAATGTTCAAGGAAATTCTGTAATACAGAAATACAAGTCGCTGAGGAATGAATTAAATAGGAAGTGCAGGGAAGCTAAGACGAAATGACTGCAGGAAAAATGTGAAGAATTCGAAAACGAAATGACTGTCGGAACGACTGACTCAGTATGCAGGAGAGTCAAAACAACCCTCGGCAGCACAGAAAGCAAGGGTTTTAGCATTAAAATTGGAACGGGAATTCCAGTGTTATGTGTAGAGGAGACAGCGGATAGGTGGAAAGAGGTGAAGGCCACTATGAGGAGGAAGATTTGTCTGATGTGATAGAAGAACAAACAATAGTCGATTTAGATGAGAAAAGGGGATCCATTATTGGAAACAGAATTTAAGAAAATCTTGGAGGGGTAGACAACATCCCATCAGAATTCCTGAAATCACTGGGGGAAGTAGCAACAAAACGACTGTTTACGTTGGTGTGTAGGATATATGAGTCTGGCGAGATAGCATCTGACCTTCGAAAAAGTAGTATTCACACAATTCCGAACACTGCAAGAGCTGGCATGAATGAGATTTATCGCACGATCAGCTTAACAGCTGATGCATCCAAGTTGCTGACAAAAGTAATATACAGAAGAAGGGAAAATATTTTGAAGATGTGTTAGATGATGATCAGTTTGGCTTTAGAAAAAGTAAAGGCACCTAAGAGGCAACTCTGATTTTCAAAAAATGGTTCAAATGACTCTGAGCACTATGGGACTCAACTGCTGAGGTCATTAGTCCCCTAGAACTTAGAACTAGTTAATCCTAACTAACCTAAGGACATCACAAACATCCATGCCCGAGACAGGATTCGAACCTGCGACCGTAGCGGTCTTGCGGTTCCAGACTGCAGCGCCTTTAACCGCACGGCCACTTCGGAGGCCTCTGATTTTCAGTTGATAACTGTAGCAAGACCACGAAAGAAAAATCAAAACACGTGCACAGGATTTGTCGACCTGGAAAAAGCGTTCGACAATGTAAATAGGTCCAAGAAGCTCGAAATTCTGAGAAAAATAGGGGTAAGCCATAGGGAGAGACGGGTAATATACCCCAACAAGTACATGAGCCGAGAGGGAATAATAAGAGTGGACGACCAAGAACTAAGCACTCGAACTAGTAACGGAGGAAGACAGGGAAGTAGTCTTTCCCCCATACTGTTCAATCTGTACGTCGAAGAACAAATTTATTGACGGTCACGAAGCAGATGAAGTTAAGGATTTCTGTTACCTACGCAGCAAAACAACCAATGACGAACGGAGGAAGGAGGGCACCAAATGCAGACTAGCCCCGGCAAAATGTCATTCCTGGATAATAAAAGTCTATTAGTATCAAAACCTTAGTTTCAGGAGGAAATTTCTGATAATGTATGTCTGGAACACAGTATTGTATGGTAGTGGTTACATGGACTGTGGGAAAACCGGAACAGAAGACAATCGAAGCATTTGAAGTGTGGTACTATAGGCGAATGTTGAAAGTTAGGTGGACTGATAAGGTAAGGAATGAGGGGGTTCTGAGCAGAATCGAAGAGGAAATCAGTATGTGGTAAGCACTGACAAGGAGAAGGGATAGGATGACAGGACATCTTTTAATACATCAGGAAAAAACCAGAAAACGCAAAGTCTTGAAAGAAGACAGCCAACGGTCTTGCCGCAGTGATAGCACACGTTCCGCTCAGAACACTCATGTTGAACGCTCTCGGGCTTGCTAGCACTTGCGTGGGTCACCGTCAAGGTCTGGCGAGTGCTGTTGGAAAGCGGGGTGCACTCAGCCTTTGTGAGGTCACTTGAGGAGCCGCCTGATTGAGAAGTAGTGACACGAAAACTGACAACGACCTGAGAGCGATGTGCTGACCACATATCCACTACATCCACATCCAGTGACGCCATAGTATAGCCAGAATTTTAAGGAAAGAGAATCTCTTTAATGGCCCAAGCTTACCTATCACAAGAAAAAGTAAAAGAAAAGAAAAGAAAATAGATATAAAAAATACTGTTTGTACAGGGGATAGGCAAAGTAATGTGAACAGTGGTAGTAATGGGATGGTTGTGTTGACGGTCAACAACGCAAGTAAATCAAGCGTCGCGCTGTACTCTGCGTGTTCAGTACGGACTAGGCATCAGTGCAGGTTGTTTACGAGTAGTGCACAATTCTTATTTGCAATCAGAGGCCCGTGTTCGACGTGCAATGAAAGACCTAACAGAGTTCCAAAGAGCGCAGACTGTGGGGGCCCGATTAGCTGGAGCTTCAGTAACCAAAACAGCCAACTTATTGAATGTTTCAATAGCAACTGATTCAGTTGTCATCAGAGCCTACCTAAATCATGAAAAGACATCATCGTGTAGTAGACGCTAATCAAAACTAAATGAGAGAGGTCGTCGTACGCTACTTCAGAACAACACAAAAGTGACTGCAGAGTTTAACTGACTGCAGAGCTCAATAGCCATTTTCGAGAGCCCGTATCTATCGGCACTGTCCGCCGAGAACTCTATAAGGCAAATATTCATAGACGAGCTGCTATACCGAAACAATTAGTGACGACAAGGAACGCAGAGAAGCTTAAAATATGAGGTCAGGAGCATAAATCCTGGCCGGCTGATCAATGGAAATACGTCATATGGTCCGACGAGTCATTGTTTTCATTATTTCTAACGTCAGGCCGGGTCTACATCTGGAGAACGCCAAAAGAAGCCTACGATCGTGATTCCTTGATTCTAACGGTTAAGCATGGTGATGGAAGTATGATGGTGTGTGCAGTCATATCATGGTATTCTGCTGGTGCCACCATTTCTCTCAAAGGCCGTGTTACAGCCAACGATTATCTGAGCATCTTAGATGATCAGGTGCACCCCATGATTCAAATGTTGTTCCCTAGCAAGGATGCCATATTTCAGGACGATATTGGACCCATTCACACAGCCAGGATAGTACAATCGTGGTCTGAGGAGCATGCATCTGAATAACAGCGCCTTTCCTGGCCAGCACAGTCCTCGGACTGATGGGATACCTTGCCATAATCTGAAACCGAAAGACACGATGTTACTAAAAGTAAAAGTAAAGTGTAATATAAATGTGGCCTCCACTGGGATGAGCCAGTAGCACCTAGAAATTTGTTGAGAGTTCTGAAAGAAAATGTACCAGTCACTATTCGACAACAATTATTTAATGTCCCTGATACTGATAGAAAGGAGTTTCTTAACATAATTGACTCACTAGATTTATTACAGGAGAATGTAAGAAAATCTGCTGAAGGAATTGCCAATAATAATAATAATAATAATAATAACGGAAAACAGTCTTGGATTCGGAACACATCGAACAAGGATGATAACAATCCTAGGGAAAATAAAAGTAAACAGTTCAATAATGGACGTTATAATAACAATAAAATGAATTATGGATCAAAGGTAGAATACAAAAGTAACAACAGCAATCAAACCCAACCTGTATCGAATAATAATCATCGACAGGGTGATAACGACAATGTAAATAACCATTTTAATCATAAATGTAGAACCGAAAACAGGCGAAATAGTCCTCATAACGGCAAACCGAAAAACATGCGGTCAGGGCAAGGATACTGGCCACAGCCGGGTCCTAGTGGCTGGAATCTGCAATCAACATACGGTTCGCATTCACAGCCAATAAATTTTGTGCAAGTTATACCCATGCAGGATAATCCTTATCCACAACAGTGGAATCAATCAGTAGCACCGTCTCCCACTAACTACCAACAACAAGTAAGGGTAGTGGAGATGCCTCCTAAGCAGGAACCGAATAATCAGAAATTCTCAAACTAAAATCGGTCCCTGTATGCCTTCGACAGGTGACCGAGGGTGGAAATGAAGGCAATAGGTCGAACAATGTATGTATATGATTAGATGCCAGAATGGTAGGGACATTTGTGAAGAATTGTATGAAGAGCCCACTATTTTGGACAAAGAGAAGAAAGAAATAATTCAAGCAGAAATAACTGTAATTATAAAAGGTGTGACCACAACTATACTTCTTCATACCAGAGCGAGTGTGTCAGTTCTGAATATGTAGTTCTGTAAAAGGATCTCGCAGATTAGAAAATTACGTTTTGCCCGTTTCAAACTGCAAAGTTGTTAGTGCCCTAGGACAGAAGGCCCATACAATCAAGTTCCAGACTCAAGCCGAGATTCAAACGGAAATTGGAGCCATAGCGTGCACATTCCTTTTAGTGGAGAATATTTTGCTACCGTCTTACTAGGAAAAGATTTTATGCGGGAGAAGGAGGCAATAACAGACCTCGCCCATAGGACCACCTTTAAATACCGTCTGCAGGAGATGACTATGGAGCTCAAACGTGAATTTGATGCAACCCATTCGCCGATAAGGAATTTGATTTTTTCCGTCAGTGTTCCGAAACTGCTCATGTTGGAGTATGAACAAATGAAATCCTGTCACACCCATCAGAATAATGATGCAATCAATTCCCAGAATATCAGTGACACTATCAAGCAGAAGGTAAATGAAGCAACCAATATTGATGAATTTCAAGCTAAACAGTTAATGAGTTATTATCTAAATACCCCACAGTATTTGCAAATAAGCCTGGTATTGTGAAAGGATATGTCTATGATATGCAGGTATATCCACATAAGACCCATTGTCGAGCATCTTACTCGGTCCCCTGGACTAAAAAGGAAGAGGTCATGAAAGAGATAAGGAAGATGGTGGGCTGGGGTATAACTGAAACATCCAATTCCCCTTAGAGTAGGCCTTAGCTTGCGTTACGTAAGGCAGATAAAAGTATTAGTCTGGTTCTTGGCACACAGAACATTATCAAAATTATCGTACCTGTGGGAACGAAATCCAAAAATTTAGACAAGCTGATCCAGAAGTAGTATGGCAAAACATAATTAAGCTCGTTAGATCGAAGAATGTCATTTTGGCAAATCATGTTGTCAAAGCAATCCAGACAATGTACAGCATTCGTATGTGGAGGACGAAGTTTTCAATTATGTGTCCTTCTTTTCGGCTTAAATAGAAGCGCCAAAGTACCTATGTGGCACTTGACAATGTGCTAGGACCACAGTTGCTCGATCGAGTCACAGCGTACGTTGATGATCTCTTACTAGAAACAGAGAATGGGACGAGCACATTAATCTATTGCAAGATGTTCTAAGTAAGTTTCCCCAAAGAGGAGTCACAGTAAATTTGAAGAAATCGAAATTTTCTCGATAGGAGATTAAATTTCTAGAATATATTATTTAACTTGAGGGTATCAAACCAGATCCCACTAAGATGGCAGCAGTTGCTAACTTCCCTTACCCCAAAACTAAGAAAACAATTAAAGAGTTTCATTGGTTTAGCGTCATTCTTCAGGCATTTCCTACCCACTTAACAGTTAAATAGTGAGGCATTACTGGGATTACTGAAAAAGAATACACAATGGTGCTTGACCAGTCAATGCAGAGAAGATATTGATACGATTAAAGCAGCATTACTTAACACACAAATCTTGCACCAGCCAGATATGTCAAAAGACTTCTTTATTGCTACTGATGCTTCAAGCCGTGTTTTAGGTTCATGTCTGTTCCAAACTGAACAACAAGAAACGGACTGGAGACAAGAATGATAGGATTCGCCAGTCGTATATTGACGAAATGTGAACGGATATATAATGTGACACAACTGGTAGCGATGGCCATTGTCTTCGCACTTTAAAAAATTCGTTATTATGTGTATGGAAAACATGTGAATGTTTTATGCGACCGTCAGGCATTACGTTTCACGCTTTCTTGTAAATTCTACACGGACGTTTAGCTAGATGGACTCTGGCACTACAGGACTTTGAGATGAGACATGTCCATGGTTCAGTTAACGTTGTTGCGGTTACTCTTTCGAGATTGCCACAAGGAATGTCAGAATTCGCAGCAACAGTTGAGAATTCAACGGAATTTGAAGCTTTATTAATAAAAGACCTGATGTATAGAAAAAGATACATGCAAATGTGGAAAAACTTTGAAAAGTCACACGAAAATAATCATATGTGGAAAAACATTAGGGACATCCTCAAACAACAACAACATATTGCCTTACATCAATATTACCAGTTACATGATAAAATTGTATTGTATAAAATGAAGGAGCCTACAGTGAATGGTGTGTGTATATCCCTACATACCAAATATAAGATTTAATCTGGTTTACCCTCCGAGCTTGGGTACATTTTGGAATTGTCCAAACTACACTTAAAATTAAACAATATTGGTTCTTCCCAAACCTGAAAAAGAAAGTTCAAGAAGTACTGAGAACCAGTGACGTATGCTAAAAGGCAAAGCCAAACAATAGGTTCAATGATACAGAATTACACCCCACACAAAGACCTAGAGAAGTAATTGAAATTGGCATAAAAGGACCCCCACCGACATCTCGGTTGGGGGGGTTGGGGGTAAAATACATCCTAGCTATATATGATTTATTCTCCAAATATCTGAAAATGTATGCTTTGCATGCAGCAACTGCTACCAGTATTGGGAGAAAGATATCTATAGATTACTTTAAAACAATTGGAAACCCTACTACTGTTACAACAGATAACGCTATCTATTTTACTGGAAGCAGATGGAAAAATATAATAGAAGAATATGGAATAAGACATGTCTTAATATCGAGATTTTCAGCTAGCAGTAACCCAGTAGAACGAACGTTCAGGGAATTAAACAATTTATCGACACCTATGTGTCTACTAAGCAAACAAAATAGATTGAATATCTAAACAACTTTGTTGGAATATACAATGATATACCACATCTATCAACTGGATTTACCCCAAATGAGCTAATGGGTAATAGTCAGGAGAAAAACGAATAGGCTGAGGGTATACCTAAATTGCAAAACGATGAAAAGTCACACCAAGAAAAGATGGATACTGCGTTACGAAATATCACTAGGCAAGCAGAACTCCGTAAAACGAAGTTGGACAAGAAATTAACCAACCTACAAGAATAAGGTGTACATGAATTAGTGTTGTTCGGGCACATTCCAAGGCATCACTTTTAAAGAAGCAGAATAAGAAGTGACACCTACAAAATTAGTTCTACCCCAGTGAGGGATGTTGCTTACTAGCAGAAGTTAACACTGTCAAAATAAAAGGGTTGTATTGGCATCGAGATTTAAAGAGATACTTCACTAAACGGCAATAACTACAGATGTAAATAACATTTTCCTGCTGAGTGTAGGTACATTTGTATAAGTATTCTATATAGTAGTTACAAGTGATATACTTACTGCATTTCACAAATTTATTTGTGTCTTGTTAATTTTAAAATTGTAAGTTAGGTCACATCATGGCCAGAAAATACAGAAAACCAATGTAAAGAAACTAGGGCCAAGCCGGCCAGAGATAAGTGAATCGCATTCTAAGATTAGTGAATCTGTACATCATTTCAATTTTTTCAGTCTAATTAATGTCAATTTTTATGTGATCCTTGTTAGTATGTTTTGACATAAGGCCCAAAACGTCATCAAATAACAAGATCGCTAATTACGTTATGACAAAACGAAACTGATGTAGCTGTTGTGTGAAATGTAAAACCACCGGCGATGGATTGGACAGGAAACATATTTAACTAAAACCTCCGTAAAGAAGGTGAGACAGACACGTGATAAACTGTGGATCTTTTTAAATAAACAATATCATAACTTTCAAAATGATTTTATGGACGCTCATAGAGTGAAATGGTATTAGTTGCGAAGATAAAAGACATTAATTTTAGTTAACAACTTAAAACAGTATAAAATGATAGACTTTAGTAGTGCACTCGCGTCTATGCCATGTGACTAAGATATTGTTGAATCAGACCATACCTGCTGTGGCGCACCAACAATATGTGCTACGCCGCTGGCTCCGTTACGTCACGCAGGAATGTTTATAAACAGTGATGATGAAAACAATGTATCAAGACTGACACCACAAAAACTAACAGATGGTGTCGTTTACAAAATATTATAAATAAATAGTGGATCACTACACTGAAATGACAGTACAGTGTTTTGATTCCAGGACAAATCCGGACCGAAAAGGGAACACCAGGAGGCCACCACCGCAGATGGAGGCGGCCAGAGTGGCCGCGGACGGAATAGGGAACACCTAGAGCTGCAGGATATCACGACTCGCGGGCGCGGACCAACTAGGGAACGGCAAACAGAACACCAGGCACCGGGCAGGACCCGGTCCAGCAAGCAGCCAGTCTCAGGGAACACCTGATGAAGACGTCAAGTAATGACGTCGATATATCATGTTTGGAAGACGCTGATATCCGGCAGAAAATCCGATTTCCACGAGATGTACAGGTAACTTGATTGTATATTAAAATCTATACTATGAAAAACTATTTTAACTTCTACCATTCTTTGCTGGTGTCGGAGCATAAACCTTTCTCAGCTAAAGCTCAGAAATCTTTTCAGTAAAATTCACCGATACCAGTGTTTTGTGTCTCCGTGTTATCAAAGTGAAGTGATATTCAAGAGTGAATTAAGTTTGTATGAAAGTAGTCAAGGATCTTAATTGAATAATTTTAAACCGATACAGTTCTTTACAGACAACATAAGAAAACGATTGTGTGTTTCAAAGTAATATTCTAGCCTGGTAATGCAGTAGTTGAATAACTATGTAGAACTGTAGAGATATTTAAATATTAATGTTGGACGCTGCCATATTTACGTATTCAGAACACGGTTAAAAGACAACACAATACGTTGAACCGCATTTCACCTTCATTAGCTTGATGTTCCTGTAGCTGCTGGTAACATCTGACACGAATGCCCTCATGCTCTTCATTTATTTTTCTTTTTAATCTATCTTATACAAACTTTACGAAAGTTGAGCTACTTGTGAAGGATGTCACAAGCAGATCGCACGTGAAAACGATGGTATACATATGCAGACAAATTACTGTAAAAATACACAAAACTTGACGATTGCATCGGAAGTATAACGTAGAAGCTACCCGAAATTCAATGAATAAAATCAATAAAGGTGTTACAAAATTAAACTTTTGTGACGGAGAAATATCAAGTATTACACAGTAGTTGTACAAAAATGAGGAAACACAAAGAGAAATTAATGTTTGAACATAAATTCAGATGTTGCCCACCTCTGCCTGTTGCTGTGTTTCGTTTCACAACGAAAGGCAACTATGAAATGTCCTAAATATCGTACAAGTGTCACTCGTCATCTGAACACTGTTCTGCGTAGTTGTGACTGCATTATGTCGGAGATATGTGAATTCGAAGGTGAGCAAACTGTCGGTTTCTGTATGTGAGTGCTTCAGTAACCAAGGTAGCATAAGGATTTGGTATTTGAAAAGGCACGCTATCGAAGCTTTATATCGCATATATTGGAAGCGAAGAAACATCATTCGCTAAGTCGCGACGCGGAAGAAATTGTTTGTTGAAAGATCGTTACAGAAGATCATTGAAAAAGACTGTGATAATAAATAAGAAGACGACAGTTGCAACACTGAAGGTCGCACTCACGAATCCTGCCAGCACCAAAACCCGCTCAACAGGCAGTGAATTGAAACCGAATTGGAACTGGAAAACCACTCATCTTTGGTACAAAAGCTCGTATGAGTGCACGTTGTGCTGTAAACATAAAAACGGGACTATGCAGGAAATGAAAGACTACCATTTGGTCGAATGAGTCTTGTTTCACACTGTTTCCAATTCATGGCCGAGTTAACATCCCAGGAGTGAAACATGGTGGAGGATCGGTGATGATTTCGGTGCCCATAATGTGGTGATCAATGGGTGCTTTGGTTACTCTGCCTGGTCGCATTACTCCTAACGATTATGTGACCATTTTAACTGATCAGGTCCATACCACGGCACATCGTATGTTCTATAATGGTGCTGTTGTATTCCAAGAAGATAGGACCCCTGTTCACACAACTCGCATGCTTCAAAGGACGTTTTGTGAGCACGAGGACAAAGTGTCGCATCTTCCCTGGCTATAAAACTTACCAGATCTAAATACTGCTGAGACTTTGTGGTCTACTTTGGAGAGAAGGGTGCCCGATCGCTGACTGCCTCCACTACAATACCTTGAACTTGCCACACATTTTCATGACGAATGGCGTAAGTTTCCCTTGAAAACCGTACATGACCGACTTGTACTTATCCATTCCGAAGTTCCTTTCCATGTCAACTGTGTTCCTACACCATATTTGGCATGGAAATGTGTGTATGTTTGGTATGTCCACATTTTTGCCCATCTTCTAACATAATGATCTATAAACATTACACGAAGAAATAGTGTGAACAATTGTGGGTGAAACTTCTGTTGTCGACGTACATAAATTACTGTGACGCTATTCACTGCGATAATACTCAAGAATTGTGTAAAAATCCCGAACACTAGACTCAATTAACAAAAGAGATAACTGAAGTTCATTAAAATGCCTGTTGGCACAACAGAAATAAACAGTTCTTATGTTACGTTGTTTCGTCGGTATTGTAGGTATTGGAGACTATGTCTTCTGTGTGACAATACAAACCCTGTCCTCGTTAAAAAATCTTACTTTTCTAGCAGTTTAGTAAATGATTTCAGTAGAGTGACTGAAACGAAAGAAAAGCGAAACCGTCTGTTCAGTGAGAACAAAAGCTAAATGACGGCCGACGAAGTACACTTTAAATTCTAGAAACGTTTATGAAACATGAAATTAATTTTTTTTCCGTTGCTAATGCTGGTGAAAATGTAAACAGTACTGCATTTCTCTGCAAGTACGTAAATTTACCTCACTGAAATTATTTGTTTTGTAGAACTTTTTGTGTTCGATATTTGCATTTCGGGAACTGTAACAAACTGCGCACACGCTGGCACACAACACCAAAAGCCCTAAATCACGCACCCGTGGACGGTGAAATTTCTGGTCCAAGTTTATAGAATCGAAGTTTAGTTTTAGTGTTGCGTGATTCGCGGCAGCTGCACGTACGTACGCGCTGCCATTTTCGCGCTGCCATGAATCAAGTTTAACTGCGTAGCAGCGGATAAAAACGCTCGGTGGCAGGTCGATTTGACTAGTACCAATATATCACGTATATCCCGACTAAAAAGCCACCTCTGCGGCACAATTCACGTGTACACGTTTGCGTCAGTAATTTACTGAATCTCTGCGATTTTCGTTCGACAACGGTTACGTGCACAATTTGACGGTATTGTCAATTCTTCTTTTGTAGTTTGCTCTCTGTTCGATTGACACGTTCAGCGAAAGTTTTCCAAGGGAACGGGAGGATGCCATAGCCATTCGAGCTTATCATCAAGGGTCATGTACCAAGTAAACTGTTTTTCATTTGCTGCATATAAACATTTCTTCATATACAATTTTATAAATCTATATCTCGATATTAACATTTTGTGACATGTCTTTCCTTCAGGACGTCAACTTAAACGCCTTACAGTCGTCTAGTTTCTGACGTTATCCTATTTGGCTACCAGTTTCGGCGAATTACTACGCCATCTTCAGGCCCCTGACCGACGAGTAGGAAGATTTCAATTCAGTTCTGATCAAAACACTGGCCAGCGATACTGCTATTAGTAGATTTTTGCTTGCTATAGCGATACCTTCAAGGTAACACCCGTATTTCTATTTCTTTCCTTCGTCTCCATATGAACTTCAGTGTGTCTGAATTTCTAAGCGACCACTCCGCGCGGATATGAACTTTTCTACTTTTGTCATTTTTCTGTATTTTATCTATTAAATTGCATCTCATCTTTCCTGTAATTTATATCGTTACTCAGTACCGCTCCCATTATATCTTCAACACCTGTAGCTGCTACTTGCACATCTTATGTCCCAACATTTCAGTATGGGTATTCTTGGAGTGCACATATTGCTGTCGTTTCTATGATACCAGTAATGTTGTTATCTTAAACCTTGGTTGTTTTGTGTCATTTTGCCCTAGATTTTCCTAACATTTACTGTGTCGTGCACGTCGTTCGTCTATACATTTCACAACAGCTAGCCGTTTATCGTCCCGAAAATTCCAAAGAAGTCATGACAACAAATTCTAAATCAGGCTTGCTTGTGGACGCCTCATGCTTTTATGCCCACCTCTTCAAAATCGTCGTAAACTTTCATGTGCCAGTAATCTTCATTTTGGGGTTCTCCATCCGTTTCACCTCATTTTGTCTTATGAAGGTTAGTTTTCATTAACATTGTTCCCTTCCGTTCCCGTTCAGTAAGATAGGACTTTCGGATGCATACAGAGATACAAGCTCTACGGCAGTGTTACGATGGCTGATTATATCGAAACGAGACGACTATTCCGTAAGTCTCAGATTTGTCTTGGCTGCTCTTTGAATTTTCCTGCCTATTTCTATTAAGGTCTTCGTATCTATTCTGTTTCCTGCAACCTTTCTGACAAATAAATTCATCGTTCCATATTCCGTGGCGTTTGTGATGGCTCGTTCATTATTTCTGAGATTACTTCTGTCTCGTCAAACGAATATCAGCAAGCCCAATTGTTTCCATACATCTGTAAGCATATTCGATTTCTATGTTCCTATTTTGAAATTTGTGTGCCATCAGAGGCGTAACATCCCATTTCTACTCCGTTCTTCACTATTCTTATTCTTACGACTCTAAGAGGCCGTCATTAATATCTTACTCCACACGTGTAAGAATTTCTCCGAAGCATAACTGAGCAAGTGTAGAGTGACGCCATAGTATCAAAAATCCTGTTTGATTGCGAAGCTCTCAAAAAATGTGTTTTTGGAATTTCTCACCGGTTTTGGTATTAGGTACGTTGTGTGACTTGTGGCGTTTAATTGCTATTATTTTTGTCTCACCAATTTTCATACGAATAGCAAACAATACATCGCAATCAAGCAAGGATATGTCTTCCGGATTCTACCTCAGTTAGCGTTAGACATCAGTTTCTAGTTTCGACCCAGGTGTTCGCTCTGCTTCGTGTTCAACAAGTATGTATTTGACTTCATCTTAAAATCAGTTTAGATTAGAGGGGCAAGCGATTCTGACGTAGGTACAGGAGAACCGACTTGCAGGGAAGGGGCTAGTATGCATTTGTACAGTTCAGCCGTGGACGTGGTAAATGCGGCAACGTGAGCTGTGGCGACGTTATTATCAAATGAGACCAAACAGGACCAAAGTGCTGTCATTCTTTTCATGTCTGCCGAAGGACAAACACCGGTAGACATGATATGACATTGCATTTTTTTACATCTGTTTATATTTCTCATGGGAAAAATTGATGACTACTAGTTTACTCTCCGCATGTGGCTATTATTTATCCATTATGTTCCACATTTCACGAGTGTGTTCGTCAATTTTATTTCTATTCATTTGACCAATTTTGTAATTGATCTCGACGATATAACATGATGGGGCTGATAAGTATTTCGTTCGAGAATGAGAAGCATTATTATTACACAAATATACGGTTAGTATGTAAAACTTCTGCTTCTTGACATTCATAATCAGTCTGTGATCAATATTACTACACCTCTGCGCATTCATTTGCTCATGTTACTAACAGTATGTTAACAGTTAAATACCAAATTTGAAATCCGAGGGTTAAGATAATATAGATTAATTGCAAATATTTCCTATTTAGATGTTGACACTTCAGAAACTGTCTGAACGTTTATAATAACTTAAGTCAGCGAGCTCGGACTTCATGTGCTTGTGTTAAGATGTGAATAAAAGTAAAGATACATCATTGTGCACCTGGGTCGCATTTCGCTAGCGGATTGAAGTAGAATGAGTGAAAGAAATTCGTCGCCTGTGGAAGACGATCTGATATTGCAGAATATACGCAAGACCAGAGTAAAATTACAGAGCCACTTAGATTTCCCCCGGATTCACCATTTAAAAGCGCCAATATTCCCACCTAACTTAAGCATCGAACGACAAAGACGACTTATTGCAGCAAGAACACAAGCGTTCGACTTTTAAATCGAATGCTTTCCATAGTTTTATGGGGTATGTGACTGTTTCCTTTAGATACATAGTTAGTCTGTTTGTGTTGTGGCACATCTATGGCACTTTGGCTCAGACTGGGCTGTCTGAAGTAGTTGAGAAAAGCTTTAATTACAGTGCTTGAATTTGCCTAGTAGTAAAACGTTACAGAAGAAGTGAACTAATTCGCTTGAAAAATTAAAAGGTACAAAGTTAACATAGATACGGAAGATCTGGATTTGTTTGTTATCTTTCTGATAAATCCATATTAAGCAATACGTCGGGCCATTATCTATCATTATCAGTCAATGAATCTGAGAAGAAGAATGTCTAGAAGATTGTCCACGATAGTGAAATCATAAATAAATAATCAACATATATTGTAAAAGTAAGTGTACAACCTGAGTGCCGCTGAAACTGAGAAACGAGTCCCGGTATGATCAAGAGAGTTATATAATGTGGTAGCCCTCTATCCCCCAGACATGAAGAAGGTTCCCAGTTTTACCTGAGGAGCGTGCTTTTGAAGATTGATTTAAGGGCTGGGAAGCTCCGCCCTATAGAAATTTCGAGAAAATTCCAGAACATTCGAGAGGATTCGAAAACCTTCCAGAAAAATCTAGAGTATTTGAGAGCATTCCTCCTCATTCCTGATTCTCCCAACAATGATCCGCGATGTTCTGGAATGTTTGGAAATAGTCCAGAATGTTCGGGAATATTGCGGAACATTCCAGATCATCGTGGAACATTTTAGAACACTGTCAAATGCTATGGAATGTTCAGGAACGTTGTGGACCATTCGAAGCCTCTTTGGTGTGTTTTGGATTTCGCAACTGTTGGGGCTACCCATTGGTAGAGGTATATTAAGTAAGAGCTGTCGTAGGTTAGAACGTCAGTTTCTTACCAGCGATGAGAAGAGGACCCGAAAAGGTATTTCAGTGAGTGAATAAAAACAAACACTGAAGTGTGAGTAGTCAAAGTAATTCAGTGACTGAGTATAAATCGAAAATAAAGTATGAAAAGTGTGTAAAGTGTACTTAGTGTATTTCTTAATAAAACAATTTGATTGGATTTATATTTTAGGCAATACCTAAACATAAGAGAGGAGGAGAACTTGCCAGTCCTGAATCAAAACGGCGAAAACAAAAAGAACACCGAAAAAACTAAACAGGCGAAGAGCTAGAAGCACGTTTAATTTCCAGGGAACGACAATGAGCACCATGAGAAGCAGAAAAATCAAAGAACAACCAAACGAACGTATTGAAGAATCAAGAACTGCGACACAGCCATATAATAAAAGACTGGAAATTCAAGCCAGCCATGAAAATACCACCCTACGAGAAGTGCGGTCGAGGACAAATAGACAGTACAGCCTAAAAAATTGAGCATTCCTCTGCGACACGACGGAAGACTGTAACAAACACAAACACGAAGTAATCGGAAAAATGGGTCACATCTGCCAATTTAGCAACTCGAAAAATTTCAATGTAGATACACCAGGATTCTGTTTCATGGATGGAAAAATTCGATTACCACCACTGGTGGCACCTCCGCACGATTTTTTACATTACATGACCAAGAAGTCTGTAGATTAAAAACACTTTTTTCAAAATATAAATGCTTACAATGCCTGCTTCCAAATGACTTCTTTCGATGTCCCTTCCATCACCGCTAACAGAGATGAAATCGATCACAACATGGGAGCATTACTACCGCTACCCAACGGAGAATTCGCAGTCTTTTATTATAGTATTGTATCGCAATTTTTGATTCTTCAATCCGTACATTTCATTGTTCTTCGGTTTCTTAGCTTCTCACGGCGCTCATTCTTGTTCTTTGGGAACTAAAAGGCACTTCGCGCTCTTCGTCTGTTTCGCTATTCTTTTTGTTCGCGCCGTTTTGCTTTAGAGCTGCGAAGATCTCCATTTTTACGTTTAGGCATTGTCTAAAATATAAATCAAATCAGCTCTTTATTAACAACTTTATTTTCGGTTTGTATTCAGTCACTATATCACTTTGACTGTACGGTGTCATATCAACTAACTGCGCAAAGCCGGGTACCAGAGCCGGTAAATACATAAAGGAAGACTGAGAAAGGCGCGAATGTTTCCTTTAGTTTCGAAGTGAATCATGATTTTCCGTACGGGGTGACACATGGCACATGATTCAGCAGAAAGAAGCTCAAGGTGAAACTGATTTGTATTCAGCTGCAGTTTATTACACACCAAAGGATTCAACATGAGTTTACTCTCTGGACAATTGCACGACATCAGATTGGCATTTACGTTACAGGAAGCTGAAAATTTGCATCCAGCAGCAGTACACGTTCAGCTTTTGTTGCGTTTCGAAACCTATTTGTGAATTAGTGCCTTTTTACAGTATGTCACACTGATTAAAACGTATGCGTTCTACTGTGCAGTATCTGTTGGTAATTTAGCGATACGCGTATACTGTATCATTGTTAACTCGCGAGAAAATCTTGTAAGCTTTCACTTTTCAGTTCAGTAACTATACGTTTCTGTATTATAACAACACATTCCTATATTACGTTCCTACTAGAATTTCGGACTAAATGTAAACAAATGATTGCCTACCGAGATAAAAGCTTCCCAACAACGTTCTTTAAGCTGCAGTTTGATTAATGAATAACCACAGAACGTCACGCACCCAAATTTGTTGCCTCACAAAACTAAACTTCGTGTGAAATGCATGTAAGATATTTGTAGGTTCCGAGTAATTTCAGAGCAAATAAACGCAGTTTTAAATAATTTTCTGCGTACAGCAGGATTTCTTTTTACCGGTGTTCCGAAAATAGCTATTAGTCACTCGGTACCTGAAACCCCGCAAAATGAAAGTGTAACGAGTAACTGACGTTTCCCAATATTTTGCATTTAACTGACATGGTTGTCATTCTTTCACAATGAGAGGAATTTCACAAATCTAAAAGTGGCAAACAATATTCAGCTGAAAACAGTTTCATTTTGCTGCAATTGAATTATTTCTAGATAATATAGAGCTGTTATAATTAGTGGCCCAGTCGTTTCCAAAACTCTATACTTTCAAAATATTACACGTAAAATTATGAATGACACATGAATGGAATGGTAAAACCACTAAGTTTGCATTTTGTACTCATCTAACGTTCTATGAGCGTGTCTCCAGTTACACGTTTCACGCACATGTGGTTGTCAAGTCCGTTCCATTGCTCATATGGCAACATCCTGTCGAATTGTCATCACAGAAGCATTCTCTAAGTAGCTTCAGTGTTCGTGTCAGTGGGGATGTTTAATGTATCCAAAAAGGAAAAGCTCACACACAACACATTGAGTCAGTCGATCTGTGGTGCTGTAAGGGGATGACCGGGGGGTGGGGCTGCTCACGGAAAAGCGCCACATCATCTTCGAAATCAGAAGTCAGTTGTGGAAACATCACAACTACACATGTCAGGGTAAGAGGTGTCCGTCATACACAGAAAATCACGGAATATATAGCTTCGTCTGCAACATTGAACGGATAACATTTAAGCTTCGGCGAATTTCGTTCAAGCGCCACAATGTGAGTAGGATGCTCTGTGCCCCATACTCTCTCATTCTGGCAATTAACGTCCCCAGATAAATTGTAATAATAATAATATGTGTGGCTCAGCTGGGTGCCCGGTGACCGGGTACTTTCTACTTGTTGCTACTTCGGTGACTTGCTTGTAGATCTATATAAATGGAAAATTGCTTTATTGCTGAATATCAGCTAGAAGGCGAAGTGCTCGTCCTCAGTTACTTTCTCTACTGTGATGCAAAATTTGTGGGTCGAGGGGGAGGGGGATGCGAAAAAACTTTTCCTCATCCTCTCAACCTGGCTGCACCTGACACACTTGGTGAATCATATATAGTTGCGAAGTATAGTAACATCCAAAATCATATGATGCTTGGTGCATAGTTCTACTCTGTACGTTGCAAAATCCTAATTTCAAAATGCAATGTAAATAATTACATTTTTGTCAGACAATTAGAATTAAAGAAATAGAACCTATTATTTCGCATTTTACTGTCGTGCCTTTTTAGATCCGATGTGCACCTGACGAAGCCATTCATCTCTTCGACTGAAATAATGTAGGATACTTACAGGTATCACAAATAGGGAAGCCAATCATTTTCGCAATGTTTCCAGACAATTGAGGAGGACTATTATTTGCTGGGACGTTCTGTATGCTCGGTACCCCATGGGCCTAACATTAACTAATATATAACCAAGCAGATTTTGTCTGAATCAGGTGAAACGCGTCATTGGTAAATTCCTGTACGTTACTGTAACCAAGGTCGACTGTTTCTTCGTTTAACAATTAAATCATTAACTCATTTCCACTCTTACTCTGTCGAAGATACAGGTCGTTAATTCTTCAGATATATTAGGTGTTGAAGTTGCAGTGTAGTCCGAACAAGACACAGGCAAGGCAAGGGCACCGCAGGCGCAGAGATGCGAGCTGGTGCCTAGCCATAGAGACTCACCACTTGCGCGAGTTCCACCAGCGCCTATAGCGGAGCGGAGGATGAAGACACTGACTTCGCTTCGGCGATTGCCGGCCGAGTACAATTCACCAAAGGCCGGACGACAACGGACAGAACCCTACTCGGAAGAGAGAAGAGCAACTCTCACCCACTTGGTTATAGATCAACGTCCAGGGCTGATTTAGACAGTGGACGTCGGTTAGTGAATTCACAGAAGTGATCAGACAGTCGTAAGTTGCGTTTGCGATGTGCCGTGAATTTACCTACGATTATTTTCATTTAGCCAGTGAGGGTCTTTTTCGTGTTATATTACGAGCAGTGTTTGCAAACTTCATAACTCATAGAGTCACAAAGATAAGTAAACCTTTTCAACTCATATGTGTAACCTGGGTACTAATTTTATGGAGTGCTGTACAGAAACTTCGGTTTCCTGTCCTGTTACCTGACTCTGGGGCATAGATGTGTAGTAGTTCAAAAGTGGTTCAAATGGCTCTGAGCACTATGGGACTTAACATATGAGGTCATCAGTCCATTTTATGGAGTGTTGTACAGAAGCTTCGGTTTCCTGTCCTGTTACCTGACTCTGGGGCATAGATGTGTAGTAGTTCACAAATGGTTCAAATGGCTCTGAGCACTATGGGACTTAACATAAGAGGTAATCAGTCCATTTTATGGAGTGTTGTACAGAAACTTCGTTTTCCTGTCCTGTTACCTGACCCTGGGGCATAGGTGTGTAGTAGTTCAAAATTGTTTCAAATGGCTTTGAGCACTATGGGGGTTAACATCTGAGGTCCCCTAGAACTTAGAATTACTTATACCTAACTAACCTAATGACATCACAAACATCCATGCCCGAGGCAGGATTCGAACCTGTGACCGTAGCAGCAACGCGATTCCGGACTGAAGCGCCTAGAACCGCTCGGCCACAACAGCAGGCTCTGTAGTAGCGGCAGGGAGAAATTGTCTTAGCGGTGTACTGCACCAGAAGCCGTTTCATAATCTCACAAACTCGGCCTTCCATAATAACGGTGGCAACTCGACCTCCACAGAAGTAGCGACGAGGCCTTTATAAAACTGGGGCCAAGTGTTTACAAATGAAGTATTTTCAGAGTCCAGAAATACTACGCTCAATCGACATTCAAAATATCACACTGGTGCATTCGTAGCGCTGTATAAGTGTAGAACTGGTAGAAGGTGGTCATGTGGTTCTGCTGTGACAGTGAAAAAATGTCTATGTTGCTGTTGGTTGCTCGGGAATCAGTGCAGTATACGTACACACATGACACAATAGCAGAAAGGAGTTATCGATTTAGACTTGCCGATGACCACAGCGCGTATGACGCTGACCGATTTCTTGGCTCATCAGTGCAGAACATTCATCTTGCCTACAAGGAGTAGTATAAAATTCACGACCCATCCGTGTAAGACGGCGTATGAACAGTAAGAGGAGGCGAATCACGCTTCATTAATCATCATTGTGTGAAATCCAGTAGGAATTGCTGCTATTAGTACACAGAGTTACACTTAAGCCAGTTCGAAGCGCATGTTTCGAACAGAACTGGACGCGGTGGACATTTCGAGTTGGGCAACTCACTAGAGGCCATTTCTCTCAGCACTACACACAAAACAGACAGTAGCCGACTGGAGGCAAGTTTTTGTACGACTAGTAGTGATTTCGATACTTTTCTAATGACACAAGGCTTTCAGTTCACCGGCAGTGAAATAAGATTTTTATCTATCAGTATATGATGTATGGAATTCAAGCAGGTGTTGATAGCACTGCTCGCACCATTACCAATGTCCACTCACTCACGTTACTTTGAACGTGAACCAGGATGTGAAAGGCGGAAGTTAGTCAAGGTTTTTTGTGGTTTTGTAGTTTTACCAGGATTGTTCACAGTGTCATTTCCCTACCTATGTTCTGTCACGACAGGACGGAGGAACACACTGGAACCCGAAGTAAATAAATGATTTTCTCTTCATTTTTATTATAATTTATATTCTGCGTCCCATGTTCCTATAGCAACGTTTCCTAATTACAGATGATTGCTGGATTGTATGAAAATGAATATAATTCCAAACGCATGCACGTTGGTAAACACCGGTGAAATTTTTTGGTTCAGCTTTCTAACAGGAACTGAGATTGACCGTTGAGTTAAATTTTTTTAAGAGGGCTTGAGGCTAGAGTGCGGCGTCAAGTTTTAGACGTTGAACCCAAGGAAAATGTTGACCAGCGGAACCAGGCCTTGTATCTCCTGTCTTCTTATTGTAATAGACGCCTGACACCACCGAAAAATTCGTATAGTCGATTGATCAGTTCGATCCCTCCACTTTTATGTCTGTCTCTGCCGCAGGTAGGATTTGATGCTAAGCTACTGGGTCTTGATGAGTATGACGTGCCGCTTCTGTAAATACTTGGAAGATGACTTCACATTTAGGTTTTAGGAAATTGCTATAATTTTTAATATCATTTCCCGGAAGTATTATGGGGTTTTTCCAAATGATAACTTTACTATCGTTTAACAAGCTTCAAACAGGTGTGAAATTGTTCTTTATCTGGTCACGATTGGCCTCATTTTGTGCTTCTTTTCACTGAGACCCACAAGCCAGTTTTGACGATTCATTTACTAGAAAATGGTGAATATTTACTTCGGTTATTCTATGTATGCTTGAATATTTCTGCGGGAGCTCATGAGCATCCATGTTGTGTTCCTCACTTAACCTGCTCCTCGATGAAACACGAAGATTAATACAATGACCAACAGTTAGCCCTAACGGAACCATAGAGTTCGGTTTCATACTTGTTCTATGTTCACTGAAGTTGAGGAGTACGCTGCATTTTGTGAGTACTGTGCATACCACCATTCTGTTCCAACTCCTTTGCTCATTAACTATGTTTACAGTGTAGAAGAAAGATACTATGTACGCCACGTGCCTTTTCTTCTAAATGTTTTACGATAGTATTGGGATACTACCTTCATTTACGCATTTCAGCTGTTGACATTTGTGGTTAACATGCAGTTAGTAGTAGACGAGAGAATTTTGCTTCCCTTTTTTGGTAATACGTATTCTCTTATAAAAATTCTTGTAATTTTTGTATATCGAATCTGGTTCCTTCTCTGGTTGACATTTGTTACTATTTTGTAATAATTTGTTGAATGGGTCCATTTTCCTTCTGAAGGGAACAAATTTATGTTCGTCGAAACCACGTAAAAGAGTTAACAGACCTTTAATTCTGATAATGGAGTTGTCGTCCGCTGCTGTCCCAAATGTACTAGACTGGAGACGGATCTGGTGGTCGCACAGGCCAACGTACAATGTCGACACTCTATAGAGAGGTATGTGGGCGAGCGTTATCCTCTTGGAAGATATCTCCAGGAATGATGTTCATGAATGGCAGAAAAACAGGTTTAATCACCAGATAAATGTACAAATTTACAATCAGGGTTGGGTTGGGTTGTTTGGGGGAGAGGACCAGACAGCGAGTTCATCGGTCTCATCGGATTGGGGAAGGAAGTCGGCCGTGCCCTTTCAAAGGAACCATCCCTAAATTTGCCTGGAGCGATTTAGTGAAATCACGGAAAACCTAAATCAGGATGGCCGGACACGGGATCTACAGTCAGGTTGCTTGGGATAATCACGAGAGTGCTTCTATTGTCATACAAAATCGCACCCGAGACCTTAACTCCAGGAGTAAATACAGCTTGTCTAGCAAGCAGACAGGTTGGTTGCAGGGCCTCAACTGGTCTTCTTATAATCAACACACGCCTTCAGTGGCACCGAGAGAGAACCAGATTTCATCAGAAAACACAACAGACCTCCATCCTGCCCTCCAGTGAGCTCTCACTTGACACCGCTGAAGTCGCAAACGGCGGTGATTTGAGGTCAGTGCAATGCACGCTGCAGGGCGTCTGGCTCGGAGATAGCCTTGAAGTAAGCGATTTGTAACCGCTGTGTAACTGTGGTGCCAAATGTTGCGCGCATTGCTGCTGCAGGTGCTCGATGATCCAGGGCCATATGCCGGACACTATGGTCTTTCCTCTCGGAGGTGCCATGTGATCGTCCGGAGCCCGGTCTTCTTGCGACCTTACATTCTCGTGACCACTGCTGCCACCAATCATGTAGAGTGTCTAGCAAGTTTACCTGCAGTATCGCAGAAGGAACATCCATCTTCTCGTAGGCGTATTGCACGCCCTCGTCCAAACTCACTGAATTGTAGCTGCTGTTGTCTTTGTCGTCTTAAAGGCAATCTTGACTAGTATCAACTTACCACATTCGCTCTCAAAGGTAACTAAAGCTAACAACCATTACGGCGTATATTTAAAACAAACATAATAGCGGCACTCTGATGTGACTCGCACGAAATTTAGGTAGACATCTATTTTCAGACGTAGAAACACGCGTACCAACTTTCGTATATGTCGCACAAGTCCTTCTTGGTGCTGCAATTTTTTCCCGACAGTGTATTTTATAAACAATGGGCGGCATTTACAAGTAATGTTCTTTTATATTTCCGTGTTTCGTATGCTGCGGACATTCCCACGACAACAGACATGTCCAGAGAGCTTTAGTCGTACGTTCCTAGTCTTACCAATAGTAGAGCATCAAATTGCTCCTCGACAGGCCGGTAAATCACACGAACTTAGTCTCATTGAAAAATTCTGGAGTTATCTGAAACAGCATCTGAAATGTAGCAACCAACATCGCTACCATATGATAGCTCTTCAGGCATGCTTGAAGAAACTTGTTGACTCTCTTCCTCTGCGTGTTGAGGTGGTAAACATGATTAGAGGCGATGCTACACGACGTTAGAGTGATGTCGCTTGTGAGTGACCAGTTTTCTGGCCCTGTACTAATGCTGATCAGCTTAGGTTAAGAGAGTTATTTACGCTCTAGATCACTACGTAAGTCCCTAAAAAATATAAGTTCATGTGATTATTGTTTTAGGAAAAGGGCAGTAGTAGCGTAAGCAATGTGCGTCTTGCCAATATGAAAAAAGTATCACAGAAGAAAATTAAAAATAATGTAGTTTCATCCACAAAATTAAGTGATGCGGACTGACAGACAAACCGAATTGAACAAAAAAATGTATTTTTAACGTGAATCTAACTTTATTTCCTGCTTGTTTTTCATTTGTTCTTCAGTTTCAGAAATGTTGGTAATGTAACAAATTCCTTGATACCTCACAGAAATGTAGACCCGTGTCAAACGTGTGTGATGTTGTTGCTGTGTGCAGAGGTAGACAGCTCCCGTTTACACGGCAAATATTATGGTTCAGCGTGTCACGTAACGCGGTGTTGGCCATACACATTCTGACCGTCAGTGTCGTATCACGCGCCCCTGTCGACCAATCCGGAGTTTAACAGCGGATAGGGAAGCAAAGCAGGGAAGTTATAACGAAAGGATTGTCAGAAGGGTGCGAAGGGTTAGAAAGAAAAGGGTTGTTAGAAATAAAATATACAACTCTCAGAAAATTCTAAATAATTATCCGTGAAGTTAAATGCAAGGGCGTCATCATTACGAGTGCTACAACTATTCCACTATTAAGCGCGAATGAGGGGAGCGGGGAGCCATATTGATAAACAAAATTCACGTAATTCGTTACGTGTCTATGCAACGTACTCCATTTTCAACTTTTAACAAGTTACTTAATCCCGAATAAGGTTTCATTCTGATCGTTTTCAGATATGAGTAAAGGTATCGGCCTCATGACATGTAAAAAGACCAGAATCTCGGATTTTATTTCACACACTCAAAACAGTCAGCGAAATACCGCTCATACGGAAGGAATTTCGCAGTCCACAGTTAGAAATATAAATAATATATTGAAAAATAATGTAATTCTCGAAACTCAGCGGGAATATTAATGTGGTAGAAATCGCATTACGTCCCCTACAACAGATACAGAAGTAATACTGATGGTATAGGAACACCGATGCGGTTGATTAAGAACTTGCTGGGGAATGTGGAGTACATGTATCCTCCCGCACTCTGCAGCGAAGTTTCAATGAAATGGGGCTACGATGCAGCCGTTCAGCCAAGAAACAGAAACTTAGCCTAGTGATGAAAGAAAAACGACGAGAGAAGGCCAAAAGAAAAAAAACTGGGCCATTGATTACTCGAATAAGGGAAATTAACTATTATGTCATCGTAATCCTTCTTTTACAATAGAGACATCCAAATCACACACGTGATTTCATTTCAGGTTTGCTTCTCTGAGCCGAGTTGTTCTAGGCGCTTCAGTCTGGAACCGCGCCACCGCTACGGTCGCAGGTTCGAATCCTGGCTCAGACATGGATGTGTGTGATGTCCTTAGGTTAGTTAGGTTCAAGTAGTTCTAAGTTCTAGAGGACTGATGGCCTCAGATGTTAAGGCCCATAGTGCTCAGAGCCATTTGAACCATTTGCTTCTCTGACGAACCGCGTATCCGGATTCTGGAGAATAAAACGGAATTTGTGAGACGCAAAGGCCATAAGGAATTCCACGACGATTGCGTGGTTCAACGAGTCAAGCATCCTATATCAGTAGTGGTTTGGTCTTTAATAGGGAGCAAAGGAAATGGACGCTTTTATACTGGGAAAGGGACGGTGCGTCAAGATGACTGTAGATCACTGCTGGAAACTCGACTTCTTTCCCTGGTGAAGTAATGGTTTCTGGACATCAGTTATATCAATACGCACGATTCTGAACCAAACAACGCCAAATCTGTGACAAAATATATGAATGAGAGTGGACTTCAAGTTTTGGACTGGCCACGAAACACCTCAGGCTTCAAGACAAGTGAAGGGAAATTGCAAAGGGAGGTATAGCAACAAAAGAAGATTAGGCTGTTGGAAAAACATGTCATATAATGGTATAGGAGACATGAATTGGAGAATATATGGAAGAAACGCGTTATCAGTACGCCGAGGAAAATTAAAGATTTGAGAGAGGCTTGTATAAAAGTCTCCATGAAGATGAATGCCTCTCATGTATCGTCTGCTACTGTAGACTGATGTGCATTTCCATAACGCTTTCGCTCTTAATAAGAAAGCTACTCAAACGAAATGCACCGTTTTTCGTTCGATCTTGGCTATCTCTACAATTAATCCACATCGAAAACAGCCTCAAATTAAGGGGAAATATTCAAGACTAGGTCGACCAATCGTTTCGTAATTTACTCTTTTCAGAGACGAATTATTATATTTCTTTAAGTGTCTTCCAATGGACATCAGCCTCGTGTTGCTTTTACAGTAGCTTGTTTTGTGTCCCTGAAAGTTCATATGAACATCATGGTAACCCCCAGTGTGTCACTGTTTATTAAGCTGTGCCCGTTGCTTATCTGAAGACTGAAGTTTTCTTATCTGAATATCTGTGCAACTCCCGTAAGCCAGGGGATACAGGTAAGGCCCATCGTCTCAGCCTCACTGGGCTTCCCATCCTCAATCCTAACGTGACCCTCTAACATTTCCACAGACTTGATGGTAACACAGGACAGGCGTTGCTGACCACTATCTTATCCGCGAAGTTTGAAACTAATCCACGGGACTGTTTTCCTTCCATTTTCAGATCTTATCAATGCCGAAAACGGTGGCGGTGGGCTCGTAATAGTTCCGTATCTTTCCCACTTCCTCGTTTTCCCAGTCCAGTGTGAGGTATTTTATTTACACACAGTTCTAAACCTCATTTGCCTTATACATCTCTCATCAGAGAGTATTCCTAACTGTCTCTCTTCTAACTTCATTTAAGCTTCTATATAATCACTTACTGTAAATTAATTTAGAAATAATTGTGCCAGAAATTTACCAATGCTCAGACAAAGATTTTCGTGTAATTATGATTAAGATATTTTATGTTGTGGTGTGTAATACTATCTGGCTCTCTTAATTTTTTCTTAATCTTAACTACAACCATTACGTGAGCCAGCAATATTATCCGCAAAATTTCATGAAACTCACACACTCATCTGAGGAATTTATTTGTTTTATAAACAAGATAGCCATGTAATTCCGTGCACTGGCTCTTGATAATGTTTTATGAGATTTAATACGAGGGCGGTTCAGAAAGTAACCTCCGATTGGTCACAGTGCGGGTTGTGGGGGGAGTAGCGACGCCATCTGTGCGTTCACGCACTCAACAGGTCAGTCGGCATCAAGCCGTGGTCGAGTGAACGTCGTACCTGCGCTAGTTTAGTTTTTGTGGCAGTTTGAAATGTGTGCTGCAATAGAAAACCCCGCCAAATGTGAAGTGCGTGCTGTCATAAGGTTTTTTACAGCCAAAGGATATTCTGCAGCAGCTATTCATCGTGAGCTTTGTGCCGTGTACGGACCAAGAGTTATGAGTGAAGGAGTTGTCTGTGAATGGGTACGTTTATTTAAAAGTGGACGAGAAAACGTTCATGATGAAGAGAGGAGTGGTAGACCATCATTGGTGACTGACGAACTCGTTCAGACAGTTGATGCAAAAGTTCGTGAAAATCGACGTTTCTCAATGTCGGAGTTGTCTACTGGCTTTCCAAAGATTTCTAAGACTCTCTTGTACGAGATAGTGACAGCAAGATTGGGTTACCGTAAGCTCTGTGCACGATGGGTGCCCAAAATTCTTACCGACCACCACAAAACTCAAAGAATGGCCTCTGCATTAGACTTTCTGTCACGTTATGAGGACGAAGGAGAACCATTGTTAAACAGAATCGTGACCGGTGACGAAACCTGGATTAAGTACGTGAACCCTGAGACAAAAGAACAATCAAAGATGTGGGCACATTTAAATTCGCCTACTAAACCAAGAAAAGCCTCGCAAGATTTTTCTGCCAGAAAACTGATGGCAACGGTGTTTTGGGATGCCAAAGGGGTGTTGTTGGTTGAATTCATGGAACGTGGTACGACCATTAATCAAGACGTGTACTGTGAAACAATAACAAAGTTACGACGGGCTATACAGAACAAACGCCGTGGTATGCTGACTTCCGGTATCGTTTTTTTGCACGATAACGCCCGTCCTCACTCTGCTCGCAGAACAACGGCCCTTCTTGAGTCCTTCAAGTGGGACGTTATCAACCATCCACCTTACAGCCCAGACTGGCGCCAAGTGATTATCACCTCTTCATGCATTTGAAGAAATGGCTCGGGTCACAGCGGTTTGATGACGACGAAGAGCTCAAAGATGCAGTCACAGGCTGGCTCCAGGCACAAGCGGCTGATTTTTATGCAGAAGGAATTTCAAAGCTTGTGAAGAGATACGATAAGTGCCTCAATCGCTATGGAGACTATGTAGAAAAATAATGCAAAGATGTAGTTGTAAGATGTATACATTAAAATATTTTTATTTAACTTGGTGTATTTTTTTAAATCAACCGGAGGTTACTTTCTGAACGGCCCTCGTATATTACAAGTACAGTAATTAGTAGTGCAGAGCTCATCACTTACTTTCATACTTTTAAGTGATGGCAATGATGACGAGGTGATGCGGATAGAGGCGTATTTTGGTCACTAAGCAAGCCCATCGGTGCAAGACCAGCAGTCTCCAGTCCACCCGATTTTCAGCTGTCCTTTTCATAGTTGTGTAGTATTTGCTGCGTCGTCGTCAGTTAATTGGTATTCTCTTCTTCCTCTCGTCATACTTCCAATGTACCCTTTTTCTCACTCTGTAATAATCAATTGTCCTAGCCAATTCATTTCCTCTTGATAGCACCTTCCTGTATTTGTCTTCTTTAGTTCACCTTGTATTTCTTATTTATGTGTCTCTGTCACGCATTTAATTCTTCTTGAAATATAAAACTCAAAAGTCTTTAAACGTATCCCCTACAGTGCCCTTGATAGGTAAAATAGAACGCTAAGCTCTGTACAATACTCATCGCTAATCTCTTCCCCAACTGTTTGCTAAAATGACCACAGAAAATACTCCTATTACTGTGTGACGGTACTTTTGCAGTAGCTGTTCATGTTTTTATTCCGTGATGCATATCTTATTCCTGGTTATTTTACATTGTATATTCTTAAAGTTATCAACTTGTAATATTAACGCATTACAAATCTTCTCTCTTATCGCCGGCCGAAGTGGTCGCGCGGTTCTGGCGCTGCAGTCTGGAACCGCGAGACCGCTACGGTCGCAGGTTCGAATCCTGCCTCGGGCATGGATGTGTGTGATGTCCTCAGGTTAGTTAGGTTTAACTAGTTCTAAGTTCTAGGGGACTAATGACCTCAGCAGTTGAGTCCCATAGTGCTCAGAGCCATTTGAACCATTTTCTCTCTTATCTTCCTTGATTGACCTATAAGACTGTCTTAATAATCTTCACATTTAGCATCATTCCATACTCTTTACAGCTGATGTTCAAGCCTTTTAAAATAATATTATCTGTTTTTCAGTTCGACTTAGTGATATAGTAACATCAGAAAAACGTTATACATTTTCTTTTCGGTTCTCCTGTTCTCACACCAATCTTCTACTGGCAATTTTAAATAAATAATCTAAACAGAAACTAACAGAATAGCTGAAAGACAATTGTCTTGTATAATCCTTACTTTAAACTAGAAATATTTAATGTCTGTAACGCGCCTCATAGCTTATAAACCGCTTTTTCATAAGTTGTGGAAATTAAATAAAAAGTACTCAGAACACTAGTCAACAAAATTCCTGTCCTTGCATTCCACGTTGGTGTGTAAGGAAAGTTAATTTGAAATTTACATTGTTAAGGAAAAAAAATTTTCGTTAAATAACTTCAGGACAGTCAATTACCAGCGGAGCTGCTTAATCTTTAAACAGGAGATTCGGCGAGAAGGAAGGTTTATTTAAGATACTGTGTAATAATTGTAATCACTGGTAGTTACGTATTACTATACAACGAGAATAGATAATTACATCAGGTTATGAAAGTTTCCGAGCATAAGTGGTATCGCTGGACGGACTGTATCTTTCCATTGGCTTCAGTTTTTAGGATTGAGAGACAATTGTTGTTTCCAAATCGGTGCCAAACTTTGTACGCTTTGGCAGAGTCTACAAATCTAAAAAGTAATTTTGAGCAAGTACGTTCATTTTAAGCTGATATAGAGAACAATCCGCCGACTTGATTTAACGGGTCGTATAATATCTTCGACAATCGCCACTGCATGAATGAGAAGTACCTGAAGCTCCAAGCAGCTTACTAATGGCACCTACTTATTGTAAATCACCGTTTAGGAAAATTCTACCTAAATGTAAATTTCAAAGTCTTTCACATCCACAGTAGGTGTACACAAATATTGAAAGTATTTCTTGCAGTGTCATAAAGAACTATATAGTGGCATAATAGGTTGGAATGTTGTATGAAAAACATTTATCTTTACTATTACATGTATAAACACAGGCCCTTTCTTAACGTTATTACCAAAAGTCCCTAGAAGTACATGTCCGACTTATTTAGCATTTTTAGACTATGCTCTAACAAACATTCGGCCGGACAGAGTATAGCCTATCTTCCTATGAACGTTTATTACAGAATCCTGCAAACTTTGAAGTAAATGGGTGAAAATTTGAAACAGAGATTTATGTATATAAAAGGAAACTTCCGTCTCCAGTTTTGACCAATTTACTTTAAAATTTTACACGGGACTGTAATAAACGTTCATACTGAAAATAGCTACATATTTTTTTAAGTATGTATGATACATTAATATGTATATAATATAAACTGGGCAAACATTGTTAGCAAAGTTCTCGAAAAGTTGGTGACCTGTTCGCTTAAAAATTTTACACGATAGTCTAATAAATGTTTGGATGGACAGATGCTGCATATATTTGATATACATAGTTTATAAACGCGTATACAAATATTATGGAGGAATACAGTTGGCGAAAATTTTGCGATTTAATCCAAACATTTACATGGTACTCTAATTAACATCAGCTGGACACAAGGCGAAATTTTGTCAGCAGCGAACGCATGAGGAAAAAGACCTTTTCCGAGTCACACACCAGCTGAAGCAAGATAGAAAATCTCCAGCCTGCATTGAAAGGTGTGGACACGAAATGGCGATAAGTCGTTGCAAATTTAGGCTACCAATGAAAACGGCGAGAGGAGAAGAAACACATCGAGGAGCCTGTGAAGTAAGGAGAGTGATTAGAAGTGCGTAGAGAATTCGTGAGACAGCGCGAAAGTAAGAATTCATGGACGCGCTTCCGCTCATAGACTATTTAATTGGCTGACTTTGCTTTTGCTCCTGACTCACATCTAAATGTTCATAGTTACTTTGTGCGTCATTCTCTTCCAGTCCCATGTTAAATCGAAGAACCCGTACAGACTGTTCTTAGGAATGAAACACTTGACTCTGCATCTCAGTATCCTCGCCCAGCATGCGCCATCCGACCTCATGATAAAGCTGTCTCGTCTATGAAATCTACGGCAACCTGTCATTGGGCAGACTGTTGGAGGGCCTCGCTGCAAAGCCGCCGGACACAGCTGAGAGCTGCTGACTCGCATCGCATAGCTGTGAGGCGACAAACCGGAGCGACCCAGCACCTGCTGTACACAATGTACCAGCGAAGCCCTCACATAACCAACGCAGTGTTGATGAAGTTGTCAATTTTGTACAATGAAAGCTGACTCAGGAAACAGATCATTGACGTACAGAAAAACAAAGGTAGCACAGATTACATTGCTTCATTGACATGCTTCTGTCGGTGAGCCGTGAATGCCATTACAACAATACGGACAAGCTGATCGTAACTCCGTGTTGCAGCCACACTGCGTTATCAAGTACCCTCCATCGATATATTCAAGTCTATATAATAAATTGGCGGCACAGGTGCTTCCTACAGCTTCTCATTCGCGATGTGTATTTTACTGGCCCATATGACAATCTCATTTGCCGGACACTAATTATTCTACATATTTTGGCGATTTTAAAACACGTCAGCAATGTTTTCAGGTGGAGGATTTAAAATCCCGGTTTTCAGTTATGGAGCCTAGCACATAGAATGACCGTGTTATTTGTGATACCATCATAATCACCATTTTGGTAGCCACTTGCTTGGGAGTGGGGTCAGACGCGTATACTGGGGATGACCATCAGACCTCTAACGGAAATACACTCCTGGAAATTGAAATAAGAACACCGTGAATTCATTGTCCCAGGAAGGGGAAACTTTATTGACACATTCCTGGGGTCAGATACATCACATGATCACACTGACAGAACCACAGGCACATAGACACAGGCAACAGAGCATGCACAATGTCGGCACTAGTACAGTGTATATCCACCTTTCGCAGCAATGCAGGCTGCTATTCTACCATGGAGACATCGTAGAGATGCTGGATGTAGTCCTGTGGAACGGCTTGCCATGCCATTTCCACCTGGCGCCTCAGTTGGACCAGCGTTCGTGCTGGACGTGCAGACCGCGTGAGACGACGCTTCATCCAGTCCCAAACCTGCTCAATGGGGGACAGATCCGGAGATCTTGCTGGCCAGGGTAGTTGACTTACTCCTTCTAGAGCACGTTGGGTGGCACGGGATACATGCGGACGTGCATTGTCCTGTTGGAACAGCAAGTTCCCTTGCCGGTCTAGGAATGGTAGAACGATGGGTTCGATGACGGTTTGGATGTACCGTGCACTATTCAGTGTCCCCTCGACGATCACCAGTGGTGTACGGCCAGTGTAGGAGATCGCTCCCCACACCATGATGCCGGGTGTTGGCCCTGTGTGCCTCGGTCGTATGCAGTCCTGATTGTGGCGCTCACCTGCATGGCGCCAAACACGCATACGACCATCATTGGCACCAAGGCAGAAGCGACTCTCATCGCTGAAGACGACACGTCTCCATTCGTCCCTCCATTCACGCCTGTCGCGACACCACTGGAGGCGGGCTGCACGATGTTGGGGCGTGAGCGGAAGACGGCCTAACGGTGTGCGGGACCGTAGCCCAGCTTCATGGAGACGGTTGCGAATGGTCCTCGCCGATACCCCAGGAGCAACAGTGTCCCTAATTTGCTGGGAAGTGGCGGTGCGGTCCCCTACGGCACTGCGTAGGATCCTACGGTCTTGGCGTGCATCCGTGCGTCGCTGCGGTCCGGTCCCAGGTCGACGGGCACGTGCACCTTCCGCCGACCACTGGCGACAACATCGATGTACTGTGGAGACCTCACGCCCCACGTGTTGAGCAATTCGGCGGTACGTCCACCCGGCCTCCCGCATGCCCACTATACGCCCTCGCTCAAAGTCCGTCAACTGCACATACGGTTCACGTCCACGCTGTCGCGGCATGCTACCAGTGTTAAAGACTGCGATGGAGCTCCGTATGCCACGGCAAACTGGCTGACACTGACGGCGGCGGTGCACAAATGCTGCGCAGCTAGCGCCATTCGACGGCCAACACCGCGGTTCCTGGTGTGTCCGCTGTGCCGTGCGTGTGATCATTGCTTGTACAGCCCTCTCGCAGTGTCCGGAGCAAGTATGGTGGGTCTGACACACCGGTGTCAATGTGTTCTTTTTTCCATTTCCAGGAGTGTATATTTTCTCGCCGCGGTTGGGCAGTTCGTATTTCGTTACTGAAATCGCAAATACGCCAGCATTCGAATACAGCTACTACCTCTCATTCCGGAAATGGATTTTGATTTGTAACTGTTGATTTTGATTTTCGTTCATTGGTTGTGATACGGGCTGAACTGTTGGTTGTGATACGGGCTGAAACTATTTGGTGGCACAACGTTCGCTCTCTAGTGCGTTTTTTCGGCTATCGTCTTGGTGTCGAACTCGTTACTTTATTGTGTAGCTATGACACTTTAGTAAAAATGAGGGTTTGAAATCTTTGAGTACTGGTGCATTGTGGTTGCGAAGTTTCCTAAATTGTAGCGGTGACAGCAGGCGATCTTACAATAGCAACAACGGTAGGAATAACAACATCAACTACAGAGACCGCCTGAGATAGCACAGAAACACCAGTGTGAATTTCTGCTGGAGCGGAAAAATGTTCTGGGAACGACATAAACACCGTGGTTACGAACAGCAGCGATGTCAACACCTACGTTACCGATGTTTAGTGATCCAAAGTCAACTTAGAAAACATACGAGGGTCGTCCAGTAAGCAAAGAAAGATTGCGGCACCACGTCCCGCACTGATCTCCCTGCCACCGCGGCCGCAAGCGAGCCACTCTAGCTTCTTCAGTAATCTCAGTCGAGTTATACTTCAGGGTAGTCACCCATGTTTATTGTGAAACCGTTCGAAATGGTGGTACCTCTCGAAAATCCAACCAAATGCAAAGTTTGATCCGCGTGGAGTTCATGACAAGAGGAGAACAACCAATTCGTAGCCCAATTCTGAAACTCTTCAACGAATTCAGCGCGCCATCCAAAGCAAAAGACATGGAATTCTGTCGACAAAGGTGTTTTTGATATTCTTGGTTGCTTGACCATTCATACAGTGATAAGCTTTTTTAAAAAAATACAGATGTTACAACTATTAAAATTAAACTGAATGAAATGTCCAATGGCCCGCTGTGGCTGTATTTCTTCAGGTCACTTATAAACCCACACACCCGGTTTACCAGCTTCTGAGTTGCATTTCCTAGTGCAAGTATAAATGCTACGTCGTTGGATACAGAATGCCGCAGAGTAACAATTGACGTGGGTAGGTAATGTTTTCAGCTTTCCTTAATCGATAAAAAACCCATCGTCAACTCATAAAGAGGCATAGTCAATGATGGACGTCATGTTTGTGTTAAGTCGCAAGCAGTACATTTTCCGACTAAAAAATGATGTTGACGGCCTATGTCAACCAACAAAATCCCCTCATAAATGTTATTCGGGGAAGTACTGGGCACTGTAGCGAAAATGCTGTGTCAAAGGCTACAGAATGCCGCAGAGTAACAACCGGCGTGGCTATGTATAGCTTTTAGACCTCCCCAATTACAAAAAATTCTCAATTTATAAAAAGACCATCGTCGATGACAAATGCCATGTCTGTGTTAAGTCGCGAACTGTACACTTTCCGATTAACATACGCTCTTGTCAGCCTATGTCAAGCAACAAAATGTCCCTCACAGATGTAGTCTCTTTTTGATATAGTGTGGCCTCATGCATCAACACGAATATAATAAGAACTTCAACGTCTTATGTGAGAAATATCTCGACTTCATCCTCCTTACAGCACTGACATGACGCAAAGCGATTTTCACTTATTCCCGAAACTACAGTAATTCAGACCTCAGAAAAGCACTGACAGCCTGGCTAAAGCATTTGGCATTACAGAAGTACAATATGGAGACTGAAAAATTGACCCCAGGTTACAACAATAAGTAAGTACCTGGAGATCTATGGCGACTGCCGTCAGTTCCACAAGAAAGTATTCGCCATAATTTTACGAAGCGTGAAAGATTGCATCAACGGACGGTCAAACACCCGGTAAAAATGCATGTTGGAGGATGTTTCTCTAAACGAAGTTTTGGCTATTTGCACTTATTTACACCAAATTTAAATGCTGAAAAAATGTGCAAAATTATTACAAATGCCGTTTAAGAAGCTATTTGTTTCGAACTAGGCAAACTGGTTGCTTGTTGAGTATAATGATACGAAACATCGCAGCCGTATCTGTACAGTGTGGAAACAAGGCAGTGGGGTGTATACGACGGACTGGCCTGCAATGTCTCCGGATGCTAATCCGATAGTAAATGTTTGCTCTATATTAAGATGAAGCTTAAAGGAAAGCCTATATGTACTTTGAAGCAGCTGCCACATAAAATTAGGACGATATGGAGATCGTTACCGTGAGAATATCCAGAAAATCTTGTGAAAACAATGCCAGAAATGTACCAAGCTATGCCCGACACTGGTGGCGACTAGATTAACATGTATTTTCATCTAAACATATATTTATAATATTTTATTTCATTCAGGTAGCGGCGTACACTTTCTTTCAGAACTGACTGTACATTGAAAATTATAGTAAGGTACTCTAATGGTGTAGATAGAGTTTTCCGTTGATATCATTTGTTTTTGTTTAGGTACGCCAAAACGATCATTCCTTTCAGGTCGACCCTCGTGTATCTCATAGTTTCTGCCGTTTTACAAAGCTAATAATATTTCTTTGCAAAATCCAATTCTTTGTTTCCTGTTTGGTAGGTCGCATTCTGACGTAGACAGTGGTAGCTTGTCGTTTGCGTCTTGTGTAGTTTGTTGTCCGCTCATTCCGAAACTTCAAACGTTCCTGCAGCCAGATAAAGTTTCAAAAGGTATCTGAAGAATGTGAACCATTCGAGATATTCTGGTGGGCGAAAAGAATGTGAATCATTCGAGACATTCTGGTGACGGAATTGGACTGGCACATTAGTCAGTGTAATTTTCAGCGTTCACAGTGAAACACTTTTGATGCCGAATCCTTATTTCAGGATGTTTTTCTCCACTCTAGCTCATTAAAGATCAGGCTGGCGCTCTCGTAGGTCAAGTCAGGTTCTTCACGTATAGAATTATTAATAAGCACGTCAGAGGTTTCGAAAGACACACAGAAAATGTAAGTATCAGTGGAAAAAGCATCTCTTCAAGTTTCGATTAATAAATTACGCTGTGTTACAGTTTCACTAGGGGGCAGACGTATCATAACGTAAAGACAAATTATTCGCTCCGTAATCCCGCATTCAATTAGATCGCGCCTGTGTGTAGACAATACAATGAATAGATATGCAAAGCGGGTTGCTGACGAACTTTCTCAACAAATTAGAGCAAGCGACTTCTCTAAAAAGAAAGCAAATATTCACTTTAGAGTCCGCACGTACTGACGTTTACCGTGTCAGGAATAGTGAGTATACTGAAATTGTGAGCTACAACTTGGGCAGATGTTCTATCCACTGACATGTATCTATTTTCTGAACGTCATGTGATTTTCGTGCAGTGACCCTCTGAATGCCTGGAGGCACTTATGAATTACTCAGAATTTCAGTTACCAGAAATCACCTTAAAGCTTCAGTACATATACGAATTTGACTTTTGAGCTGTATCATGTTTAATCAGTGTTGGATTACGTGTGCTAAAAGTTAATCCTAGACAAGTATTTCACCAGAGTCAACTAACCGAAAAGACAAACTCATTAATCACAGTTTACGTGGCTCTGCCACTCAAACTAGCCAGTTAGTCGATTAAGAACTTAGACATTCCTATTGTAAAGAGAGTTTCTGTAGTGACAGCCAGTGTATAATGCTACCTGTTTTGCTTGTCACAACTGCATTCAAGTGACGTCCCTCTGTTCTTTGACAACATATAAAAATATTTTATATCGTCGATACTACGTGGGAGAAGCCGCTTACTTGCCAAACCATAACGGTATACACAGATTGTAAATAATTATGTTAATATGATTGTTCAAAGTCACTGTTTTTATGGTTGTTTTCGTCGTGCGTTTTAAAAATACTTTTGAATCATTATTGGTTAGGAAACATTGTACGTGTCTAAAAGATTAGTATGCTTCGCTCAACGACGCAGAAACAAGTATTATATTTCTCTTTTACGATTTGTTTTGTCAGAGAAATCCAGCAACAAAGGATTCTCTGAATAAAAAATACACAGATAACTAAATGATCGAACATCACCCTAAAAAATAACTGAATAAATTCCACTAAAACGATAATAATAACAAATATAATAAGCGTGGCAATGTACAGAGCAGCATCTGGTCGGTGACAATACGTGACAGCAAAACTTAACTCAATCTGATGAATGATGCTAAATTGCTGATCAACAATGTCGATACAGGAGTTTCTCTACGCCTTATGAGAAACATGGTAGAATGGCACCTTAACTGTTTTTGAAGGAACTACGTGGGCCATTCGGAAAGAATGGTCCGATTTGTCAAGAAATAAAAACCACAGTCAAAATAACGTTTTTTCAGTTTTTTTGCTTAGTTTGCAATAGTTATCTGCACCTTACCGCTTCTTTTCTACATAGTCGCTGCTCCGACTAAGACATTTGTCGCACCATTGTACTAACCCCGCACAAATTCTCTACGCTGTCCTGCACAGCTCGATGCCTTCATAGCCAGCCATTCATTATGAAAGTCAGAGGGAGCTGCATCACGGCTGTATGGTGAATGATCAAACAGTTCCCTTCGATAACGCTGGAGGAGCGTCCTCATCAACCCTGCAGTATGCGCTGGCAAAATTGTCGTGAAGAAGAAATGCATGGCAGTTATGTTGTGTGGGCTGCATGAAATCAGGTGAAATCTCTCGCAGGCGCTCTTACGTGGCCGGTGACAATATTTTGTAGTTATATTTATCCGCTCACTGTGTGCTTAGAACTGAAAAGAGCGACGTGACGCGATCGACAGGTATACTAAAGACACCGCCAACACTTCTGTGCAAAACTTCATCGGATTTTCACTGTGGCTTACATTTCATGATCGATCAGACCTTAATTTCCGAATAACCCTCTTATTGGTCTGTGGTAACGATCGGTAACTAACCTACTGCTTTAAAAGGCAAGTAGAGTCAACGTTACCCGCAAACATGTGTATACATGGATGACATTCTTTTGTAGCGCTTATCGGCTACAAATAAGAGTTTTCAGTCCTAAGCTTGATTTTACTCTCCTCTCCATGCCAGTCCGTCCTATGAAAGCCAGTTCATCTTCGGATACATATTGCAATGAAATCCGATTAAACCTGTTAGTTATGTGTAAGATTTTTAGTTTCTTCCCATACTTCCCTCCATAAGAAAATCAGACCAAATCTTGATGTCTCACAATTTATCGCATCAACAGATACCTTAAGTTACTCACGTTATGCAGTAACGCCTGTTTTTACGGTACTGTAGCTCGCTCGGTAGGAATGTAACAGTTATAAGATCGCTTTTTTGTCAGTCTATCTGTCAGTCAGTCCAGATGTTAAGACCCATTTTTCTCGAGAACCCTGATAGACGCATCAAGATGAAATTTACTTAAGTCTATCGCCCCTTGTAGGAGTGCTTCTAAACCAATGCAATCAAAACGTACGGCTATTTATGAAACATACCTTGATGCTTGACCTAGAATCATGAAATTTAGCAAGAAGAAAGGTCTCACGATACCAGTGAGGTGATAAAACTCCGAGAATTTTTAATCTGTAACTCTATGACACGAAAAAATATTTTATTTTGTCATTCCTTATCGTAATATTAGTCAGTCTGTCTGTTAAAATCTCTTTTTTTCTCAGGAAGTACAATAGGAAGCAAAAATTATAGAAAAAATATAAATTTAAAACTTGAAGCAAAACATTCCCGAAAGTCTTGGAATTCCCAAGACTTATATCTTGCTAGAATCGATAATGATAACAGGCAAAATTCGTCGAGGCTGTCGATTCACAGGACGAATGAATTATCTATTTCCATAATTAAGTTTGTAAGGAACCCACGCAGCGCGCGTCCGACTAGTACTTAGCCATTTTCCTCTCAATTTGATTAGTACGTCTTTGTTAGTTAATCGACTTTCCCATATATTCTTCGGCATTCTTCTGTAGCACCACATTACAGAAGGCACACAATCACAATCCTCACACAGCTCGCAGAATATACAGGTCGCAGAATATATTAACTGGCGCCATTTTGTTATTTAACACTCGTAAAATTTGGTGAATTAACACGTAAATGGCATTCACAGTAGAGCAACTTTTGTAAAATCCAAACGCTGATTTTCTGAGGATATTATTATTCGTAAGATGAGATATTATTCTAGAATATACTACTTTCTTGAAATTTTGGAAAATGATGTCAGCAGTGAAGCAGGTCGGCAATTACTGACATCTCTCTGACCATTTTTTTAAGCCGGTTTTAATCTTATGTTGTGCATGGTGGACCGTTTTTTAAGGGCAACTGCGACTGTTTTGGCAATAAAATTCCAAAAAAAAATTGTGTAAGTCACTTTTTATTATCCCCCACGTTTCGTTCCAAGGCTTTATACTTTCAACTTCAGGTGGAAAACAGCGATATTTTGTTACATGTGTACTAGCTGGGTAGAGCTAGTTGTATGTTTGGGTTTCATTTTCCTACAGAAGGTATAACAACCACTTGTACTGTATGTTCGTGTTACATATTTTGCAATGTAATGCTTTTAACAAGATGTTGTAATTGTTGTTTGTATCTCTGATCCACAACCTAAACTACCAAGGGATGATCTCAGAGGCAAAGTATCATATCTTTAGATCGCTACAATCTTTGGTGTGTTTATATTACTGGTTAGTGCTTCGGTGTGAGAAACCAACCAAAAATGTCGATTTATGACGAACTGCAGGGTTTTGATCACTGGAACACAGTGCAAGTAATTCCATCACCATTTCGAATGCATAATCTTAGTGCCATATGACGATAAAAAGTGCCCGTTATACTTTTTGTAACAAAATGAAACCAAAACAAGCAACCAGGTGCACTGAGATGGTACAAACGTAACAAGATATTGCTGTTTTCCACCTGAAGATCAGAGTATAAACTCTCGAACTGCGCCGAGGGAGAAAACAAAAAGTCAATGAAACAAATAATTTTTTTTTATTTAAACTTTTAACAGTGGTTCAACAACGCCATATTTCAGTCTTTTCTGGCAATTACAATTTAATTTGAGGCGTATTACTTACATCTTCAGGGAATTATATTTATTTGGAAGAAAAACTGCCATGAATTACTGATGCATTACATATTACGGATAAGAGAGGGCTTATTATGTGGGAATAAATTTTTTGAGCTATACTGAGGAAACAACAAAATAATATGATCTTTTATTTTTGGAAGATTGTATAATTTTCTTAATTTCAGAAGGAGAAGTTGGTGATACATCCATACAATTGAATAATATTTTTACTTTTTAAGCGTACTGCTCTGATTTTTCTCTTGAAATCTTTGCCCCTAAGCGTTCTGGTACATCTAAGAAATGATTATTAAATATTTTTGCTGCCCGTGACTCATCATTTATAGCCCTACCATTGAGTTCAATAGTTATGTTGTCCTGTTTTGTGGTTGGTTGCACTGTCTCTCGTTTCACTACATGCCATTTAGCCTTAGGCCTTGCGTCAGAATTACTTATATCTCACATTATTTGCAAGTTCTTTGATTTTTTGATAACCTTTATTAGTAATTCTGTGTAATTTTTGTAGTGTGCACCTACAGAAGGATCTCTTCTTCTTCTTGTCAAAAGATACATTTCCCTTCTTCCTTTCATAAGATACTGCAGTCCATCTAGTGATACGCGGATTTTTTACATGGCTTTTTAATGTCCTTTCTGATTCGTTTACGGAAAGCTGTTTTCAAATAATGATATGAATTTACTACGTAATAGATTAAATTCTATGTTAACATTTGGTTCCTTGAAAATTTCATCTCAGGTCATCTCTTGTAAGCTATTCATAAGAAAAGGAAAAGTTAATTTGTTAACTAGGGGTACAGGGACAACTGCTGTGGTACGAAAACTGTGTTGCTGGTGGTGCTGCTGGATTGAAGGACAATATGAAACTGTCGCGTGAGTTGTGTTTCGACAGACGCAAAAAATGAAATAAGAACTGCGTCCCGCCGGTATGGAAATAGAAAGCAGCTCCGCCGAAAACGACGAGCGCGAGTGCGGTGGCACAAGTTGGATTGGTCCCGGGATGGCCGTCCGCGCCGTGTGGATGGCGCGGGCCCGTATAACGCGCCATCGCATCGCATAGCGCTGCCGCGCGGCCGCAATCGATACCGCCAACGGCGCGAACGACCTGCCAGCTGCTTTACGCGGCGCTACGCTGCGACGCGGCGAGACACGCGCGTCCGGCGCGGAGCACGGAGCAGGGTGGGCGAGGCAGCCGGGCACGCACGGCGCGGGCTGCGGCTGCGGCTGCTGCGTGTGTGCGGCGACGGCAGGTGGGCGCTGGCACCTGTTCCCACCAGCTCTGGCACGCTCTCACCGGCAACTGACTGCGCCGCAGCGCTGACGCCGGCACAGTCGACAGGGCGTTGCACTGATTGGATACAACGGTACAACGGGCGTCTGTTTTTAGTTTTTACAGAAAAAATGAAAGTATAGAATTTTTTACTGTATAAATTGCGGATGGCGAAGTGCAACTGTGATTTAAGCTGGCCGTTTACGTACACTCCCTAACAAAAAATTGACGATCCCCGAAGAGGTAGCAGAAGCGAAACAAATCTTAACAGATTGAGTGACCATGTTAATAACAACCTGGCGATATGAGCTCTCTTTCTTCTGGCCGCGAGAACACATCAGTATCTCATGACAGATCAGAGACACATTTGGTACTTGAGGACAAGCATTGTCCGGTTGAAAAATGGCACCACGATACTGTCGCATGTGATGTAACACAAGAGGACGTCGGATATCCATGGCGTTCCGTTGTGCCGTCAGTGTTCTCTCGATCACCACTGACTGTGACCCGAAGTCATACCAGATGGCTCACCACGCCGTGATGCCTGGAATAATGCAGCAGAGTCTATCATAAACATTGGAAGAATGCGGCTTTTTCTCAGGTTGCCGCCGCGTTCGCTAACTGTGGTCATCTGGGGTGGTCCACAAACGTGTATCATGGCTGAATACAATGCGACAAAATTCATCCCAGTCAAGGCATCAGTGCAACTGCACTCGTTTGTGTTATGGCGTTAACAGTAGCCTCCGCACGGTGGTGATGATGATGATGATGTTCGGTTTGTGGGGCGCTCAACTGCGAGGTCATCAGCGCCCGTAAAAGTCCCAATTTTTACACAGTCCAATTTTTTACACAGTCCAATCTAGCCACTGTCGTAGATGATGCTGAAATTATGAGGACTACACAAACACCTAGCCCCAGGGCAGAGAAAATCCCCAACCCGGCCGGAAATAGAGTCCAAGGGGCTGCAATCCAGGTTCGAACCCTGCCTCGGGGATGGACATGTGTGATGTCCTGAGGTTAGTTAGGTTTAAGTAGTTGTGACTCTAGGGAACTAATGACCTCAGATGTTAAGTCCCATAGTCCTTAGAGCCATTTGAACCACAGGAACCCGTGATGCAGAGGCAGCAACGCTAGCCACTGGCGCACGAGCTGCGGCCTCCTCAGGTTGTCGTGAGAAGATGAAAGCGCAGTCGTCTGGTCACAACCGTTGGGTCTTTTTAGTGCCCTGGGAAATGGTTCATTTTCAACTACAAAAGACGATATATTCTTTCACTTAATTACGTAAGTGAATAAAGTATATACTAAACGTTAACGCGCTCGTTCGACACAGAAGAGCTCAGATTATTGACAGCTGACATTAACTGTGAAAGCTTCATTTAATACATAAAATCACAAAATATTCTTTTTAAGGGAAGTGTTCAAATTTACCTTATGTACATGTTCATCTCAAACTTCACGATCACTGTTCCCTCATAATGTTGTCGTCTGCTGAAGCTGAAGTCACTAACGGAGAGTGCTCTTCCAAGGTCAGATCTTTCTTGAGCTTAATGTGAAGGCACTGAAGTGTTGGGGGAGAGGTGCGGGCTGGGGGAGGTAGGCGGGAGGTATGGTCTTATGGTCTTCATTCAGGAGAGCCTCCCATAGGTCGTTGCGGATTGCAGCGAGCTCTCGCTAACGTCTATGTTATGGATATGTGTTGCCGACTTCGGTGAAGCATCATGGTCTCTGTAAAACAGCAGAAATGGGACAATAGTTTGCTAGTCCTGCTACCACCATTCTCCGACTAATGCTGCGGGATGCCACAGAATGTTGTAGGCTGTCCATTACTTGTCTCGGATGGAAGGCACAGGTTTTAGTGGGTTACAGCGTGCCTGGTGCACAATCCTCCGGTGCGGTGATCAGATGTGATCGACTCAAAACTTGTCGACGAGCGTGCTTGACCTCACGTTCACATGGAGTCCACAGAGGTCACTATCATATGCGATTTCGCCACAAATCTCGATAGTTCACGATTTTCCCGCCGACCAAATGGAGACCCACAATGAGGCCGCTTTCAGAATCTGTCAGATGCCGTTAACACTGTCTCACACGACTACGCGATATCTTCATGTTCTTCGCAATGATCACTCAGTCTTATGCTTGTCACTCCCATTATACAGGGTGAATATTAATAAAACCGACATATTGCAGGGACTGATACCTGATTGGAAATAAAGGAGAAAAGATCCTATGAACAAGTGTCCGGAAATGTATCGTTGCCACGATAGATGGCGTTGACGAACGAAAATTCCTCTGATCACATGTAGTGTGTTCGTTGCGTGTTGCAGGCTGTGTGATTGACACAGCTTACTATAAGCAACAGAATGGTCCACTATTCATATCGGGAAATAGCCGAGGTGGTGTTTGTGTACCACCAACCAGCGGAAACACTCGAGAGGCAGCACGGCTGTTCCAAAAGAAAGAACCCTCACAGACACCAACCACATCACAAGCCATTTCAAGCACTTTTTTGGGCGTTTGTGTGATCATGAGTCCTTTCAGACAGACGAGGGTGCAGGGAGGCTGAGGACAGTGTGTACAACACATATGGAGGGCCTGCCTGATTTCTACAGGGTATTGAGACGAACCCTAGAACAAATATCAGACAAGTGGCCCAACAACATTGATTAGGCCAAAGTACTACAATGTGTGTTCAGCATTACAACCGCTACAGTCCCTGTAACCTGCAATCCCATGAAGGACACTCTGAACATCTGTTGTGTCGCGGATGTGATGCAGCTCTGTAAAGCGTTCCGGGACGACTTTTTGTCGTTGCACGCACACCGCAAATGCCGCACACGTGTTCATAGCATCTTTTTTTCCTCCATTTCCAGAAATCCGTCTCTGCAATTTGTCGATTTAATTAATGTTGACCTTGTATATCCTCCCATGCCTTGTAACAAAACTAAACGTAAACACTACGAACGCCCTTTGGTGATCATTTTGTCACATAGAATTCCAGCTCTAGTAATTTACATTCCCGCCATTGTTGTGTGCTTGTAGAACTTCAATTGACTTCCGACGATATCAATTGGATGCTTCAGTTTTTTTGTCATACAGTGCATTGGCGGTAAAGTGAATCGTATCAAATTCTAAAAGCGACTGGTTGCATGTCATACGTACGTAAAAATCATTTCTAGATAAAAATACTTTATTTTTTCTGAAAATATTTCCTTTTAAAATTTATACTTCTCTAAGTGTCCGAACCACTTGTGAATGCCTTTTTCTCTCTCTGATGTTAGAGCTTGAAAAACATGACTTGGGAAGGATTCAGGAGTATTACGAGGTTATGTCAATTGTTGTCCAGGCATCGTTGTTCGTTTGATATAAGGGAACAAAGAGAAGTTTTTAACTTCAAACGTCAGGCTTTTCCCTGTTATAATACCCAATTTACCTCTGCCTTCCTTGACATTTTCTTGCTTTATGTTTATATCATTTTTGAGAGGGAATCTTTACCTGATCATACTGTTAATGTATTCTACGATTTTGGTTCTTTCTTCGTGGATGTTTTTCTACTAACTTACATATCGTTCCTAATGTCATCATTCTTCAATCTGTCTGATCTGTGTGGCATATCCAGTCTTTGTTCCGAAAATTATTGTTTCTACTGGTTGAATTCTGCTTTCTTTGTTCATAACTGCAGAAAGAGTAGCTTCCATACAATAAAGTAGTAACAGGCACTGTGTTCTTTAATCCTAATCAAATCTGTTTTCGTATTTGATTTTCATGCACCTATTGATTTCTCCATGCATACTTAAGAATTTTGTTGATGACTTCCCTGTGTCTCAGACACATATACAGGGTGGTCCATTGACCGTGACCGGGCAAAATATCTCACGAAATAAGCGTCAAACGAAGAAACTACAAAGAACAAAACTTGTCTAGCTTGAAGGGGGAAATCAGATGGCGCTATGGTTGGCCCGATAGATGGTGTTGCCATAGGTCAAACGGATATCAGCTGAGTTTTTAAAAATAGGAACCCCTATTTTTTTACATATTCGTGTAGTACGTAAATAAATATGAATGTTTTAGTTGGACCACTTTTTTCGCGTTGTGATAGATAGCTCCCTGCTCCCTGCCGCCGTTGGATAAGCAGCTGCAGCAGCAAGTCGTATACTCCTAGCTCACTCATTTCTTACATAGTTTAATTCTTAATGTCTTTGCGTGTTTTTGGTACTTGCATTGTTTGATACATAAATTTCGGGCGTATTATAGTATTTGCGAGTTGTAGCATCGCGTTTTAGTACCTGAATAGTGTAAAATCGCGTAGTCTCCTTCCGCTGCCGAGCAGTGTGTCAGCAGTGCGTTAGTAGCAGCATTACTGCATTTACTAGGCAATCTTGTATTTTAATAACCGTTTAAATTTTTTCGATTTGTTTGCGCTCTCTGTAGATTAGTTCAGACGTTCTTTGCAAAACAGTTTTTAGCATGGATAGGGACTGCAACTGCTGTGTTCGGATGCAGGCTGAGTTGGCATCCCTTCGCTCCCAGCTTCAGGCAGTGTTGGCTTCGGTCACACAGCTTGAGGCTGTTGCCAATGGGCATCACTGTGGGGGTCCGGATGGGGGTTTGTCGGGGACGGCCAGCTCGTCCCACGCATCCCCCGATCGGACTAAGACTGTGGTTGCCCGGGATACTGCCCGCATTGAGGCTGATCCCTCACCTGTGGTAGAGTGGGAGGTAGTCTCAAGGTGTGGCAGGGGGCGAAAGACATTCCGGAGGGCTGAACGGAAGGCCTCTCCAGTTTGTCTGACGAACCGGTTTCAGGTTCTGTCTCAGGCTGATACTGATCTTCGGCCTGACATGGCTGCTTGTCCTGTTCCAGAGGTTGCCCCTCAGTCTGCAAGATCCGGGCGGTCGCAGAGGGTGGGCTTACTGGTAGTTGGGAGCTCCAACGTCAGGCGCGTAATGGGGCCCCTTAGGGAAATGGCAGCAAGAGAGGGGAAGAAAACCAATGTGCACTCCGTGTGCATACCGGGGGGAGTCATTCCAGATGTGGAAAGGGTCCTTCCGGATGCCATGAAGGGTACAGGGTGCACCCATCTGCAGGTGGTCGCTCATGTCGGCACCAATGATGTGTGTCGCTATGGATCGGAGGAAATCCTCTCTGGCTTCCGACGGCTATCTGATTTGGTGAAGACTGCCAGTCTCGCTAGCGGGATGAAAGCAGAGCTCACCATCTGCAGCATCGTCGACAGGACTGACTGCGGACCTTTGGTACAGAGCCGAGTGGAGGGTCTGAATCAGAGGCTGAGACGGTTCTGCGACAGTGTGGGCTGCAGATTCCTCGACTTGCGCCATAGGGTGGTGGGGTTTCGGGTTCCGCTGGATAGGTCAGGAGTCCACTACACGCAGCAAGCGGCTACACGGGTAGCAGGGGTTGTGTGGCGTGGACTGGGCGGTTTTTTAGGTTAGATGGCCTCGGGCAAGTACAGAAAGGGCGACAGCCTCAAAGGGTGCGGAGCAAAGTCAGGACATGCGGGGACCAAGCAGCAATCGGTATTGTAATTGTAAACTGTCGAAGCTGCGTTGGTAAAGTACCGGAACTTCAAGCGCTGATAGAAAGCACCGAAGCTGAAATCGTTATAGGTACAGAGAGCTGGCTTAAGCCAGAGATAAATTCTGCCGAAATTTTTACAGAGGTAGAGACGGTGTTTAGGAAGGATAGATTGCATGCAACCGGTGGTGGAGTGTTTGTCGCTGTTAGTAGTAGTTTATCCTGTAGTGAAGTAGAAGTGGATAGTTCCTGTGAATTATTATGGGTGGAGGTTACACTCAACAACCGAGCTGGGTTAATAATTGGCTCCTTTTACCGACCTCCCGACTCAGCAGCGTTAGTGGCAGAACAACTGAAAGAAAATTTGGAATACATTTCGCATTAATTTCCTCAGCATGTTATAGTCTTAGGTGGAGATTTCAATTTACCAGATATAGACTGGGACACTCAGATGTTTAGGACGGGTGGTAGGGACAGGGCATCGAGTGACATTATACTGAGTGCACTATCCGAAAATTACCTCGAGCAATTAAACAGAGAACCGACTCGTGGAGATAACATCTTGGACCTACTGATAACAAACAGACCCGAACTTTTCGACTTTGTAAGTGCAGAACAGGGAATCAGTGATCATAAGGCCGTTGTAGCATCCCTGAATATGGAAGTTAATAGGAATATAAAAAAAGGGAGGAAGGTTTATCTGTTTAGCAAGAGTAATAGAAGGCAGATTTCAGACCACCTAACAGATCAAAACGAAAATTTCTGTTCCGACACTGACAATGTTGAGTGTTTATGGAAAAAGTTCAAGGCAATCGTAAAATGCGTTTTAGACAGGTACGTGCCGAGTAAAACTGTGAGGGATGGGAAAAACCCACCGTGGTACAACAACAAAGTTAGGAAACTACTGCGAAAGCAAAGAGAGCTTCACTCCAAGTTTAAACGCAGCCAAAACCTCTCAGACAAACAGAAGCTAAGCGATGTCAAAGTTAGCGTAAGGAGGGCTATGCGAGAAGCGTTCAGTGAATTCGAAAGTAAAATTCTATGTACAGACTTGACAGAAAATCCTAGGAAGTTCTGGTCTTACGTTAAATCAGTAAGTGGCTCGAAACAGCATATCCAGACACTCCGGGATGATGATGGCATTGAAACAGAGGATGACACGCGTAAAGCTGAAATACTAAACACCTTTTTCCAAAGCTGTTTCACAGAGGAAGACCGCACTGCAGTTCCTTCTCTAAATCCTCGCACAAACGAAAAAATGGCTGACATCGAAATAAGTGTCCAAGGAATAGAAAAGCAACTGGAATCACTCAACAGAGGAAAGTCCACTGGACCTGACGGGATACCAATTCGATTCTACACAGAGTACGCGAAAGAACTTGCCCCCCTTCTAACAGCCGTGGTACCGCAAGTCTCTAGAGGAACGGAGGGTTCCAAATGATTGGAAAAGAGCACAGGTAGTCCCAGTCTTCAAGAAGGGTCGTCGAGCAGATGCGCAAAATTATGGACCTATATCTCTGACGTCGATCTGTTGTAGAATTTTAGAACATGTTTTTGCTCGAGTATCATGTCGTTTTTGGAAACCCAGAATCTACTATGTAGGAATCAACATGGATTCCGGAAACAGCGATCGTGTGAGACCCAACTCGCGTTATTTGTTCATGTGACCCAGAAAATATTAGATACAGGCTCCCAGGTAGATGCTATTTTTCTTGACTTCCGGAAGGCGTTCGATACAGTTCCGCACTGTCGCCTGATAAACAAAGTAAGAGCCTACGGAATATCAGACCAGCTGTGTGCTTGGATTAAAGATTTTTTAGCAAACAGAACACAGCATGTTGTTATCAATGGAGAGACGTCTACAGACGTTAAGGTAACCTCTGGCGTGCCACAGGGGAGTGTTATGGGACCATTGCTTTTCACAATATATATAAATGACCTAGTAGATAGTGTCGGAAGTTCCATGCGGCTTTTCGCGGATGATGCTGTAGTATACAGAGAAGTTGCAGCATTAGAAAATTGTAGCGAAATGCAGGAAGATCTGCAGCGGATAGGCACTTGGTGCAGGGAGTGGCAACTGTCCCTTAACATAGACAAATGTAATGTATTGCGAATACATAGAAAGAAGGATCCTTTATTGTATGATTATATGATAGCGGAACAAACACTGGTAGCAGTTACTTCTGTAAAATATCTGGGAGTATGCGTGCGGAACGATTTGAAGTGGAATGGTCATATAAAATTAATTGTTGGTAAGGCGGGTACCAGGTTGAGATTCATTGGGAGAGTGCTTAGAAAATGTAGTCCAGCAACAAAGGAGGTGGCTTACAAAACACTCGTTCGACCTATACTTGAGTATTGCTCATCAGTGTGGGATCCGTACCAGATCGGGTTGACGGAGGAGATAGAGAAGATCCAAAGAAGAGCGGCGCGTTTCGACACAGGGTTATTTGGTAACCGTGATAGCGTTACGGAGATGTTTAATAAACTCAAGTGGCAGACTCTGCAAGAGAGGCGCTCTGCATTGCGGTGTAGCTTGCTCGCCAGGTTTCGAGAGGGTGCGTTTCTGGATGAGGTATCGAGTATATTGCTTCCCCCTACTTATACCTCCCGAGGAGATCACGAATGTAAAATTAGAGAGATTAGAGCGCGCACGGAGGCTTTCAGGCAGTCGTTCTTCCCGCGAACCATACGCGACTGGAACAGGAAAGGGAGGTAATGACAGTGGCACGTAAAGTGCCCTCCGCCACACACCGTTGGGTGGCTTGCGGATTATGAATGTAGATGTAGATGTAGATGTAGATGTAGATAGCACCGTAATAGTCACTAACATATGGCTCACAATTTTAGACCAACAATTGGTAACAGGAATTTTTTGAAATTAAAATACAGAACGTAGGTGCGTTTGATCATTTTATATCGGTTGTTACAATGTGATACATGTACCTTTGTGAACTTATCATTTCTGAGAACGTATGCTGTTACAGCGTGATTACCTGTAAATACCACATTAATGCAATAAATGCTCAAAATGATGTCCGTCAACCTCAATGCATTTGGCAATACGTGTAACGACATTCCTCTCAACAGCGAGTAGTTCGCCTTCCGTAATGTTCGCACATGCATTGACAATGCGCTGACGCATGTTGTCGGGCGTTGTCGGTGGATCACGATAGCAAATATCCTTCAACTTTCCCCACAGAAAGAAATTCGGGGACGTCAGATCCAGTGAACGTGCGGGTCATGGTATGGTGCTTCGACTCCACCTGTCGTGAAATATGCTATTCAATACCGTTTCAACCGCACGCGAGCTATATGCCGAACAGCCACCATGTAGGAAGTACATCGCCATTCTGTCATTCAGGGAAAAATCTTGTAGTAACATCGGTAGAACATTACGTAGGAAATCAGCATACAATGCACCATTTAGACTGAAATCGATAAAATGGGGGCCAATTATCCTTCCTCCGATAATGCCGCACCATACATTAAACCGGCAAGGTCGCTAATGTTCCACTTGTCGCAGCCATCGTGGATATTCCGTTGCCCAATAGTGCATATTATGTCGGTTTACGTTACCGCTGTTGGTGAATGACGCTTCGTCGCAAAATAGAACGCGTGCAACAAATCTGTCATCGTCCCCTAATTTCTCTTGTGACCAGTGGCAGAACTGTACACGACGTTCAAAGTCGTCGTTATGCTATTCCTGGTGCATCATCATTTGTTGCAGGTCGTGGTTGATGTTTCACATGTGGCTGAACACTTCCTGTTTCCTTAAATAACGCAACTATTCGGCGAACGGTCCGGACACTTCTATGATGACGTCCAGGATACAGAGCAGCATACATAGCACACGCCCGTTGGGCATTTTGATCACAATAGCCATATATCAACACGATATCGACCTTTTCCGCAATTGGTAAACGGTCCATTTTAACACTGCTAATGTATCACGAAGCAAATACCGTTCGCACTGGCGGAATATTGAATGATACCACTTATTTATACGTTTGTGACTATTAAAGCGCCATCTATCACAAATTGAAAAATTTGGTCCAAGTAAAACATTCATATTTCTTTATGTACTACACGACTATGTAATAAAAGATGGGGGTTCCTATTTAAAAAAAAACGCAGTTGATATCCATTTGACCTATTGCAGCGCCATCTAGCGGGCCAACCATGGCGCCATCTGGTTTCCCCCTTCAAGCTAGACGAGTTTCGTTTTTTGTAGTTATTTCGTTTGATGCCCATTTTGTGAGATATTTGGACCGGTCACTATCAATGGACCATCCTGTGTACGTTTTGCCACATCACTACAGAAAAAAGAACTTACCTGTTCTAACAGTTCATTATCCACAACAAATTGTGATCTTTTTGGATCTTTCATCTTAGAAACCACGCATTTTTACTTCCTATTTTTATCTGTAGGTCATATTCTCTACATACTCTTTGGAAAACAGAAATTAATTTTTCTATATCGTTTTATTTTTCGGTCAGAAGTGCAATATCGTTTGCATAAAAGAGGGAGTAAATATTAGTGCTTCTATCTATCAGAATTTTCTCTTACTACATCTTCCCGACATACGTAAAAAAATGTGAGTGATGAATTACACGCCATCCAGAAGCCTTTGTTTCTAAATATAATTTGCATTAATTACCATTTAATTCTACCATTATGAGGGAGTTTTTATAAAGGTTTCACAGATGGTCGGTAAATTTACTAGAAACTTCTTGCAAAAAGCAGGGGTGCAAAACTTAAGGATGAAAGTAGCTTCTGCATGATGTATCAATGCCAAGTAAAATACAGTAAATCGATGAAACTTGGACCATACATGAAACAAACTGTAGAAAATACTGCAAGCAGCCGTAAGTTGTGGGTGGTTGCAGTATTTTCTACAGTGTAATTTACGGAAATATTTTCGGTGTTCTCCAACAAAAACGGGTAATATAATGCATAAAATAAGTTCTACAGTAAATAAAGAAAGCAACAGAGGGAAATACGAAGTGAGATGAACAGAAATGACGTTTTAATACAAAGGCTTTAACTACACTGAAGTCACCGTCATTCATAATGGTACCCTGTACATACAAAAGGCGGTACATGGTTCTTAATAGGATGTGCGATCACCTCGGACGGCAGTGCACGCAGTGCAACATGCTCCCATGATGAGCATGAGGTTGGTAAGGAGTTCATGCGGTAAGATGTTCCAATCCTCCACCAGTGCAGTTGATAACTGCTGGATGATCGTTGGTGCTTGTGGACATGGTCCAGTTCGACTACCCAACGCATCCCACAAGTGCCCGGTGAGATTTAAGTCTGGAGAACAGGCAGGCCAGACCATGAACCAATAGATCGTCCTTCTACGCTGTCGACGCTGTAGCAATTTTCAGCCATAAAAAATGAAATGAGAACCTCTGAAGATTGGCACATTGGGGATAACTGCAATGACATAACTACATTGAACATTGAGAGAATCGTGTTAACAAGATTTACAGGTTACAGTATCACAGTAGGAATGTGACGATAGGCACAGCAGGCATTCCAGTTGAAGATACAATTCACCCACGGCCTAATGAACAAAATAGAAGCGTACGAAATTGGAATTGTGATTGGATCGAAGAGTTTCTAACAAACAGAACACTGAATGTCATTCTCAACGGAAAGAAACCTTCTGACGAAAAAGCAGCTTCGAGCGTATCGCAAAGGAGGGTAATAGGTCCATAATTTTTGTCAATCTGCATAAATGAAATAGTAGACAACGCCGTAAGTTCCATGAGGCTTTCCGCGGATGACACTGTTGGACACAAAGGAGTGTGTGTGTGTGTGTGTGTGTGTGTGTGTGTGTGTGTGTGTGTGTGCGTGTGTATGTGTGCATGTGTGTGTGTGTGTGTGTGTGTGTGTGTGTGTGTGTGTGCGCGTGTGTGTGTGTGTGTGTGTGTGTGTGTGTGTGTGTGTGTGGAAGGGGGTGTTTTTTGGTGCTTACGGGTGCTCAATGGCGAGGTCATCAGCCCCTTACACAGGAATAGAAACGAATGTGGAAAAAAGTATTAAAATGCGATCATACACGTTAATACAACGGGAAAAAGTAAAAGATGCTATACAGGATACCAAAACACAAGTAAAACAACAAAGTAAAACGACATAGGAGCTAAAAGGAAGGTACAAGAAAATGTCTCTGGCTGACCACTGACAGAAATTATGGGCGAGTCAGTCACCCTGTTAGCATATTAAAACCATCTTCCTAAATTCTTGGTAAAAACCTTGAACAATTCACAAAACTGTGAAGCTCTAATCACATCCGTTCGATCACTACCTAAAATAGACTGCAGATCCGTCGGCAAACGTGCCGCGGCCTGCTGATAGGGAAATAAAAAGCAGTAACAAAATATGGCACACAGTGATCTGAACACAATGGAGAGTCCTCTCACCGGAGCGAGGAGTCATGCGCCGTAGCATGTGGCTTATGCGAAGGCGAGTGAGGAGGATCTCGTCTCGTGAACTTGGCTGGAAGGAGGTACGCCACGACCTAGTTAAGGGCTTAATAACACGGAGCGTATTGTCCAGCCACTCACCTTCCCGTCGATGCAAGACTCGGGAGCTCAACAGCAAAGTCACAGCACGCAGGCAGATGGCACATAGAAATACCTGAGGATCAAGGAATGCCTCCTAGCCTGCTAGATCCTCCCACAATTCGCAGGTGCCCTGACATCCAACAGAAAGAGGAACACCCGCAGACGATAGACGCTTGCTGTGGGGTGTGGCAACTGGTCCTTCACATTAAAAAACATTAAGTGTTATGCATGCAGACACAGAGATACACATTATTGTAAGACTATACGATTTCAGAAAAGCCATTGGAAACAGGCCATAAAATATTGAGAAGTATGTGTAGTGAGAGATTTAAAGTGGAACGACCAATGCAACTAATTGCAGAAAGGCAGATGCTAACTGTGATTCATTGTACGAAACATCAGAAAATGTTGTCCGCCAGCAAAGCAGGTAACAAACGAAACTTTCATCAGTACTTGAATATTGCTCGGCAGGACGTCATCCATATGAGACAGGTTTGATAGACGAAATAAACTCCGAACAAAAGCAGCCTGTTTCGAAAATGTTCAAATGTGTGAGAAATCTTATGGGACTGAACTGCTAAGGTCATCAGTCCCTAAGCTTACACACTACTTAACTTGAATTATCCTAAGGACCAACACACACACCCATGGCCGAGGAAGGACTCGAACCTCCGCCTGTTTCATTAAAGGTACATTCAGTAAGAACGAAAGCGTCACAGAGATGGTGAAGCAACTCCAGTTGCTGACGCTGCAGTAGAGGCTTCCTTCATGACGACGTGGTTTACTGTTAACGTTCTGAGAGCGTAAGGTCATAGAAAAGCCAACAAATATTTTGTTTCCTGTTACGTATATCTCGCGAAAAGACCATGAGGACAAGAATAGAAAGATTCTGCCCCACACAGAGGCTTACCGGCAATCGTTTTTCCCGCAAACGATTCGCGACTGTTCTGAGAGCGTAAGGTCATAGAAAAGCCAACAAATATTTTGTTTCCTGTTACGTATATCTCGCGAAAAGACCATGAGGACAAGAATAGAAAGATTCTGCCCCACACGGAGGCTTACCGGCAATCGTTTTTCCCGCAAACGATTCGCGACTGGAAGAGTAAAGGGGTGAAGTGACAATTGTGCACAAAGTACTCTCCGCTACACATTGCAGGGAGGTTTGCGGAGTGTAGCTGTAGTTTGTAGGTATGCAAAAAGACGGATGCGAGGAATAATATTGGTAATACGTGATAATTACTTGCTGAATGCACATAGCGGAAATTCACCTTCATTTTTTTTAAATTTAGTATGTTTATACATAATAACTTTGTGTTACCACCTTAAGGAACACACACTCAAGACAGATCGAAAAATAATTTGCATTTGTTTATAAAAGAACTATTCTGGATACCTTAGGTCACCTACTGAATTAATCCAAATTTTTGGTTATAGTTCCATTCTTCAGACAGTGTTAATGTAAATGACACATTGTTTACAACAAGAAATAAGTAAACAGTATTTAAATATATTTGAAAGAAAAGTTTTGGCTGATTGTAATATCTGGAACGAAACAAACGACTAGAATTTGCAGGCACGAGGAAGCTATATGGACGAATACTAGATTTCTCCATCCAGGTAGTATGGAGTTCAGTGAATCCTTCAGATTTCGGATTGGGCAAACAGATGACGCATGCTCCGTTGGTGCGTCCGTCGTGAGAGTAATAAATATATTAGGTGCACCTAGATATATTTTAAAATTATGCAGAATCATGACAGCATGTTGTTATCTTGAGAAATGTTCATCTCGTTTACAATATCGGCGTTAACAGTACACCGGGATGAATGTGAGCTGAAACCTATACATTTTTATCAGCAAAATTATTAATTGTTGAACTCAGAACACAAGTGTAGTACGTTAAAGTCAGGTACACACACCGCTTTCTTTGTTGCTGAAGATATTTTTTTAAATATTCATGCCAATTGTAACGACAATAGTTTACACAAGTAAATAATTTAAGTCTATGATGACCATCTTCAACAGGCCGGCCGAAGTGGCCGTGCGGTTAAAGGCGCTGCAGTCTGGAACCGCAAGACCGCTACGGTCGCAGGTTCGAATCCTGCCTCGGGCATGGATGTTTGTGATATCCTTAGGTTAGTTAGGTTTAACTAGTTCTAAGTTCTAGGGCACTAATGACCTCAGCAGTTGAGTCCCATAGTGCTCAGAGCCATTTGAACCATTTTGAACCATCTTCAACAACCACAAAATAATAAGTTTCCGGCACAGTCACAGGACTTAGAATTATTCGGGCTAAGTTTGGACTCCGACAATTTTGCAACGTGCTACAGCAGTTAGTGAAAACGTTATTTGAATTTCATATCTAATCGACCTGTCGGTTAGAGTGAGGATTTTTTATCTTAATTTGTAGCAGCAAATAAAGTCTGGTGTTATTCCTGCTGGTTTATTACTTTATTACATTTACGGCGTGTTTTATCCGCCACTGGGGGCTCGAATCATATTATTTATTGCTGCACAACAGCTTTGTTGATCTCCAGAGGCCTTAAAGAGTGCTGACTGGACAATTAATTCTATTTGCGAAAACTTAAATCACTTGGTGATTTAAAGCCTACCTAGAAGTTTTTGGAATTCTGACTAGTTTTCAGTAGCCATTGTACCGTCCAATTTTATTAATACATTTTAATTTAAGCCCCATTGCGGCTCACAACGCAGGCTGTAGCTATTTGCGAACTGCGGCCGGTTCCCCCTGCTTCTATACTCAAAAATTGCAGCTGGTTGCCTACTGCGACAACGTGGCACTATCTCGTTAACTATGCTTCCATTTAGAAAAGTTAATAGTCTCTCTTCCAGACCAACTAAGTTGTAATAGTGCAGACACCTACATTACTTTTACCATGAGTGCCAAAGTGAATTACTGGTTATCGCTTGGTCATTTTGTGCATTAAACTTCCATAGGCTCATGTAATGTAACCGAACTGTGTGCGCCGGCCGAAGTGGCCGTGCGGTTAAAGGCGCTGCAGTCTGGAACCGCAAGACCGCTACGGTCGCAGGTTCGAATCCTGCCTCGGGGATGGATGTTTGTGATGTCCTTAGGTTAGTTAGGTTTAACTAGTTCTAAGTTCTAGGGGACTAATGACCTCAGCAGTTGAGTCCCATAGTGCTCAGAGCCATTTTTTTTTCGAACTGTGTGCAAACGATAAAATTAATTTTAAAATAATATCCCTATTGATACGTGAGTTATGGACTGTCCATCTAGTAATATATATATATATATATATATATATATATATATATATATATATATATATATATATAAATAAAATTAATGTCTAGCAGGTCATCTGATAACTAAGTTAAACAAGACGCCAAGTTAATTTATTATGATTTGAAGTTATAAAACATTAACAAGCATTTAATCATAAGATCTGATTCAGGATCAGAAGCGACAGGCAGAAAGACTGAACGGTTGCTTGACATCAATGGTAGTAACGCCTGAGCCAGGACCGGAATGTAAGAGAGTAGATGACGTTGTCGTCTCACGAATAATCTGTGAAAATATGAACTCGCGGTGCCTGTTCAGTGATTCCGTGATTACAACTAATGAATGATAAACTAAAGCAAGCATACTACATCAAAGAAAGAAATGAATGTACCCTCGAACTGTCCAAGAGATAAAGAGTCCAAACAGTTATGCGCCCCTATCATCCTACACATAACTTCTGAGTCTTTTCAACAGTTCGCCTAAGCTCGCTTATACCCGCCAAACTACAAGTCAGTGGGCAGGAGTCAAGCATTATGTGCTACTAAGTGCTGCTGGCGGAAGTCTGCTCCCTTCGACTCCCGTGGAAGAGGTCTTTCCTCTACGTTTCCTAGGGAAGAAGTCTCTATCGATACCAACAGCGAAGAATTTAATTCCGTTTGCCCTCCACGGTAATTCTCACTTCTGCGTCTGAACGACTTCCTGTGCGCCAATGTGACGATTTTACAATATTCTGCCCAATGGCGTGCTCATGAAAAAAATCAACAACTTCAGTATTTGCAATCCTGATGTATAGAAGGGCTCAGTTCTTAACAATTCGATCTGATGTCATCACTCTGCTCTCGGGTTATCTCTCTAGACAATCCACTGGTTCTTCGTTTAGGATTTTCAAGAAATCAGCGCTCAGTTCGTGTATCGTTCCAGAATTCGCGGTAAGTGTCTGGGCCGATCCACGTGAAGAGCGGGGCCGCTGCATTTCTCTCGGATCCGCAAGGTGCCTGCCGACTCTTCTGGGAAGGGATTTCCGTCTCAAAAACAAGCAGTTTATCTCACTTGCAACCAGCTTGCTGAGCTCTGCCTTACATAGAAACAACTAAAGCTCTCTGCTGTTTTCATTGGTCTGTCGGCAGCTAGTGATTCCGTGTGAAGGCAGGGTGTTGTCTATCAGATGGTCTCTGCAACACCAGATAGGAAGATAGCGCAACTTCTTAACAATATGTTCACTGACAGACCATTTCACGTAACTATAGGTAATTCCACTGCTGAACAAAAGATATCTTTAACCGTGGCCTTCATCGTTACTACACTCCGATGAACAAAACATTAAGACCACCGTCCACAGCGAGGTTAAATGTCTCCTGGTGGTGTTGCGGGCACGTGACGCAGTAAGGAAAGAATGTAAGCGAAAGAGAGATGAATGGACAGATATTATAGCTAAGATACGGGCCGCAAATACGGAAATCCACTGATATGAGTGGTTTCACAAAGGTTACATTGGTTTGGCGCTGCGGCTGGAAAGGAGAATCTCTGAAACGGTGACGTTGGTCGCCTGCGGACGCAATACTATCTTCAGAGGCGATGAAAGTGGTTGAAGGATGGTGAAATAACGAGTAGGTCGTAAGGTATTGGACGACCCCATCTCATTACTGAACGTAGATGTTGGACGATCCCCCACTGTGTAAGTTAGTATGGCAGCAATCTGCGCCGTATCTGACGACAGAGTACAATGCTGGTGCAGGCACAAGTGTTTCGGAGCATGACGTTCAAAGACAGTTGTTGAACATGGAGCTCCACGTCACGCGACACCTATGTGTTCCTGTGTTGACCCAACGACATCGTCAGTTATAACTGCAATGGGTACAGCATCACTGAACTTGCACCGTGAGTCAAAAGAAACTTGTCGCCTGTTGAATGAATCACATTCCAGGTCGATGGCTGGGTCCTTACACGCCGTCATCCAGGTGAAAGATTGCGAGAAACATCCACTGCGCCACAGATGCAGACTGATGAGGACCGAATCGTGCTATGGTGTACATTGGGTTGGGGTTCGATGGGCTCTGTGGTGGTAATGGAAGGCATCATCACAGCAGTGAACTACGTGAACATTACTGCGGACCACATGCATCGCCAAGTCCTTGACGTCTCCCCCTACGACGATGAGATTTTGTAGTAGGATAGATTTCCATATTGCAAGATCAGAAACCTGGTATAGTGTTTTGAGGGCATTATGGTGAACTCACAGTGATGCCTTGGCTAGAAAATGTGCCTGATCTGTACCCACTAGAACACATATCGGGCGTCAACTGCCAAGCCCATAAGCCACCATACGATAACACCGGGCAACAAAAAAATAATTTTTTAATGTTTCGAGCACTTCATGAGGCAATTCCCACTAATTTTGCGTTGAGAAAAACAAATTTGACAATTAAAAATTTTTATTAGCTCTAGTTTCTATGAAATACACAAGGTGGAAGTATTACATATTAAAGGATTGAGAGAAAAGCATACATTTTAATTACATACATGCTAACAACAATGAAGGTGCATTTGATTTTTTGAACTGGTAATTACTTGCTAAGAGTTCTAAATTGCTGGAAAAATACTTCGCAGATGGTCGTGTCTGAAGAGAATCATGTGGTGGCCTTTTGACTTCGTCGTCTTTTAGCTTGGCCCTTGTACTGGAGTTCCGCAGAATTCCTACACAAAGACCAACAGTAATCCACAAGCACTACTTCATTCCAACGGCCCTGGTATCTTTGTTCCATAACAGAAATGTCCTGATGGAATCTCTCACCATACTCATCACTAACAGCTCCACAATTAGGAGGGCAAAAGTCTAGGTGGGAGTGGAGAAAATGGATCTTAAGGGACACGTTGCATCCAAGGTTACGGTATTTTTACAGGAGCACTGTCACCAAATGCTTGTAGTTGTCATCTCTTTCGTTGCCAGAAAATCCATGAACAACACCCGTGAAGGCTTCGCAAGCTTCTTTTTCTTTCCCCTTCAAATCTTGATCAAATGCGGGATCCTTTACATGTTCTCTTATTTGTGGTCCGACAAAAATGCCTTCCTTAACTTTTGCATCACTTAATTTCGAAAACTTCTCCCTTACGTACTTAAAGGCCCGTCCTTCTCAGTTCATAGCTTTGACAAAGTTTTTCATCAAACCCAGTTTGATATGCAGGGGTGGAAGAAGAACGACTTTTGGGTCCACAAGAGGCTTGGCAACGACATATTTCTCCCTAGGGTGAAGATTTCTTGCAGGCCAGTCTTCTTTAATATAATGTAATTTCCTATCTCTATTGTCCGCAGCTCGTGGTCGTGCGGTAGCGTTCTCGCTTCCCACGCCCGGGTTCCCAGGTTCGATTCCCGGCGTGGTCAGGGATTTTCTCTGCCTCGTGATGACTGGGTGTTGTGAGATGTCCTTAGGTTAGTTAGGTTTAAGTCGTTCTAAGTTCTATGAGACTGATGACCATAGATGTTAAGTCCCATAGTGCTCAGAGCCTATCTCTACTGTCCCAATCACATAAGAAGCAGCAATGCTTTGTGTAACCCAGTTGCATTCCTAGGAGTAAAGAAATGTCTTTTAGATCACTACAGATTTTCAATTTGTGTCCATGATATTTAATTAAGTCCAAGAGAGCTGTCATATTTGCATATGTCTCCTTCATGTGAACAGCATGACCAAGAGGAATAGATGAAAATTGGTTCCCGTTGTGAAGTAACACAGCTTTCAAACTAAGCTTGGAGGAGTCTATGAATAGCCTCCATTCAGTTGGATCATGGTTCAGTTTCAAAGATTTCATCAAGCCATTAATGTCGCAGCAAACAACAAGATTGCCGGCCGTTGGTGGCCGAGCGGTTCTAGGCGCTTCAGTCTGGAACCGCGCGACCACTAAGGTCGCAGGTTCGAATCCTGCCTCGGGTATGGAATGTGTGTGATGTCCTTAGGTTAGTTAGGTTTAAGTAGTTCTAAGTTCTAGGGACTGATGACCTGAGATGTTAAATCCCATAGTGCTCAGAGCCATTTTTGAACAACAAGATTATTTTTCTTCTCAAAAAAGGGAAGCAGTTCCATGTGACGTTTTCTGTACTGTGAGATTCTCACATCACTTTGGAGAAGATTCCATTGCTGTAGTCCAGACCCCAGAATTTCAACATTCTCCTTTGACAGGCCTAGGTCTCTAATGAGATCACTCAATTCCGCTTGACTCAGTCTATGCGGTTTATCATCTTTTCCCTCAAAATCAGGGTCATGGGATGTGGAAGGCTTGTTTGGTTCTTCTTGTTCCACGCTGTCTTCATTTTATACTTCAAACACACAATTTGCGTGTGGAGTAGGAATTGGTAAAATATCCGAATGTGGAATGGGTCGAATAGCAGATGGAAGATTCGGGTACTGAACTGTTCTTCTTTCCTTCACAGACAATCTTGCCTTTATAGGTGGAGTCAGGCAGAAATAACAGTCATCTGTATGGTTTGTAGGCTCCCGCGAAATCATAGGCACAGCGAAAGCCATAGATCGTTTTTTTTTTCTTTTTCAGCCATTCTCGCAGTATAACTGAATATGTGTGGCAACATGTATGTGGAGCCCAAGATTTATCCTGGTCCCCTACTTTCAGACCGAAATAATACTGATAGGCAGTCTTTACAAGAGGCGTCTGATTGAGTTTCTGTGAAGAAAATGTTATTTCACTACAAATATAACAAAAGTTATTCACCATATTTACACATTTTCATGGCATTTTTAGAAATTTTACACTAAAAAAGCACTCGCGAACCACAAATTTTGCATCATTTGGAGTAAAAAATACATGTAATTCACACTCAAAGCAACAGTATCTATTTTTATGACTTACAAACAGCTGAAGAGCATTTGTGTTTTGTTATTTGACAGGTGTGGGAACTCCAAAAAAAAAAAAAAAATTCCCCCAAATTTAAAATCTTCACTCTACAAAATTAAATGTCACTTTACCTTCAAAACAAGAGCTAATCTGTCATTTTTATGATGATTTTTGAATTCAGCAGATGGAAATACATGTAAATTTACTATTTTTAATCCCGAAACATTTTCATTGTTGTCCAGTGTAATTTGCGAGAAGTGTTCAACCTCTGCACAGACATCCGGTGCCACATACTTCGGTCAAGGACTTGGGAGAATCCACGCCAAACAAAATCTCTGTTTGAAGAGTGGAACAACGCATTACTAAGGAGGTGGCCTTATTGTTTTGGCTCGTAGGTGTACAGCTTGTATGTTTCAGATAAGCCAGCCACTCAGTCCCAAGTTTCTACATGCTGATGACTGTGTGAAGATATATAAATAAGATACCTAAATGTAATGAGACATTTTCCTAAACGGTCACTGCAACCGAACATTAAAAAAAAAAACACCTCAATCTACTTTCTTTCAGCTGAGTAACGTCCTAAATAACCGGGATTCAGACATATTTTTTGGGGTAATCGCATGACGCAGCATTTCATAAAGACTGCACCCGAAATAATGTTCTGCAAAAATTATGTGGTACAACATCAGGTTCTGCATGTTTGACTGTACGATCATTTGCGCTTGGCCTCCCCAGCGGTAGAAGAGATTATTGCAGCCCTGTCTGGATAAACAGCAGTCACAGGAAGCTGGTAGATACGCAACTAAATCACACAATTAGAGTTTGTTACAGGTACAGTTATGACCACTCCTGTTTTGTAGCTATCTGCCCTGAGCCGCATTACAACACCCCACTTGAAAGAATATCATTCTGAGGGGAAATATAGACTACGAGCAACTACCAATTCATGAGGGCATACCTGCTATCCGAATCAATGAAGTCCACTCCAGACATTCCCCACTCAGAACAGCTAGTAAGCTGGTGACCATAACTTCAATCTCCACGAAGCTTGGACACAAGAATGACATGCAGCATTGCGGCAGACCTCCACAGCTTTCTCCGAGCGAATACCAAACCAGGGGAAAATGACCTGCCCCGGAGGACACACAGTAAGCTCCAGAGGATCCGGAGAAAGTATAGGAGATACAGTATCTACTATACAGAAAGAGGGAAAGTACCACTGTGGAGTACACCTGTTGGTTTTCAAGACAGTCGTATTGTTGAAGAGTGCCCTGAGAGTAGGTATCCTGGAATCTCCTCGGACAGTATGGTAACTGCAGCAGCTGTGGACAGTTTCACAAACAATAAGTCTAAAGTTATAAATTACGTACATATTTTATTGTTACTTCTAGAGTGACGGGTAACTGGCATATGACGAATAAAAACAGTTTGTGCGAATTCTTATGGCTACTATTGGTGGACCACGACATTGGATAGAAGGGCAGTAGCCGGCCGGAGTGGCTGGGCGGTTCTAGGCGCTTCGGTCTGGAACCGCGCGACCGCTACGGTCGCAGGTTCTAATCCTGCCTCGGGCATGGATGTGTGTGATGTCCTTAGGTTAGTTAAGTTTAAGTAGTTCTAAGTTCTAGGGGACGATGAACTCAGAAGTTAAGTCCCATAGTGCTCAGAGCCATTTGAACCATTTGAAGAAGGGCAATTTTCCCGCACTTATGCTGATGAACAGTTATTGATTAAATTCTTCCGGCTTTGTGGGCCATCGTCATTGGATTGAAGCCGCAACAGGCAGAGCAAGAGAGGGAGAAACACTTGTCAAAGTATTATTGTCGCCCCTTAGGTGCGGCTCTGTTATCGTTCCTTGTATTCCTCACGCGCTGTAGCTGGTATAACGGTTTGCTTGGCCCGCCCACTGGCGTTATTGAAATCAGTTCTCTTCATCTTCCGCTACCACGGATTTCACACTTTGTTTTGACCATGTTTGGCTTTCGTGTTTCTTCATACGTTCTTTCACAGTCCTTCCCGGTTCATCCATGTGCACTTTGCACATCCTAACGTCGCTTCATAGACTCCGGCAATGTAGAGGTAACCAAGTACGTCAGTTCTGCTTCGGAAAAAGTCACGGAGTTGGTTTTGACTGGAAAATATATTATGTGAACTATTGTCCGTATTATTTTGCTGACACGGTCAATAATTCCAGAAACGATCTGTATCCTTACAGACTAAGAAGACAGTTCTTGTCCTTCTTGTTAGTATAATTAATAAGAGACGGAGAAGAATTGGAAGAAAGAAACGACGAGTTCTGATACGTAAAAGATTTTTACCTTCAAGATCGTCAAAGCTAGGCACGCAACGGCAGTGGTTCGTCGTTCGGGTGACGCCGCTGCAGTCAACGCTTGATCGGTGGGCAACATTTAGTGACGATAATCAAAATATCCACGGGTGTACTGCCGGTCTACAGTGCCCGTTGGACACTGTAGACCGGCAGTACACCCGGGGATATTTTGATTATCAAATACGTCGTGAGAAACTCAAGAATCACATTCAGTGACGATAATCGCTCCTGTTCTAAAATGGCCATTGGTGCGATTTCTAATTTGATCTTTCGTGTCATGGTTGCAGAGTAGCAGTATACTCAAGCTATGTTGTACTGTTCAGGATTGGTAGCACAGCGAACACCATTGTGAATGCAGGTCTGTTTTCATGCCTGTAACACAGGTACATGTCGGTAAAAAAAAATGTCGTGTGACGAGGGCCTCCCGTCGGGTAGACCACTCGCCTGGTGCTAGTCTTTCGATTTGACACCACTTCGGCAACTTGCGCGTCGATGGGGATGAAGTGATGATGATGATTAGGACAACACAACACCCAGTTCCTGAGCGGAGAAAATCTCCGACCCATCCGGGAATCGAACCCGGGCCCTTAGGATTGACAGTCTGTCGCGCTGACCAGTCAGCTACCGGGGGCGGACAACATGTCGGTCGTATGTGCTTAAAAGAATGCAGCTGGAATTTATTTCTGATAAAAAAATAGAACAAAATTCGCCATTAAGGTGATCCAAAACAGTTCTGAGCAGTTTATGATCGATTATAGGCATGAGTATGCGTGTAGGTCGTATGGATGTTCCTGTTATATGGAGCCGTAAAGTAAGCAATTTACAAAACAAGCGTTTTGAATTGTTGTATTGCTTTCATAAGATTTTCATAATGTAGGATGATCCTCCCAAGTTGTGAAGATGATGCAGATTCTGGGCGACAGTACTGTACCTCAGAATGCGCCGCTTGAACAACTAAGTGGCGCATTTCCTGGAGCTTATAGCCGGAAGCTATCAGAGGCAGGGTAAGTGGCAGTAATTGTGATTCACCGGGAAACCTGTTTGCGAGTCGCGCCCCGCTCCCGGGAGATTCCAGCAGGCGAGCGGCGAGCTGCCGAGTCTACACGAGGCCCCCGAGTTATCGAACGACGTCCCGAGGTATTAGTTTCTCCGGAGGAAATTAGTTTTATTACGAAACGAACTGAGCTCTTCCTCTGCCATCAGTCGGGGAATAAAGTTTCAGTGAAGTGAGCGAGGCGGATTGGCAGGCGCCGCCGTCGCCTTTGGTCGGCGAAGGGACGGCGGAGGCGGCGGCGGCTGCGGGGGCTGTATCGGCAAGTGGGGGCGCACCGATCGACCAAAGCCGCCGTCGTCATCATTCACCGCCGTCTGCGGCACAGGCGCTGGCAGTAAAGGCGGCGCCTGCTCCGTCGGGCGTCATGCCAGCAGCGGATTCTGCAGGAAACGAAATGCCGCGGGCTCCAAGCCCTACTGAGTGATTTCTATCAGCATCCGGTGCTTTGAATTAACTGACTTTCCCTACTGGCCTCTCTTAATGGCCAACCCCAGTATTATCCATTACCCTATATCCAATGAATATCCAATCAGAATTAAGTGTTTTTGTCGTTTTCTGTGGAATAGTCCATTACAGACATACGGTTGTACAGGATATTTGTTTTAAATTGAGAGAACTTAATACAGAGGGGTCCAAACAATGTATCCACTGTTTAAAAGTCCATAACTGGCAAAGTTATTGACAGAGTTGTCACATTTCTGGTGAAAGTTCAGCTTAAAGTCCAACTTAAAGATATCACTGTAGGTGTTCGAAATTGTCACCATTAACATCCACACACAAACGATGCCGCCGAACTGTAGCAAGAACTACTGACTGCAACGTGTTCACTTGGATATTTGCACATGAATGTACGATGGATTCTCGAAGTTCATCCAATGTGCGTGGCTTTTGTCGATAAAAGGCGTCCTTTAGTGTTCCTTACAGGTAAAAGTCCAGAGGAATTAGGTGTGAGGAACGTGGTGGATGCTTCACAGTACCTCTACGGCCTATCCATCTTACACCAGCACAGTTACCGGTGAGATGTACCTTCAGAAGCTTCAGACATTCATTTTACCAGCCATCCGAGACTTGTATGGAAATTGAAGAGTTTATTTTCAACAAGATGGTGCCCCAGCCCACTACCAAAATCGTGTTATGGCGTATCTCGAAGAAAATCTACGGAAGATGGAAAGGCCGTACAGGTGCTGTGGAGTATCCACCATATTCCCCAGTCCTCTGGACTTTTACCTGTGAGGAACACTAAAGGACGTCGTTTATCGACAAAAGCCACGCACATGGGCTTTTAAACAGTGGATAATTTTTTTGGACCCCTCTGTATATCGAAAAGATGCATCATACGAAAAAGAAAACGTCCCAGGTGAAAAGCTAATAGGAGTATTGGCAATGGGACACCTGTCTGTGCTTCAGCTGAACACCTTCTGATCACTCTTACTGCATGGATGTCGTCAACTTCGTATTTTCAAATTTTTGCTACATGTTCGGGTCCAACCCCCTCCCCCACCCCCCCAACCAAAAAAAAAAACGTAAAGGTTAGCAAAGAATTGTTTTTCATTCGTGCTAAATGGCGCTGTAATTGACAAATACCAAGTCTGCCTGATTCTGCAATTAAGAGCCGATGTATCTGATTCTATATTTTAACTACGACATAAATGTAAAGGTTTGCGTTCTAACGACTGATATTTTATCTCGAAATTTACTACCGTGCGGCAGATTTTATTGTATGCTAGAATATGGTTAGCCGTTTCAATATTTGGTTAGAAATTACGTTTAGCGTGATCCAGGAACAAAGACCTGTGTGTAAAATTTTTCTTTTCCCATCGGGGTGCCTTATATCGCTGAGTTCCCTTATCTCTTGCCATTGGGGGCTGATTGCTCTCTTGGAAAAAAGAGCTTTGTAGTCCAACCGTAACTTAAAAATCACCCCACGTTCCTGTTGCATTCACGCACAGGATTTAGCCTTTTGAAATCAGATGAGCCTGTTTGAAACACAATGTAAGAAGATTCAATAAACTGTTGTGAGGGAAACTCTTTGACCGTTATGAATACCTTTTGCTTCATTCATCGTCACGTATGTACGTCTAGTCCCATGTTACTAAGCGGGACTTGTAGGAAGTAGTTGCCATTAACCACGTAACCTTAGGCACACTTTTTCATGCTTTATTTGTTCCATATACTTCTCTGTTGATTATGTACTTTATAATTTAGTAGTAGTAGTAGTAGTAGTAGTATTAGCAGTTTTATTCATCCGTAGATCTCTTTTTACAAGGATATAGGACATGTCAAAGTATTTACAAGTTTAGAAAATTGTAAATTTGTGGTAAGGTCTTATGGGGCCAAACTGCTGAGGTCATCGGTCCCTAAGCATACTCACTACTTAATCTATCTTAAAGTAACTTACGCTAAGGAGGGAGGACTCGAACCTCCGCCGAGGAAAGCCGCGCGGACCGTGACAAAGCGCTAGAGACCGCTCAGCTACCACGCGCGGTACAAGTGTAGACAAATTTAAAATAAGCTGATTCGTATATATATATATATATATATATATATATATATATATATATATATATATATATACTTCTAGTTAGAGACAATCATTAGGTTTACTCCTGGAATTCAACGGTTTTTTTTTTTTTTTTTTTACAAGTAACTTATTAAGTAATGTAACTGGCACATTGTTCACTCATAGCTCACTATCAGTCACTGCACACACTATACACACATTGTTTCATAACAATTGACTCACTACACACACAAACACACCCATACTGGTGATCTCTTGGCCATTTTCTGTACCACAACTTCGCATTTGCTATCCTGAAAAACTGAGTCAACATTCCGCTATAATGAGTGAGATGTTGAGCTTAGAAAGAGGAAGAGTTGTTAGTATTGTGCAATGCATAGGTTGGGGGTAAGTTTTTCTAGGAAAGGAAAAAGAAGGAAAAAAACATAGTGTGAAGGTGTTGTGTGGAATGTTGGATGTTTTATAAGCATTATTATTATTTATTTGTATAACATTTTTTTACCAAACCCCTATTCTTTCTAAGTTATTCTTCAATCTATAAAATGTATTGCATAACAGGTACTTTTAAGGTTCCTTTTTTATATTGTATTGAAGAGCGTGCTGAATCAAGAGCGTATTTACAACTAATAGGTCAGGAAGGGAAAACATATAGGTCACAAATTTTCTGGGATTTGTTGATGATAGCTACGGAGAACACATTATATCTTGATCATTATAGTGCCAACGTTCGATTCAAAGACTGAATTTATTTATTTTTTGTCTATAAAAACTGAAAAGGAAGTTTCTCCAAGTGTATTCGCATTTCTTTTATAAGGTAGCCTCTGGCTACAGACAAAATTTTCTGTGTGGTGTACTGAACCGGTTTGCTTTTATAAAGTCAAAAATGAAAATATCAGCAGTTTAATAACTTTTCATGCCACAAAGAACCGTTCTAATCTAATCCTTCACAAACAACTGCTAACCAAATATATCTATCCGAAAGTGTATTTTGTGATTCGTAAAACATCAAGCACCTTACTATCCAGATGGTTAAAGGTTCCATTATATTACAAATATGTGTGCGAAATTACGACGCATTCACTCTCCTTTGAGAAAACTGGACGTACTCTCAAGAGGAGAAAGTACTTGACAACTGAATTATTTTCATGTCTTCTAATGTAGTTAATTGTCATATTTAAGTGGGACATTAAACTGCATTAGAGGAAATAAATCTCTATTTCTCGTCTGAAATACATCACTTCTCTTGTCACCTGGATTCTCATTATAGTGTTTTGCAACATGAAAATCATACATTCTATAAACAACCAAAATACAAATCGCAAAACGTTAATAACCGCTTTTATATATTTTCCAGATCATTACTTCAACTTGCGACAGAGGTTCAGCTTCGTTACTTTCTACGATAACATCACATAGTACTGCCGTGCCTAGCCAGCACACTATGCTAACAGGATGGACTTATTCCACTTATGCTGGACAAACACTGGCGGGAACATTTCGCTCATAACTAATGTGAGTTAGCGATATGGCTAGAGAGATGGATAGAATAAGTACAGAGAATTGTATTTTGTAGCTAGTCACATTACACAGTTGGCACACAGTAATTTCATATGATATATGGCGTTGTTTGCGAAAGAGCCGGAAGAAACCCTTCGAATGATGGAACGTTAGTTAATCGCTGAGGCATCCATCATGACGGCAGGACCAACTGACATGCTATCGGCACCAGAACATACGCCAACAAACCTGTACGTATGACCGTGATTCTATCTTATTCGCAAGCAGTGTTGCCGATAGCACAGGTCAGCAGCAGACAACACCAGCATAAACCGCAAGTGTTCCACATTATGCAGCAGGTGGGAGTTCTACAGCAAAAGAAGGTGGAAGCAGAGTATTTTTGCGTAAAAGGCCACTCAAGCACTCTGTGCAACGAACTGGTAGACAGATTTTCAGAGGACGGGATCATTTCAGGCAGTCATGAGAATGGCAAGGTCCTGAACATAGACTTCGCTGCAACAGTGGAACCATCACCAAGATAGCAGTGAAAAAGTGAAGGAAAACCTGAAGTTTTAGCGCCTTTGTGGGATCGCGCTATAATGCGTTGTATCCCAGAATTCCATCTCCGCAGTGACAGATACATGCCTATAATTTAATGACCGACGCTTTAAACATATCGTCACTGACTCTGAAGTACAGACAATACTTAGTGTGTGCGGCTGGTCCCGGCGGAGGTTCGAGTCCTTCCTCGGGCATGGGTGTGTGTGTGTTTGTCCTTAGGATAATTTATGTTAAGTAGTGTGTAAGCTTAAGGACTGATGACCTTAGCAGTTAAGTCCCATAAGATTTCACACACATTTGAACATTTTGAACCTAGTGTGAATGTAGAGAAGAGGAAGGTTTCAACCACATTAAAATTCACTGTCAACGATGGAAGCAAGCGCTTGTCGCCCTGCTCGTGCACTTAAGCATTGTTTGACATTCCAGACCAACCAGAGTTAAATCAATCTTACTAACAGCAGCAAAAAGGATATTTAAATATTTACAAATTTTCCTTGAGTTGGTGGCAGTTTAAATCTCACTGTACGCACCTATTTCTCATCACAGAGACAAATTAAATAAACTTAAGAATCTTAAGAGGTAGAATTTCCACACTTGATTATAAGAATATTGCTAATATTCCACTATTAGTTTATTATGGGTGTTGTGTCATTGTCAAAGTGGTAGTTAGCATGTTTGAGGATAGGCTACTACACTGTCAAAAAAAAAAATGGTTCAAATGGCTCTGAGCACTATGGGACTCAACTGCTGTGGTCATAAGTCCCCTAGAACTTAGAACTACTTAAACCTAACTAACCTAAGGACAGCACACAACACCCAGCCATCACGAGGCAGAGAAAATCCCTGACCCCCCCGGGAATCTAACCTGGGAACCCGGGCGTGGGAAGCGAGAACGCTACCGCACGACCACGAGATGCGGGCTACTACACTGTCCTGCTAGAACAGTATGGAGGGTAAATGTATTATTTATGGCCCGTAATCAAGTATGTCTGCCAAATCGTAACTTTTAGAGGAGAACTAATAAAGAATGTATCTCTTTTTGCAAATAACTTTTTTGTATTTGTAAAATTGAAAAGGTATTCTCATACCACAGAATTACATTTCTTACCTCATCACTGTAAAAAATAAGGTGACAAATCGGAGAATAAATAATGGATTTAGAACGTTGTTGATTTTATAACGGGGAACTGACTGTTTCTGAGACGCGCACGAGCTGATATCAATTCTTCCTGCTGGTTGAAGTAATCTGGTTTCCTTCCCCAGCGATGATCTTCGTGGCTTATCGCTAGAGAGCAGACATGCTGTGTCTCAATGGGATTTTAAACGGCACGAAGGGCTGTGTGGATGTTTCGTCTTGTTGGCTGTTCTACACGCAGAGAGAGATTGTTCGTCAAGGTGGGAGGTGTGGTCGCCACGTTATGGTTGGCTCCTATTTACTGGGGAGAATGTGCCGACGGAATTTGAAGATTCATTGCTTCCCCCTGCCTTCGCGGACGCGGGTAGCGTCTTCTGAGCCGGTCAGTGCCGTTTCTGGTGCGTTGGTGAATGGTTAAGGTCCTGCCAGCACTCCTTGTACCTCCTGAGTCCAACGTAGAAAGTACTGGTTAGAGCCTCGTTGCGTGTGATTAAGTGATGGATGCGATTTGCGGAAACTTCTGTTTCTTCTGAGCCTTGATATTGTTTTGGATTCACGTCTATAGCGTTATGCGGCTTCTGCTAGCGGCACTTACTTGGTCAGGGTTTTAAAAACAGATTGGCATCCTTGGTAACCGGAGTTATGTTTAAGACAATGGAAAGTAGGTCATATTTTGACTGGTTCTAGTTTCGTAATTACTTAATGGCCTAGAGACATTCTTTTCTTTGAAACCTGAACATTTTCCTTATTTTTAACCATTCAGTAGCTCATATCTTTCTAATGTCTTTCGTATTTAAGGCACTCGTGTGCTGAATCTTTCCTATTTTATTGCAAACTATCATATGTTCAGATCATTTTAGAATATTTTGTGTTCAAATCGTCTGTTGTGTTTGTGGGCTAAACGAGTAATATTCCCTTGTATTGAGCACATGCACCCGTATATAATTTAAAATCTGTATCTGTTACAATAATTTTAATGTATATCTTGTGCGTGTTTTGGAGTCTGAGATCAACCAAGGGATTGTTTGATGTGTGCCCTGAGACGAAGCCAATAAAGTTGTATTTGTTGCTGGAATTTATGTTCCCCTTTTAACTGCGTGTAAACCTGTAAATTATAGTATTTACTTTTTGCTTTGTGGTGATTTCCTTTTTTAAACCCTTTTGCAGTTTGATAACTTGTTGTCTTGATGAATTTATTTTTGGAAATTTAGGCGTTTCCTAAGTTCAGTGGTGATTTTATGCGTCCGTGTTAAATGTTCCTTGTAAATGCCTTTTAATAACTGCAATCTGATACTTCTAATTTTGGTAGTTTTTTCTTTTCCTTTTTTTTCAAAATGTTACCGAATTCTTTAACTTTTGCTGTCAAAGACATTTTTTAATTATTGCCTTGAGTGCCGAGACTGTTTGAAAACCCATATTTCTTACAGTTTAAACATAAAAAAGAAATAGTATTAAAAGTACGAAATGTTTAAGTGTTCAATGAACAGCACCTCCCAGATCCAGAATCCTTACAATTTCAGTTCCTAAGTGTTACTAAGAAATTCTTGCTTCAGTTGCCATTAATACAGCGGCTCTATGATTTATTTGTGATAATCCAAGGATAGATATAGAGCAGTAATGTTTTAACTAGTAGAACTGTAGTCAGTAAAATTCATTGCTCATATCTTTTAAATTTAGGAGCTCCACAAGGCGGCACTGCTTGGCGCAAACAACATGCATCACCGAGTAATGAAAACTTGAAATTTTTTCTGTGTGATTGGTACTTGGAACGAAACCAGCGACATGCACACAATACCGAGAACACAACAGCACTGAATACGTGTTTCGTGAAGAACAGTACTTACAACGTTTGACATTTGAACTCTTCAGTTACAGTCGATGGCGGAGATGCTGCCTTTTAAGAAATTTAGTACGACTGTGGTACTTACGCGAAGGTAAATAGACTTCAGTTTATTAATCTCTCACATATGTTTATGCTATATGTTCTTATACATTCCATGCACGACAGATGCTTTTACGAGACGTCATGAAATTGACAGTGTCCTGAAAGTACGTCATGGCCAACTCGGTATACGGATTTGTGAACAGACAGATGGGTGTGATCTTGCACTAGTAACACCGTAAATGTGTGGGTACTGACAATATACTGGAGTTGACTATTAAAAAATGCTGTTAAGGAAGATCAGTTAGTTCATTGGATATTCACATCATTCATCTTCCTGCATTTGAAATGTACCACTTTTTGTAAACTTATACCTGTTGAAAATTATCACCTTCACTCATCATTCGAAATGGCAACAGACAGGTTCACGATCTTCAGCCACTCGCAAAAGTTGTTTAGTATTTCCGAATTCAGCTAGTCTGTAAGTTGAAACCAATCTCCCACTATTTCTAACTCTATGTCCCCAACTACATTTCTGTATTCGATAACTCTTCGTGACATAATTTATCGTTACAACCAATTAATAACTCTGAAACAACTTAAGTATTACAAGGCATAAGACAAAGATCACGAGGGAGATGTTAAAAACTGGAGGAGACACACTCGAAGAATCATTATGAATTCTCCTAAGTATATGTGTAGGGGAGGGAAGACTCCAGAGTCACGGAAAAAATCAAGAAATTATTCTCCTTATCAAAATACGTGACAACATGAATATCGAGAATATCAGGCAAACTAGTCTTTCAAATATCTGTTACAAGCAGCGTACACAAATAATTACGAACCATCCGAGTCAAAAATCTTTTACCAGCTCGTCGAACACGCGGGGCTCAGAAAGGGCTTCAGTTCAACTGGCCTCACCCAGCTGTTGGGGATACATGTGGAGTATGGTATCCAACTTCATATGGCATTCGCAGACTTGAAGAAGGCGTTATACTCGATCGAAAACTGGGCACTAATGAGGTCAAGGAACAGAGTCTGAATTGATTACAGATATACGAACTTACGAGCTACATTTACGAGAGTGTCACTCTACATATGAACACAAAAAAGACTGAATCTCTGGTAGGATAACTGTGGGAAGAGGCTTCAGACAAGGAGACACAATCTCACATAAGCTATTCACCATCGCTCTGCAGGTTATGTTCAAGTGCCTATTCTGGGGATAGAATGTTAACAAAATGAATGGGGAAGATATCAGGCACCTTCGCTTTGCAGATGGTATCATCCTCTTTAGCAGTGACAAACGATTTCAACACTGATTCTAGAAGTCAAAGATGCTTCCCAAGCTGCAGGTCTGAAAGTCAACCTTCGAAAAACTAAAGTCAATGTTAAAATCATATTCAGGAAGGTGTAAATTGTTAAATTTACTAGGCCATAAAAACCAACCAGGAGAAGAAAACCAGGGAGCAGATATCACCCGAAGAATCGGCCCCACATGGATGGCATTCGAGAAACCTTTTACATTCCCCGACAACACACTATTCCCCATAAATTTGAACAGGAACCTTTATGACACATGTATTCTCCAGTAACATCACACGCGCTCGAACTAACGACACTTGAAAAAAATAGCACAAATTTTCCCAGGGTCTGTCGAAGGGCAACAGAGAAAGTAAAGGCACCATTGAGTCTTAGAGACATACACTGGCAGAACGAAGAGACGAGGAAGGAAATGGGTGTGCACAACGTTGTCGAGCGGAAAGTAGGCCTGAAATAGTGTCGAGCAGGACACGCGGCCAAGAAAAACTACAAAAGGACCACAACTGTGATAAGGTGCGGTCCGAGGGAACCATAGAGAGGTGTCGCACGTCCTCTGGCGACATGGATAAACGACATCCAAAGACATGAGGGAAGAAACTGGACCAAGACTTCACGTCGAAGATCAACACTAAAATCTCTGGAAGAAGCTTAGGTGCAGAAGTGGATTTATAGAGCTGAAGTTTCTCATATTGGGAAAATGGGAGAATCAGTCTGTATTTCACTTCAAAAACCTTTTTATAGCCAAATTGCATTAATTAACATTAATTAATGACGACCTGTTTCGGCAGTTGAAACTGTCATCTTCGGTTAGTAAATTTTTTTTCTTTTTTGCTTTAAACCGCGTTTCATTATGAGTTTATCGCTCATACCATGTCGCCATTATGGTGGAGAATATGCAGCACATTATATAAAGGTTTGTTAAAAGAAAAATATAAAGATAAAAAATGTCTTGTGCAAATGGGCATATTAATAGATATGCCTTGTTGGTGCTTTGCAAGGTAAGAACTAACAAGCCTCAGTGGAGTGCCACATGTATGAACAAACTCATTTCAACAAGGTTATTTTTATGTATGTGGTTTCACTTTTGACATACCTGTGTATAAAATGGCTATATATTCTTCACCATAATGAAGACTTGTCTCGAGTAGTAAATTCATAATGGAACACGATTTATAACCAAAAAATTTGTCAAGATCAGAAGATGATGGTTTCAACTGTGGAAACTGATTATCAGTAGTAAACATTATTTAATACGACTTTGACTATAAAAAGGTTCTCCAAAGATTTCTAGATCCTAAAGAAGAAGAAAACTTTTTGAAAATTAATAATGAGGACAGACTGCACACATGTCTTGGAGAACCGTTTGATACTCAAGCCAGTGTTGAGAAATTGGTTATAAAAGACTCTGTTGTTGAAAACTCCACAAAATTTAGTTAGAGAAGGCGTTGCCTGCAGGAGACGCAAATGTTAAAACAAAGTTTTTGAAAACGGCCAGAAGTCGCACTTAGCATTTTTTTTTTTTTTTTTTTCATTTTCCAGTTTCGCTCTTTGAGTGAACAAAAGCCATCATCGGAATATACAGCTTAAAGCTGACTGACAGCACTAAAGTTTGTGTTTCAAATCGGCTGACGGCACTGAAAATTAAACTGGTTGTACTAAATACCGATACTTATGTTTAAAGTACTTTTAAGGCATTTTAAACGCAGGTTTAAGTCTATAGTATTTACAGTTTAATCTCTACTGCTGCTAGACAAATTCAAACGCTATCTTTAGTGGTGTCAGACAACTTTAAATTGTATATTCTGATGATGTTCTTGTTCATTTGAGGAGTGAAACCGCTAAAGAGAAAAATAATAAGAGCGACTTGTGAATGTTTTCAAAGACTTAATTCGACAGAAAACTTGCCACTTGTTTCGGTGAAACGGAAATTTAATTCACCTTAAAGTGGTCTCTCCACTGCTACTGATTCTCAAAACACACTCCCCAGGTTAAGGTCGCGTGTGCGTCAAGAGCATGAAGTAACAGTTGAACCGAACACAGGAGGGAAAGGGGTTCAATACCTCATCTGTCTTCCCAAAAATTTACTAAAATTTTCTCTGAGTTATTGGAACAGAGTAAGTGTCACTGTTAAAGCTACCAGCAACTTCAATCCTCTTTCCCTCGTTGTTCCAGTAACCTTGACGTTGATTTAGTCTTCTAACTGTAGCTTTGTTCCTCGCGCCACAACGGAAGGTAATTCCTCCTTCAACTTTCTCGTAAGCACTGGATCAACAGTATGAAATGCCAAGTACACATATTCTCCTTGATTCATAGATATTACACTGCTAAGAGAAGCCCTACACAAGTTGAACAATGGAAACGAGATTAACGCTCCGATAAGCGCTGCCGTATGTACACGAGATACTGTCTATGCGGGACGTTGTCGATTTCTCACCATTGTAGTCACAGAGACAATAATCCCTGAGTGTTGGGTCGACATTTACACGTTCTTATTTGCCGACGGCGCGAAATAATAGATTAATGCTAATGCGCTACACGCTGAATAATCCTCGATGCGCCGTACGTGCGTGATGAATTTGCAGGAAGGCAAAGCTGTTCACAAGCTGCGAGCAGGCCGCCGCGTGTTTGTGTCGGCGCCTTGCCTTTGTTTGTCAGATCGATATTGGTATTAATTAGTGGCACAAGGGGGCGGGCCGCCGTGGCGCGGACACGCTCTCACCTCTGTCCGACGGCCACGTGGCTGCCTTTAAAGAAAACCGCAGTTTCCTAAAAGCTACGCACAAGAAAGAACTGTTGTCAGCACTTTCAAGTGCACAATAGCCTACAGAACTGTAAGCAAATACGCACACTAGGGTCTGAAAAAAATGGTTCAAACGGCTCTGAGCACTATGGGACTCAACTGCTGTGGTCATCAGTCCCCTAGAACTTAGAACTACTTAAACCTAACTAACCTAAGGACATCACACACACCCATGCCCGAGGCAGGATTCGAACCTGCGACTGTAGCAGCAGCGCGACTCCGGACTGGAGCGCTTAGAACCGCACGGCCACCGCGGCCGGCTACAAGGGTCTGACGATCGGTACGGTAATCAGACATCTCACAGTAACTGACCATCTTGTCTGATTACGCTCTTGAGTTACGCGAATTGTGTTATTCACCCGTTTGAAAGAAACACAATGGCTCTGCTGAGTACGTACTACACCGATTAGTGATGCTTATAGTACGATGAAGGCAGCAGTCGGCACAGAAGTTATGTAGCTGTTCTTCCGTTTGCTAAATCATGCTCCGAAGAATGTGTAACGTGTCAAATGATATCAAAAATAGTGAAATGTGATGTAAATACTAAGTCCTCTGTCGCCAGTCTGTGTCGGTGTACTTCCGCGTCATCTTATGAGATGCTTACGTATGGAGGTATCCGACGTTTCAAACGTGTTGCACCGGCGTCCTCAGGGCGTTGATTTATTTAGTCGGGGCATGGTTGCGTCAATGTGCAACATTTCAAGCACAACGGTCACATCTATTAGATATTATTAGTCCTAATGTACCACTGGACAGTGTTACAAGATATGGAGGGAATGTATAGCAGACTATTCGAGAGTTACTCAGTTTGCTGCTAACTGGTATCCCAGCACCAATTGCTAACAGGTTTGTATTGGTCGTGCTTTACTGAACTAATTGTCAGAAATTGTTGTAAGGCAACTTAAAAGAATGATACTACAGTATTTTATGTTTGAGAGCTTTTTTAAGCTGACATGGCACTACATCCACAAAGATGGTAATGAAAATGAAATTTGTTCTAACTGGATTCATGATTTGGATATATGCTGGAGTTGATCTGTAGTTAAACTACGGAACTCTCTCTCCCTCTCCCTCTGTCTCTGTCTCTCTCTCTCGCTCTCGCTCTCTCTCTCTCTCTCGCTCTCTCTCTCTCACACACACACACACACATACACACTCACATAAACACACACACACACACACTTACATAAATAATGTGTTTGGGAAGCAGAAGGGTTTAACAAACAAAAACCTTTTACTACCTAAAATTGGATATAAAAATGAAAAACGGATAAATAGTATATACGTTCTGGGTTGCAAAATTGTAGTACAAATACTTTAATACTATCATGTGTCCTTGTTCGACCGTTTTCAGTATGCGAATCATCTGTTTTTTGAATGTTGTATTTACAGGCTATTGTATTTTGTAAATCGCACATACCCAGGTAAGGCTAGCACATAACTGCACCCGGTTAATTGTGACGTCGTGTCTTGAATCAGCTGAACGAGACAAATGACATCCATAACTGCTTCGTCCCACATGTAAGGGAACTATTACGTTGCTGGGTCCAAGTCAAAGCCGGTAAGACGCTATATGACCACCATAATGTGATGAATAGAGTTCACGTCTTGTGGAATACGAAGTCATACGCTACCTGATGTCCCCTAATGATTCAGAGACAACTTGTCGGCAATGGTGCAGTATAATAAGTTCCCGAGAGCATGGGCAGCTTAGAGCGTACTTCACACAAAAGAACGGATATGTATTATTTGGCTTAAGATTCCAGGATCTTTGTTCAGTGAGACACGATGTCAGATCTACTTGAAACCCCATTTCGTTTCTGGTTCATGTTTCCCACACCAGCCTCCTTAGCTTCCTATAAGAAAGAAGCGCCCGTGGTGATGTGTCTCACGTGGCATCCTTAATAACACCTTCGCCTTGTGACGCGCGGCAGGTAGAATAGCCGTCGCCTACTGTGTCGGACAACGAGGAAGTGATTCTGGATAATATGGATACTCGCCGTTTGTTGTTATCCATTAATGACTGGCTAAAACATTTTATGCACTGTGAGACATCTGTTCGCTGTTACAGTCCTCGTAATACTTGACGATCACCTGTATCATCAACACAGTCACCCACGACAGTTCGTGACGAGAGGTACTTGCTCTATACCACTGAAACGATGATACCTGCAACCCAGATGCCGACACGGCTACGGAGGGGTGCTCCAAGCTCTGGGTAACCACGATCTGACCCTCATCTTCCCCATTCTGCATTCGGCTGATGTCAAAGATATTGACATAGCTCGTAATAACTATGTGTAATGTATTGGTCATCCCAACACTCTTCAGTTATGACAGGAATTACATCCTCTCTCATGCAGGTTTGTATCAACTGCTTCTTTCCTAATATTGGAATTCAACTGAACACCATTTACAGCAAATTTAATCTGAACTTCTTCCGAACAGACCTCGGAAGGCCCACCATCATCGACCGACCGCCGTGTCATCCTTACCCCAAAGGCTTCATTCCATGTGGACGTGGAGGGGCTTGGGGTGAGCACGCAGCTTTCCGTTCGCTGTCAGTTTTGTGTCATGACGATGGTACTACTCAGTCAAGTAGCTCCTCAATATGCCTTGCTTACTAATTGTAAACATGTACAACAGGAATTTTAACAACAAGAATAAGATTGGCAAACACGCGCGCACACACACACACACACACACACACACACACACACACACACACACACACACACAACATATTTTGTACAATGCAGGATCATTTACTTTCTTTTTTGAGTGCACCTTTCATATAGCATTCTAAATAAGAATAGAATATACATATTGAACATTTGTACGATGATATTTAGTTAGTAAAATGTGTGACGGAATTTCCAGCTACATGTAACGCACCTTCGCTTATACACGGTGGAGTTTCTCGATGGTAAGAGCTGTGATTTCCAGTCACAGAGACCAACACAATTTACACTATCTTACGAATGCTGGATGTGGTAAAATCACCTTGAAAACTTCCTAAGCCTACACTCAGAAAGGTTGGAAAACTTCAGGTGCTATCAGGAGACACCGTTTTCGCGAAATATATTTTTACGAGCCCAACTCATTTATTTTTCATACAATTAAATTTTTCTCGAGACATTTAAGTCTCATCTTTATCTACGATAATTTATTTATTTACGTTCCATCATAATCGTAGATAAAGATGAGTCTTAAATGTCTCGAGGAATTAATTATAAGATCTATACGATGACCTGAGGCACAGGATTGCCCCATTACATCCAACGCTGGGGTTCTATTTAAATGCCAGAGAGCCCTGTTAATCGTGACTATTTATGGGGAAAATAAGCTGAAGACATGAATTAAATTTTGTGATGGGGAGGTCATTCGGTTTGGGTAGTCCGTGCACGTCTGTTAATCATAGAGCTGCGCTGGTGTAATAGTCAGCTTTCCCATCTAGTGAAGCGGGAGACCCGGGTACAAGCCCCGGATGAGGCAGATAATTTAATACATTTATTCAGTTTCCATCATACTTATTTATTTGTCGTATTAACACAGTAACAGAGACCTACTAGTATAGTTTAACGACCTGCGCCCTATCTCGTTATACAGGAAAATAAGTCAGGCCTGGAGAAAATTCCAGCGGCGTATTAACGACCTTGGCTGACACTGGCCAACCGTAGTGTGATTCTGATGCAGGTTACGACGCTCGCTTAGGCAAATGCTTGGCTAGACCCCACTTTTAAGCCTATAAAATACGACAGATAACAATTACAACACATCACATACACAACAAAGTACACGCAATTCACAGACAGGTGGCGCACGTAACATCCCTTCCTTAGGTAATTGAAGGCTGTGGCGACAGGATGGGCATCTGGCGACAATGTGAAACAACAATACATTTTCCAAAACTAGGGGACAGCGGAGCCCAGATAGAATACCGATATAATGATAAAGGTTTGCATAAGCAGATAGTACTAGGTTACTCGTGATAATGTCTTCCAAAAAATACTACGTTTTGTACACGTCCAGGAGAAATACCGTCTGTGGTATGCAGAATGCAGAAGTATGTTTTACAGGTTCTTCACGGTCTGTTTTGGGAAAACGTTGGTGTCCTGTATTGCCACTGACTTCTGTTTCCTCATGGGTTTTATCTTATCTACCGGGATCCTGTATTGGCCAACTCCTCGTTGCAAGTGGATTTGGACTGCGGATATGGGTTACAGCAGTGCATGTGATGAACATGGGTATTTCGGCTTTAATGATCAGTGTTATCTACCGAGCGAGGTGGCGCAGTGGTTAGCAAACTGGCCTCGCATTCGGGAGGCCGACAGTTCCAATCCGCGTCCGGCCATGCCTAAATTGCTTCAGGCAAATGCGGATATGGTTCCTCTGAAAGTGCACAGCCGTCTTGTTTCACCATCTTCCCCTAATCCGATGGGACCGATGACCTGACTCTTTCGTCCCTTCCCCCACACTAATCAACCAACCTACCAACTCTTATCTAAGGTCGATTACAACAGATCGTCTTATGAATTTGTTATTGTTATTATGTATTGCTCATTTACGACACATGTATTAATTTTATCTTACTAAGTATACCTGATTGTATGGAGTTTAATCAGTATCTTACCTTGCCAAGTGAAGTAAATGCTTACGTGAGTAAATAAACAATATTCTTATAAGCATCTAGTGATCCAACAGACCGACTTGCCGCTATCTTTAAGCCACAAGATACACACCCGACGAGTGCTACATTTAAATCCCTCCTCAGTACATCAGCATCTAGGTTTCTCTAAGATTCTGTACAAAGCTAAAGAAAGTGCCGAGATGATTCGTTTGAAAAGATTGCGGTCGATTTCCTTCCACATGCTAATCCTACTCGAGTTTGCGCTCTGTGTAAACTACGCAAACCAGCGTATATCCCGTTATGGCTTATCATTTGTCGCATCAGAGACTGAAGAGAGCCGTACAACACTTCCGCCTGCAAAAGAAATCGTTGTACTGATGTACATTACTAGATACGTTCTCTATGGAGTCAATTGTCTTCGAATAATGGAATATATTTATTCTCACGTATTGTTCCCGAAAGCTGAATGGTTCTCTCTAAAAAGGTACCGCTAGGAAATTTCATGTGAAACGCTACTTCTCAAACAAACCCGTAATACAACAAATATAGGCTGCTAAGTTCTTGGAGCGTTTCTTAACTTCGACATCACTGCTCGTGGAAAAGTACGTTTTCTCACTGTCTTCGAGTACACGAAACACGAGTCAGCTTATTGCTTGAGTTAAAGGTTATCGAACTGAAAATGATTAATGTGGAAGAAGTTTCATCCATCCCCGAAGAAATGTTACTTACAGTTAATGTTCACGAAATGCATAAATTACTCGTATTTGATTGATAAATTACAAAACCGTCTGACCGATTCTGTAGTACGCTATGATGTACTTACCAGGTTAAACAAGGGATTAGATGTAAACAAGAGATATATGTTTTATCACGTTCAATCAGTAAGCATGAGGACTACATGGGAAACCTTGTCCAACTCTACTGACAGACACTGCAAAATAAATGTTGTGAATCACAGATAGCAGCTGTTAAAATTCCCAGAGCGTATGTTCCAGCAAGAGTCAATTAATCTCTCTATTATTTCAGCATATAGTTCCCGAAACGACTACGGAATTAAAACAGTAGGTGATACGGAATCTTACTTCCATCATACCGTTGGTCAATCGCCGGCCGGGGTGGCCGAGCGGTTCTAGGCGCTGCAGTCTGGAACCACGCGACCGCTATGGTCGCAGGTTAGAATCCTGCCTCGGGCATGGATATGTGTGATGTCCTTAGGTTAGTTAGGTTTAAGTAGTTTTAAGTTCTAGGGGACTGATGACCTCAGAAGTTAAGTACCATAGTGCTCAGAACCATTTGAACCAATCGTTCGTCAATCGAACCTGGGTAAGGGCAACGTAATCGTGGTACGGAGTGTATTCTACGGTTGCTACTGGTGTATAAATATTGCTGTGGCTGACGGAGTACCAACGTAGATGTAGCGAAATGTAGATCCAGTAGTGTGTCCTTCAACATTATCATGTTGAAGAAAACTTTAATTCATGTCTTCGGCTTATTTTCCCCCTAAATCGTCGCGATTAACAGGGCTGTCTGGCATTTAAATAGAACCCAAGCGTTGGATGTAATGGGGAAATCCTCAGATCTTATAATTAAGTTTTCCTCGAGACATTTAAGTCTCATTTTTCTTTACAATAATGATGGAGCCTAAATAAATATATTATCGTTGATGAGATCTAAATGTTTCGAGAAAAATTTAATTATATGAAAAATAAATGAGTGATTCATAAAATAAATAATAATAATCACGTCATATTTAGTAATTATAACAATGTATGAAATACATGGTAAGTATATAATACAAAAAATAACAGCAACATCAATAATAAAAGTCATATCAGTTACAATAAAAAATCTGTCTTCTGTTCATATTTGTATTACTGTGAGCAGTGTTAGTTGTTTTTGAATAAATAACTGTGTCATAAGTATGACAATGAACGTTTGTGATTGCTTTTATTCGTACTACAATGCCATATGTCCGTTTACAAGACGATTTTGGTACTCTTAAAGTGTGTTCCTACTGGATATATAACTACATGTTTTTACATATATGAGGTGGATTGAGATGTAACTTGTAAAGAACATTAACTGTAATAAAATAAACTATGTGTCACTTTCATAAATCCTATAATTCTTATCCGAAGAAAAGCAATATTGAACCATGTATTAATTTACAGATTTTTGTTCTGCGTCGCTTAGATTGCTTTCCGTACCTTAGTTGGTTTTTACAGATTAGGGACGATACTTTCTGTCACCACATTTCCAATATTCATTTCCGTTTCTTAGACATAACGATGGTATCCTCCCTTTACATTGACGATATCTACTGAAAGTGAAATGCTGATTTTCTTTTGTTTTTTTTTTATTAAAAGTAAATACAATTACTCTCTTTAAAATACACTTCATACATAACTACTATTATAGAATGAGATTTTCATTCCGCAGCGGAGTGTGCGCTGATATGAAACTTCCTGGCAGATTAAAACTGTGTGCCGGACCGAGACTCGAACTCGGGACCTTTGCCTTTCGCGGGCAATTGCTCTACCAATTGAGCTACCCGAGCACGACTCACGCGCCGTCCTCACAGCTTTACTTCTGCCAGTACCTCGTCTCCTACCTTCCAAACTTTAAAGAAGCTCTCCTGCGAACCCTGCAGAACTAGCACTCCTGAAAGAAAGGATATTGCGGAGACACGGTTTAGCCACAGTCTGGGGGATGTTTCCAGAATGAGATTTTCACTCTGCAGCGGAGTGTGCGCTGATATGAAACTTCCTGGCAGATTGAAACTGTGTGCCGGACCGAGACTCGAACTCGGGGCCTTTGCCTTTCGCGGGCAAGTGCTCTACCAACTGAGGAGTCAGGAGTGCTAGTTCTGCAGGGTTCGCAGGAGAGCTTCTGCAAAGTTTGGAAGGTAGCAGACGAGGCACTGGCAGAAGTAAAGCTGTGAGGACGGGGTGTGAGTCGTGCTCGGGTAGCTCAGTTGGTAGAGTACTGGCCCGCGAAAGGCAAAGGTCCCGAGTTTAAGTCTCGGTCCGGCACACAGTTTGAATCTGCCACGAAGTTTCATAACTACTATTGTTCAGCTATCCCAAGCATAAAACAAGAGAACACCATGTACAACAACAAACCGTAACACCGGGCTGTATTTAGAAACAGGCATAAACAAAATCAGTAGTGACAAATGTCCCGGTATAGACAAAACTAGTTGCGAAAAAGTCTTAACATTAAAAAAGCCAAACGGATGAAAACGTATAGCAAGTGTTTTAAAGAACATGTGACGATGTGTAACAACAATACATCCACCTTCACAGCACACTTAATCTAGTCGAAAGACACAGCATTCAGCTTTAATGACTTCATGTAGGCTCTTCACAGAATACATCATCAGACACTTAAGCCAACGTCTTACTGATGTACTCAATATTTCCACTTATAACTCTTATTAATATGAATTTTTTGGCCTGGCTCTTGATTTTCTCCCAAGTTTTTGCTTTGTAAGAAGTATTTTTATTAAGTTCGTACGTTGGATTAGGTATCAAATTAATTTAGTATTTCTGCTCTGTGTCATGATGATCAATATCGTTTCATTTTTAAACTCTTTTAATACTAGTTAATTAGGTCTTGTTTCGGGTTAAGACGTTTCTATAGCTTTGGTATTTGTGCTCTGTATCATGATAATCATTATCCTTTTCTCTTTAATCTCTTTTAATACTAGTTCATAAAGTCTTCTTTCGGTTTGTGACGGATCTGTGGCTCTAGTCATGTTTCACAAAATATGTAGAGGTAAATTAGTGTACGTGCTAGAAGTGGCCGCAAAGTTAAATAAAAGTAAGAAGTTGAGTACCGTACAGCGGTGCTCGTAACTACACGGGGTAAGCGCTAACGAGAAGAAGATGAAGTGTACGAACTGCAAGAAGTGGAAACTTACGATCATCTTAGGGACCAATGTGATAAAGTTTTAAATGAACAGAAAGAGTGAAGAAATGTAAAATTTTTCGACAAGTTTGAAACAGTTCTACGGTGAATGCCAGCAGCAACTCACAGCTCGCCGATGTTTCACGGTAAGCCAAGATAAAAGCACGTAGTCTTAACACAATTATCAAAATATATCAACCCTAAGAAATTACGAGGTTAACACGTTGATGCTTAATATTTACAGATATTGTAACTGGTTGGCTATAGCTGAAACGTTGTTATACTTACTTACCTGCTTTTATCCGTAAATGTACCCTGTTAGCCACATATTGGAAACCTACGACACATGTGTGCATCATCTTTATAAATATGCAGTGTACCGTTAGGACATATTCTCTATAGCTACACTTTCCTCTAAATTAGCAGTATATACCGTCACAAAAAATTTACGCTCAAAGAGCCAACACACACACCTAGCAAGTTACTCCATCCAGTGGAACGTGTACTGTGTTAAGTCACTACGTTTAATTTCAACAAATTATTGTTGTGCAGATATTCTAATGTTGTTTCATTAAAAAATCTTGAAAATGCCCTAAGACCGAAATTACACAATAATAAAGAAAAATTAATAGTTGCAGGTATCAGCGGATTATTAGAGAAATTCAGCTGTGACCGAGGATCAACGTATCATTAACGTGTTACAAACCACAAGTTTCTAAATATATGATTCAGACCAACTAAGTGATATGATGGAGGAAGATGCTGATTCGTATCAGCCGGCCGGAGTGGCCGTGCGGTTCTAGGGGCTACAGTCTGGAGCCGAGCGACCGCAACGGTCGCAGGTTCGAATCCTGCCTCGGGCATGGATGTGTGTGATGTCCTTAGGTTAGTTAGGTTTAATTACTTCTAAGTTCTAGGCGACTGATGACCTCAGACGTTAAGTCGCATAGTGCTCAGAGCCATTTGAACCGTTTGATTCGTTTCACGTGTTATGTACAGCCGTTGTCCTAATTAAGGCAACAGCAATAGATAAACAGAAATACGTAAATGGACGCCACTGACTACGGTGATACCTAACGTTCACCCTAGAGAGAGGAGGACCGTAGGATGCTAAGTTGGACACGTGGACACGACGTAATGTTGTTCACGTGGAGTAATCGGGACACACGATCGATGCCCAGCCTTTCGTGGGCGAGTCGAGAGCGTGAATGTAGGTTACCGTCGCGTACGTATTACCTCCGCTATCTGTATACAAAACAAGGTGACGTTTCGCCGATGTGTGCATTCTCATTTGTTAGCACACGTGCCTGCTGCGAGCCTGTTGCTTCAGAGTATAGCTTTCTGGTTTTATTTGTTTATTTTGGTTTCGTATGTTTTCTACTCATCAAAAAGTTACAGCAAAATAAGACTTTAAAATCCAATACAAATTAATATACATAAGTCATTAACACATTAGTGTTACTATCAATTGTAGCACTATAAATGAGTATAACCTCAATACTTGAGGAGCAACACTTCTAAGAAAAATCCAAAATATACAATAAAACGTTCTAAAGTTTTCATGTTTCTGTTCGTTAATAACCTGACGTTACGAGATAACGTATAAAAGTGCAAAGCAGCAGGCCTTAAAACGTTAAAGAACACTTTTCACATTTAAAAAATGGTTAGTGTTAATAATAACATTGTTTGACAGCGGAGTTGCTTGGAACAGCAGTGCAGCTTTGTGACTGGGGCAGTACAGCTGTCCAAGCGTCATCATCGTCAGCCGGAGGATGCTTTGTCTGAAGATGGCCAACTATTAGAGGTCGAAACCGGTCATATTTTTAATAAGTGACTATGCGAACGAGAGAGTTTCTTACTATCTTTAGTTACTTATTTGAACAGTAAAATATTTCCAGTGATGTACGTTTCGAGTGCCAGTGATTCTGGCCATTTCTACGTTTGTAATCCTCTAACCAGTATGGTAGCAGTGTCCAATGTCAGCTAAAAACGAAACGTAGAAAACTTATAGCTCTCATTGCACATCGTAGTTTAGCGCTGGACACTTTCATGCCTCTGTTACATGATTTCAAATAAAGTAATTAAGCGAATCGCAGTAAATTGCCAAAGCTCCTTCAACCGCGGAGACGTGGGAGAATTGAACACATTGCAGGATTTTATTCGTTCGAGCGCCCCATACATAAGCTAGGAGTTTCTGTATATAACTCTTGTCGTCTCTGTTATATCTGGCAGTGGAGTCTGAAATACATTGCCTGAAAAAAAAAGAAACCTGAAGCACCCTAAAAACATGCTCGGATGACAATGTAATCTCATACGGATACACACCATCGTCTGGTACATAAACGATGAGTGGCAATTTTCTGTACTAGACAGAACAGCCACCAGAGTTAGTTAGTGCTATTCGTGTGAAGAAACCCCACAAAAATTGTAGCGGCGGCACAGCTCTGTGTGGCAACGAGATGATGATCACAGGAAACCTGGAGAAGAAGAAACTAAAGGAATCTGAAATTTAGTGCTATCGAAAATTGTTCAAAATTATGTGTCCTCCTAAAGTAAGGTATTAAGAAGTACAGCACTACAGAGAACAGATTACAGGAGATTCTTATTAGAGCAAGAGACAGGATAGAGGAACATTATCTGCAGCTTACAGGAATAATGAACTTGACATTGGAGAGAGATGTAGAGAGCGGTTACGCTAAATGCCTGATACGTATGAAAGGTTATTATTGAGCGGATCCCATTTTGGGCCTACGAGAGTTCCTTTTTTCTCTCACTCTGTTTCTCAACAGTTATCTCGTAGTTCTTCTTCTGGAATGCTCATATGCTCTCTCCACCTGTTTCTATATTTCTTTGTTGTTTTGTTTATCCCTTCAGTATTCATTTCTCCTCTGATTTATTTATTCCTAATTCGGTTTTGGCGTGCACAACATTTCAACTGGTGAGAATAGATACAAACTAGAACATCTGAAGCATATTATAAAGGACGTAGACAGTAAAATTTGGTTCAGGGAGAGCAGATTAGCAAAAGACAGATAGCATCAAACGATTCGAGACTGGCAAGCTCCGTAACAAATGTTAGTGTAAGTTGTTGTATTTTGTTTTATGTTCAAATGTGTGAATAAATTATTGAATATATGTGCTTGTCTCTGTTAAAAAGAAGGAAGACTGCTAATTTTTGAAGTAGTTTGGTTACTACTCACGGTGCTAGCGTTCAGTGAAACTGGAAGACGAAGTAAATATTCCAGAATTCGAATCAAGAACAGCTGCCAACGTGAGTAACTTAGAAGTAAATATCCTCGGAGTAGCAAAGCAACTTTAATCACTTAATAAAAGTAAGTCTTCTGGCCCAGATCGTATACTAATTAGGTTCCTTTCGGAGTATGCCGATGCATTAGCTTCATACTTAACAATCATAAGCAACCGTTCGCTCGAGCAAAGATCCGTACCCAAAGACTGGAAATTTGCGCAAATCACACCAATATTCTAGGAAGGTAGTAGGAGTAGCCAACTTAATTACAGGCCCATATCATTAACGTCGGTATGCAGTAGGACTTTGGAACATATATAATGTTCGAACATTATGAACTACCTCGAAGAAAACGGTCTATTGACACACAGTCAACAGCGGTTTAGAAAACGTAGTTCCTGTGAAACACAACTAGCTTTTTATTCGCATGAAGTGATGAGTGCTGTTAACAAGGGATATCAGATCGATTCCGTATTTCAGGATTGACGGAAAGCTTTTGACACTGCACCACACACTGTTTGTAGTAAAGTTGCGTTATCATGGAATATCGCCTCAGTTTTGTGACTGGATTTGTGATTTCCTGACAGAGAAGTCACACAGTTCCTAGTAATTGACACAAAGTCATCGAATAAAACGGAAGTCATTTCTGGCGCTCCAAAGGTAGTGTTACACTCCCTTTGCTGTTCCTTACCTATATAAACGATTTGAGAGACAATCTGAGGAGCCGTCTTAGGTTGTTTGTGGGTAACGCTGTCGTTTATCGACTAACAAAGTCATCAGAAGATCAGAACAAATTGCAAAGCGATTTAGAAACGATATCTGAATGGTGCGAAAGTTGTCAGTTGAACCTAAATAACGAAAAGTGTGAGAGCATCCGTAAGAGTGCTAAAAGGAATCCCTTAAACTTCGGTTACACCATAAATCAGTAGAATCCAAAGGCCGTAAATTCAATTAAATACCTAGGAATTACAATTACAAATTGCTTAAATTTGAAGAACACACATAAAATGTTGTGGGGAAGGCTAACCAAAGACTACATTTTATTGGCAGGATATATCGAAAACGTAACAGATCTACTAAGGAGACATTACGCTTGTCGGTCCTCTTTTAGAATACTGCTGCGCGGTGTGGGATCCTTACTATATTGGATTAACGGAGTACATCGTAAGAGTTCAAAGAAGGGCAGAATGTTTTGTATTATCGCGAAATATGGGGGAGAGTGTCACTGAAATGATCCTGGATTTGGGTTGGAAATCATTAAAACAAAGTCGTTTTTCGTTGCGACGGAATCTTCTCACGAAATTCCAATCAACATCTTTTTCCTCGAAATGCGAAAATTTTTTATTGACACCGACCTACATAGGGAGAAAGGATCATCACGATAAACTAAGGGAAATAGAGCTTGTACGGAAAGATACAGGTGTTGGTTCTTTTCGCGCTTTCTACTATATTGGAATAATAGAGAATTGTGAAGGTGGTTCGATGAACCCTCTCCCAGGCACTTAAATGTGATTTGCAGAGTATCCATGTAAATGTAGTTGTAAATGTAGCTGTAGATGTATACGTCCACTGACAGTCTTCGTAGTGCTGCGGTGGGGGCTGTGTTTGCTGAAACATCGGGGGTATGTTGATTAAACGGAGCGCTCGCGAAATATGCTGAAAAAAAAATAGGTACACTTCATTGTACCATATGAATATATGGCGTGGCAGTCAGTCAGAATATGAATAGTTTCCTGTTTCGGCGTCAGTGCGCTGTTTATCACTTGGCGATATGTGTTGATTTTTTTTGTGAAGTGACTGTTAGCGCACAGGGTTAAGAACGTTGAATTTCTCCCTACGAAACGCAATGCCTATTGAGAAAAAAGAGCGGGCACTGCTGGGAATGTTGTTTTATCAGAACGGCAGAAAATATGGTCGACAGAAACAGATGCGAAGAGGCCCCATGTCAATAAATTGGCAGAGAATATGATGAAGAGGTTTGAAGAAACAGGTGAATTAGGTCGTGCCATTCCCATGCCGGTAGCTGATGAAGTTAGCTAACCGTACTGCACCTGCCTCAAATTCTGTAGCAAGTGCTCGAGCTGTGTCACGGGAACTGTCTCTCTCCTGGTCAACAGTTCAAAACTTTTGCTGCCCATTTTACACTGATATATTTAAAAGATTCAGAATTTTCACCAATTGAAGTCCCAAGATAGGCTACAAGACCACTCCTTCCATGCAGGGTGGCACGACGTCACATGTCACTTGTCACGTCGAAGATTTGGTTTGAGAAACCTTTAGTAACGGCAACTTCATCTCTAGGCAATTTCCAGATCCCCGACCTAAATCCATGTGACCTCTGGTTGTCGGGATATCTCGAAGGCCGTGTCTAGCAGGCATACGTTTGGATTCTTCCGCATCTGAAGGAAAACATATGACGATATACGGCTCTGACTACACCGAATATGCTGCAAGCAACTGTCGACCATGTCATGTTACGATGTAGTACGTTGCTTAGTCAGGAGACCATATGCAACACATGTTATGACTTTTGGTCCTATCCTAATAAAGTGCCAAAGCCATCTTTATCATGTGTTTGATCGTTCCTCCCATTTTCCTGTACACACATTACTTTGTAGACTTAGAGAAAGCTTTAGACAATGTTGACTGGAACACTCTCTTTCAAATTCTAAAGGTGGCAGGGGTAAAATACAGGGAGCGAAAGGCTACTTACAATTTGTACAGAAACCAGATGGCAGTTATAAGAGTCGAGGGACATGAAAGGGAAGCAGCGGTTGGGAAGGGAGTAAGACAGGCTTGTAGCCTCTCCCAGATGTTATTCAATCTGTATATTGAGCAAGCAGTAAAGGAAACAAAAGAAAAATTCGGAGTAGGTATTAAAATCCATGGAGAAGAAATAAAAACTTTGAGGTTCGCCGATGACATTGTAATTCTGTCAGAGACAGCAAAGGACTTGGAAGAGCAGATGAACGGAATGGATGGTGTCTTGAAGGGAGGATATAAGATGAACATCAACAAAAGCAAAACGAGGATAATGGAATGTAGTCGAATTAAGTCGGGTGATGTTGAGGGTATTAGATTAGGAAATGAGACACTTAAAGTAGTAAAGGAGTTTTGCTATTTGGGGAGCAAAATAACCGATGGTGGTCGAAGTAGAGAGGATATAAAATGTAGACTGGCAATGGCAAGGAAAGCGTTTCTGAAGAAGAGAAATTTGTTAACATCGAGTATAGATTTAAGTGTCAGGAAGTCATTTTTGAAAGTATTTGTATGGAGTGTAGCCATGTATGGAAGTGAAACATGGACGGTAAATAGTTTGTACAAGAAGAGAATAGAAGCTTTCGAAATGTGGTGCTACAGAAGAATGCTGAAGATTAGATGGGTAGATCACACAACTAATGAGGAGGTACTGAATAGGATTGGGGAGAGGAGGAGTTTGTGGCACAACTTGACCAGAAGAAGGGATCGGTTGGTAGGACATGTTCTGAGGCATCAAGGGATCACCAATTTAGTATTGGAGGGCATCGTGGAGGGTAAAAATCGTAGAGGGAGACCAAGAGATGAATACACTAAGCAGATTCAGAAGGATGTAGGTTGCAGTAGGTACTGGGAGATGAAGAAGCTTGCACAGGATAGAGTAGCATGGAGAGCTTCATCAAACCAGTCTCAGGACTGAAGACCACAACAACAAGAACATTACTTTCTGACTGCTTACTGTGTCATATTTCCCCTTGGTGACACAGAATGGAACTATTATCTTTTTCAGCATACTCTGCAAGCGCGCCGATTAATGAACATATCTACGATGTTTCAGCATCCTGCAGTGTATACAGCCTGCACGGCAACACTCACAAAACCATCAGTTTATGTACAACCACCTGGTACTTGCTGAATGAATCGTCTCCAGTATGCTTTTCTCGATCTTTCGGAACTTTTTGTGTTTATAGTTCGCGAAAAGGTTTCACCAGCGGAAAAGATGGGAAACTGAAACACAATTAACGTTTGTATAGCCGACATCAAGATTTCATACTTTAGTTTGCGACCAATAGCTGTATCACAGTCTGTGATACCTGCGATATACTTCCCACTTAAACGGTACAATAATTGCTGTTGTGGTCTTCGGTCGAAAGACTGGTTTGATGCAGCTCACCATGCTACTCTATCCTGTGCAAACTTCTTCATCTTCGAGTAACTACTGCCACTTAAATCCTTCTGAATCTTCTTACCGTATTATTCATCTATTGGTTTCCCACCCCCCCCCCCCTCTCCGCCCGCCCCACTCCCGCCGCTACGCTTCTCTCCAGTACAAAATTGGTGATCCCTTCATGACTCAGAATGTGTCCTATGAACCTACCACAGCAATAACTACTGTACGTAAAATGACCACAAATATCTGCGTATTTCATACCTCAAAATCGATATTCTTTGCAAATATATGATCTCTTTGTATTTTATATGACAAATCTTATACTAGTTCAACACATTCGGTGATGCATTAATTATTCTCTCTGTATTTCACTTGTAAAAAAACACTGTACTTAAGCACAACTGTGATTTTTCTCATGGAAAGTAATCATTTCTCTCTGTATTTCATATGCCAAATATTATACCATACTCCTTAAACACACATGTGACTTCTCTCATGGAAAGTAGCCATTCCTCTCTTGTATTTCGTACGTTAAATATACCGTACCCCTTAAACACACCTGTGATACCTGTCACGTAAATTAATCACTGAATGCTGGACACTAGGCGCTGAAAGTTAAATATGCACTGCACAGAGTAGGAATCCTCCTTTTCATGAGTATATCGTAATCTGTGAACGCTGTCTGTGTTATTTTTATTCTAAGGAAAGATTGGATGAATATATACTGAAGATCCGAAGAAACTGGTACATCTGCTTAAAATTGTGCAGCGCCCCCGCGAGCATACAGAAGTGCCGCAACACGGTATGACATGAACTCGAGTAACATCTGAAGTAGTGCTGGAAGGACCTGTCAACATGAATCCTGCAGTCCTGTCCATAAACCTTAAGATTACGACGGGGTGGAGATCTCTTCTGAACAGCACGTTGCAAGGCATCCCATATCTGCTCAATAGTGTTCACGTCTGGGGAGTTTGGTGGCCAGCGCAAGTGTTTAAGAAGAGTGTTCCTGGAGCCCTCTGTAGCAAATCTAGACGTGTGGAATGTCGCACTGTTCTGGTGGGATTGGCCAAGTCCGCCGGAATGCACAATGGACATGAATGGATGCAGGTTATCAGACAGGATGAAAACGTCACCTGCCGCATGTCAGAGTCGTATCGAGAGTATCAGAGGTCCAATATCGCTCCAACTGCACACGTCCCACATCATTACAGAGCCTCCAGCAGCTTGAACAATCCCCTACTTACATGCAGAGTCCATGTGTTCGTAAGGTTGTCTCCACACCCGTAAACGTCCATTACCTCGATACAATTTGAAACGAGACTTGTACGACCAGGCAACATGTTTCCAAACATCAACACTTCAATGTCGGCGTTGACGGGCCCAGGCGAGTTGCAAATCTTTGTGTCGTGCAGTCATCGAGGGTATACGAATAGGCCTTCGGTTCCGAAAGCTCTTATCGATGATATTTCGTTGAATCGTTCGCACGCTGACACTTGTTGATGGGCCAGCAATGAAATCGGCAGCAATTTGCGGAAGGGTTGCACTTCTGTCACGTTGAACGATTTTCTTCAGTCGTCGTTGGCCCCATTCTTGCAGGATCTTTTTCTAGCCGCAGCGATGTCGGAGATTTGATGTTTTACCGGGTTCCTGATATTCACGGTACACTCGTGAAATGGTTGTGCTGAAAAATCCCCGCCTGCCACTGTGGCCAAATGGTCCTAGGTGCTTCAGTCTGGAACCGCGGGACCGCTATGGTCGCAGGTTCGAATCCTGCCTCGGGCATGGTTGTGTGTGATGTCCTTAGGTTAGTTAGGCTTAAGTAGTTCTAAGTTCTACGGGACTGATGACCTCAGATGTTAGGTCCCATAGTCCTCAGAGCTATTTGAACCATTCGAAAAATCCCCACTTTATAGCTACCTCGGAGATGCTATGTCTGATCGCTCGTGAGACGAATATAACACCACGTTCAGACTCACTTAAATCTTGATAACCGTCCATAGTAGCAGCAGTAACCGATCTAACAACTGCGCCAGACACTTGTTGTCTTATACAGGCGTTGTCGACCGCAGCGTCGTATTGTGCCTGTTTAAATATCTCTGTATTTGAATAGGCATGCCTATATCAGTCCGTCCGGCGCTTCCGTGTCGTTACAGTATTTGCAGTTTGTGTCTCACACCGCTAGAATTCATAAAATAGTATCAGTTAACGTGAATTCCAGTGCCCTGCAGTTCGCAGATTTCTGGACAATCTTAAATCATTCTTACCAGTGAGTTATTATTTGTGACAAACTAATCAAACTGTTGTCTTACGGTAGACTTTTCCGAGCACAAGCCACTTCAAAAAATACATAAATTCTAGTAGAATAATACAGTTCCCATTAGATAATCATCATCAAATATGTATATTACATACTTACTGCAAGTGATGAATTAGGAACTATACATTCTCTTACAGTTATATACAATATTTGGTGACAGACTGGCACGATAATTACAGCTTAGTTCACGTTAAATACCTACCAATTATTCCAGAAGACCGAAAAACGAAAACCGAAAGGGATTTCGGAGTAGGTCAAACTATTTAATGACATTGCAGTACTTGAACAATTAACATATTTCTCAGTGTCATAGCGATATTTCTGAGAGCGCACCGAGTTTGTGATCGTGGTTCTCTGCCTGCCATATCTTAACCGTAAAAATCTTCATAGACAGAGGAAGAGTATAGAATGACATTTTCGTCCGTATGTTTACTACACTAAACATTCCACGATATAAAAAAAGACATCCGTCTTGTGTGAAGAATTGTTGCAACCATAGCCAGCATTAGCTGGCGAGAGCTCTGTGCAAAATATCTCCTCTGGGCTCTTCCACGTTTGTCATTTGCTTCACCCTCTCCCCGTCACGTCCCCTTTTGCAACAAGGATGACATCCTATGCAACATTTAAAATTAAAAGAAATGCACGTTTCGTCGTTAACTTACTACCAGTATACCAAAAGACAATTACTGCTGCAAAGCTAATTGTGATTGAAAAATAATTGAAGGGAGAGGGAATCATAACAGGCGTGGTAATTAATAAAACGTTAACAATAAGAACTGACTTACCTCTGGGAATCCTGCGAGAATAACCACACTGAAATTCAAAGGAGACGTACAGATATTGTTTGGGATACACTCTTCAATGTACTCATCACTTCACTGTACTCTGTAATGACACGAAAATAAATGATTTGTAAGTTACGGATACTAAAGGTTTCTTTTTTCTCACACTTTACAAAAACATCTATTCCTTCCTTCCTGACCAGCAAATTCATGAACAATATCATCAAAATTCACGACTGAAATAACCCCGTGTTCCACTGACAACATGGCAAGAGAATACGCGTTCTTGAGAGATACTGCTACCGAAACAATTCTTATCAGCTTTATACGCGAAAAGCTCCTTTTAGCGGAGACGATGATTACTCGCAGGGTTATCAACATTCTGTAGCCAATTGTTGGCAAATGGGTTTACAATTACATTTAAGTTTGTCAATATTGGCACTGGAGTTGACATATCCCTGGGAACCATTTCCGTGAACACATTTCCGAAGCAACAAAGACTTTTAGACATTCAACATTTACGCTTACACTTAGTTCATTCTCTAGTCTTTTGCGTAGCATTTTCAGTCCTTCTTCCTATACGTGTCTTAAACTTTCTGTAGAAAATAGAAAGCCAGATATTACGGAAAACTAAGCCGACTGCCCAAACTTTGCTTTCAACCTTTTTAACACTGTGAGAACGACAGGGTGGAAAAAATAAATTTTTAATTCTCCTCTGAATGTTGTGCCCGGCAAACCATGTCGTTACTTTCATAACCAAACAGCTTCGTCCTCTTGCCAGTTCCCATTTCTTTAAACTGTGTCTCACTCTGTAAGCTTTTAGAAACCTCTTTCGCAGTTATCTGCATATAAACAAATCCTTCTTCACGGAAATTCTCCAACTTCGCTAAACTTTCGAGGGATTTAGCTGCTACTTTCCGGTCAATGATTTCACCTCTAAGTGTGTTACTTCCTTTGTCAATGGAAAAGAGATGCTCATACTATATGACCATCTCTACAATGCACTCGAGTTTTTCTAATTCGTTCACAGCAAGCGAGTATGCTTCGCCCTCTGTTTTAGAATCATCAGTGCCATTGCTCACCTCAAGAAGGGCAGCACTGGTACCTAGCTTTCAAAGTCTCTTCCTGCTTTCCCATCAAATATCTGAAATCTTCTTCACTGTTCAGTTATGACCCTGTCAGTAAGATCTCCCAACACTGAGTGGAGGCACCAAAAACAATGCATTATCTTTGAATTACGCCAGAAATATGATTGCTTTTTTTTCTGCAGATTTATCAGCATCATGGTTAAGATTCTCAATAGCACAAGGCATAAAAAATGCACTACTTTAGGATTTGAGCTTCAACACCACTTCAATGACCTTCCACATTTGCGCCATTATCGTAACTTTGGCCACCGCAGTTATCAATATCTAGACCTCGTTCATCTAGAATCGACAAACGGGTTCATTGAAATTTTATTGAGTTCTTACCAGCCTAGAATATTCCTGTAAGACAATGTTAAATTCTGCTATAATTTCAAATAAAATCAAGAAAATTCCCACTGTTATGTTAATAAAGTTGGTCACTGGTTCCTTTTAAGGTCATATTATGCTGACCCATCTGACTGATGGCAACTATAACACTCTTTAATATCTGACGTCAGTTCGATCAAAACCAATTCTTTGTTTCAATCGTATTCACATTCTATCCATTATTCTTTGTACACTTTGTGTTGTTAATTGATTCTTCATTTCCTTAAAGCAATTGCCTAAATGAACTCAGTCACAGAGCCCATCACTTGACAGGTTGTTTGAAGTAGATCCAAAAAGTTTACAACAATAATAAAAAAACTATGTCGGTAGATTTCGAATACACAGACCATTTTGATCCTTTTTTTCTCCAGTGGGTAAAGTTATTACTTTAAAATGAGTTGAAAATTTACTTCGGTTTTCATTTAGAAGATAATCAATATTTACAAATTTACTGGGGCCTTTCTGTACAATTTAATCTATCATGGAGGATGTTAACGAGCTAGGCAAGTGTTTGGGTAAAGATTTGTGATTATTTCACGATGGCTACTTGTACGCCTACCTGAAGGTGGGGCAGCAGGAGTTTAACATTCCAACATTTCATGTTTACCAAAACACCACATGATGAGGGGCTACTATTAGCGCCATCGCCATTTAGGCATACTTCAGTTTTATCATTAATTTGTGAAAATGTTGGTCAGCGAAACTTCTCGAAAGCGCCTTGTTGTGAATTCAGAATTGTTCTTGATGTAATTTTTTCTTCTTCTTTTGAGCACCTGAATCGTATTTCCTAAAAAAAAAACACCTGTCCCTCTCACGAGAGATTTCCATGCCTGCCCTTTAAACTTCATAGCACAAGAAAAATACTATACCTTAGCCCAGAACGTACACACTGTGGTGTCACTGCCAGACACCACACTTGCTAGGTGGTAGCTTAAATCGGCCGCGGTCCATTAGTACATGTCGGACCCGCGTGTCGCCACTGTGTGATCGCAGACCGAGCGCCACCACACGGCAGGTCTCGAGAGACGTACGAGAACTCGCCCCAGTTGTACGACGACGTTGCTAGCGACTATACGGACGAAGCCATTTCTCTCATTTGCCGAGAGACAGTTAGAATAGCCTTCAGCTAAGTTAATGGCTACGAATTAGCAAGGCGCCATTAGCCTTAAATAGCTTGTATATAAAGAGTCACTTGTATCGCCACAATCTCCAGATGTCTCATCAAGAACGATGTATACAAGGATGTATTAAAAGTTAAGTATATTCCAAAGATACGTATTTTCTTTATCACATTCATTAAGTCTCCTGTTTCAGACCTCACTCCATCCTTCGTGAGTTAGCGCGTGCATCTTGGCCGCCTCTTTCAATTAGTGTACGTAGTGTTGGCAAGTCTGCCGACACTACACACACAACACATGACATACTGTGAACTGGAAACGTAAATTTAAATTCACGACAGTGGAAAAATATTCTTTGGGACACACGCACTGATGATGAATGTAATGCTTGATTGCTGCCCACAGCGACGAGTTGAAAGGGCGCAGAGGGTTGCTGAAAGACAATGAATCACATATCTCTTAATTTGCGGATGAGCGGTAGTAATACGATAACAGTGGATATAAATGAAACAATGACCATTCACAGTATAAACTAATAGTGAGGTTCATTAGAGTGTAAGTGGTCCTTGTTGCACGATTCTAGTGCGAGTCACTTACATGATATCTTATTTTCACAAGTTTTCACACCGACACTTGTTTGCGCCATTCTGCCTGTGTAGTTGCTGTCACCTGTGTGCTTCTGTTACGTTGCCTAGGTGTTACACTACCACTTTCAAGGCACTGGTTAAAAAGGTTAACGAACAATTGCCGAGACGGTTTATGTCTATTGGGATACCTTTCCGCAAACATAGCACGAGAACGAACTGCCTTGTTCCTACACAGTATGAGCATGTTGACTTATTCTGCACTGGTAAACCCATTCGTCCACAGAAGAGGGACAAATTAATGTCCTTGCTGCTGTGGCAGCTAATCCGCACAATAACTTCCTCGCCATCGCACGAGGAAATAGTATGAGTCAGGAAAGTGTCCTACGCATTCTTCATCGAGATAGGTTCCATCGCTATAACATCTTTCTCCATCAAGAGCTGCATGGAAACGATTGTAATAATCATGTCAACTTCTGTACATGGACATTAAGGCAGGATACTCCAAAAGTATTTTGTCTAAAGATGAAGCCACAGTTACCAATCATGGCCAGGTAAACCGCCAAAACATGCACTATTGTGGAGTGGGAGGGGGGCGGTGGGGGGGAGGGGGAAAGACTGTTGAAAATACCCGCTGGTTTCGTCAGGTGAAGCGTCAGTGTCCACGGAGTTTAAACAGTGGTGTGGAATAGTATCGTATCAGCTTATAGGCCACTTTTTCAGAGACGGAACTCTGAATGTGCGCAAGTATCGCAATCTCTTAATGGAACATGTTCCACGTTCCACTGTAGACTAACAGGCACCTGTCGTTAACAACATGACGGTTATCCAGTCCACAGTGCACGAAGTACTACATCATGCCTTCAAGAGCTTTTTCCAAATCGTTCGACTGGACACAGAGGTCCTGTACCTGGGCCATTTCGTTGCCTGGTTTTAACGACTGTAGACTTTATCTGTGGGGAAGGCTGAATGACGCTGTCTACAAGGACACAACAGCTACAGCCGGTGATATGCAACGATGTATTATAGCGGAGTGTTCGGACATCTCCGCTGAAATGCTAGCATGAGGGCAGCAGTCATTCCGTATCAGGCTGGAAACGTATATTGCCGCTGCCGGTGGTCATTTTCAAAACACGTTGTGAAGGTCAACTCTCTCATATTGGTCAGAATCCGTGTTGATGGTGTAAGCACCTGTGTCGCCTATAGTGTGTGCTACCACGGGTATTGTATAAGCGTCGGTGTGGGAACTCCTCAAAACACGAAATCTCATAAACGACTCACACTAGAAACCTGCAATAAAAACTGCTGGCATTCTAATTTATTTACCCTACTTTCAGTTTAAGTGATTCACCCTGTATAGAACTATTCCTATCACATGATGGCTGTCTCATATTTAGAGCAAGAGATTATTTCATTATGTAACTGACACCCAGTAAATAGAAGCATATGAAAGGCGTAGTACTGATCGCAGTCTCAGATACGACATAGAAACATAATGTTGTGAAAGAGTTACAAAGTGCAAACTGACAACAACTGGATAAGATTGGATTCATGAGAAAAATTATAAGCAGTGGATGGTAGTTTCGTAAGCTATATAACCTGAAAAACCAACAACTTGTATTACATATTATGTATAGCTTTTAATGAGCAGCTATTCCAAAGAAAAAAAATTCCCATTCATGTTTCTGCCCACCCTGCTTTGCTTCATTTTCTTTCTCCCACTCCACCCTAAGTCACTTTCCCCAGCCCCCTTCCTTCTCTTTCTCCCCTCTCTCTCCAAACCCTCAGTTAGTTTTTAGGAGGTCGCTTACCTTCTGATAACGCCATACACAGTTTATAATGTTCTCATCAATCCAGTGTTATCCAGTTGCTTTGTAAGTTCGCTTCTATAGCTGATACACTATGTCCATCCGATGCTTCGAAATATATATCCAGTACTAACTACGTCTTACTTTTCCGTTTACATGCTGTCAATTACGTAACGTAATAATAACGTGAAAATACGTCTTATATTTATGTGTGCGTCACAACACCTCACCATAATGTTGAGAATAAAAGGGCTTGCCACACCAAAACGTAAGTAAAAACGAATACAGGCGTAAAATATCGCGGCAAACTAAATTACGCCTTAGATGATAGATTAAGTCCCAGCATAATTTCTCATCAAGATCTTTGGGTTGCAGATGACAAGCTATCTGTAATAAATAATACACAAGTGATCCGGAAAAATCATGCACACCAGGTGTAAAGGTATTAACAAAAAGAAACGAACTATTGTTAGAACTAAATGTCCACATAATTTTGTAGTCATTTAATAAAAATTTTCACATTACCGAATAAATAAAACGGAAACCCACTGATGATGGCACAGTGGTGCTGAAACATGTCTGGGTACTTGGAAAAAACGGTGTTTTGCATTACTGGTGGACACAATTTAAACCTAATATTATCTTTTGCTTTTGTTGTGAGCTTACCATCATGTATACCTGTATCTGTATGACCATACCTCCGTTTATGGTAGAAATAGCTCTAAGCACTGTGGGACTTAACTTCTGAGCTCATCAGTGCCCTAGAACTTAGAACTACTTAAACTAACCTAAGGACAGCACACACATCCATGCCCGAGGCAGGATTCGATCCTGCGACCGTAGCGGCCTCGCGGTTCTAGACTGTAGCACCAAGAATCGCACGGCCACCTCGGCCGGCCCTCCGTTTATGGACAAGTTATGTTACAAGCTACGTCGGTGTAATCTTTCAGTTGGATTTTTGTTCCTGTCTGTAATTTTATTATTCTATTTACAGTATTCTTTTAAATTTGTATTCTACCTTCACCCCTCCCTTTCCTATCCTCATCTCCTCTCCACCCCTCCCCCCCTTACCTCATTTCTCCCTTTGGTTTAGGTTATTCACCTTAGGAAAGTACCAACCACTGCTTATAATTTATCCCGGGAGTCCTATATTATCCAGTTGTTTTTATAACGGGCGCCCTTTATAATTGTTAAACTATGAAATGTTCTTATGTCGTTTCTAAGGACATGCCCAGTACTAAGCTGCGTTTATATGTTTTCGTTTATTGGCTGCCAATTACATAGCTTAATAACCTCTCCTACCGTAGGTATTGTAGATATCTGTAATTTGTTTCACCCTATGAGTGGTTTTATACTTGTTTTGTGCTGCGAACCGCGTCAGTGTCCACTGTCCAGCTGGAACTATGTTGGTGTTTATAGTTTTGGCATGTAACACGATTTATATTTTTTACGTAAATAGTACAATCTTCTAAATAATCACGTACATATCTTTACCTTGAAACTAGTTAATAGGTGTTCTAAACAGCATATGCTCAGTTTTCCTGAGTCGTCGTCCAAGCATCGTCTGTACTGATGTCCTTGTTTTTACTCCTCTACGACTTTGTGGTGTTATGGGTATTTCAACTAGCAAGATTTACATATCTGACAAACCAATGTGGAACTGTATCATTATAACTCGAGTACGTTCTCAGAATGTCGACGAAAAGTGATGTGTAATATGACTGGGTGTTGTGTGATGTCCTTATGTTAGTTAGGTTTAAGTAGTTTTAAGTTATAGGGGACTAATGACTATAGATGTTAAGTCCCATAGTGCTCAGAGCCATTTTTGATGTGTAATAGTATTTCTGGGAGATACGTAATTTTTATTATTCAGATAATATGATTACATGTGCATAACTGTTGTACGATCATTCATATTACTAGTTTGATCTCGGTTATGACAGGCATTTTAATTGTTTACTGATAAACGCTTATAAAACCTAACCATCAGTGTGTTATAGGAGTGATACTATAACTATAGGTTTTTAAATAAAACTTTTTTATAATAACGGCTTTGGTAGGAAGTTCTGTGCCTTGTGAAATTTTGTGTCGTCTTGGAATAATAATGTTTCTGATGCAGTAAGTCAGCTTACAGATCAGCACCTTAGAGACCGAGTGTTTATAAACAGATTGCAGAATAAATCTTGGGCAATGCGTTAATTCGTAATGGAAATTTTAACTGCTGTCATGTATTTGTTTCTGGCTGTCTATTGTCTTTTCGAAAGGGCAGTTTTGAAAAATCAATTTATTGGAAGACCCTTTGAGAATTTATTATTACTCGAATTAATTAAAGGAAAATACTACAAATTAGAAATAAAACATAAGTTGTCTGTCACCTCTAAGAAGTAAAAACAGCTAAAGGAAGCTATGGGGACAGTAATGACTTAAAAAGTTAAAAACAGTAAATAATAGGATGTAGTAAAATTAGAAAATATGTGATCTGTTGCCTGTGTCTTTGTAAAATGCTTTTCACTGCTTGTAGCCATTGGAAGTGGACAACTTAACATGAAAAATATAGTTCGTGCATCGATAAGCACTGACTATTCATAATGCCCAAGTGATAGTATGATCCTCGATTGCAACTTGATTTTTAACCAAGGATTTATAAATTTAGAATATGTAGGAGAATGCTGGTGAAATTTTGTAGCATTCGACCAATCATTAATTTTCGTGAAAAGCAGTGATTCGAAAACAGTGTAAGGTTTCTTCTATTAACTTATTTTATTACATACTTTAATTCTAAGTACAGCAGAACGTCGATTATCCGAAGTAACTGCGGGCATGGGTGTTCGGAAAACTGGTTTGTTCGGATAATCGAACTGTACATGTTTATTTGCCAAAAAGAAGTACTGTACAGTAAATTTATTCAGAAAAACAGGCATGGCGAGCTTCATAGTTTTACGGCTAGTTGATCCATCAGTAGAATCAAGCATAGCTATAAAATTTGCTATGCTCGTCTTTTGTTTTTTTATATCCGTAATTGTCCACTTCCCCACCTTGTACTCATTGGATAAGGTGGTTGCAGATTCACCATCTTCTAACCTTTTAATAATCTCGTACTTGTCCCTCACAGAAAGGACAACACGTTTACGTTGAAGCATTTTGTATCGTCAAGTTCACTTTTTCACGCAGCAGCACACAAGTGGTCGCACAGAGAACAGAAGGTGACTGTTTGCACCGTGAGAAGCTCTTCTTGGGGGTGCGCAATCCTTCAAAATGCGCCGAGCGGCACGCCTCAACTCTAAGCTGGCGCAGCTGTTGCTGTGAACAGCTTTGATACTGCCGCTACTTCTATTGCCAGTGCCAAGCCGACAGATGTGTGCTGATTGTTGAAACACAGCGACTGGCGGATTGGCCGGTCAGCAGCGCCTTGTGAAGGCCCCATTAGAAGCAATGTTCCGCCAGCGGTGGCCCATTGCGGCGACTACTGTGTGGAAACTTGGTTTGGGAGTGAGTGGGATGATGGACGATAGGGTGGGAGAGTAACAGGTGCGAGCGAGTACACAGTTCGGTTAAGCGGTCGTTCGGTTCACCGACGTTCGGATAATCGACGCTCTCTGTATCTTGAAACATGTAAAAGTGTGAGTAAATGTTACAATTTTTCGATTTCTGTTCGATGTCTACGTTTACGTGAAATAAAAGAAGCAAAGTAAATTAATGACTTCATAAACCGGTGGCTTTAAGCGTTTTTGTGAGTAAGGTTAAAATGGAGATGGTCGAAACTGGTATAACTGCAATACCAGTTGTCTCAACAATAACCGCCATCCCTACGCGTGGCCCCTAGAAGCGCGGGGCCCTATCTAAATCGTGGGTCTTATTTATATTGATTCTCAAACAACAAAGCAAGAACGACTCTCTTTGCATAACCTCAGAGTCACGTGCATATCAAAACTTAATTTGAGAACATTGTTGTTTCGACTACAGCCGCACCGAGTACGAATATGTGGTTGTGAAACAGATTGCCACTGCTTGCTGAAGATCGGCTTAATCAAAAAACCCATTATGTGCCAATTAACAGCGTGAAAAGTTAAAAGCCCATTTGACTACAATGAGGTTCCGGTCGGTCCGTCTCCAAGTAGGGTCACAGAAGAGATTAGCAAAGATACAATTCTACTTCAGTTTCGCCTATTTCTGACTGCCACCTGGAAACCGAAATACGTTATTACGTTGTAATCTAACATATATATGAATTAACTGCCCTAGCAAATCTGCTGGACTGTGTGTTAGGGAAACAATACAGAACCGCTAGAGTCTGCAAGGCGTGTTGACGAAGTAGCGCACAGTGGCTAAATTTTCTGTGGATACTTACTCATTGCGTTTCCTATATATTTATGTTATACGACATTCATAAACTCAATCGGCCCCAAGCCCGGTACAGAAAGGAAGGTAATGAGGAGGGAGAGGAGTATCTACTCTTCAAAAAACCTTTGTTCACCTGGCCGAGGTGGTAGTACCTCGCGAGTGCATCTTACCAGGGAGGCAATATTAGACTTCTTTAAACTACTGTATTACAGAAATCCATCAGCCATTTAACGTCATCAATAATTTTTACGACGAATTACATATTTTTCTAGAAAGTGGGGTCGACGGGACGCAGATTCAATGATTTTCGAATCACTGGCCGCCTTCGTATGCGACGACGTAGACGCACTTTGGCAGCATACATCTACGACGATAGAAAACGTGAACAGTAGAAGTAAACCAAAACTGAACTGAGTCAGATGTTCATATAAAGTATAATAAGAATTTATACTCTGAACCAATAAACAGGTTAAAGACCTCCCCTCCACATTTAATGAGACATATCATAGTAGAACCATTCAGCCGGGCAGAATTTCTTGACAAACTTTTATATTTACCTAGTGGTGCTGTAGCGCATGCTGTTAAATCCGCCACAAAAGACTGCTAAAATGCTTGTAGCTGTCTGTGCGTTAATGATAGATTCAGTTCAGTAAAGCAGTTCTACCGTCTGCAACTGCTTGGGTATTATGAAAATTGTGCAGGAGTCGTTGTTGTGAGTTTTCATGATTTTAACACGTGCATTGTGAATGCATTTCGCTACACAAATGAAGTCTATTGGAGATGAAACTTTAGTAAGAAGAAAAGTGAAGTAAAAGTAATAATGGTACACTTACAAGACAATCTCAACATTATTAGCACTATTATGAGGACACATCTTTGGAAAAAATGTTACGAGCTGTCCTCAATGTAAATCACTGTAGTGAAATTCGCGTAAAGTTAACGTCAACCTGGCTGTTGGAATGGACTATAGGAAAACAATCCCTCATGCCCCGCATGATTCTAGCATGGCAACCAGTCACTTCTTACTCTTTCGTAGGATGAGAAAATCACTGCATGGTACGCCTTTCGAGAAAGATGGAGTGGAATAGTTGTGGTGGAACTTTTCCCGAACGGCTGAAATACGGACTTCTATAGCCAAGATCTACGCCAAATACGAAAACGGCATCTTCGTTTTAAATACAAGAGAAAAACCCGTAAGGCGTCAGGTCTAGTGAATATGGTGGCCAGTCGAGTACGGCCACGTCAGTGGAAGTTACACCTCATATCCAGTGACGTGGCAACGTCTCATTGGTGTAATCTTGTACATAATGATTGTAGAAATGTGGAGCCTCACAGTCTTGTAGGAGGACGAAACCACTGCAACCAGTTTCGTATTGTGAGATTTCTCTCAACTGCGGTATATGGAGACAGATGGTAACACTGACAGTTTTGTCACGTTAGCACAGAACACATTAATAGTATCGGAATCTCGGATGAGTTCGACAGTTGTATGCTGATTCTCTGTCCCAGACGTGTATGTATTGTGACGGTTGACATATTCCGAAAAATGAAAAATGGACCTCTCACTGAAGACTGACTTGTCTGCGATCTCGTCTTTTTCATGATGGTTCTGCACATCAACGCAGGATTACAGACGGCGCCGTTTGTCGTCATGGTCTCTGGTTTGCAGGAGCTGTAGTTTGCCCGGCTTCACTCTCAAGCGCTTACTAAGATTTTTCCACATTGGTGGCAGAGGTTATTCTCATGGTACACTTTGTGGGACATCACATCACTTCTCACCAATGCTCCTTTCCCCGTTCTGGCACACACTGTCGGCCCGAACGTTCTGAAGCACACAGAGAACTATCCTCCTTGAATTTATTCTGCCACTTCACTACAGTGCTGCGTCTTGTGAAATTTGCTATGGAAAGTCTTCACACACTCATTATCGATTGCGATTGGCCACAGAATAATTCTAGGACACAAAGTGTTTTCGCTGTCTCATTCGCTACCATTTTCAGCAACTAGTGTGTCCCTTTCAGTGGTGATCCAGTCCGCCCCCGGTAGCTGAGTGGCGCGCCGGCACGGTAGCTCAGCGTGTTCGGTCAGAGTGCCGGTTGGCCTCTGTAATAAAAAAACTGAGTGGAAGAATCAACCACCGAACTTGAACAGGATGTCTTGCGACGTCCGCAACCACCAAACACAACGATCAATAACGAACAAAATGTCAAGAAAAAAAAAGAAAAAAAAGTGGTCAGCGCGACAGAATGTCAATCCTCAGGGTCCGGGTTCGATTCCCAGCTGGATCGGAGATTTTCTCCGCTCAGGGACTGGGTGTTGTGTTGTCCTAATCATCATCACTTCTTCCCCATCGGCCGGCCGCTGGTGGCCGAGCGGTTCTGGCGCTACAGTCTGGAACCGCGCGACCGCTACGGTCGCAGGTTCGAATCCTGCCTCGGGCATGGATGTGTGAGTTGTCCTTGGGTCAGTTAGGTTTAAGTAGTTCTAAGTTCTCGGGGACTTATGACCTCAGCAGTTGAGTCCCATAGTGCTCAGAGCCATTTGAACCATTTTTTCTTCCCCATCGACGCGCAAGTCGCCGAAGTGGCGTCAAATCGAAAGACTTGCACCAGGCGAACGGTCTACCCGACGGGAGGCCCTCGTCACACGACATTATTATTAGTGGTGGTCCAGACTTGCTTGTCGGCACCACGTCAAAAAAAAAAAAAAGGGAAAAGTTGCTGCGAGAGTTTTTCTTTCACATACATTGTCATTTATTGCGTCATATTTAACATTTCACTCATACAGGTTTTAAAATGTTTCATGTATTTTACAATTACGCTGTAAATTTCATTACCGTTCTTTTCTTTTCTGCACTATGTATCGTAGATATTATTCTTCCGACATGTGTGAATAAATAACTAAAAGTCCGATTCGGCAGCTCTGCTCGTTGGTATTTCATCGAGTAAAACAGGGGTGATATCTGGCGTCTCCCAAGGTAATGTTATAGCTCCTCTGCTTTTGTTAATTTGTGTTAGCCGCGCTGGGTAGCCGCGCGGTCTAGGAGGCCTTGCCACGGTTCGCGTGGCTCAACTGTCGGAAGTTCGAGGCCTCTCTCGGGCATGGGTGTGTGTGTTGTCCTTCGAGTAAGTTAGTTGAAGTTAGATTAAATAGTGTGTAAGCCTAGGGACCCATGACCTCATCAGTTTGGTCCCATAGGAACTTCAACAGATTTCCAATTTCTAATTTAAAAAACTTATCGGTGTTAAAAATTTAGCAGACAGTCTGAGCAGCCCTCTTAGATTGTTTGCAGACGATGCTGTCATTTACCGTCTAGTAAAGTCATCAGAAGATCAAAACAGTTGCAAAATGATTTAGACACTATAACTCTATGGTACGAATAGTGGCAAGTGTGTCGCTGAATATGAAAAAAGTGTGAGGTCATGCAGTTGAGTACGAAAATAAATCCGTTACAATTCGATTACACCATATATCACACAAACTAAATAGCCAGGAATTACACAAACCAATAGCTTAAACTGGAGCGACCATATAGATACATTTTGTGGGAAGGCAGAGCAAAGACTGCGTTTTTTGCACAACCATTGGAAGATGTTACAGGTGTGCTAAAGAGAGTGTCGGCAGTAAGATAACCAATTTGTGATGGCAATAACTAGAACAACGAATTTTTCGTTGCAGTGATATTTATTCGTGAAATTTCAACCACCAACTTTCTCCTCTGAAGGAGAAAATACGAGGTATTTCCGAAAAGTAAGGTCTGCGAAATTTTATTTTAGAATTCCTTTAACTTTTTAAATGTAACAAACGTTACTAACATTCTACATCTTTGTTCTTCATGTCTATATACTCATATTTGTAGCCATCTGCCTGTAGAACAGTAGTTCCCAACATTTCTTATGCCATTACACCTGGGTACAACCAGGCATTAGCCATGACCCCAACTCTCCCCCCACCCTGACATCTGTTGCTACCTTCCTTCGCCGGCCGAAGTGGCCGGGCGGTTCTAGGCGCTGCAGTCTGGAACCGCGAGACCGCTACGGTCGGAGGTTCGAATCCTGCCTCGGGCATGGATGTGTGTGATGTCCTTAGCTTAGTTAGGTTTAAGTAGTTCTATGTTCTAGGGGACTGATGACATAAGATGTTAAGTACCATAGTGCTCAGAGCCATTTGAACCAATCCCTTCCTTCGCATTGTTATCAATTTTAGCATCTAACTAAACTGCAAAACGAAAGACTTTTCTTCGTACACTTTTAGTTTTAGAATGATAAAAGATGTGAAAGACATATGATATTTAGTGTGTGTGTGTGTGTGTGTGTGTGTGTGTGTGTGTGTGTGTGTGTGCACGTGTGTGCGTTAGAGAGAACGATGAAGCAAATTGCAATATATCGCAAGTGCTACCCACCATACCATCTTAGATAAGAAAGCTAACTACCCATAGTGAGTGTAGACACTTGACACAAATCATACTTCCGCTGCATTACTTCTCTTCATTACCGGACTTGCTTGACCTGCACACTACAACCCCATTTAAAATCAAACAAGTTCAGATTGTGTACCATACTTACTAGTTTTCAATCACTTGATTGTTGGGACCTCTTACTTATGAACTGGCACACACTGGACGACTTCAGGCGATTAGTGCTATGTGTCTAATCAGTCTAATAATAATAATAATAATAATAATAGTGATGATAATAATAATAATGTGTACAGCATTATTTAGTTACTTTTGTGTAGTGCTGTCAGTTAATTCATTTATGTGTTGTCAGCCGCGGTGACTGTGCGGTTCTAGGCGCTTCAGTCCGGAACCGCGTAACTGCTACGGTCGCAGGTTCGAATCCTGCCTCGGGCATGGATGTGTGTGATGAGCTTAGGTTAGTTAGGTTTAAGTAGTTCTATGTTCTAGGGGACTGATGACCTAAGATGTTAAGTACCATAGTGCTCAGAGCCATTTATCTGTTTCTAAGCGAGTAACCAAGCACATTCTGGACTACTGGTGGTAGTATCTACGACGTGGAGAGGGCATTTTATTGAGATATTTAGCATTAGTTACGTATATGTTTTACGTTTATCATCAGCAATGTACAGGACAAAGCATAACGCATGTATGTAGTGGGTGCACTATGTGAGGAACCTGTAACCTACACCGGATTAATGCTTGTAACTGCGGAGAAGTAATTATTGGTAACTTTATATAAACAATGCTAGAGTATTATAAAAGTGTGATAATAGCAATCATCTTTCGAAGATAATTTAGTTTAGTGACTGAAAGAGAACCGAACCGTTGAGGTCTTACGCCTCAGAAAATTTCATTTTACTCCTCATTGGGTAATAAAAAACGAGGCTGGGAACCTGTGCGCTCGAGGACTTCGAATTGTAGCGTGAAACATAGCAGTGTTTAAAGTGACCATGTCGTTACGTGAGAAACAGTATGCTGTAATCAAGTTTCGTATTCGAAGAGTCGGTTAATACATGGAGCACCCTATCCTTAAGCATGACAACGCCACACCACACCAGAGTGCTCCAGCATCTGCAAGAATCCGAAGGTTTGAGTTCAACTGACATCGATTATTCTTCAGATGGTCCCCACTTAGCTCCATCCGATTTTTCATGTGTTTGCAGGTACTAAAGAACACCTCTGTGGACTTTACTTGTATAATGATAGAGCGGTGCAAGCAGAAGTGGGGTTCTGATTTCGTCAGCGAGGTCAAACATTCTAAATCAAGACTGACGGAATAAACAAACTGGTTCCTCTTTGGCAGGGTGACCACGTTGAGAAATGAAAGAATAAAGATTTAGACTTTTAATAACTTTCACTTTAATTAAAAAGTTTTAATAGTTTTTACGTAAAAACTATGGAGACACTACATCTCAGCATGCCCTCGTAGTTAATGATGTTAAGAAAGTAAGAGACACTAATACATTTCCTTGAGGCACATCCGTTTACTTGTTCTACGTGAACCGTCCAGTGTACGTATTATGTACTATTCGACACACACACACACACACACACACACACACACACACACATATATATATATATATATATATATATATATATATATATATATATATATATATATATATATAGAGCCAATCGTATAACAATAAAGACATTAAAAATGGTCAAATCTTACTTCTTAGTCGAATATGTCATACAGTGTCGAAAACCTATCGGAATGCTAGAAAGGTAAAAGCCAGCTATTCATCTGCATAATCTGTTTCAAAGATACCGCGTACGTATAAGACAACTTTTGTTATACACAAATGGTTTCCCGTTAATCCATGCTTATTCAATGAGAACATCCGCTTTTCCCGCAGGAACATCATAATGCTTGAACTTATAATATTTACTAGGATATTGCAAGAAACGAGTGCCATTGATAAAATTACGCAGATGTGTGGATCTGTCCAATATGTCAACAGGTTGAACCAGCGTGCTTTTCGTTTGGTTCCATAGAAAACTATTTGCCACTAACGGTAGAATAATGCTTGCGACTTCAGAAATTACGCTGATCATACCACCAATTTCTTCAAGTGCTGCATGCCTGCAAATTTTATACAAAATGCTTTTAGATGTGCAGAAGAACAAATCAGTGTATAGTAAATTTTAGCTCTTTCACGGTCAATTAACTGTTCAAATTTTCGTAGCGTGGAATTGTTATACCTTTTCATAGAAAATTAGCAGTACCCGTCACTCATGCGAATGCATAATACTATGAGGTGACGAAAGTCATGGGATAGAAATATCCACATAGACAGAAGGCGTTATTATCACATACACATAGTATAAAAGGGCAGTGCACTGGTGGAGCTGTCATTTGTACTGAACAAATTCATGTGAAAAGGTGTCCGACATGATTATGGTCTCACGACGTTAAGTATCAGACTCTGAACGCAGACATATGGGACATTACATTTCAGAAATCGTTACGAAATTCAGTATTGTGAGATACACAATGCCAAGACTATACCGAGAACACAAATTTTCAGACATAACGTCTCACCACGAACAACGCAGTTGCCAACGACTTTCGATTATCGACCGGCGACAGCGGCGTTTGCACAAATTTGTCAGTCCTAACAGACAAGCAACACTGCGTGAAATAACGGCATAAATCAGTGTGGAACTTAACGACTAACGCATCCATTACTACAGTGTGGCGACATTTGTCGTTAACAGGCTATGGCAGCAGAAGACAGAGGCGACTGCCTTAGCTAACTGCATGACATCGCCTGCAGCGCCTTTCTTGGGTTCGAGACCATATCAGCTGGATCGTAGACGACTGGATAACCGAGACCTGGTCAGATGAGTCCCAGTTTCAGATGTTAAGAGCTGAAGGTAGTGTTCGAGTGTGGCGCAAATCCCACGAAGTCATGGAAACAAGGCACTGTGCAAGCTATGTTGGCTCCATAATGTTATGCCCTGTATTTACATAGAATGGACTGGGTTCTCTTGTTCAAGTCAATGAATCATTGACTGGAAATGGTTATGTTCGCCTATTTACAGACCATTTGCAGCCAGTTATGGATATCACGTTCCCAAATAACGTTGGAATTTTTATGGATGACAATGCGCCATTTCAACGTGCCACTATTTTTCGCGACTGGTTTTAAGAACATTCTGGGCAATACGAGCGAATGGTTTGTTCACCCGAATTGTCCCAATGAATCGCATCGAACATTTATGGAACTTAATCGAGTGGTCAGCTCGTACGTGTTGCAAAATTCTACAACTGATCAAAGTTAGAGATATAGGTCTATAGTTCTGCACATCTATTCGACGTCCCATTTTGAAAACGGGGATGACCTGTGTCCTTTTCCAATCTTTTGGAACGCTCCGCTCTTCTAGAGACCTAAGTTCTGCCACAAACAGCGCTGACACCACGATTCTGTCGAACTGAAGAGAGTTGGAACGGCGGAAAAGTGCCACACGGCAATACTCAATGAAATATTGCGCTGTACGGAGCACTTCCGGGGAGAAGCGAGCAAAGGCGAGAGAGCCCGAGACTTGTTTCCGCAAGAGCCCCACATAACTGGCGCACGTGAAGCCTGGCACGCCATGGGTGGCCCTGGTTTAGGATGTTTCACGTGAAAAATACGGATGTATTACTTTCCAGTACTCCCTCGAAGTTCACGGTCACCGTGCTACAAAGGACGAAATGATCATCATAATAATACAAGAAAAAATCAACGGTCAGACAGAAAGATTAAAGTGTTCATTTTTTTCCACGCATCGTTAGAGAATGGGACGGTAGACAATATGTAAAGGTGATTTGAAGAACCCTCTGCGAGGCATATGAAGGAGTACTACAAGAAATGATGTGGAAGTAAGTGGCACGTACCGTCTGCCGCAGTGTCCAGAGCCTGGGCGCCTGGTAGAAGGGCCCGGAGGTGTTGCGGTCGGAGGCGGCGACGCCCGGCACCAATTGCGTGTGTCTCGGCGCCGCGTCATTCCCAGGGGAGTCCTGCGGGGTGGCGCCGGCTGCAACCACACCTGCCGGACACGCCGGTCGTTAACACCCACTACTGGCACCCGAGAGGAGTCCCCAAACGTACTACACAACTGACATGTTGGTGAAATAGGTTTTTCATTGTTTATGCATGTTGGATATCGCCGTCACAAATTCATTGAAGGACAGTTCCATTCCCCACTGTAAAGCAGCATATTTCGGCTGTTAGCCACTGGCGAGAGCAACGCTCTATACTCGTCCCTTTAAAATACACTCTCAGTCACATTAATCTGTCCACCGCCTACTTTCGACGTCAAAGTGCAATGACCACTCACAGACGGCAGGTGGCAGCACTAGCAGAGAAGGGAACACAGAAACCAGTTCTGAACTTACAGCCAAACCACTTCGCGTGCCATGCAAGTTAGGCGCGATCCGAAGACTACCGAAGTGCTTCGTCTGCCTTTCTGTTTAGTCCTCTTTTATTATTCTGTTACGCTATTGGCCATTAAAATTGCTACACCACGAAGATGATCTGCTACAGACGTGAAATTTAACCGGCAGGTAGAAGATGCTGTGATATTCAAATGATTCGCTTTTCAGAGCATTCAAACAAGTTTGGCGCCGGTGGCGAAACCTGCAACGTGCTGACATGAGGAAAGTTTCCAACCGATTTCTCATATACAAACAGCAGTTGACCGACGTTGCCTGGTGAAACACTGTTTTGATGCCTCGTTTAAGGAGGAGAAATGCGTACCATCACGTTTCTGACTTTAATAAAGATCGGATTGTAGCCTATCGCGATTGCGGTTTACCGTATCGCGACATTGCTGCTCGCGTCTGTCGAGATCCAATGACTGTTAGCAGAATATTGAATCGGTGGGTTTAGGGGGGCAATACGGAACGCCGTGTAGGATCCCAACAGCCTCGTATCACTAACAGTCGAGATGACTGGCATCATATCCGCATGGCTGTAACGGATCGTGCAGCCCCGTCTCGATCCCTGAGTCAACAGATGAGGACGTTTCCAAGACAACAACCATCTGCACGAACAGTTTGACGACGTTTGCAGCAGCATAATCAGCTCGGAGACCATGGCTGCGGTTACCCTTGACGCTGCATCACAGACAGGAGCGCCTGCGATGGTGTACTCAACGACGAACGTGGGTGCACGAATGGTAAAGCGTCATTTTTTCGGATGAATCTAGGTTCTGTTTACAGCACCATGATTGTCGCATCCGTGTTTGACGACTTCGCTGTGAACGCACATTGGAAGCGTGTATTCGTCATCGCCACACTGGCGTATCACCCGGCATTATGGTGGGTCGTGCTATTGATTACACGACTCGGTCACATCTGTTCGCATTGACGGCACTTTGAACAGTGGATGTTACATTTCAAATGTTTTACGACCCATGGCTCTACCCTTCATTCGATCTCCCCGAAACCCTACAGTTCAGCAGGATAATGCAGGACCGTATGTTGCAGGTCCTGTACGGGCCTTTCTGGATACAGCAAATGTTCGACTGCAGCCCTGACCAGCACATTCTCCAGATCTCTCACCAACTGAAAACGTCTGGTCAATGGCGGTCGAGCAACTGGCTCGTCACAATACGCCAGTCACTGCTCTTGATGAAGTGTGGCATCGTGTTGAAGCTGCATGGGCAGCTGTACCTGTACACGCCATCCAAGCTCTGTTTGACTCAATGCCCAGGCGTATCAAGGCCGTTATTACGGCCAAAGGTGGTTGTTCTGGATACTGATTTCTCAGGATCTATGCTCCCAAACTGCGTGAAAATGTGATCTCATATCAGTTCTAGTATAATATATTTGTCCAATGAATACCCGTTTATCATCTGCATTTCTTCTTGGTGGAGCAATTGTAATGACCAGTAGTGTATTTATTAATACTCGTGAAATAATGAACTGATGGTACGCTATTGAGAGTTGCTTTAATCTGAAATGCAAATAAATAAGCTGTTTATTTTTATTCGTCCAATATTAATAACAGAAGAATGTCATTTTGGCACGCAACTTCGAAACGCAGGTCTTTCTCACCATACCCGTACCGAACAAACCATATGTCACCTATATCTCACCACACATTACGTCATCTTTCCAGAGCTGTCATGTCATCCGTTCCAAAGAGACCTTTTTGTAGCCGAATATGATAGCTGAAAAGCCAGATATATTAAAAGGGAAGCACAATAACGCTAAATGAGGGCGTGAGCTTATTGAAAAAAATTATTAATTAGAAAACTGAGTTATTCAGAGAAAGGAGGCCAAAACAAAATACATTCTGACTTGATACAAAAAACTGATAATTAACATTTATGAAGAGTTACAACATTTATAATGGTATATTGCACTTACAGAAAGCCCTTAGCAGTACTGCACAATGCGTTTAATATCTAAATTTTGACTACTAAATTAAAAATAATTTTAGTGATTATCATTGACAGCACTGAGACTGGTTTGTAGAGCAAAGTCCGTCAACTTACCGCGTGCTACCTCTGACACAGATAGCAATATAGGCCCATTGAATCTGGTTTGATCAATGTAGTGTTACAGTATTTCGAAATAGCATAGGCATATACTTATACACTGAAGTGAAAAAGAAGCTGGTACATGCATGCGTATTCAAATACACAGATATGTAAACTGGCAGAATACGGCGCTGCGGGCAGCAAGGCGTATATAACACAACAAGTGTCTGGCGCAGTTCTTAGATCGGTTACTGCTGCTACAATGACAGAAAATCAAGATTTAACGGAGATTGAACGTGGTGTTATAGACGGCGCACAGCATCTACAAGGTAGCGCTAAAGGGGGATTTTCCCTTACGACCAGTCCACGATGGTAAAGTGAATATCAGAAATCGGCTAAAACATCAAATCTCCGAGCTCGCTGCTTCCGGAAAAAGCTCAACAAGAACAGGACCGACGACGTATGAAGAGAATCGTTCAACGTGACAGAAGTGCAACCCTTCCGCAAATAGCTGCATGTTTCAAAGCTAGGCCATCAACAAGTGTCAGCGTCAGAACCATTCAATTAACATCATCGATATGGGCTTTCGGACCCGAAGGCCCACTCGCGTGCCCTTGTGACTGCACGATAGAAAGCTTTCCTCCTCGCCTGGGCCCTTCAACACCGACACTGGACTGCTGATGACTGTAAATATGTTGCCTGGTCGGACGAGTCCCGTTTCAAGATGTATCGAGCTAATGGACGTGTACTGGTGGATCAACATGTTGAATCCATGGACCCTGCACGTCAGCGGGGGATTGTTGAAGCTGGCGGAGGGTCTGTAATGGTGTGGGGCGTGTGAAGTTCGAGTGATATCAGACCCCTGATACTTCCGGCCGATGACACGTACGTAAGAACCCTTTCTGATCACCTGCATCCATGCATGCTCATTGTGCATTCCAACGGACTTCGGCAATTCCAGTAGGACAATGCGACACCAACACTTCCAGAACTACTACAGAGTGGCCCACGAACATTCTTCTTAGTTTAAACACTACCGCTAGCCTCCAATCTCCCCAGACATGAACATTATTGAGCATATCTGAGATGTCTTGCAACGTGCTTTTCGGAAGAGATCTCCGCCCCCTCATACTCTTACGGATTTATTGACAGCCCTGCACGATTCATGGTGTCAATTCCCTGCAGCACTACTTCAGACATTAGTCTAGTCACGTCACGTCATGTTGCGGAGTTTCTGCGTGCTGGCGGTCCTACAAGATGTTATGAAGCGTACCAGTTTCCTTGACTCTTCAGTATACATAAAATATCGAGAAACAGTGTACTAAGGGACACCATTTTACGAAAATTACCTTCAACTCATTGAAATGTAAAATTATTTGGTAGCTTCTTTCCTGAAAATCGTTGTACATCTAGCCACCTTGCCGTTAGATTGTTACATCGTGCCTAACCAACAAATAAACCGCATGTCAGCTAAATCGTTTATAGTATAATCTGTGACAATAAACCTGTAAGTCTCAGAATAAGTTTTGATGTAAACACAACATAACATGAACAATAATAAAGTATTGCTGTGTTACAGTCCATTGTCCACTGAGTAGGGCGTTGGTTTCGAAGAGCTAGTTTCTCGATGGTTGTGAAATCATAAATGCATTGTTATTAACGTCGTACTTTATTTAGTAAGAAATTCTATAGAAGCCGCTGGTAGCGCCTCGATGACGAGCGAAGGGTCCAGGCAGCAGAGACCGCTTTAGCAAAACACAAGGCGATATAGACTGGGAGACTCAAACGTTTATAAAGGGTGGCAGGGACAAAGAATCCAGTGAAATTTTTTAAGCGCGTTATCAGAAAACTACCTTGAGCAATTAAACAGAGAAGCGACTCGTGGCGATAACACATTAGACCTTCTGGTGACAAACAAACCCGAACTATTTGAAACAGTTAACGCAGAACAGGGAATCAGCGATCTTAAAGCGGTTACTGCATCGATGATTTCAGCCGTAAATAGAAATATTAAAAAATGTAGGAAGATTTATCTCTTTAGCAAAAGTGACAAAAAGCAGATTTCAGGATACTTGACGGCTCAACACAAAAGTTTTGTCTCAAGTACAGATACTGTTGAGGATCAGTGGATAAAGTTCAAAACTATCGTACAATATGCATTAGATGATTATGTGCCAAGCAAGTTCGTAAGAGATGGAAAAGAGCCACCGTGGTATAACAGCCGAATTAGAAAACTGCTATGGAAGCAAAAGGAACATCACAGCAAACATGAACATAGCCAAAGCGTTGCAGACAAACAAAAATTACTCGAAGCGAAATGTAGTATGAGGAGGGCTATGCGAGAGGCGGTTAAATGAATTCGAAGGTAAAGTTCTATGTACTGACCTGGCAGAAAATACTAAGAAAGTTTGGTCTTATGTCAAAGCGGTAGGTCGCTCAAAACAAAATGTCCAGACACTCTGTGACCAAAATGGTACTGAAACAGAGGATGACAGACTAAAGGCCGAGCCGGTCGGTGTGGCCAAGCGGTTCTGGGCGCTGCAGTTTGGAACCGCGAGACCGCTACGGTCGCAGGTTCGAATCTTGTCTCGGGCATAGATGTGTGTGATGTCCTTAGGTTAGTTAGGTTTAAGTAGTTCTAAGTTCTAGGGGACTGATGATCTCAGATGTTAAGTCCCATAGTGCTCAGAGCACTAAAGGCCGAAATACTAAATGTCTTTTTCCAAAGCAGTTTCACAGAGGAAGAATGCACTGTAGTTCCTTCTCTAGATTGTTGCACAGATGGTAGATATGGAAATAGATGACAGAGGGATAGAAAAACGTTTATAATCGCTGAAAAGAGGAAAGGTCGCTGGACTTGATGGGATACCAGTTTGATTTTACACAGAGTACGCGAAGGAACTTGCACCCCTTCTGGCAGCGGTGTACCGTAGGAGTCGAAGACCGTAGCGTTGCAAAAGACTGGAAAAGGGCACAGGTCATCAACGTTTTCAAGAAGGGACGTCGAAAAGATGTGCAGAACTATAGACCTTTATCTCTAACGTCGATCAGTTGTAGAATTTTGGAACACCTATTGTTTGCGAGTATAATGACTTTTCTGGCGACTAGAAATCTGCTCTGTAGGAATCAGCATGAGTTTCGAATAAGACGTGAAACCCAGCTTGCGCTATTCGTACACGAAACTCAGAGGGTCATACACACGGGTTCCCAGGTAGATGCCGTGTGTCTTGACTTCCGCAAGGCGTTTGATACAATTCCCCACAGTCGTTTAATGAACAAAGAAAGAGCATATGGACTATCAGACCAATTGTGTGATTGGATTGAAGAGTTCCTAGATAATACAACCCAGCATGTCATTCTCAATGGAGAGAAGTCTTCCGAAGTAAGAGTGATTTCAGGTGTGCCGCAGTGGAGTGTCGTAGGACCGTTGCTATTCACAATATATATAAGTGACCTTATGGATAACATCGGAAGTTCGCTGAGGCTTTTTTCAGATGACGCTGTGGTATATCGAGAGGTTGTAACAATGGGAAATTGTACTGAAATGCAGGAGGATCTGCAGCGAATTGACGCATGATGCAGGGAATGGCAATTGAATCTCAATGTAGACAAGTGTAATGTGCTGCGAATACATAGAAAGAAAGATGCTTTATCATTTAGCTACAGGATAGCCGGTCAGCAACTGGAAGCAGTTAATTCCGTAAATTATCTGGGAGTAGGCATTAGGAGTGATTTGAAATGGAATGACCATATAAAATTAATCGTCCGTAAAGCAGATGCCAGACTGAGATTCATTGGAAGAATCCTATGGAAATGCAATCCGAAAACAAAGGAAGTAGGTCACAGTACTCTTGTTCGCTCACTGCTTGAATACTGCTCACCGGTGTGGGATCCGTACCAGATAGGGTTGATAGAAGAGATAGAGAAGATCCAACGGAGAGCAGCGCGCTTCGTTACAGGATCATTTAGTAATCGCGCAAGCGTTACGGAGATCACAGATAAACGACAGTGGAAGATTCTGCAAGAGAGACGCTCAGTAGCTCGGTACGGGCTTTTCGAGAACATACCTTCACCGAGGAGTCCGGCAGTATATTGCTCCCTCGTACGTATATCTCCCGAAGAGACCATGAGGATAAAATCAGAGAGATTAGAGCCCAGACAGAGGCATACCGACAATCTTTCTTTCCACGAACAATATGAGACTGGAATAGAAGGGAGAACCGATAGAGGTACTCAAAGTACCCTCCGCCACACACTGTCAGGTGTATTGCGGAGTATGGATGTAGTTGTAGATGTAGATATTCGCGGTAGTCGGCGCGATAATTCCGGGCAGATAGTCGGACGTTTTCTGGTGCATGGATGCGGCTGCCGTTCCTCCGGCAACCAGGTGCATATGCGTTGGACAGCCTCCATCTCAGGCACATCGTAAGGTATGAGACGCACCTAGGCGGAAACAGTGAATCGCGGGCACCTTGAAGACGTCAAGGGGCCGATAGATGACTGAATCATGTCGGAGCCTAGCAGTATCGAATCAAGGAGCAGCCCATAGGCCAGCAGCTAGCGGAGACACAGCTAGTCGTAGGCGACGCTGGCTGACACACATCACACCGACACAGTGGCATAGAGTAGTTCTCGGTATAGGCAACAGTCAACGACATATACCGCTAGTTCCGCGCAGAGGGTATTTATGGCAAATCTGCCCTATTTTTTTAACACCAGACCACATTTCTGGTAACGTAGAGGCCTAGGCGACCCACAGCCAGGGCGTGGCATGAAATAATTGCACTCACCACTGCGAAGGGTCAGTGTCTTGAACCACTCCTGGCAGCGGAATTTCGCCGCCAATATGCTGTGTTGTGGAGTATATTGGGAAGTGTGTTACGCTACAGTTCGTCCAGGGACTTGTACACTGGTAGTAGTTAAGAAAAATTACCCTTCATAGCAGTAATATGTTGCTATGCCGCATATAAGAATCCATTGTTAACGTGTTGCATGCGAAGTACGCGAAATAACTGTGAAAGTTGACAGTCTAGCTTCTAACACGCCAAGTACTCTTAGTGAGGAAAAGGTGGACTTGCAACATTTGTGCCTCACAGAAAAAGAGTACGTTTCTATCTCCATTAACAACTCTACACATTTTGTTATGAAGTTTTTTACACTCTACGATTACACACTTCCAGAAAAAAATCGCAGCACCGAGAAGAAGTTGTAAGACGTTGTAAGATGTTAACGAAAGTTGTATGCGTGTACATACATCTAAAAGACTGTGTCTATTTAAATTTCGTGCTAGTTACGTAAGAGTGGCTCTAGTAGCACCACAATGAGGGTGGATATAGGGTTTGCTTTAAATACACGCTGTAACGGTCGTGAATGTTAGTTTCTTTTGAGACTGGATGTGTCGAGTTGATGTTAGCCAAGGGTACCCATAAGACGAAAAATATGCTATTATCAATACGTCACTGAGTTTGAATGAGGACTAATACAGCTACGAGAAGATACTACTTTGCGAAAGGATTTGGTAGGAATGCAGACACTGTGTATGATTACTAGCAGTGGTGGTCGTGAGAGTGTGTAGTCGCAAGAAAATCAGACTCCGGTCGGCACTAACTAGAGGGCAGACTATCGTGTTCAGCGTAGGCTCTGACGCATCGTGCTCTAATTGCAGCATCAATTTGAGCAGCAGTTGACCTCATAGGGACACAACGAAATTTTGCAAAACGGTTACTTCAAGGATAGCTCCGAGTGACACAGCTGTAGCTTGCATTGCACTGACCCCAAGCCACACATCTTGCATCTTCAGTGGTGTCAAGCGGGAGCTCATCTGGGCAGGATGGTAGTCTGTTGTCTTTTCTGGTGAAAGCTGGTTCTGCCCTGGGCCCTGTGATGGCCGTGTGTTGGTTAGGTGGTGACCAGTGGACGACGTGCATCCAGCCTGTCTGCGTGCTACGCACAGTGGACCTACACCGGGAGGTATGGCCTGGGATGCAATTTTGTAGCACAGCAGGAGGACTCGCGTGGTTAGCCCAATCACGGTGACTGCAAAACAATGTCGATCTGTTGATTCGACCTGTTGTACTGCCTTCATGAACAGCATTCCAGGGGGTGTTTTTCAAGTGGATAACACTCGCGCACAAACCGCTGTTGTAACCAAACACGGCCTAGAGAATGTCGATATGTTGCCTTCGCCTGCTCGATCACCAGATGTGTGTCGAATACAATACTTATGGGGCATTATCAGATGACAACTCCAGCGCCACCACAGCCAGAATCAACCGTGCTGACACGTACAAGTGCATGTACGTTTGCATCCTTGCATTCAATATTTTGGCAGTTACACCGGTTATTAACGTGCCAACATTTCACGTGGCTTATGTCGCGCTGTGATCTTGCAATGTTAATCAATTAAATATGTTTACCTAGACAATTGTACTGGAGAAATTTCATTACCCTACATTGATTATTTTTTAGTGCTGCGAGTTTTTGTTCTATCAGTGTAGAAAATAACTTCTACCGAATCATACAATGAAGGCTTTCACGACCGGATGGTACTGTTGTTGATAATTCTTCCGGGTTATATGGCCGTGGTCCATGGAATTCTTCTATTCCTAACGTTTCGTCCAATACTACGTTGGACCTCTTCAGAGGTATGGCTGGTCCTGCTGAGTCCTGCCGACTTCAGGTAGGACTCAGCAGGACGAGCCGTACCTCTGAAGATGTCCAACGTAGTATTGGACGAAACGTTAGGAACAGAAGAATTCCATGGACCACGGCCATATAACCCGGAAGAATTATCAACAACTTCTACCGAAGCTGTGCAGTACTGTACGACGGACTTGTAGTTTACCTCTGGTGGGAGGGATGAGGTCGGGGTTGGGGTCCTCGGCGTCGGGGCCGGCCTTGATGGCGCCCTGGGCGGCGTCGAGCGCCTGGCGGGCGGCGGCGGCGGCGGCCGCGTCCTGCTGCCGCTGCTTGCTGGAGCGGACGCGCTGCGAGCCCACGATGCCCGCCACCGCCAACAGCAGCACCGTCGCAACGCTCAGCAGCACGCTCAGGATCGGCGTCAGCTCGAACGGCACCGGCACGCCTGCGAGGAAACCAGCATCAAAGCCGTCACTCTCTGTCCTGGACCGGTGGAACAGCCAAAGCGTGTACCCCTGTAGTGGCACGTATTGACGTTACTTTGAACCGTCATAACAATATCTGGTTTACCTGCCGACCACTAACACCATGTTTTTGTAAATTCATCCTAATGACAGGTAATCTGCCAGACATCAACCGTTAATTTAATATTTCTCACCATTTTTTCACTTTTGGTATTACTGCTAACTTACCATATGATCTACAGATATTGTATGTTACACTATTGGCTGTTAAAATTGCTACACCAAGAAGAAATGCAGATGATAAACGGGTATTCATTGGACAAATTTATTATACTAGAACTGACATGTGATTACATTTTCACGCAATTTGGGTGCATAGCTCCTGAGAAATCAGTACCCAGAACAACCACCTCTGGCTGCAATAACTGCCTCAATAAGCCAGGGCATTGCGTCAAACAGAGCTTGGATGGCGTGTACAGGTACAGCTGCCCATGCAGCTTCAACACGATACCACGGTTCATCAAGAGTAGTGACTAGCGTATTGTGACGAGCCAGTTGCTCGGCCACCATTGACCAGACGTTTTCAGTTGGTGAGAGATCTGGAGAATGTGCTGGTCAGGGCTGCAGTCGAACATTTTCTGAATCCAGAAAGGCCCGTACAGGACCTGCAACATACGGTCCTGCATTATCCTTCTGAACTGTAGGGTATCGCATGGATCGAATGAAGGGTAGAGCCACGGGTCATAACATGTCTGAAATGTAATGTCCACCGTTCAAAGTGCCGTCAATGCGAACAAGAAGTGAACGAGACGTGTAACCAATGGCACCCCATACCATCACGCCGGGTCATACGCCAGTATGGCGATGACGAATACACGCTTCCAATGTGCGTTCACCGCAATATCGCCAAACATGCAACCATGATGATGCTGTAAACAGAACCTGGATTAATCCGAAAAAAATGACGTTTTGCCATTCGTGCACTCAGGTTCGTCGTTGAGTACACCATCGAAGGCGCTCCTGTCTGTGATGCAGCGTCAAGGGTAACCGCAGCCATGGTCTCCGAGCTGATAGTCCCTGCTGCTGCAAACGTCGCCAAACTGTTCGTGCAGATGGTTGTTGTCTTTCTAACTTCCCCATCTGTTGACTCAGGGACCGAGACGTGGCTACACGATCCGTTACAGCCATGCGGATAAGATGCCTGTTATCTCGACTGCTAGTGATACGAGACCGTTAGGATCCAGCGCGGCGTTCCGTATTAAGCTCCTGAAGTCACCGATTCCATATTCTGCTAACAGTCATTGGATCTCGACCAACTCGAGCAGCAATGTCGCGATACGATAAACCGCAATCGGAATAGGCTAAAATCCGACCTTCATCAAAGTCGGAACCGTGATTGTACGCATTTCTCCTCCTTAGACGAGGCTTCACAACAACGTTTCACCAGGCAACGGTGGTCAACTGCTGTTTGTGTATGAGAAATCGGTTGGAAATTTTCCTCATGTCAGCACGTTGTAGGTGTCACCACCGGCGCCAACTTTGTGTGAATGCTCTGAAAAGCTAATCATTTGCATATCACAGCATATTTTTCCTGTCGGTTAAATTTCGCGTCTGTACCACGTCATCTTCGTGGTGTAGCAATTTTAATGGCCAGTAGTGTATATCGATGTATACTACTATTTACATTTACGCGGGTTAGATAGCAGTTTTCGTTTGATACTTGTTCTATGACAGTAAATGATATATGGATCCATTCACACGTAATTGTTGCTCACCTCGAACAGTATTTTGGGGAATTCCTAAATTTTCCGGGTGGTTATAATTTAACTTTCCCTATTCAACACATTATAATACGAAAAATAATTACCGTACGAGGACCAAAATTGTTAGCATTACTGTCAAGAACATGGGGGGAAGAGAAATAATGCAGAATCAATTCAACTGAAACACTTTTAATGTGCTTCCGTGGTAGATCATTGCATTACACACGAGTACCATTACTGCCACAAAAGGAGCGCAATATGGGCCCCATGACTGTCCAAAAGAGTCTGAAAGGCACGATTGCATTCTGTTGAGCAGAACGTAACGTGTCCGTAGGTATGCTGGCTGCCTCACTTGATATGCTGCCCTTCAGATGTGAATGTTCCCCTGGTAAACCCTGTCCTTCAGGTAGCCCCACAACAAGAAATCACAGAGTTTGAGATCAGGTGACCGTGCCGGCCAAACATTTGGAAGCGATCGGTTGATAATTCGATCGTTTCCAAATGTGTTTCGGAGAAGCAGATGATCTTCACGAGCGATGTGCGGTGGGGCTCCATCTTGCATGAACACTGCTGAGTTCAATGCCTGTCTCTCCTGCAGTTAGGGTACGACATGCTGGCAAATCATATCGCAGTAGCGTTGGCCAGTCGCACTGCACGTCTTTGGTCGCTGAGTGCCAATCTGTTCAAAAACGAATGGGCTTATGATGAACGGAGCCTTAAAGCCACAACTTACGGTGACACGTTCATCATACTCAGTGACGGGAGGTGAAGATCCCCACACTCGGCAATTCTATGTGTTCGTCTCACCCAGATATTCGTTTGTCCATAGTGTAAGACGTGTATATTTCTATTGTTTATTGTCAAATCACAATTTATGAAATATGTTTATATTTTATTAATAGGATTATGTAGGAATAATTAATATTTGTCATGTTGGAAATAATTGTGGTAGCAGGGAATGTCTGCACCAAAGTATTGTTGACAAGAGAGACCGCAAATTGACATAATTTTAAAAAGGGCGGGAGAGACCGCGTACGGATACATTTGAAGAAAAGAGCGGGAAAGACCGCGCATTGATATATTTTGTAATGGTAGCAGGGATTGTCAGCACCAGAAAGAATTGTTGGCAGGACAACGGCACTTTAGCGTTCGTAGGAAGCGAGTAGTAAGCGAGATGTGAAGCGAGTTGGTAGCGGGTCTGAAGCGAGAGGTTGAGAGGAGCGGTGTGCCGGCCAGCCACTAGCTACGATTTACAAGAGATTACAAACGGATGTACAGAGACATCAGCTAACTATTATCATAAGAGGAACTAATATTATTGAATTAATTTTTTTGAGAAACTCAACACTACTGAAGGTATGTTTGCGCATTGCTAGTTGTAAGATTATTGTAAAAAGTAAGTCCCATTTGAACATTTGTAAAATCATTTCATTCAGAATATAATTAATTTTTGCCAGCAATATTGCATTTCTAATTATAATCCATCCCAAAAACCATCAACGTAAAACTTTGCAAAATTTTATTGTTGTCAAGAAAAAGTTTGACTATGAATTACGAAACTTGAGTCAAATTAATTAAAGAATAACGTCATTTTTGCTATTAAAGAATATCGTCAGCTTTGGTAATAAATACAGCCACTTATTATGACGGCCCACCAGCAGCTAATAAAGTATAGTAAAACAGAGTAAGTATATTCATGTCACAGTTTGATGTAGCAGTCAGATGGCGATCCAGTAACAGTAAAAAAGGTAAGGAACAGTTTTGGGTTATTGCAGATAACGACTGAGGGCCACGACGATGACACATTCTATGTTTCGTCGAAATAATCAGAAAATCACTTTTAATAAGCAGCAATTAAATTTGTATGCGAAGGTAGAGAAAGAGAATAAATTTCAAAGGGAAGATTTCATTTGTTATTATTAAGCAAGAGATAGAAATCCTAAGGCAAGGTTTCATAGTTTACTGTAAAAGGGAATGTTATCCGTAACAAAAGAGATACAGAGGAGACGACGGGAAGGTTTCAATAGTATGGTCCAAGGCTAGCTCTCATCAACTTCAGTCCTTGCAAGAAAGTGGAATGCCAAGCCAACAGATCGTTGTGCATCCTGTGATGCAAGCTGGTGTACGATATGGATCTTGTATGGAACCAGTTCGAGAATTGTTCGAAGCACCTTCTGTACAGTGGACCACGGCGTGTTCAACTGTCATGGAACGGCACGCGCACTGCCTGATGATCGGGAATTGCGAACAGTATTGTCTGCCTTAGCAACAGCGATTTCATCAACACCTGTGGTGGAACCGGTCGTCAGCCTCTTCACAGGGCGACACCCAGTTCTCCAGCTGATTCGAACTTCTTCATCATGCTCCGCAAAGTAGGTGGAGAAAGAGGACCCTTCCGTAATCCTTTCAGCCCGGCGATATTCTCGAAGTGCGGTTGTATTATTATTGTTGTTTTGATGATGGAGCTACACCAATTATCCCCTGCTCCTTTTGTCAGGCTCATGTTGGCACGTTAACAAGTGCACTGCGACTGGTCAGGGGTGTGAGACTATGAATCACGAAGCATAATCACCACCCTAGTCGCCATAGTTGGAACAGGAAGGTGGCGCTGTTGCGCATGGAGATCATGCACCCCATATTCCAAACATTAGTGCTACCATGTTTGGTACTCGTACGGTAATTAGTTTCCGTGTGATAACATACGGAATAGGGAAAGTTTAATTACAACCACCCGGTATTCTGTAGATTTTATGAGATAAGTGACTTTGTACATTTGGTCTTTTCAAACGTTTGGGACACTCATTTTATTCATATGACATAAGTCTGCTCACTACAGTTTGCACCTTAGCATAACTTTTCCACGCCATATAGATATACCTATAGTGTCATTTTCATAGATTTATGTGCACTGATCAGCCAGAACATTATGACGACCTAACAAATAGTCAGTGAGCCAACTTTTGGCATGGGTAGCAGTTGCAATGTGTGATGGCATGGAGGCAACGAGGCCTTGAAATGTTTCTGGAGAGAATTCGCCTTACATCTGCACAAACACAGTTCTGACGCCACGTTCAGTCAAACACTGGCTGTGTTCGGTCGGGTTGTTCGAGCTCCATTGGACCCCTGGATGCGAACGTAAATGTTTATCACAGCATAATGGAGCCGACGCCAGGTTGTCGCCGTCCCTTTGTGCCTGTCAACGAGCTGTTACCCCGGAAGACGACGGATTCGCGCCCTTCCAAAGTTATGGTGAAGAAGGTATCGAGATTTATCAAACCATGCAACGCTCTGTCATGCTCCAGCTTCTAGTGCCAATGGCTAGGTTCCCATTTTGGTGTTAGCTGCCGATTTCATGGCGTTAACAGTGGCACATGTATAGGTCGCCGGCTGCGAAGGGAACATCGTTAGAAGTATTCGGTACACTGTGTGTTCATGCACACTTGAACTCTGCACAGCATTTAAACTCTGTTGTAAGTCGTGCCACAGTTCTCCTCCTCTATTGTTTTACCAGTCTGCCCAGCCTACAACGTCCAACATCTGTAATGAGGAGTAGCCGCCCAAACACACGGAGAATACAAGTGGTTTCACCATGCTTTCATCACGTGTTGAAGACACCAATCACAGCACTCCTCGAACCCCCGACAAGTCGTAGAGTTTCTGAAGTGCTCGTGCGGAGCCTCCAGGTCCTCACTATCTGTCTTTGGCCAAACTCAGGTCACGCACCTTTCCCATTCTACACAGTGACAGCTCGCTCACCGATATAGGTACAGGATGGATGTGTCTGACTAGCAGCCATTTCTCGCCTGGTGACGTTCCTATCGCCTGGACGGGTTTATATCGATAGTCAGTTGATGGTCATAATGTCCTACCTGATCAGCAGCGGCATCCGCACACTGCTGTCCCGAGTGAAAGTGAAGAAGAAGCGCAGCATGTGCTGAGTGGAAGTAATAAGCCAATGAGGACAGATAATGTATGAAGGGTAAATCGAACAAAGACGAAAATAATGAGAAGTAGCAGAGGTTTGCGCTGTGAAAAACTTAACATCAGAATGGGGATCATGAAGTAGACGAAGTTAGGGAATTCTGCTAGCTAGGCACAAGAATAACCCACGGTGGATGCACCTAGGAGGACATAAAAGCAGACTAGCATCAAAAATGGCATTCTTTGCCAACAGACTGTGCTAGTATCATGCATGCTTCTTTCTGAGAATCTGGGCTTCAGACTGATAACTGAAAAAAAAAGGATAAAATAAATCTTAAGGGGCGCTTTCAACTGTCACGGCAGACCGTCCCAGTAAAGGCTGAAAAACAGGTTTAAGACTGGCAGCGTTCTCTAGACTTTTAGGAAAATACTTGCGCGATTCTTTAAACGTTACAGTGAATTCGTCTAATTCTAGGTTGCCTTAGAGCCAGTGAGCTCAGACAAATTGACATTTTATTGATCAGAAGTTGCTTCTTCCACAAAATGACTTCCTTTTTAAAAGTGTCACCACCAAAGCAGAGATAGGCTTTTTCTCACCATGCAACGCTCTAATGTACGTTGTGTGCAGTAAAGTACACTTCAAAAGCAGGTTTGAAATCCATTCCAGATGCTCTAACTATCGTTCCACATTTCGTTTTACCTTCGGAAATTCAGCAACTGTGGGTCTTAAATATAAAATTTGTTCAAAGTATGTCCACTGTTTTAGGAAACTTTCTTTGTGGTAATATATAACGTCTTCGTACTTTTAATTCAATTGTATGAAAAACTGAGCAGACTGACGATGTAATAATGCCACCAATTTACGAAAATTAACTGTTCGTACCACTAATTTCATCACGTGCTCCATCCCAGCTAATTTAGAGCCAAATGCTTCTTGATGTGTAAAATAATGAATACCGTACAAATCGTCTGTAGATCGTTGTAATTTTTGCTCTTTCATCAAGTGAAACTTTTAATTTTTTCTGCATGTTGACGTAATGGCTTTCCATAGTAAATTGGCGGTAGCTGTCGATTGTGAGACTGCGTAGCAGACAATGAAAATTCTCATCCTTCTCTTCTATGATTTACATTCATTTTCAAAGTTTGCGACGATAGATTGCTCACTGCCTCTTTTTGTGCAAATAACCGCTGGACTTACTAATTTTACTTATAGCACGATTAAACAGCGAAGAGCAAACGTCGCTGAAATATAATTCTGTGAAACAGAAGTAAGACGTGCCGACTGCAAAATGCCATACAAATAGCGGGAGGAAACAATGTCTCATCGCACTGCTAAATGAAATGAGTAGGACCGAACAAAGCTAAGACTTGTCGAAGCAGGCTAATGCTCGGAACACACGAATGTTGCACGTGAACACGTGTTGCTGTGACTGTTGCTGGGTTTCTGCTTGACTCCACTTCTGTCCGCGCTATGCTGTGTACTTTCAAATCTTCATGTGCACCAACTGTACTACTCTTCTTTCAACTCAGATGCACCATACACTCCATGTACATACTACCCATGATTCTGATATCGAAGTTTCTCGCGTCGACTTCCTTGTATAAGACATTCATGATTTACTAGCTGCTCGGTAAAGTTACCAGCTTCCGACAAATTCTCATTTCAGTTCCCCTTGAAAGGACGAGAAAGCTGCACAAGGTTTTACGTGTTGAAAATAATTTTTAAGAAGCATTAAGACGGATGACAATAAATGTTTTCATAATAAACTGTCGTATACAATTTTTTTGAGTTTTTAATTTTTCGATGATTATATTTACACTTAAAATATAGTCACTGATGATAACGCTGCCGTGGTGTAGTGGTGACGCTTCCGGTGCATAAAAACGAACATGTTCAAACAGTTTGAACAGTCAATTCGCCGGGAAAATTTTAAAATTCACAAAAACGAACATGTTCGTGACAGACGAGGAATGGTGCGTATGACAGTGTGGCCTTGTCAAAACTTAGGTAGCGCCCAAAAGTCATTGAAAGGGAGGAAGAAGGAGGGAGGAAAGTGGAGTAAGGTTCTGAGTTGCTGAGTTGTGGCTCCACGATGAAAGAAGGGTGTATCTCGGGACGAATTTCATCTTTGGGTAGTGGGAGTTGGCTGAAAACTCAGTAGGAGAGGGTCGATAACTCATGGAAGTGCATGGAAGGTGAGGTATGGATATTAGTGGCACAGCAGTGTAGCGGATAAAAGTTTCGTGTTGGGTCTGAGTTTTGAGGTTAATTTGTTGGATCCGAAGGGTATGAAGCAGAGGAAAATATGTAGAAAGTAGATGAGCAGGTGATGCGAGTTGGGGAGGGTAGAAGGATGCGGAAGGCGAGCTGAAAAATAGAATTTCGAGGATGTTGTAGAGTTTAGAGGTCGCAGCTGACGTTGTGGTGACCATTTATAGCCCACAGACGGTTTCTCATAGGTCGTTGTACGACATTATTACGTCATGTTGTCACTGACTGTATCCATGCCTGCACTGGTGACGCAACGTCTCTCGCAGGCATTTCGCAAGTATTCGCCACGTATACCCGTCTCTTCTCTTTGTTGTCTGATCGCTTCCACAGACCTCTAAGATAATTGCAGCTGTCTTCATTGAAGTCGTTCTCGTACGCACTAAGTTATACTGTATCTTCAACAACAGAATCCCAGTATGTAAAAGCGTGGGTAAATTTTTTCTTTCATCAAACATCGTCTTTTGTTTAATTGCGAGTCTGTTCTCATCAACTGCTGATTACACAGATTCTGGATTTTTTACGCAAAATTTTGGTATTTTGCACCACGAGCGCAGACAGACACAGACACGATATCTGGTAGCATGAGGTAATAATGACGTACGCCCACTTGTCGCAGGATCTCTTAGGGCTATAAACGACCACAACCACAGCAGCCGCACAGTCAGTTGTTTCCGACGAATGCGATAAATGGTTTCCTTTAAAATTCAAGATTTTATTCAGATCTGACTCTTTTCAAATAACCGAAAATATTTCATACTCACGAGTATTTCGTGTGTTAGCCAACTGATGTGTACCTCCTGTAAGCCTAGTACCCGACTTCAGCAATATTTCTCAATTAATCTTCATCAGCCGTTTCAATAAAAACTTTAGAGGACGCCCATTTCTTCGTAAGATCCATTGTCCTATATTTTTGTCCGAGTTTCATCTTCTCCAACTCTATTCTCACCAACTTTAGAAATGCCTCTTCGTCATATATGTTAACCCTACACAGAAAAAGCTATCGACTATATGTGGTCTCATATTCAAACAATTGTATACAACTAATCAACTTTTTCAGGTTCACAGCCCTCCACATATCACTTTAAAACTATACACAATGCAAGATTCTCCATTCATATGTACGAGTGCTTCGAGCCTTCTTACAATATCCATAAATGTCCTTTACTTGTAAAGCTGTCTACGTCATTTCCTTCTTTCTCTCTGCTCCATTTTACCGACTACATAATTGTGATTGCTATCCAGAAAATGTGTGATTCGGCCAAAATATCCGTTCAACTGAAACTTAATTATGTCATGGAACGATGTATCGTTGATACCTACAAATTACCACGCCCCCCTCTCCCCCGCCAAGACTCATCGGTTCTGCACCTTCCCAGTATCCATCTCACGGAACACAAACATAGCTTCCACCATACTGATACACTTATATACATTCGAGTAACCCTCGTAATACCAAGGGGGGGGGGTAATTTAATTCCCACCTTTTGAAAATACTGAAATCTACTCAAATAATCCATGTTTTTAAATTTTGTAAAAAGTCTTTATTGTTTTTAACGAAGTCTTCTTCCAGATTCTATGATAGTTTTTCGTTTAAGCTTAATAGGAAAATTTAAGTTTAAGAGAGGTGGTCATAGTCTCTCCCTCCCCCTCCCCCCCCCGCCCCCCACCCCTTACTCAGCAGATAATAGCATTACTTGACCTTAGAACACATGCACATTATATTTCTCTGAGTTAACAGCAACAATGGTCTCAACAACAATTCATTTTCCTATAGTTCTTTATTGTTTATTGTTCAGTGGCACCTAGTCCTGTGTTAGATACAACTGTGATTGAAAATGTATCGACAACCACTTAATGACAGAGAAATATCACAGATTTTGGAAGAATCTACAGATTCTCAAATTGAATTTCATGAAACTGATGACGTAGTGAGTGAACCTGAACAGGAATGTGTTGTGTGTGAGGAGGCGGACAGTGATAAAATACCCACAGACACTGAAGATGAACTCTGGGCACTTGAAACTGATGACGGTTAGTGACAAGTATATTACAAGCACTGGAAAAATTTGTAGCTCCAAGCCTCCTCACATTAATAGACGAGAAGCAGAAAACATGGTGCCAGAAAGAGAAGGCATAAGAGACGAAGGTAAAGTAGGAACAACAAGAGAATCTTTTGAAAAGTATTTGTCTACAGAAATTGTCAACCAAATAACAAAAGCATACCAATGAAGAGGCACTGAGGCAGGAAATACCCATGACAGACAGACTGGAATTAATGGTATATTTAGGGCTACTTATTATTATGGGGAAGGGAAACAGTAAGTCATCTCTTCAGATTTATGGTCCTGTACTTCAGGAAGGTTTGTTTATACTGCTACCATGAGGCGAACCAGATTCCATGAGCTTACTAAAATAGTAAGATCTGATGACAGAGAGTCGCAAAGCGACCGCAGTAAACATGCTAAATTTGCTGCAGTACGAGAAGTTTTTGATAAAACGAATGAACCACTGCCAAAATATTACTCTGTTGGGATGCACACTGTTATTGATGAAATATTGTCATTGTTCTGTGGCAGATGCCCCTTCAAGGTTTGCATGAAGGAAAAACCTGGTAAATGCAGTATACTTATACTCATGCTCACAGACGCTAAAACCAGGTATGGTACCAGAATGGAGCTTTATACTGGGAAAAACAATGATCGTACACAACAATCAAATTCCCCAGCAGCTGTGATCAAACGCCTGGTAGTTCCAATAAAAAATTCAGTGCGAAATATCACCACAGACAGATATTACACTTCAACTGATTTGGCCGAAGATCTATGGAGGAATCACAAGCTGACACTTGTGGGAACAGTACAAGCTAATAGGAATCATAAAGCTCAAGAACTGAAAGGTGTCTCAAGATAAGAATTATATTCTAGTAAATTTGCTTTCAATTACACCCGAAAGAAATCTGCTGTTTCTGTCATCTCAACATTATGACGCTGCAATTGGTTCATCTATATTGTAATGAGACTAAAGGTGATTTTGACACGATAGATGAAATGGTGAGGAAATATTCAACTAAGAGGGCTACTAGAAGGTGGCCTCTGTCTGTTTTCTATACTCTTCTGGATATACAAGCGGTATATAGTTGTACACAATTTATATTGAACTTCCCGGCCTGGAATAAGAAAAAACCTAATAAGCGACGTCTTTTTCTTCAAGAACTGGGACTACAGCTCACGAAGCCATACATTGAGGAAAGGTCTACAAATATTGCAGGACTGGCGAAGCCTGAAGTTTCAAATATGAAGGGTAATCTCGGACAGATAATCAAGCAGAACTTCAGTGCAAAGGAAACTCATGGAGGAAAAGATAGAAGTTATTTGTGTGTCAGTGAAAGCCGTTTAAAAGCTGAAAACTACAACAAAGTTGGCGAATCAACAATAATTTGCAACAATTATAAGATATACGCATGTGGTAAACGCAGCGAAAAGACTGTTGTAAGTTCCAAGTTTGAAGCAGATTCTTGTTACAAAACTGTGTTATGTACCTAGGCCATTATGTATCACCTCAAGTTTTTGTAACATTTATTAATTATAGTTAAGTGTACTTTGATGGTACTAGAATTTATTTTTCTCAAGATAATTAGATTTAGTAAACTTAAATGACGAAGAAAGTGAAAAATATGTATTTTTGAAAACAGTTTTAAAAGAAATGTTCAGGTTTTGGATCCTGACTATGCATCAATAGATTTTTCAGAAGTATTTTATTCATGCAATTCAACAACAATTAATGAATTTTGTTTATTTTTTAATTTTTTGTGATGGGCACAAAGTAACGCCCCCCCTCCCCCCCCCCCTTGGTAACACACATTACTAAAAATGACTTGGTATTGCGAGGGTTAATATTCGTAGTGTTCTGCGTAATTGTCCTAACGGATCCTGTACCGATATGATATTATTTGTCTTACCATTTCGATGTTTAGGGAGAGTTTTAGCCTTTTTTCCCGCTGCTACGGGTGTTAACAGCACTCGTAGCTTGAGTGTTTTGACCTAGACTTTGAGCTGCGTTATAACAGAACACTGAGCCACAGTTTCTAGAAACCACCACTTCACAACCACTCTTTTCACAACAAATACGAGACATTTTAATAAATAGAAAGCTTTTGTTCTACAATATTACTTTTATTGTTAACCGGTTTTCGGCTTACAAGGCCATCTTCATTAACTAAAAGATTATAAGCAGTGTTAAAGATACCATAGTCTGAATTTGTTTACTTTAGTATTTATTTCCTAGTTACTTAGTTTCAGTCTGCACTATTCGATGTGTGGTACCGATGTACGATTGCTTCTTCAAGTATGAAATCAAAGTTCTCGAATTTTTTTGAATTTCCATCTCTACCACTAATGCTATTTTTAGAAGTTATTTGGGACCTAGGCCTCGAGCTAAAGTAAACAGCCTTCCCTGAGGAGGAATACCGCTTCCCGTCAGATCACCGTAGTTAAGCACTGTTTGGCTTTACTAACACAACAATGGATGACCATTCAGGTCTGCCGACACTGTTTGCAAGCGGGTTGCACTCAGCTGTTGTCAGGCCATTTGATGTAAAGACGCAAATTTAATAAATAAAGTCGTATTTTATATCCATTGTTAGATGATGCATGTTTCTAAAAAAATATTTTATACATGAAATATAATTTACATTGTTCTCCAACACTGCGTTTTCTAATATAGGTTTCCTAAATCGGTCATCCTACGCTTGCAGCGAAATCTAACGGTAAGTTCAAATCCTAATTTGTTTCTCTATAAATGTCGACTGTGTACTTTTCCTCTATTATATATGTGGTGTCACCGCCAGACACCACACTTGCTAGGTGGTAGCCTTTAAATCGGCCGCGGTCCGCTAGTATACGTCGGACCCGCGTGTCGCCACTGTCAGTGATTGCAGACCGAGCGCCACCACACGGCAGGTCTAGAGAGACTTCCCAGCACTCGCCCCAGTTGTACAGCCGACTTTGCTAGCGAAGCTACACTGACCAATACGCTCTCATTTGCCGAGACGATAGTTAGCTTAGCCTTCAGCTACGTCATTTGCTACGACCTCGCAAGGCTCCATTACCAGTTTATATTCAGTGTAATAATGTCTAAACAAGAGCGATGTTCTCCAATTGTGGATTAAAGTTGAGTATTCCAAGAACTACATTCTTTTCTTTAGAGGATAATTACTTTACCTTGTTCCAGACCTCACGCCAATCTGCGTGAGCTTAACGCGTGCCTTTCAGCTACCTCCGAGTGGCTTGGCTGTCTTGCTACGCCACTACAGTTGGCGACGAGCTAAATCGCGTTTGTGCCAATTGTTCTTGCCTTAATTTACTTGTGTCATGGCTTTGGCACCATCTCCAGATGTACTGTCCGAATTTTATCGCTTGCAGAATCAGCAGACGCAGGCGTTATTGGATGCCCTTGGACAGCTCGTCCAGGGTCAACGTGCAATGCAAAACGATGCGGCCGCAGCCGCTCCACCGCTACCGCAGCCACAACATTCAGTTGCACCACCTTTTCGTCCTTTTGATGCTGCTGGACGGAGTGGTCACGCCAATTTGGATTCCATCTCGCCGCCTACAGAATTCAAGGTAACGAGCGGCAGCCTTTTTTGTTAGCATCCGTCGGGGTGCACACGTACCGTGTGATAGTGAAATTGTTCCCCGGCGCGACGTAGCAACTCTGTCCTACGACGAAATTTTGTCTGCATTAGATGCATATTTCAAAGAATCCGTCAATGTAGTTGCCAAACGGTATACGTTCTTTCGTACCAAACGTACGGCCAGTCAAACTAATCGGGAGTGGGTTGCAACTTTGCAAGGCCTTACTAGGGATTGTGCTTTTGAGTGTGAATGTGGACTCCCTTATTCAGATACTACGGTGCGTGATGCAATTGCACAGAACTTTTCTGATGTTCGTATACGGGAACAGATTTAGAAACTAGTCAATCCCTCCCTTAAACAAGTGATGGACATATTGGATCGGCAGGACACACTTGACTTTGCTCAGAAATCATTTGAAACTTCGCCAGCTGTGTGTCACATTAACCGGCCCGCCGGGCGAGCTGCACGGAACCGTAAACACACCTCGCGCCCGTCCGCGCAGCTGCCGCCAAGCTCTCCAAAACGTGTGCCGCGCCAGCAAGCAAATGCAGTGCTAAAGTCATGCCCGCGGTGTGCAACTAGACATTCGCGTGACAATTGCCCGTCACGCCAAGCTATTTGCTTTTTCTGTAATAAAAAAGGACATGTTCAAAGTGTTTGCCAGAAAAAGCTCAGATCGGACACTCACAACCTTCCCAGGCCCTTTGCTTCGCGCCGTAATCGGAATCGAACCAAGAATACTCAGGCTCGTGAACCTTCGCCCATGGAAATTCATGTAGTTAATTCCACTCCGCCCAGTGCCACTCTCTCTAACGGTGACTGTGTTCGTCCCACAAAAAGTATGCGTCGACGTCGCCGGAATTCGCGTCAAGTCGCAAGTGATTCTGTACCAGTGTCAGTTCACGTTGCACGAGACAGTCGCTCTTGTCATCAGCAGGACAATAAACTTTTTGTAGACTTAGACATTCATGGCCACGTGATACCATTCCAGCTCGATACTGGAGCTGCAGTTTCATTGATCAATAACGACACGTACAAACAACTGGGCACACCTCCCTTGCGTGCCACACAAGTTAAATAGTTATTCCGGTCAGAATATCCCTGTGAAAGGACAGTGCAGCCTTCTTGCAACATACAGGGGACAAACAAAACTTGTGTCATTTTACGTACTTCGTTCTTCTTCTGCTGTGAACTTGTTTGGTTTAGATTTGTTTCAGTTGTTTCACTTGTCTATAGTCAATCAGGTCCTATCAGTGAACCAGACTGTGCCTTCCGCCAGTGTTTTTCGTCTATGTGAAGAATTTGCAGAAATTTTTGCACCGGGCCTTGGTTGCACTAAGAACTATGAAGCCCATTTGGAACTGAAAGTAAACGCGCAACCGAAATTTTTCAGAGCGCGCAATGTTCCCACGCATTGCATGATGAGGTCGCAAGAACATTACACGATTTGGAATCACAAGGTGTGATTGAACGTGTGCAGGCTTCTCTCTGGGCATCACCCTTAGTAATTTTGCCAAAACCTTCCAGAAAATTGAGACTTTGTGTGGACTTCAAGGCAACGGTGAATACACAACTAGTGATCGCAACTTTTCCTTTACCCCGCCCGGAAGATCTTTTTGACAAACTGTGCCCGGGTAAATATTTTTCGAAGTTGGACCTAGCAGATGCGTACTTGCAAATACCAGTGGACGACGAATCCCAGCGCGTTTTGGTGGTTAACACGCATCTTGGTTTGTACCGATTCAAACGACTGCCATTCGGGTGTGCATCCGCCCCTGCATTGTTTCAGCAATATCTGCAAACTGTTTGTGTGTCGGTCCCTACGACAGCAAACTATCTGGACGATATTGTGATCTCCGGAAAGACGGAAGAAGAACATTTAGCCAATCTCCGAACATTATTTCAGGTCTTGCGACAAAATGGTCTTCGCTTGCGGAAGGACAAATGTGTGTTTTTTGCTCGTGACTTACCCTATCTGGGATGTGTAATCAATGCACACGGCATACATCCCAGTCCAGAACACCTCCGTGCTATACAAGACTTGCCTTCGCCGCAGAATTTGAAGCAGCTACAGAGTGTGCTGGGAAAAATGAATTACTGTAAGAAATATGTGCGCAACGCCTCTTTCATTTCAGCTACGCTTCATCGCTTACGCCGTAAAGGTGTTCCGTTCGTCTGGACGACGGAATGCGAACGCGCCTTTCGCCAGTTGAAATCGGCGGTGCTTTCCACTACTTGCCTTACGCCATTCGATCCCCAGAAACCCCTTTTGTTGATGGTAGATGCATCGGATTTCGGGATCGGTGCTGTGCTTGCGCACAAAGATGGATCGCATGATCGCCCTATTGCCTTTGCGTCCAAATTGCTCTCGTCTGCGCAAAGCAAGTATTCACAGATCGAGAAAGAAGCCTTGGCTCTCGTATTTGGTGTTACAAAGTTTCATGATTTCTTGTATGGTCGTCACTTTACCATCATCACAGACCACAAACCTTTGACATCGCTTTTTCATCCGAACAAGCCTGTACCTCCACGTACAGCGCAGGAATTCATTCGTTGGTCTATTTTCCTCTCGCAGTACCGCTACGATATTTTGTATCGGTCCACTGCTAAGCACGGAAACGCCGATGCGTTGTCCCGTTTGCCTGTTGCAGAGGATAGAGCATTCGATTCTTCCGAACTTGCTTGCATGTTCATTGACTCGGAAACCGATGACGTGGTCGAATCGTTCCCGATTGATTTTCGTCGTGTAGCTACAGCCACAGCTGCTGACCATGTCCTTGCTACCGTTTTGCGTTTTGTTGCTACACAATGGCCCTTGTCACAGTCACGGATCGAGGATCCATTGGTTCGCCGATTTTTTGCTCACAAGGAGAGACTTTTTGTGCGACGTGGTGTTTTGCTGTTGCGTTCTGATAATGATCAGTCCAGGGTCGTGGTCCCACGTTCGTTACAGTCCTCTGTCTTACGCCTTCTCCACCAAGGACATTGGGGTATAGTGCGAACGAAACAACTTGCTCGTCAGCACTGTACGTGGTTCGGAATCGATGCTGCGATTATGAATATGTGCTCTTCTTGCATGGCGTGTGCCGAACAATACTCCGCCCCACCGCGGAAATTCTTTGCATGGCAAAACGCCACTTCCCCTTGGCAACGCTTACACATCGATTTTGCTGGTCCCTTCTGGAATTCTCGATGGTTGGTTGTGGTCGATTCCTTCAGTAATTTTCCTTTTCTTCTACGGATGTCTTCCACGACGTCGTCTGCCACCATCCAAGCGTTATCCGCTATCTTTTGCATTGAAGGTCTTCCACAGACTATTGTTTCCGACAATGGCCCACAATTCATGTCCGCAGAATTTCAGTCCTTCTGCAAGGCCAATGGTATTCAACATCTGACATCCGCGCCGTTTTCGCCTCACTTGAACGGTGCCGCTGAACGATTGGTCCGGACTTTCAAGTCACAGATGCTGAAGTTGAAAGAGTCGCATTCTCGGGAGGACGCGTTATTGCTCTTTTTGTCCTCGTATCGCTCTCAGCCACGAGATGGTCGCTCGCCGGCTGAGTTGCTCCACGGTCGTCCTCTTCGAACCTTGATGTCTTTGCTACATCCGCCGCATCAGGTTCCTGTGCAGCGGCAGCCACCTGCTTTTGCTCCAGGCGACGTGGTGTACTATCGCAACCATCGCGGTTCACGGCGTTGGCTCGCAGGGCGCATTCTTCGCTGCCTCGGCCGCGCTATGTATCTGGTTTTGGGGGCCTCTGGTGAGGTGCGTCGGCATCTCAATCAGCTGCGCCTCTGTCGTCGGCTGGGTTCTGCCGCTCCCCGTCTGCTTTCAGCGACGGTGCCGTCCGGTCAGCGCCCTGGGGACCCATCTACTGGCTCGCCTCATCCCCAGGTGTTACCGACGATGCCTTCCATTTTGCCCTATGGCGACGCGCCGCCGCCGCCGCCGCCGGTCCTCCCGCCGGCGCCGCCCGCAGTGGACGCGTCACTGCTGCCGCCGGGCGCCATCCTGGGTCACGCGCCGCCGATCGCTTCCCGTGACCAGCTGTCCTCCGACATGGAACTCTTGCCCGCTCCGGACCAGATGTCGTCTTCGCCCGTCGGGTACCCCGACGCGATGGAGGTCGACCCTTCGGCCCCTCCTGTCTATCTACGGGCGCATACACCGCATGTTGGCGTGCACCCTGGACTAGGTTTTCAGGCGTTTCCTAGCTCCCCTCGGACCGAATGGCCGGGTGCGGGTGGCACAGCCACGCCTGTTGTTAGGCTCCCCATCTCGTCGCATACGTCAACATGGGGTCCTCCCCACGGCGGGCGGAAGCCTTATAACACAACCGTTCGCCGATTTGCGGGGGAGGAATGTGGTGTCACCGCCAGACACCACACTTGCTAGGTGGTAGCCTTTAAATCGGCCGCGGTCCGCTAGTATACGTCGGACCCGCGTGTCGCCACTGTCAGTGATTGCAGACCGAGCGCCACCACACGGCAGGTCTAGAGAGACTTCCTAGCACTCGCCCCAGTTGTACAGCCGACTTTGCTAGCGAAGCTACACTGACCAATACACTCTCATTTGCCGAGACGATAGTTAGCTTAGCCTTCAGCTACGTCATTTGCTATGACCTCGCAAGGCGCCATTACCGGTTTATATTCAGTGTAATAATGTCTAAACAAGAGCGATGTTCTCCAATTGTGGATTAAAGTTAAGTATTCCAAGAACTACGTTCTTTTCTATAGAGGATAATTACTTTACCTTGTTCCAGACCTCACGCCAATCAGCATGACCTTAACGCGTGCCTTTTGGCTACCTCCGAGTGGCTTGGCTGTCTTGCTACCCCACTACAATATATATGGCATGACATAATCTACTAATACTGCACGTATAATGTTGACGTTAAATTACCTTTCTTAATTTTAATCCTATACAAACGTGGACCCCATTACATTGCTTTTAATTGCCATCACGCATTAGGAGCGCCTTCTGGTCGTACCACTCAGCACTTAGCATTTACGTTGCACTTTAGGTCTAGTCGTGACTTACTCTGTTGCAGCCAACATCGTACTGAACAAAGAAACGTCATTATGCGGTACGTATCTGACTTGTTCATGCCATACAGAGTCAACGTTGTAAATACATTATGGGTGCACATCTGACATATAACAATAATGCCTCAACTTTCTTGTGGTTTGGGTTCCATTAATTTCACTTACTAGGTGTATTACTTACTGAACTTTGACTCTAGGATTCATCAATAGGAACAACAGTCTATGAGAGGGATTATCTTAGAGCTCATTGTGTGTTCTTCTTCTGACAGATTGGTTTCCATCACTATATAATGCAGCTACCACTGCCCGGATTTAAAGGTACGTAACATTTTGTCACAGAGTTTTTGTGTATACCCTACTGTGTATTTATATTGGCTCAAGCCTGTGACCTCTGCGTATTAAAAAAATGGTTCAAATGGCGCTGAGCACTATGGGACTCAACTGCGGAGGTCATTAGTCCCCTAGAACTTAGAACTAGTTAAACCTAACTAACCTAAGGACATCACAAACATCCATGCCCGAGGCAGGATTCGAACCTGCGACCGTAGCGGTCTTGCGGTTCTAGACTGCAGCGCCTTTAACCGCACGGCCACTTCAGCCGGCTCTGCGTATTATCTTTTACAGATTTGAAGCTGCCATTTTATATTGCCGAAACTAATAATCTACTAATGTGTTAACTCAGCGATCTTCGCAAATTAATTAAAGGTTTCCATAAGAAGACTGCTGTACAAATTTATAAATGGCCTCCAGCACTGACTGATCATGTCAGGCAACCATGATTATATAACATCAAGACATACAATTTCGATCCGGATTTTAAACTGTAGGAGATTACCGGGCACAAATGTGGATTCTAATCACATTTTGTTGGTTATGAAATGGAGAATGAAGCTTCCGAAACTGCAAAAATGTAAGACATTAAGGAGATGTGGCGTGGATGAGTTGAAAGAATCGGAGGTTATTGACAGTTTCAGAGGGAGCATTAGGCAATGATTGAATGAAACAGGGAAAAGAGAACTATATAAGAACAACAGGTAGCTTTCAGAGATGAAATAGAGAAGGGATCAGAGAATGAAATAGGAAAAAGGAAAGGCGTAGTGGGGTATACAGAGAGTCTGTGTAAGGAAAATGAACTTCAAGCCAATATTACAGAAAGGGAAGAGGACTTAGATGAAAATGAGATGGGAGATATGCAACTGCGAGAAGAATTTGACTGAGCATTGAAATATATAAGTCGAAGCAAGACCCAAGGAATAGACGACATTCTGTCAGAACTACCGAAATGTTTGTGAGAGCCAGCCACGACACAACTATTTTACTCGGTGTGCAAGATGCATGAGATAGGCGAAACACCCTCAGACTTCAAGAAGAATGTAAGAATTCCAATTCCAGTGAGAGAAGATGCACAGATGTGATAATATTACCAATCATTTTTATCACTCATGGTGGCAAAGTACTTTGACGACATATTTGCAGTAGTATGGAAAAACTGGCCGAAGCTGAAGTAGAGGACAATCAATTTGGATTCCTGAGGAACGTAAGGCCACACGAGGCAATCTGACCCTATTACTTCTATTTGATCAAAGGTTAAGGAAAGGCAAATCTATGTTTATAACATTTCTAGACTCTGATAAAGCTTTTGACAAAGTCGACTGGAACACTCTCGTTGAAATTCTGAGGGTTGTAAGAGTGCGAAAGGCTATTTACAACTTGTACAGGAACCAAATGATAGTTATAAAAGCCTATGGGCAAGACAAGGAAACAATGATTGAGAAGGGAGTGAGACAGGTTTGTAGGCTGCCCCGATTTGTTCGTTCTGGACATTGAGTAAGCTGTAAAGGAAACCAAAGAAAAAGTCAGAGAAGGGATTAACGTTCAGGGAGAACAAATAAATACTTTAAGGTTTGCCAATGACTGTGTAATTTTGTTAGAGACAGCTACAGGCTTGGAAGATCATTTGGACGGAATGGACTGTTTCTTGAACGGAGGATGTAAGATGAACACTAACAAAGCAATAACAAGTGTATTTAGTAGTTGTCGAATTAAAGCAAGCGATACTGAAGGAACCAGATTAAGAAACGAGGCACTGTAACTAGCAGATATATGTAGCTCTCTGGGATGTACAATAAATGGTGACAGCTGAACCAGAGGAAAAACATAGACTGGCAATGGCATGAAGAGCGTTTCTGAAGAAGAGAAATTTGTTAATATGGAATATAGTTTTAAATGTTAGGAGGCCTTTTCTGAAGAATTTTATGTGGAGTGTAGCCTTATGCGGAAGTAATACGTGGATGAAAAACAGTTCACACAAGAACAGACTAGACGCTATTGAAATATAGTACTATAGAAGAACGTCGAAGACTAGGTGCGTAGATAATGTAACTAACAAGGAAGCACTGAAGAGAATTGAGAAGAAAAGAAATTTGTCATACAGCTTGACTTAAAGAAGGGATCGGTTGACCGCACACGTTCTGAGACATTAAGGGATCATAAATTTAGTACTAGAGGGAAGTTTGGGAGTTAAAAATTATTCAGGGAGACCGACAGACGGATGAAGATATCAGATTCAAATGAGTGCAAGTTGCAGTAGTTATTCAGGGACGAAGTGGCTTGCACAGGATAGATTGGCTTGGAGAACTGCATGAAACCAGACTTTGGACTGAAGATCGCAACAGAACAACGTACCTCCGTTTCGTATCCCTTCATCAACGAAGACTGCATTATCCACTTCTTAATAGCTTACCCCAAGCCTAAACTCTCCTTCCAACGTGCCCACAGAGCCCACGCCACACGTAATCGCACAGCCAGCTATAAGCTGCTACTCATTCACAACGAGTGTACAGTCAAGTATTTCTTGAACAGCTGTGGTTGTTCTCGAATATACTTTAATATAAATCTCCACCATTGTTTATTTTAGGAAAGTCTGTTCATCTTTGTCATCAATTCGCAACCTGCACCCATCTGAACCTACTATCTGTTTGAAACATTGGTCTGCCTCTACAATTTTATCTGTTACACATTCCCACTACCATATTCGGTACCTATTTAATATTTCCTCAGGATTTGTCCTATACCCAAATTCCTTCTTGTAGTCTCAATTTGCGATATTTACATCTCTTCCACAATCTATTCAGTACTGTTTCATTAGTTATTCTATCCAACCATATAATATTTTGAACCCTTTCGTAACATTAGAGTACAACACATCTTTCTGGCCTGGTGGTCTAGCGGTAAAGCCTGCCGGAAAACCAGGGCATGGCTGCATCCAATCTCGATCGGATCACGGATATTTCAGATTTCATTTTAATCTACCTGTACTCTCAATGGTGCGAGGAGTCAACAGAAACGACCCGCAGTTTGGATTCCACACTGAAATGTAGGACCCATTTCCCTGAATGGATAACTAGAGTAGGTTAGGGACACGAAAACTGCCGGAGCGGCGTCCAATTGAAAGACTTGCAACAGGCTACTGAGCCCACAATACATTTCTTCGTCTCTGTGCAGCCTTGTCTCCTAAGTTACTTCCATGTAAGGCTGTACTCCAGACCAATACTTGGCAAAACACAACTTAATTACTATATATTTTCCATGTTAGCTTAATTCTCTTTTTCTGAAGAATGTCTGCTACTGTTTCCAGTCAACGTTTTATATTCTACTCAATACGGCCATCCTCAGTTACTTTACGGATGAAGAACGAAAACTCGTCGACTGCTTCTCATGTAATACCTCCAGCAAAACTTAACTTAATTCGTGTTCTCACCTTTACCCTTCTTTCACTTTTGTTGAGGTTCTTATAGTCTCTTTTCAATATGCTATAATTACGTTCAAGTGATCTAAGTCCTTTAGCTGAATGATATTAGAAAATTTTTTACTATAGCTTCTTTGTCCCTGAATTTTAAATTCTTTTCGAAATTTCTTCTTTTTCCCTTACTGGATGCTCTGCTCATACATTAAATAACGTGGAGATAATTATAATCTTAAGTAATCCTTTCTCAACTACTGCTACCTCTAGATGTATTTTAAGTCGTATGATTCAAGTCTAATTCCTGAACGTGCCTTTACTACCTGTTCTGTATTTTATACCTGGTAATTTCGAAATTTCAAATACTGTATTGCATTTAATATTAACAACAGATGCTTTTAAATTCTGAAACGGTAGACGTATGAGTTTGTCGTTATACATACAATAATTTAGTTAAATCTAGTAAACATATTTTAGTGTCGTAAATATTTCCGTAAATTGTTACAATTCGTGTAGGCTAAAGAGCACCGTAACTGCAGCTGACAGATCTCCCACTTAATGGCGAATGCAAATATCAGTAATGGAAATAAAATGTATCCCTCTCATTTCCCTTTTAATCAACTTGTTAATGAACAGTGTCCATTTGAAACACACACATAATTACAACCAATTTCATTAGAGAATTTATATTGTCAGCATGAATCCAGAAGGTCTCTCTCTTATTAGACGACAGTGGATGCGAATCACGTTTTACTGTTGTGCTATTGCTGTGGCGATTTTTTAAAATACAGTGCCTGGCAAAATAAGTGAAGAACACAGCAGCTATGGTCGATGTCAATGTAATTCCAAACACGTACACACCATAGGCATCAACGAGTATGATTTGAGTGGCAATCTCCTGTGATAGGTATAACAGCCAACAGAGAGCTTTAGTATTGTTCTTGTTTAGTGTTGTTACCAGCCCTGGTAGGGTATCTATGGAATGTTGGTTATAGAGAAATGTAGAAAGTAACCAATAGATATACATTTGAAGATAGATTGAACGTTGATGAAACTACATTTATTGCTTTTGTAGAGTTAGAAAAAGCTTTTGACAAGAATGATTAGAAGACACTCCTGCAGTCAGTTAGTTAGTTATATGTTCCATAGTTCATTTGAACGATTCTTTTATAGAAATGACATGGAAGGAGTCAGTTTACATGTATATAAGATTGGTATTGACACTAATTAACACACGGGCAAGTGATCCAAATCCTCTGCCGCTACATATTCAACTTCTCTCTGACCTACTGACAGCTTTAATAATGGGGAAGTTGTAGGTATAGATATCATTATTCCTCTCCAATTGTGTGAATTACATATGATGGATTTCATTAGTGAAAAAATGTATTGTGACAGTGCATTTAAAAACCCCATCTCCTTGAAGAGGTACCTACATGACACCAAACACTATTCTTAGAGATCGTCCTTGTCCAATCAATACTTTCTTTCTAAGTGATGAGTTACCCAGAAAATTATTCCATAAAACGTTGCAGGATTGAATTACGGAAAATAGATAAGGAGGTCGATCCGTTTGTTTCCTAGACTATCAGTTGTACGAAGAGCAAAGGTAGCTGTTCGTCATTGTTTAGCAGCACAGTAATGCGCTTCTTGCCATTCAGATTTCATCAATATGTACTCCTGAAGACCTGCAGCATTCTACCCGGTTTTTTGTGCTCCTGTACGACTGAATTTGCTGTACAGAACTGAACATAGTATGCTTTTTCAAAATGTAGAGGCTGTCCATTGTCTGAAAACCACTTCATAGTTATTTGTAAAACATCATTAACAGTCTCTTCTTTTGCTTCCTCTCCAATGAGATTTATTATAACACTAGTATCATTCACAAAAAATGCCAATTCTGCTTGTTGGATATTAAGTGGAAGGTCATTTAGATATAGAAGAAATAGGAGCTGACGCAGTAGTGAACCCTGTACTATTGTATTTGTAATTGCTCACCACTCACTAAAATTTTATATCTTCACAACATCGTCTGAGTTATTCAGCACAGCTTTTTGCATTTTGTTTGCTAAGTGTGATTCAAACCAGTTGTGTGTAAAAACAACAGTTCCATGAAACGTAATTTATTCTAAGTTTGTAGCATGATCTACACAATCAAATACCTTGGAAAGAAACAAAAATTACCCACTGGCGACGTTTTGTTCTTTAAGGCTTGCAATATTTAGTGGATAATTGTGTCAGTATTAATCTTAGCTGAGTAATTCTTCTAGAATCCTAACTGTGATATGTTAAGTAAATTGTTTTTACTTCAGTACGACACTACATTTGAGTACAATACTTAACGGAATATTTTGAAAAGAAAATATCAGTAAGAATAATGGACAGTATTTATTTAAGTCTTTATTTTCATGTTTCCTTTATAGAACAAACCTATCATTTTGCATATTTTAACCTGTCTGGAAAAGTTCCACATGCCTGTGAAGCATTTTAAGTATTAGGAAGCGTTACATATGTTATTAAGACCATTACTTATTAAGCTAGAACCGGTTTTCAGAACTTCGTTTGAAATTCTGAGAGAGGACAAGTTACTCTCTCACTTATTGTTCATGTATGGAAAATTATTAAAGATTTTGTTACAACCTTATGCACCTTGAGCGAGACTCTAGAAAGTTAACGACCTGAGCAGACGTTGATGGAGCCTGGTAGGGAGCTAAAAGCATGACGTATTTTTATGGTTCTTAGTTCGTAGAAACGGCATGTTGGATGTTGAAAGCAAGTGGCGGCGAGCCCATCCCTCAGCAAATCTGGCCAGACAGGCCCACAGCCATACTGGGCAGACAGTGCAGTCCCTAGCTGAGACAGGTCTCCAGCAGGACAATGCTGCATTGGCGCCAGCCGAAGGCTGGGCTTGGGGCGATGGACTGAAGGGATGCATCTACACAGTGGATTCATAAACCACAAACTGTGTGCAGAGCCACCCATAGTAAAAATTCACAAGTTTTTGTGTTCACTGATACTGTATATAGGCCTGTGACACTTCCATTGGTTGCCTTGGTTGTATAAGAAACTCCAGCGTCTGAGTAATGTTTGGAGACAGAATCTTTATTGCACCTCAAAGCTAGGACTAACATGCTTCAAGGCAAAGGTGATTTATATAAAAATCTTTAAGATTTTATCTGTTCGCTTGTTGCTGTGGCAAGCGATGTGACTTAATAAGAAAAAATCTTCTCCCTCCGTGAAAACTTAAAAAAGCCAGTCATTGGCAGTTTCTTTTTTTCCAGAGACGCAGGTTTCTTAACTCTTGCGCTGGTTCGACATGAGTTTGTGCTGTCGTGTAGAAGGGTAGATTTAGCGCTTCTAAGGCCCTGCGATTGGCTCAGGATGGCCCGAAGGTGGTGTCGTTCATGCACTTTGTGGAAAAGGTAATTTTTTTATCTGGAGAGGTGCGAGGCATATGGGTTCTGGACTTCGTTTTGGAAGGATCTTCTGGTCAGAGCTCTGGCATGTGTGGTTGGTGCTTGGGACCTGTCCTGAGACTGACTTCACTTGCAAGTAGTTAGACTGGAGAACCTGTGATGCAGTTCTTAGTGTACTAACGGTATAACTTCAAACGTCTCGGATTACTCCTTTGCCAAGGGCACACCTACTCGTTTTTGGTTTACCTGTCTTGACATTTGGTATAGTTATGGACTCTGTCGTATAAGTGTACCAAATTGGTCCTTGGTACGACCAGCGAACAGGTGTGTCACACACTGAAATCTACCGTGATCTCAGGGCTCTGGTAGAGAGTTAACGGCAATCCGTCTGCCTGATCGATAGACCGTGAGATTTTGCATTTCTTTGTGGCCACGATCGATTCACGGGTGCCGCCTTATGCCTCGCTTCCACTGCACACATCTCGCCAGCTTCAATTTACATCTCTGCATGAAACAAACAGGGTAATGTACTGCTGCTCCGCCTTGTCAGGGCGTTCAGATCTCAATCGCACTTGATCTCAACTGCACCTATAGAGACCTCTATAGATTATCAATCAAAGTCTGCGCAGAGTCAGATCAATTCAGATTGCGTTATCCACATTTTTAGGGCCAGAGTACTTGACTCACTTCGGCCACCCAGGATCCATGTCCATTGTTCTGTTAACCGAACTGTTAGTTGTTACTAGCAAATTTTACTACATTCTGAATCATTTTATATAAGCACCAAGGGGTTAACATACATTGTGGCGTCCCATGCCAGGATAAATTTCTTTGTGACGTACCCTGTCGGGATCTCGGATTGATAGCATCCTCTGTGACAGTCAGATCACATTGCCTAGCGTAGTCCTTCATTTTGACGTCCCTCGCGAAGAATTGTGAATTGATGGCACCTTCTGTGACCGTCAGCGTAGCCAGTGTTGCATCGTAAAGTTTCTGTTCCCTATGTTTAATGTGGTGCACTGGGAAGAATAGATTCACGTTGCTGGCGTCTAGACATGGTACTAATATTTAATTATTGTATTTGTGTATTTTCATGTTGTGGTAGTGACTTATATTTCACTTGATTGTTTGATTCTGACGGCGAATGGCGTTTTGCTGATTTGTATGGTTTTTTTTAAATTTTTTATTTATTTTTTTTAGCATAGAGAAGAGTGCTGTTACATGAATTCATTGTCAGGAACAAGGAATCAGTAGCTCACTGGAGAGTAATTTAGAGTACAATCTGTGTTGCAAAGGAATGTGTAGTGTTTAAATTCGTTTGGGTCATAATTAGAGTGCATGCTTACAAGAAGCAAGGCAAGTTTGCTGCAGAGTAGTGGGAGTAATTGTGTTTTGTTAACCATGGATCCAGGTCAGATTATTAGGCAGAAATGTCGAACGTAGAACCTGCAGAGGATGACGACATGTCTCAGTCAGGTGACGAAAGTGAAAGGGAGACCGCAGCAGAACCATATGTAGGCGCTGCTGGTACGAGACGCACCATCAGTGAAACTGGCAGACTAGAATTACGAACGAAACGTCACAGAATGATAGAATCTCGTTCAGCTAGCCCGGAAGGTGTTAACGGTGGATCTCAGTTTGAGGCTCTCATACAATTTATCCAAGAGGCAGAAAGGCAGAGGGAAGAGGCAGAGGAAAAAGAGACGGGAAGAAGAGTAGCAAAGACACAAATTAGTCATAAGGACGGTCACAAACTGTATAGATGAAGTAAAGAAAGAGATCGTAAGAATCCAAGAAGAGCTAGATAATGTCAAGAAAACTACAGCAGTGATGACTCGGTCCAGGCGAACCGCGATGCCAAAACAGCGCGATTGGTAGCGGAAGTAGTAGGAAAGGACGCATCAGTGGCCAAAGAACAAGTTAAACTGGCAAGAACTGAGGTGTGTGGGACTAAAAATGCACTTATAACTCTCCAAAAGCGAGGCAAAAAAAAATAGTTCAAGAAACGTAGAAAAAAATGAGTAAGACGACTAAGCGAATTGAACAGATAAAAATCTCTGAAGTTACAGATCAGCAGGCTCGAGTCGTCGCACAACAAACCGCGTTGGCTAAGGACGTTCGGTAGGCGGGTCGAACAATTTCAAACACGAACTCGTCCGGTAGAGCTCCATCGAGAGGATCACAGAAGTAAAGAAAATGTTTTGCGACTTTCCGAACCGCTATATGAGGACACACCCCCTGCTCATGGACGAATGCAGCTGGAATATGCTCCTGCCGCGACGGAACGCGTAATAGAAAATGCTCCGTCTATAACACGCAGCAGGTCAGAGACCGAGCCGGAAAACAATTGTACACGTCTACGGAGGTCAGAAATCTGAATCTGACAACACGAGGGGACACCATAACAGTGCAAGAGGATTGTTTGGGCATAGATACATGGAATCACGTGCTGCAGACGTTAGGGAAAATTCGTACGGCGGATACGTCGAACCTTTCTACCACAAACTTTTCTTGACCATTCGGAATTTTCAAGTCAACAAGTAGGCCAACAACGCATTACATCCAAAGACCTGGATGGCACAGAATGATCACGTGCTACCAGAATCTTGGCCACTGAAGTACAAGCTTCAGTTTATCTGTGGTTTCTTAGAGGGGTCGACTGCAGAACACATGCGAGGAGTTGCAGAGAGCTGTCGCTCCTACACAGAAGGACGCATTCCTTAGCGCATACTGGTCGCAAGACACGCAGGAGAGGATAAAACTGGAGATCATTTTAGGAAAGGACTTACAAGCGTCAGGATTCCATAATCCTGTCAAATTCTTCCAATCCCTGGTCAAGTTGAACAGATTGTTGGATCAACTGTACAGTCCCAAGGAACTTATAAGGCACTGCTACATTAAATTACCTTTACGTTACCAGCTACTGTTCATCGGTAGATGTAGAGATTCAACTGAAGCTTTCAAGAGCGCGTTGTGCGAACTCGAGTATGTGAATGACATTCACAGCTCGCGGGAAAGAAGTAGTAATAATGACCGTAACTGGCCTGATTCGCCAGAGAGAAATGGCGATTTACGAAATGGGGTAAAACATCGACTGAACCGAAACGAAAACTTCAATTGGAATAACCATTCATCAAGGGAAAATACAAGAAGACGAGGAAATTATAATCATAATGACAACAATAGCTACCGATGAAACGGAAACTGGAGAAACCAACAGAACTCGAACCAGGATCAACAGGATTCTCGGGACCAACAGCAAAGCAATAGTAGGATATACAACGATCGAGCTCAATGGAATGACCAACAGGGCGAATATGTGGAACTGATGCCACCTAAGCCGGCCATTGTGGCCGTGCGGTTCTAGGCGCTTCAGTCTGGAACCGCGTGACCGCTACGGTCGCAGTTTCGAATCCTGCCTCGGGCATGGATGTGTGTGGTGTCCTTAGGTTATTTAGGTTTAATTAGTTTTAGGTTCTAGGCGACTGATGACCTCAGAAGTTAAGTCGCATAGTGCACAGAGCCATTTGAACCATTTGCTGCCACCTAACCCATCGCTGGGGTTACGCAACGAAAGTTCAAACTGGAACTGATACACAGCCGTTGCGGACTCAGCTCAAAACAATGCCGCAGAAACTATCGCAGCGAGCGACATTAACCTGTTAGAGCACTAAGATACAAGAAAACAGCAATGGGAAGAGAAGGTGCAGTATGTAAATAGTCTCTGAACTGCTTAACGTAATTTAATGTTGTTATTGTGTTGCTCAGCGTAATTTTCCATTAGTTCTATTTTAGTTTTCAGCATGAGTCCTTGTCGAACGTGGTAAAATGATTTGCGTATTTGTACCATCTTCACGCCAACATTTACTGGCAGGCGTTACACTGAATTAAAATCTGAATGCTGAATTAATACGTAAAAGATCCGCCTCAGTTGCGAAAAGTTACTGGTCTTTACCCAGGTTTCAGCTAGAGTAGTCTAGCATTCTTCAGAAACTTAAAATAAAGTAATACATGCCAGAATAAGGCATAGTCAAACATAAATAGCTAAAATATCGTGGTACCATGCCAAGCTACGTTACTTAGCTGGGGAACAGCCCCGGCCCCAGTTCACGGAAAGCGTGCGGTTAGCTGAAACCTGGTGAAAGACCAGTAACTTTTCGCAACTCAGGCGGACCTTTTACGTATTAATTTATCACAGTTGCTGACAGGGCTGCAACATGTTAAAAATTCTTAACTGAATACTTCTATTAGTTCTTTGGACCTCACAATTGTCAGATTTCCACAATTGAGCATCGTACTCTGTCATAGCATTCTTGTAGAAGAGCCTTCACAATTAGCACCATGGTCCATTAAATTTATTCAGTTTACTTTCTGTATTTTCTTGTACACTGACCACGGGACGGATGTACGTCACTTCGTGTTTTTCGTGGTGTCTAGATGGTAAATCGTGCCATAGAGCATGTGCGTCTCGATTTTCGGATGTGTTTCGTATGGTGTTAGCAGTTCACACTTTAGGCGCGTGTCGACGTTAAGACTCGGTGTGATATGAGCCATCGCCTGTCGCGCGAAGCAGCCTGTCTCATGGTGGAATTTTGCCAGCGCCCTGTGAGCACCGACGGCGGAATATTGTGTATTGGGAATTAGCACGGACAAGTGCAAGTCATCGTATCGTGGCGAACCCCAGACCCGGAGATAGGAAGCAGAAACGAAATGATGGACCATGGATGAAAGTTAAGTCACAAAAATATTTACATATGGATATAAATAATGCGTAATGCTCGTGTTTCATTTCAGCAGCAGCGATCCTGAGACAGGAGACAGGAGGCAACCTTGTACTACGTACATTTACGTGTACACATTCATGAAACGCCACTTCAAAGTTTTCAGGCAAATCACCAGCACCTGAGTGGGTAGATGCACTTCCTGTCCACTTCAGCGTCAGCAGACAACACCTCCGCACATCTAAAAATATAAGAGGAGTATACAAGGAATAAAATGTATGAAAATTTGCTTCGGTAGTATTAGCAATGACCTAGGGTAGTACAATGATTTAGTATTTAGTATTGAGAGGAGTCTGCACATTTGGTGGAGGTATAGCGGTAGCACCAGCGTAAAATATTAGTGTGCATGACAGGAGTAGAACTAACCAAAAAATAACAAATACATGTGCACACACTAACAAAGACACCACACACCACATAATTTAAGCCCATACAACGTCAACAGGGTCCTGCAGTCATTAAATTTATTTTCGTATTTGCATCCTTAGTAATAAAATAAATAAATATCCTAAGTAAAGAAAAAAGTTTGTATTCATCATTATTTTCTTTTTATAGAAATGGATTATATCGATGTAATGAGATCTGTGAGAGAATTTGGCACTTGACCACTCTTCAGGATTGTACAGGCACAGGAACCGGAAAACACCAGCTAGCGAGGTCTCAGGAAGTGGGCAGCCGTAGTGACTCCCAGGTGTGGAGGAATCCCCCCCACCCCCTCTCACATTGCGACAGAACGGGGCCGCGGCAATCTGACGCGCCTACATCACACAGCCCGGTCTACCGGTGCAGACAGCAGTACATCACAATCCAGCGCAGACAGCGGGATGCCACCACGCGCCGGCGGCCACCCCCTAGCGCCCAACGACCCGCCAGACCACTATCCAAGGAACACGCGAGTCGCATGACACCGCAGTCAGTGCAGGTGCCGGGCCTAACGGACTCAGCAGGGTGCCGAGAGGGAAGTGTCCCGTCGACAGAAGGCGAGCTAATCCGATGTCCCACGCTGGCAGGCTCGTTCCAATGCAGAGGTGAACGGGAAGAATAAGGCTGCTTCACGTCCCACTAAAGCTGAATGGATTGCCACACCATGGAACAGGTAGCACAGCAATTGCTACACTGTACGCCAGTCGCTGGCGGCTAACTGCTCCCGGACCAGGGTGAAGTAAAGGGTCCATCTGTGTTCCGGAATCTGCCCAAAGATGCAGGTTGCCGCGCAGTCGCCAAGTGCTGCCTTGAGACTAGAGAGAACGCCAGAGACGTCTGTCGCCACTTCTGCCACGTCATGTATTCAGGGGGCCATTCCACTCTGGTGCAAATTGCTGTTATTCGGTCCTACGAGTCACAGTGTGTGCAAGTGCATAAGTGTCATATTTTCAATTAGTTTGACATTTTCAATTGTAAATTTTGTCTCCTCAGGGACCCTTGTGGGGGGAGTGATAGGGTACCTTTCTGTCATATCATTATGTAATACTTTGTGTTTTTGTATGTATCTACTGAACTATGCTGATTGTGATGTGTATCTTGTCCAGTACATTTATTAATGCTCTGATTATATGCCTGTATTTGTTTTTATGTTGTACAGAATAATACACAAATCACACAACTTAGGTAATAAGACAAACAGATTACACATGTGATTTCCTTGTTCACTGAGAATTTGAGAATGTATGGGTTTGATGAATGTGACCAAATGAGTGATAGAGCATGGGTAAATCAATGTGCAGAGAACAGTTCATATTCCAGGACATTGTAAATGATTAGAGACATTAGCCATCTCTGATCTCAAGATATGGTGTGAATGGGTATATTTCTTTGCTGCAAGGCCTTTTAACGACCTATCATATGTTTCTTGGAAGTCTGTGATGTAGCAATGACTCTTGACTCCTGGGTCTAACATAATTCATACTACTCACAGCGAATTTATCATGTACACTTGCTGGCTTGCAGCTTCATGTGAGTGAATGACCCCTGAAACGAATGAGGTCATGCAAGGATGTATTTTAGCAATGGGCAATCCTGATTGCAAAGTTACCTTTATTCACAAATATATATTGGTTATAAGGATGAGATTCTGCTACTATTTTCAATGACTTCCTCTGGTTTGTGTCACACTACCCAATTTTACTACATTATCAATGATTTTATATAGTCAGCACCATGGGTCAACTTTCACTGTTGACTCCCATGCCAGGATAACGTTGAATTCTATCAACAACATGTGAGCCATTGTTTTTATAAGTTCAGAGGAGTAGCACCAACATCTTCCTCTTATCAGAGAAAGATGTTGGTGTTACTCCTCTGAACTTATCTGGACTGATACGAAGGACATTAAATGTTGAGTAATCTTTGTTGATGTATATCTATGTTTAATTATATAGAGCCTATATTCGCTAGAGCATTGTGTTAAGGAGTGAAACAAATGTCAAGAACTTTTCGGCATGTTTACTTATAATGGTTTCACTTTATATACCATGTTTTACCAATACATAAAAAATTTGTAGACTATGTCCATCTGAATGTTTATTAGAGCATCGAGTGAAAAGTTGGAGTAAATCTGTCAAGAATTTTCAATGCTCTTGGTAACAACGTTGTACAGTGTCTTGTCTTTACGTAACAGAATAGATATAGCTTTTAGTGGCGGAGCACCACCCATATATACTAGTTTCTGCCTGCCTGTGTTCCATCCAGAAGAATAATCTACGTATTGTTAGATAAAAATTAAGTAAAAGTAGACTAAATTTATAACAGATAAATCAACAAAATTAATAGACCTGTTGTCACCCACGATAGGGAAGCAAAAGATAAGAACACAAAGTTATATAGTATCCTTCACATTATTCTCTGTGCTCAGAGATCAGCAGTAACGGAAAATAAGTGTTTGCAAAAGGAATTAAATGAGGGAAGAAAGATAAAAGACTTCTACATTTGCCTGTGATACTGTATCATCCAGAGACGATAAAAAATTTCGAAGGCCATTTCAACAGAAAGCTTAGTATCTTGAAAAAGGATTATAAAATGAATGCCAACAAAAGGAAAACACGGGTAATGGGGTGCAACAGAATTTAATCAACTAATCTTAAGGGAACTAGAGAACTGAAAACTACAAGTGTGAGATGAATTTTACTATTTCGGAGGAGTAATAAATACCAATGGTGTAGACAAAGAGAATGTAAATGTCTCATTCAACTAGAAAGTAAAATTATTCTGAAAATATGAAACGTCTTCGTTACAAATTTCCCTGTTAGGAATTCTTATCAGAATGATTTCTTTTGTGGTGTAGCTTTACATCAATGTGAAATATGGAGCTGAAATGAAACTTTTGAAAAGCATATATACATATAAAAGCTGTATTGGAGGTATAAGAGGTCCACGGCAGGACTCGATCAACAGAAGGACTATGTTGATACAGCACACCCTGAAGCTGCTAGGAATTGCTAATATTGAAATAGAGGGAAGGATGAAGAATACAGATCGTAGAGGGAGGCCAAGAATTTATTACATTACCTTGTTCAAAAGGAAGTTGGTTGCCCCAGCTACGTAAAGCAGAGAAAAACTACACAGAAAATGTTAACTTGGAGTGTCGCATAGATACACCCATACAGATCCACAAAGGGAGCAAGACACCGAAAAGCTGTTTTCGTCATGTAAAACTCTATCATTGGCTTACTATGTAAGCGTATGGTACATGGAAATATACTTTACGTCGTCCAGACGTTATAGAAACTACAAAAACTAGTAATTATAACGGAGGCTAGTTTCATTTCCTCTGTCTTTCAGTGTTATATTAGGCACCTTCTTCATGGTGTTGGCAAGTCTTTTCCTTCCTCAGATGTGTGAACGACTCACCCAGTGATTTGTATGGGGTGGGAGATTTACAGCTGAAAATGGAAACCAAACGATAGTGAAACTGCGTTTTTCACACATAAAACTCATTTCTACCAGTAAGTATAAGTGATGGAGAAAACTTGACTGTAGATTTTGATAACAATCGTAATATTCTTAAATCTACGGTTATAGATAACAGCACATTGAAACGCCCTGTAAGAAAATAGGAGGGAAATGTTAGAAATACAATGGTTAAGACCGCCAAGACGATCACGCAATAATCGTATCAGTTATACATTTATAATATTTTAGTACCTAAATGTAACGTAACGTTTCTGTCATTTATTTCTTTTATATACTTTAAGCCAGCTAGAACAACTTCACTGTAAAGATTGGATAGAGAGAGATTTTGACATGGTGTCAAGGTGTCTCCCAAATTCCTTCGGTTGTGTGCAAAAGCTGTGCTGAGACTAAAGGATTTTCACCTAGAAAAAATAGAAGGATGTCATTCGTCTTTCCAGGTTATGTCTTAGCACCATATAATTGTCTCATAAACCAGTACGGAGAATATTACGCAGGATTTACCATACGTCTGATATTCTTAACACCATATGTTTCGTGACTACGTTATCGTATTATCAAGTGCTGGAAGTCTCTATGACACTCGGGACTATCCAAAGTGAAAAGTCAGCAGAAAACATAAGACTCACCTGTCAAAAGTGTCAGTCTGAAACTCTTGTGAGTACACGATGTGCCAACATGAGACGTTTCGATTTTTACTGTTAACGGTGCCTAATGACATAGAAGATTTAAGCACTTGATAATGGAATAAAGTAGACCTGAATCATGTCCCGTCTTTGTATTTCATCTGGGAAATGGTGGGATTTTACAGCTGTTGCAGTAAATATTAGTTGAATTTATATATATACAACCCTGTGCAAAGTCTCCAAGAGTTAGTGAAAATTCTATATGTTACGCTCTATAGAACATTTACATGATATAATACCAGTACCGTCAAACATGGATTGCTAAAGGACAGGAAAGGAAATTTAAATATATTCAGAACCTTGTGACTGCGCACATACCAATAATTTAGATTTCTCTGTTTTGAAAATGAACGTTTGACGTTTATTTACATCCGAAGTTGTGTTACAGAACATCAACGAAAACATTGCTTACAAAGAGGAAAACAATAACGACGCAGTAGAGGTGGCCGAACCGCTTTGTCGCCAGTCGGGTTATTCGAGCAAGCACTTTAAATGCATATTCGTCGACCAGAGTAATTTCTTCGATGATTGAAAACTCCTCAGTCCTACCACCGCTTCAGAAATTGCAAAAGATGCCTCGCGAGGAGGTGAAGGGTTTTACAAGTGATAAAGGCGCTCGCACGGAACGTTTGTTTTCATAAAGCCTCATGAATAGAGAAAGGTATTCGTTTCTTTTCGACGAAAGTTATGAACTGTGTGAAATTGCTTTTTTGTGTTTCTCGGTAAGAGGTATTTCTATTAAGAGATAGTCCTCGTCTGACCTTCTATGAATGGCGTAACTTAGTGATCCATGAGGAATTTCCTTCGCAGTTGGTCTTACTAGGTTTGAACAAACTACACACATGTTCTTTATCCAAGATATATGTTAATTCTGGTGCATTGATAGATTCTTGTTGGGTGTATGACTGCATTACGTTCATTTTCCATAATAGGTGTTCGGGTATGGTTGCATTTCCATCGTTACGTCCGTCGACCCGAAATGAAACCGATATAAAATTGGTTGTTTCCTACTGTAATGGATTTAGCTACTATTCTCCACACCCTAGTTGAAAGGTTTGTTTTCTCTGTGTGAAAGGTTACACTGCATTGCTCTGTCTTGAATATACTTGTGAGACTACTTTCCTATCAACTATAGCTACCAGTAGGATTCTGTAAATCTGTCCTTCCCAACTGTCATAGCTGAAAACAATGGACATCCTACATTAACAGTACCATTAACCGCTGAGACATACTGAATGTCAGTTTATGCGCCATCAGCTGATCAATGGTCTCGAAATTGTAAGTGGATTGCAGCTACTGACTGGCACCCTGTCAAAATAAAACAGAGAGATGATGAAGATTACCAATGTGTAATTATGAAATTTTGAGTAACGCTAAATTTGGAGTCTAAAATGTTAGAAGTTTCTTGATAGGCAAGCGTGTTGTGTAGGAAAATCGAGAATTCAGAGTCACGGCAAACTGAGCTTAGTAGTTCCGCGCTTGCATTGGCACTATGTAAAACATAACTATGCTCTGATTGCAGCACTGAAGTCAGATTTGAACGCTTTCCCCGCGTAGGCAAATAGGTGCTTATGACGGTTTATGTTTTTTGGTAACAGGAAGATAAAGCACAGTAGACTTGAACAACAATGAAACATGACGTTAAGTTTTATAATTTGAAATCAATAGTCACACTTTCTCACTCAATAGATGCTATGACTAGCTGAATGAGCGTTTGTAATGCGAGGCAGCAATTTTGTTGCCTACTTTTCTGACCAACGTGCATAGAACTGTCTATCTGAAATTGTTCGAAGAGACCGTCCTATGATGTTAAACTACAAGAATGAATCGAAATACACTAAAGTTTCAAAATTGTGTATAATTGGTACACAGGAGTGTGAGAGCCACTACCCACCGAGAAATTTTGATACGTAGTATACACTGCAGAGTTTCTTGGTCTAGAAGACAAACCATTATCTCGGCTTAATAGAAAGGAATTTCATGGAGAGATTTTTTGGAGAATGTTACAGAAAATAAAACTATAGTGTCAGACATTTAATTGACGTTAATGTTGTTTAAATATACATAGAAAACTTCTCATTGATGCTATACCTGGCAATGCGATTCGGGGCTCAGAGCTTCTCTAAGGAGTCGTTTGATATGGTTTAGGTGATCTAGAGAGAAAAACATGGTCACATGTATATTTAATCAGGTGTGAAATGAGAGTTTGACTATATCCAACACTAGGTTAACTATTTTGTTAAATATGATTTACACCTACGAGAAAATATAGTGAAGATATCCTCATTTCAGCATTAGTTGATAACAAAAAATTTTTCTAATTGCAGGATGACCATTTAAAAGCGAGAGCGATTCGAGAACCGTTGCATGTTGGACAGTGTCCACATGATAGAGCATGAACGCTGCCGGTCATTACTGATAAATTACAGATTCAATTTTTCCAGCAGTATGTGCTTTACGGACTACGTTCAGAATCAATAGTGAACGTGTAGTCGTACTGAACGAGTGGAGCAAAACAAAACATGGGTTTCCTGTGGATGCTGTACCACTTGATTAAGGACAAAGAGTTTATTTCGGTGACACCGAAAAAACGATGCTACAATGACGTAGATAGGAGGAAGATGTTTCTTTATTTATGGTATTACACACCACAAAGAATCGATGCTGTTGGCGGTTGCCTCGTCATTAATTTACGCCGATGCCTGACAACGTCGATAAGGATGTAGCATCACGTGCTTAACTCCTCAACGCGGGCCAAATGTTTTATTTCAAATACGAAATTTTTCTTTCCTTTCATCTGAATGGATTGACATTGGTGACTCTTGCCTGCCTGAAGAGACTTATCTTCGAAGATGCCATAATAAATGAACAGGTATTCGGCTTTTCTCTTTGATAGGAATTTGTACAATGAATGTAATTAAGTTGGCGTATTCTGTACATCTATCATTTGTGTACACATAAATAGCTCATGGAAATTCGATTTCAAATGGAGACGTAGAGACAAACTTATTGAAACACGAAATATCTCGTGTTACAGTATACATAATACACTCCTGGAAATGGAAAAAAGAACACATTGACACCGGTGTGTCAGACCCACCATACTTGCTCCGGACACTGCGAGAGGGCTGTACAAGCAATGATCACACGCACGGCACAGCGGACACACCAGGAACCGCGGTGTTGGCCATCGAATGGCGCTAGCTGCACAGCATTTGTGCACCGCCGCCGTCAGTGTCAGCCAGTTTGCCGTGGCATACGGAGCTCCATCGCAGTCTTTAACACTGGTAGCATGCCGCGACAGCGTGGACGTGAACCGTATGTGCAGTTGACGGACTTTGAGCGAGGGCGTATAGTGGGCATGCGGGAGGCCGGGTGGACGTACCGCCGAATTGCTCAACACGTGGGACGTGGGGTCTCCACAGTACATCGATGTTGTCGCCAGTGGTCGGCGGAAGGTGCACGTGCCCGTCGACCTGGGACCGGACCGCAGCGACGCACGGATGCACGCCAAGACCGTAGGATCCTACGCAGTGCCGTAGGGGACCGCACCGCCACTTCCCAGCAAATTAGGGACACTGTTGCTCCTGGGGTATCGGCGAGGACCATTCGCAACCGTCTCCATGAAGCTGGGCTACGGTCCCGCACACCGTTAGGCCGTCTTCCGCTCACGCCCCAACATCGTGCAGCCCGCCTCCAGTGGTGTCGCGACAGGCGTGAATGGAGGGACGAATGGAGACGTGTCGTCTTCAGCGATGAGAGTCGCTCCTGCCTTGGTGCCAATGATGGTCGTATGCGTGTTTGGCGCCGTGCAGGTGAGCGCCACAATCAGGACTGCATACGACCGAGGCACACAGGGCCAACACCCGGCATCATGGTGTGGGGAGCGATCTCCTACACTGGCCGTACACCACTGGTGATCGTCGAGGGGACACTGAATAGTGCACGGTACATCCAAACCGTCATCGAACCCATCGTTCTACCATTCCTAGACCGGCAAGGGAACTTGCTGTTCCAACAGGACAATGCACGTCCGCATGTATCCCGTGCCACCCAACGTGCTCTAGAAGGTGTAAGTCAACTACCCTGGCCAGCAAGATCTCCGGATCTGTCCCCCATTGAGCATGTTTGGGACTGGATGAAGCGTCGTTTCACGCGGTCTGCACGTCCAGCACGATCGCTGGTCCAACTGAGGCGCCAGGTGGAAATGGCATGGCAAGCCGTTCCACAGGACTACATCCAGCATCTCTACGATCGTCTCCATGGGAGAATAGCAGCCTGCATTGCTGCGAAAGGTGGATATACACTGTACTAGTGCCGACATTGTGCATGCTCTGTTGCCTGTGTCTATGTGCCTGTGGTTCTGTCAGTGTGATCATGTGATGTATCTGACCCCAGGAATGTGTCAATAAAGTTTCCCCTTCCTGGGACAATGAATTCACGGTGTTCTTATTTCAATTTCCAGGAGTGTATATATATACCTATTATAAATAAATCGATAACCACCAACGAATCTGTAGACGTAATTAATACTGTCTCATATCTTTTCTGGAAAGGGAAAGAAGGTTCAAATGTTTCAAATGGCTCTGAGCACTACGGGACTTAACTTCTGAGGTCATCAGTCCCCTAGAACTTAGAACTACTTAAACCTATCTAACCTAAGGACATCACACACATCCATGCCCGAGGCAGGATTCGAACCTGCGACCGTAGCAGTCGCGCGGTTCCAGACTGTAGCGCCTAGAACCGCTCGGCCACTTCGGCCGGCGGGAAAGAAGGAAGGTTAGCACTAACGTGTCATCGTCGACGAGGTCTTCAGAAAATTAGATTAAGTTCTGATTTGGTAAGGATGTTAAAGGGAGAACAAGAAAAACATAAATCTGAATGAGTGGAAGGAACTTTGATAACACTACTCCCGAACGCGACAGAATATTCGTCAACTATTTCCTTGCTACGGCCTGGTCTTGTAGGTTTGCCCTTAGACCAACTATATATGTGACGTTAAAAATCTTAGGTATATTAAGTGGATCGCTGAGAACGTGCGGATACAGAGAATATAATTACATCAAAGTTATATTACAAGAAAAACACTTTCAGCGTTTTACACAACTACTGCTGTAGCCATCTCAGAAACGAGTTCTTCGCTGTGATGCAACTTATTTCAGTGACGATACGAAGCATCCAAATCCATGCATTGTAGACTCATTATTGAGTGATATTCAGTGCCATTATTAACAAGATGAAACGACTGGAAAGTAAATGTTATCTTGCAATCTTTTCCTACCGTATTTAAGATTTAATAACGTAGGAGATATTTGGCAACTTGGGTAAGCTAATAAGTAGATTCTTCATTCGTCTGCGAGAGTGGCAGCTGTAAATGGTGATATATCTGCTCCCACGTTTCATGTCACTAATGTCTTTGGGAACATGTTAGTACTGAAATATAAAGACATTGAATGAATAAAATGGTTCATAGGGAAATAACTTGGATGTAGTGTTACTAGAATACGATATTATTAGCTTAAATCTATGAAAGAAACATCGAATCAAAGAAAAGGGAAAATCAATAGCGAGATCGCATTAAAAATACTTTGACACGAGCATATTTTAGGAAAGTAATGTACTGCCGGCAATAAAATTCGGTTAAATCTTGTTGAAACAGTATACTTCTGAATTTTGGCGGTTTAGTTGGCATTGTTAGTTCACTTTTACTTCATCCTTAATCAAAGACATATGGGAAATATTATCGTGGAAACGAGGCAGCCAAAATGTATTACTTGTAGTTGGAGCTTGTAACAACAACAACGTTGTCCTATTGTACATATAATAATTTTTTTATTCAGATTTTTGATAAGTTAGTGTAATCGATGTTCTGATTTCATTTATTTATTTATTTTTGTTTCATGCCATTATGTTAAGGAAACTTTAAACAACTTTCAATGTAAATATTAATATTTATGTCAAATTTCAAGCAATTTTATAACAGAATTGAAATGTAAGAAACGTTGAAACTATTGTAAGATGTCGAATTTGTAATTGTGCGTCTGGTCCATACGTAGGCAATGTATTAGGATATGTAGAATGCAAAACCTCTGGTGAATACCCTGTCTGTAGGGGAGCGATAAAAGGTGGATGGCAGGCGAGCGCGGGAAAATGCACACGGGCACTGCACGGCACAACGGGCTCAGCGGTAGTAGTCGGAGTTGGCCGTCGGTCTGAGTAACACGTTCTGGACCGAGGAGGCTCTCCTGGAAAACGTAGTTTCATTGAGCCTCGGATGTGCCGTTTCCGACGACTAGACAGCATGGCAAAATTCCATAGGCACTAAATGGAAAAATATTGCGACGCTATGAAGAAGTAAAGTGCCGATACATCAAGAGCCATAGCTGTGCTTGTATGTGTGCTCTGCGCCTCGCCATCTCGCCGCCCGCCAACCGCCGCATCGATACGAACAGGTTGAAACTTTTAGTACTGTATTCGTGTGGACCAGTGTTACGTTTGTGCCTTACTGTTCAATAGCAACTTAACTTTTATCAGAACAGTCCTATCATTTAATTATCCTAATCACTAACCTAGACAGGGTCCTTTCCACATGTTGAGCAATCCGAGTGTCCCGAGATGAAGATTTAATGTTTATGTTAATAATAATTACCTGCAGACCTAGATATGTTAGAAAATTGTTTAAAGAACTTTATTGTTAATGAATCAATAAGTAAAGAACAAAGGTCTGACAAAGTTGGAAGATAATGTTGAAATTGGTTTAGTAATGAAGTTTAGTTAATTTGAGACAAAAATAATGGTAGTTAAATGAGGAGGAAATAAGACAAAAAGAGTAGTAACTCATATATTGGAAATCTTGAGTGCTTAATGATGTCAATAATCAAAAATTCAGTACTGTGATCATAACAGTTTTAGGGTCCCCCCCCCCTTTTTCTTTTCTATTCGTTTAAATTCTGAAGTGTACTGAATTGATTTGACCAGCAAAGTTAAAGTCAATATAAAACCAAAATTTATTATTGTTTTACCTTTTTCAAAATTTACATTGTATGTGTGTTTCGAAAGTGCTATTTCTAGGGTAACCTATGCCCGATTTTAATCAGATCAATAGACAGTACGAAGTTTGTAGTAAATATTATAGTGTATTGTTGTGTATTTATGGCTTGTTCATATTAGTACAGAAAGTGAAACTATTAGTTCAATAGATTTTTCTGGTTCCAAAATTTACCATATTATGCAGTGTTATTACGTGAGGTTTTGTATGAACGTACTTCCACTTGTACTGGGAAGAAACTCAGTTAATGCCTAATTAGGCTGGCGACCGTATTATTAACAATTTGGTAGCATCTGCTGTGTTGCTTCTTGTCCATCTTAACGTGTAGTTGCACTTCAGACTTGCTTGACGTATCATTGTTGTTACTGTGTGGGTGAAAGTCTGATTTTGCCTCCATTCAGGTACACGCGGTCAACATATATACCAAAATCCTTTCTTATAAGGTGAAGCCCGTCAACTTACCATAGTACAGGCTTTAATAAGTATTGTGCGCAGTAGCGTAGTGTTACAAACTCCACAAGTCATAAATATGTAAAGACATTCATATTTATCTAGCAACAAAAGCTGCTGATAACTGCTGATAAAATAGACTTTTGCTCGCTACTAGGTTAGATCGAAACGATCATACACTGTCCTGTCACATTAATAAGACCACTTATTAAAAGCTTCACTAACCATCCTTCGCAGAGCGGACGAACAGGAAGATAGGAAATGACGTACCGGTATGTACCGACAGAGGTTTGAAGCCATGCCAACCCCAGTGCTTTGGCCAGCTGCCCTAGGTTTCTCGGTTGAAGATCCATGCCGCCATCAGCCCGATCGAGGTGGTCCCGCAGATTCTCTCTTGGGTTTAAAACTTTTAAATTTGACGGGCTGGGAAGTACGGTAAACTCATTCCGGTGCTCTTCGAATCACGCACGTACATTGCTGGTAGTGTGACATATTGCAGATGGCATCGTGCCGAGGGAAAAACAATCTGCGTGTAGGGGTGGAGGTGCTTCCCAAGAACAGACGCATACTTGTGCCTTCAAGAATAACGAGATCACTCAGGGAATGCCTCGATAACGTTCCCCTGATCATAATACTTCCTCGCCGGCCGCGGTGGTCTCGCGTTTCTAGGCGCGCAGTCCGGAACCGTGCGACTGCTACGGTCGCAGGTTCGAATCCTGCCTCAGGCATGGCTGTGTGTGATGTCCTTAGGTTAGTTAGGTTTAAGTAGTTCTAAGTTCTAGGGGACTGATAACCACAGCAGTTGAGTCCCATAGTGCTCACAGCCATTTGAACCATTTGAACCATAATACTTCCTCCTCCGGTCTGGACCCATCCAACAACTGTTGTAGAGCGTTTGTTTTCAGACGTTTCATGCCCTACACGACTACGGCCACCGTTCCGATGGAGCATAAAATGCGACTCAACTGAAAAAGTCACTTTTCGCCTGGATCAGTAGGCGTCCAGTTGCGATGTTGATGTGCAAATTCCTGCAGTCAGCATGGGTGCGTGAACCAGAAACCCGCTGTTGACGCTCATATGTAGCAACGAACGCTGAGCCGTCGCTGATGAGATGCTCTTGGTTCATCTGGGCAGTCATCCACTCAACAGGTTCACGATTATTCGCCCGTGCAAATGTCCACAGCCGTTGTTTACCCCGGTCATCTGCGACCCGTTATGCTGGTGTGGCGGTTTCGGATAGCGCCATTTTGCCAAGCCCGGTATACTTTTAGCACGGTGTCAGGTTAAGAGTTTACAAACTTTTTCGTTTGGGAAATAGTTCCACCCTTGACGCGAAAGCCAATAACTATTCCTTTTTAGGGGCCAAATAAATCGCTTCGTTTTCTTTATGACAACGACTGAACTGTTGTCCACCCCGCCCCTCTCCTCCACGCGACTCGCCTTATGTACCCCCCACAGCGAGTGATGTTGGACTGGCTGTTGTATTTTGATGTCGACCATAGACAGTGCTCACATTAATGTGACTGGAACGTTCAACTGGGAAACAGAAGCAGTACAGCAACCTAATTTGTAAGTAGTATTATTCTTTCTGTGGCCTAATAAAAGTAAAAGGAAAAATATCCTGAAATATTCTGCGTCACAGCGGCCAAAGGTAAAATGTCTTTGTATAGCTAAATAATCCTATTACACGATCCGTAATCATGTACCCTGCTGCAGAGTAAACAGAAATCATCTCGCTAACTCTTCAGTATGTAGAGTGCACTCACCTTCGCAGCAAGCAATATGAGTAGGGTGTACTAAGAATTTTTGATTCTATTAATGGGTTTTACTTTTTATTGTGACTGAGATTTGACTGAACGTCGGGATAAACTCGATAGAAACCTGATGAGGTTTCATCAGCAAGTCAGGAACGCCGAGTGAGAGGAGACAATACAAAAAACTGGGAAACGGGTAACAGGAGATGAAACCGGAGATAAACAAAGCCCAACGAGTATTCCGGGGAGAGGCAGCCTGAGACATAGCGAAAATTGAGACCAAGAACCAACGGTGTGTAACTACATGGCGACGATGGTGAAGCGAATACACTATTGACTCCCGTGTCACTGCAGGGCGAAACTTACAGGGCGGCTGGAACTGCGATTGACAGACAGAATCGTTGCTAGCGCTCGTAGATATAACAGCCCCACCTGATTCCCGACGACCTGTCACATGCTCTCCACTGGGCTTTAAAGGTCTCCGCAGTGGGCTACGACTCTTTCAACGTCGATGCAAGGCATTTTTATGTATTTTACTTGGTACTGACGCTGCTATGAATGTGACTCTACAGGTTGCTTTAATAACTCGTCAGGTAAAATATTATTCTCACCCATGAAAGGGCACACCAGTTGCTTAGGATGGCTGCAATTAGTGTAGAACTGATAGCTTTTGGTTGTTTGCCCCTATAAGTGAATTCCAGAAATGATATTTCGTGTTTTGGTGTCACCATGGCCAATTTTTTAGGGAAACAGTGCGGACTCTCTTATGTCCGAATAACTAATGGTGTAGTCCTCGGTGTCATCTACATCCTTATCTAAGTCTAAATAATTACTCTGCGAGTCACAATTAAGTACCTGACAGAGGGTTCATCAAACCATGTTCAAGGTATTTCTCTTCATGTCCACTCTAGAACGGTGCGTGGGACAAACGTGCACGTAAATCTTTCTGTGCGAGCTCTAATTTCTCTTGTTTTATCATGACGATTACCTCTCCTTACGTAAGTGGGCGCCAACACAACATTTTCGCAAACGTGATTTTGCCATAACGGAAAACGCCTTTTCTTTATAATGCCCCTCCAATTCACGTATCATTCCTGTAGCAATCCCTCCCCTATTTTGCGATACTATAAAACGAGCTACCGTTTCTTGAACTTTTTCGATTTCCTCCGTCCGTCTTTTCTGATGCGGATCCCACACTGCACAGCAATACTCCAGAAGAGGTCGAACAGGTACAGGCAGTCTCTCCAGTAGACCTTTTGGAATTTATAAGTGATCTGCCAATAAACTGCATTTAGTTGAGTTTACAGCCCTTAGATTTTTGTAATTTATCCTGTAACAAAAATTTAAAGCATTGCCTCTGGTACTCATGTGGATGACCTCACACTTCACATTATTTAGAGTCAACTGCCACTTTTACCGCCATACAGATATCTAGTTAAATCATTTTGCACTTGTTTTTAATTACCTGATGACTTACAAGATGGAATGGCAGCGTCATCCATAAACAATCTACGAAGGCTGTTCAGATTTTCTCTTCCGTCATTTACGATGATCAGGAGCTGCAGAGGGCCTGTAGCACATCCTGGACGAGTGCCGGATGTTATTACTGTTTCACTCGATGGGTTTCCTTCAGCTACTACGAACTGTGTTCTTTCTGACAGGAACTCACGAATCCAGTCGCACAATTGAGGCGCTACTCCATAGGCAAGTAATATGATTAGAAGTCGCTTGAGAGGAACGCTGTCCAAAGCCTTCTAAAATCTAAAAATATTGAATTCATTTGACATCCCCTATCGCTTACTAGCTCGTGAGGACAAAGAAGTAAGTGTTTCACAAGAACGATAGTTTCTGAACCCATGCAGACTATTTGTCAATAAATCGTTTTCTTCGACGTAATTCATAATGTTCGAACACAGAATATGTTACGAAATCTTACTGCAAATCGACGATAGCGACATGGGTCTGTAATTCAGTGGATTACTCATATTTCCTTTCTTGAGTGTTGGTGTAAGAAGTGCAACTTTCCCGTCTTCAGGTTCGGTTCTTTGGACGAGCGAACGTTTGTACATGGTAGCTATATATGGAGATCTTGTATTACCATTTACTACGCCATAAGATCAGTGCGTCCGAAAAGATACTAACCAACAGGCGCCAGAAGGGACTATCATTTTTATCAGTGACAATCGATTTCCAACCCGTCAGGAGTTTCAGCTGTCAGTAATGGTGATCCATATCAGACAGTTTGCAAAGGAACACTGCGAAGGAAACGACAGGTTGTGGACATTCGTAGCCTGTTATCTCGCAGAAGTCATTTTCTCAAAGTTGCACTTATAGCTGCATGTCTATATTGGACAGAAACAAAAACTGTACAGTAGCTTAATGAACGTGTATAGAGTGGTCCGACGAACTGAGGTTGCGGTGGTCGACCACGAAAATAATTCAAACCCGAGTGCCAGCCCTGGTGACAAGGCGGAGCAGCAGGTAAGTGTTGTTCCGTATGGGTGCGCTGCTTACGACCGCCACAGCGACACAGCCCGCTTCAGGGGGTGTGATTTGCCTATTATTAGGATGCCTACAAGACCTTCGGCCATATAAATATTTCACCCACCCCATTCAAACTAATGCCAACATAGCCTGTTTCTCCGATTCTCCTACGTTCAACAAATCCCTTTAACTCCTCGAAAGACGTGCATTCCACTTGCATATCGATGTTTGAGACTGGAGAAAGTCCCTGGAACCGTATAGTTTCATTTTATGAAAGCTCCTATGCCTCTGTTCAGGCACGATCCCCCGTGTCGTTCTATGCTGTGGTGCTATTCAAATACAGTAGGAGAGCTTCTGCAACGCTGTTGCAGTTTGGGGCAAATATTTAACTGGGTTGAGGCGTGAATGGTTATTTGGACTGAGAAGGGAGGCGTGGTAAGGTAGTCCATGCAGTTATGCAAAGCCAGTGTGTCAGGGTAGGATAATGATTAGCGCATCTGTCTAGTGAGCAGGAGACACGGGTTCGTATCCTGACCTTGATATAAATTTTCATTCGTCGCTTCGGTCTGCATGTAAGAATCGTACTTTAATGAGTGGTGTACTGTTGTACGGTGATAACAGCCGCAAATGCATGTGCAGTTTTCATTCTATACAAATAGAAATTCATCTCTGTGATACTTGTGACCGTACCTTAAATTGACTATTCGCGATACAGTGTTTATTTCAATGGATCTACAGCTACATGCAGAAATAATACTCTTTTTTTAATTTGTTATAAATTCCTGTGGAACCAAACTGCTGAGGTTTACACATTACTTAATCTAATTCAAACTAACTTATGCTAAGGAGAACACACACACCCATGCCCGAGGGAGGACTCGACTTCAGACTGGGAGAGCCATGCGAACCGTGGCAAGGCGCCCTCAGACCGCGCGGATACCCCGCGCGGGGAATACGACTTCATTTAAGATATTCTCCACCCCTACAGAGTTCGCGCCATTAGAAACAAATCTGGACATGAATGACTATATACAGAAGTGGACAGATATATGGAAACAACAAAAGGGAAACGAAGTGTCATACGGTGTAGGAAACACGCTGGCATTCGATACAGCTTTCAGTCACCTCGGAATGCATAAATATAAGTACTGTATGGTTTTCATGGGAATCTTACGCAATTATTTCTCCAAAGTAGTGTCAAGTTCGGATAAAGATTGTGGAGGTGGTTAGTGATCATGCACATTTCTCTCCAAAGAAGAATCACATAGGCTCAATGATATTGACGTTTGGTGACTGCAGTGGTTTGTGAAGATCCAACTATATGTCTTCTCGTTTACTTAACCAGTCTGGGATCAAGCGAGCTAAATGAATAGGCACCATATCTTCTTGGAACGCAGCAACGCCCCTGGGGAACAAACACTGTACCATCGGATCGACCTGATCAGCCAAAGTGGTCACATAACCCTTGACAGCATGGGGATTTTGCAGAGTAACGATGGGGTCCATGGAATGCCACGATTTGCCTGCGTACTTCATCACCGAAACTCCGCGATTTTTCAGTCTTGGGACGTAAGCTAGGCCGGAAGTTGAAACATTGTACAACAAAACTCATCTTAGCACATGACTTTTTTTCTTTGTTCGATATTCGAGATTTCATGGCGTTGGCACCACTTTTTCCTGTTACAGCAATTACGTAATTGATGAGTGGTCTTCCAATTCCACCTCGCCCTGCAGTTCCTCGCTTATGGAGCTCCCTTCGTGTTGTTTTGGCGCTGATAGGGTTCGCAAATGTGACATTGAGTTCTCGAGGGATTTTTGCACCTGTCGTCCCCTTATTTTTCATCACATTCCTGTTCAATGAGCGTCTAGCACGATCACTCAGCACATACCGTCATCCACGTAGTGACTTAGTAGATGATGTTTTTCCGCTTTCGCTGTAAGCGATATAAGTCTTCAGTATGGTGTCTGGGTAAACACCAAAATTTTCGGCTATCTCCCTTACAAAAGCAGTCACCAAACGTGCACCAATAATTTGCTCAGGTTTGAATTCACTTAGCTCGGACACAATTCACTCATAACACCAAAAAACACTGTTCTGCTGCTACTGACATTTACAACGTACTGAGGACACTGCGCTGGTGCCGTTCATGGTCATGTACAACAAAGCAAATCGCACGCTGGCTAGAATCTATATTTATGTTCAAGCACGCATTTCTCGCAGTTATGGCATATTTCTGTCAAACCCCTGTACAAACAGTACTGAAGTCCTTAAGAATCCCATTTGATTTTCTATTAATCTTCGCCATTCGTTTTATTTTATATAAATGTTTCGAATACCATGGCATTAGACTAAAAATAATTTTGTTCATATTGTGTCCAGCGGCGGAGTCTGAGAATTTATTAATCTACTTACTTCATTTTTCAAAACAAAAACAAAAAAGTGGTTGAAATGGCTCTGAGCACTATAGGACTTAACTTATGAGGTCATCAGTGCCCTAGACCTTAGAACTACTTAAACCTAACTAACCTAAGGACATCACACACTTCCATACCCGACGCAGGATTCGAACCTGCGACCATAGCGGTCGTACGGTTCCAGACTGTAGCACCTAGAACCGCTCGGCCACTCTGGCCGGCTTCATTTTAGAGTCAATTTTACTGCCTATCATACTGAAACGTAGTCCGAGACATCAACCTCTTACACTGTACAGTGTTTTAATAGACTGCCTCAGTAAGTGTTTTAATAGACTGCCTCAGTAAAAACTCTTCTGTCAGGGGCACTTTCTGTAGTTCAAAAGATACAAATATTCTGAGGTAGTCGCTAGTTTGAACCTCTGTGCAGCTACGTGGAATTTAATTTAATGATTTGGGACAAAAGGAATACAAAGGAAATGTGATAGGAAAGAGACAAATGGTTCAAATGGCTCTGAGCACTATGCGACTTAACTTCTGAGGTCATCAGTCGCCTAGAACTTAGAACTAATTAAATCTAACTAACCTAAGGACATCACACACATCCATGCCCGAGGCAGGATTCGAACCTGCGACCGCGTAGCGGTCACGCGGTTCCAGACTCAAGCGCCTAGAACCGCACGGGCACAACGGCCGGCGGAAAGAGACAGGAAGGATATAATTACATCCTGCCGGAGTTCTTTGTGCGGCTGCACGTCATTATTTCCTTGCAGTCTCTTTCGTCTAGAAACAGGTCTATTGGGAGTTTGTTATTTGCGTTACTGGAATTTTTACTTACTTTGAATGTCTGAGACGCTAAGCGAAATTTTTGAATAGCTTATTATTTGCACGCAGTATTGGGTGAGAGTAGCTGTGTCACTGGAAGATGTGCCTGTTTTGCCATCACTGCTTGGCAGCGAGGAGCGAAAGAGTTCAATTGTTAGAGCAATAGTGGCAATGTAGGGGTAAAGTTAAGTGAACCTGTTTTTAAATAAAATGATTTGTGTCTGAATATTGCGAAACAGAGAAGAAAGAATCGATTAATGTTTTAAAATGAAATGACATGTAATGATTTAGAAAAGCATATGAAGTTGAAAGAAGGTAATATTTTTTATATGCTTGTATTTCAGTCGCGCGTGGCTTGGAACCAATTTTGACTGAGACATCCATATTACGGAGATTTAGATTTTTCATTAAGGAATGAGTAAATTTGACTGTATTGTTTTGTACATGTTTATTGATTATTCGTCTAACATTTGTGAGAGTAGGAGTTTGGTATCAATGACTGATTGCTCGAACGAATTGAGAACTACATAGATAGGAGGAAAATTACAATTATTAGGCAGATCTTTAACGCACAGGGAAACTTCGTATAATTCAAGAGATTAACAATAAAGTTACGGATTTAATAAATTTGCAAATTTTTAGAAAGATTATAAAACAGAGCCAAATTCATTTTGTATTCTCGCAGGCAAATGTATTTGTTTTCTCTCGGAGATGAACAAAGTCATCCAAAGCTAATCAACAGCAAAGTGAAAACCAGCCAACGAAGCAAGTATGAGTTCAAAATCAAACATTCATTTCCATTCCCTTCGCGCCAAAATATTCATGTATATGCCTCAGCTGCTGCAACACACATACTCCTCGTACCTGTAGTGCGTGGGCCGGCCGCGGTGGCCGAGCGGTTTTAGGGGCTTCAGTCCGGAACCGCGAGACTGCTACTGTCGCAGGTTCGAATCCTGCCTCGGGCATGGGTGTGTGTGATGTCCTTAGGTTAGCTAGGTTTAAGTAGTTCTAAGTTCTAAGGGACTGAGACCTCCCATAGTACTCAGAGCCATTTGAACCATTTTCTAGTGCGTGAAATTTGAAACAAACACCAACTCTTTGGACACTTGCAAGGAATAAACAGCACGAGCTGCCGGGCACAGTCGCCAGGTCGCACCTGTTCGGAGCTCCGCAGCCTTGAGCGTGTAGGCGTCCAGCGCGACGGACATGGAGCGGCCGCGGCTGTTGAAGGCGGTGACGGTGAGGCGCAGCGCCTGGCCGGCCCGCAGGCCCGCCACGCCGAAGGATGGCCAGCGGGAGGTCACGTTGGACAGCAGCCGGCCGGTGGACACCTCCTCCACCAGCAGCTCGAACCGCTGCGGCCGGCCGCCGTCGAAGCCCTCCAGGCACTCCAGCTGCAGCGACGTCGACGTCTGGTTCACCAGCGTGCAGTTGCTCGCTGGGTCCGGCTTACCTGTCACAAGTGACGCAGCATTAGATGCGGAATAACACAGCACCACTCCATTACCGCAATCACAGCGATGTCAGACTTAGGTTGTCGATGTGATTGTTCCTTTTTACTTGCTTATAGCTCTCTGGCTCAATGCACCTACCACTGTGATTCTCAGAAACAAAGCGATTTGTTAACTGGACTTATTCGGAGGAAGAAGGGAGTATACTGACGGTGATTTCAATTTGACAACAAGTCCATTGCACTGACTTGCAAACAGTCACTGCAACTGATTCATGTACACTGACCACTCATTAGTTAATGTGCTACAGAATTATACAGGAATGCATGTTTCCTAAAAGAAGCTAGAAACTGAAAGACATCAACTAGTTGCCATCTAACAATTAAAATCAAACCCGAGGAAAAGTAGTTATTCTTTCTTTAATTTGTAAGAACAACTAAGAAAATACTGTATATGTGGTGTGTGTGTCCAAGACAGAGAGAGAGTTTACAGCATATGATACATTATCTGATTTGTCGTACGATAAACGAAAAAAACGCACTATAAAACAACAAAAATAAGGAACACACATTTACAGCAATATATCACTTATGAAGGAACGAAAATAAGTACCAACGAAACTCCAAAATATAGCTCCGACAACGATTACTTTACATACATAATCCTCAATATTCATTTGATTTCCATTACTATAAAAAAAATTATTTCCTAATATCTCTTAAATAAGCTGTCAAAAGTATATTTCAAATGGCAACTAAAAAGTACTAAATCTATTTTCCCGTAAAGGAAATTTCTCATAGTCACAGGTTTTCAGGCACTCAATTGTTGCTTTTGACGACTGCTTGGAATGTGGCAACGCATGAGAGGATAAAACAGAAAGAATGCATAATGTATTGTACGATGTGAGGTGTTGATAGTAACGTTCCTTAAAATGTTGACGACAATATTCTAACACCACGAACATGTCTAGAATTTGTTTTTACATTCAACATATGACTGAGTAACAGAGTATTTTAAATAAACGATACTATAACGTAGACAAGCAGGCCAATTTGAACAGCATGTAGTCTCATACGAAACGATTAAACATGAGAAGAATATAGAAATGGGGTTCGCAGAAGCTGCATGAAACACAAAGATCTTTCTGAATACATATTGCTGCTTAACGAAAGAGGGTACTTCGACACCAGTGGTGGTTATATATTTTGATGGAGATTATCTAGAGCAGGAGACGTTAAATGAAAAAGTCCTTGCCCTTGAAGAATCTGTTAACAAAATGTGCATGGGCATCACAAGAGGTAATATCAGAAACCAAGGCCCTCTCTTTGTTGTTCCTTTCTAGTGGAGTAAGAGCGAATATACCAAGAAATCTGCATTAAGCACTCGGCTGCAAAGAGCACGTGAGTGCAGATTTTTTAAAATAAAGTAATTAATTAATAAAAAGACATATGAGGGTCTGTTGTTTCTAGGGATCAAAATGAAATCTTATTTAAAACATAATGTATTTTATACGGATACTTTCATGTATATAATATATTTAAAACTTCATGATGTGAAATATGACATTTGTCGTCAAGTTGTAGTATGTACTCTGTTTCCTCTACGAAAATCTGATACCTTCCAGTCGAACTATGCAGTTTCTCAATTAAGGAAGCTGGAAAAGCGTAGTGCCACTAAGAACGTAATTCAACAGACTGCACATCGAGACACATTGTGGGGACTATGAATACAGATTTCCAACAAAGGAATACGCACTTTACACAGCATTATTCGTCTACGTCACCGTCTACGTCGATGTCTACGTGACTACTGTGCTATCCAAAATAAAGTGCCTGGCAGAGGGTTCAATGTACCACCTTCAAGTTGTCTCTCTACCGTTCCACTATCGACCGGCACGCGGGAAAAACGAGAACTTCAATTTTTCTGTACGAGCCCTGATTTCTCACATTTTATCGTTATGATCATTTCTCCCTATTTAGGTGGGTGCCAACAGATTGTTTTCACAATCGGAGGAGTAAACTGGTGATTGAAATTTCATGAGAAGATCCCGTCGGAACGAGAAACGCCTTTGTTTTAATGACTGCCACTCCAATTCACGTATCATGTCTGTGGCACTATCTACCCTACTTCGCGATAATACAAAACGGGTTGCCCTTCTCTACACTTTTTCGATGTCATCCGTCAGTCCCGTCTGATGCAGATCCCACACCACACAGCAATACTCCAGAATAGGTCGGACAAGCGTGGTGTAAGCAGTCTCTTTAATAGACCTGTTGCACCTTCTAAGTGTTCTGCCAATGAATCGCAGTCTTTGGTTTGCTTTCCCCGCAACATTATCTATGTGATCCTTGCAATTTAGGTTATTTCTAATTGTAATTCCTTAGCATTTAGTTTAATTTACAGTCTTTAAATTTGAGTGACTTATCGCGTAATCGAAATTTAGCGGATTTCTTTTAGTACTCATGTGAATAATTTCACAGTTTTCTTTATTCAGGGTCAATTACCACTTTTCGTACCATACAGATATCATATCTAAATCATTTTGCATTTCGTTTGGGTCATCTGTTGACTTTAAAAGACGGTAAATGGCAGCATCATCGTCAAACAATCTAAGACGGCTACTGAAATTGTCTCCTATGTCGTTAATATAGATAAGGAACAATATAGGGCTTGTAACACTGCCTTTGGGAACGCCGGATATTATTTCTGTTTTACTCGATGACTTTCCGTCTGTTACTACGAACTGTGACTATGGGACAGGAAATCACGAATCGAGTCGCACAACTGAGGCCATATTCCATAGGCACGCAGTTTGGCTGGAAGACGCTTGTGAGGAACAGTGACGAAAGCCTGTTGAAAGTTCGTGAAAAGTTTCGAGAAACAGATATCGGTAAATAGCCAAGAACAACGTAACGAATAATGCAGTCTGTTACAGACAAACTCTGAAAGCATTCTGACTATTTTTGTATAAATGATCTACGTGGCCGTTGTTCGTCACATATCACACATCTAATCGAAGTTCCGTTCTGATCATATCCGTCCCAGTACATCAGGAGTGACGGTCAGCAACAGCTGCTGCGATGCGGTGTCGCAGGTCTTCGAGGGTCTGTGGCAAAGGAGTAAAATAAACGCTATCCTTGATGTAACTCACAAAAAAAGAGGACGATAACTTAACGTTACTGACATGGTCCAGTGGCTGCCTGTTGTGACACGCCCGGTCGGTGTGAACTTTCTGTATATCGCAAGTAATCAACCTTGTGGAACCTTTCTTTCCCCACAGAAAATAACCCGTGGACGTCAGATCCTGTGAGCGTGCTTCGACGATCTATCCATCTGTCATGAAATATGCTATTCAATACCGCTTCGCAGCGCGGGATTAGCCGTGCGGTCTGAGGCGCTGTAGTCATGGACTTTGTGGCTGCTCCCGGCGGAGGTTCGAGTCCTCCCTCGGGCATGGGTGTGTGTGTTTGTCCTTAGGATAATTTAGGTTAAGTAGTGTGTAAGCTTAGGGACTGATGACCTTAGCAGTTAAGTCCCATAAGACATCCATCATGTTGGAAGTACATCGCCATTCTGTAATGCAGTGAAACATCTTGTAGTAACATTGATAGAACATTAGGTAGGGTATCAGCATCATTGCAGCATTTAGATTACCATCGAAAAAAAGGGGGGAAGTTGAAGGATATTTGCTATTGTGATCCACCGACAACACCTGACAACATGCTTCAGCGAATTGTCAATGCATGTGCGAACATTACAAAGGCGAACTACTCGCTGTTGAGAGGAATGTCTTTACACGTATTGCCAAATGCATTTATTGCATTTATAGCATTAATGTGGTATTTACAGGAAATCATGTTGTAACAGCATGTGTTCTCAGAAATGATAAGTTCACAAAGGTACATGTATCACATTGGAACAAGCGAAATAAAATGTTCAAACGTACCTACGTTCTGTATTTTAATTTAAAAAACCTACCTGTTACCAACTGTTCGTCTCTAATTGTGAGCCATATGTTTGTGACTATTACAGCGCCATCTATCACAAAGTAAAAAAAGTGGTCCAATTAAAACATTCATATTTCTTTACATACTACACGAATATATAATAAAAAATGGGGGTTCCGGGTTCCTATTTAAAAAAACGCAGCTGATATCAGTTTGACCTTGTGCAGCGCCATCTAGCGGGCCAACCATAGCGCCATCTGGTTTGCCCCTTCAAGCAAGACAAGTTTCGTTCTTTGTAGTTTTTTCGTTTGACGCTATTTCGTGCGATATTTGGCCCGGTCACGATCAGTGGACCACCCAGTATATGATATTGTAATGGCTGTATTGTTCAGAAATACGGCGCGAAGCTCCTTCGGACATGCATTAAGACGGATGTCTGGACTGCCATTGGTAACATGTAGAAAAGCCACGTCCGTAATAACTATGCTTAAAGTCTTTCTTTTAATTTCAATCTGTATTCGTTGTACGAAAGTAGTCCTCAAACGTACCACGATGGTCATATGCTAAGAAATATGCAGTAGGAGCATCATATTGAGAGTAATTGCTTATTGGAATAAATGGCTTGTAAAGGAAGTCAGAAAATTTAATACATCTTCGAGCGAAAAAAAAGCCACTTATAAAGCTAGTAACTGAGGATAGTAGATGTCACATACATTCCTCGTAGAATATTTTTTACCGGAGGAATGCAGCTATTGAACTGTCATTCTCTGACGTCGTCGCGGGGCTTCCCTGTGCTGCGCAGCATTCGCACCTAATAATATTTGCCGATATCGCTGAAGTTCCGTCCCTCGAGCTAGATTAAACTGCCTGGCGCGAGCCCCCGGCTCTGGCTGACAGTTCCATTACAGGTGGCTGGTTAATGCGTACTACTGCTCCCCACGGCCACCGACGACCCCTGCTGTTCCAAGTCGTGTCGCCCTCTTTGGCTCACTTTTCATGCAGTGATCAGCGCTGGCTTTATGATTAGCTCTCTGTCGATAGGCTGAGCGCGTTTAGGTTACGTAAGATGACTCAAGCGATGCGTAACAGGTATTGCTTATGCGTACGACAATGCGCTATAAACTCCACCTGTGTAGACCTGAGTAATGATTTAAATACAATGATTTTAGCAACAGGCGGACTGCCGTATGAACAACATAGTAATAAGCATACCTGGCGTAGAGAAAGACCTGAAAGATTTGACAGGAAGTAAATCACCAGGTCCGGATGGAATCCCAGTTCGATTTTAAAAGAGTACTCTACAGCATTGGTCCCTTACCTAGTTGCATTTATCGTGAATCTTTCGCGCAGCACAAAGTCCCAGGCGACTCGAAAAAGTACAGGTGACTCCGGTATTGAAGAAAGATAAAAAGACGGACCCGAAAATTACAGACCAATATCCCTAACTCCTATCTGCTGCAGAATCTTTGAACATATTCTCAGTTCGAATATAATAAACTTCCTTGACATTGAGAATCTGATGTCCACGAATCATCATGGTTTTAGAAAGCATAGCTCGTGTGAAACTCAGCTTGCATTTTTGTCACACGGTATACTGCAAACTATAGATGAAGGGCAACAGGCAGATTAAATGTTTCTAGATTTCCGAAGAACATTTGACACGGTGCCCCATACAGGTTCTTAACGAAAGTTCGAGCACAACGAATAAGTTCACAGATCTGCGAGTGGCTCGAAGACTTCTTAAATAACAGAACCCAGTATGTTGTCCTACAAAGGCTAGCGTTCATCAGAGACAAGGGCACCGTAAGGAATGCCCCAGCGAAGTTGGACAGGACGGCTGTGGTTCTCTATATACGTCAATGATTTGGCGGACGGGGTAAGCAGTATTCTACTCTTGTTTGCTGATGACGCCGTGGTTTACCGTAAGGTGTCGAATTTGAGTAACTGTTGGAAGATACAACACGACGTAGATAATTTTTCTAGTTGGTGTGACGAATCGTAGGTAGCCCTAAATGTGGAAAAATGTGACTTAATGCGGATTAGTAGGAAGATCAAACCTGTAATGTTCGGATACAATATTCCTAGTGTCCTGTTTGACACATTCAAATCGTTTGAACATCTGGGCGTAGCTTTGCAAAGAGATATGAGGTGTAACAAGCTTTTGAGAACTGAGGTAAGGATGGCAAATGGTCTACTTCTGTTCATTGGGAGAAATTTAGGAATGAGTGGTTCATCGTAAGCAGAACGCATACAGAACGCTGGTGTGCCCTATTCTTGAGTACTGGTCGGGTGTTTGGGATACGTAGCACATTGGATTGATGGAAAGCATGGAAGCTATTCAGAGGTGGGCTAGATTTGTTAGCGGTAGGTTCGAACAACACTTAAGTGTTATGAAGTTGCTTCGGTATCTCAGATGAGAATCCCAGGAGGGAAGGCGACGTTCTTTTCGAGAAACACCGTTGAGAAAAATTAGAGAACTGGCATTTCTAGGTGACTGCCAAACGATTCTACTGCCGCCAACATACACTGCCCGGAGGGACTACGAAGATAAGATACGAGAGATGAGAGCTCATACGGAGGCATAAAGACAGTAGTTTCCCCTCGCTCTCTTTGAGAGTGGAGCGGGAAATGTATTGACAAGTAGTGGTACAGGGTACACTCCGCCCTGCACCGTATGGTGGCTTGCGGAGTGTCTATGTAGATGTAGATATAGATGTAGATGTAAATGATATTGCTTACAATGCGGACTGTAAACGCATACAACCTTAGTGAATACTGTTCTTTCCACAGGCAGTGAACGATTTGTGATTAAACCACATTGGTGTGCAAAAATTAATGACGAAAGTAAGTCTTGCATGCTGTGTCGTTGCGAAGAAGCGTAGCTCTGTGAAACTTGGACCGTACATGGGAAGAGCAGCTACAGCATAGTACAGAAGATACTTGATTAAAGACAGTAATTATACTGAAATGACGGCGATTTATGATTTTTCCCTACACATTACATAAGGCAAGACATTATTTTTTGTAGGGGGCGTGTTCGCGACATACGGTAATGTATGCTCTGCAACGTCTTCCCGTGCTAATCCGGAAATTGGTAAGGAGTTCCTATGGAAGGAAATTCCACTCCTCCACCAGGGCGGTTGACAACTGCTGTATAGATGTTGGCGCATGTGGACGTGCTGCAGCAGATCTGTCAAACCGATTGTACATGTGCTTATTTTTTTTTGGTCATCAGTCTGCTGACTAGTTTGATGCGGCCCGCCACGAATTCCTTTCCTGTGCTAACCTCTTCATCTCAGAGTAGCACTTGCAACCTACGTCCTCAATTATTTGCTTCACGTATTCCAATCTCTGTCTTCCTCTACAGATTTTGCTCTCTACAGCTCCCTCTAGTACCATGGAAGTCATTCCCTCATGTCTTAGCAGATGTCCTATCATCCTGTCCCTTCTCCTTATCAGTGTTTTCCACATATTCCTTTCCTCTCCGATTCTGCGTAGAACCACCTCATTCCATACCTTATCAGTCCACCTAATTTTCAACATTCGTCTATAGCACCACATCTCAAATGCTTCGATTCTCTTCTGTTCCGGTTTTCCCACAGTCCATGTTTCACTACCATACAATGCTGTACTCCAGGCGTACATTCTCAGAAATTTCTTCTTCAAATTAAGGCCGGTATTTGATATTAGTAGACTTCTCTTGGCCAGAAATACCTTTTTTGCCATAGCGAGTCTGCTTTTGATGTCCTCATTGCTCCGTCTGTCATTGGTTATTTTACTGCCTAGGTAGCAGAATTCCTTAACTTCATTGACTTCGTGACCATCAATCCTGATGTTAAGTTTCTCGCTGTTCTCATTTCTACTACTTCCCATTACCTTCGTCTTTCTCCGATTTACTCTCAAACCATACTTTGTACTCATTCGACTGTTCATTCCGTTCAGCAGATCATTTAATTCTTCTTCACTTTCACTCAGGATAGCAATGTCATCAGCGAATCGTATCATTGATATCATTTCACCTTGTATTTTAATTCCTGAACCTTTCTTTTATTTCCATCATTGCTTCCTCGATGTACAGATTGAAGAGTAGGGGCGAAAGGCTACAGGCTTGTCTTACAACCTTCTTAATACGAGCACTTCGTTCTTGATCGTCCACTCTTATTATTCCCTCTTGGTTGTTGTGCATATTGTATATGACCCGTCTCTCCCTATAGCTAACACCTACTTTTTCAGAATCTCGAACAGCTTGCACCATTTGATATTGTCGAACGCTTTTTCCAGGTCGACAAATCCTATGAAAGTGTCATGATTTTTCTTTAGCCATGCTTCCATTATTAGCCGTAACGTCAGAATTGCCTCTCTCGTCCCTTTACTTTTCCTAAAGCCAAACTGATCGTCACCTAGCGCATCCTCAATTTTCTTTTCCATTCTTCTGTAGATTATTCTTGTAAGCAGCTTCGATGCATGAGCTGTTAAGCTGATTGTGCGATAATTCTCGCACTTGTCAGCTCTTGCTGTCTTCGGAATTGTGTGGATGATGCTTTTCCGAAAGTCAGATGGTATATCGCCAGACTCATATATTCTACACACCAACGTGAATAGTCGTTTTGTTGCCACTTCCCCCAATGATTTTAGAAATTCTGATGGAATGTTATCTGTCCCTTCTGCCTTATTTGACCGTAAGTCCTCCAAAGCTCTTTTAAATTCCGATTCTAATACTGGATCCCCTATCTCTTCTAAATCGACTCCTGTTTCTTCATCTATGACATCAGACAAATCTCCACCCTCATAGAGGCTTTCAATGTATTCTTTCCACCTATCTGCTCTCTCCACTGCATTTAACAGTGGAATTCCCGTTGCACTCTTAATATTACTACCATTGCTTTTAATGTCACCAAAGGTTGTTTTGACTTTCCTGTATGCTGAGTCTGTCCTTCCGACAATCATATCTTTTTCGATGTCTTCACATTTTTCCTGCAGCCATTTCGACTTAGCTTCCCTGCATTTCCTATTTATTTCATTCCTCAGTGACTTGTATTTCTGTATTCCTGATTTTCCCAGAGCATGTTGGTACTTCCTCCTTTCATCAATCAACTGATATGTTTCTTCTGTTACCCATGGTTTCTTTGCAGCTACCTTCTTTGTACCTATGTTTTCCTTCCCAACTTCTGTGATGGCAATTTTTAGAGATGTCCATTCCTCTTCAACTGTACTGCCTACTGCGCTATTCCTTATTGCTGTATCTATAGCGTTAGAGAACTTCAAACGTATCTCGTCATTCCTTAGTACTTCCGTATCCCACTTCTTTGCGAATTGATTCTTCCTGACTAATGTCTTGAACTTCAGCCTACTCTTCATCACTACCATATTGTGATCTGAGTCTATATCTGCTCCTTTCTCCTCTTTCATTCCTTGTCCCAAGCCCATATTCTCCTGTAATCTTTTCTTCTCCTCCTTCCCCTACAACTGCATTCCAATCGCCCATGACTATTAGATTTTCGTCCCCCTTTACATACTGCATTACCCTTTCAATATCCTCATACACTTTCTCTATCTGTTCATCTTCAGCTTGCGACGTCGGCATGTATACCTGAACTATCGTTGTCGGTGTTGGTCTGCTGTCGATTCTGATTAGAACAACCCGGTCACTGAACTGTTCGCCGGCCGCTGGTGGCCGAGCGGTTCTGGCGCTACAGTCTGGAACCGCGCGACCGCTACGGACGCAGGTTCGAATCCTGCCTCGGGCATGGATGTGTGTGTTGTCCTTAGGTTAGTTAGGTTTAAGTAGTTCTAAGTTCTAGGGGACTTATGACCTCAGCAGTTGAGTCCCATAGTGCTCAGAGCCATTTGAACCATTTGAACTGTTCACAGTAACACACCCTATGCCCTACCTTCCTATTCATAACGAATCCTACACCTGTTATACCATTTTCTGCTGCTGTTGATATTACCAGATACTCATCTGACCAGTAATCCTTGTCTTCCTTCCACTTCACTTCACTGACCCCTACTATATCTACACTCCTGGAAATGGAAAAAAGAACACATTGACACCGGTGTGTCAGACCCACCATACTTGCTCCGGACACTGCGAGAGGGCTGTACAAGCAATGATCACACGCACGGCACAGCGGACACACCAGGAACCGCGGTGTTGGCCGTCGAATGGCGCTAGGTGCGCAGCATTTGTGCACCGCCGCCGTCAGTGTCAGCCAGTTTGCCGTGGCATACGGAGCTCCATCGCAGTCTTTAACACTGGTAGCATGCCGCGACAGCGTGGACGTGAACCGTATGTGCAGTTGACGGACTTTGAGCGAGAGCGTATAGTGGGCATGCGGGAGGCCGGGTGGACGTACCGCCGAATTGCTCAATACGTGGGGCGTGAGGTATCCATAGTACATCGATGTTGTCGCCAGTGGTCGGCGGAAGGTGCACGTGCCCGTCGACCTGGGACCGGACCGCAGCGACGCACGGATGCACGCCAAGACCGTAGGATCCTACGCAGTGCCGTAGGGGACCGCACCGCCACTTCCCAGCAAATTAGGGACACTGTTGCTCCTGGGGTATCGGCGAGGACCATTCGCAACCGTCTCCATGAAGCTGGGCTACGGTCCCGCACACCGTTAGGCCGTCTTCCGCTCACGCCCCAACATCGTGCAGCCCGCCTCCAGTGGTGTCGCGACAGGCGTGAATGGAGGGACGAATGGAGACGTGTCATCTTCAGCGATGAGAGTCGCTTCTGCCTTGGTGCCAATGATGGTCGTATGCGTGTTTGGCGCCGTGCAGGTGAGCGCCACAATCAGGACTGCATACGACCGAGGCACACAGGGCCAACACCCGGCATCATGGTGTGGGGAGCGATCTCCTACACTGGCCGTACACCACTGGTGATCGTCGAGGGGACACTGAATAGTGCACGGTACATCCAAACCGTCATCGAACCCATCGTTCTACCATTCCTAGACCGGCAAGGGAACTTGCTGTTCCAACAGGACAATGCACGTCCGCATGTATCCTGTGCCACCCAACGTGCTCTAGAAGGTGTAAGTCAACTACCCTGGCCAGCAAGATCTCCGGATCTGTCCCCCATTGAGCATGTTTGGGACTGGATGAAGCGTCGTCTCACGCGGTCTGCACGTCCAGCACGAACGCTGGTCCAACTGAGGCGCCAGGTGGAAATGGCATGGCAAGCCGTTCTACAGGACTACATCCAGCATCTCTACGATCGTCTCCATGGGAGAATAGCAGCCTGCATTGCTGCGAAAGGTGGATATACACTGTACTAGTGCCGACATTGTGCATGCTCTGTTGCCTGTGTCTATGTGCCTGTGGTTCTGTCAGTGTGATCATGTGATGTATCTGACACCAGGAATGTGTCAATGAAGTTTCCCCTTCCTGGGACAATGAATTCACGGTGTTCTTATTTCAATTTCCAGGAGTGTAGATTGAGCCTTTGCATTTCCCTTTTCAGATTTTCTAGTTTTCCTACCACGTTCAAGCTTCTGACATTCCACGCCCCGACTCGTAGAAAGTTATCCTTTCGTTGATTATTCAATCTTTTTCTCATGGTAACCTCCCCCTTGGCAGTCCCCTCCCGGAGATCCGAATGGGGGACTATTCCGGAATCTTTTGCCAATGGAGAGATAATCATGACACTTCTTCAATTACAGGCCACATGTCCTGTGGATACACGTTACCTGTCTTTAATGCAGTGGTTTCCATTGCCTTCTGCATCCTCATGTCATTGATCATTGCTGATTCTTCCGCCTTCTTCCCACCCCTAGGACAAGAGAGTGCCCTGATCCTCTATCCGCTCCTCTGCCCTCTTTGACAAGGCCGTTGGCAGAAAGAGGCTGACTTCTTATGCCGGAAGTCTTCGGCCGCCAATTCTGATTATTTATCAAAATTTAGGCAGTGGCGGGGATCGAACATGGGACCGAAGAAGTTTTCATTATGAATCAAAGACGCTACCCCCTTTTTTTTCTATCCATATTTTTTTTTTTCATTTTGTTCCATATAGTTCGTTACGTTTGGTCTAGGCGGACGTCACCAGACATCCGTTCAAGTTGATCGTTGATTCCTTTACTCAGTTTTTTTATTACAGAGGCCAAGCAGCCCTCTGACCGAACACGCTGAGCTACCGTGCTGGCGTCTAGACCACGGTACATTTGCTATATATGATTGAAATTGGATCAATTGACAGGCCAGTACACTTCCTGACTGTATTCTCTTCCCAAGAGCTGCTCCACCTGCACTGTTCGATGTGGTCGCACGTAATCAACCTTAAAACTGATGTCCGGGCCCAACGTACCAAATAAATGTAGAAGGACTACAGAATCTGATTAATATTGACTAGTGAGTGTACCGTGTTTAGAGATTAGAATTAGATTAATACCTTCAGCTGCTGACGGGCGTTGAAATACACTACTGGCCATTAAAACTGCTACACCAAGAAGAAATGCAGATGATAAACGGGTATTAATTGGACAAAAATATTATACTAGAACTGCCATGTGATTACATTTTCACGCAATTTGGGTTCATAGATCCTAAGTTATCAGTACCCAGAATAACAACCTCTGGCCGTAATAACGGCCTTGATACGCCTGGGCATTGAATCAAACAGAGCTTGAATGGCGTGTACAGGTACAGATGCCCATGCAGCTTCAACACGATTCCACAGTTCATCAAGAGTAGTGACTGACGTATTGTGACGAGCCAGTTGCTCGGCCACCATTGAGCAGACGTTTTCAGTTGGTGAGAGATCTGGAGAATGTGCTGGTCAGGGCAGCTGTCGAACATTTTCTGTATCCAGAAAGGCCAGTACACGACCTTCAACATGCGGTCGTGCATTATCCTGGTGATATGTAGGGTTTCGCAGGGATCGAAAGAAGGGTAGAGCCACGGGTCGTAACACATCTGATACGTAGCTTCCTCTGTTCAAAGTGCCGTCAATGCGAACAAGAGGTGACCGAGACGTGTAACCAATGGCACCCCATACCATCACGCAGGGTCATACGCTGGAATGACGATGACGAATACACGCTTTCAACGTTCGTTCACCGTGATGTCGCCAAACACGGATGCGACGTGGTTTCGTCCGAAAAAATGACGTTTTGCCATTCGTGCACCCAGGTTTGTCGTTGAGTACACCATCGCTGGCGTTCCTGTCTGTGATGCAGCGTCAAGGATAACTGCAGCCATGGTCACCGAGCCGATAGTCCATGCTACTGCAAACGTCGTCGAACTGTTCGTGCAAATGTTTGTTGTCTTGGAAACGTCCCCATCTGTTGACTCAGGGATCGATACGTGGCTGCACGATCCGTTATAGCCACGCGAATAAGATGCCTGTCATCTCGACTGCTAGTGATACGAGGCCGCTGGGACCCAGCACGGCGTTCCGAATTACGCTCCTGAAACCAACTATTCCATGACATTGGATCTCGACCAACGTGAGGAGCAATGTCTTGATACGATAAAGCGCAATCGCGATAGGCTACAATCCGACCTTTATCTAAGTCGGAAACGTGATGCTACGCATTTCTCCTCCTTACACGAGGCATCACAACAACGTCTCACCAGGCAACGGCGGTCAACTGCTGTTTGTGTATGAGAAATCGGTTGGAAACTTTCCTCATGTCAGCACGTTGTAGGTGTCGCCACCAGCACTAACCTTGTGTGAATGCTCTGAAAAGCTAATCATTTGCATATCACATCTTCTTCTTCCTGTCGGTTAAATTTCGCGACTGTAGCACGTCATCTTCATGGTGTAGCAATTTTAATGGCCAGTAGTGTATATCAACATGGACACGTGAAAATGTGTGCCCCGACCGGCACTCTAAACCGGGATCTCCTGCATACATGGCAAAAGCTCTATCCAGCTGAGCCACCGAGGGCATAGAGGATAGTGCGACTGCAGGGTCGATCTCGCGTGCGAACATGTCTGAAAGAACAGACACCAGATCCATATAAGTATATAGTGTTAAGAGACGGTTCCAAGAGCATGGGAACTGGACCGACGAGGAGTGGGGTCGCGTACAATCCTCATATGAGGGCAGATTGAGTGTGCGTAGTTATTCTGGGCGTAATCTCATAAGACAAGAGTTGGTAACACGTAACACACCCAGCAACATTGCCATATTCGATCGTCTGGTGGCCCAGGTGTTGTTGTGGTGGGAAGGCATAACTTTACATGGGTGTACTAACATCTGAATCCTTGAACACGCCACAATCTCCGCCGAACATTATCCTGAAACTGTATTCCCCATGTGCATTCGGCAGTAACTTCATTTTTATGGATGGTCGCACTATCGTGTAGTACGGTCCAGTGGAGCAACTATAGAAACGATATGATATTCGGAAAACGGACTGGCCTTCCCGTTCACTCAACTTAGATAACATTTAGCACGTGTGGGATGCTTTGGAGACTCCTACTGCAGCACATCCAAATGCACCAACCTCTATCCAGCAATTGGCAACAGCGGTGGTGCAGAAATGGAACTCCTTAACCAACCTTGTGGTCAGCATAGTAGCAAGTTGCAGAGCTTGCACTGCCGTTCCGCGTTTTGTAACGTCGACGAAACCGCCATACATCGCGGTGACTTCAGTGTAATTGTTGTCTTTGAATATCGTGTCATTCCTTCTCGTCTCATAGCATATTTCTTTTAGTTAATTTTATGCTATACTGTATCAATTCTTTGCATGTATAATCGAAGTTTCAGTGACCTATCTTACTTGAAAGCGACACAATATGAGAAAGTTACTTTCGTCCTGAAGTTTTGAGCTCCAGTATGTTAGTAAACGGCACGTCTCATCAAAGACTACGGTCGTTAAGAGCTTACACTCCCGGTAACGTGATGCACGCTGCTTACTCTGTGGACAACTGAGAGAGTCCTCAACATGTTTTTCCAGCTACGTCAGAATAAGCACATTTAGGCTGTTTCAAAAAATTATACTTATCCTTCCGGAGTTTTTCACCGAACGGGTTAATACTAAACAGAGTACGTAAATTAGTATCTGTTACACATACGAACAGAATCTACATAAACTACCGCACGTTGCACTGCACTGCTATGCTGGAAATTGACTACAATTCATTTTCTATGAAGGTTGTAGCGTTCTTCGGGAAAGGGCACATCAAGCGCTGCTCGCTCTCCACTCTACAGACAAACTGTATATACCGTTCATCTAATGACATAGTTACATCACGGCAACTGCACAAAAGTTTTGAATCGAAAAATGTACTGTGGATGATCATCAGCTACAAGTGGACAGGGCGCCACAGTGAGTGTGCCATAAGGAAAGGGAAAAACATTCTCAAATCATATAAACTTACGTTTCCTATTATGTGTCGTTAATGTTCGTGTTGGATGCGCCGTCTTCCACTACAACATCTATTCGACAGAAGCAGTGTTAGATGAGGACAGATCCGTAATGGAACTATTAGACTGACAGAGGATTATCTTTTGCCTTACAGGTATCGTCCAAATTACACATTGTTGCTGAATAATTGCATCCTTTCACGCCTGATCCTTTTCTCATTGGACATGGGTATTACAGTGCAAGAAAACGTAGTGGGCATTTATGATTTAATTCCAGATGGAGTCCCTGTTTTGATATTTGTTGCATTTCGAAGCAACAGATCATATTCAAATGATAGCTTACAGCCCACAAACCACTTACTAGCATACATGAAAAGTAATCGCATTTTTTAATGGAATGACGATATTGAAAATTTGTGTCGGGCCGATACTCAAACCCGGATTTCTCGCTTTAAGCGAGCGGCCGCCTAAGCCACCTTGGCTATCACCTGCGACAACTCACGGCCACACCCAGACTTTATTATGTCATTGTTCCTGCGTAACGACAAGAACTCGTACACGTTATGTAAATATTCCTGTACATGAAAGGGAAGTCGGTGCCTGATATCGGTGGATATATAAGATACTGTAGTGCCGGTGTTGTTAAAGACAACGATACAAAGTTCCTCTGAACATGTATACATGTCCCAAGGAACAGGTACTGCAGCGACCACTACCGTTATGACTTACATGAAATGTAGTCACAGCTGCGAATACGGACAACTATGAGTTGTATAAGGAAATAAAGGCAAAGAAAATTTGTGTCGGACCGGGATCGAACACGAATTTTCCGCTTTACGTAAGCAGTCGCCTTAACCGGGTTCATTATCCACGAAAGACAAACGGCATGTCGTCGTTCCCACATTACACAGTGCGTGTACAAGTACAGGTCGTATTTCACAACGGTTGCATGCATGTCCTAACGAACATTGAATCGTCCTTCTTAACATCACAGGCAGAAAGACAGCGCATTTAATAACAATCTTTTAGTGTTATGGGAACTGTACAGGGACTAGTGGTGTCACCTGCTTCAGGAAATACACAAGCAACTCAGAATATATGCTAAGACGGTCGTAGATCTTCCAGCAGAGGGTGTAATAATGCACTAAATATCTAAGTCTGTACGTATCTGGAGATCACCACATTCATTCCTGTGGAAGTCACCTGTTGGATATTTTCGATTAATTTGTCCACGGATACGTTAAATCTATTCACCTTACTCCTGTTTCTGCGTACTCGTCATAACGTTACTGACCTTGAACTGGGACGAAAAGAAGTCTTTTTGTTAGGCTGGATAACTTTACTACGTTAGATGAGTTTTCACCAAACACCTAGGAATAGGTGTTCAAAAAATGGTTGAAATGGCTCTGAGCACTATGGGACTTAACTTCTGAGGTCATCAGTCCCCTAGAACTTAGAACTAATTAATCTAAGGATATCACACACATCCATGCCCGAGGCAGGATTCGAACCTGCGACCGTAGCGGTCGCGCGGTTCCAGACTGTAGCGCCTAGAACCGCTCGGCCATCCCGGACGGCGAAAAGGTGTTCTAAAACTGTTTACAAGGCGTTCGATAGTAACACAGTAGCTAATTCTACCAGAATCTAGTAAACTGTTGATATTTACAGATCTTCATGGACATTAACGTAGTGCGGAAAAATAGCAAATATAATAAGAAATGGAATTTTCTCCTTTTATAATTAAATTTACATGTAAGGATATTTTTTGTAGATATCCAGCCTCTAAATACTGAAACCGCATTATTTTTTGCCAAATAACTTGAAGTACCTAAATAGATTCTAACTAACTTTTAATAATTACAAATATAGCTCCGTATTCTGGGGGTGAAATGAAGAAGACGTGACATCTACCAGCTACTCTGAAGAGCATAATAATTTAAGAATTACTGGATTGCCATTTACTTGCACACGAAATTTCGACGTAAATAACGTTGTCCTTTCAGTATTTTACAAACTGCTTTCCTCCTCTGTCTTCCACATTACCTGAGTCAGCCAAAAGCAAAACCACGAAAAGACTATCGGTTGTTTATACCTGATCGTCAGTAATAATACAGAAAACCTCCAGTTTCGTTTCTATCATACAACGTAAAGGAGAAAGAAACCTAATACTTTTAAAAATTAATATTAACGTTCATTAAACCGTATGGACCATTAATTTTGTGTTCGTTATTTTGCGAGTTCATGTGAATGCGTACTATTCATTTGTTTAAAAAATTATGTGACAGAAGACATTAATGTGACAGAGGGCAACAGCACATAGGTAAAAGAACTGTTTGTATGAGAGACAATCTGTTGGGTGAAGACAGATAATGCATTTGACGAAAGGCTGTTGTACTTTGGTTATTAGTGTTATGTGTACCCAGGCCATTTACGGTGCGAGTCGTAAGTGAATGTAAAACACATGGGGAGATCTGATTTGTCGGTATGGGATCAGAGATACGGGAATTTAAGTGTTCTGGCGAAGGTACTAGTAGAAATAAAATTAGTGCAAGTTTAAGGTATGTGCCGCACTTACGGCAGTTGACTGGCATATTTGACAGACATAGTTCGGAGATGCAAATCTTGCATTTGTTATCAACTGCTCCTCCGCTGAACAGCAGATGTTATTCGTACGTTAATTTTGCTTTATAAAATTATTTATACGTGCCTAACAGTGTCAGCAACGATATGAGACAGAGAATATCTTGCTGTATGTGGATAGTTGGCTAATACGAGAAACGATGTTCGTCTCTCATCTTCTGTATTGAAGAGAAAATTTAACTGATGAGCAAATAAAATTCCAGAGGAAATACAGAAGCGTCCGATCTTACCCGTCGGCTTTGACCCATGACGTCACAAATGTAGCGGAAACGACTATAAACAACAATTCCAATATGGCGGATATAAAAACATCGCATACGTATTATCCAATATGGCGGATATAAAAACATCGCATACGTATTATAAACACTGAAATACACAAGTTTCACAAAAAGCCTAATGACTAACGGGACAAGCGTGGGAAATTGGGGGTTTTTGGGTGGGGACAAACTAAATATACACAAATGTAGCCACCGACCGCCATACAAAACCACGCAAAACAACGAAATAAATCAACATCACAAAACTGACCAAATACCAAAAAACACATTCCTATCCAGAATCGGACACTTCCCTTGACCTATGTAGCTCAACAGAACCTACCGATCACATCCTCCAATACAAAAAAAAAAACGAACACTTCCCTTACACCTACATACATCTACAACAGCTCCCAATCACATAAATTACGATCGAACACTTCCGTTGACCTATATAGCTCAACAGAACCTACCGATCACATCCCCCAACACCAACCTAAAAAACCAACACTTCCCTTACACCTACATACATCTACAACAGCTCCCAATCACATAAATTACGATCGAACAAAGATAATAATAAACAAGTGGTACTCGAGGCCAGGCAGGGGGGGCTGCGCCCCCCCCCCCCCCCGCCCTGACCCACCTCGCCAAAAAAAAACCTCCCAACCTAACCTCGTATTCAGGGCTACGCTACAGATCAATGTGTAGGTCCCTAACGTCACGGGTCAAAGCCGACGAGTGAGATCGGATGTTTCTGTTGACACAAAACATACATCAAAAACAAAAAAACAAAAAAAACGGAACTTACCTCAAAAAAGTTCCAGCCCCACAAACTAGATTGGCCACCACAATCACACACAAATGCACCCTAACTAACCACTTTCGGCCTATACATTTTACCCACAGCCCTTAAAAAAACCCGAAAAATGCAATAGGCCTCTGGGACACTCTTCCGCCAACAGTACTCATCTAAATGAGACTGAAGGTTGGAAGAGCGCCTCTTCCCCCTCCCAAGAACTGACTTAACCGCCCCCCACATCCCCTCAATTGTGTTAGTGCAAGCCCCAGTATCATAATTCTTAAATTCTAGACTGTGGTTCACTACTAAATGATTAAATCCCCTGTCACCCAACCCCCTATAAGAAGAAAAAGCATCAGAAACTATTGTGGACCCGGGCTCTACATACTCCTCAATTAACCCCACTAATTCAGCCTTCGACCTCCCCTCCACAACCCTAAAAACACATTCAGTACCCCCACCCCCGTGAACAACAGCCCCCCACACCCAAAGACCAGCCACAGACTTCCCCCTCCCATACTTCCTTTTACCAAACTGCGACTCGTCCACCTCCACAAGCACCCCATGCCCACCCAACTTACCCCTGTACTTAATAAATTCCGAACACACTCCACGACAAAAGGAATACCAGTCTAAAACAGTCCTCTCACTCACACCAGTCTCAAACGCGCAAAAACTCTGTGGGCATCTATAACAAAAATAATATGTAATAAGCACAATCTCACGCACGCCCAATCTAGACTTCTCGAACCAGGTACCACGCCTTATAGAACACCATACGCCATCTTTCCGGCAACACCACATGTATCCGTCGCTGGTCCGAGAGGCCGGAACATTAACCAATTTCATCGCCTCAAGGCAAAGAGAACACTTAACAACTTCGGCGATTAAACCGAATAGTTGTAAGAACTTGATAAGTTCTAACGGGTCAACAGAAAGGTCCGATCTTACTCGTCGGCTTTGACCCGTGACGTAAGCGTGTTGTGGTGTGTGACGTCATTACGGCGCGGAAAACCTAATACATGGTTTGATGTACTCTTGTTTAAAGAACATGTATACGTAATATGAAGCAATTTGATGAACATATTGATCTGTAGCGTAGCCCACTTGAGGTTAGGTTGGGAGTTTTTTTTTTTTGGAATGCGGCCGCGGCAGCGGCCGCCTATGATTCGAAAATATTGATTTGACACTAATGAAGCCTGTGGGGGGATGGGGGGGCACTGCAGACCTCCCCCACCGCATATCGACATATTTAGTTTCTCCCCACCCAAAAACCCCCAATTTCCCACGCTTGTCCCGTTACAGTCATTAGGCTTTTTGTGAAACTTGTGTATTTCAGTGTTTACAATACCTATTCGATGTTTTTATATCCGCCATATTGGAATTGTTGTTTATGGTCGTTTCCGCGGTATTTGTGACGTCATGGGTCAAAGCCGACGGGTAAGATCGGACGCTTCTGTATTTCCGTTCTAACGCTGTCTCGCCCATCATCGCCCTCAACCGAACACTATTAAGGCGGTCTTTCATATCCATTCCTAAACAAAAAACCACAACCAAATACACTCAATAACAAACTCACCCGACATACAGCAATGAGCATTAAATTAAAACAAACGAAAACCATGAACACACCACCAGAGAGCACCACAAACAAAAACAAGACTAAACTCCGCGCTGTAATGACGTCACACACCACAACACGCTTACGTCACGGGTCAAAGCAGACGAGTAAGATCGGAGGTTTCTGTTGACCCATTCCAGACCGTAACAGATCAAGCTACAGTTTTTAACATACTACAAAAACAGACCACGTAAAATACTGAAAAATTACAGATCAATACTTGGAATATACGTTATTATACATCCTTGGTAACCCACAGCGTCGTTCTGCCTTCACACCTCTGGCACGCCATATTCCTCGCCATCGAAGCTGCCCATTGATAAGTTCCAAGCTACCGCCCCCACAGCAACGATTGGCGTCACCACGCCTATCTTCCCTTCCATATTTGAATTTGAACTGCTAGGCAACGCACGCAGATAGCTATTTTGTGGTCTTATTTCCATATCTCTTAGTTATTTACATATGTTCGTAATTATTTTTGCCAAATGTGAAGTAATTACTACTGCGTCCTACTTACTTTATACAACAATTAATACTGTCTTTTATTTATATCTAGATAGACGTTTCATGTTTTATATTTGTTACCATCGAATGTTAAGCCGTATTGGCTCTCAATGGCGTCATGCAGCAGGCAAAGGATGGAGCTTCCTCATTATAGCGCGTAGCTTTTTGATGCAATTTAGCAGTGACCAGTGAAGTCCTGTGACACTAACCAATGCTATAGCAGTCGCCTCTGTTCGCCATCTCATGGTACAAAATCTTTTTATTTTATTAAGCTTGTCTATCCATATTTGTTATGTAGACGAAGTGCGCAATTTTGACCCCTGTTGTCCTCTAAAGAATAGTAGTGTTTAACGTTTCACAGATATGGCGTTAAGGTGATTTTTGATGAAATCGAAACCAGTTACCGTTTTGATGTGTAATTATTACTTTCTAATAAATCCTTGGGACCAAGACTGATATATACAAATGTTGCATCAAGCGTAAGCCTTGTCGTCATCATACCTGCTGGCACAATATGGAAGACACAAGGGGCGACCTGGATGCCGACAGCGTTCGAGGCCCAGCAGAGCAGGGTGCCGTAGTCGCTCTGCGACAGGGGGATGAGTTGCAGCGACTGTCCGGCGCCGGAGTCGGGCGGCGGCGGCGCTGCGATCGCGGGGTCGAGCCCGGGCAGGTACGAGCTGTTGCCTAGCGACCAGCGGAACGAGTCGGCCGCCGGCAGCGCGTCCACGCTACAATTGACGGTGGCGCGCTCGCCCAGACCCACCGCTATCGTCACCGGCCGCTGCTCGCCCTCGTGACACACCGGCTTATCTGCGAACATAGGAGAACGTGCTGACCTGTTGCTGTTAGCAAATTCTTTCATCCCGCAGCTAGCAAATAACCCTCGAGTGACAGGTCGCAGAAGGCCAATGATGTTTATGGCATTCGGTGCCCAACATGTTGTCTACGATGCTACCACAATACTTCCATAATGAGATTTTCACTCTGCAGCGGAGTGTGCGCTGATATGAAACTTCCTGGCAGATTAAAACTGTGTGCCCGACCGAGACTCGAACTCGGGACCGCTGCCTTTCGCGGGTAAGTGCTCTACCATCTGAGCTACTGAAGCACGACTCACGCCCGGTACTCACAGCTTTACTTCTGCCAGTATCTCGTCTCATACCTTCCAACCTTTACAGAAGCTCTCCTGCGAACCTTGAAGAACTAGCACTCCTGAAAGAAAGGATATTGCGGAGACATGGCTTAGCCACAGCCTGGGGGATGTTTCCAGAATGAGATACTGGCAGAAGTAAAGCTGAGAGTACCGGACGTGAGTCATGCTTCGGTAGCTCAGATGGTAGAGCACTTGTCCGCGAAAGGCAAAGGTCCCTAGTTTGAGTCTCAGTCCGGCACACAGTTTTAATCTGGCAGGAAGTTTCATATCAGCGCACACTCCGCTGCAGAGTGAAAATCTCATTCTGGAAACATCCCCCAGGTTGTGGCTATGCCATGTCTCCGCAATATCCTTTCTTTCAGGAGTGCTAGTTCTGCAAGGTTCGCAGGAGAGCTTCTGTAAAGTTTGTAAGGTAGGAGACGAGATACTGGCAGAAGTAAAGCTGTGAGTACCGGGCGTGAGTCTTGCTTCGGTAGCTCAGATGGTAGAGCACTTGCCCGCGTAAGACAAAGGTCCCGAGTTCGAGTCTCGGTCGGGCACACAGTTTTAATCTGCCAGGAAGTTTCATACCACAATACTGGCTGCGAATGGCAACAGGAGGACGCGAGGTATCCAATGAGGAGCTCAGCGCAAGGCTACAGAACGTAATTGAATTGCTTATTCGACCAGTAACTCACATCAGTGCCACAGTGCTAGTGGTGTTGAAACAAAGCACAGCAATTACAACGATAAACAAAGCGAGCATTGCATTGTATCTGAAACATCAGTTGCCGCTGTCGGCATTTCGTCAGAAAGGAATTCAAGGAATTTCGCAGAGAGAGAAAGAAGCGGCAGATGAAATATTAGGGACTTTCTACTGTGAGAGAAAACGTGTGGAGTACAATGTTGACGATACGTCCTTAACAAGTGAATGTAACATAGAAACAGATGTCCAGCCATGTAGTTCATCATCCTTGTACGACAGAGAGTCATAAAGCCCGTATCCAGTGGAAATGGAAATGAGCGTTCGGCGTCATTGGCCGGGAGGCCCCTTACGGGGCAGGTCCGGTCGCCTTGGTTTCAGGTCTTATTACATTCGAATCCACATTGGGCGACCTGCTCGTCAGATGGGGATTAAATGATGATGAAGACAGTACCAGGTCCCTGAGCGGAGAAAATCCCCAACCTAGCCGGGAATCGAACCCGGGCCCCTTAGGACGGGAGTCCGTCACGCTGACCATTTAGCTACCGGGGCGGACCCGTCTACACTGAAATGTAGTAAGTGAGAACGGTGGTCCAAGAAGCGGGCACAATGCATAACTACGTACGTGGAAGAACATCCGCAGCATAGGGAAAATGCTTTTATGAACAAATTTCGAATACGACCGCAGCAATATGATCGTGTAGTGTATACGAGAAACTACGGATATACAAGGTAGGTCAAAGCGCACATGCACAAGGATTGGTGTTTGAGCGTTTCAAGGATACTCGGTACAGTTTACAGCATGTTCATAATAGTGACCTGCTACGTTTTACACATCAAATTTCGTGGAACGTGGATTACAATGATTTCGAGGGAAGAGTGGACGCTCGCATAACTTCAAGTAGTCTACAGTGCTGATAGATCTATGATAACGAAATACCAAACATAGCGTCAACTTCACGATGCACAGCAAACTGCGGAATTGGCCCAAAAATTTGTATATGAGGTAAACAAACATCCCGTCGTTCGGTAGGAACCTTTTTTTCAGTCCGACCATTCGGGATTTGATGAGTAAATTCACGTGAAAGGAAACCTGCAAATTAGAGGTACCAAGAGAGTTTTATCAAGATCAACTAACATCGATGTCTTGGAAAGCATTGGGATACAATAATGGGACTGTTAATCTGTATGGTAAATTGAACGGGAAAGTTATTTATTGTGCTGTGATTTTTTTAGGTGCTCCGCCCCTTGCGAATTTTTCTCGTGAGCAAGAGTGTGAAAATCAGCGTAAGAAAACTACAGCTATGCTATGAGCCTTGCTTTTGGCCAATAGCTTGTCAAAAAAACTAGTTTAAATTTCATCCCTTGTCTTCGTATAACATTCATATTGTTTTAGAGCAAACTAACTCTCGTGAATTGAGTGTGATATTGCATTCATAATGCTTGGAACCACTGGACAAATTCAGCCTCTGGGAGTTGGTTCTTCGCCGGCCGCTGTGGCTGAGCAGTTCTAGGAACTTCATTCCGGACCCACGCTGCTGTTACGGTCGCAGGTTCGAATCCTGCCTCGGGAATGGATGTGTGTGATGTCCTTAGGTTATTTAAAATCAAGTAGTTCTGAGTCTAGGGGATTGATGACCTCAGATGTTAAGTCCCATAGTGCTTAGAGCCATTTGAACCATTTTTTTTGTTTTTATCTGCTTATAAAACATATTATCGCACTATCTGGAGGTCTCGCATTCGGTTGCGTGCCCTCACATTCCGTCACTTCCCATCAGCGCGTTTAGCCAGTGTGATTCTGTATGCATTCTTTAAGAGTCGATAAGCAGTTCAACGTCTAGCGCGGTTTGTAACACCCAAGGAGTGCGCCTTTGGTCTTGATGGTGCGAACCTTTACGATCACTGTGGCGTGCCATTTTTCATTCGATGTGCATGGCGCACTTTCGTTATATGTTTTAAACAATTCTTAAATGACGTTGATGTCCAATTTTTTGAAGTGTAGTACATGTCATGGAAGGTTGATCTCTGCACTTTCCGGACACACTTTTTCCTCGCTCTCCTGATGCACATGGTGTGTCATTAGTAGCTAATATTTTCCCTTTCATAATTGTTAATACAATACTTTCAAATGAGCCTTACTGAAGACTGAACCGGCCGGGGTGGCCGTGCGGTTCTAGGCGCTACAGTCTGGAACCGCGTGACTGCTACGGTCGCAGGTTCGAATCCTGCCTCGAGCATGGATGTGTGTGATGTCCTTAGGTTAGTTAGATTTAAGTAGTTCTAAGTTCTAGGGGACTGATGACCTTAGAAGTTAAGTCCCATAGTGCTCAGAGCCATTTGAACCATTTTTGAAGACTGAACTTGCGACCTGACGCTCAAGGTTTTTTCTGTAGGTACTCGTATTAATAATCTTTTCATTTTGCAATACAAGGGGTGATTAAAAAGTTTCCGACCGAAGGCCGTACAGTTCAGAATCGGTATGCCAACCAGGCAAAATCATCGTGAGCACTGAGGCAATTATCCCACCGATGCGCTAGTTTGAAGATACCCGTTTGGTAAAACACCAAATCTTGCTGCGTGGAGAAATTCGTAACTGCCTCCTGTACATCCTCGTCCGTTAGGAATCATCGACTCTACAAGAAAGTTTTTAAGAGACCGAAGTGTGATAATCTCATTGGGAGAGACAGACTATGGCGCGTGTGCTTGAGTGACTCCCAATTGAGTTGGTGCAATTTCTTCGTTATCGTATTTGCGATATGGAGACGTGCAATATCATGAAGGAGCAGCACCCCTTGTTGCAGTTTTCCCGAACATTTCGCTTTAATTGCATGCCGTAATTTCTTCAGCGTTGCGGAGTATTGTTTTCTAGTGACTGAGGGACCAGGGAGCATGAAATTAATAACTATTGGGCCTCGGTAATCATAGAACAGTTCGTGCATCAGGTTTCCAGCAGATGGTTGGCTCTTGACCTTCTTGGGATAAGGGAACGATGGATGAAGCCTCTGCATCGTCGACGCTTTCGACGTCTTTTCGTAGTGCTGGAAACGCCTATCGTCCTGTTTGAATGCAGTTGGTAATAACATATCCGTAGCTCAAGTTACGGCATTTACCGCACTTGTGCCGGAAAGGCACAAATCCCACACTAATCCATTGCCTCTAGGTCGGTGCTTATATACTCGCATTATAGTCGCGCTACGTTGAATATATGCAGGAATAATGCCCTGCAATGAAAAGTTTCTAATCGTCCACCATATTTACAATCTCTCAAATGCTACTCTCATCGACTACTCGCTGACGCAAAAGAATACATTTTAGAGTATTGCTTGGATAAGTTGTTGCGTACTGTCCGATCCGTCTACTTTGACCAACAGCATCACACCGAAGATGCAACACACACGAGATACCAAAATTGACATCAATAATCGTAGACATTCACTGGAAATTTTAATAATAAGTATAAAAACTAATGAGACAACGCTGGAAAATGTCGTTGTGGGTCGAGTGAAACTGATATCTAACTAAGGACCTCAGAATCACTCTAATTGTAAATCATGGGAAACGCAAGAGAGATATGAGCAGGATACGGGGGAAAATAACGAAAATATTGAAACGTGGAATTGACAAATTTAGATGACAAACTACGAGGGTGATTCAAAACGAAACAATAAACTATTTTTTGCAAAACATAATTTCACGTACAGATACAAACAAGATGTCATTTTTCAGCATAACTACCCTCCTTCTCGGTACACTACTCATACTCTTGCGCCAACTTTCCTAATCCATCCCAATAAAATGTTTTCCGTTGCGCTCGCAACAAAAGTGCACCACTTTTTTAACCTCATCATCACTTTCAAATCATCGTCCTCTGAGAGCGTCCTTAAGGATACCAAATACATGGTAATCCGAAGGAACCAGATCAGCGGTGTATGGGGGATACAATACGACCTGAAGCCTCAATCTCCGAATGACGGCAAGTGTAGCAGCGGCGTTATTCTGGGCTCCCGTTGTCGTGAAGGAAAAGAACGCCTCTAGACAGAAGACTTCTGTGACGGCTCCGTATTGCTGGCTTTAGCTCATTCTCCAACAGGGTACTGTACTACGCGCTTTTCACTATTTCAGTCCCTTGATAATAGTGCACCAAAATTGGCCCATTCGTATCCCAGAAGAAGATGAAAAGGACCTTTCGAGCACAGGTCTGAAACCTGAATTACTTCTTGTCTATAGAAGACGCGTGCCGCCATTCTGAAGTTTCTCTTTCGCTGGTCTATCGTGATGCACCTAGATTTCGCCTTCTGTGGCGATACGTGTCAAAGTCGTGTCGTTCAGCGTTATATCACGCCAGAAATGATGCCCGAAAACTCATCATCTGCTGTTCACCAGGGAGTATGCTAGAGACACATCATGCACACAAGAAACGGTACTTCAGAATCTCACTAATAATAGTATGAACGGGTCACATATTTATGCTCAGTTCCGTAGCTAAAGCCCTACAGAAATACACCGATTCTCACGAATCATGGAGTCAGGGCATTCCATATCCTCGTCACTAACGGCCTTGCTGGGACGACCAGAGCGTTGCTGATCTATGACTGACGTACAGTCATGCTCAAAAGTATTCGAACGACCTGATTTGCATTTCGCCTGATTCGCATGCAACCCACATAAAGCAGCTGCCTATTTGGTCCTCTAATCGCTCCTCGGTACAGTCGTTTGACTATTTAAAATGGTTCCAACAAGTCACTACTAGAAAACACTGCTCTGTATCGCAATAACTCAAGATGTAAAGTTATACCACGATACTACAAATATCAGGGAACACCTTATCACAGATAAGGTGTTCCCTGATATGACATACCTGAAATGTTACCACCCTCAATATTACGTCAGATAGGTAATGCACGTAGTAAGTTCCTCTTCAAAGTAACATACCGTACTTGATTTTAGACAGTATCAGTTGGCAATTATCAACTTAAAATTACATAACGTAACATTTTTAACGGACAGGAATTCCTACCCAGCATCTATTGTCCCTGGTAACGAACATGGAGAGACGTTAAATATTGCTTCATCACAAGTAACTTACTTGAAATGCCTTGAGGTAAAGCTGTAGGTTGGACAGGGATTCGAACCCAGAACCTAATCAGATTGTTATTGAAGCACAATCAACTGAGCATATTGGATTTTCTTGGCAGTAGCTAAATGTTTTAACTGAAATGACGAGACGAAACATTAATTTTTTCCTTCCCAGGACTCCAACCCGACACCTTTCCTGTTATATTCTAGAGAAAACGAACGTTAAATATGGGTTTATAACACCAGCAGCGACATGTGAGCATGTTTGAACTAGAAATAATATGACGAAGAGTTAAGTGCTGACTGGGAATCGAACCCCACACATATCGATGTTGACTACACACAAAGAGACGTCAGCTACCGAATTTTTCTCCACCAGCATCCTTGAACTTACAGTGATCTAGCAAATAGTTCTGCGTCACACTGGGAGTCAAAAAGTCAGATATCGTTAGTGTTGACAATGAATGAAAATACATTAAAATTCAAAATTATTCTCCACCAGCAAATAGGTTTTCTCATGCTAGAGCTTGATAATACATAATGAAAACTTTAGTGCTGGGCCATGATTCGAACCCATTCACGCGCAATATGTGGAGATGTTGAAGAATCTGCAGTTTTGAACAAACAACAAATTGTAGTCGAGCTGTATTGTCACGAAGGGATCAAATTCCGCATTAAGGGAAGTCTGAGTTGCATTCCCAGTTCAGAACCAATTTTATCAACATACAGAAGCTCAAATAAAAGACAGAATAAGTGTCCTGTGACCATACATAGAGTTTATTTCGTCACTATAAATAAATAACTAGAATAATAAAGGTTACTGGTGATAGAGTGTCTACATGTCACCACACCTGACGTTATTGTGGTTCATCCTAATGTCTACTTGGTAGAGAAGGAATATCTTGATTAATGTGAATTACATACCTTAATGTCATTATACATTCTTCACTTCTCGTAGCCAGAAGAGTATAGAATCTGTCTCTCCCTATCAAAGACCATCAGCAGAAGCTGGAATCCAACCCAAACCATAAGCATACGAACCTATTATCAACCCAACAGGCCACCGAATCCTTTGCTCTGAACACCGTTGCACCGCACTGGATCAGAATTCTGACACACAGGCACCCTGTAGTGGTTAGCATCATGTTCAGTACATTCATTTACTTGGTTGACCGAACCGCCATGAATTAGCTGCCTTAGTTACCCAGTGCCAACATTCGACTCTCTTATGTAATCACTGAAATTAAATTACGTAACTGCCACCTACACAGAACTGCTAACAGTGTAGGATGCAGAAATTTAAATAGGAAATGTTCCTTCCCACTTGGACTACTCTACTGCGCTATCTGTTTGTTGAAAACGTCATGCAGTGCAAAAGGAAAGCTGTAACTGTCTGTCTCTCAAAAGTCTAGATCCGGTCATATGCATTATCTTTCAGCACTTTGGAATGCGGAAGTTGTGGAGCAATTATTATTGACTTCTGTAGGTGCCATAAGTATGTGTCAGCTTGTAGCGTAATGGTAAGTGTTGCACACCATAGGTAAAGTGGGGCGAGTTCGAGTGCGTTCACTGCAACATTTTTTTAAAACGCAATTTTGCTGTCTGCTGAAGTTATCAACCTAATGGAACTTTGAACATACACTCCTGGAAATTGAAATAAGAACACCGTGAATTCATTGTCCCAGGAAGGGGAAACTTTATTGACACATTCCTGGGGTCAGATACATCACATGATCACACTGACAGAACCACAGGCACATAGACACAGGCAACAGAGCATGCACAATGTCGGCACTAGTACAGTGTATATCCACCTTTCGCAGCAATGCAGGCTGCTATTCTCCCATGGAGACGATCGTAGAGATGCTGGATGTAGTCCTGTGGAACGGCTTGCCACGCCATTTCCACCTGGCGCCTCAGTTGGACCAGCGTTCGTGCTGGACGTGCAGACCGCGTGAGACGACGCTTCATCCAGTCCCAAACATGCTCAATGGGGGACAGATCCGGAGATCTTGCTGGCCAGGGTAGTTGACTTACACCTTCTAGAGCACGTTGGGTGGCACGGGATACATGCGGACGTCCATTGTCCTGTTGGAACAGCAAGTTCCCTTGCCGGTCTAGGAATGGTAGAACGATGGGTTCGATGACGGTTTGGATGTACCGTGCACTATTCAGTGTCCCCTCGACGATCACCAGTGGTGTACGGCCAGTGTAGGAGATCGCTCCCCACACCATGATGCCGGGTGTTGGCCCTGTGTGCCTCGGTCGTATGCAGTCCTGATTGTGGCGCTCACCTGCACGGCGCCAAACACGCATACGACCATCATTGGCACCAAGGCAGAAGCGACTCTCATCGCTGAAGACGACACGTCTCCATTCGTCCCTCCATTCACGCCTGTCGCGACACCACTGGAGGCGGGCTGCACGATGTTGGGGCGTGAGCGGAAGACGGCCTAACGGTGTGCGGGACCGTAGCCCAGCTTCATGGAGACGGTTGCGAATGGTCCTCGCCGATACCCCAGGAGCAACAGTGTCCCTAATTTGCTGGGAAGTGGCGGTGCGGTCCCCTACGGCACTGCGTAGGATCCTACGGTCTTGGCGTGCATCCGTGCGTCGCTGCGGTCCGGTCCCAGGTCGACGGGCACGTGCACCTTCCGCCGACCACTGGCGACAACATCGATGTACTGTGGAGACCTCACGCCCCACGTGTTGAGCAATTCGGCGGTACGTCCACCCGGCCTCCCGCATGCCCACTATACGCCCTCGCTCAAAGTCCGTCAACTGCACATACGGTTCACGTCCACGCTGTCGCGGCATGCTACCAGTGTTAAAGACTGCGATGGAGCTCCGTATGCCACGGCAAACTGGCTGACACTGACGGCGGCGGTGCACAAATGCTGCGCAGCTAGCGCCATTCGACGGCCAACACCGCGGTTCCTGGTGTGTCCGCTGTGCCGTGCGTGTGATCATTGCTTGTACAGCCCTCTCGCGGTGTCCGGAGCAAGTATGGTGGGTCTGACACACCGGTGTCAATGTGTTCTTTTTTCCATTTCCAGGAGTGTAATTACCTTCACTTCTGAACCCAAAATAGTGGCATGTGGAAAAAGGGCTAACTTCTGCGACATTTTGTTCTTTTCAGGCTTAATAGACGGCCAGGCAGCAGATGCATCTTGAAACTTTTGTATTATGTATGGGGAGAGCGCATCGTGCCAAATGACGTCAGAAAAGTATTTTCTACATTAGCTGTCGTGTGGTAGGTGCATTTTATTCTTCTTCAAACAGTGTTTGACAGCTTTAACGCAGAAGAAGTTTCTACATGCATAAAATGCATGTGCATTGTCAGACTGTTCTAGATAATACCAGAGAATTCGCATATATTGTTGATGATTAATTTCTCTCGATGTTTACTATTGTTTTAACAACACTAAAAGAAACCTTGCGAAATTGTGCACTGTACTATAAAAAATGAAATAAAACTACCCATGATTACCTTACAATGAAACTCTGTTTTAATAATTATAATAAAAGTGACTATCTGTACACAAGCGTGTCTCTATTGGTACGAATTAGTAAAACACTACTCACTTAGATTTCTATTGAGTCTGTGTGTTAATTGGTATGCTGTATCATACTCAAGAGATATGTAAATGTGGCATTTCATAAATAAAGTTATTTATTCCTAGTAACCAAAATTGGTTTGTCAGCATCGGAAAGAGGCGTTGCCTGTAGTGCAGCATTGTAAGTTTTCCACCATAGCACTTTGAGCCGCAACTATTTTCTTGCGATTTCCTTATCGATGTTTGATCTGACTGCTTGTAGCTCTTTCACATAAGGGATAAAAATGTTACTTCCAGCGAGACTGGAACCGCGAACCATAACAAACGCATAGTACGTAATCACAGAGCTAGGAAATACGTAAGTATTTTGTCTTCATCTTACGAGGCCAATAGATGCTAGAACTTGTAAACAGTTATTGAAAGGACAAGATTAGTAGCGATTTCCACGTGCAACGACTTTCCTGCGCTGAAAACCGTTAATTTACAATAATTTGTTAGACTTCAAGCGATAATAACTCAAATTATTCAATGGAAATGACAGCGAAAATCAAGTGAACTTTGAGGCTTAATTCCGTGCACACCAGGAAGTTACTCATCGATTACAGAGTTGCCTTGGTCAGACATCCCTGGGTAGTGACAACGATATTCATACGCTACTTTGGCGTTTCAGGAAGATGATCGTACTCGTCAGTTCGCGATGCCTGCTTGATGCATTGGCATCGCTTGGCTTCAGTCAGGCATTCGACCATGTCCATCACACTTTTCTGAAGACGGTCCTCCAATACATGATTTTTCCGTCTCTTATAGTAACTCCAAGAATAGTCTTCAACGGACGCCTCGCCGCGCCTCTAAAGCTCGATCGCTCTGTCGGACAGGAGTGCCCACTTTCCACGATACTCTTAGGGGTTTATAGTCACAATGACGTAAGTCTTAAATGCTTGAGTTGAGATGAAGGCACAAGAAATTTGGCAACAGAAGAAATACTACCACTACCACCACCAAATTCACATTGTTAATAGTTGTGAGCCGGCCGGAGTGGCCGAGCGGTTCTGGGCGCTTCAGTCTGGAACCAAGCGACCGCTATGATCGCGGGTTCGAAACCTGCCTCGGGCATGGATGTGTGTGGTGTCCTTAGGTTGGTTAGGTTTAAGTATTTCTAAGTTCTAGATTATTCAATCTGTATGCAGAACATGTTATGAGGAATGCGAGGCTAGATGAAGGAGAAACAGGAATTAAAATAGCTGGAATAAATGTAAACAACCTCAGGTACGCGGATGATACGATCCTGTTGGCAGAAAGTGAGGAAGAATTGAGAACACTCTTACTGAAGGTGAAAGACGAAAGTGACAAGGCCGGTCTTATGCTGAGTGTGAAGAAAACGAAAATTATGGCAACTACACCTACAAATTCGTGGAATATAGCAGGAGAAATCATGGAGGTAGTGACCACATTCAGTTATCTTGGTTCCCAGATCTCTGCTGATGGCGACTGCAGCCATGAAATCCGGAGACGCCTGTTGCTCGGTAGACAGGCGATGTCAAACCTTGACAAGGTTATAAGATCCAGAGATGTAACACTAGCAACAAAGATCCGTATCGTGAGGGCTATGGATGTGAGACCTGGACCATTAGAAAGGCTGAACAGCGAAGAATTGACTCCTTCGAATTGTGGTGTTGGAGGAAACTTCTTCCATGGACTGCAAAGAGAACCAACAGATCAATTTTGGAGCAAATAAAACCAGATTTCTCCCTGGAAGGTCTAATGTTAAAACAAAAGCTGACCTACTTTGGACACACAATACGAAGGCATGCCTCGCTGGAAAAAACATTAATGCTGGGGAAGATTGAAGGAACTAGAAGAAGAGGACGTCAGAGGATGAGATGGATCGATGGCATCACAGAAGCAATGTGTTCCAACGTGGAAGGTCTACGGGAGAAAGTGCAAGACAGGAAAAAGTGGCGTGATTTGGTTCATGGGGTCACGAAGAGTCGGAACCGACTAAACGAATAGAGGGAGAGAGAGAGAGAAGTTCTAGGGGACTGATGACCTCAGATGTTAAGTCCCATAGTGCTCAAAGCCATTTTTAGAACATTAACAGTTACGCTTACCAGAAGTAAGATGCACTTAAAATTATTTACAGCTAAGGAAATAGAATTACCTGCTTACAACTACAACAAGATAATTGAACCCGCCTATATATATATATATATATATATCGTTGAAATAACGCATAAAAATATAAGAAGTATAGGATAAAGAAACAAAATATCTAAAATGACAGTCCAAATTAACATGGAAAATATAGGAACTATATGATGGATTTTCGTGAAAGCAGACCACAGCTGACAAAGCCAAATTAATGGACAAAAACCGTTCTAAAACTAATCTCTCAAAATCGACCGAAAGAACCGGCCCACGGGTCGTTTGAGAGATTAGTTTTAGAAGGGTTTTCGTCCATGAATTCGTCTCTGTCGGCTCTGGTTTCATACTCTAATATGTGAATTGTCAGTGGTGTCTGGTCTCATCTTTTGGAGGTGTAATACTGACCATGCATTGTTCGGATCTGCCGTTTCATTCACGGTTTTATCGAGGGTGATCAGTTTTTATGCACACTTGAACATGAGAAGATGTGGCAGATGAATTATTAGTGTCATATGATCTGAAGATACACCTCAAGGTAGGAAAACGATCATCATACAGTGAAAAATGCAAAAACCAGCTACTGCGGATTCCGACATTCACTCAGTTTAATATAGATTATTTTACCATCTCTGCTATAAATTGTTTGATTGCCCTGCACATTAAGTACAAGTTTCTTAGCTTTGGTTGCTAGACCTATAAGGTTATTTGTATTGTATATGCAGGTCATCCGCAGCATGATGGATGAAAATGTAACTAACAACTGGTAAAAGTTGCTTTTTATTGATCACACTACCGGGTTTACGGCTCACGGCAACATGTTCAGGTGCTACCTGCTTATTTAAGGATTGTAATATAATTATAAACTGTACTGCATTTTCTTATTTTTTTATGCTTATCTGAAAACTTATCATTAGGGAAATTATTACCTTAATCGATCGTAGATGATCCGAACGTTCTTAGTCAGAGTATTGCTACTCTAAGAATACTGTCTTTATTTGAAAAGCTATACGACGAAATGATGATTGGAAAGGTGGTCGATGTAATATTCTGTAATATGTTGTCCAGCGGAACGAACCGATATGGCGATTCAGTGGATGTGCAAGTACTTATGAGAAAAGGAAACAGTACGGAGTTCTAAAACCGGTTTCGAAGATACACCTCACAACGTAGTTAACGGTGGAAATAGTGCAAGGCAGTGGGTACAAAGCAGAATAGACTAGGTACACCGCTTTCTTGCCTATCTTAAGCAAGGCATGGAGTCTGCACCCTGCAGAAGTAGGCCCTGCTGTAACCGGACACCAGGAAACACTGACTGCCCAGGTACATAACACAGATCACTCGGACGCTGCGCCGCAATGTACACGTAACTAAGAGCGTTGGACCGATCCTTTACGTTAAACATGTAATTCTGGGTATTCTTTCTTGTTGATAGTTAACCGTACAAGCAATCAAATTTTGTAAAAACGTTGTGATGCTTTAAGTCCAATTGACTGTTCAACGTGTTCTGTATACTACCTTTCTTGTATCGAAAAATTTCCACTTCCTCTAATGCATCGTCACCATCAACTTTTTCATTTGCGTTCAGGATTACTAGATTTTCATAACAAATATCGAGGCTATGACCCTCCTATAGTATATGCCAATTTTAAGTTTTTTAAATGAAGATGTTTCTGGTGCGTTTTTGGAAGGACCGATTCGTTGGCCGTATGTAGTTTTTGGGGGAATCGTTACTTTTGATAGAATGAGGATTTAACGAACATATGATATTGCTGCTGGTAAACCGTTTTGGGTACAAACTGTGGTCCTTCAAACTCTTCTGTTCCTAACACTACGCCCGGAACTACGCTGGACATCTTCAGAAGCATTTCCGACTGCATGTCGGCAAGACTCAAAGGAGAAGCAACGCCTGTGGTGATGTCCTGCGAACTTGTAGACGAAACGTTAGGAACAGAATAGTTTCGCTGACCACCGTCTTATACATCTAAAGCAATCGGTACATTTGATACAACAAACGCCCTCTGTATTATATTTGCTCAAAAAATGGTTCAAAAGGCTCTGAGTACTATGGGTCTTAACGTCTGATGTCATCAGTCGCCTAGAACTTAGAACTACTTAAACCTACTTAAACCTAACTAACACGGCGCGACTGCAACGGTCGCAAGTTCGAATCCTGCCTCGGGCATGGATGTGTGCGATGTCCTTAGGTTAGCTAGGTTTAAGTAGTTCTAAGTTCTAGGGGACTTGTGAACACAGATGTTGAGTCCCATAGTGATCAGAGCCATTTGAACCAAACCTAACTAACCTAAGGACCTCACAAACATCCATGCCCGAAGCAGGATTCGAACCTGCGACCGTAACAGTCGCGCGGTTCCTGACTGAAGCGCCTAGAACCGCTCGGCTACAGCAGCCGGCTTTTATTTGTAACAGGAAGCACTTTATTTATATTTAAGTTTGCCACTGACGTTAGAAGAAATGAAATATGCGAGAACGATGTTTTTGGGTCTTATACAAAAGCCACGAGTGTAAAAAAGTTAAGGCTTAGAACTAATGAATGAACGTAAACACATTCAGAGAATCATAGCACAACTATTCAAATGGTTCAAATGGCTCTGAGCACAATGGGATTTAACATCTGAGGTCATCAGTCCCATAGAACTTAGAACTTCTTAAACCTAACTAACCTAAGGACATCACACACACCCATGCCTGAGGCAGGATTCGAACCTGCTACCGTAGCGGTCGCGCGGTTCCGGACTGAAGTGCCTAGAATTGATCGGCCACTCCGGCCGGCTCACAAATATGAACAATGTGAATTTGGTTGTTGTAGTGGTAGTATTTCTTCTGTTGCCAAATTTCTTGTGCCTTCTCAACCATTTAGGACATACGTCAGTGTGACTATATACCCCTGAGAGTATCGTGGAAAGTGGCGACCCTGTCCGACAGAACGATCGAGGTTTAGAGGCGCGGCGAGGCGTTCGTTCAAGACTACTCTTGGAGTCTCGCCGCTCAATATGCACATTACGACTGTTACTATAAGAGACGGAAAAATCATGTATTGGAGGACCGTCTTCAGAAAAGTGTATGGACATGGTCGAATGCCTGACTGAAGCCAAGCTATGCCAATGCATCAAGCAGGCATCGCGAACTGACGAGTACGATCATGTTTCTGAAACGCCAAAGTAGCGTATGAATATCGTTGTCACTACCCAGGGATGTCTGACCAAGGGACGTGATGTGTCGTACTCCATTCTTCAGTCGTGATGCTAATTTACGGTTGAAAACTTCGATGTCGCCGTTAAGTAGAGTGATGGACCGATAATCACATATCCGCGATTGTCCATGCCTTTTATGGACCTGTAGCGACGCTGCCGCGCGCTACTTCAAGCTCGCCAGTGTGTGTGTGTGTGCTGTGCGCGTGTGTCAGTACAGTGATGTAGCGACGTTGTGTAGTTCCGCGCCCAGCCTCTAGAGGCGCTGTGTTTTATAACTTTTATATACGTTCTGTTTCTTATGATTATTATTCCTTGTTTTTTAGAGTTAGTGAGTAGTTCCTTGTCTCCTGACTTGTGTGGACGGATACTATTTTCTCTCCTAACTACAGAAGTTCCCGAGGATCGAGGATCCTCTGTATAGATCGGAAGCAAAATTTATAGCCCCGAACTGTCCACACATGCCGGGCGTCGTCAGATACGCGCCGCAATAAAGTTATTATTACTCAACTGAAGGTCTTCATTCTTCCGAATCACGTCAAGCAAAGGTCGGACAGCCACCAGTTTAGCTGTACCCGACAGACCTGTATAATGGTCCCATCATGGAAGGTCGCTGGGATCGTCGTCGTTTGGGACGTCAGCTCGACAGATGGAAGTCAAAGTAGTTACCAACCGATAAGTAAAACATTTGTAAAATTCTAAGTGAATGGTGCCAGGTCCAGGAGACTAATTGGTGCCTCCGGCCTTGGTACTGTCTAGGATTTTATCAGTGATCACGTCTTCCTGAAGTTCTTGAGCCACGTTCTCTTGTGTGGTGTTTACGGTGAGTGCTGCTACTTCCTTCATTGAGGTCGGGTGATGCGGGATGGAAACGTGTCGCCAGGTGAAATTGTAATGCAAGCAGTGATCAGTGGTGCATTGCGTAACATATAGTTGTCCTTCCGCATCGGTAAGGTTGTATATGAGAGCCTGACAACGACGCCGGAGTACTGTGAGGAGGTGGTACATCGACGGCATTTCGTGAGGCATACGGCCATGGATGCGTCGACATATGAGTGAAATGATCCGCGCAATGTGCATTAAGTACGTTGCCCCACGGAGCGGTATTGTCAGCGGTGTTTTGATTTATCAAGAACTTCAGTTGAGCCATGTAGCTCAAATTTCAAGAGCGATGCCACAGCCATTCCACTATTGGCTTAAAAGATTTGGTGCATGATATATTAATCCCTGAAAGTATTCGGTATGCAGAACAAACAGGCAACGCTTTCAGCATAAATGAAGATGAAATCAAGGCATTTCTTGGTATGAATCTGGTAATGGGGTACCATATTTTGCCTACATTTAGAAGCTGCTGGGCAACTGAACCCGATTTAGGTGTTCCTTATATAGCTCAGATTATGCCACTACATCTGTGTGAAGAGATTCGAAAGTACAACAATGCAGATCAGTCAATAAAGGAAGACCGCACATACAAAGTGAGACCTGTAATTACCCATTTGAACTAAACCTTCCAGGAATGTCTTAGTGAAAATAGGGCTCAATCTGTAGATGAGCATATGAGCAGATTCAAAGGACATAGTACTATGCGACAGTATATAAAAAAAAAGCCAGTCAAATGGGGTTTCAAAATGTGGTGCAGATGTGATTCGGAAACTGGCTACCCATTCGAAAAATCACTATCCGGACTGGGATGTGAAATTTACATAGGTAACTTTTTTAACTCTCCAGGTTGCAGTATTACCTTGGTTTACAAAATATCAGATCATGTGGAACAGCGCGCACCGCCGGCCGGAGTGGCCGAGCGGTTCTAGGCGCTGCAGTCTGGAGCCGAGCGACCGCTCCGGTCGCAGGCTCGAATCCTGCCTCGGGCATGGATGTGTGTGATGTCCTTAGGTTTAATTAGTTCTAATTTCTTGGCGACTGATGACCTCAGAAGTTAAGTCGCATAGTGCTCAGAGCCATTTGAACAGTGCGCACCAATCGTAAAAACATCCCAAAGACATTCCCTCCAGACAAGGAAATGAAAAGAGGTGATTAATACAGTCTCAGTAGCAATGGTCTGACAATCCTCGAAAGGATGGATAACAAGCCAGTTTCTCTACTGGCTAATTTTATTTCCCAAATACCATGCATGACAGTGAAGAGGCGTCAGTCTTGTTCTTCTGAAAAGATCGCTGTTCAGTGTCCTCTTATGATAAGAAAGTACAACAAGTGTGGGAGGGGTGGACCTTATGGACCAGAACAAAATGACTTATGAGATCGACAGGAAGGCAAATATAAAGCATTACCTGAGAATTTTCTTTGATCTTCTTGACATTGTTGTAAACAATGCGTATGTAATATATTCAAAATTGGCAGAAGAATCGGGATTCAAATCAACACTATCATCCCTAGAGTTCAGACAATGCATTGCGAGAAATCTAATTGGAAATTATTCATATCGACAAAGGAATTTATCAACAGTAGTGAAAACATCAAGAAGGTTGCAGACTAGTTGCAATGCAAAGAGTCTAGAGCACCGAATGCTAAAATTAGACGTAAGGATGAGATGTGTTCATTGTGCTTCACAGTTTGTTGACAATCGCACTTAGAATATCTGTGAACAGTGTGGTGCTAATTTATGCTTTACTTCAAGCAGAAACTCTTTTGCAGAATTTCACATCAAATAGACAACATATACACAGCCTCTGTAATTTTTCGTTGCATTAAGTGTAATGTGTTCTGTTACTGTCCTTTAAGGACCACAGGGACAAATACGTCCCAGCTTTTTTTTAGCCGTAGAAATAAAAATGTTTGAAATAATAACACATTTTGTTTAAAAAGCCTCCAGTTACCACAGAGATATAAAAATTTTAATCACTAGCACTTCAGTTTTCTTATGTACCTGAAAGGGTTAGGTTAGTTAGGCTTAAGTAGTTCTAAGTTCTAGGGGACTTATCACCTCAGATGTTAAGTCTCATAGTGCTCAGAGCCATTTGAACCAGGTTTGGACTTCAGATTAATGGTTCTGCTTCCGCGTTATGACAACGACTGCATAGCTTTCCGCGCCCTCCACGACACGCTTAATATGTTCTCCACGTCTAGTGCCGCAACCTGCCGTGTGTGAGTGGTTATTGCACGTCAACGGCGAACATAGGCGGTGGTCAGATCAATATGACCGGACCGTGTAAATTTGGCTCGGTAATGGAGAATGATAATAGTGAGGGCTCCGTTCGTACGATCACCGGACGTTTTGCGAAGTGTAGTTAAACAGCTGAAACTTACTAACAAGAAGGTCTTCTAAGCTACAGGTAGCGGGTCTTAAAACGTTCGTACTAATATGTTATGCCAGTACGACCAGCAGTTCGTGAAACAGTAGTCTCTGATTAGAGTACAAAATAATGAATAAGAGCATAAGCAACTGTGACGGCTACCTGTAAAGCTCGAAGCGTACATCAGTGTGGTCGTCCCTTGGAAACAAAGTCGCGGACTCGACCGCCGCTGAGTACGAGAATGTATTTATGTGTAGGGTCGAAGTTATTTAGAGCCAGTTCGACTTGAAATTGTGAGCAACTCACAGTCACAAGATTAGGCATAAGAACCGACATCGTAGAAAAAAATCCCACGCGATAGGGATCAGAGATCAGTGTAGCGCCTTCTCTATGATTATCGGTAACGTAATGAGCTAGAATTGCTCCTGCTAATGGACGCAGTTCCACCTCAACCGATTTCAGAGCGAGCATCTCGAAGGGACTTGCGCGCAGTGGCCGTCTGGATTCTGGCATCTCATAAATAGCTATTGTTTGCAGCGAGACGTAAAGATGCACGTTTTCAATGCACCCAACTGTTATAATGACGACGAACGAATCGTCGCCAGTGTGAATGACTGGTGGCCAATGCTAAATATAAACATACAAAGCTCTTCTCTGCATATACAGCAGGTTTGTCAGTGAAGTCGATAAGGAGCTGGCTGCATGGTCTGGGCTGCAACAACTAAAATAATTAGAAGTCATTCGAAAAAATAATGTGTTCTACTCAAATTGTGGTAAACGAGTCTTCATATTCAGGATGAATATAATTACATACAGCTATAGAGGCATCACATAGGCCATACTTTAAGTAAGTGCCTTGTTAGATGTTGCGTCCTATCAGCTGAAGGCTATACTACTTTCCTACTTGATGTCCCGAGCAAGAGCGCTGAACGCACGCTAGAGACTTGTTGCAAGCCGCGGATCGGCGCTAGCGGCGACTCGCGGTTCCAGCGATACTACGAGGGTGAGTCAAATGAAAACAAATTTGTAATAACAAATCGAAATTTCGCGCCGTTATCCTGTAAGTTGGTAAGCGTGCTACAAACAGCGTGCAGAATGGCCTGTAGGTGGCAGCATAGTGCAGACGCACACATAACATAGCAGTATCAGTATAAAGATGGCCGCCCCACTTTCGACTTGCACCAGGGAAGAAAAGCGTTCCGTTATTCGTCTTTTGCGTAGTGAAGGTGTGAAGGTGTGAAATTCATCGACGAATGAAGGTTCAGTGTGGTGACGCATGTCTGTCACGGCAGCAAGTCTACGAATGGAGCAGGAAGTTCGCAAATGGCGTAACTTCTGTGGAAGATGCTCCTCGTCCAGCTCAGGCACAACGAGTTGTGACTCCACAGAACATTTCAGCAGTTGAAGCCATAGTGAAGAAAAGCCGCCGAGTGACAATGAATGATATTGCAGTATGTTTACAGATTAGTCATGGGTCAGCGCACAACATTGTGCACGATGTGCTCCAGTTTCACAAAGTGTCTGCAAGATGGGTGCCACGGCAGCTGACTCATGAAGTGAGGGAACGACGTGTTGATGCTTGTGAAGAACTTCTTCGGCGTTTTGAACGAGAAGGTGGTGGCTTCGTTGCGAGAATCGTTACTGGGGACGAAACCTGGGTTCACTTCAACCAACCGGAAACGATCACAGCGAGCAAGGAATGGCGCCATTCCTCATCAACAAAACCATAGAAGTTTCGAACAGAACCATCAGCATGGAAGGTTACGCTGACTCTCTTTTGGGACGAATTACATGCATTACATGCCTAGAGGGACTACTGTCACCACTGCATCATACAAAGATCTCCTAAAAATTCATCTGCGGCCTGCAATCAAATCAAAGCGACGTGGATTGCTGCGAGCAGGTGTCCTTTTGCAACATGGCAATGCAAGTCCTCACACTGCCAGTATAACAGTTGCAACAATCACAGACCTGCATTTTGAGTGTCTTCCTCATCCACCATACTCACCAGACCTTGGCGCAAGTGATTTCCATATGTCTGGACCACTCAAAGACGCAATGGGTGGAAGGAAGTTCCGTTCTCTTGAAGAGGTACACCACACGGTGCATGAGTGGTTGCGCGGACTACCAAAAGAATTTTTTTCTACAGGAATTTATGCACTTTGAAAGAGCTGGAGGTCTTGCATTGAGCGTGGGGGAGATTATGTTGAAAAGTGATACAGCTTTGTACCACTTCTGCACAATAAATAATATTTAAAAAAATATGAAAGGTTTTCATTTGACTCACCCTCGTAGTACGGGCCGCGGTCGGCAACTGCAACCTCTGACAAGTGTGGTATCGAAATAACACAGGAATTGGACAGAAGTTGACTGGAAGTGTGTAGTGTGGTCCGACGGGTCACGACTTTTTCCCTTTTACATATGTGGTGTTCACTGAGTGGCTTTCAATGCTCTTCTCTTCTCCTACGTTGGACTGAGCAATTGACACAGTTATCAGAGAGAATTCACGTAATCACGAAATATAGTCGCAAACTGTGAGTACATTACCACAAAAGTTGCGTGATTTACTGCTAAGAAATGATAATTTCTGTTCGACCGTGTCTCGAACACTGATTTCCCCCTCTTCACAATCGGCGCTTTAACAGCTTCGGCTATCGGAGCACCCTTCCAGGACCGACCCAAAACTCGGTACGTCCAAGTATCAGCTTCTCATAGTGACCGCACAGCTATGTGATTCCTGCACAGGGAGAGAAATGTTTATTTTTCTCGTCAGTCTGCCTTGGCTTTGACTTGAAAAACATTAGAGCAGGGTTTCGTGTTTGACAGTGTCTGTATAGTGGTTAAGGGCACCGCTCACGACAAGCGGGAAATCCGGGTTAGATTTCCGGTCTGGCCTAAATTTTCATTTTCCCCAAAACGTTGTGTAGCTGTATGTTAACGTATTTGAAATTTTTGAATACATTTCATTATTTAATGGAGCTATCAGTCGTGAGCAGTGTCTGTTCCTTCGGACGTGCATGCACGTCCGAGGGAAGGTTGCATCAAACTATACAGTCGCTGTCAAATACAAACACTGCACTAATGAAATTCATGTAGTTTCCACTGTATGAGCGGCCACACCCCCATTCCAACAATCAGCGTGTCAGTAGTCAACCCTAGAAGTACCAAACCAATATTCATACTAGATATTACCAAGAGAGTGAGGGGTAATTTGGGCTCACACTAAAAGAAATCGGTAATTGTTGTTGAATTATATAAACAATATACTTATTAAAGTAGTAGTGATCTGTATGTAGGCTCAAGAACTTGAAAATACCTTTTAGCACGCTCTGAGCAACATTAACGCAATATCAACGCACGTGTTCAACCGACGTCATGAGTATCACACAAAATAATTAAAAAGTACAACCTTTGTTCATTGACCTTTACTTCAACTTACTTTATCAAACGATAATGATGTGTAATAAGGTCCTGAATCTAAAATACTGTATACGACATTCACTGAGGTAAGTGAGGTCTACAATTGAGACTCAAATTTCTGGGTTAAGTTTAAGTGAGAAATTTAAAACATATATGGAATCAGGTAGGAGAACTCATTAAAAACAATAAATACTTTTTCAGAAATTTAGAATGTAAAGTAACTGACTAGATTACAACCTTTTCAAATGGCAGGCATAAAGTCCCCCCGCCCCTAGTATTGCGGGGGTTAAGGGATGCTCACGGCAACTATTATGGGAAACTCGTTTAACTGGTTTGGAAGACGATGGGTTGCTTTGGTGTCGTTGTTTCAGCATGTAATAATTAATTATGTAATTGCATAACAGATTTTATGGTCCTAGAAAGACATGTTAGGCCTGTTTGGATACTGCAGAGTAGAATCCTCTGAACAGTATTTTCTTCTCATCTTATGAAAATAAAAATATTTTGACTCGCTGGGCATGCTTTATTGCGATAAATTGCTTAAAATTAGGAGTATGCCTCCTACGGAAGACTACTTTCCCCTACTATACTGGATGTGTGCTTCTACTGTCCAAAGGACCCGGCACAGGATTTTTTTAGACTTCGTGGATGCCATCATGTCCCCACAAGTAGGTACGGATAAAAATTCCATTCAAAGAGATCTCCGGTTTTCTGTGTAAATCTTAAATTATTGAAGTGCGTCAGGATGGCTAGTGATTGCTAATGATGTTTGTTCCGCCTCCATAGTGATTCCCTCCCCACTCCCCCTCCCCCCCCCTGCCCCCCTCCTCCCTCGTCACCAGTCGCCACGTAGCGTACTTCGAGGGGGAAGTTTACTTTATGTGTTATGTTGGACGATCTGTGCGGTTCCGACCGTTAAGCCAAGATCCACACACCTCGCAACACACAACTTTCCATCCTCGGGCCGCATGGTGGTCGCTGAAACGGGCACTAAGCTTACCGTTACAGAGGGCTGGTGACGCTCACTAGTTCACAGCTATGGACCTGAGCTATTCCCCTTTTGGTACAACACAGGAGGCCGACGTGGCTTACGCAAGGCTACGGACGTAGCGAACGTTGAGAACCTCTCCTCCCAGCCTCGCTCTAAAACTTATGCCTCTCCGTTGAGAGTGCTTTTCATTTATAGGATATTCATCTCTGTGTAGTATTATTGGTTTAATAGTCCACGTAGATTTGACAACTTCAGGCTTTGGGGCTATACCTTGAATGTACTTGTCCCTCATCTAAATCTACGTGACCACTCTATAATTCACAATTAAGTGCCTGGCAGAGGGTTCATCGAAACGCTTTCCCTCTGCAGTTCCGCTCTCGAAGAGCCACTTAAAACTTTCCCCGCGAGCTCTGAATTCTCTTATTTTATTACGATGATTATTTCTCCCTATTTATGTGGCCTTCAGCTGAATATTTTCACATTCGATGCAGAAAGACGGTGATGGAAAATATCTCGCTGCAATGCAAACCGCCTTTGTCTTAACTCCCTTAACACGATCTGGACTGTTTGTTTCCCCGTCTGAAGAACTGATTTCTTTTTCTGTGTTTAATGCAATAACTCAGCCCGACGTACGTCTCAAGATCCAACTTTTTACACTAGGAAAAAAAAACTCCTACTGCAGTGAGCTGAATCAATAAAGACGAAGTTGTGAACTATGGTGGTTATAACACGTATTCTAGTAAGAGAGTACACCCGAATTAATCATTATACACTCCTGGAAATGGAAAAAAGAACACATTGACACCGGTGTGTCAGACCCACCATACTTGCTCCGGACACTGCGAGAGGGCTGTACAAGCAATGATCACACGCACGGCACAGCGGACACACCTGGAACCGCGGTGTTGGCCGTCGAATGGCGCTAGCTGCGCAGCATTTGTGCACCGCCGCCGTCAGTGTCAGCCAGTTTGCCGTGGCATACGGAGCTCCATCGCAGTCTTTAACACTGGTAGCATGCCGCGACAGCGTGGACGTGAACCGTATGTGCAGTTGACGGACTTTGAGCGAGGGTGTATAGTGGGCATGCGGGAGGCCGGGTGGACGTACCGCCGAATTGCTCAACACGTGGGGCGTGAGGTCTCCACAGTACATCGATGTTGTCGCCAGTGGTCGGCGGAAGGTGCACGTGCCCGTCGACCTGGGACCGGACCGCAGCGACGCAAGGATGCACGCCAAGACCGTAGGATCCTACGCAGTGCCGTAGGGGACCGCACCGCCACTTCCCAGCAAATTAGGGACACTGTTGCTCCTGGGGTATCGGCGAGGACCATTCGCAACCGTCTCCATGAAGCTGGGCTACGGTCCCGCACACCGTTAGGCCGTCTTCCGCTCACGCCCCAACATCGTGCAGCCCGCCTCCAGTGGTGTCGCGACAGGCGTGAATGGAGGGACGAATGGAGACGTGTCGTCTTCAGCGATGAGAGTCGCTTCTGCCTTGGTGCCAATGATGGTCGTATGCGTGTTTGGCGCCGTGCAGGTGAGCGCCACAATCAGGACTGCATACGACCGAGGCACACAGGGCCAACACCCAGCATCATGGTGTGGGAGCGATCTCCAACACTGGCCGTACACCACTGGTGATCGTCGAGGGGACACTGAATAGTGCACGGTACATCCAAACCGTTATCGAACCCATCGTTCTACCATTCCTAGACCGGCAAGGGAACTTGCTGTTCCAACAGGACAATGCACGTCCGCATGTATCCCGTGCCACCCAACGTGCTCTAGAAGGTGTAAGTCAACTACCCTGGCCAGCAAGATCTCCGGATCTGTCCCCCATTGAGCATGTTTGGGACTGGTTGAAGCGTCGTCTCACGCGGTCTGCACGTCCAGCACGAACGCTGGTCCAACTGAGGCGCCAGGTGGAAATGGCATGGCTAGCCGTTCCACAGGACTACATCCAGCATCTCTACGATCGTCTCCATGGGAGAATAGCGGCCTGCATTGCTGCGAAAGGTGGATATACACTGTACTAGTGCCGACATTGTGCATGCTCTGTTGCCTGTGTCTATGTGCCTGTGGTTCTGTCAGTGTGATCATGTGATGTATCTGACCCCAGGAATGTGTCAATAAAGTTTCCCCTTCCTGGGACAATGAATTCACGGTGTTCTTATTTCAATTTCCAGGAGTGTATATTTGCACTTGCAGAATGCATCGCCACAAGCAATGATACGCTGTCTCAATTGAATGCAAGCGAAAGGTAGGCAGTTTGTCGGCATGTAATGGTTGTGAGAGAGAAGGTACGTACAGGGTTGGACATAAACGTAGAAACACAGCGATAAATGCATGCTTGGACATAAATGCAGATGCCAACCAAACCTGCAGTTTGTGCTGTTGTACTGGACCATGAGCGGCCCCTGTACAATGTCCTTAGTATGTTGCAAGTGCCCAGTAGCTGTCTACTGTATAGTGATGCGTGTACTAAGTCGCAGCTAACTGAATTCGAAAGTGAGCTGGTTGTTGGCGCTCATATGGCGGGGTCTTCCATAACTAAGGCAGCCGAAGTCTTTGATATTTCAAAATCACCTGCGAGGAAACAAGCACTGTGGCTGCATGGCAAGAGTGGCCACCGAAAGACGTTGATACTTCACCGTCATCTGGCCAAGTGAAATGAAATATTTACATAATATCACAATACTTTGTCACGTTATGTAAAACCATATAAATTTACATGTTTACAGTTTCAGCATGTCCCGCTGATTAGTGCGAACTGAAATGTGCAAATTATTAAAGAAAGAAAGTTGTTATTTTGAATTTAATTTCTATTTTATTTTAGAACGTACTGCAGAGTATGAAACTAGATCTTTTATTTTTTTAAGTTATTAAGTAAAAACTGACTTTTGTATAAAAATTCGTAAAATCATGATAGATGAACTAGCTTTTAGAAGAAAGGCAGAATGATAAAATTACAGTACTATGTACTTTAGAAGTAAAAATATGGTTGTACCAGTTTACAAGGTAGCTATAAAATCTTACAGGGATACAGATGGTAAAATACAGTATCTGATATTTACTATAGAACGTACATAGATTATAGTATAGCTCACATATACGCTGGGAGAGTTGGTAGTCGTCAACTAACAACTTTATGTGAAATCTTATATTCAGAAATGGTTCATTTGAGCACTGCTGCAAGGCGTTCTAACTACACGTGTCCTACTTGCTGACTGGAGAAAAGGACCACCAAGTGGTATATGGGAATCATTGCATCGTCGTCATTCACTCGTGATGTAATTATTCACGATACGAGATGTGGCGTACTTCTGCCTGCCACCGCGTACGCTGAGCCTCGGGTAGCATTGAGGAAGACTGACATGGGTGTTTATCCATCGAATCAATATTTCGCATTTTTATGCAAAGATAAAGAGGTGAACTTTCGTGGATTGATATTTTTGTGGAAATCCTGTGTTTTAATTTCCTTGTGTCGCATGTAGTATTTTAGAAAATTACGTAGTAACTGACGAAGCTTAGTCAGTATCTTTAAGGTGAGCAATTAAGTGCACTTTTTTAACCTACAGGGCGATAAATAACAATACTTGTAACTTGGAGGAGAGGTCGTCCCAGAACTGTATCGATTGCTGATTACCGTAGCAAAACTTTAGCTAATTTCAAACATATCACTTTGTGCTTGTGAACGTTTCTGAATATGATGATTCGTGAAGACAATAGACCTTCATTTATTGCTGTCCCGAGACCTTCTGGTTACAAATAGTGAGCCTGAACATTTTGTTGCGGTTCCGGAAACTGGATTGTGTATTTGTTGAGTGGAGAGATAATGGGCGGCAGGCTTCACGCTGTCCGCACGAATTATTTTCAGGCTCTTACAAATGGCCGTGGTATTTAAAATCGCACAAAAGCTTACTAAATACAGCAAAAACAAACTTTATCTCATGAAACATTTTTTAACCTTCTACCGCACACATCTTATCGAAAATTTAAACCACATAAGAGAAAATGGGAAAACACCATCCAACCAAGTCACAAAGCGGCCGTAGGTTTGTGTTCCGTAATCGTGACAGAAGGCCACTGGGAATGATTGTGACGAAAATTACGGGGACGAAATCCGGCCGCGGTGGTCTAGCGGTTCTAGGCGCTCAGTCCGGAACAGCGCGACTGCTACGGTCGCAGGTTCGAATCCTGCCTCGGGCATGGATGTGTGTGATGTCCTTAGGTTAGTTAGGTTTAAGTAGTTCTAAGTTCTAGGGGACTGATGACCACAGTAGTTGAGTCCCATAGTGCTCAGAGCCATTTGAACCATTAGATTACCGGTTTCGGTCTTTAATGACCATCATCAGATCTGCAGCAAGAATGGGAAAAACATAAATACACTCGCAAACTGTATACAGCTTTAGAACCATACATAGAGCATATTGGAAAGTAGTACTGACAAAATTTACATTTGTGCGTTTTAAATATAAAGAGGCTTACCTGTTTCATAAAAACAAAGTCCTAATGTACTGCAACCATATTGGCATCGTCAAATGTTAAATGCGGAATCAGCACCAGCATCGTCGAATACATATAAATCACATCACATGCACGAGTCAAGTTGTCAGTCAAACTACTGTTTAAAACAAGCTGCCGAACAGTAGCCACAAGATGTTTGTGTTGTAAGTTGATCAGATGTCGCTAATGCCGGCATACACTAGTTTTCAATAATTAATTGAAACAGTGAAAATAAAAGGGAGGATACAATAGTTAAAGTCTGTAATAAGCTTAGAAAGTATAAAAGGTGTTGCAGTAATAAAAAGCAATAAAAAGAAGAACACGACAAAAGTAATATTTTTAAAAAGACGAAGAGTTAAAAAACAGTGGTTGACATATGCTCTAGTGACAATATTCTAGACAATGACATAAATATTAAACACCGTTGATATATCAATAGCACTTGGTTGGAAGACACTTGTTTCAAACGGTTTCTGGCCGAGTTTACCTCCAAAGAGTAAAACGTGGGGGGTAGGGGATGAGGGAGGAAGGGGAGGTGTTCGGTGGTGAAGATTTGATCATATTAACATATTAAATGAAGTTACTGTATGATTCCACGATCACTGCGAATATTTTGTCAATAAAGTCGCTTACATCGCTTATTAAACTTTCTTTATTACGACGTTTCACCTTCTGCCATCACGAGATATAAAAAAGCTTAGAACCGCTAAAACAAGGTTTTTTGTCAGTGAATTACACATAGTTTTTAGTACTGACAAAGAACCTTCTATTAAGACTTCTAAGCTTTTTAATATCTGATGGTGGCAGAAGTACGCATCATCTCTCCTTGTTTTCGGGAGGTATGATGGGTGACCTGCAGGTTGGTATCTCACCAATATCCGGAGCGTCTCTACACACTTCTCTGTCAGTTGTTCTCATAGCGTAGATGATCTTGCATGGGACTGCTTAGCATTTAGCTCGAGTTCGATCCTTATTATCGTCCCATATCCAGTTTTTTGCATCACTTTCTTGTTCGGTTTTAGAAAACCAAACGAAGCACACATTTGGCCACATAGTCTGTGGCATTCCGCTTGACATTGCGCTCATAACAGCCTGACTGGCTAACTTCAGTTTCAGTTAACACGGAATTGGGGCAACGTAATGATTTTTTTCTTAACAATTATTTCCCAACAAAGTCTACCCTCCAATACCTTTACAAGATTTTGAGACTGTTTCTGACCACACTCTATATAGCAGTTTCACGTCAGTGTTGGTTGTTGTACCTGTCCTACATCCATATTTGCTCCAGTAATCGTAGCAGTTCCTAAAAGGAAAATGCATTCTTTCGTTTTCGTACAGGAATGTAACTCCACCTGTTTCACGCCGTGGTCATTGACACAGTATAGACGTGTCATTTACTCCAACCGAACTCACGTGGCAACTCCCTGTCTGTCAGCGTTTCTGGATATGCTGACGCTATTCGTGCATTTGCTGGAAAGTTGAGCTGGTAGAGCACTTACTTCGGCATGCGATAAAATATCTGAAGCCAATCAATGTTCGTCAAACAACTCAGAAATTCTGTTATCTGATAAATTATGCGGTTAGCATTACGTAATGACGTTCCGTCACGAGAACAACAGAGAAAAGAAAGTAGGGAAGTGGCTCACCGTTCCTGAAAACGGACGATGGCTTTTGCGAACTCCATCGCTACTCTTTGCACTTCTTGTAGGTCAGAAAAATTGATGGACAGAAATAACGTAACGTTCAGATACAGATAGTGCGACTTAACTACAGGGTTATTACAAATGATTGAAGCGATTTCACAGCTCTACAATAACTTTATTATTTGAGATATTTTCACAATGCTTTGCACACACATACCAAAACTCAAAAAGTTTTTTTAGGCATTCACAAATGTTCGGTATGTGCCCCTTTAGTGATTCGTTTTTTTCGCAGAAGAAAAAGCGGCCGTAAACTTTAAACCGTGAGATTGCACAAAACACTTTAACTTTTGGTGAATTGTGAATTTGCTGCACGAAAGCGTGAGGATTCTCTACCGCCCAGATTCGCACATTGTGTCTGTTCACTTCACCATTAAGAAAAAATGTTGCTTCATCAGTGAAAACAAGTTTCGCACTGAACGCGTCCTCTTCCATGAGTTGTTGCAACCGCGCCGAAAATTCAAAGCGTTTGACTTTGTCATCGGGTGTCAGGGCTTGTAGCAATTGTAAACGGTAAGGCTTCTGCTTTAGCCTTTTCCGTAAGATTTTCCAAACCGTCGGCTGTGGTACGTTTAGCTCCCTGCTTGCTTTATTCGTCGACTTCCGCGGGCTACACGTGAAACTTGCCCGCACGCGTTCAACCGTTTCTTCGCTCACTGCAGGCCGACCCGTTGATTTCCCCTTACAGAGGCATCCAGAAGCTTTAAACTGCGCATACCATCGCCGAATGGAGCTAGCAGTTGGTGGATCTTTGTTGAACTTCGTCCTGAAGTGTCGTTGCACTGTTATGACAGACTGATATGAGTGGATTTCAAGTACGACATATGCTTTCTCGGCTCTTGTCGCCATTTTGTCTCACTGCGCTCTCGAGCGCTCTGGCCGCAGAAACCTGAAGTGCGGCTTCAGCCGAACAAAACTTTATGAGTTTTTCTACGTATCTGTAGTGTGTCGTGACGATATGTCAATGAATGGAGCTACAGTGAATTTATGAAATCGCTTCAATCATTTGTAATAGCCCTGTTCTTATAATCAGCAGTTGTAAATTAATAGATGAGACACTCAATATCCAGAATGCCAACAGATCTGTTACAAGCCATTTACATAATTTGCAGCAACAAGAAACAACTAGGATCTGAATCAATTATTAAATCGTAAACACCAACTTACTAATAAATGTAGTGAATCAACAGGTAGAATCGTACCACAAAGACAAAACTCACGGTCGGAAGTATGGAAAATATTACAGGAGAAAACTTAGTGATACATCAAAGAACTATAGAGAGGGTAAAATAATATGGATACCTTGAAATAATAATAAATGGAAATTGGGATACCTCGCTAGAAATCAAGATTCTCATCGAGAAAGCAAGAAGTGTGTTTCGGAAAATGCGTTCTTCAAAACTCATAACCTAACTCTAAGAAGAAAAGTCAGACTTTTGCGCTGCTATGTATATCGTGTCCTGCTATATGGGGTAGTGACATGTACCTTAAATAAAAATATGGACAAGAAGCTCGAGGCCTTTGAATTGTGGCTCTATACGCGAATCCTGAGAATACCTAGGACCCAGAGAGTGTCAAACGAAGAATTTTTGAGAAGAATGAACACATCACCTAAATTAATCAAGATAGTAAAATGCCGAAAGTTGCGATATCTAGGACATACCATCCGTAACACAAATACATATAATTTGCTACAAATGTACTTCAAGGGAAAATTAACAGCAGAAGACGTTCTGGAAGGAAGCGAATTTCTTGGTTTGACAGCCTTAGATGCGGGTTAAACGTGTCTGCAACAGAACTATTACCCAAAGACTGGAAAGTTGCACAGATCACACCAATATTCAAGAAAGGTAGTAGGAGTAATCCACTTAATTACAGGCCCACATCATTAACGTCGATATGTAGCAGTATTTTGGAACATATATAGTGTTCGAGCGTCTTGAATTACCTCGAAGAAAACGGTCTATTGATACACAGTCAATATGGGTTTAGAAAACATCGTTCTTGTGAAACACAACTAGCTTTTCATTCGCATGATACGTTGAGTGCTATTGACAAGGGATTTCAAATCGATTCCGTATGTCTGGATTTTCGTAATGCTTTTGACACTGTACCACACAAGCGGCTTGTAGTGCAATTGCGTGCATATGGAATATCGTCTGAGTTACTTGACTCGATTTCTGATTTCCTGTCACAGAGGTCACAGTTAGTAGTAATTGACGGAAAGTCATTGAGTAAAACAGAAGTGATTTGTGGCGTTCCCCAAGATAGTGTTATAGGCCCTGTGCTGTTCCTTATCAATACAAACGATTTGGGAGACTATCTGAGCAGAGTATCCTAAGGATATTTGCAGATGATTCTGTCGTTTATCGATTAGTAAGGTCATCAGAAGATCAAAACAAATTGCAAAACGATTTAGAGAAGATATCTGAATGATGCAAAAATTGGCCGTTGAACCTAAATAACGAAAAGTGTTAGATCATCCACATGAGTGCCAAAAGGAATTCGTTAAACTTTGTTTACGCGATAAATCAGACAAATCTAAAGGCCGTAAATTCAACTAAAAACTTAAACCTGAATTGGAAGGAATACATACAAAATGTTGTGGGGAAGGCTAACCAAAGACTGCATTTTATTGGCAGGACTCTTACAAAATTTAATACGTCTACTAAGGAGACTACGAACACTATGCTTGTCCGTCCTCTTTTAGAAAATTGCTGCGCGGTGTGGGATCCTTACAAGATAGGACTGACGGATTACATCGAAAAAGTTCAAAGAAGGGCAGCACGTTTTTTATTCTCGCGAAATATGGGAGACAGTGTCACTGAAATGATACAGCATTTGAGTTGGACATCATTAAAAGAAATACGTTTTTCGTTGCGACGGAATCTTCTCACGAAATTCTGATCACCAACTTTCTCCTCCGAATGCTAAAATATTTTCTTGACACCGACCTACACAGGGAGAAACGATCACCACGATAAAATAAGAGAAATCAGAAATCGCACGCAAAGATCAGATGTTCGTTCTTTCCGCGCGCTATACGATATAGGAATAATAGAGAGCTGTGAAGGTTGTTCGTCGATGAACCCTCTGCCAGACACTTAAGTGTGATTTGCAGAGAATCCATGTTGATGTAGATGTATATCCCGTATTGCTACCAAGAAGAGAAGAATAGCCATCGTGAACGCCATCGTCTGAACCGTATATGCACCGAAAGAAGAATAACTAGGTCTCATCAGTAATTTTAAAGATTTCGTCTTCCGTTTCAATAATTCTTTGGCTTTTCAGAGTGTGAATTTTGTAAATACAATGTACCTAATATTTTTTCAAACAATTTAAATCTTCCATCTGACGTACAGTTATCCTTTTCAATACAAAATTCAAAATGGTTCAAATGGCTCTGAGCACTATGGGACTCAACTGCTGAGGTCATTAGTCCCCTAGAACTTAGAACTAGTTAAACCTAACTAACCTAAGGACATCACAAACATCCATGCCCGAGGCAGGATTCGAACCTGCGACCGTAGCGGTCTCGCGGTTCCAGACTGCAGCGCCTTTAACCGCACGGCAATACAAAATTATTCAAAACACAATTTATTCCAGGTCATTTACTCATGCTTACGCACCATAATTTCATTAGTGTACTATAATATTTTAAAAGAGGAGGGGAAAGAAAATTCTCGTTTAAAGTCACAATAGTGAAGACGGCATTGGACAGAGAGCACAAAACCCGACTGTACAGATACGGGGCAAGAAAATCAGCGGTCATTCCACTTCCAATAGAACTATCTCGGCATATGCCTTTATGATTTACGGACAATCTAAATCTGTATGCCCGGATGTGGGTGAGAACATTGTATTTACGAAATAAAAAAATTTTTTGTGGAATTATTTTTTGTTAATGCGTATATTGTTTCCATCTTGTGGATGTGCCGTTGTATTTACTATATTTCTGAAGTAATTCCGTCAGTAATTACATAAAATTAAATTTTTTTATAGAATAAAAATGGTTCTAAGGCTCTGAGCACTATGGGACTTAGCTTCTGAGGTCATAATTCCCCTAGAACTTAGAACGACTTAAACCTAACTAACCTAAGGACATCACAAACATCCATGCCCGAGGCAGGATTCGATCCTGCGACCGTAGCTGTCTTACGGTTCCAGACTGTAGCGCCTAGAACCGCTCGGCACTCCGGCCGGCTATTTATAGAATGTATTTCGGTTATTAAGAAATGGTCTATGTTTCATACTAGTAATACATTCCTGCTAATAACTTAAATACTGGTCCGAAGGTTACACCCTATCGAAAATAATTTTATCTCTGCATTTTTTTAGATATTCTGAACATCACTAGTATCAGTTTTATAATGGGTTAGCAGGATCTTTGCCTTTCAGTTGCAGGCAGTCCATCGGTTTCTTTTTAACGATGTTGTAGGTTTTGACGACCAGTTTATCGGCCAAGATCTGATATCTCAGTCTCATTCGTCTCCTCTTCATCATTTTCTCATTAATATTTTTTCATGCCTTTGTCCCGCATCGGCGCACAATCGGCATCATTACTAAGATTTGGCATGGTTAAACTGGATGCCCATTCTGTTGCCATCCCGTTCGCCCCAGCGATGGAATATGTGTACTCCAACTACCTACAAGTGTTATCCAATTTGAAAGTGAACGAACGGTTACCTGTAACTGAGACGGGACTTGGGTTCCATCTCTGTATTCACTTAGTGGGCTGTGGGATTTGGAAATTTGGAAAAACGCCTGAAAGGCATATCCAGATTGTTCGGCACATTGACCCTTGTCATGATTTTCAACATGTGTGTTGGAAGTGGGAAAGTGGGAGCGTTTCTGTAATTCACAATAGCTGTACCAGAGATGTTTTTCTTGTGTAACTTTAGGTACAATAGGAGGGAAGATACAAAGAACATGTAAGAGCATGAAAGTATAGGACAAATCATTGAAATTCAGCAGAAGTTACATAAACAACAACATAAAATTACTGCCAGGGTTACGAACAAGGAAATCATGAGGTTAAACAACAACAAAAAAAACCTCTTCACTTTACAAGAAAACTACCACACTGAAAAAACCGTAACACAAAAGAAAAAAACTTTTAAATGATCAAACACGCCTGGCAGACCACACACTCTTTAAACTGGTTGACGACTTAATATATCATTAAATATACACATATAACCACAGGCCTCATTTACCACTACCACCTCTTCTCAGGTTCTGTCCTGTTATCACCTTAAAGGCCCGTCTCCCTCCACCCCAAAACACTCGCAATCCCCGCCTCCCGCCTCCATCCACACTCACCTCTCTGCCTAACATAAACACACACACACACACACATCATACTCATTCACCCTGTATCCTCCCCCACCCTCTAATTTCTCACTCTCCCTCAAGCTCTATGTATCTATCTCCCATTACCCTTCCCATCCCCCCCCCCCCCCCCCCCGCACTCTCTCTCTCTCTCTCTCTCTCTCTCTCACACACACACACACACATACACACGCAAATTAGAGAAAGCCTAATATCACAGGTTGGCAAGCCTCACCATTTGCAGAGAAACAGACGAACAGACATAAACACTGTATAATTGCGTATAGTGAGAAAAAAAAACACACCTAACATCTGTTCGATATACAAAGGTGGTCTGTAAATAACCCAAATGCAGCGCAAGAAATACTGCAGAACGGCAAAAGTTGTCAAGCGTGTATTTGAAACAAAGTCTTCCGACGTCAACCGCTGCTAGTAAAGAGGAAAGAAGCAGTGGTATGGATAATGTGTAAAGAAACAAGTAACTTGCACACCAAGTCTATAAACAAACGCTGTGTTTAATCTAAAATAACCAAAAGAAAGAATAACCACCCTATAACTAAATCGCTTTAAGCTCAACACGGAAAACTAATAATAACTGATTTTAACAGCTGCTGAGGAAGATGGCCATGAAAATAAATGTACGTTTTCAGTTTTTGCTAAACCGACAATGTCGTCTGCAAACTTCTAACACCGTGGTCTTGTTCCCCCATTTATGTAACCTCTAAGTCAATTGGTGTGCAGTGGTGAATAATATCTCCTAAGCATACCTAGTACAGTATTAAAAAGGAGTGGGACTGGAAATTTCCTTGTCTTATTCCTTATCTTAATTCAATTCGGTTGATATTTTCTTTTCTTAATTTCAGTGCCACTTTTCACCTTCAGTATAAGGAGTTTACATTAGCCTTACTTTTCCGGGCCACTCTTTCTTCCCCTTGTAAACTTGTAGCAAATGCCTATTCCACTGATACAAAGTAGATGTCTAAATCTCTTGTCTTCTCAAGAAAGCTCTCTCCTAAAATTCGGTACAGCTCTAGAGTCTGTATAAATTCTACTGTTACTTATCCATATTCTACTCTGTTGCAAAAAATGGTTCAAATGGCTCTGAGCACTATGGGACTCAACTGCTGAGGTCATTAGTCCCCTAGAACTTAGAACTAGTTAAACCTAACTAACCTAAGGACATCACAAACATCCATGCCCGAGGCAGGATTCGAACCTGCGATCGTAGCGGTCTTGCGGTTCCAGACTGCAGCGCCTTTAACCGCACGGCCACTTCGGCCGGCTACTCTGTTGCCTTTTACAGTCTTCTATTCACGATTTTTGTCTTCGATGCACGTGAAATGATGTTAACTGACCTGCGTTCACTGCATTTGTTAGTGCCCTATTTCTTTGGTAGTGAAATTATTCCTATTGACAGTAATCCCCTAACCATTGACCTCTGTCGTACAATTTTTTTTGTATAAAAGCAAAATTTCCGTTATTTATTCTTGGCTCAATCAGTGAAGTGTTAGTCCAGGTATTTCATTTGTGCACTCTACGAAGAAGCAGCTGATACTGGTCGCCGAACATTAGGGACGCTGGATCCAAAAGCCGCGTTGAAGAAAGATCCTGCCTGGAGCGTCATAGACGATACTGCCAGCCGTATTGGGCTGGAAGAGCAAGGAGGACTTCACTAGACATTCAACCACACGTCAGCATGCTGCCATCTCTGATGATGAGCTTTCCGTACGGATGGAGAGAAGGCAACTGAGGTAGACGGACGTTCAAGCAAGTGGTCGCCAGAGCTTATTATCTTGTTGAGACGCGTGGAAACGATTGGTAACGTAGAGACGCTGTTGACATGGTGCTTACACGTAATTGCTGTTCAGCAGAGTAGCTCGAGAGCAGATACAGAAGCGGAAACATTCTTCAGTAATTACATGCATTATTTCACAAGGACACTGAGATGCAAAAGAGTAAACCAAAAGGAAATAGAGCCAATTATGGTCGTATAAGCATTAGTAACAGTAGAAAATGGGGAAATGAAAATGGTCAACAGTAGTTCCGTAGCGGTTGTAAGTAGATCTTCCATATCTTTGTTGTATTATTAGGTACTTATTCCTTTCAGGTACTTTCGTTGTGTTTCTCCTTTACTCTACCTGTACATACCAAGTAGTAATAACTAATATACACTACTGGCCATTAAAATTGCTACACCAAGAAGAAATGCAGATGATAAACGGGTACTCATTGGACAAATATATTATACTAGAACAGACATGTGATTACATTTTCACGCAATTTGGGTGCATAGATTCTGAGAAATCAGTACCCAGAACAACCATCTCTGGCTGCAATAACGGCCTTGATACGCCTGGGCATTGAATCAAACAGAGCTCGGATGGCGTGTACAGGCATACATGCCCATGCAGTTTCAACACGATACCACAGTTCATCAAGAGTAGTGACTGGCGTACTGTGACGAGCCAGTTCCTAGGCCACCATTGCCCAGACGTTTTCAATTGGTGAGAGATCTGGAGAAAGTGCTGGCCAGGGCAGCAGTCGAACATTTTCTGTATCCAGAAAGGCCCATACAGGACCTGAAACATGCGGTCGTGCATTATCCTGCTGAACTGTAGGGTTTCGGAGGGATCGAATGAAGGGTAGAGCCACGTGTCGTAACACATCTGAAATGTAACGTCCACTGTTCAAAGTACCGTCAATGCGAACAAGAGGTGATCGAGACGTGTAACCAGTGGCACCCCATACCATCACGCCGGCTGATAAACCAGTATGGCGATGATGAATACACACTTCCAACAACGTGCGTTCACCGCGATGTCATCCATGGTCAACGAGCTGAAAGTCCATGCTGCTGCAAACGTCGTCGAACTGTTCGTGCAGATGGTTGTTGTCTTGCAAACGTCCACATCTGTTGACTCAGGGATCGAGACGTGGCTGCACGATCCGTTACAGCCATGCGGATAAGATGCCTGTAATCTCGACTGCTAGTGATACGAGGCCAGTGGGATCCAGCACGGCGTTCCGTATTACCCTCCTGAACCCACCGATTCCATATTCTGCTAACAGTCATTGCATCTCGACCAACACGAGCAGCGATGTCGCGATACGATAAACAGTAATCGCGATAGGCTACGATCCGACCTTTATCAAAGTCGTAAACGTGATGGTACGCAATTCTCCTCCTTACACGAGGCATCACAACAACGTTTCACCAGGCTACGACGGTCAACTACTGTTTGTGTTTGAGAAATCGGTTGGAACCTTTCCTCATGTCAGCACGTTGTAGGTGTCGCCACCGGCGCCAACCTTGTGTGAATGCTCTGAAAAGCTAATCATTTGCATATCACAGCATCTTCTTCCTGTCTGTTAAATTTCGCGTCTGTAGCACATCATCTTCGTGGTGTAGCAATTTTAATGGCCAGTAGTGTATATATAAATTTAATTAGACCCTATAAAACGGATTTCAAGACATATTTTAGCTGTAATTGTGAAGAATGAAAGCTGAATGAATAATTACAGTGTCTGTAGCTACTGCCTTCCTTGTTTCCATTGACGCAATAGAACACTTTAGTTTATCCTTCCCGACTGGCGATTCTTCTCATTATCATCTACTTGATGCAAAGTTTTTCGTTTCTTATCTGGGTCATATAGTTCTTTAAAATCCACTTCATATATTCGGAAAACTTCCCCGCGAAATTTGTGCACAGTACTCAGGAATTATCCCAGTTACTTTGTCGATAAGAGGCAGTATTATTAAAAAGTTTTGTTTTGCTTCCTTACCGTAGTGTGTGGTTTTACAGTTTTCGCTTAATATCCGCACTGGTTTGCAGGAGTACAACATAATACAAGACAGATCGCTTGACATACACGTATAATAAGATGCCAGGGGCAATAAACTGTCACAAGGATGTCAGCAGACAGGAGACCGGTGTGGAAGGGGACCGTATTCGCAGGAGACGTCTGCTGCCCCAGGGGAAGCACGGAAAGACACGCACGTCGCAGTCCGCACGCCTCACAGGGAACTCAACAGTGCCACGAACGTGGCGGCACAGACAAGCAATCCGGTGGCAGGTAATCCGCAGAAAGCTATTGTTTAATATCAGCCCTGTGGACGTGTCGTGGGGCGGGTGGAGGGGGGGGGGGGTTGGGGGAGGTGTTGGTGCCTGACAGCCTCCCCCCCCCCCCCCTGCCTGAGTAACGACGCCTTGAGCTGGCGCCGTCGTAAAGAAGAAAAGTTTTGATTGGATGGGAAATTACAGGCAGCGCCTCTGTGGCCTGGCAGGTGGGCTCTGCTCGGAGATTTCTTTCCACTTTGCGCGTTCGGCTTCGACGATTGTGGTGCTTAATCCTATCTACGTCTCGTGATTTCAACCGCTGTTACTAATAGGTAATCAAATATAAGGGAAATGAACCTTTAATTTGTACAGCATATTATTTAAAAAAATGAAAATCGCGGATTTGTCGTGCAGAGTGACACCTGACTTCAGATTGAAACATTCTCCTCGTAAGAACAAACGTATTTCAAACACAGTCTTTTCATATATTTACTATTAAAAACAGTCTTGATCACGATTTATTTATCAAGGTAACCGGTTTCGACCACTACTGTGCTCATCTTCACACCTACAAGTAGTATACAAAACTTTAATTACAGGGCTACATACATTAAAGAAAATACATACAGTTATAAAACTATAAAACGATGAATTACCATTGAGTGGGAACCTCTTTCTGTTGGAGAATCACTACTGGAAAAACCAGTGCACGTCTTACTATATATAATGGAGGCTCCGCCCACTTCTGGCGGCATGATGTCATTACTAACCAATGAGTTATAAGTCGAATTACAATTTAAAATTTCTTAGTTAAAAGAACATTGTCAAGAATAAAAAATAAAGACATACTAAACTTATCTTGTTAAACAGCTATTGTCAATTAAGAAGCGTTAAAAATATTTAAATGTGTAGGATAAATGAACTTCGCTTTGGCAGTACATGGGTTGCTCTCTAAAGGCCTGTTAGTGAACTATTTGGAACCACTGGTTGTCATGGTGAAGTAGGACGCCGTTCCAAAGATGAGGCAGCAGGCTTCATTCCACTGAAGTTGTTGTAAAGACGATAGGCGAACTAGTGGTTGCCATGGTGAGGACAAACGCCAGTGCAAAAATGTGGCTGCAGGCTTCTTTCTTGTTTCGCAACAACTTCGACTGACATTAAATTTCAACCACACCCCGTGGTTAGGTATTTGAAACGTGCATGACAGGGAACCGGAAAATGTTGCTGGGCGTCTAACATGTTAGTATGAGCCCAGATGGAAACGTCGAATAGGCCTCATAGATCACCTGACCTCAATGTTCCGGATTTTTCTGTCGGGGTTCATCCCATATGTGACGCGTTTAGAACTCATGTCGATACTGTTTCTGAATTGCAGCGGCGAACTGTACAGCCTTCTCAAGATCCACAAAATGATCTACGGATGTTTAAAGTAACTCGTAACTAACTAGAGTAACGAGTGCATTCGTCCATCCAGATGCAAGGACGACGCCGGAAACACGGCTTTCAGCTGGGAGGAGTTCACAGATCATTAAAATATGTGCCATGCTGAAGCAGTATTGTATTGCTCGGTGATGTAGACTAAGGGTCATATTTGAGCCCAGTAAACGAAAAGTTTACATTTCACGTTGATTTGTACTGACCAGGAAAAAGTTTCAAATTGAAGTACGGGCAGCTCGTAACTACATATTCGCAATTGTCTCCCAAATGGCTCTTCCGGTGACCAATGTATAAACGAACGTTTATTCTTCTATCATCTTATTATTTCACTGGTATTAATATTACGGTATCAATTACCATACATTCTGCGTAAGTAGTAATCAAATGTTGAGGTAAATGACTTCAGTATGGAATTGAGATCCAATAAAGATTTTCACTAATTCTGCTTCTTGGCACATTTACGAAAGAAACAGCAAAACGAAGTTTTACTTGCCACACAGATTCCACAGAAAGTAAGATAGTGACTGTAGAAAACTAACGGCTTCAATTTGATTGGAGAAATAGCATGGTTTCCATAAAAATAATGGCGTTTGGCCTAGGGCCTACTGAAAGACTTTCAATTGGACGCCGCTTCAGTGTCTTGTGTGTCTCTGAGCCAACAGCACTCAGTGCAGCCAGATAGCCACCCGTCCAAGTGCTAAGAACTTCAGCTTCAATAAACGGGTGGGAACTGTCGTTTCCAACTTCACAAGATCCTTAGCTTCATCTAAGTGACAGCTTGCGATTGAATCAAAAGAGCAGAAACAATTATTTACGAATTGCAAAAAAAGTGTATGGCTGCGAGCCGTGTGGCTCGATCAGCGATATTCCCGCCCCGGTATGGGTCATCTTTACGGTGGTGTGAGCAGAGCGCGCGGTGGCGCCACCTACCGGGCCGATCGGGGAGCGAGGGGTAAGCTCTAGCATGTAGCGAGGATTTTGCTTTGGAACGCCTACCAGTAACGTCGTTTGCCAAGTGTGGCAGGCAGTACAGGTGCCGTGCGAGGCAGCAAGAAGAGCACATCTAAAAGGGGCTGTTTACCCGGGTGTCGGCGCCGTAGGAAACATCGCCGGCGTGGAAGCAGTCGCGTTACTGGGAAGCCGTTCGTGTATTTCGCTTCCTACGTGTGTCCTGGCACCGGTATCTGCGACGGCTGGCTTCGTCGAACAAGCAAGAGGGTAAGGGCCTTGCTTGTGCTGTAAATTGTGGCCAGAATCGACTCCCGGGGTCTGTGCTGTCTACTTCATTTTCTTGTCAGGCCGTTGCTACTCCCATTGAGTCTGTCCTTGTTGTGTTTAATTTCAACTTGCTTAGTTGCGCAATGTTCTAGTGAGTGCTGTATGTGATGTGGTGATTAACGTTTACTAGGGCCGGGAGTTCTGATACATTCTGTTTGTAGATCGCTACTGACCGTATTTAACCGTCATTGAAAACAGTTTGACTGGTCCTTGACTAAGTGCCGGCTGGTTATTGTATTTACAAGTGTACCACTCAACGGAGTTAAGTTGTACAATTGCTATAGATATACATGGATAAAACTTTCCCTGGATATATTTCGCTGCGAATTGCAATAACATTACTGTTACGTATCTGTCTGAAGTGATAGTGTGCTTGAGAGACACGTATCTAATTATAAATGAGTAGTTTCATAAATTCTCACAAGTTACTGAGAGGCCAGTTGTTACTGTGTGTTTAAATAGTTTGATTGTATTAATGAAAGAACAAGAATTTCTGCAATGACAGAATGTGGATATGGTATTAATTCTGATTTAATCACAAATTTAATGAGGCTATTTGCTGTAAGTCGGCTTGTGTTTTGCGTCGGAGGGAGGGGGGGGGGGAGGAGGGCGGTCTCGGTATACCGTTAGCCTGCACGCTACTTACTTGTATGTTATTTCGTTTTATTGGGGCTTCTGCTTCGGCTGGGCGTATCTCTAGTTAGCTCGAGGCCTAATGTATAATTGGCCTTACGCACATAAGATAATAGATTTGTACTGCTTAGCTGATGTTCATTAATAGGTTCATTAATTCTGAAGATGATGTGCTGTAATGAATTGTTGTTTCTAGTTACTTAAGGCCGATGTCAGTCTGTTGTAGATACCCACTAGTTCTGGGATTTTTCGTGCCTATTCGTGAGCGTTGCTGCTCCCGTTTGGGGGTCTCTATGCCGAGCCTGTACTGGAAACAGCTGAGTGGGCGGGCGTCCGCTTCTGGGCGTAGTTTGCTGAATCCCACGAGGTTTCTTAGTCACATTATAGTTTATATTTTATATCCTAAATTGTATGGTGCCTGCCATTTAAGTAACGCGGTTGTGCGTCATGGTATCTTATTGTTGTTTCCTATACTCTGAATTACTTTGGTAATTGCAATCACTGCAGTAACGAAAGACAATAATTCCTCGTTAACTTTTAGCATATTGTTCTTCTGGGTGATCATAGCTTTTGAGTAAATAATTTTTAACTTATTTCACTAAATGTGTAATAGGTCATAAGTGCCGCGGTTTATGAATGTTTAAATCTTGAAGTAACTTGCTCTCACCTATATGGTAATTTAAAAAAATTTGTTGATGGTTTTATTGTTATTTGTCTTGTTTAAATGTGCCAAATAAATGTTCGGTCGATAAATGTCGATGATTATTGCCTGATGTGTCACTTGGACCAGTCCTACCACCCCACAGCCAATTGTGCTAAGCTTGTGTCGTTGTGTAAAAGTTGAATTCCGTGCTTTGGTGACACACTAGCTGTTTTAATATAATAAATCACGTTACTTTTGCATTTTTTGTGTGGACTTCAGTCAGAACACAGATTCGATGTAACTGTCAAAAGTTTATCTATCCTGTTCAAGTCTCTTTTCTGTGCATGGCCGCTGCAGCACACATTCAAGCTGTGGTGTTACAAATTTTACTCTCTGCACTGCCTTCCCTTTAAATTAACGATACCTTGATAACTCAGATGTGTACTACCAACTGGCAGTACTGGAAAAAAGACGATATGAGCATCAAGTGGTTTTCCTAACGCAGGGCCAACACTGCACTCCCTTCTAGGTCAATTGGGTGGGGCGAAAATGATCGGAAAGTAAAAAACGGGTCATGGTGTGTTGGTTCATGGTTCATATGGCTCTGAGCACTATGGGACGTAACTTCTGAGGTCATCAGTCCCCTAGAACTTAGAACTACGTAAACCTAACTAACCTAAGGACATCACACACATCCATGCCCTAGGCAGGATTCGAACCTGCGACAATAGTGGTCGCGCGGTTCCAGACTGAAGCGCCTAGAATCACGCGGCCACATGATGTGATGTTCTGTTGGATGGGGTATGAAGAGAATCTGCATCGCTGCCAAATTTTTCCAAGCTGTCAGATCCAGTTTGGGTGACACTATGACAACATAATCAAAAAAGGCTGACCCAGTCCGCCAGAAAAGTAAAAATGACGCTACATTGGATATAGCTCACTGCCAGTATAAAACAGTGGGAAATTGAAAAATATCCAAATTTAGGAACGTTTCTGACATGTATGTAACTGTATGATGTCAAAAACCAGGCTACAGACATCGTCAGCACAGTGCATAAAACGCAGAATAGTTTGCTTGTTGAAACCGTTATTTATGTATCTTGTTGCACGGTCCGTTTATTTAAAATGATGAGAAACATTTCTGAAAACAAAGAACTTCCTTATAGCATAACATTTACACTGTGTAGGTGGTGGGGCTAATATGTCTGCCAGATCACATATGGCTAGCTCTATATTTATGCCACCATTATTTAGTCACTGTTACTTACGATGCAGTATGGCTGCCAGAAATTTATCCGAAGTAGCTCTATCTTAATTAGCACAATTTATGACCCGCCATAACATCACTGTCAACCATGGCTGACCAAGGTAAGTCCAACAGTATGACATTAAAGTGGAAATGTAGAAATGGAGAGCCATGAAGTCTGCTATAAGAACACGCACAGTGACACCACGAGCAATGCCGTGAGCTGAGAGCCTTGCAGACAACACTCAGTCCCTCGCGCATCACTCTGCCACGGCGGCCTGCCACACTCCACAGGTGGGATGCTGTATTTGCTACCATACGTGAAGGCTACATTTCAAAGGTCTTGATCCACAGCAGCCTGCACGCACCGAATAATATTGCATGCGTTTTTAAATGGTTAAAAAGGCTCTAAGCACTATGGGACTTAACATCTGAGGTCATCAGTCCCCTAGACATAGAACTACTTAAACGTAACTAAGCTAAGGACAGGACACACATCCATGACCGAGGCAGGATTCGAACCTGCGACCGTAGCAGCAAAGCGGTTCCGGACTGAAGCGCCTAGAACCGCTCTGCCACAGCGGACGGCGCATGCGTTTCTCTCGAGATTTGTTCTCAGAGTTGAATTAGTGTGTTATAATCAGTTTTAATGATCACACAGCATCAACAGCATCAGTGTTGTCTCGTATTTTGATGCTCAGGTGTACATTGAGAGTTTTCAGCTGTAATGATTTTATAGTTCTTATTGCACCTACTGGCTGACTCTTGTGGTGCGTTGCCAAATCGAATCACATGCGTAACACAGATTTTTGCTGCTCTATTAATAGAATACAGGGTGATTCAAACAGAATACCACAACTTTAAAAATGTGTATTTAATGAAAGAAACATAATATAGCCTTCTGTTATACATCATTACAAAGAGTATTTAAAAAGGTTTTTTTTTTCACTCAAAAACAAGTTCAGAGATGTTCAATATAGCCCCCTCCAGACACTCGAGCAATATCAACCCGATACTCCAACTCGTTCCACACTCTCTGTAGCATATCAGGCGTAACAGTTTGGATAGCTGCTGTTATTTCTTGTTTCAAATCATCAATGGTGGCTGGGAGAGGTGGCCGAAACACCATATCCTTAACATACCCCCATAAGAAAAATACGCAGGGGGCAAGATCAGGGCTTCTTGGAGGCCAGTGATGAAGTGCTCTGTCACGGGCTGCCTGGCGGCCGATCCATCGCCTCGGGTAGTTGACGTTCAGGTTTCGTAACTAACCTTTTTCGTAGGGCTCTCCATACAGTTGATTGTGGAATTTGCAGCTCTCTGCTAGCTCTGCGAATCGATTTTCCTGGGCTGCGAACAAATGCTTGCTGGATGCGTGCTACATTTTCATCACTCGTTCTCGGCCGTCCAGAACTTTTCCCTTTGCACAAACACCCATTCTCTGTAAACTGTTTATACCAACGTTTAATTACCACCTATCAGGAGGTTTAACACCATACTTCGTTCGAAATGCACGCTGAACAACTGTCGTCGATTCACTTCTGCCGTACTCAATAACACAAAAAGCTTTCTGTTTAGCGGTCGCCATCTTAGCATCAACTGACGCTGATGCCTAGTCAACAGCGCCTCAAGCGAACAAATGTACAACTAAATGAAACTTTATAGCTCCCTTAATTCGCCTTTTGTCGTTGCAGAGTTTTAAATTCCTAAAGTTGTGGTATTCTTTTTGAATCACCCTGTATATTGTCATCAATCGTGCACCGTATAGTAACTTCTGTTAGTTTCCTTTCCCAGGCGATGCGGCTAAATAAGTGACACTTGCGTGCCACATTATGGTTTTTTGTAGTGCGTAATTACATCATTTGACCCTTATCACTGTTCCATTCCCGATTTGAATGTGGAAAGAATGACTGTCGATAAACTTCCAATTCGGATATAATTCCTCACAGCGCTCATCTCACGAGACGTATGTAGGAGGAAGTTACATGTTGTCTAGAACGTAATCTCTTGGAATTTTTCCAACAGCACATCTCTGTGACACTGCCTCATTAGAGGCCCTATGCCATATGCCCTTTCCATTACTGTGATCTGATCAGGACTTTCGCTTGTGACGAGAAATACTCAAAAATCTGTCTTACAACCGTTTTAAGGGCCATTTCTATTGTAGATGGGCTATATTCCCTTAAGATTCACCTCAGCATGGCATAGGCTTTTACAAAAAGATGTATTACACAATAATTGTAGATCAGTCTGAGAGATCACTCGTAGTTATTTTAATGTTGTTACCGTACTAGTCGATTTTACCAATAGTGTTATCGATCATTCATCGATCGTTTCGCTTATTTATTTACAAGCGTTAAACTTGTTTATGTTCCGAGGTAAAATGCAAGTCCATACATGAACTGTTGATCCCTAAATTTTACAAGTAGTTTAGTTAGTTTGACCTTCATAATGGACGAACCTTGCAACCGTTTACCACTGGTAATGGTAACCTCCAGATGGAACATTATTCTCAGAGTTCTGCTGTGTGTCGCCAAACGTCAGTTTTAGCTAGACGATGAAACAGAAAATCAAGCCTTGCGATTTGCTCACTGAAGCGCCAAAGAAACTGGTAAGCTACGCGTAGTCGAATACAGAGATATGTAAACAGGCAGAAAACGGTGTTTCGGTTCGCAACGCCTATGTAAGACAAGCGTCTAGCGCAGTTGTCGGTTCGTTTACTGCTGCTAAAATGGCAGGTTATCAGAATTTAAGTGCGTTTGAACCTGGTGTTATAATCGACGCACGAACGATGGGACACACCATCTCCGAGGTAGCGATGAAGTTGGGATTTTCCCGTAAGACTATTTCGCGGGTGTACCGTGAATATCAGGAATCTGGTAAAACATCAAATCTCCCACATCGCTGAGGCTGGAAAAAGATCCTGTAAGAACGGGACCAACGATGACTGCAGAGAATCGTTCAGCGTGGCAGAAGTGCAACCCTTCCTCAAATTGCTGCTGATTTCAATGCTTGGGCATCAACAAGTGCCAGCGTGCGAATCGTTCAACGAAACATCGTCGATATGGACTTTAGGATACGAAGGCACACTCGTGTACCTTTTCTCACTGCAAGACACAAAACATAAGGCGTCGCCTCAGCCCGTCACCATCGACATTGGACCGTTGTTGAATGGAAACACGTTGTGTGGTCGGACGAACCTCTTTCCAAATTGTATCGAGCGAATGGACGTGTACGATCACAGAGACATTCTCATGTATCTGTACACCCTGCATGTCAGAAGGGAACTGTTCAAGCTGATGAAGGGTCTGTAATGGTGTGGGGCACGTGCAGTAGGAGTGATACGTGGCCCCTGATACGTCTATATACGACTCTGACAAGTGACACATACGTAATGATCCTGTCTGATCACTTGCATCCATTCACGTCCATTATTATTTCCGACGGACTTAGGTAATTCAAGAAGGACAATGTGACACCCTGCAGGATTCATGGTGTCAGTTCACTCCATCACTACTTCAGACATTAGTCGAGTCTATGCCATGTCGTGTAACGGCACTTCTACATGATCGCGACGGTGCTACACGATATTAGGCATATGTACCAGTTTCTCTGGCTCTTCAGTGTAGCACCGTTTCACGATATGCAAAACAAATTCCACGTTTCCCGAAAGCATTGCATCGGAAAGTGAAGCCTCAGTGATGAACCTACTGGCTCCACATTACTGCTCCCCACCCCACATAACGTGTAACATGGAGCGTTCAACTGCTTTCTAGCCAAGAGGATAGGACTCGCCACTGACACATGTGCCCCTGTGTCCAACAAAAATGTACGTTTTTCACTATTTACAGCACCTACTGAGAGACGTTGCGCCTTAGAATCATGTTTTCGCAGCCTTGAAAGTTTCTGCAAACGACCACCGGCGGGTATGGTGCTCCCATTGGTGTTTAGAGCTTAGTTATCCCACCGCTGCCCATCGTTTTACAATCCTGCAATTCTGTTGCTGGTGCTCAACCGTGACAAATTCTCCACCCTGCGGAAGATGACATTCCTTCTGGATGTAGTCTCATGTAACGCGCCAAACTGTCTTAAGCCAGGAAAAGGCGCATCACGTGTTTGTGTCGCCTCAACTTACCATCGATTTTTATTTTAGGAAAATGAAGAGTTTACTCAGTTTTATATATATATATATATATATATATATATATATATATATATATATATAGTTTTCTTATATTTTTCTGTTAAAAAGGTTGCAGATGTGACACTTCATGGTCGAGAAAAACTGTGTGCTGCCAAGCTACCTTGCTACGCTCAGCTGACTGCTGAATCGCGGCAAAGATAACAACTATAGGGGGGTGGCCACTATGAACGCTTGCGGCGAAAGCTGCGAAGAAATACTTATTGGTAAAGAGAGAATTAGCGTGTTACGTTTGTTCACAGAGAATGATTCTTGGCATGTCCATTCAGAATTTCAGTAGTATCCGAGTATTGTTCGCATAGTGAGCCTCGAGAGAAATTATCTCAAGAGTGCGATGAGATCGGCTCACACGTACGATACATGAATGAGTCTGCAATGGTGATAGAACTCAAGTCTGTTCAAAGCGGTTCCAAGTCATTTAGAAAGATATTTTGAGAAGATTGTGTGGAAAATGATTATTTCTCAGAGTTTGGTTCAGTGTACACTCAACAGGTACAGGAAAAGCTCCAATGTGTTGAGATGTTAGATTAGTTTTTCCTATTTGTGATTAATGATGCATTGTGCTGCTTAATAGCCAAGCATTTGTAGGCGAATCGTGTTTCTATATTTCTGGAAGATTTCCCGTTGGATGGTGTATGTGAAGAGACCCTGTTCACGCGAATTCATGTAGCTATTTTGCGCTTGAGGAATAAAGCACACACTAAGGGATAGTAGCGTTACCTTGTGTTATTGTGGTTGTAAAGGTGTACGCAAGCACTAAGGAATACTGACTTAGATATTTGGTTAGGATTTATGTGTGATTTCAGCGTGAGCGTCGTAATACGTAAATTCTGGAAATCTGGTTGGATGCACTGAATGTATGGTCTTCATTAAAGAGAACGACCGTCCTAAGTAAAAGCTATTTATTGAGAAACAATCGGAAGTCTACTGAGAATTATACAGGTTTTTACACTATCCTAAAAAACAAATCGAAAACCATTTATTAGAGAACACGCTAATTCTCTCAAAAAGAGTCCATTGATTGCTGGGTTTTGAGATTCAAATATTAGTGTGTCGCGGAGATCAACGCCTGAAATGGTTGAGTTTTCTTTGATTATGTAAAGTTCATATAGCTGAAAAGTGGTGGTCACACTTAGGTTTGTGGTGTCACCGTCAGACATCACACTTGCTAGGTGGTAGCTTAAATCGGCCGCGGTCCTGTAGTACATGTCGGACCCGCGTGTCGCCACTGTGTTATCGCAGACCGAGCGCCACCACATGGCAGGCCTCGAGAGACTGACTAGAACTCGGCCCCAGTAGTACGGACGACCTAGCAAGGCGCAGTTATCCATATCTGGAGAGAGTCTCACTTGTGTTCACCATAGAGATGTACAAGAAGAAATTAAAGATAAGTATATGAGAAGCTCCGTTCTTTTCCTTATAGCTTTTACCACATATCCTGTTTCAGATATAACGCAAGACGGCGTGATTTGACGCATGCCCTATCGGCTACTTCATTGTGGACTGGCTGCTCTTGTCAGTCCACAACATTGGCGACTAGGATTGAAGGATTGTTCTTTTTTTCCCTTGCTTTGCTCTGAATTGCTTGTGTCATGGCTTCGCCACATTCTCCGGATGTACTGTCCGAATTTTTTCGCTTGCAGAATCAGGAGGCGTTATTGGATGCCCTTGGACAGCTCGTCCAGGGTCAATGTGTGCTGCAACACGATGCGGCAGCCGCCGCTTCATCGCTACTGCAGCCACAACACGCCGTGGCCCCGCCCTTCCGTAATTTTGATTCAACCCACGAGTCCTGGTCGGAATGGTCCCGCCAGTTCGGCTTTCATCTCGCCGCCTACAGAATTCAAGGTAATGAGCGGCAGCCGTTTTTGCTTTCTTGTGTCGGTGTGTGCACCTACCATGTGATAGTGAAATTGTTTCCCCGACGCGACGTAGCAACTCTGTCCTACGAAGAAATTTTGTCGGCGTTAGATGCCTATTTCAAGGAAACAGTAAATGTCGTTGCAAAAAGGTATACGTTCTTTCGTACAAAACGTACAGCCGGTCAGACTAATAGGGAGTGGGTTGCGACATTGCAAGGACTTACTAGGGATTGTGAATTTCAGTGTGAATGTAGCCTCCCTTATTCAGATACTATGGTGCATGATGCAATTGCACAGAACGTTTCTGATGTTCGCATACGGGAACAGATTTTAAAACTGGTTAATCCCTCCCTTCAACAAATGATAGCCATATTGGACAGGCAAGACACACTTGACTTTGCTCGGGACTCGTTTGAAACTTCGCCAGCAGTGTGTCACATTAACCGGCCCGCCGGGCCCGCTGCACGGGACGCTAGGCGGCCCTCGCGCCCGTCAGCGCAGCGGCAGCCTAGCTCGCACACACGTGCGCCGCGTAAGCAAGCAAATGAAGTTCTAAAATCATGCCCGCGGTGTGCAACTAGACATTCGCGTGAAAATTGCCCGACCCTCCAAGCTATTTGCTTTTACTGTCATAAGAAAGGACATGTACAAAGTGTTTGCCAGGAAAGGCTTAGATCGGACAATCACAACAATTCCAGGCCCTTTGCTTCGCGCCGGAATCGAACCGAGGACACTCAGGCTCGTGGACCTTCGCCCATGGACATTCATGTCGTTCATTCCGCCCCGTCCTGTGCCCCTTTATCTAACAGTGACTGTGTTCGTCCCACAAAAAGTGTGCGTCGACGTCGCCGGAAATCCCGTACAGTCGCAAGTGCTTCTGTACCTGTATCAGTTCAAATTGCACGTGAACGTCGTTCTTGTCGTCAGCAGGAAATAAACTTTTTGTGGACTTAGACTTTGAAGGCAAAGTGATCCCATTCCAGCTCGATACCGGAGCTGCAGTTTCATTGCTCAATCACGCCACGTACGAACAACTGGGCGCCCCTCCGTTGCGTGCCGCGGATGTTACTCAGGGCAGCGGATACCTGTGTTAGGACAGTGCAGCCTTCTTGCAACTTACAAAGGACAAACAAAACTTGTGTCATTTTACGTTCTTCGTTCTTCTACGGCAGTGAACTTGTTTGGTTTAGATTTATTTCAGTTGTTTAATTTGTCTATCGTAAATCAGGTCCCATCAGTGAATCAGACTGTGCCTTCCGCCAGTGTTTCTCGTCTATGTGAAGAATTTGCAGACATTTTTGCACCGGGCCTTGGTTGCGCTAAGAATTATGCAGCGCATTTGGAACTGAAAGCAAACGCGCAACCGAAGTTTTTCAGAGCGCGCAATGTTCCCCACGCATTGCGTGATGAGGTCGCAAGAAAATTACACGATTTAGAATCTCAAGGTGTAATTGAACGTGTGCAGGCTTCTCTCTGGGCCTCACCCTTAGTAATTATGCCAAAACCTTCCGGAAAATTGAGACTTTGTGTGGATTTCAAGGCAACTGTGAATCCACAACTTGTGACTGCAGCTTTTCCTTTGCCCCGCCCGGAAGATCTTTTTGACAAACTGTGCCCGGGAACATATTTTTCAAAGTTGGACCTAGCAGATGCGTACTTGCAAATACCGGTGGACGAAGAATCCCAGCACGTCTTGGTGGTAAACACGCATCTTGGTTTGGTCTCGCGGTTCTAGGCGCGCAGTCCGGAACCGTGCGACTGCTACGGTCGCAGGTTCGAATCCTGCCTCGGGCATGGATGTGTGTGATGTCCTTAGGTTAGTTAGGTTTAAGTAGTTCTAAGTTCTAGGGGACTGATAACCACAGCAGTTGAGTCCCATAGTGCTCAGAGCCATTTGAACCATTTTGAACGCATCTTGGTTTGTATCGCTTCAACAGACTGCCATTCGGGTGTGCATCCGCACCTGCATTGTTTCAGCAATATTTACAAACTGTTTGTGCTTTCAGCTCCGCTTCATCGCTTACGCCGTAAAGGTGTTCCATTCGTCTGGACGACGAAATGCGAACGCGCCTTTCGCCAGTTGAAATCGGCGTTGCTTTCCAATACTTGCCTTACGCCTTTCGATCCCCAAAAACCCCTTTTGTTAATGGTAGATGCATCGGATTTCGGGATCGGTGCTGTGCTTGCGCACAAAGATGGATCGCATGATCGCCCTATTGCCTTTGCATCAAAATTGCTCTCATCTGCGCAAAGGAATTATTCCCAGATAGAGAAAGAAGCTTTGGCTCTCGTATTTGGTGTTACAAAGTTTCATGATTTCTTGTATGGTCGTCACTTTACCATCCTGACCGACCACAAACCTTTGACATCGCTTTTTCATCCGAACACGCCTGTACCTCCACGTACAGCGCAGAAATTCATTCGCTGGTCTATTTTTCTCTCGCAGTACCGCTACGATATCTTGTATCGGTCCACTGCTAAGCACGGAAACGCTGATGCATTGTCCCGTTTGCCTGTTGCCGAGGATAAAGCATTCGATTCTTCCGAACTTGCCTGCATGTTCATTGATGCGGAAACCGATGACGTGGTCGAATCGTTTCCGATTGATTTTCGTCGTGTAGCTACGGCCACAGCGGTTGACCCTGTCCTTGCTACTGTTTTGCGTTTTGTTGCTACGCACTGGCCCTTGTCAAAGTCACAGATCGAGGATCCGTTGGTTCGCCGATTTTTTGCTCACAAGGAGAGACTTTTTGTATGACGTGGTGTTTTGTTGTTGCGTTCTGATAATGATCAGTCTCGGGTTGTGGTCCCACGTTCGTTACAGTCCTCTGTCTTAAAGCTTCTCCACCAAGGACATTGGGGTATAGTGCGAACGAAACAACTTGCTCGTCAGCACTGTACTTGGTTCGGAATCGATGCTGCGATTACGCATATGTGCTCTTCTTGCGTGGCGTGTGCCGAACACCAGGCCGCCCCGCCGCGGAAATTCTTTGCATGGCCGACAACCACTTCCCCTTGGCAACGCTTGCACATAGATTTTGCTGGTCCATTCTGGAATGCTCGATGGTTGGTTGTGGTCGATTCTTTCAGTAATTTTCCGTTTGTTATCCGGATGTCTTCAACGACGTCATCTGCCACCATCCAAGCGTTGTCCGCTATTTTTTGCATTGAAGGTCTACCACAGACTATTGTTTCCGACAATGGCCCACAATTCATGTCTGCAGAATTTCAGTCTTTCTGCAAGGCCAATGGTATTCAACATCTGACATCCGCGCCGTTTTCGCCTCAGTCAAACGGTGCCGCTGAACGATTGGTCCGGACTTTCAAGTCACAGATGTTGAAGTTGAAAGAGTCGCTTTCTCGAGAGGACGCATTGTTGCTCTTTTTGTCCTCGTATCGCTCTCAGCCCCGCGATGGTCGCTCGCCGGCTGAGCTGCTCCATGGTCGTTCTCATCGGACCTTGATGTCTTTGCTGCATCCGCCGCATCAGGTTCCTGTGCTGCGCCAGACTCCTGCTTTTGCTCCTGGCGACGTTGTCTATTATCGCAACTATCGCGGTTCACGGCGTTGGCTCGCAGGGCGCATTCTTCGCTGCCTCGGCCGCGCGATGTATTTGGTTTTGGGGGCCTCTGGTGAGGTGCGTCGGCATCTCAATCAGCTGCGCCTCTGTCGTCGCCTGGGTTCTGCCGCTCCCCGTCTGCTTTCAGCGACGGGGCCGTCCGGTCAGCGCCCTGGGGACCCATCTACTGGCTCGCCTCATCCCCAGGTGTTCCCGACGCTGCCTTCCATTTTGCCTCATGGCGCCGCGCCGCCGCAGCCGCCGCAGCCGCCGCAGCCGCCTCCGGCGCCGCCCGCGGTGGACGCGTCGCTGCAACCGCCACGCGCCTCCCTGGGTCACGCGCCGCCGCTTGCTTCCCGTGACCAGCCGTCCTCCGCCATGGAACTATTGCCCGCTCCGGACCAGATGTCGTCATCGCGCGTCGGATTCCCCGACGCCATGGAGGTCGACCCTTCGGCCCTTCCTCATTACGGGCGCATACACAGCATGTTGACGTGCACCCTGGACTAGGTTTTCAAGCGTTTCCTAGCTCCCCTCGGACCGAATGGCAGGGTGCGGGTGGCACAGCCTCGCCTGTTGTTAGGCTCCCCACCTCATCGCCTACGTCAACATGGGGTCCTCCCCACGGCGGACGGAAGCCTTATAACACGACCGTTCGCCGATTTGCGGGGGAGGAATGTGGTGTCACCGTCAGACACCACACTTGCTAGGTGGTAGCTTAAATCGGCCGCGGTCCTCTAGTACATGTCGGACCCGCGTGTCGCCACTGTGTTATCGCAGACCGAGCGCCACCACATGGCAGGTCTCGAGAGACTGACTAGAACTCGGCCCCAGTAGTACGGACGACTTAGCAAGGCGCAGTTATCCATATCTGGAGAGAGTCTCACTTGTGTTCATCATAGAGATGTACAAGAAGAAATTAAAGATAAGTATATGAGAAGCTCCGTTCTTTTCCTTATAGCTTTTACCACATATCCTGTTTCAGATTTAACGCAAGACGGCGTGATTTGACGCGTGCCCTATCGGCTACTTCATTGTGGACTGGCTGCTCTTGTCAGTCCACAACAGGTTTACGTTTTTTAATTTCATTTCTACTTGGTGGGGTTCGGAATAGAGCACCAGTACTTGGAAAGTAAAACGCTGACATCTTCCTGTAAACAGTTAATTGCAGTAAATAAAGGATTAACGCTTGTACACTGAAAAAGTCAGTACCCGACTTGTCCTTAATCCCTGACCTATTACAAAAAAATTGTCAAGGCTTCTTTCAAAATAGACTAACAGCTTGAATATGTCTTTTCGTAATAAATTAAGTCCAAAGGTCTATAAAGTAAACGACGGTAATATTGTTAAAAGCAAAGTTCAAAGAAATTAAAGAGAAGGAATAGTATTTTTCGGATAAAGAGAAGTCTTCGATATGAGCCGTTGGCTTTTGTGCGTGACGTAAAAATCATGCAGCAAAGATCGTAAGTATTCTGCCCAGTGTGACGTCATATCAATGTTGATTTCTTCGTCGTAATAGACAGAAATAGTGAATAAAGGAAAAAAAACAACTTTGCAAAACAAACACTTCCGATTACGAATATTGTAATGAAAGAAGGAGAAACACTTTATAGAAAGCAAAAGTAATCGAGTAGGCCATATCGTAAAAACACTCTTTACCGCTGTAATGGACGCCAAAACGTAAAATATGAAGTCAAAAGAAATGATTATGGCAAATAAATAAACAAATAAATATCGTGTGACTAGGACCCCCCATCGGGTAGCCAGTTCGCCTGGTGCAAGTCTTTCGATTGGACGCCACTTCGGCGACTTGCGCGTCGATGAGGATGAAATGATGATATGATTATGGTAAACAAATGGAAACTATTCCGAGATACACTTCAGTAGATCAACTGGTGGACTTAAATCGAATCATAACCAAGAACTATAGCTATGGTATCTGTTGAAAACCACAGAATACCAAAGTAAGAAATACACATTAATTTCATCAAAATACAGCCCGTGAAACTAATAAAAAACCAACGCTACTAAACAAACGACCCAAAAATATTATACAAAAATATAAATTAGAAATACACTTAGAGGCTCAGCTACTTCTCCATAGTCTCCTACAATTGATAATTGGTTCCATTGGTCCCGGCAATAATATTTACTTCACGAATAACCGCAACTCATACTGGAAAACAGCTAAATATCTGTAATAAACAGTTCCTCATAAATCGAGTCGTATTTGGAATTAATTCAAACAACACTCACAGCTAATATACTGATGACGTTTAGTCGTTAGTTAGGTGTCAGCCAATGACAATACCCTTTCGTAGATAATATCAGCTGCAGTTTTCTATTACTAAATCGTAACTGAACCACATAGTTCAACTATTAGGCAAAGTCGTAAATACAAGTACGATTCAGCGAAGAGCATCACATAAATGACATACAACAATACAGATCAACCAGGCACCGTACCTTCCAGTCACTATACGCATCCTTGCACACCTAAACGACATTAAACATTATACCTAACACATTACTTGGTGCACTAAATGTGAATTTTTCAACACGTGTAGTTTTCTTGACTTCAACGAGAAAGTTGTTAAACTATGACCTAGCATAGACCTCAGGCTACGCTAAAGATCAATCTGTGACCATAGAAAGCTTTTCTGCTCACAGATTCGTTGGCAATTCACAACCAAAGTACTGCAGTCCAACATAATGTAGACCTTTGGTACATATCAGTTTGTCACCACAGCAGTCTTTTCCGCTGCCAGATTCGTTGGCTTCGATAATTCGCAAACTAACTGTTGCATTCCAACATAACTTAGACCTCAGGTTATGTCATAGATCAGTGCGTCACCACAGACACCATTTCCACTGTACGCCTTTGCCAACGTATGTCTAAATCGTCACAGTCCATCCTAACATTGGCCTCCACCTAGACCAATGTATTATCCTAACATTAAGCTGCTGTACTGACTCGCGATGTAACCACTCTCTCGGAAATTCGGACCTTTTTCAATATTTCCTAAAAATAAACCTCTTTCACTCCACTGCCTTTACGACATTTACCCAATTGCAATCTACATATTCGGTACCACCAACGTCAAACAATTGCCAACGTGAGCACACAATGCAAGAACCACCACACACAGCAAGTCACTGTTAGACAAAACTAGAGTAGAAATGAAAATTACGCTAATCGGATACACACCAATACTTGCCAATAGCAGATTAGTATCTCCAATAGGTTGACGTTAAGGAAATCAAGGCTATCTATGAAGTATTTAAAAAAACCGGTCGTAATACTTCAAAAACCAAACATGAAAGAAAATTATCGAAAAACGCGCATCAACTCCAAAACAAAAATTTAACTCTCTTTCTCTGGCACATTCATCCTTCCCACACCTTCCAAAAGAACCTCAAATAAGCACCGATTTTCTGGAACATTCTTCCTCAGACATACTCACGTAAATGCTTCTACAGTATTGAAATTTTCCTTTTCCCTCGTTCAGTAATACTTTTTATTGCGCCCCAGTACCTTTCAATTGTGTTTGTACATGCCCCTGTTTTTCCCTTCCTAAATTCAACGGAATGATTCAAACCCAAATTCATGTATCCTATTTCAACTAATCCCTTATATTATGATGTCAGATGGGACGGCTATAGCTGACATTATAACTGACACTCTGCTATATAACTTTTTACTACAACACAGTACAAGCCGTCCTATCTTTAATTACCTCAAAAATCATGTCTGGAGAAGGGTGATTCCCTAAAAGAACTGCACCCCACATCATAGTCCAAGTCCTACATAAAGCATTCTCAATTTTTTTCTTTTTTTTCTTTTGCAAATTGCGATTCATCAATTTCTATAATAACCACCAGCCCCCCAATTTTTCCCCTTCTCATAACAAAATCCGAACAAACTTCCCTGCAAAACGAAAATGAGTCTGCAACAGTTTAATGGTCTGTTTCTGTCCTATTAGAAGACAGTCAAATACATCTAAAAAAAAACATTTTTAAAGGACGCCTTAATTTCTCAAATCACGTACCTCTACGAATATACCGCCACACATGGTCTTTTGCAATGTGCCACATATACATATCGCTAGTAAGTTTCTTCGTAGCCTTGCACAATGTTATCTCGTTCTCACAGACGCTACACTTAAATAGCAAGCAATTAAATTACACTGTCTAGGAAAAGTAATGGCGTTAATTGGTTCCCTCAAGTCATTAGCTAATTTCGCAATAGTAAAACGAACCTGACGAATATTTCCTTCCCCATTCCCACCATTTTCTACCTCTAAATCTGGAACAGACCGTGACCCCGCATTTATCTCCACATTTCGCGATGCTACAAATACTTGAAAAGCAGTTTCAAATCCCAAGCAAAAACTAACAAATTACTTTCTCTGTAAAGAAGCGAGATTACTGTCTATAAAATGTAACGGTACACTGAAATTAAATCCAAAATACGCACCAAAACGTAATGTCACAACAGCCATTACGGGTGGGGTCAAAACCGACGCTAGTGTCGAACATTTCTCTAGAAACCGTTTAGTTGTGCTCTCACAGCACAAATGTAAGCTTCGATATAAATGGCTCTGAGCACTATGGGACTTAACTTCTGAGGTCATCAGTGCCCTAGAACTTAAAACTACTTAAACCTAACTAACCTAAGGACATCACACACATCCATGCCCGAGGCAGGATTCGAACCTGCGACCGTAGCGGTCGCGTGGTTCCAGGCTATAGCGCCTAGAAACGCTCGGCCAGCCCGGCCGGCAAGCTTCGATATAGATTTCTGTTATTGATGAAGTTAATATATCATTCTTACTCCCTGCGGAATTTCGCATTTAGTATTTTTCTGGTGACTGATTCTAGCTTTGGTCGTAGTTTATGTTTCGAACGTAGTGAACCATGATAGTCCGATGCGTTGTTGTAATTAATATTCAGATACCTACCAATGACCCCATTATACCACAAAAAGTTTTATCATATCCATTCATTTGTACATAGTGATGTCGTAGCGAGCTGTAGCGTGATTTATAGCGTGAGAAGCTGAATATCAAATTTTACGTGACGTCATTGTTTAGCACAGTTTTCAAGTCACACAGATTACGTCGCTGAGTGTAGGGAAGGTCTGGTCAGGACAACATATTGTAGTATTACGAAAGTGAGCTACATTGTTCGACGTTGCTTTACCCCAACGTATTGCAGTTCTGTTAGAGCCTGTTCGCCGGCCGGAGTGCCCGTGCGATTCTAGGCGCTACAGTCTGGAACCGAGCGACCGCTACGGTCGCAGTTTCGAATCCTGCCTCGCGCATGGATGTGTGTGATGTGCTTAGATTAGTTAGGTTTAATTAGTTCTAAGTTATAGGCGACTGATGACCTCAGAAGTTAAGTCGCATAATGCTCAGAGCCATTTAGAGCCTGTTCATACAGTGTATCTCCTACGAGTCAGTGGTATATAAAGTGTGGTGCAGTACACAGAACGTCAACACCTACAATACCTTAAGTCAATAGAGAAGATCCTTTTTTTATCCAGTATTTCCGTTCCTATGTCTACTGCTTCCCTTTCACACACTTACACTCTCATTACTGTACACTGATTTCTGTACAAGCAGTAAATAACGTTTCATTCCCTGCATTTTATCCCTGTTTCCTTCAACATTGTAAAGAATGTTTTCCAGTCAATACAGTCAAAAGGTTTCTCTAAATCTCCAAGTATCATAAATACAGGTGTTTGTTTGTACTGTTGTTGGCTGTCCAGTCGGGTGCAATAGTTCCTATAGTGTTCCGAAAACAACTGCACCGGCTGGACGCCGGACAACACTTCAAACAGAAGAACCTAAGATTACACAATATAGATTTTTCTTTTTCTCAGTCTAATCTCTAAGTTGACTCTTCCGATCAGTAACGTCTCAAGAGTACCTACATTTCCCCTAGAACGGAAACCGATTTTGAAGAGTTCGGTGAGTAAACGTATTTTCAATTCGTCTCTAAATACTTCATACATTATCTTGAAACCGAAAATTAAGATAACTTTTACAACTGTCACCGCATGCCTTCTTTGGAGCTGGAAATCTTAGGTTCTTCTTGCAGTGTGAGGATATTCCTTGTCTGTCTCATATACTTTCCATAAAAATTGGAATCATTTAAACATGACTGGTTCTCCTAACGATATTAACAATTGAGAGGAAATGTTCCATACTCCACTTGCTTGTCTAGATTTAGATCTTCCGATGCTCTATCAAATTCTTCTCACGGTATCATATCTCTCCTCAGATATTCATCAGCTTTCTCTTTCCAACCTGTATTAATGCTTTCATGTTCGTTTCCGTTATACAGCCATTTCATACATTCCTTCCACCAGACGACATTCCGCTCTTTGCTTGGTTTGTATTGCCACCTTAGCTCTTAATGTTAACATCAGTGCTTCTTTTTGCTGTAAGTGATGGACGAAAATGTGCTCTTTGAGGTTGATAAAAATTATAGTTTGATATCTTTGAATAGTGGAGCTAGGGTTTGTGTCACTACTAACAGGAACTGTCCATCTAACTTTAGACTGTAAGGAAGAGTTACGCTCTGAGATCCGAAAACGGATATGACGCTGGTACTTATTAGGTATATTTTTTTTCTTGCCTACTTTAGATACACAAAGCCGGAAAAGACGATGTCGATTTAGATCTGATGACTGCTTATGCTATTTGGTGGATAGCAAATGTACTGATAAATGTTTCAGTGTTGTCCAGCAACAGTGCAGTGGCATACCTACCAGAGCGCCATCTGTGTCTCTCCTCTAATAGGGAATGCTCACAGTCCGGACGGTCACTGTGGTGCAAAAGTGTGAAGTATGCAGGCAACCATGAAACGTAGATGCTCTCGTGCTTCCTACAGCCACCTGAACGAAATGGAAAGGGGTCAAACTATGGCCTTCCAAGTGGCGGGATGGTCCTTTCGGCCGGCCACAGAGGCCGTGCGGTTCTAGGCGCTACAGTCTGGAACCGAGCGACCGCTACGGTCGCAGTTTCGAATCCTGCCTCGCGCATGGATGTGTGTGATGTGCTTAGGTTAGTTAGGTTTAATTAGTTCTAAGTTCTAGGCGACTGATGACCGCAGAACTTAAGTCGCATAGTGCTCAGAGCCATTTTAACCATTTTCGGTCCTTTCAGAGAACTACCACGTAAGTTGGACGTGCTGCGTCAACTGTGCAATGATGTTGGTATCAGTGGTCATGTGAAGATTCTCACACCTGTAGATTTGGTTGTCGACGTCCAAGCAGCACTCACGCCCTCCAGAATCATCGTATTGCAAGGACAGCAGTGGCAGATTGCCAGCTACCTCAGCCAGATAAGAGGGAGTGTAAGTTCAGACGTGTCAACATTAACTATTGAGAACCGGCTATTAGCAGTGGGACTATGGACTCCCACACCTCTAGCCCGTCTTCCATTCACGCCACAGCATCGATGTGCACGGCTCGAGTTGTCCCGTCAGACGACCACTTGGAAGGTGAAGCGGCGCGCAGTGGTCTTCAGCAATGAAACCAGATTCTGCCTCCATGCAAGTGATGGTTGACTGCGCGTAAGACACAGATCTTGTGAGCGCTGTGTCGTAGAGTTCATTAATCCAAAACACATGGCCAAGTCCAGGCCTTATCGTTCAAATGGTTCAAATGGCTCTGAGCACTATGGGACTCAACTTCTGAGGTCATTAGTCCCCTAGAACTTAGAACTAGTTAAACCTAACTAACCTAAGGACATCACAAACATCCATGCCCGAGGCAGGATTCGAACCTGCGACCGTAGCGGTCTTGCGGCTCCAGACTGCAGCGCCTTTAACCTCACGGCCTCTTCGGCCGGCAGGCCTTGATAGTCTGGGATGTGATAGGCTACTAGTGTCGTTCACCTTTGATGCTTCTGGATGGGACGCTACCAGCGCTCGGTAAGTGCAGAATGTTGTTTGACCCGTTGTTTTGGAATTCTTGCAGCAGGGAGGTGATGTATTGTCCCAAGAGGATAATGTTAACCCACACACCTAACTCAGTCTGCCCAGCAAAATAAGCACCAGCTCTGCGTTGGGCAGATCTCTGAATGTTTCTCCTATCTAGCACTTGTGGGATATGAAAGGACGAGAAGTAACTAGTGAAAATCGTGAACTTGCAAGTAGGGTGTTTAGGTTTTTATGTTGGTAACGCCACGTAGCGCTCTGTACGTAAATCACTGACTTTGCTGTGTGCAGTCTGTGACTGGTTTCCATTGTTGGAATTTGCTATTGCGGTGTTGGGCAGTTGGCTGTTAACAGCGCGTAGCGTTGCGCAGTTGGAGGTGAGCCGCCAGCAGTGGTGGATGTGGGGAGTGAGATGGCGGAGTTTTGAGAGCGGATGATCTGAACGTGTGTCCGCCAGAAAGAGTAAATTTGTAACACTGGATATCATGAACTGAGATATATATATATATATATATATATATATATATATATATATAAGGTAAATACATTGTTTGTTCAATATCAAAATCTTTCATTTGCTAACTATGCGTATCAGTAGTTAGTGCCTTCAGTAGTTAGAATCTTTTATTTAGCTGGCACTATTGACGCTCGCTGTATTACAGTAGTTCGAGTAACGAAGATTTTTGTGAGGTAAGTGATTCAGGAAAGGTATAGGTTATTGTTAGCCAGGGCCATTCTTTTGTAGGGATTTTTGAAAGTCAGATTGCTTTGCGCTAAAAATATTGTGTGTCAGCTTAGTGTTGATCAGAATAGGTGAAAAGCAAAATGTCTGAGTACGCTCAGATTTGCTCAGCTGTTTGAAAATCAAATAATGTAAGAGGTTTATCAGCACAGTCATTCATTAATTTTTCTAAGGGGACGTTTCATAAACTAACAAGTCTTGCAGGACTGCTTGGACAAATCGTGGAGCGATTGAAAATCATTGAGAGGAAGCCTACTGTCTTAATCATATATTTATTCCCATGCGATGTAATAGAGACAGAGAAAACCCAGATATATGATTCTATTCATCTCGATGAGATATTCAGGGTATCCCAAAAATAATGACCCGACTTTAAATAGAATTATTTAATAGGAAGAAGGGCTTAGCACCGGCCGCTGTGACTGAATGGTTCTAGGCGCTTCGGTCCGGAACCGCGCTGCTGCTACGGTCGCAGGTTCGAATCCTGCCTAGGGTATGGAGGTGTGTAGTAATGTCCTTAGGTTAGTTACGTTTAAGTAGTTCTAATTATAGGAGACTGAGGACCTCAGAAGTTAAGTCCCATAGTGCTTAGAGCTTTTTGAACCATATTATGAAGAGCTTAACACCAACAAATTGCATACTAAATTACTCAGAAATCATACAAGTTCATAAAAATCCATCATAAATGCTCAATATGTCCTCCATTGGCTGCACGGACGACATCTAGTGAACAAAGCGTAAGATGTCTTGTGTCACTGAAGCTGCGGCAGCTGATATTCTGGTTTTTAGTTAATCAATGTCACGAGGTAAGGGAGGAACGTAAACACATTGTTTAACGTATCCCCACAGGAATAAATCACATGGTGGACCTAGGATAAGAGTGTAAAGCCTGGTCTCGCGGTCCTGTACGCCCTATCCAACGTTGAGGCACGTTGGCACTGAGGAAAGTGCGCTGGTAGCGACATGTAACGGATTCTTTCTGAAATTCTACACCATGTCTATTACATCTAGCGCAGTTTATCTAGTGACATTTGTCTCAATATTATTACAAGTTAAAATGGGGTCATTCTTTTAGGGACACCCTTTATTGTAGGATTATGAGTCAATCTGTAGGTAATTTCTCATTCTGTCAACAATTGGAATATACAATATCTGAAATAAAACAGAAAATTTATACCTATGTTTGATTAAATTTGAATTTTCAGACAGTCTGGAAACCCTAAAATTACAGCAGTAATTTAGTATTGTAACTTGAGAGTCACATGTTGCTTCACAACTTTTGTTTCAGCTCTGTTACGAGTACTTGACAATATTTTATGTGAGCATGGTATTTTTGCTGGGAGTGGTAAGTTATTTGATTTCTTGCAGGAATGGAGTGAGTCTATAATTGTTTCAGTGTACCGTTGCTCAGTAGAAGGCTTTCACTGTGTCTAAAAATCATGGAACGACAGCCCACTGGGAGGCGCCGAGTCTTCGAAGAAAGGTCCCGTTTTCCGAAATATTATTGGGCACAGTTCCTGGTGCTCATCAAACGCAACAGGTACAGAGCCACTGAGTGCAGCAACGTTTTCCTGTTGATACGTCAGCGTGAAATTCGCTTCTCTATTTGCTCACGGAAAACAGCCACTACTGGAGATACAATGGACGCGTGAGAGAGCTTGTTACATTCCCTACAATTTACGGACTTTCCAAACCGAATTATCGCCCCCGCCACCAGACGTAGCACGAACAATGCTAAGCAATGAAGAGTGACTGTTCTGTACCGGTACCAACCTAATGAATCGCTGTATGCATTTTTTTATGGCTTCAGTGATAGTTTACTGTGTCCTCCTGTTTTTATGTGGGTAAAAGGCACATTCTTGTTCGCCATATTGCTAGCAGCATTCATTCTCCCCCCCCCCCCCCACCCCCACCCGCGCCAGTAAGCAGATTTTGGCAGTTGTGCGAAGTTTAAGAGAGTAATAATCATGGCTTAGGTGTCTCTTCCCTCGTTCGACCTATACTTGAGTATTGCTCATCAGTTTGGGATTCGTACCAGATCGGGTTGACGGAGGAGATAGAGAAGATCCAAAGAAGAGCGGCGCGTTTCGTCACAGGGTTATTTGGTAACCGTGATAGCGTTGCGGAGATGTTTAGCAAACTTAAGTGGCAGACTCTGCAAGAGAGGCGCTCTGCATAGCGGTGTAGCTGGCTCGCCAGATTTCGAGAGAGAGCGTTTCTGGATGAGGTATCGAATATATTGCTTCCCCCTACTTATACCTCCCGAGGAGATCACGAATGTATAATTAGAGAGATTCGAGTGCGCACGGTGGCTTTCCGACAGTCGTTCTTCCGGCGAACCATACGCGACTGGAACAGGAAAGGGAGGTAATGACAGTGGCACGTAAAGTGCCCTCCACCACACACCGTTGGGTGGCTTGCGGAGTATAAATGTAGATGTAGATGTAGCCTTTGTCTTGTCCAGACTGACATCCACAAGCTGTGCTTGGTAAATGTGTGTTATTCAGACTATAGAGCAACCCATCTAATGAGCAGCTCTCTACTAGCTACTTTCTGTTACGTATTTTGTGTGCTCATTTTTTTGTATTTAATATTTGTCTCGTCATTTTGAATTCGATAGCTCCGTAGATGTGGAAGTCTTATTTCTGTTTCTTACTGCAGTACTGCAGTAAACCGCAAGTATCACAGTGCTTAGCGTGATTTTTACTTCATTCAGTATAAAAAATTGCTGTGTGGTATTTTGTTGTCAATTATTCACTTGACTAGGTCAAATAAACATTTTGCCCTCAGAATCTTGACAAATATTTTAAAATCTCTAAACTCCTACAATTTACCTATGGTTAGGTGACCCTTAAGTGATAATACAACTAGCTGTATATTTTGGATGTTACTGCTGTGTGATAAGTTACTGGTTTGCGCAGACGTCAGGAATTAGACACAACATGAGAGGATTGCATACGTGATAACAAGTGAGTAGCACTCTCATGTTTTATAGCAGAATGCATTTGTGTGCAGGCGATTGGTCCTTATTCCGGCTCATTTTAGGGTCTGGTACTATAGATATATGTTTACGCCATGCGATATGTATCTGATGTATAACTCCCATTCATTTTGTTTTGATGATAATGAGCGCTTGGCATTGACTCGACTAATGTCTGAATTTGTTCTGGAGGGAATTGACACCATTAATCCTGCATGGTTGTCAATAAATTCGTGAAATTTCGACGGCACGTTGCAAGGAATCCCAGATATAGTCTATAGTATTCATGTCTGGGGAGTTTGTGTGACTAGAGGGAATGTTTAAAATCAGTGTGTTCCTAGAGCCATTCAGTAGCAATTCTGGACTTGTGGGGTGTCGCGTTGTCCTGCCGGAATTGCTGAAGTCCGTCGGAATGGACAATGGGCATGAATCGATGCAGGTGTTCAGACAGGATGCAGAAGTACGTGTCACTTGTCAGAATGGTATCTAGATGTATCAGGTGCCCATATCACTCCAAATGCACATCCCTCCACCGGCTTGAACAGTCGTCTGCTGGCATGCAGCGTCCATGGGTTCGTGAGGTTGTCTCCTTAACCGTACATGTCCATCCGCTCGATAGAATTTGAAACGGGACTCGTCCGACAAGCAACAAGTTACCAGTCACGAACAGTCCAATGTCAGTACTGACGGGTCTAGGCGAGACGTAAGGTTTTGGGTCGTGCAGTAACCACGGGTACACGAGTGGGCCTGCTGCTGCGAAAGTCCATATCGATGATGTTTCGTTGAATGCTTGGCACGTTTATACTTGTTAATGGCCCAACACTGAAATCTGCAGCATTTTGTGGAAGGGTTGCACTTCTGTCACGTTAAACGATTCTCTTTAATCGTCGTTGGTTTGGTCCTTGGAGAATCTTTTCTCGGCCGCAGCAGTGTCGGAGATCTGATGTTTTACCGGAGTCCTGTTATTCACGGTACACTCGTGTACGGGAAAATCCTCGTTTCATCGCTAACTCGGAGATGCTGCGTCCAGTCGCTCATGCGCTGACTATAACACCACGTTCAAACTCACTAAAATCTTGATAACCTACCATTGTACCAACAGTAATCAATCTAACAACTGCGCCAGACACTTATTGTCTTACATAGGCGTTGCCGACAACAGCACCGTATTCTGCCTATTTGAAGACACAGCGCTTTAATATTATACAGTTGTATTAACTACGCACTTATGTCAAAAGATGTACCAATGACATCTAATTTTACTGAGACGCTTCAGTGAAATCGGGGTTGGAGAGAACGCACGGAAGCACTTTTGTCTTATTGGTGTTACTGGTCTTACCATTCAAGCGTGTGTGTGTGTGTGTGTGTGTGTGTGTTTGTGTTTGTGTTTGTGTTTGTGTTTGTGTTTGTGTGTGTGTGTGTGTGTGTGTGTGTGTGTGTGTTGAGGCGATGGGGGGGGGGGGCTGTTGATGCACGATGCCTTGGCAACTCTTGTTTTAAGCGGTGTGGTCTCATCGTGATTCACAGTTCGAGTTAAAAAGTATCGCGAGACTTGATGTCAAATCGCGAAAGTGACATCGCGAGACTTAAGCCATCATGTGTTGGCCTTCTCAGTTATATATTTAAAAAAATATTATTTATTATAGAATGCTACTTGTTAATTTGCGTAATTCTCGATATATAGCCGGCCTTGGTGGTCTCGCGGTTCTAGACGCTCAGTCCGGAACCGCGCGAATGCTACGGTCGCAGGTTCGAATCCTGCCTCGGGCATGGATGTGTGTGATGTCCTTAGGTTAGTTAGGTTTAAGTAGTTCTAAGTTCTAGGGGACTGATGACCACAGATGTTGAGTCCCATAGTGCTCAGAGCCATTTGAGCCATTCGATATACACTCCTGGAAATGGAAAAAAGAACACATTGACACCGGTGTGTCAGACCCACCATACTTGCTCCGGACACTGCGAGAGGGCTGTACAAGCAATGATCACACGCACGGCACAGCGGCCACACCAGGACCCGCGGTGTTGGCCGTCGAATGGCGCTAGCTGCGCAGCATTTGTGCACCGCCGCCGTCAGTGTCAGCCAGTTTGCCGTGGCATACGGAGCTCCATCGCAGTCTTTAACACTGGTAGCATGCCGCGACAGCGTGGACGTGAACCGTACGTGCAGTTGACGGACTTTGAGCGAGGGCGTATAGTGGGCATGCGGGAGGCCGGGTGGACGTACCGCCGAATTGCTCAACACGTGGGGCGTGAGGTCTCCACAGTACATCGATGTTGTCGCCAGTGGTCGGCGGAAGGTGCACGTGCCCGTCGACCTGGGACCGGACCGCAGCGACGCACGGATGCACGCCAAGACCGTAGGATCCTACGCAGTGCCGTAGGGGACCGCACCGCCACTTCCCAGCAAATTAGGGACACTGTTGCTCCTGGGGTATCGGCGAGGACCATTCGCAACCGTCTCCATGAAGCTGGGCTACGGTCCCGCACACCGTTAGGCCGTCTTCCGCTCACGCCCCAACATCGTGCAGCCCGCCTCCAGTGGTGTCGCGACAGGCGTGAATGGAGGGACGAATGGAGACGTGTCGTCTTCAGCGATGAGAGTCGCTTCTGCCTTGGTGCCAATGATGGTCGTATGCGTGTTTGGCGCCGTGCAGGTGAACGCCACAATCAGGACTGCATACGACCGAGGCACACAGGGCCAACACCCGGCATCATGGTGTGGGGAGCGATCTCCTACACTGGCCGTACACTACTGGTGATCGTCGAGGGGACACTGAATAGTGCACGGTACATCCAAACCGTCATCGAACCCATCGTTCTACCATTCCTAGACCGGCAAGGGAACTTGCTGTTCCAACAGGACAATGCACGTCCGCATGTATCCCGTGCCACCCAACGTGCTCTAGAAGGTGTAAGTCAACTACCCTGGCCAGCAAGATCTCCGGATCTGTCCCCCATTGAGCATGTTTGGGACTGGATGAAGCGTCGTCTGACGCGGTCTGCACGTCCAGCACGAACGCTGGTCCAACTGAGGCGCCAGGTGGAAATGGCATGGCAAGCCGTTCCACAGGACTACATCCAGCATCTCTACGATCGTACCCATGGGAGAATAGCAGCCTGCATTGCTGCGAAAGGTGGATATACACTGTACTAGTGCCGACATTGTGCATGCTCTGTTGCCTGTGTCTATGTGCCTGTGGTTCTGTCAGTGTGATCATGTGATGTATCTGACCCCAGGAATGTGTCAATAAAGTTTCCCCTTCCTGGGACAATGAATTCACGGTGTTCTTATTTCAATTTCCAGGAGTGTATAACCTCATCATTAGGCGACACTTGGTAAGAAGAAAATTCACAGTAATACAAATTATATGAAGTAATGGTTTTCTGTTTTAGCATTTGCTTTGGCCTTTTGTATTTACCATAAATGTCTGCTTCATGGTACGTATGGATAGAGTCTCTTTACTGCAAAGAGGAACTGATTATAATATCCAACGTTATGTAATCGTTCTTCGCAAGTCAAGGAACACTGGACTAAAATAATTCTGATCTCCAAAAAATGGATACAAGTTGAGACATTTACATTCCTGATAAACAAAACATTTCACTGCAACATGCATCGACAGTAGCGCTTGTTAGCACGCTACTTCTGGGACTGGTGAAGACACGCCAGCCGCGGAACGAAATTGTCCAGAACTCTGTGACAGCGAGGGTGGGTATGGTTTCCAAGCAGTTTCCCACATCCGACTAAGTTAATGTGCCGCCTCAGTTACACTATTCGCAAACCAAAATTTAGAAGATCTTGGCGCACTGTCACATGGATAACACTGGACGTAGAGAGTTGTTGTTCATAAATTTCGGTCCCGTGGGGGGTAAAAGGGATGCGGCAGGAGGGTTATCCAGCCCCGTTAACAGTACAAAATCTTTCAGTTAACATCCCTGCCCCGTACAAAAAATGGTTCAAATGGCTCTGAGCACTATGGGACTCAACTGCTGAGGTCATTAGTCCCCTAGAACTTAGAACTAGTTAAACCTAACTAACCTAAGGACAGCACAAACATCCATGCCCGAGGCAGGATTCGAACCTGCGACCGTAGCGGTCTTGCGGTTCCAGACTGCAGCGCCTTTAACCGCACGGCCACTTCGGCCGGCTGCCCCGTACAGATGCGGGATAAGGGCAGGGGAAAAAATAGCTCTGCAGCACAGTATATGTCAGTTAATGACATTATTATAAAGATGATCCAGGAAAGCTACAATGAAATTATCAGTCTTTATTTCACGACCTCATGTTCACCTAGACCTGAGTACTAATATGTACTCAATCAAATAGGCAAGGCGTGTTACATGCTTAAATGATGCCATCAAAATTGGATTCGTAGGTTATTTGAAAAAAGCCGAAACATATCGGTCCCGAAATGAAGATTGCTATTTACATTTCCGCTATTCTGCACATTCTTTACAATGATGTTTGAACACTTAACATCCAATAATGTACTATTATTGAATAAAACATTTTCTATGATTACTTCAAGGGAAATATTAAATGAACACTAATTTTTCTGTTGCTGGTGTCTTTAAAAGTAAACAACTTGCCCAAAATTTTGCTTAGATCAAACTGGAGACAGGTGCTACATAACAATCCAGTGATGTGTGAGAGTTAGATGTACCGTAGTTTCCAAGCCAAAAATCACCATTTGAGCAATACTGTTAACCACAGTGAAGCACTTCACCAGCTAGACAAGTCATACCGAGATTGCGAGAAGAGCTGAAATTCATTCAAGCGCCCTAAAAATAGGCAGCAAAATTTACCAATAATAAATGACGCCTGACTCTTTTCATGAGTCTGTCAAGTAGGCCGTATAATAAATGTAAGTAACTACATACGTCAGAGAACATACAAAGTCCTCGGTGGCTTGAAAATCTAGTTATAAGTTACATCACATACTCATATTATTAAGAGTGGGAACATAATTGGTATACACGAACTAAAAGCTGGTTGTGACAGTATATTCCACAAACAAATTCTTTATCAGTATGAACCTCTGTTCTGAAGGACTAGGTGAACGGTAATCTGCAGCAGTTTGCCGATGACACTGCGATGTTTGGGAACGTATCGACGCTGAGCGACTGGAGGAGGATACAAGATGACTTAGACAGCATTTCTCATTAATGTGATGAATGGCAGCTCATTCAAAATATGTAAATAAGGAAGTTAATGCAGATGTGTAGGAATAAGAATCCAGTAATGTTCGAACACGGCCTTAATAGTGTCCTGCTTGACGCATTCACGTCGATTAAATATCCAGGCGTAACGTTCCAAAGCGATATCAAATGGAACGAGCACTTAAGGACAGTAGAGGGGAAGGTGAATGGTGGACTTCGCTTTATTTTAGGAACGTTTAGCTCTTCTGTAAAGGAAACCGCTGACAGAACACTAGTGTGCTCCTTTCTTGAGTACTAATCAAGTGTTCGGGACCCCCGCCAGGTCAGATGAAAGAAAGACATTGAGGCAATTCAGAGGAGTGCGGCTAGAATTATTACTGTTAGGATGGATCAACATGTGAGTATTACGGAGATAGTACGTGGACTCAAATGGAAACCCCTAGAAGAAAGACGACATTCTTTTAGCAAAACACAAATGAGAAAATTTAGAGAACGGAAATTTGAAGCTCATTAAAGAATAATTACACTGCCGCCAACGTGTATTTGTCGTAAGGAGCACGAAGATAAGATACGAGAAAGTAGGGCTGGTATGGACGCATATAGACATTCGTTTTACCCTCGCTCTATTTGCGAGTGTAACAAAAATGGAAATCACTAGTAGTGGTAAACTGTATACCTGCCATGCACCATACTGTCCCTTGTGGAAGATGAATGTAAATGTGGATGTAGAACTAAGAAACGGGATATTCAAATGTATTTATGATTCTATTGTGTTCTGGAAAAAATATTCTGTGATGTTTTCTTAACAGACACTGAGTCTTACTACTTTAGCTAACATGGACATCTACTTGTTGTGAACAGTAATAATTATTTTTAATAACGTAAAACACTGCAGAAATTCCTTTAAGTTAACATCATCCCTGGAAGAGCAGCTGAACGGAATGGACAGAGTCATGAAAGGAGAATATAAGATGAACATCAACAAAAGCAAAACGAGAATAATGGAATGTAGTCGAATTAAATCTGGTGATGCTGAGGGAATTAGATTAGGAAACAAGACGCTTAAAGTAGTAAATGAGTTTTGCTATTTGGGGAGCAAAATAACTGATGATGGTCGAAATAGAGAGGATGTAAAACGTAGACTGGCAATGGCTAGGAAAGCATTTCTGAAGAAGAGAAATTTGTTAACATTGAGTGTAGATTCAAGTGTCAGGAAGTCGTTTCTGAAAGTATTTGTATGGAGTGTAGCCATGGAAGTGAAACATGGACGATAAGTAGTTTAGACAAAAAGAGAATAGAAGCTTTCGAAATGTGGTGCTACAGAAGAATGATAAAGATTAGATGGGTAGATCACATAACTAATGAGGAGGAATTGAATAGAATTGGAGAGAAGAGAAATTTGTGGCACAACTTGACTAGAAGCAGGGATCGGTTGGTAGGGCATATTCTGGCGCATCAAGGGAACACCAATTTAGTATTGGAGGGTAGCGTGGAGGGTAAAAATCGCAGAGGTAGACCAAGAGATGAATACACTAAACAGATTCAGAAGGATGTAGGTTGCAGTAGGTAGTGAGAAGAAGTTTGGACAGGATAGAGTAGCATGGAGAGCTGCATCAAACCAGTCTCTGGATTGAAGACCACAACAACAACATCAGGGAAGTGCCATTACTAGAAGTTCTCTCACAAATAATCCCAAGCAAGAGCGCTTGTGCCCTAATATTCCCAGCCTAGAGTGATGTTTGGCCGAAAGGAACGAAGTTCTATAACAGCCACTGTCACTCATGTGAGTAGCAATTGTACGATGAAAAATTAAGAAACGTAGCCTCTGGGTGTACCTGAGGGTTTCCTGAGTATTAGTATGAAGCAAGCTTGAATGTTTCACTCACACTTGACGGCGAGGTTGACGACGTTGCTGCGGCCGTCGCCCTCGACGTTGGACGCGATGCAGGAGTAGCTGCCGGCCTGCCGGCGCGTCACCGACTGCAGCGCCAGGTGGCTGCTGCTGACAATCACGCCCGCCGACGTGTTGTGCAGTATCACCTCGCCCTGTTGGAGAGAAGGTAACCGCTTGTTTGCTGTCTGCCGTGACGTGTTGCATGGACAAGTAGAATGCCACGATGGATATTGTATCGCTTTATTAATGCTTGGACGCAAGAGTGGCTGGGCTCGCAAATGTGGGGTCTACAGGACCAATAGCTCAGAAAAAAACAAAACAAAAATTATTTATTGAAGGGTTTGGTGATAGAACGAGTAAGGAAGGATTTATTATAATACTGTGACTTTTATTCTAACACACGAACTATAATCTTATGAAACTTGTTGTAATTTTTGTTAGATTAAGGAACAAACCTACAATTTTACTGGGTCTTTTGCAGAAGTTCTGCTTAGAAAAATTACCCAGTTCATTATAATTAATTTATTTTAGAATAAATTTCAGTGATCAGTTGCAAATACGTTTTATTACGCCTTACCGGTTTCGACAAATTAATTTGTCGTCTTCAGAAGGCTACAAAATTGGGGATATTATAGGACTTTAGACCTTGGCGACACATTTACGTGAAGTATAACAAGTATATTTTAGTTTAGAATGATAAAAATGTCTTTGGCAGTATGCTTTGTGCATTTTCTGCTTATTTGGTAACTTTTTCTCTCTGATCTATCTCAGCACACATAACTACTACTTTTGGCGATGCTCTAGTACTCGCTTTATTGGTGAGTAACGTCACATCTATAGCTTGTGAAACATTCCTCTGGAGGCATGGGTTTTTGAGTCATTTCTCCATATGAGTACATAATATTTGTAGTACTAATGTTCTGGAGGAAAGATATCCTCGTATCAGATCTACCTTTGTGATATTTGGGATGTTGCTGTGAAAATGGGTCCTATATCCATTACGTTTGTCCGTAACTCAAAGGGCTAACTTCTTGGCTGTTTCTTGCATTTGTATGATACTGGCTTCTGAACAAGATAATAAACCTCCGATTTAAATTTGTTATTGAACTATGGTTTCTTTTTAGGCCCTTACTCTTCTATGGCACCGTGATGCAAAGAACTTACCAGTATGATACTTTTGCTCTTTCTAGCCACGTAATCTATATTTGCCAAATTGTCTTGAAAAGCATGTTATAAGGACCCGGCATCTCTGTATAGGTAAGGGCTCATTTCTGATGGAGTTTCCATGTTCTCTTTCAAAGTTACCATATCTGTAAGCTTTCCCTGCAAAAGTTCTTCAGATAATGGTATTCCTCTTAAAAAAACTATCTATAACATTATCTGTTGAGATTTCTCCCAAATTGTAATTGTTTTTATTACATAAGGAGCCAAACTCATTTATTTTGTCTGATCATGGCCCAAAAAGTGATTCACACACTCAGATGTAATATATTGCCTATTTGTTCTTGATACTACGAATGAGTCTACGTTTCAAATTTATACAACGCACGCTCTTCTCTAATATAAAATAGTCCCATAAGTTCTTAGAGCAACAGCTACACTACCTGTTAATCGTTCAGTTTGAATTTTCATGTTATTTCGTACCCGAAATCGAGTTCGTGGTGGCGGTATGTTACGTCACTCACTTCCATCACAACCAAAAAAGAAATTAACACTGCTGTAATTATTCTTCGCTTCGAATGCTGGAAGTTGCAGATTTATTATCCTAGGCTCCATGAGTGTCACTGTCATCTTCCTCATCAAAGAAAGCTTTATCTTCAAGCTTTTCAGGAATCGTTTACCAAAATTCAGACCACATGTGCTGACTTCAGATGACTTTCTTTCTTGTCTGCAACAGATGTAATGGAATCTGTGATGTAAGCAAAAGGTAAAAGTATCGTGCATAATCATTCAGTTCGTGAAAATGAAACTTACGTTCAGCTGAAACCGTTTTGGCCTGAAGGAATTCGTTTATGTCAAAAAAGAATCTTCAGCTGTAGCCTCTTCAGCACTTCTGAGTTTCCAACAGTGAGAAGATACTTGCCGATCTATTGATTGTTATCAGTAATCTTGCCAAGATATTGTTGAGTTCAGGCCAAATATAAATAAACTATTTGAAAGTTGACTTGTTCGCTAATGGGACGAAAGGACCCCTCCCATGCATTAGATGTGTGCATTAAAAAATAGTACAGAGAAACTAATGATTTTTGACGTGCACCAAATAATGTTTCGTTTAAAAAAAAGCCAGTTGTGTTGCCAAGGATTACACAGAATTTAAACAAAAATAAACAATTTTGAAGCGATTTTATTGATAAAGTGGAAGGTTGCCGGATCTAAATAACCTCTTTGATGCATCCAAGGTTTAACATATTAAATGATAGCTCTGCAGATGTACTGAATACTTTATACTTTTGTTTCTATAGGTTCAAAAAATTTTTCTTATGATTGCGATATACATCTTGTAACACGACATGTCGTTTCAACGTGTTGGTTGCAAAGGTCAAGCGCCAAGCTTTAATTGCGCTGGCAGCTATTACGGGATTGCTTCTCGCCTCTCGGAACCTGCATTTTCCGCCGATCAACGTCTCGCTTTCGAAAAGCCGAGTGCGGTACACGTGTGCGTTTTTAAGCAATCCCGTGACGCCAACACCACTGGCCGTTGGAAAGTATAAATTGCCTGTAACCATCAGCGCACGTCCAGCGCAAACCATAGTGTGTAGAAAAACACACGAGATATCATATGAAAAGTTTTATTACGCATCACATGACATAAAATTTCATTTGAGTGTTTTGTATAAAAGAAGTTACTGAGAATGATATATTTAGTTACTACTTTATAACTTACAATGTAATCATGCCGCAAAATAATTTGAGCGTCCGAACTGTTGCTTCCGAAGAGACGCGTGGACGGCGATAATATTATGATCGATAACTCTAAGAAGATGAGAGATTAAATTCAGCTGAAAATTAGTTAAATTCAGCATTTTATATATGAAGACAGACACACTGACAGCATGGCAGTATGTGTTGGCAGTAACAACACTCGTTGTTGTCTGGTTCTCGCAGCCTGGTGGTCAGTCTGTCTGGCTTTGAGGTCTGCCGGTCGATATGAGCGGTGGTCCAGTTGCGACTTACGTGTCTGAAAATATTTCTCGTCCCACGTGGACTCTGACAAATTTTGTGTAATTTTCTGCTTAGTTTCTGGGAGAGTCGCAAGGATCAGTTACGACTCTGATAATTTTGCAGTGTGGCAAATCAGTTAGTGGAAAAAGTTATTTGAATTTCATATCTAATTGACCTACAGGATAATTAACCATTGTAATGGTTTGAGTGAGGATATCTTGTCGTAATTTGTAGCTTCGAACACAGTCTGGTATTCTTCCGGCTAGTTTATTTATTGAATCTATGATCTGTTATCCAACATTTGGTGCTCGAATCACATAATTTATTGCTGTGCAACTGCTGGGGTCAATCACCAGAGACAATAATATTGACTGGGCAATAAATTTGATTTGTGAAAACTTAAATCTCGTGCAGGTACGTTAGAGATGTAAAACCTGCAACTATGTTTCTACGTAGCAAGTCGAATTCTTAACAGTTGTCAGTAACCATCATACAGTAGCACTGTAAATCAAAGTGATGCATTTACGTAATAAGATCTTCCCCTAGACGAGCAAAGGCGTAGCCCTCAGGCCCTCAGTGAACTCTATCCACCTATCAATTATCTCCTCTGCGTGGAGTTTCTTTTGCATTCTTAATGCCTTTAATTCTACTAACTTTGTTTTAATTATATTATGTGCTTAATTTGTCTTTCCGAAGACCATTTCCATTTCTCCACTTTTATTCTGCATCCATTTGCCTTTATCTTTCTTCCGTTTCTTCTTTTGGTTTACTTATTATCTTCTTGAATATTTTTGTATCTCCTTTCGACGATGAATTAAATTACTTCTTCCATTATCCAAAATTTCTTCGCAATTACCTCTCTTCTTTCAATATTTATCCGCCAGTTCTGAATGATTACCTTTCATAACGAGTTCCATTCATTTCTGCTAAGCTATATGCTCTGGTTTTCACTGCCACAATAAATACAGCTTCATATCACATCAAATAAACGGTAGTACTAGGCCTGCTCTGCATTTCTGTGTCACATCGCAAACACATTGATTTTTCTGACGATTTATTTAGGCAGTATTCAAATCCTACTGCGACGCTATAAATTATACTGCCTCAACTGTAACTAAACCTGTCGGTTGAAAACCAACTGTTTTGCAATTCTTTCATTATTTATGGGTCACCCAAGTAGTAACATCTTCACAGGCTAAAAATCCGTCTAGTATTGAAATGAAAAATAATTCTGTAATAAATACAATATCTGTCGTTACAACGACATTTATGTAACTGAATACAACAAATATGTTGCAGTCATGCTGCCTACTTCAGCCTCTTCTATAAATCTCCAGTTAAAAAAAGAATTACAATAACCGTTTTCGATCAATATCAACACATTACTAAGGTGTAATGCTTTGTCACAATATCACTACTGACCTAACAAGAGGTGTTGTTTGTCGAAAGTGGGCTTATAAAAGAACAAATCTTTCCAGAGGATGAAGAAGTGTTGTGAAACATCCTGCCGTATTAAAACCGTTTGCTGGACTGGGAGTCGAACTCTAAAACTTATCTTTGGCGGACACATGAAGATTCACGATCCGCCCTCAGAGCCTTATACCTTCCTTTATTTTGTATGAACAGTCATACTATTTTACCAATAACGTCTACTGAGATATGTGAGTAACTAAGTTCGGAAACATAGTCAAGTTCTATAGATAACATTTTCTTCAGCGTGGCAGGAAAGCAGTTGTGAAGTGAAAATAACACTGTAAAAACAAACGCAGCGCCAAATAATACTACATGAAAATATACTACAATAGTGCTAGTCAGGCTTACTTTATTTATGCGCCTTGGATCATCATAACAATATGCAGTTTGAAAAAAGGGTATTCACTCTCTATGTACCTTAATATTTTTTTAACGCTGGAGCAAGTATAAATCAACCAGTAGCTCGTCAGCATGTAACGTAGGGAGATGGGGTGGACCAAGACCGAATCCGCGCGCCTGAGGGTAATCAGCGGTGCAGTATATCGGTTGCTTCGTTGTGGTATTTTTTCCTCACACATGTATACGTGAATTCTCGGATGGCTTAAATGGAACACACGAACCGTTTAACCATAAAGACACAAAGAACAAAATTTACTCCTTTGTGAATAGACAGTATACAGCAATAGTGAAACACGTATGTTGTGCGGCGGCGATGGCGAGGCATTGTAGAATCTCTGACCAGAGAGCATGTAGTTGGTGCAGTTGCACTCCACTCGCAGTAGCGAGCAGTAGTCTGTTGGGAGCAGTAGCCGAGTTATGTAGCGAGCGGGAGTCTGTCAGTAGTGGTAGCGCAGAGCAGTCGGCGGGCGTCGGCACCGCAATGGTCGAGATTCAGGACAAGGTATATTATTAAGCAGCATCGCGCTCAGCTAGTAATGTAAATTAAATGTAATGAACTTTAAAGAATCGCCCCAATAATAATTTTGATTTAAAAGCAATTTTTTAACAAAGAATCATTCGATTTCCTTCCATTTCCTTTAAACAAAAAAATTCAATTAACTTCAAAATTTAGTTATTGGGATAGATCTGCTGCAAGCTGTGGCGCAGAATAAGAGCAGAATTTTGACATGCAGTTATATTAAGGTAAGAAATTAATTCTGATTTTTGCACAGGGCCAAAGACCGACATTTCGGTTAAGCTGAGTTTTGATTGTCACTGTAGTTCCATTGTCATGGGATCATGTTTCATTATTTTATGCGAACTTATACTTGCGTCAGATAGCTAATTTTATTTAATTGTCTTTGTCATTAATATTTTTGCGGGAAGGTTACACATGGCTCCATTTCTATTAAGTATTGTCATTTAAATTTCCGTGGGGAGGTTACACTTGGCGACACCCAGTCCAGGATCGTATTTCGTAGAGAATCTTTTGAAAAACAGTCAGATATCTGCTCTTATTTGCTTAAATATAATTATAATTTGGCGCAACGCTTTTACTAATTTGTGACTTTCTTTCCTCAGGTCATCGGCAATTCGTTGCTCTGTTGTATTTGTGTGTTGCTTTTGTATTTGTGCTTATTTTTTTTTTTTGAATAATTGTGACTGTTGTAAAAATGCCGCGAAAGACGGTGAATAGTGTATCGCGAGGTATTTTGAATGAAATTACCGACTTAAACAACGTGACCGATAGTAATTGTGACACGCAGTGTAATGATGACAATCCTGCGTTCACTAACAATCAGTGCATTCCAACCACTAATGATGACTTTTGCCTTAATGATGAACAAGCGAACTCAATTGTCTCCACTGTTAATTTGACGACAATTGATGACGCGGGGGGCTCTATTGTAATGAGCGCTGCCCAGTTTAATACACCCGGTTTGAAAAATTCAAATAATGTACAGACAAAATGAGCGGGATACACAAAGTGCGACGGATTTATTTAATTCCGAAATAATGTCTGACAGTGTACATCCGACTGACAAACCCTTTTGTGAATCTCAGAATAACCAAATGGTTACAGAAAGCGAGACAATTTTAGATCCACCATTAAACAGCACAGTGAATAAAGTAGGTAATGTTACCTCGGATCAATTGATGGCATTATTGCTACAAGTTCTTGAAAAACAAGACAACACTTCCAAACAGTTTAATGAAAAATTAGACAACAATGATGTAAATCTCAAACAACTTAGAGAACAGAACAAACAAGATAACGAAAACCTTAAACAACACTTAAATGAAAAATTAGACAACAATTCCAGACAGCTTAATGAAAAATTAGACGACAATTCCAGACAGTTAAGCGAACAAATTAGAGCCGTTGCCGCGCAGTGTCATGACACTAAGGAACAGTTACGCGAGGAAATTGAGGCTTGTTCAAGAAAAAGTAGCGAAGAAATTAAGTCTGTTGCTCAGGAATTAAGGGAATTACAAACAGCTGCAACAGAAACACTCAGAGACGAAATTAGCGGAGTCGCTAAACAATGCTCTGAAAAGGCTACACAATTACGCGACGAGTTTAAAGCAATGACGGTAGAACTTTCGCGCACAATGGATGAAAAGATTGATGCGAAATCGAACAACAGAACACACAGATTAACGAACGTCTTAGTCTTCACATACAAAACAGTGATACGCGTTTCCGCAAATTTATTGAGGATCAAAATAAAGTAAAACGCCAAGTAATGGAAACAATCACTGCACAGAGACAAGAAGACAAACGTAAAATGTTTGCGAAGGCGAAAACATATGTAGACAACAATATTGCCACAGTGTCCGACGAAATTAATACCATCAAACAGTCGCACACAGAATTACGTGACGAAATTTCGGATCTTAAGTCGAAAACAGACACATACACAACCGATTTTCAAACAGTGACCGACAGACTCGAACAATTAGAACTAACACAGGATTCCGATGTCGTCAAAGCTGACGTTAGAAAACTGAACGAAACAACACGTAAATTGCAAAACCAGATTAATACCACTGACACTAAAACCGATGATCAGGTAAAAATACTGACTGAAAAATGTGATGAATTGGCCAGTCGTATTGATGTGATCGAAAGTACTAATGACAATAAATCAGACGATACTTCACCGGTTTCATTTAATCAAACACCTGAATTTCAAAATTTACAGCAGACAATTAATGAGATCGATTCGTCTAATAACACCTTGCGTAGAAAATTGTCAAGTTTACAGCAGGAGGTAACAGAGATGAAAAACATTTCAGTTAATAACACATCACAGCAGATGCCACTTTTCGAACATTTGCCAGAGTCACGCAGCGCGTGTAATTTGAGTAATCTACAAAGAGTACGGGACTTAGATTCCGAACAACCACAGTTCAACAGATTTTCTTACAATCCTGAACCTGTTCCATCACACAGAGACGATAATTTCGATTACAAACATTTTCTGTCAGTAAGAAAATTTAAAGTGTTTAAGAATGACAGAACACAGATTCACCCACTGGATTGGATTCAACAATTTAGCTTTGATTTTCCACCGACTTGGCCCGTTACGCATAAACTTGAATTTATTTGCAGCTTTCTGGAAGGCGAACCGGCAACTCGTATGAGGCCGATCGCGAGACAATGTTACTCAGTAGAAGAATTTCAGAATGCTTTTCTATCAGCGTATTGGTCGAAGACGACACAGCGCGGAATTAAAGATCAGTTAATCAGTTTACCGAATTATGAGAACTCCAATTTTCCCAGTGTGACGCAATTTTTTGAGCACATGGTGCAACAAAACCAGTATTTAAGTGAACCCTATAGTGAATCCGCACTCATTCAATTATGTATCTCTAAATTACCACGGTCATTAAGAGTGTCACTTTTAACCGGCCAGCAAAAAGAAAATATTTCAGCATTCAGAGATCTGTTACAGCTCTTAGAAGTGCAGCAATCTGATTATTCCTTTGTAAACAAAAATTTTTCGTATAACAACCAAGGCCAACAAACGTACAGCAATTATGATCAGACACGTAATTTCAATGGTAGAAGTGATAGATGCTTTAGGACTGACAACCACCAGAACTTTGGTAACAGACAAAATTCTAATTATCGGTATCGTCAAAATTATGAGCAACAGGAACCACATTTTGGTAACAATAGACGTTTTCCGCCACAACAACATGAAAGTCAGCCGGTTAGCATACCTAACCAACAATGGAATGCACAAGGTCAACCAGGCTTTAATGTTTCGCCGCGTGCACGTGTAGTCCCTGATACAACAAATAGTAATGCACGGCAGCAAGGAAATAACTACGTACAGAGAAGACAGTATTTCAATTCCTATCGCAATGCACCGTATAGGAATGAGTATCACGACAGACGTAAAAATGATGAGCACAATTATCAGCGTACGTTTAATAACAGTCGGTCATACCAACAGCAAAATTGTCCACAAGAACCTATTCTCATGAATGAACCCGACAGTAGGTATCATCCAGAGCGTAATGCGTCTGGAAGAAGTAATAGAACTGTTCAAATTGTACAAATGCCACAACATCCTCCTGATAATAATAACACGTCAGATAGAATCTGACTAGATACTGTACAGGACGCATCTTCCAATAACACAAGCACTACTTTTGACACGCAAAATGTTGTCTACGAAAATGTTATTACTTTCGACGACATTCGAGACACTCTTTTACAGGAAAAACCAGTTATTCAGAAAATCATTTCACATCCTGTTATCGAAATTAAAATTGGTTCATCGAAATTTTCGGCAGTAATCGATTCCGGATCACCTATGTCAGTTATAAATGAGGAAACTTTTAACGAATGCAACAAAGAGAATACTTATCCTACATTACCATTAGGCAAAACGAAAGTAAAAGGAGCAGTATCGAGTAAAGGAGTAGACGTTAAATTACAGACACATTTATCATTTTGTATTGGAGGTCATACTTTTCACTCAAATTTTTGGATTGTTCCTTTATTGACAACAGACGTAATTTTAGGTACTAATTTTCTCGTACAACATGACGCCGTGGTTGATTTTCAGAATTCCTATTTAATGTTGAAGGATGAAAATGTGCAATTGGCTTTAGAGTTTCAGCAATCATTATCTGCGGAAGAACAAACAATTAACTGCACAGAGGTCATTTCCGCAACACGTAACATAGACTGTAAGCCCGCATTGTTCACAGACACGTACGTACATAACTATAATACTCCAGACGAAGCTGACTACGACGTAATGCAAATGATTTCTGATAAAGTCAAACAAAGCAGTGCAAATACAGACGACGAACGAACGCAATTACACAGAATTCTTTTAGAACAAGCTCCAGTTTTCGACAATATTCCTGGTACTATGTCCGGATTTATGTATGAATTTCAAGTCAAACAGCACGACACATTTAAAGCAAAGCATTATCCTATTCCGTATATTCATAGAGAACAAGTTAAAAAAGAATTGCAGGATATGCTCGATCAAGGAATTATTGAACCAGCAGTTAGTCCGTACATAAACCCGCTACATATTGTTAAGAAAAAAGATGGCTCACTTCGCCTTGTACTTGATTCACGTCACATTAATGACATTATTATTAATGAAACAGATCGACCACAGACATTAGAAGAACTACTACAGAAATTTCATGGTACTGCTATTTATTCTACGTTAGATTTGAAATCGGGATTTTGGCAAATTCAACTTCATCCAAATTGCAGAAAATATACAGCTTTTCTGTGTTTTGGTGACTGTTATCAATTTTGCAAATTACCATTCGGCTTAACTATTTCTTCTGCAGCTTTTATTCGCGGTTTGAACACAATACTTCCGACAGAACTTAAAGACAGAATTACGACGTACGTAGACGACATTCTTATCGCAGAAGCTAACTGGTCTGAACACAATCTGATTTTAGAACGACTGTTGCAAACTTTTCATGCACAAGGACTAACAGTTAACCTCAGTAAATCGCATTTTGGTAAAACTTCTATAAAATTTCTTGGACACGTAATTTCAGCAGAAGGCATTGCGCCTGATCCAGAAAAACTTCAAGCTCTTCGTGACATTACTGTTCCCACAACGAAGAAACAATTACGCAGCTTTTTGGGTTTAATTAACTTTTTTCGCAAATTTATTCATCACTCTGCTTTAGACACGCCTAGATTATGCCAATTAACAGGTAAAAATACTATTTGGTCATGGGATAAGCAAGCACATTCTGAATTCGTGAACCTGAAACATGCTTTGTTGAATGCTCCACTTTTATCGCACCCAGATCTTACTCGAAATTTTTCTATTGCCACCGACAGTTCTAACACAGCTTTAGGCGTACACATTTTTCAGGAAATTGAAGAAGATGGTTCAACAGTAATTAAAAACATCGCATTTGCAAGCCGCATTTTGTCACCTGCTGAACGAAATTATTCCGTTACTGAACTAGAAACATTATGTGTTGTATGGGCTTTTACGAGATTTCGGCACTTTCTTTATGGCAGACACACGACCGTTTACACAGATCACAGAGCTATTCAATTCTTACTTTCGGCTAAATTCACTCACGACAGGTTAAGTAGATGGAAACTTTATTTGCAGGAATTTAATTTTACGATTGTTCACATTCCCGGCACACAAAATGTAATAGCAGACGCATTATCCCGTTCTCTCAGCAACAATCAGCAAGACGTAGCAACGAACTTCTGCAAAGCAAATTTCAGCGTTATGTACATTCAGCAAGTAGCATTTGAAAATTTTATTTCATCGTCATTACAGGATATAGCAAAAGAGCAAAGTAGAGACAATGTGTGGAAAGAAATTAAACACCTTTGGCAAGATAAGAATGTTACGGTTAGGAACCACTACACTGTACGCAATGACATTCTGTTTCGCCGCTCTCATCCTGACAGCAACAATTGGTTATTATGCATTCCTGACGAACTGACTAACAAATTAATCTGGTACACTCATTTAAGTTACGCACATTACGGAGCCAGAAAATGTTTTCTTATACTGAGACAGAACTGTTATTTTTCGAACATGGAAAAACGTATACGACGAGTTTTAGCGTCATGTAAAATTTGCCAGAAAGCTAAGTCTGACACCACTTCACATATTCCTCCATTATATCCCATTATACCTGTTAGATTAAGACATATGGCCGCAGTAGACATTTTTGGTCCAATTCCGAGAACTAACAGAGGTTTTTGCTACATCTTTGTCGCTGTTGATCTCACTTCAAAATTTGTTACCTTCACTCCGTTACGCAAAGCTACTGCTAAAACCGTTTCGAAAGCATTTGTAAAACATTTTCTATTTCATGTAGGGCATGTGATGAAAGTAATTTCTGACAATGGACCACAATTTCGTTCTGCTATATGGACACGCATGTTATGAGCTAGAAACATTTCTCCGATTTATATATCCAAGTACCACGCTTCTTCGAACCCTTGTGAACGAATAATGAAAGAAATTGGTAAACTGTGTAGAACATACTGCCACAAAAGACATGTTAATTGGGACACACACATACACTCATTCCAAGATGTAATTAATTCCATTCCAAATGAATCCACTATGATATCTCCGTCTGTAATACTGAAAAACGTTGAACCACCAAACAAAATCAAAGAATTAGTAACATTTCCTACATCTCGTCGATTACGACACCACGAAATAATTGACATTGCGCTGAACAACATCAAACGTGCCGCAGAGCGCCGGAGAAGACAGCAAAAACAGGTTTGTAGACGCCGAGACTTCCACGTTGGACAGAAGATATTAGTACGTACACACTATTTATCCAGCAAATTAAAAGGTAAGTGCAGTAAATTTGAACTTCTATACGCAGGTCCATATCGGATTCGCAGAATTCCTCACCCCAATGTTGTACACGTCGAAACTTTGAGAACCAGAAAATCGAAAGGCAATCACCATATCTCCAATGTTAAACCGTTTATTGAATGAACATACTTTATGATTTATCACACTGTAATACATTTTCCAGATATTTATGTGAACAATTATTGATGATTATCGTATTTTTTCTTGGCAAGTGCCCGGCAAGGTAAGGTTAGCAGGTCGCTCTTCTTGTCGTTACACATCAGACCGTGCATATTTTCCAGATGAACTTACACTTTTTTATGACCACTTATGCAATTATAATTATATGACTAATTACTGATGATGACTATCGTATTTTTTCTTGGCAAGTGCCCGGCAAGGTAAGGTTAACAGGTCGCTTTTCTTGTCGTTACACATCAGACTGTGGACATTTTTCATTTTTTTTTTTGTGTATAATAGTTTTCCCGTTTTGTTTGTATACATTATGAAATAGCTAAGGTATAACACACACCAGTTGACTTTGACTTTTTTTCTGCCCTATGATATCTCAACATCGTGACTATTTTTCTTTTTTTTGCTGCTGCATTATGATATTCTCTGTACACTTTTTGCCTTTAAACACTGTCTATGCTTTTGACATATTACGTTTTCTGTCATGTTATGCTGTATGCTTAATTGTGTCACCATTAACCAGTGATTATTTAAAGGGTATATGATTTAAATGCAAGACATTAATCTTTGTTCATCAATTTCAGAAAGAAATGATGCGTAAAGGAAATAAATTCAACAGAAATGGGAATTTCACCTACGGAATAAACGAAAGAAGATGCAATAACTTTATGAAGAAGAGTAAATGGATTAGGATTAACAAGCATTAACAAGAATATACTATACACATCGCAGAATAGTAGTCTTAACTAATTTTTTCTTTCAGAATACATGGCGATTGATGCAAGCTGTCAGACAGAACTACACATCTTAGTTTTAAGTGATGAAATATGCTAGAGATAAGGAATAGTTGTGTGATGAATAATGAAGTGATTTTTGCAGATGATAATGAATGCTGATGAAGAATAATGATGAAGAATATGCTACTATGAATAATGAAGTTTTTTTCTTTACAGATGATGATGATAATGAAGTTATGATAATATGGATAATGAAGTTTTTTTCTTTACAGATGAGGATAATGTTGAAGTTAGGTATTTATGCTATGTAGTTATTTAAGTATTTGTTGCAGTTTGCTTTGACAGCAGGTGTTATATTGCATAGTAGGATGACTGAAGGTTTTGGAAAGGACAGCTATGGAACACATTTTTATACACATTTCACTACCTGTTAATTCGAAGTTCACTACTTCTCAGTATAGTCTGCGTTTCTTCTTTCAGCTCAATAATCCATTTTGTATTTTTTCCAGGAGAAGCTTTTCATGATACTTACTAAACTTGTTACTTATTATACCTGTTCTAGTACTTGCATTTTTTTTACCCATTTGTGTCTATCATTTATAAAGTGATAACCTTGCTACAGCTGACTCATGACGAATGACGTTACACATTTTTCATTTATAGGAACAACCTAGAAGCAATTTTTTCTCTTATTTCTTCTTGCTTTCCCTTATAATTACCCAAAGCAATGCATTGCTAGCACAAAAAAAAAAAATGTATTACCAGTCTCATATAATGTCACTAGTTTATGATAATTCTGAATAATACTGATCAGCTCTGAATAGTATGTCACTTTAATAATGACTTCTTAATTATCTGAATAATAATGCTTTGTAACTGGCTAATAACTGCCACTGTTCATTGTAATGAGACTACTTATTATGCCCATGATTATTAATGCTATGATTGTAATTTTATAACTGGCTAATAATTGCCACTGTCTATTGTAATGAGATTACTTATTATGCCCATGATTATTAATGCTATGATTGTAATTTTATAACTGGCTAGTAATTGCCACTGTCTATTGTAATGAGACTACTTATTATGCCCATGATTATTAATGCTATGATTGTAATTGTGTAACTGAACAAAGATTGCCGCTGTTTATTGTAATACGACTACCCATGATGGCAATAATTTAATTTTATGAACATTATTCTGTAATACTAAAATACTTGGTACAGAAATGTTCAATAACTAGAGTATGGATGCCGCAAACTACTTATGTAATCACTACTCAAGACTTGTGTGTTAGTTAATGTCCTTCACCTTCTGACCTAACTACCTGAAAATATTGTAACATCCATTTGTCTTATCCATCCTCATTATCATGGAGCACTATATTTGGTTTTTGCACTAATTCTACGTTGGTGTGCCGCCTCTTAAGAGCGTGGTGTTGACACGACATGCTGTCCACCACTGTAAGCGATGAAGACGTTATTATGGTCCCACTGTTTGGTGTACCTGGTATACTGCCAAATGATAGCATGGAATATTACTACGACGTTACAGTGTCTTGATACGCTGATAAATACTTCTGGGAACGGAACTGCAGATTGTATCACTTAGTGTTGTGATTCTGTGGAAAGATATGGACTTTCAGTGCAGCTGTGTGCAAACTAAAGTGCTACAACCATGATGCAATCCTTTCCTTTCTATCCTAATAGTGAAAATCATTTTAGCTAACATCATTTATGTTCATGGCCTATACATTTTTTTCGATTTGTTGAACTCCAGTGCGAGTACACTTGTGTCACTTGTCGACATGATTTTTTTTGCCATTATGTTTATTTATTGTGAAAATACTAAAGACATTTTTCGATTTGTTCTGAAGTGCAGTATGTGTGCACTCTTGTCATCTATATTGTATATACTTTTTGTGATTTGCTGATTATTTACCCTTGCGTTTATTTGTTATGAAACTGTTCAAAAGTTTTCAGTACATGTGCACTTATATGTTTTCTACTGAACTTCAGTGCCTGTGCACTTTTCTCATTTTTCAATATGATTTGTGCCTTTTCTGTATACCTTTTATGATTTCGTGATATGTTTTATGTCATTTGTTACTCATTGTATATACATTTCGTCTTTTGCAGATATGTTCTCCACTGCAGTGCATGTGCACTCATGTCCCTTGTCAACATGAATTTGTTCTGAAAATGCTACAGAATCTTACAGTGCGTGTGCACTTTGTTATCTGTCAAATAATTTGTATATACATTTTTCTGATTTACTAATATGTTTTGTACTTATATTTTGTCTTGTCTGAAGTGTTTTGTACTCGGTGCATGTGCACAACATTTAATTCATGTACTACATCTGAATTTTTTTTGTAAACTGTAAAAGTTAATTAATTACAGAAAAATTTTGCCGCGATTGGCAAGTCCAAATGACTCACCATCGCTGCCAAATTTTTGACCCCCCCCCCCCCCCCCCCAGTGGAGGGTTATGAAACACGTATGTTGTGCGGCGGCGATGGCGAGGCATTGTAGAATCTCTGACCAGAGAGCATGTAGTTGGTGCAGTTGCGCTCCACTCGCAGTAGCGAGCAGTAGTCTGTTGGGAGCAGTAGCCGAGTTATGTAGCGAGCGGGAGTCTGTCAGTAGTGGTAGCGCAGAGCAGTCGGCGGGCGTCGGCACCGCAATGGTCGAGATTCAGGACAAGGTATATTATTAAGCAGCATCGCGCTCAGCTAGTAATGTAAATTAAATGTAATGAACTTTAAAGAATCGCCCCAATAATAATTTTGATTTAAAAGCAATTTTTTAACAAAGAATCATTCGATTTCCTTCCATTTCCTTTAAACAAAAAAATTCAATTAACTTCAAAATTTAGTTATTGGGATACATCTGCTGCAAGCTGTGGCGCAGAATAAAAGCAGAATTTTGACATGCAGTTATATTAAGGTAAGAAATTAATTCTGATTTTTGCACAGGGCCAAAGACCGACATTTCGGTTAAGCTGAGTTTTGATTGTCACTGTAGTTCCATTGTCATGGGATCATGTTTCATTATTTTATGCGAACTTATACTTGCGTCAGATAGCTAATTTTATTTAATTGTCTTTGTCATTAATATTTTTGCGGGAAGGTTACACATGGCTCCATTTCTATTAAGTATTGTCATTTAAATTTCCGTGGGGAGTTTACAATAGGTCTACGTCAAAATGTATAAAGGAAGCTGCAAAGGTGGGTATAACTCTATAGGGAAAGCAGCATAAAAAGAACGAGACTGCTCGGCAAAAACTAAAAATGAAATCTGTGGTGTCACCGCCAGACACCACGCTTGCTAGGTGGTAGCCTTTAAATCGGCCGCGGTCCATTAGTATACGTCGGACCCGCGTGTCGCCACTGTCAGTGATCGCAGACCGAGCGCCGCCACACGGCAGGTCTAGAGAGACGTCCTTGCACTCGCCCCAGTTGTACAGCCTACGTTCATAGGAATGGTTCACTGACAATCACGCTCTCATTTGCCGAGACGATAGTTAGCATAGCCTCCAGCTACGTCATTTGTTACGACCTAGCAAGGCGCCATATTCAATTGATATTTATTATAAAACCTGCACCGTCAAGAGCGATACCTCACGCCAGTCTGCGTGTAATAAAACGCGTGCATTTCGGCCTCCTCTAGCAACACGGTGTTGGCTCTTCTGCCAACACTTCAAAATCAGTGCCACATCGCACCAGGCATCCAGAAACTCCATCCATTATCACCGGTTCATGCTGTTATCTGGCTCAGTAGCGAACTTAGTGGTTCAGGTAGTACATCTGCGCCATGTATTTGTCATCCTTATGGAACTACGGGTGGGAGACTTTAAAAATGACTGTACGGTGATAGAAAATTCTGTGGCAGAATGCTACAAAAGTGTAGTAACGCACGGCTAGCGATATGATGGTAGACGTACGGTTATGTGATGGGGAAAACATTTGTAATCCAGGTTCTTCCAACAAGGTTGATTACCGTATCAGTGCGTAGATGTTTATATTTCGGATGAAAATTTGAGCATTTCCGGACCATATTTCCTCTCTGTAGGCCTGGTATATCGTGCGGAAATTCAGTCTGATGAATGTGATCTTTATTTTATAGAAGAAAATCATTTGCATCTCTCTGGGCCTTTTGGGAAAAATGATTTATATGTCATAATTTGATTTTGTGTTTTTCTCTTGATTTTAATGATAAAGAGTAAACATCAGTATTAAACAGATTATTCGCAGTCATATTGATTAGGGAAGTGTATTTTACAAAAAAATATGGCGCATAATGGTCATGAAAAGTCCTTCTGTTAACGCCTTACTGATCCCCGTATTAAAAAAAAAATTGTTAGTATACTCAAAGAAACGGAGACTTTCTTTAGAAAGAGAGTACTACGTATCTAAAAGCTTATAATGCGATTTCTCTAACGATATTCTCATTTTGTATGGAATATACTCATAAGTATATTCGTAGTTTGACATCTCCGCTGTGTGGAGCTATTGAGTTTCCCTTTATTATTATGTAAAGTCAACTGAAAGTTTGTATGCAATTTTGTATATGGATATTACAGCTAATTCTTTTTGCACGTAAAAACAAAATGTAGCAATTGTTGACATCGAAATGATGTTGGCGAGCATCGACCTTTCGCAAAAAAGATCTTATAACGTTGACATGAGCTAGACACATGTTCTGCTGAAATTTTAAAATAATAGGAATGTGTGTGATTATTCTGAAAGCGAAATTGAGAGGAAGCTCCCAGTTTTTCTTAATGGGCTGCAAATGAAGTCTAACCCAACTTATCACCGTCACGATTCCTCGTTGAGTGTGAGACTGATCAGTGATGCGATGACAAAATACGTCAACTTTAGCATCAACGTAGCATCGATGAAGGAAACTGGTTGTAATTGTTGTTGCTCTTGGTAGGACCATCTTAATAAATGTAAACCTGAGCCACTCGAATCAAAAAATTTTTAGATTGAAAATATATGCACATTTCCTTTTTAAATTTATATCAGATAGTTACATTTTTCCCAGTATCACAGTATCATTCCTCTAGATCATTCTTCCATGTTACGTTATTAATCGTTTGGTTAGCACATACAGATATATTGTGAATAAAAAACACTGTGTTGTTCAAAATAGGCGTATATGGTCATGTTGACACATTTATATACATTCTTTTTCAAAATACGGTATGTTGCCTTTGAGTATCGTTGCCCACAAAAGACGCACCGGTGCTACGATGTGAATATTACCATGTTTTTCGTGTAGCTGAATAAATTTCTGCGTTTTGCGCTATTTCATGTGAAATTCCTAGAACAAATTCTTTTCTCGTGTAAAATAACCGAACAATTCCATATTTCCCATCACTTATAGCCGAATATCAGTCAAGACCAAGGTCACATTTTGCTCTTCGGCCCATTGTCTGGTCAGTGCGCCAACCGGTCGTATCGTACTTAATCCACTGGCAATGTAGCTAAAGTTTTCTTCAAAGCCAGGCTTCCTCTTCTCAGAAACGATCAGACCCTTTGCAAAGATCCAAGTAAGTATTCGTCAACACGTTTCTCGAATAACTTAACTCAAGACTTCTTCTTACCTATTGTAAGTAACTTCCGTTGCACAGGAAAAGCAGCAGTACAAAATCGAAAGAAGCAGCCGCAAAGGCACCTGATACTCACTTAACTTCACACGGTGTGTGCTTAAGATGCTCATTATTTAGAAACTTCACCAGAAATAAAAACCAAATATTTCTATATATGGGAGCTTAAATGTTGCTTGCAAGCATTGACGCCCATCCCAAAAAGAAACTGAAAACATGTTACACAAACTAACATGCAATTTGATGTTGCTTGATTGTAACATGGCACAAGAAAACAGTTAAGAAACCGTTAACAGAGTCAAATTATCTCTACGTTCAATCTGGATGACTTCATCAGCTCTTCCGCTAACAAAAAATTAAATTATTTCCTATTGTGCATCACGCTAAAGCGTCTTGTTTAATTGGTTTTCTCCAAAATTTTTGCCATCACAGTTATTAGATTTGTCTGTATATGTATGAATAAAAAATTTGCTTAATTTTATGCTCCCAAAGCGACAATAATAAAATGCGTTGTTAGCAAAAGGGATTTGGGGCGGGGGGGGGGGGGGGAGGGGGTACGTTGATTCCGAATCTACAACTGCAGTCTAAGATCTCTGTGTGTTCCTACTTTGTTTTTCCATCCCTTTATTCATCTTAAATATGCTTCTAAGGGTTTTGTGAAACTGTTTCACAGAAATTATTTTTCATTATTTGTACTGAATTTGATACCGTCATTGACAACCACGATTGCGTTTGCTCCCGTTGCCTTCCTTAAATAAAGGCTTCTCCATCAGTGACGTGGAAGGGGGGCGGGGGAGGGGGGAGAGATGGTTGGAGGGAGGGACAGCGTTTAATTTCTCACCAACTGCAATTCTGTACGTAAGATTTTGGAGCGAAGATTTTCAGTTCTGGCATACGTCTGTTATCCCGAGAATGTAGGTTGTCGGAACCAGATGACTGCAATATATTTTTTAAAATTTAATATTTTGTTAAACCATCCCAGACATTATGGCGCTATAGTACGTGTCCTTCCACATTTACAAAGGCGTAAGGTAAATTTGATAGAATTGTTTAGATTCAGCAATTTCCTATAGGTTACAGCGTTTAGTATCATACCACGTTAATTTACCAGGAATCATTTGTTACGTTCTCGGAAGCTGTTGGGTATTTTTTATACTCATCGTATTACTTTTTATATTGTTCTTTTGTCACTATCAAGACTGATTGTCGTTGTGAACGTCGAATATCTCTCTGGCGTAGGTAGATCTGAACAAATATGTAAGCGTTTCACGTTCACATCGGTCTCATGCGTTAGAATTAGCCTTAGGCACATTTTTCTTCTTAGGAAGGATCACCTTAAGGCCGGCTTATATTTTACTTTCGACAACGATACATCCACATATTCAGCGCTGGCCCAGGTAATGATAGAACAGGTGATTTCGCTCCACTCGCTTTCTGTTCTATCTACGCTACAAAAGTTCAGTGGTCGTGCTAATTTCATATAACGTACTCTGTCTGGCAAACATTTTTATGATGACCTTATGTTACTCGTTACCATAGGAGCATTTTTAATAATATCTGTAAGACATTTATAATGCCACCGTCAAGCATGAATAAATTTGGTCAGCCCCGTAAACACACACGCACACACACACACGCACACACACACACACACACACACACACACACACACACACATACTAGTACCGTTCCGCTGCTTGGACGTTGTTACTCTAACTGCACACTATTACAAGTTATCTTCCATGAGTAACATGATTAGCGTCTCATTCCACCGTGCGGTATCGTCATTGATTACTGGTAACTGTCTCCACAATTACGACCACGAACGAAGCCCTTGATTTGGATACAACACACAGAATCAGCGTTCGACCTATAATTTAGCATTCCTACGAGCTAGTTGTCCACCATTTTCCTTATTAGATAAATGACTAGCATATATTGTTTGCTATAGAAGTGTATTCCATACAATATTATTATCTTTGACGTGTTATTGGTTTTCTTGTCAGCCCGATACAGAATAAGCTGCGCAGAATTGAAGACTTACTCGAGAAACTTTGCTCTGAGGTAAACACTTGTTACTTATCGTATTATTTTGTGTGCTTTATTGTTTTAAATGAAGCAGCTTCCCAGAAAGTATATAAAACATATTAGTACACGCCGTTTACATCCTTCCTCACTGGAGGATATATGGACATATGATTTCCATTTGACACTCAGGACCAATGCATTTGAAGTAAATCGTGTGAAAAAGGCAAATGCTCCAAATGGAGTTCAGCCAGTTGAGGAAAGTCACTGCAGCGACCAACTTTATAGGAAACTGAGGACTGGTTAGGAATTTGCTTCTCTACTGAGAGTTAGCCGTGAAAGTGCTAAAATCGTAGAATACTTGCGAATATAATATCCACATAAGGAATGCTGCCCTCACCTAGCGCTTTTTACAGTTTCATGTTCACTGTTATACACACAAAGAAAGTGGAAATCTTTGCTGCAGTGAATTAAATGTGAAATATGAAGAACTTCCGAAAGATATGCCACTGAACCGTTGACCACTTTTTTATTGGTATTTATGGAAAATACTGATTTCCTACAATATAATTACTTTTAGCTAAGTTCTAAATAGTACGTAATTAATGTGTAAGTCCTGTTTCGTATCACATCGCCTTAAGGATGTTCTAAAATTTTGCTACCCATTTAGCCTCTAAACCTCGTTAAAACAATGAGAGTTTCTTTAAATTTTGTAGCTACGAGACGGACATGATAGGTGCCATTACGCTGAAAAAAAGAAAATGAAGATAGATATCATTTCATTCGGTGCAGTGTTTAAAACTCCATCTGAAGCAATAACCCCGTGTTCCAAGTGGACACCACACTAAAATGTGAATCGGAACCGGGTGCCATCCTCATATGCTTACTGTTAAACATATCACGAACTACTACGCCTGGCAGACCTACACAGGCACAAAAAAGTATATTGGTTTTATGCCCCCTAATTGTCTAATAGCAAAATTTTTTCTCTTGCCTCAGTTGTTCCGTCAGCATTCTGTGTCCTGTGTTTCTCTGTTTACACGTTAAACACGTACTTATGATAATCTTCATCCACAAATCAAATGTCCTGCTTCAGACGAAGTCGTTTCTGTACATAGTACTACGATCCTAGATATTTTGCTGTCCTTCATAGTTCAAAGGATATATTTGTTAAAATTGAGGAGATTAATCGAATGGAGCGATTAATACCATGTGTCATTCATCAGTCACGTTTGGCGTTTATGAGATTTGTGTCTGGACAATCTTGGTGCATTTACTTAGTGTTTCAAGATTTATCTGAAAATAGTAAAGGCATCTAATGTTACACTGTAACAAGTCGCAATTTAGTTGCAATATTTCCTACAGCGTAATTTACAAAAACAGCAACTTTTTTCTCCAACCAAAACGGATAAACCAATGCCACCTAATGTCTTTCAGGGTATCTATTTTATTTTCTACAACAGAGACTTCTGCACCTTCCTAGAGATATTTTTAAATTTGTTGTTGTGGTGCTTTGTGCATTAATGCAAATAACGAATAAATTCCATCCCACTGAATATAAAATTTATTCTATGCCACTTCCTATGAAAAAAGTAACAGACATGCTTTCGGCACGGTACTGTTGCCCGCATCTCGTGGTCGTGCGGTAGCGTTCTCGCTTCCCACGCCCGGGTTCCCGGGTTCGATTCCCGGCGGGGTCAGGGATTTTCTCTGCCTCGTGATGGCTGGGTGTTGTGTGATGTCCTTAGGTTAGTTAGTTAGGTTTAAGTTGTTCTAAGTTCTAGGGGACTGATGACCATAGATTTTAAGTCCCATAATGCTCAGAGCCATTTGAACGGTACTGTTGTGCAATGATGCAACTAAATATATGCATTCGGTGAAAGCACAATATGGATCCTGTTGTATGGCACTCAAGTCCAAAATTATTCTTTTCATGTGAGAACGTAGGTGGGAGAGGACCACATACTGTGACATTAACGTAAGCAGGGCAGTCAAAAACGCGACGCTGTAAAATCTGTCGTGATTGTTGTGACAGTTTCAGCACATTTATAAATATGTCAACGCCAATCAGTGACAGCATAGATACTCTGATGGATGGGTACTGTATGACCTAGTTCTACACATTGGTGTGTTTACCCGTTCCTACATTAATCGGTCTCAGTCTGAGACGTCATTCCGTAACATTTCACTAGAGAACATGGCTTTCTTGCATCAAGCCACTCTTTTAACATCTTTATATAGCTTTTAACAGTTGATTATTCCATTTCAGTTCTTTCCAACGTAGAAGTAAGTATTTCCTGAGGGATAAAATGAAATATTCCGAGGGGTAAAAACAAAAGCGTCGATGTTGTTCCGGTCACAAAACAAAATTATTTTTAATGGTAATTACTCTTATCACTATTTAAAGCGATTAACAGCGATTACATTAGTTGCAAGTACATGCAATTGCATTAGTGCGTGACTCAATTTGACAGAGGTTACAGCTTGTGAAAAGAAAGTCTCAACAACACCTTTCTGATATAGTCCACCCACGACACACGTACTATTTACTTTGTACCATCCATCTATGACAGTAAAACTGATACGTACACGTCATATATGTTTGTATATCTCAGGTAAATGCGTACTACGTGTTGTAGGTACTCCCCGCAATGGAATCGGCTTCATTACTCACTCTGCCACTGAGAAACAAACTAGCTGACAGCACAACACAACAGTAACTATGCAATGGCATCTACATATTATTATTATTATTATTATCATTATTATTATTGTTATAGGTGGTAGTGTTCAGACACAGAGAATTCGCAACATGGAGGTCTCCAATATCAGTCAGTTCAGAAGAAAGGAGCCCCGCAGCCAAGTGACTTGTAAACAGTAAGTATAGGGCACACTCTTCAATTATGTTGATTTTAAACTAAGGTGCTGGTAATGAGTGCTACTAGTGCCGCTAGAGAGGAGTGTGGTCTAGAGGAAGCATGATCTGCAACACGTGTCTGTCCTCAAAATGGCTAGGTACCTCTCTTCTCTACAACGTAAACTACAATTACTGTGACTAAAAATAGAATAAATATGGTATGGTCATGGAAGAATGATAAACCAAGCGGTGTGTGGCTGAGGGCACAATTCGCGCCAATGTCATATTTCACTTTCACCCCCCCCCCCCCACTGTTCCACTCACGGCTCGCGCGAGGGGAAGAAGGACTGTCTGAACGCCTCAGTACGAGCTCTAATTGCCCTTATCTTTGAGTGGTGATCATTGCGCGATTTAAAAGTTGGTGGTAATATATGCTCTACATTCTCGGCGAAGATTGGATTTCGGAATTTAGTGAGCACCCCCTTCCGTTCATTGCGTCGTCTATCTCCTAGTGTGTCCCACTTCAAACTGTCTGAGTTTTCTAACGCTCTCGGGATGGATAAATGTACCAGTCACGAATCTTGACGCTTTTCTTTGGACCTTCTCAATCTCTTGAATCAGACCCAACTGGTAAGGGTCCCATTCAGACGGACAATAAGACTGGACGAACTAACGCATTGTAAGCAATGTCCTTAGTTGAAGGACTGTACGGCTTCAACATTCTACCAATAAACCGCAATCTAGAGTTAGCCTTGCCCGTTAGATTGTATAATCTGATCATTCCATTTGACATTTCGAATACTCACACTGAGATACTTGACGGATGGTACCGCTTCCAAAGACTGGGTATTTATTTTGTACTCGTACATTGATGGGGATTTTCGCCTTGTTACACGCAGTAGGTTACACATACTAATATTGACAGATAGCTGCCAGTCATTAAACCACGCATTTATTTTCTGCAAATCCCCATTGATTTGTTCACAACTTTCGTGTGACACTACTTTCCTGTAGACTACAGCATCATCGGCAAACAGTCTAATGCTACTTATCAGTCTATAAGAAAATGCTGTTAGAAATAAGAAGTACCAATTGTCCATTACTCATTAGTTCGTAGTTTAATAACACCACTACAAAAAATAAATATCTTTTATTTTTCGTCATTTTGGAAATAAAAGTGTTGAAAGAAAATACTCCTGATTTGTGATGTTTAGTCAGGCACTAATGTCGATGACGGTGGTGAGAGGTTAGGGGTCCTAGCTAATACCTAATTACTCTCAGACATATCTGTCGCAGAAAGGTTGGTAACCACTGCCCTGTTTTCGGAAGAAAAAAATTCTCCGCTTCTTAGATATTTGATTCACTATGAGTAAAAATGAAGGCGCTCACAAAATTTTTTACGGAAACATGTCAAAAAAAAAATGGTTCAAATGGCTCTGAGCACTATGGGACTCAACTGCTGTGGTCATCAGTCCCCTAGAACTTAGAACTACTTAAACCTAACTAACCTAAGGACAGCACACAACACCCAGCCATCACGAGGCAGAGAAAATCCCTGACCCCGCCGGGAATCGAACCCGGGAACCCGGGCGTGGGAAGCGAGAACGCTACCGCACGACCACGAGATGCGGGCACGGAAACATGTCCTTCTGGTTACTACCCATTTGGAAGTTTGAAGCTTCTGTTGCAATTTAGTCTTGTGAACAGTGAGCACCGAACACAGTATTTAGTTATCCCAGATATGATGCCCTGATTTGTAGAAGTACTGAGCTGTGTTATGTGGTTGTGCAGTACATGAGTTTACCCATTAGGATAAATTACAAGTAGCAGTCTGTTTGGTAAGTAATCTCAGTCGGATTATGAATAAAATTTAGAAAAAATTTTAAAAATATCTCTACACTACTCTCTATTTAGTCATCACTCAGATTTAACCATTTATCATATTCCTTACCGGGTTGAATAACTCCCTCTTCAAAGAAGTTGGATAGGTGATGGTTTTGAAAAACAACTAAAGCACAGAACAGCCGGTATCCTGATTGTTCGGTCACTATTCATGTTAAATACTCAGGTAGTTGAGATACGGTGAAGCGACAGTTTCCCCCAAATTTTTCCTTAGATATAGCGCTCCAGTTCTTTGACGACTGCACGTAGATGGCTACTTTTCTCATTGTGAGTAACGTTAACAGTCTTCTTTCTACTCTTAAAAAAATGACACCACTGATGGACCTAACTTCACTGCGAAGCGAGGGCACTGCCAGCCGTGTACAGCGATCTGTCTCTCACCATGATCCTGATGCATGAGTGGAATTCTCAATGCGCGCCAATAAACTGTGCAACGGCGTACGTCTTCGTCAGTCGTCTATTGCTCACGTGAGGATGACTAGCCGGTGCCAGTTCGAAATGACCTGGAGTGTAGTTAACATTGACCGGCTGCAAGCCCAAAATTTCTTTTAAGACCTTCACTCAGCACATCCTGTCCGTTGGCCGTATTAATTTTCCGTCAAATGTTAACTGCTTTGAGATTTTTTGAGACTTAATATAGCATTAAAACAGACTTATAATTTGATTAGATTTCCAATTGAAATGCGTAGTTTGAGTGGTCACTGTAGGTGAGAGCGAAGCGATATAACTATCCGACTACCTCAGTTCTAAACAGTTACTGCGATTTGCCGTCTAAAATGACAACGAAAGTTACTTTCCGGACAGAACTTCCGGACTTCATGAAACTTCTCGTATAAAAAAAACCTCTCGTTATTTAATCCATAATAAGAGGAGACTGTCAATAACTGGACCACAATTTCTTATCTTTAAAAAAATAACAAAAACTGTTTACAAAGCATGTAATAGTTACTGTACAAGGCTATGTACTATTTACATTTTATTCTTACGACATATAATTGAAACTCATCACGAAACACGTTATTTTGAAAAACCTTACAGTGAACGACTTTGTAAATGTACTTGCGAAAATCGGATCCCTGGCGAAAATAATCAAAACAACACCTAACAAAAATGGTAGCACATCAGAGAAAACGTAATATAATTTCAAATTACGGATGATCTAGTATCGTCCAGAAGGTTATAAACTCCCTTCGTGTTTTCTTACCTAAATACAAAAGCCATGTTAAAGGATGTTCGTGTTGGCTTACGTTCTGACAGTTCGCTGTTGCCGTATTCAAGGAAAAGATTAACCTATTTTTATCCAGCAGTGTCTTTCTAAAAGGATGTTCAGTGTTACTTCTCTTTGCCAGTTGCTGGTTCCTAACGTTTACTACTTTTTGGACGACGTCATAAGTGGTGTTTTTGGAATATTAAATCGCTTACTGATCGTTTTCCAAACTCTTTCTGATTCTGAGCTGTATCAATAGCTGTAGTCATTTTAGATGGAGGCTACTTTATTTTATCAAGCTTTACATTATCATCTTGAAACCTGCAAGAGAATAGGAGTGAGAACTAACACAGGAAAATTGTAAACATAAAAATTTAAGGGGTCCGCTTCAAGCAACTGAAGGGGGTCCAGTTTACGCCATTATACCCTGCTTTCTGTTAACGCAATAATTTTTTAAGTAAACAACTAGATGAAACGGTTTCAACATTAAAAATTAACTGTAAACTTTACTATACAAGAACATATACAGGTGGAAAAGCCTACCTGACACCATCTAAAGCAAATAATGACAAATGTAGCACAATGTAAAACCTTTCTCCAGTATAAAAATATGTAATGTTGAATTAATAGGTGACAAGTGAAGTGTATGACTTATTCACTCTGACAGGAAGTGGTAGGAGTCTTAACTACCTTTTAAAATTCACCCCACAAGATGATGTAGAGACAGGAGAATAAGGGATCAAGTTTAGGGCACTTTCCTCCATTTTTTATTTACTCTCATAATCATTTAATCCATACCATATATGTTCTACAGAATATATAGTACTGCATTTTTTATTTAAAGTACGTTTATATACTAAGAAGCGAAGATGCAATCAGCTAACGTGATACTTTTCGTCACTAGCTTCAACCTTGACCCATCATCAGACGGCAGTGAGGTGTCTTGTATAAATTTTTCATTTTTACCCAGTAGTGTAGAAAAAAGTAAGTGATTTTGCGTTTCACAAAATATTTTACATTATGATCAAAGACTGTACTTTCTACTTTATTGAGGAAAATACGTTCCTTTTGTATAAATATTCTCACTTTTTGCATACAGAATATCGGCTAACTCAATTGAGTTTTAAATTGACTGTAGAACATATGCTTTAAAAGGAAACTGAAAAATGGTCACTGGTGCAAGTGACAACAGCACAATATCATATAGGCTGTAAGTATTCTTTAATCCTTGACTATGCTGATTTCAGCTGAGATCAATCAAATCAATTAATTGACGTAACTTCATATGTGAAACCATCTATCTGCCACGCAGTCTTCATTCTGGTATGTATTTCAGCATGTCACACATCAAAGAAGCTGACTTCCATATTGTAATACATAACAACAACTTTTCTGTCAGTAAGCAGTGTTTGCAGACATCTAATGTAGCAGCTTTTGCAAACCACCAGTGTTGTAACATAAACGCTTGAACATTTGCTAGAGAAATCTTCGCTGCCGTCTAACAATTGGCCTAGGCCTGAAATTAAAGAATATATTCCAAGACAGTGTGGCTGATTCTGGTCCTCTCCATCGTTGATATTCCTCATATATTTTTAACGACTGACAATCATGATAGAAACCTGCATCAGTCTCATAAATTATTTCGTTTCCCTAGTGCACTGAAAATACAATAAATACACACTTTTTTCTGTTTAGTATTGTTGATGCGCAAGCCTTAAGAATTCTCTATAAGAATCTGAGCTTTGAGTGCTTTCCGCCATTATCATCGCCGGAAAAGCAACTGATAATCGATAAAGTAAATTACACAGCTGTAAGTTATTTTAATTATTTGTTTTCAATTCTATTCTCATTCCTTTTTTCTGAATCTTCGCCATACAACCATCTCCCATGTACATATTTTCAGAAAATATACGCTGAGAGTAAAAAAAAAATGACTAAGGTACTCAACAGGCCATATGACAGCAACGGTTACTTACATTCGTTCTTCACGATGTTAAAAGAATAATTATTGCTAACGTATGACATCACATTGTAACTACAGCCATCAAAACTTGAGTTTAATTCATATTACATTGTTTTCTGTCAGTGCATGAAAGCTGAGCTCCGTTGTTGACAGGTTATACACAGCCCATTGTGTCAGTGTTCTCAATGTATGGTTGTGGTGTCTGCCTTAATAACAGTTCCAGCTCTCTGCATAGGTTTTGTCACGCAAGCACCGATTACAAGCACTATGCTAACCATACATCTGAATAAATAACGAATATTACATTCAGCCATGTAAATGCATGAATATGTACTGGAAACAGAATAACATGCAATGTTTAGGTTAGAAAAACTAAACCACAGTATGAGAACAGTCAACTCTGTGAAGCAGAACATCGAAAAATACAATACCGAGAAGTTCACAAAACTTTTATTTTAAGTGGGTTCCCTCTCCAAATACCTACTTCAAGAATATAAAAGGGAAAACGACGCTTAACCACCCAGAAAACTGCTGAAAAATTTGCAAAAATTTTTAAAAATTTCTAAACTTCCCCGTGCCAATAAAAAGTTGTTCACCATAACTTCCCCTAAAAATCAATCTTGAGTCAGGAGTCCGAAACAGAGTGGAAACAGAGAGAGAAATTAAGAAAACATATAATGAAGATGAAAGCGGTGAAGAATTCCTAAAATCGGCAGGCCCATACGCCATAAAAAGTTGCACTGATAATACTAAAAATATTGTGACTGGAGAAATGTAATGGTAGACTCACTATATAAAGCGATGACATTAAGTAAGTTAATAATTACATATGGATTTTCTTTCTTCCTGTTCCATACAAAATCATATCGAAATGTCTCCTCGACGGAGGACAACGACAACTTGAACGTAAAATGGAACGAATGTGAATCATATTTCAGATGAAATAATTGCTGTACTCCGCTTAAGTTTTAGTTCTGAATCTAGTTCTCAAGCATAAAAAAATTGCAGTACGAATGTAGTTCATATATACGTAGGTTTTAAAGAAATACTATGACTTAGTAGACTGTAAATCTCTCTTTCCAATTCTGAAAAGCCGCTGCAATTATTAGTTAAACAAGAAATGGTACAACATTTAAGAAAAGAACCGGAGAAAAAATTTCGGATCATTAAAACTGAAGTGAGGCAAGAGGGTGGACTCTCCGTTACTTTCCAACCGTGTCCTCACAAAAAGTAATCGAATAGTGGTGAAAATTAAAAGCAAAGACCAATATTGGCGAAATAATCCAATCGGAATGAACCAGAATTATGACAGACTGCTTAGCATTTGCAGACGACCTTATGATTCTATTGCAGGACATTGAAAGGACACAATTTCTTCTGAGTACAAATATTGAAACGAAACAACTCAGGAATATGACACACAAAAATTTTATTACGAAATGCCCCGTCAGGAAATTAAAAATGCTTTCAGGTTTATAAAAGACATCTGTAACAAAGAAATATTTCCAAATATAATGAACTGAGGCACTACAACAATTGTCAAACAAGAATTTCTTTATGAGTCTGAAACACTCATTTGAAGACGATTTAGAGACATTGGAAAAATACTCAAGAAAGAACGAATAATAATGAGCGTAATTTTGGGTCTTAATTATACCGAAGTTGTAATGTACAGACTAAGCGCACAAAGAAAAACTGAGAGATATATTAAGATTTATTGGGATATGAAACAGCGCAGGTGAAAGATCTATGAACATACTAAAAGCATGGAGCCACGAGACTGACGATCGGATTATATGAAATTCTCATCAAAGCTGAAAGTGAAATAAAAACGGATCCACGACAAAGTAGGAAGAACATAACTTGAGATATCAGACAGAAGAAATTTTAGGCACAATATTCACGACTGATCAGTTGCCCTGGCAGAAAAACGAAGGATGGCCGGTACGACTTGAGCAGAAAGAACCCATTCTGAGAAAATTAAAATAATACTGTACAAAAAAGGCTGTAACAAGTCTCTGAAAATGCCTTGTTTTTTACATGTTGTCATCTAGTAGTGCCGAAAATATTTTACTCATTACAATAACAAAGAATGTAATCAATACGGGGGCAAATTTAAGTTGGATACTGTATATTGTACTTAAATGTACACAAAATTAAACATGGTCACCTTACACCTATTTCTTAAACGCCTGTAAGCTTACACAATAAATTAGTGTAGTTAAGATAGCGTGAATGACTCACAAGATTTGGCAGATTCCCCAGTTAAATTAGCTATCTAGAAAGCGAAAGCAACACCTGAAGAACTGACTATGCGTTAAGTTTACACTCCTGCCAAGTAGAAGTCATTCAATTGCAAAAGCATATATACTCCAAAGCAGCGTGAAAATGTGCTGAAAAATGTAGAAAATTCTGTATGTTTAAAAATAAAAATGTTGAATCCGTGCGGCTGAATTGCCACTTAGAAACAAAGTTCAACGTCTGTCAAAAGCTAAAAAAAAGCTACGTTGGCTCACAAGCACTGTCCTCACGCAAGGACTGACTGACCTCCCAACAACGACAGACGGCAAAAGGCCACGAAGCGTAAATATACTGGGGTGTGCAACTCTTCACTCAGGCCACTTTCTGACATATTATAGGAGGTTACACAGCTATTTCAAAGCGTATTGCTGGGTGCTGGCTCTGGGACACTGTGAAACATACTGTAATTCATTGCCTTAAGTATTATTTGCCGATTTTGATCCTAAATCTAATTTTGTAGTTACTGCGACAGTATACGCGAGTTTTGTTGTAACAGGTAACCACATTGATGTCAACGTAACTATTCTACCACAGAACAACTCTCGTTCTATATGTCTTAGTGTCCAAACCCACTACTGTTAAAATAAATTAATACTTATATATACATTACTTTTAGCTGAAACAAACATAGTCTGCAGTTGCTAACATTCCTGATCATGTTAATGTAAGATCGGAAACAAGTCAGCAGTTCATTTGAAACTTTGTTGTTACTGCTTTTTAAATATAAAGCTCATGGTTATACAAAGAGCTGCAGTTCATTGCAAATATTAAAACTTTGCACTATTTCATTCCTGGGAATTCATGTTGATGTGTCTCTATTGAAGAATTTGCTCATAAATTGTTTGTATTACATGGTAACACAAGAACAGCAATAAGATATCAGCTCAATTGAAGTTTGTTCTTGTAGCAGTCTATTTACTTATTTTATTTTGGAGTTTCATGATAACTCCGGTTTTGATTAAAGTGTTTGTCCATACTTTAACACGCATAATAAAAAAGAAATAACACCTCTGAGCAACGCATGTGTATGTCATATCTTGCTGTGAAGAGTTTTGTAACACGTACCCGTTGAGCAACACTTGTTGGATCCTGGCAAAATTTCGTTATTACGTTGTATATCCATACACATTCTATAAAAATGAGTCATTTGGTACTAGCGCTCCATGACAATGGAGGCAGGTTGATGTCACGTTAACAACAAAAGCCGCCCATACTGTCGCAGTGAGTACAAAATTAAATACTGGATCGAAATTGCGGAATAAAGAACACTTATGGCGATAATTTGAAGCATGATACATCTTCTTTCCACAGTGCCACCACCCAGGAAATAGCTATGTATCCTCTTGTACAATGACTGAAGATGAGCCTGAAAAGGTTCGGGAACTCCTTCATGGCATTAATAACTATTTCAAAAAAGTGACTGGTGGCAGTTTCCAGTATTTCCATTAACTAAACAGTCACGGATTCTTAAACATCGGTAATGGACTGGCTAAATTCTATAGGACATATACTTCAACCTCTGCGGTGTCAGAATTGATTTGCTGTTGTGGGTTGTTTTCAGGATGGTGACTAAGGGTGGTTCAACAAAATGTCACCATTACTGATACATTTTATTGATGAACGAACAATAAACTCTTTGCGACACTCCGTGATGGCAACGCTCCCCGGGCCGCCTGCTGAAGACAACGAGTGCGGAAGCGCTAAGAATTTCGCATAGTCTGCTCTACTTTACGTTGTCAGTTTCTTAGATGGCCGTCAACGATTTCAATCTCAAGTCCGAATCCAGAGATGTACTAATTCTCCTTAATGTTTCTGACCCTGACATCGACATCTACATCTACATCCATACTCCGCAAGCCACCTGTGTGGCGGAGGGTACTTTGAGTACCTCTATCGGTTCTCCCATCTTTTCCAGTCTCGTATTGTTCGTGGAAAGAAAGATTGTCGGTGTGCCTCTGTGTGGGCTCTAATCCCTCTGATTTTATCCTCATGGTCTCTTCAGCAATATACTGCTTGACTCCTCGGTGAAGGTATGTTCTCGAAACTTCAACAAAAGCCCGTACCGAGCTACTGAGCGTCTCTCCTGCAGAGTGTTCCACTGGAGTTTATCTATCATCTACGTAACGCTTTCGCGATTACTAAATGATCCTGTAACGAAGCGCGCCGCTCTCCGTTTGATCTTCTCTCTCTCTTCTATCAATCCTATCTGGTACGAATCCCACACTGGTGAGTAGTATTCAAGAAGGGGGCGAACAATTGTACTGTAATCTACTTCCTTTGTTTTCGGATTGCATTTCCTTACCGTTCTTCCAATTAATCTCAGTCTGGCATCTGTTTTACCGACGATCAACTTTATATGATCATTCGATTTTAAATAACTCCTAATGCCTACTCCCAGATAATTTATGTAATTAACTGCTTCCAGTTGCTTACCTGCTATATTGTAGCTAAATGATAAGGGATTTTTCTCTCTATGTATTCGCAGCACCTTACACTTGTATGCACTGAGATTCAATTGCCATTCCCTGCAGCATGCGTCAATTCGCAGCAGATCCTCCTGCATTTCAGTGCAATTTTCCATTGTTACAACCTCTCGATATGCCACGGCATCATCCGCAAAGTGCCTCAGTGAACTTCCGATGTTATCCACAAGGTCATTTATGTATATTGTGAATAGCAACGGTCCTACGACACTCCCCTGCGTCGCATCTGAAATCACTCTTACTTCGGAAGACTTCTCTGCATTGAGAATGACATGCTGCGTTCTGTTATCTAGGAACTGTTCAATCCAATCACACAACTGGTCTGATAGTCCATATGCTCTTACTTTGTTCATTAAACGACTGTGGGGAACTGTATCGAGTACCTTGCGGAAGTCAAGAAACGCGGCATTTACCAGGGAACCCGTGTCTATGGCCCTCTGAGTCTCTTGGACGAATAGCGCGAGGTGCGTTTCACACCATCGTCTTTTTCGAAACCCATGCTGATTCCTACAGAGTAGATTTCTAGTCTCCAGAAAAGTCATTATACTCGAACATAATACGAGTTCCAAAATTCTACAACTGATCGACGTTAGAGATATAGGTCTATAGTTCTGCACATCTGTTCGACGTCCCTTATTGAAAACTGGGACGACCTGTGCCCTTTTCCAATCTTCTGGAACGCTACGCTCTTCTAGAGATCTACGGTACACCGCTGCAAGAAGGTGGGCAAGTTCCTTCGGGTACTCTGTGTAACGTCGAAATGGTATCCCATCAGGTCCAGCGGCCTTTCCTCTTTTGAGCGATTTTAATTGTTTCTCTATCCCTCTGTCGTTTATTTCGATATCTAGCATTTTTTTCATCTGTGTGACAATCTAGAGAAGGAACTACAGTAGAGTCTTCCTCTGTGAAACAGCTTTTGAAAAAGACATTTAATATTTCGGCCTTTAGTCTGTCATCCTCTGTTTAGGTACCATTTTGGTCACAGAGTGTCTGGACATTTTGTTTTCATCCACCTACTGCTTTGACATGAGACCAAAATATCTTAGGATTTTCTGCCAAGGCAGTACATAGAACTTTACTTTCGAATTCATTGAACGCCTCTCGCATAGCCCTACATTTCGCTTCCCGTAATTTTTGTTTGTCTGCAAGGATTTGGTTATGTTTATGTTTGCCTTAGCCGCTCGCCATCTGACAAGTGTTCATGACGTCGCCTTTCCGGCTAAGATCTTATTTAATATGTGACTTGTAAGTACTGCATCTTTTCGAGTCAGTACAAACTTTAATTTTATGAAAGTACTATATACCAATGTTTTAGTACAGTTAGTCTAACTCTGAAGGCGACGCTCGTAGTAGCGTCGAAACCAGGTCAATTTTGAGTTAATATTTGTGACCGAGGGTTTATTTGTTACAATATGCCACGTATTATTTTTGTTGATTGAACTTGTTCAGTGAGACACATAACCTTTAGTAACTCTTCCGACGGTGATTTTCTTGGAATTTCCAGTTGCCATCAGGCTGCGTAGCCGTTTCACAACACACACAGTAGCACGCCGGTGGCGGCGAGTACCCCGCGGAGCTTCCGCGCCCGGTGTGTGGCCTAGCTGTGAGGCTGTGTGGCAGGCAGCCGGCAATTACCAGCGGGAGGGGCAGGGAGGGGCGCGGCCGCCAGCGAACCGTGGCAAGGGAGCCAGGCGCCGGCTGCTAATGGCGCGAAAAACACTTGGCAGCCACTGCGGGCGCTCCCAGGGGAAGGGCGGAGGGAGGGACAGAGGTGCGGAATGCCATGCACTACACTTCGTCTAGTCCGCTCTTTCTGGATGGGTGTCAACGTATTACTGTTTACGGTTATAACTCTAAGAACGGACATAAAACTGTTCACTATAAGGTTTTCTTCAATGTAAAATCCAATTTTTTTGCTATGTTCGTGAAACATTGTGACTCTTCGTAGCTTTTGCTCCTCGTTACTACAGTGTGTTAGTTATTAATAATATTTATATTTTCTCAGAAATTTAATTCGGTATAGCTAGACCGAAAGAAGGGATCAGTTTGGCACAGCTGTAATAACTCTTCTGAATATTTGTAAATAATCCAACAGTGAAGCCACAACTATCAGTTACCATTCAGATAGCCCGTGAAAGGCGTTTCCGAACATACTAACATGGACTTTTTGATGAAGAAATGTCACGTGTCTTAGAGAATTCCGACGACGAACCAGAAATTGGTTTCACGGATGAAGCTGAGGATTTTTACCAGACACAAGTGAAAACAACGTGAAAGAGCAGGGATTAGCGGAAGAGGATTTAGAAGCAGATCTAAGTCAACTCTATATCACTGTAAGTCCAAATGGTTCAAATGGCTCTAAGCAATATGGGACTTAACATCTGAGGTCATCAGCCCCCTAGACTTAGAACTAATTAAACCTAACTAAACTAAGGACGTCACACACATCCATGGCCGAGGCAGGATTCGAACCTGCGACCGTAGCAGTCGCGCGTTTCTGGACTGAAGGGCCTACAACCGCTCAGCCGCCGCGGCCGGCTAGGTACCAGTTTCTCCTATTATGTATGCTCAGGGTATCAGCTGTACGATAGGCATGTGTGAGTGGTCTTTGATCGGATTTTTGGAGGCCTCCTTCCATCGGGAACTTTATGCCAAGGGACGGATTTAAAGAGCTTGAGATTTCTTCTTTTTAATGAGAAATCAAAACTTGTTGAACGGCTGCCAACCCACACATTCGCTCTTGTATCTTGTAGCAAACTCCATGGTAGCCAATATTCCCCCTCTCTGTTCTGGAGAAAATATAATCACAGACCAGCAGCTATTACCAATCAAAATAAGATGCAGATTTACTTAAGTAATGTGTATCAAACTCGTAAAATATGGTCTCAAATTCCGCATTGTCGCGATGTAGTTACAAAGTAAGTTTATACTGCTTTCCCATACCTCTGAAAAAAGGACACAAGTAGACAAAAGCAACTACTCGGAAAATATGTTGTTCTACGTCTAAAGGAGCCATTTTCGAAACAAGTTAGAAGCGTGATGGCGGACTACTTCTTCAAATCTCTTCAACTTGCTAAGAAGTTCAAAGAAAAGAAAACTTCATTAGTCGGAACAGTGAACAAGATCGGTCGTTAAATGTCTGTTGAGATAAAGAAGCCAAATGCTGAAATACACTCCACCGTAATTCTGCTCCAGACTGACAACGCAGACTACACGATGACCATACACTAGGAAAAGAAGAATGAAGGTGTCATTCTTCTCTGTACACTGTATGCTGAAGCAACAGTAAGCAAAGAAGAAAAGAATAAACCTAAAAGTACAACATTCAACAATGCAATAAAGTAGGGATGAGTTAGAAACATACTGAAAATGTTGAATGTAGAAGGTGGCCGATGCACGTCTTCTGCAACATTTTGGACATGGCGGTAATAAATACATGAGTCATCGACAAAATGGTAACAAATAAGAAAATCGAAAGGAAGTTATTCATAATTCAAGTGGCTCATGAACTCAAGCGAACGAAACAGCAGAACGAACAACAAACGAAAGAAAAGGTTATGGAACCAAAGTGATCTAGAAGGAGGAAGAAGTGCCACATCAGTCTCAGCAAAGGGAGCAAGCCCAGTGCCACGGAGCTTGTACAGAAAAGGTGTACATATAACAGAAATCACCTGTGTTAAGTGTATCTAGAAGAATTCAATACCTTGAGAAATAGTATGTCAAAGTCGTGTAGAATAAATGCGAGTATAATATAGATAATGTTTCTAGAAAGTTTTACGAATACAGTCTAGGCAACCTGTTAGCCAGTGCTACATTAAATCAGTTATATATTTTTGTTGAAGTGAATATTTAATGTATTATTTAGGACGTTAAGCATTTATTGTTACAATTTACTAAAATTTAGCGATTTACATACCCAAAATAATGTATTTGTTTAATTTAGATCTCAAATGATTGTGTGTGGGGTCAAAACGACCTCTTTCCGCCGTTGTAGGATGTCTGGAAATCCTCCTTTCTTGTGTTAACAGAGCGATACCCTTTCACTAAATTGTACTGACTACTTAAATTTTGTAATGATGCAACAATTTTTGAGGTGTAAACTAAAATAGTGTAGTGAGCGAGGAGCCTAAAGTGGTAAGAAAAGCGTATCACATCGTGTGGAAAAGACTTTACTTAAAAGATTGTACTTCGCTTTCTGTTTTTCCTACTGCAGCTGCATGTAAGGAAAGAGGTGAAACTCTAACAATTGGAAACTGAGAAAATTTCAGCTGACATTTGATAGTTGTTGACAATTCGAACTGAATTAAGGGAAACAAGGATAAAATTAATGTTTGAGAACTGGCAAACTTTCCTTTGAAGTTTCGAACCACTAGACAGCGTCGACCTTCTTTCAATATAATTTCGAATGACACAGCATGAAATCCAAGCCTTACTAGAACTTATGAATATGGTTTCAGTTAACACATGTTTCAAAGAAAACAAAAGTACGTCATTAGTCAGCAAATGTTTTGAGACACGTAAGCCCAGGAAATGAAAAGAGTTAATGGACAGTCTTATTACACAAGCTTAGCAATATCAAGGAAAGTGGATATGGCACAGGCTAGTTGCATAAATGAATGATAAACTAAATTTAAAAAAAAACACCCTCAATGATTTCACTAAAACAAAAATCAGTTAAATGAATCTGGAGTACAAATTGTATCACACAAAGGCAGCAAGACAACTGATAAATCAAAAACTCGGCTCAAGTCTGCTAAACAAAAATGGCTGTACCACGGACAGACAAAAACTTTGAGGTAGGTAACTCATTGATAAATCGTTCGGATAAAATGGGATTAACGCCTCCCTAAAACACATAATGTAATGATCTCTATAATACAGAGGTTAGCTTCAAGTATTTGTATAGTTTGCATACTACAATGCTCAAAAACAAGTCCAGCGGTCGTCGATGCATAAGATTCAGTAAATTAGTTTTGCTTGTAAATTATGTAGCCTTGAATAGCTAAATATGTTCCATGGCCGCCATCCACCAAATCCGAGAAGTTAGCTTCTTTGTTGCATAAAGGGAAAGAATAGCTCAAACCACCCCGAAATACTATCCAAATATAACTGTTGTTCACAGCGTTCATGTACCACTCGACTGACAACATTTATCCTTTGTCGGCCAACCTACAGCTATGTTGTTGAAACGACTGTAGACGAGCTGATGCTAAACACTAGCTCGGCGCGGCAATCTGGGCGCAAGCGCCCGGCGAGACGCGGATCAGGTGATTTCTTAGCTAGAGGCATAAAGGTTACACCGCTTTCGATGATTACGTATCGAAATAGCTCACGTGCCACAAACCTAATCCTCGCACTACAATGCCAACACAAAAACATTTAACAAATGTGGATGTGGATAATAAAGTTGTTCTTTACACTCTTGGCATGTTTTGTGATCATCCTGTAGAGAAAAAGAAAGATAACATATTCTTAGGAAATATTCCCTTCGTACGTTGGTCTGTAATTCACATTCAAAAATTTTAAATAATCGCTCACTTTGCTCATATGACACGGCTGTTTTCTTGTGGTGTGACGAGTTACGTTCACTGCTATTATTGGTTGTACCTTTACCTCATAAACTTATAAAGGATGCCTAGAACTCGGTATCACGATCAGTTTTACTGAGCGGCAGGAACAAGATGGTAGTCAAAAAAAGAGTTGCTCTCGATTTAACTACCGATATGCCAGGCCTTGTTTTGTCAGTCCCTTGCAATATCGTCTGCAGATCCGTCGAATCTCTGATGTTTAACGACGAGATAAATATCACAATGAGAAAGACTGTGACAATATGACGTTATAAACGACGGTATAAATGCCATTATAAAAATTTACAAAGATATTGCTAGAACACCGATTCATAAAAATTCTTAATTTTTATATATTTTCTATTTAACAACAATGACATGACATTAGTGGAAAAATGTGAGTTCGCTTAGGATCTCGTTTTTCGACTGTTGGCCATGGAAAAATATTTTCGTTTCTAGGAAAACATTTTCCATTTTTTCTCTAAGTATGCTGTACTTTCAGATCATTGTTTCATATAACATTGTGGCCCGTTTCGTCTGTATGTTGTGATATACTTGACTTGTTAATTTTATCTGACCTGCAATAGGCAATGTGTTATTGAAAATTGATTTTAGAGTTTCTGCCATTTGACCAGTGTAGTGTTTGTTGCAAAAACTGCATGCTACTTTATAAACTACTGATTTGCTCCGCTTCTCAGCTAGTTGTGCGATGTCATACACCAATTTTTTCCTCAAGGTGTTTGTGGTACCACTAGTAACACTGATATCTTGCAACGTAGCAACCACCTTACGTAATACTGTGCCACCCATAAGGTGACGTAAATTGATTTACTTGCTTCATTGAGCAGACAAGCGTGAACGAGAGCACTCCGACGGCACTGACCAGGCATACGTGAGAACTATCTGTGTCGAAGGCTGTGAGCCACATATAGCGGGAAGGACGAAGTATTACGGAGTAGCAAGTGCACGGGAAAGTAAAATGCTTCTAGTAGCTTCTAGAACATATCCAGCTTAGGAATACCTATCCAGCAGCAATAAAGTGCGCGGGATTGATGTTTCTGCAGGGCATCCCAAGACGACTTTTATGTGCGATATTGCGAGTTATTGTCATCGAGATAAAACATTCTCGATCATTCTTAGTCACTCTCGTTAAGAAAAATACTCCTCCGAGTGTTTGGGACAGGAGTTTAGTAGCGATAAGTTATTCCGCTATTGAAACACCCCAGTAAACGTGTACGCGAAGAAGCGACTTTGATTGTGTGGTACAAAATTTCGTTAAAGTGTGAAAAACTTCAGAACAACAATAGAACCGCATACCGCAATCTAGATCCTGTCTTATCGTAATGGGTAAGTGATCTCATGAATGACTCGCCGCTGGTGTGAATTTCCGATATGTCTTCAAAGGTACAGCATGTAAGATGGCCGACTGGTCGAGTGCGAATAACAGAATCGAAATTCATTCTTTCACGTCTGCATGTGCAAGACAGCCAATGAAAGTGTAATTTCATTATAAACAAAACCGCGTGGCAGTGCAAAATTAACTGTTTACGATTACTATGAGTGAAACCGGTATCTAAATTCTATGTGCTCACAGTATAGATGTAATGTTCTTAAAGTGGCTTACGTATGTGAAATTTATTTAAGTAGTAGGACCTGATTTCTGCTCAAGAATAATAGACGGCCGCTGTGACCGCGGGGTTCTAGGCGCTTCAGTCTCGAACTGCGCGACCGCTACGGTCGCAGGTTCGAATCCTGCCTCCAGCATGGATTTGTGTGATGTCCTTAGGTTAGTTAGTTCCAAGTTCTAGGGGACTGATGACCTCAGATGTGAAGTCCCATAGTGCTCAGAGCCATTTGAACCATTTGAAGAATAATATGATCATTGCTGGTGGACGTGTCATCTTAACGTGCCGAAGCAAAAATGTTAGTCTGGTACTCTGACATTCGTGTGCTCTCAGATTCAATAATAGGTGCTAAGTACTACAGTAATAGCAATCCCTTGCAGCGGTGACATGTGCTTTCTAAGAGGACAATGGACCTATTAATTACATTTCAGTTATTAGGGCAGATCCTTTTTCTCATTTACAACGAATCTTTTCACTTCCCAAATTACTTTATGTGTTTGTTTCTTCCCACAAGAAATCGCAGTGAGTACGTCGAGAAACGAAAAGCATGATGGTCTTTGAGGGCAACATACCTTCGTGAACAATAAAGGTCTTGATCTATGGTGCTCCGGACACCTAAATATTAGGTGGCCGTTTGCCCGCTGTTAATGTAATTTGTTTGGCACCCCGCTCTTCAGTGACTGACCACTGGCATCGATAAATATCAACAACAATCTAATTTATTTTCAGTTATATTACAGCAATTGGTTTAGTCAAGTAGAGTAAATCTCAGAATCGCAGACATCTGCACCGAGCCTGCATACTTCCAATGTTGTGCGATCGACCGTCAAAGCTTCGACTATGGCGCTAGAGCGTGGGAAAACTTCAGTATCGATAGGCGTAATATACACTACTGGCCATTAAAATTGCTGCACCAAGAAGAAATGCAGATGATAAGCGGGTATTCATTGGACAAATATATTATACTAGAACTGGCATGTGATTACATTTTCACGCAACTTCGGTGCATAGATGCTGAGAAATCTGTACCCAGAACAACCACCTCTGGCCGCAATACCGGCCTCGATACGCCAGGGCATTGAGTCAAACAGAGCTTGGATGGCGTATACAGGTACAGCTGCGCATGCAGCTTCAACACGATACCACAGTTCATCAAGAGTAGTGACTGGCGTATTGTGACGAGCCAGTTTCTCGGCCACAGCCGGCCGCGGTGGTCTCGCGGTTCTAGGCGCGCAGTCCGGAACCGTGCGACTGCTACGGTCGCAGGTTCGAATCCTGCCTCGGGCATGGATGTGTGTGATGTCCTTAGGTTAGTTAGGTTTAAGTAGTTCTAAGTTCTAGGGGACTGATGACCACAGCAGTTGAGTCCCATAGAGCTCAGAGCCATTTGAACCATCTTTTCTCGGCCACATTGACCAGACGTTTTCAATTGGTGAGAGATCTGGAGAATGTGCTGGCCATGGCAGCAGTCGAACATTTTCTGTATCCAGAAAGGCCCGTACAGTACCTGCAATATGCGGTCGTGCATTATCCTGCTGAAATGTAGGGTTTCGCAGGGATCGAATAATGGGTAGTGCCACGGGTCGTAACACATCTGAAATGTAACGTCCACTGTTCAAAGTGCCGTCAGTGCGAACAAGAGGTGACCGAGACGTGTAACCATTGGCACCGCATACCATCACGCCGGGTGATACGCCAGTATGGCGATGACGAATACACGCTTCAAATGTACGTTCACCGCGATGTCGCCAAACAGAATGCGACCATCATGATGCAGTCATCCGACAAAATGACGTTTTGCCATTCGTGCACCCAGGTTCGTCGTCGAGTACACCATCGCAGGTGCTCCTGTCTGTGATGCAGCGTCCAGGGTAACCGCAACCATGGTCTCCGAGCTGATAGTCCACGCTGCTGCAAACGTCGTCGAACTGTTCGTGCAGATGGCTGTTGTCTTACAAACATCCCCATCTGTTGACTCAGGGATCGAGACGTGGCTGCACGATCCGTTACAGCCATGCGGATAAGATGCCTGTCATCTCGACTGCTAGTGATACGAGGCCGTTGGGATCCAGCACGGCGTTCCGTATTACCCTAGTTAACCCACCGATTCCATATTCTGCTTACAGTCATCGGATCTCGACCAACGCGAGCAGCAATGTCGCGATACGATAAACCGCAATCGCGATAGGCTACAATCCGACCTTTATCAAAGTCGGAACCGTGATGGTACGCATTTCTCCTCCTTACACGAGGCATCACTACAACGTTTCACCAGGCAACGGCGGTCAACTGCTGTTTGTGTATGAGAAATCGGTTGGAAACTTTCCTCATCTCAGCACGATTTAGGTGTTGTCACGGGCGCGAACCTTGTGTGAATGCTCTGAAAACCTAATCATCTGCATATCACATCATCTTCTTCATGTCGGTTAAATTTCGCGTCTGTAGTGTAACAACTAATACGGCTTCTGATACCAAATGTAACAGTTGTGATACTAAATGTGACACTTCTGTCACTAAAATGTAACTGGGTTTTCTCTTTGGATGCTGTCAATTGTCAGGATGAGCATTCTAAAGCATTCTGTCAGGGTGAAAATATTAAATAAATTAACTTTTCTCTCTTAACAACATGTGGGCAGGGTGGGTTCTTCCTTGGCTCGGGTATGAGGTCGAATGAAACATCATTTTTACATAAGATAACTTTTATTGAAGCTTTGTACAACTGTATCTTACGGGATGTTCTGGTTCGGAGAGCGGCAGCTGTGTCGTTTGTGAAGTCTTCTGCTGCGGCAGCGGCGGCGGCGGCGGCGGCGTCTGATTACGCGTAGCGGTGTGTATCTCGTGTCGCTGTCTCGCTCAGTTGACTGGAGAAGCGCAGCGCGAGGTGGCCCGTTTAATTATTGCGAGCGAAATCGTGCATCGGATGATACCTTGGGTGTCGCGTCCCAGTGTTTCTCTTCTCTAAGCGGCCGCGTGTGTTCTGCGTCGGCCAGCGGAGCGGCGCGGCGGGGGAAGGCCAGTGTGGCGGACTCGAACCACGGACTCCTGCTTGCCAGTCTTCGGCTGTCAGGTCTTCATCCCAGCTCACAGGTGACTACTGACGTGAGGCCGTCTCCTTCCCGTCCTCACGAGTCACCCGGGTACGTAAAAATCAGACTTCAAATACCTTTTAACTTCTGTCTTCTGGCGCTGCGGCGGCTGCTTGCTATTCCATTACAGCGGCGGACTTGGTTCGTCTGTGCATGATGCAGACTCTTCTTGCCTGACGGTCTTCAGCACCGAAACTGACTGAAAACTACTGCTACTCTTCTTTTCTTCCTTCGTCTCTCGTCTTCGTCTTCGTCTCCGCCTCCGTCTCCGTCTTCATCTGACTTCCTCTCCCTGGCCCACTGCGTCTCGCGTATTTATTCACTTCAGTTTACTGGAGGTGAACGACTTCACGGTCATTGCCTCATCTGTCACGTTGAAAAGCTTCTCGAAGAATCTTCTTAACGTCGGTCATTGGCTCTTGGAATGTAGGCGAGGGCCTCTGCTCACATACGACAACTGAGAAACACGTGAGCCGGTCGGGCGATGCCCTGACGGCTGAATCGACAGCGCCCGCTTATGTGGAATTTGCTGACTTCAGGGTCATTGTCTCTTCTGTTCTGCTGTTCGGCCCGCTGTTTGCGAGTATGTAACTCCCTAAACTAAACCAAGTTTTTCATTTATATCCTAATTTCTAGTTCACTTTGATTTCACTAATTTATTTATTTAAGTACCACTCAACATTCCTCCACCCTTCGGAGAAATTCGCCCTCGAATTTACCACTCAACATTCCTCCACTCTTCACACGGCAAAAGCACTAACATAAGCAATGAAAACTCTCGACTTAGAAGATTACACACGCTTCATATTAAGTATGTGGAAAATACTTTAGCACTTTACTAAAGCACTGTGCGCTCATAAATCACATAGTTCACACATAAACGGTTGTAATAAGTGTAACAAATCTTTATGACAATGAATGAACAAAAATAGATTATTCACTTAGAAAATTACATAGCAACACCTGTTTAATCAACCCTATATGAATGCAAGAATATCTATTCTACAGTATTGTTTATTTTAACATGAGACTGTTTAATAAAGAATGAAGTACAATAAACAAAATTAATACAATAATGCTCAAAAGTAACTACTGAAGTACACCAGTTAAGAGTGTGGTATCCAGGTAACAGGGATTTGATGAAGTGGTATATTATTATTGGGCTTCTTTTTTCGTCTTAGATAAAAGAAAACTGTACAAAGTAGAAACACCAACACAAAGGTTCCAGATATACCCGTTCCTAGCATTATAATTTTAGTTTTGTGTTCACCTTTTAATTTTAAAACATGTTGCATCATAACATTGGCATCAATTTTGCCTTGCTGTGAGTTTATGAACATATCTAATGACTTCAAAAGGGAACTGTCAAGGGAGTCATTGAGGTAGGACAGGTTGTGTGTAGGAAATGCTTTGCATGGCGTTTTCTGGAAAGAGCAAACAACATGGTTATGAACCTACCAACCTAGTAAAAACAAAAACAAAGAAAAGAAGGAATACATTGTTAACTACAAGATCTTCATGTTTCTACGTTCAAATTTTCTTTCTTAGAAAATAAACCATTATCATGTATTAATTATTTACATTTGTATATTATCCACAGTCTACTAAGATTCCACTAGGACATTCGTACTCTTGGTCGAAGATTGTATGGTGCCATGTCTGTATGTTGTGCTGGCGTGGCCACTCTTTTTCCTTTTCGGGTACTTCCTCCACCCTTCGGAAAAGCAGACACTATTGTTGAAGGAATTACATCTGGAGCGCCCTTGAAAGGTTTTAAACGACTTGCATGCACAATGGTAGTTCGGGTGGGCAGTTGCAATTTAACGTTGACTGGTGACGTGATCTCAATAATTTGGTAAGGACCTCTGTAGTTTGTTACAAATTTCTTCGTTTTTCCTCTCGCAATATAAGGAGTTGAAACCATAACCCACTGACCTATTTTGTAATTTGGGTATTTAGCTTGGGTATTACCTAATCTTTCCTGTCGTTCCAAAGCCTTTGTATTAGATTTTTGAACCTTTTTCCATACATCCTTCATCATTCGACTGAAATCTCTTACTGTTTCTCCGACTTTTCCGTTTTTCTGCCTGAGTACATCAAAAGGGGACGGCATTTTTCTCCCATAGACCACTTCATAAGGTGACATGCCAGTTGCTTCATGCGTTTTGGCGTTGTATACCGACACGATTATTGGTAAATACGTATCCCAATTAGAATGTTGTTCATTAATATAATAACTAAGCATCTTGCCAATTGTCCGATGAACTCTTTCTGTGCGCCCGTTGCACTGAGGGTGTAACGGAGTTGTGCGTAATTTACGTATTTTTAGTAAGTGGCATAGCTGTTTCATTAGTTCAGACATAAAATTAGATCCCTGATCTGTGATAATAGCTTCAGGTACGCCAAATTTAAGTATCCAGTTGTTAACTAAAGCTTGGGCAACTGTATTTGCTTGCTGATCTGGGAGACTCACCATAGCTAGTGTTGTGTCGATTCCCTAAGGTCTCGACACAATGAGTGGCTAGGTGCACGCGAAACTAACGCAGACGGGCGTAAATTCTGAAACAGGAGACTGGATGAAAACTATAAAGAAAAGAAGAGAGATGTTAATATACTTAACTTTAATGTAGTCTTGTTCTTGTTGAAATACATCTCTTGCATAGTAGTAAGCAATTAGCAATGATACACATGGCGCCTTGCTAGGTAGTAGCGATGGACTAGCTGAAGGCTATTTAATCTGTCTCTCGGCAAATGAGAGGAATACTTGATACGTCTTGTCGCAAGCTATGTCGTCCGTACAACTGGGGCGAGGTGAAGTCCGTGTCTTGTGACCTGCCATGTGGTGGCGCTAGGATTGCGAGTACACAGTGGCGACACGCGGGTCCGACATGTACTACAGGACCGCGGCCGATTTAAGTTACCACCTAGCAAGTGTGGTGTCTAGCGGTGACACCACAGCTAGATAGCGTGAAAAGTGATCTATAATTGTAAGGACATACTTATTACCAGCAGGTGTTTTATGAAATGGCCCGTAGAGATCGATTCCGCAGATTTGAAATGGACATGAAGCCTCGGGGAGCCTCTGTAAGGGTATTTTTGAACGAGAAAGTTCAGCTCGTTGTGCGCACGCAATGCAATTACGAACGTACTGCGCAACATCCTGCTTTCTGGTTTGCCACCAAAATCGCTCTGCTACACGTCTTTCGGTTGTCCGCTGTCCACCGTGTCCTGCAAGGATATGATCGTGGGCCTCTGCCATTATTTCTTGTCTAAGGTGTTGGGGAACAACAATTCGCGGTCCAAGTTTTGTTTTACGGCATAATACACCATCTTCAAAGCAAAATTGTTTTTGAGTTGCGTATTTTTTGCATTCTGTATCCTCATCTTGTGCCTTTCTCCAGTCCTCAGTATCTCGGCCTGTTGCTTCCAAAAGTGCTATTTTCCGACTTAGACAATCTGCATTTGTGTGTTTTTTGCCTGGTTTATGGATAACTTCGAAATCCATTTCGGAAAGACATAGGGCCCAACGCGTGAGACGACTAGATGGATCCTTTAATCCAAGCAACCATTTTAAAGCTGCGTGGTCTGTAACGACCTTGAATTTCCTACCATACAAGTAGCATTTAAAGTATTTGATACCATAAATAACACTTAACAATTCTTTCTCCGTTGTGGAATAATTTCTTTCTGCTGTTGTTAGTTGTCTCGAAGCGTAGGCTATGGGGTGTTCCGCACCATTAATATTCTGACTCAAAACAACTCCTACTGAATGACCACTTGCGTCACAAGATAAAATAAATTCTTTATTATACTCTGGGTAGGCTAATACTGGACTGTGTGTTAACTTATCTTTAAGGGTTTGAAATGCTAATTCACAATCTTCAGACCAATGAAATTTTGCACCCTTTTTCAATAATTGGGTTAAGGGTCGGGCAATCTCAGCAAAATTTTGAACATATTTCCGGTAGTACGATGCGAGACCAATGAAACTTTGTACTTCCTTAACGCGTTGTGGTGTTGGGAAGTCCTTAACTGCCGAAATTAATCGAGGATCTGTTTTAATTCCTTTTTCACTAATGACATGCCCTAGGTATGTAACCTCTGTCAATGCAAAACTACATTTTTCCATATTTAATGTTAATTTAGCTTTTCTAAGTCTCTGAAAAACATTACGCAGACGCACAGCATGTTCATTAATGTCTTTGGAGAATACAATAATATCGTCTAGATACACACAACATTGCTGAGTTTTGAGTCCTCGCAATACTCCATCGAGTAGTCTTTGAAAAGTTGCTGGTGCATTTTTCAAACCGAAAGGCATTCTTTTAAATTGCCAGTGGCCTCCAGGGGTAGAAAATGCTGTTTTATGCCTATCTTCAGGAGCAACTTCCAATTGATGATATCCGCTACGTAGATCGATTGTTGAAAAGTATTTACTGTTACCCAAACTGTCAATGATATCTGTAATGTTTGGAAGAGGATAAACATCTGAGATAGTTTGTTTGTTAAGGTGTCTGTAGTCACAACAAAATCTATATCGTTTCGTACCGTCGGGAGACTTCTTTGGAATAATTACGATATTTGAATTATAAGGCGAATCAGAATATTCTATAATTCCATCTTTTAGATGCTGTTCTAAAAATTCATCCAGTACTGGCTGCAAGTGATGCGGAACTCTATGAGGCTTCCTATAAACTGGGGGGCTATTTCCTGTTGGGATCCTATGCTGTGTGATATGTGTTGCTGGCAGTGGACCTTCTGCATTAAATAAATCTTGAAACTCAACTAAAACTGCTTCTATCGTGTCTCTATCCTTTCCTTGCAAATGCTGAATCTTCTGGCGTAATGCGGTTTTATAGGCGTCTGGTTTCTGACCATCGTTAATATCTGACCAAATGAAATCTTCTTCTTCAAAAGTACTGACTGTAGCTACTAATATTCCCTTATGCAACTCTTTGTCCTCCGCTCCGAAATTGTCAATATGTACCGGTACTTTTCTTTCTCCCTCAACGTCTTGAACCCGTACAACACTTCTACGTACAAAACAATGTGATACATCTAATTCCTCATTTTCCTCTAATGGCTCTATTAGACACACTGTATCTGTAGGTACTTCGGGGTCAACGGTCATCCAGAAAAGTTTTCCTGAGCCAGATGGTATCTGATCCCGCGAATCAACCTTCAAGGACGTTGCACGCAGTATAGTTGATTTCGCCTTCCGGTTAGGGAAATCTTGCGGCAGCGGGCCCTTTGCAGCGGTGTCACCTAGCTGAAACACTATTCCGCTAAGTTCTACAGTTTGCTGTCTGAGGTCAATTTTAGCGTGATGTTTATTCAGGAAATCCAGTCCTAGGATCGCGTCGTACCCGTCAGTTACTTTTATTACCACTTCTACATCTTCCTGAAATTGTACACCGTGAATATAGAAAATCAATGATGTACATCCTAATGACTTCACTGTACCTCCTCCTACTCCACTCAATCTATACCTTGGAGGGTCATATTTCTTTTCTCCAATACATTTATTACTTACTATTGATACGTTTGCGCCTGTATCCACCAGTATCCTTGCCTCTTTATCCTGTATGGTAGCAGATAACCAGCATTCCGCCTTCACATTCGCCTTAATGGCATGAAATTTTATTGGGAACGCCTGGCGGCGGCTCCGGCATTCCCGTTTGAGTTTAACTGATTTCTATTTCCAAAAACTTTCTTAGATCTGCATTCCTTGAATGTGTGACCTATTCTTTGACAATTAGTGCATTTAGGTTGTCTGCAATTTTTTGCTATATATCCCTGTCGATCGCACCTAAAACATCGTACTTCTGCTGAAAATACATTTCGCTTCTCCTTGTATCTGGTGGCAATGTCTATTTCTTCGAAAGCTGTCGCCACAGATACAGCTTCCGCTAAATTTTTAGGAAACTCTGCCCTGACACGACGGGACGTTTCAAGAGGTAACCCACGTAAAAATGTATCCAGAGCTCTATTTTCTGCCTCTTGTAAAATAACTTTATTTGCTTCATCACTAGTTGTCAACTGATAGGTGTTAATATTAACTTTTCTAATCCTATCTACAAAACTTTCTAACGACTCGTTTTGCCTCTGAGTGATAGTGTTTAACTGTTCCCTATAAAATCTACAGCTGTTCTGTTTCTGAAAACGTTTAAGCAATCCTTTCTTCAATTCCTCAAATGTTGGAGCATTCCGTAATTCTTCATGGTATAAGACGTGTGCTTTAGCTTCTCCTGTCAATCTTAACTTTGTCATTTGTAAGAGCTGTTCATCTGACCATGATCCTAACTTTGCAGCTGCTACTAAATCATCAAAAAAGGCTGTTATGTCTTCGCCAGGTTTACCTGAAAAAGGAGTTACTAAGGCTGCTGCTGAGGAATTTAAGGTGGGAGGGATTGAACTGGTTTGCCTAACCTCACACAACTGCTTAAATAATGCATTATTATCATTTTTAAGCTGTGCTATCTGATTAACTAAGCTCTGAATAGCTTCCTCAGTAGAAACCGCTTGTGGTGCTGACTCTGACTTTGTACGATTTCGTGCCATCATTTTACAAACTATTAGTTACACAATATTACCACACTGAATGAAAAAGATGTTTAAATATTTTCGACAAACTCTTAAAATTATGAGAGAGAATACACTTCTAAATAAAGAAAATATTAAGACTGCTATGCAAACCTCTATCCTTTCACACATTAAACAATACTAACTGTGGACCTTTAGTGACTGTCATTCACACCTCATATTGAGCCAAGTGTTTTTTCTCTGACACCAAATGTAACAACTATAACGGCTTCTGATACCAAATGTAACAGTTGTGATACTAAATGTGACACTTCTGTCACTAAAATGTAACTGGGTTTTCTCTTTGGATGCTGTCAATTGTCAGGATGAGCATTCTAAAGCATTCTGTCAGGGTGAAAATATTAAATAAATTAACTTTTCTCTCTTAACAACATGTGGGCAGGGTGGGTTCTTCCTTGGCTCGGGTATGAGGTCGAATGAAACATCATTTTTACATAAGATAACTTTTATTGAAGCTTTGTACAACTGTATCTTACGGGATGTTCTGGTTCGGAGAGCGGCAGCTGTGTCGTTTGTGAAGTCTTCTGCTGCGGCAGCGGCGGCGGCGGCGGCGGCGTCTGATTACGCGTAGCGGTGTGTATCTCGTGTCGCTGTCTCGCTCAGTTGACTGGAGAAGCGCAGCGCGAGGTGGCCCGTTTAATTATTGCGAGCGAAATCGTGCATCGGATGATACCTTGGGTGTCGCGTCCCAGTGTTTCTCTTCTCTAAGCGGCCGCGTGTGTTCTGCGTCGGCCAGCGGAGCGGCGCGGCGGGGGAAGGCCAGTGTGGCGGACTCGAACCACGGACTCCTGCTTGCCAGTCTTCGGCTGTCAGGTCTTCATCCCAGCTCACAGGTGACTACTGACGTGAGGCCGTCTCCTTCCCGTCCTCACGAGTCACCCGGGTACGTAAAAATCAGACTTCAAATACCTTTTAACTTCTGTCTTCTGGCGCTGCGGCGGCTGCTTGCTATTCCATTACAGCGGCGGACTTGGTTCGTCTGTGCATGATGCAGACTCTTCTTGCCTGACGGTCTTCAGCACCGAAACTGACTGAAAACTACTGCTACTCTTCTTTTCTTCCTTCGTCTCTCGTCTTCGTCTTCGTCTCCGCCTCCGTCTCCGTCTTCATCTGACTTCCTCTCCCTGGCCCACTGCGTCTCGCGTATTTATTCACTTCAGTTTACTGGAGGTGAACGACTTCACGGTCATTGCCTCATCTGTCACGTTGAAAAGCTTCTCGAAGAATCTTCTTAACGTCGGTCATTGGCTCTTGGAATGTAGGCGAGGGCCTCTGCTCACATACGACAACTGAGAAACACGTGAGCCGGTCGGGCGATGTCCTGACGGCTGAATCGACAGCGCCCGCTTATGTGGAATTTGCTGACTTCAGGGTCATTGTCTCTTCTGTTCTGCTGTTCGGCCCGCTGTTTGCGAGTATGTAACTCCCTAAACTAAACCAAGTTTTTCATTTATATCCTAATTTCTAGTTCACTTTGATTTCACTAATTTATTTACTTAAGTACCACTCAACAGTAGCACGTCATCATCCTGGTGTAGCAATGTTAATGGCCAGTAGTGTAATGTTGAACGCCTCTATAATAGTAAATGAGTAAGTACAACCTGTCAGAGAAATGTATCAGAAAATTTTAATATTTTAACGTCAGTCTTATAAAGAGCAAATATTAGTTATCAGGGAGACAATTATCGGAATACTGCAATGCGAGCCGTTGAGTGCAATCATTTTATTACAGGGAGAAATGAAAGCAGCAGTAGCTGTAGCTGAGAAGAAGTCATAGCGCACCGTATAATGGGACGCGAAAATAGCGGCAGTTGCAGGTGAGTGAATACGGCTCCACGGGAGGCCGGTGCCAGACGGCGTCCCACGACTAGAGTGTTACCGCGGCTGACAGAGGGGCAGTCGGGCCGCGGAACAGCCGATTCACACAGCACGACCGACGACGCTCGTCGGTCACTTCAGCGCAGCGCAGTGGACCGCCGCAAGACAAAGTTAAGTGACGGAAAATGGTTTTATTTACTGAAAGTTGTGTTATTCACTAGTAAGAAGACGGTTAAGCTAGGAGATAAGTTTAGGTTGTCACCTACTGATGAGCAATGTGAACCCTCCCACAATTTTTAAGAACATTCAGATTGAACAGGATCCACTTGATGACAGTATAAAGAATATGGAAATTAATGAAATGGTTAGTGTGTAAAAAGAGGAATGGACGACGGACGATTCAGTAAATTTTACTGCTGAAAGTTCTCTGATTCTGGAAGAGGCATATCCGCTTCAGTTTTCAGAAAAAACTAATCTGCTGGAGAGAGTAACAACTAGCCCCTGTCAATTCTCAGAGCATTCAGCGCTCAGATAACTGGTGTAAATAATAAAATTCAGTATGTTAACTCAAAAGTATACTTTGTAAAGTCCGATGTAAATTTAAAACAAAAAAAATGAGTTAAAAGAGGTAGTGAATAAACTTACTGGGAAAATGGCTAAATTGAAAACAGAATTACATAACCGTTTTACTGAGCATTCTTAGCAAAAGAAAATGGAATGCGAAACTAAATTTACTGAAATGAACTCTAAAGTAACGGGATGTTAAAAGATGTTCATGATGAAGGCAAACAATTAGTTGCAGGTTCCACTTCTGCAGTGCTAGAATCAATTTAGCGAGCATAAGAAAGAAGGTGATGTCTTTCAGCAAACGATTATTGCGGAACAGGCTTAGCATCAGCAACCTGTGGAATCTAACTTAGTGAATTGCAGCACGGAAATAACTAAAGGAAACGTAGGAACTATTACAGATACTGTCACTGAAATGAATCCTACACTTAGGGTAGAAAATAAAGATAGGTTTGAGTTCCAGTCGTCGGCCGCAGTGGCCGAGCGGTTCTAGGCGCTTCAGTCCGGAACCACGAGACTTCTACGGTCGCAGGTTCGAAGCAGGTTCGAATCCTGCCTCGCGCATTGATGTGCGTGATGTCCTTAGGTTAGTTAGGTTTAAATAGTTCTACGTTCTAGGGAACTAATGACCTCAGATGTTAAGTCCCATTGTGCCCAGAGCCATTCGAACAATTTTTGAGTTCCAGTCCACATAGGTTATGCTTAAAAGTAAATAGTAGACCAAGAAGTATCTGATCTTTCAGAGGAAACCAGCAAACTGCAGCGTAAAATGGCGCATCGCTGTACTTCTGTATCAGAAGTAGTTCTGATTATTTGTTTCCTAATGGGAAACTACATCCCAAAGTTGTTATTCCGAGGTTTGATAAGGTTTTGCCAACATTATGGGAAGTTGAGGAACATGTATCATTCATTATAGGATACTTAAGGGAAGATACCGTTACATGTGTATATGGTATCGCTAATTCTTGCGAAACGATAAAACAATTTCAAGAAAAGTTTTTTGCAAAAATGCTGGTCACAAGGAATGAAGGAAGATTTAATGAAACATTTTGTATGTGGTGAGCCATGTCAGTCACGGTGTGGCTCATTAACTGACTTCTGCGAACACCGGTGACCGAAAATAAAATTAAATGCAACAGTAATGGATGTCAAATAGTATAGTTTCAAAAAATGTCTCTGAGAACTATGGGACTTAACATCTGAGGTCATCAGTTCCCTAGAACTTAGAACTACTTAAACCTAACTAACCTAAGGACATCACACACATCCATGCCCGAGGCAGGATTCGAACCTGCGACCGTAGCGGTCTCGCGGTTCCAGACTGAAGCGCCTAGAACCGCTCGGCCACACCGGCCGGCAGTTTAGTTTCAATCAGAGAGGCTGTTGCTATATGATGTAGAGGAAGCGATGCTATCAGCGCCGCCAGACACTTACGAGGATTATTTTCGCTATCTTACTAGAGTAGAGCGATTGCGGGTGTAAAACAACAGGCAAACAAATCGGCGACCGTCGAGGGAGACACACCGGCGGGTAAATGGGACACGAGCGCAGCCAAGGCGCAAGGACAGAGGTCGAGGACGACTCTGGCAGCAGCCAGCGCGAAACCAAAATCTAACAATAACACAAATGAAGGACTGTTAAACTAAGAAATGTCGTAGTGTGGGATCGGCTAGAGACAAAACAGATATCTGAGACCTCAATAACTTGTAAACAGCCCGTGACGAAAATTGAAATGTCGCGTGAATTGGAGGGAGGGAACTGCGGTAGGAGCAGCAGTCGAACCCAGGATACCCACGCCAAGTGATAATGTGCTGGAGGCATTAGCCGGCGTTTCCTGTCGCTCAGCCGACTCCACTCCCCGCCCATTCAGCGGAATTCACTTCCATTCCGCTATTAAATTTTCAAGGATAAAGGAATTAACTTGATGGGGAAACAGAATTCAGGCTCCATTTTTCACCTTTCAGTATTATTTAAAGAGTCAGTAGCTGAAGAATAATCTGATGTATATCGATGGGATGACACAATGTGTACACATAATTTCAGAAATGAAATATGGAGTTTGTGGTCCCCTGAAACTAAAGAACAATTGCAAGAGATGGTGACAATATGCTCGATGAACAGGGTATTGAAACTCATAAAGTGCCTATTACGAATAAGGAAAATGTTTGGGAAGTTATTCTTGAAGGTGAAGGCAGTGATGAAGAAGAATTTGTTTCTTAAAGAATTATTAGTGCTGAGGACCTTCATAATTTGAACGCACAACGGATGTGGCATAGGCACAAAACCTGTGCAGCTTATTGATCTACAAAAGGTTGGCCGATTTTCGTCAATGTTTATCCAATGTTATACTAAGGAATCAAGGAATTGTTCTAATTTTATTAGGAAGGAGGTAATTAGTGATAGTTTGGAGGAAGAAGAGAATAGTGGTCATTTTATGAATTACGTGAATCCAATAACTACTGCCCAGTCATCAGACGTCACTGCAGATATTCTATAGACAGTGGTTCAGAAGTGTCAGATGTGTCTGGAGAATTGTATGAATCCATCCCAAAGAAAGAAAATTTTCCAGTTTTCGTGAGTTTCAAGATTTTAGGTGCAACAAGGAAATTTTCGAGAGTTATTAAGAATGAACTATAGTTACCTATGGTGCTGAAGGGAAAAGTATAGAGCTTAATTTCTTGATTATTGAAAATTTTAGTGTAAAAATTTTGGTAAATGTAATTTTTTGAACGAATTAACATGCTCCACGGACTTTGAAGGTAAGCAGATAAAACTGCGTGTGCAAGGACCAGATTGAGTAGTACTATTTAAAGAATAATTTACGTCTGAAGAGAATAGCTCGGGTATTTTCGTTGTCTCAGTTCCAGGATAACAGTGTATTAAACGCAAAAAGCATGTATAATATACAGAAAAATGGAGGTAGAGAGGATATATCGACATAAAAACGATATTTTGGAGCCAATAAAAGATAAAGTGGGGAGAACTGAGAGTTTGCCTAGTAATCAAAAGAAAAATTTAAAGATAGCACTGGAGAAGCTCAAGAAGGTATTTTCAGAGGTTCCAGGGCAGGTTAAGGATTTCTATGGCAGAAAACTCGCCTCAGGCACTGTATGGGAACTGAAGCAGCACGGATCTTTTGACATTGGTCACATGCTCCTACCAACCTTTTCACCTACCTCCTCATGGTATCAAATATAACTGTCTTCTGCAATTCCTCGATGCACCTTCATACTCCATAGTACCCATAACTTTGATGTATAAACTCTGTTACTTTATTTTCATGTGGGTTGGGGAAGGGAAGTTTCCATGTTCCCATATTTTCTTTCCTCCTCCTAAATAGTATACCATTGTCAACTTTGTAGAAAACATTTACTCTTGAATGCCGATTTGCTTTTAAAATTTGCTTCACAATGAATGATTGGGGGCCTGCGTATCTTCCTAATGGCCGCCTCGTTCTTGGTGCCCTGGAGATGAGGTCACCTGTGCTTCTACTTGCTCTGCTTTAGGCATTGTTGAAAAAGCATGTGCATTTAAATTATCTGCAACCTTCCCGCACCGTATCTCAATATCAAATTATTGGATGTACATAGCCTAGTGGCAGAGATTTGGGTGCTACAGTCGACATCTCCACAGAAGACTTAAGCCTCGTGATCTGTTAATATCACAGTTTTGTTCCCCTTTTAAATTTTTGGAACCCAAAGAGAATAGCCAATGCCTCCTGTTTCACTACACATAGTTCCATTCGGTTCCACTCAGCAGCTTTTAGGGTCTCCATACGAATGCAGGTATGATGTTTATCCTCTCCTTCTTTATCAACCTCCTGAAAAATCTCAACTTCAATACCGTAACTACAGACATTAGTGAACATAAAAAGTGGCCTGCTGAGATGAGGGTAATTCCATTTTCAGACGTTGGAAAGCTTCCTCACACTCACGTGATCATATTCATATTTCATCTTTAAACAATAAATTATTTAAGCACGGTGCATTAGAAACTTACATCGAAATAAATTTGCGATAAAAACCGAATAAACCAAACAAGGCTCTAAATTATTTCTTATTCATTGGACTAGGGAACTGTTCTATGGCTTCTAATTATCTTCTTCAGGCCCAATATCCTGTGTGCTAATTATGTGTCCTAAGAACTTAATTTCTGATTTGACAAACTCTATCTTACTGAGTATTCATTTCAAGGCGCCTTTTAACATTGCACTCAGTACTTCCGTTAATAACGGGAAGTGCTCGTCCAAAGTAGGAGTGATTAAGCGAATATCATCTACATATACAGTCATCCTTTCCATTAATTCAGGACCCAGTACGTGTTTCACCGCTTTAAAATGCACGTGCTGTAGTTTTGAGACCAAATAGCACAACACAAACTGGTAAAAATGCTATCATGCAGATGACTACAAACTTCACAATAGTGTACTATTTACGAGCAGGAAAGAAAATATGGAAACATGGAAACTTTGTTTCCCCAAAAAACATGAATAAACTAACAGAGTTAATACATCAAACTTACAGGTATTCTGGAGTACGGAGGTCCATGTATAAAGGTGCATCGAGGACTTGCAGAAGACTGTTATATTTGATACCATGTGGATGCAGGTGGAAAGGTTGGTAGGAGCATGTGACCAATGTCAAAAGATCCGTGCTGCTGCAGGTCCCATACAGTACCTGAGGCAAAGTTTTCTGCCACAGGAATCACTAGAACACCAGATTGTAGATTCTTTGGGGCTGATACCCAAGTGCAAGGGTGAGATATTGTACATATTTGGAGCATTGGATATATTCAGCAAATCTGTAAATATCTTTCTTCTTAAGAATGCAACCAGTTGGACTTTGGTTAAGAAGCTCCATATTTGGTTTGATAAGTATGGTAAGCCTGCTACTGGCTTGTTGAACAATGGTCTGTAATTTGAAGGTAACGCATTGAGAGTTTCCATATGGTCAGAGGGGGTTGAGCATGTTTGTGTAACGCCTTACTTTAAACAGCGTAACTACAGCAAAACGGTTTTGAACGAATGTTACAGGTGGTGGCGTACCTTTAGTCATCAGAAGAATACAATCTGGGCAAGCTTCGTACCTGATTTTGGTGGTCTCATCAACAACATGTGGCATGAGGTGACAGGATTTTTGCCTTGTGAGTTGATGCTAGGAGAGAAGGCAACTAATATCAATGAGTTCCTCCGTAATATTTGTCCTGACGAGAAGCACAATTTCCGAGAGTGAAAATGAAAAAGAAGTCTCAACAGAGAAAGACTAGGTGTAATGGAAAGGCTAAAGCTACTGTATTTAAGGAAGGTGATTTTCTATTGGTAAAGATCAAGGGAAGGTCTAAGAAAATCATCAGTGAAATTAAAAAGCTTCTCCACGTATATCAAAGTCGATTTCTGTTGGAGTCAATTCCAAATGAAAATGATTATCAATTAACGTATACAATATGCCAAAAAATTTGGTGCCAGAAACATCATGGAACTGAAGAAGTACATCCAATGTAGTATGAATTGAATACGTAAGGCATCAGTCATTCTGTGACTGATAAACGATCTGACAATTGTATGTTCCCTCGTTACTGAATGGTTTTCTTCATCCTGCATGACGATTCGGCTCCCACTCTTCTCCAAATCTGTACTCATACAGACGTTCATGTGGTAAGAGGGATCATAAGCTCTAAATAAATAGATAGTTAAGGTGTAAAGACAGAATAAGAATTTTTTGCTGTTGCAATAATGTGTGGAAAGCTAAGTTATAGGAAGATGTGATGAAGAGAAAAGAGATGCTCTGTTTTGCGTGAATATCTAAGACAGGGAGAGTAATGTGCATGTAGTTTGAAAAATTAATTCGGGAAGATCTACGGTAAGTGACCACAAGTGACATGGTGGTAAATAAAGGTAGAGTACAAATGAAGTAAAATGAGGATGGTCAAATGTAAAAAAGGGTTGTTCAGGGAACTATTGTAATAAAATGGTTGGAGTGGAAATAAAGCATCGATATTATATGAAGGAATAAGCAAATCTGGGAGAGTTACAGTTAAGAATTTTGCAGGAAGTTACGTAAAGGGAGAACGTTTCAATTAGTAGTGAGGGATCATTAGGGACCATTGCCAAAGCACATGAGTAGAATTGAGCTAGAAAGCACAGTTTTATATCGTGTATCCAATGGATGATTCCTGAAAGCTATTGTTGTTTAGAAGGAATACATGAAATGTGGTTATAATAAAGTCAGCACGAGGAAGATAATGTAAAATATTAATGATACCTTTACCAGCACGTTAAGTTAAATATTAAATGGATGTATTGGTCAAAGAAAGTAAATAATTTGCATACTCAAGAAAATCACGGAGCTGTGGCAGGGCGCTGTGATTCATAGATTCGATATGCACAACAGCATTCAACACGGATGTGTTCATGACAAAATGGCTCTGAGCACTATGGGACTTAACATCTATGGTCATCAGTCCCCTAGAACTTAGAACTACTTAAACCTAACTAACCTAAGGACAGCACACAACACCCAGTCATCACGAGGCAGAGAAAATCCCTGACCCCGCCGGGAATCGAACCCGGGAACCCGGGCGTGGGAAGCGATAACGCTACCGCACGACCACGGGCTGCGGACTGTGTTCATGACAAAAGTCAAGGAAAAAGTGAAAATTTGTTTATGAAACCGAATGAATGTGTATTTATGAAAGTTTTATTGAATTCGAGTAGTATTTGCCGATCAGTGATGATATTTTTATAAAGATGAAAACGGATTTATGTAATGCATGATTAGAGTTAACTAGATTTAAGGCCATAGATAAATGGACTGTGTAGATGGACAAATTCGTTCCTTAGTTATTAAGTAATATTTGCAGAAGACACTGGAGATACAACCTCCATAGGTAGCAGTTAGTTATTAAGTGAAAATATCATGAGGTCGAAACAGACTTGTGCACTAATGATAATATGCAAAGGCATAAATGTGAAACTTGTCTTCTTATAACCAAAAAAATGAGAAGCTGAGCAAACATAAGGTCTATGGGACATTAGAGTCATTGGATAGGAGAAATACCTGAGTGGAACAAAAATACAACTAAATACACAATAGTGATATAGAATTGAGAGGTATAGGTGAATGAAACATTTGAAGTTCTGAAATGACAAAAAGCTTGGGACATTCATATTATACAAGGATTTACACATTTCTTCTTGATAATTTTTCTTGTGGTAAAAACATTTCTTAAACAGTTTTTTTATATAAAGAGGTTATTATTTAATGATCATTTATTGGAAAAAAACCGGTTAAAACGCACAGTAGTTCGGATATTTCTTGAATGTGTCCAAACCGGTTCATTATTTGTACTTTCATCCAGATGATTAACATTTGGATTGTCTTCATTCAGAATGGATCTAAGAGTTCTCTCAAGTTGTACTGTAAGTTTCTTTTAACCTCCATTAATGTCCACAGATGCTGAAATGACAAATTATATTTTCATGTTTTGTGTGTCACAACCTTTATGTCAGATTGTGGGCGAAGGATCTTAGGTATAAACTAATTGTCTTATTAAGTCAGGGTCATATAATTTCATTCGAGGATGGCAGAGAGTAGATTGTTTTGTTTATTTAAAAATTTCATAAATTCCGATAATTGCTTTTAAATGAAACAGTAGGGAGCAACTTCATAAATTCTCATGTTTGTTTCTTTATTTGCAAAAGACTTCACAATTAATTTGTTATTTCATTAAATGATTAGCATCTTTTAATACAATGAAAGTGGGGAATAACATAGCAACTACATTACATAGTAACCTGTAAATGTACCCTAGCTATTTTTTACTTAGTTCCATTTAAAAAAGTATATATAGATTGTAAGGTCTTTATTTCTAAATAAACTGAAACATCCCATGCCACCAATAAGGTGACATGAACAGTTTTATTTCTCTCATTGCCCCAACATATGTAAGCGAGAGTAATCTACTGACATTGGGCAGGCGTACGTGAGAACGATTTGTGTAGAAGGCTCTGAGTCGCTTAGAGAAGGCAGGCAAACTGGTTGATGAGGCTCGAAGTATTAGGGAGTACCAAGTGCGCGGGTAAGTAAAAAGCTTTTAGTAGCATCTAGAACAAATGCAGTATAGGGATCCGTTTCCAGTAGCAAGGAAGCACTTAGGATTGATATTTCTACAGGGAATACCAACACTACTATGATGTGCGATATTGCGAGTTATCGTCATCAAGAGAAAATATAAGCAGTTTTACTCAGTCCCTCAGGTTAAGAAAAATAGAATTTCTTAATTATGTCAAGAAGATAATTGAGGGCAGTGTATGAGAAAACGATGTCCTCTCTCATATTTCATATTCTGTCAGTTAGTTTCTAAGTTGAGTGACTACCTGGTTAATGTTTGCTGCGTACGTATAGGAATTGTGGAGGGGGTGCCAGACAGTCGGTTTTGGGCCGTCACTGAGCCCACACCCGTATCTGACTGCTCCTCTAAAATGTTCAGTTGATCCGATCATTAAGTACTTTGAATGTACAAAATCTTTCGAGACACTACTCTCAGTGTCTGGGTCAGCAGTTAAGTAATTACTGGTTATTCCGCAAGTAATATTGACCAGAGAACGTGTACGCAAGGAAGTGACTTTGATTGTGAGGTATAAACATTCATTAAACTGTGTCAAACTTTAGAAAAACCACAGACCCATGTATCGTAATCTAGATGCTGTCTCATCGTCAAGGGTAAGTGATTTCGTGCATGGTTCGCCGCTGGTGTGAATCTCCGATATGTCTTAAAAAGTACAGCATGTATGGCGGTTGACAGGACGAGTGCACATGACAGAATCTTAGTCCTTTGTTTGTGTTTAAATGTGCAGGCGAGGGAGTGGAACTGAGTTTCATTACTAAAAGACCCTCGTGGCAGCGCAAAATTAACTATCTACGATTGCTGATATTCTGTCATTCACGTGGTTTCGAACTCAGCAGTATGTGCTAAGTACTATTCTAATAGAAACCCCCTGCAGCTGTAACATGTGTTTTCTTCGATGAGAATGCATACATTTCAGTTATCATGGTAGGTTTGTTTTCTTATTTTCATTTTCAAAATTACTTTATATATTTGTTTCTTTCCATAAAAATTGCAGTGAATATTTCGAGAGCGGAAGACCAGTACTATCTTTGAGGGCAACATGTCTTCGTGAAGCATAAAGGACGTGATCTGTTGTGTTCTCGACAATTAACAAAAGTTAGGTGGTCGTAGGCCCACTGTACACCCTAATTAATGTAATTTCTTCGACATCCTTACTCTCACGTGACTAACCACTGGCGCTGATACATAGAAAAAACAGTCAAAATTGTTTCCACTCATGTTACAGCGTTTGGTTTAGTCACCGTTGCAATAAGATGGAATAAATCACACATTAACAAACATCTCCACTGATCCTGCTACTTCCATTCTTTATTATTAAACACTTTGGCTATTTTGCCGGAAATGAGTCCAATACGGCACAGTTACATAGCTAGCGTTCTCTTTGTTGTTGTAGATGATCGTTAAGTCAGAGTTTTTCCTTTTGCCTTTAGTTATGTGTCTTGGGAAATGCATGTACTTAATTTACCCATTTTACATTGGTCCCTGACCGTCACACTCACAAATAGCACATCTGGAAAATAAACACCTAAATATATCCGTTAGAGCTCTGATTTATTTTATCGTGATACTCATTTTTCCCAGTGCAAGAGGGAATAAATGAAATATTTTCACATTCGGAGTAGAAAGAGGGTTATTAAAAATTCGTAACAAAGTCCCGTCGCAAAGAAAAGTAATTGCCATCGCTACTCGCTTATAATATCCGTGACTGCTTTCCTTTATTTCAAGATAGTAGGAACGGGATGCTCTTCTCTGAACTTTTTCAGTGTGATTCGTCGATTATAATTGGTAAGGATTCCATACCGTACAGCAAAACTCTAGAAGAGGATGAACAAGCAGTTTCGTTGATAGATCTGTTGCATCTTTTAAGTCACCTGTTTCTAAATCGCAGTATTAGCTTCACCATTCCCACAACATTTTGTATGATTTCAACTTCAGTTTTTCGTAATTAGAATCCTTAAGTACTTAGTTGCATCAATAACTTCTACTTATGAATGGGTTATCGTATAACCGAAATGTAACAGAGGTTTCTTTAGCACTCCTGTGGAGGATCCCAAACCTTTTATTGTTCAGGATCAGTTGACACTTTTCGCACGCTGCAGACATCTTGTCTAATTAAGTTGATCTGCTGATGGTCTTATTAGACGGTGAACGACAGCATCACAGAAAATAATCCAAGGGGGCTTTTGAATTATCGAGTTGGAACTGCCACCGGCAATTAAAATCTTCAGACTGTCCTCGTGGAAAGGAAGAAAAAAACCAGTGTATATTTCGGTCTCACTTGATTTACTGTTTATGAAGTTGTTGAAAATGCACATTAAGATGCACTTAACTGTCTGTGACTTGTGAGAGAGCGCGGGAAGAGATTAAAGTCTGTGACTTTGTTTCGAATATTACTGCAAAGTATACGACACCGTAAGTTCAATTTAAATGATCATACAGCTTGCCAAAGTTATAAAAATCTGTTGTATACATTCATTTGCGACACGCAATCCATGCAGTAGAGCAATTGAAATAAAACTTTGCTTTCCGTTATGCGCGGGCATCGTAAACTGCAGCCAGCAGCCTAGGTGAGGGATCACCTGCTTGAAGCGTTAATACTCAGCATAGTATAATCGTGTCAGCAAGTATATGCCCTGTATGTGTTCATCATGTAATCGACAACATCGTAGCTGGATGAGCTTCTTAAGTATCAAGGTATGTTATACTGAAGCCGTCGTTTGAAAACACTTTGTGTAGAATTGGGAATGATATGTTTCATGTTGGCCGACTCTTGCACGTAGTACATTCTCTCGCACAGGTTTTAATAATGTAGATGGCATATATTATGTTTCCGTTGCATTTCTGTTTTCTTCGAGACAGTATTCAGCTATGCATTCCATATACACTGAATAACCTAAAGTGAAAGAAAGCCACTAACTTAAAAATTGGTTTTTAACTGTTGAAGCTCATATTTTGTTGCGATTGTATGTGTACAGTCTTAGTAGAAATAAATTTTTGGAAACCTAAACCTGCAGCGATCTAACTCGCAATAGACCTTCGAACTCCCCGAATACGATATGGAAGTGACTTCACGTCCTTCAGTAAGGTAATTGTGATCTTATTGAGCGGCGGTTTCGAATATCTAATGTGGTATCCGGCATACACAAGATCCATCATAAACAATGGTGACCTCCAAAACCCGAAATCCTGCTTTGCCATGATATCCTGCTTTGGTGTGCTATGACCGATTATCACCCCGTGTTCAGAGTCTGTTAATTTGCGACGTGCTGCCACATTTAGTATTGCCCGTAAAATATTTCTCAGATATCGTGTCTTCAGTCATGCCGTAGGACTAATTTTGTCTCAACATTGGGGATTCATACGCAGCACATCTCCAGATTGGAGACCACCTCCCGTGTGCTTCGATCCCTCTTTTTGTTAATAAGAGGAAAACATGACACAGAATCTAGAGTCGTACAAAACGATTGGCGCTTTGTCTTTTGTATAGACGAAAACTACGTGTAATTTAGAATTTATAAGAGGTTTGTAGCCATTCTATGCCTAAAATATGATGACAAGAAATAGAAGAAGCTGACAGTGTGGGGTCACAGTCTTCAAATAGGAGTACCATAGCACAGAACTGTCGAAGCGCTGTTAGATGTTGGACATAGGTGAAATAAAAGTAAACTATACTATTCTTAGTTTCATTCCATAATGTCGCCTGGTATTATTTTTAGGGATAACTCATCAAGCCAAGCTACAGTTTACCGTTTCCAAAAATTTTTACAATTATTTATGGTTACAACTCAAGAAAATTATGCTTAGTGTGACGTTACATAACGGTTTTCTGTTCTCAGTAACTGCTGCCTAACCAGCAGTCCATTCGAACAAACTATCTGATACTTTACTTGATTCTGTTTAAACCTTAGGTGATTGGGATATGAGTGGCTCTGTTTAAAAGAAATAGCTCGATGTAGTCATAGAGAAGAGCCACACGCGTCTGTTATCATGTCCAGCAGCTAACTCGCAGCAAATAACAATCAGTAGCTACCATCCTGCAGTCAAATGGTTCAAATGGCTCTGAGCACTACGGGACTTAACATCTGAGGTCATCAGTCCCCTAGAACCTAGAACTACTTAAACCTAACTAACCTAAGGACCTCACACACATTCATGCCCGAGGCAGGATTCGAACCTGCGACCGTAGCAGTCGCGCTGTTCCGGACTCAAGCGCCTTAAACCGCTCGACCACCGCGACCGGCTCCTGCAGTCAAATAGACTGGAACTGCTAATTAACGAAATAAGCAGGAATATTAAATAAAAGGCAAATGAATAATTGAATTCGAAGGGTTCTATTCCAACGTCTGTAACTGATGTAGATGACGGAGAAATGTGTTGAATAATTTTTGTTCGTGAAAATATACGTCAACTAAACGGAAACTGGTCTTACGGTATCTTCTTAAAATACAGACAGAAAATAACTTTATCAAATGAAGTAAAATGGTGTTCGCGGTGTTACGTGGATGGTAGAACAATCCCACAGCTAAACAGTCATTGAATTCGTGAGAAAACTAAGTCTGTCTTATCTCGATTCGGTAATGCAGTCGGAAGAAAGTGAGTCTTGTAGTGGTGGACACTTCCCAGAATCTATCACCTACACAATCTAATACCACACATTACCACAGGCAGGCCTGCCTTCTTCAAGCACAAACATTGAAATGCCTTCTTTAAGATCTAAAAAGAAACTACGTAGAATCACTCATTTGAGGTCTTCACTCTGGAGTCTGTCTCCACTCGACTCCAGTGGTACTCTGCCACTGCCTGCGTTTCCATTGGCTGAATACCATCCCCACTAAAATTATATCGTTCTTAAGTTCTATAGACATGATGTTACTCAACGTGACCGTTTGACACATCGAACTGATATATTACATCAATATTTAAATAAGGAAACTGTGTCAGCGTTTGGTCACACTCAGACTGATTACAATAACTGTAAATAAAAATTTGTTCACAAATAAATAAGTCAGCATCCTTGCGCAAATGCACTCACATTCATTGACAACAGAACGCCGTTAAATATAGTTTAAAGAAACGTAATTATGGTCTACAGTAGGCTGTAGCGTGATTTTTATGTAACTGTGCCATTAGCTAATTTCGATTGCTTGTCATTGTCAAGAACTTGTAAAAACAACATGGAAAAGCACTACATTGTCTGCATGCATAACTAATACTCTACACACCTCACATTGAGATAAGCCATTACAGAAGAAATTTCTTACAACCACACGGTAACAAAGACCAAGGACCATATTTGCATTTATTAAGCATCTGGAGGCTGTGGATCCCCTCAAATAGAAAAAATTAGCTTAAATAGTTATTTACGCCTTCTTGACAGAAGCTTCCTTTGATAGTATTTTCGACGGTTGTGTCAGCCAACCAATAGGATTCATCACATCTTAAAATGCCAAGATTTTGTATTCGCAGTTGAAATCAATAGTTACATAAAAATGGGTCAAAACAGTAACATATTCGTTAAATAAATACGTAGGTACGACAAGATATCGGGTATTCATGCTGCTTCCTTTTGCTGTGTTAGTGTGGAGAATACAGTGTTCTGACTAAAATTTGCGTAACAAAAAATATCAAAAAGCACATTAAATCAAGAAGTAAAATAGAGGTATATATCTTTCAGGGAAGTTAGGTATAGAGGGATGCTAACATCTGAAATATTGTTCATTGAAATCACATGAATCGTTTAAAAATTATTATTTCAGAGTTTCATTGTGAAAATTTTAAGTGACTGTAAAAAACTTATGTAATTCTAAAGGTATTGAAATTACTGTTGTGCCATTGGATGTGTCTCCTGTATCTGAGCAGGGGCATGTATTCAGATTTCCTTTATTATTCAGATTTTTTTATTTATAGTCGAATTTGAAGAACTGTAACTCAGACACCTTTCAAACTGTCTCAGAGTCCGCCACTGCTGATGCATTGCGCAGCCTTCTAATGAGGCAACCCCTGTTAAAATTCCCCATACCAGCATTTATCCACTTACTGTGTGGCCTTTTTACCCGCACCTGGACTCGCCATCAACGGTCGCTGCAGCTGCCAGTCCTCAGCCTCCCAAGCAAATTCACCTCACCTCTTATTAATACCAGTTGGCCGAATTACTCGCCTACATGCGCGATACGTTAAAGTAGCCTTGCTTTGGGAACTAGGGATACTAACTACTGCTTCGTAATGTATTTATTCCTTAAAGCATTCTGTCTTTAAAAACAAATCTCTTCTTCATTTCAACAGTTCAGTTCATGGAATCATTACTACAAATAAGAAAAATCTTAAAAAATATTTAATGTAGCTTACTATGGCCCAGAAAGTTATCCATTATTCAACAACAAATGTCTTCAATAGCTTGTTAGCAGCCAAAAGAATTTTAACCACTAATAAACCTTGGTTTAAGAGGAACCTAAAATCTTTATTGGAGGCCAACATGTCTTACTCCTTTGATGAATTTGTAAGTGATATGCATATGTTACTAATAATGTCAAATAATGCGAGTGTTGATACAATCTGATTTCTGTATAAATTTAGTGCAGTGATCTGACCGTTGTAAATAAGTTTTGTAAAATCATTCTGTTGTTTCATGATGCATAGCTACATATGGTCTAGAATTATCTTCCTTGAACGTTTTCATGTTTTGTGACAGACTTTGTATTACCGCTTACATGAAATTTGCTTCAAATGTTTTTGGTTTCTTACACGTCCATGAAGATGTTTTCACTTGGGATCTGTGTAAGATACGTTAGCATATTTCTTTTTCTTTGTAAATATTTACTGCGCACTCTTGTTTTCTGACATACACTATATCCTGGACGATCTCCTCACTATGTGCGAAATGTACATCTAATCTAACCTAATGTGAGAGGCAGCAGGGCGTAGGCACGCTGCGGCAGGTGATTTCTGTTGCCTATTATCAAGTGATCTCCTCCGTGTGAGAGGCGTAGGCCCAGAAAAATCGAAGTCCCTGATTCGCTTCTAAAGTGTCCATCTCCACTTTCTTGTTGAAACCCACTCTATCAGTTTGTCGGGGGTGGGCAGTTAACAGCACGACTGATTATTGGGCCCTACTAATTTGACAATTACTCGTCGTCCAAGCGCCGGCGAACACGAAAGGACGCCTCGCGTCCCCGGGAACCGTCAGCGAATGTTCGCTCTCCGACACAAATTGTTCCCCGTGACGTGATCTGTGACCCATAGCCCTTTGACGCAAAGAATTTGAAACATCTTGTATTTTACTGTATGACACTCCAACTTCATTGAAAAGATTTTGATCCATTGCTTTTGCACCTAGTTACAATAAAAAGTAGTAGCACACCAAATATAAAAATATGAATTTTCACCACGTAGAATGAAAGCTAATGTTACCACTGTTATATGAAAAGAGGTTCAACATTTCCTCTAACAGGCTGAGATAAATTTTGCAACATACTCTCGCTTTTCTTATGCTCACGAAGCACAGCCTCCTGTTAATTAGAGGTAAGAGCAAATCTTTGAGCCATTCAGTAAAGGCGCATAGTGTCTCCAGTCGTGAACGGTATAAAGTGGCTTGTATACCCTAGTTAAGTCTGTCAACAATAAGTGTAACTGCAACCTTACTGTGCAGATTATCACTTTATTGCCGGAAACTTTGACACTAGGAATGTTGCACGTCATATGGCGTACAGCGCGACGTCATTCGAGCACTTAATCGCTAACATGATACATGAAATGTAGAAAATCTGCCTCGTATTGGTCGCTTGCAGTGAGTCGCAGCAACAGCTGCCGATCGAGGCTGCTGATCACGGCTTGCACGAGAATACGATAGAAATGAGCGAGGCCTTTGTAAAGGCAAATGGGGAAGTTTTGTTGACTTAGACAGTACGCAACTCTCTCCACACGATAAATATGGCTTCTACGCGTCCATTACAGCTAACAGTATAAAATACCCACCATACCGCTGTGAGCGAGGAAGCTTGGAAATGAAACATTTGCAATGGTTCCTGGATACCTGCCAAATTGTTCTTTAAGCCGGCGTGGTCATCTTCGGTGAAGTGAGTGGACTCCGCCAACCACCATTATACGTGTCAAGCATGGAGTCCCACGACGTCATCAAGGAGGCGGTTCACAAATATCTTACACGAGAATCGGGTATTGATGACGGGCACCTCTCACTACCATCTGTGGACGGTAATTCCTGGACTGCAGAGTACGGGGTGCAGTATGGGGACACGGTGCTGTAACATAGTGCCCAGTACTGCAATCATCCTTAAAGCGTTTGGTTCAACTGCTTAAGTAACGGTTCACAATCGACTACCCGCCCACCCGTGAATACTAAGTCTCCAGGAGCTAAGACTAAAGGCAACAGTATGGCCTATGGTATTTGCTGACATTAGTCACACTGGTGGTGCAAGTGCCATTGGAAATATGCAGCGTGTCATCACTGCAACCCTCCTCACAGACAGTCTGACCTCACGAGATCCATCGTCGAAGGTTAGGACAGGCCTAGAAAAGAACTGCACTGGCAAGTTGTAGACATAAAGTGAAGGAAGACCCAAGCACGCCACAATGTGCTTTGTTTAGCAACGGGGAAGTTCCGAAAGGTGGCGGTGGTCTACGTAGCTTTCAAAACAGCGCTTGTAACAGAGGTGCGTTCCACACAGAGAGCTGAGTTACTTATGGAGGAAAAACAGTACATCAAAGGCGTTCGTAGGCGGTTACAGAATGTCTACGTAGTCCTGGTAATGAACCAAAGCACGCTGAGTCGTTGGGTGAAACACCTGTCATGGTCACGCAGACCAGTCCGACCTCCCACGTGCTGTTCTGATGCACACAATAGCGATCTATGCGATGTTGGTACGTGCGGACACTCTCATTAGAAGTGATCGACCGATCACAATCAAACATCCCGCCGCTCAGCTGGACGTCTCTGTTAGTAGTGCTGACACACTCGTGCGTCAGTGGGCTACTCAAAGGTATGCGACCGCTGGTTCCTCGCCGCATAACAGTAGGCCATAAAGGGCGACAAAGAATCATATGTGCGGAATTGCTTGCGCGTTAAGAGGCTGACTGTGATAATTTTTTGTCGAACATCGTTACAGGCGATGAAATATGGGTTCATCACTTCGAAGAAGAAACAAAACGGCAATCCATGAAGTGGCGGCACACCACTTCTCCTCTAAAGCAGAGTCACATCCGCAGCCAGTACAGTCATGACCCTGAAAGGGTTAAAGTATTTGACGCCCTCGCCGGCCGTTGTGGCCGAGTGGTTCTAGGCCCTTCAGTCTGGAACCGCGCGACCGCTACGGTCGCAGGTTCGAATCCTGCCTCGGGCATGGATGTGTGTGATGTCCTTGGGTTATTTAGGTTTAAGTAGTTCTACGTTCTAGGGGAATGATGAACACAGCAGTTAAGTCCCATAGTGCTCAGAGCCATTTGTATTTGACGCCCTCCCTCATGGTGTAACGATCAACTCTAAAGTGTATTGTGCTACCGTCAGGAAACTGAAGAAATGACTTCAGCATGTTCTTTGAAAAACAGAGAAAAAAACGGAAATTTGAAGGTACTTCTCCTTGTCTATTACGACGCAAGGTATCGCACAAGTCTGCACAGCCAAGACAAAATCACAAATCTTCGTTAGACTGTTCTTCCTCAACCACCCTACAACCCGGATCTCACATTTTCGACCCCTACCCTTTTGATCCCATGAAGGATGCACTCCTGAAATTCAGTACGTGGAGGATTTGGAGCTAATTGATGCAGCAAAAAATTTCCTCTGTCGTAGACCGGTAGGGTACTACCATGAGGCCATGCAGGTGTTGCCATTAAGGTGGCGTAAGGCCGTCGTATTGATCGCAGATTATGTTGAAAAATAGTGATTTGTAGCCAAAGGAGTGGCGAATAATACAGTGTATTAAATCCTGAATGAACCCAACCTGGTTTCAGAAAAAAAGGTTTGCATTACTTAATTAACCCCTTCGTACTGTATATTACTTACAAGGGGAAGACATCAGACACGGTCAAGGTATTTTGCTCATATTTGTAAAGTCGCTCTGGATGTATGTGTCGAGCAAGCTGACCAACCGGTTCAGCTGGGAGATGTTTTGATCATCGTGTGAGGGACTTCAAACGCATTTTTTCCCGAAAAAGCAAGAAATGTTATCTTACGACTGCTCTTTAGATATCTGTAAGGTAAACGCAGGTCAACTAAACCACCTCTACGGCTTAAAGCATCTGACTGGGAAGCAGAGAACTTGTGTTCATTACTCTAACGCATTCTGCAGTTTCTTCCTTCGCAAATTTGCCAGATCGAAAATAGTAGAAAAAATGGGAGGATTTATAAGGTAATTCACAAAGAATAATAAGAAGGTAGACGAATTTCTCAAACGACTAGCAATAGTAAAGAAAAAAAAATTTAAGCCTCGTAGAATGGAAACAGTTCCGAGTAAGACTGCTGCAAATTCGTCACAAGGTACTACGGATAGCATACCTTGCGCTATTTGCTTATAGCGAGGCACGGTAAAGAACTTTACTTGGAGGTTTCAGAATTGCTGTGTGCTTTTGGAAAAAGTGGTATGCATGCCTAAACCACGCAGATGCAATAACGATTAGTTACATAATTCACAATCTACTTTCAGCACTGATTTATAACATAATTTACAATTCATGGTCAACTTTCGGCACCGATCTTTCAGCGGTTTTACCAAAGTGTGGTGCGCATTAAAATTTATTCTCGGAAAATAAATATTTTTAATGTTAACCAGCTCTGTTTTCCGCCAAATCTTCGGAAGGAACGATGTAGTTTCACGAAGATTGCATTATCAGATGTTCTTGGTGACGCGAGTGTATTTGCGCCATATGTTTTTATAAGTACCATCCACGTATTTGTTCCAAGCAAATTGAGGACACGTAACAGAGCAAATGAAGGAGCCTTGGTAGGGTAACCAGGATTAATATTTTAGTTGTTTACTATTTCAACTTGTTTGAGAAATTTATTGGTCCACCTTGTTATTATTCCTTACTGATTTTGTTATTAACCCTTCTACCCCTACAAACTGATAGAAATAAAAACGAAAAAGAAAGAACAGAGTGCGTTTGGGAATCGAACACATCCTCTCCAGCCACATGCCTTGGTCGTTACGCCAGCGGCGCTTTCGTTGTACAGCATTTACTTTAATTGTACATATGTGACAGTTCGTCAGTTTCTTTCCTTGACATCTAGGAAAACATGTGTTTGAGGAAAGCACAATGAGGATAAAAAAACCTCAGTTTTCAGTTACATACCGATCCCGTCATTTTTGAGCAGGTTACAGGTCACGAAGTTCGTGGGTAGTTTTCTCAAAATCGGGGAAGTCTTGAGCCAAAACACACTAGAGTCTCTCATTTTAAGTTGTGCTGAAGCGACCTGCCAAAAATGAGCCGAATCGGTTGACCGTGTCTCAAGCCTTAGCCTTATCAACACCAGGTTCGATTTTACGCACGCAGAATTTTGAAGAGACTGTAATTACTTTAGTTCTTATGGAAAAATGTTCACTTTTTAGTTCCATATGGATTACCTTGTTATCCACTGCTCCCCTTAAATCTAAGCCAATTCACGTTCACAGATACGCAGTAGGTACAAAAAATTTTAACACTAAATATTTTGAAGAATTCAGTACTGCCTTGTCAGGCAAACCCTGGTCCCTTTTCTTGAGTGGTCCAAGAAGACTTATTTTCTCTTTAATGAAACAGTTGACTATAAGGAGTTAGTTGTGAGCATATGTACCCTCGAATTGTATTCTTAGTTAACGAAGATTTCAGCATTTTTAATTCTTCATTTTCATGTGAGCTTCATTTCTTAGTCAGTTCTTGAGTGAGAGAGTATTTGCCTACGAATACATACTGTAAGTGAACAGGTATTCTGTATTTAGTACAAATTCTGTAAGCTCTGATTCCATTAAAGCACTGTGATGGTTCTGCCTTTAAGCGGATACGGAATTTGCATAGTCCTTCAGTGTTTTAGAATTTAGACAAATCTGTTCCTTAGCCTAAATCACCGAATAACAGCACAGTGCTCTCAATCAGGATATCCAGCTTCACTAAAGGAGTGCATTCCTACTGCACAACAGCAGAAAGAATCTCTCTACTCACTCTTTCTCCGTTAACGTTTGGAGTAAGCGTCCATCCAACATACAGTGTTCTTCCAACAAATTACTACGCATTAAGATGCTTCAGGCTTCTAATTTTCGCTAGTCACCAACATCAGAATAGCACCCTTGGGTTGTTGTTCTCAGTAACATTCGCACCTTCTTTAATATAGAGTGCATATGTAAGTCTGAAATGTTCCTAATGTTGATGCCTTATCCCTCTGGAATCTGCTCTAGTAAATGTGATCCTCAAAGGAAAACAATTATTTCTGTCTATGCACCATCATACTCCAGTAACACCGTTTGTTTAGCTATATGCCGCATTTCCTCATGTATGCAAAAATGCTTCCCATGCGACTCCATCTTCGATACTCACGGCAATTACCGTGGTCTTGATAACAAATTAATCTAATTGGTTGTATCCGTAAAGGAGCTACCAAGTCAGGATACGCTTCAATGATTGGTAATAGACAATTCAGAGGTCTACACATAGCATGAAGAAGTTCTAGCAACAGAGATTGTAACGCCGGAAATGCATATCCTCCTATTTCCATCTATTGTACTATAATTTTTTTTCCTTATTTTGTTACCTGAAGATATGACGTTTCTACGTCTTTGTATATTGTAATTGTTTTACTGTTTGTATATACATGCATTTATGTCGATGTATAATTGGTTTGTTTTGTAAATACTATTTGTATTTTTACGCTGGGTCTTACCTAGGGAAAACTATGCTATCGAACGAATACATCGATAGGTCGTGTGGAGAACCAAAGTAGTTACACTCTGACTTAATTTAGCAAAAAAATTAATAAAACCGGAAAATCGAACGTTAATTTAGTGACTGAAATTAATAGTGAGCTTTGTTTCTGAAGCACATCGAAATTCAGTAAAATACTGTTAGTCTTGGGCTACCTTGGTGAACTCGGCCGCGTGGAGCGCGGGCAGAGCAGAGTCTGGCTGCACTAGTGCGGTTGAGAAGGTGTGTTGTGTGACGCTCCCGCGAGTTGCCGCGCTTTCGGGGTTTGGCAGCATGTAATTGCGCTCGACTTGCTATTTTAGTTTCTGACATGGTGTCGCGGACGGGAAGCGTTAGCTGGCACACATCAAGAGCCCGTTTCGGCTGGAGACCGTGTCGAGAAGAAGGCGCGCCAACATCCAGCTTCTGCAACAGCGACGGCCGACAATGAGAGACTGTCGCCACTTCCTCGATCGACGACTTCAAACCTTCAATCAAACAACAAGGAAGACTGGTAGCACGTACAGTTTTAGAAATGTATGGCAGACCTCAGCTTTTCAAACTGTTCCATTTTCGTAACTATAATTACAGCAACTTAGCATGAACATTTGTTGCTCTTAGTCCCAATTGCATTACCAAGCAGGGTCCCTTCCTTTTCCGGAATGAACCCGAGTGTCGTTGAAATTCAAACGCCAGCATTAAAGTAATATCATTCGATTTCACTGCTTTAATTTCAAAGTTCAGTTAAGGTATTCATAGATGGCTACAATATTTAGATTTCACAAGCACAAATTAAGAGTGCGAGTTTTGTTACCGTATTTTAGCTTACCTGTGACTGCAGCTCAGCTTGGTACGTACTAAATTTTACTATTGTTCATTGTTCAGAATCAGTTAATTCAAGTTCAAAGTTAAATCTCTTATTTCTAAATTGCGTAGATTCAAGTAGCTTTTGAAATGATTTTTGAGGTAGCCCAAGACTAACCGTATTTTACTGAATTTCGATGTGCTTCAGAAACAAAGCTCACTATTAATTTCAGTCACTAAATTAACGTTCAATTTTCCGGTTTTATTAATTTTTTTGCTAAATTAAGTCAGAGTGTAACGAAATTTATTACTTCTGACAAACTTTCAGTTTTCACACTAAACGTGTCAACCTTCAGTTGCCACGCTTCTAGTGCTAATTATATGTGTAATAACCTTTGTTTTTCAGTTACTATAGTAATTGTCCATAGGACTGGCGACCGTAATTTCCCCCAATCTCAAATATCTATTTACCGCTAGTTAACGTAACGCCCGCACATTTACTTTCTTTATTAACTTTACCCATTTTCAAAATTAATTTCCACTAGTTTCATTTGCATTTTTCCTTTCATTTAGATGTAACCCTTTCCTCCCTCTTTACCGACAGATTAACTTCGGTGACGATTGCTTTTCCCAAATTTCCATTAGGTACACGCTGTTTGTCACTGCCATTAAGGTCGGTAAGTGAGGGGTAAGTTACACCTGGCGACCGTGACAGGACAATTTTCGGATTTGAGGTTGTTCTGGACACGAATTTTGCATTGTGCAAATCTCGTAACAAAGTACTTGTTACGAACAGCTCGTTACGTCAGCGGGAATAATTAGTGGGAGGAATCAAAATTAGATTTGAGATGTGGCATTTATATTGAAATTTATTAAAATGAGTGAAGGCAACGATTACCCAAATTTGGTACACTTGGATACGGAACAATCGGTCGAACAGTGGGAAACTCGCACCGCGGAACCCATTGTTCAGGGACAGGCGGCTAGCATGAAAAACGCGACCGCCGAAACGCAACAAAGAGCAGAAATGGAATTCCAAACTTTAGAAAATGTTTCGGAATCGGAAGCGAAAATCAATGACGAATACGGGGGAACATACATAGAGGAACCAGCTACGGAAGTAAAACCGGTAGTTTCCGGGAATTTAACTGATTTATTGAATGTTTTGATTAACGAAATCAAGAGTCAATCGGCAGAAATTAAAGCTCAGGCTGCCAAGCAAGAAGCTCAGCCTGCCAAGCAAGAAGCTCAGTCTGCCAAGCAAGAAGCTCAGTATGAAAAAATGGAACGGAAGCTAGACAATCAGAACAAAGCTATTAATGCTGTTAACAACAATGTTAAGAGTTGTTAACACAAAAGTTGATAAAATCAAAGAAGATATTGTTGTAATTAATACCGAAATCGGTAATCTTAAACAGGAAATGATAAGCGTTCAGGCCGAAATTGCGAGCATAAATACTCGTTTTAATTCCGAAATTAGCAGAATCGAGAAAAGTGTAGGAGAAGCAGTTGCTCCGATCATTGAGAATAAGGTGACGGAACAAATTCAATTAGCGAAAAAAGAGGATTAACAGAAGGTGGAAACTTTAAAGGCTTTAGTATCCGAGGTTGATGCTAAAGTGACGAAGCAGGCTAATACCTGCGAAGAGAAAAAAAGGGAAGTAGAAACGCTTGCGACAACAACTTGCCTAGTAATTACGAGAGTTTCGGAATTAGAAAAGAGCTATGTGCCAATCTGTGCACATAGTTCGGAATTGTTGACGAAAGAGGAGCGGTTCCACCCCTTGAAAAAAGGCGGTATACACGCGACGGCTTTCATTAAAAATTGTGAAAGAGTTTTACCCAGATCATGGACTAATGAGAGAAAAATTAATGCGGTTATTGACGTGTTGGCTGGTGATGCCAAGCGTTGGGGCTTAAACCTCAACATCACGAACCTGACTTTTGACGAGTTTAAAAATTGGTTCCTGGCTGAATACTGGTCAGAGCAAAAACAACAAAGTGTCTGGCGCGAATCTGTGGTATCGAGGCCTTTCGATGCGAATTCGCGCGGCTCGATGAAGGAGTTTTGTGAGGGCTGGATCCGCAAGTTGGAATATTTGCGTGATCGCCACACGGAATCCGAAATAGTCTAGGAACTCTACAAGAAGCTTCCAGATGATACAAAACGCTACGTAGGAAGCAAATACAGGACAATCAATGATTTCCTGGAAAGAGTTGAGGACGAGGACAATTGGCGCAATAATCGCGACAGTGGTAGAGACCGTGGTAACAACAACGGGTACCACAGCAACCACAGCAATGATAACTATGGGAATATTGTATACCGTAATCTTGGCAGCAATAACAATAGTGGTTCGGGCCGTAATAACAATCGGTACAATGCAAATAATAACAGGAATGACGGAAACCAGTATCATACTAGCGTGATACGGGCTTCGCGGAATAGTAATAACGCCAGAGGGTGTGATCAGCCGCCTCAGCAGCATCCGGGGAGCGTATCTGCTGGGACGAGACAGGGAAACCATTAGCCGCGCCGGTGAAGGTCCGACCGGGCGTGGAGAAATTTTGGCGGCCCAATAACAATAGAAAACAGAGGTGTCGTCGTTATGAAAATTCCGTATGGAATAATCAACGGCGGAAGAGTGTGCCAGTGTTAGGAGAAAGGAGTGCACCCACAAGTAGTAGATCAGCTGTAGACACGGCAGTAGAAAATACATTCACTGTCAGTGAGAACAATTTAAGTAGTGTTCCGGAAAACTATTATAAAGTGGCAGCTGTAACACCCACAGCGGAACTGGAGATTGAGTTTAAGAATGATTCGCAATTGTTGAGAGAAGATGAGATGTCGGATAACACGTCCGTCATCGAGCGAGGGGATGCAGAGAGGGATGAGGTCTGGTTAAGGCAGTTCGGTCGCTTATACGATGAACTAAGAGATTATAGGGGCCTGTACGGGAGAAGTGTTTATGGGGAGCGCGGGCAGGATTTGCCGCGTCTCGTTCCGCAGGAAGATAGTGTTTGTGAAGTGATAGAAAGTTCTGGCCCTAACCGGCAGACTTTACCAGAAATAGTTGATGTTAATGGGGAGCACGAGCAAGACTCGTCGTGTTTCGTCCCGCAGGAGTTGGATGTTGAAGTAGTAACGGGAAGTTCTGGCCCTAACCGGCAGACCTTACCGAAAGTTGTAGTGGTAGAAGTAGCCGACCCATCCGACGCAAACCTCCAGTTTAAACATTGCGAGAGTATTAAGGAGAAAGATTACGAAAATTTTAGTTATAGCCGGACACGATTGGTAGAAAAGCACATAGATTACAGCGTGTATGAGGTTAGAGCTGACGTTATACGGTCAGACGGTAGCAGTGTGGGTTGCGCAGATCAGGAAGTAATTGCAGATACTACTGGGCTCATTCCTCCAGGTAGATTGGCAGATGAGGTCAATCTGACCAAAGAGGAATCAACGAAGGTGACAATTAGTGAACTGATAGCAAAGCAACACGCAATAGTTGACGAGTTACAGGAAAAGGTTTCGGTATTGGAGGCGAAGCTACAGGCTAAGCCTCAGGACAATCGTGTTGAAATTAAAACTGTATGTGAACAGAGGCTGAAAAGGCCGCCAGATAAGCCGGATTTAGGATCAAAGCCGGATGGTTTTTTCTGGAATGACCTGGATATAGTCGAGGATTTACCGTGGGAAAATAAAGAAACAGTCGAGGATAAGTGTAGACAGATAGTAGCGTCTGTTAATATGCACGACCTACAACTAAACGTGTTGATTGACACCGGTGCAGAATTGAGTGCTGTATCTGGGAAAATATTTGAGTTACTGAAAGACAGACCTGGTATCGTAGTTATGCCAGTAACAGGAGTGACAATTATCAGTGCTACTGGGAAGGCCAGTAAACCGGTCACAAAACAGATTTTTGTCAGCTTCGAGATTTGTTGGGCACGATTGGAACAAGAGTTTGTCCTCGTGCCAGACTTAACTACGGAAGTAATTATCGGGTTAGATTGGCTACTAAAATACCGTTCGGTGATTAATTGCGAAAGCAAAACTTTGACATGTTGAAAGGTGGCTACACTGAGTCACAGCGCCAGAGATTGCGCCAAAGAGTTTTATTCCGCCGCCTCCACTGGCATCTACATCTACATCTACATTTATACTCCGAAAGCCACCCAACGGTGTGTGGCGGAGGGCACTTTACGTGCCACTGTCATTACCTCCCTTTCCTGTTCCAGTCGCGTATGGTTCGCGGGAAGAACGACTGTCTGAAAGCCTCCGTGCGCGCTCGAATCTCTCTAATTTTACATTCGTGATCTCCTCGGGAGGTATAAGTAGGGGGAAGCAACATATTCGATACCTCATCCAGAAACGCACCCTCTCGAAACCTGGCGAGCAAGCTACACCGCGATGCAGAGCGCCTCTCTTGCAGAGTCTGTCACTTGAGTTTATTAAACATCTCCGTAACGCTATCACGGTTACCAAATAACTCTGTGACGAAACGCGCCGCTCTTCTTTGGATCTTCTCTATCTCCTCCGTCAACCCGATCTGGTACGGATCCCACACTGTTGAGCAATACTCAAGTATAGGTCGAACGAGTGTTTTGTAAGCCACCTCCTTTGTTGATGGACTACATTTTCTAAGCACTCTCCCAATGAATCTCAACCTGGTACCCGCCTTACCAACAATTAATTTTATATGATCATTCCACTTCAAATCGTTCCGCACGCATACTCCCAGATATTTTACAGAAGTAACTGCTACCAGTGTTTGTTCGGCTATCATATAATCATACAATGAAGGATCCTTCTTTCTATGTATTCGCAATACATTACATTTGTTTATGTTAAGGGACAGTTGCCACTCCCTGCACCAAGTGCCTATCCGCTGCAGTTCTTCCTGCATTTCGCTACAATTTTCTAATGCTGCAACTTCTCTGTATACTACAGCATCCTCCGCGAAAAGCCGCATGGAACTTCAGACACTATCTACTAGGTCATTTATATATATTGTGAAAAGCAATGGTCCCATAACACTCCCCTGTGGCACGCCAGAGGTTACTTTAACGTCTGTAGACGTCTCTCCATTGATAACAACATGCTGTGTTCTCTTTGCTAAAAACTCTTCAATCGAGCCACACAGCTGGTCTGATATTCCGTAGGCTCTTACTTTGTTTATCAGGCGACAGTGCGGAACTGTATCGAACGCCTTCCGGAAGTCAAGAAAAATAGCATCTACCTGGGAGCCTGTATCTAATATTTTCTGGGTCTCATGAATAAATAAAGCGAGTTGGGTCTCACACGATCGCTGTTTCCGGAATCCATGATGATTCCTACATAGTAGATTCTGGGTTTCCAAAAACGACATGATACTCGAGCAAAAAACATGTTCTAAAATTCTACAACAGATCGACGTCAGAGATATAGGTCTATAGTTTTGCGCATCTGCTCGACGACCCTTCTTGAAGACTGGGACTACCTGTGCTCTTTTCCAATCATTTGGAACCTTCCGTTCCTCTAGAGACTTGCGGTACACTACTGTCAGAAAGGGGGAAAGTTCTTTCGCGTACTCTGTGTAGAATCGAATTGGTATCCTGTCAGGTCCAGTGGACTTTCCTCTGTTGAGTGATTCCCGTTGCTTTTCTATTCCTTGGAAACTTATTTCGATGTCAGCCATTTTTTCGTTTGTGCGAGGATTTAGAGAAGGAACTGCAGTGCGGTCTTCCTCTGTGAAACAGCTTTGGAAAAAGGTGTTTAGTATTTCAGCTTTACGCGTGTCATCCTCTGTTTCAATGCCATCATCATCCCGGAGTGTCTGGATATGCTGTTTCGAGGCACTTACTGATTTAACGTAAGACCAGAACTTCCTAGCATTTTCGGTCGGTACATAGAATTTTACTTTCGAATTCACTGAACGCTTCACGCATAGCCCTCCTTACGCTAACTTTGACATCGTTTAGCTTCTGTTTGTCTGAGAGGTTTTGGCTGCGTTTAAACTTGGAGCGAAGCTCTCTTTGCTTTCGCAGTGGTTTCCTAACTTTGTTGTTGTACCACGGTGGGTTTTTCCCGTCCCTCACAGTTTTACTCGGCACGTACGCTTCTAAAACGCTTTTTCCGATTGCCTAGAACTTTTTCCATAAACACTCAACATTGTCAGTGTCGGAACAGAAATTTTCGTTTTGATCTGTTAGGTAGTCTGAAATCTGCCTTCTATTACTCTTGCTAAACAGATAAACCTTCCTCCCTTTTTTTATATTCGTATTAACTTACATATTCTGGGATGCTGCAACGGCGTTATGATCACTGATTCCCTGTTCTGCACATACAGAATCGAAAAGTTCGACTCTGTTTGTTATCAGTAGGTCCAAGATGTTATCTCCACGAGTCGGTTCTCTGTTTAACTGCTCGAGGTAATTTTCGGATAGTGCACTCAGTATAATGTCACTCAATGCTCTGTCCCTACCACCCGTCCTAAACATCTGAGTGTCCCAGTCTATATCTGGTAAATTGAAATCTCCACCTAAGACTATAACATGCTGAGAACATCTATGTGAAATGTATTCGAAATTTTCTCTCAGTTGTTCTGCCACTAACGCTGCTGAGTCGGGAGGTCGGTAAAATACCGATTGCTGCTTGGTCCCCGCATGTCGTGACTTTGCCCCGCACCCGTTGAGGCTGTTGCCCTTTCTGTACTTGCCCAAGGCCATCTAACCTAAAAAAACCGCCCAGCCCACGCCACACAACCCCTGCTACCCGTGTAGCCGCTTGTTGCGTGTAGTGGACTCCTGACCTATCCAGCGGAACCCGAAACCCCACCACCCTATGGCGCAAGTCGAGGAATCTGCAGCCCACACGGTCGCAGAACCGTCTCAGCCTCTGATTCAGATCCTCCACTCGGTTCTGTACCAAAGGTCCGCAGTCAGTCCTGTCGACGATGCTGCAGATGGTGAGCTCTGCTTTCATCCCGCTAGCGAGACTGCCAGTCTTCACCAAATCAGATAGCCACCGGAAGCCAGAGAGGATTTCCTCCGATCCATAGCGACCACCTGCAGATGGGTGCACCCTGTACCCTTCATGGCATACGGAAGGACCCTTTCCACATCTGGAGTGACTCCCCCCGGTATGCACACGGAGTGCACATTGGTTTTCTTCCCCTCTCTTGCTGCCATATCCCTAAGGGGCCCCGTTACGCGCCTGACGTTGGAGCTCCCAACGACCAGTAAGCCCACCCTCTGCGACCGCCCGGATCTTGCAGACTGAGGGGCAACCTCTGGAACAGGACAAGCAGCCATGTCAGGCCGAAGATCAGTATCAGCCTGAGACAGACAAACTGGAGAGGCCTTCCGTTCAGCCCTCCGGAATGTCTTTCGCCCCCTGCCAAACCTTGAGACGACCTCCCACTCTACCACAGGTGATGGATCAGCCTCAATGCGGGTAGTATCCCGGGCAACCACAGTCGTAGTCCGATCGGGGGATGCGTGGGACGAGCTGGCCGTCCCCGACAAACCCCCATCCGGACCCACACAGTGATGCCCATTGGCAAAAGCCTCAAGCTGTGTGACCGAAGCCAACACTGCCTGAAGCTGGGAGCGAAGGGATGCCAACTCAGCCTGCATCCGAACACAGCAGTTGCAGTCCCTATCCATGCCAAAAACAGTTGTGCAAAGAACGTCTGAACTAATCTACAGAGAGCGCAAACAAATCGACAAAAAATTTAAACGGTTATTAAAATACAAGATTGCCTAGTAAATGCAGTAATGCTGCTACTTGCGCACTGCTGACACACTGCTCGGCGGCGGAAGGAGACTACGCGATTTTACACTATTCAGGTACTGAAACCCGATGCTACAACTCTCAAATACTATAATACGCCCGAAATTTATGAATTAAACAATGCAAGTACCAAAAACACTCAAAGAAATTAAGAATTAATCTATGTAACAAATGAGTGAGCTAGGAGTATACGACTTGCTGCTGCAGCTGCTTATCCAACGGCGGCAGGGAGCACACTTGTGCTTGTTCAGAAGTTGCTGTGGGAAGTCCTAGTTCTGAGGTTGCCATAGTGTGCTTGTTGAGAGGATGTCGATAGCAGTACTAGTTGTGAGCATGTCGTGTGCAGTTGTTCTGATGGGCTAGACAGCCGATGCTGTTCGAATGGGGATGTTGTAATGACCAGAGTGTATTTTTCGCCCATATATATTAAGGTAAAAAAAACATTTTTTTTTATTTCAAATTTCCTAACTAACAATGTCTCTTGGTCACAGGTTCAGTCAACAAAGCATCTGGCTTGTGTTCATGTATTAGAGTGTAATTGTGGTCTCTATGGGCAATTATAGTATTTCTGTTTTTCTTTTTAATTACTTCAGTGTAAATCATGCTTAAAATACCTTGTCTTATTGAGGAAGAACCGTGCCAGATGTGTACGTTGAATCACACTTCCACACACAGAACAGTTAGACTTGTGCTTTGTTGTTTCGTAGTTTTTGTTTCGTAGCTTTTGTAGTTGCTGGGTACTTAATTAATTATATGTGTTAACGGAAATTTTCTTTCATTCTTTGTTGTTATTCTATGCAGTCAGATTGCGGAGTAATACTAGTCAGGGCCAACCGGTTACGAGACTGCGTAACCGGACAGACAGCGACTAAAACAAAAAATGTTTGCATTATATTTAATTAAGCCCCCATGCAATGTGCGTCACAAGATAAAACAATAGTAGTTAGTTTTGATGAGACAGGAGACGGTGTGCATAGCCAATACCAGCCTATACACATTGTTAAGTGACCGGATGCCATTGACTTAGGTATGAATTTGAATTACTGTAATGTGAGGAATCTCGGCAATGACAATAGTGTAGAAAGTGAATTGGAATATTGTAGACGGTGTGTCAAACGTAACACACTAACAAAGACGAGGCCTGTATGAAGTGATAATGAGGAATAAGAGTGTGTTTTCAGACAAACCGGGACTTGTGGAAGGATATAGGTGCAAGTTGCATGTAATTCCGCACGAACCATTCTTCGAGAGACCGTATGCTATACCACTGTCCAAAAAGGAAGCAGTGCAACGTGAGATAGATAAGATGATCCAATGGGGAGTGATTGAAAGAAGTACGAGTCCATACAATAATTGTTTGGTCATTGTAGCACAACGGGATGGTGGTGTGCGTATTGTGATTGATGCACGCACGTTGAATAGGGTCGTTCAACGCGAAACAGACAGACCAGAGAGTATGGAGGAGATTTTGCAACGTTTTCATGATGTTAAGTTCATGACTAGCCTCGATCTGACGGCTAGTTACTGGCAAATAGAACTCGAAGAAGAATCTAGGCCATACATCGCCTTCTTGTTTGCGGGCAGGTGTTATCAGTATAGAGTACTGCCGTTTGGACTTAATATATCTGTGTCCGTATTCATCAGGGCCCTAGATAAAGTGCTAGGACCGGCTTTGAGTTCAAGATTAACTGTATATGTTGACGACCTATTGTTAGCCAATGCCACTTGGAATGACCATTGTTACCTGTTAGTTGAAGTTTTTAGAGCATTGCGCCGTGGCGGAATGACTCTAAAGCTAAAGAAATGCGAATTTGTGAAGCAGGAACTGAAATTTTTAGGGCATGTAATTACCACTGCTGGTATTACAAAGGACCCAGAGAAACTAGAGGTGATAAGGAATTGTCATCCACCCAAGTCGAGGAAACAATTTAAAAGTTTTCTAGGGCTCACAGGATTTTACCGTAAATTTGTAAAAGGACAAGTGTTTAATGATGAAAATTTGAATAACCTCTTACGCAAAAATGTTCCGTTTGTGTGGACTGACGGGTGTCAGGTCCTTTCGAGAGATTAAAAGACGAGTTGTTAAGATCTAACATACTATTTCATGCTGATTTATCGCTACCCATCCATCTGGGAACGGATTCGTCGAATTACGGGGTGGGGGCAGAACTGTTCCAAGAAGTTGGTAAAGGAGAGGATAAGGAACACCGGGCGATAGCGTTCGCGAGTCGAACTTTATCAAAAAGTGAGCGAAACTACACGATTTCTGAGAAAAAGTGTCTCGCTATCGTGTGGGGATTCAAGAAGTTCAAGGGCTACCTATGGGACCGTAAGGTGATTATTCATACGGACCATAAGGCGCTCACTTATCTGAAGGATTGTAAACTACTTCACGAAAGACTGACTAGGTGGTCGCTGTATTTACAGCAATTCAACTATGACATCTGTCACGTAAAAGGGACTGACAATTGCGTAGCGGATGCGCTGTTGCGGTTGCCCGAGTCTAATCAGGATGTACTGAAAGATGAGTCATATGGAGTGGTCAAATTATACTATTTTAAAGAAGCTGAGGGATGTAAATTAGTAGTGAACATCTGTAAGAATCTACGTTGTTTAAATATGGTGAAAACCCCATATGACGAAAGGAGTCCAGAAGGAGAGAAATTAAGGAAGTATTACAAGATATACGATCATATCTTGTACATACGTAGGGGTGAAGATAGTAACATTTGGCGGGTATGCTGGCACACCAAATACGTCGCGTAAATAATAGACTACTACCATTTGGCGTATGGTCACTGTGGACCTAAGTAATGTACGGAAAAAAGTAGTGCATTTTAACAACATATTAAAACGCGTTACTGACAGAGTGAAAACTTGCGATTTATGTCAGAAGGTGAAGGTTACCAACTGTACGAGTCGTGGTCCTATGCAACGTATAAGGCCTAATGACACCTTTGAATTACTGTGCGTGGACTTGTACGGACCTTTGCGCGAGTCATCAGGAAACTTTGCCTACATTTTAGTAGTGCTAGAAGCTTTTTCCAAGTTCATCAAACTATACCCGATTAGGAAAGCTACAGCCAAAGTGGTCTATAGCAAGCTTGTGAACGATTATTTTGTTCATATAGGTAAGCCCAAGGCGATTCCATCAGACAATGGGGCACAATTTACTTCTAAGTTGTGGAATGAAGGCATGGAAAGTAATGGGCTCGAAGTGGTCCATATTTCAGCTTACTGTGCGGCTGGAAATCCCGCTGCGAGGTATATGCGCGAGCTAGGCCGACTTTGCCGTACCTATTGCCATCACAACCATAGGGCATGGGGCAAATATGTAGCAGTATTTGAGAGAATTATGAACACCTTCAGACATGAATCTATGGGATTTTCTCCAGAGGAAATCCTGTTGGATGACAGAAGCAAAAGTTTAGTGGAAGAGATAATCAAATTCCCTCCACGGATTGACATTAGTATTGGTGTGAGAAAAGATCGTTTGCGAGAAGTAATGAAGCTAAAAGCCGATGCTCGCATATATCGTCATGACGCTAATGCGTGTTTTGCTAAGTTTGCAATCGGAGACTTAGTACTTGTAAAAGCTCATGAGAAATCGAGCGAGATAGACAATGAAATCTCTAAATTTAAGTTTGTTTATAATGGACCATATAAAGTCATTGGTATACCTCACAGAAATGCTTATTGCTTAGAGTATCCAAGCTCTGGAAAACTATTAGGTATACGGAACATTGTAGACTTGAAATTGTACCAACCTAGGATCGATTAATACCACAGCATGGGTAATTTGTACAGTATGTAAATATAGAGTGTAATATTTAACGATTTGTTAGATTACCAAGTTTTTGCCTGACCAAGAGGACGTTAAAGAATTAGTAATTAATAAGTAATTAATTTTGACTAAAAGATTTAGGAGTAACGATTATTAATCAATTGAAAAATCCAAGCTGGTAGTTTAAGTTTTCAGCTGAGTCACAGTAGATTAAGGAATATATATGATTTTGTAACTACCTGTAAGATTTCATAAACATGTGATTTACTAGTCATTGCCGATGTACTTAGACGCTGTTTTAAGTTTCAGGCTAGTACATGTGTGTGATGATGGACAGTGTCGAGTTATCCACTGTGATAGTGTTAATGGACTCCTTGAGATTACTCGGGAGTGAGTTTTTCCGAAAGAATTCAGTGAAACGGACGTTCTGGAAATGCCGTTACACAGGCGAGTGAGATCAAGCGTGCCGCACAGGCGGGCGCAACAATACTGGCGAGGCGGAGCCGCTGTCGGCTCTTGTGCCGCTGTTGGCATTCATTGTACTTGCGGGTACGGAAGGCGGAGTTGTTTTTCTTCCCGGACAGCTGATGTGAAAGAATTCTGCTGTCAATATTTATGTTTTTGTCGATCTGCTGTGTATTATTTTCTTGTTTAGCGTTAAATGAACTCTCATGACGAGAATATTAATTATGGAATGGTTATATAAAATGTGTATTGTATGTAATCAATTATTAATTTGCGTATTTTGATATACCTGTTTATTATGACCATGTACTCTAGTTAATTTTGTAAATAGAATTCCATTTCTTGATACTGTTAGGAATCTTGATGATTTTAGAATAGCTAAACCGTTTCCTATGAATTTTAATATGTTGTCAACCCGTTTTCTTTTGTGTAAGATGACAGAGTGGAATAGATTAGGAGTGTCTCCACTCAGTTATTATGGTCTAAAAATTAGTTTATGGTTAATCAGCCTAATGCTAAAATTTCTTGATGTTTTGAGCATAAGCATTTCCGCTGCTTTTTTTTTTTTTTTTTTTTTTTGGGACATTTTCTGAGTCTGTTTAGGTTACACGAATATCCTCAGACAATGTGGGGCACGTGTAACGCGGGAAATGCATATCCTCCTATTTTCATCAATTGTAGTAAAAATTTTTTTCCTTATTTTGTTACCTGAAGATATGACGTTTCTGCGTCTTTGTATATTGTAATTGTTTTACTATTTGTATATACATGCATCTATGTCGATGTATAATTGGTTTGTTTTGTAAATACTGTTTGTATTTTTACGCTGGGTCTTGCCTAGGGAAAACTATGCTATCAAACGAATACATCGTTAGGTCATGTGGAGAACCAGAGTGTTTAGGATCTTTGGTAGTGTGAACTCGGCCGCGTGGAGTGCGGGCAGAGCAGAGTCTGGCTGCACTAGTGCGGTTGAGCAGGTGTGTTGTGTGACGCTCCCGCGAGTTGCCGCGCTTTCGGGGTTTGGCACATGTAATTGCGCTCGACTTGCTATGTTAGTTTCTGACATGGTGTCGCGGACGGGAATCGTTAGCTGACACACATCAAGAGCCCGTTTCGGCTGGAGACCGTGTCGAGAAGAAGGCGCGCCAACATCCAGCTTCTGCATCAGCGACGGCCGACAATGAGTGACTGTCGCCACCTCCTCGATCGACGACTTCAAACCTTCAATCAAACAACAAGGAAGACTGGTAACACGTAAAGTTTTAGAAATGTAAGGCAGCCCTTAGCTTTTCAAACTGTTCCATTTTCGTAACTATAATTACAGCAACTTAGCATGAACATTTATTGCTCATTGTCCCAATGGCATTACCAAGCAGGGTCCCTTCCTTTTCCGGAATGAACCCGAGTGTCGTTGAAATTCAAACGCCAGCATTAAAGTAATATCATTCGATTTCACTGCTTTAATTTCAAAGTTCAGTTAAGGTATTCATAGCTGGCTACAATATTTGGTTTACACAAACACAAATTAAGAGTGCGAGTTTTGTTACCGTATTTTAGCTTACCTGTGACTGCAGCTCAGCTTGGTACGTACTAAATTTTACTATTGTTCATTGTTCAGAATCAGTTAATTCAAGTTCAAAGTTAAATCTCTTATTTCTAAATTGCGTAGATTCAAGTAGCTTTTGAAATGATTTTTGAGGTAGCCCAAGACTAACCGTATTTTACTGAATTTCGATGTGCTTCAGAAACAAAGCTCACTATTAATTTCAGTCACTAAATTAACGTTCAATTTTCCGGTTTTATTAATTTTTTTGCTAAATTAAGTCAAAGTGTAGCGAAATTTATTACTTCTGACAAACTTTCGGTTTTCACACTAAACGTGTCAACCTTCAGTTGCCACGCTTCTAGTGCTAATTATATGTGTAATAACCTTTGTTTTTCAGTTACTATAGTAATTGTCCAAAGGACTGGCGACCGTAATTTCCCCCAAATCTCAAATATCTAGTTACCGCTAGTTAATTGTTAACGTAACGGCCGCACATTTACTTTCTTTATTAACTTTACCCCTTTTCAAAATTAATTTCCACTAGTTTCATTTGCATTTTTCCTTTCATTTAGATGTAACCCTTTCCTCCCTCTTTACCGACTGATTAACTTCGGTGACGATTGCTTTTCCCAAATTTCCATTAGGTACACGCGGTTTCGTTTTTCACTGTCATTAAGGCCGATAAGTGAGAGGGAGGTTACAAGATGACAGCGACAAAGTCGCAAATAATCTCGCTCCCTATGCAAAGGCCGTAGATGATACGAAATTCAGTTCATCGTGCTTCAATTTTGTTGATTAAACATCGTACAATTTCCAAAAAGTTGTTTCCTTGTATGAACTATAGATATAGTGTAGTATAGTCCAATTATTTTATTAACTGTCTGCATCTTTTTATGGAGTATGGTTTAATTTGTGTGGGAGGCAGCTCATCAACAGCATTATGAATTCGCACATAAAATTTCGTTACTCATTCTTAATGTCAAGCGTCCTGCTAATGTAGAAGGCATATGTAGTAATACACCTTTTGAAACTACTTGAAGGAGTGAACTGATAAACTGGCAATCAAGTATTATCATTTTCAAGAACCAGTTCGCCAAATTTCATTGCCTAGTGAAGAGAGGATCCATCACAGACAGTTTCGTGCATTCCCCCATCGTCATTTTCTGTAAACTATCTGAAACAACACGATACCAACCAGATAGCGGTCAGAAACACATCTCTTCTACTGCAAACTCTTTGATTTACATATTTTTGGAGAAGGTATTCTGGATCATAACAAGAAGAAACATGCCCAGTATATATAATATCTATTATGAATGCTGTTGGAGCTAATGGCACTGATGGTGTAGGAGAGACTTGTCTCACAGTAGCGAAGAGCAACAAGTGTTCACATTTCTTAAGGCATGCATTTTAGAGCCTACGCTTACTAGACATTTAATTTTTGTTTTGTTCCATATTGTCCCCTCCAAAAATTCGAAAATTGAAGAGCTAACAGGAGAAAAAATGTGTATCACAATATCGAAGATGAAAAGGATGAATTTTACCGGTCATGTGAACCGTGCGCGCTTTCGGTACGAAATCGAATGCGCACTGTAGGTTCTCTGCTGGTCGCCAATTAACGTTCTACTCGGCGTCCCTCCAATAGACACACGCTTACAGTGCATTTGTTGTTTTAATGCGGAAACGGAGCGATTTATCTGCAGTCCAAAAGGGCATGATCGTTGGCTTTCGGGGCAAGTGTGGAAGTGTTTCCGTAGTAGCTAAGTATCTAAACTGCTCGTGTACTCCGTCGTTAAAGTATACCATGCATGGCAAAATGGTGCTACCCAAAACTAGCGCTGATGCAACTGTGTTGCACCATAGACCATATATGACATGGGACAACAACAGCTGCGAAGATGTTAACATCTGGACAGACTTGCAGCTGTAGAGCAACTAACCACCCAGATAAAGCAATGACCTACTAACAGTGTCTCCTCAGCGATCTCCTCAAAGACTGGTCAGTGAACGTTGCTGCGAAAGAGCCTCCGCAACAGGCGCCTGGTACATGCACCAATGCAGATTGCTTTTCAACAGTGACGAAGGGTGGTATTTGCAAACCTGTACCGCAGAAGGGCGTCAGCCAAGTGGCTACAGGTCTTTGCAGATGAATCGTGTCTTTTGCTACATCAGACTGTTGGCCGTTTTCGTGTATGGAGTGACACGTCTGGAAGCAGATATGAAAGAGGTGTAGTGGTCGCGGGAATTTTTGTGTGGAATTTCCCGGGTGGTCTCGTCATTCTGGAACGCACAGTACATCAACAGAGGTATGCATCTATCCTTGGGGACCATTTACATCCAGACAGTGCAGCGTGAGCCGACCGTTGTGGCCGAACGGTTCTAGGCGCTTGAATCCGGAACTGCGATGCTGCTGCGGTCGCAGGTTCGAATCACGCATCGGGCATGGACGTGTGTGATGTCCTTCGGTTGGTTAGGTTTAAGTAGTTCTAAGTCTAGGGGCTGATAACCTCAGATTTTAAGTCCCATAGTGCTTAGAGCCAATTTTTGAGTGCAGCGTGTCATTAAGCTTGCAATGTAGGTGTATGGTTGGAAGAATTCGAGAACGAGCTTACCGTACTCCTCTGGCAACCAAACTGCCCAGATTTAAGCCCAATCGAGAATTTGTGGGACCATTTGGATTGGGTTATTTGTACCATGGAACCTCAGCCGAGAAACATTACGCTGCTGTCCACGAAACTGGTGTCGAATCGGTTACACACCCCTGTTGGCATCTTCCAGAACTTACGGACTCTCTATCTGCACATATCACGCTGGAAAAATTGGTTATTCAAGCTTTCATCAATTAATGTGATTGTACAGTGGGTATCCTTTCATTGAATTTCCAAGAGCACAAGTGGTGTACTTTACTAATAGTCTTGTCTTTTTTGTCAGAAATATTCTGTTAGTGAGACGCAGCTGGGTGTTCTTTATATTGACTGACCTATCAGTTGTTGCCCATTTGCTTAGCACTGGTCTCACTAATTGGTACCGTGTGCAGTTCGGGTTCAGATTAGTTGTAATTGCTTACTTCTTGTCATTGAGATTATTTGAGCGTTTGTGTGGCCGTTCTGGCTCAAGTTAATGATTGGTGCTCACCTATACATATTTTCATCATTGATCACTTCCCTTACAGTGTGACTTTCCTGTTTCCAGTTATTCATTAGTGCCCCTTGTCTTCTTATTGAAATTATTTTGACATTGTGTCATGAATTTACTTATACATCTTTTGATATTCTCCCAATGTTCCGACAACGTTTTGTAACTCTGGCTCACTGTTTGGTCTGAGCCGGTGGCTAAACGACCATTTGTGTTAACTTTATTATTAGCAAATAATTTACTAATAAAGATGTTTTGATACCGAGCTGCTGGAGAGAAGTACGTTATTCTTGTCTATATTGAGCCATCTGTCGTGTACTGATTCTAATTGTATTTATACACGGTACACTCATATACTCATAATAACCAACTGATGACAAAATGCACAATTTAAAAATTATATTATCTGCTCGTTTGTATGTCTGAAAACTCTCCTACTTGCTAGTTGTGTGTTTAAACAATGAAGTATATATCTGATATTTACGAATGTCTCCTGTGGTACTGATATTTGATTATTTACTCAGCATCATAGCACTCCGAGCTCTTCGGTAACTATCATGTTTGACCAAGTTTACCTGACTTTTCTCTTGATTTGGTCCACACTACCATCTCTGAAAGTTACCTGCTCTACAGTATTCCACTGTCAAAAGTATCAGAACGATTTAGCTTGTAACTTTCAACCCCCTCCACCATACCCACTGCCACTTCCCCAGCTTCGACCACCTCCTCTGGGCTGGTCTCACATATCACCACTTGTTGACACTTTGTAAACTATATAACTGAATGAATATGGACCAGACTCCCTTAACTGAAACTGATATATTTACCCTTTACCATTATCCCCGAAAATTTGTAACGTCATGGAATCACCATGTGTAACGATCGATTTCGTGAACTGGCAAGTGTACCTATAGAAATATAATGGAGCAACGGTATATTACTTCTAGCCTGACCTTACAACGTTCCGCTATCAAATATGTGGATATATAATACTGAAGAAAGGCGTGACTAGCTGTGTTGGTGCCGTTATTCGCAGTCTGCGAATACTTTTCACGATGGCAGATGGAAGTCCGTTTAGGTTTCGTTGCTCGATTCTCTGTAGACATGGAATAATTATCAGTTGTAGAATTATCAGAGATGATGGCCATACAGAACCATTTTCGTTAACCAATAAATTTGTTATGCAACACCAAGGGAGCACCAAGTGAACTAGCGCCTCTTATTGAGGAGAAATTACGTTCAAATCCTCGTCTGGGTACCTAGATTTAGGTTCGCCGCTGTCACCTTCAGTCATTTAAAGCAAATTCTGTCATGGCTCCTCTGGAAGCGATACAACAGCGTTTGTTTCGTACCTATGCTCCAACTCGAGGTTCTGCTCCATTTACAATTATTTCACTGTCGACGAGAAAATAATCCGTGATCCCATGGACTTTCACCAAGCAGGCACAATATAGCCAGTTGCTGTAACAGAGCGTAGGCATTTTGATTTCTACGTGTATCAGTTAGGAATGCAATCAAGGCAAAGAATGTACATCGATATTTTACTATCAAGAAAGAAATTTAAAATATTTTTGGCCAGTATTTCCGTACAAACGCGCTCTGAGGCGAGTATGTAAGATATAGGTTGGAAAGATTGTTCGCGAGAGATTATGTGCAGACACAAGAAACTCGCACGAAAGCACGCCAAGCGTATGACTAAAGGATAAGAACCGTTGGACACAGTTTTTCGTTTAGTAAAATTGTATTAACCTTATTTCCCCTTTGAAATTATTTAATGCTTATGAGGAAAACTTCTTTTTCTGAGATATAAGGTAATAGATACTGTTACGCGCAGTCTCTTAAATCTTTGAGGCAGGGTGATTCAGTTGCCCCTATCGCTGTTGTTTTAAGCAACCCGCAATGTTATATCTGGCGTTCATAAACCACGCGCCAGATTTTCATATTCTCTCACTCGCTATGCTCAAAAAAAGGAGCAGGAGTATTTGATGTATCTAAACTTTGTATTGGTATTTGTTTTCGTTGGAGGACACATGTTTAGAGTTACTCAAGGAAAACGTACGGGACAAGTGACCTTCACACGGACATCCACCGCACAGTCATCTCACAAGTCAGGATTTGTAGTACGTTGCTTGCAGCACTCCCTCCTCACGCTGCACAAAAATTTCTGACTACACGAACTATTTCCTATATTCGATCTCTTTTAGGTCTCTATTGATGGGCTATTACGCCACAAGCGTAGTCAGCTACTTAGTTAACATTATTAATTTAAACGTGCCCTTGAAGGTAACGAACTTCGTTATAGATGGCCATCAGCTGTATATTTTTATTCTCAGTGCTACCGTCTCCGATTAGTAAATGCTACCGTCTCCGATTAGTAAATCAATATTAAGGCAAAGCAAAGCGTAACTAGACTGTCAGTACAATTTGCTGTTACAGTTTCCTGTGACTTGATAACGATCTATCGATCGAAACCGGTAGCATTGAGAGTATAACTAAACAGCTGATCATCCTCTATAATAAAGTTTCGTAATTATTTGAAAGCTGCAAAGCCCCGCCTCATCACAAATCTAGAGTGTTTTCTAAACGTCAGACCAAAACTATTTACATTGAAAATTCGATCCAAACGCAACGTAATAAGAAGGCTTGAAGAATACAACGGTGAAATTGTTTACTGTACGCTGTTAAATTTCACAAAATTGTTGGGTAAAATCTACGCAAACTTCAATGTGATAATTTTCAACTGCTCGAATACTTCGATGGCGTAGTAACAACAGTTAGCGAAGAGCAAAAATTCACTACTTTGGAAAGCTATTCGTGCAGTCCCAAGTATTTGTACAGTGGCAGGAGAGAGTAGCATTAATAATTACTAGAAATCCTCACTGCGGGGGGTTTAGTGTGTGAGTAGGGACGGGTTTAAAGGTTACTTTTGAACGTTTTTCTCGGATAGCTAGAAAACTATAGTCTCTAGCGTACACGTATCCCGGTATAAAACCCATTACATTAAATTTCTTACAAAAAGGTCCCGTTTGTTTTTCCTGTAGGACTAATAGCATGCACATAACGATAAAGAGAATAGGAAAATCTCACGCTTCTTTTATGAAAGCCAGGCATAACATTGCAGGGTGCATAAGTCGATTGCTGTATGGGCAGTTGAATGGTCCTGCAAAAAAAAAAAAAAAAAAAAAGGTTCAAACGGCTCTGAGCACTATGGAACATAACTTCTGAGGTCATCAGTCCCCTAGAACTTAGAACTACTTAAACCTAACTAACCTAAGGACATCACACACATCCATGCCCGAGACAGGATTCGAACCTACAACCGTAGCGGTCACGCGGTTCCAGACTGTAGCGTCTAGAACCGCTCGGCCACTCCGGCCGCCAATGGTCCTGCATATTGAAAGGAAGGGGAGTAATAAAGTGAAATTACGAGGGTTGCCCAGAAAATAATACATCTCAATTTTTTCTCTGCCTAAAACAACGCTACGAATCAAAACGTTACGTTTGTATTATTTGAAGTCTCCTGAGTGTGCGCGCAAAGTTTGTGTCACTTGCGACAGATAGCGTAGTTGCAGGACAGTTTCAAATCGTCGTTCGTAGATGGTGTAAGTTACAAGCAACTTGCTTTCACTGAATTTCTCACTGCAAACAAGGAAACTGTGGGGAATATTCACAAACGCCTGTGCAAAGTCTACGGAGTATCTGGTGTCGACAGAAGCACAGTCAGTCCCTGGGCAAGGAGGGTGAGATCATCAGAAGGCGTTACGACGGAGGTCCACGATTTCCTGCGGTATGGGTGATCATCCACGGCTGTCACACCTGAGCTGACGCTTACGACTACGCAGTTGGTGCTGCATCTGTTAATCAGCAAAGGAAGTGTGGATATTCAAAACTTTGTGTAAGATGGGTCCTGCGGTGTCTAACGGTGAATGACAAATCGCACAGATAAAAAAAAACTTGTCTTGATTTGAAACTTCCTGGCAGATTAAAACTGTGTAACCGACCGAGACTCGAACTCGGGACCTTTGCTTATCGCGGGCAAGAGCACTTGCCCGCGAAAGGCAAAGGTCCCGAGGAGACGAGGTACTGGCAGAAGTAAAGCTGTGAGTACCGGTCGTGAGTCGTGCTTCGGTAGCTCAGTTGGTAGAGCACTTGCCCGCGAAAGGCAAAGGTCCTGAGTTCGAGTCTCGGTCGGAAACACAGTTTTAATCTGCCAGGAAGTTTCATATCAGCGTACACTCCGCAGCAGAGTGAAAATCTCATACTGGAAACATCCCCCAGGCTGTGGCTAAGCCATGTCTCCGCAGTATCCTTTCTTTCAAGAGTGCTAGTTCTGCAAGGTTCGCAGGAGAGCTTCTGTAAAGTTTGGAACGTAGGAGACAAGGTACTGGCAGAAATAAAGCTGTGAGTACCGGGCGTGAGTCGTGCTTCGGTAGCTCAGTTGGTAGAGCATTTGCCCGCGAAAGGCAAAGGTACCGAGTTCGAGTCTCGGTCGGGCACACAGTTTTAATCTGGCAGGAAGTTTCATATCAGCGCACACTCCGCTGCAGAGTGAAAATCTCATTCTGGAAATATCCCCCAGGCTGTGGCTAAGCCATGTCTCCGCAGTATCCTTTCTTTCAGGAGTGCTAGTTCTGCAAGGTTCGCAGGAGAGCTTCTGTAAAGTTTGGAAGGTAGGAGACGAGGTACTGGCAGAAGTAAAGCTGTGAGTACCGGGCGTGAGTCGTGCTTCGGTAGCTCAGTTGGTAGAGCACTTGCCCGCGAAAGGCAAAGATCCGAGTTCGAGTCTCGGTCGGGCACACAGTTTTAATCTGCCAGGAAGTTTCATATCAGCGCACACTCCGCTGCAGAGTGAAAATCTCATTCTTGTCTTGATTTGTTGCAACGTTCTGAAGCTCAGGGGGAGGGCTTTTGGTCCCGGTTTGCGACAGGTTTTGAAACCTGGGTTCACCATTATGAACCCGAAACAAAAAGACAGCCGATAGAATTGCGCCATTCCCACTCCGCACAGAAGAAAAAATTCTAAACAACTGCTTCCACCGGTAAGGTCATGATCACCATTTTCTGGGACTGTGAAGGTATGATTCCCATTGATGTGATGCCAAGATACGGTACTATTAATCCAGATGCATATGTCAACACATTATCAAAACTGAAGAATCGCTTCCGCTGACATCGGCGCCACAGCAACCCAGGAGATGTGTTGCTGCTAGACAATAACACTCGGCCCCACACAAGTCTGAAGGGTGCTGAAAACATTCAAAACAAGGATGGACTCCACACTGGAGCCTTGATCTAGCCCCCTCTGGCTTCCACTTGTTTGGGCCATTAAAGGATGGCATTTGTGGAAGACATTTTGAGGACGATGAGAAGTTGAAGCACTGGATCAGAACATTCAAATGTCTGTCAATTCCTAAGACACCAAACTGCTGAGGCCACCGGTACCTAGTCTTACACACTACTTAAACTACTAACTTATGCTAAGAACAACGCATATACACCCACGCCCGAGGGAGGACTGGAACCTCTGGCAGGGGTGGGGGGTGGGTGGGTGTCGCAGTCCGTGACACGGCGCCCTAGACTACGCAGCCAAATCGCGCGGCAGCACTGGCTCGGCACCAAGATAATGACTGGTACCGAAAGAGCATACACACTCTTGTTTGGCGCGGGAGGAAGGACATAGAATGGAATGGAGATTACGATGAAAAACATGGTGTGTAGATAAAATACCATTCTTTCGTGTGAATGTTCCTCACTGTGTTCAAAAAATAATTGTTACAGAAAAAAAAATACGGTGCATTACTTTCCCGGAAACCCCCGAACTAGTCGAATGTTTTTATCGATAAACTGGGTACATCAACTGCTTTATGAAGAGATCTTTGAATCAGATGTGAACTAACATTCTTTCGTCGTTATCTTTCCAAATTGCTCCTTTGTGGAACCTCAGATGGAAATAATTGCCCTAGGAGTTTTAGTACGGCTTTATAGACCGAAAATAATATCTTATCGGTCACAAAATGGACACAACAGTGAAAATCAGATGTTTGATTTGCAACGTTCAGTTACACGTTTCATTTCTTCTCTACATAATCGCCGCCCCAAGATAGGCATTTGTTGTAATATTATACCAACTTCGAAAGCCCGCTTCATAGAAGGTAGCCGCCTGTGGTTTCTTCAGGAGCGTCCTCATTGTTCATTCGGCGTGCGGGTGAGAATTGTCATGAAGAACGAAATGCATATCAATTACGTCATGGGGGGTTTCATAAAATCAGGAGAAGCCTCTCACCAGGCATCCAAACTTGGCGGAAGACACTATTTTTTAGGCATCTTTAGGTGCCCACTCTTGGCTCAGAGCTAAAAATACCGACGTGACGCTATCGACTGGCATATTAGAGACTCTGTCCAACACATCTGTCGAAAGCTTCATCGAATTTCCAATGTGATTTCTATTTTGCGACTGATCGGACATTAATTTCCCAATATACCTCGCACAATTAATCACACTGAGTCCACTAAGAAATAAAGCTAACAGAAGGTCAATATATAAACGACGATCAGAGAGTTTCCTTTCGAAAATCGCGCAGTCGATAATCTATATGCCAGTTAGACTAAATTGCAGTGAGCTTCGAGACAATCATCCCACGGACGGACCAAGCTGAAGATAACGCTTTTGGTAAAACACCATATTTTGCTGTTTGAAGAAATCCGTTAAATGCATACTTACACATCCTCGTCCGACAGGAATCGTCGACTCCCCCCAAGTATTTTTTAAAGGACCGAAGGCATGACAAACACATGGGGCGAGATTAGGACTACAGGATGGGTACTCGAGTGACTCCCGCCTGAGTTCGCGTAACTTCCGCGTTACATCTGTATGTGGCGGCGCAGCGCGGAACTTGGCGCACCACTGCACAACGGTGGTTTTCGACAGATGTGCTGTCCCACACACGTCCTCCATTCTCCGATGGATCTGTCTACCGACGTATGTCCTTTGGCAATCACGGAAACAATAACAGCATGATGGTCCTGTTTCGATGCAGGTAGTAATTACGTCGAAATAGTTTACGTTTCCGTATTTACTGCATAAACGTTTCAGACGCGAATTACACAGCAACTGTCTCAGACAGAAACTTTTTGATCGCCCTAAATATAATCTAGGAAGCAACAATTTATTAGCCGAAATTAAGAAATCGGCAGCATCACAAGAGTGCAGGCTCAAAAGTTATCCCCCAACAGAAAGTAGTTTCTGATTATCATTGAAAGAAAACAAAATTTTGAAATTTGGGGTAAGGTCTTACGCACTGTTTAAAGTACCTTACGCTCAGGTCGATACAGACACCCACGCCCGTGGGAGGACTCGAACCTCCAACGCCGGGAGCCGCACGGACCTTGACAAGACGCCTTAGAGCGCGCTTATACCCCGCGCAGCAAGTAAAACAAAGAAAAAATGTATGAATTTACATTTTCTATCCAACAAGGACGTGAAAAAGGAAGGTCAAAGTTTATTCATTTCTCATAATTGAATGTTCTTGGGAACCAGAGTTATAATGTACTAACAGAGAAACACAATAATAATACCTGGAATCAAATTCATATTAAATCGCTATGCGACGTTACTTCTAGAAATTTAAACGAAGTGACTCTGTCAAGCAAGACACTGATAATGCTGTACGCGAATATTACGAGTTTGTGTTTGTTACTTCATCCGCAAACCTGGAAATATGGAATCACCTGTTGCCCTTCATGCTTAACTCGCAGTACAGGGTGTACATAAAGTCCAGAACACTTTCAGTTATTTATTGCACAAGAACTTAACTTACGAGGGCAGTTCAATAAGTAATGCAACACATTTTTTTTCTGAAACAGGGGTTGTTTTATTCAGCATTGAAATACACCATGTTATTCCCCAATCTTTTAGCTACACAACACTATTTTTCAACGTAATCTCCATTCAATGCTACGGCCTTACGCCACCTTGAAATGAGGGCCTGTATGCCTGCACGGTACCATTCCACTGGTCGATGTCGGAGCCAACGTCGTACTGCATCAATAGCTTCTTCATCATCCGCGCAGTGCGTCCCACGGATTGCGTCCTTCATTGGGCCAAACATATGGAAATCCGACGGTGCGAGATCGGGGCTGTAGGGTGCATGAGGAAGAACAGTCCACTGAAGTTTTGTGAGCTCCTCTCGGGTGCGAAGACTTGTGCGAGGTCTTGCGTTGTCATGAAGAAGGAGAAGTTCGTTCTGATTTTTGTGCCTACGAACACGCTGAAGTCGTTTCTTCAATTTCTGAAGAGTAGCACAATACACTTCATAGTTGATCGTTTGACCATGGGGAAAGACATCGAACAGAATAACCCCTTCAGCGTCCCAGAAGACTGTAACCATGACTTTACCGGCTGAGGGTATGGCTTTAAACTTTTTCTTGGTAGGGGAGTGGGTGTGGCGCCACTCCATTGATTGCCGTTTTGTTTCGGGTTCGAAGTGATGAACCCATGTTTCATCGCCTGTAACAATCTTTGACAAGAAATTATCACCCTCAGCCACATGACGAGCAAGCAATTCCGCACAGATGGTTCTCCTTTGCTCTTTATGGTGTTCGGTTAGACAACGAGGGACCCAGTGGAAACAAACCTTTGAATATCCCAACTGGTGAACAATTGTGACAGCACTACCAACAGAGATGTCAAGTTGAGCACTGAGTTGTTTGATGGTGATCCGTCGATCATCTCGAACGAGTGTGTTCGCACGCTCCGCCATTGCAGGAGTCACAACTGTGCAAGGCCGGCCCGCACGCGGGAGATCAGACAGTCTTGCTTGACCTTGCGGCGATGATGACACACACTTTGCCCAACGACTCACCGTGCTTTTGTCCACTGCCAGATCACCGTAGACATTCTGCAAGCGCCTATCAATATCTGAGATGCCCTGGTTTTCCGCCAAAAGAAACTCGATCACTGCCCGTTGTTTGCAACGCACATCCGTTACAGACGCCATTTTAACAGCTCCGTACAGGGCTGCCACCTGTCGGAAGTCAATGAAACTATACGAGACGAAGCGGGAATGTTTGAAAATATTCCACAAGAAATTTCCGGTTTTTTCAACCAAAATTGGCCGAGAAAAAAAATGTGTTGCATTACTTATTGAACTGCCCTCGTAGTATAGATGTCATACATATTGCATTTTGAAGAGAAACTCTGAAATTTTCTTTGCAAACATTCGATATGCGAACCATGACTGACCTGGAAGACGTCAATACGGTAATCGAATTCTTGCCATACCCGTCCCAGCATGGCATCGTCGACTGTGGCAGTCGTTTCCCGTATTCTCTCCCGAAGCTCTGCTACATAACGTGGTAGAGGCGGTAAATACATCAGACCTTTAATGTGTCCCCACAGAAAAAAAGTCACACGGAGTGATATCTGGTGATCAGGAATGTCATTTCATGAAACAGCTGTCCCCTTCTGTAGTACAGCTGATCCATCGATGCTGCAGCTCCGTGTTCAGGTACCCACGAACTTCACGATGTAAATGGGGTGGAGCCCCATCTTGCTGGAAGATGAACGGAGGGTCCGATTGCATTTGAGGCATCAGCCATTGCAGCAACATGTCCAAGTAGGAATATCCAGTGACAGTGCTCTCGGCGAAAAAGAATGGCCCGTACAGTTTTCGACGTGACTAGGCACAAAAAACATTTACCTTTGAGGAATCACGCTCAAATTCAGTGCATTCGTGTGAATGCATTGTACCCTAGATTCGACAACTATGCCTGTTCACATTCCCATTACTGTGAAAAGTAGCTTAATTGCTAAAAATTAAGCGATCAACAATGCCATCCCCATCCTCATTCAGTTGTTACAACTGCAAACAAAACTCAAAACCCTTGTGTTTGTCGTCGTCATTGAGTTTCACCATTAGCTCCAATTCGAATGGTTTCATAGACAGCTTCTGTCACAGGACTTTCCACGCTGTCGTTGGAGCCATTTCGAGTTCACGGGATGCACGATGCACTCACACTGGGACGTGAGCTAGTGGTAAATGACCTTCCTTGTTGGCGGCTTCTTACTGTACTTCATTCTAAACATCCGCTGAACAGCTGTAGCACGAACAGCTGTAGCACACTTGTTTTTGTCGAACTCCAACACACAGAAAGCTCCCTCCGCAGCTGAACACGCCATGTTTGCGACTAGCGCTGACTATCGGCAAATTACCAAACTACGCTCAGCCGGTATAGTTGAAAGAAAACTTTCAGGGTTTCTCTTCAAAATGACAAATGTATCAAATCTGTACAATGTTTGATTCTTATGAAATAAATAATTGAATGTGTTCTCGGACTTTATGTACATCCTGTGTGTCAGCTGAGCTTCGCACGAGTGATGCTTTCTAAAACCATGCTGATTTGTGGAGATAATTCTCAGTCGAATTGAGAATATGTTCAGTGATTCTCTAGCAAACCGTTGTTAGGGATGTTGGTCTGTAATTTTTAGCGTCCATTCTTTTGCCCTTCTTACTCACGGGTGTCACCAGCTCTTTCCACCAGTCGCTTGTGACTTTGCGCTGGGCGATAGATGAGCGATAAATGCAGGGTAAATAAGGGGCCAATGCTTTAGTGTACTCTCTGGGAAACCAAACTGGTATCTCATCCGGACGTGGTGACTTACTTGTTTCTAACTCCTTGAGTTCCTTCTCAGCATCAGGAATGCATATTACTATGTTGTCCATACGGGAGTCCGTTAGATGGTGTCACGACGGTATGTTTGTATGATTCTCCTGCGCGAACGATTTCTTGAAATTTAAAACTTAGGCTTTCGTTTTGCTATCTTCAGCAGCCATACCTTACTGGATGGAGGCCTTAGACCCACTTAGCGATTCTGCATAGGACCAGAATTTTCTCGATTCTCTGTCGAATCTTTTGCTAAGGTACGACGGTGGTAGTAGTCGTATGCTTCCCGCATACATCTTTCCATGAACGCACGAATCTCTGGTAAACTTTGCTTGTTTTCATTTGGTCGGCTTGTTACTATGCAAGTACATTTTTGAAGTGCTCAACGAAGTTGCACGACTGGCACCGAGTGTGTTCCACAACTGAAGAGGCGGGATGGGGTGGGGTCTTAGAGGGACGCTTTGCCGCCGTTTTCTTTACGCACGTGTCACATCCCTTCTCTTCCCCCACCCCCTCCAACGACTGATCACGCCACAGGAGGGTAGGAAATAGGACTGACAAAGGGTGTGTACGCTTTGCTGCTTCTGATCACGTCCGCATTTCTTCGATACTTTTGAACGGTAACTAGGGGATCCACTCGGCATGCCACAGGATAAATTGTGATCGCGCCACACTCCAAACGTGTCAGATAGCATTCAGTACTGGTGGAACCACATGATCTCCTTATAGAAGGTTTGAATGATACGGGTGGTGTCAGCAATACCAAAGGTGGTCATGAACGTCTTTCTGTTATACATCGCACTGTGAACTATCGTTTTTTGCTACAAACGTGCATGAGTAAATGCTCTTACGGAAGAAGTGGTTCCATTGACGCCATTTGTGCCACCTCCTAAAGCCAATTCGTGTAATTTTCAGAGGTGGAGTGTCTAAAATGTTTTCCTCAGAAGACCTCTTGATTTCAATGCAGGGCGTAGCCGGTCTGCCATCCATTGCAGAGGCTTCAAGGGAATGAGTGAGATGTGGATAAGAAAGGGTGTGGCCACCTTCCAATTGCGTCTTACGTTCCCGCTGATGTTGGACAGAATTCTGGTAAAATCCGGTACAAATGTGACAGTATTAACTTCCTCTACACCTCACATGATTTGAGTTCTGGCCCTTTTGTCGTATGTGTGGGTACTTTGCAGTTAGAAGCGTTCTCGAGCCAGGCGTTGACGTCTCCAAGTCGCCATGCTTTAGAAACATTACAAACGAAGTTTGTAAGCACCTTGGAGCCCAATTTCACACATTACGTCGCAATGGGAGAAAGTTATGGGGTTGGGACGCTTTAATTCTTTTATGTAGTGTAGATTGGAGCACATAAAAACTCGCAGAGAAATTCATTTCTCCCCTCTCAGGACGCCAATTAAATAAGGAAATCGTTAATATTAAAACAATGTACCCTATACACTGGTTTGCGGAATGTGGCCTATATGTGGAAGTGTATATTACTCCGATAAAAAATTGTAAAACACTTTCTTGAGAAGAGCTAGACAGGGCGCACGCGGTGTTCAAGAAACATGCCTTTGATTTTCAGTAAGAATAAGAATCTCAATAACTAGTGTTCAGACTTTAAAATTAAAAATAAATTTTGCTATGCATATATCGTTCTTGTGCTATTTGTGATACTGTGATCGTAGTAGTTGTTTTTATGTCATTCCTCTTTGGTTTGTAGGTTTCTTTGCCATCAAGCATGTTGATGTCGATTATTATGTGTAAGCAGAGAAATTTTCATCAAAGCTATCCAGCAGGGAAAATCACTGAAATCCAACAGGTGCTTTTATGGGATTCCGGACGTGTGGTGGCGGAAGCTCATCTCAGGAATAGGTATAACAACACTATTGATTTATGGTATTTGATCGTTAATTTATCCAAATTCCAGGAACATGATTCGAGTAAACTATGAAGAGGTTAAGTATCTACGGTGCTCAACCCAAAGAAACTTATTAGTTAGAATAATTCGCGTATAGGCAACAGGCGTAATTTACATTAATTTATGAGTCAGATGTTACAATAAATAACGTGGGTGGTCCAGTACGATGTGACAGATAAATTTTTTTTTATTCTGATGAATTTAGAATAGACACAAATGGCGGAAAATTACTAGATTGTCCCATTATAAATTCAATTATGCCCGGTGGAATATATTTTGCTTGTGATACCAAACAGCTTCCTTTGTTTCGGGAAGTTTGTTTCGCTGACGAGTCGTTGGATTTTCATTGAATGCCTCTTGTTTAGAAGGCAAATATTCGCTGTTTAAATAGCGCTGTTTATTTCGCGTCGTTAAACAGTGTTTGCTGTTACCATCGGCTCATGAATAATTTTCGCTGTATAAATTTTCTCTCACTTATTTACATTAGTCATTTCGGTTCGCTTCGTTAGTAACACGGACTTAAATGATGGGCGGCCTGATTCTAATATCTTCTATAGACAATTTAGAATGCAGCTACAATATCGACTAGTGGATTAACAGCTAATTAACTGAATCCAATTTGTGAAACTGTATGATCAGTATGTTTCAAATGGCATATGAATCGGAACTTTGTGGAGGCTAATTTACTTTTAAAGGTGCAAGCGGGCCCGGGTTCGATTCCAGGCCGCGTCGGAGATTTTCTCCGCTCGTGGGCTGGGTGTTGTGTTGTCCTCATCATCATTTGATGCTCATCACCCGTGAGCAAGTCACCCAATGTGGCGTCGAATGAAATAATTCTTGCACTTGGCGGTCGAAATTCCCCGAGTAGAGGCCTCCCGGCCAACGATTCCATAAGCACATTTCAATTTATACTTTTAAAGAAAAGTATCCTGGTGCTATAGGGAATCCATTTTGTGTAAAAGGTCACATTATTTAAACGAAAGAGTTAGTAGTTATTTTCCTGTGATACTTACGTATTTCGAGATATATTTTCAGAACTAAAGAAAGAAAGTGACATATTTTTCACGTTTCATTAAATCGATAGCCCATCCACTTATATATTTACGTCCTGGGAACAAAACTAAACTCCGTCCGAACAGATCTCGGAAGACCGTTATGGCACGGATCGACCGATGTGTCATCCTCAGCCTATAGGCGTCACTGAATGCGGATATGGAGAGGCGTGAGGTCAGCTCGGCGCTCTACTGTCTATTGTCAGTTTCAGTGACTACCTCTGAAACAAGTAGCTCCTCAATTTGCATCACGAGGGCTGACCGCATTCCGCTTGCCAACAGAGCTTGGCAGACCGGACAGTCACCCATCCAAGCGCTAACGAAGGCTGAAAGCGCTTAACTTCGGTGATCTGAAGCGAACCTGTGTTACCATTGCCGTCAGGCCGTTTGCCCTTCCTGGGAATCCCTCTGTTGAATTTAGAAGGTACTGATAAAGTACCGCACTCTAAGAAGCTTTTAAAGTTAAATTCAAAATTTAACTAAAGTTTACTTACCACGTTAAAGAGGTCTATTGCGAACAGCATGAGGCAGGAATAAGTTTATTGTGTACATGTGTTTTAATGGATTTAAGACATTCAGCGGAGATGATGTTAACCCTTTCGCTAAAGTAGTTCGAGATAAATATCATAAAGAGAAATTAAATTCTGCTTTTTAAAAATTTAATAGCAGTTAAAATAGAAATGCTTCCTCCGATTCTCTCTCACATTCACCTACATATACTTACCCAACCAGTAGAAATTTTATCTTGTAGCTCTGTCAATGTTCAAATGTGTTATGCATGTCCTAAACGAAGTACTCCACAAAAATTAAAGGCAAAACCCAGGATCACGTGGATGGCTGAAGACTTACACAAAAACCACGATGAGAGAGCAGCCCTAGAAACACATTAAGACTTTCTCCCTGACAGGATAGGAAGCAAGCCAGACTGTTCACATAATCTTACAAGTCGTACACTATTCGCCACATTGTCCGCTAAATTAGAGGACTGATCAGTTGGTAGGTTACTCTCTACCCATTTGTCGATGGACTAACCTCTACCCTCTTGTCTGAATATAAAATACATTAATTTTCAAATATGGTTTAAAGCAATCTATTTGACATAAGCATCAAACATCGGAGCCCGCGCTTCCATAAAAGGAAACCGAGCCTCATCGAACTCTGCTCTGTTGGAAGGCTAATGAGAAGAGCTGTATGGTTAAATTAAACTTTCACTGCTTGAGACGGTCCCCATTAAAAAGCGAGTAATCATAGGGCACTAAAACTTCATGCAAACGTTTTTAAGCACACGCTGAAGAGAAGTAACGAATAAACCATTGGAAGAAACACATTTTAATCCCCACATGAGAGGGTTCATATCTGGTGATTTTGGTGGTTTGGAACAGTCAGGCTGTCAGGCTGTGATTTGGTTTCCTCTAGATGTGTTACGGAGTATCTGAGTCACTTTATGGATAATGTGAGGCGGAGCTCCACTGCGTATCAGAACTGTTGAGTCCAAAGCGTCTCTATCCCACAGAGCAGGGATCTTCTCATGTCGGCGAAGCAGATCACAGTAACCTGTGGCGTTCACACTGCGTCTCCTTGGCCCTTGGTCGAGTTCGTCAAAGAAATATTAACAAATTATGAACTGTGCCGTGAGGCCACACCACTCAATGACGCGTTCACTATGCATGGAAACTACTTGAATATATGTTGGCGATGACGATTCTCACATGCTAAAATTGTGAGCGTTTCCTGTCCAAGTGCGCGGAATGTGTGGTTCATCACGTCACAAAATTTTGTAGGCCACAAGTCTTCAACTTCAACTCTTGCAAGAAACGTAATTATAAAGTCTTCTTGAGTGTCGGTGTGACGTGGGAAAAGTCAGTGAGCAATGTGAAGTTTGTACCGACACTATTTCAAAATTGGTTGCATTAATTTTCGAACGGTGGAGCAGGCGTGACTTCAACGCTGGGTGTCCCAGTTCTGACACCCACCGCAGAGGCGTCGAGAGAAGGAATGAAGTGTGTTTAAGGGGCGGAGGATGTGACGACCATCCGATCGTGTGATATGTCTGCAATGACGCTGAGCCGAATTGTGCTGATATTTGGTGCCGGTATTAATTCAACTTACACTTAACATGATCGTCTTGCCATTTTTCTCATGTACGACATTCTGTAGATTGAAGCAAGCCCGAGGATGGCGTCACTACAAGTCATGCTTTTGCACTACACCTTGAGCCTGATTCCGGTGTTCTAAAAAATGACAGTTTAGTTCTTCTGCCTTGTGGATTTTGCCTCACTTTTACGATTCCTACTCTACATAAATGATTCTGACAGTGTAGTACTCGCACTTCGAGTTCAGGATCTCTTAATCTCGCCAGTAGAATGTCGCTGAGTTACCGATTATTCATAGGATTCTAAGTTATCCGAGAACGTGTATTATGCTTTCGTATGGATTTGTTAGGATCCTAGAACCTCATCTCTGATATCGTGGATGTCTGTTGTCATGCTTACTCAATAAGAACGCCACAAACCAGAACAGTAATCTAGAAACGACCGTAACAGCAACTTTTACTTATTTATTTATTCATCTATTTATTTATCCCGTGTCGGGATTTGCCAGTTACCTCCATAGGGCGCGTCCCCATTGGAATTGGGGAAAGCTCGCTGCGCTGGCTCTGCGGCCAGCGGAGTCGGAGGGTAGTAAGGAAATAAAATATTTACCGTGAAAAAATAACTGGACTGGTCCTCCAGGTTGGGGGTTGAGCACTGGGATAACAACCCGTCTCGGAAAAATAACTTGCGATACGTCAAGAAAACGTCTGGGAGAAAAATAGAAACAAGGAATATGGAAAACGGCTTAGGAACAAGGACTTAAGATTTGGAACGTTGGACATTAGTACTTTGACAACACTTGGGGCTCTCAATATTCTGTCAGAAGAACTCGAAAGATATGAAAAGGATCTTGTAGCACTGCAAGAAGTTAGATATCCAGGAACAGGAAAAGTGGGAACGGACAGGCACATTCTATATTACAGTGAATCAGAAGATGGAAACCTTAGCAGATGCAATAATTGATTTTCAACCGATTGATAGTAGAATAGCTGCCATGAGACTAAAAGGTAGATTCACAAATATAACAATAGTTACGCTACATGCTCCGACCGAGGACGCGTAGGACGAAAAGAAAGACTTTTTTATTAAATTCTCGTTGGGGTAATTTGTAAGACACCATTGCGTCTAGAGTTGGAAGGGAAATCATATGGAAAGGAACAGCTGGGATGGAAGACTACAAGTGGAAAGTAATGAAAAGGGACTCAGGCTACTAAGCTGTGCAAGGGCAGCCAACCTAAGGGTTATGAGTACACACTCTCCTCGGAAGGAAAGGTAACTTGGATATCACCAGATGGAAGAACAAAAAACCAAATAGAACATGTCCTGGTAGATCAAAGACCCAAGTCAGTCTAATGAATGTGAAAACCATAAGGGGAGCCGAGGCAGGCGCAGACCATTACTCGTAGCAGAGGTACGCCAAAGAGTAACCATAGAAAAGTCAAGGGGGGAGGGGGGAAGCACGAAAGACCATAACCTTGACATCCACAGATTGAAGGATAACGGCAAGACTTTTACAGATCAGTAAGATTTTTCAGAGAAAGGTACATACCACAGGTGTAAGGCATTAAAGATAAAGGTGGCAATACAGTGCTGCAAATACCTAAAGGTGTGAAAATTTGGAAAGAATATCTTGATCAGCTTCTAAGTGTAGAAGACAGAACTGCAGAAATGTAGGAACAAGATGATTGTCAGAGTGTAGATCCCTTCATGGAACCTCCGATAATGAAAGAGACAATAGACTCAATCAAGATATTGAAAGACAACAAAGCTCCTGGGAGAGATGGAATAACAGCTGAATTGTGTAAGAAAGGAGCAATAAAAATTCCAAAACAAATACCTAAACATCGAGAATGAATAAAGAATGCACAGGAGAGGACAGAAGCGATAATAGTATCAGTTCATAAAAAGTGCGACAAACAACAATTCAGGAAATATAGAGGCATTTCATTAACTAGCACCGCCTATGTAATGTTCTCCAAGATCCTCGAGAAAAAATTAGAACCATATTAAAAAGATAGAGTAAATAAGAAACAAACTGATTTATGAAGAATCGTTCAGCTACTGACCAGGTATTCACACTGAAAGAAGCCATATTCAAGTATTGAGAGTGTAACAGAATAATGGCTATACCATTTGTTGGTTTTAAGAAAGCCTGTGACACTATATCCAGACAGAAGTTATGGGAGAAAATACGGAGATATGGAATATCGAAGAAGATCATAAATCTTGTGAAAGTCACTGAGAGGCTCGAAAGGGATAGTGAAAATGGATGGAGAATAATCGGAGTTTGGCTTACAAACAGGAGTCAGGCAAGGACATGTAATCTCGCCCCTCTTGTTCAACACTGTGATACAGGGAGCGCTGGACGCAGCAAGTGAAGCAGGAGAGGGAATTAAAATAAGGACAAAAATAAATGTAGTAATGAGAAGGCAAAATTCATGACGGCAGAAAGAAATTACAGAACAAAAAGATGGGGAACTTTGCAGATCGATAACCACATGTTAGAATACGAGGGTACGAACTTTAATAGTGGCAACAACTTATTTACAGCTCGTACAAAATATATACGTGTTTCAAAGTTTTACTGACCTTTAAAGCAGTCAACAGCATTGCGTATAACCCGTTGCCAGCGATGTGGAGGTCGTAGGATATTCTTAGCAGTGCCAGTTGTGTTGACAGTTCGAGCAGCGCGGTCTATTGCTCGACGAATTGGTAGCAGCTCTGAAGCGAATACGATGAAGGGTTTCCTTCAGTTTAGAAATCGAGTTGAATTCACGAGGGCTTAAGTCAGGGGAGTGCAGTAGGTGGTATAGCACTTAGCAGCCCCATGAGTCAAATAAATCAGTATAGCTTGCACTGTACGTGCTTGAGCATTGTGCTGAAAAATGATGGTCAGGTTCATCAGAAAGTGTCATCACTTCTGTCTCTATGCTGTTCATTTTTGGAGCATAACCTACGACGGAATGATTCATTTGGCTTATGGGCGTGCACTACGAGCTACAATAAATATCCCCCTGGGTTCACGGTGTGTAATGAAGATAGGTAATAGATAGTATTGAACAGAACCTGTATCAGTTGTTCGGACTGTCGACTAGTGATGGTTTTGTCTGATGACAGTCGCGCTTAAGTGAAGAGAGTGGAGTTGGCAAGGCAGAATTTGAGATGTTGTGCTCCATACGAAGTTTTAGAGTACAATGGACTGATATGGTAATGAATGAAGAGATTCTCCGCAGAACCGCCGAGGTGGCGGGCCGCTTAAAACCTGTCCTCTAATGTCTTGTGGGCTGTAAAGTCCACCAGAACAGGCAACTGGGCTCAGTGGTGACGACCTTGTTGTGTACTTGGGTAATAGTTGTGGACTCTAACCCCATCACCGTAATGCGGACTCACGTTTCGTTGACGAGACTCATTCAGTGCGTGTAATGGAGAGTGGTTGTGTGTCTTGCGCGAGACAAAATAATGTTACCCACGAGAATAATTTATTCTTCACAGTTGTGCAAACATTTTTCGAAGAGTCTGTATCTGTTTTCGTTAGTTTTTTGTTTCTCTTTTACAGTAGCGGTTCTTTCTTTTTTGGTTTCATAACGTTTACTCCGTCCTTCCCTGTTCGCACACGTTCGCAGATGTGATGATAAAAAGCAATTCATTTGTGCACATTGCTGAATTTGGTATCCGGACATTTCTCCGACAAAAATAAGGGAGACATTACGACCTGAAAACCTACACGGAAGAATTTCGTCGTAAATGTTGGGTGAATATAGGGACGACATTTCCTTCAATTTCGAAGGTTATTCCTCATATAGAACAAAGACATAAAGGAGGTGGAGACAGTAATAAATTTTTCGTGGCAGACTTGCATTTGACAACACGTAACTCCTGTAGTTTTCATCGGTTATGAAATTGTTTCTGTCATCTTTAACTCTGGACAAGCTATTTTAGCACAGTTACTTAATGAGATATCTTACATTCCATTTTTCTACGGTGGCTGCTTTATGCATGTCTTGGACTGTAGTACCTTCAGGGGTTACTTGTGCTTTTCTTTCCCGAGACCTATGTGTCAAGAATTTTCCGAATTTCCGCAGTTCTGAAGAAGGGTTCACTGTGACGAATTTTCAGTAGAGTAGGACGGGTTTACTCTCCACCGTATTTTCTACCCGTGTCCGAGGGTAGAAGCTGTATATTCTTTGAAAAATTTGTCATGCAGTGTTAACCTATATTGTGCCGTGTTACGTGAACTTTGTCCAAATTTTGTCAAATAAAGTCATTCATTACACACTTGTTCAAAACTTGAGAAATTTTCATCAGTCATTGAAACTGTGTCGAAAAGCGATATTTTGATCGTTGTGCAACACTATAATAGGTGCCACATTAGTAGGTAAACACGACAGATCAGGAAATTGGTCATAGGTTGTGTGGTATTGCAAAATCAGTCGTGTTCGTTACACTTTACCGATCAAAACGTGCTTCCACTACGTCGGTATGATAAAATATTGAGAGTATGGTTATATGTCCTAATGGTGCGTTGGATGAACAGACAATGAAATTCGGTATCCACGAAAAACCGCATTTCGTTAATGAACAAAATGTATCTCATAGCCTTCAACGACAAGTCTAACTGAAATAATGCTAATGGTTGTACTTAATAATTAAACCCGCACAGTCATGGCTAATCTTGTGACTGGAGGGAAATCATGGGCTTCCCCAAGATTCAGAATTATTGCTTCTCGTATACGTAAAAGACGTTCCGTCAGATATACAACAAGTGTAATTAATTATGTCTCCAAATCACACTAGTACTGCAGTTAATCTAAACGTACATATAGAAAAAAGAAGAAATGGTAAATAACATTCTTAAAAGTGTTATTTAGTGGATTCTGGCAAATCGTCTTACTCTCAATTCACAAAGTCACCAGGGTTCAGTTCTGCACACAAAGTTTGAAACTTCCCCTTTGAATGTAAAGAATAACAGTGCTGGAAAAATTCTTACTTTATTAGATTTTCAAACAGCTGAGAAAAACTGAACGTACTCAGGTAGTTTTCTATTTACTTATTCTGATCAACACTAAACTGTCACACAATATTTTTAAAGCAACGCAATCTGACTTTCAATAATCCCTACAAAAGAATGGCTCTGACTAACAATAACCTATACCTTTCATGAACAACTTACCTCACAAAAATCTTCGTTACTCTAACTACTATAATACAGCGGGCGCCAATTCTGCCAGCTAAATAAAAGATTCTAACTACTGAAGGCACTAACTACTGAGAGGCATAGTTAGCAAATGAAAGATTTTTATAGAGAATGTACAATGTATTTACCTTAATAATGTTCAAAAGTTAACATATATATATCTATCAGTTCATGACATCCATCTTTACAAATTTCCTTTTTCTGGCCGACACACGTCCAGATCGTCCGTTGTCGAAACTCTGCCCTCTCTTTCCCTACATCCACCACTGCTGGCGGCTCACCTCCAACTGCGCAACGCTACGCGCTGTTCCCATCCAACTGCCCAACACTACAATAGGGAATATTCCAACAATGACAACCAGCTACAGATTGCCCACAGCACAGTCAGTGATTTTCATAGAGAGCGCTACGCGGCGTTACCAACATAAAAACCTAAACAGCCTACTTACAAGTTGTTCTACCCCACTGATAAGTATAACACACGTCGAAGACAGACAGAGGCTGTTGCACTATAGGTTCGAAGGAGAACGCGCAAATGACGCCAGGCGGAGGTCTGTAGCAATCCGTGCATCAAGCATACAACAACCACCGTCATACCTTAGCCAAAGATCCGGCAGAGAACCCGAGAAAAATCTGGTCCTACGTAAAATAGCTAAGAGGATCTCAATCTTCCATCCATTCACTTGTTGGCCAGTCTGGTGAGCTAGTTGAAGATACCAAAACAAAAGTCGATGTTTTAAGCTTCACTTTTAAGAAATATTTCACGCAAGACAATGATACAGACATATGGTCATTTGACCATCCAGTACACTCCGCGAAAGACGCCATAATAATAAGCATCCTTAGTGTAGAGAAACAACTGAAAGTTGAAATCAAATGAGTCACCCATTTCAGGTGGAATCCAAATTCTATGTTTGAAAGAGTACTCTACAGCTCAGACCCTTTACCTAACTTCAGTATATCGCGAATCTCTCACTTGGCACAAAGTTCGAAGCAACTGGTCAAAAGCACAGGTGACTCCTGTACATAAGAAGGGCAAATGAACGGGCCCGCAAAACTACAGAGCGATATCCGTAACATTATTTTGTTGCAGAATGCTTGAACACACAGTAATTTCGAACATACAAAAAATTTTCTTGAGACCGACAAGCTTATGTCAGTATGGCTTTAGAAATTATCGCTCTTGCGAAACTTAGCTTGCCCTTTTCTCACCTAATATGCGGCGAACTGTGGATGAAAGACAACAGGTAGCTTCCGTGTTTCTAGATTTCCGGAAAGCATTTGACACGTTGAACCATTGCTGGCTGTTAAAGAAGGTACGATCATATGGAGTAGATTCACAGATATATGAGTGGCTCGAGGACTTCCTAAGTTACAGGACACAGTACGTTAACCTAGGCGGCAAGTATTCATCAGAGACAAGGATATTGTTAAAAGTGGATCAGAGAAGTGTGGCTGGGCCGCTGTTGTTCTCTATATACATAAATGATTTGGCGGACAGGTTGGCAGCAATCTGCAGTTGTTCGCTGATATTGATGTAGCGTCCAGTAAAGTGTCGAAGGTTAGTGACTGTAGGAGGATACAAGATGACTTAGACTAAATTTCTAGTTTGTGTAATAAAAGGCAGCTAGCACTAAATGTAGAAAAGTATAAATTAATGCGGATGAGTAGTGAGCTATGGCCGGCTCTCGTTGATGCCGTTTGTTATTTGGCATTTTGTCGCAATCGAGTGGCTTCTTACACTCCTGGAAATGGAAAAAAGAACACATTGACACCGGTGTGTCAGACCCACCATACTTGCTCCGGACACTGCGAGAGGGCTGTACAAGCAATGATCACACGCACGGCACAGCGGACACACCAGGAACCGCGGTGTTGGCCGTCGAATGGCGCTAGCTGCGCAGCAATTGTGCACCGCCGCCGTCAGTGTCAGCCAGTTTGCCGTGGCATACGGAGCTCCATCGCCGTCTTTAACACTGGTAGCATGCCGCGACAGCGTGGACGTGAACCGTATGTGCAGTTGACGGACTTTGAGCGAGGGCGTATAGTGGGCATGCGGGAGGCCGGGTGGACGTACCGCCGAATTGCTCAACACGTGGGGCGTGAGGTCTCCACAGTACATCGATGTTGTCGCCAGTGGTCGGCGGAAGGTGCACGTGCCCGTCGACCTGCGACCGGACCGCAGCGACGCACGGATGCACGCCAAGACCGTAGGATCCTACGCAGTGCCGTAGGGGACCGCACCGCCACTTCCCAGCAAATTAGGGACACTGTTGCTCCTGGGGTATCGGCGAGGACCATTCGCAACCGTCTCCATGAAGCTGGGCTACGGTCCCGCACACCGTTAGGCCGTCTTCCGCTCACGCCCCAACATCGTGCAGCCCGCCTCCAGTGGTGTCGCGACAGGCGTGAATGGAGGGACGAATGGAGACGTGTCGTCTTCAGCGATGAGAGTCGCTTCTGCCTTGGTGCCAATGATGGTCGTATACGTGTTTGGCGCCTTGCAGGTGAGCGCCACAATCAGGACTGCATACGACCGAGGCACACAGGGCCAACACCCGGCATCATGGTGTGGGGAGCGATCTCCTACACTGGCCGTACACCACTGGTGATCGTCGAGGGGACACTGAATAGTGCACGGTACATACAAACCGTCATCGAACCCATCGTTCTACCATTCCTAGACCGGCAAGGGAACTTGCTGTTCCAACAGGACAATGCACGTCCGCATGTATCCCGTGCCACCCAACGTGCTCTAGAAGGTGTAAGTCAACTACCCTGGCCAGCAAGGTCTCCGGATCTGTCCCCCATTGAGCATGTTTGGGACTGGATGAAGCGTCGTCTCACGCGGTCTGCACGTCCAGCACGAACGCTGGTCCAACTGAGGGGCCAGGTGGAAATGGCATGGCAAGCCGTTCCACAGGACTACATCCAGCATCTCTACGATCGTCTTCATGGGAGAATAGCAGCCTGCATTGCTGCGAAATGTGGATATACACTGTACTAGTGCCGACATTGTGCATGCTCTGTTGCATGTGTCTATGTGCCTGTGGTTCTGTCAGTGTGATCATGTGATGTATTTGACCCCAGGAATGTGTCAATAACGTTTCCCCTTCCTGGGACAATGAATTCACGGTGCTCTTATTTCAATTTCCAGGAGTGTATTTCTCGAGTTACTACCATAACGAGTTGCTGACTTGCCTTCGTCAGTGGCAGCAGCAGCGCTTATCGATACTAGTACTGCTGTAGCATCTTTGGTGTGACGGCTGTATTTATGTGTGGTGGTGTGTGTGAGGCAGGCAGTCGGTTGGCAGAGGGCGGCGAGGAAGTCTCCGCAGGGCGGGGTCAGGCCAGGACCGGTGGCGGCGTGCACGCGCGGTCTGATTGTGAGGCGGTAGCTGCGAGAGCTACAAAGTTCGTTGCCCACCGAACCTGGACACTGTGAAGTTGAGTTAACAGGTTATGAAGCCTCAACTGCTGTGACATCTCTTTGCTCATAGCCGGTTGCTGCTTCCTGGGCCGTTCCGGCTAGCAGCAACGTATGGTGTGTTGGAGTCGGCGAAATTTTGCAGCCGTACTCCTGTATGATCTTTAACAATTAAATTGGTTGTTACTTATCAGTGAAGTGCACCAACGGTATTTTATGTCTTGTGGCCGTTAACGCCCCAGTTACCTGCCCAGGTCGTTAGCGTAGGTTTCCGGCTATGTGTTTTTCCTCGTGAAACGTCCCCTTAGAACAATTATATACGTAACTGGGCTTAACCTGACACACAATATTTTTAGCGCAACGCAATCTGACTATCAAAGATCCCTACAAAAGAATGGCCCTGACTAACATTAAACTATACCTTTCACAAAACTTACCTCACAAAAATCTTGGTTACTCGAGCTACTGCAATAAAGCGAGCGCCACTACTGCCAGATAAATAAAAGATTCAAACTACTGAAGGCACTAACTACTGATAGGCTTAATTAGCAAATGAAAGATTTTGATAGAGAACAACCAATGTATTTACCTCAATATAATATATATAGCAGTTCATAACAAATTTCAAAACTCCGCCATCTCTCTCCCCACATCCACCACTGCTGGCGGCTCACCTCCAACTGCACAACGCTACGCGCTGTTCACAGCCAGCTGCCTAACACTACAATGGCGAGTATTACAACAATGCAAAGCAGCCACAGACTGCACGCAGCACAGCCAGTGATTTTCATACAGAGGTGGCGTTACCAATAAAAAAACCTAAACAGCCTACTTACACTCGCCATGTTGATGCTGTCGGGCACGGTACGTAGTTCAACAGCCCTTTTGTTTTTAGTTCATATTTTTTCTTAAGAGTGGTTATTTTGCCTTGTCTATTTTTAGACGCCAATTTTGAAGATGTAGTGCGCCTAGTATCTTCGTCCTCGGCTGATATTTTCCGTTGTCGTACCATTGGTCGGGCGGAAGGGAATTGATTAGGGTTTTGGCCGGTCCTTCAGCTGTCCCTGGGTCGGGTTCACATCCGATTATTTAACCCTACTCTTGGCTGCCTATCTCACCTCACATTACGTTAGAGCTACCTCCTCAGGTTGATCCTTGGAACACTTCTGAGCACCACTGTTTGTTGGTTTTAGATTGTGATTTTTATTTTAGTCTGCTGTACTGTGCGAAACCTTCAGCCGTCTATTACTTTAGCTTATTTAAATTTTAAAATAGGGCCTTCAGCCGATTTAAATTAAAATATTGAAAATTTATTTGCCAAATATTTTTTTTAGTTGCTCTATCTGAAATCCTTGTTATCCAGCCCCTAATTCCTGAGTTGTTCAATGTCTTGTCTGTTGCCTGCAGCTGACTATTTATTTGAAACATTTTTTTAAGTAAGGCGTTCAGCCCCTTGTATTCCTTAAAGTAATTTGAGTTTAGGCTTTAGCCATTCTTGTTTTTGGTGTGGTTTTGATCCTTCACCTCAGGAGGTATTGCAAGTTTTCTGAACTAGGCCTGCAGCCATATTGCTTTAATTTGATCCTTTTAAGACAATGTGTAATTAAGTGGTTCTTAGGAAAATAAAAGTTTATATGTTTTGTACAATTAACAGTAATGATTACGGCTCCCTCCACTACCATAACCTGATCCGCTCTATTCTGCGAAACCTGATTTTCAGTAGCATAAACAAACCCGTAATATTCGGATGTAGGAAGGGTAGTGCGTCCTGCTTGATCCAGTCACGTTGTTATAATGTCTGGGAGTAACGTTACATAGCGACATGGAATGGAACGACCAAGTAAGGATTGTGGTAGGGAAAAAAATTGTCGACTTTTTTTTATTGGCAGAACTATAGAAAAAGAGTGGTCACCTGTAGAGAAGACTGCACATAAGACGCTACTGCGACCTGTTCTTGAGTACTGCTCGAGTCTTCGGAATCCGTTCCAGCCCGATTAAAGGAAGATATCGAAGCAATTCAGAGGCGGACTTCTGGATTTGTTACAGGTACGTTCGAACAACGCTCAAATGGGAATCCACTGAAGCAAGGCGACCTTCCTTTCTGCGGACGCTGTTGAGAAAATTTAGAGGATCGGCATTTGAAACTCAGTGTAGAACGATTCTGCTGCCTGCAACAGACATGACTGTAAGGACCACGAAATTAGGACACGAGAAACTAGAGCTCAAACAGAGACATATAGACTGCCGTTTTTCCCTCGCTCTATTAGCGAATGGAACGTGAAAGGAAATGACTACCAGTAGTGGTACGGGATACCCTCCGCCAGTTACCGCATGGTGGGTTACGGAGTATCTATGTAAATGTATATGAAGAAATAACATGTAGGGTAGAATCTTCCAAATGTTCGGATTTGCTAACTGATGAGATTTTAACCTGGAGAAAACGCATTTTGGTACTCCTAAGGAACAGGTCAGCCAAATTACGCTTCGAATCACTGAAAAATTGGCGGTAGACAAATGTGTAAGTGGTTCATTCAGTAATGTCAAGTGGAACAATGTTCTGGAGCAACTCATCTGTAAGACAAAAAAGGCTTCATTGCTCAAAACTGTGCTGTAGTAACAGTATATTATGGTGCACATCCATGATCATCTAGTAGGTATCTGGTTAGGTTGTTCGGAATTTAGACAACTGATTCTGAGTTTATTGAGTTCCTCCCGCAGTTTCTTGTATATAATCCACTGCATTTCATACGGAACAATAATGCATGTAATTACAACATAAGAAGAATAGTATAAATAAAGTAAATGACACTGAGCAAAGTTAAGTATAAAAACAAATTGAAAAATTTTCTCCTTGAGGATTCATTCCGATCCATAGAAGAATTTCTATTTGTGTGAACTCAAATATATGGTGATTAGGAGTTATAAAGTGAAATTTGTATTTAAAAAAGTAAAAAGTTAGAATGTAGTCATTTTTACATATGAATGTGTAATTTGAATGTAAAAAGTCTCGTTCCACATCACTACTTTTAATTATATAAGGGTCCATTGAACATGAAACTAACTGAAAAGTTCCACACGACAAGCTAAACATAATCACCGAGTCGCAAGGTGTCTCTCTGTGAAGATATATGTGTGGTGGGTCCTTCAGCACCCAAACAGACACGTCAGTGACAAATCTGACGAGAGATATTTCAGGCTTCAACGTGATTCTTTCCGCGTAAGGTGCTGGGCTCGTTGAACCTTTACAGGCTTTCAGCGCACGTTCCTGGCACTGTGTTGTAGCACGTGGTCAGTCATGCAAGAGCGCTCACTTGCATGGTTCCTTCCTTCCGGAATCTTCTCTTCGACCGTCAAGTGACGCTACTCTACTACCGGCCCACTTGTCACGGGTTTGGCTGGCATCTAATGCGCCAGTATTGCATTCACGCAATATTTCACCAAAAAGTATTTAATATGCCACCTTGCTTCTTTGTTTCCCAATCACAGGTGTACTGTTTGCCAAACATAAAAATATTACGCTCAGATCAACAGCACCCGAGATCTCAGTACACATTGACTGCTGTAAGCTGTGTAACAGATCGATTTCTTGACATATCTTCACGTTCTAGTCCCCTTAAACATTTCATTCAATAAATATTTTTGATACCCGGTCAGGCTTTGTTTTATGGCTGCACATGAAAATATATTAAAACGTGTAATAAGTGTTGTCAATTGTCTCTGTGATTTTCAGTATACTCGTATCTCTGTTGTACAGTTACAGTTCACTTCTGAGAGTGTCGTCATAAAATATTATATTTTGATGAAGTCGAAGATCTCTTAATTTAAGGAGGTGACCGCAGTACGGTCTACCCATCCCAATAAACATACATGCTTTTGTTATTGTCTTATAAATGGTTTCAGTGTTGCTTCTTGAGACAATGCTGAACCAGGTATCGTGTTGATGCAATCACAAGTAAGACGGTGAGATCTCTGGACGCTGCGTACTGCACACAAAAGTAAATATATTTTGGGGCGTTGTTTGTAGCAATTTAGATGGAAGTAAAGTACCTGTAGTTTTTTCTTAAGGGGACAGGTTAGGGAGCAGAGGGGGGAATGTTTAAAATATTGTCAATTGCATAAATAGCGTAGGTAAAGATGTGAGAGTTATAAGCCCATGTAACGCTTAGCCATCTTTTAACAGGTTTCCTCGTTTTGATTTATGAACCACAGCTTTTGGTGTCACGCTGGTTTCTGAATTGAATTTTCCGTTGCAAATTAAATAAGGCATGTTAATTATTTATAAACAGTATAGGTACACATATCTCGAAATAAAAAACAAAGCAAAACTTTGATTTTTCTGGACGTTCTTTTCCCTATTATTTTTAAAGCAGATTTTTAAAAGGATGTTGCTGTCATAAATTATTGCGCAAAAAACTGTTTAATAACATTTGTGAATCAGTTCAATTACTAACTCATAGCTTTTCTTTAAAAATGTAAGTCGTAAAAATAATCAACTTTTTAGTTAAGTATGCATAACACAAACGCATCTAGTCCCGTATTCATCTCGTTCATACTCCCATCAATTCCATAACCTTACACCTGGACACTACATCATCACTGAATCATAGTACAGCATCCAGCACAGCTGCTTTCAAAGTATGTAGTACTACCAGAACTGATTTTGGTATGTCTTCCCATATATACGTAGTTGTTTAGGGGTTAAGACTCTGATTTGGGTTTCCAGTCCTACCACGTAAATACTTTTCTCATAATCTGGTCACTAAGATCTCCTCATTTAAGTTTTACAACCTCCGTTATAGCAAACGGCAAAGAATACTAATGGAGAGAACACAATCGTGCTTGTAACAGGGCTTTCTGCGCGTCATGGGGGCACCGCCGTGTATGGAGCCACTTTCAAATTCTTATAGAGAATTTTGTAAGACAAAAAGTACAAAAATGGAAGTTTTGACACTTCTTCATGTACTAGTCCTCTTAAACATCTCATAAGGTAAACGTTTTTAACGTCTAGCAAGGTTTTGTTTTATAGCTGCACATGATAATACAATAAAACATGTAATACGCTGCACGTTATCAGTATCAGAAAACACGTTCTGAGATAGCTGTTACTTTAGTATGTAGTTACTTCACAAACTATTTCCTTACTTCTGAGTAGCGACGTCATAACATTGTAGGATTCAAGCTGTACAGGATGTATTTATTTTATTGTAACTCCAGTCGCCGATAAAACATATAATTCAAGTCATTAATTTCAGTTAATGATGACCATCTTCAGGCTTGGGTGGATGCCATATACTGAACATATCGTATCGTTACATAAGTCCATACTTACGACACAGACACAGTTATTATCGACAAAAGCTTCATCTCAAAGTTACAAAATTTGACCACCAAAAGCACTACCGACACATACAACTTGGTTCTTTCAGGAACACCAGTATGGAAAGAAAAACCCACACCTAATATTTAATCTGTGTGTAATATTCATTCAGAGAAATTAAAAAAAATATTGTAAACCTCTTTCTTTTTTTCAGCAGTTTTCACCACTAGTTAAAAAGACGAATGTCACGCTCTTCGTTTCTGGAATAAAAGTTGGAAGTGACTCGCACCTGGAAAGGGAGTCATTGACCCAGAAAAAGGAGGGTCAGTTTGACACCTATTAACCATTTAGCGATGTTAAACGCTGAAAATTTAAAAAAAGGAAAAAGAGAAGAGCGCCGACAGGCACTTCATTATAAGGTGGGAGCTGCGTCTATGACGGATTACGGCGCACGTTGGCGCGACGTTTTCGGTCAGAGGCTAGCCCGGTGGGTTATCAATCTTCTCCTTGCAGACGTGCAGACGGAGCGTAAGGAAGCAAAAAGGATCCCTGACGGCCCTTTTATATAGAAGTTCGATGAGTCTCCATTTGTCTTGTTTCTGATGTTCTTGTACAGAAATCCATGGCTGCCTGTAATAAGCACTGTCTTTTATACATTAATTACTGCGATACCCTCCCTTGTTTGACGTCTACGCAGCAGTGGCGTGATATGATTTACTTTCGTTCGTGATACCACAAAGACTTGTGAAAAGGCTATTGGGTTAACGATTAAATGTGATTAACATTGTCAGTTATTTCCGCGAAGCTGTTTTTATAGCAAAAAACTGATCATAAGCGGAAGTATGACAGAAACTACTCACATTATAAGAGCCCCGCAACCTCTATGGTTCTCACATGTCTTGTGTGTGCAGACATTTATTTATTATTTTTTTTTGCTTGTTTTCAGTTGCCAGTAACTATAGGTAAATAATAAGATGGCTAGGAAGTTGTCCTTGGAGCTAAAAGGGCGGATTTTAAGTCGTTATTTCGAATGTGAAAACTCTAAAGAAGTACATAGAGGATGGCGGGAGGAGATTGATACTGAACCACTTTCGCTTGTAATATAACGAAATTAAACGACAAATTTGAGAGGGAAGTAAGACTGTGTGGCCTGGAGGAGGGCGATGTGGCCGGAGGGCACAAGTACCTGAGGACGACAGAGGGGTGGACGCAGTGGTACAAGCTTACACAAGGTTTCCTGAGAAGTCTATATAACAAGCTGCGTGCAAATCAGCTCCAAGCAAATCAAGTGTTCAGCGCATTTTAAAGCAAGAAAAACGTGTGTGTGAAATCTTATGGGACTTAACTGCTAAGGTCATCAGTCCGTAAGCTTACACACTACTTAACCTAAATTATCCTAAGGACAAACACACACACCCATGCCCGAGGGAGGACTCGAACCTCCGCCGGGACCAGCCGCACAGTCCATAACCGCAGCGCCTTAGGCCGCTCGGCTATTCCCGCGCGGCTTTAAAGCAAGAAATTTGGATATCTTATATTCACACGTTGCTTCGCTCGATGAATGAGAACGATCTGTATAGGCCCCTCGAATTTTGCGGATTGATTTGCGACAGTGAACAATTGACTGGTCTCGTTTGGTCTGATGAGATAACGTTTAAATGGATTGGAACTGCAAGGAATAATCCACATGTAATGCAAGAACGAACTCTTAACATTCCTGGGATGTCAATATGGTGTTCTACGTCTGGTACAGGACTTGTAGTGCCATTCTTTGAACGAACAGTAACAGTTGTAAAGTACCTTACCAACGATTTGTACCAGCTGTTACCAACTGCACCGAGATCAAGATTGTTTTTCGTCAAAAAGACAGTGCGCTGTCACATTATCATCATGATGTGCGGCTATTCGTGGATGAATGATATGTTGAAGGTTTGTTAGGCTGACGCGACGGCGTTCAATTCCAGCCAGATCTCCCAGTTTAACGGAGTTAGACTTTTTCTGTTGGGAACTCTGAAGGCATCTTCTACCCAACAAAGCCACGTATGCTTGACGACTGCCTGTGAATCCATTTCAAAGCTACCTATACGTAACACATATGCGCCGATCTGTTCCGCAATGTTGCAGACACTATATTCTTCCCAATGGAGGACATGTGAACATCTTTAATAGTAAAACATCATCAGTAGTACTGTGACCATCTAAGTGACTTAAAAATTAAGTTTTTGTGAAGTTTGTTCGTGTTAGTAAAGTTCAAACAGTGTAAACCCGTTCATGGGGAACTTTGAATTGTCAGTGCTTTACTTACAAGCAGATAAAAATGATGGAAACGTCTGCATATCCAGTGAATCTAAATGTTCTCAGCTGATCCTTACTAAGTGCTTACGTATAAACAACTCACTGTCTTAAGTTCATTGTTACATTTTGCATCTGTACATGATATACAACTGTCGTCGTAAAACTAAATATATTAGCTCCTCATTAAGATATGTCTGTCACCTTATGATGCGTACCTGAGTAGGTTATAAAAAGTAGGAGAAAAGTTTAACGGGCAGAAGGTGGACTTAAATACTACAGAAAGGTTACGGAAGGCTGTTAAGACGAAGCAATTGATGCAAGGTAAGACCAAGAATGGTGTGTTTTACATTAGTTAGACTTTTATAAAGCTATATACTTACATTATTTGTCCAAACAACCTTGTAGGCTGCTGGATTAGCCCTCATCTTGCATTCAAAGTAGACGTCGCTGCCTTCCTTGATGTTCTCAGCTGCCAGGTTCGGTCCCAGATGGAGCTGCACCATTGGCATGACTGGAAAAGGAAAGAAGAGTCACTTCACGAACCTAGGGAAAAATCCATTTATCGATGAGAAACTACACCGTAAAAGTAAGCTCGCTTTTGTTAACTGCACAAAGATATTTGAGAAAATTTTGTAGCGATATTTTTCCTGTTTATTGAACTGCCACATATAAATGAATGCCGTGTGGGTAATACAAGGATATGTCTCTTTGCCAGGAATATCCCGTGATAACAGGTCTACATCTACATGAATCCTCAGCAAATCACATTTAAGTGCCTCCCAGAGGGTTCATCGAACCATCTTCACCATTCTCTAGATTTTGCTATTGACTTTCGTTCGAACAGTTAACGGGTTATCATTAAACAATAAACAATAGACAGTGACGGAGTCGCTAGCCAGTCATGGGGAAAAATGTATTATATATATAAATATTAACCTTTTAAGGATCCATATAATTCTGGATGTCAAAGATACAAGGTTCGATCATATCCCCCTAGACGCTTCAAAGGAAACAGACTATGCAACACACTGAAAAACGTACAAAAGAAGTCGATGATATCCGAGGTTGAACAAATTTGAAAATCTATTGTAAGCACAGCTGAGAGCAATGTTAGTATAGAAACGGCGTTTTTGCTGCAAAATTAAGCAAAATGATGACACTGCCAGTCATAAGGGTTAAACATCAAAAGTGGAGGAACAAACGAAATGAAACCACACACTTTGAGAGGGTGTGTTTTGTTATGTTATCTCAGAGATCACACAATCACGTGAAGTTTACAAAAATCTCGGCGATATGAGCCACTGAGTATACTTACCAGGACGGCGTTGTACACCATCTGGCTTAGATGAATGTACTGATTTGGTTGGGAAGGCGTTGTTTCATCTTCTGGGGAAAGCTAACCCACAACTGTTGTAATTTCTTCGTAAAATCCTAGACGCTGGCATTGGGACCGACTTGACATCAGAGCCGGTCTCACATATTATCTGTGGAGGCGATATCTTGGGATCATAGAATCGGGTGTAACTAACAGACGAGCAGTACCCTGTTGAATAGTGACACTACGTTACTGCCACATGAGTGGAAACGCATTAGGAGCTTGGTGCCGTCAGATTACCCTCAGTCACTATCAGCAGTGACCAGAAATGATAAGTGATGGTTCCATACACCACGATGCGAGGAGTAAGACCGATGAGCCTCTCCTATGGAAGATCTGCCCGTCTCTCTAGGATGCCTCCATACTGTCCGATGACGATCACCTGGGGTAGGTCAGAGCTGTGATTCAGCACAGAACACCACGAGATGCCATTCATAAGCAGTCCATGTTTCGTGGTCGTGGCACCAACCCAAACGGCGTTTTTTGTGGTGCAGTGTCAACGGCAGTCTACGCTTGGTGTGGTAACTGACTAATTTGGCTGCTGATAATCTGTGACCAACGGTGTGAAATGGCACAGAATACTGAGGTGTCCAGGCGTCGTCGACTGGAACCGTGACGGCGAGGATGCGTACTCTCACATTCCCGTGCAGTCCAACATCAGGCTCCTGTCACGTCATTCTGGATATTGCAGGGTTCGACCAGCCCACCAAATGGAGACCCATAAAGATGCCACTTTCACACCTTCTCAGTTGTTGAGGCACTGTTTCACACAAATATGTGGCATCCCGTGTCCTCCATAGTCATCAGTAGTCATCTGATGCTGTTCACATACCTTAGATACCGTAACAGGCAAAGTAACTATGCTAAAGGAGAACAACACTAGTGCAAACTTCCTGGCAGATTAAAACTGTGTGGCGGACCGGGAATCGAACCTGGGTCGTGGGTCGTGCTCGGGCAGCTCAGCTGTTGAGTGCTTGCCGGCAATTAGCAAAAGTCTCAGATTTCAGTCTCGGTCTTCAACATAATTCCACTCTACCAGGAAGTTTCATAACAGCGGACATCCCGCTGCAGAGTGAACATTTCATCCCAGAAACACTAGTCCACTGTGGAGGCATTCTACCTGTCACAGAAAATTGCAGGTCTAATCACTTGGCTACCTGCCGATGATGCATACGTTTACAAAGTTACATTGACATCCGACGATGACTTGTGGTATCTTTACTTGTTTGTCAGCAGTATGCGTTAATTACGTTAAAATGTTTCAGATTAAAACTGCAGTTTACGTTAGCGATGACTAAACAGACAATAATTTTAGGGGCTACCTACAAACAAATATAATGGACTTTAACATCAATTGGGTAAATTTATCCTGTCATAGCCGGTCGGAGTGGTGGAGCGTTGCTAGGCGCTCCAGTATGGAACCGTGCGACCGCTACGGTCGCGGGTTCGAATCCTGCCTCGGAAATGGATGTGTGTGACGTACTTAGGTTAGTTATGTTTAAGTAGTTCTTCTTCTTCTTCGCGGATGGATCACTTAGGACCACGCGTAGTCAACATTTGTTGGCCTTCCTTTTCGCCCAGTATTCCTTCATAAACAACGAATGGGCTAGCTTTCGTTGCGTAGACCATGTATGTCGGTTAGTTTTTCTCTCTTCTTCCTCAAAACCCCGTGTGTTTGTGATTTTTCTGATTTCATTTCTATCATGTAGATTTGGAGACCCTAATTCTCTCAGGTCTTTTTCCGTCTGTTTGTACCAGTTCGGTCTTGTAGTTTTGTTCTTTAAAAATGTATGGATTTTGTGCGTTAACCTGTTTGAGTCCATTCTTTCTAAGTGCCCCATGAATTGGATTCTTCTCATACGCATTGTGTCTGTTATTTTGGAGGTATTTTTATATATTTCTGCATTGGGTTTTGGATAATGTACCCCATCTTTAGTTCTTGGTCCTAGGATTTTCCTCATTATCTTACGTTCTTTCACTTCTAATTCCTCTTTTAGTGTTCTGTGTTGAAGGTTTAGTGTCTCAGATGCGTAGAGAGCTTCGGGTCTAACTACTGTTGTGTAGTGTCGTATTTTGCAGTTCCACGAGAGACTCTTTTTGTTGTAAATGTTTTTTGTTAACTGAAACGCCGTCTCCATTTTCTGGACTCTTGATCTGACAGATTTCTTTTCATTACAATTTTCTGCAATCCATTCACCTAAATATTTAAATTCTTTTACTCGAGAGATGTAGCTATTACCAATTTTGAGATCAGAAGGTGCATCTTTGACGTCAGTCATTAATTTTGTTTTTTCAAATGAAATTTGTAATCCTATTTTAGCTGCCTTTTCTTGTAATAATTCTAGCTGTTTCTGTGCATCAGTAATGTCTTGTGCGATCAGTGCCATGTCATCAGCAAATGCTAAACAGTGTAATTCTATGCCCTTATGTCTTGGTGCTGGTGCACCTGCTTTTTTCCATTCTCTAACAACTTTTTCAAGAGCACAATTGAAGAGCACTGGAGACAGTACATCCCCTTGTCGTACTCCTGTGTCTATTTCAAATTCTGTGCTCAATTCTCCCATAAATTTTACTTTGGATTTGGTCTCCGTGAGTTTTGAATCCAGCTGAGGTTCTGCGCGGTTTAGTAGGGCTTTAGATAGAATTTTGTATGTTATTGACAATAAAGAGATTCCACGATAGTTGTTGGGGTCTGTTTTACTTCCTTTTTTGTGCAGAGGATGTATGATTGCAGTCTTCCAATCTGTGGGGATTTTTTCAGTTTTCCAGATTTCATGTATAATTTCTTTGAGTTTTGCAATAAGATTTTCTCCTACATTTTTCCATAATTCTGCGATGATTTGGTCTTCTCCTGATGCTTTGTTATTTTCCAGTGACTGAATTATCTCTTTAATCTCTTGTAAACTTGGTGGCTTTGAGTCTGGGTTTCGTTGTGTACGATGGAATTCAAATTTTTCTGCAGGCTTTTCACAATTCAGTAATTTAGAAAAGTATTTTGCAAGTATTTCACAGGTTTCGGTGTTGGTATGAGCAATTTCCCCATGGTCATTTTTGAACATGAGTGATGGAGGTGAGAACTTTGTTAATTTTTGTTTGAATACTCTGTAGAAATTTCGGGAATTGTTTTTCTTGATATCATTTTCTATGTCTTGCAATTTTTTGTCTTCGTGTTGTTTACGGACTGTTCGTATTGCTTTTGTGACTGTTTTCCTGGTATCTTTGAGATCTTCCAGGGTCTTTTGATTTTTGTTGCACAACCAATTTTGCCACGCCTGTTGTCTGAGAGTTATCAGTTGGTCACACTCATCTGTCCACCATGGGTGTTTACGTGTTCTTGTTTGCGGTGCTACAGTTTCAGCTGCATTTAAAAGTCCTGCTTGCAGTTGTTGCCAATTTTGTGGTTTTAAATATTGCGTTTCTTTTGTAAATTGTTCATTGCCATTTATCTTTTGTATATCATATTTACGGTGTGGAGATTTCTTAGTGAATTTTCTTTTTTCTGGAATGACATCTAGGGAGAATTTTGTTGGGTAATGGTCGGAATCTAAGTCTAGTCCATTAAGGACTTTAAGTTTCATGATTTCTACTGTATTTACGCGGGAGATCATTACATGATCCAACTGATATTCACCTAGTAATGGATTAGGTGAGATCCAAGTTTTCGTTTTCGAGGCTCTTTTCTTGAAAAATGTTGATTTGAAAAATAGGTCATGGTTTTTGCAGATTTCAATGAGTCGCATGCCATTCCGGTTGGTCTGTGTATGCCGTGACCATTTACCTACCCAATATCGATATTTCTTTTCTTTACCGATTTGTGCATTGAAATCGCCCATAAGGATTTTGACATGGTTATTTGGGATTTTTTGGAGAACATTATCTAATTGGTTCCAGAATTCTTCTACTTCTTCTAATTTGTTTTTGTTAGTGATGTTAATTGGTGCATGTCCGTTGATTAGGGTGTATATTTTATTAGCTGATTTTATTGTCATCGTGGAGAGTCGACCCGAGTAAGATTTGAAAGTTGCGACTGAATCAAGTATTGATGTATCTACTATAAATCCAGTTCCAAATTGTGGACAATTTGCCATGGCTCGTTTTCCAGGTTTCCCTTTGTATATCCTGTATCCTTCCGAATCAAAAGGATTTTCATCTGTATATCGTGATTCCTGAAATGCAATAATTTTGATTTTACGTTATCTGGATTTGTCCAGGACGTTTTTTAGTTTTCCCATTTTTAAGAGAGAATTTACATTAAATGTCATTAGCCAGATTCTAGATTTTGGTTTGATTTTCTTATTACGGGGTTTTGAGGTACTCCGATTTACCTCCATGAACACTTCTGTGGTCTCCCCAGAAACCGAATAGACCACTTGCGGTTTTTCAACCGTGGGATTTGGCCCACTGGGGTAAGTTGTCTTTGAAGGTGCTGTATCCATGTTGATTTAATTGGGCTGGGTTTGTGACTGAAATTGAGATTGTCTGGTTAAGCTCAGAGTTCGACTTCTGAGTTTTATACACTCCTGGAAATTGAAATAAGAACACCGTGAATTCATTGTCCCAGGAAGGGGAAACTTTATTGACACATTCCTGGGGTCAGATACATCACATGATCACACTGACAGAACCACAGGCACATAGACACAGGCAACAGAGCATGCACAATATCGGTACTAGTACAGTGTATATCCACCTTTCGCAGCAATGCAGGCTGCTATTCTCCCATGGAGACGATCGTAGAGATGCTGGATGTAGTCCTGTGGAACGGCTTGCCATGCCATTTCCACCTGGCGCCTCAGTTGGACCAGCGTTCGTGCTGGACGTGCAGACCGCGTGAGACGACGCTTCATCCAGTCCCAAACATGCTCAATGGGGGACAGATCCGGAGATCTTGCTGGCCAGGGTAGTTGACTTACACCTTCTAGAGCACGTTGGGTGGCACGGGATACATGCGGACGTGCATTGTCCTGTTGGAACAGCAAGTTCCCTTGCCGGTCTAGGAATGGTAGAACGATGGGTTCGATGACGGTTTGTATGTACCGTGCACTATTCAGTGTCCCCTCGACGATCACCAGTGGTGTACGGCCAGTGTAGGAGATCGCTCCCCCCACCATGATGCCGAGTGTTGGCCCTGTGTGCCTCGGTCGTATGCAGTCCTGATTGTGGCGCTCACCTGCACGGCGCCAAACACGCATACGAACATCATTGGCACCAAGGCAGAAGCGACTCTCATCGCTGAAGACGACACGTCTCCATTCGTCCCTCCATTCACGCCTGTCGCGACACCACTGGAGGCGGGCTGCACGATGTTGGGGCGTGAGCGGAAGACGGCCTAACGGTGTGCGGGACCGTAGCCCAGCTTCATGGAGACGGTTGCGAATGGTCCTCGCCGATACCCCAGGAGCAACAGTATCCCTAATTTGCTGGGAAGTGGCGGTGCGGTCCCCTACGGCACTGCGTAGGATCCTACGGTCTTGGCGTGCATCCGTGCGTCGCTGCGGTCCGGTTCCAGGTCGACGGGCACGTGCACCTTCCGCCGACCACTGGCGACAACATCGATGTACTGTGGAGACCTCACGCCCCACGTGTTGAGCAATTCGGCGGTACGTCCACCCGGCCTCCCGCGTGCCCACTATACGCCCTCGCTCAAAGTCCGTCAACTGCACATACGGTTCACGTCCACGCTGTCGCGGCATGCTACCAGTGTTAAAGACTGCGATGGAGCTCCGTATGCCACGGCAAACTGGCTGACACTGACGGCGGCGGTGCACAAATGCTGCGCAGCTAGCGCCATTCGACGGCCAACACCGCGGTTCCTGGTGTGTCCGCTGTGCCGTGCGTGTGATCATTGCTTGTACAGCCCTCTCGCAGTGTCCGGAGCAAGTATGGTGGGTCTGACACACCGGTGTCAATGTGTTCTTTTTTCCATTTCCAGGAGTGTAGATCAGCCGCCACTAACATGTGGAACAGACGCTGTAGGGTTACCGCCACTAATCTGTGGAACCGTCGTGCCCTTTGTCCAAATAACCTTGGACGATAGCTTTTATAGTATCCCAAAAGGCAAGGTTGCCTCCTCCGCCAGTTCCGCCGTACCGATGATCTTCATCTCCGCCTTCACTGCCGTTGAGGTCTTCACCGTGTCCCTGGCAAGGGGCCCTCACGAGGTACTATCAGGTGAACCAAGGGTTTTTGTGAGGTGTTACTCCTCCCCCTCCTCCTTTTTCAACCGGGCTTGGGACCGGCTATGGCGGAGTTTTAAGTAGTTCTGTGTTATAGAGGACTGATGACCTCAGCAGTTAAGTCCCACAGTGCTCAGAGCCATTTGAACCATTTTTATCCTGTAATATTCAACATATTTTGCAAGTCATGCACTCGACTATTTAAGCATTCCAGAACACCTCAACGCAATCTGTCAGGTAACTCAAATAGTCATAACATTTTCCTCGTCGTTCCAGGAATTGACCTATTCATGAAAGCGAACAGCCACGCAGTACAGGAGTCAGAATCTGAATCGATGGAGATACGTAGCGTTTCTCTGTTATAATGCTCATTAATTATACAAGGAGGGAAGTGTTTGAGAACAGAAGGGTTCAATTGATTGTCTGGTCATCCATAATTAGGTTTCTGTGATTTCTCTAAACAGATTAGGCGGAGGAAACGATAACTGCTTTGAAAAGGACACGACTGATATCATCTCTCTCCTACATGAGATTTACTTCATCTCAACACAGCAGCAACGTATATTCCTCAAACGCAGAATAAGTTGTGCATGTATAAGATTTAGCATAACGAACAGTGTTGCTGCTGTGTCCGGTAACGTCTGTGATTGGGAAAACTATACACTGGTTTTATATTACGTTGTACTTCTTGATAAAACGTGTTGTAGTTTTGGTCTTCAGTCTGATGATTTGATTTCGCTCTCCAAACTACTCTACCCCGTGCTAACGTCTTCGTCTCGGAATAACTACTACTGCGTAAATCTATTTCAACCTGATCACTGTATTTGTCCCTTCCTCTACAAGTTTTAGCTTCTACACATCCTTCCAGTACCGAACTGTGAGACGTTGGTGTCTCATATCAACTCACCCCTTCTTTTAGTGAAGTTGATATACAATTTTTATTCTCCCGAATTCAATTTACCACCTAGTTAATACTTACGTAATCTACCCATCTAACTTCGGCATTTTTCCTAGCACCACATTTAAGTAGCTTCTATTCCCTTCTTCAGTTGTCGTCCATGTTTTCCTTCTGTATAAAGCAACATTCCAGAGAAATAGCTTCCTGAAAGACTTCCTACCACATAAAGTTACATTAGAAGTTAACAAATTCCTCTTTCTCTGAAGTGCTTTCCGTAATAGAACGGGTTTGCATTCTCTGCTTCAACGATCATCAGTTTGCTACTCAAATAGCAAACCTCGGCTACTACTTACAGAATCTAATTTTTTATGTAATTCTCTCAGAATCGGATGATTAAATTCGACTCTATTTCAGAAGCCTTGTTTCGATTTTGTTGATATTCCTCTTACACTCTACTCTAAAAACACTATGCACTCCGTTCAACAGATCTTCCATGCACTTTACTGCCTCTACCTATTACGACGTAATCGATAGGTATGAAAATTTTATTGCTCCTCGCAGAACCTCAATCCCTTCCACAAATTGTGCTTTAGTTTCTTTTACCGCTTGCTCATTGAAGGGATAGAACAACGCTGTAACTGCCGTCTGGTTGCTGTACAAGTTGTATACAATCTTACGCTCCTGTATTTTACACTTCTACCTTCACAATTTGAAAGAGTGTAGCCTAATCAATACTGTTAAACTTATTCTTCACATCTACAAATTCTATAAAAGTAGGTTTTTCTTTCTTCTATCTGAGGTTAGGTAGTACAGAGAGACTGCCTTGAGAGTTCGTACATTTGTCCAGAATCCAAACTGATCTCCCATGAGGCCAGTTTCTATCAATGTTTCCAGTCTTCCGAAAATAATTCGTGTCAATATTTTGTAACCATGACTAACGAAACTGATAGTTCGGGAATATTTCACAGCTGTCAACACATTTGTTTGTATAGTCATCAGTCTTCTCACTGTTCTGATGCAGCACGCCACGAGTTCCTCCCCTTTGTCAAACTCTACATTTCACAGTAGCAATTGTAGCCTACATCTTCAACTCTTTGCTGTATATGCATTCCAATCTCTGTCTTTCTATGCAGTCTTTACCCTCTAAAACTGCCTCTAATACTATGGAAGTATCCCCTGACGTTTCAACACATGTCCTATCATACAGTCCCTTATTATTTTCAGTGTTTTATATATATGGCTTTCCTCGCCGATTCTGCGCAGAACCTCCTCATTACTTATCTATTAGTGAACCTAATTTTTAATATCCGTCTGAAATACCACATTTCAAATACATCGATTCTCTTCTATTCCGATTTTCTCACAATCTATGTTTCGCTAGCATACATGTTGTGCTCCAAACATACATACTCATTAATATCTTACTCAAATTAATGTTACTTTCATGCTTAGTTAGTAGAATGTCTTAACTTCTTTTACTTAGTGGTACATCATCTTGATCTTAAGTTTCTCGCTGATCTCATTTACGCTGCTTCTCCTTTAATATTTCTTTGATTTGTCCTCAATCCATATTCTACACTCATTAGGCTGTTGATTCCATTCAGTGGATCTAGTAATTCTTCTTCACTTTCACAAAGTATAGCAATGTCATCAGCGAATTATGTCATCGATATCCTGTCATCCTGAATTTTCATTCCACTCTTGAATCTTTCTTTTCTTTCCGTCATTGCTTCTTAGATGTGTAGAATGAGTAGTAGGGGCGAAAGGCTGCTTCTGTGTTTTCACACCAATTATATTTCGAGCGCTTCCTGCTTGGTCTTTCAGTCTTAGTATTCCCTCTCGGTTCTTGTACATATTGTACATTACCCGTCTTTCTCCATAGCTTAACGTCCTTTTTCTTTGGACATCGAACGTCTTGCACTACATTACATTGTTGAATGCTATTCCATATAGACAAACCTATGAATGAGTTTTGATTTTCCATTTGTCTTGCTTCCATTGTCCACAACAATGTCAGAACTGCATCTCTGATGTCTTTATCTTTCCTAAAGGTAATAATCTTCATCTAACATTTCCTCAGTGTTACTTTCCATTCTCCTATATATTATTCTTGTCAGCGACTTGAATGCATGAGCTGTTAAGCTGGTTGTGTAGTAATTCTCGCACTTGTCGGCTCTTGTCATCCTCTGAATTTTGCCAGCCGCTGTGGCCGATCGGTTCTAGGCACTTCAGTCCGGAACCGCGCTGCTGCTACGGTCGCAGGTTCGAATCCTGCCTCGGGCATGGATGTGTGTGATGTAGTTCTAAGTCTAGGGCACTGATGACTTCATATGATAAGTCCCGTAGTGTTTAGAGCCCGTTGAACCATTTTATCCTCTGAATTTTGTGATCGATGTTTTTCTGAAAGTCTAATGGTATCTCGCCAGTCCCTTACATTCTACACACCAAAATCAATAGTCGTTTTGTTGCGACTCTCCCCCCCCCCCCCCAGTGATTTTACAAATTCTGGTGGAATTTTACCTACGTCTTCTACCATAGTTGATCCTAGTTCGTCCAAAGCTCTTCTACATTCTTATTTTAATACTGGATTTCCCATTCCTTTTGTGTCGACTCCTTTTTCTGCTTCTGTCTCCTTCAATGTAGTCTTTCTACCTATCCCTCTCTATTCCTCATCAAACAGTGAATTTCTATTACACTACTAACGTTCCCGTCCTCTCCTTTAATTTCACCGAAAACTGCTTCTACTTCCTCATATACTGAGTCAGTCCTCCCAAGGAATTTTTTTTTTGTTTTTGTAGATTTTTCCAAATTTCTCATGCACCCCTTTCGTCTTTGCTTCCCTGCACTTCCCGTTTATTGCTTTCTTAAGTAACATATATTTCTCCGAACATTATTGTACTTTCTTCTTTCACTGATCAGCTAAAGTCTTTCTCCTGATACCCAACTTCCTACTGTGAAATTACGATTACTCCTCACAGGTAAATTGTTGTTTTCCATAAATGAATGAATAATTTATTTCATCTCATCCTACATTCTTTCAATCTCTTCATCATCTACGGAGCTAGTTACCTTACAAACTTGTTCTACTCAGGCATATGCTGTTTTCGCGTTTATTTTGGCAGTTCATAACGGGTTACTTGCATTACTACTTTTTATCTTATTATTAGACCCACTCATGCTTTAACCCTGTTAGAGTCTGTATTTGTAAACCTGTAACTTGAGCATATGTTCTGTTCGTCCTTCCACCGAACTTCACTATCTCCAATAATATCTGATTTCAATCTGTGCATTTCCCTTTCGGTACCCAAATCTAAAAACCTTCCCATCTGGAAACACTGTTTGAATTTGCAACTCCACTGTAGATGCAGAAGCCAAAATATACTTTAAAATACACTTTCATAGTTGTCTTCCGTAGCACATTACCTGCAAGTAATCTAAAGTGAATATTTACCATTGTCACTCTATAAATACTTATCTCGCTAACGCACCAAACTGCATGACTATTTGTTCCTGATGATCTAGAGACTTGCCTGAAGGGAACGGATTACACAAGAAGCCTAGGTATATCCTGTCATAATAAAATCTTACTCATCTATCAGATCCCTTAATCGGGCAGGTAGGTTAGAAAATTTAAAAAGGGAAATGGATAGGTTAAAGTTGGATATAGTGGGAATTAGTGAAGTTCGGTGGCAGGAGGAACAAGACTTTTGGTCAGGTGAATACAGGGTTATAAATACAAAATCAAATAGGGGTACTGCAGGAGTAGGTTTAATAATTAATGAAATAATAGGAATGCGGGTAAGCTACTACAAACAGCACAGCGAACGCATTGTTGTGGCCAAGATAGACACGAAGCCCACGCCTACGACAGTAGTACAAGTCTATATGCCAACTAGCTCTGCACATGACGAAGAAATTGAAGAAATGTATGATGAAATAAAAGAAGTTATTCAGATAGTGAAGGGAGACGAAAATTTAATAGTCATGGGTGACTGGAATTCGGTAGTAGGAAAAGGGAGAGAAGAAAACGTAGTAGGTGAATATGGATTGTGGGTAAGAAATGAAAGAGGAAGCCGCCTGGTAGAATTTTGCGCAGAGCATAACTTAATCATAGCTAACACTTGGTTCAAGAATCATCAAAGAAGGTTGTATACATGGAAGAACCCTGGAGATACTAAAAGGTATCAGATAGATTATATAATGGTAAGACAGAGATTCAGGAACCAGGTTTTAAATTGTAAGACATTTCCAGGGGCAGATGTGGACTCTGACCACAATCTATCGGTTATGAACTGTAGATTAAAACTGAAGAAACTGCAAAAAGGTTGGAATTTAAGGAGATGGGACCTGGATAAACTGACTAAACCACAGGTTGTACAGAGTTTCAGGGAGAACATAAGGGAACAGTTGACAAGAATGGGGGAAAGAAATACAGTAGAAGAAGAATGGGTAGCTTTGAGGGATGAAGTAGTGAAGGCAGCAGAGGATCAAGTAGGTAAAAAGATGAGGGCTAATAGAAATCCTTGGGTGACAGAAGAAATATTGAATTTAATTGACGAAAGGAGAAAATATAAAATTGCAGTAAATGAAGCAGGCAAAAAGGAATACAAACATCTCAAAAATGAGATCGACAGGAAGTGCAAAATGGCTAAGCAGCGATGGCTAGAGGACAAATGTAAGGATGTAGAGGCTAATCTCACTAGAGGTAAGATAGATACGGCCTACAGGAAAATTAAAGAGACCTTTGGAGAAAAGAGAACGACTTGTATGAACATCAAGAGCTCAGATGGAAACCCAGTTCTAAGCAAAGAATGGAAAGCAGAAAGGTGGAAAGAGTAATTAGAGGGTCTATACAAGGGCGATGTACTTGAGGACAATATTATGGAAATGGAAGAGGATGTAGGTAAAGATGAAATGGGAAATATGATACTGCGTGAAGAGTTTGACAGAGCACTGAAAGACCTGAGTCGAAACAAGGCCCTGGGAGTAGACAACATTCCATTAGAACTACTGACGGCCTTGGGAGAGCCAGTCCTGACAAAACTCTACCATCTGGTGAGCAAAATGTATGAGACAGGTGAAATACGACTTCAAGAAGAATATAATAATTCCAATCCCAAAGAAAGCAGGCGCTGACAGATGTGAAAATCACCGAACTATCAGTTTAATAAGTCACGGCTGCAAAATACTAATGCGAATTCTTAACAGACGAGTGGAAAAACTGGTAGAAGCCGACCTTGGGGAAGATCAGTTTGGATTCCGTAGAAATATGGGGACACGTGAGGCAATACTGCCCCTACGACTTATTTTAGAAGCTAGATTAAGAAAAGGTAAACCTACGTTTCTAGCATTTGTAGACTTAGCTTTTGACAATGTTGACTGGAATACTCTCTTTCAAATTCTGAAGGTGGCAGGACTGAAATACAGGGAGCGAAAGGCTATTTACAATTTGTACAGAAACCAGATGGCAGTTATAAGAGTCGAGGGGCATGAAAGGGAAGCAGTGGTTGGGAAGGGAGTGAGACAGGGTTGTAGCCTCTCCCCAATGTTATTCAATCCGTATATTGAGCAAGCAGTAAAGGAAACAAAAGAAAAATTCGGAGTAGGTATTGAAATCCATGGGGAAGAAATAAAAACATTGAGGTTCGCCGATGACATTGTAATTCTGTCAGAGACAGCAAAGGACTTGGAAGAGCAGTTGAACGGAATGGACATTGTCTTGAAAGGAGGATATAAGATGAACATCGACAAAAGCAAAACGAGAGTAATGGAATGTAGTCAAATTAAATCGGGTGATGCTGAGGGAGTTAGATTAGGAAATGAGACACTTAAAGTAGTAAAGGTGTTTTGCTATTTGGGGAGCAAAATAACTGATGATGGTCGAAGTAGAGAGGATATAAAATGTAGACTGGCAATGGCAAGGAAAGCGTTTCCGAAGAAGAGAAATTTGTTAACATTGAGTATAGATTTAAGTGTCAGGAGGTCAATTCTGAAAGTATATGTATGGAGTGTAGCCATGTATGGAAGTGAAACATGGACGATAAATATTTTGGCCCAGAAGAGAATAGAAGCTTTCGGAATGTGGTGCTACAGAAGAATGCTGAAGATTAGATGGGTAGATCACATAACGAATGAGGAGGTAATGAATAGGATTGTGGAGAAGAGGAGTTTGTGGCACAACTTGACTAGAAGAAGGGATCGGTTGGTAGGACATGTTCTGAGGCATCAAGGGATAACAAATTTAGTATTGGAGGGCAGCGTGGAGGGTAAAAATCGTAGAGGGAGACCAAGAGATGAATACACTAAGCAGATTCAGAAAGATGTAGGTTGCAGTAGGTACTGGGAGATGAAGAAGCTTGCACAGGATAGAGTAGCGTTGAGAGATGCATCAAACCAGTCTCAGGACTGAAGACCACAACAACAACAAACACTCATCTATTGCAGTGCAGAAAGATTAAACCAGAGCTTGTGTCGCACCGGAATTTGATGTATATTAATAAAGATATTAAGAGAGGTATAAAACATTCCACGGCAATGTAATGCAAGAAAACATTCCATTTCAGTCAGAAAACTACCGACACCCATGCCCCACCACATGATTTGATTGTCTGACTAGAAAATATACCTTTACCGAATGACGACAATTGACATATATTAAGTTTGGGGGATGCCACACACTAAACATTGAGGTGTATATCCTTTCGTGATAATCCATAATCAAGAAAGCATTTTTGCATTGTAAGTCCAAAAAGTCATTAAATTCGAAGTAATCTGGTTTGTATGGCCTTCTATACGTTGAAGCCTAGTAATAATAATAGCAGTAATGGTGGTAGTAGTAGTAGTGGTAGTAGTAGTAGTAGCGGTCGTAGCACTACTAGGAGGAGGATGAGGAGCCGCATCCTTCCCTTTCAAGTATCTCCAATGATGTTAGATCCGCTTTTTCGTAGACAGTTAAGTAGCGCTGAAAAACAAACGCAGAAGCTTCCATCGGTATTGAAATTTGCCAGTACTCCCAGCCGTGTTCAACCAACGTGTAATTCAATTTACGACTGCTTTCGCAATGGCAAGCGAAAACACGTCCGTCAAGTTTATTAAAAGTATTCTCTCCATAAATATAATAAAACTATCGTTAGTTAATTTAGACCAAATAAGCCACTTATTCTTAAACCACTACCACAGAAGTCGATACAGTCATGTCTACTGTAAAGGAAAAGTACAGCATTCCCGGAAGACGTGCGTACTGTTATTATCCTTCCAGCGTTCGGGAATAAAATTTCCGCCACAGTTAGGTACAGCGTTGCGGTGAGCACTGGAAAACATACAACTTCATTACTTACCTGAACAGTCACAGACGAATGAAATAGTCTTTATTGGAAAAAGAAGCCTTGATGAAGGCTTCTAATAGTCTCAGCCAGATGCTTATTCAATTAATTTCTTTTTGCATGTGTGTGTGTGTGTGTGTGTGTGTGTGTGTGTGTGTGTGTGTGTGTGTGTGTGTGTATTTGTATTTCAGAAACGTTTGCAGCTGCCCAACACCAATTATTCTCTTGCGCCAAACGTTTCACGCCACAGGAACACTTGCATTATACTCCGTCAGTTATATTTTCGCTATATATTCTAAACTCAGTCTTCGCCAACAATTTTTACATTTTTCACTTGCCTTTAGTGTCTCAGAAGTTATTAGCCGATGCCTTTATTTATGTCCTGCGATATTGTCCCTTTTTGTTGGGAACGTTTTTCATATGTCCTTTGTTCGCTGATTCTGCGCTAATCTCCTCACTCCCAATCAGTCCATCAAATTTTTGGCATCCTTCTGTAGCACCACACATCCCACGCTGCAGTTCTCGGCTTTGTCGATTTTCCCTTAGTCCACGATTTACCACTATACAGTGCTGTGCTCCTAATGTAAATTCTCTAAACTTCTTCTTCAAACTAAGGTCGATGTTTATTACTAGTAGACTTCCGTTATCCAGGAATACTTCCCCAGTTCTAGTCTGCTATCTGTGTCTTCCTTGCCTCGTCTGTCATTTATCATTTTACTTCTTTTACATGATCAGAAGGCGACAAGTATAGAGTGTCTTCACATATCTCAGTTTATGCTAAGGAGATTCACTTTTATATTAAGTACTTGTCCTACCGGAAGAAGCATGTTTCCTTGGTAACTCTCACGTCCTCTAAAGTAGTTTTTATCCATTTAGTCAAGAACACTTTCGTTTCTCTTTTACGCTATGCAACGTATAAAATGAGATTTGTCATTTCGACATCGAAAGCAAATATCCGCTGGCCTTCCTGGTGGATGAATAAAATTTTTCTTTTGTCAGGAGGAACAAATATCGATTATTGCCATTAAGACAATAATGGCTTTTATATGCTGAACCACCCGTTTCTTCTAAATCAAGGAGTCTGATGAACTTTCATTAAATTTGGATAACTTCATGTTGGTGGTAAATCACTCAATACAAATAGTTTTATGACTCGCTGGTATCCAGTTGACCAAAATTATCGAAAGAGAAGGAATGCCTATAAACAAACGTATTTCGCAGATCAAGATCACATTTTCCTTGTGTTAATGTTCAACTTTTGCAATCATAACAAAAATTTCATGGATTATCAACGGAATCACTGTTCCGGGTTTAGATATTGAAATCCTTTCCTCCTAGAAAATCATGGTGTTGTCGTTCACTAAGATGATTCTGGTCACTTTGAAACCGATATTACATCCTGTATACCACTACTGGCACTGTTAACGCACCGAGGAGTGCGTTTGCTTAAGCTGTGTACCAGCTAACCGCAATTACTTTGGTGAAAACGGAATCCGACTCAGCTGAAGGCAATGGTGCAACACCACGTAAGTACCGAGGTAAACTCCTCTACACGCATAAATAAATAATAAAATCAAAGTGTTAGAGATGTAGAGTTTTGTGGGAAGAAAGTAGATGGTACGAGAAATCAACACGATCTCAGCAGAATTGGCAATTAAAGGGATACATGGAAATACTGCGAGGATGACAGGAATTGTGTTACGAGATCAGGGAATTACCTCCGTGGTACTAGAGTGAGGTGGAGGTGAGAAAAAATGTAGGGGAAGACAGATATTGGAATATATCTAAGAAATAGCTGTGGACGTCGTATATAAATATTTTTAATAATAACGATAATAATAATAATTGTTTCTTGTAGCTCAGTGCCCCCCCCCCCCCCCCCTACAAGCCTCTGAACTGGGCATCACGTCAGCGACTTGCGTGTCTTAAACTACCCAAGTTATCCTACCGGGGAATAGGGACCTACAATTGAACATGGTATATTCAGATCACTGAAATGTGAGAGCTGGATTAAAGCCGAAAAATCTCCGTGGTTCAACCGGGATTTGATCATCCGACCTGTCGGGTTCCATTCACGCGCTTTACCGCTTCTTTCTACTCTCCTTCTATCTGTTCCTTTGTCCTTTCGCTTCACTAATCACCGAGCGAGATGGCGCAGTGGTTAGACACTGGACTCGCATTCGGGAGGACGACGGCTGAATCCCGCGTCCGGCCATCCTGATTTAGGTTTTCCGTGATTTCCCTAAATCTCTCCAGGTAAATGCCGGGATGGTTCCTTTGAAAGGGCACGGCCTACTTCCTTTCACATCCTTTCCTAATTCGATGAGACCGGATGACCCCGCAGTCTGGTATCCTTCCCCAAGCAACCCAATCCTCTCCACTAATTGAGTGCGGATGTCGCACAATATCTCTCAAATTCGAGTTAAGAAAACTCCAGTCACTTTTTAATTGCAGAGGATGGGCAATCTCCCGAAAGAAGACACTGAGCTACGGTGCCGGTACTAGTAGAACACCTGGATTAGTATGATACGAACAAATTAGCACAGGGCAGTAAAGTGCTGGTAGTAGAGATGGGTCGAACTCGTTCATTCCCGTGAACTACTTCATTCATTTCACTCTTTGCCGTGAAGTGTTCAAATGAAGTAGTTCATTCGTGAAGTACAGAAGCCTGGCGAAGTTGCCCAGTTCGCCGCTCAGCCGCTGCTACGCTTGCTTCGCCTCGCTCGTACAATAAAGCTTCGTAATACTTCACAATTTTACCAACAGATGGCGGAACTATGGAGTAACGTGCACGCAACGTTTTACGCTCTTACAGCGTCTGAGTTAACTTAAATAGAGCATGGTCGAAGGGGACAAAGGAAAGATAAACAGAGAAGGTACTACATTTAATCTTGCTCGACATTTTCTCATGAAGCGCCCAAAAAAGTCTTTATCTACCAAATGAAACATTATTTGTTGTATTCATAGACTGAAAAATAGGGCTACCAACAAAATGCAGTCCAATTTTATGTTCCTTTTAAAATTTAATCCAAAATAGAATGAGTCTGTTTAACAGTGTCACAAAGTCTATATACCTACGTTAAGTAATTATTCAGAAGTTTTCCTGTAGATTTTATTTTTGTTGAGAATAATAACCCACCAGATTCAAAACGTAAACTGTCACCTGTAGTCATTGGTATGATTTCAGGTAAAATCCCTCTTTCAGTGTTATTAACAAACCTTTTATTTTCATGTTGGCTGTGCGTGCTCACACAGCCAGCCTCTTCGTTTGTATCTTTAATATTCATTTGTCTTCAAGCGCTGCCAAAGGTAGGCTACCCGTAGACGCGTAGTATAACTGCACAAATAGGCACGGGCCACGGCCCACGGGTAACGATGTCAGCAGTGCAGGTAGCAGCTGACGCTACCTTCCCCTCGCCCCTCACCAGCCCCACCCTTCCCTAACCCTATCGTTCCCCACAAACACCGCGCGATTCGTCGACAGGCAGTAGGGAGGACTGAAGTGAAGGGAGAATGAGTGACGTGGGTGAGGGAGAGGGGGAGAGAGTGAGTGAACTAGAAGAAAGTGTGGAGTGTGCTATCTGTGAAGAGTCTGAAGTACCAGTTCATTGAAATTGAGTGGTTAGTTCACACTTCACTAGAGTGAAGCGTTCATTTGAACGACTCATTCACGAGCTCCCCATCACTAGCTGGTAGCGTCAAACCAGCCAGAAGACTGATCCCACCCCCAGGTAAAAGCACTGCAGTGGCCAGCAGCTGCACCAGTGCGGGTACTCACAGTAGACGTCGAGTCGCCACGAGTCCTCCTCGACGCCGCCCCGGACGTGGCTGTTCTCCGCGCGGCACGTGACCACTCGGTCGTGGTCACTGGCGCCCGCCGTCAGGCGCAGCGTCGACACTGTCTCGTTCAAGTCCGGAGACACCTGAGGGCACACAAACACAGCGTATCTGTCAACAAGTCTCAGCTTCATCATACACGCAGCCTAGCATACGAAGAAAATGAAATTTGGTACGACACGTGGGAGCGGCTTAACCCTTAACTCACGCGGAGTGGTCCCTCAGACAGCGCAAAAGTTTTCGAACTCGGTCTCCAAAGTCGGTTCTGGCAAGTGCTACTATCTCTACCTTTCTTAATTCCCCAACCCTACAATGTTCAGTTGTTGGTTGCATTATCAGCTTGTTTGTTTGTTGACACATATTGTTGACACTTATTGGGATCTCCTTAATCGTTCCTCGTAAACTACGTAATTTCTTCAGCATAATATGCATTCTGTTCGCAGGTACATGTCAGTTTTAACGATCCCAAGTTTGACGTAATTGGAGGAAGAAGTGTGTAATACAGATCAAGGGACAGAAGAAATGGGCGACGATTTTTCAATAGCCAGCGATCACTGTTAGGCTAACAGGATCATTTAGAAGAACTACTTCAGGACAGCTATAATGAAAACCTTTCTGTTTCTCCAAAAAATACTTAAAGCGTTAGTGAAAATCAAAGCGTTACGACTGGTGATAAAGAGAAATGTAGGTCCCAGCATTGAATTTGCGGGCTTTCTTTTTGTCTCTGTCGAGGGCAATTGCTATGTGCGCCGGCCGCTGTGACCGAGTGGTTCTAGGCGCTTCAGTCTAAAACCGCGCGGCCGCTACGATCGCAGGTTCGAAGCCTGCCTCGGGCATGGATGTGTATGATGTCCCTAAGTTTGTTAGGTTTAAGTAGATCTAAGTTCTAGGGGACTGATGACCTCCGATGTTATTTTGTCCCATAGTGCTCTGAGCCATTTGAAGCATTTGAATTGATATGTACAAGTTTAAGTCTTACAATCTATTTTTTTGTGAAAATTTATGTGCTACTAGAATATATAAATTTTTGAGGATGTACAATTCAGTTCTATCATTCCTTTATGTGTTCTGATTAAAAAACTCAGTTGTGATTTTGCGTGATAAAAAGTAGAGTACGGCAGACTTTACTTATTACAATAACATAAACAAGGAGTATTAAAGGAACACAAGTAAATAGAAGAAAAATATTACACAACTTAAATTAAAAGTTTCAAATCATTTGAACCATAAACTTCGTTTAAATATAGTGTCGTATAGACTCTACCTTGTAGTACATATTGCAGAAAAGTCACCTCGTAAGTTAAAGTTTAAGTAAGATTATGGCCCCTTTTGGACCCAATATTACACCCAGTGTACCACTGCCGACAGTGTTAACACGCTTAGGAATGCGTCTACTTAACCAACAAGCAGCAATTAAGGAAGTGCAGTGTCTGCGTTTTTAATAATTACGATACAATTTTCCTTTGGAAATGCATCATGTCTGAAGGAACATTTCATAGTACTTCATAACAACACAAGCACATATATATCCTATTTATCCGACGGTCCCAGGCAGCGACTTTAAAATAAATTATCTTCCGGCGGGGTGACCGCTCGCATGAGAAGGAAAATACACGTTCGAGTCACGGTCCGGCACAATGTCGTCACTCCATTATACAGCTGACATTTGTCTGTAGTCGCAACGGCCATTGCATTTCATGTAAACTATAGTTACTTTGCTAAAATCAGAGTCCGACTCAACTGAATGCATTGGTGCAATAAAGAGGTAAACAACGATTACTTAATTCCGACTATAACACGTAAATATGCGCACAAATTAAGGAAAAAATGTACTCATTCCCCAGCCTTCACTATGACCAACGGTACCCCGTAATAGATTGATCTTCACGAAACGAATATGTATTACATTTATTTAATTTCTTAAAAATTGCACTTGTCTCTTTCTTCCACCAAACGGTATAGTTTCATGAATATGATGGCAAACGAATAAACAAATAATTAAGAACTAGTAGCACATTACAGGCTACTGAATATAATGAGAAGCCTGAAAGCCGAACAAAGGATTTGGTAGAACAATTTCAATAACTGATGTCGTATAAGGTCGTCTTTATTTATGACAAATGGTTTCGAGAGATATCACCGTCGTCTTCTGGGCTTCAAAGAACTTTTGTCGCAAAATTTGTTCATTGTGAGTAAGAAACTCTTGACATGTTGCCATTAATAGGATAAAATGTAGCATATTTTATCCAGCATAATGACAACATGCCATGAAGTTCTGACTCACAATGAACTGTTTTGTAACAAAAATTACAGTTATAGCAGTCGAAAGTGCCTGTAAAAAATAGACAAATTTATGTGATATTGGCTATTGATAACTTTTTTAACAAATAATACGTAGATCGCTCCTTCTAATTTCATTACACGAGAAAATTCAATCAAAAATAGATTTCTAATAAAAGTCTTAGCTCTGGAAGATAAATGTGAAGTTAATTCTTCTTCTGTTTATGATTTACTGGATGTAGCATCCATAAGAGTTCTAATACAGACTAACTAGGTATAAAATTCCATGTTGAGGTTGGCACATACTTCTTAGTAAGCTTCATGATGTCTTTATATTTCGTAAGTTTACATGACAGAGGTACTTTATAAAGATTTTCCTCATGAAATATCAATGTAGATGAGACTTTGTGAATTACGAAATTATGGTAGATAAGTTGTGATAATGCGAACTACATGCTTGTGGTTAGTGGAATATTTAAAGTAACTGTACTTTGAAACAGTAAACATCTCATCGTCGGCACTCTTAATGTTAAAGTTTTTCTTTTAGGAGCGTCGATAATTCTGTACATTACATACACGGAGATGAGCCTCCAAAAATACCTGCGTTATGTTCTACTTCTTCCTTATGCCAGAATCTGACTACAGATTTTTGCAATGACAAAGAAAATCACGGATATATCTGGTTCTTGTCCCAAAAAGCTGATGTTAACAACTCCATTCCATATGTTATTCTGATTGGGTCCCATGGGTAAGTGTCATTATTTCACCATACGCAATGGTAGAAAACCTGATCTTCGGGAGAAAGTGGGCATACTTGGTCATAAAACCAATGCCTCCAGTTTACGTCCTTTCGGCGCCAGCATCAAGTACAACAAAGCCCATGTTAAGAAATGCAATTGTGTTTCCCGGAACAGGAGAGAATTAAACTGGAGCGATTCTGGTCACTATGTCTCGCAAGATTGCGTAGGACTCCAGTTGGTATCACTTTAACTATTACTAACTTATTCATTTCCAGTTAGGATTAGGTTTGACGTGACGTTAAACCCGAATATTACATCCTTCGATTCTTCCTTGGGAATGTGGCATACCTACTGAGTAGTGGGAGGAAACTAATCAAAGAAACTCCAAGCCCAAATGAATAAAGAGGGCCTGCAGATCTACTTGGAGGAAACTAAATAAAAAGTCAGGTCAGAAACGACTAGCTGTTGACAAGGGGAAAATCAGGTAGACAGAAAAGTGCAGGTATCTAAGAGGGAACCAGACACTGCAAAGGTCGGTGATTTCATATTTTATATCAACAAGAAGAGAATGGTGGACCAGCTGACAAAGTTGTTTCCAACAAATGATGTCTGTCACAGACAGGGTTGTGCAGTTGTTTCATCGGAGACTTAGTACTTGTATAGAGCTTTGTCATCAGTTGGAATTGGCTGAGCGAGATGGTAATACTCAAAGAAAACAAGATCGTAAGCATGATCTTACCTCTAACAAGAACGGAAAGTTTAAAAGCTAAGAGATTGCCAAATTGTACTTTTCTGTGAAAAAAGCAACTGCCAGAAGGTTTCTTGCCTTGGTAAAAAATTTCTTATAAGCCTGCATAGAGCAACGAACCCCATTTGGACTTAATCTATATATAAACGTCTTGTATTTGCGCGTACTGACAGACTTTTCACCATAACCACCCACTCCCACACACTCGTGGTTGTGGTGCTCCATAGCGCTTGGCCTCAAGCCGCTAGTAACGGAGTTTGGTCACGGTGCATGGCAATGGGCGACTGTGGCGAGCAAAAATCCGCGAAATATGGAGAAATAAATACTCTTAGCAAGAGCTACATAATGACTTACGAAATTTACCGTATATGTGAAAAAGCGTCTATTGTCTCCGTCATCCGTTATAATAAAATGCTTGCGTGGCTTCGTCGTCCAGACTCTAATAACGACCATGTAATATTAAAATAGATCAGATTTAGTATGTCTGCACATTTTCGTCAATCATGGTTTACCGACGATCAATAGAGAAACAAAGAGAAAAATGTAAATGCATTCAAAAATGAAAATATTCGTAACGAACGAATGAAGAATCGAACGGTACACTGCAGTGATTTGGACAAACATTTCGCTTGTTCTTCGGGAGTATAATTTAGCGTGTTTTCGTCAATCACTTTGTTTACTTTTCTTTTGCATTATTTTTCGTGAGTAAAATCCTTGGCACTGTGGAGTTACCCACGATTAAATAACACTGTGTAATGTAATGTTAGAGCAACTAGGGATGGAACAGGCTGATGATTGGAAAGTTTATTCAGTAATATGGTAAAGGTTTAAATTCATAGAGAATATAGCTTTTTATAAGAGAACTAAGTGTTCCACATCGCGATTTATATTGAGATATCTACCAACCACAATAATCCACTTCCACGCTCCACAGTACCTATGAAACACGTTGAGAACTATCACCATTACGTTTCACAATGAATGAAACAATAAAAACATTTTAAATATGCGCTAAAGGTCGTAGGACATACATTATTTAACTTTCTCTAAGAGTATTTATTACACCATATTCCGCAGGTATTTGCCCTCGAAACTGAGCTACTCTCAAGCACTGTGACCAAACTATCTTACCAACAGGAAAACTGTGTTCATAATATCCTTAATGAGATACGAATCTGTAAGCATCTCATATCTAGAATAGTACTCATACGTTCTACCGTGCCCTATATTCTGAGTCGGGCAACGTCGGGTTTCTCAGTTAGTTTCTACATAAAACCCCCTGTGTCCCTGCATCACTGTGCAACAACAGTTCATTATAAATGAAGACAACCAGAAAAGTGATATTTTACAAGAAAGGAGAAAACTGAAAGACATAGAGTGGAGAGGTAAAGGAAGCTCGCGCAAGACGAATGCGTGCGTACTGAGTGAAAGTTATAGATGAAAGAAAGTAACGATTGTAGTAAAGCAGTCGACGGCTGGCAAAAGCGAAAGAAAAAGACGGAGAAAATATTCTGATTAACTTACTGCAGGAGATTACTGAAGAAAATCAGCCATAAATAATGAATGAAATGTAATCTAAGACATTAAATATTATTAACAAATTATGCACACTTAGGAATCAACAGTCAAACGTAAGGAAGTTCTTTGAATCATAAGTAAAGAAGACATTACGCTGGCATGATTGTAGTGATAAAAGCAAGTCTACATGGATGTTTATGAGACGAAAAGTGCGTTTTTGAGATACGAAGCGCCACAGGAAGGGGTCTCAGAATAAAAGTGCCCTCAGTATGATGTTACTGAGTCAGTAACAAGATACCATCATTCAGAGTTACAACTATGAGACGTACGCAGAGCTTAAGGCCTAGGAAAACCGAATCATGTTAGACATTTAATAATATAATTGACAGACAGAGAGGCACTGTGTTGGATAATAAAGAAACAAAGCTATAAGTGGAGAAGAAACTTTAGAACCATTTGAAGGGAATGACTTCGTCAGAAAGAAAATTGTTGCCACAAGAGAGTAAACGAGTAATAATTATTTGTCGGACTCACATTCATGATCACATGATGGACCCCTTACAACATAGTCCTAAGGTACAATAGAAGCTGCTCCATTTGGTACAGATCATCAGACATATGTAGTAGAGTCTTTCTTGGATTAAGACCTGAAAGCCTATGCTTTCTGAGTTTACGTTGTATTTGTCACTTGCTCATGTTTTATTTCCTAGGTTGAAGAATAATTTAGTGTCATGTAGTCTATATTTCCTGTTTCGTTGTTTCGCAGAACGGTAACCAGCTTTCGAAAATTCACCACCTCCTTCACCTTTTTGGTCTGACATCGATTAAAATTTGAACCGACTAACATCTCCATTCTATGGAACATTCTAAGCAGATGTTGACAGCACTGCAGTTAGTTAATTTTTCCTTATCTTTAGTCACATGGTACAAATCGTCGGAACGGTAACATGTTCCCCATGCAGCTTTCCCCTTGCGTTGATATTTTACCACGCAAACATCACTTCTTCGAAAAACTAATTAAATACCTATGACTGCAACCTTTTCCACGACTATAATACGGTCTTTCATGGGCTCCTCACTGTGCTCGATTATACTTTGTAGTACTACTATTTGCGTCGTGATCCCTCCCATTCATCTCAGACTTTCGAACACTTCATTTCTAAACAGTGCAGCAATAACGTCAATATCTAAGCTATTTCTAAAAAAAATTTTATTTATTTCATGTGCAGTCCTCATTGTATCTTCATTTTCTGTACTTTTGTTGGCGGTACTTACTGTACTCGAAAGACACGTATGATGACTGTTGACAAAATTACAGTTTTGAAACTGACTGTGTATGGAGTGAGATTGAAAATAAATTTAGACATTTTCTTACAACAGACAATATTAATGCAAAGTATCAAACAGATGGAATACTATATATGATTGTTGTAAATTCGGTTAATCCACATTAATTAAATGAGTGTAATGACTACTGCATATACATCTTCTGTTTCCGCATTTCATTTAATTCTTTTCCAGGGTATTTAATACTGGAACTTCTTAATTCTTTCGTTTGTCACTCTTTTGCTTTATTGCCTAGAGTGCTGAATATCTATGACTTTTACGAAGTAAGGTAATTAGCTATTACTTAATTTTGCATTTTGTGGGGAAATCTTAACAGAGAAATATGAAGATTCACCTAAAAACGAGGACGGATTAGTTCTGACTGCTCTGCTGCAGCCACTATAACAATCGAATTTTTCACGCAGCTTCATGCTTGTCGTTGGATTGTGTTTGGTCAACAATCGCAAAACTCTCTTTCATCTCACTGCCTGATGATGTTACAGGTTTCCACCCGGGGAGGAGATGGAGAGCAGGTTGAATCGTGTCTGACAGTGTGTGCAACTACTTCGCAGCCAGTTCTTTGTTTCATGAAATACGGTTTTAGTAGTGCATTCTAACTGTGTGAATAGTGCTTGCAATATAGAAATTTATTATGGTCAAACGTCTACGAAGATATTACAAACGCGTTAAATGAGATTTTGCATCATGAATCTGAGGGCGAGCTGCTGGAGTCTTTATCCGAGGAAGAATTACCACCACTGTAGTTCCATGTTTTTCAACAGAAGATGATGTTATTCCTCAGGATGTTCTGCTGAATACTGATGAGGAAGGTATGCATGTTTGTGTGTGTTTTTTGTAATAATTATTGTTCATGTATGTGCAGCATGGACACAGATTTCAGTTTTAACGCTTATGTTTATACATTGTTGCTTTCCTGAGTTTTTACATCTCTTGCATTACAGTTATGAAGTTGTTTTTGTTCTTATGCTCTACAATATATTGAGTACCAACAAGCGTTGGAACACTAATTACTAGTATTACAGGAACAGCTGCCTAAAAGGCTAGGTCAACTCGTGTCCGTGGGTACCGTTAACAACGAAGTGACCAAGGTTGTGGACTACTTCAGTTTATTTCAGGTAGAGATATTGTAGGACCAGATGTAACGACCCGGAAAATGAGAGTTATAGGTGGCTGTTCAGCTGCCATATATGGACAAAAGAAAGTTTTCAAAGACCATGCAGGACCATCTCCGCAGGCAAAATGAAACGTGAGTCAGACTTGCTACAGCGCCTGGCATTTTAAAATAATGGACAAACTTTCGAAAGATGATTCGACTATTAACACTGAAGAACTGGAAACTTTCGCAGCTATACTGTACGTCCGTAGAGCTGTAGGAGCGAAGAGCTTAGAACTAGACACATTCTGGTTAAAGAAGTGGGGAAATAATTTGGTGAAGTCAACAATTGCTCCTTACAGATTGAGAGAGATAATGCGTTACCTCAGATTTAATACTAGATCCACAAGATCAGAACAACTGAAAGATCACAAGTTTGCTTTGTTACCAGAAATCTGGTATGAGATCGTTGCAAGTGCACAATGTAGCTACTTACCGGGTCCATATATAACAATAGATGAACAGAATTTCCTTCAAAGTACTGTTGCAGATTCACACAGTTCATGGCCTCAAAACCTGACTGATATAAGCAGAAGTATTGGGAGACAGTAGATAAAGACTTCAAATATATTGTGAATGCTTTCACCTCCAGGAAAGAATGACACTAGGCCGAGTCACAAGCGTCTTAGCGATTTTGTTGCGAAAAATTTGATACAACCTTACCTCAATAAATGAAGAAATGTCACATGTGACAATTGTTTCGTTTCCTTGGCTCTGTCTGGAGCCTTGAAAGCAAATCCTAGAAGTCAAGTGGGCACTGTAAACCGATCTCGAACGCAAATAGCAGCCTATATCAAGAAGACAAAAAAGTCATACATATATCATAGTACGGTTCAAGAAGAATAATGCTATACTGACAGTTTACCACTGAGATTGCAACAACAATGTGCTGATTCTCAGTACTAAGCATACCTATGCCAAAATTGAAGATGGTTTGCAAAATAAGCCAAATACAGTTACATTTTATAACGGCTCTAAGTATGAAGTGTATGTGATAGACCAAATGACTCACAAATACTCTGCCAAAGCAGCATCGAAACGGCGGTCTGTTCACACATTTCAGAACTTGCAGGATTTGGCTGGGATGAATATTGCAACACGACGTGGCATGGCCTGACTATTGTCTGAAGTAGAACTGGAAGTGGCGAGGGAGTGGGGGATGGGGGGAGAGGGATTGACATCATGAGTCCCGCACGGCTGTCTATAAATCAGTAAGAGTTCGAGGGGGTGGAGATCTCTTCTGAACAGCATTTTGCAAGGCGGCCGGGATATGCTCAATAATGTTCATGTCTGGGAAGTTTGGTGGCCAGCGGTTGTGTCTAAACCCAGAATAGCAATTGTGGACGTCTGGGGTGTCACACTGTCCTACTGGAATTTCTCAAGTTTGTCGGAATGCACGATAGACATGAAAGGAAGCAGGCGATCAGACAGGACGCTTACATACGTGTAAAGTGTCAGAGTCCTATCTAGACGTATCAGATGTCCCATATCACTCCAACTGCAAACGCCCAGTACCATTACAGAACCGCCACCAGCTTGAAAAACCCCCTGCTGACATGCAGGGCCCATGGTTTCATGACGTTGTCCCCATACCCTACGCGTCAATCCGCTCGATATAATTTGAAACGAGTCTCTTGAGATCAGACAACATGTATCCAGTCATCAACAGTCCAATGTTGACGGACCGAGGCGAGGCATAAAGCTTTGTCTCTAGCAGTCATCAAAGGCACTAGAGAGAGTTTTCGGCTCCGACAGGCCGTATCGATTATGTTTCGCTGAATGGTTCGCCTGCTGACATTTGTAGATTGTCCAACACTGAAATCTGCAGCAAACTGCGGAAGGGTTGCACTTCTGTGACGTTGAACGATTCTCTTGAGTCGTCACTGGTTCGGTCCTTGAAGAATCTTTTCCCGGCCACAGTGATGTCGGAGATCTGATGTTTTACCGGACTCCTGATATTCACGTCACACTCGTGAACTGATCGTAAGGGAAAAGCACTTCATGGCTACCTCGGTGATGTTGAGTCCCATCACTCGTGCGCCGACTGTAACACCACGTTCAACATCATTTAAATCTTGATAATCTGCCATTATAGCAGCAGTAACCGATCGATCAACTGCGTCAGTTACTTGTCGTCCTATATAGGCGTTGCCGACCGCAGCGCCGTATTCTGCCTGTTTACATGTCTGTGTACTTTATTACGTACGCCTATAACAGTTTCTTTGGTGCTTCAGTGCATTTGTGCTCGTTATGTGATGGCAACCAATAAAGGCACCCAGCAAATGTGTGTAAGGTTTCTAAAATAATAAATGATAATTTGTCAGAAACTATTTTTGTTGATTTCATAATAAAATTTTCAGCAGTGCAAAGAACGGATTCATTAGTAGTGACAATAACCCACTGACACAAAATAACTAAAGGGAAAGATACACGGGTCATCAGTGTGGTTCTAGGTATGTCCAAATATCAGCGGTTCTAATATTTAAGAATTATACTGTGAAATACTTTGTGCTATTACTCCCATATCATTCACAGAAAGTTTATAATTTTAAACCCAATATTTTATAATTTAGACATTAGAGGTGTAATTACAGAAAGGGAGCAAAAGTATTTGTAACAAATACTGTACAAACCCACATTAGATAATACACTTGGTCCAGTCCCGTTAATGTGCCCACTGGCTACGTCAGCGTCAAAGTGCAATAACCGCCCACTGACCGCAGGCGGAAGCTCTAGTACTGATGGATGAGGGGGGGGGGTAGGGGGGGGGAGGTTGAAAGATGTCAGAGGGACACAGAAAACAATGCAGTCGTTGCTGTTATGTTGAAACACAGTAATTTATGTAATGTCTAAAGAGCTCGATTATTGGCTGTCGAGACAAGAGTCGAAGCATTTCTCAAGTTGATCAGTTTGTAAACTGTTCATGTGAAGCCGTGGTAAAAGTAAACCGTGCATGGCATAATGGCACTACCCAAAACTGGCGCCTAGGCAACTGATGTGCACCGCAGCCACAGATGACAAAAATGACAAACATGCAATTGTTGAGCAGCTCATTGTCGAACTGAGGGACTACCAACAGTGCTTTTTGAACGATAGTTCAGCGAACGTTACTGCATATGAGCCTCCGCAACATGCACCTGTTTCATGCACCCATGCTGACTTTTATTCATTCGCGATAAGGGCTCGAATATGCATGCCAGTACCGTGACGGATTGTTGATTTAGTGGTGACAATCGGCATTTTCAGATGAAACGTCTGAAAGCGTATACCCTCCAACTACACTCCTGGAAATTGAAATAAGAACACCGTGAATTCATTGTCCCAGGAAGGGGAAACTTTATTGACACTTTCCTGGGGTCAGATACATCACATGATCACACTGACAGAACCACAGGCACATAGACACAGGCAACAGAGCATGCACAATGTCGGCACTAGTACAGTGTATATCCACCTTTCGCGGCAATGCAGGCTGCTATTCTCCCATGGAGACGATCGTAGAGATGCTGGATGTAGTCCTGTGGAACGGCTTGCCATGCCATTTCCACCTGGCGCCTCAGTTGGACCAGCGTTCGTGCTGGACGTGCAGACCGCGTGAGACGACGCTTCATCCAGTCCCAAACATGCTCAATGGGGGACAGATCCGGAGATCTTGCTGGCCAGGGTAGTTGACTTACACCTTCTAGAGCACGTTGGGTGGCACGGGATACATGCGGACGTGCATTGTCCTGTTGGAACAGCAAGTTCCCTTGACGGTCTAGGAATGGTAGAACGATGGGTTCGATGACGGTTTGGATGTACCGTGCACTATTCAGTGTCCCCTCGACGATCACCAGTGGTGTACGGCCAGTGTAGGACATCGCTCCCCACACCATGATGCCGGGTGTTGGCCCTGTGTGCCTCGGTCGTATGCAGTCCTGATTGTGGCGCTCACCTGCACGGCGCCAAACACGCATACGACCATCATTGGCACCAAGGCAGAAGCGACTCTCATCGCTGAAGACGACACGTCTCCATTCGTCCCTCCATTCACGCCTGTCGCGTCACCACTGGAGGCGGGCTGCACGATGTTGGGGCGTGAGCGGAAGACGGCCTAACGGTGTGCGGGACCGTAGCCCAGCTTCATGGAGACGGTTGCGAATGGTCCTCGCCGATACCCCAGGAGCAACAGTGTCCCTAATTTGCTGGGAAGTGGCGGTGCGGTCCCCTACGGCACTGCGTAGGATCCTACGGTCTTGGCGTGTTTCCGTGCGTCGCTGTGGTCCGGTCCCAGGTCGACGGGCACGTGCACCTTCCGCCGACCACTGGCGACAACATCGATGTACTGTGGAGACCTCATGCCCCACGTGTTGAGCAATTCGGCGGTACGTCCACCCGGCCTCCCGCATGCCCACTATACGCCCTCGCTCAAAGTCCGTCAACTGCACATACGGTTCACGTCCACGCTGTCGCGGCATGCTACCAGTGTTAAAGACTGCGATGGAGCTCCGTATGCCACGGCAAACTGGCTGACACTGACGGCGGCGGTGCACAAATGCTGCGCAGCTAGCGCCATTCGACGGCCAACACCGCGGTTCCTGGTGTGTCCGCTGTGCCGTGCGTGTGATCATTGCTTGTACAGCCCTCTCGCAGTGTCCGGAGCAAGTATGGTGGGTCTGACACACTGGTGTCAATGTGTTCTTTTTTCCATTTCCAGGAGTGTATTTTCGAAAATGTAGACGCAGTTATGACTCTGAGCACTATGGCAATTAACTTCTGAGGTCATCGGTCCCTTGAACTTGGAACTACTGATACCTAACTAACCTAAGGACATCACACACATCCAAGCCCGAGACAGGATTCGAACCTGCGACCGTTGCAGTCACGAGGTTCCATACTGAAGCGCCTAGAACCCCTGGACCACACGGCTGGCAGGCAGTTATGATCTGGGGATGTTTCGCGATTTTCCTCAGATGAGCTCGTCATTACGGATGCGAGTATGCATGTGTTGCTGAGGAGCATGTACACTCCTACATGTAATTTGGTTTACCTTGAGATCTACCAGGAGGATAATTCAACATGACCCACAGCTTGCACCGCACATGAGTGGCTGGTAGAGCACAAGGATGATTTTAGCCTACTCGCTTGGCCACCGAGCTCCAAGGATTTAAACCCAAAGAAGAACTTACGGGACCACCTCAGTCGCGCTGCTTGTGCCAAGGATTTTCTACCAAGAAACCCAGCGCAGCTGGCCGTGACATCCCGGGTCGATATGGCTCCACATTTCTGTTGGTACCTTCTAGAAATTCAATAACTATCTTCCTGTACGTCTCACAGTCATATGGGTTGCAAAAGATGGTACTTCTGGCTTTTAACAGATGACCACGTTAATGCGACTACAAAGTGTACAACTTATTTATTTCTCCAGTTACAATAATAAACCATTTCTAAATTATATAGAATCATTTTCGAAGAAAATCCCTGAGTTAATATAATTTTCTGTAAAAGTTTTAATTTTATATGCCTGGTGAAGGGAGAAGCATCCACGTCTCTCTTAACCTGTATATTAGTTACGTGTCGCAAATTGTGGCTCTTGACTTGAGAGGACTTGGGCTCAGAAATAAATGCTATGGTGGTATGTAATTGTTATTTCCAAAATTGTATCGCAACTAATATAAAATAAGGTTATATTGACCGATGAGACTGGAAAAACTGAATGACATTGTTATGTGAAATGCATATTAGTGCCAGTGAGTATACGTAGTTAATTATCTTAACTTGCAATTTTGTTTGGATTTGCGTGGGTTGTATAAGTATGGAGCCATAAGAAAACACACTGACATGACTTGGCTCCCCTCAGGGAAGCAGCACATTTTCATGGCTGGATATATGGACAATCCCAGAGGGAATTCTCAGAAGAAAATGTTGGTCAAAGTCTCTCATTTGAGAAGACTTTCCATTTGAGCTACACAACTGGACACTGAGTACCCAACAGACAATGTAGATACGATCTCTTGTGGCGAAAATCATCAAGCAGCGACTGTCCTCATAACTGGAATGTGGAGGGGAGAAATGCTGTTTTTAAGTGGCAAAACTGTAGAGGAACACAGGCAGTGGAATGCGTCCAGCAAAGACTGAGGATGTAGGCTGCATGTAGTTGCCTGAAGATGAAAAGGTTTGCAAAATAGAGGAATTAATTGCAGGAAAAATTAAAAAAAAGTTAGGCCCAGGAAACCCACTATTGTGGATAAAATGTAGAACGCTGTGTTCCTTTGGGACGTACAAGATGCCGCTGATAACATCCAGAAAACGGAATTCGAGGTCTCAGGTTCAGACCCGTTCGTACTCATAGGATACCCTTGAAAGCTGGGTCCACAAAAGAAATGTTTTGCAATTTAAGAACTACCGAGATGGCTAGTTTAAATAGACTGGGAGTTAGAGAGAAAAACTTTACTATGCTGCTGAGTGAGGTCCTACCTCAATGGTTACAGAAAGAAACAGAGTGAGTCTGAGATGACTTTTTTCAGCACCAGATGGTAGGAAGTGTGTTACCGTTTAACTATCTGCAGAAATCTCAAGTAATGGGATGATCGTCTTTTAAAGAATCGCTTTTCGCCCGGCGTTTGGAATATCTGCAGCCCAGCCAAGCCAAGCAACTTAAAGGATGCAAAATGCAGCAGTACGAGTTGAGCTGTTAAGAATCTCTCGACACACAGATAAAAATATCATGAAGTCAGATCGTGTGTGAACCTGGAGGTCATGCAAAACAAGCTCTGTCGTCCGGCAACTTGCAGCCAGTCCAGCGGTCGGGTACAAAGTCGGTTAACCAGTTACGTACTGACTTATGCCAGTGAGCTGATGCACCAAATTGTTGCCAAATAAAGTTCTGTCGTTCAACTTCTTTCAATTGAGGAGAAAGCATAGTTCTAGCGCATGAAGATAACGAATACCAGTTCCAGTTGTAAAAGAAAGATTCATAATCCTTCAGCCGGTATATGGCACAAAAAATATTGATTTTAGGTGAGTCGTTGCAGCTGTACCATCTCGTGGGGATTTGTTGACCCACACATGCGCACATTACATGACTTCACATTTTCGCTTAGGTGAAACGTCCACTCATCACTGAAGACGACACGATCCAGAAAGTCTTCATCCTCAAGCAGCCATATATCTTTTGCAAAGTTGGCACGTAAACCGTATTCTGTAGTTTTAGAGGTTTTTGCAACTGCAAACGATAAGACCAAATGTCTCCTTAAAGGTCTCCACACAGACTTCACGACTACCGTTCCGAACTGATTTCTTAAGACTAAGCGTGAAAAATAGGCACTCGTTCAACACATTCTTCATTCACTCTTAGTCGTTCCACACTGTTTTCTTTGCACTCTGGTGTATAGAAACAAAACTGTTTGACTTACAGATTCATTTGATGTATTATTTTAAATTGTAAGTTGAACGTAAAAAATGCTACAAACCGTTAAAACACATATATTCATGTTGAAACACCCGGTAATGAAGTTAGGGCCGACTGCACCACTGAAGAGAAGCACATGGAGGAATACAGTCCCACTTTAGCGCTGGCCAGACAGTGTACCGTGTTCAAAGATTTGAGGACAGTACGCCCATGGAACAGTATACCTCCACACATCTTAAGGCCTGTACCTCCAAAAGATCATGCCCGAGAGAAGGCATGGGTGCACTACATGTTACACCTCTCGCCATGTGACGGTTCGTCCATCATTTAATGTGAGAGGAATATTTCTAACAAGTTTATTGCATCTGTATGTCCCCAGATAGCCGGACTCAAGAGTACACCGCTTTCAGCATTCCGGGAGGCCTCACACGACTTGAAATCAATCTCGAGAATGTTAGCATACCTCTTTATGGATAACGATAGACACAAGAAGGTGGGGTGCACAAATTTCAAAATTCAGATTAACATGCAAGTCCCGTTAAGGTACGGTCTAAGGACCGGTGAGAAGAAGAAAAGTTGTGTATTGTTCCTCTGACGTTGGCTGCATGGTTGTAGGAAGAGCAATAGCTAATAATTATGTGGATAGATTGCTAAGCAGTGTGTTAGAAGCTGTGTGGGTTGCCTGATATTTTAAAATGACTGTGTAATATTCTAACATATGTGTCACCTTCATGATAAAAGGAAGCATAAGAAGGTAGATAAATACGAATGGTAATTATTTAGCGTATTTTTGAACAACTTAGGTAAATCCAGCCGACTGTCGTCTTCGACAGCGATCAATATAAAAATAGGTACATTTTCTGTCGTTTTCAGGAAACAAATTCATCGAGAGAGCACTGTTCAAGGAAACTTAAGATCTCGCAATGTGTGGATATATACCAAACGACAACACGCACACATCGAAAACACTCGCGCCACTGGATGATTATGGATGACCAACGTCAGAAGCTCTCAATAGTGAATATTTATTTCCAGTAGTTCAGTTGATGAGGAAGGAGACAGAAGCATTCCAAGAAATACTTCAGCAGTGTGCTCCATCTCTATATGCAGTGTCACTTGCTACTAAAACCCTCCCAATACCTGGAAGAGCATGTCAGGATCTGTGTTATTATAGTCCATAAGATGACCAGTACTAAGGCAGTGTTCTCCAACAGCACGAATGCTCAGCGGTTGTAAGCCTGTGTGAGGCTTATACTCAGTACAATCTGTGATATACAGGCTGGAAAAAAATGCCACACTTGAAGTTTGGAACGCGATGCTTCTGGTCCAAGACAAAATTTTATCTATCAAAATCAGATCGGGTGCATTTTGGAAACACATGTGTGGAAACGAGAAGCTGGCACCACTCTCAGATCAAGGCATCTGAATGTACAGAGGAACGTGTGTCTCCCCGTACTACCACACCGGCAGCTCACTGAGTACACAGCTGGTACATCAAACCCACGTCTATCGTGGACCTTGGCTTGGAATCCTCGTCAGTTTCCGCCTTTGTTCGTTAGACATCGTTCCCTAGTGCTCGTCGTTTATAAGTAGGACTCATTTTGTCTCATGACAGTAGCCGATCAGATGACAGTGGGCGCCATATAACTTAATGCATGGGTCTGCTAACAGCGCTGCGCACAGCCGCAAGTCCAGTCAGTTTCATGTAGGGCGGCTGTCCGGTGATTACTATGATTTCGGCGCTGGATGCATTCGATACCCAAGCTGCTGCTGCTGCTCGTGCGTATGTTGCACGGTACACTACAAGGCCCCATCCCGGTAAGAATGTTTCTCATCGGCTGGAGCAACACCTTTGGAAAACCGTTATCTTTGTCCACAAGTAATGAATAGAGCTCGTCCAAAGGACTAGACATACTTAAAAAAACAGACGACGCGATTCTTGAAACCGTTCGCAAGTGACCTCGGTGAAGTAGCCGTGAGAGTGCAGTTCCAGATATCTCAACAATCTGTTGTTTAAGTGTTGCACGATGAAGAGCTGCATCCATATAACAACTCGTTAACTGAACACTAGCTGCCAAAAGACCGCATTCGAAGAGTACTGTTTTTTAAGTGGCTTTTGCAACAAGTAGAAGATAACGAACATTTTATAAATAATGTGATATGCACTGGCGACCCTAGCTTCGCTCGTGAATGTTTTTTAAACCACCACGACAGTCATTACTGGTCGGAACACAACCCACATGTCACCCGTCAACGTGGCCTCCAAAACCGCTTTGGCGTATAAACTAGTGGGCTGGAATCGTGGGAGGAGTGTTTCTGGGCACTCAGCTTTTGGCTGACAAAATGAAAGCGCCCCTGTACCGTTCCTTCCTTTGCAGTACTTTGCCTGACGCATTAGAAAACGTTCCACTTGGTCTTTGGTGAATGCTGTGGTTTGAGCGTGATGGTGCAAAGTCTTACTCTAGAATGAAGTTGCATAACAATTTACATGTGGCTCTTTCAGGGAAATGGATTGGTCGTAGAGGTCCGATGTCCTCTTCTTTTCCCTGGTCTGTAGCCTGTTCAGCAGACCTCAGCCCGTTAGGTTCTTATTTGTAGGGACACTTAAAGAAACGATCTTACAGCACACCGCCCCTTGATCTACGTGCTTTGCCTTCTTGTTTAATTAAACTAGCAGTAACAGAGAGAAATACGCAAGATGCCGCATTGTGGAGGTATCAGTTGGATAAGCTTTGACGCTTTAACTGATAAAAAAAACTTTCACGAGCCTGCATATCGCTCCTTATGGCATTGCCTCGTATTACTGAGCCAATAGCTCCGGCATAGTGCCTGGTTCATGACACCTTGACCACAATGGACGCAGCTACAGCGTTGCCAGGGCCTCGTTTATTAAATAGCATTTCTATTAATTTAACGGGACTTGGACTTACTACAGTCACTTTTGAACTGAGATGAAGAATCGCATGTTGACCGCCCAGTGTGGCACTTTTCCTTCACCATGTATATCACAGGAAAAACTTCAGCCGATGCTGCCTCATGCATGTTAGGGAATGGTTAAAACTTCGCAAGGAGATCCGAGTGATCACCAGTTGTCGATATTGTAAGTTCTGACGAACAGGTTGTCTTTTTAACTACTCCTTAAGCTGCCGAGTGGAGAACCATGTCGTGTGACGACTAGGGCTCTTTCGCTCATCAGTAGTATAACAGCAACTGAGATGGTTATTTTGCGTTATCTCAGACGTATCCTGATACTGTTGCCTCGTCCGCGGACAAAGGCAATGCTACAGTTGTTTTGGACAAGAATAGTTATGTTCAAAACATACAATGTTTACTGACTGACCCCGACAGAAAGCGCTGAGTAACGATCTTCTAATAAAAATTCCTTGCCGCAGAAGACTATAAAAAGCCAATTCTTTTTCTGCTATAACCGCCCCCCCCCCCCAACTCCCCCGATAGATTATATGGCTTTTCGGGAGCCCATAAGCAAAGGACTTCATTTATGCCTGTTGTTAGTAACATTGGTGCTCCAGTATAACGTTTAGCTAAATACTTTCCTACTATATTGATGTCACTAGTAAATCGGTTCGTGCAACACATTAAGATTTCGGCGGATGTATTAGTCGACTACAGGGGTAGTGTTAGAATGACTAATGTAACTGGCGTGGTCTCTCTCTATATTCGCGATCCTCTGCCTGGTTCGTTATGGTTATTTAAGGTTAAGTTTGGTGTAGGATTAACGGAACTATTGTGAATTGTGTTGACTTAAACATACCTTTTATTCAGTGATCAGTTCTATGAAGAGGCAGAAGGTGTGATAATGAACCTTTCGTCGCCACAGTCTTTTTACGGATTATTTCCAGTAATATGGCCTGGAGACACCGGCAATGAAACCTGCATGTTTTCTTTTTCGTAATATATAGAGAGTACTTTTGTTATTGGTATCATAGAAGTGAGATTTCAAACGGGATTTCAGAAAAACTTAAGTCGATCAATCCGAATACCAGTTTCACGATGGAGATGTAAAAGGATAACTGTCTCCCTTCCCTGGTGTCTTGATGAGGAGGTACGTTGAGATACACCCGTAGTAGCAAGACAAATCACACTTATTTGTATTTTCAGAGTTATGGTAGTCACCATTTCGCTCTCCATAAATTTCTTACCTTGTTGCAGAGGGCCTACGTCACTTCAGATCCTGAAAGTGTGTCAGGTTTATCAGCCCACCTCAAAGTCACATTTACCCAGAACGGTCATAGTAAGATCAGACACTCGTTCATGTGAAATGTGCTTTTCGGTCATCTCATAAGATTTGAACTCTTTTAGGATCTGTAAAAGGTGATCTTTGTTTGGGGACGGTGGATTTTTACCGTATTCCTTGGGGTGTGGCATGTCATACATTGGTCTGAGCATCAGGACCAAACGGGTCGCGTGTGCTGTGCATGAGTGTTACACACTCTTACAACTGCTGAGCAGATCTACGGTAGCAGAGAGCTGTATTGGCAACAGGCATCCTTCGGAAGATAAAGACACAGAAATCGTTGCCTGCATTTTTTCTTACTGCGATGTTTATAAGGAAACACTTCAAATTAAATTAGGAAGTAGCCTTCAGTATAGATGGAAACAGTATATATATATATATATAGTGTGTGTGTGTGTGTGTGTGTGTGTGTTGTCTTTCGGGATACACCCTGCATACCGAGCTTTTAAATTTACTCCTACAGCGTTCTCTCGTTGCAGTTGTGCCTTGAAAAAGACAGGTGTGCACCAGTAGTAATACTGGCCGTTGTCTAAGACATCATCTAACTTCATTCCCATAAGTTGTTTGAACAGTTTACACCCTGGGAGAAACTCAAATTTTATTTGCTTATATATCATAGCGCCAAATTCAGTAACTGACACATATTTTAAGTTGTGTAATTCTGACCCAAAAAAGCATCAATGTATGCTTGAAGCTGTTTGTGTCAAACTACCATAACACAAGTTAAGTACTACCTCAGAATGCGTCACATGTTTGAGCTCATAAAGAGACTGAAGCCGAATAGTAGAATACCACTGTTACTAAAATAGTAACACAATTATGAAATTCTATAAGCCTTATACTATAGCGGGCTGCAGAATGAAGATGAAATTGTTTGTCTTTTTTTGAGTGTTGGGTTTCAGGTTGAAGTGAAGTTGCGAGCAATCTCTACTTCTAAACAAATTTCGCTGTTTGCCCATAATGGTTTGTCATCGTGTGCATACACAACAATTCAAGCCACATTATTTTATTTTAAATTAAGAATTTTTGCAGCCAAAATCAAGTGCCGACATATTTTTATTTCAATAACCCGTTTCGAAAGAACCTAGCTGCAGTCTCCGGATTTTTAACCTAAAGCGAGAAAAACATTAGTATGGCAATGTGCGTAACTGTACAATCGACGTACAGGTGTAAAAACATAACAACCAAATACAATAATTTTACATACCTTCTTGAAATAATATTATATGCTTGACTCACACAATCGTAACGACAGCACATTCAATGTACAAAATAAAGGCTCCAAATTGGCTTATAAAATACATAAAACACAATTAATAAGTCTATAGCGCCAACAGTGAGCTCCAGAGTGGAGGCGAGCGCGTCCATGGAGTCATATAGCTATGGTCCATCAGGAAAGACTGTGTGGGGATGCAGCGGAAGCGTCGGCGGGCGTTTACACGCTTGGTCAACAGGTGGCATCTGTCAGCCGCCACATCGATTGTTAAATAGTCTTAGAAATACATTACTGTACTTCCTAGAAAGACTGACATAGAAATTTGTATTATATAATTGGAAAATTATTTAAAAGGGTTAGACGAAAACGCCCATGTGTATTTAAATAGTATCCCAATATAGAACACTTGTCTGTCGGTTCACCTGAGTCACAAATTATACCGCACAGTGATACATTTATAGCTTATTCATTCTTGTAGATGAATTTCGTTGTTGAAGGTACGAATACATACAAATCTAGCTCCTGCACATAGAGTATCTTTCACTAACTATACCGACGACGTTGTTGTGCAGACATACTAAGTGTAATGCCAGTAACAGTACGCTAAGGAGGTACCTGCAGACTGGACTACCTTAGGTTTACAGCAATAACATCAAATATTCTCGGGAAAGTAGTTTCGACGGTATAAAAAAAAGAGAAAAAAATATAATCTGCTCCAAACTAACGAACTGCTAGTATGGAGCACCTACAGATAGGATACTACCGATATAAGAGGCCTCTTTCTGTGAACTATGGCTTATCAAATATGATACGAATGTAGGGTGGACTTTTCATTCATCAGTTTCATAAGCAGTGTAAACCACAATTATTTAAGATTAACAGTTGTAGGGCCAGTGGCTTTGGGTTGTAGGAGGCGCCAACATACAGATGCATTTATTAAGAGAATATAAGAAGAACGATCTTAGCTAATATTAGAAAAGGTATCTGGACATTTTCACCCAATATCAGATCGGACCCAGCAACATGTGCTGTAGATTATTTTATCCGCTTGTCATACTTGACATAAAATAACGAGTTCGACATGTCAGCTTGTACAATGTGCATTATATATCATCTGAACGGCAAACTGGCAAGGCATTTAACTTGACATACTGTAGGGTTAACTGTTATTCGCCGAGGAAAATATATTTACGGAATAATACTTTTCACCTGATGACATGATGAAAATGTATTCAGTGCAGACTCAGAGGAATAGACAGTGCACCAGAATGATAGGGAAAACTGAGCCAAACAAAAAGCCGCGGTTGGATGGTGTCACGTAATATCGCAGGCTGTGTAAAGTCATATAAATGTACATTACGTCAACAAATGAGATGATTATATTTCCGAAGTTCTGTGAAAATGATGTAATGTTTATACAGAGTTGACGTCTCATACTTTCGCTGCGCTGTTGATAACCAGAACGGTCATATGTATATTGGGCGAAAACATGTAAACATCTCGAGAAATAAACGTTTGGACGTGAATGAAGAAGCTAGCGATGCCTACAGGTTACGTTGTTGTACCTGACTATGAACGACACTTGTGCAGTGTCCTCAATACGTTACAAGTTTTAGTTGTGGTCAGAACAGTGTTCCATGTAGTTATTAGTGCATTATATCGGAGCCAAGCGTATCAGAACCGGGGCAATTTGTTGGCGTTCGTAGAGAGCCGAAATGTTTGGTGTTTCAGGAGGCAGAAGTATCGAAGATTTATACCTCACAGAGAAAAAGTGGAAAAGCGTAATCCAGTAAGTCGCAACGAGGGCGAAAGTTTGTGTTGTGTAATGGTGACAGACGGTGTTGAAGAGGACTGTGACGCAAAATAGGAGGAAGATAGTTGGAAACGTCGCTGCAGATATCAATGTCGCTTTCGAGAACCCAGTTAGCACCATGAGAACATGAAGGGGTCTCCATGAACACGGAATCTGAGGGAGAGTTCGAATTCCAAAACTACTTACCAGTGATGCCAATGCTCTTAGCAGTAAATGCCGACTCGAAGACACAAATCCTGGACTATGGACCAATGGAAAAGTCGTTTTGTGGGATGATTCTTGTTTTACACAGTTTCTAATCTCTTGCCAAGTTTACCTCCTAAGTGTGAAACATTGTGATGATTAGGGCTGCCATATAGTGGTATTCCATGAGCCCCATAATGTGCAAAGTCGCATTACTGGCCAGGTTGATGTGACCTTTTCAGCGGTTCTGATCAATCCCATGTTAAGATGTTTGTTCTGTAATGGTGATGTAGCGTTCCAAGAGTCAGGCCCCTTTGATCGCACAGTTCACTTAGTCGACTGGTTTTGTGAATACGAGGAGAGTTATAGCATCGTCCCTGTCCCTCAGTCACCAGATCTCAATTCTATTGACCCTTGTGTTCTACTTTGGAGAGAGGAATGCGTGATTGCTACCCATCTCTATCATTGTTAACGTAGTTTGCCACTTTTTTGCAGGCCGATGGTATAAAATTCCCTTGACAACCGTGCAGGACTGTATTTACGCGTTCCAAGACGAATGCAATATGTTTTGAATGCCAACGAGTTTTCTATGCCGTGTAAGGTATGATAATGTCCCTTTACTTTTCGGTTTTGTTTTTCATATGGGACGACATTATAAGGTCTGAGACTGTTGATCAATACAATAAAAGAGTTTCTACGTGCCGGCCACTGTGGACGAATGGTTCTAGGAACTTCAGTCCGGAGCCACGCGACCACTACGGTCACAGGTTCGAGTCCTGCCTCGGGCATCGATGTGTGTGATGTCCTTAGGTTAGTTAGGTTTAAGTAGTTCTAAGCTCTAGGGGACTAATGACCTCAGATATTAAGCCCCATAGTGCTCAGAGGCATTTGCAGTTTCTGCGTCAGTCACAAGTTTCTTTGTCACTACGAGTTCCGATAACTTATACCATCATATGCATGTGGAGAACTGTTTATTCACATGGCAGTTAGTGAAGAGCATAGACGTCTTCTTACAGTCGCACAACAATGGCAGTGTAGGTTACTTTGCGTCTTTTGCTAACGATAAAAATTTTTCATTTACAAAAGGCACTTTAGAGGTTAAAACATGAATTTCAGATAGTGAATTGTACTAATAAAGACGACAGAGTTTGTAAAAGGACTGCGCACTGCTGCCTGATGTATGTCCTCTCCATTGCACAATTCAATTACCCTGTCGTTTCAAAGACGTTGCACATGTTAGAAATGTGTTTGTTTATATTCCATTCAGATATACAATGTAAAATCGACTCTACAATTTTTTTTTCTTTTTTAAATATACAAATGCGCTACACCAGCATCACAATTCACATATTATATTACGCAGCTAAATATACACGTTTGATGTGAAGGGACTGCAGCATTCCATACGAAAATAATCTTTAAATAGTTATGCACGCAAATATGTATTCCTCAAAAAAATAAAATAAAAATAAAATAAAAAATAAAGGCTAACTGGCTGCTCTTGAATACAGGTATCTGCACACTTCAATTATTATATTAACTTCTTGCATATAAAAATATTAAAACAGATCATACATATATACTGAAATTTGAACTTATTGAGGGATGAATGGGAGTGATTAATTTAACTGCTGTGCATTGAAACTGTAAACACTAATAGACGATTCAGGAAAAAATTAACAAAGGAATGAACAAAATAACCATCGAGATGGAAGAAAGAACATGAACAACATGTATCCCTCCCTCGGTAAAATCTCCCAAGAAATTGCGAATATCTTCAAACGACAAAAATAAGAATTGCGTTCAAAACAAACAATAAAATATGCCGAAGACTTCCTCATAACTTAAAAAGCAATCAAGATAAATATTCATCCACTTGCATATATAAAATCATATGTGGTAAATGGCCAGCTCAGTACATAAGTCAAACAGGCTGTAAATTCCACACCAGATTCACAGAACACATCAATGCTTTTCGAATGCACCACACAAATCTGCAATAGCCCCCTGTACAAAAGATTCTGGACGTTGAGTTGACAGTACTGAATGCAACCTTGACATACTACATGCACTGAACAAGGGGTACAGAATCTCTCTTTGAAGAATTAGATGTATGTATACGCACAGAAAAAGTAACTTTTGAAACATGTACTCATTGACAAAGCTGAAACAGGTTCAACCAAGTTCTTCAAAAGTTTTGAAAAATAATTAAACAATCATTATCTTAATTAAAAGTTTCAATAAACAGAAATTAATGTAATCACTCCCACTGATACCTCAATGAGTTCAACTTATAATACAATTGTATGATCTATTATAATCTTTTGATATGTAAGAAATTAATATTGTAATTGAGGAGAACACATATCCATATTCAAGGGCAGCACATTAATATTTTTTATGAAACAAGGAAAACATATTTATGCACATACCTATTCAATGATTTATTTTGTATGAAACGCTGCAGTACATTCACATCAAATATGTATGGACAGAAATAATACCTGAGTTGCGCACATATCAGTATTCTGGTGCAGCCCATTCACATATATTTAAAAAAGAAAAACTTATTTTTGTAGAGATCATTTAATCTTGTATCTCTGTCTTTTTGTAAACAAACACATCAGTAACATGCACAACTTCTGTGAAACGACAGTGTTAACTTAACGTGCAGTGGAGAGAACAGACCACAGGCAACAGTACGTAGAACTTTTATAGCTCTGCTGTCCCTGTAAGTACAATTCCCTCACATAAATTAATGTTTTAAACCTGTTAAGTGCCTTTTCCGTACTCTATAAGTAACAATTTTGCAGGAATCCTGCCGGGATAACTAACTGCTTACCTTTACCACTGGATCAAAAGACTACTTTAATGCTAACGAAAATTTCAATATAGTAGCGAAGACGCTGATCTCACACTGGATACGAGAGGCAATGAGCAGTCAGAAAAATTTTGCTTGTAATTTGTTTCTACCCCGTTTGAGGATTTTCACCTTACCAGGACCTAAGGTCTGTCAGGACTATTTTTCTTGTAATTAGTTTTTATCGCGTCTGAGGATTTCTTCTCGGCCGAGCCAGAGGTCTATCATTATCCCTACTTTTGTTGTATTTACTGGTCGACGGAACACAGACTCAGCTTTACCACAAAATAATCACAATAAAGTAAACAGGAAAGTTTAAGATGGATGTCCTGTAGACGACGTGGTAACGAAAGGTAACATAAAATGGTTATATTGATTCAGAACCCCTGAAGGAAGATCCGTACGTACTTCAAAGGACTTGCCGAAACGGTGGACTGAGCTTAGTGTCAAGTACTGGACCTAGGAGCACAAAACCGACATCTGTAATAACGTTGTACACTGGAAATAGCCTGCGCACCGCAGGAGATACAGATTTTTTACTACCTTTGAAAGGTAACGTTAGTTTGGAAAGATCGAAGAGCAACACGGACACATGATTATGGTTGTGTTTCGTGCGAAGTGTTTGCTACTTCCAATTAATTTTTGATCTGCGTAGCAAACACATTATTGGTATGGTGCTTCGCTATCGCGGAATTAACACCATAAGCGCCTTGGACCCAATATTCTTCACAAGGACTTTCTGCATTTTATGAAAAGATATGGAGAAACCATTAGTTAACTGTACTAAACATTTTAAAACGACAGTTATAGCTAAGGGTGTTAGGATCACTGATAAATAATTTATGTGACTGGAAGTTTTGGTGAGAATATGTTAGAAAGCATATAATTCTGATTGAACTTCTGTAAGCATTAAACGTGAGAACGAAACGCATAAATATCACTTCGTGGATATCTATTAAAAGTGTGCCCTTAAATGTCGATAATAGTTCATAGAATGTGTTGCAACCACTTTTTTACGAATGAATATTGACCGTCTAGAAGATCATAATACACAAACATAAGAGTGTTGACGTATAGAGCGTCCTTGTTTCGTCAAGATCGAATTAATTTCTCCATACGTCTTTTACTTTTGAAATCTAAGTAACCATTTTTAGTACAAGCGCATTGTTAAGAAGTCGTTAATACGAATAGCTCTCTCCGTTCAATTGCTATCTCCATCACCCCTTGATCTATCATGCCCGCAGATCCTGTAATCCTGTCCCGCGGTTATGCCACGTAGCCCTGAGAAGATGTGGAGATAGTGGCTCAGATGCCAGTTCCTATCAGCGTTCAGACATTTAATGACGAAGACATCCAATGAAAAAGCGATGTGTCCAAATTTAAAACACCTTTTCTTACTCCTTGAATATAGAAAATTTATCAACTTCAAATAATGTGACCGACAGCTGATCACAAAACTTTTGTGTAAAGATTGCTCATTTTTTTTCTCTTTGAGTAGTCATGTCGACTAATTAAAACAAGAAAGAAGGTTTTGGCGTAAGTTTCTATGATTCACAACGTATATAACCTCTACTACCATTACTACCCCACTGTAAGCCATTCATTAAGTGAACCACATTGTGGGATCATTGATTACGCTTTTAAAATTGTGGTAATTTAAAGTGCTTGTATTTATTAAATTTTTTGTGTTATTTAAATTTCCATTGATCTGTAGAGTTACATAAACACTTTTCACTATCATACATGAGCCCATACATCTGTAAAACTATAATCTGTTAGCAATTACTTTCAACAGAATCCCTGCACTTAAGCTGTAATCTCTGAAATCAGAGCAGTTCCAATGATACGGGCACATACTTTTAAATTTTGAAAATAAATTGGCACAAAATGATTAGTAAATGTCCATTTCATCTTTTCTGTGGTAGTCTAGTCTCTGTCATCTTTGCAAACGCCACATATTCCTTGTCGGTGTTCTGCATACAGACTACACGAATAGATCACACACTTTGATGTGAGACGTCAAGAGAACAGGATGCATAGAAACGTTAACAGCACTTCAGGAATACCCATTATCTTTGGAGCGACCGAGCATGATGAGTTGACACACCGCCAATAGTGAAACGATGAACTGCAATGCTGCTGACTTACAATCCAAGAAGGCAGCCATTTACCACTGACAAGTGCTAGTGTTTTGTGTGTGATGGCTACATGCTAGAGGCAATTCTGTTATCAAAATCATTCAACATATGACATCATTAAGATGGTGGTAGATGAGAAATTTTACCGTTGAAGATGGAATGGGTGCTAAATGGTCAATTTACAAATAAGAGTATATGTAAATTTATCTTTTCCCACCCAATCCAACTTCAACAAAATTATATGTAGGTAAATTTAAAAACTGCAAGTTGGTGTTGGTGGTAAATTAAAAATTGAAGAATAGTGATCAATTTAAAATTGGAAGGTGCTCATAAATTTAAAAATTCAAAGATTGCATCAGGCAGTAAATTTCAAGAATACAAGATGCCAATGGCAGGAAAACCAGAAATTCCAAGATGTGGACAACAGAATATTTAAATAATGGAAGTTGGAAGATGGCAGTAATATCAAAAATACACGATGGTGTACAATTGTAAATTAAAAATTGCTAGATGTCAATTGGTACTAAGCTGAAAAATTCAAGCTGGTAGTAACTGCAACCATTGCAAGGTGACGCAAAGCAGCTAAATCAAAAAATGCTAAATGGCAATCGTGGGCAATATAAAAATTCCAATATGGCGAAGATCAGAAATTTAAACAATGCACAGTATACTCTTGGGAAGAATTATTTGACCATGCATTACAAATGAAATGCACAATCACAGTACTTAAAAAATAGAAAAGGCACTGTCATGATACTTCTTTCTTACTTTCATTTAAAAATGAAACAGCCAGTCAATGTGCTTAAAAATGGAAGATGGCAATTTGTGGAAATATTTAACCACCTATCAAAATGAAAGATTAGCTCACAGTGCATTGATTTTCCCATTCAGCATGTGTTGCCCTCCATGTCCGAAAGTGCCCTATTGTACAACAGTATTTCCATTACCTTCTTCTTTGCATGAATTGGGCATGATGGTCAGAAGTATTTGATAGTTTTCTTGAAATTCCACAAGAACATGCCGACAAACACACACACATACACACAGTGTTTATATAATGAACTTACAGTTGTAACAGCACATGCAAACATCCAAAGTTCGATTATTTTGTCCACGACGCCATGTTAAAAATGGAGTTGGCAGTTCACACAGGCCATTTAAAGAAATGGAGGGAATAGATCACCATATAAAAAATAGAAGACACTAAATAGATTCTTTTTAAAAATGAAATTGGTTCCTTTCTAAGAAGAACTAATTTGTGTTTCACATAGAACATTAAAAATAAATTTCCAAACAATTTGGGTGTTCATAAATTAGTGTCATCATCAAAAGTATCCAAGTTACATGAATTTGTGTAAATAAGCATTATGTTCGAAAGTTTTCTGAAAAATATCAAATGTGTATTTGGATGCAAAGGATTTGAAGTGTCAAAATTTTTTAAATGATCCAAATTTTTCATCATAATCAAAAGTGTCTAAACACTCTGAATTATCATGCATTAATATAATGTTCAGAAATATTCAAAACATCTGAACTCTCATAAGTCTCAAAAATATCAAAATATTCAGATTTCATATAAACTGGTGTCATGATCGAAAGTATATGAACGATCTGAATTCTGAGTCTCATTTCAAAGTACCTGAAGACTATGAATTTCGAGTAATTTGTCATTATATTCCAAGGTATCAGTAAAATATATGCAATATTTTAATAGTGATTCACTGTTTATGTTGCTACTCATGTTACTTGTGCAGTTTAATATTATAACTTGTGCCTGATAAAATAATGATTTATGTTACTCTACACCATTTTGAAATTTTTTAAAATTCAATTACATAGCTCTTGATTATCATCACTGCACTTCACTTCTATGAGCTGAGTATGACACCGCCTCTGATTCCGTTGACCAGGCATCAGCAAGTCTGAACTTTCTGACTGAGCGTTTGGCTTGTTGTGACAAGTCTTGTCTTTATGATTTGCAATGGTTTTCACTGGTGGCTCAATGAATATGACACACATGCAGATTATTTTGGACTGGCATTTACCAGAATTGTGAACTCGATGACAGTGTTTCTTTCAATGTTTGAACAAGTCCCATCCTATCCTAGCTTTTCTGGGAAAAGCACGCATCAATATTTATCCATTTGGCTACATATTGCGTGGTTGGTGGTGGCAAAAGAATCAACTTGCTAAGTGATAAGATATGAAAGAAAGCAAGGAAGGTATTAGCAGAAATAAATCAATTGATGTTGCAGTCATCTTTGTGTCACTGAGAGACTTTGCTCATCAGAATACTGTGGCACATCCATCTTGTATTATGCTAGTAAGTAAAAGGACGTTCAGTAGCCCAAGTTAGAGCTAATAGATGAGGCATCTACATAACATGTTAAAATAAATGTTTATAGTCTACAAAGGGTTTGTGTGGTCCTTATCTTTTAAAAGTCGAACATGACAGCCAGTCATGATGGGTTTCAATAAGATAATGTACTCTTGTTTTAACATCAGAATTCCACACAAACAGCCAGTAGCAATTCGTGGTTAACTCTTCAACAGCAGACAATTCCATACTATTTACACTGTATATTAGCATCCAGATATAGTCCCAAGTGAACATGTTTTAGCAAATATACTGATAAATTCGCTAATAAGTTCATCAACCAGTAATATTTTCTGTAGAAAAACGTGATATTTATATACAAATGGACTGTTAGATTTATTATTCACAAGGAAACGTTTGGTACCACATCACCTCACATTCTCATAACATGGCTTTATATGCTTTGCCAGAAGATATTGCTAGTTTCATGATTCTTATGTTTCATACATTTTGTATAAATTTACCAAGTATAGTATCATTCACAAGTCTAACAAAAGTTTTTTTCTTTTTGGGTAGAGATGATAAGCATTTCATACTAGATGATGAACTGAGAGCAATACAGCACAAGCTCATGGCTGTGTGAGCAACAGCTGATTTAATAGTAGCCTATTGTAATGGTAGTATAAGACTACGTGTTAAGCACACTTTTACACTATAATTCTTTTATGTGCAAAATTTCTCTCATTCGTTAAACGATGTTCTGATGTGATGTGTGCATATATACATTATTCAGTTCAATTGCTGTACAGTGTCTACAGTCAATCAACAAAAGCTAGCACAAGATGATAAACCTTTCACACTTCCAGATTTGCGTGCATACCTTGGTTTGTGGTCACTACTATCTCAAAAAAATTATGAAAGATTTTAGTATACACATATGAAGACACCAAATGAGATTTCTTATGTAAGAGAAATTTCATGAATGTGTGAAAATGAAAAAACATTAAATGTGGTATGCAACTGATTCAGTGTACAAAACATAAAAACATATAATACATCACTTTTATTTACTTCATCTCAAAGTTTCTTCCATTTAATATGTTGGTCATTAATCTGACATAATGCTGACCATTCTGTAACACGTGGGCCATCCTCTATAAAATAATACCCATTGCACCTAAAAGTTCTCATTGAAAGAGTAATGTTTAAATGTAATGAAATTTACTGATAATGCTACAGTGTTTGACTCAAACCGTTGTGTGATCATTTGTGTATTGTTACATAATTCTGTTAGGTAATCAGGTACCTGAGCCTTCCTGGCAGAATAAATCTGTGCGCTAGATTGGGACTTGAACCTAGGAGATTTGCCTTTCATGGGCAAGTGCTCTATCAACTGAACTACCCAAGCATGGCTCACGATCCATTCTTACAGTTTGAGTTAGAGGTCTTCTGTGATGTTTGGAAGGTAAGAGATGAGGTACTGGCGCAAGTAAAACTCGGAGGTCTTTTGATTAGTTGTGCTTGGGCAGCTCAATAAGTAGAGCACTTGCTTGGAAAAGGCAAAGGCCCCAGGTTTGATTACTGGTCGACTACACTGTTTTAATCTGCTAGGTTGTTTCATCTTAGTGCGTACTCCACTGCAGAACTGAATAATTAATCCAAGAAAAATTCCTCAGGCTGTGGCTAAGTCTCTGCAACAGCCGTTCTTCCAGTAGTGTTAGCCCTACAAGTTACTCAAGAGGAGTTTTGAGAAGTTTCTAATGTAGGAGCACAAGATCAGTCGGAAGTCATGATGGGGTACCTCAGTCAGTAGAGCACTTCCCTACAAAAGGCATAGGAATGGGGTTCGAGTCCCTATCATACACAAAGTTTTAATCTGCCAGGAGGTTTCGTATCAGGACGCACTACTCTAGAAACTGAAAAATTAATTCATGATTCAGATCTTGAACATGGCACCAATTCATGTGAAGCTTATGTGACTTTTATGGAAATACTGTAGTATAATTGGAGGCATTTGAATATGGTGGGCGGCAGAGTGTTTGTCCGTTACCTTGTAGGCAAAAAAATTATAGTACTGTACTTCATTTTTATTGATTGCTGAGATTCTTTTTATCTTTCTACCAGCGTCATTTTGCTTATTTAGGCACTGATATCAGCTGTTCCATTTTCAACAGAGACCAGAAATTTTTTTTCCAGCAGCACAATTATGGGTTTTCTATATTTACTGCCCTCCACCATTTTGCAGTTCTTAAATCGACACCATCTCGCATATTTAAATCTGCTACAAACTTCCATTTTGCAAATTTTACATTCACCAACATTGTCATTCCGTAGTTTTTAAATTTGTGTTCACTTCCATTTGCATCTAGCAATTTTTTAATTTACTACAATCTTGTGTTCGAAAGTCCATGAGTTCCGCAGAGCCTCCCACTCTGCTCTCTCATGATGTGTAATGACTACTGAGGTCACTGATAAGGAGTACCTGGCAGTACGTGACAGCAAAATGCACCTAATATGAAAAACATATGTTTTGGGGGGTTTCCGGATACTTTTGATCACATCGTGTATCTCGCAATTTCCATTTCCCAACAGCACCACAGGTGATTTTTGAATTTCTCACCTACTATCATCACGAACTTTATAATTTCCCACAAACTGTCGCCCTGGTTGGATGTTTGCGGGCTCAGGGGAGATGTTTGTTACTCTGAGATTTATTCCAACCTGACTTCCAAGGCGACTAAACCAAATGCTTTAATATGATTGAAAATAATTTTGATTGTTGCTGCTAAGTATCGGCGCCAGTGATTAGTCACTTCAGAGCAGGGGTACCAAGTAGGGAGTCCTCGACCTACTCGTTGTTATCTATTTTGGGAAAAACAAATAAATTAATTAATTTTGCTAATGAAAAGGTTCGTTGTAAATAACAAAACGGATCTACCATGATCACTGGACTATAACGGTGAGGCGCATCGTCCTCTAAGAAAGCAAAAGTTACACCTGCAAGGGACTGTTACTACAGTTCTACTTGGCACCTATTATTGAATCCGGGGGCACACGATGGACATAGTTTCAGGCTAACGTCTTCTCTTCTGCGCCATGTGATGACACAACCATCGTTCGTGTTCGTATTATTCTTCACTACGAATCAGGTCCTACTACTTAGATAGATTAGATATCCGTTAGCACATTCTAGAACAACAGGTCTAAACTGGAAACACATAGAATTTTGATACCGTTTTCACTCAGAGTAATCGTAAATAGTTAATTTTGCATTGCCTCGCGGGTTCTTTAATAATGAAACCACAATATTGCACTTGCTCGCCTACACGTTCAAACACGAAATAATGGACTGGGATTCTGTAATAAGCACCGTACCTACTGGCCCTATAACATGCTGTACATGTGAAGACATAACGGCAATTCACACTAGTACCTGCCATTGCATGAAATCACAGACCCATGACGATGAGACAGCGTCCTGATCACGGTACGCGGTTCTGTCGTTGTTGTAAGGTTTGTCGCTTTTTAAAGGAACTTTGTACCACACAGTCAGTCATTTCCTCGCGTACGCATTTACTGGTGGATTTTCATAGCGGAATAACCAGTCGCTACTCAGCTGCTGTTCCAGACACTCGGAGCAGTTCCATTAAGTTTCGGGTGTGCAGCCGCAAGAAATCTCCTTCTTCTTCTAATATTTCGGCCGTATAACGTTCAGCCATCTTCAGAGTGAGCTGCAAGACTGCCACTCCAGTGCTCGCTTCGTCCCTCTATACTCGTGTACCGTGCGACTGCGCATGCGGCCACAGATGCAAATGCGCCAGAGACGTTGGTCGGCGGCAGAGACGTGCATAATTCCCGAGTTGTATCCATGACTCCGCAGTGGATTTGTGAGGGCATATCGATGTATCATTGTGAGCTGCACTGTGACGACGTCTTTGTGAGTTTATTACAGCAAGTGCCGGATTCCATGATTTATCAAGATTGTAACCACTATCTCTATTTATTAAATTCGTCGTAAAGCGAATTTCAATTGCCTCCTTCACTATCGAGTCCCAAAAGGATCATGTAGTTGCCAAAATTTCGATGTTGTCATACAACATACTGTTACCATTATCAATACAGTGCTCTGACACTGCCGACTTGTTAGGTTGTAAAAGCCTTGTGTACTTCCGGTGTTCTGTACATCTTTCTTGGACAGTACGAGTGGTGTGTCCGATGTAAGAAAGGCTACATTCACATGGAATTTTGTAAACTCCAGATTTTCGGAGCAGCAAATCATCTTTGACGGAACCCACGAGTGCAGCTGTCTTGGGTGGAGGGCGAAAAATCACTTTTACTTTGTGTGTGCCGAGAATCTGTCCTATTTTTGATGAGAGGCTACCCACATATGGCAGGAAGGCCAGCGACCAACGTCTCTGGCGCATTTGTGCTTGAAGGCATTAGATAATCAGATGTACTGCTTCATTGATTTGTGTAGCTGGACAGCTTATTTTATTACAATTTGGTGAGTGCTTGCTTCACTTTATCAACTTTGATTAATTGCGTATTTTTGTTATAGAATGGCCATGTTTATCTGTTCTGTTTTGTATCTGGTGTAAGCCTTTTGGTGCTCCCATTTGTAATATTTGAAACCCGCTCGCCGTTAAAAGTGTAGCTTTAAAAGTTCACTGCTTGATTAACTAGAAGCTCTTGTGGGCAAGTACCACGTAGTTACTTTATTAAACTATTACTAAATGTTTTTGCTTTACCGTAACAATTTCTGGTATCATTGTTTCACTAATTTTTTTATTCATGACCTTTTTTCATTTTAAAGCATTGTATTTATTATAAAAAAATTTCATTCGGATTGGACTGTACTGGTTTAAAGGAATTGTATTTGGATATCCTCATGGTTAACTGCGATAACTGTACCTGAGTTACCTAAAATTCTAAATTTGGCAAATGTTTAATATGAGGAACTAAGCGTAACATGTTGGAAGCTTTTCATTTTAACCTTGTCTTCCACGGTATTTGTGATGCCTTGTACACTGCAGCTCAGGCCAAAAGTGCAAATCAGAAAAATGATAATTACTTATGGCATTTGATACAGTTAGTTCTTGAATGATGTGTGCCTCACCTCTCTTCTTTAAGTTATCCATCTGAAGGTTAATAAGTTTGTCGAACTCTATTGTCATTTCCAGACTTGCGCTCAAGTGGATTTTCTAGGGTTAAGAGCATGCCAATATGGTTTTCTTCTCAGTACTTGACTTTAAGCAATTATTACTAGCGCTATCGACTTATACTTGAAGGTTTTTATTTCTTATCACTTTATTGACCCAGCTAGGTCAATGAAATTATACGAATGCGTGGTGCCTGTTCTTCCCGTGGCATGACCCGATGCAGCTGTCAGCTGTGGTCGCCTCCATATACTCTCCTTTCTTCCCCTCTCCACCTTCAATTTACGTATAATGTACACTGAAGCTCCAAAGAAACTGGTACAGGCATGCGTATTCAAATGCAGATATATGTAAACAGGCAGAATACGGCGCTGCGCACGGCAACGGCTGCGTAAACCAACAAGTGTCTGGCGCAGTTGTTAGATTGGTTACTATTGCTACAGAGGCCGGTTATCAAGGTTTAGGTGAGTTTGAACGTGGTGTTATAGTCGGCGCACGAGCGATGGGACACAGATTCCCCGAGGTAGTGACGAAGTGTTTATTTTCCCGTACGACCATTTCGTGAGTGTATTGCATCAGTAATCTGGTAAGACATCAAATTTCCGATGTCTCTGCGGCCGCAAAAAGATCCTTTAAGAACGGGAGCAACAACGAATGAAGAGAATCGCTCATCGTGACAGAAGTGCAATCTTTCCGCAAATTTCTGCCGATTTCAATTCTGGGCCTTCAGCAAGTGTCAGCATGCGAATCATTCAACGAAACATCATCGATATGGGCTTTCGGAGCCGAAGGCCCACTTGTGTACCCTTGATGACTGCACGACACAAAGCTTTACGCCTCGCCTGGCCCGTCGTCACCGACATTGAACTATTGATGACTGGGAACATGTTGCCTGATCGAACGAGTGCGATTTCAAATTGTACCGGATTGACACAACCTCATGAATCCATGTACCCTCCATGTCAATATTGGACTGTTCAAGCTGGTGGAAGCATTTTAATGGTTTTGGGGCCTTTGCAGCTGGTGTGATGTGGGGACCCTGATACGTCTAGATACGTCTCTGACAGGTGACACGAAATTAAGCATCCAGTCTGATAACTTCCATCCGTCCATGTCCGTTGTGCATTCCGCCGGACTGGCAATTCTAGCAGGACAGTGCGACACCCCACATGTCCAGAACTGCTACAGAGTAGCTCCAGGTAAACTCTTCTGTGTTTAACACTTCCGTTAGCCACAAAACTTCCCAGTGATTAACATTATTGAGCATATCTTGGATGCCTTGCATCGTGCCGTTCAGAAGAGATTTCCATCCCCTCCTACTTTTACAGCCATGAAGCCATGAAGGATTCATGATGTCAGTTCCCTCCAGCAGTACTTATTAAGGTGTCTTGAGAAACCCTATCAAAATGAGAAAATCTGTGATCGGCTGTAAGAGGGAGTGGACGGTGAAAAGGGGGTGGGGGCAGGATCGGAGCCAGGTAGTAAGATCCGCTTGTAAGTCTGTATCTGCTCTTGGGTAAGTTAAAATTCAGTACCTGATTTCACAATCTCTGCCTGACCATGCTGTAATCCACGTGAAATCTTCTCGTGTTTCTAGACCTTTCCCAAGTATACGTCCTCCTCTTACGACTTTTGAACAGTGTATTCGTTATCAGTAGGTGAAATTTTATGCATTAATTATTGGCATTGAGAGAACTTGGTAGCACGTATCTCCGAGTAAGCGACCGCCTGTCGTGGGACAGCAGCTGCGCTCGGCGCTTGCACACGGCGTTCGCGGCCGCAAACACTTGCCGCACACCTGTGGGCGGCGCGCAGCCGCGGCTGAGACGACGCCGCGGCGCGCGACACGCAGCCAGCCGTGCTGCGGCGCTGTGGCGGGCAGGTCACGGCGCAAACGCAGTGTCAACAGCGGGGGCGGCCCGCCAGATGTCGCTGCGTGAGCTCATTAGCGGCGCTGACGGCTGCACAGTGGCGGGAGGGAGTGGCGGAGTGCTCTCTCTGCGGGAATGCTGCTGCCGCTGCCAAAGCTTTCTGGCTCAGCAAATGTTCGTGGCCGACTCCTCGTCGAGTAAACTTTAGTGAACGAGGTGGTAAAGAGCTAAGGCACGCTGCCGGCGCTAACTGCCGCTTGATTCGTTGTAACGTACACCTGACTGATGCCGTCGCTTACTTCTGTTCCCCCTTTATGTAATACAGTTTTCCAAAATGCTTCCTAACTAATCATTGTGAAAACGATCACATAGAGTAAGGAATACTATGGAATGCAGCAGAGAGACGCAGTTAAGTACGGATCTTGTAAAGCCGTACGTTTTCCTTACTGGCGAGGAGAACCTGACAAGTGCCGTAACCCTATTTCCTAGAAACATTGCTCAGTGGAAATAAGCGAATATGTGTCTCACCTTATCCTTACATACTCGACTACTTCTAAGAAAAAGTTTTCGCCTTACGTAAATGGCTTTTAGCACGCTGAAATTTCGAATGAAGCAATGACACAGACTGGAGCGTTACAGCTGCCAAATTCAGCTCCCCGTGTTCGATAACCGATTCTTTTTAATTTTATTGACTTTTACTTCATTTATCTACTCATGTTCGTAGAAAGTTACCACAAAAATGTTTCATATCAAAACCGCAAAAGTAAGACTGGCCTCAACAGTAAGTGTCACACATTTATTATATAGTATTTGAGTGTTCGGTATTTTCAGGGGTTAGAATCTTTTTAAATTCTCGTACTCCTATATTTCGTTCTCATATCAATTCTTATACTAATTTTTGCATTTTATTCTTATCTTTATTCTTCAGGACTGTTTGGTGCATCACCTTGGATGATACCCTTCGTAGAAACATTTGAAATGTAGATATTCTGAACACAATGATCACCACGCGAAGGTGGGTTTACTACAGTGCTAAACATTTCTTCGTACGAATCTCCCTTGAGAAAGGAACGCCGTTAACATTGTTGAAGATTTCGCAGATTAGCAATAATTTCGTGACAAACCGCGCATTACGAATCATTTTTTCCCGAACATTGTTGCGTATAAATCTAGTTACTTTACAGGAATTAAACAGAAAATAATTTCAAATCATTTTTGTCATTGTTGTATTTATTTATTTCTTTATTTATTTATCGGTTGGTTTGTGGGGGTTAAAGGGACCAGACTGCGACGGTCATCGGTCCCTGTTTATTTATTCAACAGACAGACGTTTACTAAATGAATAAGGTCAATGTCTTTTCAAAATACCGTTGAAAATATTACTGCAGTTATATTTTACGGATGTAGGGTATGAAAACAAACACAAAAATTAAAATATTAATAGGAATTCGAACACAGGTTGCAAAACTCTGAATTCGTAATGCTACCAACTGTGACCTCGCTTCTGTCAAACTTATCATGCACTAAATGTACATAGAGTTCATCGGAAACTCTTGCCGTTGTTTTCTCCGAAACGGTGCAGTATTTACAGATAAGCCGAGACACGTGTTTGCTTATTCTGGCTCCTCTTAAATTGAGCAAAATTTCTGGGAGTTGGTTTATGACTACTACTGTGTTCTCCCCGTGGATAGCGTGTAAACCATGGTACTCAATATAACTATTCGGTACTTCCTCATACGTATCGAGACCTCCTCACACGCAATTCGTACTGAAAACGGATGAACAGCTTTCTTGGAAGAATCACGTTCAAGATCTTGTGCAGAAACAGTATGCCCCGATCTGTACAATAGTAATTATGCCCTCTGTCTCTGAAATACGAACGCTAGTTCGCTTAGCTTCCTTTCACATTTTTGTCCATAGTTTGGGGTAATTCAGAGCACTTCGTTAACTTCGTGTAAGCTTTTGTTCAGCTGTCTTGGAATTCCAACGGCATTTGTATAATATTTCTTTAAGCTATGTGCACAAATTTATACACCGTACAGTAGATCTGATCCGCGACAGACTTCAAGCAGAAATTGAAGAAAATCGTCCAAATTATAAGCAATCTTGGTTGCAGTTTATTTTTTTATTAACAATGCGTATCTCTTTCTTGGATCATTTTCATGTTATCTTAAAATTTTCCTTTTACAACTGTAAGGCGTTCGGATTTTACGGATCTTACATGAGCTTTATCCATAACGACAGGATGACGCAGTATGAGATCCTGAGAAAAATAATTTTATTATATCCACAAAAGGCTACTGCAGTTAATCTCGTGTACCGAAAACTAACAAAACAATAACTACCAATATATAGACTGGCATGAACAAACAAGTTAAAGTGAATTGCATTTTGGAGACGACCAAGCAGGTGGTTAATGATATTGTAAAACTCCCATTTAGCAAAAGAACGGCTAGCTTCAGCGCAGAAAGGGATAAGGCCAGAACAATACATTATTCCTTTCAACCTAAATAATAATAGTAAGTGGCTGCATGTCATTAGCAGGACTGTGATGCGACCCAGCAAGAAAAAATAAAAATATGTTCACCTCTAGTGAGACGGTGATTTGCTGAAGCCATACTTGTCGACGCAGACACGACACGTTGGGGAGATCCCCATTACAGAAAAGCATTTTGAGACCTAAAAATTTCCATCTCTCTCTGTCTCGTCTTGCGGCGAACCGCACAAGTGTGTGGAAATAAGTGAGGGCATTGAGAGCTTTGCTTTCTGCGAAGTGAGGACGATACGCTTCACGTATCTTGGCGACGGATAGCAAAGTGACAGTTAATTATTCCTCCGGGAATTTTTGTGGGTAAAGAAATTGCGCACGTCGCTCCAACGCATAGCGAGTGTGCAGTAGCTATTATGTCAGCTAGCGAAAAATTAACGTTCTACGGAACGCAAGAAGGTTGCGACTGAGTGATTTCACTCAAGGCCAGTGTAGGAAATTAGCGTTTCAGATCCAGCACGGAGACAACGCCGTTGCAGATGCAGCTGCGTAAAGTACCATCTCGCAATAGGCCACAGTAAACGTTGAGTCTAGATTTTGCTCATATCTGTGGCACTATCTCTCCTATTTCGCGATAATGCAAAACGAGCTGCCCTTCTTCAAACTTTTTCGATGTCATCCGTCAGTCCCTCCTAAGGCGGATCCCACACGGCACAACAATACTCCAGGACAGGACGGATAAGCGTAGGAAAGCAGTCGCTGTAGTAGACTTGTTACATCTTCTAAGTGCTCTGCTAATGAATGGTAGTCTTTGGTTTGCTCTACCGAAAACATTATCTATGTGATCGTTCCAATTCAGGTTATTTGTAATTGTAATACCTAAGTATTTAGTTGAATTTACGGCCATCTGATTTGTGTGACTTATCGCGTAATAGAAACTGGGTGGATTTCTTTTAGTACTCATGTGAATAACTTCCCACTTTTCTTTATTCAGGGTCAGTTGCTACTTTTCTCACCATACAGATCTCTTATCTGAATCATTTTGCAATTCTTTTTGGTCATCTGATGACGTTACAAGACAGTAAATGACAGCATCATCTGCAAACAATCTAAGAGGGCTACTCAGATTGTCTCCTATGTCGTTAATAGGAACTGAGTGACTGATGTCCACGCAGTTCCCAACCACAATCGATTGATTGAGCTGCACCTTTGCTGGATTGCGCAAGTAACGGAAATATTGTGTTAGAAAAATTTCTTCTGTATTGCATTTTCTCGTTTTGACATTCACCATTTTCGGTAAGTTAAAAGTGAGCGATAACAGCGAGCCATCGGACACGATATTAAATTCGTAATAGACTCTTAGTCTGCACGAAGACAGTTTGAATTCCTAATTCCATTAAGGAAAATGTCGGGTTAGTACCTTTCATAAGGGCTTGGTCGATTACAACCCTCATCCTTCAAAATATTTGGTTGCGCGCCTCTGTAATGATCTCGTCGTCACTGGAGTAGGCCAAGATTCGTACAGCAGCTGGCCACTTACGAATTATGATTCGGAAACCACACCGGAAGCTGTAAATTCCATAAGGGTCCTATTGAGCGATCTGGTCATTCAGAGATTACCAGAGAAGTCTTGAATTTATAGACTCAGTTCCCGATACGCGATCGCGTTGATTCTGTACCTTTTTGGGGCCAGAGTGGAATGAGGTTTTAGCGAAATAAAAATAAAATGTTTGTGTTTTGAAATGAAATCTTTCAAAAAAATTTTAAAATGTCCTGCATAAATAAGTTATGAACTGCAGATTAGGTAACAAAAGTAACGAACTATGTTTATGGAACAAATAGAAAACTTTTCTTAAGACAGTGTCCCAGATTTTAATAGAACAGCAGCAGGAATAATTCAGTTCAGTAACAGATGGAGGACATCGACAAGTATGCAACGTAAAAAGGCTTACACACGTTAATGTGTGCAACACAGAACGTTTTAGGCAAGTGAAACACTAATAACTGTGCAGAAATAAGAAGCATTGCATTACAAACCGTTGAAGTGACTGCCGACGATAAACTGTGCCGACTGTTGTTACAACTTCCAACATTTTCCTTCTTCAAATCATAAACGTTATATGCATCCAGGTAGAAGATGTTAACTTCAGCTCGCTGAATGTTGCAGCAAAATGCCGACGCTTATACGAATCTTAAAGAAAGATATTTAATACTGCTTCCGAGTGCCAGTTTCCTGTGTCAAGTGAAGCTTAGCTTATCTCAAAGGTAAGTGCTTTTCGAGGCTATCTGCATACTCTTCCCACAACAAATTGTGTACTACCTTCATCTCTTCTGATATCTAAATTTACTAAAATATCCTGAACGAGTCCTAATTTATACCCTACATATTATATGTTAGATATCAGTTTTTATTTGGCTTGTGCCGTGTATAAAAACTTCTATGACAGACTGAATTCGTTTCAGGAACGTTTAATAAATCTGCTGGTTGCTACAAAATAGAGAATCGCGCTGTTACAGATCTTTTTTCCACTAACACAGAATATATGGCTGACAACAAAAGCATCGTGAAAAGTAAATTAAAACTGTTTGTGCCACCTTTATTACCGTCGTGGCTTTTTCTGTGATGTTGGTATATAGTGGCTGAAAAATGAAACAGTTTCTGTCTGAATATATCCCATATATATATTTCCTTCCATTATACTTCTATGATCATAGCTTACTAGACTGCTAAATTCCTTCCATTTCTTTAATGATTTTTCTGTGCATGAAAATGCCATTTGAACACTCAGTGTAGCCTCTACGGAATAGCTAGTAATTCAAAACACAGATTTTTTTTATATATTCAAGGTAACGCTGATGTAAGTTCATTAGACAAAATGTCTATCTTAGGTTCATAAAGTAGATTGTAAACGAGAAAATAGAAATACACACACACACACACACATATTCCGTCCCGAAAGGGTAACGGGGTCAGAACGGGAAAAGCACCGGCCACTCCTTAAATTAACTCTTCCAAGTCCATTATTATTAGGCAACGGCCTTGCCGCAGTGGTAATACCGGTTCCCGTCACATCACCGAAGTTAATCGCTGTTGGGCTGGGCCAGCACTTGGATGGGTGACCATCCGGCCTGCCGAGCGCTGTTGGCAAGCGGGGTGCACTCAGCCCTTGCGAGGCAAACTGAGGAAATACTTGATTGAGAAGTAGCGGCTCCGGTCTCGTAAACTGACATACGGCCGGGAGAGCGGTGTGCTGACCACATGCCCCTCCATATCTGCATCCAGTGACGCCTGTGGGCTGAGGATGACACGGCGGACGGTTACTACCGTTGGGCCTTCCAAGGCATGATCTGACGGAGTTTAGTGTAAGTCCATTCTTAACCATGTCGACCCTGCGCCGATGCGATGAAAAGGTACAAGAACAAGACCAAGAAGAAAAAGGAGAAGATGATAATGATACTTCATTCGCCTTTTTACTTTACTGGCCTTCGATTCAGGGTCCAACAATTTCTTTTGTTACTTTCAGTGGGTCCTGTGGGGCAGCTGAGAGGTCACTAGTTACCAAACAAGTTTCCCCCATCCCCACCCCTATGTCTAACGAAATGACCGACAAGAGAAGGTATTAACTTTGCATTTCTTTAAATTCTAATGTCTCTAGGTGATCGGGAATTGCTAAATTTGTACCTAGCATACAAACAGAACTAAAATGCGGCCTAATAAAAATGTACTAAATAGGCAATAGAAAAGTCACACCATATTATGGAGAAACCAATTTACTAAATGCATCACGTAAAATTTACTGCAAAATTCATAATCGATTAGTGCAAAGTACAGCTGATGCTAATATTCCAGAAGAGTAATCAAGCTTCAGGAAGGGATACTCGTGTGGTGATAACTATTTATTATTCAGGTATGGGTCCAGTAGGACCGCGCGAGGTACAACCATCGGTGTCATGTTTGATGGTTGGCCTTCCTTTGTGTCCAAATGTGTTTCTTCCTTTCAGAATGAAGTCTCTTTCTTTCATCAGACCAAGGTGTTCCAGTCCCTTTTCCAATTTCCCTCTGACAAACTTTCCAAGCAAATATTTTTTGCCTGAAGGTTTTTCTACCTGTAACCTCTGCTTGAGTTTTACCGACAGCGATCCATTTAATTGGCTCAGTTTTGGCTTTATTTCAGTTTTCGTAGAATTCTACTATTTGTCTTTTCAAACTAGTCGGTGCCATTCATTTAATATGCCTATAAAATTTAAGTCTTCGTTTTCTCATGTCACTATGTATGTCTGTGTATTCTTCTATTTCCATATTACATCTCAGCCTATAAGTTTCTCCATCAGTAATTTTGGGGCCTAATAATCTTTCTTTCTTTTGAATTTCTTCAATAGCCCTCTTTCAATTTAAAAGTAAAGGTTCTGCTCCATTAAGACATTCAGGTTAAATTACAGTGCTGTAATACCTAAGTTTTCAGAATTTAGAAAGTGATTTTTTTATAAATATTTTGTGTTGAACTGAATGCAGTTGCCATTTTTTGACATCGATCTTCGTTTGCAGCTTTTCCAAACTGTTTCTTGTACAATTTTCCCCAAGTATTTACCCTTTTTATTTTACCATATCTTGTGTTCAAAAACTTTGGTGCTTGTTTGTTTCATGTCATATATTCCGATTTTTCGAATGCCATTTGTAGTCCTACTTTCTCCGCAACTTCATTGTCAATTACAATTTGTTTTCGAGCTGAGGCAACATCCCTAGTTAAAATTGCCAGATCATCTGCAAAGGCCAGGCAGTCTAATATTACTTCTACCTAACTTGATTGATTGACCTATATTTTGACTCGACTTTTGCTCTCGCCATTCTGTAATCACCTTTTCCAAAACACAGTTAAACAGTAATGGGGAGAATCCATCTCCGTGTCAAACACTAGTCTTTCAATAAAATGCTTCAGAAATTTCTCCGATGAATTTAACTTCAGAGCTAGTGTCAGTTAACGTTTCCTTAATCAGTGTTAGAGTTATATTTCCTAGCCCCTACTCCTTTAAAATTTGGTAAAGAGATTCATGATCAACTGAGTTTTAGGTCTTTTTAAAATCCACAAATGTACATACAATATTGTTAGCAGAAATTCTTTGGTGCCTAAGGAGTAGTTTTAAATTAATAATTTGTTCCTGACAGGAACTGTTTGTTGTAAGGTTTTCTTGATAGTCACCATTGTTAGGTTCTAACTTTTCTTGGGCTCAGCCAAGTAGACAATGCTAGAGATTTTTGCATGTGACCGGGAGAAGAGAGATTCCTCAGCAATTATTAACATCGGATCTAACCCCTATTTTTATGCAATGGATGTATTAGGGCACTTTTCCAGTCCTCTCAGTTTGCCAGATATATCTTATTAGTTGAATTATGTCTTTTATTGTGTTATGGCCAATTGATTTTCCAGACTGGAAAGAGATAGAAACATGCGCATTGTTTTAAAATGAGGCCGCGTTCATTGTCAATACGTCGCAGAGATGGAATTTTACCGCCAGCGGCGAGAATGAGAACTGTTTTAAATACTTAAAATGGCGACGTTTTCCTTACTTGAACAGCGTGCAATCATATTTTTTCTGAATTTGCGTGGTGTGAAACCAATTGAAATTCATCGACAGTTGAAGGAGACATGTGGTGATGGAGTTATGGATGTGTCGATATTGCGTTCGTGGGTGCGACAGTTTAATGAAGGCAGAACATCGTGTGATAACAAATCAAAACAAACTCCGGCTCGCACAAGCCGGTCTGACGACATTTTCGAGAAAGTGGAGAGAATTGTTTTGGGGGATCGCCGAATGACTGTTGAACAGATCGCCTCCAGAGTTGGCATTTCTGTGGGTTCTGTGCCCACAATCCTGCATGACGACCTGAAAATGCGAAAAGTGTCATCCAGGTGGGTGCCACGAATGCTGACGGACGACCACATGGCTGACCGTGTGGCATGTTGCCAAGCAATGCTGACGCGCAACGACAGCATGAATGGGACTTTCTTTTCGTCGGTTGTGACAATGGATGAGACGTGGATGCCATTTTTCAATCCAGAAACAAAGCGCCAGTCAGCTCAATGGAAGCACACAGATTCACCGCCACCAAAAAAATTTCGGGTAACCGCTAGTGCTGAAAAAATGATGGTGTCCATGTTCTGGGACAGCGAGGGCGTAATCCTTACCCATTGCGTTCCAAAGGGCACTACGGTAACAGGTGCATCCTACGAAAATGTTTTGAAGAACAAATTCCTTCCTGCACTGCAACAAAAACGTCCGGGAAGGGCTGTGCGTGTGCTGTTTCACTAAGACAACGCACCCGCACATCGAGCTAACGTTACACAACAGTTTCTTCGTGATAATAACTTTGAAGTGATTCCTCATGCTCCCTAGTCAAGTGACCTGGCTCCTAGTGACTTTTGGCTTTTTCCAACAATGAAAGAGACACTCCGTGGCCGCACATTCACCAGCCGTGCTGCTATCGCCTCAGCGATTTTCCAGTGGTCAAAACAGACTCCTAAAGAAGCCTTCGCCGCTGCCATGGAATCTTGGCGTCAGCGTTGTGAAAAATGTGTACGTCTGCAGGGCGATTACGTCGAGAAGTTACGCCAGTTTCATCGATTTCGGCTGAGTAGTTAATTAGAAAAAAAATCGGAGGCCTTAGAACTTGAATGCACCTCGTATAACGTTTCCTGCAGAAGCTTTATTGTTCTTCAGTCTCTTAATTTGCTTAATTATTTCGATGTGGTCAGGTTCTTCAGAGTTACGTTTGGTGTTATTAGTTTTCTGTGGTTGGAATTTATTCCATGGTTCTCGGCAGTTTAATAGTTTTTCAAAATTGTTCGCCAGTACCTTTCAGTTTTCTTGGTAGTACAGAGTCAAACAGACATTTTCATTTTTGAAGCAAAGACTTTGAGGTTGGTAGCAGTTATTTTTGTTTTGAATGTTTTATAAAAGCTTCTTGTGTTGTTCTATCGGAAGTCATTTTCGATTTCTACGAATTGGGCATTCTTATAGTTTCTTTTAGTATGTCGCATTAATTTCGATGTTTCTTTTCTTACATTCAGAAAGGTGTTCTACGTAGTTTCAGTTTTGTCACTATTCCAGTTTCTGAATGCCTCCTGCCTTGACTTAACTGCTGTTCCACAATCCGCTTTCTACCAGAGGTGTTTTTGTTTCTTTCGTAACGGAATTAAATTTTGTGCTGTGTGAGAACTTTTCTTTTAGCCTTTGCGAGTTGTTGGATTGCTTTTTGTCAGGTTCGCTTATTAGAGTTGGGTTTATTTTAATAGTATCAAATTTTGGGATAACATTTTTGTTTTGAAGAGTTCTTGAGGGTGAAGTTTTACTTTTACTCGCATTAGATAACGATTAGAATCTATATTAGCCCCTTTCCTAACTTGGACATTTAAAATTTCTTTGATGTTGGGGTATGAAATTGCTACAGGATAAATCTGAAATTCTCCAATAAATGTATTTGGTGCCAGCCAAGCTTTTCTTTAGAATGTTTCTTTTTGAAATGTGTTGACATGATTTTAAGGTTAAAATTTTTGCGCGTTTCTAAAAGTCTTTTGCCATTTCGGTTTGTCCATTTATGCGCAGGAAATCCACCCACCGTTTTCTTATTTTTTTTCTTTACCTAATTCAGCATTAAAATCATCCATTAAAATTGTAACACCGTTTGAGGGAAGTTTTTCAGATGATGCTTTCTAATGTTTAACAAGCTTCTTTAGCTTGTTTAGGTTTTTACGGTTAACCTCATTGACTGGCATATGGGAATTAATCAAAGCGTACGCCTCATAAGCGCATTTAAGAGAAATTGTCATTAGTCTATTATTAATGGGATTTATCTCCGTTATTGAAATTAAAATATTTTTCGAGACTGCAAAAGCTACTTCCAGGTGTGGTGTATTATTAAGTATTCTTTTATCAGTTTTACTTAAAAAAAACGAAATCCACGGTATTATTGTCTGCCTCATTCGTTTTCTTGAAGAGCCAAAATTTGTATCTTCTGTTCTTTTAATGTATCTCCCAATTTATGAAGTTTTCGTGGTTGCGATAGTACTTGTATGTTAAGTGCTGCAAAAAAGGATTTGCTTTGGTTTTAAGATGGCCAGAGGACTGCGACGCCTTCTATTGAATCACACAGCATTTTAACCCTAGGACTCACTCTGCTAAAATTTCCCTAGTACTCCATCTGGGGTCATACATGACTCAAATCAATATATAATTGACTGTGTGTACTAATCATTCAGAGAACAACATACTGTCGTTTAATACTGTTTGTTTACATTTTATTTATTATTAGACACATTTCACAGCTTTTTTAACAGGTATGTACATAGTAGAATTAAATTACATATGGAAGAGTAATTACATATCAGAAGTTACAATATTACTCTAAGTCATAATTTGTTTCACTCATAAATGTTTCACAACGGCTTCAAATTTACAGAAAATGTGATGAACAACTCAACAGGAAACATAATTCTAACCGGAATCCGTATCATAGTCATCTGCACATATTTCGCAAGTACTAACTATTTCAGAATGTTCCTTGCAAACAAATTTGTTACACTTTTTGCATGTTGAACTGTATTTTGTGTCCTTTGATCGGGGGCAAATGGAGCATCTGCCTCGCTTTCTCTTCTGATTGTCGGGTATTACGTCTGGATGTCCATTGTCTAACAGATCATCAAATCCACACCGTTTAATACTGCTAATAATATCCTTGTTCCTTGCTTGTGGTAAACTCATACGACGTTCCACTTGGGGCTTTGCCATTTCTTTGGCCAACTTCATTAGAAAAAGACGTGTCTCTGTTTTTTCGACAGCAACACAGAAGAGTCTGTAGGCATTGAGTGCAGCTAGATCGACAAGCTCATAAAATACTGCTAATGGCCAACGTTTTGTACCCTTTTTCACAGAATAGTAACAGCTCATTTGATCTAGCGTATCAGCACCTGATTTTGTTGAGTTGTAATACAACACTACTTCTGGTTTTCGTTTCAAGTTGTTTCCTTTGGGCACTTCAAATGATTGATTTGTGTTGACAGGAGTAGCACAGCCTTATTTCTTTTTGGAACATACGAAACTAATAGGGTTTTACCACTGTATGCAAATCTGGTAGTGCATTCTTCCCTAGTTTTCGACGGCAAAAACTCTTTTGGGACTTCTTTTCTTGTAGAACGTAGAGTACCTACAAGTGTCAACTTCATTTTCAACAATTTTTGGCCAAGGTCATAGCTCGTGAAAAAATTGTCAGTGGTAATATTCCTGCCACTGCCAGCCAGATGACGCACTAAATCTAAGACCACTCTCTTGCCTTGATTCACTTCTCTCATATCACCACTCCTTCCAGTGTATATTTGAAGATTTGTCACATGACCATGTTCACAGTCTACTGCGCACCATATCTTGATGCCATACTTTCCTGGCTTTGAAGGAATGTAGACTTTGAAACTGCACCGACCTCTGTATACGCAAAGATGTTCATCAACAGTAATGTTGCTGGAAGGTGTAAATGATGTTTGACATTGCACGGCAAACAAATCAAATATTTCTTGTACAGCTTCAGCCTTATTTCCAGTCCTCTCTTTCCTTTCAAGTCTTGTGATGCGGTCGTCAAAACGAAGTGAACGCAGAATGTCCTGATATCGCTGCCTCGACATAGTAGCACGGAGGAGAGGAGTGCCATATTTAGAGTCCCAAAATTTGTCAATAGGTTTCCCCCGGCTCTTCTGTATGCCATACAGAATCAGCAAGCCTAAAAATGAAAGAATCTCGCATCTGTCTGTATCACGCCAGTCAACTAATTATCCAGACACTTTCAATTCATTTCCTCGTTGATTTGTGAACTGAACTATTATATCCAGATTCATTAGTAATAAACTGCCTCAAACAGTCAACAGCTGAGCTAACACTAACTGTACTAGGAATACCTGCTGAAAATCGTTGTATGTTGCGGATTTGAAATCTACGAATTGATGGTTCTTTTGTACTCCATGCAATACCCCGACCCCTGCTTACCAGTACTGCACTTTCATCTTCTCCACTGTCATCATTTTCAGCAAGAATATCAATTTCTTCTAATTCATGTAAAGAAATTTCATCACTTTGGTCTACCTGTCTCTCTGTTCCATCATCTTCGGCGTCACTACCTTCTGAATCACTACTGCTACGAAATAAGTCTTCCATAGCTTGTTCTACACTATAGCCAGGAGCAAAACGCATTCCATCCATGCTGAAATTACACTGCAACAACAAACGTACAACAAACGTACAAACGAACTTCCAGTTTGAGGTTAGTTCTGAGTAACACCTGAATTCAGTGTTACCAACTCAAAAAACCTAAGAAAGAGATTGATAGTTGATAATCTATACATTCTATGAATGTTACATATAATCTATCTGGGGTAATAATTGACCCCAACAGTAGTTTTTGTTAATTATTGTTTTAAATGTTGCGTCAAGCGCTCTAAAAATTTTTGTGAGAGAACTACAATACTGTGTGGTAAAAGTCATTAAATTCTGGATTTTTACAAGAAATAGAAATATTATTTTATCCATAGTAAAGATGATTGGGGTCACCTATGACCCCAGAGTGAGTCCAAGCTTAACCTGGCCACCCCAGAATCCGAAAGGCTAGTTGCGCCAGTAATACTGGCAGTGGATTGACCACCTGGGGTAATATTATGATTATTAAAATGCTCCATGATGATTGTACCAGGAATCAGGTGGGGTTGCTTAAACTCATTGAATGAACTCGGAGTGTTAAGACTGCAAGGGTTAGATCCGGATTATAAATTTCAGCCGCACCACTGGTGAACATACACTGACAATTTTGCCGCTTGCTACAAGACAGACGCAAAGTGGATTTTGTTTTATTTTGTCTTGGTCCGGGACTGCTTACTCTGTTTTCGTAGCTGTCCACGATATCTGTTGGAACGTTTACTATCCGCCACCTGTGATCCAACCAATACTCTAGGCAAAGTCAGCGTCTTTGACTTTTAGCTACGTAGTCTTGAAGCATGGAGTGTGGCGATAATATATTTATAATAAGACAAGTTGGAAAACGTTGGGAAATTGGATCAGAGACATTTGGCATGAATCGAATGATAAGGCAGAAAAACCGTTATTGTGGAAGATATTAAAATTTGTTTTGTAAACACTTTATTAATACCATAAAGAACCTATTTGTAAACACGAAAATAATTGCGTAGCTGGAAAATAAAAATACTACATCCTCGAGAGTAAGGTTGTTTCATTCGCAAGTGACGTGACAGGTAGTTATCATTGAAGCAGTATGAGATAACAGATTCTTACCAAATGAAACTCACGTGTCACAGTAAAGGGTGTCCAAACAGTAACGTCAGTGTACAGAGCACAGCTGTCTGTCAGCGACACAGGTGTGAATTTTCTCAGGCAAACGATCATACATGCGTCGAATGCTATCATGCTCAAGAGGGGCTTCCGAGACTACCTGCCCCATTTTATTCGGGAGTTTTTAAAAGATTGAATTTTCGGTTTTCTCGACCGTCTTTACTCGTGGAGCATCGAGAACGGCTTCCACTTCTCCAGTGAGGAAACCCAGTGTCAGAATTTCAAGCGCGTAAGAAGTTTCCTCCGCCAACTTTACATCTCGCTCCTGTTGTTCCGTTTGTGGAAACGACGAAATTCTTGCGGCTCGTGCTCGATAGGAAACTCTGTTGGTCCTCGCACATATATCAGGCAGCTCTCTGTGCCAGATCACTAAATATTCTACGTGTTTCAAAGGGTATTTGATGGGGAGCAGATTGGTATATCCTCCTTCGCTTATACCAATCCTCTGTCCGATCACAAATTGACTATGGGTGTCTCGTTTATTCGTCTGCACGACCGTCTATTTTAAGCCGTCTCAACGTAATTCAACATCGGCGTATACGTTTGGCCACTGGAGCTTTCTACCCTAGTCTACCTAAAAGCCTCTACGCCGACGCTCCCGATCTATCGCTATCATACCGGCGTGATGTTTTCAGCAGATACGCGTGCCGTCTTTCCTCTGGACCCAACCATCTATTCTATGCGTCCATTTTTGATAACTCCCTTGATAGCCAACATGGGCTAAGCGTTACTTCTTTATGCCTCCCGGAATTCGCTTTCGGAGGCTTAACCTTACGTTATCTTTCACGTGCCCGATGAATGAGAGGTCTTCACAGCCTTGGTTTCGTGCAGAGGCCCGCGTTCATCTTGGACTTAGTTCGCTTCCCAAGGACACTACTCTGGATTTGACCCATCGCTGTACGTGTTTCGAACTTTGCACGCAACCTGGAGACAGCCCCTTCGCCTATACTGATGGCTCTAAGTCTGACGTGGTGTCGGATGCACGTTTGTCTGTGGCAACAAACATTTTAGACACCGGCCTCTCGACCAGTGCTCGAATTATCCTGCAGAGGTTTCCACCCTCCCTCAGGTCATCCAGTGCATACAGCAAGACAAAGGCTTCGCAATTGTTTATTATTTTCCGGTTCACTTATCTGACCTCCTGATCCTACGTATACTAGACACAAGCTACAACTTAGTACAACAAATCCTCGAATGCCTCCATTTGCTCGCTGGTGATGGAGCCAAAGTGGTGTTAATGTGGGTCCCTGGTCACGTAGGAGTTTCGGGAAATGAAGCTGCTGATGAGATTGCTGAGGCTGCAGTTGACTACCTAGACCTTTTAGTTATGTTGTCCCTTCAGATGATCTGTGTGTTGCTACACGAAGGTAAACCGTGTCCCTCTAGCATAAACACTGTTCTTCTCTATATGGCAATAACGTAATGGAAATTGAACACCTCTCGACGGCTTGGACGAATTTCTCTCGATCCGAGGGGAGATACTTTTAGCTCGGCTGCGAATTGAGCACTATCGTTTCAGTCACCGTCATTTGTTAAGTGGAGATCCTGCACCATTCAGTGCTCACAGCAACCAACCATTCAGTGACAGCAGTCATGGACTGTGCGGCTGGTCCCGGCGGAGGTTCGAGTCCTCCCTCGGGCATGGGTGTGTGTGTTTGTCCTTAGGACAATTTAGGTTAAATAGTATGTAAGCTTAGTGACATGACCTTAGGAGTTAAGTCCCATAAGATTTCACACACATTTGAACAGTTTTGATCATTCAGTGACACCATGCCGTTTTCTGACGCAATGCCTATTTTATAATCGTTTACGTTTTAATATATGCTGGCCATCTGAATTATCAGATGTTTCAGCAGATGCAGCACGAGCAGTAACTCGCGTTTTACTTTTTATTCGTCGTAGTAATAAGGCGAAGGCAATTTCATTTTCAACAGTTTGAGCATCCGCCTCAGAGGGGAAGTGATCTTTTTAGTTATCCTTCTACTCCAGACGACTGGACTCTGAGTATTATCGACTTCAACTTCATCCGGTAATTGACCATTTCAAGTTATGACACGGGCCCTTATGACATCAGCCCTAAAGCGACAACAACCGGCGTCCTGCTATCGATTTCCCCATGTATCTGGCGCTTTTTCTTGCTATCCGGCAATGGCTCAAGTAGGCCCTTGAGTACGATAAAGTTCCCGCTTCATCATGGCCAATACGTGTTTAGTTTGCGAGAGTTGTAGTGGTCCTAGCTAGGGAGGTTTTTCTCCACCACAAACAGCAGGTTGCATTGCTCAGCCGTATGTGAACGTGCATTCTCCTGCTGAAAATGCGCATCAGCTTGATCTTAACAGTAGGGCAGTAGGACTTGGATAACCATTTTTTTATTCATTTACTTTATTTCACCTCTAAGGGAAATGGGAGGCTCTAGGAAAGCATAGGCCTTCTCAGACAATAGTTTTGTTTAGGACGATTAGGTGTTATTTCATGTTGCAGGATTTTTAATTGCATATAGACGGATAGTTGAGAGGAAGATGTTGCTCATTAAGGTTCCTTAGTTTGAAATCCTGACGTTAGTCTTGCTACTGAGGGAAAACCCTATCGGTCGAAAAACCTCCCTGGTGTGGTTGGTTATCTGTTGTTCGGCTTATATATCTTCATATTATCTCTGTTGCCTTGGTAGTGTAATTTTCAAATCTTGGAATTTCGTTGATGGAGGGAATTTTCGTCTAATTCTGTAGAAGTTGAACAACTTGAAAATCTTGTTGAAGTGAAGAATGATTTCTTCTTTTATATGAGTAGACTGAACTAATTCTTCTCACTGAGCTATTCTTTCCGTATCAGGCTGCTACATCATCCCAAATTCTTGGTCTGTTGGCAGTTTCAATGAATTCTGCGTTCTCCAAAGGATTCTGTTGGAGTGAGTTCCATACTGCTTCGAGAATAATGTAGGGGGGGAAATGTATGCTTGAATTTCGGAAAATTAAACTTTATAGAATGGTGCTGCAAGAGTTATTTTGTAAATCCATTGTTAAGTAGGCCGTATCTGGTGACTAGTTCTTTTATTCTGTCTAGGATATTCTTGGTTTTAAGTGTTTCGTGAAGGTAGTTTGTTGGAAAGCTATTTGTTTGGTTAGATGACTTAATCCATGCTTGAGATCCATAGTGAGAATTGGTCAGACAGATATTTTCTATGTAACAAGGGACACTGGTTGCTCCACTCCTCATGTTCGGCATTTCGTGAGACGTACTAAGCTAGGTCGTCTTTAGCTTGTGTCACCTTTGCAGTCGTGTTTTTATGCCAATTTAAAGAGTTCATCTAGATAAATTCCAATATGTTTAACGTTTGGTTGAGGAGTAGTTTCATGTCCTCAAAGTCGAATGTTGAGTTTGTGGTGATCCTGTTGTTGGCGATTATCAAAATTTCTATGTCTGAATAGGATACGTAGACTTTTAATACGATTATGTCGGATTCTCCATTTACCAGGCTAGGATTCAAGTTTGCTAATGTAGCTAATAGCTTGTTTACTGATTGCATGGCGTGGTGTAATCCGCTTACAGAACTATGTCTTCATTCCGCAACCTAATCTTCGGATTTAAGATATTTATGATACATAACAGTGGGGACTTAACACCATCCTGATGGACTTCCGCTTCGATTTGAAGCACGAAGATTCTTGACTCCCTACTCGTACTACTACTTTTCTGTTTCCAGTGAGTTTAGCTATTAGTAGTACAATAATAGTAAGTTGAGAATCGTAGCGGTCACTGGTTGCTTTATCCTGTAGAAACACCAAATGTGACCACGAGCTGTGGCTGATGGCTTCCCACAGCATGCAGACTGGGTTAGGACCTGTGAATCGTGGACAGACGCATTTCGGAATTGGCCACCCACCAGGTCTAAGCAGTACATGATGCATGTCCATCACTCGCATGCAGACAGAACCTAGTCTCATCAAAAACAGAAAGGCCTTCGATCCTCTAGTTTTTCATGACACTGGAGTAGCCATATTTGGTAGTGTCGTGATATCAGTGGTAGCAGAGCCAGAGAAACACGTAATCTTAGTCGTGCTATAAGCAGACAATTTCTAACGGTCCTCGGTGACATTGCAGGTGGACCATGTGCTCAGATTTCTGACCACCACTTAGTTGATCTTCAAGTGTGTCAGAACTATCTGGACGTCCGGAACATTATGTATGGTTGTGGAAATGTTCAGCAGACAAAGCAGCGACACACCAGCGATACGTGGTGCACATCATATGCAGCAATCCATCGATACGGCCAACAAGTTTCCCGCAATCCCAAATTGAGACCCCCATTGAAATGGCTGAAGTTGTCCACTGGGGGTATGTACTTGTCAATGGGGCATGGTTGCATTGAAGAGTGAATTCTGCGATCTCTGTTCATCTCTAAACTCAGCACCGGTACTGCCAGCTGAATCGAAACAAAGGCTGCACAGGCACACCAACTGAGCTCCACCTGATCTACAATGACCGTGACAAATGCATCACCAACTCTACAGCCTCTCAGCAACACTTACTAGGCCTATAATCTGGTAGTCCTTGAGAGTATTCTATTTTTTTCCGGCCATGTATAAAGTCAGGCTTGAAAATGTCGGATCAAATTTTAGTGAGCCAAAGTGTTCGACAAGAGTGTAGCTTATCACTCACTTTATTCAGTTTATATACTATTAAAAAGTAATCTAGCAAACCATCAAATACTTTATTAAGTGCTGATAATCGCCTACCTACACAGGAAACAGAAAATAATTTTCAAGGAGAAATATACATATTAAGCCAAAATACACACTTCAAAAAATGTTTTGCATCATCTCGGTTCCGACAGTTCTGGAACCTGTACAGAAAACTGGAAGAGAGGGCAACATAAACATCATTCCTCCCATTTTTATTGCTAATGAAAACCACACATTGCGTGTTGTACCACCATACAACGAGATCCGCAGAGGTGGCGGTCCTGATTGCTTACACACCGCTACCTCTAATACGCAGTAGCACATTCTTTCATTGACACATACCTGTATTCGTCGTGGCGTAAGATCCAAAAGTTCATCAAGGCACTGTTGGTCCAGGTTGGCCCACTCCTCAACAGCGATTCGGCGTGGATCCCTTTGAGTGACTGGTGGGTCACCTCATCCATAAACAGCCCTTTTCAATCTATCGCAAGGGTGTTCGATAAGGTTCATGTCTGGAGAACATGCTGGCCGCTTTAGTCAAGCGATGTCGTTATCAAGAAGGAACTCATTCACAAGATGAGCACGATGTGCATGAGAATTGTCGTCCATGAAGATGAACGCCTCACCAATATGCTACCGATATGGTTGCAAATTCGGCCGGAGGATGACATTCACGTATCCTACAGCCGTTACAGCGCCTTCCATGACCACCAGCGGCGTACGTCGGCCCCACATAATGCCACCCCAAAACAGTAGAGAACCTCCACCTTGCTGCACTCACTGGATAGTGTGTTTAAGGGGTTCAGCCTGACCGCGTTTCCTCCTATTACGTCTCCGACGATTGTCTAGTTGAAGGCATATGGGACACTCATTTGTAAAGAGAGCGTGATGAAAATCCTGGCCGGTCCTTTCGGCATGTTGTTCAGCCCATCTGTACCGCGCTACATGGTGTCGTGGTTGCAAAGATGGACCTCACCATGGACGTCGCGAGTGAAGCTGTGCATCATGCAATCTATGGAGCACAGTTTGAGTCGTAACCCGACGTCCTGCCGCTGCACGAAATGCACTATCCAACATGGTGGCCTATGGATCACAGGGTCCTTGGTATGATTCCGGACTGGGTTGGGGATTTTCTCTGCCTGGGGACTGGGCGTTTGTGTTGTCTTCATCATTTCATCATAATCATCACTCGCGTCTGTGGGTAGACAGGACTGTGTACAGAAATTGGGCTGTGTAGAAACTGGGACATAGTATTGGTGCTGATGACCCCGCAGTTGAGCGCCCCACAAACCAGACTTCATCATCAACATGGTGACATTGCTGTCAGGGTTCCTTCGAGCCATAATACGTAGGTAGCGGTCATCCACTGCAGTAGTAGCCCTTGGGTGGCCTGAGCGAGGCATATCATGGGCAGTTCCCGTATCTCTGTATCTCCTCCACGTCCGGCCAACATCGCTTTGGTTCACTCCTAGACGTCTGGACACTTCCTTTGTTGAGAGTCCTTCCTGGCACAAAATAACAACGCGAACGCGATAGAACTGCGGTATTGACCGTGTAGGCATGGTTGAACTACAGTCGTGTACCTCCTTCCTTGTGGAATGACTGGAACTGATCGGCTGTCTTACCCCCTCCGTCTAATAGGCGCTGTTCATGCATGGTTGTTTACATCAGGGGGCGGGATTAGTGACATCTTTGAACAGTCAAAGGGACTCTGTGTGATGTAATATTCACAGTTAACATGTTCAGGAGTTTTGGGACCCAGGGTGATGCAAAGCTTTTCTTCATGTGTGTACTACAGACTACGATAAAGATAATTGTGTCCGAAGGGAAAAATCCAGTTTCCTCGAAATACTAAAAACTGAAATGAAGTTGTAACAAATGCACCAAAAAAATTTTTAGGATGCGATATTAGTTTCAACTATGAGACAAACATTGAGAAGACGGTTAATGAATTATGTTAGGAACTGTAAGAAAATGGATAAAATAAGGAGTCAGAGAATAAGAAAGGATTACTATTCTTTTCGGCTAAAGAGAAGATAGAATGGAATCAAATCGATCATATTGATAGAATGATACGAAATATATTACAACAGAAATCAAGTAGACCATCTGCTGATAGGAAAGGAGGAAGAGGATAGATAGAGACAGGAAATGGTGACTACAGATCCTAATCCGTGGGACATCTGTTTGGTATCATTCTTCGTTGTCTGCCCCGACAGCTCAGTGGTCAGCGTGACGGATACCCGTCCTACGGTCGATTCCCGGCTGTGTCGGGGATTTTCTCCACTTAGGGACTGGGTGTTCTGTTGTATTCATCAACATTTCATCCCCATCGGGCGCGCAGGTCCCCTAATGTGGCGTCCAATGTAATAAGACCTGCACCAAGGCAGCCGGACCTGCCCCATAAGGGGTCTCCCCGCCAGTGTCGCCAAACACTCATTTCCATTCCCATTCTTCGTTACAGCATTACTGAAGTTTTAACCATCCGTCATGTTTCTTGCCATATCAAATCTGACTCTATATCAACGTTGACACAGATTTATTCTTATGGTGGAATGAGTAGATGTACTCTGGTTCAGGCACATTAGTATGAGCACCTATCAAAAGCCTGTATAACCACCATATGCAGTGCGAACTGCTGCGTAAAGTGCGGGAAGACAGTGAATGAGGTTCTGGGGATTACTAACAGAAATGTGGAGCCATGCCAACTCCACTTAGGTTTGGTTTCTCGTTTGAGGATTCATGGCACAAACAGCCCTATCCAGACTCCCAATGTTCATCCAGTGTGTCTGCTAACCAGTAGAATACCGTACACTAATCCTGGTGTTGTTTGAACCATGAGTGTACACAGAGCTCGGTGTGATACGTTGCTTTGCCCTGATGAAAAATACTTTCGGGCTGAGGATAAACAAACTGCATGTATCGGTGAACACGGTACCCTAAGATAGATGCATTCTTTGTTGGTCCATTGTGCCTTTCAGAATGACAGTATCACCCAAGGATTGTGACTAAAACATTTTATAGGTCATAACAGTCTTTTCTCCAGACCGGACCCTTATCTGGAAAGCCCACCTGTTGCCACTCAGTGAACATTGTGTTGCGGTATTGGCAGACAATTTCCTCCTTTCGTCGCCGATGAAGAGCAGTCAGCATGGCTGCGTGAACCAGAAGCCTGGTTTGGATGCCCCTATGCAGCAATTTTCGCTAAACAGGCCTTGAGGAGACAAGGGTGGTAGACCCTTGGTTCCCCTGGACTGTCATTTGCACACCAGATTCACGTCTATTCGCCTGTACAAATCTTCACAGTCGTCGTTCACGCCTGTAATCTATGATCGATGGTGCACATTTTTTTCTTTATTGTGATTTCATTCCCGTGTCCCACATGAGCAGGCGAGGGCTGTTAGCGGCACAATCCGCAGCTCTTCAGCCGAGTGACATGACAGCTAATACAAGAAGCAAAATTTACATATAAAGGCGTTAAAAAGGTGGACATGAAACAGTGTAAGGGGAGATAATGGAGGTAAAATTACACTGACATTGAGACGTCCATGGGGGACTATTAAAAAAGTCGACATAAAGTTAAAAAACACAGTTGGCGATTCGTAAAACACATAAAAGGCACTGAAGTCACATGCACAGGTTAAAAGTTGGCCATAGTATTAAAAACACTCCAGAAAAACTCTCTTTAAACCCAGGGAGGGGGAGTAGGAGGGGAAAGCCACTCTGGAGAAGGGGAGGGGAAGGAGAGGGAGCCATAAGGAGGAGGAAGGTGGGGTCAGACTTGGTAGGAAGGGAAGATGTCAGGGCTAAGATCATCATCCGGGAGGAGTAGATGTAGGGTGTTGCGTTGGGAGAGGAGGCGGAGAGTGTGTAGATGGAGAGAGTACGAGACACAACGGTAAAGGCGCGGCAATGGGCTGGGGGTGGAGAGGATAGGAGACACCACGGGATGAGGGGGATCGAGGCGGCGGAAGATATATAGGTTGCGGATGTGTTCAACGATAAGGAGAAGGTGGGAGAAGGAGATGAGGCCGTGGAGGATGCGCTTGGGGTACGGAAGGCGGATGCAGAAGGCGAGGCAGAGTGCATGGCGTTTGAGGATGTGGTGGGCTTTATAGAACCTGGAAGGGGTGGAAATCCAAGCAACTTTCGCCCAACAAAGGATGGGGTAGATCAAGGGTTTGTAGGTGCGAAGGGTGGTGGAAGGATGCAGACCCCAGTTCCAACCTGACAGGTGTTTCAGGAGGCAGACTCTGTTGTGAGCTTTGTATTGGATGGTAAGGAGATGGGGAGTCCAGGTGAGGTGGCCTTCGAGGGTGAGGCCAAGGTATTTGAGGGTAGGAGTGAAGTGTATAGGACGGCCATAGATGTTGAGGTAGAAATCATTGAGACGGAAAGAGCGGATGGTGTGGCCTATGAGGGTTGATACAGAGGAACCACTGGTTGCACCAAGCGGTGAATTGGTCAAGCTGGGTTTGGAGGGTAGGATAAATGGCTAGGAAGGCGGTATCATGAGAAAATTGGAAGAGATCGGTTTTGGACAGTCCAATTTTGCTATTCAAGTGATATTTTAACCAAGGAGGCATGAGAAGAGTTAAAAGACTTATCCGTTTCGGAAATTCTTCCACTCTTGGCCCAATTCCTTGTCACAACGCTCTTTTGAAGGTCAGATAAATCGCTTCGTCTCTGCATTACGACCACGACTGCAATGTTGATCGCGTCCCCTCTACACATTTTACATAACCTCCAATGCTAGTGCACCTTCCGTCTGTGCATGGTTACTGCACTTTGTTGTCGAACATAGGCGGTCATCACGTTAATGTGACTGCACCGTATATTGATAACCTGTATACAGAGGATATAAATAAAATCTCAGATAAACTTAGTTTTAATCTCCAGACTTATTATACATCAGCCAAATGTATTTTAAATAGTTTTTCTGTTTTCCTGCACAAGACAGAAATAAACAGTACGGTAGAGCCTTGATGGATTTCGAATTGATATTGTAATAAGTGCTGTAATACCGTAATTGCTACAAATGTTACCAACAATAATTAATGAGCTTGTCGGACACGAAATGCTATTTTCTTGTCATCCACAACATACGTTTCACTGTTCGTTGAAGTGGTTAAGCAGCCATGAAATGAGAATGCAATATTTTAACGTAGTACTTTAGTTCCTTCATAGATAAGTTCTCAGTTGTGCAAGTAGAAGGAGAAAAAGATTGGCTGTGTACGACACGTGTAACTGAATACGTACACCGCACTGATAAGTGGTGCACTTTCGTGACATTTGCCATAAATCACTTTGAAAATAACGAGATAGTGCACAATCTAGGCATTTTATGCGGTCCTTTCGTGCAAGAAGGTCACTATTCTTCAGAGAAAAAGACTGCTGCTAGAGTACCGAGGTAGATACTAACGTCGTGATATATTACTCCACAGATCACTAGGAAATACTCACCAGAATACAGTGTCTTTTATATTTCCTCAACAAAATGGGGCGAAGTGCAGATTGTTTTGAATATATTGAGTTTTACTAAATTTTATGAAAATCAAGTGTTTCAAATAACTTACTGTAATACAGCTCGCTGTATTCCCGTAAGCTATTCGAACATTTAGTACCGCGGGACAAGACCCATTTCCTGAAGTTTCGCAAATGATGTTGTAGTATCCTGTCGAAGGAGAACAGAACACCAGTTCCTGAATGGGCCTGTAACTTGAAGAGAGAAATTTAATTTTTCTCCACTGTGATTAGAAAATATTGTGGAAACATATTCCGAGCTGCATGTAATGAAATATTTATCACCGATCACCAGGTCGAATCTGAGTCCAACCAGCCTTTCTGATTAACTCCGATTAAAAGTGAGCCTCCCTCTCACGTCAGGATTTCTTGGCAGCAGATACTAGTATCCCGTTCAGTGTTACAGGACAAGGTCGGAGTGGAGATGATAAGCCGTTGCCTTCGTTCGACCTGCTGCGAAAAGTTATATTAGTACCTTAGTTATGTTGGTACCTGTGTCGTGCGCATGCTAATGTCGAATGTTTTTGTCGTGCAGTGATTGTGGTATCACTGTTGATGAAGGGAATCGAGAGTGTGAAACCCGAGGGCAGCACACAGCTTACTCTTCTCAAACAATACCAAGGTGAACACTTAACTCAGAATCAAATAAAAAGACTCTCAACTGCGTTCTCAGATTTTCTTTCTTTAGCAACCGGAATAGACCCTTCGATTAATTTATCATCAGGAGTTTACCCGCCATGATGGCTGCTGGTGCCGGCGAAAAGTCTGAAGAAGGTCTGAAGGAAGGGCCGAAACCTGTTGCTAACGAATAAAGATCTGAAAACGCGATCGAGATTGTTTTTATTTGATTTTCTGCATTTTATACCGGTCGATGCTTTGCTCCTAATACAGAATGCTTTCTAAAATATTAAATTACTTAACTTAAACTCCTCATCTGACGGATGGACCACCCTTAATATTGTCAAAAGCCTTCACTTCACGAATCATTGCGGCATTTTGAGAATCATTTTCAAATAACTTCCGGGAATTCAGCCAGGTAACACTTTCAGCGACCGCCGATATTTCGGCGGGAGAACACCCCGCCATTTTCAAGGCAAACTGCAACGGACAGGCGGCGTGCATGCAAATTTAATACCTCGGTTCTGCGACAGAAGCAGGAAAGATAACACACACTGAACACTAGTGCCACCAAAGATGACCAAAGTCAGAGCTATCGATAGTGAGACTATGAATTCACAGGTGAGGCAGCATTGACTCTGTTCCTCTGTTTTTTGACAAGGGAGAGAGCCGGATTCCAAACAGAGTTTAAACAGAAACCTCCATCCCTGTTAACGAGGTTGCTCGCTAGTTTAATCTCAACTGCCTCCTTAATGACACTGTCCCAATAGCTGGACGTGCATGCCAATATCTCGGTGTTATTATATAACATGGGGTGACCAGTATCCAAGCAATGTTCGGCAATAGCAGATCTATTTGGCTGCTGTAATCGTGTGTGCCGTTTATGCTCAGTACATCTGTCCTCCACGGTCCTGATAGTTTGACCAATATATGCCATACCGCAGCTACAGGGAATACGATACACACCTGCCTTACGCAATCCAAGATCATCCTTAACGGAACTCAAAAGTGCTCTAATTTTAGATGGAGGTCGGAAAACACATTTCACATCGTATTTCCGTAAAATACGACCGATCTTATTGGACGTGTTTCCTACGTAGGGCAAAAAGGCAGTAGACTTAGGTGTTGACTCAGAATTATCATCAATCACCCGATGTACAGTTGGTCGATAGCGCAACGCACGTTCAATCTGTCTATCACTATAACCATTTTGACGAAATGTAACTTCAAGATGGGACAGCTCAGCTGGCAAAGTCTCAGCGTCAGAAACGACATGTGCCCTGTGTACCAAGGTACGAAGTACCCCTTCACGCTGAGCCGAATGGTGACAACTATTAGCTTGTAAGTACAAATCGGTGTGAGTACGTTTCCTGTAGACTGCATGTCCCAATGATCCATCATCCTTCCTCCTAACCAACACGTCGAGAAAGGGAAGGCAACCATCCTCTTCCACCTCCATCGTAAAACGAATGTTCGGGTGGATCGAGTTCAGATGTTCTAGAAAGACATTCAAATTCTCCCTACCGTGAGGCCAAACAACGAAGGTATCGTCAACGTATCTAAAGAAACAGGCGGGTTTTAAAGGCGCCGACTCCAATGCACGTTCCTCGAAGTCTTCCATAAATAAATTTGCGATCACAGGAGACAACGGACTACCCATCGCAACTCCATCTGTCTGCTCGTAATACTGGTCATTAAATTTCTAGAACATCTGAACTCGATCCACCCGAACATTCGTTTTACGATGGAGGTGGAAGAGGATGGTTGCCTTCCCTTTCTCGACGTGTTGGTTAGGAGGAAGGATGATGGATCATTGGGACATGCAGTCTACAGGAAACGTACTCACACCGATTTGTACTTACAAGCTAATAGTTGTCACCATTCGGCTCAGCGTGAAGGGGTACTTCGTACCTTGGTACACAGGGCACATGTCGTTTCTGACGCTGAGACTTTGCCAGCTGAGCTGTCCCATCTTGAAGTTACATTTCGTCAAAATGGTTATAGTGATAGACAGATTGAACGTGCGTTGCGCTATCGACCAACTGTACATCGGGTGATTGATGATAATTCTGAGTCAACACCTAAGTCTACTGCCTTTTTGCCCTACGTAGGAAACACGTCCAATAAGATCGGTCGTATTTTACGGAAATACGATGTGAAATGTGTTTTCCGACCTCCATCTAAAATTAGAGCACTTTTGAGTTCCGTTAAGGATGATCTTGGATTGCGTAAGGCAGGTGTGTATCGTATTCCCTGTAGCTGCGGTATGGCATATATTGGTCAAACTATCAGGACCGTGGAGGACAGATGTACTGAGCATAAACGGCACACACGATTACAGCAGCCAAATAGATCTGCTATTGCCGAACATTGCTTGGATACTGGTCACCCCATGTTATATAATAACACCGAGATATTGGCATGCACGTCCAGCTATTGGGACAGTGTCATTAAGGAGGCAGTTGAGATTAAACTAGCGAGCAACCTCGTTAACAGGGATGGAGGTTTCTGTTTAAACTCTGTTTGGAATCCGGCTCTCTCCCTTGTCAAAAAACAGAGGAACAGAGTCAATGCTGCCTCACCTGTGAATTCATAGTCTCACTATCGATAGCTCTGACTTTGGTCATCTTTGGTGGCACTAGTGTTCAGTGTGTGTTATCTTTCCTGCTTCTGTCGCAGAACCGAGGTATTAAATTTGCATGCACGCCGCCTGTCCGTTGCAGTTTGCCTTGAAAATGGCGGGGTGTTCTCCCGCCGAAATATCGGCGGTCGCTGAAAGTGTTACCTGGCTGAATTCCCGGAAGTTATTTGAAAGTTGTATACGCCAGGAGAAACTCAGGTCTCATTTTGAGAATCAGTTTAGGGTATTATCATAAACACTGACGTATCTGACATCACCACCTATCAAACCCTTTTCTGCCAATCTCTGTCGCTGAAAGTAAATTTCGTTACCAGAATTCGATCAACTTTCTGTAACTGGAGCTCCATTCCGTAAGCATGCATTAGTGACCTCGGTCACGGGGTTGGGTATTTGAATGAAAGTCTGTACTGTTTCGATGTTGAAAAAAATTTGTTTGTGTAGCCAAATGAATATTATCACCAACGCCAGGCCATTAGAGAAATTTGGTAATTTGTGGTAAGATCCTATGGGACCAAACTGCTGAGGTCATCGGTCCATAAGCTGACTCACTACTTAAACTAAACTAACACACACCCATGTCATAGAGAGGACTCGAACCTCCGACGAGGTTAGCTGCGCAAGCCGTAACAGGTGCCTGACACCCCACGGCTACCGTGCGCGGCGACTAGAGAATATTATTTTCCTTGGTCCAGAACAGGTCAGAAGAAAAAGTTATTTGTCTAATGCTGTACACATTGCTTTCATCTGGATACTATTTCCTCATTGTTTTTTATTACAGTCAACAATCACTGGTTCTTACGCGGTTTTCATCTCTGAGTAAAAAACCTCCATTTAAGAACAAAGACTGAGCGTAAAGAGTATCATATGTGATCCAAGTAGTTTTACGTAATCGGGTACGAATGAAATGTAGGTAAGAGATAGTAAAAAGACTCAAGGCTTTGTTTGTTGAAGATGTGAACCTACACAATTTCGTAGTTTACACCGTTTAGAAGGCTGATAGCATATTTAATTCTATCCACCAACGAGCAGTACGCAAGGGTGTGAGGGACGGATTATCGCCTACATCACGCGATATTTTAGATGATTAGTAATACAGAGTGCCATTGACTTGGTATTTCTGGATTTCTGAACAATGAAAATATGCAATGGGCTTTGACCAACGAAGTAAGTTTGCAACACCTCCACTTGAAGTTACGTCTCAACACGCTGGAGAGCAGATACTTTCATCAGGCCTACAACAAGGCGTGCAGAAACTACGACTGCTGCCCTCTCCAGTCTCTTGACAATGTGTGATAAAACAATATCCTACCGATAATTCGGATCGCAGATCCGGATCATCCTTAAAATTACGAATCAAATGATATAAATCGACGGTTGGTAAGATCAATGTCAAAAGACTTTGACATTAACTTATCAAATAAGGGTTCTAAACTAATATTCCCTGACAAACAAAGACCAGAATGGGCTTGCGTAAATATATAACTATGGGCTTATGAGCCAGAGAAATTTTCCGGTCCTCGGTTCAATTATGCAAATAATTGTGCGAATGGCGAATTTCTCAAAGGCGTGCGGACTAGTAGTTCGAAATTCATTCCACGGCTACTTCGCGTTGGAGAGACACTAGGCTGTCCTATCCTTCTGAAAACTGCCAGCTTCTGAGCTATGTGGCCTGGCTTCGTTGACTGGAGCAAATTGTAACTGCCAACAAGTTTAGGTTGTCCACGGAGTTTCCTTTCTGTTGGGGGACCCCGTATGTGGTTCAGAGTTCGAATTGACGAATGTGACGGGAGACGCGCTCTGCACCCCAGTCGGTCGCATTTGCTAGACGGAACACTTCATGATCAGAGGTAGCGCTGAGCTGCCGCCATTTTTGCGGTTTGGTACATGTTTCCAGCAGTTGGTAGCCCTAACGAACCATGATTCTCAAGCCACTTCTGACTATGAACAGTAATACGATACGTATTTCCGGTCGGGTCGACTTAGTGATGCTTCCGCAGACATCACGATCCTTGGATGTGATGAAGTTTTTCATGCTTCTGCGATAACTTGCCTGGACTTCAATCAATTAGTTATATCCATCATAAGCCTTATTTCGCATTCATTATCTCAACAAAGGCGCTGGAGAAATTATTGATCTGCCTCTTGAAAGCAATCTTACTTCAATTAATTTGTCTTCAACTGTAGTGAGATGTTTTCTATGCCAGTTACGAGCTAATTCCATGATTGGAATAATCGCTATTCGAATTGCGACAGGTTACCTCGCATTTTGAGTGGTTAAGGAAGAACATATTAAATCTCTGTATATCCGTCTTTTCAGATCCTGGATTTTCATTACAAACACTACGGATGTGATCAACAAATTGTCTACTATGCTGCTGTGCGAGAGGGACACAACTAGACATGTACGGTCTTTTAAGTAAGAGCTTAGTTGGCATAGCACAAAGGTTGTACTCTATGTCACCGTATTTCTTTCACAGCCCAATAGATGGAACCTCTTTCCTTCATGCAGTGTTGATAAAGCTTTAGTTTACTTTGAACTCTTCACTGGGAGACACAAGAAAAGGGATGAGTGCATGGAATTTTCAAAGTGGTCTACGTTTTCAACCAATTTATAGCGTGTTACCCACTTTTGTACAAATAATTTTGATTTCCCCATATATTTAGACGTTGTGGCATGACCCATTTTCGGATTTTTGGGGTGTTTACAGGAAGACATGTCCTCAAATTGTGACGCTTAGTTGCACTCGTATCTCTTCTTTTGTATCTCAGTGAAGAATTCAAAATAAACTAATGCTTTATGGACGTTGAATTTTTCCTCTATTGGGCTTTAAACAAACTAAGGCGATATCCTTTTCCATGTATGTGTAATGCCGACGAAGCTCTTACTTACCAGATTATACGTGAAGTGTACGTGTTCACCAGCAACGCCCAAGTAAACGTTCAGGCTGTTTCAGTTCAACCATGTCACCATGTTGTAGACTTGGTTACAGTGTGGCTGTTGGAAGGTAAACGAAAGACAAAAGAAATAACGGTGATATTCACTAGATTGTCTTCTTCTGATTTCCTATTAGCTGGAATGACATCCTTACCCGCTAATTCACTGGTCTCGACCTCTTCTAGCAGGAGTTTCATTTAACTAAATTGAAGTTCATGAGAGATAACAGGAGAATGCAGCAGACCAAGAGTCACAACTAGTAAAAACTGTATTATGTTCCATCCACTGGACTGTTAAAGAACTACGACGATGCCTTGTACCACCTGCGTGTTACGCCGACCACGTCCTTACTTCACAGACGGTACATGTCCCTAAAGCTCTGTCCATTCACTTGGCTTCTTGTGTAGTTGCGTCCCTCTTGCACGGTCACACAGTATACTATACGGTAATTACATCCTTATTATCTGTTATGAAGAGCCAGGATTTTCTGAGTCTGCTGAATAATCCCTTATTTTTTCTTATTTTTCATGAATTTCACAATTATTTAATTGCTAAACAATGATGTAAGCCAATACAAATTGTCACAGTCGCAGTGCAATGCTTACACACTATTTATTGTGAATAAAAACTAACTGTTGCACTCAGAGCACACTTCTACTCAGAGTGAGCTCATCGTTCGAAATGACGCAGTGAACTTGGTTTCAAGATATACTATAGTCTCAGTTCTTAGCATGGAGCCAATCAGAGATCAGGAAATGCAGCGGTTCCTTATAAGCGCGTGCTGCAAACAGTTAAGATGAGACGAGAGAATAGTCGTTCAAGTGATCATGCACAGATTCATAACACGTTAACGACATAGCAAGCGTTGCCGAGCTGGTTTAAGCCACATTGTACAACATTATGTTTCCTGCGAGGACCAATTAGCAATAAATGTTACAAGTTTTAGTTCTAGTTCGCAGGCTAAAAACAGAACTGCTACCACACTGGTGTATTACAGAACTGGGGACGAAGAATGCAATTCAGGGGCGCCTTGTAATTTCGATTGTCATTAGAAACTATTTCTACACTGTTGAAAGATGAAAAATTTTAATCGATTATTTAAAAATGTAGTTATTCAGTTCCGCTGTGTACTTACGTCCAGAGGAGCGCTGTATGTGTAACTGAATGAAACACATGGTGTCTAGAAGCATAGGTTACGAGGGTTTCCTGAAATAGCTAGAAGTCTAGACTATTTCCGGTGTCCAGTAAATAAAAAAGATTAAAATAAATTATCATATCCACAGTGAGGTATTAGTGCGAAGGATTTTGTCTGCATTTCGTCGCCGCGCGGGATTAGCCGAGCGGTCTGGGGCGCTGCAGTCATGGACTGTGCCGCTAGTCCCGGCGGAGGTTCGAGTCCTCCCTCGGGCATCTACATCTACATCTACATTTATACTCCGCAACCCACCCAACGGTGTGTGGCGGAGGGCACTTTACGTGCCACTGTCATTACCTCCCTTTCCTGTTTCAGTCGCGTATGGTTCGCGGGAAGAACGACTGTCTGAAAGCCTCCGTGCGCGCTCTAATCTCCCTAATTTTACATTCGTGATCTCCTCGGGAGGTATAAGTAGGGGGAAGCAATATATTCGATACCTCATCCAGAAACGCACCCTCTCGAAACCTGGCGAGCAAGCTACACCGCGATGCAGAGCGCCTCTCTTGCAGAGTCTGCCACTTGAGTTTATTAAACATCTCCGTAACGCTATCACGGTTACCAAATAACCCTGTGATGAAACGCGCCGCTCTTCTTTGGATCTTCTCTATCTCCTCTGTCAACCCGATCTGGTACGGATCCCACACTGATGAGCAATACTCAAGTATAGGTCGAACGAGTTTTTTGTAAGCCACCTCCTTTGTTGATGGGCTACATTTTCTAAGCACTCTCCCAATGAATCTCAACCTGGTACCCGCCTTACCAACAATTAATTTTATATGATCATTCCATTTCAAATCGTTCCGCACGCATACTCCCAGATATTTTACAGAAGTAACTGCTACCAGTGTTTGTTCCGCTATCATATAATCATACAATAAAGGATCCTTCTTTCTATGTATTCGCAATACATTACATTTGTCTATGTTAAGGGACAGTTGCCACTCCCTGCACCAAGTGCCTATCCGCTGCAGATCTTCCTGCATTTCGCTACAATTTTCTAATGCTGCAACTTCTCTGTATACTACAGCATCATCCGCGAAAAGCCGCATGGAACTTCCGACACTATCTACTAGGTCATTTATATATATTGTGAAAAGCAATGGTCCCATAACACTCCCCTGTGGCACGCCAGAGGTTACTTTAACGTCTGTAGACGTCTCTCCATTGATAACAACATGCTGTGTTCTGTTTGCTAAAAACTCTTCAATCCAGCCACACAGCTGGTCTGATATTCCGTAGGCTCTTACTTTGTTTATCAGGCGACAGTGCGGAACTGTATCGAACGCCTTCCGGAAGTCAAGAAAAACAGTATCTACCTGGGAGCCTGTATCTAATATTTTCTGGGTCTCATGAACAAATAAAGCGAGTTGGGTCTCACATGATCGCTGTTTCCGGAATCCATGTTGATTCCTACATAGTAGATTCTGGGTTTCCAAAAACGACATGATACTCGAGCAAAAAACATGTTCTAAAATTCTACAACAGATCGACGTCAGAGATATAGGTCTATAGTTTTGCGCATCTGCTCGACGACCCTTCTTGAAGACTGGGACTACCTGTGCTCTTTTCCAATCATTTGGAACCCTCCGTTCCTCTAGAGACTTGCGGTACACGGCTGTTAGAAGGGGTGTGTGTGTTTGTCCTTAGGATAATGTACGTTAAGTAGTGTGTAAGCTTAGGGACTGATGACCTTAGCAGTTAAGTCCCATAAGATTTCACACACGTTTGAACACATTTTTGCGTTTCGTCCGATATGAACGGAATGTTTTGGTATTTCTGTTCGATTCTCTTTTATTCGAACGGTTGCTCTTAAATGTCGTAAGAATACATCAATAGAATCACGGAACCTATTGCTGAATATAAACCTGCTATATAACAAAGATACTAGACATCTGCCTTTTCGTAAAACAAACAAAAGGCAAAAATATATTGCTATTAAATAGATATTTTGCCTTTTTGATGCTCATCCTCTGTATTGATTCCACCCGATTGTACAACAGTGATATACACTGCTGGCCACCATAAATGCAACACCAAGAAAGACAGGAGGTAGCAGAACAAAATTTATTTTGTAGATAACATGTTGACCAAGTATCAAATGATTACGTTTACAGACGTCTGTGACATGTGGTTCCTGCCAGAATCAGTAGCCAGAGTAGCCGCCATTGTTGGAGATCACCGCTGCCACACGTCTCGGCATTGAGTCAAAGAGACGTTGGATGTGTTCCTGGGGTACAGCAGCCCAAGCAGCTTCCACACGTTGCCAAAGATCATCTGGTGTGGCAGCTGGGGATGTAATCTGGATCACTCGTTGAGCAACCATGGACCACATGTTTTCTATCGGCGAAAGATCCGGATAGCGAGCCGGCCAGGGAAGCACTTCAATCTGGTTATTGACGAAGAACCTTTGGACAATGCGTGCCACGTGTGGTCGCGCATTATCCTGTTGAAATATGGCTGTGGCCGAGCCCTGAAAGTAAGGAAGGACAACTGGCTCCAGCACCTCGGATATGTAGCGCCGGCTATTTAAAGTACCGGCAATGCGTACTAGAGGCGTGCGAGAGTAATATCCAGTACCGCCCCATTCCATAATTCCCGGTGCAAGACCAGTGTGGCGGTGCATAATGCAGCTGTCCAGCATCCTCTCTCCACGGTGTCTCCACACTCGAATCCGACCATCGTGGTGCTGCAGACAGAAGCGTGCCTCGTCAGTAAAGACAACGTCATTCCATTCTGCCGTCCACATCCGTCTGTCATCACACCATTGGCGACGGAGACGTCTGTGGTTCTGCGTCAATGGTAGACGAAGCAATGGACGTCTTGCGGACAGACCACTCTGCTGTAAACGGCGTCGAATGGTACGCGCAGACACTGGATGATGCGTTACAGACGCAATGTGCTGTGCTATGGCTCGGGATGTCACTGAGCGATCCGTCACCGCCATTCGCACAATTTGCCTATCAGCACGTGTAGTGGTGCACCGAGGTGAATGCGATCGACCACGTCGGTCCGTCGTACCCTCCTGCATCCAACGGTCACATATCCGCATTACAGTTGTTTGGTTTCGTCCAACACGACTAGCGATTTCTCTGTATGATAATCCACAATCTCGGTAAGCCACTATCCTTCCTCTGTCGAACTCGAATACTTGATCAAACGATGTTCGCTGTTGTCTACGAGGCATAACTGATCGTCTTGTGAAACAACCATAAGGTAAACACACGTGCCCAACGTACACTCGTCGAAATCGCCAAGCCTTAAATGGCGCTATTAGGTGGCGCCACAGGCGCGCGTGATGTGCGTCTGCGCTGAAATTCTAATCAGTTGCATATCTCATCGCTGCAAACCCATGGTGTAAATTTCACTTGATTCGGATGCTTCCTTCAGGGTGTTGCATTTACGGTGGCCAGCAGTGTATATGCGCGCGTATGCTTTGATTTAACAGATATGTTTCTCGTATTAAATGTGCAGGACAATGGTGAAAGGCGGCAGATTTTCTGCCCTATCCCATGAAGATTCCCTTAGATTCCAGAAACTAGAAACTGTTGTCATCAATACAACCGTCAAGGGGGAGCGGGGTAAATGAGTGAGATACAGTAACATCTCTGTTCACTAAATTCTCGTCATTATCTTGAATTACAAGCCACACTGCTTTTAGAACGAGGGTATAAGGTACTTTTGTGGCGAACTATTCTAAGAATGCTGCCGTTTGAAACAGCTTCATGCTGGTCGTTGATTCGATTTTTCCGAAAACTCCTCTATACCAGCAGAGAAATTACCTACAAATTTCATTGTATGTGGAGGAGGACTATATTTTTGAATGGTAAGTGAACAGAAAAACTTGTTAATGGCTTTACGCTATCCTCGATTTGTATGTCAAATACTTATTCCAGTGGCAAACATGCTGTATGGTAACTGAATTCTCGGCGCAACATCAATTACTGGAATACTGTTGAAACTGCTTCTCCTATTCCTTACTGTAGAATCATGTACTTGCTATATGATTCATTGACATAACTGGTAATAATTGTCTCTCTAACTGCATGGCAGCTGTTAAAGAGTGTTTAAAATAAAACTATTGCACTTATCAAAATTTTGATTACAGGAAGAATTGTTTCTGTTAAGATTCTATCGAGTGTGTCTTCCGCGTCACAAATGCTATCGACAACACTACTCTTTTTCGTGAGAGCATAGCCCTAATTGTCGATTTTTCGTCCTATACGCTTTATACATTAAACATAATGTAATACTGTTGATAGTGTTGTAATGAATCGTCTTCAAAAAGCTTTTAGAGACTTTTAGAGTCCTTTGAAGTCACGATTACGAGACTTCTCTATGAAACTACAGGTGACAAACACGCGCTTTAGGTATTCTTCCAAAACCAGAAGTTTTATAACCAATGAACTCCCAATACATGGGAGCGCTTACTCTCTGAAAATTAATGATAATGCATTTATCAAGCATATCAGTCCACTACAAACACATTAGTCACGATTCGCTCACTGCCAATTAGTGCAGAAGTTCTAGTATAATCTAACGGTAGTATGCTGAAAGTCATCATTGCCAGCGGCTGTAAATGGCAACCGATATATCGCCAGGACAGGAAACGGTTAAGAGGCTTGTATTGTAAAATAACCTATTTTGCGTAGGAATTGAAAAACCTCTCTGCAAGTGACTGTAGTTATTTATGGCGAATGTCAGAATAGTTCCTGCAACAAATCATCGTCCAGTTTTGTAACTGAGCTAGTACGCTATTTTTCATTGCATATCTTAAACGCATTCAACTCTAAGCGTCCCCTTGACGATGTAAACAATCTGCTGTAATAAGCTGGTTAACATTGAGTAAATTCTTTCACTTGGAGATAAATAAAGCATTTAAATTGTTCATAGCAGAGTACGTTCAGAATATTATCGACAAATTACACTCGAAATAATACGCAGTTTGCCTTGGAAGTGGTGCTTCAACCGAAAATAAGAACTTCCTCAGAATAAGCTTAGCAAATTAGCGAAATGTAGCCTAATTCAAAATTTCCTTTAATGATCGCTGATATGTCGTGGATTAAACAATGTTATTTATACTGAGAAATTCAGCTAAATTGGATTCTCAACAACAATCTAGAATCATATTGGAACCATGCACCAGTAATTTAGTGTATCATTCATCAATATATCAAACGACTCCGTTAAGACTCCACAAAATACTGTCTTTAAACTGAATGTTTTTAAAAATGAGTGTGGGTTTCAGTTCTAAGATTGTTTGATTCAGTGCTCCATGCTAGTCTATTCAGTGGAACCATCTTCACTTCTGCATAACTACTACAAACTACATTTAACTGTAGCTGCGTACTATAGTGAACCGTTGGTGCCCCTATACAGTTTCTATACACAGTGCTAACGCACATCAGCAAGTTAACGATTTCAGGATACTTCATCATGTGTCGCATCAGCCAGTACCTTCTTCAAACTGTGACGGTGAGTATTACCACAGACGAAACTAGTACTCTCTCTAACTGAAGTTCAGAAATGACAGCATTAATGTGGTTGTTTGCAAATAGTGCTACAGAAAAACGTAAATCATTACTAGGAAAACCGGCCGCGGTGGTCTCGCGGTTCTAGGCGCGGAGTCCGGAACCGTGCGACTGCTACGGTCGCAGGTTCGAATCCTGCCTCGGGCATGGATGTGTGTGATGTCCTTAGGTTAGTTAGGTTTAAGTAGTTCTAAGTTCTAGGGGACTAATGACCACAGCAGTTGAGTCCCATAGTGCTCAGAGCCATCTGAACCATTACTAGGAAAGCGACAAACGCTTTCGGCCGTAGACGTAGAAAAACTATTTCTTCAAGTGATATTTTTGCCATCTTTCGTGTGAGTTCGCAGACTGCAGCTATAGCACATACGTTATGTTAAACTCTACAGCGGCGTCAATGTCTTACTGCAATAGAATATACAGTGCCGGAACAAAATACCACACCTGCCAGAACGACGTCGATTTTAGCCTGATGACGGCATGCGCCACCTGTGGGATGGTAGATGTACTGATAATTGTTTCAGCGTCGTCCTCCAACAGATAGCGTAGTGGCATAACTACGAGACCGCCATCTATGTTTACCCCTAGAGCCAGGAGGCTCAGTCTAGTGGCAACGTGTGAAACAAGCAGGTGACCATGCCACAGAGATGCACTAGACTTTCCTACGGCCAACTGACTGAGTTCGAAAACGGTCAACCTGTCGCTATCTGAGTGGCGGGACGGTCCTTACTCAGAAGTGTCACAGAAGTGGGACCTGCTAGGTCAGTTCTGCAACGATGCTGGTATCAATGGTTTCGTGAACATTCTGACACCTATTAGAGGAGGTTCTGGATGTTCACACTGCACAGACGCCCGCCGTTGTAAGGGCTCCAGTGGAAGATCGTACAAGATAAGAGGGCTTATGCGTCAGCATGAAATGTTGCAAACCTGTTACTATCAATGGGACTACGGGAAAGCACACAGCTAGAGCCATTATTCCACTCACGCCATAGCTACGACGTGCACAGTTCCACTGGTGTCGTAAAAGGATCACTTGGATAATGAAGTGACGTGCCGTGGTCTTCAACTGTAAGCAGATTCTGCCAGGACGTAAATGATGGTCGTCTGCGAATACGCCCTAGACCTGATGAGCGCCGTCTTGTAGAGTGCAAGCGTCATAGACACAGAGGCCCCATACCAAGTCTCATGGTCTGGGGCGCGATAAGCTGTAATTGTTGTACTTTAGTGTTTCTGCAACAGACGCTAACCAGAGCTCGGTACGCGTAAAGTGTTGTTAGACCCACTATATTGCCTTTCAGCCGCGCAGGGTAGCCGTGCGGTCTGAGGCGTCTTGTCACGGTAGGCGCGGCTCCCCCTGTCGGAGGTTTCAGTCCTCCCTCGGGCATGAGTGTGTGTGTTGTCCGTAGCGTAAGTTAGTTTAAGTTAGATTAAGTAGTACATAAGCCTAGGGACCGATGACCTCAGTAGTTTCGTCCCATAGTCCTTGCTACAAATTTGAAAATTTTTTCCGTTCCAGGAACAGGAAGGTGATGTGTTACTCCAACAGGACAATGCTCGCCATCACACTACATGTGAAACTCACGCTGAAAGACGTGCAACAACTTCCCACGCCAATACAATCTCCGGACTTGCCTCTAATCGAGGTTGTGTAGGATATGATGGGATGGGAAGTGACTCGAGTAACTCGGCTACCAACAGTTATTACAGAACTGCGTGAACTAGTAGAGCAGGCGCGGCATAACATATTGCAGTACGGTATTCACCATCTGTACGATCAACCAGATGCTAGAATCAGCACCTGCATCACTACCTGTGAAGACTATATTGTGTACTAACAATTGTGTTTCAGCAAGGGTCTGTACCTGGTACCTCAGCATCGTTTGTGCTATTAAACTGTAATTATCTTGCGTACTCCTTATGTACTGCTGCAACAATAAATTATGAGTGACCTGGAAACCTCTGAATGGTTGTATTATTTTTTCGGTGATGCGTATGCGCTGGATATACAGTTCGGCAGCAAAATACTGAATGATTAGAAGCTCGGTTGATGTTGGTATATCAATGCAGAGAAGTTATTATAGTGCAGCTCATATTGATGCATCGATATTTGGTATATCAATGCAGAGAAGTTATTTTAGTCCAGCTCATATTGATGCATCGATATCATAATATGTATCCAGTGTAGAACCAGAAATTCTTCGGCCCTTGTGTACGCCGTGGGCTGAAGTGTAGTAATTCGGCCCTCGTACTTGAAATAACGAACGGGAATATTTGTAGCTTAAATCTGTCACGAATCTTAGAATATGCCCGAAAGTTATACGGCCGAAATATCAGTTCAAGGAAAGGAAATCCTATGCCTGCACGTTTGAAAACAAATGGACGAGCGTTCAGGGGTTTATCAAAAACCTTTTCATTCTTCGCACTATATCAGATTACCAAGAATGATTACAATAAAATTTCTTCACGCTCCCATATTTAAATTGCTTAGTTCATATTACACATGTCTTAGCGGTCACGGATGAAATCGTTTATATTTTATTTTCCGGGGGTGTCCCGTAAGGTGAATTGCGAAGATAGAGGGCTCTCCGAAGAACAGGAGACCGTGAAAGACGACTTGTCCACGCCAGCGTGCGTCTTTCGCTCGCCTGCCCCGGCGGTTCAAAGTTTCGCAAAGACAGAGCCGCCGGAGTTCTGGTGGCGTACGCAGGCGGGCAGAAAGGCACCCGCCTCGACCCTAAGTGTGGGGGCGGGCCTCCAGGGGCGGCTGCAGAGTGAGTCACACAGAGCATGTACTACTCGTGTTTCTCGGGGTACGTCGAGGGAGACCATCGTATACATCATTTTGCAAAAATTGAAATGAGGCGCAGAAGAAAGCTGTAACTTTATCCTCGTAAATGGTCTCTGTACACATTAATACGGCAAAAATATTAGATGACCTCAATTTATTTCTCATCATGTTTCGAAAAATCAACCATCGACAAAGTTAAAACTCGTATATTGTTCACTGAATTCTTTAGATACCTAAGTTTGTCTCACGCAGTAGTTTCCCACGTTGTGATTTCTGGCAGGAAGTTACTCTTGTTTAACAGTCATTCTATCAACAACTGAATCTGAACGTATTACAGTACTTTTAAGTCTCTGTAACTTTTGTGATTATTGATTATTATTATGAACGTTACTGCGTTACGTTATAGAATCTCTGAGAATATCTGAACGCTCCGTAGCATCTTCTTGCGGTGAATGATGAGATGACTGAAAATTGACTTCACAAGAGTGCCCCAAGGTCGCTTCACTGTTTCAAGTGTGGGGAGCTGTTGCCCTTGTTCTGCTATTATGGTGGAGTGTTCATGGTCGTCATGCCACACTTAATGCAGAAACCATTAGGAAATGTCATATCAAGCTAACGAGTTGTGCGTAAACCACGAAGAGGACGACCTTTGGTGGCGCGATCTTCAGAGAATAAAGCGTTGGTGGCGGAAATCTTCACGCGCAGTCCTGGAAAATCAGCTCGACAGGCAGTTCGTGAGAGTGGAATCAGCAGGCTCACGGTGCGTGTTGTGTTAAAGAAGAACCTGATCTGAGAACTCCACTGTATTCAGGAATTATCGTTAGAGGATTGTGACAGGCGGATGGAATATGAGTAAATTATGCTGTCACGGCATAACGATTGGCCGGATTTGTTCAAAAACGTTATTTGTAGTGAAGAGATAGTGTTTCAAGATGGGGAATTCGTCAAGTGACATAACGGTTATCATTTGGCAAAAATAAGTACAGCAGCGACAACTGAAAAATCACGAAGTCGATCAGAATTGACAGTCTGGTGCGGTATAATCGCGGATCGTCTCATTTGTCCATTCATATTGCGAGACACCATGAAAACGGACTCGTATCGCCAGACGATGAAAAATTATGTGTGGACACTGATATCACAATGAGGCAATATTATGGATATCCAGATTTTAGCAAGACTGAGCACCACCTCATTATACCAGCATCGCTCTTGAGTCGGTGGACGAGCACTTTCCAGGACGTTGGTTAGGACGGCGAGGGCCCCACGAATCGACTCCGAGAAGTGCCGACCTCACTCCTTGTGAGTTCTTCTTCTCAGCTGGGGCCAAAGGACACTTGTACCGATCAAATCCACGCTCTCTGGACTAATTGGAGGAGAGGATATCACAGTTGTCCTGTCACTATTCTACAGAAATCAATTGGTGACATTTCTAAACGTTCACGTCTTTTGGTCGGTCACGCTGGAGCGTATGTATGGCTCAAATGGTTCAAATGGCTCTGAGCACTATGGGACTTAACATCTATGGTCACCAGTCCCCTAGAACTTGGAACTACTTAAACCTAACTAACCTAAGGACATCACACAACACCCAGCCATCACGAGGCAGAGAAAATCCCTGACCCCGCCGGGAATCGAACCCGGGAACCCGGGCGTGGGAAGCGAGAACGCTACCGCACGACCACGAGATGCGGGCGGAGCGAATGTAGAACTGTAGTGTACAACACATGTTCTAATGGACCTGAGAACCGACAACAACTTGTTACGTGTGAAAATACTCGTTAATAAGTCATAAAACAATTTCGGAACATTTGCCTTCACATTTACGTATTTTTGTTAATACGTTACCTTCCTCGCATAGTCATCCATTGTATCTACATACTCACTCACTACCACGCATCTTACGGTGTTATACACTTAACTTACTCACTAGTTTAGTTGGGAAAGAAAACAGGCAACATGTTATTAAAATAAAAAGAAATCAGTTAGCGAAGCTAAAGCGAAGAACGGAAATGTGAATCTGCAAGTCCCGCTCAGCAGTCTAAAGCTCAAATTAATTGCAGCGTTGTCCGTTGTCAGACAGCGGACTGTCTACAAAAGGACTTTAATTTGTAAACAGTTGTTATTAGCAGGACGTTTTATGTTCTAGTGTGGAAGTTAATACTTATACCGAATACTGTACAAGTGATGTAAGTAATTTGAAAGTAATGGAAGTGATTCTCACATTCGTAACTGGCGTATGCTTAGAACATCATTTCCTTGGTTAATTACATAGACTCTGGATATGCATTTAGCTGAGTAACCTGTTAATTCATACGGATACATTATGCTCATTCGATATCAGAAGAAGAAATCAAGATACCGTGCTCGATTAGGCAACAAAAACTATATAAACACACACAATGCAAAGCCATTATATGTGGTTAATGTGATTTTATCACAAAATAAAGAAAATGCAAGAACACAAAATGAAATGAACCGCTGAAGTAGAGGTAGCACGAGGGTTACCGAGTGCTCCTCCAGCTAGTGGGGAATGGAATATTTTGTTGCATAACGTAATTTAAATGTCGAACCTGCCGTGGAATTGCTGGTTCAATCGAGAATGGGAAATGTCCAGGTATCGGCGACTTCTATCGCGTCCATATCTTATCAGTTGTGCTTAATATAACCCTTAAGTGTGGTTCAGGCATGTTACCTTGCATGTGACACGCAGCTAATAGAGGAAATTCTTTTGTGAACGCGTCTGGAAACGAAGTCCCACGCTTCTTTACAGAGTGTATGGGAACAATGCGGGAGACCCGCACCGCCGTACTAGGCAAGATCCTAATAGATGTGGTTTGCCGTTGCCTTCCTCCGACCGTATTGGGGATGAATGATGATGATGATGATGAAAACGACAAATACCACCAAGTCGCATCGAGGCAGGTGAAGAACCCTAACCCCCCGGGAATCGAACCCGGGACCGCATGCTGGGGAAGCGAGAACGCTACCGCGAGACCAGGAGCGGCGGAATGAAATAGAAATGGGTCGTTCGCGAACTAACGAGCCCAAAGGAACGGTTCACCAACATGAACGGAGGAAGCGAGAAACGAATTATAAGGAACGGTCTTCCATAGTTCACTTCGGTCGCGGCTTTCTACTTATAGTTCCCGGGAACGGGAAACGGTCGGTCTCGTTCCCGCAACCGTACCTCGGTCGGACTCGTCCTTCTTCGCGTGGCCACTCGTCGCAATTCCATTGCCGACTTTGCCTAGTTAGTTCAGTATCGAGTTGTTCGTTTCGTTCGCTGCGCTCGCCCACTCTAGATCTGTTTCAAACCTTTTTTGAACTATGGGCTTCCGGTTCTTTTCGTATTCTATTCAGCTTCCACGACCGGTAATTAAAATATATTTTATAATTTCGTAAATTCCATAAAAATTACGTTGTATGTAATATATACATCTTTCCGGGTAACAAAAGGGCATATCAGCTTACTTCATTATTTCTACAAACAGCAGAAGAGTTACTTATAAAAAAGCAAGTTCTTTTGTTATTACACATGCAAAGAAAGTCGGTACGGCACACACGAGTGGCCATTTTCCGTCTATTTTCGGTATAAGGTAAAACCATCTTCATTGTTATGGAAGGCACACCGACGTACAAACGAATGAAGCCCGCGCTCCATAATCGAGTGTCTGGTGTCATATTTTGTAAAGAGAACATGATGTCTTCTACTATATTATTTCAATGATACAGGAGGCGCACGAAATATCTGCCCCGAGTGCTAGACTGCTGTTTCGAAATTGTTGTTTGCATAGACTGCTGTTTCGAAATTGTTGTTTGCATTAGCTTATTTGTTATTTCTTAACTGCCTAATTATTATATGTTTAACCATTCTGATAGACGCGCTCAACAAATGTGTGAAATTAGGATCAGTCTGTACTTGCAGCCGGTTTTTTGTCGTTACGTTATATTATTTCACCGCAGTAAGCTACGTCGTGTCACAGTTGGGGTTTTAATGAGGTGTTACAGAATTAGTTCCACAAGAGGGTTTGTAATGTATAATGATTGAAATTCCTGTGTCCCAGGTGGGAGCAAATGGTCATTTCGCCATCCTTCAACCCTTTTTCTGTGAACGAGTAAAATAAACGAATCACAAAAAAAAAAAAAACTTAAAGCCTGTAATTGATCATTCTTATTCCGTCTTGCGTTTTATTGTCTTGCAATATTACGTTGCGTGCATGGCAGAGATCAAATGGCTCTGAGCACTATGGGACATAACTTCTGAGGTCATCAGTCCTCTAGAACATAGAACTACTTAAACCCAACTAACCTAAGGACATCACACACACCCATGCCCGAGGCAGGATTCGATCCTGCGACCGTAGCGGTCTTGCGGTTCCAGACTGTAGCGAGTGTCTGGTAGCGCCTAGAACCGCTCGGCCACTCCGGGCGGCTGGCAGAGATCGATGTAATTTATAATCATCATGCAGTTTTTAACCTATCTGGGAGGTCACTTGATGTGTACAAGCACAGTATACGTCACGGAAGCGTTGCAAGCTTGAATACCGGTCTAGCAAGTAATTGCTTATGATGCGACGCTCATGAGTACAGCAAGATGTCCTCAATCAAATACATACGTGACGAGGGACAGTCATAAAAAATTATTTTCGGAAATAACCCTTTGGTTAGGGGACTGATTGTTAACTTGTACTGTATGTTAACCGGGGACCCAGAAACGAAGGAGAGGCTCCGTCCCCGCCGCAGCCGCAGTGGTCCACAACTCCACGACGACCAACGCAATCCACTTCACCGCTCGACACCGAACCCAGGGCTATTGTACGGTTCGGACCCCGTTGGACCACCCCCCACTCCCCCCCCCCCCCCCCAGGAACGTCTCACACCAGACGAGTGAAACCTCTATGTTTGCGTGGTAGGGTAAGGGTGGTGTGCGGGTACGTGTTGAACTTGTTTGCACAGCAAATTGCCGACATAGTGTACCTGAAGCGGAATAAGGGGATCCAGCCCACGTTCGCCGAGGCAGATGGAAAACCGTCTAAAAACCATAGACAGACTGGCCGGCTCACCGGACATCGACACAAGTTCACAGGGCGGATTCGTGCCGGGGACCAGGCGCTCCTTCCCACACCGGAAATCCGTGCGTTAGGTCGCTCGGCTAACCGGGCGGGCTGATTCTTGACTTACAGCTGGCTTTTCAATGTTCCGCTCGCGAACAGCGTGCACGTAGCGTGATTGTAGATATACCTCCATGTTAGCTCTAATTTCTCCAATGTTTTACAGTAGTCATTTCGCAAAAACTTTGCGGGAGGAAGTATTGAGACTCTTCCTGGAAAATACTCTCTCGAAATTTGAATAGTCAATCACTCCGTAATCCAAAACTTCTCTGTTATAGCGTCAGCCACTGGGAGTAGTAGAACGTCTCTCTTACGCTCCCTAGCCGACTACACGATCCTGTGACGAAACACGCCGCTCTTCGTTGGATTCTATCTCACCTATCAATTCTACCTGGTAAGGGTCCCACATTGATGAACAAGAACAATAATTCAAGAATCGGTCGAACAAGCGCCTTTTAAGCCATTTCTTTTGTGGATGAGTTTACATGTTCTTGTTACTCTTTCCTGCAAATATCTGTGACGTCTATTTTTCCTAATGACTGTTTACTGTGATGATTGCCCTTATGGTCGCTCTAAAAATGTTCAAATGGCTCTGAGCACTATGGGACTTAACATCTGGGGGCCTCAGTCTCCTAGACTTAGAACTACTTAAACCTATCTAACCTAAGGACGTCACACACATCCATGCCCGAGGCAGGATTCGAACCTGCAACCGTAGCAGCAGCTCGGTTCCGGACTGAAGCGCCTAGAACCGCTCGGCCACAACGGACGCCTATGATCGCTCTGGATAGTTACTCCTTCATATTCCAGCAATCTGTCGTTAATAGTGTAGTTGTACAGTAGTGCATTTCTTTTCCTATGTATGTGCAATATGTCACACGTATTTACGCCCAGGGTTAACTGCCAGAGCCTGCATTTAATTCTGCAAATCTATGCTATCTTATGCCATCGTTACTTTCTTATCGGCAACGACTTCATCTGAAAACAGACTTAAAGAGCTTCCGTCCCTTTCTGCTATATATTTTATATACGTTGTACACGTAACGGTACAAAAACACTACCTTTAAAAACGTAGATTTTCTTGGCGCTGAGGCAGACTTGTTGAATTCTACCTGCAAGGATGTTCTGAACTCTGGTCCCGTACTTGGTAAGCTCGCATTTTTTCGCTAGACACCAGTGCGAGACGGTGTCAAATGACTTCCTGAAGTGAAGGAACACGGCACCATCATGAGAGCAGTTGTCTACAGCACTATATAATAAAGCAGCAGAGCGAGCTCAGTTTCGCAAAATCTCTGCTTGCGGAAACACTGTTTACTTTTATAGAGAAGACTTTTGTTCTCCAAAAGTGTCGTTATTCTTGAGCATAAAACATATTCCTAATTCTACAAAAAACTGACGTCAACGATGTAAGCCAATAATTATTTGCATCTGCTCTATTACCTTTCTTGACAACGTGAATGGCCTAAGCAGTCGCTAGTAACCTTCGTTGCTCCAGCGAACTGCGATAAATTGCTGCTACATGGGGAGCCAATTCTTTCGTATAATCTTTGTAGAATCTTACAGATACTGAAAAAATGGTGCAAATGGCTCTGAGCACTTTGGGACTCAACTGCTGTGGTCATAAGCCCCCTAGAACTTAGAACTACTTAAACCTAACTAACCTAAGGACAGCACACAACACCCAGCCATCACGAGGCAGAGAAAATCCCTGACCCCGCCGGGAACAGAACCCGGGAACCCGGGCGTGGGAAGCGAGAACGCTACCGCACGACCACGAGATGCGGGCTACAGATACTGAAGTCTTTCCACTACTAAGAGATTGTTTTTTCTATTCTGCTACAGGTTATCTCAGTATCTGCTATTCCCATATTCATAATGATGGAATTCTGTATTTCGGCCTGCTCTCTGTTATCTTCCTTTTCGGTACCTGTATGGTCACTGAGTGACTGAATGAGAAGATTACACTTGCTGTATAAATGCATTCCACCTCAACAAACTAAAACTGCAGTTTTACGTTATAGTGCACAACTGCTTGCAATAAGGGGTGTTCGATATGAGGCTCGAGATGATCTAGGTGAATATCATAATCCTAGAGAAGCACACAAAATGTCGAAGGAAATATACCGGGTGATCAAAAAGTCAATATAAATTTGAAAAATGAATAAATCACGGAATAATGTAGATATAGAGGTACAAATTGACACACATGCTTGGAATGACATGGGGTTTTATTAGAACCAAAAAAATACAAAAGTTCAAAAATGTCCGATCTGATCAGAATAGCAATAATCAGCATAACAAAGTAAGACAAAGCAAAGATGATGTTCCTTACAGGAAATGCTCAATATGTCCACCATAATTCCTCACAATAGCTGTAGTCGAGGAATAATGTTGTGAACAGCACTGTAAAGCATGTCCGGAGTTATAGTGAGGCATTGGCGTCGGATGTTGTCTTTCAGCATCGCTAGAGATGTCGGTCGATCACGATACACTTGCGACTTCAGGTAACCCCCAAGCCAATAATCGCACGGACTGAGATCTGGGGACCTGGGAGGCAAAGCATGACGAAAGTGGCGGCTGAGCACACGATCATCACCAAACGACGCGCGCAGGAGATCTTTCACGCTTCTAGCAATATGGGGGGGGGGGGGGGGGGGGGAGCGCCATCCTACATAAACATCGTACGTTCCAGCAGGTGTTTATCAGCCAGGCTGGGGATGATCGATTCTGTAACATATCGGCGTACCTCTCATCCGTCACTGTAGCAGTTACTGACGTTTTGCTGTCCAGCGCCATCTCTCGGACATGTGGTGAACTTTGTATTTTTTTGTTCTAATAAAACCCCATTTCATTCCAAGCAGGTGTGTCAATTTTTACCTCTCTATCTACATTATTCCATGGTCTATTAAGTTTTCAAATTTATCCCGACTTTTTGATCATCCAGTATATGTGAGGCATCCTACAGGTTTAAGTTGTGGACAAAACGCAATGTAATTAATTATTTTTGGTTTCTACTCAAACTACAGTGTGGACCAGCTGGGCCTACCTTGTGCGTGAGGGCATCGATGCCGGCGTTGTCGATCCACCAGGTGATGTTGGCTGGCGGCCGCGATCCCGCACTGCGGCACTGGACGTCGTGCGGGCGGCCCGCCGACAGGGGAATGCGCTCGCCCATGATGCTGGCCCACAGCGGTCTCACTGCAACAGGAGCGATCTGCCGTTACCTGTCTGTCTGTCTTACACTGGCATAGATTGAGAGCTACGTCTCTGAATGGAAGTAAAGGTGTGGCACCCATTTTGACGTAGTCTGAAGTGCTACTTGAAAGTGAACGTTTGTCATTTATATCTGCAGTTTTGTTTTGATATATGTTCTTTAACTTCAACGGAATTTATGCCATTAATTATTACGTTTACACTTTTAAATGCCATATAATCCTATACTGCATGTCAATCGCTATACGTTAGGTATATTATACGTTTGAGTCCGTCAGTTATTACGTCCCACAAAAATTTCTAACCAGAAACAGAATGGGGCAGAAAGAGATAGCGTCCCATTATGCCAGATAATTTTTTGATGTTTCAGACTACATACTTTATTTCTTTATTCCCGCTGGCATTCCAGCTGCTGCGATCTTACATTAGAAAGACTGATGGACAACAGTGGGATGTTAAATCGCAGGAAATGGTAGTTTACGTCCCACAAAAATTGCTAACCAGAAACAGAATGGGGCAAAAAGAGATAACGTCACATTCTGCCAGATAATTTTTTGGTGTTTCAGACTACATACTTTATTGAAACTTCCAAACTTTACAGAGACGAGGTACTGGCAGAAGTAAAGCTGTGAGGACGGGGCGTGAGTACTGCTTGGGTAGCTAAGTTGGTAGAGCACTTGCCCGCGAAAGGCAAAGGTCGCGAGTTCGAGTCTCGGTCCAGCACACAGTTTTAATCTGCCAGGAAGTTTCATATCAGCGCACACTCCGCTGTAGAGTGAAAATTTCATTCTAGATACATACTTTATTTCTTTATTCCCACTGGCTTTCCAGCTGCTGCGATCTTACATTAGAAAGACTGATGGACAACAATGGATTGTTAAATCGCCGGAAATGGTAGTTTCAGCCATTTTATCTTGTAAATAGGATTCTTAAACGCATCTTAGGAACCCAACGTACCCAGTCAACATCCAGAAAATACTTTCATAAAGCTGAGGATAACGATGGCAAAAGAATTGGCAAATAAAATGGGAAAACTTGAAACGTATTCTCTGCAGAACAAGAAGACGAGCTGGTAGCGTACTTTAAATCAATGGAGAGCAGTCTCTTTGGTATAATGATGACAGATTTCAGGTCATTGGCCTATCAACGAGCTTAATTAAATGGCTTAAACCACGTGTTCGATAAAGAAACTTCTCCACCAGGGCAGGACAGCGTTAAAGGACTTATTACTAGGTTTACTACGTTATCTACTCACAGGCCAGAAAATGGCATTCAATAAAGTAACAGTTTCACAGTTTAACTCTCTAGTTAATGACATATTTGATAAATGCAAGCTGACCGGCTTGTCAGATGATCATAAAAACACTTAAGGGAAAGGCAATTAGGAGCAGCAACGCCTTCAGGAAGGGGAGAAACAATTACAGCAGTCGTCTGCATGTCTGCATCTGAAACAAACAGGCCAGGATTGCTTATCTTTCCAGCGATGAGGAAAAAATATATCTCGGCTGGTACGAATTTAAGAACCTTCAACATCGCAGCGCGTCAGCAATCGTTGGTTAATATATTAAAAAACTAGAAACCCGCCTCGTTTGCGAAAAAAGGATTTAGTGTTAACCTATGTTTCGGCGTAGATAACTACACCTTCTTCAGAACAACAAAATCCACAAGTGCCTCAGAAGACCTTTGTCAATGATTAAAAGAACACAATAGCTACACATTTATAAACGAAAGAAAGGAAAACACAAACAGTACATATGTACAAAGTCAAAACCACTACTTAACTTAATGGTGTACGCTCGACCTCACACCGGCCTATGTTCGATGGCCCATGACCGGCCATAAACTCATGTTCGAGATTGGTTTGCCTCTAGAGAGCTGGTGTAGCTCACAGTTGAATTATTTCTAGAATGGTTTAGAACTTTTTTAAATATTCTAATACCCCAAAAAACTCACCTGCCCTCATCCTCGATTTACATTCTATTCATACAAATATCTTCAAATGCTTGATCTTCCAAGTGGAAGTGGTGTACTCTTTCTTTGTTTACCACCCCACTAATTCACGTAAATTACAACCCTTGGACGTAAGTTTTCTCAATATGCAAATCCTTTAAGAGACGTTGGATTCAGCTGGAACATAGCTTCCTGAACGGCTGAACGGAGAAGAAAGTGTTGCTGGAAATGTTATGGAAGTATGGCACCATATTAATTGGAACTAAAGTGACCTGTGATGAAAACTGAGGCGAAGAGGAGGACAACGAGATATGTTAAAGATCAAGATGTCTCATGACACATTTCAAGTTTCGGTTTCTCTGTAGCCACAGTAAGCTTTTGCGATGCTTTCATAGGTTAAATATCAGGCAAGGAATGACTTTATTGCTCATATGAAGTGTGTCACAATTTATGAATTATCAGAAGACCAGGAACGATTACTGCACGCAGATTTAGCGTTTCAACATTCGCAGACTATTCTGCGAACTATTCTGCGAACTATTCTGCGAATGTTTGTTTTACATACAACTTCAAACGAAATATCTGCGTGCAGTAATCGCTCCTGGATATCTGATGACGGATAAATTCCGAAGCGCTTCATATGGACATTTAAGTTTTAATGTTTAACTTTTACCATTGGTGCTCCGTTAGCCTGAACATATAACTATTGATTGTTTTAATTTCAAGTTCGACGTCGAATAAGAAATGACATGGAAATATTTTTCATGTTAACCGATTTTTCATGTGATTAAGTTATAAATTTTCAGTTTTCGGATTTCGCCTTCGGTTTTGTTGTGAAACCTTGCTACTTACCAAATTTATTGATACTAGTCGAATAGGAAGTACCCCGTAGTTTCTGACGAGTCAGTTTGCCACTACCAAAATATGTGACCCAATTGGACGTAGCTTCTGTTTGCATCGACTTAAACGCTTACATTTCTTACACCGCCGAGAACCTATAGTCCTTCGTGTGTGGCGTAAATTTCAACATGATAAGTCTACCCGTTCCTGCCAAAAATAGGCCTCAATAGATGGACGAATAGACACAGTCAGATAAGAAATGACAAGGATACATTTTTTCCTGTGATGATTGTTACAGATTTACAGTTTACCAATTTTATCCTTTCTTTGTACTGTCAAACATTCCTTTTTGCCAAATTTCATGATTCTAGGGCAACGGGAGGTAAACGATACATTTTGAGGCGTCGGTTTTCGAGTGTCAAAAAATGTGTCGTAAACACACCACGGGCCATTAAAATAGCTACACCACGAAGATGACGTTCTACAGACGCGAAATTTAACCGACAGGAAGAAGATGCTGTGATATGCTAATGATTAGCTTTTCAGAGCATTCATACAAGGTTGGCGCAGGTGGAGACACCTACAACGTGCTGACATGACGAATGTTTCCAACCGATATCTCATACACAAACAGCAGTTAACCGGCGTTTCCTGGTGAAACGTTGTTGTGATGCCTCGTGTAAGGAGGAGAAATGCGTACCATCACGTTTCCGAATTTGATAAAGATCGGATTGTAGCCTATCATGATTGCCGTTTATTGTATCGCGACATTGTTGCTCGCGTTGGTCGAGATCCAATGACTGTTAGCAGAATATGGAATCGGTGGGTTCAGGAGGGTAATAGGGAACGCCTTGCTGGATCCCAACGGCCTCGTATCACTAGCAGTCGAGATGATAGGCATCTTATCCGCATGGTTGTAAAGGATCGTGCAGCCACCTCTCGATCTCTGAGTCAACAGATGGGGACGTATGCAAGACAACAACCATCTGCACGAACAGTTCGACGACGTTTGCAGCAGCATAGACTATCAGCTCGGAGACGCTGCATCACAGACAGGAGCGCCTGCGATGATGTACTCAACGACCAACCTGGGTGCACGAATGGCAAACCGTCATTTTTTCGCATGAATCCAGGTTCTGTTTACAGCATCACGATGGTAGCATCCGTGTATGGCCACATCGCGGTGAACGCACATTGGAAGCGTGTATTCGTCATCACCATACTGGCGTATCACCCGGCGTGATGGTTTGGTTATACGTCTCGGTCACCTCTTGTTCGCATTGACGGCAGTTTGAACAGTGGACTTTACATTTCAGATGTGTTACGACCCGTGGCTCAACCCTTCATTCGATCCCTGCGAAACCCAACATTTCAGCATGATAATGCACGACCGCATGTTTCAGGTCCTGTACGGGCCTTTCTGGGTACAGAAAATGTTCGACTGCTACCCATGCCAGCACATTCTCCAGATCTCTCACCAACTGAAGACGTCTGGTCAATGGTGGCCGAGCAACGGGCTCGCCACAACACGCCAACCACTACTCTTGATGAACTGTGGTATCGTGTTGAAGCTGCATGGGGAGCTGTACCTGTACACGTCATCCAAGCTCTGTTTGACTCAATGCCCAGGTGTATCAAAGCCGTTAATAAGGCCGGAGGTGGTTGCTCTGGGTACTGATTTCTCAGGATCAATGCACCCAAACTGCTTGAATATGTAATCACATGTCAGTTCTAGTATAATATATTTGTCTAATGAATACCCGTTTATCATCTGCATTTCTTCTTGTTGTAGCAATTTTAATGGCCAGTAGTGTAGCCGTACCTATGGACTGCATTGACTTAGAAGCTTAAATATTTTTATACCGCAAGCGGACCATAGGTCTCAGTATGTGACATAAATTTCAACATATGCCTACCCATTCTTGACAAAAACGGTTTTAACAGTCGGACAGACAGCCGGACACAAAGCGATCCTGCAAGGTTTCCGTTTTCAGCAGCTAAAGCTTGGAACCGTAAAAAGTAAGTAACCTGTTTATTATTTGAAAAGTAATCACTACAGGATTTAACATATTTTTCCTACTGTGAAACAAGGCTATCATTGCCTTCATGGAGATGTGGTTGTAGTTGTCTGTGGAACAATGGTTGTAGTATCCAGGTTTGCAATTCTTTGTCCAAAGCAAATCGACGGCGACGATTATCTTTCTCCAGGACTCCAGTACTATGAAAACAGTATGAGGAGAGATCTGGACGGTATGGAGGGTATTTTATCGCTTCCCGGAGAAACTCCGGTAGTGTACTCGAAACAACCCTGGGCAGGTTCACATCTGGATAACATCATGGTTCCGTAGGACACCGCAAACATTTTCTAGTGATATAACTGACCGGCTTGCCTCACGGTGACGTACATGTGCTAACAGTTACGGCGAATGCTTTTGAAATAAAAATAGTTTACTTTCTTTATTTCCCCATTTGTAACTTATCATATTACTGACTCCAATTATTTTCCCGCTACGTGACGGATAGGATCAAACGCCATCAAACTAAGTTCATGCTTCCTGCCCGTGTCATTAACAAACACCGTACTAGTCACAAGAGGCGGGAATCAGAGCCAACACATTTAACCGATTTCCAAGACTACATTTAATAGTTCACAAATAGGGATGTATTTGCATTGTTTGTCTTTTTAATGGCATGACGCCTGCATGAGCCCCATATTTTACAACCTGTTCTTCAATTTATACAGTACATGATATATTATGTACAGGCCAGACAGCTGTGTAAAATGAGAACATTTGTAACTATGTCATACTAAGGTATGTATCTTCATGAGAGTGCAACGTATGAATGTATTTTCAGACTTATGGGAATCTATATGATTCTCACTCGTTTTATTGAAGTTTTAATGTCCTCGGTTCCCCCTTACCTTTTTATCTAAGATTCTACCTATCTATCTTTGCAGAAGTTTTGTAATACGAGGTACAGACTCATTTGAATGAAACATTCCATATGTCACGTGCCCAACATTTATTGCTGACAGAGATACTGCTGTTAGAAGCTACTGACCAGGAATACGTATTGCGAAGACTGATCTGTCCGGTATTTGTAATTTATCGATAGGTAAAATCTGCATGGAATGTTTGCAGTTTTAGTGAACACTATTAAGAGCACGGCAGCCAATTTCGAAGCCACTGCCGCTAAAATGTTGAATGAAGTGCTTTAGCATGTAGCAATGGCATTTCACTGTCATGGTTGATCCTTGCCGCACAAGCGTCATGTTGATTGTGTTTTAGTGCTGTTGAAATGTTAATTATAAGATCTATTTTACATTTTGCTTCGTTGAATTTTATACATAACGCTTTTTACTACTTGAAATCATTTATAATGTTTGCAAAACCCGGTTGTGTTAGCTAGACAAGGTGAGGAAGTCTTCAGTGTACAGTCGCCCGCTGCCCTGACAGTCTGTCATATTCGAGTCTAAATAATTTCACGAATAAACGTATTGCCCATGGACTTCTGTCTCGTGTTTAGGCCAGCGTTTGTTTGTCGATTTTCCTGGCGATTGCCTAGCATTGTCATACGTTCACCCTCCATTGATGATGTAAGATTGCTACAACAGCAGAAGTGACTGACTTGTTTCTGGAACAAAGACGTACACATGAAGCATTTTAGAGTTACATGTCTGCTTACATTGGGTATCATTGGACTCGCGTTTGAGGGGCATCTGCAACTGAAGGCGGAACAGTATTTAGCGGTGCTTTATCTCTCTTCTGTTTGATAAAGTTCCACACATGTAATGTTTAACTCATCCTCGAAACCTCTTTCCAATATCACTGAAAAAAGGTCCATTATTGCACTTAGGGAGAAATCGATCTATTGGCTTCTAAAAGCAAAAAAAGTTAGTTATGTACGTCATTAAAAAGCCATATTATCTGCTATAAATTGGTTGAAGCCGCACCTCGAGATACATAGACTGGTCAGAAACAGCTTGAGAGGCTTGTCATTTTTAAGAAAAAATTCTTTGCCTTCCGAGATATTTAGCTTCGAAATTAGCCAATAAGGTCGCTGGATACGCAAATTCAAGTGGCATGACAGATATACTTAGTGTCAGGTGTTCTCAAAGCAAAGATTATAGCGCAAGATGGTGCTCAGCATGTGGCTCGGGTTCGATCCTTTCCGTCTCATATCCTATTTTTGTATCGCTCTTCTTTCGATTTCAGGAAAATGAATGAAGAACACGTTTTGCGGCGCCGTATGTGATTCCGCTTGAATTTTCGCGGGCAATGGCTGAATAGTTGATTGGATAACTTCGTTGCTTACTACCGGGTTTGTTTTTTTAACATTTATTTCTGAACACCACATACTCTGCAACAGCCCTACAACTTTCTCCGACTGTCTAATCTCACTGTAATATGGCTTCATCAAGGCGTACAACACATCTGGATACTCGTATAAGCCCAAGTACATGCTAAACTATTGTGACGTCACTGCGGAAACTGCTCGGCGTATGCTTCGTTGTGCTTCTCTTCCACTGCACTTAGTCAAACCACACACGAAGCGCATATCGGTCAGCTCTTCGACAGTATGTGTTTATCAACACCTTTAACGTACAACAATCCTGAGACAGAACAGTGCATCACTCAGTGCAAGACTGAGGACAAGATATACGTCGTTAGATGAACTGTAAGAAAACTGGGGATAACATTTTTTATGAAAATATTTCGTTACCTTAAAACATTTTTAAAGCTAAATCATGGAAACTGATATTTGAATATGGTTCAAATGGCTCTGAGCACTATGGGACTTAACACCTGCGGTCATCAGTCCCCTAGAACTCAGAACTACTTAAACCTAACTAACTTAAGGACATCACACACATCCATGCCCGAGGCAGGATTCGAACCTGCGACCGTAGCAGTCGCGCTGTTCCGGACTGAGCGCCTACAACCGCATGACCACCGCGGCCGGCAACTGATATTTGACTACTCTGTTAGAAGTAAAGAAATATGTGTTAGGGGACGAAAGTTTCAAAGGAAATATCACCACAAGAACTCTCGGATAGTCCATGTTGCGGTCTTATTTGCTGTTGTGAAAATATTTTCACAGTAGGAAAGGTAACTGCTGTAACAAATTGGGTAAATCATAATTTCTATCTACAGAAGAAATTGTTCTCATCGATTCTCTGACTCATCATCGCCCAAGCCAGCCAGCCAGACTATTCTCCGACTGCAGCTACCAGAATAGCTACATAGTCAGAATTTCATTTGCAGATGACTATTCTTGGTTCAAATGGCTCTGAGCACTATGTGACTCAACTGCTGAGGTCATTAGTCCCCTAGAACTTAGAACTAGTTAAACCTAACTAACCTAAGGACATCACAGACATCCATGCCCGAGGCAGGATTCGAACCTGCGACCGTAGCGGTCTTGCGGTTCCAGACTGCAGCGCCTTTAACCGCATGGCCACTTCGGCCGGCTGACTATTCTTCTATGGTCTTAATTACCGTGAAGAGCTTAGAAGGTACTGCAAATTTGTGAACTAAACCAGAGAAAGCTATTTAACAATCTGCTTGGTCCGAACGGCATACAAAAAGAAATAGCTTCTTAATATTACTGTTTCAGTAGGCCTAATATATGTTTATAAAAGTATTTTTGTTGTAATTACTATGCAAATGAGAGAAGCAGCGGATGCTAAACTATTTACATTAGGGCGTATTGTAACGGGCGACCGGAGATCAAGTACCATTTACACTATAATACTCAGTAAATATCCCTGAATAACCTACGAAATATTGCTGGCGAAATTCGAGTTCACCCTGTGCGTCCAGATATCGAGAAACTAATTATCCTGTTTGCTGTTCAAATAATTGTGGCGACCACATTACAATCAGGGTTTTGAAAAGAACGTGAACTACGTGTCAGTCTTTTTTGGTTGGCGAACATCATTCAAATATGTGGTCTAATGGCCCACATTCGGTTCTAATAATACAACACGCTTATGCATCAGTCCCAAAATGGACTCCGCAACAGCTTTGATCCGCTATTAAATAAAAGCAATGCCGCTCCTAGTGGTAAAATTACATGTACGATTAAATTGATTCAGTAATAAATTTCCAGCGTTTGCAATGCTACTTCGGAAACTGCAGCGCACAGTAATTATGTTACTGAGTGTCACGTAATTTCAGTACTGCCTGCAGTCCCGCGGTTAATATCGCACCAATTTCAGCTGGGAAGTTATCTTACAAATCTGGAGACTGTTCAGCAACAGCCACGTACCCTGCAGTTTTGGTGAAACGTGATTGCGTTTTCTGAAGCTGTAATTCGAGCAACTGACAAAAGGTCATTGGTAGCATTTATCAATAATATTCTGGCCTAACAGCGAAACGTAATATACCTTAACGCAATACGAGAGAGCAACAAACTAACTAACGCACATTTTAATGATAGGTATGCAAGCGTCACACACGCCAAGTTAAGCACATTTCGATCCCAGTAATATCCTGCTTTACAATAGTACACAACTGCCTCTTTTTAAACATCGTACAGTAATGTGTCACTTTTTTTATTTTTATGGCACCAATGTTTCTTCGTACGAAACTTCGTTACTTTTCCTTAAGGTTACTAGAATTTTTCCACACAGGCATGTGTGTAACAGATGTTTGTCAAATATCTACGTATTAACTATATGAAATCATGGGAGTAAAATTACATTTAATACATCGGTTTCTGTGCTGTTGTTACGACCGGTGAGTGGGCCGCCACCTGGAAGTTTACGGTACTATCCAAGGAGTCAAATGGTTCAAATGGCTCTAAGCCATCCGAGGTCATCAGTCCCCTAGAACTTAGAACTTCTTAAGCCTAACTAATCTAAGGACATCACACACATCCATGCCCGAGGCAGGATTCGAACCTGCGTCCGTAGCAGCAGCGCGGTTCCGGACTGGAGCGCCTAGAACCGCTCGGCCACAACGGCCGGCTCCAAGAAATCCTGCGTCGCCGTGGTAAGAGGCAGTGTCATGCTCTTTCTTTAGACTTAAGAAGGTCTGAATATGTTTGGTACCAAAGAAAATTTCATGTCATTAAAAAGTCAGGAACAGACATGGATATGAGACAGTTAACCTTTGTCTGACTGGCACAACGTTCATTATTTGGACAGATATCCATGAAAGACTCTGATATCCACAATGAGTGGTTTAGTGAGAAAATTATCATAATATCATGTGAAAAATACATCATTTTAGATGAAAATCCAATTATTTTTTATTAGATTTACATATGCTGTACCTTTTGTACACCTCGTTATTGTTCGTTTAGCTGAAAACAGCTTACACGTATCCTTAACGAGTGAAAAGTAACTTGAGATGAGAGATTTAGGCCCCTCGCCCTATCTACATTTAATATTAGGCAAGGGAGCAAATTTCACGATATGGTAACAGACAGCTGATGGAACATGAAAGTACATGCCAACATATTTTCGGAAGTGGAGTTAGCGTGTGTATTTGCACTACAGCAATGATATGCCTTCTAAATTACGTCGATAGAGTTCCGGTTCATTACAGAGTAATGGTGTTAATGTGATGTATTCGGTTTGTTACCCCAGGAACCTCTACTTCTGTGGAAATATCTTCACAACACTGAAAAAGCATATCATGTGGAATGACTCCTACTGCTGTGTTTCACTGTTAACGTCCAAGTAACACTGTCGGAGAAATGAACGCGGTAAAGCACTGAATAATAATGAATACTAGTTTGAGGCTAAATGTAACCAGGTCATTACTGTTGTCAACAGAAAATACCACGAGTGAATGAAATGTGTTTGTTATCGAACAACACAAGCAGCGCATTTTCACTGTATGTTCATATATTTTAAGTGGAGTATTGTTACAAAGATAAAATATGGGGCAGTAAACGAAACAAAATTCTGGGGGTTGAGCCGACGGATACTACGCATCACTTTTATAACTACAATCAGGAAATGTCCCTACGTGAACTGATATTTTATCGGTAGCCTTTGTGAACCATTAAAAAAATTGAAATCTTGAGAGGTGGTAGAGTGGATCAAAACACGACATAAAAATCTAGTGACCTTGCGATCTAATATGCATAGCTTAAGAGCTATAACCACTTGTTCATCTTTGCTACCGTGAACCACATCTACGGCAGGCTCTTTGGTATTGCAACAGACTTACAGAATGCACTAAAGAAACGAAGAACACATTTCCGTTTACTGTGAAACAGCAGAGCTTCTAATTTATTGTGCTTGCATTTACATACGACCTGCATTTGTGTCATCGCTAAAGGATGTGCTCAACACGGTGTCCATTCGTAGTAAGGCACCGTTCTGTTAATGAAGCTTGCGTACACCAAAGATTCACGTATCCCCACAACCAATATTCCAGTAGATTAAGATTGGAGAACGAGCTGGCCAACGTACTAGACCTTCCCATTCAATCTGTTGCACACTAAATGTCCGTGTGAGGTCTTGGACATTTTGGTGGAAATCTAATACTGCTGAATCATGCATGAATCATTTTTCTAGCCGTTGTTGGAATGACTGATAGGAACTAGAGAGACCTTGAAGCAGTCAACCTATTTGGTTGCTTGTAATATCCTTTCAGTGTGTCACCAATAATTTCCACCCTTACATCAACTGAAGATCGGCACTGATCTTCCAACTGCATGCGGTTTTGCATTATGCCACAGATGTTGTTTCTGAAAATTGACATTCTCTTCTCAAATTATATCAGCCTCGTCTGTTAACAGTATCCTGTAGTGAGAAGTAAGTTTTCACCTACACCTTTGCCACAGCCTTTGGCAGATTTGCGTTTTGGTGGCCTGATTTTGTGAACGAACTGCTTGAATATGCTGTTGATCCAGAATCGCTTAGTCTACGGGATGACAAATCGAGATAGTAGTAGTGCTGAATCTCTACGTTCTTTAGTTCAAGGATATTCCTCCAATTGTTGTAATACCCCTCCACAACAGGAGTACGAATGGTTAATAAAAAAGAAAAAGGGAAGAAAAGAAAAGGTTGAAAATGTGGGAAGAAATCGTGAATACAAAGGGGTTTTTAAAATCGTTAATGACGGTGAAAAGGGAAAGAATGAAATGCAAGTCGAACTTCGTATTACAGAAAAGTTATCGGTCTTCGTGATTCGGAAAAGCTATTGTTTGGGTGGTCCATGTGGCGTTTCTGAGCAAACGTCAAACCAATTTCCAATACAAAAATTATTTGAAAGAGAACAAAGAACAACAAAATGTGATTAACAGGGGGAAATGGCGTAGATAAGAGTTCAAATTTTACCATGTTAACATGTCTTCTCTCGTGCGGCGTCCAGGTCTTGTTCTCCAAAAATATCCTGTTTCATTTGTGCGTAAACGTCGTAGCTGCTTCGAAATTTTGCAATCGTCCAGGAATCACTCATTTATACAAATCGAAACCATCTTGGTATTGAATGCCATTTATTTTACGTTGCTACTTCCATCCTCCGAATTTCATACTAACTTCCACAATACGTCTGCACATCAATGAGTTTTTTCATCTTAATCCGACCACGACTAGCTAATAAGTAAGTTAAGCTTCCGCTCTCAAAGACAAAAGCGGGTAGAAAAACAAAAAAAGTTACAATTTTAGTACCTTCATTTTCTTATATATTTTCTCTGCCGTCTAGCGCTCGTACAGCTGCGACGGTATAATTTATACCTGAGGGAACGAGTGTAGCGCGGCGAAATTGAAGGTCCCGCTACAAGGTCTGCTACGATCCGTCGTCGTTGGAGCTATGGAGCCAGAGGCTTCTAATCGTTGGAAAAGGTTGTTGAATACTTATGCTGCTGGTGCTTCGCGTTTTGGATATTTTTCAAAGAACAGGACGCAAGCCTGACGTTTGATTCCATTTATCAGACCGTAACAGAAGACCATTTCTACCGTTTCGCTTCTAGTATAATAGGCTTCCATTATACTGGTGAGTGCAAATATAAAGCTGCAATGTAAAAGCTTTTCATAGCCTTATCAAAACAAAAAGTGGTTCCGTTAACACTAAAGTACGGGTCATACTTATCCATAACTGTGTATACGGTTGGCAGTAAAAATACTAATGAGCCATGTCGGCTCCTATTGATACTGCACGTGGATACGCTCTTTGACAGTTATCAAACAACTGCTTCGTGTGCGATGTCATAGAGGGCGTGTGCGGCGAGATGTGAGCCCTTTGCAGGCGTGGCTAATTCTTGGCCTTTTTCAGACGTACTGTGCTCCGGTGCTGGAGTCTCTTGTCTGGCCGTCGAGCAGGAATTTCCCCGCTGGTAACAAGAGCACAGTCTGGACTCCCAGCGGACAATCTGGGCGGGCGCTTTCACAGAGCAGTGCGTGAACGAGTGCACGACATCGCCATCGCCGCTTATGAAATGTACGGACAGGAGGCAAAGAGAGCCGACATACATCAAGCGAAGGACCGTCCGGTCACGGGTAGAGACCAAACGAAAACTGCAGCAATAGTTGCCACTTGGGACAGCCGCTGATGCATCAAAAATAGGACTATACTTGGTGCGCACCTTTCAGAACACTGCCAGTTGCTAGGTAATTGGACTGCGGAAGTGCCTGAAACGTATAGTTCAATCTGTTCAGTGCTGGAATGGGATTTTCACTCTCCAGCGGAGTGTGCGCTGATATGAAACTTCCTGGCAGATTAAAACTGTGTGCCGGAGCGAGACTCGAACTCGGAACCGTTGCATTTCGCGGCCAAGTGCTCTACCAACTCAGCTACCCAAGCACGACTCACACCCCGTCCTCACAGCCTTACTTCCGGCAGTACCTCGTCTCCTGCCTTCCAAACTTTACAGAGCACTTGCCCGCGAAAGGCAAAGGTCCCGAGTTCGAGTCTCGGTTCGGCACATAGTTTTAATTTGAGAGTAAGTTTCCTGTTCAGTGGTATTTAACGGACTTTACTTCCATCTGAGTTGCAGCTGATTTTGCTAACACAGTCCGAAAGCCTTGAAATGTGTGCATTATTTGCTATTCCATGATAATGGCTTTCTCTCATTAATTGGTTTTTGACATTTCTGGTCGGATTTAAACGTCTTTTGCATTACCGTTTAAAGCCAAGATCGTATTAATATTTCTTTCCTCCCAGCAACCGGTCTCGTCTCACGTTGCCGTCATCTTCAGGTCTTCAAAATTTTTGTTAATAAACGTGTTCATTGTGAGTTGGAAGCTCACGCCAATTCGGCATGTTAGAGCATAAAGTATAGCAGCTTATAGAAAGGTTTGTCAGTAGTAAAAACATTTATAAACAAACTGCATCTTGTGCACTCGGAAATGTCTGTCTGATTTATGTAACGCTCACAGAATGTTGTCACGTCACAAAAATCACATATGCTGTGTGTGACTTCTGTGGCGTATTCATCAAATGCTGAATCAGAAAGGACGAATTGATACCTGTCCATGTCAGTATCGCTGTTTGACAGTTTGTCTAAGGAGTTATCAGTCGTAATTGACTGGAAGATGCTGTCTAATGAAGACTTACAATAAATAATTTCGGTGACAGATGGAGTATTCTGATCTCCGTAGAAGAACAGTACATATGTTAAGGTTGAACTTGTTTTGTCACATTCTGGTATCCTTAATTTTTTAGTGTTGAATAGAGCTTGGACAGATGGGAGCATGTCTGTCCACCATTTAATAATAAGCATTCAAGTGAAAAAATCTGTGTACACAATTTTAATAGTAATTTAAAAATTGAGTATTCTCACCATATTTAAGAGCTTGCAGTCTTTAACTTCCCGATTTCACCGTCAAAACAAAAGGAAGTGTAGTTTTCTCCAGGGCAGCTCATTAGAGAAACCGCCGGCCTCCTCCATACCGATATAAAGCGAGAGAGTTTTTTTTTCGTAAAACTAACCATAATCGTGAGATATGGTTCTAGGAAGTAACCTCTTCTTACCTCCATCGCCAAAGTAAATCCCTTTTGTGTAGTGTGACCAACGAATCCAACGATAATGATCCTCTAATTGCGGGTGTATCGGATTTTTCAAAATTATTAAATCATTTTTCTCTCACGTAGCAGCCAACAACTTTTCTACCCCAGTCAGTAAACGTAAGTTACACAGAAGTAGATTTTACATTGCGCCCCACTTCAGTCTCTTTTAGTATCTGTACAACTGAAAGTCTAAACTTAACTACACCATTGCTCAGCGAAGCAAAACCTATTCTATTTGCAGCGTTTTTGATGTCCGTGATCAGTATTCAGACATCTGAAGAATATATTTTTCACGCTTGTTTGTATGCCCGCTTCTTTTATATGTTATAAACACCTATGTAGTGAGGTAATTTAGCTGCATGCTTGACCTCAGGTACAAGCATTTTAATGGTCCCGGCCTGAGTTAAGTGCTGCCAGAAACCTGCTGTGGGATGCTGGTACTTGTTAACAAATTAACTTCATTATTATTTCAGTTATGAATCGATGTCTGTATGATGTAGTGAGACGGCCAATAACAACAGCATCAGAAAATAGTTGTAAATATTGACCTAAGATACGTCGACATTACAGTCTATTGTATTAGTCCACAAAATGACAGCGAATATTAACGCAAGCTACTTTGACATTACGGTGTGTGTATAATTTAATAGTAAACTCGCACGCTTGCATAACTGAAGGATACAGATCTTGAATAGTTACGGAAGATACTGAAAAAAAAGACATCGTAACCGTAAATGGGGTACCCATTTCTGCATGTGTTAAGCTGACGATATAATACTTGTCTTCATGTGTATGAATCATGAATTAGCGAGCATAAGGGCTGAGATACATGAAAGTTTATATTAATCATGAGGCGTCCTTGGATAGCCAGAGTGGCTAAGGCGACCGCTCCTGGTATGCGGGAAGTGTTGCTTCGAGTCCTGGTAGGGCCAAAATTTTCATGCGTCACAAACAGCCAACTTCAGTGCATAGTTGCAGAATATTAAATTATTTCGTAATATTTCTACAGCTCTAATCGTCAGTGAGAATGTCTCTTCGTTCAGTCATGGATGCATGTCTCAGGGGTGTTTTATTATGGAGACACAGACACTGAATAAAATTAGGCAGTATAATCATCAATTGACTCATATTAATGCCTGGATTCTCTTTAGTACAATGCAGAATATATCAAAATATATGTATATGGCTTCTACAGATGCAGGCTATGGAATGATGTTTTTCTCTCTTCGCACGGAAGCACAATACTGTACTCACTGGGCACTCCTAAAAGGCGTGTGTCTGCATGTATCAGATACCACAGGTGCCAAGCACATGTGTGTGATAGCTACCCAGACTGATGTGTGACTGGGACTGTGAGAGTCAACACAACACAGGGTATGCTGGAAGGCATCTTGTAATATCAAAGGCACCTTCAAGCTCGGTATCGGGAGTCCCAACACATGGGAGTGGCGGTTGTAATATTCGGTAAATGCTGATGGATGTCTGTCAACTGCCCTCTTCCTGCAAGTGTAGTACTGTACACCAGTGCAAATAAGGAGAACATCAACCTACATCGTATCATTCATTTTGACACATTCTGCATATTGTTCGAAACTATTCGTACACTCATCTGAGTTCTTAGTGGCGACTACACTGCTCAGTCTCACTAGACGATATGCGACCGCTGTGATTAATTTGTATGTCGTGTTGTTTTACTGCCACCACTGCCGCTGAACACAAATCACCTAATTTTATATGATCACTCAGTATTAGGATACTGAATCATGTGACACTTGCAATGCATTTCGCGGACCTAGCACAGTGCATGCAGCCAGCCGGAATGCTCTACAGGAACGTACAAAACAGATATTCTATATACTGGTAACGAAGAAATAACATTTGCCAGTGCCTACAGGATAACAAAGCACATCACAAGCATCACAAACATCAAACGTAAATGTGACAGTACTCGAAAGAACGCAGGAACTCTGTCTTCCCTTTGCTGTCTGTACAGGGCGTTTCAAAAAGAAAGAGCAGATTTCAAACATTTATTTCTCAAAAACTACAAATGATAGAAACACAATTCCAACGGTCCTTCACTCAATATGAGTACCAAATGTTACACAACAAATATCAAAACTGTACCTCAATATGAGCACCATTTGTTACACGACAAATATCAAACCGGTATCTCATTTCTTGCCACACACGACGCAACTGGTCTTTAGTTACCGAATTCACGGCCGCAACAATTCGATGTCGTACCTCTTGAAGAGTAGCGGGCATAGGTGGGACATAAACACAGTCCTTTATGTACCCCCACAAATAAAAATCGCAGGGAGTAAGGTCTGGTGACCTGGGAGGCCACAGACGATGACATTGATCTTGTGCTCCTGCTCTTCCAATCCACCGTCCTGGAATGGTGTTATTTAGGTACCGTCGTACAGGTTCAGAGAAGTGTGGTGGGGCGCCATCTTGCATGAAGATGAAGTGATTTGAATCTTCCTGAAGTTGAGGAAATACCCAGTTTTCTAACATGTCCAGGTAAATGGTTCCTGTGATAGTTTTCTCCATGAAAAAGAAAGGTCCATAAACTTTGTTTACCGAAATTGCACAAAAGACGTTAACCTTTGGTGAGTCTCTTTCATGTTGAATAACGTCCCTCGGAGTTTCACTCGCCCAAATTCGTACGTTATGCCGATTAACTTTACCAGAAATGTGAAACGTTGATTCATCTGAAAAAATTAATCGTTCGGCAAAATTGTCCTCTTCCATGTCCTGTAGAATTGCAGTTGAAAATTCGAACCTTTTGTTGTGGTCGTCAGGACGCAATGCTTGCAATAACTGCAGTTTGTACGGCTTCATGTGCAGACGGTTACTCAGAACGCGCCATACCGTTGTTTTAGACATGTTTAGTTCGTGACTTGCCCGTGCCGTGGATTTTCTAGGGCTCCTTTCGTAAGCTGCACGGACACGCTCGACATTTTCATCCGATGTGCGTGGACGACCCGTGCTTTTTCGCTTGCAGATGCAACCATCTTCTACGAATCTGTGATGCCACTCATAAATTTGCTTATGACGAGGCGGCTGTTTGTTGAATTGACGGCGGAATGCACGTTGCACACCAACAATGGACTCTAACTTTGCAAATTGCAGCACACAAAATGATCGTTCCTGTGGTGTCGTCGCCATTTTCCTACAAACAAACGCCAGCGCCACTGCGGATTTGCATGGAACTTCTGCGCGGACCATTGAAAAACTTTGAACCTTTCTCTGACAAGAAACGTTTGAATTGTGTTTCTATCATTTGTAGTTTTTGAGAAATAAATGTTTGAAATCTGCTCTTTCTTTTTGAAACGCCCTGTATATACGTCTAGGGCACATGTACTCAAGTGAAGAGACGCTTGCTTTAAGCATAGAAGAGTTTAAGAAGTATGTTTGTTGTAAACATCCATTATACCACAATTTGTCTATCGGTAACACACTGCCGGAAAAAATTAATACACCCTTTTAAAGATTTCCAATTCACTCAAGATTTATTGTGGCAGCAGTGCATATGGAGTAGAAGAATTGAATATGTTACGAATATGTTATAAATCAACATCAGAAGTAGCGGCCTTGTGGTACCACGTATCGACCCATGCTGAAACACCAATAATAGTTCGTAGCGTAGTCTCCACGGGTGGAAATGCAGGTGCTGACTTTGGTATCCAGCGAATCTTACAGATTTTTCAGATTCACAGGCAGTGCATGGGCGAGCATTATCCTGCTGGAACAATACATCACGTTCCTTTTACAGGAAAACAAAAAGAACGGGTGTAACATAATTCTGCAGGTACAGAGCGCTTGTTAGGTCCCCTCTAGAAACACCAAAGGTGATCGAGGGCTGTCGCTTGTCGTAACCCTGACTGAAAGGGATGGGGCCATTGCGTCTAGGACGAATGCACTCTACCAAACAGCGATCGTCAGGTCTACGTCGTACTTGGAAACAACTATCATTTGCGTGCAGGCAGAATGTGCTTTCACCTCTGAAGACCACGGTGCGTCATTACATCTCCCAAGTGATCCTTTGACGGCACCAGTCGAGCCGTGCACGTAAATGGTGTGGCGTGAGTGGATGATGGGATAAAGGTGTGTGTACCCGTAGTAATTATGCTAATAATCAGTTCGCAATCATTCGTCTTGAGGCGTCCGGTCTCAAAAGCCCTGTTATCTGTGTTGTCGTAGCAGTACTATCTGCCATTGATGCCCTTACGGGAAACGATGCCGGCTGCGTCTGTGCTGCTCACAAGCCCTATTATCGGTCCTTCTGTGGCTGTACGATCTGCATTTGCTGCCCTTACAGTACGATGATCCTGACGTCTGTGCACCATGGATGTCCAGAACCTCGTCTACGGATGTTAGAATGTTCACCACTGCTGCACAACTGACACAGCACGTCCGACTTGTGCGGCAGTTCTCCGAAAGGACCATCTCACCATTCGGAAGGCAATACTTTGCCCACATTGAAAGTCGCTCGGTTCAATGGAGGAAGCATGAGTGCGTCTTCTTGACGTGGCTGCCTACTTGCTTTACACGTTTCCTCCAAACTGAGCCTTCATGCTGTGAGCATTCCCTATTAAATTGGAGATACATATTGCGCGATGGTAGCTACGCCACTAAGCTGTCTCTTGGCAGAGAACTCTGAAACTATTATCATTACATTACATCTGCTATCTCCCCGGGTGGCATAAGCAGTCATCGCATCATATTCGACGTCGGTTTTTGAGGCATACTCTACATGTACCTCTACATCCACAAGGGTACTCTGCAAATCACATGCGCCGGGTAGAGATCTCATAGAACCACCTTCATAATAAATCTTTAATATTCCAATCTCGCCCAACATGCAGAAAAAACCAACACCTATATATTTCGGTGGTAGCTCTAATTTTCCTTATTTCATTTTGATGATCATTTCTCCCTCTGTTGGTAGGCGTCAACAAAATATTTTGGCATTCTCAGAAGAAAATTGGTGATGGAATTTCGTGACAACATTCCGCCGCAACGAAAAACGCTTTTGTTTTAAAGTTTCCCACCCCAAATCCTGTATCATTTCAGGGACACTCTCTCAACTATTTTGCGATGGTACAAAATGTGCTTCCCTTCTTTGAACTTTCTCGATCTACTCCATCAGTTCTATCTGGTAAAGTTCCCACACTGTGCAGCAGTATTCTAAAAGGGGACGGGTAAGCACAGTTTAGGCAGTCTGTCACATTTCCTAAGTGTCCGGCCAATAAAACGCAGTCTTTGCTTTGCCTTCCCCACAACATTTTCTACGAGTTTTTTCCAGTTTAATTTGTTCGTGACTGTAATTCCTACGTATTTAGTCGAATTTACGGCCTTTAGATTAGACTGGTTTATCGTGTAACCAAAGCTTAATTGATTCGTTTTTACTCTCGTGTGAATTACCTCACAGTTTCCATTATTTAGATTCAAATTCCAATTTTCTCACCATTCAGATATCTTTTCTAAGACGTTTTGCAAATTTGTTTTGATCTTCTGATGACCTTACTAGCCGATAAAAGACAGCGTCATCTACAAACAACCTAAGACGGCTGTTCAGATCGTCTCCTGAATCGTTTATTTAGATCAAGAACAGCAAAGGGACTGTAACACCACCTTGGGGAACGCCAGAAATCACTTCTGTTTTGCTCGATGACTTTCCGTCAATTGCTACGAACTGTGACCTCTCTGGCAGGAAACCACGAATCATGTCAAATAACTGAGACGATATTCGATATGCACACACTTTCACTATAAGCCACTTGTGTGGTACAGTGTCGAAAGCCTTCTGGAAATCTAGAAATACGGAATCAATCTGAAATAGCACTCAACACTTCGTGTGATTAAAGAATTAGATGTGTTTCACAAGGACGATGTTTCCGAAATCCGTGTCGACATCGTGTCAACAGGCCGTTTTTTTTTTTTTTTTCGAGGTAATTCATAATTTTCGAATACAATGTGTGTTCCTAAATCTTGCTGCATATCGACGTTAATGATATGGGCCTGTAATTTAGTCTATTAGTCTTACTGCCTTTCTTCAATATTGGTGTGACCTGCGAAAGCTTCCAGTCCTTGGGTACGGATCTTTCGTCGAGTGAACGGTCGGTTGTATATGATTGTTAGGTACGTAGCTATTGTGTCAGTGTACTCTGAAAGGAGGCTAACTGGTATACAGTCTGGACTGGAAGACTTGCTTTTTTTGAGCTATTTAAGCTGCTTCAGTATTCCGAGGATATCTACATCTACGTTGCTGATTCTGATTCGAATTCCGGAGTATTTACTTCGTCTTCTTTGGTGAAGAAATTTCGGAATGCTGTGTTTAGTAACTGTGCTTTGAGAGCACTGTTATTGATAATATTTCCATTCCTGTCGCACAAAGAAGGCAATGATTGTCTCTTGTCGGTAGTGTACTTGACGTACGACCAAAATCTCTTTCGATTTTCTGCCAGGTTTCGAGACAAAGCTTCGTTGTGGAAACTATTATAAGCATCTCGCATTGAAGTTCGCGCTAAATTTCGAACTAATGCAAAAGATCACCAATCTTGGATTTTTTTCAGCAATGTATCGAGGCAACTATTTGATGCTATGAATCGAACAGACGTAGTCGGATACCTATGGCGTAAACAGGGGGGGGGGGGGGGGGGTTGTAGTAGTATCTCCACTTGTTGTGGTAAACAATTCTATATGTTCTGCCTCAGTGCATTATGGGACTTGATTGAAAAGAAAAGGTTCCGCACTGATATTTATCTACATACAAACACATGATATCACATGTGGTTAGTAATTTTTCACTTCAAAATAATTAGCTCTGCAGTGGAAGGCAAACTTCTAAGAGAGAGCTCACTGTGCGAGCTTAGTGTTAACAGTTAGGGTGACGATGTAAAAACACTGCCATCTGGAGACTTTGCTTCTTGCATATTATGCCGTTTATGTCCCTGAAGCGTTTCCTACCGTTCGAACACAGTACAGGTTCCTAAATCTTACAATAAACTCTCCAGTTCTTAGGTGAGGTTTAAGACAGTGAAAAGGCTGAACCCGTTGCAGCAGAGTCAATCATTGTAACACTTCTGTGTTATGCCTCTGATGGAGCCTGTGTTATCAATTGCTCCATACGTCGTCATGTTATAACGAACTTGCAGTACAGGTCCATAAATTAAAGTGAGCGCATGCTGAGGTGGAGCATAAAGTCCATGTGGTGCTGTCATCTCGTAGATAAAGACATCTAGCGTTATACCTTACTATAAGGCAGTTGGGATTCACTGTTTAACGTGGATGATACCCAACTGCACGATAAAAATGTATGATAAATGTGTATGTCAAATCACAAGCCCACGAGTGAACAAAGTTAGCGGTAGATACATGTTTAACCCTGTGGCTGAACATATAACTCTTTTAAAAGCTGATAAATGGTGTCAGCCAACGAATAACGTACGAAACAGCTGTTATGTGCCGTTTAACAACGTTGTGTAGTTTGTCTGCTGAGGTACACGTAGACCATACAGCCAATCCAGGTTATGATTAACTATGTTCTGTCAGCGTACAGCTTTAATAAACTATCCTGACTGCAACAATGTGACACAGAAGTACAACATTGTAGGTTTTCTTCCGAATAATGTCAAATTAGTACCGATACTCACAACTAATGTTATTCCAGTCATTCCACTTTTCCGTTGTATGTTATTTCACATTTCACCATGTCGACAAGTCCTAACATGCTGAGGTTTCCGAAAGTACCGGGTGATCAAAAAGTCAGTATAAATTGGAAAACTTAATAAACCACGAAATAATGTAGATAGAGAGGTAAAAATTGACACACATGCTTGGAATGACACGGAATTTTATCAGAACCAAAAAAAAAAAAAACAAAGACGCTTGAAAGATCTCTTGCGCGCGTCGTTTGGTGATGGACGTGTGCTCAGCCGCCACTTTCGTCATGCCTTGGCCTCCCAGGTCCCCAGACCTCAGTCCGTGCGATTATTGGCTTTGGGGTTACCTGAAGTCGCAAGTGTATCGTGATCGACCGACATCTCTAGGGATGCTGAAAGACAACATCCGACGCCAATGCCTCACCATATCTCCGGACATGCTTTACAGTGCTGTTCACAACATTATTCCTCGACTACAGCTATTGTTGAGAAATGATGGTGGACATATTGAGCATTTCCTGTAAAGAACATCATCTTGGCTTTATCTTACTATGTTATTCTAATTATTGTTATTCTGATCAGATGAAGCCCCATCTGTCGGGCATTTTTTGAACTTTTGTATTTTTTTGGTTCTAATAAAACCCCATGTCATTCCAAGCATGTGGGTCAATTTGTACCTCTCTATCTACATTATTCCGTGATTCATTCAGTTTTCAAGTTTATACTGACTTTTTGATCACCCGGTACATAGTCAACTCGCAGTCACCGACTTGGCAGAGATTTACGTGTGCGTTTCTCAAGGCAGGCTGAGAAATGCAATAAAATGTGAAATCAACCGAATATTTACTGCAGGTGCACAAAGAAGGCACTGCAAAATGTGTTTCCTCTCACTAAACGTTTCGGTCTCGCATCTAGAGGGGATTTCTTATAACGTATACCCCCCCCCCCCCCCAATCCTCTCACCACACAGTACAAACATAGAATGGAGAGCCTGAAAGCCTACAGGTATTGTCTGGGAACAACAGCGCATGAATGCGAAATAATTTAGATCTTAAGAATACTTTAGGGTACAGGCTAGTTTTTGACACTGGGATCAGCTCTTGCTCGCGTGCTTTTCGGATTAAGACCCAGACTTTACGTAATGCAGCTAATTATTTATATTGCACGCTTTGTTTCAGCAAGAATGGATGCATTTAAACAGCAGACATATACCCACATATTGGCATAATTTGCATTTTGCGCTTTTGTGCATCTTTCCAATTTTACTAATTTCCAAATCTAGTGTCCTACCAATATGTCCACTGTACTGCCAGTTTCTGGATTTGCTGTCATTCGGTTAACATTCTTCCGACTAAGATAAGAAGTCATTATTTTATTCTGTCGAGGAATCTTAGAGACCTCTAATGGAGAATAATAGTGCATGATAGATAAAGAACACAGGTACCATTGTCCACTAAATTAATTATGGGCTGTCACATGTCATGACACGAGTGTGAACCAAATGTGAGATGCTGCCATTACACCAATGTGATGTATGTGTGATGATATGTGTAACGAAACATGTATTTTCAAATATGACGTGATAAGAAACAGTCTATCAATTCACTGGCCTAATTTTAAAACAGGAAAGACACGTCTGTACAATCCTAAACTTGAAGCAAGGTTTTTTTTCCTTTTTTAAATGTGAACTCCACATTGAAGCCGTAGCCTACCCGATGAAGCGATGATGAAAAAAGCCTAATCTCAGGAAGACTGATGAATCAGAATCAGTAGAAGTTTTACAATGTTCTCAGTGAAACAATTTTTAGAATGGAGGGCTTTTCTTTACTAGAACATGCTACATATTCGCCACAATACGCTCCATGTGGCTTTTACCCTTCTTCAAACTGGAGCTGCGTAGATAGATACTAGCTTTTCAGTCTCTGGAAGAGATGAAAGCCAAAATCACACAGCTGTTTCAAAGAACGGCTGCGGACGAGCTTTAACGTTGCTTTGAACCAAGGAAGGTAGATGCGTAATGGGAACAGAGAGAGATAAAGATAACACGCTAAAGCTGCAATAGGTTAATTATAAGAATTTTACAACCAACTGAATTTAATACATCAGAATGACTGCATGATTTCCGCAGCTGGTATATGAAGCACAGGTGCTATGTCTGCAGATCACACTCTTCGTAGCCCAGTATGCTGCCCTCCCATTGCTATGAGCAAACCAGGTCAGCCGGAACATTATCGACGTGTATAGGTGTCCACGTGCATTCAGCGCCTGGTGGAACCGCAATACCCGACGTGCTTTGTAACTAACTGAATGATTCGACCAACCAACCTCAAGCATACCTAACACGAGGCCCCCTTTCATACCGTGTCGGATACCGGGACTGTAGTACGAGTTTATTCATAGCTCGTTCTGTGTGTTGCCCCGCTGTGTTCACTAATTTTATGACTCATTCCACATGCCTCATCGCATCGTGTTCATTCTAACCCACGCATGGCTCATAAATAGAGATTCTGAGGCATATTCGCATCAAAGTGGTATATTAAAGAATTTTGATTTTTTTTAATTGGTAGCACGTCTTATGAACATTTTTAGAAATACAATGGAGAAGTAACACAGCCAGCCGGTTGCAAACACTTGTTTAATAAATTTTCCTAGGTGTCGATATCTCTAACGATGTCTTCATCAGAATGGAAATTTATAAGCCCTATAAAGTAACACATAGAAAAATGAGATTCACAGAAACATTAACCAATATGATAAAGTCATAGCACGGAAAGGTTACTTACGTAAAGTTGCACTGCGAGATGGCAGTAGCCAAAGTTTAAAGCAGAGATGCTCAAGCGAAAAATTGAAAGCTAAATACTTTCTAGCCTTTGGTATGTACATCTTGCAAGGAACGACATCAGAATGAGCGGCCCAGTGGCTTACATTGCTGCTACGAAAACAATACCCAAATACTACAGCCCGTCGGGCGTGGACAGTGACATAAGCCAACTTAAGACATTATAACAGAATTAACCGATGTAAACAACAGTTAACTACAAAAAAGAAAATTCAAAGGTGAGAGTTTATTGTATTTTTGAAAATACGAAGCAGCCAAGAAAATTAAGTACTACCAAGAGCCATTTATTAGGCTTTAGTGCAATGTTTATTACGCGAAGTACAGAGTATTTTAAAGTATGTACACTGCTGCATAGTCTAAAACGATTTGCATGAAGGAAACTTTAGTAGTACACATCTATATCCGATTTGAAGAAAATATGTTTTGGAACCAGAGGCAGGTAAACGTAGTAAAAAATAAAGAAATCAAAAATGGGCAACTAGTGAATTAAAGCCATTGAAATAAAAAGTACGTAATTGTAACTGTTCGTTGACGGTGAGGCCATCGTTCATAGGAATATGCGTGAAAATCCCCAGCTCTTTTAGTAGGTCGAGCCTTGACCTTTGTTTTCTCTAAGTAAAATGGAAATTGCTTCAACTGAGGATTTGAGATTGTAAACAAGATTTTACTGTGAGTTATTGTAAGTGAAAAAGGCAACTTTATATCCTTATTTTTCAACTAGAAGACGACGAGTTCTGTAAGAAATAGAGCCTAAAAATGGAATAGAAAAACATTTTTACAAGCGCTACTTTCAGAAAGAGTACTGAAGCCTGAAGTATTGACTATAGCGTCGGTTTTATCTCTGAAGATGTTTTCAACTAAAGAGTTTTTATTAAATTCATCCCATCATTAAGCTTCTCTGATAACAAGGTACAGCAACTGCACGATGAAGGGCAGAATGGAAAAATGCTTTTTTTTATGGGAGTGAGTATGCACCAAAGTAGCTGGCACCATCTGATCTATATTAGTGGTTTTTCGAAAAATACCGAAGGAAAGTCTGTTGTTGTCAAAGCCAGTACTATGATCCAAGTACGGAAGCTGACGATTATTATTTTGTAATTCACAAGTGAAGCTGATTTTGCCATGAAAACAATAAAAAATTACAGGCAGATGCTCAATACCTTTCTGATAAAGACATCCTTAGGTGTCTAAACATAGGTAAATGTATTGAACAATTATTTGCAACCTGTTGGCTGTGTTATTTCTCCATTGAAACTGTTATATGATTTTCGAAAGACAGTCAAGTTCAAAACTGTATGATTTTAGAACTGTTAAATTATGTTTTATGTACTTCCAGAAGGCTGAAATAGCTGAACCTGAGAGACACGTACCTACCTAGACACGAAGTTGAAGTTCTGCTACTTACAACGGAGGGAAATCAAGGGAATGGCTGCACCTTCACTCTCGCATCTCTTTGTATCTTGTATTACACTTTGTTGAATCTATCGATGTTTAATATTAATGTTTCTATAGTGTTGAAGATAAAGTTTTGTATGTGTTACGGGCAATTCTATCGAGTGTAGTACAGGCTTTCTGAGTTTGCAATTATCTCCCCAGAGTCCGATAGAATACAACGTGTTACCACCTAGAGGGAATTTTAAAACAGTTACATTACATATCTGAAGTGGGGTATCAAAAGCAGTAAGAGCCAAAGCAAGAGTCTCCATTATGACAAAGAAACCATGGAAAAAAGAATCACTAATTGGATATTCATCAATCAATCTATTATAACTGTTGAAATGACATTATTTGCTAGGGAAGTTCTGAGTATTGGCGTATATGCACCCACGAATGACACAAAAGATAAGGAGAAAGTGAGCCACCCTCAGGGATACTACCTAAAGAATCCCAAGAAGAAAGGAACTGATTATCATGAGAGACATGAATGGAAGAGTAGGAATTAGAGAATCCTGTAGAATAGCAGGAAAACATGGAGAGGATGTGTATAATGACAATTGGAACGACTGATTGCAATTTGTGAACAATTTGATTTACCATCACATTTTTCAAACACGAAGACAATCATAAATATACGTGGCAACATAACACTAAAGAACTTCGTTCTATAATAGTTTATAATATCACCAAGCAAACAAGCAGTTGCAAGGCAGTAGGCGGTAGATCGTACAGAGGAGCCAAGTGTGGAGGAGCCCAGTGTGGATCAGACCACTATCTTGTAAAAATGAAATATTATTGGCCATGGAAGAATGCAAGTAATGATACAATTAACATAAATAAAACGAACCAGACTGAGAAAGATGGAAACATACCTTTTAATATTGACAGCCTACAAGACGAAAGTATCAGAACACTCTTGGCGGCCAGGATGGAAAGGAAACTGGTTGAATCATTTCAAGGACGTACAGAGGAAATGTGTGACTATGAAAACTAATGTGAAAATCATTGCAACAGAGGTGTTGGGTAAAAAAGATAGCAACCACAAACGTGCAGCAGAGTGGTGGTCAGAGGAAATAGAAGTCCTCGTTAGAGAAAAACGAAATCGTTCCATCAGTGGTTGGTTATTAAATGAGGACAGAGAATAATATCTAGCAGAAGGAACAGTGGAAGAATATTGACATGAAGATGATGAGATCCAGATTTTAGAAAGTGTTCAGGCGTTGGGAACAGGAAAGTATGGTAAATAATCTGGACTCAGGAATATCAACCTGGAGTGTCTGAAATATGGTGGTGACAAAATTGTGAAACTGATAACACAGCTCTTCCCAAAATGATACACGGAGTTTCAATATCCAACGAGATGAAGCTAGATTACATTGATGCCATATTTAAGAAACACATTAATGAGAATTTTTGCGAAAGGAATTAAAACATATTTTCACATTACGACAGATTTTGGTAATAAACTTTCACAGAAATTTAGAACAAGCAAAGGCCTTTTACAGGGCTGTCCCATGTCACCATCATTATTTAAAACCTATGTAGATATTAGCCTTAGAACTTAGTCTCGTAAATGTAATAGTATGGGATTAGAAATAAGAGATGGAGTTTACCTACATAATTTATTATTTGCTGATGATCAAGTAGCCGTAGCACAAGATGGGGAGGATGCCCACTATATGTGCAATCAATTAGCAGTAGCATATAAAACTTGGGATTTGAAGATTAATTACCAAAAAACACAATATTTGATTAATGACTCAGATGAGCTATACATTGAAGGGAAGAAAATCAAAGAGATAAACACTTTCTGTTACTTGGGAACCATTTTAAAAATCAAGGGAAAATCAGAGTCAGAAATCAATAAAAGAATTAGTAGCGGACGGAAGGTCCTTGGGATGTTTAACTCAATCTTATGGAGCAGGAATGTAATGAGCAGAACTAAAAAATTAATACACAAATCTATATTAGATGGTGTGGTTCTGTACGGAATTGAGACCTGGACAATTAACTTGAAGCACATTTAAAAATTACAAGCTCTAGAGAGGCACTTCTGGAGAAGATCGGCAAATCTCTCCAGGAAAGACGAGATAAGGAACACCGAAATAATAAGGAGAATGGAAATAAAAGAAAGAATATATGACGTAATGAATAGGAAGAAATGACAGTGGTACAGGCATGTACGACGAATGGAGGAAGCCAAAATACCAAAATTTATATTGGAGGGGAGAAGAAGAAGTGGACGTGGCTACAAAATGTACTGCATACAATGAGGAGAATGGGCGCAGAGGAGGAGGACACACAAGGTCGAAACACCTGGAGAAATATTTTGAAAATATAGTTTAAGAACGTTTATTCTTCGCATAGTAATATCCGAGTAAACTGTTATGTTGGAGATGAGCCTCTGTAATGAGGAAAAACTCAAAATAATAATAAAAATAACATTACGGAAGGATGCGAAACACGTGTCGTCAATTCCTCTTGATGAAGCGCGTTATTTGCAAACACCTTTTTCTAGTCAGTTGAGGTGCTGTTTGATGATCTTCGGAATGTTCGCATTGAGTATAAATGCCAAAACACTCAGAAGTACTCTAGTAACACTTTGGTAATATATATTCGCATACTTCACTAGTACTGATACCACAACTGACTGCACTCTAAAAACTGTTTAAGTGATATCATGGATTATCACGTAAACGAAAGGTTAAATTCTTGATCCCGATTTATCTTACTCTATGCATCTTTTGCGACATCTTACAATACTACCACTGCTTCCAATTATTTTTTCACGCCCAAACTGTAAAGTAGCCCTGTGGTTAGGATTCTATGCTAAACAGCTTGCCCTACTACAGCGCATAACAAACACGCATGGCGAAACTATTGGGGAACAAGGAAGAAAATATGTTACAGGACCTGGGTCGAGAAACGCTTTAATTTAGGTTGGAGCTGAATTTTTTCAACTCCTCAACACATTAATTACGAGAAACAAGCAGCAACCCGCCGTCGCACTGAATCTCTGATTCCTCCTCCACTTGAACCTCGTCCTTTCAACAGGTCACAAGCAGTAGGCGTAAGCGCTCCATGCTCCCTAAGACAGCTATCAATTCTTTAAAACGTCCTTCTTCATAATGGAAGTCCCCCCCGGATACAAACGTTACGATCTGTTAATCCGTACAGCAAAAGATTGTCTGCAAACTCCGCACCCGAGTAAACTTATACTGTACCGGAAACCAAGTCCGTGAGGAACACCACACAGAAAGTGCTACGTGTAGGCACAATCCCTGATGAACACTAAACAGTTGACGATGTTTTCTTCACAAACGGTGAACAGTTCGTGCTTGTTCGTGATGTTAATAGAGCAATGAAGCTATTCGTATGTCAACACAAGCAATAAAGTGATCCACATGCCAACATTACCATCGTACAATTGGAACAACGGATACCGCCACTGAACCTGAAAGTTAGAACTTACCGTACAGTCTAAGAAAATGTAACCAAGGGGGTATTCTGAACATTTCATGTAAGAAAACATTTCATGTACTATTTGTACCTTCTGTTTCTGTTTGTTTCCCATGACAAATGTAATTATGAAGAGAAGTAGAAAATATGGTTTCACATGGAAACAGTGTTTCCCGACATATACCCATGTAACACATCTTATTCCTCAGTGTGTGAGGAATGTTTTCTGCGTGTCTCGCCACCTTTTTGTTACAGGTGCATATCTTTCTTTGTGTAACAGCGAGACGAAAGCAACAACACGGTACAAGAAGTAGAGCGATGAATACTAACAAGGGAATCTCCCCATCGCACCCCCCTCAGATTTAGTTATAAGTTGGCACAGTGGATCGGCCTTGAAAAACTGAACACAGATCAATCGAGAAAAGAGGAAGAAGTTGTGTGCAACTACGAAAAAATAAGCAAAATATACAAACTGAGTAGCCCATGTGCAAGATAGGCAATATCAAGGCTAAGCTGAACTAGGAAGCGCCGTGGTCCCGTAGTTAGCGTGAGTAGCTGCTGAACAAGAGGTCCTTGGTTCAAGTCTTCCCTCCAGTGAAAAGTTTAATTTTTTTATTTTCCGTTTATGTGACAAACTCTTACGTTTTCATCACTTTTTTGGGAGTGATTATCACATCCACAAGAAAACCAAAATCGGATAAGGTAGAAGAATCTTTTTACCCATTCGCCAAGTGTACAAGTATGGTGGGTCAATAATATATTCCTGTCATGTGACGCACATGCCGTCACCAGTGTCGTATAGAATATATCAGACGCGTTGTCCTGTGGAGGAATCGGTTGACCTATGACCTTGCGATCAAATGTTTTCGGTTCCCATTGGAGAGGCACGTCCTTTCGTCTACTAATCGCACGGTTTACCGGTGCGGTCGCAAAACACAGACACTAAACTTATTACAGTGAACAGAGTCGTCAATGAACGAACGGACAGAACTTTGCGAAAATAAAGAAATTAAACTTTTCACTGGAGGGAAGACTTGAACAAAGGACCTGACGCTCCACAGCTGCCCACGCTAACCACGGGACCACGGCGCTCCTGAGTTCTAATGACCTTGATGTTGCATATCTTTCGCATGGACTACTCAGTTTGTATATTTTGCTTATTTTTTTCATAGTTCCACACAACTTCTTCCTGTTTTCTCGATTGATCTGTGTTCAGTTTTTCAAGGCGTATCCAGTGTGCCAACTTATATCTAAATCTGAGGGGGGTGCGATGGGGAGGTTCCCTTGTAAGTCATTGCAACATTCAAACCAACGTTCAGTCTGGTGAATATTTTCACTCCGGTATTTGCAGGGCACGAGCGCGTTCACGAAATGGTTTATTTAATGGTAAGTTGTTGATGAAGTACAAAGCGTTCATGAATCCATATTAATGAACATTTTCGGTGGTTCACTTCAAGACCTTTGCTCCGTGCAAATATAATCTCTGTGCGGTTGTCCTTCGCTTTTTGTGATCACTTGGAGCAGCATGTGTGAGGCGGGCGGTAACGTTCCCAAACATCGCACCACATGAAACACAAACACAGATCGCGAGTGCTCTTCCGCATCAGCAGACTCGGTGAACAGAACGTATCACTCACTGATATTGCTCTGGGATTTATGGTCCCGCGACGCAGGCGGCGCTGTTGCTCGTTTCGCTCTCGCAGATACTGTCGAAATATATCTGACAGATGCGTATACGCACGCATACATGCCTCTTCCTTTGTGAAGAAAACAATACTAACTACACTTCGCGCGAGTAGTTCCGGAAGAGTGCTTCCGGGGAGAATATCCACTTCGAAAATTTTATACCGACGTAGAAAACATAAACAATTTGTCGAAACGCACTAAAATAAATGAAAACAGTCGTTAGAGGTTTCGGGACTACTGGAAAATTTCATTTACTAATGGCAGTGGACTAGATGTTGTCTCTGTACGATACTACAGAACATTGCATTGCTGTCGGTATTCCTTTTATTTCTATAGTCTTTTAGTGTTGTTTGGTTTTCAAAGTTGTTGTTAATGGACACTTTTGTAAAATATTTCTCCAGGTGTCACAAGTATTACACACTCTGTGAAAGAAAAACGACGCACCACGAAGCAGTCATCGGAATGGGTCGGAAATCGGCGGATGTGATGTACGTGTACAGAAAGAAATGATTAAAACTATAGAAAAACTGGATGATTTATTCAAGAGAGAAAGAGCTTCACAAATTTAGAAAGTCAACAACGCATTGGTCCACATCTGGTCCTTATGCAAGCAGTCATCGGACTTGGCATTTATCGACAGTATATCTCCTGAAGGACATGATGCCACATTCTGTCCAGTCGGAGCGTCAGATCGTCAAAACTGGATGGCCCTGCCCATAGTGCTCCAAACATTCTCAATGGGCTATTTTCCTCCGTTAAAAATATGGTTCGGATTGTTGTTGTTCTGATTGATTATAAAATTGAATCTTCAGTCTGGAACCGCAAGACCGCTACGGTCGCAGGTTCGAATCCTGCCTCGGGCATGGATGTTTGTGATGTCCTTAGGTTAGGTAGGTTTAACTAGTTCTAAGTTCTAGGGGACTAATGACCTCAGCAGTTGAGTCCCATAGTGCTCAGAGCCATTTGAACCATTTTTTTTTGAATCTTCACACAAAATATTTGATATTTTTATATAATCAAAGCTTAAAATTCGTTAAATATCAAGATTTGGTCACGTGATCTAAAACGCTCTGTTATTGGCTGAGGACCTGGTGACGTTACCGACTAGGAATAAGACAAAGCTATATGTGTGTTACTGGATATTTAGCCGTAGCTACGAGGTTTTTACGTACTTTTTCAGTAAACATTTTAGCTGCATAGTGATGGAAAGCGCAGTTACACCTTTTAAGTGACAATGATACTGATACTGGTAAACTTGTCCAATTGATGCGTTTATGCTCCAACCACTTAGCGCAGCGATACGGACAACAACGGATACTCGTCTTCCTACTCGCTGAGCCATCCTTAAACTCACTCCAAACAAAGCAATTGTATAACTTTTTCAAATGGGTCCGTATACTACGGAATATCTAGACCGTCAACTATCATTCATGAGCTCCGGCCCAAAGCACAATAAAATTGTTCTTGGCAAATCTTAGTGCTGATTTGCTCTCTAGAAGACACTCAGTATAAATACAACAGTAAGCAGGCGCTCGGGGCCACAACGGATAGCGGATCTGACTGTGGGAAAAGGAGTCACATGTTCGATTTCTCGAAGAGTCATATACTTTTAAAAATTTTTTGCGAAACACGAAAAGTTAGCAACAACTGATTACAGCAGTTGTTAGTTACATATAGCTTCACATTAATCTTAGTGTGAGAAGTGGACGACAGGGGATAAAAGCATTTATTTTGCGAACAAACAGTCGACTTTTTGGAAAGCGTTGCTAGTAGTGAAGATATCACCATACATCCACAGTACACCGAAATGTAGACGGTGAGATTTTCTATACGGAGAGATATAAAGCATGTACAACGTGCAGGTAACACAAACGTAAATGCTGTGATGTTTGTGAGTGTATTCTGAAGTCAGTGTCTGAAGCAGACTTACTTCATCTTTATGTAAGATGATGAAACATGAAAAGTTTAAACAATAAGGATCCTAGGTGGACAGTACCAAGTTAAAAAAGAATCAGCGTCTCTAGTAGAGCAAACAGTGTGTGGTCATATTAATTAGAAAATATTTTTGGACGTGACAGGAGTGAACAGCGACTGCAAATGTAAGCGCATTTATACAGCAGAACAAACACAATAATATACTGCTTCTAGTTCGTGAGGTGAAGTTTTGTACATGTGATTTGGTTTTCGTATGAAAGGACTATTGAGTCGATTTCCAATGAAGTTAAAGTACTCTTTCGGGTTGGATTCGAACCTGAGATCTCCTGACATAATCTTTGTCACTTCGACGGTCTACTGCTGTAACAACTGAGCTACCGAGTAATTTATGTGAAGTTGGATAAAACAACAATTTTCCGTAAGAGCCTAATTACGTTGTATAACGCTATCCTTCCTTGTAACAGTGGGAAAGAAGATCTCGGAGGTAGATTAATATTACTTCGCAGTGCAAAACATTTTTAATTACGTTAGTGTACTTGTGCGTCGACATGGTGTCAATTTACCGGCGTGTGTCAATTTCGGCGTTTTTGTAGACGTATTTCTAGAGTGTAGTACTACACACCATCTCTAGCCCATACTCCGGAAAATAAATTCCAAAACAAGTCATCCCTGTGATTTCGCAATATGACCGGAGGAGCACCGAGGCTACAAGTGACGTCACAAGCATCCCATGATTTGAAAGGAGCGTTTTAGTGGGCTTTTAAATTATTTGAATTGCATTTCCATTTTCATAAAAGAGTACTGAAATTCAAGAAAAAAAAGCATGTTAGCAACATAAAATGACATAACTAATCATTTAAGGCATTTTAAAAGAAAGAGTCAAACACTCTATTGACATTTTGTATGTCCATCCTTTTGACAGGAGGTTTCTGGGACGACGGCCGTTTACTATCGTGGCAAAATAAAACACCTACAGCGGTCCTTACGATTTGTTTTATTTTGTTGCTATCAGTTTCATCGCTTCAGTGAGTCATCTTCTGGCTGTTTTTGATGCGGTACAGGTTGATATGTGCCCCATACGGAACACACCCGTTGCCAGCATTGCTGAATACACATATAGTGTGTCAGCACTCCAACCATCAATTGCCAGTTATTAGTCGCGCCAGACTGGCGCGTGAGATTTATCTTTATAAAGTTGGCAGCACTGGTTGCCGCGCAAGATGGAGGAGGGTGACATTGAACGCGGCGCCGCCTGTCGCTGCGCGGCCTGTGATTGGTGCGCTCGAAGCGCGCGCGATTCAAAGCAGAGCCAGGCAGGCAGACCTAAGACGGCTTGCCATGAAGGGCAAGAGAACGGGGCAAAGAATATCGTTCGCATACCGCTGTCCTGTAAGGGTGCGGCGGGTGACAACGAAGGGCAACTACTGTGAAATGGAATGGAAGCCGAGACCATCGCTCCTTCATGGCCGGCCGTACGGCGGACGACAGTCATATCGGTGCCCCACCTTTCTCCGGCGCCTATCCAGGCACGAATTCGCTGGTCATCGCGGCTCATTTCAAAACAGGATTCATCACCGAAGACCATTCTAGTCTTTTCAATGAGATTCCAGGCCGTAGCTGAATCGTTTTGGATGACATTCGTGACACTATTGACATTATTACAGCGCAGTGCTACGTCCACGATATTCTACCCCACACGTTTTATCACACTTTGTGGCACGGCACCCTGGGCTTACGTTTCACTGAGGCAATGTCCGGCCGCACGCTTGTCTGAATATAAAATACAATCTACTTAACTGTGGTACATCGTGATCTGCATACCATAAGCCCCATACTCTGGATGGTCTTCTTCCCAGGGCAAGAAGCGATGCGTAAGAGTGCTGTGTCCAGTGCGAAGACGAATGAGAAGAGCAACATCCAGTCTGTGCGACTGGAAGGAGGTACGCCATAGCCGAGTTGTGGAATTAACCAGAAGTGTATGTTGTCTGTGATTTCCACCCATTTGTCGTCCGTTTATGCGTGACTCTGTACCTCAAGAACTGGGTGGTAGCACACAGGTGGAGGGAACACTGAACGAGCTGAGAGTCATTATTTGCTGCACCCTTGGCTGCTACATCCGCCACTTTGTTTTCATTTACACCCATGCGTCCTGCCATGCGAGCAGAAAGTATGGCCTGCCTCTATACTTTGTAAGCGGATATTCTAGACTAATTTATCTGCTGGGTACAAATCTTGTAGAGACTGGAGGGCTTCAAAAATGGCCCCTAGCACTATGGGACTTAATATATGAGGTCATCAGTCCCCTGGAACTTAGAACTACTTAAACCTAACCAATCTAAGAACTTCACACACATCCATACCAGAGGCAGGATTCGAACCTGCTACCGTAGCGGTCAAGCGGTTCCAGACTGAAGCGCCTAGAACTGCTCGGGCACATCGGCCGGAGACTGGAGGGCGTTCAGGCACTACGAATTTAGCATGCACACTCATTACTCTGGAAGCAACATTCACGAACATCTGTTGAAATGTGTATTATTGTGGGGAGGCGTCAGTTTCGGCACCTCTTCTGACGCATCTTCATTTTTCAGCCATAGATGCATTACATATTCAAATTTCCTTTACATCCAGTTTTATCCATATTTCTATAACACTATTCCTGGGGCCCAATGTGATTCAGAAATACTGTACTTTACTTCCATGGCTGTTATCGTTGTAATCTAAGACACCATGACAGTTTTGGGCTGCCCTGGACGTTAATGTGGGTCACTTGCATCCTTTCAGTCTTAAAGTCTTCCCCGACAGCGAAGGCATATTCCAACTGGATGTCACGTCCACGTCACGTGGCCCGAATCACATTAAAAGGGGTGATCAAGAAGTTTCCATTTGGATGCACTTTTGCAGCGTATATGCAACGTAGCGCTACTCCGACACGTGTATGTAAGCACCGATGTTTAGACGAGGGGTTGGTATGGCATTCGTGTCTTTCCGACATATGTGCGGTAAATACGGAATCGCCAACTATGTCCTTTGCTTATAACGGGAAACAAGTCGACACTTTCTGTCGACATTGGGCGTTGCATGAGATACGTGATGAGAAGTACCTGTTTGGGTTAACTCCAAATACACACTGGAAAAACAAAACAGGAAATAACTGCTAAAACAGCAAAGAAATTGCGACTGACGATTCCTAGGAGAGAAACCGGAATAATGCATCAAGGAGCATTATAGTTAATTCACGTTAACGTGTTGATCACCTGATTCACCTAATTGTGAAACGGATGGAAGACATGTGCGATAATATCGCGCTGCTGCACAGCGCCCAGAAACCTCCAACGCGTAATTTAGGGGAGTGGCGGGATGTGGTCCCACGCAGATCCGGAAAACTTTCATCGACTTGTCGAGACCGTGTCACGCGGATTTGCATCTCTACTGCATCTCAAAGGCGGACGAACATGCTATTAAGTTGTAATTTTAGGGAACGGTTATAATGAGACATAATTATCCAAGTAAAGGCATGGTTCAACTACATAGCTTACATGGCACTTACGAATGTATTTATGCCTCATGCATCGCACTGTCAGTGAAAGAGAAGAATGTACTTGTGCTGTGAGAGGTTCTCAAAGCTGGTCGAGCGAGAGGTACTCACGGTATAGGTCAAGCCGCACGGTGGCCTCGACGGGCGGCGCTAGCGGCGAGTTGCTGGCGCGGCAGGTGAGCGTCGCGTGCAGGTCGGCCCTGGAGAGCGCCGCCACGACCAGCAGGCTGCGCACCGACCAGGGCCCGCCCTCGGCGTCGGGCCGCGTCTCCGCCGCCTCCAGCACGCGGCCGTCCCGCAGCCAGCGCACAGTGGCCGGCGGCCGGCCTGCACACGTGAGAGGACGCCGGTCACACACACGCAACTGTGCTTGCCACAACATCGTAGGGTTTCTGTCACCCACACAAACTAGCCAGGAGACACAAACTACCCAGGGTGCACACCGACTATACGTAAGGCGTCTAATAATGACTGCAACACCATATTTTAATCACTCCCGTCATGCATTACCGCTGCTCAGTCGCTGGTGGAGTACTTCTTTTCCTCGTGTTTTACTGTCCCTTTTAATACATAATGCTAGGAGAAATACCGCATGAGACTAATAAGGGGAGATGGTAATAAGTGATAGTAAGGGAGTAGAGGTGAGACGCAGTACCTGGGAGGTTCATCGCCGATCAACAACTCCTGAAATCCTACACAATACGGCGGACGGGAATTCCTGGAAATGTCTGCGCCACCGGCACGCGAACTGCTAATCAGAGACTGTAGGCATCAGGTCTCTTGACGTTTCTTTCTTTTCTGAAAGCAGATTGGTGTTATTCTGCATTCAAATACACCATACTGTGCCCCAGTATGTTGGGTTGAAACCACTATTTTCCTATATAATCCGCATTCAGTGCGACGGCGTCACGCCACGTTGCTGTGAGCCTCTGTATGCCCGCGTGCTACCACTCTACTGGTCGAATATGCTTATTTGGATGTGGTGTCTGATCTGTTGGACATGTCCGAAACAACAGACACCATATCCATACAAGTACATAGTTCTGGCAATACCGGCCCTGAGCTCCTTCTTCTGTGCGGATGCACACATATTCCCCGAACTCTTACTGGACTTGGTAAGAATGTCTTACACGATTAATGAGTGTGTTGTGCTGGGACACTACGAATATAGTGTGTTGACACGCAAGGTGAGAATGTGGGTCTCGCGGGAGGCGTGCGCGAGATAGTCCCTGCAGTCGCACTAACCTCTGTGCCCTTTGTGGCTCAGATTGATTGAGCGTCTGCCATAAAAGCAGGAGGTCCCGGGTTAGAGTCACGGTCGGGACACACATTTTCACCTGTCCCCGTTGATATACATCAACGCCCGTGAGCAGCTGAAGATTGAGCCGTGCTAAAAATTGCAGTTTTGAAGAGCGCGCCGCAGCGAGTAGTGAGAATGCTGTCGCCCTCCGTTCCTGGCGGTGGCGCCGCTGTGGCAATCGCAGCTTTGGTGGGAAAGGGGAAGGTTGCCTGTTCACGTGCATTTAAGGGGCGCTATGAGCTCGGGGGCTGGTCTGTATGGGTGAGCCTGGAGTCAGTCTGGGGTCAGTGTCTCGTCCCCAGCTTGCTAGCCTGTCTCTCGTCGGCATTTGTGAGGCTGTTAGTGTCTGTCTGTCGTTCGGAGGGATAGTATGTCTGTCGTTTGGATAAAACTTTAAAGCTGGAAAAATGAGAGTCTTTCCACTCCACCAGTAAGACAACTCAGCGAGTGGTCACCCGGTCTGGGCTTAGTTCCTGCATCTGAGTCTGCACTTTAGGCCGCCAGTGTGCTCGACTTTGCTCAGGCAATGGTCATTGGCGATTGTATCGATCGGTTGGTCGGTCGCGCACTGAGACACAAGATGACATGTCCGTCTTGAGCGTTGGCGCATGTGAGGTCGCCACGTGAGTCCAGTGAGCAGCGCCGTATAGCGAGGGGTAGTGGCTTCGCGGTCGAGACGAGAGCAACAGGAGTCAATCCACGACATCGGTCTGGCCGGTGCGAGCTGCGACGCCGTGGGATGGGAGATCGGCGCGGCTTCCTGCGTCCATTGAAGCGGCTGGCAGCGGACGGTTCGGGAGAGCGATTTGGGGGTGCTGCGCCAGGTCTTCTCGAGAAATCGCAGTTTATTAGAAGTTAAGTGATTGGTGATATGTTGTGTGATTTGCTCTTGTTAAATCCTACTTGTTTTCTTGGTCAGTCTCTCGTCCCCAGCTTGCTCGTCTGTCCGGCAGTTAGTGTCTGTCTGTCGTTCGGAGCTGCCTCTGTCATGTTTGTCGGATTTGCTGTGTTAACGAATTTTTGCTTGGAGTGTAACGGCCTAATTCTTGAAATATGTTTAGATCTTCCATATCACCTTGAGAGGCGGTATCTGTGTACTGTAGAGCATCTTAACTTGTTTGGCCTACCTAGTACAATTTTATATAGGATTGCATTTTATGGGCTTTTATTTAAATGATCATTTTAGTATAGTGACGGTATGGGGTGCCATTGGTTACACGTCTGGGTCACCTCTTGTTCGCTTTGGCGGCACTTTCAACAGTGGACGTTACATTTAATATGTGTTACGATCCGTGGCTCCGCCCTTCATTCGATCCCTGCGAAACCCTACATTTCAGGAGGATAATGCACAACCGCGTGTTGCAGGTCCTGTACGGGCCTTTCTGGATACAGAAAATGTTCGACTGCTGCCTGAACATACTCCAGATCTCTCACCAATTGAAAACGTCTGGTCAATGGTGGCCGAGCAACTGGCTCGTCACAATACTCAAGTCACTACTCTTAATGAATTGTCGTATCGTGTTGAAGCTGCATGGGCAGCTGTACCTGTACACGCCATCCAAGCTCTGTTTGACTCAATACCCAAGCGTATCACAGCTGTTATTACGGCCAGAGGTTGTTGTTCTGGGTACTGATTTTTTAGGATCTATGCAGCCAAATTGCGTGCAAATGTAATCATATGTCAGTTCTAGAATAATATATTTGTCCAATGAATACACGTTTATCATTTGCATTTCCTCTTGGTGTAGCAATTTTAATGGCCAGGAGTGTAATAGCCATCATTGTTTTACTGAGTAGTTGAGCAGTCGATGTCAAAAAGGCGTTCAACATAGGCAGCCTTGAATACCTCAAGTCCGTCTTGAACGATCAGGGATTTGAGAAGAGCTTTATGATTTCAGTCTGTAATTCGCTGACAAATTCTTCTTGTAATCGTCAACGGAGAAGCGGCAAGTACATTTCCGAACAAGTTCTCGCAAGGGTTAGTTTTCACAAAAGGCCAACGGATTCGGCTCATATTTAGCAGATGACGTGTGGACAACATAAAATGGAAGACTCAAAGAGATCTTAGCTCATCACCCCACCGTTTTTGAGAGAACTAGCCCTGAAGTTCATAACGCCTAAGCGACTCAAAATTGGCATATTCCATATATAACTGAAAACTTATCACCTTTCATCATCAAATGCGAATATCGGATGCACAAACGTATATTTTCCTAGAAATCGAGAAAAATATATTATGACTATTCTTGACGTACCCGTAAGGTATACACCGAAGACGGAAGAACCGCGGAACAGAGAACCCTTGTTCGATTCCCAGCTGTATTCAGCAGTTTCCTTTCTGTTTTTCACATTTTAATTTTTTTCGATATGAAACTCGCAGTTACAGGATATTCAGTGAAGGAAGTAAGTCAATAAGGAGTAATAACGAAGGAGACAAAAAATTCCATATCGACTTAGATAAGTAAGGAATTAAACTCTTAAGCAATGTTCCATGAAAACAATTGCGAGTAAGACTGCTGCGTAGACGAGACTTCTATGCATGATATCACGTAAGGGGCGGGGGTGGGGGGCGGGTGGGAAGGAACTCTTATCGATATTGGTAGTACACACCAAGAAACGTATTCGTGCACGATGTAAATTCCATCACAGCGACTGGAAAATTACTGCATAAATTGTAACTTGATATTTAGAGGGTGCTTTCTGATTATAATTTTTAAATCTGTATTTAAAAAAAAGTGTTTTTAGGAATAAAATATCCATTTGGTGAAAGAAATTTGGTTTCATCAGTTACCCACGGGCAACTACTTCCACGCTCACATAGTGTGATTGAATGTGTTAATGTTCTTCATGAATCGCTAGTAAATAAAGGAATTCTTCAAGAAAAGATTTTGAAACTAAATCCACGGTTCATATGTGAAGTTAATTTTTACCTCCAAGTAAAAAATTTTATTTCGAGGGCTCAAAATTGCAACCTTCTTCCGGAACCCCAGCGGTAATTGCACAACCGCATGCAAACAGTAACGATTAACAGCATAATTCACGATCGACTTCCAGCACCGATTACTTTCAGCAGTGTTAACGTATGTGCGCTGTTTATCATAATTGATTCTCGGAAAATAAATATTTTTTAAATGTAAAACAGATTTGTTTTCGCCGAATCTTCGGAAGAAATGATGTAGCTGCACGAAGATTGCGTTCACTCAACAGTCTATGTGCTGCGAGTGTATTCGCTTGGAATATTTATATGACGAGTATTATCAGTTTGGCTGTTACAAGGAAACTTACGATGTGTACCAGTGAGAGTGAAACAGCTATTGTAAAGAGACCAAGATTAGAGTTTTAATTCAGAGCTAAGGTAAGGCGTTTGAGAAATACATTTCACGTAATTGGCGGTACGTCCACCTTTGGCACGAATAACAGCGGCGACACGTCGTGGCATGGAAGCTATGACGCCATGGTGGGTTTCTGGAGGAAATTGGCACAATATCTGTGCACACAAGTCACCTAAGTCCCGTAAATTACTCGAAGGGGGCCGATGAGCTCTGACGCAATGTTCAATTACATCGAGGATGTGTTTGAACGGTTTCAAATCTGGCGAGCTATGGGGCTTGCACGTCAATTGGAATTAGTTACTGTTTCTTGAGCAACTCCTTCGCACTCCTAGCCTTCTGACATAGCACATTATCTTTTTGAAAAATGCCCCTGCATTCGAGAAATATAATGGTGATGAAGGCGTGTAGGTGCTCTTAAGCAGTGTACTATACTCTCTTGCTGTCATGGTGCCGTGCATAATGGAGCCACCAACAGCTTGTCTCTGTCCGCAGTACAGGCGTCAAGGAGCTGTTGGCCTGGAAGATGACGTATTCGTGCCCTCTCATCATCATGATGAAGAAGGTATCGTGTTGCATCAGACTACGCACTGTGCCAGTGTCCAGTACCGAGATCAAATGTCCATTTGGGCTTTGGTGTAACATCGGGGCACGCATGGATCGTCGGCTGCGGAGTACACTTATACTCTGCCAGCATAAAAGTCTGGTTAGTTCCGCCACAGTTCGCCGCCTGCCTTCTTTTACCAGTCTGGCCAGCCTACAACGTCCGACATCTGTAATGAGGAGTGGCCGCCCAAACCCACGAGGTCTGGACGTGGTTTCATCTTGATATCGGCAAGTGCTGAAGGCACTCACCACAGAATTCCTCGAGCACCTGACAAGTCGTGCAGTTTCCGGGTCATCATAATCCCCCCGCGGCCAAATTCAGATAGATCACGCGCCTTCCCCATTCAACGCACGGACGGGGCGCTCACTCATACCACATGCATCGTGCGTGTGTCTCACTAACAGTCATTTCTCTCCAGGTGACGCTGTTATCACGTGGACGGGTTTATATCGATAGTAGGTCGGTGGTCACAATGTCCCGACTGATCGATGTATATGTGCTACCTTGTTACTTTTCATTGGTGATTTACTCGTCTTGTTAACCCTACAAATACCACCAATTTCGAAACGCAAAAGTTCCCTATTCCCTAGCTTAACTCTGTTTCGTTTTCTGTTCCAACTGCCCATAACTGACAGACTTACATGGAGTAGACAAGAGTGGCTCCAAGTTCAATGTAAGTTGCACCGCCGCCGAAAGAATTGCGTCGCAGATTTGTAGAACGATTTCCGCGTAAATGGTCACCAACTTGTTAAGCAGTTTATCGCATTTACCAGAAGTTTCTCTCAACTGGATCGGAAATTCGTGACATCTTATAGCTGGCAAGAGTGAAGTAAACATTGCTGCAGTGCAGGAGAATATACTACGGATTCCATCAAAACGGGCGAGACGATGCAATCACAAGACGGGGATTCCCAGATGACAGTGGTCTTGGCATGCGAATACGTCATCTAGAAATCGTTCGAGATTTTACAGTGCTGCAGTAGAAAGCTGTGAGATTCCGGCAGAAATGTCACGGATGCAACCGGGTACTATTAGGCAAATGATTTTCAGTGACGAAGCTACCCTTCATACCAGAGGTGTTGCTAATCATCATTACACACTTTTCTGATGTACTGAAAATCCCCCTGTCTTTCGTGAGCGTAAGCGTGAGCGTGCTTTTCGGAAGGTAAATGTATTGTGTGCCGTGATCGCTGCTGGTAAACTTGGCCTATTTTTCTTTATAGCCCCAACAGTGAATGAACACGACTTCTTGCAAATCCTGGAAGTGTTTGCCATTGGTAACATGCCCCAACAACATAGAGTACTTCTAAGATGATGGCACACTGCCCCAGTTGACTGTTACATTCGTGCTTATCTTGACCAAACGTCGTAAACCGCTGGACTGGTCGCGACGAACCGTCGTTACGGCCTTGCCAAACTCCGTCTCTCACGCCCTGTGACTTCGGGTTACGAGCTACAGCAAAAGAGCTCATATATATAGTACAAAAGTGAGAGATCTCGAAGAACTCTGTGACAGAGTGAAAGGTGTGATGTCAAACATTTCTCAGAAATGTGTGTTCTGGCACTAAACTGTGCAGTTGATTGTTGGTTTGTGTGTGTTAATCGTGCTGGTGTTCAGGTGGAGACTCCATGTATTGAAAACTCGTATTAAATGTTTGCTCTCAGACAGTGTTCACACAATTTTGAATCATCCAAGAGTTTCTTTTGTCGATTTATTGGAAAATATACGTTTATGGTATCTTACATTTTAGTCTCTGTATGTTCATTTTTCAGAGATGGTTGCGGGACTCGCCTGTTCGGTACAAGATGTTAAATCAAACACCTTTCATCCATATAATTTCCCATATTATTTCACAGATATCGGCAGATGATGATTGAAGTGCTCGCTGCATCAAGCAGATATCTGCAGAAACTAGTATTTGAATGCTGGGCGATATTTTGATCGGTCTTCCTACACGTCGGTCAGGGGCCTGGAGACGGCGAAGTAAATCGCAGAAACTGGTAGCCAAATAAAATGAGTTTGGAAATTAGACGGGTGAAAGGTGTTTGGTTTGGTATTCTCTTTCATTTTAGGTTGAACACAGGTGACCTTCCAAATGTGACACGGATCAGTTGGCCGTACCGCAAATTTTCCCCTTGACAGTATAAAAAGGATACCTCTAGTATATGTTACTATAAAAGGAATCTTCAAACCTTTTTATTTATTTTATTTTTATTGATTTATTTAGTTTTATTTTTGGGTCACCTGTTTTCTGACTGGTTTGACCAAGTCTGTACCGCCACGAATTATTCCCCTGTGAAAAGCTTCTTGTGCCAGAGTAGGTTTTGCAACAGAGGACGGACAAGCATAGTGTAGGCAGTCTCTTTGGTAAGTGTGTTATATTTTCTAAGTGTTCTGCCAATAAAACGCAGTCTTTGGTTTCCTAGGTAATTAATCGAATTTATAGGCTTTAGATTAGACTGATTTATTGCGTAAATAAAGATTGATTCTTTTTAGTTCTCATGGGGATTACGTCACAGTTTTCATTATTTAGGTTCTAATTCCAATTTTTGCACCATTCAGATATATTTCCTAAATCGTTTTGCTGTTTGTTTTGATTTTCTAATGACTTTACTAGACGATAAACGACAGCATCATCCGCAAACAACGTACGACGACTACTCAGGTTGTCTCCTAAATTGTTTATATAGATGACGAACAGCAGACGGCCTATAACACTACCTTGAGGAACGCCAGAAATCACTTTTCTTTTCCTCAATGACTTTCCGTCAGTTACTACGAATTGTGATCTCCATGCACAAAATCACTAATCCTGTCACATAACTGACACGATATTTCACTAACGCGCAATTTCACTACAAGCAGCTTGTATGGCACTGTGGCAACAGTGTCAAAAGCCGTTTGGAAATCTAGAAATACGGAATCAATTTGAAATCCCTTGTCCATAACGCTCAACACTTAATGCGAGAAAAGAGCTGGTCGTGTTTCACAAGAACGATGTTTTCTAGATCCGTGTTCAGTTTGTGTCAATAAATCATTGTATTTAAGGTAATTCATAATGTTCGAGCACAATATTCACTACTGGGCATTAAAATTGCTACACCACGAAGATGACGTGCTTCAGACGCGAAATTTAACCGGCAGGAAGAAGATGCTGTGGTATGCAAATGCTTTTCAGAGCATACACACAAGGTAGGCGTCTGTGGTGATACTTACAACGTGCTGACATGAGGAAAGTTTCCAACCGATTTATCATTCACAAACAGCAGTTGGTCGGCGTTGCCTGGTGAAACGTTGTTGTGATGCATCGTGTAAGAAGTAGAAATGCGTACCACCACGTTTCCGACTTTGATAAAGGTCTGATTGTAGCCTATCGCGATTGCGGTTTATCGTATCGCGACATTGCTGCTCTCGTTAATCGAGATCCAATGACTGTTAGCAGAATATGGAATCGGTGGGTTCAGGAAGATAATACGGATCGCCGTGCTGATCCCAGCGGCCTTGTATCACTAGCAGTCGAGATGACAGGCATCTTATCCGCATGGCTGTAACGGATCGTGCAGCCACGTCTCGATCCTTGAGTCAATAGATGGGGACGTTTGCAAGACAACAACCATCTGCACGAACAGTTCGACGACGTTTGCAGTAGCATGGACTATCAGATCGGAGACCATGGCTGTGGTTACCCTTGACGCTGCATCACAAACATGAGGGCCTGCGATGGTGTACTCAACGACGAATCTGGTTGCACGAATTGCAAAACGTAATTTTTTCGGATGATTCCAGGTTCTGTTTACAGCATCATGATGGTCGTATCCGTGTTTGGCGACAACGCGGTGAACGCACATTGGAAGCGTGTATTCGTCATCACCATACTGGCGTATCACCCCACGTCATGGTATGGGGTTCCATTGGTTAAACGTGTAGCTCACCTCTTGTTCGCATTGACTGCATTTTGCACAGTGGACGTTACATTTCAGATGTGTTACGACCCGTGGCTCTACCCTTCATTCGGTCCCTGCGAAACCCTACATTTCAGCAGCATAATGTACGACTGCATATTGCAGGTCCTGTACGGGCCTTTCTGGATACAGAAAATGTTCGACTGCTGTCCCGGCCAGCACAATCTCCAGATCTCTCACCAACTGAAAACGTCTGGTCAGTGGTGGCCGAGTAACTGGCCCGTCACAATACGCCAGTCACTACTCTTGATGAACTGTGGTATCGTGTTGAAGCTGCATGGGAAGCTGTACCTGTACACGCCATCCAAGTTCTGTTTGACTCAATGCCCATGCCTATCAAGGCCGTTATTACGGCCAGAGGTGATTGTTCTGGGTACTGATTTCTCAGGATCTATGCACCCAAATTGCGTGAAAATGTAATCACATGTCAGTTCTTGTATAATATATTTGTCCAATGAATACCCGTTTATCATCTGCATTTGTTCTTGCAGTAGCAGCTACAATGACCAATAGTGTATGTTCCAAAATCCTGCTGCATATCGACGTTAATGATTATGGGCCTGTAATTTGGTGGATTATTCCTACTACTTTTCTTGAATATTGATGTGACTTCTGCAACTTTCCAGTCTTTAAGTACGAATCCTTCGTCGAGCGAGCGGTTGCTACGAATGTTAAGTATGGGCCTATTGATATCAGCATATTCTGAAAGGAACCCAACTGATATACTACCTGGACCAAACGACCTGTTTTTATTACGTAATTTAAGTTGCTTCACTACGCCGAGGATATCTACTTCTAAGCTAGTCATGTTGACAGCCCTTTTGATTCGAATTCTGGTATATTTAATTCGTCTTCTTTTGCGGAGGAATTATGAAAGGCATTGTTTAGCAACCCTGCTTTCGCAGCATAGCCGTCGGTAGTACTTCCATTGCTACCGCGCAGAAAAACCATTTTCTATGTCTTGCTGCTAGCATACTTTAGACACGATGAGAATCTATTAAAATTATCTGCCACTTTCGATATAAATTTTCGTTGTGGAAACTGGTGTAAGCATCTCGTATTGATGTTCGCGCTAAATTACGAACTTCTGTAAAAGATCGCCAATCTTGGAGATTTCGCGTTCGTTTAAATTTGACAGGCTTTTTTCGTTGTTCTGACCCGTTTTGTGTACAGGGGGATATGCTTCTTTGGTTTGTTTATTTATTTGGTATAAATCTCTCAGTTGCTGCCGATAATATTTCTTTGAATTACGCCGCATCTTGTCTACCCTTACATTGCTATCTTGGAAGAAGTGGAGATTGTCTCTGTGGAAGGCGTCAAGTGAAGATATATCTGCTTTTTCAAAAGGTATATTTTTGAAGGATTTGGGTGTTACAATATTCAGCTACGGCAACCCTGTGTTCACTAATCCCTGCATCCGTTTTGATGCTCGTTATTAGTTCAGGATTATTTGTTGCTAAGAGGCCAAGTGCGTTTTCATAAACGTTTACTATTCACGTTGGCTCGTAAATTAACTGCTAGAAATAATTTTCAGAGAACGCGTTTAGCACAACTTTGGATGATGTTTTACGCGTTCCTACGGATTTAAACATGTATTTTCGCCAGCATGTCAAGGGTAAATTAAAGTCACTACCAACCATAAATGTATGAGTCGGGTACGTGTTTGAAATTAAACTCAAGTTTTCCATAATCATTTCAAAAATTGTATCCTCTGAGTCGGGAGGTCGGTAAAAGGATCAAATTATTATTTTATTCCGATTGCCAAAAATGACCTCTACCCGTACTAACACACAGGAACTACTTACAATACAAACTTCTAACAGCAACCATCACCCCACCGCTAACTGTGTTTAGCCTGTTCTTTCGGAACACCGTTAGCTTCTTCGCTAAAACTTCAGCTGAACTTATATCCGGCTTTAGCCAGCTTTCAGTGCCTATAACGATTTGAGCATCAGTGCTTTCTATTATCGCTTGTAGCTCTGGTACTTTCCCAACACAGGTACGACAATTTAGAACTACACTGCTGGCCACCGTAAATGCAACACCAAGAAAGACAAGAGGTAGCACAACAAAATTTATTTTGTAGATAACATGTTGACCAAGTATCAAATGATTACGTTTACAGACGACTGTGACATGTGGTTCCTGCCAGAATCAGTAGCCAGAGTAGCCGCCATTGTTGGAGTTCACCGCTGCCACACGTCTCGGCATTGAGTCAAAGAGACGTTGGATGTGTTCCTGGGATACAGCAGCCCAAGCAGCTTCCACACGTTGCCAAAGATCATCTGGTGTGGCAGCTAGGGATGTAATCTGGGTCACTCGTTGAGCAACCATGGACCACATGTTTTCTATCGGCGAAAGATCCGGAGCTCGAGCCGGCCAGGGAAGCAATTCAATCTGGTTATTGACGAAGAACCTTTGGACAATGCGTGCCACTTGTGGTCGCGCATTATCCTGTTGAAATATGGCTGTGGCCGAGCCCTGAAGGTAAGGAAGGACAACTGGCTCCAGCGCCGGCTATTTAAAGTACCGGCAATGCGTACTAGAGGCGTGCGAGAGTAATATCCAATACCGCCCCATACCATAATACCCAGTGCAAGACCAGTGTGGCGGTGCATAATGCAGCTGTCCAGCATCCTCTCTCCACGGTGTCTCCACACTCGAATCCGACCATCGTGGTGCTGCAGACAGAAGCGTGCATCGTCAGTAAAGACAACGTCATTCCATTCTGCCGTCCACATCCGGCTGTCATCACACCATTGGCGACGAAGACGTCTGTCGTTCTGCGTCAATCGTAGACGATGCAATGGACGTCTTGCGGACAGACCACTCTACTGTAAACGGCGTCGAATGGTACGCGCGGACACTGGATGATCCGTTACAGACGCAATGTGCTATGCTAAGGGTCGGGATGTCACTGAGCGATCCGTCACTGCCAGGCGCATAATTTGCCTATCAGCACGTGCAGTGGTGCACCGAGGTGAATGCGATCGACCACGTCGGTCCGTCGTACCCTCCTGCATCCAACGGTCACATATCCGCATTACAGTTGTTTGGTTTCGTCCAACACGACTAGCGATTTCTCTGTATGATAATCCACAATCTCGGTAAGCCACTATCCTTCCTCTGTCGAACTCGGATACTTGATCAAAAGATGTTCACTGTTGTCTACGAGGCATAACTGATCGTCTTGTGAAACAACTACAAGGTAAACACACGTGCCGAACGTACACTCGTCGAAATCGCCAAGCCTTAAATGGCGCTATGAGGTGGCGCCACAGGCGCGCGTGATGTGCGTCTGCGCTGAAATTCTAATCAGTTGCATATCTCATCGCTGCAAACTCATGGTGTAAATTTCACTTGATTCGGATGCTTCCTTCAGGGTGTTGCATTTACGGTGGCCAGCAGTGTATTATACCGATTGTTCCTGTATCCACGTTCTTCGTATGTTCGACCTGCACCCTTGAGGCTAAAGCCCTTTCTGTATTTTCTCGAGACCATCTAACTTCTTTGCGATGATTGTCCTTTTTCATATGCTAGTTTGATTCTGAAGATCTCTTTGATTTGTCTGTCTTGCGTTAATTTACTCCAAGGTATCACAATAGATGTAATGTTTTTCGCTAGTCTCATTGTTGCAACTCCTTATTACTTTCATCTTTTTTCCGCTTACTCTCAATCCATATCTGTACTCATTAGGCTCTCCATCCCCTTCAAATGATTCTGTAATTCTTTTTCACTTTTAAAGAATATATAAATTCATCAACCCTCTCTTAAAACTTACTTTTATTTCCGTCACCGCTGCCTTGATGTATGGATTGAACAGTAGGGACTTACGACTACATTCGTTTTCACTCTGAGCACTTTGTTCTTGGTTTTCCAGACTTACTGATCCCTCTTGGTTCTTATACATATTGTACATTACCTGTCTCTCTCTACAGCCTACTCCTGTTTTTCTCAGAATTCCGATTCCCTGTATCATTTGACATTGCCGAACTCATTTTCCAGGTCGACAAATGCTGTGAGTTTGTCTTAATTTTTCATCACTCTGGTTACATTATTAAGCGCAACGTCAAGATTGGCGCCGTGGTGCCTAAGGCCAACCTTATCGTCAACTAACAGAACCTCAGTTTTCTTTTCGACTCTTCTGCGTATTATTCTTGTTAGCAGCTTGGACGCGAGAGCTTTTAAGCTCATTGTGTGATGGTTCTCGAATTTTTCAGCTCCTACTATCTTCAGTATTATGTGGAATATCTTTTTCCGAAAATCATATGCTTTTTGCCCGTCTCATAGATTCTGAATACCATTTTGATTAGTCATTTTGGTACCACTCCACACAATGATTTTAGAAATTCCTATAGTATGTTACGTCACCCTCTTGCATTATTTAATCTCAAGTCTTCTAAATCTTTTTCAACTCTGACTCTAAAACTGGATCCCCAACCTCTTCCACATTGGCTCCAACTTCATTCATTCCACCTAACCGCTCGCTCTTCTGCATTCAACAGTGCAATTCTCATAGCACTCTAAATATTCCTGCAAGTAAGTTTAATTTCACCCAAGATGGCCACGCGGGATTATCCGAGCGGTTTAAGGCGCTGCAGTCATGGACTGCGCGGCTGGTCCCGGCGGAGGTTCGAGTCCTCCCTCGGGCATGGGTGTGTGTGTGTTAGTATAATTTAGTTTAATTAGAGTGTAAGCTTAGGGACTGATGACCTTAGCAGTTAAGTCCCATAAGACACCACACACATTTGAACATTTTTGACTTTCCTGCAAACTGACTCAGTCATTCCGAGGATCATTTCTTCGTCGAATTCTTTAGAATTTTCCTACACTCTCTATACATTTATTCGCAAGGGACTGATACTGCTGTATTCCTGTCTCTCTCTGAACATTTTTGTACTTCCTCCATTCGTCGATAAAATGATGTATTTCTTCAGTAATCCAAGGTTTCCTCGCGCTACCTTCCTGATGAAATTCTTCAACTGATCAGCAGAAAAGGAAGTAAAAAATATCCAAGGAAAAAAAGAAATACAGACATATAAATTACTTAGTAATGAAATAAATCGAAAGTGCAGGACAGCAAAGATCAAATGGTTGCAAGATGTATGTGAAGAAATAGAAAAAGGAGCAATTGCAAGAAAGAATGATTCAGCATACAGAATTGTCGAAACAGCGTTCGGCAAAATTGGGAGCAAGGGAGGTAACATCAAGAATGTAATCGGATTCCCGCTGTTAAACGCAGAGGAAGAAGTGACTAGTTTTCAAGTACATTGAAGGCCTCTATGAAGGGGGCGAATTGTTTGATGACTTTTTAGAGGAAGAAGTTGGAGTCGATAAGGAAGATCTAGGGAATCCAGTATTATCGTCAAATTTAAAAAGTGCTCTCGAAGATTTATACAGGACAAGGTATAGGTAACAATAGGAATTTATAAAATCAATAGGGGAAACAGCGACCGGACTTCTATTAAAGTCGGTGCGCAGACTGTATGAGACGCCGAGGTACCATTAGGTACCATTAGGCTACCAGGTAGCAAGAGCAGAGAAGTGCGAAAACCATAACACTTTCAGCTTAACATTTCATGTACCGAAGGTGCTGACAAGAATAATACATAGAAGAATAGAAATGTAAAATGAGGATCTGTTGTTCAGTTTGGCTTTAGGAAGGGTTAACGCACCAGAGAAGCAGTTCTCACTTTTCGCTTTATAATGGAAGCAAAACTGAAGAAAAATCAAGCTACACTCACAGGATTTGTCGATGGAAAAAGTGTTCGACAATCTGAAATGGTGCAATATGTTCTGAATTGTGAAGAAAACAGGAGTAAGCTAAAAGTAGAGAAGGGTGATGTAGCTCACAATATGTAAAAGAATCTTGAGGAACAATAAGACTGGAAGATCAAGAGCGAAGTGCGCGGGTTAAAAAGCGTGTAACACGCGGATGCAGTCCTTTGTCCCTAGAGTTCAATCTGTATATGAAAGAAGCAATGGCGGAAATGAAAGAAAGACTCAAGAGTAGCACTGAAAGTGAAGAAAAATTACAGTATCTTTTAATCGGTACGAACAGTTCGGTCCTTACGTATTATGTATTTAGAGCAAACCGAAGAAGGTCGGAGGTAACATGAAATAGCAGAAATGCGAATAGTGACAAACTTAAGAAAAGAATAGATTGATCACTAAGTAGACGGAGTTAAGGCATTCTGTTACCTTGGAACCTAAATAAGCAAGGAAAACTTAAAAAGAAAACAAGAACAGGCAAAAATGGCAGTCTCGGCCAAGACAAGTCTACTGGTGTCAACAATAAGCCTTAATTTGAGGAAGTAATTTCTGAGAATGTACGTTTGGAGCACAGCATCATATGGTCGTGTAGTGACGGCACTGGAAAAATCAAAGTAGCAGAGAATCGAAGCATTTTAGATGTGGTGCTATAGAAGAATGTTCAAAATCAGGTGGACTGATAAGGAAAGGAGGTTCTGTGCAGAATCGGCGAAGAAAGCGACATATGGGAAACACCGACAAGAAGAACGGACAGGATGATTGGACAATTGATAAGGCATGAGAGATTAAATTCCATGATACTAGAGGGAGGTGCAGAGGATATAAATTGTAGAGGATGAAAGAGTTGGAAACATGCAAGAAATAACTGAGAAGTGTGCAAATGCTACTGTGAGAAGAAGTTGTTGCACGAGAGGAAATCTTGGTGAGTCGCATCAAACCAGTAAGAAGACCAATTCCATAAAAAGAGTCCCATACGCACTAGCTGACCAAGTAAATTTGTATGTGTCGTTCTTCCTATAAAAAGCTATCGGTAATTTTTAAATGATTAGATGTAGCTAATATCCGGTTTATTTTTGGAAATCGTATATTTCCACTTCTGACATTGGGTAAACTATGAAATTTTTTGTTAGTAAAAGACATTGGACTCATATGTTTTACCTTTTTCTTGAACGTAAGTTGCTATTAATCGTACGATTCCTTTTTGGAACTGTAATTCCTGTCAGCGCAGTGTTTTCATTTAGTGTTCATAGTATAGTACTTTATCTTCCCATTTTCTATGAACGTAGATGTAGACCCCTTAACTTGCGTGCTATTGCTGCTAGATAATAAAATAGTCATCTACATATTTAGTTACAGAAGTTTTCCTCCTTCTGCGATAATCCAGAAAGGCCTGGCAGGAATGCAGCTATTGTGTATGATTGCTGGCAGCGGTGGTCATGAGACTGTATGGTTGCAAGAGGATAGCGCTCCGGACGGCCAAGTGGCATTACGGAGAGGGAAGACCATCGTGTTCGGTGTATGGCTCTGGCGCATCATACTGTATCTGCAGTAGCAGTTGGCACCACAGTGACACAAAGAGCCAGCACAAATCGGTTACCTCAAGGACAGAACAGAACCAGACGCCTGTAGCCTACATTCCACTGACACTAAACCATCGCCTTATGCGGCTTCAGTGGTGTCAAGCGAGAGCTCATTGGGGGGGGGAGGGTGGATGCCTGTTGTATTTTTTGATGAAAGCTGGTTCTGCCTCGGTGCCAGTGATGGTCATGTGTTGATTTTAAGGGGGCCACTTGATAGTCTGCAACTAACCTGTCTGTGGGGCAGACACACTGGACCTAAACCTGCAGTTATGGTCCGAGGTGGGATTTCGTATGACAACAGGAACACTCTCGTCCTTATCCCACGCACCCTGACTGCAAAGTTGTACGGCAGTCTTTTGATTCGACGTGTTGTACTATCACTCATAAAGAGCATTCCTGAACCTGTTTTCCTACAGGATAACAATCGCACAAATACTTCTGTTGTAACCAAACGGACATCGTCGGACGACAACTCCAGACGACAACTCCATCGTCGTCCACAAAGACCATTAACCGTTCCTGTAGTGACCAAGTGCAGCAGGCGTTGAACTCCATCGCAAAAAACTGACATCCGGCACTTGTGTAACACAATGCGTGCACGTTTCATGCTCCCATTCAAAATTCTGGCAGTTACACGGATTATTATTAACGTACGAGCATTTCACATTTCCAATGGCTTATCTCGCGCATACGCAAACCTGTTACCCTACAATATTAATCACTGAAGTACGTTACTTAGGCAAATGTATTCTAGAAATTTCATTACTCTACATTAATTATATTTTGGTTTAACGATTTTTCCCGTCACTGTAGTACGAGGCGTTTTTTTAAAGTAAGTACCGTTCTGAAATTAAAAAAAAGACGTGCTAAGATATCTCAATATTTTTATTTTTAGATGAAAGCCTGTAGCTTAATCTAGTTTTCTACATAATTTCCGTCAATATTGAGGCACTTGTCATAGCGTTGTACCAGTTTTTGAATACCCTCCGCATAGAAGTCTGCGCCTGACTTGTTAACCACTGCATCACCACTGTTTTGACTTCGTCATGAAGACGCCGACCGCCCAGGTGTTTCTTCAAGTGCAGGAACAGATGGTAGTCACTGGGCGCAGGTTTGGGGCTGTACGGAGGATGATCTAGAGTTTCCCATCGAAAAGATATGATGAGGTCTTTGGTCTGATTCGCCACATGCGGACGGGCATTGTCTTGCAGCAAAACGATGTCCTTGCTCAACTTAACACGTCTTTTGTTCTGAATTGAATGGCGCAGATTGTGCAATGTCTTAGAGAAAGCTACTGCATTGATTGTCTCATTACGAGGCAGAAATTCCACAAGCAATACTCCTTTTCCGTCCCAAAAAAACTGTGCACATTATCTTCCGGGCAGAAATTGTTTGCTTAAATTTCACTTTTCTGGGTGAATCGGAATGCCGCCATTCCCTGGACTGTTGCTTTGATTATGGTGTGGCGTAGGCCACCCATATTTCATCTTGAACAAACATCTTGGCGGTCAGAGTCTTCAAGACGACGACATAGTCAAAACAGTGGTGATGCTGTGGTTAACAAGTCAGGCGGCAGACTTCTATGAGGAGGGTATTCAAAAACTGGTACAACGTTATGACAAGTGCCTCAATATTGACGGAAATTATGTAGAAAAGTAGATTAAGGTACAGGCTTTCATGTAAAAATAAAATTATTGAGATATCTTAGCATGTCTTTCTTTAATTTCGAAACAGTACTTACTTAAAAAACATGCATCGTATAACGATGACTCATCCTGTTTCCGAGACAAAGATTGAGTACTACTGCAAGAACGTGTATTGAGTCCGTAAATGGAATGGAGGTAAGAATGGTTATGGTGTTGCCATGGCTGAGCCTTAGCAGCCACAGCTTGTAACTAATCTAGTTACGTCCCATTTGGACTATCTCATGGAAGTTAATAAACAAACTGTAGGACGCCAGATGTGTAACCTGTGTTACAATCATAGTTTCACTACCATATTTATATTGCTAGCGTGCTGCTACGAACACACTCCTACAACTGAATGTACCAATGGTACTACAACTTTAGGCACGCATATCGTTGCTGTGGAAGATGCCATGTATGTGAATGTTGTATTCATACAGTAGATGAAAAGATTCTGGCATTTAACATAATTTGAATCAGAAGATATGCATCTCACACTTTTCAAATACCAGTCATTTATAACTGCCATATCATTTCTTCACATTTGGTAAAATATTTCACATCTGATCCGACGGAAGCGAAGGAAAGTTATCGTATATGCATTGGAAACAATTTTTTTCCATGTGTAAGTGGGGCACAAATAATTTATATCCAGAACTAACCAGAGAATCAACACATTCTGCACAGGATCTAATTTTTCAGTAGTAAAATAAGTGCTGTTACATTACAATGAGCCCTTATCGGGTAACTGAAACATACTGTATTCTTAAAGCATAGTGCCACAAAGTAGAAATTAGTTTCACGGAACGACTACATTGTCATATTGGAATACAAGCGAAAAAGGTTATGAAAGAAACTGAATGGTGACAACAGACTGCAAAGACCCTCCACAAGTTTACTTCAGAACAACTGTTTACAACAGTTTTATGTCGCGAAACTATTATAACTAAAGCTATTAACAACACGCATTCCTGCTTCAAACATTGCAGTTTCGTTGTTAGTCGTTCGCAGGACACGTTAATTGAAGTTCAAATAGCCCAAGGTCCTCCTTCGACAATTAGAATTCAAGCACAACATTAGATTTTATGATAGTTCTGTCGTTTTCCTTTGTCTTATGACAGCTAACGACTACACAAAGAGTACTTTACATAAAAGAATCACGGTTAACGTCTTCATTTATAAACTACCTTTGCGAGAAACAAACGTACGTTACGCACGAAAAGGCAGAAACGTCGTTGTTTTCCTTTTCTCACTAAATCTTCTGGAACAGTTTCAAATAAAAAGGCATAGCCCAACTTCTGTGTGCCATGCTACTTGGGAACGCAAGGCAATCCATCACCGAAATGCTGACGTTGAAAGGAATTGGATGTAGACCTGGTGTAAGATATTCGCCACTGAAAATATTTTTCTTCGTCTGCTGCGCTGCGAAGTGAGAGATTCAGATTTTTTCCTGTTACTGGCACCTAGACCGTAAGAAAAATATAATTCGACACAAACAATTCACATGACAGAGCTCATGTTGTCCTAGAACATCTCACGCTCCGTATCCGGGCAGTTTCTGTTGAAATGTTCGTTGTCTGTGCTTTTAGGCATAAACGACGCCGCATTCTGGAAGCACACATACAACGTGATTGCGACGTACTGGTGGGAAATAGCTGTTAAGCGCTAATGGCAGCAAGTAATATCTCACGTGTGTGAAACCAGCTTCTCGTGCATAATGGTGCATTATCCCTCAGTACATAATTAAAACAGACAGCTATGACTGTCGCAAGGTACAGCGGTGCCTGCACTCTCAGTGTGAACTACACCATTATGAACGTGTCCCTCTTCATGTTCATATCTGATCACTGTGTTCTTCAGCACCTATATTTTTACTAAGACCAAAACTCACATTTTATAACCACCAAAATGCAAGGACTGTATCGTAAAATGTTTAGTATTCTGAATATTCAGAGCTACTAATGTGGACGAAGTCCATTAAACTAAATTTTCAGAGGAGAGAATGCAATGTTAATCTTTCGAATTAAGCCTCGAACATGTAGTGGTTCTTTATTTACGTGACCATTACGGCACTCCAACCCCATTTCTCGATACCACTAATATCGTACTACTTTTCTGCGAAGTGACAGACATATTTTCGTGACAATATTCACATCTGGTTTTATTAATGTATAGGTACTCCGATGTATCAATATATTACAGTGATATGGTTTCTTTGTGTATTCATTACTGTGAGACTGTCATAATCTTTGACTCACTTGTAACCGTTTTGGCGCGAATGCGCACAGAGCAGTCTTTGTTTCACTTTTGGAGAAGTTATGTTGTTATTTCGCTTTGTAAAACAACAGTCAAGTCTTGTGTTTGGTTAAAGTTGGAAATTAAATATATGAAGATTGATACAAAACTCTTTTCTTGATGAGCTGGCAATTAAGAAGAAGTATATGTGAATTTACAAGAAGCTTAATAAAAATGTGGATCGTGAACACCAAGTCAAAAATTATTTCTACCATACCATTGTTCTGATCTGGGATTGTTTGTTTCCTGAAAAACGCATTTGTTAGGTCTTCAAGTATTGCTAAAATACAGATCTGGACCTTCTAGCAGTCAAATTGGAATTACCCTAGAATCAACAAGATGAGCCATAACAACTTCGACGAAATCTTCGTGGGAATCTATTCAAGATAAGTGCCAAAATTAATGACTTTTTTACAGTGACTTCATTATTTCCATTCTGACGATACCATCCACAGTCAATAACTTTGTTGCTGCCCGAAAAAGCGAACATATGCTGCGTGAGCAACATTATTAATCTGATTCCTAACCTACTTTGCAAGTGGTAGTATTGTTAGAAACACTAAATGGGGGAATATGTTACTTTGCTACTAAGCCATCGTAAGTTGTATTACTCTAAATTTATTCAAAGTTAGTCATAATTTATATGTTACACATTAGTTAATTACAATTACTAGCTCTCCAATGGTATAGTACGTACCAAATTAAGTACAAAATCTCCTTCTTTATACCCTACTGCAATGGAAATCTACTAGGTTTAGTAACCTTGGGTCTGTCAGCCACGCGACTTTCATTCTGGTCCCGGCGGTGGTTCGAGTCCTCCCGCGGGCATGGGTGTGTGTGTTTGTCCTTAGGATAATTTAGGTTAAGTAGTGTGTAAGCTTAGGGACTGATGACCTTAGCAGTTAAGTCTCATAAGATTTCACACACATTTCAACATTTGAACTTTAACTGATTTCAAAATTTCTCTCTGATTAGTAAGTTTAAATGCACTATTGTGCAATGCTATATGCCTTAAATTACTGCGTGGAAGGAGAAATTTAGTGATATACAAGATATGGTTCACTCCTGAAAATGTTAGGAAAACTATTTCACGCAATATTTACAATAAATCTTGTCTTTAAGTATGGAATTATTTAATTCTATTCTATTACATTGCGATACAGATCTTTGAAATATTCTGTTTTAATAGAAATAAGTATACCGTAACCTTCTGATCATATCGTCATCGCTCTCCTTCTCCTTGAAAGTTTATCGCTGGGGAGTGTGTTCAAGATCAGAGATATGTATTCCTAGTAGACGTGATATTTATGTGGAAAAATGGCAGGCGTGATTTACTATCGTTATCGTACTCTCCTTGGTGCTTTGGACTGAGAAAATAAATCTTGATGCATATTTGCTAGATTCCATATCGGTCTTTCATGTATTTCCTCTTCAGATTGCTACCTCGAAAGTAAATACAGCTTTCATTGAAAGGCGAGACTTTCTCAAATTCCTGCCAACCTATATTCTTCCCCTTAAGAAGCTGCTCTTGTGTATCCACATATCGAATTTTGAAAAGTTTTGTTGTTAAGAAATTTGTTTTCAATCATTACAACGGCTGTAAATTTAGCCTTCTTTCTCTTTACTAGCACTCAAATGTATGTTTCATTTCTGCTTACTTCTACGATTCTACCAATCTCAGCATTGTTAGACAAGAGTAAATATGCAGACCCTGGGACCCTACGTTCGATGCTGAGGTGCTTTTCCAGAACACGGAGAGCCTCTACACCCGTGTTCCTGTGTAAGGGGGAAATTAAAGTAAACTGCGGTGGCAATGAAAATTTGGAACGAGGAGGGAGGCATGCCAGGGTAATCTGTACAGTTGTCTGAACAGCTGTGACAGGGTGGCTTAGCTGTTGACGAACTTGCGTAGTAAATAGGAGACCCGAGCTTCATTCCCTGCCTTGGTAAAAATTTTCACTTGCCAGTTCAGTGTATACAGGGTGTTACAAAAAGGTACGACCAAACTTTCAGGAAACATTCCTCACACACATAGAAAGAAAATATGTTATGTGGACATGTGTCCGGAAACGCTTACTTTCCATGTTAGATTAGATTAGATTAGATTAGATTAATACTAGTTCCATGGATCATGAATACGATATTTCGTAATGATGTGGAACGAGTCGAATTTTCCAATACATGACATAATTAGGTTAATTTAACAACATACTTAAGTTAATATAACAACTTTATTTTATTGTGTTTTTTTGTTTTCCTTTATTTTTTTATTTTTTTATTTTTATTTTTTATTTTTTTATTTTTTTAATTTTTTTAATATTTTTTTGTTTTTTTTCTTAATTTATATCTAAAAATTCCTCTATGGAGTAGAAGGAGTTGTCATTCAGAAATTCTTTTAATTTCTTCTTAAATAGTTGTTGGTTATCTGTCAGACTTTTGATACTATTTGGTAAGTGACCAAAGACTTTAGTGCCAGTATAATTCACCCCTTTCTGTGCCAAAGTTAGATTTAATCTTGAATAGTGAGGATCATCCTTTCTCCTAGTATTGTAGTTATGCACACTGCTATTACTTTTGAATTGGGTTTGGTTGTTAATAACAAATTTCATAAGAGAGTATATATACTGAGAAGCTACTGTGAATATCCCTAAATCCTTAAATAAATGTCTGCAGGATGATCTTGGGTGGCCTCCAGCTATTATTCTGATTACACGCTTTTGTGCAATAAATACTTTATCCCTCAGTGATGAATTACCCCAAAATATGATGCCATATGAAAGCAATGAGTGAAATTAGGCGTAGTAAGCTAATTTACTAAGATGTTTATCACCAAAATTTGCAATGACCCTTATTGCATAAGTAGCTGAACTCAAACGTTTCAGCAGATCATCAATGTGTTTCTTCCATCTACATCTACATCTACATTCATACTCCGCAAGCCACCCAACGGTGTGTGGCGGAGGGCACTTTACGTGCCACTGTCATTACCTCCCTTTCCTGTTCCAGTCGCGTATGGTTCGCGGGAAGAACGACTGTCTGAAAGCCTCCGTGCGCGCTCTAATCTCTCTAATTTTACATTCGTGATCTCCTCGGGAGGTATAAGTAGGGGGAAGCAATATACTCGATACCTCATCCAGAAACGCACCCTCTCGAAACCTGGCGAGCAGGCTACACCGCGATGCAGAGCGCCTGTCTTGCAGAGTCTGCCACTTGAGTTTATTAAACATCTCCATAACGCTATCACGGTTACCAAATAACCCTGCGACGAAACGCGCCGCTCTTCTTTGGATCTTCTCTATCTCCTCCGTCAACCCGATCTGGTACGGATCCCACACTGATGAGCAATACTCAAGTATAGGTCGAACGAGTGTTTTGTAAGCCACCTCCTTTGTTGCTGGACTACATTTTCTAAGCACTCTCCCAATGAATCTCAACCTGGTACCCGCCTTACCAACAATTAATTTTATATGATCATTCCACTTCCAATCGTTCCGCACGCATACTCCCAGATATTTTACAGAAGTAACTGCTACCAGTGTTTGTTCCGCTATCATATAATCATACAATAAAGGATCCTTCTTTCTATGTATTCGCAATACATTACATTTGTCTATGTTAAGAGACAGTTGCCACTCCCTGCACCAAGTGCCTATCCGCTGCAGATCTTCCTGCATTTCGCTACAATTTTCTAATGCGGCAACTTCTCTGTATACTACAGCATCATCCGCGAAAAGCCGCATGGAACTTCCGACACTATCTACTAGGTCATTTATATATATTGTGAAAAGCAATGGTCCCATAACACTCCCCTGTGGCACGCCAGAGGTTACCTTAACGTCTGTAGACGTCTCTCCATTGATAACAACATGCTGTGTTCTGTTTGCTAAAAAATCTTCAATCCAGCCACACAGCTGGTCTGATATTCCGTAGGCTCTTACTTTGTTTATCAGGCGACAGTGCGGAACTGTATCGAACGCCTTCCGGAAGTCAAGAAAAATAGCATCTACCTGGGAGCCTGTATCTAATATTTTCTGGGTCTCATGAACAAATAACGCGAGTTGGGTCTCACACGATCGCTGTTTCCGGAATCCATGTTGATTCCTACATAGTAGATTCTGGGTTTCCAAAAACGACATGATACTCGAGCAAAAAACATGTTCTAAAATTCTACAACAATCGACGTCAGAGATATAGGTCTATAGTTTTGCGCATCTGCTCGACGACCCTTCTTCAAGACTGGAACTACCTGTGCTCTTTTCCAATCATTTGGAACCCTCCGGTCCTCTAGAGACTTGCGGTACACGGCTGTTAGAAGGGGGGCAAGTTCTTTCGCGTAATCTGTGTAGAATCGAATTGGTATCCCGTCAGGTCCAGTGGACTTTCCTCTGTTGAGTGATTCCAGTTGCTTTTCTATTCCTTGGACACTTATTTCGATGTCAGCCATTTTTTCGTTTGTGCGAGGATTTAGAGAAGGAACTGCAGTGCGGTCTTCCTCTGTGAAACAGCTTTGGAAAAAGGTGTTTAGTATTTCAGCTTTACGCGTGTCATCCTCTGTTTCAATGCCATCATCATCCCGGAGTGTCTGGATATGCTGTTTCGAGCCACTTACTGATTTGACGTAAGACCAGAACTTCCTAGGATTTTCTGTCAAGTCTGTACATAGAATTTTACTTTCGAATTCACTGAACGCTTCTCGCATAGCCCTCCTTACGCTAACTTTGACATCGCTTAGCTTCTGTTTGTCTGAGAGGTTTTGGCTGCGTTTAAACTTGGAGTGAAGCTCTCTTTGCTTTCGCAGTAGTTTCCTAACTTTGTTGTTGTACCACGTTGGGTTTTTCCCGTCCCTCACAGTTTTACTCGGCACGTACCTGTCTAAAACGCATTTTACGATTGCCTTGAACTTTTTCCATAAACACTCAACATTGTCAGTGCCGGAACAGAAATTTTCGTTTTGATCTGTTAGGTGGTCTGAAATCTGCCTTCTATTACTCTTGCTAAACAGATAAACCTTCCTCCCTTTTTTTATATTCCTATTAACTTCCATATTCAGGGATGCTACAACGGCCTTATGATCACTGATTCCCTGTTCTGCACTTACAGAGTCGAAAAGTTCGGGTCTGTTTGTTATCAGTCCAAGATGTTATCTCCACGAGTCGGTTCTCTGTTTAATTGCTTGAGGTAATTTTCGGATAGTGCACTCAGTATAATGTCACTCGATGCTCTGTCCCTACCACCCGTTCTAAACATCTGAGTGTCCCAGTCTATATCTGGTAAATTGAAATCTCCACCTAAGACTATAACATGCTGAGGAAATTTATGCGAAATGTATTCCAAATTTTCTCTCAGTTGTTCTGCCACTAACGCTGCTGAGTCGGGAGGTCGGTAAAAGGAGCCAATTATTAACCCAGCTCGGTTGTTGAGTGTAACCTCCACCCATAATAATTCACAGGAACTATCCATTTCTACTTCACTACAGGATAAACTACTACTAACAGCGACAAATACTCCACCACCGGTTGCCTGCAATCTATCTTTCCTAAACACCGTCTGTACCTCTGTAAAAATTTCGGCAGAATTTATCTCTGGCTTAAGCCAGCTCTCTGTACCTATAACGATTTCAGCTTCGGTGCTTTCTATCAGCGCTTGAAGTTCCGGTACTTCACCAACGCAGCTTCGACAGTTTACAATTACAATACCGATTGCTGCTTGGTCCCCGCATGTCCTGACTTTGCTCCGCACCCTTTGAGGCTGTTGCCCTTTCTGTACTTGCCCGAGGCCATCTAACCTAAAAAACCGCCCAGTCCACGCCACACAACCCCTGCTACCCGTGTAGCCGCTTGCTGCGTGTAGTGGACTCCTGACCTATCCAGCGGAACCCGAAACCCCACCACCCTATGGCGCAAGTCGAGGAATCTGCAGCCCACATGGTCGCAGAACCGTCTCAGCCTCTGATTCAGACCCTCCACTCGGTTCTGTACCAAAGGTCCGCAGTCAGTCCTGTCGACGATGCTGCAGATGGTGAGCTCTGCTTTCACCCCGCTAGCGAGACTGGCAGTCTTCACCAAATCAGATAGCCGTCGGAAGCCAGAGAGGATTTCCTCCGATCCATAGCGACACACATCATTGGTGCCGACATGAGCGACCACCTGCAGATGGGTGCACCCTGTACCCTTCATGGCATCCGGAAGGACCCTTTCCACATCTGGAATGACTCCCCCCGGTATGCACACGGAGTGCACATTGGTTTTCTTCCCCTCTCTTGCTGCCAATTCTCTAAGGGGCCCCATTACGCACCTGACGTTGGAGCTCCCAACTACCAGTAAGCCCACCCTCTGCGACCGCCCGGATCTTGCAGACTGAGGGGCAACCTCTGGAACAGGACAAGCAGCCGTGTCAGGCCGAAGATCAGTATCAGCCTGAGACAGAACCTGAAACCGGTTCGTCAGACAAACTGGAGAGGCCTTCCGTTCAGCCCTCCGGAATGTCTTTCGCCCCCTGCCACACCTTGAGACTACCTCCCACTCTACCACAGGTGAGGGATCAGCCTCAATGCGGGCAGTATCCAGGGCCACCACAGTCTTAGTCCGATCGGGGGATGCGTGGGACGAGCTGGCCGTCCCCGACAAACCCCCATCCGGACCCCCACAGTGATGCCCATTGGCAACAGCCTCAAGCTGTGTGACCGAAGCCAACACTCCCTGAAGCTGGGAGCGAAGGGATGCCAACTCAGCCTGCATCCGAACACAGCAGTTGCAGTCCCTATCCATGCTAAAAACTGTTTTGCAAAGAACGTCTGAACTAATCTAAAGAGAGTGCAAACAAATCGACAAAATTTAAACGGTTATTAAAATACAAGATTGCCTAGTAAATGCAGTAATGCTGCTACTAACGCACTGCTGACACACTGCTCGGCAGCGGAAGGAGACTACGCGATTTTACACTATTCAGGTACTAAAACGCGATGCTACAACTCTCAAATACTATAATACGCCCGAAATTTATGTATCAAACAATGCAAGTACCAAAAACACGCAAAGAAATTAAGAATTAAGCTATGTAAGAAATGAGTGAGCTAGAGTATACGACTTGCTGCTGCAGCTGCTTATCCAACGGCGGCAGGGGGCACACTGACTGTGACCAACCGACACTGGCCGTTCAAAACAAAAACAAAAGACAAACTACTACGCGAATTTACACTATTCAGGTACTAAAACGCGATGCTACAACTCTCAAATACTATAATACGCCCGAAATTTATGTATCAAACAATGCAAGTACCAAAAACACGCAAAGAAATTAAGAATTAAACTATGTAAGAAATGAGTGAGCTAGAGTATACGACTTGCTGCTGCAGCTGCTTATCCAACGGCGGCAGGGAGCACCTGCAGATGGGTGCACCCTGTACCCTTCATGGCATCCGGAAGGACCCTTTCCACATCTGGAATGACTCCCCCCGGTATGCACACGGAGTGCACATTGGTTTTCTTCCCCTCTCTTGCTGCCAATTCTCTAAGGGGCCCCATTACGCGCCTGACGTTGGAGCTCCCAACTACCAGTAGGCCCATCTCATCAATGGACACACCTAAAAATTTGCAATATTCTACCTTAGCTATATGCTTCTGATTAAGGTCTATATTTATTAATGGCGTCATACCATTCACTGTACGGTACTGTATGTACTGTGTCTTATCAAAATTCAGTGAGAGTCCGTTTACAATGAACCACTTAGTAATTTTCTGAAAGACAGTATTGACAATTTCATCAGTTAATTCTTGTTTGTCAGGTGTGATTACTATACTTGTATCATCAGCAAAGAGAACTAACTTTGCCTCTTCATGAATATAGAATGGCAAGTCATTAATATATAATAAGAACAACAAAGGACCCAAGACTGACCCTTGTGGAACCCCATTCTTGATAGTACCCCAGTTTGAGGAATGTGCTGATCTTTGCATGTTACGAGTACTACTTATTTCAACTTTCTGCACTCTTCCAGTTAGGTACGAATTAAACCATTTGTGCACTGCCCCACTCATGCCACAATACTTGAGCTTGTCTAGCAGAATTTCATGATTTACACAATCAAAAGCCTTTGAGAGATCACAAAAAATCCCAATGGGTGGTGTTCGGTTATTCAGATCATTCAAAATTTGACTGGTGAAAGCATATATGGCATTTTCCGTTGAAAAACCTTTCTGGAAACCAAACTGACATTTTGTTAGTACTTCATTTTTACAGATATGTGAAGCTACTCTTGAATACATTACTTTCTCAAAAATTTTGGATAAAGCTGTTAGAAGGGAGATAGGACAGTAATTGTTGACATCAGACCTATCCCCCTTTTTATGCAAAGGTATAACAATAGCATATTTCAGTCTATCAGGGAAAATGCCCTGTTCCAGAGAGCTATTACACAGGTGGCTGTGAATCTTACTTATCTGTTGAGAACAAGTTTTTAGTATTTTTCTGGAAATGCCATCAATTCCATGTGAGTTTTTGCTTTTAAGCAAATTTATTATTTTCCTAATTTCAGAGGGAGAAGTGGGTGAGGTTTCAATTGTATCAAATTGCATAGGTATGGCTTCTTCCATTAACAGCCTAGCATCTTCTAATGAACACCTGGATCCTACTATATCCACAACATTTAGAAAATGATTATTAAAAATATTTTCAACTTCTGACTTTTTGTTCGTAAAGTTTTCATTCAATTTGATGGTAATACTGTCTTCCTCTGCTCTTGGTTGACCTGTTTCTCTTTTAATAATATTCCAAATTGTTTTAATTTTATTATCAGAGTTGCTGATTTCAGACATGATACACATACTCCTGGATTTTTTAATAACTTTTCTTAATATAACACAGTAGTTTTTATAATTTTTGATAGTTTCTGGGTCACTACTCTTTCTTGCTGTCAGATACATTTCCCTTTTCCGGTTACAGGATATTTTTATACCCTTAGTAAGCCATGGTTTGTTACAAGGTTTCTTACAAGTATATTTAACTATTTTCTTGGGGAAGCAGTTTTCAAATGCATTTACAAAAATGTCATGAAATAAATTATATTTTAAATTGGCATCAGGTTCACGGTACACCTCATCCCAGTCTAACTGCTGTAGGCTTTCCCTAAAATTTGCAATTGTTAAATCGTTGACTGGACGTACTACTTTGGAGGACTGTTTAGTATTGCTGAATGGAGCTATGTCATATATTGTAACTAGCTGTGCACCATGATCAGAAAGACCATTCTCAACAGGCTGAGCATTTATCTGGTTAAAGTTATCTTGGTCTATAAAGAAGTTATCTATCAGTGAGCTGCTATCCTTTACCACCCGAGTAGGAAAATCAATAACGGGTGTCAAATTGAAAGAACCGAGTAATACTTCAAGGTCATTTTTCCTATTACCCTCTTTCAGAGAATCTACATTGAAGTCCCCACAAATAATAATTTGCTTCCCCCTGTCTGACAGATAGCACAACAAGGAGTCCAAATTTTTCAGAAATAGATGAAAATTTCCTGATGGGGACCTATATACAGTTACAATTATAAATGTGCCTTTATTTAATTTAAGCTCACAGGCACATGCTTCTATATGTTTCTCTACACAAAACTTTTTGTTTCTATACTTTTTGCACAATGATAACTTTGACATATATGGCAACTCCTCCTTTCTCCATATTTTCTCTCATTACATGTGCAGAGAGCTTATATCCACTTACATTTACCTTATCCATATCAGTAACAATGTGATGCTCAGACAGGCATAGTATATCTATTTCATTCTCAGCTTCTAAATCTTCTAAACAAACCAGAAGCTCATCTACTTTATTCTTTAAACTCCCAATATTTTGATGAAATATACTTACATTATTTTTAATTATACTTTTATGAGAACCTTTCCTTATTCTAACATTTGCAGTACTCTCCTGTCTGAGTTTCTCATTGTGCTTAGGCCTAGTTCCTATACCAGTGGTCACACGGTGTTCAGAGAGGCAGATTATGTCAACTGGGTTGGGTGACTTTAATTCATCAATGCAATTACCTAGGACTGAGATACAACTTGGTGGAGATAAAATTTCTGGTGATTGGTGAAAATTTATAATTGATAGCTGTGATTCGTGATCCAATGTGCTATAATTGTGCTGTTTAATTTCTTTCCTAAACTGAAGATTTGTTTCAATCCTGACCTCTCGTAGAACTTGACATCTTTCTGTCTTACCTATCCTAAAAAAGGTGCTGCTCCAACACCTGTAACCACTGGTATTTTACCATTCATGGCAGTGCCTCCCCCCCTTAAATTTCCTGCTATTACCCCAGCCAGTTTCCCCTTCCCTTTCCTGTTGAGATGTAGGCCGTGCCTGGTATAGTCCCACTTACTGAGATAATCAACAGGAACCACACCAATATGAGCCCCCGCACCCGACCCAAGCAGCCGTTCCAACTCCAAATTAACTCTCCCAACAGAAGAGTTCAAATGAGGCTGGTCATGGCGTCTCAGGACAGATACAAATTCAACATTGGTGTGTCTCGATGCCGACGCAATCTTTACCAGGTCACACTCTATACTGTACCCAGGATCTCTGTCGATGCTGTTCCCTGGCCCTCCCACAATAACCACGGTGTCTTCCCTGGTAAATCCTTAACAGAGTGAACGTAAATCCTCTGTCACCTGATCCAGACTAGCACTTGGTTTGAAAAAATTTGTGACCTGGTATTCTGGTCCTAATTCCTCCTGCAGAAGTTGGCCTACACCTCTGGCATGAGAACTGCCTAACAACAAAACTTTCTTCCTTTTCGATGACTTTCCTACATTCTTTTTCAATTTCCTATTGAAAGTTTGTTGTGTCCTGTCTACACCTACCTCTGCTTGAGGCTCATCAGTTTCTAACTGAAGCAACAGGTCAAACTTATTTTTGACATTCACCACAAAACTGTCAGACTTAGTTCTAGGCCTGTTCCTTCTGCTACCTGTTGCCACTTCCCACCTCTCTTTGCCCTTCTCCCTCCTTAACCTGTCCAGATCTTCCCTAGCCTGATCTAGCTCAGCCTGAAGGGCAGCAATTTTCCCCTCCTGTTCCACTATCTTCCTATCTCTGCTCCAAATCCTGCATAACCACTGATGAGCCTGATCCACTTTCCCAACACCCACGCCACTGCAATCCCCCCAGTGAAAAAAACTACTACATCCATCACACCAAACCCCGGAACTAACAATTCTACGGCAAGTCAGGCACTTCTCACTCATGGCAAAAATAATACTTTAGCTAGAATAAATCAATTAAATTACCGAAAATCAAAAAAGACGTTACAAGAATTAAGCCTATTCACAAATGTACACTCCTGGAAATTGAAATAAGAACACCGTGAATTCATTGTCCCAGGAAGGGGAAACTTTATTGACACATTCCTGGGGTCAGATACATCACATGATCACACTGACAGAACCACAGGCACATAGACACAGGCAACAGAGCATGCACAATGTCGGCACTAGTACAGTGTATATCCGCCTTTCGCAGCAATGCAGGCTGCTATTCTCCCATGGAGACGATCGTAGAGATGCTGGATGTAGTCCTGTGGAACGGCTTGCCATGCCATTTCCACCTGGCGCCTCAGTTGGACCAGCGTTCGTGCTGGACGTGCAGACCGCGTGAGACGACGCTTCATCCAGTCCCAAACATGCTCAATGGGGGACAGATCCAGAGACCTTGCCGGCCAGGGTAGTTGACTTACACCTTCTAGAGCACGTTGGGTGGCACGGGATAGATGCGGACGTGCAATGTCCTGTTGGAACAGCAAGTTCCCTTGCCGGTCTAGGAATGGTAGAACGATGGGTTCGATGACGGTTTGGATGTACCGTGCACTATTCAGTGTCCCCTCGACGATCACCAGTGGTGTACGGCCAGTGTAGGAGATCACTCCCCACACCATGATGCCGGGTGTTGGCCCTGTGTGCCTCGGTCGTATGCAGTCCTGATTGTGGCGCTCACCTGCACGGCGCCAAACACGCATACGACCATCATTGGCACCAAGGCAGAAGCGACTCTCATCGATGAAGACGACACGTCTCCATTCGTCCCTCCATTCACGCCTGTCGCGACACCACAGGAGGCGGGCTGCACGATGTTGGGGCGTGAGCGGAAGACGGCCTAACGGTGTGCGGGACCGTAGCCCAGCTTCATGGAGACGGTTGCGAATGGTCCTCGCCGATACCCCAGGAGCAACAGTGTCCCTAATTTGCTGGGAAGTGGCGGTGCGGTCCCCTACGGCACTGCGTAGGATCCTACGGTCTTGGCGAGCATCCGTGCGTCGCTGCGGTCCGGTCCCAGGTCGACGGGCACGTGCACCTTCCGCCGACCACTGGCGACAACATCGATGTACTGTGGAGACCTCACGCCCCACGTGTTGAGCAATTCGGCGGTACGTCCACCCGGCCTCCCGCATGCCCACTATATGCCCTCGCTCAAAGTCCGTCAACTGCACATACGGTTCACGTCCACGCTGTCGCGGCATGCTACCAGTGTTAAAGACTGCGATGGAGCTCCGTATGCCACGGCAAACTGGCTGACACTGACGGCGGCGGTGCACAAATGCTGCGCAGCTAGCGCCATTCGACGGCCAACACCGCGGTTCCTGGTGTGTCCGCTGTGCCGTGCGTGTGATCAGTGCTTGTACAGCCCTCTCGCAGTGTCCGGAGCAAGTATGGTGGGTCTGACACACCGGTGTCAATGTGTTCTTTTTTCCATTTCCAGGAGTGTATATAAGCAAGTTTCTGATTTAAAATTCCGCTGTTTTTCTGAGATCTGTATTAAAACAATGAAGGTATACGCTATTTATTATATATTTCACTCGATTGAATGAAAAAAAGGACAATTAAACGAGGTACTTTAACTTTGATTCTCCAAAAACGTTACGAGAATTAGGCCTATAAACAAATGCATATAGGCAAGTTTCTGATATAAAGTTACGCTGTTTTTCTGAAATCTGTATTAAAACAATGAAGTTATACGCTATTTACGGTAGTTTACTTATTTGTTACCGAGAAACTAGTTAAATTACCGTGAAACAATAAACAAACACGTTTACAAAATTTAAGCCTAAGCGCGACTTCGCGAAGTTACGATCTTTTCGTGTTTTCTGAAAAGATACGCAAAGAAAAGTCAAACCTTTAATGGCAAGACTAAACGATACACTAATGCACGTATTTAATTTGTTGTCGGCGTTAAACTAAATTATATTCCTGTCTAAATCACTTAACTTTCTGGAAATGGTTTCTGGCGTCACTTACTCGGCGGCCATCTTGGAACTCATTTCATTACTGCTCTTCAAATCACAATAATCATGGAATGGAAACACACAGCATGAGGATTGACACATTGTTGGATGAACCATTCCCAGAAGTGTACCCGTGGAGGCCAATCAGCTGCTGATAGTGCCTGCACACGCTGTACATGGTACGGAAACAACTGGTTCTCCCGTAGCACTCTCCATACAGTGACGTGGTCAACGTTACCTTGTACAGCAGCAACTTCTCTGACGCTGACATTAGGGTTATCGTCAACTGCACGAAGAATTGCCTCGTCTATTGCAGGTGTCCTCGGCGTTCTTGGTCTTCCCCAGTCGCGAGTCGTAGGCTGGAATGTTCCGTGCTCCCTAAGACGCCGATCAATTGCTTCGAACGTCTTCGTGTCGGGACACCTTCGTTCTGGAAATCTGTCTCTATACAAACGTACCGCGCCACGGCTATTGCCCCGTGCTAATCCATACATCAAATGGGCATCTGCCAACTCCGCATTTGTAAACACTGCACTGACTGCAAAACCACGTTCGTGATGAACACTAACCTGTTGATGCTACGTCTGATGTGCTTGATGCTAGTACTGTACAGCAATGAGTCGCATATCAACACAAGCACCGAAGTCAACATTACCTTCCTTCAATAGGGCCAACTGGCGGTGAATCGTGGAAGTACAGTACATACTGACGAAACTAAAATGAGCTCTAACATGGAAATTAAGCGTTTTTCGGGCACATGTCCACATAACTTCAATTCTTTATTTGTGTGTGAGGAATGTTTCCTGAAAGTTTAGTCTTACCTTTTGGAACACCCTGTATACATAACATCTTCTACGTTTAGTTTCTATACACAGGTCATAAGCTCGAGAATTAGGGCCTCATGCTTTCTTTGTAAGTGCTTGATAACACAGAATGTTGTTGACATTTTCTTTAGCCTTCTGCCACTTCATCAAACTATTAAAACACAAAAACAAGGTTTGCTGTTTTTGTATACAGAAGAGTTAAATAGCAAAAAATACACCCTGAAACAGTGTCATAAAACAAGACTATTGAGAAATTAGTCCATTACAGTTTTGATAACAATTCATTGTACTTGTGAGGGAAAAATATGTGATACTATCGAACAACTGATACTCTAACTACGAACTTGGTTCAACATTACACTGAAAAGTAACATGTATTTTAGATACAAATTGAGATTCTGTAGCCGAGGGGTCTAAGGTGCTGCAGTCACGGAATGTGCGGCTTAACCCGGCGGGGGTTCGGGTCCTCCCTCGGGCATGGGTGTGTGTGTTTATCCTTAGGATAATTTAGTTGAAATAGTGTGTAAGCTTCGGGACTGATGACACACGTTTGAACATTAGGATAATGTAGTTGAAATAGCCTCCCCCCATGAACCATGGACCTTGCCGTTGGTGGGGAGGCTTGCGTGCCTCAGCGATACAGATGGCCGTACCGTAGGTGCAACCACAACGGAGGGGTATCTGTTGAGAGGCCAGACAAACATGTGGTTCCTGAAGAGGGGCAGCAGCCTTTTCAGTAGTTGCAGGGGCAACAGTCTGTATGACTGACTGATCTGGCCTTGTAACATTAACCAAAACGGCCATGCTGTGCTGGTACTGCGAACGGCTGAAAGCAACGGGTAACTACAGCCGTAATTTTTCCCGAGGACATGCAGCTTTACTGTATGATTAAATGTTGATGGCGTCCTCTTGGGTAAAATATTCTGGAGGTAAAATAGTCCCCCATTCGGATCTCCGGGCGGGGACTACTCAAGAGGACGTCGTTATCAGGAGAAAGAAAACTGGCGTTCTACGGATCGGAGCGTGGAATGTCAGATCCCTTAATCGGGCAGGTAGGTTAGAAAATTTAAAAAGGGAAATGGATAGGTTAAAGTTAGATATAGTGGGAATTAGTGAAGTTCGGTGGCAGGAGGAACAAGACTTCTGGTCAGGTGATTACACGGTTATAAATACAAAATCAAATAGGGGTAATGCAGGAGTAGGTTTAATAATGAATAAAAAAATAGGAGTGCGGGTTAGCTACTACAAACAGCGTAGTGAACGCATTATTGTGGCCAAGATAGACACAAAGCCCATGCCTACTACAGTAGTACAAGTTTATATGCCAACTAGCTCTGCAGATGATGAAGAAATTGATGGAATGTATGACGAGATAAAAGAAATTATTCAGGTAGTGAAGGGAGACGAAAATTTAATAGTCATGGGTGACTGGAATTCGTCAGTAGGAAAAGGGAGAGAAGGAAACATAGTAGGTGAATATGGATTGGGGGGAAGAAATGAAAGAGGAAGCCGCCTTGTAGAATTTTGCACAGAGCATAACCTAATCATAGCTAACACTTGGTTCAAGAATCATAAAAGAAGGTTGTATACCTGGAAGAATCCTGGAGATACCAAAAGGTATCATATAGATTATATAATGGTAAGACAGAGATTTAGGAACCAAGTTTTAAATTGTAAGACATTTCGAGGGGCAGTAGTGGATTCTGACCACAATCTATTGCTTATGATCTGCAGATTGAAACTGAAGAAACTGCAAAAAGGTGGGAATTTAAGGATATGGGTCCTGGATAAACTGAAAGAACGAGAGGTTGTAGAGAGTTTCAGGGAGAGCATAAGAGAACAATTGACAGGAATGGGGGAAAGAAATACAGTAGAAGAAGAATGGGTAGCTCTGAGGGATGAAGTAGTGAAGGCAGCAGAGGATCAAGTAGGTAAAAAGACGAGGGCTAATAGAAATCCTTGGGTAACAGAAGAAATATTGAATTTAATTGATGAAAGGAGAAAATATAAAAATGCATTAAATGAAGCAGGCAAAAAGGAATAAAAACGTCCCAAAAATGAAATCGACAGGAAGTACAAAATGGCTAAGCAGGGATGGCTAGAGGACAAATGTAAGGATGTAGAGGCTTCTCTCACTAGGGGGAAGATAGATACTGCCTACAGGAAAATTAAAGAGACCTTTGGAGAAAAGAGAACCACTTGTATGAATATCAAGAGCTCAGATGGCAACCCCGTTCTAAGCAAAGAAGGGAAGGTAGAAAGGTGGAAGGAGTATATAGAGGGTTTATACAAGGGCGAAGTACTTGAGGACAATATTATGGAAATGGAAGAGAATGTAGATGAAGACGAAATGGGAGATAAGATACTGCGTGAAGAGTTTGAGAGAGCACTGAAAGACCTGAGTCGAAACAAGGCCCCGGGAGTAGACAACATTCCATTAGAACTACTGATGGCCTTGGGAGAGCCAGTCATGACAAAACTCTACCATCTGGTGAGCAAGATGTATGAGACAGGCGAAATACCCTCAGACTTCACGAAGAATATAATAATTCCAATCCCAAAGAAAGCAGGTGTTGACAGATGTGAAAATTACCGAACTATCAGATTAATAAGTCACAGCTGCAAAATACTAACGCGAATTCTTTACAGACGAATGGAAAAACTGGTAGAAACAGACCTCGGGGAAGATCAGTTTGGATTCCGTAGAAATGTTGGAACACGTGAGGCAATACTAATCTTACGACTTATCTTAGGAGAAAGATTAAGAAAAGGCAAACCTACGTTTCTAGCATTTGTAGACTTAGAGAAAGCTTTTGACAATGTTGATTGGAATACTCTCTTTCAAATTCGGAAGGTGGCAGGGGTAAAATACAGGGAGCGAAAGGCTATTTACAATTTGTACAGAAACCAGATGGCAGTTGTAAGAGTCGAGGGGAATGAAATGGAAGCAGTGGTTGGGAAAGGAGTGAGACAGGGTTGTAGCCTCTCCCCGATGTTATTCAATCTGTATATTGAGCAAGCAGTAAAGGAAACAAAAGAAAAATTCGGAGTAGGCATTAAAATTCATGGAGAAGAAGTAAAAACTTTGAGGTTCGCCGATGACATTGTAATTCTGTCAGAGACAGCAAAAGACTTGGAAGAGCAGTTGAACGGAATGGACAGTGTCTTGAAAGAAGGATATAAGATGAACATCAACAAAAGCAAAACGAGGATAATGGAATGTAGTCAAATTATTTCGGGTGATGCTGAGGGAATTAGATGAGGAAATGAGACACTTAAAGTAGAAAAGGAGTTTTGCTATTTGGGGAGCAAAATAACTGATGATGGTCGAAGTAGAGAGGATATAAAATGTAGACTGGCAATGGCTAGGAAAGCGTTTCTGAAAAAGAGAAATTTGTTAACATCGAGTATAGATTTAAGTGTCAGGAAGTCGTTTCTGAAAGTATTTGTATGGAGTGTAGCCATGTATGGAAGTGAAACATGGACGATAAATAGTTTGGACAAGAAGAGAATAGAAGCTTTCGAAATGTGGTGCTACAGAAGAATGCTGAAGATTAGATGGGTAGATCACACAACGAATGAGGAGGTACTGAATAGGATTGGGGAGAAGAGGAGTTTGTGGCACAACTTGACTAGAAGAAGGGATCGGTTGGTAGGACATGTTCTGAGGCATCAAGGGATCACAAATTTAGTATTGAAGGGCAGTGTGGAGGGTAAAAATCGTAGAGGGAAACCAAGAGATGAATACACTAAGCAGATTCAGAAGGATGTAGGTTGCAGTAGGTACTGGGAGATGAAGAAGCATGCACAGAATAGAGTAGCGTGGAGAGATGCATCAAGCCAGTCTCAGGACTGAAGACAACAACAACAGTTGAAATAGTGTGTAAGCTAAAGTCCACACATCTTCGCCAAACGTTGAGTTTCGTAGTTTTTCTACCTTATGACTTAACCGTCGATATTCTGGCTGCGAGACTCAGTAAGTAATACATATTCTAAGCTTAGATCTGTGACAATCAATCTACAAATGGTATCTCTTGATGATTCGAGACACATATTACTACTCTGAATAATTACAGAAAAGATCCTTATACGAGGGCGTGGTGAAAATTGATGCCTCTGAAATATGTATGTGAAAATTAGTATACCTTGTTACACAAAAGAAACGTTATTAACATTACATCTTTCTTCCTCATGTCTAAATATTTGTTTCTCAATATAGTCACTCTGGCGACCGACACGTTTCTCCCAAAGACAGACCTGATTGTTGATAAGGTCACTGTGAAGCTTTGACTTTGTTGAAGAGCCACAACCTCACCTCTTCTTACACCGCTACGTGAGTAAATTCCTGGAAGGTATTCTTTAAGGTTTGGAAACATATGAAAAACGTATGTGGCCAAGTCGGATCCGTACGATGGATAATCAATGATAGCGAATCCAAGGCGTAGAAATGTGGCATATGTGGCAGCGGTCGTGTGTGGTCTGGTGTTGTCATGCTGCAGGAGAGGGTGATCCATGTGTCGACGTACTCTTCGAATTCGAAACTCGACCATAGCACGCTACGTTACACACCGACCAGCGACACGATACATTCCGTAACCGTCTAGCGGCAGAGGGCTACAAATATGTAGACATGAAGAATAAAAAAAAAAAAAAAGCTCCGTCTTTTAGGCCACAAGTGGCCCTTCCGGGACCGTCCGGCCGCCGTGTCATCTTCCGAGGAGGATGCGGATAAGGAGGGGCGTGTGGTCAGCACACCGCACTCCCGACCGTTAGGACGGTATTCTTTGACCGAAGCCGCTACTAATCGGTCGAGTAGCTCCTCAATTGGCATCACGAGGCTGAGTGCACCCCGAAAAATGGCAACAGCACATGGCGGCGGGATGGTGACCCATCCAAGCGCCGGCCACGCCCGACAGCGCTTAACTTCGGCGATCTCACGGGAACCGGTGTAGCCACTGCGGCAAGGCCGTTGCCCATGAAGAATAAAGACGTAGAAAATAGCGTTTATTTCATAAAAATAAAAAAAATAAAACTTTAAAGAAGTTTCACGCACAAAATTCCGAGGCATTACTTTCAATCATGCCTTCGTATAAGTGAACTTGCTTCTCTTTTTTTTTATTCTTGACGATCACCGAATGATTTTTAAACGCATCTTGCCCCAATAAAGCTTTTGGCAGAGTATAAGTCCGCCTGCTGTGCTGCTGTGGTGTCCTTAATCAGAAGGCGACCCAGTGAGTGTATACGGATCGCCACAAAGGTCTCAGACCGCAGCAACTGGCTCTACCTGGAATCTGAATGGAGTTATAAATAACTCAGTCAGATCTACAGGAGGCAGTCAGTATCGATTTTATTTGCTGGGGATCCCTATTAATTAGCAGACTGAGAACAGTGCATATTAAACAGATGTATATTAACTCCACCAACAAACTTTCAGAGATGCTACTATGGACCAAAACGAGATACAAATGTATGGTAAACATGAACTGTAACTGCATAGCTTAAAAGCTACAAGTACGTGTTCATCTTCACTATTGTGAGATACGCAACTGAAAGCTCTTTGATCTATTTTCAGAGGAGGTAGTGTGGACCAAAACATTGTCCAGTATACATAAGCTCTTAAGTAAATATCTTAAGAGCTATAATCACTTGCTCATTTTCATTACCGTGAAACACATTTCTTCCACTGAACAAGTGCTCATAGCTCTTACGGTATGTGTCATTGAGCCCATTTCTACCGAACATTATTTTCTTATTTTGGGCACACTACCTCCTCTCAGGATTTGGAAAGCAACGAGTTTGCAGTATGAGAGATATGTTGCACATTATCGAAAATTCTCACCGTAACTGCTATGCTATGCAATGTAGCAACCATATTTACAAGGCACTTTTTCTCTTGATTTGGTCCATAGCACCACGTCTGTAGTTCTGACTTTCTAAGATGCCAAAAAAGTCCCGTTACTAGAACACATGTAACTGATTTAAAATGTCTACTAACATGTTTTTCCATTTCATAGGGTTGTCTCAAAACAAAAAAAAAACACTTCATCACGGGAGAATGTTTTAGGAAAAGTAGACATCATCGCGAGCGTGAGTCGCCATAAGGGTCACTGTAATACGCGGATCGTCGGCAGTCGTCGAATTACCTGTGTAGACGTCATTGCAGCTCCGTTAACCGTTAGGATGGAAGGGAGATTTACTATCACTGAACTACGCGATATTCATCTAATTTATGGCGAGACAAAAAGTGTTGCGAGGACAGCTGAACGAATTTATCGCGAACACTTCCCATAAGAAAGACTTCCTGCACGATTGACATTTGTTGCTGTTCACCGAACATTTGTATCATCATAATCGTCTATCTTTACTCGATTATTTTGCGATTCATTCGTAACAAAGTGCAGTAGTTATCTTTGCCTTTAATTCTGTATGCGAAACATATTGTCTGTTCTGATATGCTTTCGTTTTCCTATTAAGCAAATCAAGGCAGAATACAGCCTATGAGTACGTTTTTAATCTGCGTAGACTGAGAGATACTAGACCGCACGGAAGGTGGAGGCCCACAACGTGAAGAATGTACGTTCGAAGCTGAAGAACAAATTCTGGACAGCATCCACGGCGACTTTATCGCACACTGTCGTTCATCGTACTTTTAAAGATGAGCGTCTGCAGCCTTACCGCATTCAACGCGAACAAGAGTTGGATGAGCAAAATTTCCCCTCGCGACGAGAATTCTCGGAGTGGTGATTGTTACAAAGTGCGCAGCATGATTTTGTAAACAAAATACTCGTCACAGATGAAGCGTGTTTCATTCGCGACAGACTAATCAATTTGCATAACACGTATACATGGAGTGTACACAATCCTCGGCAAGTAGTAGCAACACATTTTCAGCGTCGCTTTTCCGTTAATGTATGGGCGGGCATAGTCGATGATTACAGTATTGGGCTGGTAACAGTTACCGAAACTCTCTAAAGGAATCATTGGTACCAACTTTATAAGAAAATATTCCGTTAGTCGTACGTCGTAACAAGTGATTTCTCCACGACGGTGCTTTACCCCACATTGCTCACAGAGTACGAAGAATTTTGAACAGACGATGGATAGGACGGTTCGGTCAACTTCGATGGCCAGCACCCAGTGATGATTTATTCATTAGATATTTACTTTTGGGGCCATATACAGGAACTTATTTATGGTCAGCAAGTAAGTAATATGGACGAACCACGCAGATGATTTTCGATGCTGCCAGTACACGTTCTTCACAACCTAGTGAGTGGTTCCATTGCTTGTTTCGGTAGTACGTACCCCCTCGCCACGTCGTTGTACGCGTCCAGTGTTTAAGCTGTTCCAGTTCGTCGATTACTTTGCATTCGTTCATTAATATCTCTGTATGTCAGTCAACTGACATACAGTGATATTAATCAAACAGTGCAGCAATAACATACACAAGTCTCAACGGAACTGGACATCAAAGTGTAGGACAGAGATGAATTCGTGGGAAATCCTAACATATTACAGAAAGAGCTCAACCCATGAGGTAGTGATCAAGAAGACGAAATGGAAGTTGCTCCGATGACGGTTTACCACCTGGTGGCGTGCGTCGTCTCACTATAAGAGCGCGGTATACTCACACCAACCAACTGTAGCCGGTGACGGCTGTACGCGATAGATTTTCTTACCTCCAGCTTAAGGTGTGACCAAGCAAATATTGGTCTGACTCTAGGTTGCAATCATCTTTCTGCAACCGATGGTCCGAAGAAGACTGTCAACTGAGACAGCAGTGACTGTCCTCTGAAGTTTTATGATTTCTGAACGTCTGCACAGGGGTATGATTCAGACCTCAAAAAGAAGTGCTTCTGGTACCAGTCTGGCAGGGACAGAGGTCACGGACTGCCTGCAGGGAGTTAGAGAAGAGTCGGACTCATGTTTCGATAGAGGTCTACCCTCCTACCCTCACCCCAATCGTCGGAACACAGTCGTTTCTGAAGCACAGCGCTTCCTCTACAGGGACAAGAAGGGCAGTTACAATTATGGGTGAATTTAATGATTGACACCGTCTTGAGACAATAATCAGGTCCTCTCAAACTGATCACATTCCAATTTAGATTTCGGCATTTTTTTTTTTTTTTTGTCATCAGTCTACTGACTGGGTTGATGCGGCCCGCCACGAATTCCTTTCCTGTGCTAACCTCTTCATCTCAGAGTGACTATTCGAATCTCTGTCTTTCTCTACAGTTTTTGCCCTCTACAGCTCCCTCTATTACCATGGAAGTCATTCCCTCATGTCTTAACAGGTGTCCTATCATCCTGTCCCTTCTCCTTATCACTGTTTTCAACATATTCCTTTCCTCTCCGATTCTGCGTAGAACCTCCTCATTCCTTACCTTATCAGTCCAACTAATTTTCAACATTCGTCTATAGCACCACATCTCAAATGCTTCGATTCTCTTCTGTTCCGGTTTTCCCACAGTCCATTTTTCACTACCATACAATGCTGTACTCCAGACGTACATCCTCAGAAATTTCTTCCTCAAATTAAGGCCGGTATTTGATATTAGTAGACTTCACTTGGCCAGAAATGCCTGTTTTGCCACAGCGAGTCTGCTTTATTTGTCCTCCTTGCTCCGTCCCTCATTGATTATTTTACTGCCTAGGTAGCAGAATTCCTTAACTTCACTGACTTCGTGACCATCAATCCAGATGTTAAGTTTCTCGCTGTTCTCATTTCTACTACTTCTCATTACCTTCGTCTTTCTCCGATTTACTCTAAAACCATACTTTGTACTCATTAGACTGTTCATTCCGTTCAGCAGATCATTTAATTATTCTTCACTTTCACTCAGGATAGTAATGTCATCAGCGCATCGTATCATTGATATCCTTTCACCTTGTATTTTAATTCCACTCCTGAACCTTTCTTTTATTTCCATCATTGCTTCCTCGATGTACAGATTGAAGAGTAGGGGCGAAAGGCTACAGCCTTGCCTTACACCCTTCTTAATACGAGCACTTCGTTCTTGATCGTCCACTCTTATTATTCCCTCTTGGTTGTTGTACATATTGTATATGACCCGTCTCTCCCTATAGCTTACCCTTACTTTTTTCAGAATCTCGAACAGCTTGCACCATTTTATATTGTCGAACCCTTTTTCCAGGTCGTCAAATCCTATGAAACTGTCTTGATTTTTCTTTAGCCTTGTTTCCATAATTAGCACTAACGTCTGAATTGCCTCTCTCGTCCCTTTACTTTTCCTAAAGCCAAACTGATCGTCACCTAGCACAGTCTCCATTTTCTTTTCCATTCTTCTGTATATTATTCTTGTAAGCAGCTTCGATGCATGAGCTGTTAAGCAGATTGTGCGATAATTCTCGCACTTGTCAGCTCTTGCCGTCTTCGGAATTGTGTGGATGATGCTTTTCCGAAAGTCAGATGGTATGTCGCCAGACTCATGTATTCTACACACCAACGTGAATAGTCGTTTTGTTGCCACTTCCCCCAATGATTTTAGAAATTCTGATGGAATGTTATCTATCCATTCTGCCTTATTTGACCGTAAGTCCTGCAAAGCTCTTTTAAATTCCGATTCTAATACTGGATCCCCTATCTCTTCTAAATCAACTCCTGTTTCTTCTTCTATCACATCAGACAAATCTTCAGCCCCATAGAGGCTTTCAATGTATTCTTTCCACCTATCTTCTCTCTCCTCTGCATTTAACAGTGGAATTCCCGTTGCACTCTTAATGTTACCACCGTTGCTTTTAATGTCTCCAAAGTTTGTTTTGACTTTCCTGTATGCTGAGTCTGTCCTTCCGACAATCATATCTTTTTCGATGTCTTCACATTTTTCCTGCAGCCACTTCGTCTTAGCTTCCCTGCACTTCCTATTTATTTCATTCCTCTTTGACTTGTATTTCTGTATTCCTGATTTTCCCGGAACATGTTTGTACTTCCTCCTTTCATCAATCAAATGGTTCAAATGGCTCTGAGCACTATGGGACTCAACTGCTGTGGTCATCAGTCCCCTAGAACTTAGAACTACTTAAACCTAACTAACCTAAGGACATCACAGACATCCATGCCCGAGGCAGGATTCGAACCTGCGACCGTAGCAGTCTCACGGTTCCTGACTGCGCGCCTAGAACCGCGAGACCACCGCGGCCGGCCATCAATCAACTGAAGTATTTCTTCTGTTACCCATGGTTTCTTCGCAGCTACCTTCTTTGTATCCCTTCCCAACTTCTGTGATGGCCCTTTTTAGAGATGTCCATTCCTCTTCAACTGTACTGCCTACTGCGCTATTCCTTATTGCTGTATCTATAGCGTTAGAGAACTTCAAACGTATCTCGTCATTCCTTAGTACTTCCGTATCCCACTTCTTTGCGTATTGATTCTTCTTGACTAATGTCTTGAACTTCAGCCTACTCTTCATCACTACTATATTGTGATCTGAGTCTACATCTGCTCCTGGGTACGCCTTACAATCCAGTATCTGATTTCGGAATCTTGTCTGACCACGATGTCATCTAATTGAAATCTTCCCGTATCTCCCGGCCTTTTCCAAGTGTACCTCCTCCTCTTGTGATTCTTGAACAGGGTATTCACTATTACTAGCTGAAACTTGTTGCAGAACTCAATTGGTCTTTCTCCTCTTTCATTCCTAGTCCCAAACCCATATTCTCCTGTAACCTTTTCTTCTACTCCTTCCCCTACAACTGCATTCCAGTCGCCCATGACTATTAGATTTTCGTCCCCCTTTACATACTGCATTACCCTTTCAATATCCTCATACACTTTCTCTATCTGTTCATCTTCAGCTTGCGACGTTGGCATGTATACCTGAACTATCGTTGTCGGTGTTGGTCTGCTGTCGATTCTGATTAGAACAACCCGGTCACTGAACTGTTCACAGTAACACACCCTCTGCCCTACCTTCCTATTCATAACGAATCCTACACCTGTTATACCATTTTCTGCTGCTGTTGATATTACCCGATACTCATCTGACCAGAAATCCTTGTCTTCGTTCCACTTCACTTCACTGACCCCTACTATATCTAGATTGAGCCTTTGCATTTCCCTTTTCAGATTTTCTAGTTTCCCTACCACGTTCAAGCTTCTGCCATTACACGCCCCGACTCGTAGAACGTTATCCTTTCGTTTATCCCGGATGGGGGACTATTCCGGAATCTTTTGCCAATGGAGAGATCATCATGGCACTTCTTCAATTACAGGACACATGTCCTGTGGATACACGTTACGTGTCTTTAATGCAGTGGTTTTCATTGCCTTCTGCATCCTCATGTCGTTGATCATTGCTGATTCTTCCTCCTTTAGGGGCAATTTCCCACCCCTAGGACAAGAGAGTGCCCTGAACCTCTATCCGCTCCTCCGCCCTCTTTGACAAGGCCGTTGGCAGAATCAGGCTGACTTCTTATGCCGGAAGTCTTCGGCCGCCAGTGCTGATTATTTTCGGCATACTGTTCTTTTATGTCAGAAATCTATCGTGATCCCTTTTCTCTCTGAATGTTTAATCACAGATAAATTAGCATTTAATGATCGGGGGATTTCAAAATAAGACTGATGAGATGATAATAGTTTACCAGTAGGTGAGTCGTTAAATATTGTTAGCAATCTGTTGTGAAATTATCTGTTGCAAAGCCGTCGTACAACTGTCTCATGAATCGGTACTGAGGATCGAGAATACGAATAAAAAACCTGACTAGGGATATTTAGGAAACGTATGTTGACAGGTGCAGTAATTTATAAGACCTCATGCCACCCCCATAACGATAAATTAGCATTCTTCAAAATGCTGAGCACAGAACTAATTCCATCCCACTAAGTCCTGAGAACAATAATGATAAAGTGAATACTCGTATGCAAATAATGGTAGAAAATGATTTTAACGCATATGTAATAGAAAGGATGGATGCAGAGGTGAGGCAAGAAAAGAAAAAAAAAACAGAAATATAGAGTCAATGTAAATACGTAAAGCTGCAACCAGTGACACTGCACGGGTTCTACACCATCTGTCATACGATATTGAGGGCCTACAAAATCGGCGAGGTTATTTAACAAAATGGGGGGGGGGGGGGAATTGGCTGAAGTATAAGATTGACACAGGAGAGAACCGGAAGGGGAAAGCGGGACCTAATGTGTCAGCAGTGTGAATTTAAGTAATTGCGGCACGCGGAAAGAAGGTGTCAGAAAAAATATTACCCCTTGCCGTACATTTAGTTCAACGAAATCCGTTTGGAAACGACTCTGGCTAAGCTAGACAGGATGTAGAACGATACAGTCACAATACAAGCCAACATGCGGATACGTGTTACGCAACCATGCGCTGATTTTTTTCACGCTGTACTGCTCTTGTGGACGTCAACACCTATTTCAATCGTGTTCTGTTCTACATACATACTCTGACGAAAGAAAATCGCAACACCAAGAAGGAGTTGTGCAACATAAACGAAAGTTGGTAGGCGTGTTTCTAGATCTGAAAAATGATGTTCATTCAGATTTCACGCCACTCGCATAAGAGTGGCGCTAGTAGCACCACTATGAGGATGCGGATCAGGTTTGCTATACAATGATCGACGTTTCGAGCCCTCTGCTGGGATCTTCCTCAGGATCTTCCGGTGTCCACCACTGCCAGAGTAGTGTACTCGTGATAGTTACGTATTGTCGGTATTTGTTTGGACGAGATATTCGTGTTTGGTCCAAAATGGTAAAGAGCAGTTTCGCCAAAGTACGGCAAGCGGTTAGAAAGAGTAATAATAAAGAGAATCGGCGGTGGCGAAGCGCCTCAAGGGTAGAAGCATTCATTGGGTAACATCACAGACAACATCAAGCCCATCGTACATCAAGGATAAATGGTGGCTGTCGTCAAATTTAGAGGGAGTGGAAATTCTTTCAACTTTACGAAAAGAATACGATAGCGTGTTAAATGAGTGTTCAAGGGGAATTTCTGGGCCCAGTTTAGCACTATCCTCCTTGGGAAGCAGTCCCAACTTATTAGAATTTGATGTTTTTATTGGTCATGCTTATAGAAGCACGTGAGGCAACACAGTTGTAGTTTCTCTTCCTTTTTGTTTACAATTTACTGGGACTTGACATATAATGTTCATAGAATCACTAATCGGCAGTAGCATCGTTGGGGGATTGTGATGTACGCGTTGTAGTGGACAACCCATCAAGATATGTTCTAGGAAGAGGTTTATGTTTACCGCTGGATTTTACTTTTGGCGGTGCCTAATGGCATAGAACTTTTAATGTATGTGATGCAACAGGACGATATAAATTGTTGTCAGTACGTGTAGTATTGCGATTTATGAAGTGGTTTTCTTGTTTTATAGCACTTGATAACGTAGTCCCAAAACACATTGTGGCAAAAATCTCACACGTTTGATAGTTGGTGGCGTAACAAATGGTTCAAATGGCTGTGAGCACTATGGGACTTAACAGCTTAAGTCATCAGTCATCTAGAACTTAGAACTACTTAAACCTAACTAACCTAAGTATATCACACACATCCATGCCCGAGGCAGGATTCGAACCTGCGACCGTAGCGGTGGCGCGGTTCCAGACTGAAGCGCCTAGAACCGCTCGGCCACTCCGGCCGGCTGCGGCGTAACAATCTCACATTTTTGATACCGATTGAAATGACATGTTAAAAAATGTTAATGTCTGTGGCGCAAATTCATGAGCGGATTAATAGCCTGAGTGTAGCTGTCATACTTCACCTTCCGAATCTCATCCTTTCTGCAGATTCTGGATAAGGAAGCAGCGATCTTATTTTCCGCTATTTTGCCACACGGCCTTGATCAGGTTGCTAGCTTGTGTATGAGCAACCGGGTCTGGATGCCGTACATCAGTTCCGCATCCGAACACCCTGTCGTGTCGTGGACTAATTTGCCGTAGTGAGGGATACATTCCTCCCAAATGAAGTGTCGTTGTTGAGAGTTGAGTCTGCATGAGTCTGGTTAATTTGCCTACCTCATGGAAACACCAATATACTGATTTCCCGTCTGCGTAATAAAAACTGGTCTTGGGGACAGTAATGTTGCTCTCCCACATCTACTGTAGCTGACCCACAAGCCGGACGTACTTAAATTTCTGACATTTCTACGATCGCCGGGGACAAACTGTCATTTTTATCATTCTGACAGCACCTTTATTCCCTTCTCTAACGTTTGACCTGGATTTCGTGATGTGCCGTCCCTGCCGATCCTTCTGACAAAAGCTAATTGGTTGACTGTTTTGGACATGTAGATGATTAAGTCGGGATGAGCGGTTACTGTTTTGACAGTCGTAGCTGAAAACCTGACCCTGCAACACATGTGAGCCACCTACTGACGAACGCGTTATCTCGTTTTCCATTTGAAGGAGGCAGAGACAAGAGTAATAATGATCTATATAATTACAGTGAGCACCATCGGCAACTGTCTCCCAGCCCATTCAGACGTTCTATAGCAAGCCTGTATCAGAGACCAGTAATTTTTGTTGTTGTTGTTGTTGTTGTTGTTGTTGTAGAACCGGTTTCGCGGTCTAAAGCTTCATCTTCAGGTGCCAAGCTTCCCTGGCGGCTGTCGAGGAGGTCGCCTGGCTGCTGGTCCTACGCTCCCATTCGTTTATTTGGTGTAGCTGTGACCCCTCATGAGTGAGTAGACCGACTGTTACATATTTATGTTTCGGTAATTATGTGGTTGCATCTGAAGATCGAGTTTTGGGTTTGGACGGCTGTGGTGCAATAAAATGGGTCAAATGGCTCTGAGCACTATGCGACTTAACTTCTGAGGTCATCAGTCGCCTAGAACGTAGAACTAATTAAACCTAACTAACCTAAGGACATCACACATATCCATGCCCGAGGCAGGATTCGAACCTGCAACCGTAGTGGTCGCTCGGCTCCAGACTGTAGCGCCTAGAACCGCACGGCCACACCGGCCGTCAGCAATAAAAAAGAAATTATTTGCAACAGATAAGGATTTTGAATCGATAAATATTGTTATCAGTTGCGGATGTTTGTCTGATGAAATATTTTGTGTATGCCAGACGGATTAACCACGGGAGTAGTAGGTGCTTAATACTTAAGACTTTGTGATGCTACATTTATTTGACTAGCAAATTAAGATATAAACTTAAAAAAAGAGGAAACCTTGCTTCCCAATTCTCGCTGTGTTTCGGAGACGAGAAAGAGACAGTTATTACCTAACATTATTTCCTTCTGCACAGGAGAGGTTCTGGGATAGTTTAGGGCAACGCCTTTCGAAACACAGTTATTGGTGGTCATCAACTTGGCGGTGAACTTTACAGATGCTCCTTGGTTCGAAGAAGGACGCTTCTGACGAAATAACTCTGTTACATTCATCGACAGACCACATTTTATGGTTTGGCACCACGTGTTCCTTTTATGCGCGTTTGCAATACCACGAGTGGTTTTGGAATTAAGTACACCCAGCAATTCCCTGCTTGTGGCACTCTATGTTGCTTTGGTGCTGACGCGGTTCGCGTGTACCTCATTAAGTTCTGCAGTGACTCTTGCAGCTGTGGTCCTCTCATTTTTCGACACAAACCTCTTTAAGGACAATCTGTCACGACCGCATAAAACCCCAAAACGCGATTTAATCCGCGTTGTGACGTAGCATCGATATTTTTTCTGGTTTCTCTGTATGCGATATAAATCTCCGATACAGTGCCTCTTGAAAAACCAAACTCTTCGGGTTCTAGTTACGGATTAGCCACCATACCAGCACCAACAAGCCTTCGTTCGAATTCACTTAGGTCACACATGATGCACTCACAGCTACGCAGAAAACTGTACTGACCACGACTGACACTTTCAACATTTTGAGGACATTGCACAGCCGCCATTTGTGGTCAGAGACGACAGTGGACTCTACAGACTTAGCTAGCATTTGCATTTATATTGAAACGTGCCTTTCCGGCATGGTTTCCATATCTTTGTGTAGCCTATGAATATTGCCTGCCTGCTCATGCAAACCATCGACCTTACTATTCAATACCATTAAGGTCTCATTGTTAACCTGTGACATCTGGCCACGTAGTCAGATGTGAACACGCACTTTTTCATCTAGTTTCTTACCCTATGTGTTTTGAGCCCTTAGTTTTGCATGAGAGTCTTCCAGCTCTTCCTAAGTGACTGTCCGCAGCTCGTGGTCGTGCGGTAGCGTTTTCGCTTCCCGCGCCCGTGTTCCCGGGTTCGATTCCCGGCGGGGTCAGGGATTTTCTCTGCCTCGTGATGACTGGGTGTTGTGTGATGTCCTTAGGTTAATTAGGTTTAAGTAGTTCTAAGTTCTAGGGGACTGATGACCTCAGATGTTAAGTCCCATAGTGCTCAGAGCCATTTGAACCATTTGAACCTAAGTGACTTACTTTAAGCCACTATTCTCCCGCTTATCGAATGACTTTGTGATTCCATTTAATCATCCAATGGTTTAACGATTGAGATAATTTGAGCCAGCAGTATCGGCAGGAAATTAAGTCTGACCCCAGTTAGTGTCTGCACAGCACATTGGTGCCGTCAGTACCATTTTGCGGAGGTTGTTCTGTGGCGTGAGATATGCCCGAATTGCCGCCGCCAGGATCCGTTTCAGAGGCTGGTGGCTGTCATGCGACCCCAGCGACAGATGGTTGTTGGTCCTCTCTCAGCTATCCCGACGCAGCAGGAGTAGGATTAAATCGTTGACGTGTCGGATAGGTATGGAGCATTTAGATAACCGCACTGCTGGCGCAGCTGCTCGCTGCTCATTGCATAGTGTAACCTCTCAAGCAGTGGCAACTGTGGTGTCTCTGGTGCTGCAGAATGATTGTTTCTCGCCATTCCTTTCATCCTTGTGGCACCAGGCCAATCACCTTTCCTTTCAGATCATCATCATCACCACCTTCTTCTAAACATTAGGTGTTTTAACGACCTGTTCCGCCTGTGTCAACTACCTACCGATCTCTAACGAGGTCTACCTAGTTCTCCCTTTTTAGTCTACGATAATTAATTGTCTGTTTTTGGCAGTTTGTTTTCTGACATTCTATCAATAAAATCCTCCTATTTTATTCTGCTATCTTCTGTTTTATCATTTACTGAAATATTTTTAAAACCGATATTATTGTTTCATTCCTTGCTTTAATTATGTTATTAGAACCTCTTACATATCTAATGAGCTTCTCCTCTGCTGCTCGTATACGTGAATTTTCTGTTTTTGTTACTGTCCATGATTCAGAACCATATAGAAGCAGTAACTTTATCGAATTTGATTTTTGTTTCTTGTCTCCTTTTTGTTCCCAAAGCTGTTCCAATTGTTCCTCACGTAGCTTGATGTTTATTACTCTCGTTGCCAATGTCTTTGTCGTAGTTAAAACTAATATCCTACTTGTCCTAAAATATTCCCAATTATTATTATTTTCGATCTGACTATATTATTTTCTTCGAAAACCGCAATCTGTGTCTTATTTTCAGATATGGTTAAATCGTAATATATTGCTTTTTGGCTGGATCTGTATACTGCTTATGTTATGCGTCCTGTATAATTAGCTGGTCATCAGCATTTAACAGGGTATTTAATGGTACGCTAGATCTTATTTTAATTCTTATGTGTAAATCATCTTCCCACTTCAGAATTAGGTCGTCATTAAACAAATTAAATAAAGTGTGTGGTGGACTGCACCGTTGTCGAACACCTTGATTTATTAAAATTTCATCTAACGTTTTCAAACCAGAACTTATCAATATTTTTCTATTTAAACATAGACTCTACTGTACTAATAAGATGTTTAGGAAAATCTTTTATTTACAGTATTTTCCAGAAAATAGGTCTTTTTACCACACCGAAGGCTTTCTGAAAATCAATGTCTTTTCAAATCTTCCCTCACGTTTGTTACTGTGGGTGCGTTAACCCCTAAATGCTAATTCTATCTCTTTCTCTCGGAACGGAGTACGAATAGTGCCTGTGCACAGTTGCCAGCTGTGGCTGAAGTTTTTCTGTATCCAGTGGAAAACACTATGACTACGTTGCTTAGTTTTGCAGCAGGGTCGGAATTTCTGAGGTAACAATTTAGCAGACGGCCATCAACTATGTCCCCTGCCACCGGGCCCTGGGCCATTGAATGAAACAGCCTTTGATGTGCGTGGACCCACAACAGGTCCTGCCACGGCTGTCCAGGTTGTAACCCCTCGGCTATGTCCCTAATGGCGGCGGACGTGCGTAAACGGAGCGCCACAGAGCTCTCTCACCGTTGCAACTCGCTCTGCCTCTTCAGCGGGCCTTTGCACGGTGTCAGGAATTTTAATGAAGATGTAACGCAGTACGACCACAGAAATAAGTCAACGTTGTTCCTACTTGCAGGTGATCCCAGTTAATTAGATACGATATAGTAGTGGCTGTGTCGTTCATAAATACAATAGAATGTCCTTTGCATGTCCGAAGAAACAGACAAGGTGGCTACTGCTTATGAAATGCATGAAATGTGTTAGGAAAGTATAAGCACTTGAAGTCACCACTCGCGCGAAGTGGGAAATCCGCGCTCGAGCCCCACTCCGGCACATTTTCACTGTCATAATTCCCTTAAACAAAGTTCTTCGTATATGCAGTTGCGAGAAACACAGGCATTGCAGTATCGTGGCCGTTATTACTGAAGTTGAAATCTTCTCAGTTATTAGGCCGCGTCATATTTCCTCTATAATGATCGAGGTTTCGACCCCTCTGCTGGGATCTTCCTCAGGATCCTCCGGTGTCCATTACTGATAGAAGGGAAACCGGAAGATCCTGAGGAAGATCCCAGCAGTGTGATCGAAACGTTGATCATTTTAGAGGAAGTATGGGGTGGCCTAATAACCCAGAAGATGTTAACTTCAGTGCAGTATCTTATTTGTCCATCGACGCTGGGCAAGCGACTTTCAATTAAAACGTCTACCCTGTATGGTAGATATATAATGGACGTACGACTGCTGGTTACAGGCACATGGTTGACGACATATAGAAACTTGAGTTTGGCAGTGAGGTGTGCTCGTATAGATTAATGGTAAAACGACCGTTTGATATACGCGGTAAATCAGGGTTCTTTTTTTTTTTTTGTTCCTTTATTGAATTTCAATTCCCCCCGAAGGGGGCGGGCTGGCAGCAGCTTAGTATGCCGCTCTTCAGCCGACAGATTTTGTGACAAAGATCAAGAGAACAAATAATAACAAAACAAGCGATAAAATCGGAGACTTAGAGAGTAACAAGGCGAAAAGAAATCGTGGAACTTAAAACAACAACAGAGAGATGATGATGCTAATAAAAATACATACGAAGCAGACAGGGAAAACAATAGACAATTAAAAAACACGGCGACAGTCTGGATTCTGTTCGCAAAAGACATAAAATTCACACCTAGCGACAGCATGGTTTCTGTTCGCAACACGAGAAAGACAAACAACACTGAATAGTCACTGGAACACTGCACTAAAAAGTTGGCAAATGTGACACCACAGTCGAGAGCAGGTGGGGGGGAAACTGGACAGAAGATGGGAAAACAAAAGAAAGGGGGGAAAGGAGAGTAAAAGCGAAGGGGGGAACCGGGAAAGGAGCTGATGGAGGATGAGGACCCAGAAGAGGGGTGGGGGGCAGACGCGACAGGGAGTGGGGTAGGCAGAGGAGGGGAATACAAAAGGACTGGGGGGGAGAAGGGTGGTAGGGAGAGGTTTAGTGGGGAGAAAACAGGACGGAAGGGGGGGGGGAGAGGGAGCCCAGGGAAAGGACAGAGGAAAGGAGGGGGAGTGAGGATCAGAGTTGATAGGAAGGATAAATGGAGGGAGAGAGGGCATCATCCGCGAGGGGAGTTGACGGAAGCCACCTTGGGAAAGGAGATGGAGGGTGTAGAGATGGAGGGTAGGGGGGACACAACGGTGAAGACGTGGCAGAGGGCGGGGATGGGAGAGGAGAGGAGCAACCAGGGGGTGAGGGGGTTCAAGACGGCGGGAGGTGTCAGGGTTCGACATCTGATCCGTCACAAACTTTCGTTGTCATCATTCCACTACAGAGCTCATGGGTGACATCGTTCGTAACTGCGAATACATTTTGTGCAGCAGATATAGAAATGTGCAGAGTAAATACAGCACTAATTAATACATGAATATATATACAGGGTGATCGTGACCGTGCCAAATATCTGACGAAATAAGCGTCAAATGGAAAAACTACAAAGTACGAAACTTGTCTAGCTTGAAGGGAGAAACCAGTTGGCGCTATGGTTGGCCCGCTAGATGGCGCTGCCATAGGTCGAACGGATGTCCACTGCGTTTTTTTAAATAGGAACCCCCATATTTTTATTACATATTCGTATAGTACGTAAAGAAATATGAATGTTTTAACTGGACCACTTTTTTCGCTTTGTGATAGATGGCGCTGTAATAGTCACAAACACATGGCTCACAATTTTAGACGAACAGTTCGTAACAGGTAGGTTTTTTAAATTAAAATACAGAACGTAGGTGCGTTTGAACATTTTATTTCGGTTGTTCCAATGTAATACATCTACCTTTGTGAACTTATCATTTCTGAGAACGCATTCTGTTACAGCGTGATTACCTGTAAATACCACATTAATGCAATAAATGCTCAAAATGGTGTCCGTCAACCTCAATGCATTTGGCAATACGTGTAACGACATTCCTCTCAACAGCGAGTAGTTCGCCTTCCGTAATGTTCGCACATGCATTGACAATGCGCTGACGCTTGTTGTAAGGCGTTGTCGGTGGATCACGAGAGCAAATATCCTTCAACTTTCCCCACAGAAAGAAATCCGGCGACGTCAGATCCGGTGAACGTGCTTGCCATGGTATGGTGCTTCGACGACCAATCCACCTGTCATGAAATATGCTATTTAATACCGCTTCAACCGCACGCGAGCCATGTGCCGGACATCCATCATGTTGGAAGTACATAACCATTCTGCCATCCAGTGAAACATCTTGTAGTAACATCGGTAGAACATTGCGTAGGAAATCAGCATACATTGCACTATTTAGATTGCTATCGATAATATGGGGGCCAATTATCCTTTCTGCCATTATGCCGCACCATACATTAACCCACCAAGATCAGTGATGTTCCACTTGTCGCATCCATAGTGGATTTTCCGTTGCTCAATAGTGGATATTATGTCTGTTTACGTTATCGTTGTTGGTGAATGACGCTTCGTCGCTAAATAGAATGCGTGCCAAAAATCTGTCATCGCCGCGTAATTTCTCTTGTGCCCAGTGGCAGAACTGTATACGACGTTCAAAGTCGTCGCCATGCCTTTCCTGGTGCATAGAAATATGGTACGGGTGCAATCGATGTTGATGTAGCATTCTCAACACCGACGTTTTCGAGATTTCCGATTCTCGTGTAATTTGTCTGCTACTAATGTGCGGATTAGCCGCGACAGCACCTAATACAACTACTTGGGCATCATCATATGTTGCAGGTCGTGGTTGACGTTTCACATGTGGCTGAACACTTCCTGTTTCGTTAAATAACCTAACTACCCGGCGAATGGTCCGGACACTTGGATGATGTCGTCCAGGATACCGAGCAGCAGACAGCACACGCTCGTTGGGCATTTTGATCATAATAGCTATACATCAACACGATATCGACTTTATTCGCAATTGGTAAACGGTCTATTTTAACACGGGTAATGTATCACGAAGCAAATACCGTCCGCACTGGCGGAATGTTACGTGATACCACGTACTTATACGTTTGTGACTATTCTGGAATTTCAAACATATAACCGAGAGCGGCCTTTACTGTCAATACTAACTAACGTCAGACAAGAATTGTATTGAATGTAGAAATTAAGATATATACTTATTAAGGAATTTCTGCGATCTACGGAGTTTTATGTGTTGGAGAGACCAGCATTCAAAATTCCTATCAACAGCGAGAGCTGAACCCGTGAGATAGCAACCGCGGAGACGAGGAAGTTATGGTTGCGATGGTGTCTTACCACATGGTGGAGTGTGTCGTCTCGCTGCGAGCGGCTGACACAGTCACGTTCGTCAACTTGAGGCTTTGGCTGCTGCACTCTGAAGTTTTACTGCTTCAGACCTGAAAAATGATGACTTGTACCAACTCAAGTGGAAGACATAGTAGTCAAGGGCTGCTTGTTGAGACGTCATCTTTTGTTCACTGGGGTTCCCCATATAATCTTGGCACCTACTGTCGAAACACAGCCGTTTTGTACCACTACGAATTCTCTAGGAAGTGAGCTACAGTAGTTTTTTGCCTGATTTTAAAGAATATGGCCTTCTTGAGGAATTAATCAAATAGTCTGAAACCAATTGTGTCTGAATGTAAATTTCAGCATACTGTTGCTCACTGTGTCACGAATCTATCTGTTATGGTGTCTCTCGTCTCTGAACAACTATATAGCGTTAAGCTTGATGTTTGAGGGATTTCGGATTATAACTGATATCAAGAGTCAGTCGTTACAATTGGGTCCGAAATCTCCAACGCACGTACTGATTCTTAATAACCAGAGGCTTCTTTGTTAATGGCTCATCGTGAAAGCTTCCATTCACGTCCCTAACAGTGACGGTCTTGCTAAGGTTGTGGCGTTACAGCCTATATGTATGAGAAATTATACATCTTTCATTTGGTTATCAGTTTTATAAATTTGCTTTCCCGTTCTCCTTCCTTTCTCTTTCAGAACAGCTCTGTGAAGATTTTAGTAGCCTGTGATCCATACTCTTTCCTCTAATCTCTTATCGGCAATTAATCCAATCTCCTGTGTCTTTCAGTACTCATTACGTTCATCACGTTAGCGTGTAAAAATCCTGTGGGCAGAGCTCATGGGTGACATCATTCGTAACTGCGAATACATTTCGTGCAGCAGATATAGAAATGTGCAGAGCAAATACCACAAATCACGTATAACGGCCCACAGCCTCAAGTGCTGTCTTCAATTGTCTGTAACATTTTACATGTGAAACAGTAACAGGTGAATATAGATAGAAAGTCCCTGGTAAAAGAAAAAGCGTTAGTTGCACACTCGAAAATCAGTTTTCGTCTTTCGGCGGCCGCAAAGTAGGTAAGTATTCTGTTACTGATACTGTCATCATGCAATGACAAATGTTCAAATCCGAATATATAAGTTAAAATAATTCTTTCCACTAATAATGAATAATATTAAAGGTTTTTGAACACGAACTGCCAATCGGACGTTCATCTGGCACATCCACCTGCCTCAGCCGTTGTTGATCCCAACACGAGGTACGACCTAGGTACAAGCACACGCTCAAACCGCCAGCTACACTTCACACACTTATCGGACAAATATATTTTACATATTTGCGTAACGAAAAGCTTAGCGCCTATGGTATCCTTTTCTCATTCGGGAGAATATCTCTCTCAGTTGATTAATTCCCGTGTTGTTGCTTTCTTTGTGGGTCTATGCTGTTTTGTACTAGACTTCTAAACAATTTCGGTTGCGATCCAGTTTCATAATGTACGTATGAAAAGTTCGGTGTTTGGTGCCATAAAATAAAGGAAGTAAGCCTTACACATAAAGTATCCTTACTGCCGTACAAAGCTCCAAGACACTTCTAACATCGGTTGTAAAGTTGCTGGAAACTACCAGGAAACGCTTCCTGTGGAATTGCTCGAAGCACTGTGGTCACGCGTTACTGTATATCCGCAACATTTCGAGGAGATCTGGTGCTACCAGCACTATCTGGAAATTAAGCGACAGTCAGTAGTATGGTCTCCCCTGTCTCCAATAACAGCCAGATGACAAAATCGAAGATTAAAACGATGTTGATTCTCTTTTTCGGCAACAAGAGCTTGACACATCATGAATTTCTAACCGAGGGAGAGGCAAAGACAATGAACACCATGAAAAATTGGTTCAAATGGATCTGAGCACTATGGGACTTAACTTCTGAGGTCATCAGTCCCCTAGAACTTGGAACTACTTAAACCTAACTAACCTAAGGACATCACACACATCCATGCCCGAGGCCGGATTCGAACCTGCGACCGTAGCGGTCGCGCGGTTCCTGACTGTAGCACCTAGAACCGCTCGGCCACTCCGGCTGGCGAACACCATGACTCTGAATGTCAATTGGTCTCCATATCGTATTTAGGGCACTAGGCATTATCTCAGCAAAGAAGCGGATGTCCAACAACGTGTGACCACGGTGCTTCGAACGATTTCCAAACAGAGATTTATTTATTTATTTATTTATTTTTGGAGTTTCCAACAGCATTATAATCAATGTCAGAAATGTGTAATAGCTACTTTGAAGGCCATAAAAGTGTTTTGCTTCCAACTCTCAATATCTTTGTTATCTTTATTTTCTGATATCATTCACCGAACTTTACAGACGCACCTTTCATTGCCTCAGTGTGTAAATCGGGAACGCTGAAGTCAATAAGTGAATTTAGAAATATGGACATTCCTATTTTGTCTAAAACTGAGACCGTGGCTGTGTATAATTAATGTAGGTTAATTCTTACAAAGAAGAAAACAGCAACCAGCCATTGGTTGCTGTTTTATTCTTTGTAAGAATTAACCTACATTAATATGGACATTAGTCGGTGGTATGAGACCAGTTCCTATGGCAAATATTTCGTTTGCTAATGATGGAGACATTCTTTGTGGCTACAGAGCAGCGGTTCCCAAGGCGACTGCCCAGCCAAGTCAATATCAATCGCCTTCAAACTGCGATACACAGGTACACTGCGCCGCCAGCGACGACGCCATGCACGTCGCAGAGGCATTGCTGTGGCACGTTAACACAACTATCTAACTTTCAGATGGATAAGAACAAAATATTTCAATCGTGACACTAAATTTCTAAAACTTGTACTACTGTAACTACTTTGTAAGATTCTAATACTGGTTACAGAAATTACCAGTAATTATACTTTTTTCAACATATGATACATTATGTCTGATTTAATGGGTTGCATTTTGTGAAACAAATATATGACCAATATCCTCATATAATTCACCCACGACACTCATATTTTCTACGTTCTATCATACATCTACGACAGTGAAAAATGGATCAAATGGCTCTGAGCACTATGGGACTTAACTTCTGAGGTCATCAGTCCCCTAGAACTTAGAACTACTTAAACCTAACTAACCTAAGGACATCACACACATCCATGATCGAGGCAGAATTCGAACCTGCGACCGTAGCGGTCGCGCGGTTCCTGACTGTAGCGCCCAGAACCGCTCGGCAACCCCGGCCGGTTACGGCAGTAAAACTGAGGCGTTTATGACATGTATGCTTAAATATCTGAAGGATGTGCCTCCTCCATGTTGTACATAGCTCCCACAGCTCACTATAAAACGTTTCATTATTCAATTTCGCAACAATAAACGAACTAATTGACAGCACAACAGAATAGCAACTACGTAATGGATACTACAACGCTGCAGGGCCTACACGGTATTCTTCATTATTACTAGCCTTCTCTCCATGGCTTCGCTTGTGTACCATTCACCACATACACAGTCCACATCTCCTCCTTCCCCTGTCCCCGTCTCCCTGTCCTCCTCTTCCTCCCCTATCTCTCTGTCCAAGGTGGTAAGGCCTGACGATACTATTGCCACACAAGTTGCCGGTCGTGCAGAACAGCCTACACACAGCGGCTAAACTCGTTTAGCCCCATATACCCGTTCTCATTGGATCTAGGAATTTTTAAGCCCCAGTGCGCTAATACTGACGAGATCTGCTTTGTCTGTGACAAATTTTGTAGAAATCGATCCAGAGGTTTAGAGGAATTCTTATAAATGTACATGTACACATATGTACTGTGCTTTATAAACATAAAAAAATTTGTGACAGTAGTCAGGCACCAAGAACTGGCAGCTTGAAGTCTTCCAATATCTGTCTTTTCTGAAGTAAGGGGTGCAACAATCAAGTGATTTACAAACAATAACCTTCGTACTTTGGACACATTTTAATTTAATTTTATATGGGGACGTGCGTGACGCAAATGACTCTAGAGAGAAGAACTGCAGAGAAAGCGTTTTGTAACAATTATCTACCATTAATGTTGGTAGTTACCTTTCTTTTCTAAGAAGGTATTGGAGGTAGTGCTCGTGATGTGCTGAGACTTGCTTGATTACAATAGAAAAAGATTTTTAGAAATAAACGCGTAGTCCCATTTGTCCCATTGACTCATTAGTTGGTTTTTACTTTTGAATACATTACGGGAAAGGCAGTGATCAATGCCTTACAAATATTTACTATTAAAACAGTCTTGATCTTCAGACCATTGAGTAGGAACCTCTTTCTATTGGAGAATCACTACTCACTACTGTGAGTTGTGATTCTCCGACAGAAAGAGGTTCCTACTCAATGGTCTGAAGATGACCACAGTAGTGGTCAAAACCGGTCACCTTGATAAATAAATTGTGATCAAGACTGTTTTAATAGTAAATATTCATTAGTTGGTGATTCATTAAAACACCTAAAAAAGTTAATACCATTTATCTTTCGTCATTTTTAAAACTGAATTGTTAAAATCCTTTGATTTTCATTTTAAAGTTTATTTAGGTGCTACTGATTTAACTAAGGGGTAATGGTCTCAGAAAGGTTGGGAAACCCTGCTGTAGAGGCTTCGCCGATTGCTATTAGGGTTCAGACTTCGCCGATTGCTATTAGAATTCAGAGAAGCTCAGCAAGTTAGACTTCATTTTCATACAGCAATTTACGAAGTCTGTGTAGCCTCCAGCGTAAAGAGACGAAACTTTAGGCACAGAAACATGTATTAGACCACGAACTAATGACCTCATTCTTAAAATCACCAAAAATATAAATACCAGTCCTGACACCCTACATTGCTGGTATGATTTCAATTAATTTGAGATATCTGTTTCAATTGTTCCCACTCTGTTCCCTTTTCATAATTACTGAAAGTCGCAACGCATATAGCGTTGCCTATTGTCTGGAATAAGGTTCCTTCAGCGGTTCAGCGAGGGGCACACTTGCAATCAAACAGAGGCTACAAAAATTTCTAATTTTTTGAACTGTGTGGAAAGCTCCTTTGTGGTATAAAGGGATATAATTCTAATTCTCAGCGAAGTGATGATAAGTAAAGTAAGGGTGAGATGTTCAAATGTGATCTAAACCCATCTTCTTGAAAGGTACAGGTGGAAGTCATATAACATGTTATGAACTACTGATTGTATTTGCGAACAGCTTAAATGCATTTGTTGAGCAACTGGTAGAAAGGTAGCAAGGAAAATATGCGCTGTTCAGATGAAATCTAGAAACGTTCTCTGGTCCAAAGAGCCCCATAAATTCTTTTACGGCAAGACAGAATATCTCCAGAGGGCGTGCGCAAGAGAACAGCAATCAGATAGCGCGGTGTACGGACGATAGGGCTGCTTCCGGTCGTCCGCTCCTATAATTTACCTTCATTATCTGCCGTCGGCCTTGTTTTTCGGACTGGCACGCAACAGAAGGTAATGGAAACACTGGACTGCGCCGCTCGTGAGACGCAATTTTGCACCTGTTAGCGGCCGACTTTGCAAACGGATATACCAATTTCGCATTGTTTTCCGGCTTGTTGTGTCTGCCGCGAGAGTGGCACAATGTTGTTATCTAAAGCGAACAGTATTTTGTACCGTCTGGCTATACCTTCTTCGTAATTTGAAGCTTGTATCACTATATACAGTTGTTCTAGCTAATTACTCGAAGTACTTAGGTCCTACGAATATTGCTGCAAGAATAATAGCGATAGTGACAACTAGTATCCTACGCTTTTTATTATGTTTGTGCGTATTTGCTGTCCTTGTGATGTAATGATACAGCACCCTTTCCCTTCACTTACGATTTTTCTCACAATTTCGTACTTACAGACGTTTCTGATGATCCGTACTAGAGGCGAAATCTGCTAAATCTTTATAGAACTAAGAGAAATAGTGCCTAGTCCGTGCCACACCCTTTAGGGTTAACTGTTAACTACGTATTAATACATGAAATACTGAGTGAGTCCACGATGATATTAGAAACGTTTAGGGATGATGCGGAAGGGTAAATGTATCAATTTGAGGAACGGGACCATGGTCCGGGAACAACCAGTAAAACGCTTGGTGTTTGTAAGTTATTACGTGTGTACGTGTGGTTGCATATGTTGTCTTTGCAATGCAATTCTCACGCCCACAAATGATTAAGATGATCTTTCCATTGACAGCCTACACCTAGCGATTTCCATAAAATGAAGTATAGTGCTATGATTTTACTTCACATCAAACCAGTACTTAATCGGGTTGCTACTATCCAAGTAGAATGAATCACTACGTGGATACCGTACATTATTTATTTTCAAAAAACATGTAGGGTGCAAAACTGGTATAAATATGAAGCACGCAGTGTCTGCACAAATCACCTACTGAAGTGGGACAGCAGTTGTACTGCATCGAAGATCTGTCCATTGGGGCGTTAGCGGCTGCGCAAATGACGCACGTGCCGTTCCTACAGTTCTTTGCTTACATAATAGACTCAATATGTTGTCCGCAAACTCTTAGTGCTGAAATTACCTCAGTACAAGACAGAACATTAGTCAACATTTCAGTTTGATTACTAGCCAGGAACAAAAATTCGACTCAAGTATTTTCCTGTAAACAAGCACTTCAGTCTGTGTAAGATTCGACAGAGAGCTAAAGAATGTCACTCAAGCAACAAAATAGAAACTCTGTCAAGTGACGATTCACACGCTTCCTGTGTCGGAAACAACACTTCTCAAAATCTAGCAGCCACAGTTTCCACCTTGGCCTCTCGCCAGCGATGTCTCTAGCTCGATCCCTGGAGGAAACTGTCTGTGGTAGATCGTGGCAGGCCAGTATTCTCTGTCCATCCTTGGTGGGAAGTCCACTCTCGCACTGTATCCCGCTCCCTCCTGAACACGCAGCGTCTATGTTGGCACTCATGCGACGAATCCCCGCAGCCATTCCAAATGAATTACCTCTCCCTACATGGGGCATGAATATGCCAGTTGGGCCGTGCGTGGCTCGCGTTCCCGCCATCATGTATTTTACACCCTGTTTTTAACGTACATCCATTTCACTACGTTAATTTAAATTTGCGCTAGCAGCCCGTATCGATACATTCCCTCTAGTAGTATCTTTACTCGACTGCATTTACTTCCCGGTCGTAGTCTGTCGCAAGCCAGGTCGGGTCGCGAGTTCGGGTAGGCCAGTCAGTTGGAACGTGTCTGGAGCGCAGTCCAGACCTGCCAGTGGGGCAGTTGCAATGTGGCACTAGTGCAGTCGGGTTGGAGCAGCAGTGAGGTCGGCGTCGACATGGCTCGCCCAACCATTGCTGCCACGCATCACTTTTGCCCAGGCCACAGTCTTGGTGGAACGTTAGTTGGTCGTCCTGCCGGACGACGCGTTTTGGCTCGCCGATCGTTTATGAGTCAGCTGTGTGTGTGTGTGTGCATCGACTCACGATTTGTCTTAGTGCATGCTTAGTTACTATTGGGAATCGTTTAGATCTTCGTGCAAGTGGCTGTCAGGTTGCGTGTGTAGTTGGCGTTATTTCCTTTGACTAGTTATTTTATATGTTGTCGGCGTACTGCCTCTGAGAGGTCGGTCGTCTCATCAGGCGACGTGTAACTGGTTCTCTAAGCGCTTCTGGGCCCCTTTCAATTACCATCTTGTGGAACTTGGGTCGGTTCTTTCCTGGTCCAGGGATGTCGTTTTGGGTGTGTTTCCTTTGCATGGTTGGGTCCAAGCCAGTATTTCCGCCGTCGTGTGTCTGGAAGTGAGTGGGAGACGCACCAGCAATGCAGTCGCGTTGGAGCAGCAGTCACGGACGGACCAGTAGGCAGTCGGTCTGTTGCTGCGGGCCAGGGAAGTTATCTCCGCACGGTGCAGTCGGCTGGGTCCGCTGGCGGTCCCTGCGCAGTGTCGGAACGTGTGTGGAACTGTCCGATCGCTACGAGCTTCGTGGTCCACTGACCCAGAACGTCAAAGTTGAGTAGTGGTTTCAAGTACCCAGGCCACGCCCATTCATGCTGTGTGGTTCGTATCCGTGGTTCGCTGTTGGAGAGGTTTTCCTGTGAGCAACAGCGAGTGTTTGTATTGCTGAGATTTAGACACCATGCAGTGGAATGGTTCAAATGGCTTTGAGCACTATGGGACTTAACTTCTGAGGTCATCAGTTCCATAGTACTTAGAACTACTTAAACCTAACTAACCTAGGGACATCACACACATCCATGCCTGAGGCAGGATTCGAACCTGCTACCGTAGTGGTCGCGCGCTTCCAGACTGTAGCGCCTAGAACCGCTCGGCCACTCTGGCTGGCACCATGCAGTGGAATTAACTATATTGGTTGACTACAATATTAGTGCACCAGCGTAATTTTCTGCCTTGTGGCCATTAGTATTCCAGTGTCCTTTCCTCACCTGTTGTCGCTGTCCAACACAGTGTGTAATTTTGACAGCTTAATACACATGGATATTTGATTGTGGATAATCACACCCGTAACATTTTGTGTTTGAATGCTCATGTACCGATTAGTGGCAAGCAAGTCGTTTGTCGGTCGGTCCGTGGCTGTCCCTTGGGTGGATTCCGACGGATCAAGTGTAGTTGTTCTCACCACCTGTCGCTCAGATGAACGAGGGCAGACCGACCATCTCGAGGCTTCTGAGTGCTGGTGTCTTTACTGTCTTTCTCACTGGTGTTTAATTGTCTGTTTATAATCAATCATAGCCAATTATTTTAAAAAAAATCTTGGTTTTATTGTGTTTTATGTAAGTAAGTTGGAATTCCGGCAGTGAATATTTGCTGAAGGTTATTGCTGTTGTGTGATCTTTTCTTTTAATCCATTCTCAGCTACTTAAAACTTAAGGCTTGTGGTTATATATATTTTTTTTTATTTTGAAAAATTAATTGTGGGCCTTCAGCCTTGGAATCTTATTATTAAAATTAGCTTTCAAGCTTAATCGTTGTGGCCTTCTGCCTTTGAAAGGTTACGGTAATAAATTTTTTAAATCTTGAAAATTTTATTGTTAGCCTTCGGCCGTTTGTATTGCATCTTGTTTATGATTGTCTATCCACCCTTGCCTTGAGGCTTTCAACCTAACTGTTAAATATATATATATTTTAATTATTTTATTTGCAATTTTAACTGATTTTATCTTGCTGCTTTCTAAAATTTCTTGTTTGGAGGCCTTCAGCCATGAATGATCTGGATTTTGAAACTCGTAGTTGTAAACGTTCGGCTATGTGCCACTTTGATTGTAAATGTTTTATTAAATTACAATAAATTACAATTTTAAGGAATATGAGTTCATTTTCCTTTCAGAAGACTTTCTCGAAGGCTCTGTTTCGCCTCACACATCCATAGCACTCTGCCACCGAAAACGCGTCCCTGTCTTTCGGCTGAAAGTGTGTGTCGGCGCTGCCCATGGAAACATTCCTCAGTCAGCTCACGACCCCATACATTCCTTCGTACTAAAAGGATGTCCTATCGCCCCCGATGCTTTTTCTTCTGATACGCTATTCTAAAGTTTTTTCCGTCCCATGAGACAGCGACATCCCACCCGCTCTGTTAGCACTACGGAAGGTCATCAGTACTGGCCATGCTCTGCTCTCTCTCTCTCTCTCTCTCTCTCTCACACACACACACACACACACACACACACACACACACACAGTAGTAAATTTCTGCCCATGCAGAATACGACAAGTCTCTTCCCAGCCCTCTTTAGCTGACATCGGCTTCTGAGAAATGCATAGCTCACTTTGCCTACTTTGTCAGTGCTCGGCCCTAATTAACTCACAGATATGCAGTACTACGGAAATTTTTAGTATGTGGTGCCAGCCAGAATCAGCCTATGAGATGATCAATAATCAAATTGCACATCGTAAGCCATGATATAATATAAATACAAACCAACACCACTGTGGTGACAAAGTCTTGTCGCCTTATAAATAGAAGCAGCAGAGAAGCGGAAAAGTCGTGTAGGACCAGATTTATTCGCAGAGGGCAACGAAATGCTTCGACTCCCGACTTAGATGATGCAGTGCTTGCTCAAGTTGATCATATCAGCACTTGATCAGTTGCACGCAGAATGTACGTTTCGTGTACTGTGTAGTAAATAGTATGAAAAATGCAGCTACACCACAAACATTAAGAAGAAGTGCATGCTTTGACTCCTACTGACATGTGACTCTGTGTCGTGTTCAGACAACGATTCTTGCAAGGCCTCGCAGTCGATCATCACTTTCCCACTCACATATTTACAGTTGTGTATGTACAGTTGTGCAGAGCGATCAACACAGATTGTCAGTCAACGCGTGGGTAGGTACAGTAAATTATTGTGTATTAGAGCCGATTCTTCTTCCTACCGTCTAAATGCACAAGTGTTCACAGTTTTTATCAGAAACGTGCTACCCAGTTTCCTTGGATATATTCCACTCGTTATTCGTTAAAGGATATTGTTTTATCATCTTTCGCCCCCGCTTCATTTTAGTCCGAAGATCTGTGAACTCCACGATCAGACACTCCCTGAAGAGTGGATAGATAGATCAGGTCATGTTTTGTGGCCAGGACTTTTATCTGATCTTACCCCACATCTTTCTGTTCTTGTGGGACAATGTAAAAAGTGTTGTGTAACATGCCTGTCGAGACATAAGAGAATCTCCTGTCCAGAATTATCGCTGATTGCGACACTGTTCAAATGACAACTAGGATGTTAGAACGGATACGACAGGACTTATTGCGGTGATGCCATGTCTGCATTGACGCTGGGGGACGCCGTTTTGAACAACTGTTGTAAATTAATGAGCTTGTGAAACTTGTGCGGGTAAGTGGAATACATTACAAATTGAATACATTTTTGGTGTAACTTACACTTATGAGCTTTGGTCTCTCTTGTCCATCGATAGTGGAATTTATCAGAAGATATTGGGATTATTCAGCCGGAATTACGTCATAATTATGGTACGGAAGTTAGGGCCCTTAGCTAGAACACTGTGCGGGCCTAAGGCTCACACTTTACACGAAACTAATTCGTAACTATCACACGTATTTTTTGTCTACATAATTGAATACAAGATCAATAATGATATGAGAGAAAATATCTCATAAGTAGATTTACAGTCTACCAGCTATAACTTCAACCATCTTACCGCAATAACGCCTACAGGTAAAACAAATATTGCACGAGGAGCACGTAGATACACGAGCTATATCTTATGGACTTGATCTTTGTTTATGTCCTATTATTCTTGTAGTTATCAGCGATTCAAAACTGATGGTATTTTGTCACAGAAGAAAGCTATCACTGTGACAAGCGTAAAGATGTTTTCACCTCGAAAGAATTTTTGTTGAGGTGCACATCACTGAGACGTTCAATACTGGTTCCCAGATTCTGCCAACCGTGTTGCTTTCTTAGGAATCAAGACTGGAAGGCCAATAACGAAGGGCTCAAATAAAAAAGGGCGTAAGACAGGGAGGCAGTCTTTCGTCCCTTCTCTTAAGTCTATACATCAAAGAAGCAACTCAAAGAAAGGTTAATGAGCGGGACTAGTTCCACAAGCTTTGACATGGTCGTGAATTGAATTGAACGGTGACCCGAATATAGAATAAATTTCTTTTACATGACGTCTATTGTCACAAAGGTTTTTGTCATCAGTCTACCGGTTTCGGTCTGTAACGTGTCGTAATATACTAGCTGCATAGCTTCAGTGTTTTAATTTTGTAAAACAGATCTGATGACGGTCATTATAGACCGAAGCCGGTAGTATGGTGACAAAAAATTTGTGACAATAGACGTAAAGAAAAGAGATTTATTCATGAGTGGGATTGAAATTCAAGGTGATAGGATCTCATCAGTGATAAGATGCGCTTAATGATATTGCAACTTCAGCGAAAATGAAGTAGAATTAACGGGTCTGTTGAATGGAATGAGCTGTCTAATGACCACATAATATGGAATGAGAGTAAAGCGAAAAAACAGAAAGGTAATGGGATGTAGGAGAAATGAAAATATCGAGAAATTTAACATCAAAACTGGAGATCACGAAGTAAACGAAGTTAGAGAGTTCTGCTACCTTTGAATCAAAATTATCTCTTACAGATGAATGAAGGAGAACGAAAAGAAAAGAGACTAGCACCGGTAAAGAGGTCGATCCTGGCCAAGTAAAACCAACTGGTATAAATATAGGCCTTTATTTGGGGAAGAATTGTGTGTGAATGTTCGTCTGGGAGCACAGCATAGTGTGGTTGTGAATCATACATAGTGGGAAAACCGTAACAAAAGAGAATGGAACCGTTTGAGAAGTTGTGCTACAGAAGAATGTTGCGAATGAGGTGGACTGATAGAATAAAAAAACTAGGAGGTTCTCCGTAGAATCGGCGAAGAAAGGAACGTATGGAAAACACTTATAAGAAGAAAGGACAGGACGATAGGACGTCTGTTGCGACGTGAGGGAGTAACCTCGATGGTGGAAGATACAGCTATGAGGGTAAGAACTGTAGAGGAAGACAGAGATTTGAATACATGAGGGAAGTAACTGAGGATATAGGCAGCAAGTGCACTCTGAGACGAAGAGCATAGGAATTCGTGGCGGGACGCATCTAACCATTCAGAAGTTCGATGACTGAAGAAAGAAATCTTATTGCCGTTACTATTACGCAAGAGACAGAGATATAAGTGTGAAAACAATGAATCGAAGATGAGTACATTAATGAGCTGCTTTATGTCGTGTTGTAGTTTGGTTGCTTTATCGCTGTCTGGTAATTGGTTTGTAAGTAGTGTAATCATGTGCTACTAAAATCTGACAGCGTCGTTCATGCTGTAGTTGACTCGTACTTTCAAAGCATGTTAGAGAACTATTTTTGGGATTCGTCATCTTCCTTATCAACATTCTAACTTACCTATTATGGAGAGCCTAATACTGACCGTGATAGTGATAGAAATGTCGTTTACGCTTTGTTGTCTGATTATCAGGCCGTAAACAAAATGAAATAGTTCCAAGACAATAATGAGATCCTTGAATGAAAATATTTTCGTAAATGTCTTTTTAGATGAAAGGTTCGTTGTGTGGTTGTAGATGGCAGAGAACGTACCACGTTTATTACGAGATTATGATAATTTCGTAATTGTCTATTTTCGCAAAGCTGTTTACAATTACAGTCAGCTACGAAACAGAGCGTTCCTTTCTTTACAGTTAACTTGGCATTGTTTTCTCAAAAAAAGTTCACTGATTACGCTGATGTTTGCTAAGCAATAAAATTTTAACCGAAACCCCCCTGATGTTTTATGTAACCTATCTGTCGCCGAAGCTCCGGTTGTCTTATCTTATCCATCCTATTGCACTGAAGGACACGCTTCTAACACAACATTCTAAAAGATTCTTTTTTTTTTTGCCACACGCCATTATTCACTACAGTAGAATGTTTTGGACATACACTCCCAAAACTTTGTATCACAAATCATGGCCTAGGACTGGAGAGGTTTAAGAAATGGACTTTTTCTGGACAGCTTTAAGTACTGAAGCTAATACCCTTCTTCAAGCTGAGTCTTCTCATTCATTATGTTGCCTTCAAGGGAGTGGGACACTTTCACTTCCCATACTGAGGAGAAAGTCTGTATGCCATCCATAGCCAGTTTTCAATTGAAGCACTTACCTCATCGCCTACTTTTGTTTTGCTCTTTCTTGTTCCTCTTACGTATTGCATATTATCCTAGTTTCCCTGAAGTAAGTACCTCTATTTCCAAGCCGCTTTCCACAATTTTAGACTATCAAACGCTTTTCCAGATCGACAAAGCCTTATGCACGTCTCTTTCATTTCGCAAGGGTTGAAAATACCACTTCAGTTTTAAGGTTCTCTTTATTGAGAACACGACTGGTTTTGGCCTCCTATAAGCACATCATCAGGTGTTATACTGAAAATAAATAAGAGACCGGAGCTAATAAAAGTGTTTACAAGCAGTAATGCACTTAAAAAACGAAATGGAAGTTACATACAACATTTTAAAAAACCAGCGGTCGTGGTAGGTCCTGTAAAACCTAAGTCAATAGCAAAATGGCGCCATACAATACTACCGACGTCTGCCTGCGTAAAGAAATATGCCATGAACACTAAGGCACTTACACTCTGTGCTGTGACCCTGAGCGCCGCGGTTGTCGAGTACAGGGAGCGGTGTTACACCAACGAGCATAGAGCACGGAGTAGCATAACCGAAGGGGTAAGCAAGCTGGCAAACCAGAATGGCAAAAGTACTGACATCTGTTGAGGGGAAGAAGGAAACGAGGCCACTATCCCTGCCGTTCACAGTTTGAGTCAGTGGTTGGAATTCGAAATGAAAAAAACCATTACATCGAAAGTTTCATGTAAAACGTTAAAAGTACATTAAGAGTCATAATGGAACGTACTGAACACGGCAGTACGCAGCTGAGTAGAAGTCGGCAACACAAAATTTATGTATCAACCGTAAAACGCAACAAAAGTGATACTTCCTGGCAGATTAAAACTGTGTGCCGGACCGAGACTCTAACTCAGGACCTTTGCCTTTCACTGGCAAGTCCAACCTTTTTTTTTAATCTCATTTTGATCGCTTTCGTTCGTTGCATCTGTTCGTGGCGGACGTCGTAAGACACCCGTTTAAAATCCATATGGATCGATTAACTCTCTTATTTTATTACAGAGGGCAGCTAACTCTCTGACAGAACACGCCTTTTTTTTTAATCTAATTTTGTTCGCTTTTGTTCGTTGCATCTGCTCGGGGCAGACGTCGTAAGACATCCATTTATGTTCGTTGTTGATCGATTGACTCAGTTTTTTTATTACAGAGGACACGTAACCCTCTTCTACTTTCCAAACATTTTACACATCGTAAAATGTCCTCTTTTAACAGAAGTTTCCATATTTTCCATTCTTCATCTTGTGACTACGGTGTTTTATTGTGCGTCATTATCTGTCTTATTTACTTATTTTAAAAGTAAGCTGACTTTCATTATGTAAAATTTGTCTCAGGTCTTATCTTATATAAGCCTCGATTAGTTGTCGGCCTTTAGTTAGCAGGTTTTAAATTGATGGCGCTTTTAATGTGACACTTTGGTGCTAGTATTGCTAGCTGTTAATTCTCATAGTAGTTTTTGATGGTGTGGACTGTAAGGTTTTGCTACCTTCCATTTTGTTCACCAGCCATACGCTTTTTAATAGGAGTAGCACGTGTGTATGTTCTTTTAAATGATGAGTATGGCGGATTGTTCCATATCGCCATATATATATACGCAATAAATTAAAAGCTTGGTTGTCACTGGAGGAAAGTGAAAAATTTGCATTATGTTTTACGGTTTATACATAAATTTTATATCGCTGACTTCTACTCAGTTCCGTACTGCCCTGTTCAGTATGTTCCTGTATGACTCGTAATGTTCTTTTAAAGTTTCACTTGAAACTTTCTACGCAATGGTTTTTCTCATTTCGAATGTATATCACTAATTTAAATTGTGAACGGCCGGGCTAGCGGCCCCGCCTTCTCCTTCCCGTCAACAGTTGGCAGTAATTTTGCCACTCAGGTTAACCAGTTTGCCTTCCCCCTTCGCGTACGCTACTCTGTTCTCTGCGCTCACTGGTGATACACCACGTCCTGTACTCGTCCTCCACAGCGCTCGGGGTCAGAGCACAGAATGTAATTTTGCTGGTATTCATTGCATACTTCTTTACTCAGGCGGTCGTCCGTAGTACTCTCTGGTATCACTCTGCATTGACCTATGTTTTGCAGCACATAGCCCGACCGCTGGTTTCAAAATATTATGGTGAACATCTTTTCTTTTGCTTTTTTATGTGTGTTCCTGCGTGTAAAAAGTGTTATTAGCTCCGGTCTCTTGTTTATTCTTATTATGAAAATGATGGGCTTGTAAGTGGCCGAAACCGGTATTGTTCTAAATAAAAAGAACCTTGCAACTGAAGCGGTATTTTCAGTCTCTCCTATAACGCTCAGTTGGGGATGTTCCACAGGCAGGGTTTTCTGCACTTCATTTCGACCTACGCAGATCAGCTTGTAAAGCGCTCTGCTGCTGGTACGGTTGGTGACAGATTGCGCTATGGACGTGAAACTCTCGCCCTTTCGAAGGCGGATCTAACAAGACAGCGAGCTGGTGGCATTGTAGCCCGTCACTGTGTCCATCGACGCCCTGCTGACTCTGGAGAATCGGCAGTTTGTCACGGCCAGCCGGTGCGGCCGACAGCTCCTGCTGATGGGCTTTCCAGATAGGCAGGCGTCCGCTGTCAGGCGCACGCGCAACACGGCAAGTGATGCCCCACCTTGTCCGCTGTTTGCGATGGAGGCGTCCGCTCGTAAACAACGGCTCCAATGAAGGAGGCCTCACCGGCGCACCCATTGTGCTCGTTGCTACGCCGAGTATGCTCACCGCGGAAGACTGACACACGGTGACTTGCGTACCTGCACCTCATCCTCATCACATGTCACTAACCATTACGTTCTTGTGTGTACTTAACAGCTGCCGAATAAGATGAACCATGTGAGGTAATGTCGCTTAAGACACACACATCGTACACAATTTTCGTTGCTTTTTAGTTACGTCGTACCTTTTTAACCCTTTGTGTGTCACATTTAGAAAAAGTAGGGGACAAGTTTTTTGGGATTAATATTTACTGTACATGTTGCACATATGCCATATCCATTGCAAAAGTTCTTTTGAACCTATTGGTTAATAAATAAAATAATGATTCCAAATGGCATCATTAGAAATTACATAATAATTACTCAAACAAATGCATACATAACTGTATTGTAACTTAGCGTATTTCTTTCCCTTGCCATTGAGGAACTACGTAAACTTGGTTCCATAACCAAGAATTTCAGTATACACAGAATAAAACTAAACACAACAGTAATTGGTCACTCAAAAATGCAGTAGCACAACTCACGACACTTCTCTGTTCTGCTCTAGTGATCGGGAGCTCGTGAATGAGTCGTTCAATTTCAATGAACTGGTACTTCAAACTCTTCACAGATAGCACACTCCACACTTTTTTCTAGTTCACTCACTCTCTTACCCTCTCCCTCTCCCACTACATCGGCGCTACTTCACTCATCCTTCCTTCATTTCAGTCGACCTGCAGTCCTCCCTCTACTGCCTGTCGACGAATCGCGCGTTGTTTGTGGGGAACGATAGGTTTACGAGGGGTTGGGGAGGTGAGGGGCGAGGGGAAGGCATCATTACCGGTGACTATTTGTGCAGTTAAACTTCGCGTTTACGAGTAGCCTACCGTTGGCAGCGCTTGCAGACAAATGAATATTAAAGATACAAACGAAGGGGCTGGCTGTGTGAGCACGCACAGCCAACATGAAAATAGTTGGTTTGTTAATAACAATGAAAGAGGGATTTTACCTGAAATCGAACTAATGACTAAAGGTGACAGTTTACGTTTTGAATCTGGAGGATTGTTATTCTCAACAAAAATAAAATCTACAGGAAAACTTCTGAATAATTACTTAACGTAGGTATATAGACTTTGTGACAGTGGTAAACATACTCTTTCTATTTGAGATTAAATTTTAAAAGGAACATAAAATTGGACTGCATTTCATTGGTAGTCCTAGTTTTCAGTCCATGAATACAACAAATAATGTTTCATTTGGCAGATAAAGACTTTTTCGGGCGCTTCATGAGAAAATGTCGAGCAAGATTAAATGTAATACACTTCTTTATATGTGACAGGATTCTCTGTTTATCTTTCCTTTGTCCCCTTCGACCATGCTCTATTTAAGTTACTCAGACGCTGTATGAGCGTAAAACGTTGCGTGCACGTTACTGTATAGTTCGGCCATCTGTTGGTAAACTTATGAAGTATTACGAAGCTTTATTGTACGAGCGAAGCGAAGCGAGCGTAGCCGCGGCTGAGCGGCGAACTGGGCAACTTCGCCAGGCTTCCGTACTTCGTGAATGAACTACTTCATTCGAACGCTTCACGGCAAAGAGTGAAATGAATGAAGTAGCTCACGGGAATGAACGAGTTCGACCCATCTCTATTCTACTCTTCAAACAAACGGCGAGTCATGAAAGCAAACGCCACTGTGATCTGTTGGCCAAACGTGGAACTACGTGAAGCGTTGCCAAACGGTATCATTGAAGCATTGGGAAGCTCAAAAAAGCCAGGAATACGTAATGATGCCATTTGGAATCTCAGACACAGAAAGAGTTAAATGCATTGCTTCATCTGTTTTCAGTTTTTTAGGTTTCCATTGTTTTATAGGTTCTTGATCATTGGAGAGCAGTGCTTTCTCTTTCTCGAATAGGTTACTTAGGACCACCTGAAAGCGACAATATATGGTCGTTCTTGCAGCTAAGTAATTTTCCATGTGCAACGATTGAGAGTGATTCCGTGTGTTCTGTTCATACCTGCTCTTGGGTCGTCACCTCTTATTCCTCACTGTTTGTGTCACCGTTTGAGCTCATCTCGGTTCTATGAATTTTGGTGATCCTAGTTCCTTGAGGATTTTTGATAAAACGCAGTTGTGGAAAAAGGTTCTTGAACCGGTCCTGATTGTGATACGCACTTTCCAGCTTCTACATACTACTCAATCCTTTTACCTCACTTCAGTTTGCTAAACTGACCATCATATAAGTCAGGCGTGATTCAGAATCGAGAATAGTACACAAGTCAGAACTGTAATTCGAATACTGAGACAAAGAGGGATTTGAAAGCTGCTAAACACTGCTTTGCTAAACGTCTGTCTTCATATCACATTAGTTTGGATGTGTCAATACGGTCATCTCTTACACTAGTCTACCGTGAAATTTGGCCTCACACTTTGTCTTAAGAAGACATTTTCCAATCACTTATCGTGGATACTTATAGCTGCGATTGCTTCTTTTGACCTAGCCGAGGGAAACAACTACATTTACGGCTACATCTATGTACACCACGAGGGCCAGACATAATGTTCTAGAAACAAAATAAAGCTACGTAATTCAAATGGCTCTGAGCACTATGTGACTTAACTGCTGGGGTCATCAGTCCCCTAGAACTTAGAACTACTTAAACCTAACTAACCTAATGACTTCACACACATCCATGCCCAAGGCAGGATTCGAACCTGCGACCGTAGCGGTCGCGCGGCTCCAGACTGTAGCGCCTAGAACCTATCTGCCACCTCGGCAGGCGCTATGTAATTGTTTTTGTTTGTTTGTGAGTAGATGTCTACCGTCTTGTACACGTTGAGGTCGTCGCGCCACTATACCACCACAAGCTGTTAGATGGGACTAAAGATAACGGAAAAGTCAACTGATAAAGTGTCGTATCGCACGATAATTCGTTGTCCGTATGTGAAATAATGCTGCAACAATAGAAGATGAGTCGAAGTACGTGTACGGCAACAATACTCCATTTCATGACGCGGCGGTTATGTGGAGTAGAGGCTGGCTGTGCAGTGAGACAGTTCTGACTAACAAAGAATGAGGTCACATTTCCCAAGTTGTTGGCGTTGAGCGTATTAAACGCTAATACAGAGGCATTACGTAAATGCTCATAAATATTGTTTATCGATTTAACTGGTTTTGAGGGACTCCTTGAGGAGGTGCTCACACTTCTAACGTTTGACCAATTATCAGCTGATAAGTTATTGTGGCTGTTGTAAATCACATAATATTCGAAACTGCCTTAACAATTAATCAAATATTGTCTGCTAATCTCTGTAGCCAGAAGAACGAGAGACGGCGCATATCTCAGTGAAGAGGCATGAGTCGATGACACGAGGAGGTCCTGCTGCTCGAAGACCGATTTATCGAGATTGAGGTTGCAGTGGAAAAAGTGCAAATTGGTTGTCAGACAGTTCCAGGTAATTTTGATGACACAGGTATCCGACCGACTGGTTCTCCGGCTGCTCACATGCACTCAAAGAAATTCCCCAAATAGAGGCAGCAGTGGAAGTGTTGTGGGTGTGTCAGGCCAATGCAAGAGAACTTTTTAGCTGCCTAATCTCCATGGACAATGCTGGGTGTGTCGCTACGATCCCAAGACAAGGGAGCAAAGCAAGGGGTGGAAACATGGGGATTCCCCTGCAGAGATGATATTCTTTTGTTGGGTACATCTCCAGATTATGTTCAATTAACTCGATGTAGGCCTGAGCAGTGGTGGCTCATGCAAAATTTTACCAGTGTGCTGTAGTGTGGTGGCTTATATCCTTTCGACTTACAAGGATAGTAAATATATATCCACGGCGCTGTTACACCAACGGCTCCTTAAGATCTCTCATACTATACTCTTGGCAATTACATGCACTTTGAAAGTAAAATGCTGGCCGGGTGCTGTGAGCAACTTTGCTCACATAGTGGCGGAAGGGTTGACGTCACAGTTGACCATCTGCAGTCGAAGACACACAGCAGCGTCCCTTCTCTGTGTTCACTAGAGTGACAGACCGTCATTTCAGCATTTGACACCGGCGTCTAGTTATTGCGGAGAAAGACTCTCAAAACATGTTTTTATCCGTTTTATTTGCATACAAGGATGCATTAGAAAAGAAATTGCGTAAGTTTAGTGCTGTTTCTGGCTCACATTCCAAGAGAAATGGCGCAGTTTAAGTGCGATTTTTTGCTCACATTCGAAGAGAAATAGCGTAACTTTTGTGTGATATTTAAAGTGTGCTGTAGCACACTAGCACTTAATAACCGAACGCCACTAGGCCTGAGAATTAAACACAGTACGACCTAAATAATATATACTAAGTTTGGTTGTAGAAAACAGCTAATTATTGTGTTAAAACAGTTCTAAAATGACGGTAAGATGCTACTTCAGAAGTTTCTTTGCCCACTTTGGCGCCTATAGTGGTTCTTTTATACAGGGTGTTTCAAAAATGACCGGTATATTTGAAACGGCAATAAAAACTAAACGAGCAGCGATAGAAATACACCGTTTGTTGCAATATGCTTGGGACAACAGTACATTTTCAGGCAGACAAACTTTCGAAATTACAGTAGTTACAATTTTCAACAACAGATGGCGCTGCGGTCTGGGAAACTCTATAGTACGATATTTTCCACATATCCACCATGCGTAGCAATAATATGGCGTAGTCTCTGAATGAAATTACCCGAAACCTTTGACAATGTGTCTGGCGGAATGGCTTCACATGCAGATGAGATGTACTGCTTCAGCTGTTCAATTGTTTCTGGATTCTGGCGGTACACCTGGTCTTTCAAGTGTCCCCACAGAAAGAAGTCACAGGGGTTCATGTCTGGCGAATAGGGAGGCCAATACACGCCGCCTCCTGTATGTTTCGGATAGCCCAAAGCAATCACACGATCATCGAAATATTCATTCAGGAAATTAAAGACGTCGGCCGTGCGATGTGGCCGGGCACCATCTTGCATAAACCACGAGGTGTTCGCGGTGTCGTCTAAGGCAGTTTGTACCGCCACAAATTCACAAAGAATGTCCAGATAGCGTGATGCAGTAATCGTTTCGGATCTAAAAAATGGGCCAATGATTCCTTTGGAAGAAATGGCGGCCCAGACCAGTACTTTTTGAGGATGCAGGGACGATGGGTCTGCGGGTGGTGGTGGTGGTTAGTGTTTAACGTCCCGTCGACAACGAGGTCATTAGAGACGGAGCGCAAGCTCGGATGAGGGAAGGATTGGGAAGGAAATCGGCCGTGCCCTTTCAAAGGAACCATCCCGGCATTTGCCTGAAACGATTTAGGGAACGATGGGACTGCAACATGGGGCTTTTCGGTTCCCCATATGCGCCAGTTCTGTTTATTGACGAAGCCGTCCAGGTAAAAATAAGCTTCGTCAGTAAACCAAATGCTGCCCACATGCATATCGCCGTCATCAATCCTGTGCACTATATCGTTAGCGAATGTCTCTCGTGCAGCAATGGTAGCAGCGCTGAGGGGTTGCCGCGTTTGAATTTTGTATGGATAGAGGTGTAAACTCTGGCGCATGAGACGATACGTGGACGTTGGCGTCATTTGGACCGCAGCTGCAACACGGCGAACGGAAACCCGAGGCCGCTGTTGGATCACCTGCTGCACTAGCTGCGCGTTGCCCTCTGTGGTTGCCGTACGCGGTCGCCCTACCTTTCCAGCACGTTCATCCGTCACGTTCCCAGTCCGTAGAAATTTTTCAAACAGATCCTTTATTGTATCGCTTTTCGGTCCTTTGGTTACATTGAACCTCCGTTGAAAACTTTGTCTTGTTGCAACAACACTGTGTTCTAGGCGGTGGAATTCCAACACCAGAAAAATCCTCTGTTCTAAGGAATAGACCACGTTGTCTACAGCACACTTGCACGTTGTGAACAGCACACGCTTACAGCAGAAAGACGACGTACAGAATGGCGCACCCACAGACTGCGTTGTCTTCTATATCTTTCACATCACTTGCAGCGCCATCTGTTGTTGAAAATTGTAACTACTGTAATTTCGAAAGTTAGTCCGCCTGAAAATGTACTGTTGTCCCAAGCATATTGCAACAAACGGTGTATTTCTATCGCTGCTCGTTTAGTTTTTATTGCCGTTTCAAATATACCGGTCATTTTTGAAACACCCTGTATCTTATATTAAAAGGGCAGCAACAATTGATATCAGTTCTTCATTTTATTTTTGTTCCTGGCTGATGGATACGTCGTCCCGATTTCCTATGCAACTTTCAGAGCAGCTCGTCTCCTGTCAGTAGCTGAAACCCCAGTAAAGTTCCCAGCAACACTATGTGACGTAATGAAGGGACCTTGGAACGACATCGAAAGCAGCAAGTTATGTAGGAGTGCTGTAATGCTTCAGCCAACGACTCTTAACATTAACTGTAACAACATGTCAAGAAAACTCTTTTTTAGGCAGTACTTAATACTGATTATTTTCTTGTAAGCGATGGGAGGGAATGTCTGATGGAGTGACATCGGTACAATTAGTGATGCGGACTTAAGGACTGCCTCGACTGCTGCAGAGTTTGGACTACACACTGTAGGATCACATGTAACCAATATTACGAACTAAACACAGCGGAAGGGTAATGGTAATACTTTTGTCAAATTACCAAACGGTGAATGGTTGTTTATGTCGATGTACTTTTTTCAGCTTACATCGCAAGCAGGGTATATGCCTTTGTATTTAGGTAGAACATATCTTGTACTTATTATACTATGAAAAGTGATCATTCTTCTCCTAGAATTACGAGAAGTTAATGTTCTATATTTTATATCGATTTTGGATAATATACTTCGACTGATTTATTTCGGTGAACCTTACCAATCCCTTAGTATTTGTTTTCTACACCGAGGAGCCAAAGAAACTGGTACATCTGCCTAACGTTCGTATAGGACCCACGCGAGCACACAGAGGTGCCGAAACACGACGGGGCAGGGACTCGACTAATGTCTTAAATAATTCTGGAGGGAACTAACACTATGAATCCTTTAGGGCTGTCCATAAATCCATAAGAGTACGTGGGGTAGAGATCACTTCTGAGCAGCAAGGTGAAGGCTTTCCAGATATACACAATAATGTTCATGTCTGAGGAGTTGGTGCCCAGAGGTAGTGTTTAAAATCAGAAGAGTGTTCCTGGAGCCACTCTGTAGCAGTTCTGGACGTGTTGGGTATCGCATTGTCCTGCTGGAATTGCCCAAGTCTGTAGCAATGCACAATGGACTTCAACAGATGCAGGGGATCAGACAGGACGCTTACCTAGGTGTCACCTGTCAGTTTCGTATATGGACGTATCAAGGTCCCATATCACTCCAACTGCACACGCCCCATACAGTTATAGAGACTTCACGAGCTTGATCACACCCTTGCTGACATGCAGGGTCCACGGATTCATGAGGTGGTATCCATAGCCGTACGCCACCATCCGCTCGATACAGTATGAAATGAGACTCATTCTACCAGGCAACGTATTTCCAGTCGACAACGTGAAATGTCGGTGTTTACGGGCCCAGGCGAGGCGTAAGGCTTTGTGTCGTGCAGTCGTCGAGGGTACACGAGTGGGCTTCGTTGAGTGGTTCGCACGCTGACACTTGTTAATAGACTTACTTAAAACTTGGTAACCTGCCATTGTAAGAACAGTAACGCATCTAACAACTATGACAGACACTTGTCTTTTATATGCGTTGGCGACCAAAGCGCCGTATTCTTCCTGTTTGTATACCTCTGCACTTGCGTTCGCATGCCTCTGCCAGTTTCTTTGGCACTTCAGTGTATTTGAAAAGCTTTAATATATTTGTCCAGCAATATTTTTATAGTAACACAGCCTAATGAAAAGATAAATTGTTTCTTATTATATGAAGCATTAGAGAGAGTAACATTGAGAAGCGGCGACGTTGAATTGTATTGGTTGAAAGCAGAAACGTCTGCTATTACTTCGCTGCAAATGCACAATAGGCATTCAGCTGCATATTAAGTACTCTAGATTTAATTACAATTGATATATCTGCTACTTTTCTTCCACTATATATTTTGACTCAGAAGACCTAATAAATTATTTCCTGACAGCCTAAGAAAGCTAAAGAATATGTGCGGAATTTAATTCTTTAATTAGCTAGTACGTGGCTGCATCTATGTTTGCTTACGTGAGGAAGCGATTTTGGACAAGAAAGTTTACACATACACTACTGGCCATTAAAATTGCTACACCACGAAGATGTGCTACAGACGCGAAATTTAACCGACAGGAAGAAGATGCTGTGATATGCAAATATAGCTTTTCAGAGCATTAACACAAGGTTTGCGCCGGTGGCGACACCTACAACGTGCTGACATGAGGATAGTTTCCAGCCGATTTCTCATACAAAAACAACATATGACCGGCGCTGCCTGGTGAATCGTTGTTGTGATGCCTCGTGTAAGGAGGAGAAATGCGTACCATCACGTTTCAGCCTTTGATAAAGGTCGGATTGTGGCCTATCGCGATTGCGGTTTATTGTATAGCGACATTGCTGCTCGCGTTGGTCGAGATCCAATGACTGTTAGCAGAATATGGACTCGGTGGGTTCAGGAGGGTAATTGGGAACGCCGTGCTGGATTCCAACGGCCTCGTATCACTAGCAGTCGAGATGACAGGCACCCTATCCGCATGGCTGTAACGGATCGTGTAGCCACATCTCGATTGCTGAGTCAACAGATGGGGATGATTGCAAGACAACAACCACCTGCACGAACATTTCGACGACGTTTGCAGCAGCATGGACTATCAGCTCGGAGACCATAGCTGCGGTTACTCTTGACGCTGCTTCACAGACAGGAGCGCCTGCGATGGTGTACTCACCGACGAACCTGGGTGCACGAATGGCAAAACGTCATTTCTTCGGATGAATCCAGGTTCTGTTTACAGCATCATGATGGTCGCATCTGTGTTTGTCGATATCGCGGTGAACGCACATTGGAAGCGTGTATTCGTCATCGCCATACTGGCGTATCACCCGGCGTGATGGTATGGGGTGCCATTGGTTACACGTCTCGGTCACCTCTCGTTCGTAATGACGGCACTTTGAACAGTGGACGTTACATTTCAGTTGTGTTACGACCCGTGGCTCTACCCTTCATTCGATCCCTGCGTAACTCAACATTTCAGCAGGATAATGCACGACCGCATGTTGCAGGTCGTGTACGGGCCTTTCTGGATACGGAAAATGTTCGACTGCTGCCCCGGCCAGCACATTCTCCAGATCTCTCACGAACGTTTGGTCAAAGGTGGCCGAGCAAGTCGCTCTTCGCAATACGCCAGTCACTACTCTTGATGAACTGTGGTACCGTGTTGAAACTGCATGGGCAGCTGTACTTGTACACGCCATCCAAGCTCTATTTGACTCAATGCCCAGGCGTATCAAGGCCGTTATTACGGCCAGAGGTGGTTGTTCTGGGTACTGATTTCTCATGATCTATGCACCCAAATTTCGTGAAAATGTAATAACATGTCAGTTCTAGTATAATATATTTGTCCAATGAATACCCGTTTATCATCTGCATTTCTTCTTGGTGTAGCAATTTTAATGGCCAGTAGTGTATATGGTGTTCCTGTTCAGCTCTTTTTGTCTCTCACTCACGAAGAAATAAATGAAAAATTATTTATTTAAGTAGGTAAATGGAAGAAACGTAATCTCTCAGGGAAGTTATAAACTTGGTTTATTTAGTTATTTTTTGGAGACAAACGAGTTGTAATTTTTTAAGTAAAGTATTGCTTTTGGTGTTACGTGTCAAATCTTTTTAAACCATCCATGTAAAATCCAATTTAAATCAAGTGTTTATAAATTTACAGCTTTAAAATCGTAGGTGTGAATGTTACGTGCTGTACAAAAATGTCTCTCTTCATATGGATGCTCTGATGACAGAATCTTCATGTAGTATTCAAACGAGTACACGTTTTCCTGATCGAACAAATGAAAGCACCTTCTAAATGAGCGGCGTGCGAGATGTAAAGTTACTGATGTGAGAATCCTTCCTCCTAGCGCTGTTCATGAGCACATCCTGCTAGATTTGGCACGTATTGATACACTGTAGTGTACAACACATATCGCAATGTAGAAACGAGGTTCATTTGTCACTGTCGTTGATGTGGAATAAAGATGGCATCCACATACAAGGAGCACGCTGACATGTCGCTGTTGATGGACGCTGACGCCATGCCAATGAAGCTGCCGTGGCTTACGGAACGAAATATCCTGGTCAAAGAGCTCGGTCAACCCCCACTTTCTTACGTGCTGATTAATGAGTTCCAGAAATGAGTAGTTCGAGAAGGCGTAGTTGTAATAGATGAAGCAAGCAAGAAGTGTCGATATGGAAGTGTATCTTTTACCTGCAATACATCAAGATGTTTTGTCATTTCATAAGTTGCTGCAGTCAGCCTTACGTCAGTCGAATATTAGACGTCTCACTTCTAACCCCTACCACCTTTCTCTGTCACAGAAGATTAATGGGAACAATTTCAAACTGGGAGCTACTTCCTGCACTTGGGTCATGAATAATTTCACTCTGGATGCCTTACAAAGCGTTGTGTTCTTTAATGAACCCATGTTCACAAATTATAGTGCATCGATAAGTTAAAATCGTGCCTGATTCGGCAAGAGAAATTCGTATTTGCCTATGTCGTGTCGTAGATCAAAGGAGGTCGGCCGTGGAATCCTAGGAGATGATATTATTGTTCAATATTACTTAGCATGTGCTCTGACAGGTGGGATGTGTAAATATTTTACTGAGACCAATTTAGACTGTGTCTTTGAAAATAACATTAAAGGCTGTTCAAATGGCTCTGAGCACTATGGGACTTAACATCTATGGTCATCAGTCCCCTTGAACTTAGAACTACTTAAACCTAACTAACCTAAGGACAGCACACAACACCCAGTCATCACGAGGCAGAGAAAATCCCTGACCCCGCCGGGAATCGAACCCGGGAACCCGGGCGTGGGAAGCGAGAACGCTACCGCACGACCACGAGCTGGGGACGATTAAAGGCTGTATGTGGATGTATAGTAATGGTCACCCACCATATTCCGTGCCTTACGTTGTGCTAGAACTAAACAACATATTTCCTGGAAAACAAGATTCAGTGGTCCTGAGGAATGTCTGTACGAGCCCTAGGCTCCTTTTTGTGGGAATTTAGAACTAACTTCTAGGACCTGTAGAGGGGAGTGAGCACACAATATTTTGAATTGTATTCCATGTCGAGAAACGTACAGTGTCCGTGGGAGATGGTTACACCGGATCGGCTGATGTCACTTGATGTCTATCCTACTTCTCTAACCTAGATCGAGCCTCATTCTCGTCTCTGTGAGTGTTAGAGTAACAAGTTTTCAGAATACACCAACATGATCCTTCTGAATGGCGAAGCTCACGGTAATGGAAGTGCTGCTCGTCACCTGTATCGAGATCTTCCTCCTCACGTCCGACTCCATCGCGTACCCTTTTCGCCATAACTACTCAATAGCTTCGAAAAGGGTACCTTCATCGTCAGCAGGCGTTGCTGTGGTGCTCCAAGGAGACGCTGCACACTTGAATTGGACGAGAACGTACAGCACCACGCTGAAGACAACTCATGAATGAACACACTAACAATTTCTTTGGCTATTGTCGATTACAGTTACAAAACAAGTGGCGTTCTGGGTCACGCCTAACCAGTTATTTGTAAAAGCGGTCACGGCACAAACACGTTTCGAAGAGGTTGTAGCATGAAAACGGTAGGTTTCCGGATGTGGTTTGTCTCTACAAGTCTAACGGGAATTTCCGAACGCCCTGTACAGATTGGTTTCTATGGCACCGAATCTACATCAGATAACTTCAGTGCATCGAGGAAGCTGTCCCTCCGTGACACCAGAACAGTGCATCTCGTCCACAGCTCGTTTAGAAGGCACAGTGGGCTATGCATTCAGGAAACTGGGCACTCGTCGCACCACTTCGCTTAATTCGTTGACTATCACGTGGCCACCAGCGGCCACAGTTTATGAAATCGGGTGCGAATGTAGACTAGTGTATGTAGGTGAGACTAGGCGTCCAATAAGCACAAGGTGAACTACTGAACACGAGAGATATATCCGCCTCAAACAATACAACAAACCAGCAGTGGCAGATCATCAGGAACAGTGCAGGATGAACATCGAATTTCGAGAGGACTGCGTACTGGCGAAACAGCCGTTTAGTTTGAGGAGGAGGATAAGAGAGGCTATAGAAGTAGCCAAGCGACCCGACAACATGAACAGAGAAGACGGGTGCCGATTTTCAGCGTCTTGGCTGCCAGCAGTGGCAGCTCTCGCAAAGCAACAGGGGCGCGGAGAGTACACAGTGTGCTGACGCGCCCTAGTCGATACTAGGCAGTTAGTAAACAACTCTACGCTGCCGTGGCTGCTCAGTTTCCTATTCGCCGATTTCCACCAATGGAAAACGCTTATTTCCGCCAATGATAACACGCAATGCAAAGACTAATAAAATGAACTAATACCGTTCTTCCTCACCCTCATATCCAATGACAGCACTCCTCCATAGTATATAGATAAACATACTTCACCATAAATAACCAGACTTCACCATTTAGCAATAAACCCTGAGGAAGGCGCCTTGCAACAGTCGCCGAAACGTCGGAAGTTTTTAGTTGACAATGCGGCCTCGAACCCAGAAGAATTTTGTTGACTGTGATAACGGCCGCGGAAGCCTACGTTTACGCCTCACACATTGTCTACCATGCAACACAATATTTCGTGCTAATGGAAAGAGGGAGCGGGACTTGAGGTATCGAATGGTGAGCACAAGATGAGGCTACGGAGAGTGTTGAACTGCTTAGTCAACGAGTAACTAACAACAATGCTACAGTGCCAGTGCTCTTGAGAGAAAGCAGAGCAATGGCAACAATAAACAAAACAAATATTGCGCTATGTCTACAATAACAGTGGCCTATGTTGACATCTCGTCAGAAAGAAATCCGAGGAATTTCACGGAGTGAGAAAGAATTGGCAGGTGAAATATTATCGTTTCTGCAAGATGTGTCAGTGTAATGTGTGGTGTCGTATATAGGCCCTACGCACGACCGTGCGGTCAATGTACATGAGGAGTATAATGATAGCAGTACGTGCTTAACAAGTGAAATAAATACGGTAGCAGGTGTTGAGCCATGTAGTTCATCATCCTTGTCGGAGAGGGAGCCACAAACCCTGTCTCCTGCGAAACGAAGTGAAGGACAATTTTCGTTCGAGGAACGGATACTAAACATAACTACATACATGGATGATCATCAGCAGTATAGCAGGAAAACAGTTATGAACAGATTTCGAACAAGTTGTAACATTTATGCCACACTGCACCGCGCTTTTAATCATACTTTACATTGTACGCTGCAGTGCATACAGCGAAGATGCTACAGTAGCCGGTAGCCGGTATCTGGCCTGACCACGCGACGCCAGGTGGTCCCGTAGTGTGGGACAACAGTACATTTTCAGGCAGACAAACTTTCGAAATTACAGTAGTTACAATTTTCAACAACAGATGGCGCTGCGGTCTAGGAAACTCTATAGTACGATATTTTCCACATATCCACCATGCGTAGCAATAATATGGCGTTGTCTCTGAATGAAATTACCCGAAATCTTTGACAACGTGTCTGGCGGAATGGCTTCACATGCAGATGAGATGTACTGCTTCAGCTGTTCAATTGTTTCTGGATTCTGGCGGTACACCTGGTCTTTCGTCCCCACAGAAAGAAGTCACAGGGGTTCATGTCTGGCGAATAGGGAGGCCAATCCACGCCGCCTCCTGTATGTTTCGGATAGCCCAAAGCAATCACACGATCATCGAAATATTCATTCAGGAAATTAAAGACGTCGGCCGTGCGATGTGGCCGGGCACCATCTTGCATAAACCACGAGGTGCTCGCAGTGTCGTCTAAGGCAGTTTGTACCGCCACAAATTCACGAAGAATGTCCAGATAGCGTGATGCAGTAATCGTTTCGGATCTGAAAAATGGGCCAATGATTCCTTTGTAAGACATGGCGGCCCAGACCAGTACTGTTTGAGGATGCAGGGACGATGGGACTGCAACATGGGGCTTTTCGGTTCCCCATATGCGCCAGTTCTGTTTATTGACGAAGCCGTCCAGGTAAAAATAAGCTTCGTCAGTAAACCAAATGCTGCCCACATGCATATCGCCGTCATCAATCCTGTGCACTATATCGTTAGCGAATGTCTCTCGTGCAGCAATGGTAGCGGCGCTGAGGGGTTGCCGCTTTTGAATTTTGTATGGATAGAGGTGTAAACTCTGGCGCATGAGACGATACGTGGATGTTGGCGTCATTTGGACCGCAGCTGCAACACGGCGAACGGAATCCCGAGGCCGCTGTTGGATCACCTGCTGCACTAGCTGCGCGTTGCCCCCTGTGGTTGCCGTACGCGGTCGCCCTACCTTTCCAGCACGTTCATCCGTCACGTTCCCAGTCCGTTGAAATTTTTCAAACAGATCCTTTATTGTATCGCTTTTCGGTCCTTTGGTTACATTAAACCTCCGTTGAAAACTTTGTCTTGTTGCAACAACACTGTGTTCTAGGCGGTGGAATTCCAACACCAGAAAAATCCTCTGTTCTAAGGAATAGACCACGTTGTCTACAGCACACTTGCACGTTGTGAACAGCACACGCTTACAGCAGAAAGACGACGTACAGAATGGCGCACCCACAGACTGCGTTGTCTTCTATATCTTTCACATCACTTGCAGCGCCATCTGTTGTTGAAAATTGTAACTACTGTAATTTCGAAAGTTAGTCCGCCTGAAAATGTACTGTTGTCCCAAGCATATTGCAACAAACGGTGTATTTCTATCGCTGCTCGTGTAGTTTTTATTGCCGTTTCAAATATACCGGTCATTTTTTAAACACCCTGTAGATCACCGTTGAGGTGATAAAAAGGCTTAATAATCTACAGTGCGCATCGCTTTGCACAGCTTATTTTCACTTCGCTATTCTTCATGGTATTTTTTTTTATAATGTTAGCAGTAATATGACTGTGTAGGGTATAGGAAAAATAACGTATATACAAGGGAGGACAATGCGCACTTTTTGTAGATAATGGTGTTTGCGCGTTTCAAGAATGCTCGAAGCTATTTGCAGGATGTGCATGATAGTAAACTACTACGCTGAGTATCAAACAGCGCACGGAACAGATTTCAGTAATTTCAAGGGAAGCAGTGGATGGTTGCTCAACTTCAAAGTGTGCTACAGAATTGGAAGACGTAGGATAACGAAATTTCCAACGAAGTGCCTACTTGAAGATGCTGACCCAACTGCGGAACTGCCCTTAAATTTGTGGATGAGGAAATCAAATCATCCAAGCGTTTAGTAAGGAATTGGTTTTCAGTTCCGATCAATCGGGACATGAAGAGGAAACGCATGTGAAAGGAACCCTGGATATTAGAGGCACATAGAGTTAAATCAAGATCAAATGATATCAATGTCTTAACGCATTCATACAGAATGGCTGTTAATGTGGATGGTAAATTGGCTGTAAAGTTATTTATTGTCCTGCGAGAAGTTGGAGGTGCTCTGCCCAATACGATTCTGTCTCGTGTGACTGATCCTTACGACTGTAAGGAATATTTACGACACAGCAAGCGAAAGTGGGAAAATAGGCGTAAGAAAACTACAACTAGGATATGATCACTGCTTTTGGCCAATAGCTGCTTCTGCTTCATTCCTGGTCTGCACATAAAAATCATACTCCCTTAGAGCAAACTACCCCACCTGCAAAGTGAGTGACATTGCAATTCATACCATCTGGAACCACTGGAGAAATTTAGCCTCTGGACGTTTGTTGTCTCCGTGCCTACAAAATAAATTACCGCTCTATCTGTAGCTATGCCTTAAAGGATGGACAGTTTCAATATAACCTCCACGGTGGACTGTTTTGCTTTCGGTTGCATGCCAACATATTCCTTCATCTATCATCGCACAGTTACAGCAATGTGATTCTGACAGGCTACGCTCGCGTATTAGTAGTTTTGTTATGACGAGTGACGGTGGGTAAGCAATCTAGTAATTTATAGATATCTGTGTATATTGTGGTGTAGAGGCGTGTGTATTAAAATGTATGCAGTGCCGGTATTAGGTACATAATGAAAGTGCTTCTGTCCTTTTAGAGTATGTCAAATCTGAAAGCATGCATTGCATTTTGTAATTATACACTCCTGGAAATTGAAATAAGAACACCGTGAATTCATTGTCCCAGGAAGGGGAAACTTTATTGACACATTCCTGGGGTCAGATACATCACATGATCACACTGACAGAACCACAGGCACATAGACACAGGCAACAGAGCATGCACAATGTCGGCACTAGTACAGTGTATATCCACCTTTCGCAGCAATGCAGGCTGCTATTCTCCCATGGAGACGATCGTAGAGGTGCTGGATGTAGTCCTGTGGAACGGCTTGCCATGCCATTTCCACCTGGCGCCTCAGTTGGACCAGCGTTCGTGCTGGACGTGCAGACCGCGTGAGACGACGCTTCATCCAGTCCCAAACATGCTCAATGGGGGACAGATCCGGAGATCTTGCTGGCCAGGGTAGTTGACTTACACCTTCTAGAGCACGTTGGGTGGCACGGGATACATGCGGACGTGCATTGCCCTGTTGGAACAGCAAGTTCCCTTGCCGGTCTAGGAATGGTAGAACGATGGGTTCGATGACGGTTTGGATGTACCGTGCACTATTCAGTGTCCCCTCGACGATCACCAGTGGTGTACGGCCAGTGTAGGAGATCGCTCCCCACACCATGATGCCGGGTGTTGGCCCTGTGTGCCTCGGTCGTATGCAGTCCTGATTGTGGCGCTCACCTGCACGGCGCCAAACACGCATACGACCATCATTGGCACCAAGGCAGAAGCGACTCTCATCGCTGAAGACGACACGTCTCCATTCGTCCCTCCATTCACGCCTGTCGCGACACCACTGGAGGCGGGCTGCACGATGTTGGGGCGTGAGCGGAAGACGGCCTAACGGTGTGTGGGACCGTAGCCCAGCTTCATGGAGACGGTTGCGAATGGTCCTCGCCGATACCCCAGGAGCAACAGTGTCCCTAATTTACTGGGAAGTGGCGGTGGGGTCCCCTACGGCACTGCGTAGGATCCTACGGTCTTGGCGTGCATCCGTGCGTCGCTGCGGTCCGGTCCCAGGTCGACGGGCACGTGCACCTTCCGCCGACCACTGGCGACAACATCGATGTACTGTGGAGACCTCACGCCCCACGTGTTGAGCAATTCGGCGTACGTCCACCCGGCCTCCCGCATGCCCACTATACGCCCTCGCTCAAAGTCCGTCAACTGCACATACGGTTCACGTCCACGCTGTCGCAGCATGCTACCAGTGTTAAAGACTGCGATGGAGCTCCGTATGCCACGGCAAACTGGCTGACACTGACGGCGGCGGTGCACAAATGGTGCGCAGCTAGCGCCATTCGACGGCCAACGCCGCGGTTCCTGGTGCGTCCGCTGTGCCGTGCGTGTGATCATTGCTTGTACAGCCCTCTCGCAGTGTCCGGAGCAAGTATGGTGGGTCTGACACACCGGTGTCAATGTGTTCTTTTTTCCATTTCCAGGAGTGTAGTTTCGAAGTAGGGACTGGTACAGTTCAAACATTTAGAGGATTGTATAAACATTGTATACTACCTGTTACCAGCGGCTGCACTCTCATATCAGTAAAATGAAATGGAAATGTGGTTTAACTGTATTTGTCGGGGGGCCGCCGGCAGGATATTCGGAAGCTTGTTGCAAGTCCTTTTATCTGACGCCATTTCGGCGAGTTGCGCTTCGATAATGATAAAATGATGATGAGGGCAACGCACATACCCATTCGTGAGTGGGAAAAGTCCGACCCACACGTAATCGAACCTGTGATACCAGGATCGAAAGTGTAACCGTGACAACTTTCCGTTATCGTGAATCTGGCCGCGTATTAGAGGCTATGACAGATCTGTGATGCTCAGCGGCTAAACTGCGACTGGTTTCTACCTCATATTAATATGGAAGTATGGACTGAACGCGAAGAAGGTTGTAAAAGCATTGTATTCACTACATTTAATAGTATTGTATAGAACATATCAACCAATAAAAGCATTTGCAGAAATATGGTAAAGATCTTGCGAAAAGACCGTGAAGGTAAAATTTGAGACAATGGGGCTCACACGTAACCTTACCAGCAGTAGTTTGTTACTGCGAAACATTGGCGACTGAAATAGGAAAAGGGAGAAATAGTAGTGGTACGTAAACTACCCCTTCGCCACACACTAGACAATAAAGTGAATTAACATTGCATTGTCATCCAGTTCTGAGCTATGATGAAAGTTTCAAGTCTCTAGCTCATCGGAAAGTTAGTTTAAAATCAACTGCGCAATTTGTACCGAACAGACAGACAAGAAAGTGAACTATTAGAAACGTGTTAAGAAAAGTAATGTAGAGCAACAATGGGGCGCGAATCGTGGAGGAAGGTCAGCTGGACTCATATTTAGCGGCTGTCTATACATTCGTGACTAGTGTTTGTTAGTGATAAAATGATAGCTGTGTCATGTTTGCCATCATTTCATACAGAGCAGCGACACAGCAACCAACCGATCGATCAGGATCATCCTTATATTAACCTATTACGTCCCTGTGGAACTTGCAACTTCGTCCGGAAGAATGTATGATCACACATGATGACGCAAAACATTATGGTCACTGACCACCTGGTTTCACTGCGCTTTCTTGAGTTGGCAAGGAAACAACACAAACGTAGCCGAGATGAATCTGGGATCATCCTATCAACGGTAATGCCCGCAAATTGGGAATTCCACGGACACAGGTGACTTTGATGTAAGGCGGATGTTATGACGCTCCGCCTGGGAAAGACCATCTTGGAAACAGCGAGGCTTGTCGGCTGTTAGCGCGCTACTGTTATGAGCACCAATCGAAAGTGGTTTAAGCATGGTTAAACTGAAAAGCGGCAACAAGGTGCTGGGCGTCCCTGCCCCATCACAGAACGTGAATGTCGGCCACTTACCCACTCTGTAAGGCAGTATTAGGCGGCGATGTGTGCCACATTTGGCTACAGAGTTCAGTGCTGTGGCACGCACAATTGTTTCAGCAAACATTGTAGGACCGGGTGCTCCGCAGCAGACGACCGATTCCTGCTCCCACGACAGCATCAGTTATGACTGCACTGTGCACTGGATCATCGGGATTGAATCCTGAATTAATGGAGACATGTCGCCTGGTCGCACAGTCACATATCTTTTCATGTCGATGGTCGTGTCCGGATATACAGTCAACCAGGCGTTTATGTACTTTTCTTCTTTAGTGACTTTTATAGAGAGGATTATATGTCTGGTGAAAAGATATGAGTCGTTTTATAATTTTTGTTGCTGTCGTCTTCAGTCCTGAGACTGGTTTGTTGCAGCTCTCCATGCTACTCTATCCTGCGCAAGATTCTTCATCTCCCAGTACTTACAGCAACCTACATCCTTCTGAATCTGCTTAGTGTATTCATCTCTTGGTCTCCCTCTACGATTTTTACCCTCCACGCTGCCCTCCAATGCTAAATTGGTGATCCCTTGATGCCTCAAAACATGTCCTACCAACCGATCCCTTCTTCTAGTCAAGTTGTGCCACAAACTTCTCTTCTCCCCAATCCTATTCAATACCTCCTCATTAGTTATGTGATCTACCCATCTAATCTTCAGCATTCTTCTGTAGCACCACATTTCGAAAGCTTCTATTCTCTTCTTGTCTAAACTATTTATCGTCCATGTTTCACTTCCATACATGGCTACACTCCATACAAATACTTTCAGAAACGACTTCCTGACACTTAAATCTATACTCGATGTTAACAAATTTCTCTTCTTCAGAAACGATTTCCTTGCCATTGCCAGTCTACATTTTATATCCTCTCTACTTCGACCATCATCAGTTATTTTACTCCCTAAATAGCAAAACTCGTTTACTACTTTAAGTGTCTCATTTCCTAATCTAATCCCCTCAGCATCACCCGATTTAATTTGACTACATTCCATTATCCTCGTTTTGCTTTTGTTGATGTTCATCTTATATCCTCCATTCAAGACACTGTCCATTCCGTTCAACTGCTCTTCCAAGTCCTTTGCTGTCTCTGACAGAATTACAATGTCATCGGCGAACCTCAAAGTTTTTATTTCTTCTCCTTGGATTTTAATATCTACTCCGAATTTTTCTTTTGTTTCCTTTACTGCTTGCTCAATATACAGATTGAATAGCATCGGGGAGAGGCTACAACCCTGTCTCACTCCTTTCCCAACCACTGCTTCCCTTTCATGCCCCTCGACTCTTATAACTGCCATCTGGTTTCTGTACAAATTGTAAATAGCCTTTCGCTCCCTGTATTTTACCCCTGCCCCCTTCAGAATTTGAAAGAGAGTATTCCAGTTAACGTTGTCAAAAGCTTTCATGTCCCATATGTGTTCAATTGGCGAGATATAAGGTGATCTTGCTGGCCAGGGCAGTTGTACACCACGAAGAACTAGTTGCGTCGCTGCAATCGTGTTTTGAAACATCACATCACCTTTCTGTCGAAGAACTGCTGGCAGCATGGGGATAACAACCTATCGCATGCAGCGGGAACTGGTTACTTTACGCTTCAGGAACACGGAGTATTACACCAATTTGTCACCGATAGTCCCCTACACCTAGAAGTCAGCACTTATAGCTGCTGTAGGATAGTGAAGAGAACATAAACTACAGCGTATCCAGCAGCATTTGAGCAGTCATTCTTCTCGAGCTCTATACGCGATATGAACGGGAAGAATTCCTGATGTGTGATACTACGCTTTGTACGCCCTGCTCTTGTGGTTTGTGGAGTATGTGTACTAACTGCAACAAAAGTGTATGATTTTGACGTTAGGTGATATGTTAAGAGGGTGAAGTACGAGGCCAGACTTAATCTTTCCTGCTAACTGAGTCTGTGATAGCACTGTGATCCCTGATGGCTATCTCTGTGGCCACTTAATCTAAGGCTACTGACATTGTTCGTTTCCTGCAGGGTTAATGCGTTTTCACGGAACGTGGGCTGCTCTATCAGCTGCACTAAATTAATCCTCACCCTGTCGCCAGAGCCGTCGCCACGTAGTCTCCCCGATATGGCCTGTACCCGGCCCACTCCAACCCCCCTTTCCCGCCACCATTCCACCACCATCCAACGGCGGAACAGTTCAGTTCACCCATTATACTCTTAATTATTAAGGAAATGCTAGCACACGTCCTCATTTTCTGGAGACAGATCTCAATTTTCACGTTCTGTTAGATTCTCTAAAACTCATTGAGAACCACGAATGTTTTCTATTTCTTATTATTGTTCTCAATTTTTGAAATTTCACGCAAGCATTGGAATACGAAGACTCTGCTGAACCTTTTAAACTAGAACTCAACTGAATACAATAGTGAAATCAAATTCGATATCAATTCTTTCACTTAATTGCAAGAAAATGCACTACTATTTTCTGTTGCAAATGAATTTTTCCTTGAATTTATAAACTATGCTATATTGATAGGAAGATACTTAGAACCATCGAACTAGGCCATCTGGATGATCGTGGTATTATTTCGTATCGGTTTTAATTGAAATATTTTTAGAAAGAGGAATAAATCTCATCTTTTTTTAGCATCCACTTCCTTGTGATTAAATAAATGAATGGAGCCTTGCTTTCAATTTCTTTTGAGAGTTCTACAACTTTAATTAGCCGCTCCGGTGGCGCCGTGGCCTAGGTGATTGTCTTCTGGCCGTTCGCCCGACATGAGTCAGTAATCGAATCCCAGTGAGGCAAGGAATATGTGTTTGTCTAAAGACACTGCCTCTATCCCTCTCCTGGAGTCAGCGTCCATAAATTAGGGACGGGCGACTGCTTATAGCCCATGGTGTGGTTCACGGTGATCGTTAAACCCAAAGCAAAAATTTCAGTAGCAGCCGCTTCAGTTCTGAAGTAGGAACAGGCATTGTGTATAATTTCGACAGAATCAGTGAAGACTTATTAAGTAACTCTTAGGTACGGATTTGTGTCGAGGTCCGGTGAACCGGCCAGCCTGTGGATGGTTTTTAGGCGCTTTTCCATCTGCCTCGGCGAATGCGGGCTGGTTTCCCTTATTCCGCCTAGGTTACACTATGTCGGCGGTTGCTGCGCAAACAAGTTCTCCACGTACGCGTACTCCACCATTACAGTACCACGCAAACATAGGGGTTACACTCGTCTGGTGTGAGACGTTCCCTAGGGGGGTCTACATCTACGTCTACATCTACATCTACATTTATACTCCGCAAGCCACCCAACGGTGTGTGGCGGAAGGCACTTTACGTGCCACTGTCATAACCTCCCTTTCCTGTTCCAGTCGCGTATGGTTCGCGGGAAGAACGACTGTCTGAAAGCCTCCGTGCGCGCTCGAATCTCTCTAATTTTACAATCTCCTCGGGAGGTATAAGTAGGGGGAAGCAATATATTCGATACCTCATCCAGAAACGCGCCCTCTCGAAACCTGGACAGCAAGCTACACCGCGATGCAGCGCGCCTCTCTTGCAGAGTCCGCAACTTGAGTTTGCTAAACATCTCCGTAACGCTATCACGCTTACCATATAAACCTGTGACGAAACGCGCCGCTCTTCTTTGGATCCTCTCTATCTCCTCCGTCAACCGGACCTGGTACGCATCCCACACTGATGAGCAATACTCAAGTATAGGTCGAACGAGTGTTTTGTAAGGTACCTCCTTTGTTGATGGACTACATTTTCTAAGGACTCTGCCAATGAATCTCAACCTGGCACCCGCCTTACCAACAATTAATTTTATATGACCATTCCACTTCAAATCGTTCCGCATGCATACTCCCAGATATTTTACAGAAGTAACTGGTACCAGTGTTTGTTCCGCTATCATATAATCATACAATAAAGTATCCTTCTTTCTATGTATTCGTAATACATTACATTTGTCTATGTTAAGGATCAGTTGCCACTCCCTGCACCAAACGCCTATCCGCTGCAGACTTCCTGCATTTCGCTGCAATTTTCTAATGCTTCAACTTCTCTGTATACTACAGCATCATCCGCGAAAAGCCGCATGGAACTTCCGACACTATCTACCGTCATTTATATATATTGTGAAAAGCAATGGACCCATAACACTCCCTTGTGGCACGGCAGAGGTTACTTTAACGTCTGTAGACGTCTCTCCATTGAGAACACCATGCTGTGCTATGTTTGCTAAAAACTCTTCAATCCAGCAAAACAGATGGTCTGATATTCCGTAGGCTCTTACTTTGTTTATCAGGCGGCAGTGCGGAACTGTATCGAACGCCTTCCGGAAGTCAAGGAAAATGGCATCTACCTGAGAGCCTGTATCTAATATTTTCTGGGTCTCATGAACAAATAAAGCGAGTTGGGTCTCACACGATCGCTGTTTCCGGAATCCATGTTGTTTCCTACAGAGTAGATTCTGGGTTTCCAGAAATGACATGATACGCGAGCAGAAAACATGTTCTAAAATTCTACAACAGATCGATGTCCACCGGGGGCCGAACAGCACAATAACCCTGGGTTTGGTGTGGGGAAGCGGAGGGGTGAAATTGACTGCGGTAGTCGTCGTCGGGTTGTGGACCACTGCGGCTGCGGCGGGGACGGAGCCTCCCCGTCGTTTCTAGATCCCCGCTTAACATCCAGTGCAATACAATACAACTGTTAGGTATGCTTTTGAAAACAGTTCAGTGTTTTAATTTTTCCTCTTTTTCATTTTTCCTCCTCATCTGCTCAATTCTTCGGGGTCTGAGCCCCTAAAATTTTGCAGTCCTAGGCCCCCGCCTAGTCTTGCTTAATGGTAGACAAGGCCTTCCTTTCCGTTCTAAGCGCCCACGGTCTCTATACATACAATATGGTGAAATGACTGACATAATAACGTAACTTCAGTGTGCAAAAAAGCATCAGCATCCCTTCATGTCCTACAAAAATATAAAAAACTCTTCCCTTTCGATCTGAAAAACAAATTAGTACAAACGGTTATACTCCCAATCATTGACTACAGCGATATTATCCTACAAGGCCTCTCTCAGGAAAATTTGCGACGTCTGGAACTTGTCATGAGTGTCTGCGTCCGATATATCTGTGACGTTCGACTTTTTGATCACATTTCACCAGCATATGCAAAATTGTTCTGGCTGCGTGCAGACAAACGCAGAGATTTCCATACACTCTGTCTCATCTACTGCCTTATAAATGTACGCTGTCCCTCATATCCCTTCTCTTCCTTAACGCTTATGTCGGAACTACATGACAGAAACATGCGTTCCCCCCGGGTTCCCGGGTCGATTCCCGGCGGGTTCAGGGATTTTCTCTGCCTCGTGATGACTGGGTGTTGTGTGATGTCCTTAGGTTAGTTAGGTTTAAGTAATTCTAAGTTCTAGGGGACTGATGACCAAAGATGTTAAGTCCCATAGTGCTCAGAGCCATTTGAACCACGCGTTCCCGTCATAATAAAACACTCTCTGTTCCACTGCATCGCTGTCACCTTCTCCAAGTCCTTTACAGTAGCGGGAACCCGACTCTGGAATAACCTCCCTCGTTATGTTAGAGAACTTAAAAACATGTCCGGCTTCAAAAACCAGTTACTGATGTATCTACTTAAACAACAGTAATGCCTTCCTCTGTACATGAATGCACTTCACCTCATTACTTCCCTCTTTCTCCCTCCTTAAATCTCCCCTCCCCAAAGCTCGGTATACTAGTAAACATCTACTTTACACACCAAGATATTAATGTACATCTGAACAAATCTTCATTACTATTGCCAATTTTTCTCATGTTTATCATTATTATTAGATTATTTTACTGTTACTATTATTGCTTTTATCATATTTGTATGTATAGAACCAGTTGTAAAAATACTGCCAGCACTTACATTATTAGGTCTTAGTCAGTACTCTTTATTCATATTGTCACTAGAGTAATCTAATTTTCTTATTTAAACTATTGTCATGACGTAACTCTGATGTGTGAAATGCTGCATGTGTGAAACGCTGGTCCGATGTAAGAGTGCCTGATGGCCCTAATCTGATCAGGTTAAATAAATAAATAAACAAAATAAATAATATACCAAACTGCGTCATAGAAAACTTTAGTGGCGGTGATGTCGTAGTTTTTGCTTATGAGACGGGCCCTTTTGTTGGTGACGGGAGGGATTAAGCTAAACAGGCCAGCACGTTTCCTCGCTAACGTTCGCAGCCGGGGCCGGACCCATCTGGCGAGCGCGCGCAGCAAGTGTTGGCCGCCTCTCCTGGGGCCGGCGCCGCCTCGTCTCCACGGGATTAGCCGGGATCTGCGGCCGCAAACAGGGCTGCCCGCCGCAGCTTCACGGCCACTGCCCGCTTATACCAAGTGCTGCCGTTTCGGGCGTAATGCGAAAGTTGCGTCTGTTCCGTAGCCGTTTCGCTGGCAACTGAGGGCTTTATCTTACAAGCTCACAAGTACGTCTTTTGTGTTTTCCCACCCGCCAGGAGAAAGGGCAGTGCGAGGTCTTCAACGGGTATAAAAGCGTTATCAAATCGGAAGACCTTGTAGTGACACTTTAAACTTACATGCATTCATACTCAATTTATGTCTCTCCTATTTCTTAGTTTATTATATAATTTGCTTCCAAATATCGCAGTACATACTTCCAAATGTAGCAATATATACTCCAGTGTGTTTGTAACAACAAGTGTCGCTTAGAATCGTGTGGGCATATTTCAAAATTTTTTATTGCCAGTGCAAAATTTTAATTTAATTTTTTTATAATCAATCCATGATACATTTTCAATTGTTTTATTAAACATTTAAATAATTTGCAGTTAGCACCATTTGTAGTAAAAGCGATTGTATTCATTAGTAAACATTTTCTTAACACTTGAGAGATTTGCTTTACGTAGACCAGATACAATTTGTTTTGGAAAAGGAGACAGTCATTTAGTAAGTGGTGTGCTTTCTGTGAACGGCTGTGTGCACAGTAGCCGTGTCCAGCAGAAGAAATGATAGGAGTTCAGTGGACTGTGAAAGCCGTTTAGTAGCATGGAATATTAGCTAAGAAAATAATGTGGGTGCTCTGCGAGACACCGGAAAATTCCAGCCCGTCACTAAAAGTATGGCATTTACTTCGGCAATGCGTCCAGCAATACAGTAAGTGGTCCAAACCTGATAAATAGCAGCTCTTGATATTTCGGAAATTTCCAAAATTTGTGATTGAGTTTTACCCATCACGACAAAAATATAACTGGACGTAAGGTTGTAGCAGTGATTAACACAAATAACTGTGTCACATATTTGAAAACGTAACATTAAATTGAGTGATTTAGATCCGTTAAATCCATTTAGCTTACAAAATTTATTTTAAAAGATTATACTGTTACTTTTATAAATAGTTTGAGAGCATTACACATCGAAATACTATTAGTGTTGCTTCTTACCGCTGTACTAGCAATTCAGAACATTCGGCTGTAAGTAATTTTCGAAATTTAAATTGTTTTTATTATGCGTATTTAATAACAACACAGTGTGCATGAGTGTATGTGTGACACAATCTCTGTGGCTATGTAATTTTCTACAAAAATGCGATGTTGATACCTCTTGTTACAAAACATTAACTGAACAAAATAAGCCGTCTACCTTTTGTGTACTGTTCTGGGGAATTGATAATTTGTCTTCAGGAAAATACCCTGAATGAATGCATCATTCCACATAAGGCTTTGACCCAATAAATGACTTCTAAAGCAGTCTTACTATACAGAGCGTCTGCACCGAAATTCCCTCATTCTTTGAGCCAGTTTGAAAACAATAAATCTTTCTTTGTTTGAAAGTCTGCTTGTCCGTGGAGTACAGAATGACCTAAAGTTCCTGTCTAATTTTTTTCAATGTTTGGCTCCGTTTCAAAGTTTCATTGTTCTCCGTTTAAGCAAAAATGGCGTCGCTTTGGTACGCACAGCTTAAAACCATTGTTATGTGCCAAAGTGGTTTCGTTCTGTTTAAAGATAGCAGCAGCGCACACAAAGAGGATAAAAGCGTCGCATAGGAAGTATTTGGGCACTGCAAGCATTCTGAATCGGTACGATGGTGGTCGGTGTTTCTCTGAAAAACACGTTAAGAACGTCCGCCAGGCGTTTCAACGAATCCCACGCAAATCAGTTGGTCAGGATTCACAGGAACTTCAGATGTCATCTGCAACTACTCACAAAGTTCCCATAAAACAGGTGCGCCTGTATTCATCCAAGACGGAGATGATGCAGGCCACAGAGACCGATGACAAGCGTTGGCTGTATGGATGTGCCTGTGAAATGCCTAACCTAATCGGTCATTATGCTGCTTTCTCGTGAATAAAGTTTTCTGATGAGGCCAGATTACATTTCACTGGATCTGTGAAAAAGCATGACGTTCGTATCAGCGGATCACAGAATCCTCACAGTAACAGAGCAAAGGTGTGAGATGTCCCGAAAGTGAACGTGTAGTGTGGGTTTCTGTACTAAAAGGTAACTGGATGTTTCTTCTTTGCTGAGGAGATTCTCACAGCAACGACATGCCTAGAGATTTTGACGATATTTACTTTCTCCCTAGACTGAAAACCTGTAACCGTATCTTTGGTTTCAACAAGATGCTCCTCCACCTCATTGATCGTTGCATGTTCGGACAATTCTGAAACGAACATTTCCAGTGTGCTGAAGTGGGCGGGATTATTCATGAACTGCCACTACGTTCCCATGACGTCACACAATTGGATTTTTTCTCTGGGGCTACATGAAGGACGGAGTGCTCGCCGCTGCAGTGCGGGACCGTGAAGTCCTCAGTACGCTGATTGTGGTAGTCATCCATACCATACCTCCGGACATGTTGCAGGGGACCTGGATGAAAACTGAATACAGACCAGATATTCTTCGCGACACCGTGGGGGCTCAAGTGAAAGTGCTTTGATTCGATGTAACTTTTTTTTCTTTGAAAACTAAACTTGACATACAACTTATCTTTCAGAAGGAAATGGATTTGTTTTCTCTAATTCTATATTGGGAGAAAATTAAAAATATGACATTTCGGTGTCGATGCCTTGTGTTTCCTAATCAAATTCAATAGTAGTTAGTGCTTACTTTGCGTACGAGAGAATTAGTGGGATAAATTACTTGAATGGGTTTTAATAATAATATTTACTTCAAGCAATTTCATAATCTGGTTAGAAGAACATACATACGATCCCCACTTAAAGGTAAAGCATACGCAATTAGCCTGTGTTGCGCCGTTTGATAACATAACACGTTTCTCTACAAAAACTGATACGTAAAGACCCAAAGTAATCAAATCAAATGTTACATTATATTATCAGTATCAAGCAGCCTCGGAATCTTTACACAATCGCTTACTGTCTGACGTGTTAAGCATGTTGGTTGCCGTTCTGAAAAAGTTGATACTGATTGCAATTATGCCTAGTATAGACTAACATTCCTGATGTAGGCAGGAGTAAAAGTTCATACACAAATCTAAGCTGTGATTGTAAAAATTTTACGATTCCACATAAATAGTCATATGTTTAACGCCAGGACACTAAAGGGGAAAAATGTTAAATTGTTACTGAATGAACGTAAATTCTGATACTCCATATTCTATTCAAAGGATGTCATAATTTGTAGTTTATGCACGAATTACTTACAATTATAAGGTCTCCAATGATATGTCACATATACAGTAAATACAATATGTTCTGTTTTACACTCTGTACTGACAACACAAGATTTGACGAAACCGCAACTTGGCTCCGACGACAATCGCAAATTTCACGAGAGTTTAATAAACTTGAATTTATCAGTGAAACAGCGATGATAGTAGTGGAGGGAGACAGAAACATTTTTGCCATGTATGGGAATAATCCCATTGGGCAAAACAAGGCAAGAAAATGGTTTTCTCGTTTTAAGGAGGATCGTTTTGGCATTAGTGATACTCCGCGTGCAGAAAGACCTCCGGGGTTTCATTAAGATCGTTTAAACCCATTCATTCACAATCACCCACGTCAGTGTACACCAGAACTGACAAATGTGATTAACTGTGATCATTGCACCGTCTTGTGAGATTTCCATGCAATGGCGAAGGTTCAAAATTCGGTTGTATAGGTACCGCATATAAGTCAAAAGCAAAAAAAAAAAAAAAAAAATCAGCGGATGGCCATACGAGGTGCTATCCAAAATTTTTGGGACTGGTGCTGCCACGTGTTGAAAACCCTACCTTTGGACTAATGGTCACCATCACCCTCGAAGTAGTTCCCATCAGCACGTACACACCAGTCCCAGCGCTTCTGCCACTGGTCAAACGTTTTCTGGAAGTCCTGCTCTTTGGGGTTATTTATCACCGCCAGCGATGCTTCTTGAATCCTCTCTAGAGTGACGAACCGGCGGCCTTTCAACTTGAGTTTCAATTTTTGGAATAGCGCAAAGTCGCAAGGTGCAAAATCTGGCAAGTACGATGGGTTGGGTACAACCGCCATATTGTTTTTTGCCAAAAAGGTCCTGGTAAGCAAGGACGTGTGACGGCGCGTTGTCGTGATGCAGCAGTTAGTTCCCTTGACGCCAAAAATCAGCTCGTCGTCGCCTCGAGTTTTCACGGAGCCTTCGCAAAACATCACAGAAGCACGTGAAATTTACTGTTTGGTTGGGTGGGATGAATTCTTTGTGCACAATGTCTGGCGTTGTGCGACTAACGGGCCTTCCGGTGTGAGCATCATCTTCGACGTCTGTACGGCCGGTCCTAAACCGAGCATACCACTCAAACACACGCGTACAGCTCATGCTCTGTCCCCCAAACACTTGTTTAATCATTGCAAGCGGCTCCGTAGCACTTTTCCCGAGATTCGCACAGAATTTGATACACACGCGCTGTTCTCTTCGCAGATCCATCGTAAAATCACCACAACGAACACAGAGTATTGCGGAAATCACTGTGGACACGCAACATGTCCTCCCAGCTGAATTCCACTCCGCCATCTAGCGGTGCAAAGATCTTCTACTCCTACTTCCCAGATGGCAGCTCCAGTTCTGAAAATTTTGAATTCCACCTCGAATGTGAATCTCTCCTTGTTTGTCATCAGTTGGCTCGTGGAGAACACCGACTAATCCTATCTTGTACCGTTCATGGTGACGATAAATGGTGCCTTTATGCTGATATAAAGAAAAGAAGGAATGGCTGAGCCCGAAGGAAGCAGAAACACCTGCGCCTATCCACGTTATGAATGTGTTGGAACAGTGACATGTGTTGTACTACGAATTGCTCCCCCGAGTTGTAATTATCACTGCTGATATTTATTGACAACAACTGGATGTCTTGCAGACGCAGTCGAAGAACAACGACCAGGAAGGATGTGAAGTGATGCTACTCGACGATAACGCTCGCCCGCATTCTGACAGGCTGACAACACTATACAGGTATTAGGTTGGTAAGTCATTCACATAGTCGTGCGTACTCAGATTTTCACCTTCTCCGCTTTGGCGAACGACCTTCAAGGAACCTTCTTTCCGGATGAAAACGAGCTCCGAACACGGCTTGGCGAGTTCTTCGCCTCAGTACCACGTGATTTTAGCAGTCGCCAAATGGAAAAGTTACCCCAGCATTGGTGGATTATTTTAAACAGTGAAGGAGAATAGATAATTGATGAGTGAAGTCTCTGTTATGTTTATCTGTTGTTTCTATTAAACTTGCTAACGCTACTGACTTATGCACCAACTCGACGTGTTTGCAGACATGCTTTCCCAACCAGTCAGAGTCTGTCATACCTCCGGCACTCTATTTCTCTGTGCATAACGTCTTGTCAGTACGCTTGTCAATCAGCAAATGTGAAAAAACGACGCGATAGTCGACCACCGCGGTGTCATGCTTAGTGACTCATCATCGGATGCGGTATGGGCAGGCATTTGGTCACCACACCACAATTCTCGTCGTTGTTCACGTCCGATCTTGGAAGCACAACGTTTCAATTATACAGCTCCTCAATTGTCATAGTGAGGCTGAGTGCACCCCTGTCTTACGTCAAAGGAAGAAGTCCTTCCTGTAGCGGGATTTGAACAAGAGCGTCCACATAAGGTTCTGTCGCGTTGAGCACTCTGTTTTGGCGGCAGACAGATTACATAATACTGAAAGTTGACGTTAAGACCAGCAACTTGCTACCTTCGTCAACCTTTATTACATACTTACACTAAATTGTTTCATTTCACAAGTAAACATGTGTAGGTGCACTACTCGTAATACGTGTGCTTCAAGTTTTTGTGGTAACATCACATTGGTTGTCCAGTTAAGATACGGTCGTTATTCCTTAACAGGAAATGGGATTACATAGCAATACCCGATGGCCCGTTACAACCTTTCACAAAACGCAAAGTAATGCTGTTCGAATGTAAAAATTGGCAATGGCAACTAAGTTAGTGTACAGGCGCTTATGGGTGCACAGTACCTGAAATTGAGGACATCTAAGGAAGGAATAAATTCTGAATTCCAGTTTCTAATATTTCTTTACGAAGGAGACTCCACGAGAACTGTAACAGTTCAAATATCACACCACTTCAAAGATAAAGCATACTGATATCTGTAGCACTGACACTGAGGAACACCTGAAATCGCTGACATTTAACAAGGCTAAAGAGTCCGATGGAATCCACATCAGATAACACGCAGAATTTACCACTGAATCGGCCCTCCTTTAATGACAGTTTTCCGTATGTCCCTCGAACAAAAACCTGTGCGCAGTAGGTGGAAGAAAGCAAAAGTTAAACCTGTGCACAGGAGGGTGACAGAGGTGATTTAGAGAATTACCGTCCCATATCTACCACATCCAGATGCTGAGAAACCTAAACACATATATTTCGTGCTCAAACGCAATGAAGTTTCCCAAACAGAATACCTCGGTAACATCTAACACGGATTTCGATAATTTCGGTCATGCAATAAGCTACTCTGGCTTCTGTCCGATATCGTGAGGGCAATGGGTCGAGGGAGAGAAGTCAAAAATGGTTCAAATGGCTCTGAGCACTATGGGACTTAACATCTTAGGTCATCAGTCCCCTAGAACTTAGAACTATTTAAACCTAACTAACCTAAGGACATCACACACATCCATGCCCGAGGCAGGATTCGAACCTGCGACCGTAGCAGTCGCGCGGCTCCGGACTGCGCGCCTAGAACCGCGAGGCCGGCCGAAGTGGCCGCGCGGTTCTGGCGCTGCAGTCTGGAACCGCGAGACCGCTACGGTCGCAGGTTCGAATCCTGCCTCGGGCATGGATGTGTGTGATGTCCTTAGGTTAGTTAGGTTTAACTAGTTCTAAGTTCTAGGGGACTAATGACCTCAGCAGTTGAGTCCCATAGTGCTCAGAGCCATTTTTTTAGAACCGCGAGACCACCGCGGGCGGCGGAGAGAAGTCGATCCGTATTTTTGTTCTGTGGAAAGCATTTCAATCAGTATCACTACAACGTTTATTATGCCATCATACGGGGTATCAAATGAAATTTGTGACTAGACTGAAAATTTCTTGGTATGGAGGACGTAATATGTTATCTTGGATGGAGAGTCATCGACAGATGTAGAAGTAACGTCTTGCCGGCTGTCCATGTGGTATAGCGTGGCCGCCAAAATTAACAAATGTGTGTGAAATCTTATGGGACTTAACTGCTAAGGTCATCAGTCCCTGAAATTAACAGTAATCTCAGACTTTCTCCTGATGCTGTAGTTATCTTTAATGAATTACTGTCTGAAAATAGCTGCTAAGATGTTCACAATTTAACACGATTTCGAGAACGCCCAGAAATTGACGTCTAGCTTTAAATGTTCACAAAAGTCAAATTGTGCACTTCACACAACCCTAATACATAACATTCTACGTTTACTATACCGGTGAATCACAAATACCTAGTCAAATACCTAGGTATAGTACCTTCACAGGCAAGGAAGGTGAATGACTTCGAATTATTAGCGGGATAATAAGAGAATACAGCTAGTCTTGAAAAGGGATTACCAACACAGTACCTGCGGTCCCTGATTATGGCTAAAGTGTGTGGGAACCTTACAAAAGGGAACTCCCACAAGTTATTACACCTGTACAGAGAGTGACAAAACGTACGATCACATGTTTCTTTGACCTGAGGGGAAACGTCACAGAAATACGGAAAAGCGTGAATTGATAGGTATAGAAGATAGTTGTCAAAATATCACACGAAGCAGGTTCTAAAGTTTCAAGAATCAATATTAGGTGACGAATTCAGGAACATATTTCAGTCTCCTGTGAATTACACCCGTAGTGTCTGCGATCACGGAGTTTGATTAATTAAAACGAGCATAGAGGCACTTAATCAATCATTATTCCCGCACTTCGTGTGTGAAGGGAACTGATGGAAACCTGCAGTACATGGTGCAGTGTAGTACCGTCCGCCACCCATTTCACAGTGGTCTGCTGAGTATATATTTAGATATAAAAATACAGTCCGAAACCGCGCGACTGCTACGGTCGCAGGTTCGAATCCTGCCTCGGGCATGGATGTGTGTGATGTCCTTAGGTTAGTTAGGATTAAGTAGTTCTAAGTTCATATGTTAAGTCCCATAGTGCTCAGAGCCATTTGAACCATTTTTTAGATATAAAAATAAAGTTAAATGGATTTCTTAGCTGAAAGACTCCAAGGTCAGGTTTAGCCGCCTAATTGGAAAGACTTTAGATGCGTGTTTAAGCGTGTGTGTGTAAGGTGCAGGTTACTGTAATGGGTGTATGTAGTGTGTTGTTATGTGTTGGATGATGATGACCGAAGGGGAAGAATTAGACGTAGTGCCGGCGAATAGCTTACTCTTCTCGAACTACACGAAAGGGGCCGCCGAGCTGAACGTCCACATCTCACGGACGGATCACTATCAACACATTACACGCCTTCATTTCATGAGACACTGCAGGGATTTGGAATTTAATCCAACACATTTTCGTAAAGTCCGATGACCAGAGATTTTACGCCAATATCCCTCATCTCTTTTACCGTAGTGGCAAAGGGAAAACGGTCAACAGCATGCAGCATACTCGTGCGGTTATTCTTCTCTGTATTAACCACTCCTGATGTGGCTTAACTTCGGTGACCTGACGAGAACCGGGGTATTATATTGGAAAAAAGGCTGGAGGCGTTGAGGTAGATGCAGAGGCAAGTTCATAAAATGATGAAAATAGAGTGTATCCAACTCAAAAACAAGGAATATAAAAAAATAAAATACTTTATTGCCATTCACCGACTACTGTGCGTAATATTCAGCAGAAAGTAAACGCTATGGTTGATTTTTGAATTCCTCTCGCAGGTGAACCACCACTGGCCGTAAGTCATACTGCAGTCAATACTTCATATTCTTTGAATACAGATTTCTGGCAGATAGTCAATGAAGCTGGCATATTTTTGAGGCCCATATTTGTTGCTCAAAGGAAGTTCTTCAGGTCCACTACCTCCACTATCTTGAGCCCTACTATATACTTCCACTATATACAATACGTATGTTTCATCAGCTGTTTCGTTTTCAACAGTCCCATGGATGAAAAGCAAGAAGAAGATGTAGTAGTTTTCGACATCAGCTTGTACTAAGGAGTAAAATTGTTATACTGGAAAGTACCAATGAGACATCCGGAGAGTCAGTATGTTTCTTCAGCTGTACCGTATCTAGCTGAAGCCAGAGATGACGACAAACTGCTGATTAAATCCCGCAGCGCTACCACATTGCAGGGGATGTTTTAACTTCTGTTCTAGATAGTGCAAAACATTTTCTACAGAATTAAGATACAGTGGTGTAGCGGGTGAATACGTGCAGTAAGTTGACTGACTGCCCATTAAACGAGAAAAGCTAGCTTGCAACCTTTTGAACACGGCCGCTCCCATCTTCGATGACGCGAGTGACCACAGCATACCTATCATGAAGAGCTAGAAGAAATGGCGACACTTGAATGTCTACAATGTTCACATTAACACTCATGATCATGTGAATGAAGTCATGGTATGACAAAGATCCTCCGAACTTCGCAGAATCACTCGCTTCTGAACTACACTCTCAACCACTTCGGGCTAGAAGCCTCTTGGACTGTCGGTTCGCTTGACACGTTGATGATTCACAAAGAGGCAGAAATCAAGTCTCTACAGGCAACAATCCGGTCAACCAAGCTGCAGTTAATGTGCTCTTTGGCTCGGTGATGAACTGCAGCTTTTTGTACAGCCAGAGGCAAAAGATTTCTTCTATGTAGCTGACTTCGTGGATCCAGTGCATGCAGCTCCGTTCGCAATGTTCGGCAGGAAAGTGATTGAAATGGACATACGTCCATTGACACGAGGAATTCCTGTCGTGTTTTAAACGGACGGTCATTACAGGATAGCCGGCCGAAGTGGCCGTGCGGTTAAAGGCGCTGCAGTCTGGAACCGCAAGACCGATACGGTTGCAGGTTCGAATCCTGCCTCGGGCATGGATGTTTGTGATGTCCTTAGGTTAGTTAGGTTTAACTAGTTCTAAGTTCTAGGGGACTAATGACCTCAGCAGTTGAGTCCCATAGTGCTCAGAGCCATTTGAAACCATTACAGGATAACAAGATGTAGAGTCTGTCTTCGATCTGACTACTGTTCTTGCATCATGTGATATGGATGATAGTGGTACTCCACTCCTTGTAGATATTGGGTAGTCTAGGTCGATGCATCTGAGACGGTCAGTGATCGATCGTGAAAGACCTCGGGTGGCGCTCGAGGCCGTGCTACTCTGCCGCCTCACTAGCAGGTGATAGACTGTGCAAAATAAAGGAGCACGTACGGCCCAGCCAAGTGCGCTCCGTCCTGTCTGCGAGCAGTGCCGTACGTGACGGCCGGCTGGAGTGGCCGTGCGGTTCTGGGCGCTACAGACCGTGACGGTCGCAGGTTCGAATCCTGTCTCGGGCATGGATGTGTGTGATGTCATTCGGTTAGTTAGGTTTAATTAGTTCTAAGTTCTAGGCGACTGATGACCTCAGAAGTTAAGTCGCATAGTGCTCAGAGCCATTTGAACCATTTGAAACGTACGTGACGTCGGAGACGTAGTGTCCCCGCCGGCTAGTCTGTTGTTGTAGCGGTTTGAGGGAAGATCGCACGGAGGTTGTGCGAAGGCAATCCCGCAGCAGGATATGTGTTGTCCGTCCTTTGATGACGTAGTGCACGTAGAAGTCCAGTAACCGAAGTAACCTTCGTGAATGGTTGTCAGATGTGGCCTAAATGATGGTTTTAAGAATAGAAGTTAAACTGGAAATTTTGTTACGCATTTGTTGATACTGAACTGTTTTAACGTTCTTATTTTGCGGGTGATATACTCTTTCTACGCGGTCAATCAATAAACTATTCTCGCAACTAATTTCAATACCAAGCGACAAACAATCAGTTATCTTTAAAGGTAATGATAAGGGAAAAGATTAATTCGCCCCAACGCTTCATTTTAGATTTTTCATTTATTGTCACACCATTCAGTGCAAACCACTGAACAAGCAAGTGTATCAATGAGAGAATATTTGCACTCGTAATATTTGCTATATACTTAAGAATTACTTAATAAACAATAGGTGTGTAAGATTATTCCTTTTTAACAAACATATTTTTAAGACCATAAACGACAAAGATCAACTGTTAATAAAGTCCCATAAACTTGAGCAAGGATCACCTTTTCAGTCTCTGAATGAAGTCAGTAGCTAACATAGGGGACAATCAGATGCAGATTAAATGTTACACAATTAAGGACGGTCACTCATTAAGAATTATAACCACAAATTAAAGAAGATTCACTTAAAGCAAATAACATCAATAGCAAATAATTAAGTCACGTCTCAGAAATGTATCAAAACCAAATCCTTCAATGTCGGATTGTGGAATACGCCGGATTACGAACGCACAAGGCCAAATTTTATCAAACAGCAATTTCTCCTAACCTTGAACTATCTTAATAGTGTACAATACTTAGGTTATCCAGAACTATTCTAATTCGCCTTTGTTGGGCATAGCGGTGGAGTAAATAATTAACCTCTTATTTCATTCTCCTGGAACACTGAGCGGCAATAGACGTTATCCAGAACTACTCTAATTCGCCTTTCTTTGGCATAACGGTGTAGTAGATAATTAACCTCTTATTTCATTCTCCTGGAACACTGAGCGGCAATAAGCACTCGGGCAACTCTTACCCAGCGTGGCTTGGGAGAGAGGATGGCTCCGCCAGGAGGAGGAAACATTTACCCTAGCTGGAGAGGGACCTTGTCTAACATGAGCCACTAGGTTGCACGAAGACGAAGACCAGTTGGCGATCTTTAATCATTAACCAATGCTTGCTGGGCAGCGGACGAAAATTACAGAGGCAAAGGTAGCTTTATTTGTACTCACAAGAATTGCTAACTTCTGCAAATGAGATTCAGGCAGAAGTACCGCCGTAGTGTCAATACGGGACTTCGATGCTGAGTCAACAACAGTCTCTAACCAACAGGTCCAACATTTCAGACAGACCGAGCAACCGACATCAGTCGTGGCTAGGCGGATTACCAAATAGAAACTGTAGCACTACCTTAAATATAATTAAATAGAGCACTTAAATGCCACGGTGACTGAACTCCTTAACACAAGAATATATACACAACAACAACGACTAAAGTTAAATAGGTCTACGTACTAAAACAACAGATACTGGCGCACTTCAGACATCCATCAAATTAATTAGATACAGTCCATGCTATCTCTCCGCCAAACGGTACAAGGTTAGACTATTTAACGTTTTACATCGTGTTTATTCAAACAGTGACCTACGCCGTCCATGGGAAAACAACGGCTTTCAGAACGTCCACAGCCAAAAAAATTTTCTTTTTTTTTTTTTTGTTTTGTTTCTTTACGATGCGCGCCTTATGTCAGCATGGGGTTCCACTGCGCGATCATGTAAAGGGGTAGTAACACACTCACAAGGCAACTTCCGATCACAAACTCTAAACAGAGAAACGTTGATACACGGTTATTAATAGCTCCCACAACACCGTGAGATTGGCCCCTACAGACGACGACCGTTGCACTAACTAGATGTAAAATCTTACTTTCCGTGACGACACCACCTTCTGGAGGTAATTGGCAGCCGCAGACGGACTTCATAGTCTCCGCTGTCCATGAACGGAAACCAAACGTTGTCCACACATTTACGGCCTCTTGTGTCCTGACGCCTCGGGTTTTTGGGCCCATCCAGACTTAGCATAGAGAGACCGAGCGTCGCGCTGCAGAACGGTCGTCCAGGGCCAAACACTCGTCTCAGCTGCCTCCTCCGCCCTCGACACGGCACACAGCGCCTCCTCCCAGCGGGCGCGCTAGCAGAGGCTCCGCAACGCCCTTTAGGAAAGCGCCGAAACTCCAAACAGGAGTAAGCCAAGAGGATAACAGGAACCGTGGCCAACGACAAGGTTCAGTGGGCCCACTTATTTTAGTGCCGTGCTCATTCTGCAGTTCTTTTGAATTTAAATGGTTATGATGCTTGAAGCGTGTCACGAAAGATTAAGCATAACTTGTACAGCCTTGTGGCTCTCTGTTAGGTGGTTATACAGACCGTTAAAATTCTCTCTTAAAGTAAAGTGTATTTTCTGTTAAAAATTTCCTTTGGCTCTCCTGGCAGTAACCCTGTTTCTTGAAATAATCCAATGTAGTTTAGTTTTTACCCCAAGTTTGGCACCAGCTAGTGTGGCCGAGCGATCTAGGCGCTTTAGTCTGGAACCGCATGACCACGACGGTCGCAGGTTCGAATCGAGCCTCGGGCATAGATGTGTGTGATGTCCTTAGGTTAGTTAGGTTTAAGTAGTTCTGAGTTCTAGGGTACTGATGACCTCAGATGTTAAGTCCCATAGTGCTCAGAGCCATCTGAGCCCAAGTTTGGCTACCTAAATTTCAAGATGATTTCCTTTAATTATGCTGATTGATAACTTGCCAATATACGTTTTGTAATTTTTTGATATACGTGTATTTTAGTTTTTGCCAGTACCCGACATGTGTTGATGTGTTCTATAAAGGCAGCAGTCAGGAAGTTCATAGAGTCTGTTTGGAGGCTACGCCGATCGTTGGTGCCAAAGTCACTGTCATTTGAAAATTATTTTTAACTGTTCAAGTTATTTTATTTATAATTTATTGTTGAATTAATGTACATAATTTATGTGTGTTTCTCTGGGTTTGTCTTCACAGATCTGCCATTACAGTAACATGCGTGGCACTTAATGCCCTACACGTAACTTAGATAACTTTGCTGTTTCTTGGAAGTCTACGATATTGTCACTGTGGTTGGATGTAATATTGCAGACACTCTTGATTGTTCTATTACTCCCTATTTTTCTTTTAATAATCTCTCTTCTGCTCGTTTGTTGCGTCCCATCACGAATTTATGTCCTGCGACAACGTCTTCATCTCAGAGTAGCACTTGCAACCTACGTCCTCAATTACTTTCTCGATGTATTCCAATCTCTGTCTTCCTGTACAGTTTATGCCAACTACAGCTCCCTCTGCTACCACGGAAGTCAGTCCCTCGTGTCTTAACAGATGTCCTATCATCCTATCCCTACTCCTTGTCAGTTTTATCCACACATTCCTTTCCTTTCCGATTCTGCACAGAACCTCCTCATTCCCTACCTTATCAGTCCAACTGACTTTCAACATTTGTCTGTAGCATCACATCTCAAATACTTCGATTCTCTTCTGTTCTGGTTTTATAACAGTTCATGTTTCACATCCATACAATGCTGTACTCCAAACGTGAATTCTCAGAAATTACTTCCTCAAATCAAGGCCTACGTTTGATACCTGGAATGTTGTCTCTGCCAGTGACAGTCTGCTTTTAATGTCCCCTTTTCTTCGTCCGTCATTGGTTATTTTGCTGCCTAGGTAGCAGAAATCCTTAGTTTCATCTACTTCGTGACCATCAATCCCGATGTTAAGTTTCTGGATATTCTCACGTCTGCTATTTCTCACTGCCTTCGTCTTTCTTCGATTTACTCTCAATCCATATTCTATACTCATTAGGCTATTCATTCCATTCAGCAGATCCTGTAATTCTTCACTTTGACTAAAAATAGCGAAGTCACCAGCGAATTGTGTCATTGAATCCTTTCACCTTGAATGCTGATTCCGCTGATGAACCTTTCTTTTATTTCCTTAAACAGCAACTGCTAAATCTGAATGTAGTCTTGCAGGAACTATATGCAGCTGGTTACAGGAACAAAACTCATCTTCTAACTGCCGATTCGGAACTGTTTTGAGTGTCTGTGGCGCGCTGTGTTCTATACAGGACGGCGGAAGAATTTCCATGTCTGCTAGTAAAATGTGGAAACGATGTTGCTTACGGTTGACAGCACTCTCTTTGGTGGTGCCCACAGTACTGGCGGATGTAGACGATGCGTTGAACGACAGTCGCGGAAGAACGAAAAAGCTGGGTTTGTGATCGCCGTCTAGAGATTACTGCATGAAACTGAGAGGTGCCTGGCAGGTGGCTTGTGAGGTGGTGGCCTCTCGCTGTTGTGTGCCTTGTGGCACTATAATATACACTGCTGGCCACCGTAAATGCAACACTCTGAAGGAAGCATCCGAATCAAGTGAAATTTACACCATGGGTTTGCAGCGATGAGATATGCAACTGATTAGAATTTCAGCGCAGACGCACATCACGCGCGCCTGTGGCGCCACCTCATAGCGCCATTTAAGGCTTGGCGATTTCGACGAGTGTACGTTCGGTACGTGTGTTTACCTTGTGGTTGTTTCACAAGCCGATCAGTTATGCCTCGTAGACAACAGCGAACATCGTTTGATCAAGTATCCGAGTTCGACAGAGGAAGGATAGTGGCTTACCGAGATTGTGGATTATGATACAGAGAAATCGCTAGTCGTGTTGGACGAAACCAAACAACGTAATGTGGATATGTGACCGTTGGATGCAGGAGGGTACGACGGACCGACGTGGTCGATCGCATTCACCTCGGTGCACCACTGCACGTGCTGATAGGCAAATTGTGCGCATGGCAGTGACGGATCGCTCAGTGACATCCCGAACCATAGCACAGCACATTGCGTCTGTAACGCATCATCCAGTGTCTGCGCGTACCATTCGACGCCGTTTACAGCAGAGTGGTCTGTCCGCAAGACGTCCATTGCTTCGTCTACCATTGACGCAGAACCACAGACGTCTCCGTCGCCAATGGTGTGATGACAGACGGATGTGGACGGCAGAATGGAATGACGTTGTCTTTACTGACGAGGCACGCTTCTGTCTGCAGCACCACGATGGTCGGATTCGAGTGTGGAGACACCGTGGAGAGAGGATGCTGGACAGCTGCGTTATGCACCGCCACACTGGTCTTGCACCGGGTATTATGGTATGGGGCGGTATTGGATATTACTTTCGCACGCCTCTAGTACGCATTGCCGGTACTTTAAATAGCCGGCGCTACATATCCGAGGTGCTGGAGCCAGTTGTCCTTCCTTACCTTCAGGGCTCGGCCACAGCCATATTTCAACAGGATAATGCGCGACCACAAGTGGCACGCATTGTCCAAAGGTTCTTCGTCAATAACCAGATTGAATTGCTTCCCTGGCCAGCTCGCTCTCCGGATCTTTCGCCGATAGAAAACATGTGGTCCATGGTTGCTCAACGAGTGACCCAGATTACATCCCCAGCTGCCACACCAGATGATCTTTGGCAACGTGTGGAAGCTGCTTGGGCTGCTGTACCCCAGGAACACATCCAACGTCTCTTTGACTCAATGCCGAGACGTGTAGCAGCGGTGATCTCCAACAATGGCGGATACTCTGGCTACTGATTCTGGCAGGAACCACATGTCACAGACGTCTGTAAACGTAATCATTTGATGCTTGGTCAACATGTTATCTACAACATAAATTTTGTTGTGCTACCTCTTGTCTTTCTTGGTGTTGCATTTACGGTGGCCAGCAGTGTACATATGCTACCTAAATTTTATTACATATTGTCCTAATTGTAAATATGATACACTTGTTTCTTTCGTTTAGGTACTATGTGTTAATTAGAAATGTTGTATGTGCTGTAACTTGTACAAATTATTTTGCTTTTTGATGTATTTATTCTGGGTTAGAGCCTTTATGAAAAGAGAGGAAAAGCAATATCGTTAGCAGTGAGTGAAGGCTTGGATAGGAGAGTTGTCTCTGGGCGTGATTGCGACGCCGTAGCAGAGCGCGCAGGGGATGTACTTGGCTGTAGGAGATAAAAGTAAACACACGTGTTGCGCACTGTCGCACCTGTGCGAGACGCAGTTCTTACTAGTGAGGGACCAACAGTGTGACGAGTACGGGTAAGAAGCTCCAATAACATCAAGATCCTGCTCAGTAACTGATCACTGCGAGCCAAGGTGTGCCCGCAACATCACATTGAGCAGTGGGAGCATAGTAGACAACAACGGAGACGACGGATCAACATGTGCAATGACCTGTAAGGTAGCTCTATTTTCGTTCACGTTAGAAACTTAACCAGTTACCCAGTGACATTCTCTGTTAAGTTTACTAAAGTTATAAGTGCTGTACGTAAAAACTGTAGGCATCTGACGTTATTATCGTCAGTCATCGTCACCTACTTGACGTTCTATTTCTTTCAATTTACTGAATGACTGAATGCCGTTGTTTCAATGGTTAAAACTATTAAAAGATTACCTTTGCCAGTTTCGTTTGTTTGCTAAGAGTTAATTGAAAGTAATTTATAATGAAGTCTGTATAAGTTAAGAGTGTTGTTCAAAAATACTGGGTGATCAAAAAGTCAGTATAAACTTGAAAACTGAATAAATCACGGAATAATGTAGATAGAGAGGTACAAATTGACACACATGCTTGGAATGACATGGGGTTTTATTAGAACCAAAAAAATACAAACGCTCAAAAAATGTCCGACAGATGGCGCTTCATCTGAGCAGAATAGCAATAATTAGCATAACAAAGTAAGACAAAGCAAAGATGATGTTCTTTACAGGAAATGCTCAATATCTCCACCATCATTCCTCAACAATAGCTGTAGTTGAGAAATAATGTTCTGAACAGCACTGTAAAGCATGTCTGGAGTTATGGTGAAGCATTGGCGTCGGAAGTCGTCTATCAGCATCCTTAGAAATGTCGGTCGATCACGATACACTTGCGACTTCAGGTAACCCTAAAGCCAATAATCGCACGGACTGATGTCTGGGTGTCTGGGGACCTCGGAGGCCAAGCATAACGAAAGTGGCGGCTGAGCACACGATTATCACCAAAAGACGCGCGCAAGAGATCTTTCACGCGTCTAGCAATTTTTTTTTTTTTAGTTCTAATAAAACGCCATGCCATTCCAAGCACGTGTGTAAAATTTTACCTCTCTATCTACATTATTCCGTGGTCTATTAAGTTTTCAAATTTATACTGACTTTTTGATCACCTGGTATTTACAGGTATCGTCGTTCTGACTAATTGCTAGAAGACAAAGTAAATTAAATTAACTGAAATCAAAGTAATTCTCGCAATTCCCAAATGAAGAAAAGAAAAAAATTCGATTCACACATTTCAGATTTGTGTCCATTGTAATAACGCTATTGTATACTGACATGATTCATATTTCTGATCAATTTGCTGAAAGCCAACAGTTTTCATAGTAATTACGATCTGTTCAAAGTACATAACCTGTAATGTCTAGGTATCTAGTGCACCTAAGCAAACGTTAATATGAATTTACGTAAATTACTATCGTAACAAAAGAGATATCTCCAGTAAATCGTTTACTTTTCAGACTGGTTTAATTGCTTTTTCTAAATTAACGTACCAGAATATTAACGATGTAATAGAATTGCTTTCTTTACTCATTATTATTTCGTACCGTATTTTGTTGTCAGAAATGTGTGACAACCTTCCGTTGCCATTCGTACAGACAGACGGTCACCTCTTCATAGTTGTCCGCATTACTGATCAGGTAGTGGACCGACAGTGCACAGCTGGGCTGACGACGGTTTTGATTGATTTCTGTATTATTTTAGTTAGATTTCTTGCGGATTCTTTGAGTCACGTTACACTCCCTTTCGTTTTAAATTTTACGTCTGAATTATGACACTGTTTAAGTATTAAGTGAAATCCAACAAGTAGAAACTGCAGGAATAGAAAAGGCTGTTCTTTAGAACAATTTATTGTACACTTCCATTCACTAAACAGTCGAAATTTCCTTGGAGACGATAGCATCATTGAATATTAAGTTCAGTGGGCATACGCGATCACGTTTATATTATCACATTAACCGATTAGTAGAGGGGAGGTTGGAAACTCTTGCTGTGTACACAACATATAACAAACTGAATTGTGCCAAATTAGTGAATCCTGAGGCTGTCAGTAATTGGAATTGGCGGATGTGTATCTACCAGTGACGATGGACGTCTCATACTTTTCAGTTATTATCTGTGTGGCTGTCTTGAT